>NC_090924.1:441619977-444496231 GCF_040938575.1 Ambystoma mexicanum | reverse complement strand
CACTTCTAACCTTTTTAATGATAGGTGTTCTTGTTACCCAACTTAATGGCACTAAATGTCTCACCCTCAAAAGGATGACGTCCTGCGTGGCCATGCCAGAATTTGCATCATTGTCTGCCAGTCCAACATGTTAAGCTGCCTTACCAGCCTTTTACCTCAGTGAAGGGGAAATTCAAACTGTGAATTATCAAACAAATTCTCACAGTGGACAGAAGAACAGCAACAAATGCCCAGAAATTAGGACTCCATTCAAACCAGTTCACTACCCTGATGCCATCTGTTACCACAGACCCAGCTCTGATGCACAAAACACCTGCACACATTTTCCCTGGAAAACTTCCAAAATCAAGACAATCCCTAGGAATCAACTAAACCTAGGGGACTGCTGCTGTGAGGTCTCCCACCCAGGGCATGTGTCTGGCACATGCAGTAGAGATTTCATTCACATGGGAACTAAAACCAGAGTGCATCCCTAGTGTCATCTCACAGACAGGCAAAGCACTGCCACATTAAATGTACAGGCACTATGAACATGCTACGAACATACTACAACCAGGCCACAGATGTCATGTCATTCTTCACCTACAGAAAAGATCCTGAACACCAGACACACAAGGTCTGCACATCTAATGTGCATGGAGTGTAGGTTCCAGCAAATTCCACAAGGACCAGACCCAGCATCCCCACTCACCACTGTCAGGTTGTTGTTCATGGGTTGAAAAGTGCAGCACAGCAGCTCAGAGCCGTCAGGGTCAGGGATCTCTCGGATACACTTGCCGTCCTCGGTGGCCCAGATCCGCATGGTGGCATCAAGGGAGGTGGAGACTATAACATCGTTAGACAGCGACCAGGCAAAGTCGGTGACACCCCGAGCATGACCACGCAGCACCCGTACTACAGTTGGTGGTGTAGGCACCAACTGGCAGACTGAGATGCTACCATCCAGTGAGCAGCAGGCCAGCAGGTGCTTGTCATCATTGGCAAATTGCACCTTGGGCACTGGGGAGGAAAGATCACAGTACATGAGATAACTGAGCAGTACCAGATACAAAAACAGCTCTCAAAACTCTGGAACAGCAGCAAAAGATCCCACATAACATGGTGCTAGGGTGAGGTGTATGTCTGCAGCAATATGCAACTTACTGGGAATCGCGACCAAAACTTCTGCACAACACTAACCCTGGCCCAGCAGAATGTCTTAGCCAATCCCTTGTGTGCCCAGACAACTAAATAAAAGTCAGTCTCCCACCCACAATTGCTCTGGAGGCATCTCACACTGAATATCCACACAATCCTTTGACTCCAATGGAACTGAAACGAGAAATGCAGGGCTCTTCGTGGGGAATTTGTGATGGAAAGTAAACCCCTTACCACCAGAAACTTCCTTAAGACAACAAGCGCAAATTCACATTTTGAATGAAAGTATATGAGAAAGGACAATACGTCACAGAAGGATTAACGAATGAGTATCAATGTATAACAAAAGTCTAGCAGCAGTTTATCAAATGGGTAAATGTTTGCTAAGAATTTTCTAATGAACACATGAGTGGCACTAGAAATATTCTATACATCATGCACGATTCACCAATATTAAAGAGCTGCTCATGTTTACTATAGACTGTGGAGTACCTCAATGATCACCTTTCAATTTGTAGAATGTTGGGGTATGTGTACCATTTAAGTGGTCTCACAGGGGTGTTTCACAGCAGGAAAAAGAAATACAAGATTTAACTGAGTGAATAAGGCTCATTGTGAGTCTCTAAAATGTGTAGTAGACATAACCAAGTGGGATTCCATAGTTACAATTGGTGAATCAATCATGATGTATGTAATTATACCTTTGCTAGAAGTGATCTGTATGTTACACCGTTATTAATAATGTGTTACTCAATATTAAACTGTTTTTTTCATTCTTGTTACATATTACACATTCATTAACGTACAACTTGTGCACTTCATTATACAGTAATGCCCTAATAATTAAATTGCCATAAGTAAAAACTGAAGCCAAGAGCCTTCAGATAATCACGCAGATAAGGGTTATGGGCCATTGTTCGCTAGATGCTTCATTGACATGGCACATGGTTACATAGCCTTTCACCTGTAAAAGAGAGCTTTAAATCTGAACTGCATTAGCTGTGTTCAAAAGCAATTCTCATCTGGCAGCATGTACAGCAATGAGTGCACTGAGTGAATGGCCTTGGTCCTGTAAACAGGAAGCTACTAGGAGGTTTGGGGGGGGGGGGGAGTGGGACACCACTATCAGAGGTCCACTTTGTTGTCCTTCAAGCAGAGAAGCAAAGAATTACATTGCAAAGGACTCTGAAGTACCATCAGCCTGATGTTGCATGATGCTCACTGGCAGGCTGCGAGAGGGAACTCTGCTGTGAAGAAAACCATTGCCTAGTGCACCCCATCTGGTATTTTACAAAAATACTAAACATTGCAAAGAAGCACCTAAAGGCTAATGCCATTGTAATTCGTTCTGTTAAAAAGACAAGTAAAGTCACAAAGCCTTGCCAATTTTGGATAAATATCCAACTTACCTTGTTTGGCAATACTATAGTAAGCAACATGCATCTAAAATGACTGAATGGGAAGGAGACTGGGACATCTACAGTTTTTCAGAGGTGTTTTAAGATGCAACACATTCCCTGTCAATTAGATGCATGAGCCAGCAAGGCCTGAGGCAGTCACTGTTCCACAATTCTCCCACCCACAACAGCAGAGTCACCTGGTGCAGTGCCACTGATCTCCAATGACTATAGGCATTTCCTGTATCTGCATCACACCTGAGGGAAAGCATCAGTAGCATACACAGCTAATGGCTAGAATAGTGAATGGAAATGTATGCCTGCACATGGTGGAACGTAAACAGCCTCCACATGATTCCCCTCGCTCCCCACACTATATTCATGCTGCTATTCCACAGAGCCATCAAGTCCACAAGTGCCATGCAGACACCTACCTGCCTCATCCACATGTTGATCAAAGATGTGGTACATCCCAGCAAAAGCATAGTTTTCACTGAGTGTTGTGTCACCAGCCATGGCCCGACTGGCTTCTGCCACAGAGGTGGGGACCACGCTGCCCGATGGCCTGCCACATGGGGGGAGAAAAGAGCAGGGAAAGGGGAGAAAGAAAGAAAAGACAGAACCCGCAGGGGGACGTAAACAATCTAGAACTCCATTTATGGACTGACATAATTGACACAGTAAATATGCATGAGGAGCCATAACTGATCTAGACAGTGGAAACTGGCAGGGTGAAATCATCTTAGGTGGTAACTGGCCAATGCAGAGTAACAATCACTGTGGGCAAAATATCCAGTGTGAACTGGGTGGATTGCTCACAAATTAAGTACACATACCTAGGTCCAGCTTGCAAGTCACACTTTTGAACCCAGTAACACAGACTCAGTCCTTCATCCTTCCAAGGTCAATAAATTGAGTTATGTTACACCTGGCAATAACACCCATTATTAGAGAACTTAGTAGTAAGAGTAATCCAGAATAAAGTTCTACATACATTTGTGATACTATTAATAATTAATTTTACAAAGGAAACTATTTGGTCAAGACTTGAACAGCCTCCAGTGGAAGTAACCGAGGTACAGAAAGTCACAAATCATCACAGGGTGAGCTGAAAGGATAAGACATTGATGCAGTGACACCAAATAATAAATAAGGGAGGAAAACAATAGAGACTAGAAGGATGTGTGGCAGTGGTTGGTCTAGAAAGGACTACATGGCATGGCAGTAACTGTTTCATATAAGGGGATTCAGCGATGAAGGTTTCTTGTCCATAGATGGGAAAACAGACTGAAGTAAATGACGCATACAGGGAAAGACAACAGGAGAATTTAACTATCTATGCAAGGTGAAATGGCAACTAACTAAGAGCAAGGGAACAGACAAGGGAAAGAACAAGTTACATTCTTACCTGGTAACGTTCTTTCGATGGGATGGTCCGACGACGTATTCCATATCTATGACATGTAATCACCACAGCTGTGCTGCTTCGGAAACTTTTTTCGGCGTCTGCGTCCTGCGTCGATGACGTCGATGCGCCGTCGTCGAGGACCTCCTCCTCCGACATCCGACGTCATCCGATGTGATAAGTAGGACGCACGACGCCCGTAGCCTCAGTTGTAGTTTTTTCCCCCAGAACGTGTGCCATTAGTCAACTGCCAGTCAGACACAAAGCCTTGCGGAACGTAAGCTGCAATCGCAAAAGAAATTCTGCAGCGGGGAAGGCAGGGCGGGAGCGATATGGAATACGCCGTCGGACCATCCCATCGAAAGAACGTTACCAGGTAAGAAAGTAACTTGTTCTTCGAGGGGATTGGGTCCTCCGACGTATTCCATATCTATGACAGACTCCCAAAGCAGTACCAGAGCAAGGAGGAGGGAAATAATTTAGAATCAAAATTTAGAATAGCCAATTAAATAGCAGAGCAAAGGACCGCCTTGCCAAAGGCCAGATCCTGTCCTCGGATGGAATCGAGGGAATAGTGACGTACAAATGTATGTACTGAAGCCCAGGTGGCTGCATCACAGATGTTGCGAATAGGAACACCCCTCTGCAGGGCAGTAGATGCAGCCATACCCCTGGTAGAATGGGCCCGCAAGCCAGCCGGTGGGTCCTTACCCGCCAAGCGGTAACACTCCGAGATGGCCAAAATAATCCAGCGAGACAAAGTCTGTTTCGTCACAGCTTGCCCCAAACGCTTTCCAGTGTAACCAATAGAGAGTTGATCGTCCACTCTGACCCGGGACATGCGTGAAACATAAAAGCTTAAAGCTCTCCTAGGATCAAGCCTATGGAGCCTCTCCTCTTCCTTACCAGGATGTGGAGGAGGATAGAATGCCGGAAGAACAACCTTCTGGGCCAAATGAAATTCCGTCACTACCTTCGGAAGAAAAGAAGGACAAACTCTAAGGACAACCCTGTCCTTGTGAAATACAGTGAAGGGTGGCTTAACTGAAAGTGCCTGTAACTCACTCACTCTGCGAGCGGAAGTAACCACAACTAAAAACACAGTTTTCAGAGTTAACAGCCTCAAAGGGCAAGAATGTAAAGGCTCAAACGGAGCACCCATAAGAAACTTAAGAACAAGGTTTAAATCCCAACCGGGCACCAGGAAAGGCGACGGAGGGAATACATTAGTGAGCCCTTTCAGAAACTGTGAAATTAAAGGGATTTTGAAGTAAGAACACTCTTCAGACGAGCACTTAAAGATGGACAGCGCCGCCAGGTAACCTTTAATGGTACCCACTTGCAAGCCCCTGTGGGCCAAAGAAAGTAAAAAGGACAGAACCATGGGGATGTCACATGCAAAAGGAACCACATTCTGAACTCTGCACCAGTCGCAGAACTTACGCCAACGGCAACGGTACAGAGACTTTGTTGCTGGCCTTCGGGCCGTAAGCAACACCTCCATCACGTCTTCAGGGAGGTCCCAATCCTTATACCTCAACCTTTCAGAAGCCAAGCGTGAAGGTTGAGGGATCTGACCTCTGGATGGAGAACCTGACCCCCCTCCCGTGAGAGCAAATCGTCTCGGTAGGGAAGACGACGTGGAGGGCAGATGGACAAGTCGAGAAGGTCCGGGTACCACGTCCTCCGAGCCCACGCCGGGGCAATGAGGATCATCCGGGAACCGAACTTCCGTAACCTCCGCAGCACTTGTGGGATGACGGGGACTGGAGGAAACGCGTACAGCAGCGGGAATGACCACTCCACCACGAACGCGTCTCCTAAGGCTCCTTTTGGAGGAAATTCCCGCGAGCAAAACCTTTCGCACTTCCGGTTGACACTGGAGGCAAAGAGATCCACTTGAGGGGTCCCCCAAAGGGTGAAGATCTCCAGGAGAATCTCCTGAGCCAACTCCCACTCGTGAGAGATCGCGCTCTGCCTGCTCAGAGCGTCCCCCGTCACGTTTTCCTCTCCGGCCAGATGAACTGCCGAGATCGAAACATCCTGCTGGATGGCCCAGAACTCAAGCTGCATCGCCTCCCTGCACAGAGGAAGTGACCCTGCCCCCCCCCTTTTTGTTGAGGTAGTGCATGGCCACTGTGTTGTCCGTCAGGATCAGGACATTCTTTCCTCGCACAGTCGGCAGAAAAGCCTTCAGGGCTAGCCTGACGGCCCTCAGCTCCAACAGATTGATATGGAGTCTGGACTCCGACGGAGACCAACGACCGCTGACTGTCAGCCCGTCGGCATGAGCTCCCCATCCCGTGAGGGATGCATCCGTCACGATCGTCACCTCCGGCCAGGGAAGCCAAAATGGAGCCCCCTTCATCAAGTTGCCTTCGACGGCCCACCACAGAAGGTCCCGGGCGACCGAGGGCGGCACCTGAACCGGGTCCGACATCCTGCCGGAGGACTGCGACCATTGCGTCTTGAGTGCCCACTGCAAAGATCTCATCCGCAGGCGAGCCTCTGGCACCAGAAGAATGCAGGATGCCATGAGGCCGAGCAACCTCAAGAACTCGAACGCTGGGAGCGTCTGGGCATGCTGAAACTTGTGCACCATCTGCTGAATGTGAAGAGCCCTCACCTGGGGAGGAAAACACTGCCCCAGGGAAGTGTCGAGCACTGCTCCGATGTACTGGAGCTGCTGTGTTGGCGTCAAATGGGACTTCTTTAAATTGAGGGAGAAGCCCAGCCTGTGAAAGGAGTGGCAGGTGACGGACAGATGAACCAGGACTTGCTCGGGAGAGCTCCCCCTGATCAACCAATCGTCCAGGTAGGGGTAGACGTGAATCCCCCCCTTGCCTGAGATGCGCTGCCACCACCACCATGAGCTTGATGAAAATCCTCAGGGCGGAGGTCAATCCGAACGGCAGGACCCGAAACTGAAAGTGCGAGTCGCCAACCGCGAACCTCAGGTACTTCTTGTGCTTGGGATGGATCGGCACATGGAAGTAAGCATCCTTGAGGTCGAGTGACACCAACCTGTCCTGAAGCTGAAGGGCCTGGAGGACTTGAGATAGAGTAACCATCTTGAACTTGTCCTTCCTGAGGAGTTTTTTCAAACCGCGCAAGTCCATGATGGGTCTCAATCCCCCGTCTTTCTTCGAAATCAAAAAATAAGGGGAATACCATCCCTTGTTCCTCTCCGCTACAGGCACCAGTTCTATGGCGCCTTTCTCCAGCAGGGCTTGAATTTCCTACGCAAGGAGCGGATCCGGACTCTGCAAAGAGAGGTTCCCCGGTGGATTGTCGCGAGGCCTGTGCCGAAAGGGAAGACAGTAGCCGAGGGTTATGATCTCCAGAACCCACACATCTGAAGTAATGGCTTGCCACTCTACAAGATGCTACGCCAGCCTTCCCCCAACCGGCGAACCATGGGACATGGCCTCATGACTGAGTGGGAGCGGCTGCGGCGTTACCTGAGGGCAAAGAGGCAACTGCCTGAGCGGCCTTGGCACCACGGTTACCCTGTCGTCCACCTCTGGTACCCCTGCGTTGGCCTCTTTGACTGCCAGCTCCTCTCGCTTTACTGAAGGACGAGTAATAGCGAAAGGAACCACCCCTCCACTGCTGTCCCTAGGACGAAAAGGCAGAGGTTGGCAAACTGCAGCGCCCAACGACTTTGCTGCAGCTTTTGAGGTCTGCAACCTCTCAAGGCTCTCGTCAGCCTTGCTGCCAAAAAGGTGTTCACCGTCAAAGGGCATGTTGAGGAGCCGGGACTGCACATCAGGAGCAAACCCCGACTTCCGCAACCACGCAAACCTGTGTATCACGGTGCTCGCCGCCATGGACCTACTGACGCATTCAGCTAAGTCCAAACCCGACTGAACGGACTCACACATGGCATCCTTACCATCCTGGACCATAGCAAGGAAACCATCCCGTTCGTCCCCTTCGGGAATATGTTCAGCCGCTAACGCAACACAGTTCCACAGAGTGTGTGTGAACCGAGACAAGGCACAAATGGAGTTGGCCGCCTGAAGCGCCATACCACCAGAAGAAAACACTTTCTTCGCCCAGCCATCAAAACGTTTGTCGTCCCTATCAGGAGGGATGGTAGGGTACGACGCCTGCTTTGCCGGGGCCGTGGCCGCCTGCACCACCAAACTCTCCGGAGTGGGGTGCCTGGTCAAGTAGCAGGGGTCGCTACTGGCTGGACGGTATTTCCACGACAAGGATCTGCCCACCGCCGGGAGACTCTCCGGAGCAGTCCAAGCCGCCGCCACCCTTCTCTGTAAAGCCATATGGAACGGCAGTACCGGGTCAGTTGGGGAACCAACATCAAGGATGTCCGTTAGATCATCCTGCACAAACTCCCCTGGGGGAGCAGACCATCCCAAGTACTCAGAAACCCTAGCCATAAGGCGCCGGTACGAGGAATCGGCATGAGAGCCAGGCTCAGGCCTACAAAACTCCACCTCCGGAGAGGTGTCCAGTCCACTGGCATCATGCAGTGACTGCCTCAAATTGTCAAACTGACTATGGCCCGAGACAATTTCATCCGGAACCTGACTAGGAACCAGGCCATCAGAATCCTCATCCGCCTCTGAAATATATTCCAGGTGGCGAAAAGAAGGCACCCGAGAGTGCTTGCTCTTAACCAGAGCCTTCCTAGGGGGTTCCCCCGTGCCACGGGGTACCTCTGACACAAAAGGCATCGATGGCGTCGAGCGAATCGGCGCCGGCGTCGAGAGAACAGGCATCGGCGCCGAGAGGATCGACGTCGAGGAAATCGGCGTCGACGTCAGATGCAGCGCCGCCAGCATCGGCGGCGTTGACACAGCCCTCGAAGCCGGAGCCCCGAGCGTGTCCTTCGACGACCTGAGCGTCGACGGCTTCGACAACTTCCTCGGAGCCGGAGCCTCGAGAAAGCCTGTCGACGCCCTCGACGCCTCAGACGTCGATGTCTTCCTCGAAGACCTCACAGGTGCACACGGTCTCGAACGCGTCGAGGACCGCGACCTGGAACGGGTACGTCGAGAACAAGTCTCCTTGTCCGAACGGGACCTCTCCCGTGACTCATGCCGACCACTCTTGCGAGCGGTGTCTCTCGACCTCTCACGAGCGACCCCACTCGGGGGCGCGGACGGTTTAGTACCCTGCGACTCAAGAATCGCCAGCATTTTCTTCCCGAAGGAAGCCCATTCCTCTGGCGTCGCACGGCTGGTGGGGTAAGCGACGTGCCGGGCAGAGTCCTCCGAAGAGGACCTGGAAGACGACCGGTGTCGGCGCTTCCGAGAATGCCTCGAAGAGGCTGAGGAGTGGCGAGACCGACTCCTAGAAGGAGACCCACGAGACTTCCGACGATGATGCGGAGAGTCACCCCTCGAATCATCCGTCGAAAGCCCCGCAGACCTCGACTTCCGGGGCTTGGACACCCGACCTACCGACAACTTCTTCTTACGTTCGCGTAAGGCTTTGGACGTGAGCGACTGGCAGTCGATACAGTCATCCGTGTCGTGGGCCTCCCCGAGGCACCAGAGGCAGGCGTCGTGCGAGTCCGTCACCGACATCTTGGACCCACACTCCCCGCACTTCTTGAAACCCGGACGCGGGGTCGAAGACGAAGTAGAAGACATCTTCACACGAAGGATTTTGACAAAACGAACAGGTTCGAAGAACCGAGAAGAACAGTACTCCAAAGAGTCGAGGCGTTAACCGAGATTCACGAAGCAACACGTTCGCGGAAAAAACGGAACTGAGGCTACGGGCGTCCTACTCATCACATCGGATGACGTCGGAGGAGGTCCTCGACGACGGCGCATCGACGTCATCGACGCAGGACGCAGACGCCGAAAAAAGTTTCCGAAGCAGCACAGCTGTGGTGATTACATGTCATAGATATGGAATACGTCGGAGGACCCAATCCCCTCGAAACATAGGTTTGCAGGAGACTGTGGTGTCTAACAAACAGACCAAGTACCTCCCCATGCTCCAACTCTACCCTACCTCCAGGATACCTTGACAGGAGCCTCTTAGAAGCAGATAAAATAACGCAAATGAATCAGAGGATGGCGCACTACACAAACAAAACCCGCACAAGATCCAGAAAAGTGTGCGTCACATAAAGCCTAGCATACCAAACTGGGATTAAGCATAAAGCAGTAATCCACAAAGAAAACCTATGCTGAGCACACTCAGTGCCGTTCTAAGAGAAGCCATCACCTCTTATGTACATTTGGTGCATTTTCCCTCCATGAGAACTCTTTGCCCTACAAACTGTCACAGATGACACAGAATAAACAGAGTCTCTGAGACAGGGTTTTTATTAAGGCTCTCCTTGTGGTCCCCAAGGGCGCCCCCCCTCTCTCTCCTCTCCCTTTGGATTTCCTCCTAACCCAGGCATCCGTACTCCCAAGTTACTGCTACTTAGTGGCAACTCCTACTGTCTATACTCTGGTTTTACACCAAAAATGTCTCCCTAAATATAGCTTGCTGTCTAACCTCGCTCTGGAACTTACTAACAGTCCCTACTCTATTTAGTTGTTAATATTGCCAAATAAGCAGGGTAGTGCCTAGCAGTCTCTCTCTCTCTCTCTCCCCCTCTCTCTCATCCCACTCTCTCCCTCTCCCTCTCTCTCTCCCTCTCACCCCCCACTATAGGTTGATGGTTGGATTGTGGTCTGCTGGCAGTGGGGCACTGGATCAGGGCTTATGATTCAGTGTCTCTTGTTGTGCTTCCCCGGGACATTACTGCAATAAACCAGAAGACAAGTATTGTGTTGTTGAGGCATGGCTTCAGGTAAAAGTGGTCTGGACAATAGCATACTGACACAAGGGATGGATGGGGAACTTGAGACTCTGTCTCTTGGAGAAGGACTCTGGAGGGCTCAATGTTTTTTTACTCGACCTTAACAGCAAGGAGCTCTCACCCCCTCTTGTCATAAGACTTGCCTCTGTCCACCAAAAATATGTTGTGTCCCCAAAGTGTGGGAAGAAATCCCTGCCCTCTTAAAACATTTTACAAACCACAGAAAAGTATCTCCATGATGTAAGAACACAGTGGGCCACAGGCCTTCACAATGCATAGACAACAGTCCTGGGCCAGAAAATTGACTGGTCACAAAAGCGGTTGGTTGGTGCTCTGCAATTGATAGCAGTCTTATCCCTCACCCATTAACTGATCCCTAATTAACAGAGTAGAGATCCATCAACATGAAAAAAGAAGAGGTAAACTGTTGTGGGGCCAATGTCCCAGATGTACACATGACACCAAATAAACATGTTACAGAAAGGGAAACGTTGTTAAGGAGACAGTTGAGAACTATTCTTTAGTTCTCCAACTCCAAGCTTCTTGTGGTATACTGGTCATCAACGATACACCTCACCTTTCATCATAGACAGCACGGTTCATCTGGGCCTGTAGCTGGTACGAACCACGGCTGACAGAACGTCTGTGTCCTCTGGCACCCTGGGCTCGGGGATCTTCCTCAAAGTCCTACGGTTACAAAAACACAAAATTGAGTTGAAGTGACCATGGCAGGTATAATATGGGAAAGCCAAAGGATAGATCTAAAATCACATTTTAATAGTGATGTGCCTATCTATCTATGTACTGAGGTGAAACCCCAGTGGATATGATTAATGATGAGCCTGTCAACAAATACAGACACACTGCATATGTGCCTTTCCCAGTTTCACAGCTATGTGTACACAGAAATGAAGCATCAAAATCCTGACAGACTGCAGACCATGAACATTATGTGGTCCATATTCCAGGGCTGAGCATGAACAGCCTTTCTCCAAACAGTTTCTGCTAGATGCATTCATCATGAAGGGAGAAATTCAGCATTTATTGGAACTTTGCTTCTCCGAGTTTTTACAATCAATTTCTAATGAGAACATTTGATTTCATAAATATTCAAATTGATCCAAAAACACTTAAAATGTATGTCCTGCACAGGGAGGAATTCAAGAACAAGAACTTAAAAAGAATGAAATTAAAATGAAGGTTTTCAAAACATCTCCCCATCGCTTGCCCAATAAGTGCAGCATATGGGTTTGTCAACCACTCTATGGTCAACAGCCTTTCATAAAACTCAGCCTCTATGCACCCAGTTAACTTCTCATTCTAGTGGAATAGAACATTTGAGTAGCATACCACCCACATGCACACCATAATATGGGGACTAATAACCATTTCAGAATTGTCCTTCCTTGGTGCCCCACAAAACTCTATATAGCAAAGTCTCAAGCATGAAAACGGACACATGGCACCAATGGAACTCAGTCCCCATCATTTCATCCATTAGTGACAGCAAGCAAAAAGCTGGTGTCTTTCTTACACGTGTTGTCCTTTCACAGTAGAAACTCAGAGCCCTCACTACATTCAAACAGTACGAGTCCCGATCTGCTCCTGAAGCAGCGCTTGGATAAGACATGACAGTGCAATTTCCTTATTAAATTGGAAGCTTGATAAAAACATGTGCCGGGAAGCTGGATTTCTCCTCAAAACCACCTTATCCCTGGAAGATGAGATGGTTGTTGTTGCAGAGCCTGTAATTCACTAAATTGGAAATAATGCCCACTGTGGAAGCCATCTTCAGGGATACACATTGCAGATCTGTAGAGGCCGAAGGTTCACACAGTTCCCTCTTTAGGCCTTGACTTAAGTCACAAACCAGTCCAAAAGGAGGGCAACCCCGTGCTCGGAAGATAGGATTCTGTACATCCCAGTGAATGTCCTACTTGTGAGGGGCACGAAAGTGTCAAATGAAAGTGTCCAACCTCACCTTATCCTCTACCACCAAGCGGGAGGCAATGGGAAAGATGGAGTGCTCTAAACACCAATCCCAGATCTCCAGCATTAGAAGGCAAAAACAGCACGACTTTGTCCCTCCCTGCTCAAATAGAACATTGCTGTTGTGTTGTCTGTATAGATCAGCATACAATTACCCTGAAGTAAGGCGAGGAAAGCCTTCACTGATAGGAAGATGGATTTTAATTTCACGTAGTGGATGTGTTTCTGTGCATCTTCGGACACCCAGAAGTTGTGCATCTGCAATGGGCCCATCACCATCCCAACAATTAAGGGAGGAAACCTGTAGATCGGTTCCTCGTATGCAGGGAAAAAGGCACACCGCCCGTGAAAATGGCTTTGCCTGCCCACCCAACAAGGGCTAGGTGCACAGTTGTCAGGACCAACATTTGCTCAGTCTGCACCTAGAAATCCTGTGACCAATGAGTGGTAAGCTGAAGTTAAGTCGACCTCATGTGCAGCCTGGGATGGGGACACATTAGGCCACCAGGCCTAGCAAACCACTAGAACTACACAGAGAAGGCAACAGCTATTCAATAACTCCTTAACTCCTCAATAACACCCAAATAACATCCTTTACTCTTCCCATGGCGGTATAATTCTCCATATCCCACAGTCCCAGACCAGACCAATGTATCGCAGTATCAGTGTCGGGGAGAGGCTAGACTTGTACTGATTTCTAATGAGGCCAAGCACATATGCCAGTTGGAAGACTTAATTGACTGATTTCATGATCTGGGCTGGTGTGGTGCCCCAGATCTGCCAGTTGTCTGGGTGTGCAGGTCAATTTCAATACCTTGTAGATGCAGATGGTACATAAGGGAACCCATCACCTTGGTGAAAAACCTTGGGGCTGAACTCAACCAAAAGCGCAGGACATTGTATTGAAAAGGCATATACTGAAATAAGATGCTGAGCAAATTTCTGTGAGGCTTCCAGATTGGAATGCGCCCTGGAGTGACCATCTTGAACCACTCCTTCCTACCATTTTTGGAGCCAGGACCAGGAAATAAATGAGGCCTGTAAGGCTGTTCATGTTTTCTTTTCAACATGAATGCCTTCCAGGCTCCATTTATTTCCTGGTTGCAGCTCAATGACACTTGAAGATCAGGGGAGAGTTTCCACCCCCCACACTCCTGATCTCCCGCTCTTGATCCCCCCGACCTCCTCCTTTTATTTATTTATGTATTGAGCATTTGTAAGTCGCTTACACATCAAGTAAAATATGTTTCAAAGCGCCCACAGGGCAAAAAAGGAGGGAGCATGCGAATGAAATGCAAATATAACAATGAAAGATAGAAGAGGTCCTACTAGGCCTTGTGAGGATTCAGAACATGCAAGTGCAATTATAGATAGAGTGGCCCCTGGCCCCATACAGCCTATGGATGATGCAGAGGGGGTAGGGCAGGTGAAAACCGCTCTAGCGGCCTCTACCTGAAAAGAAAGGTCAGATCTTTACCACTCTTGTTCTCCCAGGAGAGCATGGGTGTTAGGAGTCTAGCCTTTTTTTTCTATTTTTTTTTTTTTTTTTTTGTTTTTTTTAAAGTAAAGCCTCTTCACCCCTCTCACTGGACTTTCACACCCTCCTACCAAATCCCACCATTGGGGGACATTCACCCCCACCGCAGGGCCTACAATCTGGTTTTGGGGGCAGACAGACCCTGTGAAGACCCTTAGCACTAATGTTTTTTAAATAAAATGTATTTGTGGGGGGCAGGTGGCTGAGGCCCTCGCCCCCAATTTTAAAGAAATTCACTTTTGGGAACAGGTAGCCCCACCCCTAATTTGTTTAAAACAAATGTACTTGTGGGGGGCAGGCAGCCATCCACAACTGAAGGCCCCAGCCCCCAATGTTTAAATAAAATCCCTTTTGAGGGTAACACTGTTCCACAGAAGGACCCGGAGGCTTTGTGGTGGGGCAGCGAATGCCTCAACATATGCCAGCAATCTGCGAATGAAGTCCATGTTCCCCATTCAAATTTAATGTGTCTTGGGGGCAGGCATGAATGATTAATTGCTCCCTCTATTATGAATAGCCACAGCAGGCTCCTTACCCTTCATTATATTTGTGAAATGTGCAAGTGCATGCTTTTTGAGTGGTGTGAAGGAGGAAGCTAGGTGTTTGCGGAATGCTCATAATAGCCACATCTGGAGTTGGAGCTTGCAAATGTACACAGCAAAGTAAGGATTCTTTTATTATGGTAATGCTTGAGGTGCAAAGGTCTGGGGTGGAGGCTTGTGTGTGCCTCTTCTTAGTGGTGGACAACTAGGACAGCTGGGTGGGTAGGTCCAGCTGAATTAGTTCCCAACTGAGGCCTTGGTATTTTCTTCTCAGTGATTGACAATGGGAGGCAGTAGGACTGCTGAGGGCTCACAAGAACCATAGCTAGGAGTTTATTTTCTATGATAAATATTCAGACTTGCTCTTGTTACATTCCAGGGTCACTAGCCAATACATCCCTGTCACAGAAAAGGCAGTGCCTAGCAATTTCAAAACTGGGGCATTGTGTGGGAAGTTTGTAAGCAAAAAGCAAGCAGGTCTACTTCTAGGTAGCCGCAGCTGGGCATTCCTGCAGAATTTTGGTTGCAGACTATTTTGGAGTGCTGTAAAATAGAAGGCTTGTGGTGATGAAAAGTCAAAGGTTTCAGAAAAGTTGAGTTGTTAGGGGCATTGTTTTTGTGAAGTGATATACAAAATGGCTTAGGGTGGGGCTGAAGCTTTACTGGAGCCAAAGCTGGAACGTCACTCTTAGAGGTCCAACACTATATGCTTGAACGAGCAGTAGCCAGCACAAGCAGTCAGAAATGTCCCATGCCTATCTTTGGATGCAGAAAACCACCCAGATCTTCAAACAGGGACCCACTGGACATGTAGAACACTACAGCACTCATGATGCCCTATTAGAGGACTCAACACAATATATAAGCAGTAATGGCATTTCTGGGAGGTGTGTTGGAGGCTAGAGTAGTTGTATGCATTGAAACACCCGATATCGAAAACTAAAGAGACTATTTTTATTTCACAGAAATGTCATGGTAAACAATGACTGTAAATATGCAAGATTTTGGAGGCTTCACATCATGGTGTGCACTATTAGCAATGTGTGTGTTGTCGAGCACACACAATGTGCATCACCATTGACAATCAAAACATTTGACATCCTTTTAAAACACGATTAGCTGCACCAATAAAACAAGGCACTAGAGCATTCGAAAGAAGGTTTGAAATGTTACACATGACAATTATTCCAATGGCCAAACAAAACCATGATAACCATTACTTTCAATGAGATAGGAAATATCTCATTAATCCAATAGCTGACATCCCTGCGGGGTTGCTAGTGTATCTTCACCGTTTAGACAAACAAAGATGATTTACATGAGCGCAATGCCTTTGACTTTCAACTTTGGTTATCCAATGGTGCTTGCTTTTGGTCGATTTGCACTCGAATTTGAAAATTGTCCAGGATATCCCCGCTAGCTCTAAAACAACTCTTTATAGACGGCACTATGGCCCTTAATACCCCATCTTAGCTCTTGATGTGGGAATTTAATTATTTATGTACATTGTACTCTTGATTCGGTTTGCTTTTCAAAGTTAGACAGTCTTCGGAGCCATTCCACAACCTACCCGCCCACATGACTAAAGATATCGACAAATGGTGTCTGAAGCTGTCCAAAGACACACTGTCAAAATACACAAAAATAAATGAAGACCATGGAACCTACGTCCACATGTTTCATAAAGGCCTCGAGATCGCTCGATGCAAAAAGACTTGTACATTGATTTAAGCAGGAAGACTCACCAGAGTGCTGTACAAGGATCAGAAAATGGCACAACAACCATCTTTTCACTGTAAAAATTACTTGTAAAAAGGTATACAAGCTTCATTGGCATACGCAACATAAATGACAAACCATCCGGTCTCTGCCAAAAGGATGCTTAACTACATCAGGAGACCATAGTAAATAACAGGGGAGTTGCTAGGTCTGGCAAAGACCCGGGGCTACGCTGATGTCGGAACTGTCGGGGCTGGGGGCTAGCTAGTCTTTTGGCTGTAGCTCCTGAGATTCTATCCGGGGCTACAACCAAAAGATCAGGGGCAATAGCCCCCTTAGCCCCTCCCTAGCAACGCCCCTGGTAAACAATAGCACAAGAGGACTCAATTCAGCCGGATTTTCTGCTGGGGTGTTGTAAAAGTTTTCAAACAATTTGCTTCTCAAAGGTATAAAAGCTTCAATGACATGCGCATATATAGTAAACAATAGAACTGGCTGATTGAATTCAGCAATATGTCCGACTGGTACAAGCATTAGAAGATGGCACAACATGCCTCTTTTCACAGTCAAGTTACTTCTCGGGTGTACACGCCTCAATTCAATGCAACTATTCACCCCTACAAGCATCGTGTTACCATGTACTCTTGATCACGTCTTGTGACTTTTAGATGCCATTGAACGCATGGGTGTATTTGTTTAAAAAGCTTTAAAAAGATTCCACAATCTGCCCCGCTAACAGCTGTTGCTATCGTATCAGATTTTCTGGCATGTCAAAAGCAGACCAGTCGAATAAAATGAAAGGACTGCCCCTTGGGTGTCTGCATACAGTTACCATATTGCAGTCCTCAGCACAGGTTATAAAACTAGCGTTTGAATCAAATATGTAATTCCATCATTACTGAAGAATCTTTTTAGCACACACTTTTAGCCACAAAAGCAATTCCCCACAACACCAATCATCAAAGTTACGCTACTTTTTTTGAGTTAAAGATGGTACCTGGACTAAGCTTCCTTCCCTGTGGACTCTTAATTCCTCAGGGAAAAAATACGCCAAAATGACTTAAGTGTGTTTTGACAGCTCACTTGGAAACAAGAAAATTGTGGAGAATACGATGGGATTACCCCCAGGTACCTGGTCTGGGATCCTTCTCATGTGGCATGGGAAAGGTAGGCGCTCTCTGAGCCTGACTCCTGGGAGTGTTGTACTGCCGGAAAATCACGGGTGGCGGAGGGGAGGTGGTGACGAAATCAGACCAGGAGGACTGGGAGGAACCCCTTTTTAAATTTCCCCGTAACCCCTCTCTGTCTGATGGCCTGTTGCCAACTTAAAGAAGTGGAAAAACCTAATTTCTTTAAAATGAACTACGAGTCCCAGAATCCCTCAGGGACTGTGACAAAGAAGAATGGCTGAGGAGACATGCAGAAGTAAAGGACAGGCAAGTAGGTCTAATAGTCTTTACCAGGGTCAGGCAATTCACAGTCAAGTTACTTATTCGACCATCAGACCATCAAAGCACATCCCAATAAAGACATTTCTAAATGACCACTACATTATTTCAATAAAAACAGAACAAATAAAAAAGAAAAATGGTTGATCACCCTCAGAAACGGGTATTTAGAATAGTAAAACTAAAAAGTAGAACAGAACCCTTATTGGGCAGCATGGAGCAGTTCTCTGTTCATAGTTCCAAGTGCTACAAGTGGAGCGGGGGGAGGGTGGGCGTTTCCTCGTTGATATCTTCATTGTCCATATCCATTAGGTCCGAGGCAAGGAGCGTGAGAGTAGACGGGAGATGGGCTATAGTGGGGCCCAGGACCAACCGTGGGTTAGGAGCCAGGCAAGTGGTCCCAAGCAAAAGCCTTGATAACATACAAGCAAAGACATTAAGGTCCAAAGGGTGGGCCAGTAGATCACTGGGATGGAAGGGTGTGGCTATGCCAGGGGGCAACTTCTCGATTCAGATTCCAAATATACCAGGACTGGCAACCACGTCCGTGGAAACTGGAATCCCTGCAGTGGTAGGCGAACTCAGAGTAGCCCCAAGTTCGACTAAATTGGTGCTTGGGGCACATTCCCCAAAGCTTGCATCAGTCAGATTAACCATGGTGTTAAGGGTCCCCCCATAAAGATCAACCGGGTCAACTTGCCATATTAGATCCCTCATCAAAGCAGTGAGGTTACAGCCTAGGTAATGGGTATCAGGTAATAATATCGACACATATATGGTCGCCGTAAATAATACCGCCGGGAAAATGTTGTGGCGATATTATATGGGTGAAAAAACAACAAACCCAAAGTGGGAACCTCAACTTTCACTGATACCTAGAGGTAACACCAAGTAATATGAACAAAAATGGTACCAGGAGAACAAGAGAGACTGAAGAAGGTGGGCAGACAAATATGAAGCTCAAATCGGTATATTCATTTTATTAAGATTTGTCTAAGAAAACACATAGACGCATATTGATTTAATTAATTCTAAAAAGCATTTAACTAATCATACATGCATACATTCACTCTCTAATGCAATATTTAAATAATATATTGACATGCTAAGAAATTACAAAAGCTGATCATTTCATTAAACCACTTCTTTTCCATTGTGCTGTAAATCATTCACAATGTTATTAATCACAGTTCATTCCCATTCCCATTCTTTTACAGCACAATGGAAAAGAAGTGGTTTAATGAAATGATCAGCCTTTGTAATTTCTTAGCATGTCAATATATTATTTAAATATTGCATTAGAGAGTGAATGTATGCATGTATGATTAGTTAAATGCTTTTTAGAATTAATTAAATCAATATGCGTCTATGTGTTTTCTTAGACAAATCTTAATAAAATGAATATACCGATTTGAGCTTCATATTTGTCTGCCCACCTTCTTCAGTCTCTCTTGTTCTCCTGGTACCATTTTTGTTGATATTATATGGGTGACCATATAAATGGCGACGGGGTCAAAAAAAAAAAGTTTTAAATAAGAAAATAAATTCAGGGTTGCGGGGGTGTCCCCCGCATGTTCCATGCAATAATGTCGCCCTAAGAAACGACAATTTTTCGGCGATATTTTTGTGGCAACATTATCACATGGAACCAGGTAATGGGTAACCTCATTTAATCGGGGTGTAGCTGCTCCATGGGGTTGAGTAGGTTTCTGGGATTCTCAAAGGTTATTTTCCTGGTAATTCCTCCAAGTGGAAAAATATTTCCCACAGCGACCGCTGGAGCGAGGGCTCTATTAGAGTAATTTCTTGTAGCACATCCATACCCTTTTCTTCGTGCAATGTTAATCTTGCAGGTTTGTTTGGGCTTTTAGTGAGCTGGGATGTTGGAAAAGAGAGCAGACCTGCTGAGAAAGAGGGGGTAGATGGGAGCTCCGTTGCTTCCTCCATTTTAGAGCCTCCGACAGTTCTTCGGCAGGGACCAGGGCAAAACTTCAATTAACATTAAGGGCCTGCACCTGAAGTCAATTGCCCCACCCGAGAGGCATGAAAGGCTTCAGCAGGAAGGAGCAGTAGAAAGGAGCTGTAGCAGGAGCTGGGTGGTTGGCAGTAGTAGCAGGAGAAGAATAGGAAGAGGTTGGCAGTTCAGGAGGAAGTGTGACCACTTAAGTGTCAGTGGGACCAGAGAATAGCATATTTCACCTGCGGGCTGTGAGTTGGTCCTGTGTTCACAAAACCTGTCTGGCTGTGGCGGCACTGAGAGAGACTTGGAGAAGGTAATGGTTTCCCCCAGGTGCGCCCAATTGCTGTGAGTGCACAGCTGAAGTCGTGCAGCTACCCGAGGCCCATGTGCAAAAGCAAGCCGAGGGAAGTAGGAGAGAAGGAGACTCTATGTGGTCGAAGCCGGATCAGAGACACCCGTGCTGCAGTGGGGTGTGTGTCCCAAGAGTGCCTGAAGTAGTAGTAATAGTAGAGAGAAAAGTCTGGAAGTGGCAGCCACTCACAACTGCCATGTTTTTGGAGCCGGTGAATGAAGATACGTACTCAATTCACTAATAAGTAATTGCTGGTAACTGTAACCAAATATATTAGAACTCGCGTAGAAGTAGAAGCAAGTAAAAGTTGATAGTTGTCGTGGGAAGCCTTGACAACAAAGAAAATGTATCACACGCACATTTAACACAACCCAAAGTGCTCTTGTTAAGAAAAGCCCTCTCTTTTCCATTGTTCTATTGAATAACTTTACTAGTGTGGTCGCGTCTCTCCAATTATGAGGGAGAAATCTGGTTTGTAATCACTCGAAAGGTAGCAGCTGACCTTCCCGAATTGTTACAAGAACACTTACATCAAAGAAAGGTTGCGCATGAATGATGGCAATTCCTGATCCACGTTAAAGCAGCATTTTGTATGATTAAAAGGAACGTATGTCTTTACTGTCTTTAAAGTTGAAATTCTCCATCAAGCGTTTTCGCATATACCTAATCCTGTTTTCCTTGTGAAACTCGAATTTTGTAACATCCAGAACAAGAACTTTGTAGTCGAAGAAGTTGCTGAAGTAACGAGAGGAGCAAGCATTACCTAAAGTAGTAGAAAATCCTTTCTTATGTAGAACCAGACCTAATAAGATCTAATCACCTTTATTTTGATGTTGTTAACATAGTAACAAATCCAGTGTCCTCTGATACAAGGGTGACAAGGTTATCCAAGGATGGAAGAGTGGCAGTACAGCTTTTGGGGTAACTCCTGGAAACAAGAAGGGCGTACATAAAGCTGGGGACGGGAGGTGTGTGCTTGTTAAAAACAAGTGATAAACAATCTGAATCTGTAAAGCCGAGACTGTTGAAGCTGAGAGAGAGAGAGAGAGAAGCAGCCTAGAAGCCAAGGCAGATTCTAGTGGTAGCTCTAAGACAGACAGAAGAGGCTAATAAGCTGCCCCTTTCTTATGGCCTAGGAAGGAACAGTGCCTTGCCTACCTGTGGCGGTTGAAGAGTCTTGTCTTTAAGTTGCCTAATAATTCACTAAAGTACCAAGTTGCAGCAGAGTTAATGAAACTGTGGTTTTCTATAATATTGTCAGAGAACATTAAACTGGAGGTCATAGAAGCAGTAGTACGCTGTGAAGCAAAGAAACCTGCTTTCACAGTGCCATTAGCAGAAGAGTTGTCAAGAGAAAAGCAACCCCTTTAGAAGAAGCATCCTAACAAGTTATACTAAAGATGCTGCAGAAGTTACAAAAAGATGGACAGATGTTGAATCAGAAGAGGTACTTTTGTTTTTGAACTCTGTCAAGTCTATCTTGGAAGGAGGTTATCCAGGATTACCATTGGAGCAGTTTTCTTTGTGGAAATTGGAAAGGGAACCCTGAAATAGAAAAAGAACCGTTACCAGTGGATTTTTGTTTGGATAAACTTTTGTTTCTTTGGAACTTTCAAGAACTGGTTCAAGACTTTACTTTTCTTTGTGCAAGATTGACTTTGGACATTCCTGGGAAAAGGATCTATCCAGGACAAGTAGAAGTCATTCAAGTCACTGGTTATTTGTAATTGTTTACTTAGGTTGTTTATAATTTACTTTGAATGTTGTGTTTTTTAGTGTGAGGGCCAGTTTTCTATATGCTAGGAGGTTTTCCCTTGGAACCTAGACTAAGTAGGGAACTCCCTGGTAGAGTAGGCTTAGTTAGGCTTTCACAAGCAGTTGTCCGCCTCGCATTACTGACCCCTCACACAGTGCTGAGCAGCACAGATTTGGCACTTAGAGATTTGCGTCCTACATGAAGAGTGTTATGAAAAACGGATTTACAATTTCTTTTTTTATATATATTATGGAATTTTATTTTGTGCAAGTGCACTGTGTATACTAAAATCTACATTTTTAATTCCAGAATTTATTAAAAGCCCATCTTGCATTGTCATAGGATGTTCCAATAATACACATACCAAGAAACATGGGATGGTACTGCACATTTTCTCAAAAGTTATTCCGCTGGTCCGACAATAGCTGCTAAACTGTGGCGTTCAACCAAATAATATTGATAGATGAACCAATGATGAGTTAGGAGATATGCAAGGAAATCCACATATGCAGTCAACATTTCAGCGCAGAGATGTACGAATCAGAGGAATTTATAAAAAAAAAAAAAGGGCCATCCCAAACTCACTAGGAGATTACTTGCAACAGCTGTACCTACGATATTTCCACACCAAGGGGGGGCAGTGAGTACAATATAGCTCAATAATGAGAAGTCATCAGTGTTGATCCCCTTCATGTCTACTTTTTAAGTCTGAATTGCCCTTTGGCCCATTTCATATCTTGACCACTGCATGAGACTTAGGAGGCCATACCCGTTTTGTTGTCCTGACCTGTTGCACACAGGTATGCCAGTCATGGTTGTGTGCACTGGAGTATATGGAGTGCTTTGCAGGAAAGTTTGCAATATGGGGCTACTTAAAAATGTAATTCAACAGGGTCAGATATTTTGAAATCTGTGGTGCTTGGCAGAACATACCCCGGGAGGCCCAGCTGTGTCGCCTATGTGGTAATAATTGTGTGAAAACCACCAAGAACCTACTACTGTATTGTGAAGCGCTTCTACCTTTAAGGTCTATCGCATGCAGAAATACAGTCACACAGGTGAATACTCCTCTGGAGAAGGTCTGGCGGATTTATATGATGGGGAATTCGGAGGGCCTAATCTTCCATTTCTCATTGCTGTGGAGGAAAGTTAACTCCATCTTCAATGTACTTTTTAACTCCATGTAGATAATTGATGTGTAAGTGGAAAACTCTGATTTTAAAAGTTGTATCTTATATCAACTTTATAAAATTAATTAAAAAAGAAAAAACGTTTGAGGACTAGAATTCAAAGAGTTCAATGGCACTAATATCTCTCCACGTAGAGTCTTAGCTGAGTAGAAAGTATTGCCCCTTTCACATTTGCTCATGCCAGAACTGTGCCTTTGCTCCTTGGTCTATTTAACTTCTTTGCCACAGGAGGAGATCGGGATGTTCACTGCTTGGACTGCACCATCACACTGCTGCACAGGTTTGACACTGGCAATGTACTTGTGCATTAGGAAGGTCTGGCTCTGAGAAACAATTGACAGCGTGTGTGCCACTAAAAGCCGTCCATGTACTGGTTAGGCCGAGTCGAATGTATCAACACTTGCAACTTGTTAGTGTAATGACGTTTTATTTTTCTCTTGGCCCATTTCATTTCTGCGTCACAGGAGGAGACAGGGGCGTCCAGTGCTTTAGCCACACCATCAGACACATCACAGGGCGCAGAGGTATGCCACTTACAGTTGGTTTCTGCATTAGGTAGAACAGTCTCTTCTCTTACTATTGATGGAACTGTCACTTTTATAGGTCTGTGCATTGTCCAGGCTGTGTGCAATACACTTCCCCATTCCATTTGCTTATGTAATAACCGTTGCTTTGCCACATGACTCGGGTTCTGCCAGTGCTTTGTTTTTACCCTCCGACACATTTCACTGGACACATGTATGCCTTTCATAGTGGTTTTGTGAATTACTGTTACTTTTTTTGTGGGTTGCAACTGAGAGCAAGCGTGTCACTAATAACTGGATGGGTAGAGTCTAGGCATAGAGGAACGTATTGCCCCATCACATTTCCTTTTGTCATAACTCTGCCTTTTTCTCTTTGTCTATTCCATTTGTTTTGCCGCAGAAGGAGACCGAGATGGACAGCATTTTCACTGCACCCTTTGACACATCGCATAGGCCTCTGGTTTGTCACTCGGGTGGATTTCTGTGTTACAGAGGTCAGTGGCTGGCGTTACAATTGAATGCATGCACGTCAATAATATCGGTCAGTGCAGTGGCTGGGCCAAGTAGAATGTATGTATGTATGTATGTATGCATGCATGCATGCATGCATTCATTGCCCCATCCCATTTGCTCGTGTCATAACAGTTGCTTTGGCACCTTTTGTTTCTTGACCGCAGGAAAAGGTGCGTTCAGATGGTGCTTTTTCGTTACCCCTCCAACACATTCCACTCGATGCCTACGTATGCCAGTCAAGGTTGCTTTGTTCAGTAATGCCAATTTGTTTTAGTGGATTGTAGGCATGTCACTAATATATGTCAGAGTATTGTCTAGGCCTAGCATACAGTATTGCCCCATCAGATTTTCTCGCCTTTTTCTCTCGGGCCATTTCATGTATTCACCAGAGGAAGAGACCGGGACGGACGGAGCCGTCACTGCACCCTGCGACACATTGCATGGAGGTCAGTGGGTCGCACAGGCTTGCATTTTGTGCTATGGAGGCCCGTGTTAGGGATTGCAATTAGCAATATAGCATGCATGTCAATAATATTGGTTGGTGCAGTGTCTGGGCAGAGTGGAATGTATTGCCCAACCCCATTTGCTTGTTTCATACCCACTGCTTTGCCACATGGCCCATTTAATTTCTTGTCCACAGGAAAATAGTTGTTCAGCCAGTGCTTT
Organism: Ambystoma mexicanum; assembly: GCF_040938575.1. NCBI lineage: Eukaryota > Metazoa > Chordata > Amphibia > Caudata > Ambystomatidae > Ambystoma > Ambystoma mexicanum. The sequence continues at coordinate 444,471,303 of NC_090924.1, read as the reverse complement.
TTTGTTACCTTCCGACACGTATGTTTGCCAGTCAATTCTGGTTTGCTAAGTAGTGCTAATTTCCTTTAGTGGATTTCAACTGAAAGCTGGCATGTCACTAATATTTGTCAGAGTATTGTCTAGGATTAGTATAAAGTATTGCCACATCAGATTTTCTGGCGTCAGAACTGTGCCTTTTTCTCTTGGCCCATTTAATTTCTTTCAACAGGAGGAGACAAGGACAGGCAGCGCTTTCACGGCACCATCTCACGGAACGCACGTCTGCCACTCACGGTTGATTTGTGCATGAAGGAGGGCTGTCTCTTGAGCTGCAATTGAGAGCATCCGTCTGTCTAGGGTCTATGCTAGTGGAATGTATTGCAGGGTTTGAAATTAAGATCCAATGAGCAGGAGATAAATCCAGCTCCTGGGTGTCAGGTATTACCCAGTAGGCAGGAGCTACCATTGGGGTACCAGGAGTGAGTACACAGTGCACCAAAGATCTTCTACAGGAACGGCAAACTAACTTTTTTCCAGATTATGTATAATCCAATATATTTAAATGTGTACTTGATGTGTCCTAATTCTTCTTTAGTAAAATTCTCAATTGCTCACAGTTAATTTGACATATTTATGTTTGTAAGGCACCAGTTGGACTTGTGAGCCAAAAGTAGCACCTCGTAGCTGTTGGTTTGAAGCTAACTAGGCACTCCTAGGCTAGAGGCAGGAGTTAAATAGCTCCCAACCACCAGTATTTTGGTAGCACAATCTGACACATTGCCGGGAGCGCAGGTATGCAACACTTGGTTGCGTTCTGCATTTGCGAGAGTGTTGTCTTTGATAAAGTGCAAGTGCAAACTGTGTATGCATTTTGGATTTATAATAGTTCTAGCAACCATCATCCAACAAATTAGAATTCTGCATATGAATACTCTGGAACTTTTAAGTCTGTTCTGTGTAGATGCATACAAAAATATACTAAGTCTTATACTAAAGATATGTATCTTATTTTCCTTTTTCTATTTTTATTACTGTACCCTGAGACTACCACAGACGGATGTTCAGTTGTGCAGATCCATTTTACAAACAAAGCAATGGTGAGTAGCACAGAAACTGCACAGGAAGATTTTTTAAATCACTTTTTACAGAATCAAGCTATACTCGACCTGCTCACAATTTCGATGTATGTGTCTAGCATTTCATGCAAAGTATAATTACTATGTTTCAAAACACTTCATAATCAAAAATGTTAATTTAATTTTAAAAAGGCATCACACGCCCTTTACAATTTTACATATTCTTACTTTCAAATAGAGTCGTAGGAAAAAGAAGGAAAAGAAAACGCAAACCATACCACAAACCAGGGTCGTGAGCTGTCACACTATGTGCAGTGGGCAGAATTTGAGTTGAACACCAGTGCAGGGGTTGATGAAAACTGTGGAAGATGAGGAGATCGTTGCTACTCCTCAATGTATCCTACCCATTTTCAATTAACAGGAGAGGTAACCGAATTCAGAGCTGATGAACATCTTTCAAAATGTATACCATTACAACCAGATTTGCATGTTACAGAGAACATTGCCCCATTATCACTGATTACACACCATGCACCAGAATGATCACTTTTTGAAGCTACAGAAGGCCTTTAGGACATTACGGATAACAAAGAACTTGACCCAGACCACATACACTAAGCTCCTGAATCACACAAATGTTTTAACATGGGAAAGTACCATTGAAAAAAGGTGTGTTAATCAGGCCCCAAGTCAAATGTAGAATAAATGACTACCACGTTTGAGGCTGAAGAAAGTCAATTGCCAATTGAAGGGCTTCTGTGGGAACCTAAATATATTGCTTTTCAGGACTGCTTACTGGATTATTTTGAAGATGCTGACATGCACTATATTCACTCAAAATACTGTTTGTGGCAAATGATAGTTCAATCTTCCAAGGTATGAGTATCTTTTCAAAGAAGAGATTTCATTCAATGCATTCCAGACAGTGGGCCTCATTACACGGAATGCGGTAAGGGTTTACCGTTACCGGTAAACCTTTACCGCCTTACTACGAGGTCCCTTTTTGCGGGACCCGACCTCAATGGCTGGTTTTACTAGCCGTTAAGGAACGGGCCCGCAAAGGGACCTTGGTGCTAATTACGGTACCGCAATTTGCGGTACAGTAATTAGCTCCTTCCCCATTCCCATTGGGGGTAAAAATGGGAATTAGGGAAGTGCCTTGGTGAATGGGGAATTACCGCCCCCCACTCACCTTGGAGTAGGGCGGTAATTCCTCCATCCACCAAGGCGGACACGGTAAAATACCAGCGGCAACCATGGCGCTAATAGCACCATGGTTACCACATACCGTGTAATGAGGCCCAGTATGATTTAAAGCAACATTAATGAAAGTATACACATTCAACTTTAAAAGAGCTCAATGCGTTTCGGAATATTTTTCCCTTCATCAGGAGCAAATCAATTAGGATTAACTCATGTTGGCAATCTTCATTCTCCAATTAAATCTACAAAAGAAAGACTATTGTCAGTGATTCAGTATAAATAATATATGATGTATTAGGTGTCCCAAAAGGTGACAACCAACAAGCCTAGGTCTGAGTAGGTAAGAGTATCACCTTTGTGTGAGTGGCGTCTCCAATCAGTTAAAAAAGGACGGGTCTCTTACGATAGTATCAGGGTGTACCGCCGGTTTCTAGAGAGCAGAATCAAAGGTACTGTCAAATACTATAGTTAGTTTGTATTATCATTCATAGACAACTATCATAGACAACTATCATGAATGTCTCTTGCCAAGCCCTTCTTGATCTTGGGTATGTGAGAAACCCGACGGTGCCTCACCCACTAGTCCCCGGTTATCTGTAATCCAGGTGGCCAGGACACGACCATCGCTTTTGGATCCAGTTCCTAGGGGTGGACAAGTGTGGGAGGATGACCTGGATGAGGGGAGTAGGAGTGGGACACTTGATGGTGAGACTTGGTATCCCCTTCCCTGCAACACCTTTTCCCCATCCTACCAGGTAGGATACTTAGGAACTCAACTCCCCCAGACCCTTTTTCCTGACACAAACACTTTCCTACGGACAGCTCACCATGAGCAAAAACGGACTAACATCATAGCGGTATACCCGACGTGTCCCAATACAATGTTCAAGCAAGGTCAGGCAATTAATGATTATACACGCACACCGGACGTCCATCACACTTCCCCCCGCGGATCAAAGGCGGAGCATGAAGCACTCTCTGAGCAAGGCAATGCACACAAGGAAGCAGCAGTTCCAAGATGGCAGTTTAATACGAGGAGAAAGATGGCAAGACCAGAGAGGGTTGCAAGGAGGGAGGTGACCTTCAACTTTTCAGACCATTACTTTCGTGAACCTTGGAAAATAAGAAACCTAAGACCTGGGACTAAAGCTGAAGAAACCTGCAATGTGTGTTGCAGGTACCGTAGTTCTCCTGTGTCGATAACCAAGATGGGGAGGAGCATTTGCTGCCATGGTACTGTCCGTGGCTCCTACAACAAAGCAGCACCATTATAGACAGCACAACCGGTGAGTCGGAGAGACTGATATCAGACCAGCGTGTGTTAGAACCAAGGCTGCAAGCGGCACCATTGTATGAAGAAATCTAAAGAGAAAAATGTGTGTAGCGTATGTGACGAGCAACGCAAATATAATTGAAAACCAGAGGAGTAGCTGAACTTGAGGCCAAGAAAGATACCTTAGACAGAGTGGTCCCGCGCCACGTGGGTGCTCACTCAAAAGGCTCCGTTAGGTATCCAACTGGTTGGCAAATGTGGAAAAGGAATAATTTAAGATCGAAGTGGTCCTGCAATGGTTCAAGCTAAACCCTGTGCACATTCAAAAGTCTTCGTTATATTTTTCTGAGCCCAGCTGAGGTAGATTAATTGTGTAAGAAGAAGGATCTGAGCCTGATTGGGGGGAATTTGGCATGTACCGTGAGTCACCCGAGAAAGAATATTCTCTGAACATTGTAAAAGGGGGATCTGAGCCCAGAAGAGAGGGATCCACAGGAACAATCATTGTAAGAAAATGGATCTGAGCCCGGCTGAGGGGGATCCAGGGTGAATCACCTGAATCGAGTACTTATAAGAGGAAAGGAACTTTGTGTTTGTTTTGGTACATCAGGCCATCTGAATCAAGAGACTTTGATAAGTAAAGAGACTTGGGCACATAAGGCCCTCATGCTGGTAATGTAACTGTATCCTCGTGCCGAAGAAGCCAGAGTGTGCGCTTTGCTCAAGTGAACCATCTTACCCATGCTGAAAAACGTGGGGAAGCAAATGGCCTGAACATCCCGACATATTATTTTGTTAAGACTTCTTTCTTTTTCATGAACACTACCCCACACTATTTGTATTTAGAGGTAAGGATTGGCAATAGATGTTTTTAGTATAGGCCGGTCCTTTTATTTTGACGAGACTCCACTAGGACTGAATTATTATTTGATGGTTGTAGCTTGCTTCAATCTGTAGATTTAGCATTAGATAGTCGTTTATCACACCATTATTGAAGTTCAATAAACACCCTTGAACTGTGGTCACTTGTATCTGTCTTACTGTTGATACCATGCCTTCCTTACAGGTATGAATGGGCTGTGAAATGCACACTGTAATGTCGGGTGTCCTAAGAAATCACAGTTTAGTGCACCTTACTTCACAAAGTTGTATAGGGCATAAAAGATAACAAGTATCGTCTAAGTAAGTAGAAGCTATGTGTCAGACCGGCTTTACATGCTGGCCACATTTGATGATGTGCAACTAATTCCTAGGCATTCCTTTTCTGTGTTGCAACCTCTTTGACCTAAGTCATCATCTACGATTGGACCAACACGTGCAGTCCGTGTCACTCGTCATACTCGTTAGGTTAGTAGAGTGATGATAGACAGCTTTATACGATGGTGGCCATTTTCATCCAGATACTTATCGCCCTTCAAGCGGATAAGACTCAGTAACATTTGTTTATTCACAATATAGTAATATTCTACACTTGAACACAGGCGGAACACATTTTTATATATCCCACATTTGGTTCCATCAGGGTGTTGCATCGATCTGTACATATGCACTTTTATCTTTTATTGTATCTTGTATTTTTGCTGTCAATTCAATTGCTTTATTTTGACGCAAAGTCATAAAAGCCACAATACATAAAACAGTTAATCTGCATAAAACAAACATCAGTTGATCAGGTCAAGGCTCATTATAACAGCAATTAAAACACAGTACGTGGCTCCATCTTAAGCCAACCACCAATTAATAGATAAGAAACAGGCTACAATAGGGCTCTCCTTTTATTTGCATGTATCCTCCATACCCACTTAAGGTATCTGCTGGTTGCAAAGGCTACAGGGAAATCAGAAGAGTCTAAGCAAATGCTCATAACCTCTTAATAGTCTTGCAGCCACGGCTTACAAAAAGCGGGTTAAAAAAGCGTTTCATCAGCTGCTTAGTAACAGGACAACCATATTAAATGGGGGAGATCCTCGTTTGAGTCACCACATAAAATGCACTTAGCAGATGCTCCAGAGTTCCATTTGTGTAATAATACTGCAGTTGGTAAGATTCCGAGACGGATCTTTATATGCATAGACTTCTCGTATTTAGGAGTATTGTAGGGATTCCGAGGCCTGAGCTTTCAAATCTATGTCCCAGCCTCCTTTGATCAACATGGGCCTTTTCACCACGAACATGGACCCAGAATCCATGCCAGTTAGATTCAACCAGAGATCCCCAGCAGACTTTTAACATGGGCCGGCCCTTTCAGAGAGGTGCACCCTTGCAGCGACAAGACATCCATCATCGCTCCTCTTTTTTTTTTAAAGCTTTACACTTGTCCACAGGCGAACCCAATAAATCACTGGGCGCAACTGGCTGTCATGAATGGCCTAACAGCCGAAAGTGTAAATAAAATTAATCAATCACCAAATAGAACACATGTGAAGATTAGGTGCATGGGGTGCGAAGGCTATCAGCTTTGACAGAGCTGCATGGCTATTTTTGACAAGTGCATTCCTATCTGATCCATCTAGCTTGCATTGGGTTTGGTGTTCACAATTTTAATACTGCATCTCTAGACCATTCACTTTGTTAACATGAGAACAAGCATAATACGCATGAACAGAGATTCACAGAAAGGAAAACTGTATGCTAATGTTGTGTGCTACATGCTTCCCAAAGGTGTGATTTGATTTCTCTAGTCACGGGTACTAGGTCTTCATTGGACCTGGTAAGGGTCAACACCTGATCTAAGATGGCAAAATGTTGCTTTTTGGCACATATACCAATTTGAAATCCCACTTGGCAAACCACTGAATTCATGTACTATTTATACTTGACTGAAACAGACAAAATATAGATGGGATCAATATTAAAGCACACATTTATTAGATGGGAAGACCTTGGATGCCTTGACCAAAAGTATGGTACATGAATTGTGCAATCATTCACTGATGACACAGTGTGATATATGGCTACTTTATAAAACATTTCCAGGATCCCTTTTGGATATTGTCCCTGAGACATTGATATCGCAAACACTAGCATTTTATGTGGAGGGCGGTCTATGTCATGTCCTACATGATTCTTGAATAATTGTGCGGCACCTAGCCCACAAGGCTACATAAGTGTTTACTGCATTTTCCCCCCCAACTTCCTCTGAAAAAGCTGGTTCAATTACTTCTTCCCCCTAGGGCTTTCCCTAACATATAGCCTAGGCCAATCATGTTCTGCTAAAAGGCCACATTGTGTTGTATGCAATTTAGACCAAAATAGTGCTATTTCCTTTGGATGTTCCCCTTCAAGTTGCATTGTAACTATATACACATCATTGTCCACAACCACTTCTGCTGTGGGAGTAATAACCTCTACTTTTTGATTAGTAGAAATGTGATGTAAAACACTTCCGCCAGTAACACATAAATGTTTTAGATTAGATAAGTATATTGAAGGTGGAGAGACCCGTTACTCCATTGGATTGTACTATAAAATGTCATTCACTCATTCAAGAGCAGGAAACATTTGTTTCTTTTAAAATAGGATCAAAATAAAAAAACATTAAAATGCATGCATTTTGTTTGAATGTCTCACTGGTGAATAGCAGGTGTTGACCTTTGCGGTTGTGAGAAAGAAGTTTTAATTTGAAAAAGAAGGGTAGTTCTTTATATCAATAGTGTCCATGGCATACTAAGACACAAGAGAACTACATATGAAAGCCTCTACGGAGTGTAGAACATTCTGATAATATACAACAACTATAACAATGATTCTGATACACAATGCTCTTTTTTGTTTTAAACACAATGGTATGAGAAAGAGAAAAATATTGATTCCAATTCATTAACTAATATCTTGAGAGCCAGTGTATGCCAGATAAGTACAGGTAGAAAAATACATACTCAAAAACAGTTTATTATTCACTACATGGTTAGTAGCTAAGTAGCCCTTTCACATGTGTGACACCTTGTGCCAGTCCTTGTCTTCACTATGTATACTGGGACTTTTCCCTTTGTTTTTTTACATTGTATTAGCATACAAATCCCAGAATTCAATCGGAAAACCAGGACTGTGTCAAGGTTGACTCAGGACCACTTATGCAGCTAGTACATAGGGACATGTCCGATTTGTTAAGAGGTGTGAGGGGCAAGGAGAAGTTATTTGAGTAATGGTGTTATTGCCTTTGACAGGTACTGCCTGCAGCCTTGCATATGCCATGGTCTTACTCTACTGGCCAACGGGTTGTTCATGAACTATTGAGCGACACTCCTGCCTTATGGATAAATGCGGTTTGTGATGAAGATGGACCAGCAAAGGGCTGTTTGCCCCCACTCAGTTACTATTATTTATAGCAGCACAATACTAAATCAACTGTGAAACACAGATGGAAAATTTGCCATTGTAATAAGAATATTATACATATATAATCACACTCTGCCTTCAGATTTACCGTTCCAAAGGATGAAAATTAGTTCTTATACCTAGGGGTTAGGAATAACTGCATTTTTATCTTGTTTCAAAATGCCACAAAGCATGCCAGCATGACAAATAGATTACAGTATTTTACCAGATTCCGAGACATTCTCAGAAACACACCAATTACTTTTTTTCACGTAGACTTTGCTTTTCCGCATCAACGTGGTTGCAGAATAGAAAGGATGACATAAAAATAAGGATTTTGTCTTTATTGTGTATAATTATCACTGTCTGGACAGCTTTTTATTAACAGTGGTGTAGCTCTACAATCACATGTCCATATACATCCTTAAATTACACAACTTTGTCGACTGCGTCAGTCATTTTAAAAATCATAATATTGAAAGAAAAGATTTGGAGATGAACATCCCATGTCCATACTTTAATTGCACACTGGTCCAACTGGCGTTAACTAAGCCGATCCCTAACCCACCAATACTCTTACCACTACGTAGAATGTGTCCATCCACTACTAGATTGTTTGCCTGCGTCCTCATCGTCCTAAACATAGCAATTCAGCCTAAGATGGCTCCACATTCACCCAGCTTGCCTTCACCAACTATGCTCATCGACCAGGCACCCAATTTAGACATAATCAACCCTCAGCCACTACCCACTACTCTCCCTTGTACTACCACAGATAGGAACCTAGGACTTAGAGCCAGACTAGCCAAAATGTATGAGCCCCTCGCCCGCTCGCTGCCCATCTCACAGAAGTCCATAGAGCAGCCGCCTCGATCTAGTCCTTACACTAAAACCTCTAATCCACCACAAAACTTCATCCCCAGATCCCTGGACAACCTCCCCAGTCCGGGCACTCTCGAATTAACACAGGACGAACATCATATAACTACTACCAAAAACACAGCCAGCCCTAAAATCAAGGGAGCCCTGATCAATGCCAGATCTTTAGTAGCTCACGCTACAGAAATCGCAGACTTGATCCTTAAAGACGATCTTGACTTCCTCGCTATTACCGAGACTTGGCTACACCCTGCAGCAGGCCCCAAGCTCATGCTAGCAGTCCCAGATAACGATTCCATCCTGAGGCAAGATCGCCCCAACTACAGAGGAGGGGGTGTCGCCATTATACACATATGTAGCCTATCTATGAGACTAGCAACTCCCACCAATGTCCTTTCTTGCGAAACTCCATCAGTCAAAGTCCCACTTACTAATACACAAACCCTCAATATCCATTTGATCTACTGCCCGCCAGGCCCCATCTGCACCTTTGATGAAGACCTCAACACCATTCTATCCAGCAATCTCAAAAGCTCTTCTCAAGTCCTCACCCTGGGGGACTTTAACATGGGCTACAATGACCGGGCACACCAATCAGCCAGCACTATAGTCCCCACTCTTGCCGAACTAGGCTTTGCGCAAAGAAGTATGGCACCCACTCATTCGAAAGGTAGAATACTTGATTGGGTGGCCGACCACAACTGCCTAGCGAACATCACAAATATCTCACCACTAGTCTGGACCGACCACCACCTGGTGTCGTTTTTGTTATCTACTGACAGACCCCCCCACCTCCGCCCATCACCACGGCCCCCCCTACCCTCACCAGAAACAAGAAGAACATTACACCAGAAAGACTCATCCTGAATTTACTCCCCACACTTAACACACTTCCTGACATCTTGGATCCAGAGATCCTGGTTGAAGAATACAACAAGGTCATGGCTACCTCGCTGGACCTCATCGCCCCACTTAAACTCAGACCCAGTAAACCGAAAATGCACCTTGACAAATGGTGCACACCATTCCTCAAAAACCTAACGCAGCAAAAAAGAAACTGCAAAGCTACATGGACAAAATCCCCCTCAGCCGCAAATAAACTCAAACTTTCCAAACTAGCCGTACTATATAAAAAAGAAATCTACCTGGCTAAACGAACCTCCTTTGACTCTTGCATATCCCAAGCGAAATCTAATATGAAAGAACTCTTCTCTATACTCAAAGAAGTAGAAACCCCTATATTACCCCCCGATACCTGCACCAAAGATAAAAATTGGTGCTCAGAAATTCAAAATGCCTTAGCAAATAAGAACGTGACCCTGCAAAGCAAAATTTCTAGCAAAAAAGCTGCCCTAAAAGACACGCTCCCATCCAATAGTCCGGATAAGTGCACAGATCCTACCCGCTTCAAGTTCTCTAAAGTCAATATTCTCGACGGAGAAAAAATCATCCTGTCTTTGAAACTTTCTAATTGCCAGGGATGCTTGTGCCCAGCACAGCTCATCAAAGATGCCGCCCGTGGCCTTTCACCCTTCATCACTAAACTGATTAACGCCTCCTTTACCACTGGCTCCATCCCCACCAACCTAAAACAACCCTGGGTACTTCCATTACTAAAGAAAAACCACTCTTGACCCAGCCATACCTACAAACTACCGGCCCATAACGACTGTTCCCTTCCTACTAAAAATCCTAGATAAGGTCGCCTATGTACAAATACAGAAGCACCTGGAAGAACACCACCTCTTAGGATCCAGACAATCAGGGCTCTGCCCTCAACATGGGACCGAAACTGCACTTATCGACCTAAAAGCTCAGATCGACACACTCAGGGAGAAAGGGCAAGTTGCCTTGCTCCTCCTCCTTGATTTATCTGCAGCTTTCAACTTGGTCGACCATTCTGTCCTATGCTCACACCTCCACACAGCAGCACACTTCTCTCCTGAGGCCATTACATGGATCACCTCATTCCTTAACGGACCTATGAGGGTCTTCTCTCCCACTGCTGCAGCAGACCCTATACCCATCACCTGTGGTGTCCCATAGGGCTCTTGCGTCTCCCCCACAATGTACAACATATTTACCAAGCCCCATTTTGATGATCTGTATCATCTCGGTATCACCTATACTACTTATGCAGATGATACCCAGATCCTCCTTCCGCTTTCTGGAGATTATAGAAAGGATTTGGCCTTGCTAAATAAGGTGTACATCATCATCCAGGCATGGATGGCCACTCATGGACTATGCCTGAATGATGAGAAAACGGGGCTTATCATCCTGGGTACTATGTCCAGCTTAAAGAAACTCAGCCCGGCCTACAATTCCTTCATGATAGATGGGAACAATATGAAAGTTGGACAGGAGGTCAAAACACTAGGATTCTACTTGGAGTCTAACCTTTCCTTCAAAAGACAACTGAGTTCCCTGCATAAACGTGCAAATTAATCCGTTCAGCCAAACCATTTCTGTCAGACACTAGCTGCTCACACTCGCTAGAGCCCTTATACTATCACGCCTTGCCTACTGCAACACCCTTTATCTGGGAACCTCCAAGGCTACCACCAGCAAGCTACAAACCCTCCAGAACAATGCCCTGACAGCAGCCCTAGGCATCCCCAGAAGAGAGCACATCTCAGGACTTAGCCAACAGAACAACTGGCTCTCCACTAGAGACAAAATTCTCTTAAAAATAGCATCCCTTACCTACAAATCTCTTAACAATGCTGCTCCGATCTACCCGATTAAGAGATTCCATAGACAAGCCTCCTCGAGACCCCTCAGAACTGCATACAAAGACCGCCTCTCTGTCCCAAACTTCAAACTTGCCACTATAGGAGGTAACAGCTTCCCGGTAAAAGCAGCCAAACTATGGAACTCCTTGCCTCCCAACCTTAGAGTAGACATGCCTTACCTTAATTTCCGTTCCAAGATAGTGTCTTGGCTGAAATTAAAGGACCACCAAGATAGCTAAGTGCCAAGGCTATCCCTTCATGCTATCCGCATACTGTGTAACCACGTGTGCCCACTTTGTATTCCTGCATATACTGTATATATTGCCTGTTCACCTTATTATGCCTTGTATATACTCCCTTTGCCAATATGTACATTTTATACATTTTATACTTTGTAACTAAGCTTCGCATATTCTTGTAAATGTTGCGCCCTGATACCCTGGGTATATCTGTGCATTATAAATAATAAAATAAACAAACAAACAGAGAAAGGCAGCGTTCATGTGCTTTGCTAGGCAGAGCGCCTTATGCATTTGTGTGGTGACAAGTTATTGCATAAATGCTTACAGGATGTTTTTCTCCTGTGTCCGCAGATGTCACAAACAGGTGTATTTGGCTCCAGTTTGTGCCACCATAGTAGACAATGTTGCACCCATGTGCGACTGTCTGTAAACCTAAGATGGGCGAGGCAAAAATGTAAGTGATGCTCAACAGAAAACACTTTTTTGAATGGATCGCTAGGAGGTGCAGAGCGGGTGTACTGATGACCATGGAGAAAAAGTATGGGGTGACCTTTAAGTTTATACGTTTAAGGCAAGCCAGGTATCCGATCCAGGAAGAAATGGGGATCATATACTCGCGGTGATGAAACTTAGCCTGCAATAGCATGCAAGCGCAAATAGTCCTGGCTGCAGAATCTAACCCAGCTTTCTTGACTTTAGGTCTAAGCTTCAGAATGATCTCTGAATTTTCTGTGCCAGCAATGTTCTCTTCCAAAGAAAATGTTGTTTAATCCAGAAGGGCAGTGCCAGTGTGCAGCCTGATGTGACTTAGCCACCAGGTTTATACACCTCCATGTCAGGCAACCCTAAACCCACGCCACTCCAACGACAATGAGTATATCCCAGCTAAAACAGGGATGTTCTCTAGAACAATCGTATCCAATAGGAGCAGAGGGTTGTAAAGAGTGAACATGTGTGCTTCAAGAGTATATTTGTGAAATTATACAAGTATTGCGATAGAATAACCATTTTTGGTTTCAGTGTTTCTTTGTGGTGCTTGCGCCACAGAATTGCCGAAACCATTGTTACAGAAGCAAGAGGGAGGGAATGGGAGGTCTGAGCTGACAATGTATGGTTGACATAGCAAAGGACAATGCCGTGGCATGAAACTTCCAAATCCCATAAATCTCTTTTTCAAAACTGCTCTGCCATTGGGCTATTTTTGTGTGGTCATGTGGGCTTTTTTAGGCTATTTTGACAGCAGGTCTTTTTTTCTGTCCCACTGAGGCTGCCTTTTTACATACACCCACTGACCCCCAAGCCTACTCTTCTACACCCCACCCAGCCCACTTTTTTGACCCCCAGACATTAAGTGTGCCGGTTGGGTTTTATTTGGGCTAATTTTGACAAGTTCCTCTGAAGCCGTTATGTTCTTTATGTTTGTTGCCCCCAACCAACTACCATCAACCACCCACCCTCCCAACCAATTGCCACCCTCCCCCCACTATCTCTCTCTACCCCACCCATCCTACCACAACTCGTTCTAGACCAACCCACCCACTCTCTATGCCAGCTCACCCTGCCCGTCCCTACTCGCTCTAACCCCGTCCCCCACCCTTCCTCCACTGTCTATACCCCCACCCACCTTCCCATCACACTCTCTACCCCCTCCCACCCTCCTGTCACTCTCTATCCCGCCACCCACCCTCCCTACCTCCACTCTCTACCCCACCCACCCTACCCCACTTGCTTGACCCCACCACCATATCCGCACACTCTAACCCCACCCACCTTTCCCCCACCCTCTCTACCCCCACAGACCCACCCTACCCCCACTCTCTACCCCATCCCCACACCCTACCCCCACTCTCTTTAACCCCTCACCCAATCTTCACTCTCTCTATCCCCACTCACCAACCCTACCCCCACCCGCCCTACCCCCACTCTCTAGCCCCACCTACCCACCCCTACACACTACTGCACCCACCCTATTCCCACTCCTTCTACCACCTCCCAACTGCCCCCACTCCCTCTACATCCACACCACCCACCCTACTCCCATACTCTAGCCCCCACCGTACCCCACTTGTTCTACCCCCACCACTCACCCCACCCCTACTCTCTACCCCAACCACTCACCGACCCCCCCTAAAACTACCCCCCTCCAACCTCACCCACCCTATGACTCTCTATATCCCCACCCACCATACCCCTACTCACTCTATCCCAACACACCCAACTCTCTCTACAACCCAGCCCTCCCGCCCCCACTCTCTACCCCCTCTCATACCATCACTTTATTTCTTACCCTCGTGCTCAACCTTTCTCGTTCACATTTTCTTTTGTTCATCATCGATGGCACCCCTCTCAATGATATCCTCTCTTGCTCTATTCTCCTTCCTTCTCATGCTGCTGCACACCTGCACCCCCTATGGCATCCTCCTTCGAAATGTTGCACTCTCCACCTTGCGCCCTGGTTCCTATTAATGCAACATGCAAAGAACAGCAGTAAATGCCAAGAATATTGACTCTGCCAATGCTTGTTATTAAAGGAATATTGCCAATAAGAGATAAACGTATTCTAGTCCATTACTCTATTTTGTGAACATTACCTAGTATTAAGGGGGCATGGTGTGTCCTGTGTGCTCATCCTGCTGGCCCTTGTGACTGAAGGTAAAATGCTGATGAATGCAATGTATAGCTAAGAGAATGTTGGGAGTGTGCGTGAACAAGTGTCCTATGTGAGAGTCGACTGGCGCTGAGCTGTGACTTAATAAGGTGCATGAGTGTATCTACTCTCTTATGTGTAACCTTAAGGCGTACAGATTAACTCAAACTTGCCCTAGTAATAAAAGCCTCAATTCAACTACACACGGGGCCTCCTGAGTCATCTTTGAAGCCCTCTCAATTAACTTAAATGCCAAGGACGAGGCATCTCGTCCCTGGCACTTAAGGGGTTAATGAAGGATAAAATATTAGAAGGCATTGAATGGAAAAATACCGAAATCACCAAAAAAGGCCTTGGCACTGGGGGGGTGCGGGGGTACCCATGGCAGTTAAAAGACAGAATACATAGTTCGCCTGATAAGAGTGGTGCCATCATTGGGTATGTGAATACCTAAAAAGCCCTCTAATTCTTTGCACCATCAAAAGTACAGTTCTCCAAGGTGGATGCTATAAGAGGGTATGATTCAGACTTACTCCAGTTAAAGAGCAAACCAGGTAAAGGTACCAAAATCATAAATTATCCACTTCCCACACTATGGAAACAAGATTATATTTATGGAAGCTCCAGGAGGATAGAGGAGGCGGCCATCCATTTATATGGATGTCAATACAGCCAGGCTGTCGAAGTGGAGTCACTGCTAGGCATGCACCTCACCAGGAACGCAAGCAAACATTCCAATGATAAAAAAATTTGCTGGCACGAAGATCTGAATATCTCATTTATCTTCCTATCAACACTTCATACAGATACTTCAAGGTCATCAATGTCCAGTATTTTCCTGCCTTTTGCCGGTCTGATAATCCAGAATAAGAGGTGAAACTGCCTTTCACCCCAACTCCCCCAGTATTTATATGCCTTAACCTTGTGGATCATGAGTTGATTGGAGAACACCAGTCTCTTTAGCTGCACATACTCCACAAATAATATACTTTGAAAGTCTCCCACACTAAAGCAGAGCTGAAAACTGACTCTTTGTTCGCAGTACAAAAAAGCGAGCCATCTCCTCAGAATGCTGTGCATGAATTATCAGGTCTGTTAGGTCAACAGGTTTAAAATGCAATGGAGTTAAATTGTGGTGCATTAAACCAAGTGGGAGATAGTAGTACTATGGGATGGTTCAGAGGAAGAATTATGTAATCTGAAAGAGCTCTACCTATATCGGCCGATGCCAGCCAGAGAATCATACCCGAAAACGAGCCATACACCCATAAAATGAATAGTCCCTAGAGCAACCATGCACTTTCTGCCAAGATTCCACAAATTCAAAGGTTTTTATGTATTTTCTGATGGTTTTTGCAGGCTGAGAGAATCCACAAGGACCTTTGTAGAGTTGGATCAAGTACCATACTAAAATCTCCCTAATCAGGAATTCAAAATTCAAAAAGTCATAGCATTGGAAGAATACAGAAGACTATCTACTAAAACAATTCAGGGAAACCATGATTTGCGGCATAAACATTCAGTATGGCCAATACTGTACAAAGTGCCAACTACTATGACATATCCATCAGGGTCTGTTTTCACTTTTGCGAAATGGAAGCACAAGTCACAACACAGTAGGATCAATACCGCTCTCAAATGAAATGTGAAGCTTGAGTACCACCTAGAGTCACCACATCCTCTAGCAAAGGTAGAGTGACCACCATCCAATAAATGTGTCTCCTGCAATAAAATCGAACTGAAGAGACTGATAAGCTAAGATCTTACTGGATTTTTACACTTCAAGGGGACTGCGTAAATGTTTGCAAGACCACTAGCCATAGGTCAGATATAACAAATTATTATAACTTTTTTTTGTTATTGAGCTTTGGTTATGAATATCCAAGCCTTTAGTACATATAGAAAAAACATGTTACATATGTAAAATATAATATTAGTTAAAATGTGATATAATAAAAACATTTTCTATGCATGATACATTGATAAAATTACAAAATTTTAATTAATAACAGATTTATGACGGATTAGAATTGATGTTAATAGCAAATTAAGACTGGTATCAAGTTTAACATTTTGTTATAATGGAGCAGTGCAAGAAAGAGAAATTGTGGTTAAGCTAAACATGAAATGCATACAGTATCTTCTTGAGAACCAATGGGGTTTCAGGGGGAGGCAATTGAATGAAGGGCCAATTTCGAGACGTGATAGGCTGCCGCAGATATGACAATTGATTCTACCCCAAAGAATCTACTCCAGTACTGCTCTGTTTCAATAAAAATTAATATTGGTTACGTGACTGGAGTAGCTCTTCAAATAGTGCGTCATCATTGTAGGACATTTCGTAAGCAGGTGTTGAGCAGTTTCAATATTCGAGTTACAAAGGCAGCAGGCCCTCTAATCTCGAGGTAATTTTGACCATCTACCTGTGTGCTCACGTGCAGGTAATATATTAAAACGTAAAATATGTGATAAAATGACGCATTTGAGAGTAGCAGTATTTTGTTAGGTAAGATCTAGGAGAGTGACGCTTAAAATCCTGTTTACTGCATGTAGCGTATATTTTCTTTTTCGGTAAGTAGTTGATATTTGACATAATGTCGAAATATCTAATTTTGTTCTTTAAAATCACTGGGAAGTTGGGAGACGTGTCTCAAATCCTCAAGCTCAAAATCCATCTTCCAAAAGTGGCTGTAGAGCGTAATGGAAACAGAAAATAATTTAGAGGGTCCTGAAAGTGTTGGTTGCCAGAAGGCCCATTATTGTGTCGGTTGCAGGGGGAGATGTTATGGTGTTAAGAAAAAGACTGCAACGTTGAAAGAGCCAAAAGGGAATATATAGAGGGGACTCCTAATTCACACCTAAGGGCATCAACTTGTACAGAGGAGGGCACTCCCAAAATCGAGGGCAGGAGCTTGCCTTCAAGCTTACTCACCCAAGTCAATTTGGCTTCCGGAAGTACTGCAAGGCCAAAATGTTTCCCATGGAGAAGGCTCTGCCTTTAAATGAGAGTCAAACCCATGACATTGCGGCCCTCTTTTTTTGCAAATAAATTTATTTAGATAAAACCATTTCTTTAGAATTTTTGGTCATATAAAATCACCATAAAAATCACCAATCGGAAACTAACAAATGGGGGTATCTATCCACCTTTTCTAGTGGAGCGCTATTGAGTCGCCAACAAAACTTAACACGATTTCGGTTTACCACCAATAGTCAAAACCTTTTTTTGCAACATTGACTTTAAGATGGTTTTTGGTGCCATAGAATGACAAGGCATCGATCGGATGCTGCAAACCGATTGGGGGTTTGGTCCAGCAGAATGGTGTTATCGGCGTAGCAAAGCTATGAGATTGGGGTGTTGCCGATATGAGGGGGAAAGTAACGCACTATCAATCGCACAACCCATATCAGCCATGTATATGTTGTAAAGTAATGGGGCTAACACATAGCCCTGTTTCAGGCTAATGTTGATAGGAATTTCGTGCTAAATTATTCCCATACGATTTGTGCGCACCACCACCGTGTCAGAATACAGTGCAGATATAAAGTATAGGAAAGAAAGATCTGTTCCTCAGTTCATTAATTTTGTCCAAAGGTGTGAGCGGGAAACCAAATCAAACGGTTTGTTGAAATCTATGAAACAGAGATGAGGTTGATATTTACTTTGCTCTTGCTAGCAGCCATGCAGAGGTGAAAGGCACATACATTGTATATGGTACTGTGCCCTTTGCAGAAAACCGTTTGGAAGGGTGAAAGCAGCCCTTTATCTAAGACCCATCTGGACAATTTTTTCAAAAGGACACCTGCAAAGATTTTCTGCCTTATGTCTAACATTGCCAAGAGTCTGTAGTCGTATGGATTAGCGCGGTTACCATTCTTAAAAGCGGGCACCAGAATTGACCTCCGTCAGCTAATAGGTAAGGATTCGCTGAGAAGGAGGTTATGAAAAAGGTGTCCCAACACATGAGCCCAAAACTGGAAATTTTCCTTCAGCACAACGCTGGCCAAGGAATCAGGACCAGGAGCTTGTGAACTTTTCAGAGCCTTAATTATGAGAAGAATATCATCACTATCCAAGCCTAATAAAAAAAGGAGGTGAAAGGAGCATAAAAGGCGGTCTTGCTAGGGGGGATTGCGGAATCATAATAAAGCTCCAGAATAGCCCGCGTCCATACTGATTCAGAAATAGGATTTGTTTCTAACACAGACTGCCCATTAATGAAATATCTGGCCATAGACCACAATTTCTTGATATCGTTACTTCTGAGCAGCCCGAAAAGAAATTTCCAATCAGCGTTCGTGATAGAAATGTATGGTTTCCAAGCCAGTTCTTGTATTTTGTGTGAGCATTACTAGTGAGTTTCTTTTTCTCGTTCATTGCGAGTCGTGGATTGAAACTAATAAGAGAACATTTCTTACTGTGGGTCTTCTAAGCCTGCTGTATTTCTATGTCATAAATATTGAAATATTGGGTTTATGGACAGTAACTGCTGTTGTCCTGGCGCCTAAGGGCAAGAGTTTACTCAGCAATTGCATTAGGGAAGAAAGTTTCCAATTGCTCTTTCCTAGCCACTGTAAAAGAAACATTTCATTAGTGTGCCCAAATTTGTTCATATTCGAGACATTCTTGCTCAACCAAATGATGCAATTCCCCGAGTGTTCAAGGTGATGTGGGAGTTAATATGGGGAATATTTTGGCTGGGGAGTTTATAAATGCAGGATAGATGGGCATGATCACTAAGAGAAGTAAACGTGGTAGACAATGTGCTACAACGTTTCCGGAAGTTCCTGTCCACAAAGATCTAATCTAGGCAGGAGGAAGGAACTTTTGCTGTTCGTCCACATACAAAGTGGCTTTCTTGTATTACTAGATTTGCCATTCAGACATAGCAAATCAAATATGCTAAGAAGATTAACCCATCCTGTAACCCCACCAGCTAGTGAGGAATGTATTGCCCAACATTTGTCCAGATAAGAATAATTCACTGAAGATGGAATAGCTGATAATAATGTAGAGGCGTCCAGGTCACCTGTAACGGCGATATTACCACTTGTGCAAACATGGGACCACTTAAGAAGTATGGTATCAATGGTATCCTGGATTTTGTTTGTGGCAAGGCCCCCTTAAAACGTTGTAAACATTAATGATCAGGGTCGGCGGCAAAGAAGAATGGGGGATCAGAAAAGATGGCAGACAGAACATATGGGGAGGAGAATTAATTAATTGCCAAAGCGTTTTAAAATTAAACCTGGTTTGAGCTCCGATTGCAAGATCTCCAGCGGGGCAGCCCCTTGTTCCTCGTAGAGCCAGAGAGTGAAGAATATTTTAACCAACAAAAATGAAGGCATTCATGGTCCAGGTTTCTTGTAAAATGAAAACTCCACTGAATGCAATGAGGGCCATGCCCTGGGGGCGAGTACAAAATGAATGGTAACTACGCGTGTTCCAACAAATCCATTTAATAGAGTCCAGTTGAGTATATTGTGAATAATTACCTCGATCTAGATAGTCAAGAACCCAGTGAATAATTTCTCTGCCGGGCTTACAATTATCAGTGGGAGAGTCAAGTTCAGCGCACAGGCTGGATCTTTCAGTGTCATGCACCGGTATAGGGGCATGAATGTGGTGTATTAGGCTGGATGAGGGAGGGCCAAAGTGATCAGCTACTCTATTTGCTTACGACCCACCGTCAGCTTGAAACCCAGTTTTTGAAAGATTCTTGCACTTTTGCATAAGAACAATACTATTCCCATGGAGACATTCAATTAGGGCCCAATTGGTGGGGCTGTCAGCTCTAGGGATCTCAATGTAAGATAGATCTTAGCTGGCGATGGATGAAAGCCGAGGGATATTACTCCACATAGCCAACAGTAATGAGCAATTAAGAAAAGTGCTGTCTACTTTCGGTGAGAGCTCTTCCAGCTTCACCCACTTACCAAGTGGGAGAGAAGCCTCAGGCTCTCAAAAAGGGCCAAAGTTAGTGACAGTATGGGCTGTAGGCACTATGGAAGTTGAAGGCGGAGAAACAATGATTGAAGGAGCTGCTCCAAAGGAAGCCGCTGAGGAGTGCTGGCATGGGTAAGGCCGTAGGCCGAGATGCCTCGCCAGAAGGAGCGAAAGAAACAAGCTGTGCGGGGGGTGGGAGGGCTGGTTTGCATTGACAAGATTACATTCTCGATCTTAGATTTTAAAACCAGCTGAGATGGCATCAAGTCCTGCTTTGTGGAGAGTGTACTGCTACGGCCTACCCATTTGTCCAGAGGACCCTGCAGTGACACTTGTCTGGTAGTGCCGTCTCCTTGGCCTTTAGTGAAAATGGTTGGACGAGAGGTCAATGAAGACGATTTCAAAGATGAATGGCTAGCAATGGGCTGCGTTGAAGCGATATTAGAGAAAATCACACGCTTGTCTTGTTGGCGAGTTCGACGTGATTGATGAGGCTTCCTACGGTGTCTTTTACATACAGGGACTGGACTTTTGATCATCGAAATCTCATTGCATACAGCTTCAAGGGCATCTTCCTCTGTCTCAGCAATGATGTTAACCAGGGATAAGTCAATTGGTAGTACCTCAATAGGTCGAGAGGCAGACTGCGGATTACAAGAGGCTGTGTGGGCCTGGTTAGATCGACCCTGTCGACCACTATTAACCCACCCGATGGTATAAGGCTGCAGGAGCATGCCATAAGGAACGAGAGTCTTACTGATAGAGCATAAAGGGGTTGGCAATGTTTGCAAGACCACTAGCTATAGCTTAGTTTGTACAAATGTATAATTTGTTCTATCTAACTCCAATACCCCATCAATGTATGAATCTAGATCCCAACCTGCTCCCCCGACCCATGCCCACCCACACTCGAAAGACTCCAATATCCTGCGAAATTTAGCTAACGTCATAAATACCAGTTAAAGTTAACAAAACATAAAAAGATGAGAGAACACTTAAGGGGAATAACTATTGTTTCAAGACTGTACTCAAAAAGGCAGTGCCAGCATTACGAGTATGCTAACTGGACCCAACTAGCATAGCAACTCACTGCTCTATATTAGCAAATAACTGAGTGGCTAAGTAAAGTAGTGACATTGAAGAGGAGTTGAAGAACAATCCTAGCCTAGCAAATTAACCAGTAATCAACGGTGAGTCCCCCAAATTCAGTGTGCAGGGTACTTTTCCTAATATAACTGTTCATAAAAGAGCAGGTCTCATCAGGGGAAGTGAACGTGTCTTTTCCTGTTGTAGATTACCTTTATTGTAGCAGGGAACATCATAGTGTATTGAACGTTAATTGATTTCCTTGGAAGCCTGTATAGGGGGGGCTACCATCTGCCAAGATCATAATCTCAGGTGAGTGGTTTGGAAAGTCGCATTTTCACCTCGCTGTCTGAAACATCTATCATGGTATTTAAAAACTCGAGCAATACCAAGCCCATGTGAAAGGCCCAAAGCCGGTCTGGCTCTGAGTGAGCAATGTGCTCTTTCGATCTGGACATCGGTGTAAAACATTGGGTTGCCAACTATATCTAGGTGTTTCTCAATGCTCCATGGCCAAGTATGTGTAGACTCTGGCACACTCCGAACTTGACTTATTTCTTTGTGAACGATTTTCAAGGGCATTGTTATTTGTTTTTTATTAAATCTAGTGTTAATGTTGTCAATGTGGTTGTCAGAGCTCGAACCAAGTCTTTTGTGATGTTCAGGTGAACTTGGTTTGATAGTAAAGCCACAAAGCTGCTCTAGTTAGTGGTGCAAGGCTGCCACTTTAGAGGTCACGGTATATAGCGTTTGGTTCGTAGTAGCCAAAGATTGCTGTAATTTGTCGATTACTGCAGTGATACAGAAATACTGCCTTTCTTCACAGGTAGTGTCATCACTGGGCAGGGGTTGATGTGGCCTGATCCTGAGGTCTGACTGAATCAGTTTTGGCAAAGCCATAGTTTTGATTGTAGTTTACAGCCTCCTGTCATTGTGTCTGCACTATGTGGTAATATTGCAATTTGAGATCTATGGAGGCTCATTGGGAAAGTGATGTGCTATGCAGTAATCTTCAATGTGACAGATGTGCAAGCCATTAAATCTCACATAGAAAGCCCACTGCACAGTTCTCATTGGGGGAACCATGCAACCCAAAGAAATCACTGGAAATCTGACCCAGGATTAGAATGCTGACCACTTAGGTATATGGAGGTTGCCTGTAGATTGTTGTGTGAAGAAGTGGAAAGGAGCATGCATGATCTGCACTTCTATTTACACTGAATTGCATAGAATCAGAGCCAACAACCAATGTATATCAGTAAGTCAAGATTCTCAAACTGACTGGGGCATCGAGTGGTTCAGGAGGTATCCAGTCATTTATTGCAAACATTCCAGAGTGGTACATAACAGAGCAGACAATAACACTGAAAAGATTAAATAAATATATACAGGGAAGTGGGGTAAGAGGTTAAAATTGGCTGGGATGGGGCTTGGGTGGTGTTATATGGGTAGAACATTGGGAGGGGGCCTTAGGGGGGATAGGGGTGGTGGCGGGCTGGGGGAGGACCCCTCCCAAATTAAAAAAAACAAAAAAAAGTTTGTATTTTCCGGCGTTTTGCCTGCGATTAAATGTACCACTCTAATTGTGGTCAGTAAAGCATTCGCAGCCATTGTCCATGCATACATTTTCAGTGAAGTGATGTCTTCACTCGGGCTACAGTAGCCAGCACCAAGCATTAGGACTAGGTCAGTTTCTGTGCCCAAAGAATGACCTGCACACTTGGCAGCAATTCTCTACTCCCTGCTAGGAACGTGGCATCAGAGTGTAATTGCAGCACCAAAGGGAATCCTGTTTTGGACTCAGACCGCAAAAGGAAAAATGCCAGGAAGCCTCCGGAGTCCACACTGTGCTCTTGCTGATCATTCACAGGTTTGTGATCAGTGGGCTACTTCTAACATGTAACCCAATGTCTTAGTTATGGTAACCACTGGATTACCTGGTCACAGGCAGTGAGGAGATAGAATCGCTGTAGGTCTCTATCTCTTCAATCGACCCTTACTAATCGTTAGGCTTTTCCTGCAGCAACGGGGTGAAAGAGCAAGCTTCTGACGCAAGGAGGTCCAGCCCTGTCTCAGCCAAGAAGTGGGAAAGCATAAAGGAGAATTGCAGATTGTGAGATCGACCAATAGCATGCCGGGTGGCTCCCTGCCTTTATGATCCGCTGCAACGCTCTAACAGAAATCCCTCCGAGAAGGGACCAAGCGCCAATGCAACAATGACAGCCGTTACACACCCGCTTCATAAATTCTGCAGGAAGCGGTCTGCACAGCCTGCCTGCAGGCTGTGTACATCTCCGGAAGGGTGCTGCAGGTTTGTGGCCGCAAAGGAGCTCTCTGCAGCACAGAGCATGGTCGTAGCTAAGAGACAAGGTTTTCATCTTTCCAGCTCCTTTTGTTTGTTTCTAGTATGGCGCTTTAAAGAGGATAAAAGGAGGATTACAGGCTGGATGAAACTGGAGCCTCTCTCTTAGGTGGCCATCTATTCTGTCGCCCTCTGGCACCACCAGCGCAGTTAACTGCTGCTACCTTTTGGTCCCATGTCTGATGCTAGTACTGTCCCCCAGATGCCTGACACACTATAAGCCAAAAGCAATGTCACTGTCATCCTTTCCCTGCAATCCTGCTAACTACTGGCCTCTTGTCCCTTACCCCTCACTATTCTAAAATCTAAGAGTGTGTTCAATCATCTACATGGAAACGCATGACTCAGTGAGACCCTCCAGTCAGGGTTCTGCTGCCATTACTCAACGGAAACCACGATCACCCAGATCTGTAAGTTCCTCACCTGTGCCCATCTCTCCCACCTATCCTTTACCCTCATGCTCCTTGATTGTTCTGCTGTCTTTGAAAATGGAGACCACTCATCTCTCCTCTGGGCTCTCGTACCTTAGCATTCACGGCACTGTCCTTGCCTGCATTGCCTCTCAACTAGCTGGTCGTTCTTTTATATCTCGTTCAAAAGTGGAACAGTATCTGCTACCGCTCTACTAGTCAGTGTCACTCAACCGTCCGGCCTTGGTCCTATCCTATACACGCTCTACACTGCAAGCTCATCTACTCATTTGGGTTTCCTTGTCTCTTTGCTGATGAACCACAAATCTTTTTCTCCGAAACCCCTTAAATAGCTTTCCAAACCTCAGACTGCCTGGCTGTCATGCCGTTGCTTAACCCCTCCAAAACTAAGATGAGCTACTTCCGAGTTTCTAAAGCCTCTGCTCGACTTTATATTTCCCCCCCGATACTCTGAACCCATCCAAATGGCCGGCAACTTCAGGATGCTCTTAGATCACCATCTAAAACTACAACAGTCGTTTACCTTGATCTCACTTTTCACTCAGTTAAAATAGCCATTTTCACCCTATTCCTCAATAGACTGGCCTACTGTTCAAGCCTCCTCAAGGGAATCGATCCCTACTCTTTTTCCCCCATTGACAAGATACTTAACTCTGCCACCCAGACCATCTTCAACTTTTCTCCGTCACCTACTGCTGTGCACCGCTTTCATGAGGGGTGGCTGTCCATGTGCAATTGCTCCCTCTTTACATTTCTTCTTCTGGTCTACAACTCCATCAATGGAGTATCTCCCGGCTACTTGGTCAACTTCATTGCTCGCTATTTATCTCCTTTCACTCTATAACCTTCCCCAACCTCCTTTCTCCCTGTCCTCTCTTTGTTACCTCTCGCTTTCACTCTTTCACAATACTCGCATTCCAACACTAAAACCCCCCTACCCACTGCCATTAGGACAATCTCCACTGTATTAGACTTCGAGATTGCCCCGAAACCCCCCCATGCTGCTCTTTCACCTGTACCATTGGATGCAAATGAAGCAAACTGACAATGTTGTAGCATATGTAAATAGGCCAAATGTTTATTGGTAATATATTCGCCTGCAATCATTGCTCGTCAGGGCTGCCAGCTCATCATGTCTCAATGACCCCTACTACACCTGCTCAATGTATCTGTCCTTGCCTCTGATATACTGTTATAAAGCAGCGCTGTGAAACATTGGGGTCCTGGGCGCTATCAACAAAATAAATGGTGGGATTGCCCGGTAAGCCATGCATGCTTCCTGTCAAAGCTACTCTCCATATCCAGATGAATTTGATACCCCTCAGCTCACCTTCATTTTGAGGGTGTCACTCTTAGAAATATTCACACCCTACAAACAAGCCAAAGCAGCCCACAGAATTCCAATGTATACTTTAACCAGCAAATCGGGCACCCTTCAAACATGTTTTCAGCCAGCTGACATTATTAGGATAATTCTCCCAAAACACTTCACACAGTCTTTGGATAACCAACAGATTGAG
The DNA here is from genome assembly GCF_040938575.1 of Ambystoma mexicanum. Classification (NCBI taxonomy): domain Eukaryota; kingdom Metazoa; phylum Chordata; class Amphibia; order Caudata; family Ambystomatidae; genus Ambystoma; species Ambystoma mexicanum. Next base: position 444,445,606 of record NC_090924.1, on the reverse strand, counting down.
AAGCATGCCTTAGTATTGCTCCTCAGTGTTGTGCCTAGAAGGATTGAGGTTACTAGCACATGGAGGTAACCTGCTTCTAAGTGCTCCCAGCTATTGCTGATAGAGAAACTGAAGCAGGGACTTCACCAGCGAGAGAAAATTACTGCACCATCGGTCATGGACCTGGCCCCACCAACCAGAGACACTGTTGATCACTCCCATTGCTGGAGATAAAGGTCCATGTAGCAAACAATCATTCTAAAATGTCTCTGAGGTCATATTCTACAGTTAGCAAAATACATAAATAAACTGCAGATAGCCATTACATTACAATAAATGGCGGACCTGTAAAGGCATACCCTTGGCATTAGCACTTTGCCACAGCCCCTTAACCAGTCAGTATAGTATACACAAACAATTGCAACCAATCATAGTCCCAAAGCCTTACAACAGAACACAAAAGAAAATTAAAAAACGTATTTACTTCCTGCACCCTATGCACCTACTCTGGTCCGTTTTAGTTTTGGCTCACCAAGGTGGCATTAGCTACCTCAATCAAAGAATTGCTATGTAATATAAAGTAAATGTGGGATTGACAATTTTTCTTAGCATTTGTGAAAGGATATATAGGTACCAGAATCATGACCAGTGGAAAATTATCTGTTTCATAAAACATTAACACATTAAGTTGATTAAGAATCGCCCCCTTTCTACAATACCTAAAAAAAAACAATGGTCTGACAGGAAATAGGCTAACCGCAGCTATCAAGTAGCTAATGGTGAAATAAAAACTTCTTACCGAAGAGTGCCTTGATTTCATTTGAAAAGGAAGTGCAAAGACTAGTGGTCATAAGTTAATCATTTAATGGAACAATATCTAATAAATGCTGACATATGATAGTTGTAATGTTACTGTTAGGACAGAGTTTCCTTTCACTAATTTATGTTTCTATTATTTATTAGTGCATATAAGTAATACAGCTTTTTGCACAGGAACAGATCACAGTTACACCAGAAAAATACAATGAAATTGCAATGATGAGTCATTAAAAATCACAAAAGAAGTTTAAATTGATTGCAATAAAACCTTATTTAAAAAATGTCAATATCACAACATCTAAAATTGATTCCTGACTATTTAAAATTCTAGACCAAAAAAACTTGGAATTAAAAAAAAAGCATAAGAAACAAATCTGCCAAACATGCCAATTTGAAGTTCTTTAAGCACCTTACAATGAATTACTAAATGATAGAGTGTTTCTACAGTTTGAGCACAATACCTAGACACTCTATTTTTCTCAATAATTTAGCTTGTGAGCCTGTGATTTAAACATATCACTTCTATACGATCTGGAAGGATGATTTTGAAAATACATGGTAAAACATTGAAAGCTTTGATTTCGTAACTAAAATGATAAAACAGATGACAGTTCATAGCAATGGCACGATTTTCAATCCAATCCAACTCAAATATTTTTAACTCATCCTTAAGGGATTAACTATGAACTCATGTACAGAGATATCATGAGAACGCAAGTTGAAAACAGACTGCCGTTTCCAACAAGTTAATACTTTACAATATCATTAATCATTTCCACATTCAAGTAGACAGACTGTTTTCTGGAGGAACAAAAAGCTACCTGAATAATTTCCAATTGCCGCGAACCTGCAAAGAGGGTAGACCCAGCTCATGTCTCATAATCAGAACTGCTGTTCTATAGGGTAAAATAGAGTTTTCCTCCACAATAAACCCTCAACCATATCCCAATTGGAGGGAAACATGCCCATTTCCTCATCATAAATCAAAGAGGAATAACTTTCTGGTGATAATAACTTAGAATTAGAATGGCTGAAAAGTGGCCACATTTCCCATCAATTAGCCGCAATTCATTAGCACTCAAAGAAACCGGATTTCTTAAATTAATCCTGTCCAACAATTTTGTCCTCTTGAAGTAAATAAAAACATTTGCTAACTTTTGGAATCTCTAACATTTTGCTCGTTTTTTGGCTTTCTACACTTTCTTTTTGCTGTCTCAGAGACCTTGACTGAAGTCTTCTGGCAGCTGTTACTCACTTATGATGTGCTCCCCTTAGTAGCCCACGTGTCTATTTGGGCATGAGTGCTTCTTGAGCCTCACATGTTGTCCCAGGCCTGGGTTTTCTTATGCACAGTGTGTAGCAGAGTAGGTTAGTGGCAGCTGCATGTTTTATTTTTGCCTATACTGGATTGATTGCTATTGGGCTACCGAGGAGTTTTTAAAATCCTAAACTTTGTTCTGTAATCTTTCTTTGCTTTTTGGCCCATGAAGAATGGCCAAATTGGTCTTGATGCCTACACTTGCTCATTGCAGAGCATACCTTAGACCACCTTTGTGTAACTGTCCTTAGATGGATGACAATTTTCCAGACACCATAACAAACATCTGTGTGGGTTTGCCTGAAAACATGGAATATGGCTGGTCAGTCCTGATGAGACAGCCACTAAATCTTTGAAAGGATGTGGATTGATGAGAAATTAGACAACTGAGGATACTGCTGATGATTTACTGGCTGTACTCCTGCGAGCCTCTTTGCACTGGGGCAACCTTGTTTCAAGGGTTACATGTCATTTCATTGAATTAAAAAACCAACAAAGTGTTAACAAATAAAAAACTAAAACCAAAATAACACATTTCTTTTTTGTTGTTTGGGGGGTTTGGGGGTGGGAAGAGATCCCCCCCAAAGCCCTCCCTTTTTTTAGTAGCACTTTTCCCCTACCCCCAAAACCACTATTCCCACTCCTGACCACATTTTTTGTTTTTTTTACAAAATTCGTTATTTTCGTTTGTTGTTTTTTCATTCGTTAAAATTCCATTAGTTGTTTTCTATTCGATATAATAACTTCATACCATTTCAAGCCCTTTGTTACCTTCCTGACCGCCTCCTTTGATGGGCGCTCTGGAGCCCACTTTTTACTGTGGGGAACGTGGATAAAAGGCATAAAAGCCTTGAGTAAGAATGTACTGTCTTACATTCTCATCACGCCACATTTTCAATCATTTGTATAGCAGAGAGGCAAGTTGGAACGCAACTTGCTTTTACGCAGCTTTCATTCTTCTCTGCCATAGAAATGCTCCAGCATTTGCGCTGGCATGGATTTTCATGCCGGCACAAATGTTGGAGATCCCTAGGAGGTCCACCTCCTTTATGTACCACCATAACGCAGGCAGGCCCCATAGAGATTCCTTGTGCATGCTACTTGTCATGTGAACATGGCTTGCTGCATTTACTCACTTTGCATGGCAGAGTGCAAAAGTGAAGGGTAAAAGACGGCGTGCACATGTGTCTGCCGCCTTTTACCCTGCACATTTGCACTCCGCTGCGCAAATGGTGGAAATATGACGCAGCACAGCCGTTTACTTTGCAGTGCTAACGTAATGGCTCCCGCCATCAAATTACGATGAGGAGCCAATTACCTCCTCTGTGTACACAGCCTCTGATACCCTCCTGAAGTCCCCAAGTTACCCGCACTCCCTTCGCCTTCAGAGCAGCATGCTTCATTCTGGGCAGCCTTCCCCAAGTCCAATTAGCTCCATCCTGTTGCTTGTCCCATTCGGTTGGGTCTATGGGTTGTGTGCAGTCTATCTTTGAGGGCCCCATAACAACAAGGGAATCCTTCAATGAGCTGATTTCGGCTCCAGATCTCTTCTGGTGAGGTCACCTTGATTCGCCAGCTAGATGGTTGCTGTCTCTTTCGCTTCTGGGACAGGTAAGTCAAACATACTTATATTTTCACTATAACGGAGTGTGAGATTTTGGCTTTTTCCCACTGAATCCATTCAGTTATATTCAGGTGTAAACTTAGAATGTTCCTCTGTTACCCTTTGGTTACTGGCATTTCTAAACAGTTTAAGTATTTGCTGTATTTCCATTACTTATCTTTGATCAGTGCTGCAGATAAGATTTGAAGTGGGAGTATGTTACTCCCTATTTTTGAAAGTTGGGAGTAAAATGTTTCTTAGGGAGTAAACAAGTCAAATTCCCAATAGGAGTAGTTTTCAAGCAAGTACAATTGTTTTAAGTGATAAACAAATGTTTTTGGAATAATTTTTTCATGCTCATTAAAAAGATACACGTTTACCTGTATGGATCAGGCAGTAATACTAATATGTTCTTCCTGTGGCACTATGTATACTACTAGTCCAAACATATACATGGAGCTGTGTGGGGGTAAAGCAGGGGCACAAGGTCCTACTTGTCGCTTTCCCATAGTTTTGTTGGGAGTATGTGTACTCTATTTTCTTTTTTGGGAGTATTTGCCTATTTTTAGAGAGTAAAAGTGGCCAATATACCCCTTATCTGTAGGGCTGCCTGGGATTTTATAGGAATTTTAATGTGATACATCCATGCAGTTCATTCCTCTAAAAGCCTTACAAGTAGTCAAAATTATACTGGGAAGCATCATCCTTGATTTTATGAATCCTATACTGTTTTATAATATGTCTGTTATATTTAAATTGCTTACTTCTGTAGACAATGCTCAACACTGGACTTTATACCAAAGAGTATATTTTCCAGTAAGTACACTGTGTCAACTTTCCTTCATTGAATGTACCTTTTCTAACAGTCCTCTACTCTCCTGCCACATTACTGTTGTCAGAGTAACTTGGTGGAAACCCTGTCCACTCACAAATGTTGATCTTCTTGAACTCCCCCACTGAAGGACTTCAGAAAACCTTACTATAGCTATCACTCCTGCATTGGGGGGCATCCATGACTGGTAACAGCCCACAGCCCAAGCCTAGGCAGGCCCAATCAAAGCGAGGGCCTCAGCGAAGGCTTCAGTGAAGTCTTAGGGTCGCTACAAGCTATGCATGGACATCGACAAGAGGATGATTGATATTTGCACCCCAGGGCTCCGTCTGGGCGGGATGCAGGGGGGACGAGGAATAGTTTCATTTGTTTTCCCTAGAAGACAGGCTCTGTGTGTATTAGCAAGCCCAATCTCCCATGAATTGTTTTAAAAACACAAGATGGCCCGTCATAGCTAATAGAAAAGGACTTGATGCTTTTTCTTTTTCCATGGCGGTGCCGAGTACGGGAGAGAGCACAGGATCCGGGCTGGTAAGTAGGTAGAGAGGGGGGGGGGGGACAGAAGGGTCCGAGATTTCTTTGAGGGGTTGGGTCATGGTGAGGGCATGGGGGAGGCAACAGGGAGAGGCTCTCTGTTGCCTTCCCAAAATCAAAATGCCGGTACCCAGGGAAGGGCCTTGGGAGGTTGTCGCGGGTGGTACACAGTATGTTCTCACCTGCATTTTCAGCCACCTGATTGGCTGAGAGCCCTTTTCGGGTATGACTAATATTTATACAAATACATGAATGGGGAATCATGTCTGCATATACAAAACCCAATCTGTTGGTTTTGCCAATAGCGGTTTGCAGTTTTTTAGGTGCTTGGGAGAATCCAGTAACATGAGTGCATGATGGGAAATCAACATTTGGCATAGTGGCCATTTAGGTGTCCCTCATGTATAATCAGTGATGCAGAAGCAGCAGAGGTGAGTCTGCAAATGGCCTCAGCGTTGTAAATGATAATCCATTAAGGGCCTAGAAGAGAGTAGCCGGGGGTCATTTTGACCTAGAGAAAACAACAAATATAAAGCCATTAAATGTAGATGGTCATCAAATTGCCATGATGTGATGCACATCACAGCACTCAACTACAGGACACATAGCTTGCAGTAGAAAACCACTGCAGACCATACATGTATGAAGGCCCAAATCCCATTGAAGCAGCAACCGCTACAGCCATTGCTTTCAATAGATCAGCACTGCAATCCCTTTCTGTAGGAGACCACTACAACATTTATTATTAGTAACAGAGTACAACAGCTCTCTCCTAAAAATAAGCCAAATCAGTTGCTGTACATGAGCAACACAGCCCTTACCTGTAAGAGGGCATCACTAAATGCAGAGTAGGCAGGCAAGGACAGGAGGTCAAAAATAGAAAAGTTCCAAAAAAGAAAGAGACATTAAAGAAACACATTAAAAGGAATTTGAACTTCTAGGGCCCACCACCAAAGCACCAACTTTATTAAGGAATGGGCCCACCTCGATTACCTCCATACGGTCTAGAGTAGTGCGGCTGCTGCGGATGCTGTTACTGTAGGCCCTGAAGCTGCTTTGCTCAGACAGGGGGCCGTAACGCTGTGCCAAGAGCTGGGCCCGCAGCTTTAGGTACTGCCTACGCACCAGAGGATCATAGCCTGCTTTGGCATTCTCCCTCAAGAGCTGGCTGCGCCGCCGGATGTACTGTGTGCGAAACTGCGGGTAATTCGGTGTGCGATAGGCGTTGTACCTGTAAAAAGGTGGCATGGAAACAGATGGGGGAGAAAGATTAAACCCCAAGAGTGCATCAGGCATAGGAAATTGGAATACGGCATGAGTAGCAGCATGCAATGCATTGTAAATTCAACAATTCTTTTGCATCTGTTTTTGGTCAACTACCTAGTGTTTTTCTCAACTTAGTACATGGTAAAAGGAGCCTAACAGAGCATTACAAACTACAGCCCTCAATGTAGCCTCAGTTTGAGCAGCAGCAGCACAAGCTTCTCACACATACAATAGGTAAATCACAGACATCAGTAGGCATTTTTTCCTGACATAGTAAACAGGTCCACCTCAGACTCGGACCAGGATCCTGAAAGCCCATAGACTTTGAACTGATTCGGAATACTTGGCTCCTTGTATTCCCTCATTGGTTGGCTCAACACTGAGCTGCTTTAGTCCTCACGAGCCAAGTGCAGCCCAATAATTACGGGTATGTATGGTTATTTATATTGCTCCAGGTGCAGGTAATTACGGTTACACATTCCCCCCGCCTCGTTATTTCAGTCTGAGCAATTACAGGTGACAATATTTCCCAAAGGGGTACAATGCTGCTCATGCCATTTTATCCTTTAGATGCAGGATTGGTACATCAGGGAATAGGCTGAGTGAGCGCATAAACTATTAGACAGTCTGCATGGGACTGTCCCAGCACACTTGTGATGGCACTCTATATCTGTTTATCAATGGAGGTCTGGTGCAGGTTAAGGTGGGTAGCTCATACAGTATGTTGCAGATATGTGGTCTGTACTCGTAATGGAGTTTATTCGTTTTGGCCCACTCTGGGTGGAAGTTCGGTGCATGGTATATTGGGAGTGTTTATTAGTAAATGTATTCATTATGACGACTTGAGACAAGGGAAATCTGGTTTGAAATTGTTCTATGGATGAACTGAACATTCAAATGTGAAATGTCCTTGGCTTAAATTATGGGATATTTTGAAGGGAGTGACTGCTGTGGTCCCGGGTAGACCTAGATTCATGGCGTATTTGTTTTTCTTTTAGGTTCCTTGAATGTATTGATATTTACTGACCAAATCAAAACAAAACAGCGTTTTTTCTTAGACGTTATATCCCACTGCTTTTCATGTCTGGGTCAAATAATCTCGGCTGAGGGTGGTTAATTGCACAATGAGTAAGTTGCAGGACAGGTAAAGGCCAGCTAGGAATCCAAGAGCTCTCTGAGAAGGAATTACAAGAACCATCAACATAGCTTCAATTATTATTTGTATGGAGGTTACACAGTAGGTACCCACCAGGGACTACCCTTATTGCTCTGATGAGCATGGTCTTCAAAAAGGAATTGGCTATACGTTGATAGATTGACCACATTTTCACAATTTTATTAAATTCCAATAAGTGGCTCAGATTTAAAATCACTCTCCCCACCCAAGGGTATTTTGCATGGTATCATGTATGTCTTTCAATTCTACTACGGAGGCTAAATGTTGATTTTCTCAGAAACTGTGGCTTCTATGAGGGGCTGAAAAGAGACATTACTTCAGATTTCAAAGCTAATAAGGGGTATGGAAGGCTCCAGACCTGCTGGGTGGGAGCTGTGAGGGGTCAGCAATGCAAAGCAGACAACTGTCTGGATGATGACGATTGTTCAAAACATACCATTTTATTAAGGTAGAAATATCAAAATGCCTCACTTTCCCTACTCTACTGTGGGTTTCCCCAACTAATCAAACTAAGAGGAAACACTAACACAGGAGTAGTGGCCCTCACACTAAACATCAAATACAAAAGAAAATATATGGCAATTCAAATAACATCAACAGTGGTATTCACAATGTCTCGAGAACCTTTTACAACCTGGATGCTCTCCCTTCCCCAGAATTCAAGGTGTATTGAGCTTCAATGTTCATCAAAAAGAAAAACGTATAAGGAAATTAGCAAAGTCTCAGTTCGGTTTTTGAAAAGTCACTATTAGGTAAAGATGTATCAGCCACAGTTCCAACAGCAAAAGTTATTCTTCTAACGAAAAAAACATTCCAGTGCCTGAAAATAGCATCAATGTTATTCTCAGCCACAATGTTTTTTTACCACTTCCAGGTTTCCAAGAAGACTTGATACAGTTCAAAAGGAAACACTTCTAGAATTGTAATGGAACAAACGTCTTGTTACACAGTAACGATTCATCTATTCAGGTTACAATTCACAATAGGTATATTTGTCAGGATGACTTCTCAGCTCTGTTACTTCTACTTGAACAACTTCACTTCTGCCACAGATTACCATGAGGATATTCCCCTTGACCTCATGGCATTCCACTTCACCAGAACTACTGACATTGTGAAAGTACGGACAACCTGATATGCCAAAGTACTTTGTATTTCAAGACAGTTATAGACAAGAGTCACGTTAAGGCACTGCAACACCTTCAACCAGGCATGCCACTTTTCCTCTGAATATCTCTTCAAAAAAGCAGCCTCTTTAGCTCTCTTATTTGTCTACAACCACGACAACATCAGTATTTTAAACGAGCAGCAAAGATTCCCTTCCCCAGCTTTGCTTGTACCTCTTTATTAATTATAATTGTTGCCAATGTTAGCCAGATAATTACCCAGAAGCCTTGGTGCCAATCTCTTGGCTTCAGGTAAGGCTTGCACACTTGTAGCTCAGGCAAGGCTGAACTGTTATTGGCTTCACAATAATAATGAGATTATTTTTTGGCTCTGGTTATTTCCACTTTTAGTATGGGGAGACTCTTGGCTTGGCCAATGCTTGCTTTTCTCTTCTATTGTAGATACAGTGTTAAACTGCTTTAATAAGGAAGGTATGCCACGAGAAATAAAGGATAGAGTTCAGTCTTCCTTTGGAAAACACAATTAGGCACCCGCGACCACTTCTTAATGTATTTTTCAAAAGGTTACAAGTCTTAAAAATGGTCTTGTCAACGTTAGCTATTTAGTAAATGGCTTTCGTAACGTTCACTCTTCTTAGTGAGAGACACACAACCACTCCTTTATAATGTTTTAACAATGGTTTTTAGCAGTGTTTGCTCTTCACACGAGTAGAAAGGAACTCCCCAATACAGGGGAGTACTACTTTTCCATTATTGCATTATTAAGCTTTTGACAAACAAGGTTTCAGCTACTTACCTTTAACTATTGTTTTCCAGCATGGTTCTGAATTCATGCTAAACCTATGCTGGAGGACAATAGTAACAGGTAAGTAACTTCAACCTTGACCAGCATGGGGTCTGTTATGGATTCACATGCTCATGAATAACGATTAAACAGCAGTATAAATACACAACCACGGGAGGTGGCAAGGCTCAAAAGAAGCAATAAACACTCACCTCTGGAGCAAACTCACCTTAAACAAACTGGTTGCGTATCACTGCTTGTCTGACTCAGGACTCCTTCCTGGGATCCCTGTCGAAGCAGTAGAACCTCGTCAAGGTGTGCATGGACCTCCACGTAGCAGCCGTGCAGAGGTCAAGCATGGGCGCATCAGAGAGAAATGCTGTTGTTGCTGCGATGGCTCTGGTGGAGTGGGCTCATGGCCGGCCTGGCAGCGGCCTGCTAGCCGGTCGATGACAGTGCATGATGAGGCCGGAGAGCCACCTGGAGATGGAAGCCTTCAACAAGGCCTTTCCTTGATTTACAGGTCCAAAGTTGACAAACAACTGAGAAGTTTTCCCAAAACTTTCGTACATGCCACGTAGAACTTCAATACTCAAACAATAGGGTCCATACTGTTGTAAACTCAGTTAACAATTGGTTCAAGTAATAATGTATTCATCAAGGTGCACCACAGGGGTGTCACACAAATCTTGCTTTAAAAGTTTGAAGTAAAACTTTAGTTGTGTGTTTTTGATTATCAAACATTTATCAAATATATGTATCTACATGTTTAGGTGTTCATGTATTATTTACATGCTTTTGTTTTTGCCAAATAAAATAACTTTTTACAATTTTTCACTGTCTTTTCAAATATGAGACTACCCTGATTGCTTTCAGAGTTTGCTAGAGCCTACAATTTGTGTGACCTAAAGCACCTGGGGGCTGAATATGGGACTCTGTACTTTTCTCCAGCTTGTCCCACTTGGTCGGATCCGTACTGAGGTTTTTCATTAGCATCAGGCCTTCCTCCCAGATGTCGTCCAGGTAGGGAACAGACAGGATTGTCTTTCTTCTAAACTTGCGCCGTTGGTATAGGAAGCCTTTTTCATTGGTCTCCTCGGGGGGTAGCTGAAACAGTTACAAGGCCCTTGATATGATGAAATAAAAGGATCCAACTTTGCAGGGTGGGGAGGCCCTACGGGGCTCATGCGTGGGGCGTCTCCCAGTCATCCTCGTTGGTGCCCCTGGCGGCTACGTCTGTGTCCGTGTGCGAGTCGGATGATGGCGAGGACGAACGCCCCCTTTGGCCTTCTTCTTTCACAGGTGCAAGCTTAGCCTCAGAGGCTCCTGCGTGTCCTGTGAAGGCGTAGGTCCTGGGAGGCATCCTCTGCTGTTTTTCGGTGAACAGTGAGTGTAGGGTCGTGAGATCCATTCCTGACCCCGGAGTGGCCCCCGCCTTTGTCTCTGCTTCTGCAGCCGTATCTTGCCTCGTGGGTATGGACACCCGTGGAGTGGCCGCCACCTCCATTGCACACCCAGTCTCTTTCAGTGCTATCGCACATGCCGTTTTTGAGCTCATTGCCGCTTTTGTCAACGGTGCAATCGTCGTCTCCATTGACCTGGCATGCTGCAAGTTCTTTGACGAGTCCACTCCGGACTTGTCCTTCGTTGGCTTATCTGCAGACAAACAGTTTTGCCGTGTTTCGGGACTTCTCGATGGTAGGCTCAACATAGAGGCCGATGGTGATGGCGATGGCTATAGCCTTTTGCCTGACTCTGGACCCGCATCAGCGGCGAACCCACCGGCACACAGCTCGGCCTTCTCTTGAACCCCCGCAAGCGGGCCGTCCTCAAAGGGTATCGGCCTCCTCCCAGAGGGAGTTTGCTCCTCTGAACGGCTGGTCCTAGATGAGGCTCGACTCTGTCCCGCAGCTGAGTCAGTGGCCTTGCTCGACTTGAGCCATGCTGACAGCCTCGGCACCTCCTCATCGTGGTCTGGATGCAGGCCATATAAGCATTTATGATGCCGATCTTCCACAAAGACATTCCTTAATCCACACCTCACGCAGAGTTTGAAGAGGCTTCCACTTCCCTTCTTCTCTTCACTCAGGGTTGAAAGGCGCGAAGAAGGCCTAAGGCCGGGCATTCTCGAAACTTGGATGACGATCTGATGGTGGAGGAAGATCTTTGCTGGTAGCGGATCCCTGCTGCCGGCCTCTCGAAGATAATTAAGCAAAAATCGGTCAAAATTCTAACTATTTTGGATAAAACACAAAATGAGCCCGGAGAACAACTTAAGGACTCCAAACACTGAAGCATGCAGTAGAAATCTGAAGATGTCACCAGGGGTTCAGCTTGGGGAGAGGACTGTCATTGGATGGGGACAGTATAACCCAGAGGACAGTGATTGGTTTAGAGGAGAAATACAGTTTTAAAGTGAAAGTGAAACCGTTTTTTCTTTTGCCAAGGATTCCCAGCCTGACGACAGGGAATATTCATGAGCATGTGAATCCATTACAAACTTTAGCTCGCTTCTAAATATACGCGAATGAATAGGAAACTGGATACTTTTGCCGAAAATGTTTGTGCAAGGAATCAGAATGCTGGGGTTAACTCACCAGCTTCTGCAGTCCTTGTTCTGCAGGTTGCACAGCTTCCTCGACTTCTGCCACAACTTCTACTGCTTCTGGCTTCATAGGGACCCACAACCTTCCTCTACTCAGGTGACTCTGATCTGGTCACTCATTCAAGGAGAGATCCTGAGACCCGCAACTCGCCCACAGCTCTTCGCCTCGGTCTCATGACCCATTTCCTGCACAGCAACCACAGCAATCAGGCTCACATGGGGAAAGAAAGCCGCTCTGCACGTCTTCAGCTGCACAGACTCTGCAGTTCAGAGTTTGAGGGAGCAGGACACGTTCAGAACAAGCAGTTGAAATCTGCTGCATCCATGTTCCAGCGTGCCTTCGGTTCTCCAACTTCTGCTTGGTTTTCCAGCACTGTGCTTTTTGCTCTCTGCTTGTGCTACAACTGCACGTACTCAAGTCGCAGTTCCAGCTCCTTCCAATTGCCTGAACCTAAGCGTGTCTTTTATGCCTCGCAGGTTTCTTCAGGTGTGGGCTATTAGGCTTCATTGCCTGACTCTTGCTACAGCCTGCCTCTTCAGTCTTCTTCCTCGTCTCAGTATTCATGGGATAATGGGACTTGTAGTCCCCGTTAAAGTTAATTCTTTTAGGTATTTGTTTCACTTTAAAGGTAGATTTACGTCCCTTTAAGTTATTTAAATGTGAACCTTTAGAATTCAGTGTTACAGTGGAAGGCAATTTATTCAAGGCAGGTGTTTATCCTGAAATACCCTGAAGGATCTTCCTGGTAAGGATTGTTTAGATTTTAACAGCACTTGTACTCAGAGTTACAGATTTTACATGTAGGTCAGGCACTAATGACAATACACCATTGCCTGTTTTGGTAACTCAGAAAGGCTTTTGCGACAAATACTGTGTCTCATCCCACAAGATCTCCTCAACCCTGGGCCTCGTCTCCTCCCAGGTGATCCTGCCGCAGAACACCACCCCCAGGTTCACGACCAGGAAGCATCTGCCTTTCCGTGGCCACCTGGGAGGGGACTTTAGGAAGGGTTTCAGTGAGGGATCCGTAGGATTCATCGCAGAGCCTTTGATGGTGGTTGCTCGAGGCTAGTGTATGGTCAGGCCTCCCTGACACGCGCCAGCCTAAATTTACAGAGGCTGAACTTACAGCACTTGCTGATGCTGTTGTGGAGCACCCAGAATACCTGTTTTTGACCCAGGCAGAGCAAGACCAGTGGCCAAAGGAAGACATGTGGGGGGAGATCATGTCATGGGTGACAACAGTGGGCGATGTACCCCGCACTGCCAGAGACTGCCACAAGCGGTGGGATGACCTAAAGGTGAGGAGGGAGCACAGTCTAATTGCCAGACTCAAGAGGGATACTGCAGCAACTGGAGGCGGCCCCTCAAACTAACGCCATGCAAGGAGATAGCAAGCTCCATCCTCCACCCAGAGGGCATTGAGGAAGTCGGAGCTGGCATACATGGTGATGCAGGGGAGTCCAACAGACCCCATGTACACGTGGATACAGTGATCATGTGCAAGTGTCCCCCAGCAAATGTGACACCACATGGCCACCACATCAAATGCACTGTGAGATCACACAAGGTGACATGAATACTCACCAGCCCTAAAATCTCTCCACTGGCTCCAAATTGTTGCGAGGATCAAATTCAAGACCCTCTACATCCTCCACAAGGCTTTCTGGGGACTGGGACCCCGCTACATCCAACTCTCTTTCCCTAAATACCTCCCTGCTAGAGCCCTTTCAGTCTTCTAGCTCCAACTCTCTACAGATCAAACACTATTCCAAGCAGAGAGTGAGGGATAGCTCTCTCTCTTCCACAGAAGCCTCCCTGCCTCTCTCAGGCTTCAGCTGGATCTCCTTAAGTTCCGGAAGCTTCTCAAGACCCTCCTTTTCTCTTCTTCCTTCCCTCTCCCCCTCCCCTACTAATGTCCCCCTCTGACGCATGCTGACTGGCTGCCTGGTTCCCTCTGAGTCTTACATGGCATAAGGCCCTCGTCGCCCAGTCTACCCCAGCACCTCGGTCTCCACTGACCCCCACCCCCTCTCCTCATACCTGCAATTGCCTTTCTGGACTCCCTCCCTCTATACTAGCCTGGGGGAGCCTACCCCTACTGAGCCCGGTCCAGCCCTGTCCTCGCACTTAGCATTTGGACCTTCATTCCCTGCACTCCCTGCATTCCCCTGGCACTTGTCCACCTGGTCTCCCATTAGCACTTACCTAGACAGCGCCCCCCTCCAACTCCCTCCTGCATTTGCGTGCTCTCCATGACCTACACTTCCCACTCCAACCTACACTTCCCTTCCGACCTTGCATTATGGCATCACGCCCTTACCTGCAACCCCCTCCCACCCCCCCCAGCCCTGCTGCACTTCTTGTTACTGCACTTGTACAATCTGATTGAGGCTTAGTAGGACCGTTCTTTGTTATACTTGTGGCGCCTTGAAACACCATTTGCTGTATAGGCGCTTTATAAATACCCAATAAATTAATAAATGCCATTTTATTCCTGACAGGTACACAGTCCACAGACAGTGACGAGGCAGGACCCTCCAGTGCAGGAACCGCAGCTTGCACCACCCCTCATTAGGCCAAATCCCTTTCCAGAGATAGCAGTCAGCAGAGCAGGACGACAAGGCTGACACCACTAACACACCCTCGACTACAACCCAAGGCCACAATGGAGACTCCATCGACCATCCTGGACAACACCCAAACTCTATGGTGGTGCTGAGTGACCCCACCAGCAGCCAGGCGGGTGACACTGCAGCCACCACTCCCATGCCACAAACCATGGCCGTCCCAGCAGTGGTGCACAGTCGTCAGGGTACCAGCACACCCTTATCCCCGACACGTGATTCACAGCCCCGGGAACATTGTGGCAGGGCCCATTTACCATCTACCAATGAGGAAGAGGGGGAGGAGGAGGTGCACAACATGGCTGAATTGTCCCCATGTTTCAGCCCTGAGCAACCACAGAGCCCATGCTACCTGCCACCACTGCCTGCAACCAACACACAGCAGTACATGCGAGGCTGGAGGCAATAGAGCGGCATCAGGCTTCCATAGAGGCACTTGCAGGCAAGCAGCTTTGCGAAATGCAGCCCATGTGCGAGTGCCTGCAGGGGTCTACCTGCAGGATCGCACGGTCACTTGGGCATGCCACCGCCGCCATGGTGGCCCTGAGACAGAGGGTGCGGGAGCACAGCGAGTCCAGCACGGTCTCTGCAGAGGCAAAACACCAGGCCAGCCATCCAGTTGTCCCTGCAGATCATCCAGGCCCAGGGGCCACATCCCTCCACCTCAGCAACACCCACTGAGGGTTCCTTGCCAAGCACCTCAATGCACCACTTAGAGCACCACCTCACAGCCAAAGGGCACGAGAAGGCACCCATGACAAAGAGAGGCAGGAAATTACTGTCGGACACTGGAAGGGTGAATTGAAGGTGTACCTGGGAGGAGACCGAGGGAGGGGTGCCGGGGAGGGGAGTCATGGAGGGGAGTTGAGGAGGGGGGGGGTTGATCTCCTGTGAAGTTCGAATCCCCTTAACACACAAATTCCATTAAACCCTGAACAATACCAGGAAACATTTTATTGTGTCAAAGTGTTTAATTGGACAATTGACTTTATACAGATGTGCAAACAATGTCCTGCGAGTTGGTGTTTCAATCAATTCCTGCTGAGCCAGACGCCCTTCCCTGGCCTCGGCCTGCTCAGTGCGTGCCCCCAAAACTCCCGCAAGCACTGTGTCGTCCTCCTCTGGGGGTGGCATGTCCTCATCGGTGGGCGGGGGAATGTTGCGCTGAACACACATAGGCAGTAATATACCCAGCCACCAACCCTTTCAGCAATCATTTGAGGAAGTGGCTGAGGTATATAGATGATATACTGATCATATGGGATGGCTCAAGAGAAGAGGCAGATTGTTTTGTGACATGGCTTAACCAACAAAATCGGTTTCTGAAATTCACTGGGTCTATATGTGATTGTGAGACTCATTTTCTAGACATCACCATTTTCCATCACAATGGTTCTTTAAAAGTGAAGCCTTATAACAAGACTACTGATAAGAACTCTTTATTGCACTTCAATAGCCACCATGCTAAACATTTAAAGAACAATTTGCCATTTGGACAATTTTTGAGGCTGAAGCGCAATAGTAGTCTTAAAGATGATTTTGCCCGAAGTGCGGATATATTGACCAACAAGTTGTTGGCCAAAGGCTATCCGCCTAGAGTTATAAGAAATGCCTCAAAAAGAGCTTACAATAACAATCGTGAGGCACTTTTGGAGAAAAGTAGTAGGCCAATTAAAAAGATTGGCACTGTATTTGTTAATACTTTCTCAAATTTGTCCTACAAAATCAAAAATATTGTGATGAAAACTTGGAAGAAAATATATCGTGGTAAAGAAGTGTTGCCTCCCCTAGTGGCTTTTAGAAAAAGCCAGAATTTACGAAATATTTTGATCAGAAATGATGTGACAGAAATGCAGATACCACAAGTTAGGCAAACTAGACTGTGGGGTTTGCCTGAAGTAAAAGGACATTTTCCATGTGGGAATTGCAGCATGTGTGGACAAACAAAAGAAACTAGATTATTGCAAATTCTACCTGATGTTAAGTGGGCCTTCATTGAAATGACGAATTGTAACACAGCTAATGTTGTATATTTGATCACCTGTCCATGTGGCCTACATTATGTGGGAAAAACAAATAGGCAATGTAAAGTTCGAATGGTGGAACATCGCAGCTGTATCAAGAATCAAGTGATAACTGCCCCTCTTGTGAAACATTTTATTGAAAAGAAACATGGTTTCAATGACTTCACATGGCTGATTTTGAAAAAGGTGCATGGACATACCAAAATTGAAACAGATCGAAAATTATTGTATTTAGAGCAAAAAATAATTTTCAAATTACAAAGCAATGTGCTAGGGCTCAATGAAAGCATTGATTGGCATTTGGTTAGCCAAATATAATTTTGGACATTGTGTGATGCATATACCATGTGGGCACCCAATTTTGGTAAACAATTTGGTTTTTAGTTCAATTGATGAAGCTAGTGCAATTTACATCTTTTTGATGCGCTGAGTGTCCACTAAACTCCTCTACACCAGTTGATCCTGGGTCTGTTCCAATATGGCCCCCTTGGTTGTTGTACTCCTGATTAACTTCGAGAAGTTGAGTCCTTTTTTTGTGCTGCTGCACAACCATAGACGCTTTAACAGAGTCCTTTCTTTGTGTTGCTGCGCAACCATAGATGCTTTGAGATTGTGCAGCAGCCATGGCTCCTCTGAATCGAGTGCTGGCCGAGTATGTTTGAATGCTGCAAGTGGAGTGAATAAACCCCTCTGGGTGTATAGGTGAGCACGCTACCAGCTTTTCGCCTTTGGATGTGACTCTGTGCATGATATTGTCTCCATGTCGGGACACCTTTTGCATTATTTGGTGGTTGGGGCATTTTATTTTACACTTATTTTACACATGTTGTGTGGCTATCCATTTTCCGCGTTTCTTTGACGTTGTGGAGGTTGGACAGCATGGACGCTGAGTAGTTGTCTTTACACATTAGATAATGCATGGTCTCCTCACGTGTGTGAAATATAAGCACCCCCTTCTGTTTGCCCTCTAGTGCATGTTGACGGCATGTTAGCTGAGGTTTTGGTAATGCCAGATAAATGGTGTTTACTGTTATGTTTCCATTGCTTTCCAGATTGACTCTGTACTATATTGCTTGATCGTATGGATGTTTCCATTTCAACTTGTTCATTACTGAATTGTGAATTGCAGTCTTGATCCCTACATTTGTGGAGGTAATTTACTTTGTTATTTGGAGCCTTGATTTTATGTGCAATGGTATTGAAGCCAGTGTGATTTCTGGATATAACAGAGCATGTGGTCTCTGTTTATTGGCTTTGTCTTACTTAGGTGTGGCGATACTCTAGCGGACTGTGACGCTTTGTTGAAGTATTGATTTCTCATTTGGAGGGAAACCAGCAAATTTGTCATATTCTGTGACGTGCTTTGAAGTTTCACCATTTAAAGGTAAATCTGCGGGTACCCTTTGGGACCCTTGTGAGTGTGGCATAATCCCTGTGCCATGCCACCATTTACATTTTGTAGTACTTCCTTCCCTTTTTGGAACTCATTAGGTTTCTCCTTTCCTTTATTTTTACAGGCTTGGAGTTTGTTTTCCTTTTACCCTCTAGGGTGCCTGAATCTACCCTTTCAACACGGTGTGGAAGAGATTAGTGGATGCTTTTAAATTTATCCCCTGAAGAATGTTCGCCTGAACTGGGCAGTTAAGAACAGAAACATGTTGGGGTGCTTGTTGTTTTAGTGACACATTGAGATTTTTTTGTGTGTTATGTGATATCTTTTGTGTCGTATAAATAAGTTATTTGATGTTTTACATTTGTTTTATATTTGTTTTTTAATGTTTAGTACACTGTGTTAGGTGAGGGTAGTGTTTTTTGTTTAAATTCAGTTTAAATTATTTGAATAATAAACTTGTTATACATTTGTGTAAATCAGTTATAGCAGACGGTCCATTTTTTCAGGACTAGTGATGCTGGAAAACCTTATAGAGTTTTTGTGTGAGGGGGTGGAGGCAAGTAAACAACACGTATCATCTTGCTCTTTATTGTATTACATATTTCTATATCCCCGTTGGTGGAGTAGGATGTTTTCATGTTAATAGGGATTCTTTATACCTATTTAAACATATTATATCACACATATTGTGGAACATGCAACATGTGAGGACTATCTGTCCCACCTTTTCCGGCCTGTACATCCAACGCACCTCCGGAGCAGTGCAGGTAACGGAAGCATGCATTCAGAAGGCCAAAGGTGCTCACGTGTGCCAGATTCTATGCCATGTCCTGTGGCATCTGGGGATTTCTGAGTGGTGTCATCAACCAGGGGACTTGGGGGTAGCCAGAGTCACCTGCAAAAGTTAATAACTTAGTTGTGAACCGCAGCGGTCTGCTGCTGTGTTGCAAGTAACAACAGAAAGTTGGTGCACCGTTTCACTGTGCATTTCATGTGCCGTTTCACATAATATGAACTCATATTGAAGTCCTTGCATGTGTGCTGTATCAATCAGGGGTTGTGTACTGTTGGACTTGGCACGTCTTGCTCACAGCTCACGGCCGACACTGGCGCCTTTCTTGGTCTGTGCCCGACGGGGAAGAATGGTGGTTGGTCTGGGCCTGTGCACTGCTCCCACGTATCGGCCTTGATGGGTACATGTAGTGTTACAGGGTGTCATGTGCAGGTCCTCAGTGTGGTGTCCATGTTTGGGTGAATGGCCACGGTGTCCTCTGTACATGCAAAGCCAGTGTGCTGTCCCTTGGTAGCTTTTCAGCATCATGTCATGACATCCATGACAGTGTTCTTTGGCGCTACACATTCCCGATTACCCAGGAGTTCCATTGGTGTCAGTGCCCCCACACCTAGTCACTACCCAAGCCCCCTCATCCAGCAACAGGGGCTAATGGGGCTCGGCAGGTTTGAGAGAATGACTGTGTCCATAGTGAGAATGGTCTCCTTGTGCATTTTTGTACAGCGTGGTTCAACTTGGAATGAACCTCAGCCTTGCTGATTGTCATGTCGCTTACTGTCATCTTCTGCCTTTTCCCCTTGCACTTGGGGGGGGAGGGGGCCCTAGACATGCTTTAGACACCGCTAGTTGGCCTGGCCCCCTTTGCAGCCCATGCATGTTGTGGGATGTGTGGCGTTGCATTCTTGTACCTGTAGTACAGTGTGTGAGGCCAGCCTGTTGGGGTGCATGGCTTGGCCATTTCCTGATGCATCTTGGTCCAGGTTTTACTCCTGTGGATTGCAGCCTGTCATGTGTGGTGTTCGCGTGTGGGTCGAGCATGTACAGGGCCATGCCAGGGCATGCATTCACAACGTGAGCCACTCCACCCGCCCAACTGCAGGTCACTCGCACAGCAAGGTCAGTCTATTTTTACATATACTCACCCAACATCCAGGTCAGTTGGCCTCTGTGCCTCTCCAAGTACCCCGGCAACATGCTGTTTGGCAGGACTATGGCCTCAGATGCCCAGGAAGCCACCAACTCAACAAGGGTGCAATCCAGGGAGCCAAGTACATTGGGCATGTGTGTCATGGTGTAGAATCTGGCGTTGGTGCCGGGGTGGTGGGAAGTGTGATGAAACGTCCAACATGGCACAGGCATGCTTTCAGCACCTGACAAAGCACAATGGGGAAGGCTGGCTGTGAGATGTCATGCAGCGTGGACACTGTGCTGAAATGTGCCCATCGCAAGGAAGTGCAGGTCCGAAACCAGCTTCACCAGCGGTGGAATAGCTATGCTGATCCTGCTTCCAATATCCTCCTGGATCAGGGTCAGTAGTTCCACTAAGGTCTCCCAGTTGAAGTGATACAGGGTTAGCATCTGGCCATCTGTTTGGTTCCAGGGTGAGGCCTTGTCCCAGTGTTGGAGTGCTCTCCTTGCCTGCCATCTCCTCCTCGTCACCAGCCTTCTCATCCTCCTCTGCTGCATGCTCCCTGTGATGGTCCTCCTGCAGGTCAGTGTCCAACCTTAACAGCTGCATGCTCACCGTCGCACAGACCAGTGGCAAAATGGTGGTATTGGATGTGTGTTTTTGGTGTGCGGGTGTGGCCCTCATGTACCCTTCATGTATGCACTGCATACACCTGGGTTGATTGGGCGCACTTGGGGCCTGTTTTTACTCACCTTTGGGCATTTACCTTCAGTTTGCAGATGGCTGTTTCTCTGTCATGTTTTTGCCTGTATTACCGGCAGGATTTAGCTGTATTACTGCCGTTTTCCCAACTAATGATCAGCCGGTAATACCGTTTTGCTGGTAGTACCGTCAGCCAAGGTACCATAGTCTTGTATTCCATTGCCGGTGATACCAGCGCCGGTGTGCCCGACAGCAGTATAACTGTTGACGATGTTACCGGCTACTCATAATTTGCCAACACAGTAAAAAGTGTCTGTAACCGGTATTACGCCACTTTTCCATATACCGGCAAACTCGTCATGAGCCCCCAAGACAGTAGGCACATAATACAAACAATCAGATCATCAGCTGGTGAGTCAATCAAAATGTGAGATGCTATGAATAGTGTGCTGAACGTGTACATAAATCAGCTGCTTGTAGATGGGGAACAGAAGTCTGAAGTAATATGTACAGATTTGTTTCACAAGAGGTGTTTGCGGCAATCTGTGCCATGGGTAGCGATGGGCTACCTGTGGAATGTAATACTATTTCGGAGAGATCCTGGCCCCAAAGTTGGCAGCAGTCTGCCATGAGGCACTAGAAGCCAGCAATTACTCCTGCCATTGAGAGAAGCAGTTATTACTAAACCCAGGAACAATCTGCTGGAGTGATCAGAGTGCTCTCATTCTATTCTAAATTCTGAGCCAAATACTTTCCTCTACAATAGCACTATTGTGATGAAGTTCCCTGCCCAACCTTGTTGGTGGATGGTATGAGGAAGATCTCCTGACTATCCACAACATAGCACATGCAGAAGACATGGGGCCTGTCATATTGTCACCACAGGCACTTTTGCCCCGTTAAGGGAGTCAGGAAATTGCAGTCTCACAGAACTAACAAGGCCCTTATGCATGGCTCCCTTCAAGTGGGTGGAGGAATCCCCTATAAATCTACAGTGAGACCTTGGTTAGAGGGGGAAACTTGACAGCAGCCAAACCAGCCATCGTACAAGGCCTCCATTCTCACACAGTTGAGAGCAAATAGGCTATAGGATTCCACCCTGGGGGCCTGGCCAGGGTAGAACAACAGATTAATTACTGCCAAGGAGGAGGTACTAGCCAGCCCACATTCTCACATCAAAATTGTAATTCACCCTCATGGGTGACGCTCACCAGGGAATCTCTACTCAAGCTGTCAGAGTTAAACCCACCTGCATCATGTAGGAAAGGCATGGTATCACAAGTATGACACTAACTAACACAACATGTACCACTTGTAAAACCTTTATTAAAGTTTCTGGGTTTGGAAAAACTCCTACTTTGTCCTATAACTAGGATGGGAGTAGTCTCGACCATCAAATAATAAAGAAAACTATTCTAGTTAAATCTGTCAAATCAAAATAGCCTATACTAACAAAACCTAATGCCTACCCTATCTCTTGTACACAAATGTGTAAAGGAGAATGTGTATGCAAAGGAAAACAGTGTTCAAACATAGAATACATGTGGCTGAGTAAGCTCTCCTCCCCACGCTAGCTCTCCTCCCCACGTTAGACAGCACGGAGTAAGGCGGTCCCAGTCGGCAGGATGACACACTCTGGCTCAGATTCTTAACACAAAGGCAGTTCAAAACGTGGATCAAGGCCTGCCTGGCCTTCCACGTTAAAGTCTCTTTCCAGCTTTCAAAACACAGTTCAACAAAAAGTTCACGTCGGGCTCAGAACTTTCAAAACAAAAAGTTCAACAAAACTTGCAGGGGCTCCCTTCCCCAAGCCTGATTCACATCCTTTAGGGGTTCCCTTCCCCTAATTTATCACACTTCCTGTCGCCCTCAGTCGGGCTCAGACCGTTTCCTGATGTCGAAGCCTTTCAAATGTGCGTGGCTTTCTTTACAGACCTCTGCAGGACCACTTCAACTTACCTCAGTTCAACACTCTTGTATTGTTTGCCCCTGTGCTCCTTGGTCTGGGTAGTTTTATGTCATAAGCATCAAAGTTCAACGTTCACCTTTTTACGCTCTCCCTTTCTCTCGGGTTAGTTCTGATCACTTTGCTTTTACAGTTCCTTCACTTAATCGCTACAAACATTTCACCTTTCACAGAGACTTTAGAGTGGGCTACTTGCTTTCGCCGAACCACTCTGTTACTCAGTATCGCTGGTTCCACAGCTATCCTTACTTCAAAGTTAATTCACAGCTCTGTCTTCCTTTGCGTCTTATCCACACGCATGTAGCCTTCAACTGTGCAATATAATGTTGCACTTCAATCTTCCCTTAACACACACTGGTTTTTCAAGTCGTTTGCCAACTCACCGGATGTGAGTGTTTCCGTCTAGTCTTTATAGTTTTCCAATTCACGAGTCAAGGTTAGCACCACAGGCCTGGCCTCGCCTCCCCAACTCTGCCGTTCACCCGGGAGATTCGCTGGCATCGTTGAAACACAATGCAGCCATCTTGTCTGGGGTATAGCCTTCTCCACATGTCTTGTGCTGCCTTTTGGAGGCCACAACCTCCTGCAGGGAGCTCCTGGGATGCTTGACCGGTTGCTCTTGTCCCTCGGTCCGTCTTCGCCCCAGAAGTTCTGCTCTTATTCGTGTTCTACCTTGCTCAGAGTGTTTCTCTATGTTCTCCCCTTTATCCGTGTGAGGAGAGCTAATTGGTATCAGATCTATGCAATGCACTTAAAGTTAAGTGCCTGACTTTGCCTGACCAGATTAGCAGAACATATCCAATGCGGTATGTAAGGGTTAAAATCTTTAGTCTCAATCACTCTCTTCCTCTGCCCAGTGTTTGTGTGGAAAGAGGGTGTGAGGAAGTTGAGACATCACAGAATCCTCCAAAATAGGATGCGTTAGGTGTACGGGAAAGGGGGGGGAATACTGCGTCTCACCATTGGTCGCCTCACCCGCACTACCTGAAGACCACTCACTGAAGATCCTCTCGCACTGGTCCACCCCGAGGGTCTGGATCCAAATGCGATGGCCGAGCCCTGGCCACCTGACCGAGAGATCCGCGGGGACTAGTAGGTGAGACACCCTTTGGTTTCTCACAATCCCCATTCACCAGACAGGATGGAAGGCAGAACCTGTGTTGCAGGCTGAGGCGGGACCACTGGGGGGGGGGGGGGGGGGGGAGGATAGGCGGGGGGGGGTAAACCAAAGACCCACGTAAGGGCTATAAACAAAGCCCACGAAAGAGTCCCCATCTCAGCTAACACACCTGCATCTCCTTTCACCAGAGAGAGGCTACAAGGTGGATCAAAAGCCTTATAACATAATAGCTTGCCCAGAAGCTCATTCTGGTAGGGTGTGGAAGGAGCCAGAGAGAGGCGTTAGGATAGGAGCAGAATGGCGAGCGCAGAGAGTACACAAAGGAAGTAGAAAGGAGAAAAGAGATTGGAGGGGAGAAAAGAGGTATTGCGA
This sequence comes from Ambystoma mexicanum, assembly GCF_040938575.1. NCBI lineage: Eukaryota > Metazoa > Chordata > Amphibia > Caudata > Ambystomatidae > Ambystoma > Ambystoma mexicanum. The sequence goes on along the minus strand of NC_090924.1, from coordinate 444,421,435 downwards.
GACCAGCAGGGTGACGGTTGGAGGGAATTTGGAGGATGTTGGTGTCAGAAAGGAAGGAGGCAGTTGGGGAAGGAGCTGGAGAACATTGGTGAGAATAGAAAGGTTGGTGGAGGAGAATATCAGTAGGTTGGTAGTGGTTATTAGACAGTTTTTTGGAAGAGGAATATTGATTTTATTTATTTATTGTGCATTTGTAAGGCACGTATACATCAACAAATTGTGTTTCAAAGCGCCCACAAGGCAAAAGGGAGGGAACATGGGAACAAAGGCAAAAAGAAAAAAAATGATGAATAGGAGAGGGGCGATCCTATTAGGACTTGTGAGCATTCAGAATGGGCAAGTGCAATGTGAGGAAGGCATGGTATCAATAGTTAGACACACGTGATGTAAGTTTTCAAAAACCTTTATTAATATCTTCCTAAAGGGTTGGAGACTTCCTGCCTGGCCTTATAGCTAAAAATGGGAGTAATCTCGACCATCAACTAAATGAAAACAGTCCTAGTCAGTATTGTCAAAACAAAAAGGGGCCTATACTAAAGAAACCTAACCTTGCCCTCGGTCTCAATGATGTGAAAAGAGATGTTTGCAAAGGAAAATAGTGTTTCAAAAATAAATGTCAGAATGGCTTCTATGAACTGGCTACACCTCCCTTCCCCACGTTCAAAGCACGGGGTCTCGGGATATGTGGTAAGGATAGGTGAGTGACACAGTTCTTTCAGGTGCCATACCTTGGCTTGCAGGTACGCCCTAGGAGCGTGTCAGGTCTTTCAACAGCTCACAGTTCAATTAGATCCCTCAGGTTTCTCTCACTCAAGTCCGGGTCTCCTCCTTTCACAATCGGACATCCCTCAGTCGGGCTCGAGTCTCTCCTTTTCTTAAATATCACACTCTGTAAGTCTTTCTCATGTATCACAGTTTACAATGAAGGTTTCCCTCTGTCTGGCTCGAGCCTCCTCTTTCTTTGGGTTCCCTTCCCCAAGTTTTTGCACAAATCAAGAATACAATTCAATTACAGGCTTCCCTCTGCCGGGGTCGCACCTGTCCTTTCTCTTGTGGATCCCTTACCCACGCTTTTATACAAAACACCAACCCAGTGGCACTATAGGTTTCCCCTCTGCCGGGCTCGAGCCTGTCTCGTGAAATGCCTTTCGAGTATTGCAGTTTCACTTTCTGGCTTTGCTTTTCTCACGTGCAATAAAGTTCAGAAACCTTAAGCTTTTGGGATCACGGTTCATTTTCTTGCAACCTCTCACTTTGATTTACGTTCACTTTAAAGTTCATAAACACTTCTCTTGACCGGGAGATACTTTTCATACTTCGTAGAGTGTGTGTCTGTCACTACACCTTTAATCGTCAGCGTGATGGTTAATGTATAGAAGGTGTATGTGATTAAGGAGTGCCTGACCCTGCCTGGCCTCATTAGTGGCACAGGGCCACTGTAAAGTGCTAGAGATGGTCTTTCTAGCCTCAGTCCTTATCTTCCTCATCATCTCAGTATTTCTGTCAGCATGGGATGGGATACAGATCATGGGAGTTGTAGTGTTTTTGGGAAATGGTGGCTAAATTATATTGGGTCTCGAGGAAATAAGGGGGACCAATATTCTGTTCAGAGGGAGTGGATTTTCTCTGTCATGTCTCTCTTTGATTATAATTACCTCTTCTTTTTAAGGGCGGTGGGACAAAATTAGTTTTCCGGTTCAACATAGACTCTTCCCGTCTACGGGTTTTACCCTTTTAAAATGGTTGCATTTGAACAGGGGAAGACTGGGATAATAATGTCCCATGAATATCGAGGGATTCTCATCAGAGTTGCAGAAAAGGGGGAGGTACCATGTCTCGCTCGAAGACCTTCCCCCTAGAGTCCCCAAGGACCCCCACCCAGGTGATCCTCCCTCGCATGTCCGCCCCCATGTTGGGATCCAAAACCGATGGCCCTTCCATGGCTATCTGAGCAAAGGATCCCTGGGGTGCAACAGTGAGAACGTCAGGTTTCTCACAGCAGGGAACGAGAGAAGGGATAGGAAAGGCGGTAAGTGCTATGAGTTCCACAGAGGGAAGTAACAAGGAGTCAGTTATGTGCAGCAGTAAAGTGCCTGGCAGAGATGGCTTGGTACAGGGTCATCGCCTGCCAATAGTAAGTGCTGGCCTGTGAGAGCACAAGCCAGTGGGTGCCCAAAGGCAAGTGCTGGGATGGGGTGGAAGGCTGAGGGCGATTGGGCGGAAGGCCGGGACCCAGAAGAACACATAAGGTCCCAGGCCACCAATCTCACCAACTGTGGGCTATTAGCAAGGGAAGGGCAAAGGGGAGGTGAAAATAAAAGTCTAGAGGAGCTTCCAGCATTTGAAGAAATCCAGCTCAAGATGTAGAGGAAGGGGGAGGCTGTTCCAGAGGAGGGAGCCAGCCGAGAAGAGAGATCTGCCACCAGCTCAATAAAGCACCTGACACGCAGAGAGTTGGAACCGGAGGATTGCAAAGATCTGGAAGGAAGGTATTTGGGGAGAGCGACTTGTAGATAGATTGGTCCACAGCCCCAGACAGCCTTGTGGATGATGCCGAGGGATTTGAATTTGATCCTTGCAGGAATCTGGGGCCAGTGGAGGGATTTTAGGGCTGGAGAGATACAGTCCCTGGGCTTGAGGCCAAGGATAAGTGTTGTAGCCCTATTCTGGATAAGCTGGAGGGGGCAGAGAGAGGAAGAGGGTAGATTAAGAAAGAGGCTGTTGCACTAGTCCAGCCTAGAGAGTACCAGGGCTCTAGAGACATTGAGCTTCTGGGGAAAAGTAAGGAAAGGAAGAATACCTCTGAGGTGGTGGAGTTGAAAATTGTCCTTCTTGGCAAGGTCTAAGATGTGAGAGAGGAAAGAGAGAGCGAGGAGTCAAAGATGACTCCAAGGTTCCTGGCTTCAGATGTAGAGGGCGGGGGCCCGTAGAGGGTGGCCAGAGTGAAGGGAGGAAGGAGGGAGTGGGAATCCCAATAGGAAGGATCTCAGTCTTGCTGGCATCGAGGCAGAGATCATTGGATGCACAACAGGACTGGATAGTAGATAAGCAGTCGGGAATGGTAGAGGAAGTAGGGAGAGCATCAGAGGGCAGTCTGAAGAAGAGTTGGGTGTCATCTGCAACGCACTGCAAGTGAGGGGCGTGTGGGGGAGATACGGTGGGCAAATGGAGCAAGATAGATGTTAAAGAGCCTGGGTGAGAGGTAAGAGCCCTGGGGAATGCTTGTGGAGATAGAGGTAGGAGAGGAGAAAGGAGAAAGAGCCCATTTTGAACTCGAAGGAGCGGTCAGTGAGGAAGGCAGTCAGCCATTTCAGTGCCCGCTACAAGATAACAAGGGTATTGTGGAGACGTTTTATGAGGATGGAGTGGTTTACTGTATCAAATGCAGAGGAAAGATCAAGTAGAATGAGAACAGCGGGAGAGTTAGTGTCAAGAGATGCCAGCTGTATTTCACGGTTGTTCAGAAGAGCAGTTTCCGTGTCCCTGGATGCTTGCAATCCAGATTGATGATCATGTAGGCAACCAACAAGCTCAGACCAGCTTCTCCAGGAGTTTCCCCCAGGAAGGAAGTGATAGAGATGGGGCTATAGTTAGCCGGACACGAGGGGCCGGCGGAAGGCTTTTTCAGGAGGGGCCACACAAGAGAGTGCTTGAGGGAAGAGGGGAATGACCAAGTATCAAGAGAGTGATTGCAGAAATCAGCAAGTGCAGGAGCAAAGGAGCCGATGTTGTCCTTAATAGTTCTGGAAGAGCAGGGGGAGACCTGTTTGGAGGAGACCTTCATAGAATGGACAACCCTAGTGACCTTGTCTGATGTGATAGGAGAGAAGGAGGAGATTAAGGCGGAGGGAGGTTGAGAGGCCACGGGTGGCAGGGGGATGAGTGGAGGGGGGGAGAAGTCGGGGAAAAGGTGAGGAAGAACGAGTACTCAGGATGTCCTTACTTTTTGCAGTGAAGTGAGTGGCTAGTTCAGTGCAGAGTGCCTGAGAGGGAAGAGGTACAGTGGAGACTGCGGAAGGACTGGCTAATTCCTGGCAGACTTTAAAGAGTTCAGCCGTGTTGTTGGATGCTCCAGAGATGCAGGTCTGGATGTGGGCCCTCTTAGAATGAATGGTGAGACCCTTACTCCGACCCCCTGAGCCTCGATTTTCGCCTATTTCAATGTGTCTTTAGGCCCGCCAGGCCCTGTGTGCAGCCTCGTCCCTGAGCGTCCTTTTTTGCCCATTTCTTTGTGGTTTTGTGTTTTAAGCTCTCGTGCCCCAATGTGCAGCCTTGTCCCTTCACTTCCCTAGTTTCCCTCTTCCCAGCCCCCCCACCCCTGATAGGGCAATTCCATCTTGATTGCCAGTGTAGTCTATGGCAAGTCCATCTGTGCACCTCTTAGGTCCCAGGCGTTGCAGGTGAGCTGACCCTTGCTCCGAACTCCTGAGCCTCGTTTATTGCCTATTTCAAGGTGTCTTTAGGCCCCCCCCAGCCCCTGTGTGCAGCCTCGTCCATGAGCCTCGTTTTTGCCCATTTCTTTGTGTTTTAGGAACCCCAGCCCCCGTGTGCAGCCTCGTTCCTTCGCTTCCCCCAGCTCCCTCTTCCTGGACCCACCGCTGATAGGGCAATTCCATCTTGATTAAGAGTGTAGTCTCTGGCAAGTCCACCTGCACACCTCTTAGGTCCCAGGCGCTGCAGGTGAGCGGACCCTTTACACCGACCCCCTTGAGCCTCATTTTTTGCCCATCTCAATGTGTCTTTAGGCCCCCCATCCCCTGTGTGCAGCCTTGTCCCTGCGCGTCCCCCCCCCATTTCTTTGTGTTTTAGGCCTGCCTGTCCCCGTGTGCCGCCTCATCCCTGAGCCTCATTTTTGCCCATTTCTTTGTTCTTTTGAGAATACCCAAGGCAGGTGAGTGTCTGCCCTTTCCTCCTCCATTTTGGCCCATAATGTGTAAGAAATGCACTTCTCCAGGCCCCCTGCGCCCGCATGTCTTCCGAGTGCCTCCTTCTCCCTCCCGCCTCCCAATCCGCCCACCGCCCGTGATCCGATTGGCTCTCCTCCAAAGTTATAAGTGACTTCTCCAGGGGAGCCCTCTGCCCGTGCAGCCCCTGCCGCTAAGGACCCCAAGGCAAAGGGCGACTCTGTAACGCTCACCTGATTCCCGTAGAGGCGCCGGTCTTGACTGGGCGTATACCGTATCTTCAAAGGTGATGTGTAACACACGGCTGGCTCTTTGGGCTGGACCTCTGTGCACTGTATGTCTGACTCGAAGGGTAAGATGTCTGCAGATAGAAAATATGGGATTAAGGAACTGGGTTATTGAATGTCTCTCTCTTCTTCCCTTTCTCTTCTCCTGTAGAACCCCAAAGGTTAACGCTCTCACCTTAGGTAAGTGAACGCCGTGCTCTCCATCTGCCTCGGGGCAGGGTGCTGTAACCAGTTTCTTCACTGGATAATGGGAGCAGGCCTCTTGACTTCAGAGGACTGCTGTCCGTCGTTGCTGCACGAACGGTAAGTTTCAAGTAATTCTAATGTCTTTAAAGTCTTTAGTAAAGATGTTTCTTGTTTTGCAGGGTTCCGGCGATGGCGGATGACGGGCTGAAGTGAGTTGAAGATGGAGCCCGTGTGATGAATAGAAGCGCCTGGAAGCACGTAAGTAAGCGCTTGTTGCCTGCTTCACGATGCGCTCTAACTGTCTTTTTATTTTGCAGGTACAAGTTCGGAGCGGCTGCAGGGTGCCGGAATGCCCACTGGGTTAGATGTGGAAAGGAGTAATAGCACGTGAGTATTAAAGTTCCCCAATGTCTTTCAGATGCGGGATGCAGCGCCGAAGGCCTCCGGAGCGTGCGAAGAGTTGGTAAGCTTTTGTCTTTCAGATGCCGGAATGCAGTGTGAAGACCTCCGGAGCGCACGAAGAGTAGGTAAGCCTTTGTCTTTCAGATGCCGGAATGCAGCGCGAGGCGTTGGTGACAGCCGATGGACCAGGTAAGTGAAGAGCTGTCACTGAAGACCGTAATGCTAACCTGTTCTTTCTTGTCTTTATAGGTGTTGCTGAAGACTGGATTCAGGATGGTAAGCCTTTTTCCTTAGGCCCAGGATCAGATGCAGAAGACACGATGAGCGTTCTGCTGCAGAGGATGCAGAATAACGCAAAGCAAGATTCATCCATCGGGTGTGGTTTAAATAGCCTTCTGTAGTGCTTAGGTGTCTCCTTCCACAGCCACGCCTAGGTAAGAAAAGAGTTCCTGCTTTCCAGAAGAGTTCCAGTGTTCTGAATCTAGGGAGTGGCTCCTGCCCCACCCAACAGGAAAAGTAGTTCCAAACAAAAGAGGATCAGAGGCTCAACTGGCAGGCAAGTAAGCAGCATGGTCTGCTGCAGGTAAATCCACCCAAGCATTATGAGCCCGGCGCTTCCAGCGCTGGGACTGGGCATATTTATGAGCCTGGTGCCACTGGCGGCAGGACTGGGTCCAAAAGGTCCCAATTGGGACTGGTTGGCACTCGGAACCTGGGTTATGGATCTGCTTCCAAGGGAGTTGGGAAAACCCTGACCTTTTGGAAGCAGAGATCATGACAGTACCCCCCCCTCCAGGCCCCTCCCAAACCGGGCTTCTCCGGGGGTTTTGGCTTGTCAGGAAATGTTCGGTGAAATCTTTTGATTAGGCGAGGAGCGTGGACATATTCAGCAGGTTCCCAGGATCTCTCTTGGGGGCCGTAGCCTTTCCAGTCAATTAGGTAAAATAGTTTAGATTTGGAGATCTTGGAGTCCAGAATGCTTTTGACTTCAAACTCGAGTTCTCCATCAACTAGGATAGGTTTTGGAGATTTAGTTAGTCGGGTTTGAGGTTGCACGGGTTTTAATAGAGAGACGTGGAAGACCGGATGTATCTTCATGTGCGGGGGCAAGTCCAACTTGACCGCTACTGGGTTTACTATGGTAGTGATGGAATAGGGACCAAGGTATCTTGGGTTGAATGTGCGTGGCCCTTTTAGAGGTAGATATTTGGTGGATAACCAGACTTGATCCCCTGCTTGATATTGAGGGGCTTCCTTCCGATGTTGATCTGCTCCTTTCTTGTATTGTTCTTTAGCCCTTTGAAGGTGAGAAACAGCTTCCTTAAAGGCTTGGGTGATTGTAGAATGCAGGTAGTCTACTGCTGGTGTTTCAAGATCTTGGAGGGGATCCAACTCCGAGGTTCGAGGGTGACTGCCGTACAAAAGAAAAAACGGGGTTTTCCCAGTTCCCGAAGGGACAGAGTTATTGTAGGCATATTCGGCTATCCAAAGGATGTCTTTCCAAGTTTTTTCAGTTTGTTGCAGCATGCAGCGTAAATACTGTTCCAGAGTTTGATTGGTCCTCTCGGTTTGTCCGTCGGTCTGAGGGTGGTGACTGGTCGATAGTCTCACATCAATTTGAGCCGACCGACAGCAACTTCGCCAAAAATGAGAAATAAATTGACTACCTCGATCCGAAATTAGAACCGAAGGAAAACCGTGCAGTCGGACGATGTTTGCGAGAAATTCTCGGGCCAGAGTTGCTGCTGTTGGCAAGCCTTTGAGCGGAATGAAATGCGCCATCTTGGAGAATAAGTCCACGATTACTAGAATCGTATTGTATCCGGAGCATGGAGGTAGATCGGTGATGAAGTCCACAGAAAGCGTATGCCAAGGGCGAGGTGGGATGTCAATAGGGCGTAAGAGGCCTGCTGGTCTTTCCTTTTGACTCTTGTTTTGGGCGCATACTCCACAGGACATTATAAAGTCTCTGATATCTTTTTTCCAAGACGGCCACCAGAAGTAGCGCTTGATCTTTTCTGAGGTCTTGGCCATACCGGGATGTCCTTCCATTAAAGAATCGTGATAACAAGAGATTACTTTTTTCTGTAAATCTGTGCTGGGTAGGTATAATCGTTCTTGGAAATACAATAAGTTGTCCTTTACTGCAAAGTCCTTTCCCTGCAGATGCCAATTCTGTATGTCTGCTGGAGTTACAAGTTGCCTGGCTTTATCCTTAACTTCCTCTATGGATTCTGTGGCGATTACACCCAGAATTCTTTGTTCGGGAATGATTGGTACAGGTTTAGGGTTGATCAAGTGTTCTTCCACTCCCATCCGAGAAAGGGCATCAGCTTTACCGTTCTTTGTACCAGGTCGATAGGTAATTATGAAGTCAAACTCGGCAAAGAATAATGCCCAACGGAGTTGTCTAGAGGATTGGGCTTTTGCGTTTTTCAAATATTGCAGGTTTCGGTGATCCGTAATCACAGTAACGGTGTGTCGGGCCCCCAGCAGATAATGCCGCCAAGCCTTAAAGGCAGACTTGATAGCCAGAAGTTCCTTGTCAGTAATCGTGTAATTGATTTCAGGAGGCGAGAATTTGCGGGACCAAAATGCCACGGGATGCAACTGATTGGTTACCGGGTCCTTTTGTGATAGAACTGCCCCCATGGCAAGGCTTGAAGCATCAGTTTCCATGATGTAGGGGAGTTCGGGGCGAGGGTGTTTTAAGATTGGTGCAGAGATAAATTTAGTCTTCAAATCCTGGAAAGCTTGTTCCGCCTCGGTAGACCATTCAAAACGCTTGTTTTTCTTTAACAAGGCAGTGATGGGCTGGACTATTCGAGAGAATTCGGGGATAAACCTGCGGTAAAAGTTAGCGAAGCCTAACATGCTTTGCACACCTTTTACGGAGGATGGTGATGGCCATTTGAGAACTGCATCAACCTTCTTTGAATCCATACCCACTCCGCCAGGTGATAATATGAATCCCAAGAATTCAACTTCAGTCACGTTGAAAACACATTTTTCCAACTTAGCGAAAAGTTTGTGTTGACGCAATCTTTCGAGGACCATTTTCACGTGTTTCCGATGTTCAGATTCCGATGAAGAATAAACGAGGATGTCGTCAATGTAAACAACAACACACATCTATGAGCTCTCTGAGGACATCGTTCATAAAATATTGAAAGGCGGCCGGGGCATTGCAAAGTCCGAAGGGCATGACCTGATATTCAAATAGAAAAAACTTCCAAGAAACAAAGTGGGACCACTTCGTTAAGAAAGGCGCATCTCAGTTATCCCCAAATAGGTTGCCAATATTTAATATATTAGAGATTAGGTATCCAGTTTATGATATAAAAGTAATGAATTTCAAAGAAATATTTTTAAAAGAAATATTTTAACAGGAATTGTTTTATCCACATTCCTGTGATGTTTGCTGCCAAAATTTGTTCATGTAAATCACACAATGAGTTTGCATCTCCAATTGCCCATAATACTCTAGTGCCAATGCATTTCGGAATTAATCCTTCATCAGGGCGGTATCATAGCAACAAATAATTAATAAAACATGACTTAGTCATGCCGAACGCTGAAATCGTGGTGTTGTGCGAGGATACAACACGATTAAGCTTCTGTTGTGCACAAAACGTGACCATTTCTTTGAAATTCATTACTTTTATATCATAAACTGGATACCTAATCTCTAATATATTAAATATTGGCAACCTATTTGGGGCTAACTGAGATGCGCCTTTCTTAACGAAGTGGTCCCACTTTGTTTCTTGGAAGTTTTTTGTTGGATTAGGTCCTAGTGCCACAGGACCGTTTTTGAATCGGCAGCTCCAGGCAAGAACATTATGATCAACTCACTGTATAGTGAATTCAGTATATTTTTTTAATATAAGCAACTATTATAATATGTGGTGCCCTCCTCACCCTCTTTTTCCTGATATTCAAATAGCCCATACTTGGTGCGGAAGGCCGTCTTCCATTCATCGCCCTCTTTTACTCGTACCAAGTGGTAAGCTCCTCTAAGATCCAGCTTTGTATATATGCATGCTTTTCTGACTTGGTCCAGGAGTTCAGGGATCAAAGGTAACGGATATCTATTCTTAACGGTGATCTGGTTCAGGGAGCGATAATCTATACAAGTTCTAAGGTCTCCTTCCTTTTTTGGAACGAAGAACAAAGCTGAAGAAGCAGGGGACTTGGAAGGACGAATAAACCCATTTGCCAGGTATTGATCCATGTATTGTCGAAGGTGAAGGTTCTCAGGCTCGGTGAGGGCATAAATTCTACTACAAGGAGGAGTAGATCCAGGTATCAGGTCTATCTGGCAGTCATAAGACCTATGAGGAGGTAGAGAGTTAGCCTGATCCTTCCGGAAAACATCTTGGTATTCTAGGTATTCGGGAGGTAACTGGGGATACTCTGAAGAAATTGCTGCCAGTGCAACACCAGGTGGAGGGTGACAAGTAGAGACACATTCTGGAAACTGTACCGTTCTTGCTCGCCAATCGATCAGAGGATTGTGTTTCTCTAACCAAGGTATTCCTAGAATAATCTGAAACTGAGGGGCCTTGATCACATCGAACACGATCTTCTCATGGTGTCCATCTTGACTTACTAGCGTCACCTCTTGAGTGGTATGCGTTACTGGCCTGGAGGCTATCTCCGTACCATCCACCGTAGTAATGACGTCCTTTACAGCCTTGGGACAAAGAGTTAGATTCATCCTCAAAACCATTTCATGATCCACATAATTGCCGATGGCACCGCTGTCGACGTAAGCTTCAATTGCATGTAATCGATCCGGATTATCAGGGCTAATGAGGACCATAGGTATCACGAAATGCGAGGTCACGGAACTGGTTTTCACGCTCGGCAAGAGGACCTCTATTCTTGTCGGGCAAGGTCGTTTCCCTGCTCAGAGTTTGTAACTTTGGTAACTGCAGCTCCTACTGCCTTCTTGGCAGGTTTCACCGGACAGTCTCGAAGAAAGTGTCCTGAGTTTCTGCAATAGAGGCATAATTGCAACTGTTTTCTCCTTTCCCGCTCCTTTTGTGTTAGAGGACCTTTCAGACCCCCTATTTGCATGGGTTCCCCAGAGTCTACTCCTTTGGAAGGAGTTGGCGGTTTGGAAAATACTCGAGCATCAAACTTGGAATGATCGGCCTTCCTGTTCTGCAGTCTGTGATCTATTTGAATGACTAAGTCTATATAGTCCGAACAATCTTGTGGGGGATTCACTACTTGGGCTAACACATCTTTGACCTCTCCATGTAGACCTCTATAAAACAGCGTAATCCTTTTGTCCTCAGGCCATTGAGTTTCCACTATCAGTCTGTTGAAAGACGCAATATAAGCCAAAAGGTCTTGATTACCTTGTCGCAACGAAAGAAGCTCATTGTCCAAGGCCTGCCCCTGTGAATGTCTTGCAAACAGTTTTTCCATACTGAGCTGAAAAGCTTGAAAATCATGGAGGACCGGATCATCTTTATTTACTAGAGGGATCAACCAGTCTGCCGCATTGCCACTAAGGTACGAAAGCACGAAAGCTACTTTAGCTTGATCAGTTGGAAAGGCTGCTGGCCGGCATAAGAAATGCAACCGGCACTGATTGATAAATACTGCAAACCTCTTTGGGTCACCAGAAAATCGTTCGGGCGGAGCCAGAGGTACATTCCCAGGTAGGTTGATCTGCACTGGATTCATAGAGGATGTAGAAGGAAGATTTCCCCCAGATGCGGGTAACGGAGTCTGTCCGGCTTGTGACTGTAGCAATTGTCTAGCGAGATCATCTGTTCGCTACTTGGAAATAATCAGTTCCCTTCTTAGAGCGTTCGTTTCCTAACGGGCTGCATGCACTTCTGCCCTTAGTTCCCCAAATAACTGGGCTAGCTGGTCGGTATCCGAGGTTTCCATAGCGCCTGGACGGGAGTTTTGTGGTAGGCTTTGCGTTCTGTAACGCTCACCTGATTCCCGTAGAGGCGCCGGTCTTGACTGGGCGTATACCGTATCTTCAAAGGTGATGTGTAACACACGGCTGGCTCTTTGGGCTGGACCTCTGTCACTGTATGTCTGACTCGAAGGGTAAGATGTCTGCAGATAGAAAATATGGGATTAAGGAACTGGGTTATTGAATGTCTCTCTCTTCTTCCCTTTCTCTTCTCCTGTAGAACCCCAAAGGTTAACGCTCTCACCTTAGGTAAGTGAACGCCGTGCTCTCCATCTGCCTCGGGGCAGGGTGCTGTAACCAGTTTCTTCACTGGATAAGGGGAGCAGGCCTCTTGACTTCAGAGGACTACTGTCCGTCGTTTACTGCACCAACGGTAAGTTTCGAGTAATTCTAATGTCTTTAAAGTCTTTAGTAATGATGTTTCTTGTTTTGCAGGGTTCCGGCGATGGCGGATGACGGGCTGAAGTGAGTTGAAGATGGAGCCCGTGTGATGAATAGAAGCGCCTGGAAGCACGTAAGTAAGCGCTTGTTGCCTGCTTCACGATGCGCTCTAACTGTCTTTTTATTTTGCAGGTACAAGTTCGGAGCGGCTGCAGGGTGCCGGAATGCCCACTGGGTTAGATGTGGAAAGGAGTAATGGCACGTGAGTATTAAAGGTCCCCAATGTCTTTAAACGCACCTTGTTTTGTCTTTCAGATGCCGGAATGCAGTGTGAAGACCTCCGGAGCGCACGAAGAGTAGGTAAGCCTTTGTCTTTCAGATGCCGGAATGCAGCGCGAAGCGTTGGTGACAGCCGATGGACCAGGTAAGTGAAGAGCTGTCACTGAAGACCGTAATGCTAACCTGTTCTTTCTTGTCTTTAAAGGTGTTGCTGAAGACTGGATTCAGGATGGTAAGCCTTTTTCCTTAGGCCCAGGATCAGATGCAGAAGACACGATGAGCGTTCTGCTGCAGAGGATGCAGAATAACGCAAAGCAAGATTCATCCATCGGGTGTGGTTTAAATAGCCTCCTGTAGTGCTTAGGTGTCTCCTTCCACAGCCACGCCTAGGTAAGAAAAGAGTTCCTGCTTTCCAGAAGAGTTCCAGTGTTCTGAATCTAGGGAGTGGCTCCTGCCCCACCCAACAGGAAAAGTAGTTCCAAACAGAAGAGGATCAGAGGCTCAACTGGCAGGCAAGTAAGCAGCATGGTCTGCTGCAGGTAAGTCCACCCAAGCATTATGAGCCCGGCGCTTCCAGCGCTGGGACTGGGCATATTTATGAGCCTGGTGCCACTGGCGACAGGACTGGGTCCAAAAGGTCCCAATTGGGACTGGTTGGCACTCGGAACCTGGGTTATGGATCTGCTTCCAAGGGAGTTGGGAAAACCCTGACCTTTTGGAAGCAGAGATCATGACAGACTCCTACAGGGGCGGCTCCAGGAAGGGTCTGCTGGGGAAGCCAGTGAAGCCAGCGACCAGCCGTCAACCAGCAGCAACCTCAAAGTAAGTGTGACATAGGTGGGGAGTAGAGCAATTACTCTACTCCAGAAAATCATGCCACTCAACATTATCTTGCCTCAAAGTATGAATGCCAGTAATGCCGCACTTAGGTAGATTTGTAAACAGTATCCTGTGTCTCTTCTAGATAGGATTGTGAATGTTAGCAATGCCGCACTTGGTAGATTTGTGAACATTAGCCTTTGCCAGACCCTGACAGGATTATAGATGTTGACAATGCTGCACTTGGTTAGAATTGTGACCATTAGCCTGCGCCAGACCCTGACAGGATTGTGAATGTTAGCAATGCCGCACTTGGTTAGATTTGTAGATGATGTCCTGCATCCCTTCTGGATGGGATTGTGAAAGTTAGCATTGCCGCACTTGGTGGATTTATGAGCACGGACCTGCGCCAGACCCAGACGGGATTGTGAATGTTAGCAATGCCACACTTGGTTAGAATTGTGAACATTTGCCTGCACCAGACCCTGACGGGATTGTGATTGTTGGCCCGAGTCGCTTCTGGATAGAAATGCAAATGTTGGCATGTCCCACACTTGGGTGGAGCTGTGAAAATTGGCCTGAATCGCATCTGGATAGAAATGGATAGAAATGCGAATGCAAATGTTAATATGCCCCACACGTGTATCACTGTGTACCCTGATTTCCTGTTCCCCATGGTGTTGCTATATATCCGTATCCCCCCCCTCCTGTCGCTGTAAGCCCAGGCCCCTGTTGCCGTTTTCCCTGCCACCCTGTTCTCGTGCCTGGTCTCGGGCACTTTAAAGATAACCATCATATCACATCACTACGCTTACTCTCTACTATCCACCATCATTCAACTAGAACACAGCTATACCCCTGATAAATTCGGCCTAGCTGTTCACATACGAATACGATCCCATGAACACCTCATCACCCTAATAAAACGCAGATAGCCGAGCACATTCCGGCCTTGTTGCTCACATATGCGTCCTTCAGATCTAACGCAGCCAGAGCCAAGTCTGCGTGTCCACCCACCAGACTGCACACATCCAACTGATATCTTCAGCACCACATCTAAAGCTAGGATGCAGCTACCATCCGGCAATTACATCAGCTGCACACATATCTGGTGTACCCACGCACCCTACAACACCATCTCTCTCTACTGACCAGAACTACGGTTTCCGAGGGCGTTCAACCTACCAGCTATATAAATGCCAAGTAACATAACATAACAGACGATACTGCCTTTGGAGAAGGCGATTGACAAATGGCCCGAGGATGAGCCTGTGGTCTGCCACTTCCGTTCAGCGGCTCTGCTTTTGCGCTTTAGGTCAGAGTCATACCAAGTGTTACGCTTGGTGGCGTGTTTCAGGTAGATCCTCATGACTGGGGCAAGAATGTTGAGACTGCTCGAGATGAAGTTTGCTGAGAGCAGAGTCAGAGGTACAGTCTGCAGTGGGAGGAGAGGGTGGGATGAAGGTGGATGCAAAGGCAGCAACTGACACTCGTTTCATCGGGCAGATGTCTGTGAAGAGGTTGGCAGAGCTTGGGGGAGTGAGGTCAGAGGGTTGAGAGGGCCCAGGTGGGAGGAGAGGAGGGAGTGGTCTGACCAGGAGAGCAGGGTGGCGAGTGGGGAAGAGAGCGAAAGATCTGTGTGGATAAAGGCATCAAGAGTGCATCCAGCCATGTGGGTAGGACCAGAGGGGAGAATGGAGAGGGAGAGCGAGGTGCAGAGGTCACAGAAGAGAGTGGACGCCGTGCTTGAGGAGTCAAGGTAGATTTTGAAGTCACCCAGTAGGAGTTTAGAGGAAGATGTCAGGGAGGAGGACAAATAAGCCCATTCAGAGAGGAACAGGGTGATAGAGCCAGGTGGCCTATAGATAGTGGCAATGGTCAGTTAGGAGGAAGGAGGGACGACCAGCTTGCAGAGCAGGCTCTCGAAGGGGAAGTATGGCTGTGTGGGTATTAGGGAAGAAGGGACCCACCTAGGTAAGATCAGGGCAATCCCACCACCAGAATGGTTAGGGCGAGGCGTATAAAAGAATCTTGTAGCCATCAGGGAGAAGAGTCAAAAGCAGTGACTGAGGAGACCACCAAGGGGCGCACACTGAGATGGCCGTGTGAAGCTGTGCTCCACAGCCAACTGTCTTGAGGTGGACAGAGGAGCCTTCTTCCCCCTGATCGAGCTGCCCACATTGCCGGTCAAGTGGCACAGCGAGTAGAGCACTCGCTTTGACATCAGTGCAGAGTCTGCTAACGCAGGTTCGAATCCCGGCGGGGCCAAACTCAGCCTTTCATCCTTCCGAGGTCGATAAATGAGCACCACACACCGTGGGTAATAATAAGCAGCGCTCAGACACTTGAGGGTTCGTAGCGCTATATAAATGCCAAATTATTATTATTATTATACAGTGGGAGACATTGGCGGGACCCTGGAGGTGGGTGCGATTAGCCCCTCAAGTGAGCAGTGAGGGCAGAGGTGGCCGGCGCACCCCTAGGGCCCAGCAAGGGTCAGTAGTACCCGTGACCGAGGGCGGGCACACCAGAACGGCAGGAAGCAGAGGAGGTGCGGAGCATTGGCCCCGGGGGTCACCCTGCATGGATGGATGCCTGAGCACTGTGGAAGTGCGGGCGGTGTGGGAAGCCCAGAGCGCCGGACCCAGCCAGCGCCGTGGGGGTGCATGTAGCGGCTCTGGGCTGCCCAGACACCCAGCCAGTAACACGGGAGCGTAGAGCGAGATAGAGGAGCCGGAGCCCATGCACTTTACAAGGGGCTGCAGGAAGGGTCACCCTGTGCCGAGGGACGGCCCAGAGCACCGTTGTGGAAGTGCAGGCTGCGTGAGGAGCTACGAGCACCGAAGCTGACTGGAGCTGTGAGACATCCTGCTGCGCTCTGGGATGCCTGACACCTGGCTGCGCCGCAGCACCATAGGAACCGAGAGGAGCCGGAGCCTGCGCAATCTGCAAGGGGTGGCCTAGTGGCAGTTTGAGAGGCAGAAGGTGAGGCGCCTGAGGGAGGCAGTCCGGAAGACACCACCGGAGTAGTGGGGCCCGAGGACTTCGGAGGCCTCAATAGGCACGAGGAGCAGGAGGCCAGAACAGGAGCCACGGGAGCTCGGGGGGGGAGGAGCAGACTTTAAACGATTGGCATCCAGGTGTATAACGGGCCACAGGGGAGGGAGAGAGGCCATGGCAGTCTGGTATAGGGCAGTGCAAAGTGCCGATTGGAGTGGTTGGGTGTCCCTGGGACTGTGTGTGTGTGTATTGGAGGAGGGCTGCAAAGCAGAGGGCAGCAGACCAAGGCCTGGGGCACTGAGGTTCCCAGGGGGGCTTGCATGCCAGAGGTGCCCAAGTGTCACTTTAGCCCCGGGCCCGGAGGACGGACAGGGGGGTGGAGAAGGGACACTGTTGGAGAGTGAGCAGCACCAAGAAGGATGAAAGGCCCTAAAGAACTCAGTGTAGGCCGCAAGAAAAGTAGTGGAGATGGTGCTGGGAGCAGGTAAGGCCGCATAGCTCCGGAGGGGCGTAAGGAAATGGGAGAGGACATGTGCCCTGGGGCTCCGAAAACTCACTGGCGAGCAACCCCCAGGGAAGCTGGAGAAGGACGTCTCCCGGGGTCTAAGCTCCTTGCAGCGCTTCAGATGGGAGCCTAGCATGGAGACGGAGGGGGCAATCGGCAAGAGGAGAGAAGCGGGGCCCGCTACACCTGAGGGAGTACCTGAATGCATTTCTCAAGAGATCAAAGCCATCAGGAGCGATATCCAGGCCTCCATCTGTGAAGGGGAGAGTGGACAAGTTGGAGGACAAGATGGAATGGATGGAGAATAACCACCTTCAGGTAGAGATGAGGCATGAGGCTAGGCTGACGGACCTGGAGACCCGTGAAGAGGACATTGTGCTAAAGCTTGATGACCTCGAGAATAGAGAGCGCCAGTACAACTTGCGCATACTGGGCTTGAGTGAACAGAAAGGCGAGACAGCGGCGGACATGGGGAGGAAGGTGGAAGGTCTGATCAACGCCTTCCTTCACGACGAGTGAGGCAAGGTGGTTCAGCTGGAGAGAGCCCACAAAGGTGGTGGAGGAAGAGGTGGCAGTCCGAGATCGATAGTTGTCTGCTTCCTCAGATACAGGGACAGGATGGAGGTCTTGGAGAGGGTGAAGCGCATGGGAATGGTGCAGTACGAGGGGGACTCGATTAAAGTGTACCAGGATGTCTCAGGACTTACGCTGCGACACAGAAGAGATTGCCGCCCACTCACTCAATGGCTGATGGAAAGGGAGCTTTGATACCGCTGGTCATACCCATTTGCTCTGTGTTTTGATATAGGCAATACTGACTACCAGGTCACGAACGACCAGGAGGTGCTGCAGGTACTACAGTCCTTGAGAGAGGCAGCACTGGACCCAGACAAGAATTAGGAAGTAGAGAAGACCTGTACCAACGCTGAGCGTAGAAGAACTCATGGCTAAGAAAAAGATGCTGGGTGCCAGGAAGTACAAGAAACTGAATACCCCACCATCAGGGAAGTGGTCGCAAAAATGTTGGGTTATGCTTGAGAGGAGTGGAACCTTCATAAAGCCTTGAATGTTGTTATACAGGCGGGGGAAGAGAAAAAGTGGTTGTTTGGTTTGGATGGCGCGGCAGAGTTGCCCTTGGTGGCCCATCATATGGTGGGCATCTCTAGTTCATTGGGGAGCATCGGGGATGAGGGAAGCGGTGCGGGACGGGAGGGGGTGAGGGGAAGGGGGAGCGGGGTGGGATGGGGCAGTTGGGCGAGTGGGGGTGGGGCTGGTGCAGTTGGGCGGTTTATACGTTATTCTAATGGCAGGGCCAGGAGCTAAACTGAGAACCAACAATGGTGGGCCTGGATGAGGACGGGCGGGTGGAAGTGCTCAGGGCAGCGACATTGAACGTGAAGGGGCTCAACTCGCCTACAAAGCGCTGACTGGTGGCGAGGGAATTTCGGAAACGGGGGTTGGACATTATGTTCCTTCAAAAAACAAGGTTGGTGGTGGGTGAGAGGCTTCTTTGGGGGTCCAGATAGGACAGGCAATCTGGGCCTCTGGGAAGACCAAAAAAGGAGGGGTTGGCATCCTGCTTAGCAGAAGGCTCCGCCTGGGAGATATGAAGGTATGGTGGAAGTCGAATGCTAGGGCCTTGCTACTCTTGGGCACTCCAGAGAGGGGATGCAGGTTACATTGGCCACTATTTACTGCCCAGACCAAGGGCAGCTCCTATTCTTTCAAGACACACTGATGGAAATACCCATTCCCATTTCAACTAGTGAGCTGCTCCTGCGGTGGACAGAAGTGGGGATGATGGTGGGACTGGGGCAGGGGGCATGCAAGCAGTAAGTGTTTTCCGCAATCTCTTGGCAAGGAAAGGCATGCTGGATGTCTGGAGGGAGCTACAACCCGAGACCAGGGAATATAAATTTTTTTCCCCCGTCCATGGTACGAGAACGAGGATAGACTACTGGTGTATTCAGAGGCCGCACATGGATAGGGCACGTAGATGTGACCTCACCCCCATTAGCTGGACAGATCACAACATGGTTACAATGGCAATCTCCATGGTGGGTCTACGAATGAGACACTCCCTCTGGAAAGGCAATGACATGCTGCTAAAGGATGAGGTATTTGTCGAGGAGAAGAGGAAAGCGGTAGGGGATTTTTTTCCTCTTCGTTGACACGGGAGAGGTTGACCCATGTACGGTCTGGGAGGAGGCTAAGGCGACATGGAGAGGGTGGTTGATTGGGGAAGTGGCAAGGAAGAAGAGGATCAGGGCATTGTTAATGGAGAGATTGAGGGGGTAAATTAGGGATCTTGAGTCTGAGGGACGGGGTGGTGAAGGGGCTGCCCAGGCGAGGTTGGCACAGGCCAGGATGAAGAGGCAGGAGCTAAGGGAGCTGGAAGTGGGCAAGGTGGTGCAGGGATTGCAGTGCCTCTGGCAACGCTATTAAGAAAAAGGGGATAAAGTAGATGCCATGTTAGCGTCCAGACTTAGGGGCCAACGGGAAGACCGGTGGGTTGAGGGAATTGAGGATGCTTCAGGGAGGCTCCACTCAACCACAACAGGTGTACTGGATGAATTAGTTAGGTTTTACGATGAGTTATATGAGAAAGACATGGTGGTGGGTGACAGCCAGGTGGACCAGTACTTGCTAGGGAATCCCTCTCCCGAGCTCGAGTAGGGGCGTGATAGAAGAGTTGGAGGGACCCATTCGGGGAGAGGAGGTAAGGAAGGCGATCCGGGGATGAAAATAGGGAAGGCACCCGAGGTTGACGGATACACAGTGGGCTTCTTTAAGACCTTTGCTAACGAGTTGGTTCCACATCTGGTGAAACTTTGTTCGGGTGGGCCCCGATATCGGTTATCCTGAAGGAAGGGAAGGACCGTAGAAGCTGCAAGTCCTACCGCCCATATTGCTCATAAATGTGGACGCTAAGGTGTTTACGAGGATATTGCCATCAAGAATGGAGCGGGTCATGCCCAGACAGGTTTAGTGGCAGGATGATGTGGGGTATTCAGGCGATATATAGCGTTTGATATCAGAGAGAGCATGAAGCGTGGCTAGGTGAAGTAGGTCTCTGGCTTTGAAGGTTTTCCCGAGGAGGGGCACAGGGGTGTGGTACACCAGTCGGAGGAGGGGAAGAGGGACAAGGAGAGAGGGGGGAAGGAGTAGCAGGTGCAGGAGGGAAGATGATGAGCGAAGGCAGGTGCTGGTCAAAGAGGAGAGGGTTGGTTGAGGACCCTGAGTCATGACAGTGCCATTGTGATAGACAATGATACACCTGGATGATGAGAAGCCCGCCAAGAGTGCTTCCCATCTAGTGTCACTGTTAATGGGTGAGGATCAGAAAGGAGAGAGAGTAGCGATTAGGTGAGGGCTCTAGTGATCTGGAGAAGGGACAGAAAAGAGGATATCAGTGGCAGTCCGTCTGGAAGTTGCACTGACATAGGTGTCTGCAATGGGTAGGCAAGTGTTAGTGGTCAGGAATTCTTTTAGACTTTCAGGAGGTGGATGGTGACAGTTCCATGGAGGTTGGAGGGAGACAGTAATGAGGTGTATGGAGCGTATAACATTTTTTTATTTCACTTTACTCGTTTGCACTTTATTCATGGAGGTTTCCTCAGTATTTCTTTTATATATATGTTATATGTATGTGAGGGCAAGGGGTGTTAGGTGGCGGGGTGCCGTGCAGGTTGGGAGGGATCCTGCACTATTTAATAAATAAATGGATGAAAAAGGTGACAAGGAAAACTGCATGAATAAAGTGCAAACGAGAAAAGTGACCTTGAAAAAACACATAGTAATGATAATGATGTGTTATTTATATAGCGCCTTAATACAGTGTGAAGAGTATCAGGGGGTTTGTGCAGGAGATCGGGCGGTTGGTTATAGTAAGGAGGGGTTGATAAATATGACCTGGTAGTGGTTGAAGGATGTTAGAAGAGGTTGGTAACGGTAATGAGGTTGAGGAGGATCATACAGGAAGGTTGGTGACAATCAGATGGTGGTTAACAAGAGTAAGGAGGAGGTTGGTACAAGAGGAGATTAAAAGTCTGATGGATCATGCTCTGCAGCAGGAATGGGTTGACCAAGATGAACATCATTTCTTGATAAAAACTTCACCCACCATTCCGGCCTTCTACCTCCTTCCTAAGGTTCACAAAAATTCGCTGACTCCGCCAAGTAGACCAATTGTTTCGGCAATTAACTCCATCCTCGAGCCTCTCTCCATGTACGCTGATTTTTTTCACAGACTCTTTGTAAGATCCATGAATTCCTTTGTCAAAGACACAACTAATGTGATCAATATAGTAGATTCGATGCAAATAGAAACCACAGACCTTCTTGTCACCTTAGACGTGACCTCTTTGTACACGAACATCCCCCACACAGAATCCCTGTCTATTATGGAATCTTATCTTAACAAACACACAGATTCCCTTAATAAAGTACCCACCGCTTTTATAATGGAGTGCATCAAGATCGCAATCACTGAAAATTTCTTCCTATACGAGGGGACATTTTACAAACAAATCCATGGCACGAGTATGGGGGCCACATTCGCCCCAGATTTGGCAAACCTTTTTATGGATAACTTTGAGTCCACCTCTGTTTATGACCCCTCCAATCCATTTAGGCATCACATCGTCAAGTGGTCACGCTACATTGACGATGTGTTCCTTATTTGGAAAGGGGAAATTACTCTTCTTCAATCCTTTCTTGAGTGGCTTAATAATCACAATCCTCATATTAAGTTCACTATGTCGTACGACTTAAACTCCATCCCTTTTCTTGACCTGTCAATTTATAAAACAGCTACTGGTCTGTTGAAAACCAAGTTGTTTCGAAAACCAACTGACAAAAACACACTTTTAAGATTCAATAGCTTCCATCCTCGGAGCCTTCGTGAAAATCTACCAGTAGGCCAATTCTTCAGAGTAAGAAGAAACGGCTCTGATGACAGTGACTTTATCCTAGAAGGAAAGGACCTTAAACAGCGTCTTATCAATAGGAGTTACCCAAGAAAATTCATCAACAGAGCATATAAAAGAGCCAAACACAGTATTAGAGACAGATGTCTCCACCCAGAGCCTACCATCTCAGAAGAAAGAATCACATGCGTAAGTACATATAGTCCTATTAGAAACGCCTTACGAAGAACAATAAAGAAACATTGGCATCTTTTAGTTACCGAAGATTTCAGTCCGATACAACCGAGGTTCGCATTCAAACGCCAAAGAAATATGAGGGACATGCTGGTCCATACTTACCCCAAGGAATTGACGCCTTCGACTCAAACTACCCTCTGGAACGTTCCACCAGTTCTAGACCACTATTAATGTGGGAATTGTTCAGTTTGTTGTCTAACAAACAACTGTAAGACTTTGGACCTTAATGGTAAAATTTGGAACCTTAGGTTCTTTTCAAATTGCGCCTCTGAATGGGTCATTTATGGCATTAAATGCCCCTGTAACTTACTCTATATAGAAAAAACAGCAGAATGATAAGACAGAAAATCTGTGAACACAGATCCTGTCTTAAAAAAACGGTTGCCCATTACACAATAGCTAACCATAAACATACAGAGCTACTATGGTTTGTTATTCAAAAAATTCCATCCTCACCAAGAGGGGGCAATATAGAGCTGACACTAACTCTGGCAGAACAAAGCTGGATCTATAACCTAAATACGGTCAATCAAGGATTAAATTCATCCATCGAATGGAACAATCTCCTATCCTAGATCATTGCGTCTTTTAACCATCTTGACCTTTCTTTATGTACCCTCACTTTTGGCCGGATGGCTATATAGGTAATGGCATACCACCCCATAATTTCTTTTGACCTTTTCAAGTGATCCTTAATCTGTGTTTAACACAAAAACAACGCAATACTCGTTTGTATAGACGCTTCTAGACTCGCAGATGTCTCTAAAAATGATTTTCTGGAATGACTTTGACTGTATTGTTTTAGCAATACATCCAGCCACTGCATGTGCTACACAATACTCGCTGCCATGGGTTACCAGCACTGTGCTTTGCACATGGGTAATACACCTTTAAATCACTCTTCTAGCTATCGAAAATCATGTGACTTTGGTCACATGCACACAGTGCGCTGACCTCGACACAATGTATACGTCAGCCTCGCGTTCTTTCTCGGGCTTTAAAAACCGATCTGCTCACACTGTCTCCATTTGGAGGTTAGCCAGCACCCGAAGCGAACGACTGATCCCCCGGCTCCCCTGCTAACCAGGTATACATGCGTTTCTCTTACTAAACATTTCTTTTATTAGACTTCTTTCTCGCGTCTGTCTTTCTAAATTAACATGGAGGTGTCGTCTGCTTCTGAATTTAACCCACCAGGCAGGCATTTTCCAATATAGTACAGATTGATCATCTGTTTCTTTTTTGCATATTTGTTAGATTTCGACGGACGTCGTATTTTTGAAAACACCCGTCTGTTGAACAACTACACGCCCGGACTCCCAATACGATTTATATAAGAGCTTTCTTCCGAGCCATTCATGGGAGTTTTTTGAGGGAATTCATTTAGTACGCATTCACTATGCATTTTCCCCTTTTTAATGTTTCTCCCGTGTTCTACACAAGTAACCTATTGGGTCTTCGCCTATCTGTTCCCATCCACAGAAGGATATACACCTGTAACCCGGGTTGCATTAATTTCCGACCCCCATATGCATCTTTTTCGTATAATCAAAAGATTCAGTGTTAAAGTATAGTGGAAGGATCGCTGGTGACTAAACTATTTGAAAGTCCCCTTCAAGCTTGTTTTTGAACTTTTCTAGCCAACTTGTTTTTCCTCAATTCATTTTATGGAAACACTTTTAAACATCTAAAATATGCGAGATACCTCTGTATATGTACAGACTTCTGTTTACATTAAATGATCATAAACCCTTGACATTTAATAAAATATGTGAACATAACCTTAGATGTTCTTCTTTCTTTAAGAAAAACAGGATGTGGTACACCTTGCCATAGGCCCTACAATTTGTGCCGCTAGTGTACCGCCAAACGTACATAAACTAACTCTGAGACGGATGAACGTTTGCATTTACTCCAGCACACTTGACCCTGTGGAATTAAGTAAGAGATTGCTCTGATTTTGTCACTCAACTATGAGTTATCCGTATGTTTCATGTTGTCTTATTTTTGAAGTGTACAACACCTCTTTTACTTTGTACAGGCTATAGATTATATGCACTGCTTTTTTAAAATACTTTTTATACATTGCAAACTATGTGAATATTACCAAAAGAAGACTACTGCAATATTTAAAAATTATACATCTTGTCCAATGAATTAATTATGCATACATTCTTTTAGATCACAATGTCTTATCTAAACTACACATCAGCTTCATCACGAAGAAATGTGTTGTCCTGAAGATGGCCATTTCACTTATTCCTGAATGGATACCTGAGAACGTATCTAATCTGACTTCTGGCTGAAACATGTCGACACTCTCTTTCTCGAATAGCGTTTAAGCACAACTGCTATAGTCAAATTCTTCAAATGCGAAAGGAGGACTGATAAATTCTCCCTTCTCCCTGTTGTATGTTCTATTACATAGACAGTCGTCTTTTGTGTTTTTCGTGATGCACCATTGTATGAATATATATTGTTTTTAATATTTATCAATAAAATAAGATTTATACATATTTTTCCACTTAGATTGCTCTATTTTGTCTTCAGTCCTAATGATGAGTTCCTTTGCAATGTACTTTTATGTGACATTTTCATGGTGTTGTTAAGTTGTATGTGATAATAATCGGTCAATCTCTACTTCCCCCTGGGTTCCAGTAGTGAGGGGTTTTTCAATTCTCTGTGCTTTATGCACCACTTTCTGCCAGAAGGAGGTTGGTGACAGCAAGGAGGAGATTGGGAAACAGCAGAAGATTTATGATAGCAAGGAAGAGGTGGTTAAATAATATCTGGAATTTGAAGAGGAATATCAGGAGGTGGATGGTGACAGTCCAGAGACTAGCTCGGTGAGGTCAGTAAGGTGTTGTGTGGAGAGTAACAAGAGGTTGGTGGAGGCGATCCGGAGGTATGAGTTTATGAGAAAGAAGGAGAACACGAGGAGGTTGGAGATTATCAGGGGGTAATGCAGGATGAGTTTGGTGGGGAGAGGGCCAAGAGGGAGCAAGGGCGAAAGGGGAGGAGGGGGCAAATGGGAGCCGGTGAGAATGAGACATAAGGTTGTAGATGGGATCAATTTGCAAATAACCTAATCTGCCCGATCATATAGCCCATTTCTTACACATGTGACTAACTTGTAAAACAGTTTACTTTACCCAATAAATATGCCTAGCATGTATAAAAATCTCCTGTAACAGCCATTATGCACAAATGTCCTGATCCATGTATGAACCTACACTATGTTGCTCTACTTTATACCATCCAATGGGCTGTTACTTATTTGTCCTAATACGCATACTGTTTGTGCCCACCTATGCTGCAACTTGTGAAACCAGCCTGTTTACATTGTAATTTTTGATTTTAGCCTCTATTTATCCTGCATTTTTAATGCTGCATTCAGCTATATCTGCCACGATATCTGAATACTGTATCCAGTCCCTGCTTGCCCCTCCAGCACAGCACCGCATTAGCCTATACCTGGTACCTATACGCGATACTAGCCTATATTGGCCCTACCATTTGAATGCTGCACACAACACATACCTGCCTCACCACTTTGCTGCTGCATTAACCTATATCAGCCTACCATTTGAATGTTGCATCTAGCGTAGACTTGCCTAGCCACCCGATTGCTGCATTAGCCCATACCTGCCTATTATTGGAATGTTGCATCTAGTATATACCTGCCTTGCCACTTTGATGCTGCTTTAGCCTATAATACTGCATTTGCCTGCACCTGCCTGACAGTTGAGTTTTGCACCAGATTATGCCTAACTATGCTATAGCCTAAACCTGCAACTGTTTATAACCTGCTTTTCCTTGCCTATGATCATGAGGAAAACTATAAGAATTCAGACAATACACCTGGTACTAGGCCTCCTTGCCATTATGGCTTCCGAGTCACTGGATTACTGCAATGCTTTATATGCGGGATCCAACAAGTACATTATTGATAAATTGCAAAGGCTCCAAAATAATGCCCTTAGAGCAGCTTTAAATATCCCGAACAGAGAGCATATCTCTGCAATCAGAAGAAATGCCCATTGGCTCAAAATTAAGGACAGGATTTCCCTTAAAACCCTCTCCCTCACGTCCAAAGGTCTTAATAATATAGCGCCTCCCTACCTTGTAGAAAGAGTTAACAAGAGAACGTCTGACAGTCCCACAAGAATATCCAATGCCTACACCCTAAAGGTTCCTAGATACACACGGATCACAGCCGGCGGCTCTAGCTTTCCGGCTCTAGCTGCTCAATCCTGGAATGGACTACCCCTAGATCTCCAGAATTGACCTACCCTACTCCACATTCAGACGGAAACTCCTCAACTGGCTACGGTCTAATGACACCTAACCCGACCGCCCTCTGACCATCTGACCCCATCTGACCCCTCGCCCTACCCATCTTTGAATGACCTCCTAAGGATTGCTACGCTAACCATTGCCAACTGTATTTTGGTATTTGTATTGGGACCACTTGGTCATTGCTAACCTCGGCTGCATTCTAAGTTGTCACTGCTTATTACTGTTGGCCCTACAAAGTCGAAGTGAACAATGGCCTCAACAGACTGCGATTAGCACCAAAAATGACACTGACCCTTAAAAAAGCAATAGATTGCTGGAAGTCAACAACGAACACTGGTGTAGAATACGAAGCATGTCTGATTATCTTCAGAGTAAAGCAAGGCCATAACATAAAGGCAAAAACTGTGCGTCTACATAAATATAACTCTGAACTAGCAGAAAAAAAAAAATCAAAGCTAGCAGCGAAACTAAGAGCACTAAATAAACAGAACACTCCTTGTGCATTCGAAGAGAGGGCAACACTAAAAAAAAGCTGATCACAACTGGGCCAAATCTCACAGAGCCCAACTGTTTCAGAGAGATTCTGAAGAAATGCTGTTAGCAGCCAGCAATAAAAACGCAATATTCATGTGGGCCCTAATGAATCAGACAAGTGTTCTACAAGGAATAGAACAGATCAACCCCATTCAAGAAGGAAAAGGGATCCAACATTTTCAAGAAATTTACAGACACGATACGCATGAAGATGATCAGACTCAAAGAAACTCTGATAAGACCTCATGGAGTATATCATTTGAGAAGTCTGAAGTTATTACACTAATTAACAAAGCTAGCAGTTCTCGGGCACCAGGGCCCGATGGCCTATCAAACGCCATATTAAAACAGGCCCCAGAAGTATGGGCCGACATGTGCTACGCTTTGTTCTCTCGAATCATCAAGAACAAACAATTACCGGAATCATGGACAAAAGCTACAATCATCCCCATAAAAAGGGAGATAGATCCAGGCCAGAGAACTATCGTCCAATATCTCTGTTGGATGTAATAGGTAACATTTTTGCTGGCATCCTCCTAAAGAGACTAAAAGAATGGATCAAACACTCAAGAAACTACGATCTCCGGCAAGCAGGGTTTGTCGAAAAAGTCGATTGTGGCTTAAATCTGCTTATACTTAACCTATTAAAGGCTAAAACCATTTGTGAAAAACAGAAGCTCTACCTGGCGTGCATAGACATGGCTGCTGCCTTTGATAGAGTGGACAGACAAATTATGTGGAATAAGTTGGAGCAGAAAGGATGCCCGAAAAATCTAGTGGCCGCAATCAAATCTCTACATACCGACACCTCTATACAAGTACGGTTAAATCAAAAGGGTAATCTAACCAAAGCAATCCCAACAAAAAGAGGCCTAAAGCAAGGGTGCCCCATAGCAGCTATCCTTTATAACTTTTACATCCTGCAAATAAAGGATCGGCTTGTCATCCCGAGAGGATGTTCTCCAAAAATAGGCACCACAGCAGTAGGCCACTTGCTGTATGCAGATGATTTGATCATCTTGGACAAGACCCCAATTGGTTTACAGAAGAAACTCGAAGCCCTGGAAATCTATGTCAAAGAAAATAAACAAGAAATAAATCCTGACAAATCGGAAATCTTAATAATCAAAACATTGAGTAAGAGAGAAAAAGTCTTTCAAATGGTGCGTCGGCAATAAACCTATTCCGATAACATCAAGTGCAAAATATTTGGGAGCTATAATAAGTGCCGATTGGAACGACCAACCATGGATAGACCACTTACAACTCAAAATGAGTCAATTAACAGCACAAGCATTCATCTTGAAACGAAGATTTGGTATGTTCTCGTTCCAACCAACAGTAGATTTCTACAATGCAAAAGTAATTCCGTCAATAGCTTATGCTGGAGACACCGCTCTTAGAATATCGTCAGAAACCTGGGAAAAGGTTGAAGCCAGATTCTGGAGAAAACTACTGTGGCTACCACAATGTGTTCCAATGAATATAATTCGACACAAATTGGGTCTCTATTCCATGCAGGCTTCAATCATATGGAAAGCTCTGTTATCATTCAGAAAGACACTAATTAAAGACTGCCCACCACAATATGAAATCCTAAAGGAAGAGAATGAAAAAGCTCCATTTTGGCCTCTGTCTAGTTGGAAAGATAAATGCAAGGAGCTCCTTCAGAATTGGCATATATCAGAAGACACCTTATGCAACAATCCCAAGAGGGTGAAGACTGCGCTACTGTGCGCTGACTGGACCAAAACGGAAAGCGCCCGTGCCATCTCTAAATTTCACACCCTCTCAAAAAGTCTCAGGTCAGTACCAAAAATCTTACCAGGCTATCTGAAAAAGAGCGCAAATTCTACTCATCGAGATCTAATCTTACGATTCAGATTGAATATTTTAAGAACAAAAATAAATCTGAAAAAATATGGCACAGTATCTGACACCACGTGCCGACTCTGTGAGCAGGAAGAAGAATCCTTACAACATCTAGCAATGTTCTGTCCTGAGCTAAGAACAGCAAGAGACCTACTTTTACATCCAGTATTAACTCCGACATGTGGGTTAGATTCTGACTTGTGGTGGGAAACCCTGTATGACAATCCAAACCAGAAAATCACGAGAGCACTTGGTATATTTCTACAAACAATGCTGACTAAATTGGAAACCCAACAAGCACCTCACTGAAAAACAGAAAAGGACGTCACGATGGTAGAACAAGCAGAATACCCGGATTATGTCAAAATTCAGGCCAAACCGAAGAGGAAAAGATTAAATAAACACAAAAAATTTGAATCCCTTGGAATGAACTGACAGAAACAAAAGGAAAACTCCTAGAGTTGGTTTGGCATTGTAATTGAGACATAAAAATGATTTTTTTATTTTTTTAAAACACAAAAGTTTGTATTTATTTACGCTATATGCTTAATAAAAAAAAAATTAAAAAAATTATTGTTTATTATTTATTGCATGTACCGTAACTAAGCTTCCTAAGCATCTTTGTATTGCTTGCGCCCAGCTACCTGAGGGTTTTGGTCTGCGCTATATTAAATAAACAAACAAAACATAAGGAGGGGGCAGAAGATTACCCAGAAGTGGCTGGAGGAAGCAATGGGGGGTTTAGAAAATACCAAAATGTGTTTGAGTAGAATAAGGAGGAACTTGAAGGATACCAGGAGGAGGAGAACCTGAGAGAAGTGAAAGATAGAGCAGGAAGGTCCTGACGGGCCAGTGGTCCGTGGCAGGTGTTAGAATAAACTAAAAGCTTGACAAGTAGGCTTAGGAGAGACTCCTCTGTGGTTCTACCTAACTCTAAGGGACAGCCGTCCCACAGAAGCCAAGAAACCCAGGGGGAGACAGAGACAGAGAGAGACAGAGAGAGAGAGAGAGAGAGAGAGAGAGAGAGAGAGAGAGAGAGAGAGAGAGAGAGAGAGAGAGAGAGAGAGAGAGAGAGAGAGAGAGAGAGAGAGAGAAAGAGAGAGAGAGAGAGAGAGAGCGAGACATTTTTTGGAGCAGAAACCATGGTTGTACCTCTCCCCTCGTGGACCAATGATGCCTGTAAGCCGGTGATAGACAAGTTAGGTGACATTACGAAGAAGGGTGCAGGAAACCCAAAAGACTGACAGAGAGAGTGAGAAGGGTTGGGTAATCACAGGCATTCCAAAATGGAGGACTAGAGGAAAATCCAGCCCCAGACCTATCAAAAATTAAGAACTTTTTGTTTGAACACTTTACTTTCCCGAGGGACTCCATTTATTTTTTTCCTAGAGCACTACCCCAACCCTGGAGAGCAACATCCCGATATATTTTAGTTTGTTTAGTCCCATCCTGCTTTGTTGTTTTGAACCTCCTGTCTGTACACTCACACTTAGTAAAATGCTGGTACTAAAAGAAGTTTTGTCTGGCTGTTCTGTTGATCCAGTCACATATGTGAAACCCCTCGTGCCTAGCTGAATCCACTATGACCAAGCTGGCTTCATACCACAGCACGATACAATTATTAATTTGCATAAAGTCGGACTCTGACCTAACTCTGTCTCACCACATCAACAAATGCATCAAAATCCTGTCATTTTCACTTTAGGCTTCTGAAACGCATCTTCCCTTACCCCACCTCATAGACTGGCTGCAAATATGGCCATCATCATGTCTAGACTTGATTATGTGAACTCCCTCTACCTGGGTGCACCGACCTACCATCTAAACAAATTCCAAAGAGTCCAAAACTCGGGTGCCAGACTGCTATTCGCATTGGGCCAAAGGGATCACATCTCACCCGCCCTCTGCACCGTACACGGTACTCGTCCTACAATTGGACATAGAGCCACCTTCAAAATCCTGTGTATTATCCACTGAGCGATGCACAAAGCAGGCCCCAAATACCTACAAGAAAAAAACTACGCCTTACCAGCAATCTCGCTCTCTAAGGTCAAGCACAGCCCTCCTCCTAGTGGTCCTCGCCTACAATTCGGCCAGGATCAGAGGATCCACCTAGTCAACCCTGGCGCCAACTTTATGGAACTCACTGCCTCCATGCATTTGAGACAGCCAAGATTAAATGGCTTTCCGGAAGGCACTAAAAACCTGGCTCTTTCCCTAAAAACTCAAGGGACCACCCTGACCACCTGATTTACCACCACGTCCAAGGAATGGCTTGGTAACCTTTCAATACGGGCCCTCAATAGGCTCTCGGGCCAGGAGATATCTACCTCCAACTGTCTGGAGCCAATGCCCGAGAAGTGAAACCCAAATCATAGTAGCACTTATGTACCTAACCCATGATGGAGTTGAAGCATTGCCTCCCTCCGCCAGGCATACACTAGGCTCTGAGGCCAAGAGATATCCTTCTCCAATTAACTGGCTCGACTGTGCTAGACTTGTTACTCGAGCACCAATAGCACTTATACCCATATGCCATGACTGGCCTTGATCATCAACCCACCATATATGCACCACACTATCAATGATGCCCATCCTCGCTAATGTTACCCATCTGGTAATCGAAGCAGCACTTATATTCCTTCGCCATGACGGAGCCGATATATTGCCTTCCTTCACCAGGTATACACTACGCTATGAGGCCTAGAAATATTGGCCTACAATTATCTGGACCGACTGTGCTAGACTCGTAACCCAAGCACTAATAGCACTTTGGTACCAATGTGATCGCTCTAATTGATCATTACTCCATCCAGATTTGTATCATGCTAACAGGCCAGGAGATACCCATCCTTGCAGATCACACTCATCTGGAAATCTTTCAGTTAAACCTCATATATCTTTGCTAATCCTACCCATCTGGGAAAGCATCTACCAGAGCTACTGGCCGACGGTCTCGGCAGCACCTACATTGAAACAACATAATGCGGCCCAGATCTGGCAGTCATCATCCAACAGACATTGCTAATAAACAATTGCAAACCCAGCAAAACACAGGGACGATCTAACCTAATAGCCGAACCCTAAGGGAGATGCCATCCCCTGTACAGGCACTGGAAACTCGTCAGGAACAAGTAATGCCTAAAATCCACACACACACACACACACACACACACACACACACACACACACACACACACGCTCTAAACCAACAATTTCCCTCTGCACCAACAAACAATAGAATGCAGCTACTAGTTGCACACATCTACCCCATCACCTCAATAGTCTTTAGAGCGCAGCTGGAACCCACAAAATCAGCCTACCTTCACACATCATCCTTTACACAACCTGCACTGCCGCCAGAATGCGGCTTCCCAAGTCCCACTGGCCTGGCTGCACACAGTCGACTGATCTCTCGCAACAACCATCACCACAACATGCCATGCCATGCCTAGCACTAGAATGCTGCCACACACCACTCAATACACCCTCGATGCACACATACCGAGTGCACCAAAGCTCCTTACTTGTTATTGTTCTTTTGCATTTATATAGCGCCTTATACACCATTGGTATGGTCTGAAGGCGCTGGTAGGTTGAACGCCCTCGGGAACCGAAGTTCAGATCAATAGAGAGAGTCGAGAGAGTCAAAGGTGCGTGTGAGCTCGTGCGGTATCCGTGTAATAGCTGCTTCTTAGCGGTAGGTGTGGTGGTCGAGAGATTTGGGGTATGTGTTCGATCTGGCAGGATTTATCCAGACCGGGTGTGGCTGCGTTAGGCCTGAGGAGAACGCCTGGCTGGGGGGGTGTGTAACCAGCAGTGTTTACATGCATTCTGGCTCGCCCCTCACGCTCGAGTCCGCTCTGCGCGCTCCAGTCCGCGTGCGTACTCCAGTCGGCCCCATGCATGCACTCTTGACTGTCCCACGCATGCACCCAGTCTGCCCCACGCATGCACTTCTGTCTGCCCCACGCATGCATTACTGTCTGCCCCACGCATGCATTACTGTCTGTCCCATGCTCAACGCATTCGGCAGCTCTTCGTATTCATCCATTCTATGCATTCATCAGTATTGGATGCAATCTATGCTTGTTCGTTCTACGAACTCGTCCACTCTACGCAACACATCCGTTCACTCTGGGCACTCGTTTACTCCGGCATTCATCTGCTTTATGCCTTCACATGCACTATGCATTCACCTGTTTTACGCACTCATCCCCTCTACGCGCTCGCCCCCTCTAGGCGCTCCTCCCTCCTCCCCTCTACGCACTCGTCCCCTCTACGCACTCGTCTGCTCCCCGCACTACTCCTCTTTAAGCACTTGTGCTTTACACGCATTCAACAGCAATATCCTGTTCCATATATTCATCTCTACACTTCTGTTCTATACCTTCATCAGTTCATGCCTTCATCCGTTCATACCTTCATCCGTTCTGTAGACTCATCCTCACTGTGCACTTATCCCCTCGTCCGCTCTATCCACTCGTCCGCTCTGTACATTTGTCAGGTCTGTACATTCATCTGCTCCAGCTATCTACACACTCTCCGCACTTCCCTATTCATCCGTTATCCACACTCATGTGCTCTACATACTCATCCGCTCCACTTACTCATCTGTTCTACACACTTATCTGGTTTTCGCTCATCCGTTCTGGACATTCATCTGTTTTATGCACTTGTGCGTTCTACTCGCTTCCCTCCATTTATGCACTCATCTGCGCTACACGCTCTTCCGTTCTAGACACCCGGCCGCTCTACACACTCATCCACTCAACATGTTCATCCATTCCATACACTCATCCGATCTACATATTCATTCGATTTCCACACTCATTCAAACTATATAGGTATCTGTTCTTCCAGTCATGCATTCTTCCACTTGGCGCATTCCTTTGTTCCACCCGTTTCATCCATTCTGACTAATTCATCCACGCAATTCACTTCGTTCACTCCGCATGTATTCTGTTCATTTCAGGAGTTTAAATCTCTTTACTGTTTCCGTATGATTTTACTCTTATTCATCGTTTCACTGCTTTGATCTACTTTATTCGTTTAATTCTGTTTGCCCTTCTAGTTTATATTAGGGGTTATTAGCTGTTAGTTTCTCGCATCAGGTGGTTTGATGGATTGGTGTCCTTAAGTTGCTGTTGGTCTGTTTGGGTTAGTTTGGTGTTAGGGGAAGAGCCAGGTTTTCAGCAGTTTGCGGAAAGACATTAAATCCTCAGTTAGCCAGATGTGGGGTGGGAGTGAGTTCCATAGCGTGGGGGCCAAGGCTGAGAATGATGATCCGCCTAACTTGATTGAGTTAATCTTCGGAATGACTAGGAGACCAGCTGAGCTTGATCTCAGGGTGCGTGGGGGGTGGTAGAGTTTTAGCTTGTCTTGGATATATTGAGGCCCGGTTTTATGCAGTGCTTGATGGGAGATGCACAAGGTTTTGAAAGTCACCCTTTGGGCTACTGGAAGCCAGTGCAGCGTCTTGAGGGCTGGGGAGATGTGGTCTCTTGGGCCGAGCGCAAGTAGCAATTTGGCTGCCGCGTTTTGTGCCCTTTGGAGTTTAATCAGTTGGTACGCGTGGACTCCGAGGTATAGGGGGTTTGCGTAGTCCAGTCTTGATACAACGATTGATTGGACCGCGGAGGATCTGTTGGGAAAGGAGAGATATGGAAAGATGCGTCTAAGGGTTTTAAGGTGGCAGGACTTTGAAACATTGTTGACTTGGCGCGAGAGTGTTAGGTCAGAGTCAAGGGTACATCCAAGATTTTTCACTGAGTTGGAGGGGGTCTGTGAGTTGCCCATGGCGGATGGCCAGGGTAGTGGGTGCGGAAGGAGTTTGGAGTTGCCACATACCATGATTTCCGTTTTGGAGGGGTTTAACAGGAGGTGGCTTTGGGTCATCCAGAGTCCTATGTCGAGGAGGCAGGAGTTCAGGTCCGGTCGGGAGTTGGGTTTTAAGTTCAGGAGTTTTAGAATTAGTTGAGTGTCGTCGGCGTAGTTGTAGCACAGGATGTTGTGTGAACAAATTATTGGTGGGAGGGTTATCAAGTAGAGATTGAACAGGAGGGCGGATAGGCATGCTCCTTGCGGGACTCCCGTGTCGACTGGTCGGGCATGGGAGGTATAGGTGGAGAGTATTGTTATTTGGTACCGATCTTTGAGGAATGAAGCTATCCATTTAAGAGCGGTTCCACGAATTCCTAGGGAGTGGAGGCGGTCTAGGAGGATTGAGTGATTGATCGTGTCAAAGGCGGCAGATAGGTCAAGAAGGATTAGCGCTGCGCATCCCGGAGTCTGCCGTCATTTTAAGGTCATCGCAAATTGAGGTTAGGGTGGTTTCAGTTTCCGTGACGGGCTCTGAAACCTGATACTACACTACTCGCTCCACTGATAAGGACTACGGTGTCCGAGGGCATTCAACCCACATCACTTTGGAATCATACCAATGTTGATAGGCGCTATACAACGGTCCAATAACATAACCCAACTTTTATCTTTGCTAATCCTTCCTATCTGGGACTGTATTGAGCAGAACTACCTACCGAGGGCCTATTGTTCTGGGATCATCTGATGCTTAATCTGATCTGTCTGGGAATTGTCCCCGGAACTCCTTTTGCGTGGGGCGCAGTAACGCCTATATTCTGAAGCTTTAATGGGCTTGCTCTTTGACTCTTGCTGTTATTCACTATGCTCTCCTATCAGATAAGCAGTCGAGAGTTCTAGCACACCCAGCTCTCATAAGGAACTTTGATGCAGTGTAATTTCTCAAATTACAACCACAGATTAGGACGGGAATACCCGATCACTCGCTGTAAGCAATTACCCCGGGACCTGACATTTTGGAGCCAATAGCACTTAAGCTTTAACTTCAGCTCCACCCTCAAGGGAATATACTCTAGAAATCGGGCAACCAAACTGGCGAGGCAAGTACCTGGAAGGTACATCGATGTGTTGTACGTAATTTTGTTAGTCAGACACAGCACAAACAACAAGGCCTGGCCAGATGCTGGACCATCGGGTTCACGGAGTACCAGCCACCATATCTAGGATGTACTTGAACATCCTTTAATACAGAATTTGACGCAACTGCACACTTAGAAGGTCCCACCAACAGCAATTGCCGACACAGCAAGACACAAGGATGACCATAGACGCCGATGCTGGTCCGGGCTCACGAGCACCAGCCATAATTTCTAGGATGTAGTGTTAGGACAGATCGAACTGCACAGGATGCAATGGTACTCCAATAAGCAATTGCAGACCCAACAAGACACATGGGTGACCTTAGCTTAATAGCCCTGAATCCCAAAGGGAGAACTGTCACCTCGACAGGCACTTGAAGGTCATCAGGAACAGGGTCTACCTCCAATCTACACAGACACTCTACCACCAACTAACGATAGAATGCAGCTATACCCCGCAATTAATTCAGCCTCGCTGCACACATACTTGCACAACTCCATGATCACCTCAACAGTCTTTAGAACGCAGCTATACTCCACGAAAATTGGCCTAGCTGCACACATAATCCCATTCACAAACTCCACCACCGCCAGAATGCAGCTACCCAAGTCTAATTGGACTTGCTGCACACATTCTACTGATCTCACACAACCACCGCACCACGCCTAGCACCAGAATGCAGCTACACATCACTTAATTCAGCCAGGCGGCACACATAACGAGTGCACCCAAGCACTATTTCCTACACTACTCTCTCCGCTAACCTGGACTACAGTCCCCGAGGGTGTCCCAACAGCGCTCTGGAATCATACCCATGGTAAAAAGGCACTATACAAATGCCCAAGACCTTAACGTGACACACATTTATAGGGAGTATGGATTAGGAGGGCTTTGCCATTGCATAACTAGACACAGAGCAAGCGTTTGACTCTGGGGGTTGGGAGTTCTTGTTCCATTTAATGGAGACAATCAATTTTAAGACTGGAGTGGTGCTGTCACAGCATTGGGGAGTGGAAAGAGCCATGAGAACGGGATGCCCCCATTCTCAGCTTGTATTTGCTTCAGTGACGACACCTTCGACCAACTCACTAAGATCAGAGTTGGAAATTAAGGTTTCTGGGATGGAACATATCAAAGCATTGTCTGATGACGTTTTTGAGAGATTCAAGTTGCAAAGTCCGAGTTATGCTGGAGGTGATCAAATGTTTTGATATCTTTTTCTATCCTGATGATTTTATTGGGGAGAAGAGAAGATCTTGCCCATTTGCGCTGGATGGTTTGTGGTGCTTTTTCAGGGAAGTATTAGTGCAGAACCTTTGCTGTAGTTCAAATATATGATCAATGTTTGGGAATTTGTATGTATCATGATCTTGAAGATCAGTAACAACATAATGTTCTGTGGGTAATCAGGGGTCTTGAGCGTTAAGTAACTTTCTGGGGTAAATTACCCTTCGCTATGTTTGGAAGGATGGCACTTAGTGAAATGGAGATGCTTCTCAGGCTATTACACTAGTGTTAGGGAGAATTCTCATTCTATGGCTAATTTCACTTACCTAGTGAGTCCCTCAGCAGCTTTGCTGGATTTCTGGAGTTTCTTTTTTTCACTTGGTAAGAGTGTGGGCTTTTCCCCCCACTCTTACCTGTGTTTTGCCATGTGTATTTCCATTTGTTTTTGTGATTGTGGACTCTGGAGTAAATCACTTCAGTAGCCCCCCTCTTTTGTGCGTTACACAGCACCTTCAGTGCAGTGACACAGGGTTGTCTTTTAGACTTCCCACCGACTCCATTTCTGGGGCTGACTACTGTCCTCCAGAAAAGGGTAAAGTTGCCATTAGCTTTACATAGTCATTTAACCACAGATCCAGTACACCCCATCTTACATGGAGTATTGGAAAGGGTTAATTCTTAGCCCTTTTTATCTGTACCTCTTGGAGCATTGTTTTGCTCCCTTAACATTAAGACTTGGCTGGTGGCAGTGGTACCTACCCTAATTTTCCTACCTCGATTATATTACTTAAACTAGTATTGTTTTAGGCTATTTTAGTAGCCTCGAACTTTAAACCCGCTAGCCCAAATACTTTTAATTTTGGCTCCGGTTGGGTTTAATCGCTATTTCTTTTTGTTAACATCCTTCTTGGGTCTTTCTTTGGGCGGCAAACCAGGTTTGCCTCCTTTGTTCGCCGACCTTTGGCAGGCTTCTGACCAGAAGCCCTCCTTTGGCGTCTGGGTGTCTAGGTGGGCTGAATGTGAGGGAGGGGTGTAGTCACCCCTGCTGTGTGATTGACAGCCAGGCTGTGTGAATGGGGGATTTGGGCATAAAAGGCAGGACTCTTGGGCTAGAAGTCAGAGTCGCCACTGGAACAGCAAGGAACCAAAGAGAAGCAGAGAAGATGGCTGCTGCAACCCCCCCCCCCCCACCCCCACGAGTCCCAGTGAAGCCCTGCTGAAGTCCTGAGCTATCTACCCCCCTTTAACGACAAGAGAAGATCCAGTCCGGAGTCTTCTTCCCTTGAGCCTGGTGGGATCAACCAGCTTGTCTTTTCTTCAGTCAGAGAATCCTCTCCTGGGTCGAAATCACTGCTGTGCTGTAGTGGTCCGGATAGCCATCAGAAGAGCCCTCTCCTGATTTAAAGGAGCGCACCTTTTATTCATTATTGTCTTTTTCGCTGCTGGTGGCCTTATCCCTGGGTAGTGCAGATTGCTCCAGACGTCCTCCTTGTCCCCGCGACTGAAGCCGCCGGAACCGTGAGTCTGCAGGAACAACTGCCGTGGCACTAGCTTTTCACCAACGGAATAAGGTACTGTGCACATTTGGTCGATCTCTCCGTCTGACCAGCCGGAATCGGGGCAAACCATTTTCCTCCACGAAGATTTGTTCTTTCTTCCCTCCCTCTTGACAATCTTTACGAACTCTTGGCATCTCGAATCTCAAACTGTTCAACGTGTGATCCTCGGCAACTGAGCATCTGCTCCATTGACACTGGCGCAGGCCTATTGGCTTAAATAAGTATCTTTGAACAAGTCCTCGAGTCTCCTTGCTTTGAAAAAGTATTGCCTATGATTTTTATCCACTTTTCCCTTGTTTGAAATTCTAAAGTACAAAGTATGTTTTAACTTCGTGAGCATTTCTATCTGCGGGTACGCTTTAGTATCGCAACACCGGTCTGTCAAATCCTAATGTACTTACCTTGAATTAACTGGAACAAGTGGAATTGGTTGTGTGCAGTGTATTTTACGTGTGGTTTCCAATTTATAGAAGTGAAGTGTTTTGTGAACAGAGGGTTTAAAATAAATGGACTTGTATTTTATACCTGAAACCTTGAGTCATGTTTGCTTGAGTCACAGTAATTGTGGTCCTTTGTGTAATCTCTACTACTGCTCATTTACTCTTGAGATAAGTCTGGCTGCTCCGCTACTGCTACCACTTTAACAGTGTAGTACAGGCTTGTAAGGTGAACTTGTATTACCACTTGTAGTCTTAATTGTGTGTAGTGGTCCCTAAAGGCACTGCACAGGATCCTGCCTAACAGCAGGATCATCCATGATAACTGCAGCTTCTACGGTCAAGGAAATTGGCAAACTGCTAGGGCAGCAGGTGACATGGGTCTTGAACCGTGGCAACATGGAGGCGTTATTGGGGCGGTAGACTTAATCGGTGCAGAAGGATTGTACCAGTGTTTTGAGGTGTTATACGACGAAGTAGGGCGTAGGATCACTTGCTTTTGACCCTTTCTTAGGCGGATACATCTTTTATAGCAAACAGGTTTTCCAAACAAGGTCTTCTAGACTAAGTTTCTTTTTAAGAGGGGGCTAGGTGGATGGAGAGCCCGCATGGGGGCTTAGAATGGCAACTGATTCCAGTAATTCCACGTGGACCTGGGCTGCATTTGTGTTTGGAAATGACCACGAACGGCTGCAACCTCTTGAAGATGGAGGTAGAATGGGTGACTAGACGTATATCAGGCGTTCGTTAAAGGAATGGTTCGGTCAGAGAATATTATTGTCCCTATGGGTCGGCCATGTGCTTTTAACCATAATTCGATCGATCGTACAAACATTTCCTATGCACCTTACCAGAGTTTTCGTCTCTTGAACACAAGTAAAATCAGGCAGCAGGCCGCAGCCATCTTGTGATAATCTTATCACTTTCCGCATCACCCTGGGTGACCTGCGTTTGCGGCACTAAATCATATCCCCCGCCCCTGAGCCTGACATCACTAGACGCGTACCACCCATTTCACAACGCCAAAGCACGTCTCGTGTCAACATTCTCTGCGCCTCAGCTAATGTACGTGGCGCGCGTTTCACAACACACAACAGCAGATTTTCTTTTCCATTCCTCTCGCTGTATTTCTTTGAGTATTCTGTGACTCGTTTCTGTGCTCTGGTCAGCTACCTTCGTTGCTTGTAGCCCGTGTGAACAGATACCAGTACGACCGCTATAAATTATTTTCGTTTCTTTACCACACAATGGCAACAATAATGCCCTACCTGTACGAGCCCGAATATTCCAAGGAGGAATTACTGGAAAGAGCAAGCTCTGTAAACGATAGGGATTTGGACAACAGTTGCGCGGACGTTTCAACAGATTAAGAGCCTGGGCCTTGTCGCATGGACGGCGTTTCCACCTGGTGTACCTACAATCGGTGCGCGCTAATGCCAACCGAGGTGGAGAACTGCTGCTGCCGAGAAAACTCTGGATGCTTGTCCTACATATCGCAAGGCGATCTACAGCCGCAATGCGTTACCGAGCTGCCAGACTTCACGGCAGTCTGTCTCACACGGTCCGTGTTGAGGATTTTGATGGTGCTTATGTACGAACTTCGCGCAACAGTTCGGCCTCGTAATCCAAGTAACGAGTAAATATAGTCTGGTTGTGATGTCCGTTAGGCCACTACTATTTCATGGTTGTCCCCTATATTCTGGTAACTTCAAGATATTATTGTCATATCCGTTTAGTCTTGCAATTCTCTAGTAATAGTCGCAAAAAAGTCATTCAATATTGTGCAGTGTCTAGTTAGCATTTGTCCTGGCAAAAATGCCATTGCATACAAGAATTGTCATTGACAACCAAGGATTAATACACTTATCTTGGTCATTTAAAAACAGATTGCATCTTTCTCTTTCATAGGTGGTACCGGCTGGTGGCCTATCGTTCGTACACATGGTGGCTTCATGGGAGGCTTGGACACCGCGTTCGACGATTAATACCCGCCTGTGTCGTTGGTGCCATTAGACAAACTTTCCCCAGTGGCAGCGGTCAGTACAGGGGATTTTCCCTCGCTGAGCTGCAACCAGACCTTTACAATCTCTAGTATTTTTGTGCCATCAAAATAAGAAACCAAATAAAACACAACATATTTTTTATCAATGGTTGTTTCAGTTTTTAAGTGAATCAAGTGTGTCTCCATTCAGCAGTGTTCCGGTGCCTTGTCTGCCCTTCTGCCGGCCCATCCCTCCCACCCCCCACTATCAAAGACAGTTCGCACCAGTGCATGTGCGCTGCCCTGGGCGCGAACGGCCAAGGTGCCGAACAACATGTACACATCATAAGGTATCCTACGCCCAGGGGCCATTGTTCACATGGCCTCCTCAGACCTTGTGTCTCCAGGCAGGCTCCCCTGAAGCAGGCCGCTCGCCTGCAATACACATAATACCACGACATATACACGTCATTCATTCACAAACACACCCTTTTTTGTTATTCTTTATAAACCACTTGATATTTACCATGAGAACATCTTTGAGCACTGCAAGTCAACTTGTGAACTTGCTACTCTGTGACCGCTTCGAGTGAACTCGTCAGTGTGCTACCCGTGAACATCTCCCTGTTCTCCTGCCACTAATTACTCTGCTTGCTGAATCCAACTGTTTGTTGGTCAAGGTAAGTGCATGTATCCTAATCATTTGTAAATGTATATCTATTCCAAAGTAACAAACTCCGTAGTGCTATGTTAATTTGCATCATTGCTATTGACTTGAGTTTCTTTTGTCATGTTATCGATATATCAATTTTTATCAGTGTCAATTGGCATCTTATTGCATCCTTCGCGGACCGTGTCTATAATATAAGCATGTTTCCTTTTCATGCACAATAGTACATTCAAGGGACGACTAACATGTTCTGATTTTCAACACATCAATGAATCGTTTCTCAAAATGTATCCCATAATACAGCCGCACACGCTGCACTGGTTTTGCTGTGGTGCCCAAAAGAAAGCGTGCAATGAACAATGTATGGTCCGATTCATTCTTTCTCACATGTTTATGAAAAATAATAATAATGTTGACCTTTATTTTGCAGAATTTACAACAATGCCAGCATGTTCTATTTTCGGTTGCCCTTTGAAGACCCATGACATATCCAAAGGCATTAAAATGCATGTATTCCCTAAGACTGTTGATCGAATAAGAGAATGGGTCAGACGTTGCGGATATCAACCAGAAAAGCTTGAAAGTAGAGTCAAACAAGTCTTGGAGGACAAGAGGGGTCATTGATACCGCATCTGCAGCCTGCACTTCGACCCGGATATGTACGACACATCCTTGTACACAAAGAGGAATCAACTGAGAACAACTTGCAAATTGCTCCCAAACGCTATTCCGACTTTATTTGTGAAAATGCCGCCACAGGTGAGTCACGCTTCCGGATTTAGCTTTACGCTTGTATTTTCGGTGTAAATGTCAATGATAGTACTTTCCATATTTATGTGATTGAATAGCTGTTGAAATAATGACTATTTTGCTAAACATCAGTCCTCGTTTTGTTGAACCCACATAGAAAAATGATTTATGGGGACGTATAACTATGCTATATTATGCATTTCAATAAGCATAATTTTCTCGTATTCAGTCTCCTTACATGCCACTTTTTAATGTTGGAATTTCTAAATCGAATAATACTTTCCCTTTACCATTCCATGACTATCCACCGAATATGAAGCAACAAGATTCAACATCCATGTCTTGCCTGGAGTCATCAACCACTTCGAGCGCGCATCAGGTAATCTTAGCTAACTATTCTGTTCCAGACTGGTTTTATGCACCGAAGTCTATATTTTCGCAACCTATCATTGCTTTACACAATGTTTCATCCCTACTTTACTATTGATATGTACCTTTGTCGTCTTTCCAAATTGTGTGTCCAGTTTCCAATCTTTCGGTCCTTAGTAATGCAAGTACTGTGTTTCAGGGAGATGCTGAAGCGTCCACTACAATTACAGCATCCCTCGTAGTCGATCTGGTGCCAGTGGTATGGGTCTTCACAGTTCAATAGGTCGAGATAATCTGATCATATTTACATATCGTGTAATTGTTTTAAACAATATTTCATTCCTACTTTACTATTGATATGTACCTTTGTCGTCTTTCCAAATTGTGTGTCCAGTTTCCAATCTTTTCGTCCTTACTAATGCAAGCACTGTGTTTCAGGGAGATGCTGCAGCGTCCTCTACAATTACATTATCCCTTGTAGTTGTTCCGGAAGCAGACCTTGCAGTTGATCCGGAACCAGAGGTATGCGTACTGACAGTACCATCTAATGAAAGACAGTCGGTCTAATTATTTGTGTAATGCAAATGACTTATTTTAAATGGATACTATTTTCTGTAGGGATGTATACAAGATCCATATGGAGGATCGTGGATCTGAGTTGGTGCGCCAGTTTGCTGATGTTAGAGTAAAGAAGGTTTCAAAGAAAAGAAATAAAAATAAGGTTAGTTATAAACACTTTATATTGTGGCCAATAGCTTTGTGCTAAGGCCTTCATTATATGCTTTTTTTTAATGTAAATTGTACAACACTGTATGTTGGATTTACACTGAACATCCCTTTTCCCATCTGTCCTGTAGTTTCCCGATGGAGTACGGACTATGCAGACACAGACAGCGATACAAATGACAGATGCTGTTTGCCAAACCGTTTTCACCATGGAGGAACTATTCATTGAGGCGCAGCGTGTTCACACTCGAGATGCCTATGTCCAATGGCCAGAAAATGAATTTAATATGACCGGCGATTCCAGCAAAGTGTTTTTGGACCATTGCTACAATGCGCCTGCTCCGCCAGAGGAAGGTGAAATTGAATTTATAGATGATAGTTTAAAATTACTAGATGAGCACTTGACACAATCGACACCCGCCAAAAAAATGCCCCCCAAAAAAAACCAGTTCACATTGATGTTTTCTCTTATCCATGGTCAAGTAACAGATGTTGAATTGACAGAAACTGAAGCATCAACACTATTGACCGACAAAACAGACAAAGATATCGACTATAGTATGTCCGGTTTGGCTGATATGTACACAACGGTTCAGTCCGAAAGAGTGT
Organism: Ambystoma mexicanum; assembly: GCF_040938575.1. Classification (NCBI taxonomy): domain Eukaryota; kingdom Metazoa; phylum Chordata; class Amphibia; order Caudata; family Ambystomatidae; genus Ambystoma; species Ambystoma mexicanum. The sequence continues at coordinate 444,377,570 of NC_090924.1, read as the reverse complement.
TGCCAGATGACAGTATAATAAAAGAGGACAAATACATAGTATTCAACTGCAGCTTGATGGAGATTATAAAGATGCTGAAATGTGGGCATTCAGTGGGAGGGGAAGTATGTGGAAAGCCATTGGTGAGCGTGACTCGTCTGACACAAGGCAGTAACCTCAAAATACATGCCACCTGTGAAAAGTCACTAAGCATTTTCATGGTCCGCTCAACCGATGCTGGGGAAACTGCCAGCTGGCAATCTACTGTGTGCAGCAGCTTTACTTTTCAGTGGCTCTAGTTTCACGAAGTTATCCAGTTTCTTTCAGTTTGTGGGACTCCATTTCTAAAACGCAATACTCCAAATACCAACGTGATTATCTATTCCCTACCATTAGTGATGCTTGGAAAATTGAACAATTGGCTATTCAAAGTACATTCCCCGACAAACGGTTCAGGCTAGCCGGCGATGGACAGTGTGAGAGCCCCGGATTTTCTGCTAAGTACTGCACCTACCATCTTCAGGACATGGAAAGTAAGAAAATCGTGAGTTCGGTGGTCGTGCAGGTATCCCAATGTAAATCCTCAGTGGCCATGGAGAAACTTGATTTTATAAAATCAATGGAAGATCTACAATGGAGGGGAATGCAAATCGAACTCATAGCCACGGACAGACACATTTCAATAGCCAAGACAATGAGAGAGCAGTATCCAAATATTAAACATCAATTTGATGTATGGCATGTTGCCAAATCAATCAATAAAAAAAATCTCAGCTGCAGGGGAAAAAAAAAGAGTTTGGAAAGTATTTCGCAATGGTCCAAGTCTTTCAGCACCATCTTTGGTGGAGCTCCAAAACATGTGATGGGTCTGTGGAAATTCTACTGGAAAAATGGCGGTCACTAATGCACCACTGTTCCAACGTTCACCACTGGACAGAAAACCAACATTTCCACCAATGTGAACATGGCCCTTTGTCCCCAGAGCAGGCACGGAAGAAGAAGTGGTTGAGCCCATCTTCACCTCCATACAAAGCCCTTGAGAAGATTGTGCTTGATTAAACTCTATCAAGAGATCTTAAGGGACTCACAGAATTCTGTCACACAGGAGATTTGGAAGTGTTCCACAATATGTGCCTAAAGTACAGGCCAAAGAGATTGCATTTTGGCATCCAAGGGATGAAATCTAGGACTTTACTTGTGGTATTAGCGCATAACGAGAATGTAGGCTGGGAATAATCTAGGACTGCAGGAAATGTAGGGATGCTTCGCTACACTATGGCCTTTACGAAAAGAAGCAAAAAATGGGTTGTCAAACCAGTATACGAGAAAATGGAATTCGATTTTGTGAAAGATCTTATTGTTAATGTCGTCGAGATGCATACTCATGGAATCGCGCACAAATCTGTTCAGAGCACACATACATTGCCACAAAACATTGCCAGCGTGCCATGTCCACCCAAAGCAGAGCTTGTTAAATCGTTCAAATCCCGGTTGAAATGATTACCGTCCGTTTTTATTTTTGCAAAAAATGTTTCTATAAACTGTTCAAATAAAGTATGCAATTTGTCTTTTGAAATCTATCCTCTCAGTCCTTTTCTTAAAAATATTACAATTATTACGATTGCTTTCACATTTCACAGTTTAGTCAAGATACTGTGGGACCTTCATTTTTCGTGTTAATGACCAATGGTTAACAGTGTGTAAGAATATTTGGGTTTTGTCAGTTGCCTTGCAATAAAGTTCCGCAAAAAGATGAATATCTGCTCGTCCTCTAAAAGGGATTAGACCTGGGCCACAAAACATTCTAAGCACTCAAGAAGTACTGACTGTGAAAACATGCCATGGGGTAGGATGCCATGAGATAAGCAGAGGTGGGCCTATCACTAGACACATTTTGACTAATTTTATGTGTTACATCGACTATAATTTCGGAATAGGGGGCATTATGCCGGTGGCAAGTTTTCCCCTACAGCTCAGCAGTGCCCCGAAAAACGAGCAGTGACAGTCCCCAATTGCCTGTGCCCGTGCTTCAAAATTCATGTTCTCATGGATGAGTTGACACCGGATGTTGCAAAGTAAGAATGTATGTTCATTTTGAGTGAAGGTCACCAGCTTTGAATTTTTGCTTGGGAGCTGGGAGGCCCATGCGTCCCGCTCACAGTATAAGGTTCTATTGTTTGTTGACCTTGAGACGCAGGGACCATTCCGAAAGGGATTGAATTGAAGGGGGGTGTAATAACGTATGATAAGGTTGCCCATTCCGAAACTGTACCTAGTTACATATATAAATTCAGTTTATGAGAAATCGTTGACACGAACGGAGGAGTCTGCATTACGCCAAGAGAATGGAAATGCCGAATATAACACAAGTTTCTCTTTAGACGATTTCATACCAGAACTAGTCGAAATACGAATAGCTGACCGTTATTGCTGGGTGACATTGTACTTGTTCGTTCTGTTTGGCATATTGCAATGAAGTGCTAGTACAACCCTTGGGTGCTGGGCTATCTACCGGGCACGTGGGCAGGCCAGCATCGAGACGCATGTAGGCCACCACTCGTTTCTCCCTGGCTCTACGCTAATAAATCATTACATTGTTTTTGCACCTCGAATTCTTGCCCCAGTTTACGCATTACGTTTAGAGCTCAACATTCTCGATCGCACTATCCTCGGATGCAATAGTACTTTGATATTCCACGTTGTATTCTCTCGGCTCACAATGCGTCACCTCTGCGCTAATAACGAAAATGATTAATTGTAATAAAGATCGGCTACTGAGACACATTTCGATTTTTTATCTTTTGCAAACAGGTATATCGTGTCGTTCTGCGATTGTTATCTATTCCAGACCCCGACCGATGGCTTCTTCAACCGCCAGCTGCAGCTATATGTCAATCACTGTATCTACTTAACCGTCTTTTGGGACGACAGACAAGGTCCAATATGTCCGTACGCGGTACCAGCGATTAGGAGCAACATAACCTTTACGGTGGTCTAGTGCCAAGTTGATGCACCAGCCTTGCAATTCACCGAGCGACCGATGTGCTTCATTTAGACAAAACGAACACCCTGTGTACCCAAAAGAAACAGCGCGTGACTCACGATAAACATTTGCGGATTTATGGAACGAGAGTAAAGAAAAAAAGTTCAATTTTCATTGATTATGTCAGACGCCGAATGTTATCGAAACATTTAATGTGAAACAAATGTACTTTACCAATTGTACATTCTTGCTGTTTCCTTTTAAAGTACAGTTTCATATGTGACGCGCTGTGCTGTGAGACGATGTGTGTTTTTTTCCGGGTTCCACGTCTAGTCGCGTAGGCGACGACTGAGCGCGTTTGGCTACGCTGCCCAGCAACATCACGGAGAGAGGCGGAGAATATAAATGATTTGGTGATGTCAGGCTCAGGGGCGGGGGATATGATTTAGTGCCACAAACGCAGGTCACCCAGGGCGATGCGGCAAGTGATAAGATTATCACAAGATGGCCGCGCACTGCTGCCTAATTTTGCATGTGTTCAAGAGACGAAAACTCGGGTAAGGTGCACAGGAAATGTTTGTACGATTGAATTATGGTTAAAAGCACATGGCCGAACCATAGGGACAATAATATTTCTGACCGAACCATTCCTTTAAAGAGTACTGCCTCATTGGTTTGGGCTGATCAAGTTATCATTTGGGTGACATGAGCATCTTTCAATTTTGTAAATCAACAGATGTGTTGGGGTATGTTATGTTAAGGGCAATGGTTTGAGTCACTTAGCAATGCTTAGTAGTGGGGTGTTATTTTATGGTGGGTAAGCCTCCCTGATCCCCCGTTAACTCCCTTATTTCCATCCCTAGTGGGCTGTGGGCGTTTTCACACATTTAGGAATTTTACCATTTGGCTTTTTTGTTAAGGTGAATTTAAATGGAAAACACAGGCACTTTATCAGTGTAGTTGGCGAATAAGGAAAAGAGTTTAATGAAGGGGATTTTTTATTGATACTTTGAGGAACATGTACACAGTTGCTGAAAGGAAAAAAACAGAATAATATAGATATGCTTTTGGTGACTGCAGTAATTGATGTGGGAATGTGTTTATGGTATACTGTTTTTTCTGAAGATAATCAGCCAGATTTTCAAAAAGCAGTATAAATGAAAGCAGTACATACAATGTGCTGGCTTTTATTTGCGCTGCTTTGAAAAATGCTCAGGTCACCTTATTCGCAAAGGTGACATAAGCCTTTCAGGAGGGGCTGGACTGTAGTGCAAAAAGGGTACTGTTCAACCCCCTGCATACATTAGTGTCAGGAGCAACAGGGTACCATCAAATAAATGGTTGCTGGGAGCGCATTTCACTGAAACAGGCCGTTAAAGACCACTGTGAATTACCTGAATAAAAGAAAAAGCATTTTGTATATGGGGGACGGAAATGCTACTGGGACAGCCGTAGTTAGTTTAACTTGATGCTGTCACACTTCAAAGACAAATCATGGCAAAGTCAGAACTGATCTTGCCATTATTTGCGCTTTCCCCTCGGCATGCTTCAAAAGGCTCAAGGGATGGACCCTCGATTCAGGGCATTTAAAGTGCATCCAGCTTGTGAATTCACTTTTAAATGCTCTGACAATCCCCCTTATTCATGCAAAGGGGGAAATTAGAGCATCTGAATGAGCACATCTTAGAGGTGCTCATTCAGATGCCCTTAGTGAATGGCGCTTTTTTTTGCGCCCCAAAAATGTTGAGAATCTGGCCCAAGAGTTCCATGACCCTGGGCAAATAGGAATTGTGAATGCACATTGTGAAAAACAAGTGGGTTTTTCACAACCTAGTCCCTGGGGGTCCCGTACTCATGTGGCCAGGGAAAGGCCATTGCTTTTGGATTGTGACCTTGGGGGTGGATAAGAAAGGGAGGATCACCAGGGTAGGCGGTCCTCGGGGAGTGGGGGAGAAACACCTGATGGTGAGACATGGTATCCCCTTTTTCCACAACCTATCTAAGCCCTATTCCTGCTCATTTTCTAGGAAATTACAGCTCCCATAATTCCTCCCCACATTACATTGGCAACACAAGTGAGCAGACATAGATACTCCTCCCTCCCATATCCAGCAATACCAGCCCAACTCCCATAGCTTTGTCTTACCTCGCATCCACAGCCAGCACCTGCTGCCACACTGCTGCCATTCCCAGGCTCCACAGCCACCGCCTCCACCTCCTCCTCCTCCTCCTCCTCCTCCTCCACACACCACAGATGCCTGTCATATACACAACAAAGCAAACGTGCTGGTAAGACACAAAATATGAGACAGCCTTGTGTACACTCATGTTAACACTCCAAGAGACTCAAGAGAAGAGTAGATCTGCAGCAGACCTACAGGCATGCGATTCCGTAAAGCACCACCACAGGAAGATGCACTTGTCGGAGTGGCACTTGGAGGAACAAGGTCAATCTCAGAAGCACCACTGGCAACCAGATTAGCTCTTAAGAGGCACAGCACTAATTGGATCAACACCTGGAAGTACATGGAAAATTCAGCTGCACCAAGAGAGATGTCGCCAATGGGAACTGAGCAGGTACTATAATAATTTACCAAACTAATGAGGGAAATCGACAATATGTTAATAAAAGTCTTCCGTGTTATACATTTGTCATTTTTCTTGGTCAATGCATTTAATGTCAGAAAGCACCAAAGTAGAATTTTCTGGTAAATAATGTATTCAAGTCACTCCACAAGACTCCTGTCACAAACGAAAAGAACAAGCAAAGAAATGGTTATAAATGTTAAAACAGATTTTCTACTTGCAGTGTGTTAAACTTTCTTTCTAAAAATATATTTCAAGAAAATTATAACTACTTAGAAAGATTATGCATTAGCAGGCATACTTATTCACACCACTCATAACATTGGAAATGCATGCTTTGGAAAAGTCCATCATTCCAATTTCTATGCGAAAAGCCCCTCATACAAGTTTTAAAAGCAAGGTTTTTTTTGTTTGTTTTTTTACAATGTCTCAGCTTATTATAATTAATGTAACAAAAAAAAAACCTTCAGAACAATATACTGCTAAAAAAAAAGCACAATGTTTCCAGAAGGTTAGCGGTTACGCATCCAGTTTAATAGATGAGTAGTGGTCAGAAAAATCAGTGGCAGAGCAGCAACGTATTGATTTGCAGTAAATCAACAACATTTAAGATGTATATGTTAATTTATAAATAGAAGCTGCAATCTAAATTAACTGGGTAAACTATCCCATATGATTTTCATTAGCATGAGCGTTGTTAAATATACTATTTAGTTAGAGAACAGATGCAAGATATGATTCTGGCACTTATATAGGGGCAAAAGCAAGTTACACTAGTTTGAAACCTGTCAATATATGCTTTTTGTCCATTGACAGCTTTGCGGTGTACAGCTGTTTGACATTTGCTTAACATTTTTCAATCTCTGCAATAATGTCATGCTGCTCAGGTGCATGACAATGGCATGCGATTTCGGCAATACGAAACTATCAATATTGTCTGCTAGCTATTTGACAACTCGCAGCTCCCACCCCTTTTTTTTTTAATTTGTTCACATTATTGGTTTGTTCTTTTTCTGTTTCTATATGGTGGTACTCCCCTCTCCCCCCCCAACCCCCCCGATAAGCCAAGGTTCTCATCCTCACCATAGATGTCTGGAATACTGTCAGTTCTGGGGGCTGGGTGGGGTACGATCACACAATACACGCAAAAGGTAAAAGAAAGCCATCAACGTTGATGACAGATTCAGGCATTTGCATGCTATAAGATCAGCTGTTCAGTCTTCACTCAAGACAATCAGTATTCTTGCAAGAGTTCACTCTCTGCCAGTGCCATAATCCCACTCAGTGACAGATATACTGCCAATCCAATACAAAGAAAGCTTGCTTTGCACTTTTCTTCCTATTGATTCTGGCTCAGGGACCCCTGCTTTCTTTTCTTCTCGGGCCCCAAACGTTGAAAGATCTTTGCTTGCATGCTGCCAAACTAGATCTAGGATCCAAAATTGTGTGGATTGATTTGAATTGTTTACGGTCAAAAGATGGCCTGTTGCTGAAGTACCAATACTTGTCTCTCCAACATACCATGGCTTGACATCAAGCAAAACTGGATTGGCATAAAATATTGTGAGCAGACTGCCCTCGATTCAGAGGGGTGGGATTGCTTTGGTCTTTAAAGACTCTTTCAAAGCCGTTCCTCTTCCCAATTTCGGCAAGGTAGCTGAAAAGGTTTAGTTACCCAAATACTATATATTTAAAAAAAGTTCCAGCTGTTGTGATGCCCTTTGGAGACCGACATAGGTTTTCTTATCTTTGGTAGGAGAGCTGGCAATTTCTCACGCTAAAGTTGGTGTACTAGCTGACTAACATCTGGATTTATGGCTAACTGGGTGAAAAGCAATGCAAAACACCTATGACTACACATGTGTGTTGCTGGCCCAATGAATGCAGCAGGATACCGCTGCATCCTATTTTACCCACTTTGGCTTGGTCCAGCTGAGTACTCTACTCCCAATGCTGTGGTCTGACCATATTGCTATCCCGTCGTTTTTCGGTAGGTAGGACTTTGTCTACTAAAAGATGTGACTATGTTGCATTACCTGCACACTGTTGGTCCATCCCAGTTAGACAGCCTGCTCTGTAGAGATTATTCAGATGCTTAAGTTAGCACTTTCTGCTAAACAAGCTTCCTTTGGACAAGGATAACTTAGTAGACCAATTTAGCACTTAGATCATAGACTCACAAAGTACCATAGACCTCAAAAAAAGAACAAATGCATTGCAAAAACTCTAAACCTTTGAGGGAGAACTGCTAGGCTTGGTTTTCGAAATGATAAGTCTGTGAAATGTAAGGTATAGCATCGAGCCATCAGTTTTTATATTCAGATCTTTGTATTCTAGTCTCATTTTGGACAAAGCAGAGAAGACCCATAAGAATGTTTAAACACCTCCACACCACTCATTCTGGAGAGGGCACTAGGCTTGGTCCCTTTCCCCTCACCAGCTTTGTAGAGTTTTCAAATTGTCATTTTTGAGCAAGAGACCTGCTGTTTGAATGGCGTTAAAGCAGATTATCGAGGATTGAAATAAAGACGGATGAATAGGAGCTTAAAGCCGTTCCTGGGTATCAAGCATTACCCAGTGAGCAGGAGAGAGAAGCCAATACAAAGTGCGACACAAAATTAACTTCCACTTGAGACACAAACTATGATGTTTTGTCCAATAAATACAAGCCATTAGTGACCTTAATGCTGCTTTATGTGCATTCCCAAACAGACACTGGTAACATTATAAAAGCAGGTTTGTTTTGCACCAGCTTGCTTGGGAAGTCAAAAGTAGCTTTTGTTGGATTTTGCAGTTAAGTTAACCAAGCTCCTTTAGGCTATAAACAGGAGCTAAAGCTCTAAACATCCATCATTTCCAATCCCTGGGTTAATCTCTTCAGCTATAACCCAACAAGTACCTTAAAATCTGCCGTCTACAATAGTGCTAACCTAACCCCACAAATTGGGAACTAATGTCCCCAGGGATTCTCCTCTGCCCATACACTGCTTATCAGCTCATATCTCCCATTTGACCAAGACCATAGGTCTTTCGCGGAAGTGGCTTTTGGAAAGTGCATATATGCTCATGATAGTTAAGACAGAGATAGCATGGTGTGTGATCAGCTTCGGTTTCTAACACACACTGTAAGGAAGGCATGGTATGAAACAGTAAGACAGGCAAAACTGATCACAGTTCAAGGGTGTTTATTAACTTCAATTGGGTTTGAAAAACACCCATATAATCCTAAATCTAAAGATGGGAGCAAGCTACGACCATCAAATATTAATAATGTAGTCCTAGTGATGTCTTGTCAAAATAAAAAGGCCTATACTAATAAACCTATTGCTAATCCTTACTTCTAAATACAAATAGTGTGGGAAAGAATGTTATGCAAAAGAATGGTGTTCAAGAAATGATATGTCAGGATATTCAAGCCGTTGGCTACCCCTTTCCCACGTTTTCAGTACGGGACAAGGTGGCACGCTCAAGCTTAGCACAGTCTCTGGCTTCTCTAGCACAACGCTCTAGTTCAAGACTTCAACATCAGGGCCTTCTGTGCCAAAGTCTCTTATTTCAGAGGGCCTGATGCAACACAACAAAACATTAAAGTTTGCTTCTTCTCAGGATTTCACATGTACAAATTCTCATTCTCTGGTGATTCACCCCAGACCCCGCCTCAGCTGGGCTCAGACCCATTTTAACACAAAATCTTGAATTGGTCTCCCTCTTCCGGACTCGGACCAAATTGACATACTTTTCCAAAGTTTCTGTATTTCATCGAAATCAAAGACTTTCGCATGTGCGCAGGATTTTGCTTGACCCGTCGCAGGGCCACAGCGAATCACTTTAATTTGTTCCCTTTCAATTGGACTCCCTCCGCTGGGCTCAGATCAAATGCCTCTACTGTTATTACTTCTCAGCTGGATTCCTTACAGAGACCTTCAATTGAGAACCCATGCGGTGCCGGAACACTCTGTCAAAGGTATTGTAGCTTGTTTACAGTTCAATCACTCATCAGCAGTTTCACTTCACTCACGTCTCTTATCACACGTGTTTTAGCAACGTTCGTTCCAGCGCTCGCCATACAATGTTGCTGCTTGAAACCTTGGTTTCAACACAGACGGTCTTGCATTGGTCTCGCCTAGGAATCTCTGGTCTATATTGCAAAAGTGATTGAGCGACAGCATCAGAACAATTCCTTCTAGCTCGTGTAAATTCACCCATTGGTATATTCCATTTTAGATTCCTAGGATATATATCAAATTAAATCAAGGAAAGGAGTCAGCAAGGTCACAATTTACCTTTTGAGAACACACAGCCAATATGTAAATTTGTGGAAACAGAAAGCCCCCAATGTGGGTATGCGCACATCAAAAGTAAAGTAGAGTCTGGTATATATATATATATTGTGAGTTGGCTGCAACCGTGTGGTGAGTTAGGCGATTTTCCACTTTCCACTACCGCCTATGTAGTAAACATATGATGGGAAAATACTGACCTCACGGGCTGCGCACTACCATCCAATCATAACTATGCATTTGACCACTCTAATAATAAATGGTTTCTTAACAGTTCAAACAAATAATAAGGAAATGATCCTGGAGTCAGAGTAGTTATTGAAACTTCTGTATTATTATTCATACAGATTGGCAATATCAAGATCAACAAACATGTTTTATGGATGTGAATGGCACATACATCACGCCGACACGTGTTTCAACCCTATAAAAGGTCGTCCTCAGGGCGCATGACAAGGTATTATTTTAGCAAATTGTATTACAGTTGTTGGTCAAGACCTAAGTTTTTAAAGCATTTCAAGAAATAATAGCCCTAAAATGAGAGCAGGGAGACAAAAACGGGGCAGAAGGGGGGCGGGGGGGAGTGGAGAAAGTAAAACACAGAGAAAAGGAAACAGAAAAAACATTGTTAGAAATATCCCATTTTTCGTTTGTTATTATTGCACACAGGTTGCCATTGCTGGCAATGTTAATTAGTACAAAACATGATTAATTACCTATTTTGTGATTGTAGTAATTACATAAATCTTGTTACTTTATATCGGTTTGTCCCACGGAGATTGGTTCACATTAGATGGTAGCTTCATAAATAATTACCTAAGAGTATGGTTTTAACCTCTAATTGGCCCAAAAAGATTGCACCATTTTGTTAAAGCAAATACTTAGCAAACTAGTGGCTCATAGATTCCATTCTAATACATCATTTTTAAGGGAGACAAGATGATTTAGAATTACATACGTGTTCGAATGGTTGCAGTATGATAGTTCTTGAAAGTGCCAGTTGTTAGTTATCTGTTTGTTTGGCCACTATACGGTATATGGAAAAACACAGGAAAAGCACATTTAAGTTATTATTGGTGTAAGTATTGCCTTGTACCTGTAAGGTATTTTAGCTGTAGACACTTTAGCAACCGCTTTATGGAATAAATAATTCCCGGCAGGTTTCCCTCTAATGGTTATTTAGCCATAATCTGCAAAGTAGAAAGTTAAAGCCAGAAAGATTTCTGATCAGTCTCTAGTTAAATGTATTAAAGAGCAAACCTCACGGGCATGTTAGACGCCTGAGAATTGGGTCCTCATGTACTATTTAGAACGCACTTACCGGCTTACATCTGGAAGGATTCGCGCACAATGGCGAACGCCGTCAGTCAGAGTGGCTGCATCGGTAGAGACATCCGTAGCTAAGCAACATAAAGAAGGGTCCGGTCAGGTGACTTGACACGTGATCCTTGTTGCTAAGCAACCGTAGCGTTTCCCGGAAGAGCTTCGGCTCGGCAAAAAAGCATTTTTCTGTATGTAATAACAGCGTGATTATGCTGTTTATGAAGAAATCTCTATTTGAACCCAGATTGTTATGTGCATATAGTTGTATGGCACATCTGATGTGATGCCTTGGATATATATATATGTTAAAGTCGTCGGCTCGAAATGTAAAAACAGGTGTTGCGTGGGTAACTAAGTCAGTAAGTGACAAGACACATAGACCTAATCTTCTAAGACTGTTGTATACCAATTAAGTATATTAGTAGAACTCTAAATCTTATGCTCCCGTGGTCCATGGGTCACAGAGTGGTCAAAAGTACCGGTCAAACTGAATACCAGAGATTACTGACTCCGTGTAACAAACAAATAGTCCCCCATTTTTTTGCCTCATCATGGTGTTACGGACACTACTTTTCTCCAAATGTATGGTTGAATAACAGAAGGTATATATATTGCATCGGCTACTCAAGGTTATAAATCAACAGTATCTCATATAGTCGATTATTCCCTTATATATTCCAAAATTCAGAAATTCGTGTTTAGTATTTATAAAAAGACATTAAATTCATGCTCCTGGTTCAAGCCAAGAGAAAGACAGCGTAGTTTGCAGATTAGTCTGGCTTCTTGTTGACGTAGCATCAGTTCTCTGTCACCACCTCTCGGATGTGGTTGTTTGAGTCCAATGAATTTAATGTCTTTGGCGTTGTCTAGCCGATATTGTTGCCAGTGGGACGCTAACGGTAATCTAATATCTTGGCTGTTGAGATTGTTCAAATGTTCACGAATCCAGAAACGTACCTCCCGGATTGTACTACCAATGTACATTTTCTTACACACACACTGAATGCCGTAAACAACAAATTTAGAGCGACAATTGATAAAATCATGAATTGTAACTTTAAGTCCTCCATGGCAGGTAAATATTTTCGTTGGTGACAACGCATGTTGGCAGAAGTTACATGAGCCACATTTGTAGAAGCCTGAGGGCTTGGAGCTAGCAGTAAGCCAATTGTCCTGTCTAATTGGCTCAGGTTTGAGAAAAGAGGGACTCAAAAGGTTCTTCAAAGTAGTAGCTTGTGTGTATATAATATTTGGGCATTCTGTGATATATGTGGACAAATCGGGATCTAATAATAGTATATGCCAATGTTTTTTGTAAAATATAGTACAAGAATTTACTGTTTTGCTAATATTTCGTAATAAAATTGACGTTTGCAGGTAAGTGTTCCGATCCAATTTTACCTAATCCTCCAATAATTTAGTCCTGTTAATTGATTTCAAAGATTCTGTGGTTTGCTTAATGAGTTTGTTAGGGTACCCTCTTTCCAGAAATCTATTGCCAATTGACTTACATTCTGTTTGATATGTGACTTCTTGGCTGCAATTTCTTTTAGATCTGAGGAATTCCCCTCTTGGTATATTTTGTATGACACTGCGTCTGTGGCTACTGTTAGCATGAAGGATGGAATTGACTGCAGTAACCTTTCTATGTGTACAGGTCTGAATGGTGTTCTGCACAATGTTAATTTGTAAATCCAAAAACACAATTTCAACTGCATCCATGTGTGCTGTGAATTGAATGTCAAAGGTATTGTTATTAAGGTAGAGGATAAATGACTCAAAATCTTCCCTACTTCCTTCCCAAATGGCTAGAACATCATCAATATACCTCTTACATGTAATGATGTGATGTTTGAAAGGGTTGTTGTTGAAGAAGTATTTGTCTTCGAAGTACGCCATGAACAGGTTAGCAAGGGAAGGGGCATACTTGTCCCCCATAGCTATACCCTTGGTTTGGGAATAATAATGCCCATTGAAAGTAAACTGATTATGTGGTAGAGTAAAGTCAAAAAAGTTTTTGTGCAATTGCACATGGGTGTGGGGAGAAGCTGAAAAGGTTCTGAAACTAAAATCCAAGGTTTCCAAAGCCAGATTATGAGGAATAGATGTATATAATGCTGTGACATCAAGTTTAGCTAAAAAGTAGGTTGGTTTCCATGTCACCTTTCATAAAATCTGTAGAGTATGGGAAGTATCTTTTAAGTATGCAGCGATAGCCGGTACTAGATTCTTAATACTGCTATCAATATAGTCAGCTAGTGCTTCCGTGGCCCCTCCTTGTCCACTCATAATAGGTCTTACAGTTGGTAATTCAAGATAAGGTTTATGCACCTTCGGCAGGAAGTAGATTGTTGGCATTAATGGTTTAGATATCATAAGTAAGGCCCTTTCATCATCGGATAGTAGCCCCCGATTATACCAATGTTGTAACATTGACTGCAGATCGTGCACTGTTTGAGCTGTCGGCTTACTTGTATGTTTTTTGTAACAGTCAGGGGTAGATAAATGTTCCATTGCCATTTTAATGTAATCAGTTTTGTTTAAGATGACAATATTGCCCCCTTTCTCTGCTTCTTTGATTATAATAGAGCGGTCTTCACATTTTTCCTGTAATGCACATCGTTCCTTTTTTGTAAGGTTATTGTTTTTACTGCTGTAGCCTGATAGAGAGCCATCAATGTATTTATGAATTTCTTTAGTTACAGTCTTGTAGAATGTCTCAATTACATTATCTCCACTCATTGGAGGCATACATTTGGACCTGTTTCTATGTTCTTTAATATCCAAATTACGTTGATGGATCCCAAGCTCCCTTTGTATGTCGCTTATGGTCTTGGATTCTTCTCCTGATAGACTTGAGAGTAAATGAATATTTTCAATTTCTTATATGCTTTTAGAGCTAAATTGATGGCAAAGTGTCTAATGGTTTAGAGATGAGGGGTTTGTTCTGAAAGAATTTCTTTAATTTGAGTTTTCTGGTGAATTTGTAAAGATCAATTTGAACTTCCGTCATGTCTGATGTAGCACTGGGTGCAAATGAGAGGCCATAGTTAAGCACAGATAGTTGTTGTGGTGAGAGGTGTTTGGCAGACAAGTTGATGACTAAGTTTTGAGAATTGGTTTTGCCTGCCGTTTAGACTGGATCTGGTAAATCGTTTGTTTGTATTTCTCCGTTCCTCTCCTCCTTGCTCCTCTTCCTCTTCCTCCTCTGAGGTTGTTGGTGTAGTCACAGTTTTTGGTCCTAAAGGGACATTCTTTTGAAAGCGTACTCGTTTGTTGGCTAGCTTGTAGGCGGTTAGGTTGCCCTTTTTGTACCTCTTTATTTCAGCTAAAAAGCCTCTTCTGTGATGTCGTGACGGTTCAGCTGCCGCGGGAATTATTTATTCCATAAAGCGGTTGCTAAAGTGTCTACAGCTAAATACCTTACAGGTACAAGGCAATACTTACACCAATAATAACTTCTAAATCATACAATGTTAATATGCTATAAAGTATACACTAAATGTGCTTTTCCTGTGTTTTTCCATATATCGTATAGTGACCAAACAAACAGATAACTAACAACTGGCACTTTCAAGAACTATCATACTGAAACCATTCGTACACATAGGTAATTATAAATCATCTTGTCTCCCCTAAAAATGATGTATTAGAATGGAATCTATGAGCCACTAGTTTGCTAATTATTTACTTTAACAAAATGGTGCAATCTTTTTGGGCCAATTAGAGGCTAAAACCATACTCTAATTATTTATGAAGCTACCATATAATGTGATCACAAAATAGTTCATTAATCATGTTTTGTACTAATTAACAGTGCCAGCAATGGCAACCTGTGTGCAATAATAACAAACGAAAAATTGGATATTTCTAACAATGTTTTTTCTGTTTCCTTTTCTCTGTGTTTTACTTTCTCCACTCCCCCTTCTGCCCCGTTTTTGTCTCCCTGCTCTCATCATAGGGCTATTATTTCTTGAAATGCTTTAAAAACTTAGGTCTTGACCAACAACTGTAATACAATTTGCTAAGATAATACCTTGTCATGCACCCTGAGGACAACCTTTTGTAGGGTTAAAACACGTGTCGGCGTGATGTATGTGCTATTCACATCCATAAAACATGTTTGTTGATTTTGATATTGCCAATCTGTATGAATAATAATACAGAAGTTTCAATAACTACTCTGACTCCAGGATCATTTCCTCATTATTTGTTTGAACTGTTAAGAAACCATTTATTATTGTAGTGGTCAAATGCATAGTTATGATTGGATGGTAGTGTGCAGCCTGTGAGGTCAGTATTTTTCCTCACACAGCCAATATGATTGTTCAATAAAGCATCCTTAACTTGAAAATGTAATCAATTTCCTTCAGGGTGTCCCTTCGCGGGATGGACATTGCTAAGGTAGGACACAGTTAAGGGTAGGAGTCTATATCTTTCTGTGCCCCGTTACTCCCCGTTTGCCACTACGTTCCACAAAACACAAAGTACATAATACAAACAAAATGTAGATCTCCATCACACATCTCCAATGAGACTACTTACACATGCATTCTCCTTAACTACCACAGTGCGCCAGTACACACTCATAAAATCTCTCTCTCTCTCTCTCTCTCTCTCTCTCTCTCTCTAAACAGGTTGCGAGTGTTTATGATGGCCATGCCACCATCAGCAAACTTCCCCCCCACACACACACACCATACGCACCCTTTGAAGCCGACTCCCTCAGATGCTCCCCTCCATCACACACCCACACACCACACACTGATCCCCTCATTTACTGCCCCCAAGACACAATCCCATCTTCCACACTGAATGGGCTTACTTCACTACCAACAACTCCTCCCACTTTCACATTTAGATTGCTGATTTCAACTCTTCCCATTCCCACCCAAACAAAAACCCCATACTGAACAGTATACTCACTCAAACTCTCACTATAACCTCACCCAACACCCTCCTCCGCACACACAAACCCGATCGACTGATTTCTTGCCAGATCAACAGGAATTATGTCTGCTGGTGCATTCCGCTACTGCTTCCAGTCTGATGTATAGATCATGGAAGCTATTTAGTTATGGAGGCATTGATAAGTTTCACAAACAATACTTTGCATAACAATTACATCACAGGAAAATACAAAACATACATTGTTGGCACCACTGAAGCATGCTAAAATACACAACCCATCAACAGCACAACATAGAAAGATGTTCAAATGTTTAACATGTATAATTCCGAGTGGCAAGTTAACACCGAATTCAATTACCGGAGGTAATCACACAGAGCTGGTAGGCAACGTTTGCCACTTCTCTGTAGCAGCAGCATGGGCATACATATTTATTTCTGCAGTGCAAGATGAATAACTGAAGAACATGGAGATATGCAGATGCTGTGTGATGGTGGTACGCTCTGCCACTTGCCTTCACTGGTGGAACACATAAGGCCTGTCCCGGCCAGAGTGCAGGACAGAGTCGTGTCGCTGTCAGGTCACTGGATTGGTCTGAGCCCATCACTCAAAATAATCACTTACTCGCCCACCGCACATACAGCCTAACTAATGTGTTGCATGCTTTGTCCTGGGCTGGTCTCAAGCAGCCTGTCTTAGAGTCACATAAATTAACTGCCCCTGTAAAAAGCAGTAGGATCTGTCATCCAAATCTGTAGGCGGTAGGCCTGCTTCAAAAGCAGTAGCCTACTGCCTAAATCAGTAGTGTTGGCAAGTATGGCGGACAATCAACTTCTAGAGATCAAGTCAGATTGGTCCCTTTGCGGTGAGCAGGTCACGTTTTGATATGAAGCGAAGAACATGTACACTTTCAACGCACCAACAGTCCTTGATCAATTTGTTTTTGATATCAGAGTTCAGGGAAAGACACGTTTTGGCCAATACCCTGAAATGTTAACCATGTTGTGAGAGGAAGACCCTGAGGCTGGGTTCTGAAATTGCAGCTGTAACCCGATCCCAATAAATGTTTTTTGGCTGTAACGGTACAACCCAAGGCCCCCTGAGCTATACATGATCAACTGATCCCTGTGGCTTATGGGCTCGTCGAGAACGTCTTTCAAATAAAAACAAGCGAGGCATAATAAAACTGATGAAACGGAGTGCTGTTATCAGTTAGGCTTAACCATTCTTTCCAGAGGGCCACTCTGCCTGTGCTCTGCTCCACAGTTCTTGATCCCCTCCCAGTATGTGCCCAACAGAGTACTTTGCTTGATTGCTGCCAGTAGGTTCTCCCCTCCCTGACCAAAGCACTCCATGTGAGGCAGATGTGCCCTGCCCATTCCTGTGCAGCCTCAATCTCTCAATTTCCACCCGGAACACTACTGAATGTGACACAGGACTCCCCAGAGGTCCTAGCCTCCCCAGGTTTCACACATGGCGCTGGATTGCTCCAGCTTTCCGCTCCATAACGTGGGCCACTTCTGGCACATGCTGCCCAGATTTAAACAGTCTTTAGACCCCCCCCCCCCCTATCCAGGACACTCTTGGCTCATACGGCTAGGGTGAGGCCAGATTTTCTGCTAGGGAAAATATTAACAAATTGCATGCTAGATCCTCCTCAGCCAATCCGGGGTCTCCTCCAGCACTTCCTACACTGGCAGCCCAAAAACAGGGACAGGGACGCCACCACTGCTGAGAGTCCTCTCTTAAGGACATCTGAACAACAAGCAGGCTATACGAATTACTCTGTGCACCACAGATGGAAGATACATTCCAATCAAGTTTAAAAAGATGATGATGTCAAGAATCGGAGGCCTTAGAAGTTATGGGAATAGTGGAGGAAGAAACCCATGCTTTCCTATCTAAGAACATACAAACATGCACCTCCCAAGATGATCGTCGCCTAGGGACAGAAGACTAAGCAACAGAATATAGTCTAGAGCATCATCATGCCAGCGCTTGTGAATGACTTGCATTCTCTTCATAAACTGCCAGTTTCAGCAAATTCTTGCGTTGCTACAATATTGGCGCTCTGGATTATTACCCCTTGTTACGATTCACTGCTCGGGGCAGCTTCAGGTATCCCCTGGCTCCTACCCGCATTCCTCGCTCTTTCCCTGCTCCAGGATACCTGCTCAGTGCTCCTCGCTCTTGGTGCCTTTCCATCATGGCACACCTTTTCCTTGCTCTCGCCCCCCAGCACTCCATGCACCATTCTCCCATTCTCTGACTCCTCCTCTCCGCGCCTCCTGCGCTCTCAGTGTTCTGGGCAGGACTTGACCCGCTCACTTCCATGACACTTGGCTCTCCTCAATGCCTTTTTGGCTCTCCTCAATGCCTCTTTTTCTTTTCCGTTCCACCACGCATTGCAGCCCGTGCTCCTCGCATAACGCTGCCTCTTTCCCTTATCCCATCCAGCTCGCATTATGCTGCCATCCTCTCCTTACCAATAGCAGCTTCAGTGCAGCCTGCACTCCACGTTCCACATTTACCTCTTCCTTCCATCAATTGACTTCATCCATTTGCTGCAAGTTCTGCTCTGCACTCTGTTAGTGGGGCGATCGTCCCAAGCCCCCCCACCAGCCCCAAGAGGTTCCAGATGCGGCAGAGGCTTAACAGTTTGTTGTTGGTGCTTGGGAAGGTTGTAGGGTGGGGCGAGGGGGTCAACAGAAGCTGCATTGTAGCTAGATTATTTTGTGACTGGGTGTAGTTTGCATTAGAAAATGAAACGCCATCTTAGAAAACAGAAGCCATATTGAAATTGAGGCCTGGCGCTGAGCTGCAACCAGGGCAGTAGACTCAAGAGCAAAACATGGACATTCGTGTGTGAATGCAGGAGCTGGTTACAGCTTGGGCAGCAGTGGAGAAGGCCAAACCCACAGAGATTCAGAACCTCTCATTGCCTCATACGAACAGCACGTGTAACTCAGAAAGAATGTGCCCTAAATGGCCATGAGGGGGCCGAGAGCTCCATCCAAGCAGCTATCCCACGAGAAGGAGGGCACGAGCATCTGACCTCCCCCAGCCCAAACCATTTGATTTGAGCATTGCAATGTTTCTGTGCAGCTGCATGTTCTGCCTTAGTAGTGTAATCCACAGGGATATAACCCAAAGGAGTGATATACCCTTTCTACAATCCAGGACTATGCGGCTGGACTCTACTCTTCCCTACAGTCCCAGTTCACCTCATCTCCTCGCTACTATTGCTACCATCACCTCACTGGGTCACTCTTCAGGGGTTTCCTCCCTGTCAGAGGATTACCCCGTTTATGCACATCCCGATTCTGCACATCCTCCTATACTCCTTCAGGAGACTGACAGAGTCAGGGCTCCCCTTTTTTGACTTCATGCAGAAACGGACAACGAATTACAGGTTAGTGGATATCAAACTATCCTGACAGCTAGCAATGCCAGTAATATTCCAGGATGGATCAATTACAGCATCTAGCCACAGCTGTGCACAACTTAACTGCACAGGCTTAAAACATCAAAAAGTGTTCCTCCCTCATGCAGCACAGATCCCTCCCGGTTCCCTCTTGGGAGGCATGTATGACGGGAACCCGAAGAAATGTAAAGAAGATCTGGATGCATGTACCTTCCAGTATATCGTCGAGGAAGCATATTTTCTTACAGACCGCGCTAAAGTCGGATTTATGATATCAAACTTGGCCAGAGGTGCCTTGGCATGGGCTACTCCTTTAGTAACAGCAAACAACCCCTTGATGACCTCCTATGCAGGCTTTGTGAATAGTGGGAGGAAAGAATCACGGTTTTGGCCCAAGAACTACTAGACTTCCGCCAGGGAACTCTGCATATACTGACTTACATCACCCAATTTAAACAGCTGGTTGCAGGGACGGCTTCCTCGAGAAGCAAAGCCTGTGGTAGTTCCTGTGGAAGGCGTAGATGACTCCTCTTTGACATTGGGGCCCATTAATAACAGACACAAAAAGTACTAATGTCCATTTCCTCGCACTAGGAATATCTGAAATTCGATCTGATAAAAGCAGCCCATTAACCCATCATCCTGGAATTGCCCTGGCTTCGTCGTCACCACCACTTTATTAACTGGACAGCAGGTTCTCTGTTTCTGGGATCAGAGCAATGTATTGCCCGATGTTTAACTCCGGGATCTGTCGGACTGCATACACGTCCGAAGCCTCATCAGTGGATCTGATACTACCCGAGCAGTATGATGCACATCTTCGAGGACACAGTATACAAGAAGTTACCTCCCCACAGACACAATGATTGCTGCATCGACATACTCCCTGATAAACAACTTCCCTTCAGGAGAATGTATACCCCATCCAGTCCGGAGAAGGAAGCCCTTTGGGAATATCTTCAAACTAACCTTCACCATGGACTAACTGCAGAATCCAAGTTCCCAGCAGGGGCCTCTCTTTATTTAATCCCAATGAAAGAGACTAAAGAATTGAGACATTGCATGGACTACTGGGGACGGTTCCCGACATGTACCCGATGCCATTGGCATCTGATATTTTGGGAGCCGTTAAGGGATCTACTTACTTCACAAAATTGGACCCTAGAGGGGCATATCACCTTATACCCATGCGACAAGGAAATGAGTGGAAGACCGCCTTCCGAACACCTTTCGGGTATTACGAATATAGAGTAATGTCTTTTGGCCTTTCCAATGGCCCAGTGGTCTTCCAGCATTTTATGGACCATGTCTTTGCAGACCTCATGTTACACTCAGCAATTATCTACTAGGACAACATTCTTGTATTCTCGAAGAACATGTCAGACCACGTTTTACACGTTCAAAAAAGGTCCTCCTCCATTTACGGAAGAATCATCTATATGCCAATCTTAACAAGTGTTCATTCCATCAAACCAGGATCCCATATCTGGAATTTATTCACTCGGCCCAAGGAACAATGATGGATCCTGCTAAAGTACCGGCTGTACTCGACTGGCAACCCCCGGTTTCAGTTAGAGGTACCCAATGCTTTCTAGGATTTGTAAACTTTCATAGGAAGTTAATCTCTAACTTTTCACTTCGCATTCTTCTCATTACTTCTTCATTGAATAAAGGTAAAAGATTCCTATGGAATAAGGAGGCTCAAATCACTTTCCAAGGACTAAAAGAGGCCTTTACCCTAGCCCCAGTTCTGTTACTACCGGATCAGAATCAACCCTTTATTCTGGAGACGGACATCTCTCATTCAGCCATCAGCGCCGTACTCAAACAGGAGGACAACCTCTGGGGTGGAACATCCAATTTAGTATACATGTCCAAAACCTTGTCCCCCTTGGAGCTGAACTATACAGTGTTGAAAAAGGACCCACTCGCCATCAAGAGAGCATGTAAAGAATGGCGTCACCTGCTCTTAGGATCCCGGTTCCCTGGTCTGTGCACACTGATCATCGCAATCTTTAGGTCCTACAGACCGCCGAGACACAAAACATTAGGCATGCCCTATGGCCTTCCTTCTTCTCTTGCCAGCTGCACTTTATTTAGCTAATGCTCTGTCACGAATCCAGGAAGAGAGGACAGGATCCTTTCAAGCTGAAAAACTATTGCCAAGGCAACGTTCCGCTTTTATCTTCATTCGAATGCTTACCCAAGGAACCAGAAACCTACAACCAAGTCTGCAAAAGAAGATGCAGACCTAGCAGATGGAACAAGAAGACGATATTCTGTTCTACGGTTAACACGTCTTTGTCCCAATTCCATCTTTGAGAAAAAGACATTCTATGGATGTGTCATGATTCGGTTACTGCAGGCCATCACAGCATTCGAGTGACTTTGGAATCCATTTGCAGACACTTCTGGTAGCCCACTCCAACTCGAGACGTCTAGGACTATGTCACTGCATGTACCGTCTGCATCCAAACCAAGGCGTCACACCAAAAACCCTCAGTATACTTGACTCAACCCCTCTTACCTACTCGCCCATGGCAATACATAGACAGATATTCATTGCGGTTTTACCTTTATCTACAGGACAAACCCCCCATTATGGCTACCATCGATACCATGACAAAGAATGCTGCATTTCCTGGCCCTGTCCCAAGACCCTTCAGCCCCACGAATGGCCTCTCACTTATGTGAGAAACCAAAGAGTGTCTCGCCTGCTACTCCCTGGGGATCTCCCTCTCTCTCTCTCTCTCTCTCTCTCTGGTGGCCAGGGCACGGCCATCACCTTTGGATCCAAATCCTGGGGGTGGACCAGTGCGGGAGGATCACCTGGGTGAGGGGTCTTCTAGGGAGTGGGGGTGAGGCAGCCGATGGCGAGACGCGGTATTCCTCCCTTTCCGTACCCATGATCCCTCCTTCATAGGATTCTTCGATGTCCCAACCCCCCCCTTTCTACACAAACACTGGGCTGTAGAAGAGGGTGACAGAGTAACAATACTAACTCTTACACATTGCCTTGGACAGGTCCCGCTAATTGGGTCAGGCAAAGTCAGGCACTTGATTCAAAGTGCATACACCTCGTGCCAATTAGCTCTCCTCACACAGATAAAAGGCGGAACATAGAGACACACTCTGAGCAAGGTGGAACACGAGTAAGAGAAGAACTTCTGGGGCAAAGGCGAACCTATTGGAGTAGAGAAATGGACCAAGGGATGAGAGCCACAGGTGGAGAAACCCAGGAGTTCCCTGCAGGAGGTTGTTGCCTCCAAAAAGCTGTGGTTGACACGTGGAGAAGGCTGAATACCAAACCAGAAGGCTGCATTGTGTTTCAAGGAAACCAGCAACCTTCCCGGGTGAACAGGAGCGTTGGGGAGGTGAGGCGAGGCCAAGCCAAGCCTGTGATATTAACCTTGACTCATAAACTGGAAGACAAGAAAAACAAGAAAGAAATGCACACAGACAGTGAGTTGGAAAGTGACCAGAGAGGCCAGTGTGTGCTGGAGAAAGATTGAAGTGGCAACATTATATCACCCAATGGAAGGCTGCGTGCATGTGGATGAGACGCGCGGAATGGCAGACCTGCAAATAAACCTTGAAGTGACGATAGCTGTAAAGTCAACGATACTGAGTAACGGAGTGGTCCAGTGAAAGGAAGTAGCCCACTCAAAAGTCTCAGTGAAAAGTGAAAAGTTTGTAGCGATAAAGTGAATGAACTGTAAAAGCAAAGTGATTGAAATTAACCCAGAGAAAAGGGGAGAGTAAAAAGGTGAACGTTGAATTGGTGCATAATATAGTGAACTACCCAGACCAGGAAGCACATCGGTAAATAACCTAGAATTGTGAATTAGAAGTTGGAAAGTCGAAGTGGTCCTGCGCAGGTCTGTAGAAAAGAGCCATGCACATTCGAAAGTCTTCAACATCAGGAAACGGTCTGAGCCTGACTGAGGGAGCCTGAATCAGGAAATGGTCCGAGACCGAAGGTGTAATAAGTTAGAGGAAGGGAACCCCTAAAGAAGGTCGGAAGGCAACCCCTAAAGAAGGTGGGTTACGCTTGGGGAAGGGAACTCCTGCAAGTGTTTTGTTTTGCTGTGAAAGGTCTGAGCCCGACTGAGGGAGACCAACTTGAACTGTTTAGTGGACTTTTGCTTTAAGAGGTCTCAGCCCGACAGAGGGGGACCTCTGTGAACCTTTTGTCGAACTGCGTTTTAGAACCAAGAAAGAGAGACTTTAACGTGGAAGGCCAGGCAGGCCTCGATCCATGTTTTGAACTGCCTATTGTGTTAAGAGCCTGAGCCAGATTGTGTCATGTTGCCTACAGGCACCACCTTACTCTGTGCTGTCCAACCTGGGGAGGAGAGACAACTCAGCCACATTTATTCTTTATATTTGAACACAGACTTTCCTTTGCATAAATAGTCTCCTCTTTCACATTTTTGTACAAAGTATAGGGCAGGCATTCGTTTTTTTTTAGTATAGGCTATTCTGATTTGACGGACACAACTAGGACTGTCATTTATTATATGATGGTCAAGACTACTCCCATCCTAGTTATAGGGCAAAGTAGGAGTTTCTCCAACCCCATTGAAACTTTAATAAAGGTTTTACAAATTGTACCTTTTGTGTCAGTGTCATACTTGTGATACCATGCCTCCCTTACACTTCTTACAAGCATACTTCACCTGCATGGATTACCGGAAAGGATTATTTCTGACTGAGGTCCTCAGTACAATTCAGGGTTTTGGAGAGAGGTCTGTTGCATTTTGGGAATCCAACAGGCTCTTTCTTTGGGATTCCACCCACAGAGCAATGGTCAAACCAAACGCCTCAACCACACGCTAGAGCAATGTCTCATATGTTTTGTTTCTTCTACGCATTCCATTCTTCCTATGGATTTCATCCATAATGCATCCCTACCGGAGTGACGAAATCTGTGAAATTCTCATCTCACAGCCCTGATGACAGACACCCAAAAAGGCCATACCACTGCCTTAGCAGCCCTTTGTGGTACTCAAGAGATATGGAGACATCAAAAGAAGAAGAGAACCGCCCCTTCAAGTCAGAGACATGTCTGGTCAGCATCCGAGATCCTACCCAGATGATTAGTGCCTTCTAAACTCTCTTTGTTTCTTTGGTCCCTTTAAAATCCTGGCTGTGGTAGGGCCCGTGGCCCATCGTCTATCTTTGCCTCCATCTTGGTCCAGTATACATCCGGTCTTTCATGTATCCCAACTTAGATCACATGTTCAGGACTGTTTTGGTAGACAGCAGCAAAACAACCCCCCACTAATTGACGCAGCTGACGGACCCGAATATGAAGTTTCGGGACTCTGTGATTCAAGGTACTTCTGAGGCAGGTTACAATACCTTCTCGACTGGAAGGGATATGGGCCAGCTGACCAAACTTGGGAACCAGCTTCTGCGATACATGCCCCGATGCTTGGTAAGCGGTTCCAGTCTCCATCCCTGGTAACCAGGACCCTACCTCTCACGTGGTGGGGCATACAGTCAAGAATAGGAGGCGTTGGAAGTTATGGGACCGGTGAAGGAAGAAACCCAGGCTTTCCTATCAAAAACAACACAAACATAGACCTGCCAAGATGACCGCCGCCTGGGGACAGAAGACTAAGCAGCAGACTACAGTCTAGAGCATGATCATGCCAGTGCTCGTGAATGACTCGCATTCACTTCAAAAATTGCCTGTTTCAGCAACTCCTTGCGTTGCTACAACAATGGCGCTCTGGAATAATATTACTTGCTACAATCCGGTGCTCAGCACAGCCTGGCTCCTACCCGCGCTCCTCACTCTTTCCCTGTTCCCGCTCCGGGCTACCTGCTGCTCGCTCTTGGTGCCTTTCCATCACAGTACTCCTTTTTCCCTGCTCTTGCCACCCCAGCGCTCCTCGCATCATTCTCTCATTCTCGGACTCCTTCTCTCCACGCCTCCTGTACTCAGTGTTCTGGCCAGGACTTGACCCGCTCACTACCAGGACACTTGGCAGAACGCGCTCCTCGCTTCACGCTGCCTCTTTGACTTTTCGTTTCCAGCTTGTGTTGCAGTCTGCGCTCCTCAAATAACACTGCCTGTTTCCCTTATACTTTCCAGATTGCATTGCAGCCTGTGCTCCTCGCATTATGTTGCTATCTTCTACTTACCAATAGCAGCTTCAGTGCAGCCCGCGCTCCTCGCTCCACATTTACTACATCTTCTTTCACTCAATTGACTTTACCCATTTGCTGCAAGCTCTGCACTTCCTTAGTACTGGACTCCACAGGGATATCACCCAAAGGACTAATATACACTTTCTACAACCCAGGACTGTGTGGCTGGACTCTACTCTTCCCTGCAGTACCAGTGGACCTCATCTCCTCGCTACTATCACCATACCGGATGACTTAAGGGGTGTTCACCCTTTCTCCCTTTCAGGATTTCCCCGATTCTGCATGTCCTCCTGTAGACAAACAAAAGACGTATACCAAGATTCCGGATAAATGTTGGTTAGTAATATCTGCTTTAAAAGAATATCCAGGGCGGTCTGATACAGGGGATTGGTGAGTTTATTGGGCCCTATGACTGAGGATGAACTCGCCCCTTTGGATTCTAAAAATAATATTGGCACTATCAAAAGGATCGTACACCGACTATCATGTCAGTACTGAATATCAGTTGCAGGCTCCAGATTACTAGTGTTGAATTTACCTCTACAGTAAGCAACCCATTCCTCCTCTGGGAGGACATTTGCCTGTAGACTAGCTTGGCTAGTGCCCATATGATTAATTACTGACCAAAAACTAGAAACAGCCTTCCTCTTTATAGCATTTAACATATTTTGACTGTCTTGCTGTAGGAGTTTCCACCTATGGTTTTTCATCCAGTTATGGTATTTGTTTAACTTTTTCAATTACCACCATTGTCATCACATCCATATAGGAATTAAGCAGTTTCCTAATTTGTTGCTGCATCAGGGTCTTCTGGTTTTTAATCTCATGGTCAAAAGAGTGCACATGATCTTTAACTTTCCCTTTGACCGGTGTTCCAGTTGATTTCTTAAAGAATAGATCCTTCATTCTCATCACCACATTTTTCTCATCATCAAATTTTATTCGGCGTCAGGCCATCAAAGTACATCCTAATACAAAGCATTTCTTAATTTCCATAATACACCATACAACATGTCATTTTGTCAAAGCAGGAAAATGGAAAAAGAAAGACAAAGCTTCACAGGCCCATGTCCGAGTTAATTCCCAAATGACCTTAACCCCAGTGGTGCAAGATTCACACCAAATGGGGCCTAGTTGGTTATGGACCTTCCAGGGGGACCACCAGTTCCTGGACAGCTGTGCAGATTAATTACAATCCAACTATTGGCAGTCTGACCATAACACCCAGATCTTCCCTGGACATGTTTGGCCACCCGCTGGTCCCTAAACACCAATTTTACAGAGTCATAGGGGTTGTCACCTTCACTGAACATTCTATAGCAGCCCACTAAATCCTCTCAGGATACAAAGTACAGCTTGTAATGGTACGAAGCCAGTGTAAGCATTTGTTCGAGAGGGCATCCCTTGGTTCTCGCTTGTTGGCAGGCAATTTTGGGACCCCATGCAGGAATACTATGGCACTACTTTTCCACCCATGCTCGTTGTGTTTGGTCGGGTTCTCCCTGGAACGGTGACTGTGCTCTGGGTTCCTTCACACTTGCACCCTGGGTTCCCACTGTGCCAGGCGTACGGGCCATCAAAACGGTGTGCTTTTCATAAGGATTGAGGTCCTCGCTACATAAGTTAGACTGTAATGGCTGCTCAAACTGGGGCTGCAGATTATGGGTGTGTATGTTGATCTCGCAGGGTGCAATGTCCATAAACCTTTTCTTCAAAAGGTCAGTGGCCCGGATGGAACTGGGTTAGAGGAGCATTCCAGAGTTGGATTACGGGGCTCCGTGGAAACAGGTTAAGCACCAGTGGACCCCCGCACCCCCTTCAAACCCACCGGTAGCCTACTCCTCCCCCCCACCCTTGGGCCTCCAACAGCACCAATAGCAGGTTTTTTATAGTGACCAGTTCGCTTAACACCCGTTCGAAGTTGCACCCCCGAACAATATGGGCCTCCAAAGCAATAGGAGAGGGGGGTGAATTGGATGCCCTGGTTGATTGGTTTAGGAACTGTAAGCAGGGTTATTCTAAGAAAGGAGCTGGTCCCAGAGTGCATAGACAACATATTCTCACTCCAGGTACCACAGGTGAGGCTAGGGGAGAGCTTATCTTCGATCACATCATCCATCTCCATGATCACTGAGTCCAGTGAGCTCGGTACAGGTACAGGTGCAGGGGGAAAACAGTCTTGTAAGCGACTGGGCACAAGCAAAGATGCAGGAAACAAGCAAATGTTTACAGAAGAGTGCTTAAGCGGCAAACCCCACCCTCTGGGGTCCAAGAGAGAGACAGCCGGTGGGGGCTGCAAGTGCATTGACTGTTGCAAGTGATGGTTTCTCCCTTTGGGCTAGGCTTGAGAGAAAGGGATCATTCCCATACGCTGATACTTTAGATTTGACTTTGGGGGTATCTGTGCAGGCAGATTTTCCAGCAGTGGAGGGCAGGTGTTCTTTTGCTACTTCTTCCCAATTATTGGGTGTGGGGCTTGGTTCAGGACCCAGGGCAAGCAAAACACCCAGGCATCTAGGAGCTTATCCCCCATGCTGATCACCTACTGCAGTTGCTAACCCATCCCAGGGCATCTTGATCGGACCCCAGGAAGTGATGAATCTCTCATCAGGGAGGAAACCTCCCCCGTGAAGTTAAAGGTACTGCTGTGTGTTTTCCCAGAGACAAAGTCATAATCCATGCCATGGCCCAGTGGACAGGCCCCCCTTTTTCTTCTCGAGACTAATATCTTACGATCAGACTTGGGTTCAGTGTGGTCTTGCAACACAGACTGGGAGGCGAGGTATTTACAGAAGAGGAGTGGAGGATGGGGGTCGGGGGTGAAATCTCAGGAGCCTCCATTGGAGAGTTCCAGTAATACCAGATAGCAGGGCAATCCGGGACCTACCACAACAATCCCTCAGCCAAGCTTGGGCTCAATCTCACCTCACTTCCCCTCAGGGTGGACTTCCCGGTGTAACTTTTTCTTACTGTCTGGGAATTCGGTGCCCTGCTTATGCGTAACAGCTCAGCGGCACAAAACACCCCGTGCCCTTGGGTCGCCACAGGCTTCGGCCGTGGCGGGACTCTGGTACATTTGTAGAGGCGGACAGCAGGGGCCGTGGGCTAGCATTCCGGTGCTCTCGGTAGCGGTGGCTCTCCAGGGAGAATCACTGCAGTGCGAAACCCCTGTTGGGTCTTTCATTAATTCATCAGTATAATGAAAGGTAATATTTTTCCATTAATAACTGGTGTGTGAGGTAACTCCTGTAGGATCCCATTGAATACCCCATCATTTGCCCACTGCATTTAAACCGATTTTTGACAGTCACCACTCCGGATAGTCTTGTAGAAAAAACAACTTTTTGGATGGTGAATTCTAAGGTCAACATATTATGGTCACTTGATGTGGATTCTACAACATTTAAACATTTGCATTTCTCTAACAACTGTTGATTGACAACAGGGCTCGAAATTAGGATTGGATAAGCAGGAGCTACAGCAGATCCTGGTGATTCAGCAGTAACCAGTTACCCGGAGCTACCACTTGGGAACGAGGAGCTAGTACATAACATTATGCAAATCTAACTTCCACATAAAATGCAAACCTATAAATGTATCCATTATTTATGACCATTTATGCTGTAAATGTCATATAGAAGTGTCCTAATGTTTGTTTATAGATTGTCAGAGTTAAATTCACATAGTTGTGTTTGTTCGGGATCAGTTGGCCTAGGGAGCCAAAAGTAGCTCCTGGTAACTGTTGGTTTTAAGCTAACTAGGCACTTCTAGGCTACACGCAGGAACTAAAGAACCCTGAACAAACATACAGTCAAACACCAAGGAGTGCAAACCACTATGGTATGTGGCCTTTAAATCCCAATCCCCATGTATGTTGCCATTTAGCAGGCACAACCCTAGTGATGACAAACAAGACAACCACAATCTGCCATTCATCCTTTTTTAGACTGATTCTTGGTCCGACCTAGTCCTAAATTTAACTCATCCTCACACCCATCAAAAATACATGTGGCGTTAAAAATCACTGCCACAGGGAGGCCACCAGGGGGCGCAGGCTTGATGGCTGCCTGATCGTTCTGCTCCCCGAAGGCCCCGGGAGAACTGCGGAGCAAAGAGTGAAAAAGGAACGTTACTCCTTCAAAAATACGAAAATCTGCTGTGGGAACCTTTGGGGACCCCGGTGACACCTTCCCGAGCCTTGGAGGTGCCCGGGTCCCCGAGATATTCGACTTGGAGCGTCCGCGCTCCCCCTCCCCCATCCAGGCCCACGCCGCGGAAGATATGGAGCTGCGCAGCCAGGCATCTCCCTGCTGCAGCTGAGCACAGCGCCACAACGGACCCGTGAAGCCGGCACCCCGCGGCCCTGTTGGCGGCATCGGGAGATTGCTGGGACCCTGTGGGGACCTGGGCCCCCGCTCCCCCCGGCTGCCCGCGACTCGCCTGCCTCCCGCTCCTGCCGCGGCGCGGCCGGAGGAGCGCATTCAGCTGGCGGGCCGGCCTGGGCTTTCGGCACCGGGTGCTTCATTGACACATCCGTGTCCCTCGAGCCCACAAGGATAGCCCTGCACGCAGGCTCGGGCCGTCGCGGGAGCGCGCCCGAGCCCCCTCTCCTCACCACGGGGGGGGCACCGTACCGCCGAGCGCCTTTGGGAACCCCCCCAGCTGCCTGTGGGGCACAGCCTACCCTGGCTCACATCACATAGGCCCGGGCCGACACGGGAGCGCGCCTGGGCCCATCCGAAACACGGCTGGGCCCCCCATGGGGTTGTCAGCCCCGACCAAGCGGGTCACATCAGATCAGACCCCCTCCAGCACGGGTGAACATAACATATCCCCACGGTGTCACCCTCCTTTCGGCTGGCTCCCACCCCCTCCCATCTGGGTGCCCATACTACATTGGCAGCAGAACTCACCAGGCCCAGGGGACTGCTCAAGGGGCTTCCACTCCAGCGACCTCATCGGACCCCCCAGGCCCACGCTGGTGCAACGGTGAGTACTAGCAACCGGGGGGAGCTGGAATCCGGGCTACCTACACCAACCACTACCCCTCCTACCACCACGCTGGAGAGCCATTGACAGGGGAGTGCCATCGCAGGAGAAAAACCCCCGACATTGTATGTAGAGACACAAATAGGAGGAACCCGGTGGCCCTTACATTGGTAAACACCAGAGACGCCTGATCACCCCACAGTTATTGACACAATCCCCAACAAGAAGCAAGGAATAAGGGGTACAGGCGATCCCCAACCCGACCCCCGCGATATGCACTGACCCCCCACGGAGCGAATCTGATTACCAAGCCTTGCCCACCCTGCGACACCCTACAGGAATCGACCCGGAGGCTGGTGAGGACCTCCCGGGGGATATCACTGGGGTCACGGAGAGGTCACAAAGACCCGGGGGTGCAACCACCCCATGAGTTGGAAGGAAACCCTGGCAAGATACAAGTTCACAACTGCAGGATCTCAGATAGATGCCAACACCTCACCCCCGCCGGCCCCTGATATGAACACCATGCAGAACAACATCCAGATTATCCTTGATGAAATCAGGGGCATGAGAACGGATATGGGAGCCAAGTTGGCTGACCTAACTGCCAAGGTTGCCACGCTGGAGGACAGAGTAGAAGGGGTTGAGAATAACCAGGTGTCCACCGATCTCCTGGAAACACAGATGGAGGCAAGGTTTAAGGAAATGCAGCAACGGGAGGGGGAGCTGCTTCTCAAAGTTGACGACATCGAAAATCGAGAACTGAGAAGTAACCTGTGATTTTTTGACCCGACGGAGGTGGAGGGGGAGACCCAGACTGGTCTGGAGGGCACAGTGCAGGAGATCATTCGGATTGTCTTGGGAACCGACTCCGGAGAAACCATCCTGATTGATGGGGTTCATCGAGCCGGCAGTGGTGGTAGGGGTCCACGCGCTGTTCTTGCACGATTCCACTATTACAGAGACAAAGCGAGAATACTTTAAAGGGCTAGGACCTTGAGAGACATACAGTACGATAACTCCAGGGTGGCTATCTATCAAGACCTGTCCGCCCTCACGCTACAAATGAGGAAAAAATGTGGCCCAATTACCAGATGGCTACAGGAGAAAGAGGTCAGATATCGTTGGGGACACCCATTCTACCTATCTTTTGAGTGGCAGGGTGAGAGCCACCAGCTCGTAACTGAAGAGGACATTCAAAGAGCCACTGACGAACTGGTGGGGGACCCCCCAGGAACCTCAAGGGAACAGAACGGTACTGACAGAGATCCGAGCCGCGGCCCACGAGGCCCCGACTTAAGCCAGGGGAAGCACAAAGTGAAGGGCACTCGGAGGTTTCAAAAGATCAGACATCCCCCGGGTGGCCGTGGGGGACCTACATGAACATGGGGGAGATGGAGAAAGAAAAGGAAGGAGGTGTATGACTTTTTCCTCTTACAATACGATCCCCTACGTGGTCCTCGTGGGCCCCGCCAGGTTGGGGGGTGTTGTATGTTGCATTATTCGGGGTTGGCGAGGCGGACATATATGATTATATGGGAGATGGAGAAAGAACAGAAATGTGATGGTATTCTTTTGTAATGCAATTGCTCCCATGATCCCTGTGGGCTCAACCAAGTTGAGGGGGATCTGTATGTTGCACTTGGGTGTCTCCACGGTTTGGAAAGCTGGACATCCCCCGGGGTGCCACAGCGGGCCCACCCGATCATGGGGGGAGGGTGGGCACTGATAAAGGAGAGGGTTGAAGTTATTTCTCACAATGCTCACAATGCTCACACGGCCCACGGGGGGCCCCACCAGTGCGGGGGGTAATTGCATGCCACCTCAGGATGTTGCGACTGTTGGCGAAGTTTAGGTTTAATTGACATGACAAGAATAGTTCGAGACCCACCTCACAATGCTCACCCGTGCTGGAGGGGGTCTGATCTGATGTGACCCGCTTGGTCTCCCCGGAGGCAACCAGTGTTTGATCTCTGATTCTGGGGAATCCCTCCCCGCCTCATATCGGAAGTTGATATATAACGGGCCCCTTGTTTCTGGGGAGGCAACACAGGTTGTTGGCAGGTGGTTGGAGGGGGGAGTTAAAGGGGAGGTCCCAAATGGGGATCCGAACTCTAATTGAACTTGGGAATGGTTCCTTAACGAACAGACGGAGGGTATGTTCCATACCAATCAATCTCCCGAGGCCCGGGCAGCGGCCTTGGTGGTTCGTTTGCTGATCCTGATGTTTGTCGGGCGAGGGAAACGAACACCTTACAAAGCGGGTGAGGTAGATGGGGAACAAGGGTGGGTGGGGGACAGGGGAAACGGTTACACCATACCATGGAACTGGGGCTTAAGCAAGTGGTCTACATGGAGGGTACTTATTGAAACTCCACGGGGCATGGGCATCGAACGACCATGGCTGAGGGACGAATTGGTACGCTCAATGTCAAGGGCCTTAACTCACAAAACAAGCGATCTCTTACAAGTAATATGCTCTGCAAACAGAAATTGCTAGTTCTCTTCCTACAAGAAACACATTACAGGAGGGGAGCAGAATCAAAGATAAAGGGAAAAGGGATAGGCATAAACTTCTGGGCATCACACAAATCATCAAAGAAGGAGGGAGTGGGCATTCTTCTTGGTAGATCACTACACTTCACCGATGTTGAGACGAAACGGGGCTTTGGGGGCAGATTCCTGGGGATCAAGGGTTCATCCCAGGGCACACGTGTCACTTTGGCCACCTTGTATGCGCCGAATTCCGGCCAAATTAAATTTATTCATAAAGTCCTCAAAGTCATGGACGAATGGGCAGAGGGAGCTATGATCCTGGGGGGTTTGGGGGGGGGGGTTCAACCTCATTCAGGACCCCCAATTAGACTGGTGTTCTGCCAAGGGGACGGGGCCGAAAGCCCCCACCAAGGATAACCTAGCCCCCCCCCCTCACCAAACATATACAAGGATTGACCTATTACTGATAGCGGAGGAGGGAGGAGGGGAGGTAGGTGGCACCACCGTCGAACCAGTAACCTGGTCAGATCATGAGCTCCTTGTCATGGAATGGCGATTACAGGATATTCCGAAATCATACAGGTGGCGCTGCAATGACACCCTCATGAGAGACCAGGTGTTCAGGGAATTCCTACGGAAATAAATAGAAGCCTTCTTTGTGATAAATGATACAGGGGTGGTCCCAATGGCCACGGTTTGGGAGGCAGCAAAGGCTACCTTCAGGGGTCTCCTTATTGCGGAGGGCTTGAGTAAGAAACGGGAGAGAGCCCTAACAGAATCCAAACTTTGAGAGGACCTACGGGTCATGAGGGCACAGCTCACAAACGACAATGTAAACCGTGCGGACCTCCTTAGTGAAATCAGAGACAAGAGACAGGCCCTACATACAATCCTAATCGGAGAGGTGGTCAAAGGAATGAGATATACAAAGCAACGATACAATGAGAATGGACACAAGGTTGGAACACTTTTGGCACATAGGCTGAGAGGGAATAGGGCAGACAGGCGGATAGATAAGGTCAGAGACAGGGCGGGTAAGGTCCAGACAACAGCCAAATGTATTGCCACGTCCTTTGCGGGCTTCTACGAAGCCCTATACACTAGACAAGGGGACGAATCATTAGAAGACATCCGCAGATATCTTGTGGACCACCCCCTGCCCAAGCTCACACACTGAGAGGGAAGCTCTGGAAAGGGAATTAACAGAGGAGGAAGTAGAGGGGGCCATTAAAAGACTGAAAGTAGGTAAAACCCCCGAGAACCCAGGGGGGGGGGACGGATATACAGCCGACTTCTACAAACAATATCAACCGGTCCTGACACAACCGCTGGCCAAACTCTTTAATCAAATTACAACCTTGGAATCCATTCCACCAACATTCCAGCAGGCCTTGATCACGGTGATTCCCAAGCCTGGCAAGGACCCGGTGGAATGCGGCTCGTATAGGCCCATCTCGCTCTTGAACACGGATGCAAAGATCTTTACCAGGATCCTAGCGACACGCCTGGAAAAATGCCTCCCTAGACTGATTGATTGCCGTACGCGCGTTCCAGTCCTCACCCAACATGGCGGACGAGTCCTTATATTCTGACTCCTCCCACCAACCGACGCGTTGTATCTGTTTACCAACGCTGCGGTTCGTGAGGAAACTTCGTCCGTGTAGTTCGCTTGCCTCTTTCTTTCTTTTGCCTTATTCAGCCCTCCTGTTTCTACTTCAGCGGAACGTCTACTTCCCCGTTTCTTTTTGTATTCTCAATTTCCTTCTGTTTCCGAGTCCACTACCGTTGCTATCCTCTGCCGTCTCCTGGCATTCCAGCCTTTTGTTTGTTACTTACTTCCTACTTTCTACTTACCTCGCGTCCTCCTATCAGTCCGGTTCCATTCCTACGTTTGCTTGGAAACCCTTCCGGATTCCTGTCTTCTTGCCTTATCTTTTGCTACGGGTTACTTTGTTTTTACGGCGCCTTGCTAAATTCTGCAGCCGGTCCCGGCACCTCATTTTCGTTTACTGAGCAGTCTCCCGCTCCGTAAGCATCTTCCTGTCGGCCTACCTTAGTGCTTCTAGTTCTGTGCTTGCTACTAGCGCTGACTGTCTCTCTCTCCTTCTCTCCATTCCACTTCCTTTTCACCTTTCCAATCAGATGTTTCATTTGGAATCTTTCTATTTTTGGAGCATCCATTTCCAGCAATTCACCAGACTCCTGTCCGAACTCTAAGGAATAATAGAGCCACAAACAAACGTACCCTTGAATTCAACCAACGTTGACTGCCTTCCGGTTTTCAAGGAAGAAAATTACAGCCATTTGAACCCATCTGAAGATACAGGGTTTTTTCTGCCTTTGTGCTTTTTCCCTGAATTTAGGGCTGGCCCCCCGGGGTTCCCCGCGGACAGGGTTCCTTCTCTGCCAAGGTGGCCTCCGGAGGGTCCAGACCCTACCTGCACGAAAAGAAGATCAGGACACCAAAGAAAGAGACTCCCACTACACGGAAGGAACGAAAGAAGACCGAGACCATCCCAATAGAGTATCCCTCAGAGGAGCCAGGTGAGGAAGAGGGGGAGGAAGTTCTTAAACCTGACACCCTATCCCCTTGGCTAATGTTGTTCGGCATTGAGGTGGAGAGGGTTCCAAAGGTCCAACATGACCATATGCTGCATGTAATGTTGGTCGCCACCAGATGTTGTTGGGCCCAAAAATGGAAATCACCCCAACCCCCTGGGAAGAGGGAATGGGTCGCTAAAGTACGGGCAATATACGATATGGAATTTTTTACCCACCAGATTGACGAATCCAAGTCAAACATCGAGAGCCTATGGCTGCCCTTCTTTGATAGGTATGGGAAAACGGCGTATAATACCCGACGCATCCCAGACTGGTTCCCAGGTCTGAACATAGTGGTTTGGTCACCCCCTCTTGATCAAGAGGATGTTGCTCGAAATGGGAGATGCTACACGTGTGTGTTGGCCCTGGCATACTGAGCGACCCACACTAATTTCAAGACTGCCCTTTGCCCGTGACACACTTTTGTTAGATAACGAGATGGACCCTATTGTTGTTATTATCCTCTGCACCTTGGTATGGGGAAGGGAGGGGGGAGGGAATTGATGGGAGGGGGGAATAAGTTGTCTTTACATTTTTCCTTTTCAATTGTAATGTTCACTTTGATGATTGTATTATTGCATCATTTATGTTATAACCACAAAAACCTTAATAAAAACCAAATTTTCAAAAAAAAAAATAAAACAAAATCACTGCCACAATATTATAGCCCTTAGGATAATGAAGGAGCCAGTCTTCCATAAGCTTTTGCAGGGAGTCCAGGAAAATGGTCAGTGGAGCAACACCCAAATGCCAGTATACATTTACCACTAGCAACAAGATCAAGACATCCTACGCCTTCACTTTTAATTCAATAGCCAGCATCCAAAATTGTATATTAAACAATGTATGCATAGTAATGGTTGATCCAAATCTGACTACAGCCAATAAGCCCCCTGAAGGGCATCCACCTCTCCCTAACCTTGCAGATTGAAATTCCAGGGAGTAACCATCCATTACCGGCTCCTTCAACAAGCACAGCTCCTGTAATAATATCATGTCACAGAGCTTTATGTATTTACCCAACTCGTCATTGCCCCACCAAATGATTATGTCCACGTGAATTCCAGAGCAATCATGACAATGGCCTAGAGGGGAACTAGCTCTTTGTATCCCCATCACCGTCACTCGGGAACAAGGCCTTAGATAGACAAGACCAATCTTGAACCCCTGATTTGGATATCGATGAGATCTTCTGCATACCTACCTCCCGTCTTGATTCAACACCTATGCAATACTGTTAAAATCTATCTGCAGTGGGGCAGAGATGATTTCCAGCCCCAAACCATGTTCCCTACTGGGCATATCCGAGAGCGATGATATATCATAGCCTGAATGTCTTATGGTTGTGGTTTCCCTCATAATCACATCAAAAACAATTTTCAAGCACCATTCCAGCCTATTAAGTCTACACGAGTATCATCTACAAGTACAGACAGGAAATATCCTTTGTTGAGATCGCTGTTAAGTTAGGTACTTCCGCAAATAACAAAACATTTTGTCGATTCATCACCACAGGCTCAACTTCTCGGAATATACATACCAACTTTATTCTATGTTCTCTTCCATTGGCCCCCACTGGCACCTTTCCATCCTTTTTAAAGTTTGAGCCAGTGGTAAATTGCGACACGTGAGGGAACTGTGCAGACCGACCCTCCACTGTACATGGCTCCTCTTAGCACACTATAGACCCTTTTTCCTGTTTATTTTGGACAGCCTGTCACCAGATTCAACTGCAACCTAGGCACGGATGTTGTCGCCGTGATGCCAAAAGATAGATCAACATTTTTGTTAGTATCCGTCTTAGATTATTCTGAAGGCCTATTCCTTGCTACAGGCACCTGGATGATCTCAGTGACGGCCTTAATCCGGCCTTCAAAAGTCTGCAAATGATCATCCACATTCTGTCCCTTCCACATGGACTGTTGTAGGGCTTGTTGCTCTTTATGGTGAAGAACTAAGTTTGGCAGTTGAGGACAGCAGGGTTCTGCGCAAAGACCCGTGCTAGTTTGAGTGATGTGATAAGCGCTGCGGGTGAATACAGAGGTGGGGACTTGCCAAGTCTTCCACCGAGTAAGTGAGGTAAAGAAAAGATTGTTTTGCAATCACACTGCGCACAAACACAAAATTAGAGTATAGTTGGTGGGATATTTAATCGATACTGAGGTAGCCCGACACGTGTTTCGAGCAACTTTCTCTTCTACTGAGGCTGAGGTAAGGATTTTCTTGAAATTAAACACCCAATTTAGGAAAGCGAAGATAGAAGTAGCCAAGTTGTTAGGGGGCGACATCCCCTCCTTTTGGTCAGGGTCATCACAGACAGGTCTTGGTACAGTTTTGCTTTTGAGCCCCTAAATTATATTGTGCCCTTTTCTCTTGCCTTTTGTAGGACTTCCTGCCTTTGTGCGTAGTAGTTGCATTTTATTAGAACTGATCGGGGTCCTTTTGGAGGGCCGCCCACTCTATGCACCCTGTCAAATTCTAGCTTGGGGGGGATGGCTTTGTGGTAGAGGGATAGGATCAGATCTTTGACCTTACTTTCAAGACTCGTCGTCGTTTCTCCTCGCTCTTCCTCCAAGCCGATGATTCGAATGTTGGATCGCCTCTCTGTTTTCTAGGTCGTCAAGCTTTGCCTCAATGTCCCGTTCCTTTTGCTTCAAATCTGTGAGTCAGGCCTCATATTGCATCGTTGTGATGCCACTTCACTGCGGATTACTTTTAACTGCTTCCAGGCGCTCTTCCACTTTGGCCATCTTTGTTTGGAGGTCAGAGACGGTTTCTGAGAGACTAGATTTGATTGATCTGATCACCCAGTAGGAGCCGAATGTCCCATTTCGTGGCGCTATAGAGGTAATTTCCTGGGATGTCAGAAGAGCTCTGGACTTCATCCGGGTCTATGGCTGCCCTTGGCCGTGAGAACCTGCGCAGTGTTGCGAGCGTGCGAAGATCCAGACTTTCCCTGCTGGGCTTAAAGCGCACTGACACTGTAATGGCGCCTAGCTCGGGGGGTTTCGCAAGTGAGTGGCTGATGGGCCTGCCCCCTGAAGGAAACGGAGAGGACCTGTCCACCTCTCATGGAAGTCTTTCCCCGTTAGGGCGAGGCTTCGTCTTGTTCCCTAGTGCCACAACCCTCTTTACCCCCTTCGCAGTGAGGATGATAATTGGTGTTTCCACCTCCTTCTCATCCTGCTGTCACTAGTGGGGCCCCCAGTAGGCCGTTCTGGAATATATTAGCTTTATGGAGCAGGCACCCCGAGTACTGGATGTTCTTGACACACTTAGAGCTCCTCCGTTAGCGTGCGGGAACCTGCAGAGAATCCCAGATGAGTGCTATGTTAACGGTTTGGAGGTGGGGTGCCGCACGCTCTTATTAAGGATGTATTGCTCCCTCTGGGAGTTCTTTGACTGTTCTGATGCTGGGGGGAGGATGGTGCAGTCCAAGTTTATCTACGTGCCCCCCACTGGTCTTAAGCTGCTACTTCCTCGGGTGGCTAGGGTGCCGCAGGCTGGGCTGCCCGTGAAAAAAGGACCGGCCCTCGCGCAATTGCAGCAAATGAGGCGAACGTCTGGCAACAG
This sequence comes from Ambystoma mexicanum, assembly GCF_040938575.1. Classification (NCBI taxonomy): domain Eukaryota; kingdom Metazoa; phylum Chordata; class Amphibia; order Caudata; family Ambystomatidae; genus Ambystoma; species Ambystoma mexicanum. Next base: position 444,338,268 of record NC_090924.1, on the reverse strand, counting down.
CCATGAAATCCCATGAGACCAACGATTGAACATCCTACCACACCGCTATTTATGATCCCAATTATCACTCCATATTCCAGGTCTACATTACCTTATTGCCTTGAGAAGGAACCTTCGGGTTTGAAACACGTGTCGGCTGACCACTCCTTAGACCATGTGTCTACTTTATGAATATTAAAGAAACACACCTTCACACACTGCATTCAGCATGTAAATCTTTGTAGTCACAAGATCCAATGAAACTAACTTGCTGCAAGGTAACCAGGAATTCTGACTACTTTATTACAAAAGGTGTTGGGTTCACCTTTCCCCACCTGTGACCTTGCACAGACCAATATGAGACCATCCGATCGAATACCGAGCTCAGCACAGGAGTGTTCTATCCTAGAGCCCACTTTTCTCCTATCTATTAAGGGGACATGCCTGACCGTCACAATGGTTTTCCTCCATAGTTCTCGTCCTCGTCTCAGTACCAAAGTGGTGAAATTGACTAGAAGTGTGCATTACTCCTAGAAGCTTCTTTACCCGTCCCAGTCTTAAAGGCTTATGATTATGGGACAGTTGGTGTGTATGGAAGGGGAAAAGACTTACAATACCCTACGGAGGCAAGGGAAGTGTAGGGTTCGGACTCCTGAGAGGAAAGGGGGGATACCATGTCTCACCTGCAGACATCCCCTTCACACCCCAAGGACCCTCCACCTAAGTTATCCTCCCTCCCATCTGCACCCCTAGTATCCAAGAGGGATGGCCTATCCCTGACCACCTGAGAGGAAGATCCAAGGGGAGTAGATGGGAGGGTGCGCTTAGGATCCTCATCATTTTTATTTGGGCAAACAAATGAGGCTAAAACATAACTTAAGGTATGAAGGAGAGAGGAGTGTTGCCCCTCCCCCAGTAGATCAAACTGCTGCATAAATACATTTTAGTCCTCCCTTCTCATTGATCAAGATGACGAGTCTATGGAACTTAAGTTGACTCTGGACACCTCTTCTTCCAAGTCTGGTGGCATGCCCAGGGACTCATTGTACTCATCCTCAACTAATCAGGAATCTCATGCTCAAGTAAATTGTTTAGGGTCAGATTCAGAAGTTCGGTATCCTTGATTGTTTTCTTACCATAATTGGGCTCGGCACACTTTGCCCTTCAGTCAAAGTGATAAAAAAGGATATTATTTTGATGCCGGTTATCTGCATTGGCAAGCCTTAAATGCTCCTTACTAATACCACTAGTCGTAACCACCGCTTCCGGCACACTTTGAGTTTAGGCTTCCATCAGTGATACCGGGTTAGGTTTAAACACATTGCATTGCACCACATTGTCCGTATCAATCCCCCACCCTCTAAAACAGGGGATATGGGAAGGGGAAGCACATGCGTCTACTCAAGCCACTCCGCAACGCTTTTCTTAAGAGCTGGGAACACGCTCTGCAAACAGCAGACTCCATATACGTCTTTCTTCTGCGCAGCTCGTACATATAGTTTGCTGCACTCATCCAGTTTGAAAATGATGAAATACCAACCTGTACAGGGCTCCTCCTGGTCCTATATGCAGCGTTGTTTACACTCAACCGCACACCGCGCCCGCCTGGAGTATTTGAGTTCAGTAGGTGTGCAGCAGAAAATAGGGTCCATGGTACAACAGATCGTCAGAAATAAGCCAGCCAACAAATCTCCACTGCAGTGCTGTCTGCACTCACCCGCACTCTGCCTTATGCTGCAGATTGGTCCCCAATTCGAACTTCACAATTAACTAAAGTGTGTGATCCCCGACAAATAATGGATTTTCACTGTGTGCTAAAGTGCCCACAAGACACTCAGTTGATGTGTACACTACACAAAAAAGCTCACTCAAAACACTGTTTCATATATAATAACAATAATGCCACGTTATTTGTCTCTTGGTTTACTTATAGAAACCTTTTCGGAATGTAATTTGCCATCATCCCATTGAGTATCAAAGACTACATGTGCAGTCATTTTCTGTGGTATTACTTTCAGTGATGTCCATACATATGCAAATTAGGGGAGACTGTGTATTATTTCACACAGCCAAGCAAATTATAAACCTGGAAACCTTTACTGAAAAGCAAAGTACACATTTGCCATGAAAGTCGGATGTCAGCACGCTATCAAGTTCCTACCATATGGCATTTACATTAATTAAAAAAGCCTGGGGCGTGGCCTGGAGTGCCAACGATGCAGCAGCTCCAGTGATGGCCTCGCATGGGACCGCAGCAATGATTGAATTTTCTTGGTTCCCGCTATGGTCGGAGCACTTAATCGACCAGTCTAGGTAGCGGAGCCTGAGGGGCACCTGCGGCAGTAATTTTGGCACGAAACGCAGTCGCCTTCCAGGTAAACGCAGCAAGGAGAGCCGCCGACTGTGACCCCGCACAGCTTCAAAATGGCAGGCGTGCCGCCTCGCACCTGGCCCTGCAGGCTCCTACCGGCTCCTACTGACTCCGGGGCCGCCCTCGAGGACGGGATCCCCTCGGGGTCCGGCCACAAAGCACAATGACCTTAGATTTTAAGTGGCGTCCTGCCGCGTTTACAGCACAGCAAGAGGCTGCCGGGGTCCGGCTCGGATCTAGCCCATGAGGATTGTGTCACCTGGGGGTGTCGCCCCCACATCAGTGCCCTCAACCTGCCCATAAGCGGCCCACCCGAACCTACCTTGCTGCCCCCAATGGAGTGCTTGGTCCCTCCTAGTCTGGGATCGGGGAGCACCTGCGACGCCCTTCCGCCCTCCGGCGTGGGGCCCTGGAACGCCTCCTTCTCTGCCCGCAATGCCGCGGGTCCTGCTGGCGCAACTCTCGGCTTCTCCCCCGGGACTCGGGATCGCTGGCCCTGTGGTCGCCTGGCGCCCTCCTGGAGGGAGGCTTGCACCCTCCGCCGGCAACTGCCCTGGGGCCTGGGACGGGGCCCTGGTGAGTGGTGGCTCATGAAGCGGCTGGCTCCCTGCCCTGAGGTGCCCGAGGACACTTAGCGGCCCCTACTGAGAGCTTGCGCCCGCTCCAACCGTGCAGAGGCAGGCACTACCTCTGCCGAGCCCCTGCTCACCCCATGCAGGCACCACCTGAGGACCGCTCCCCTGCAAGTCATCTATATATCTCCCAGGACCCCCCACCCCACAGGCTTCTTCAAGTGCACCTCAGCTATAATTAAAACCCCTTGTGGGCCTGATCCACCGGGGCCAAGAGATCTGCTTCCTCCGCTCCTTCTGCAGCTCTGGTGGGCTCCACTGCTTCCAGCAACTTCCTGGGGCGCCCCTGCCCACCCCCTACAGCGTGATTCCAGCACTTTCATTCCGGTAGCTACCAGCAGCTGACTTACGGGTGAGAGCCCCTGCTTGCCCCTCTACTCACTCCCTAACCCCTACTTCACGACGGCACAGGCCCCAAGTAGCCTTCTCTTCCGGCACTCTTCCAGGGGCGCCCCGGCCCATTCCACTCTCCGCCCCCACCATACAGGGTGGTGCTGGGGCTCCCTACAAGTTGCCCAGTCCCCTATCCGCCTGGCAAATTCTCTAACATTACACAGTGCTCGCTGAAACTCGACCACCCCACCCCAGAGCCATGGCCAAATCTACAAAACCTTCAAAATCCGCAGATATCTCCACCATGCTGCAGGCAACAGAGGGAGCCAAGAAAGCAGACCCACCTAAGCTCACTCCTCAAAAAGCACCAGATGATACAGGGACCGTTACAACCAAAGAAGACCTTCAAGCTTTCATGTCAGATATCAAAGCGGAGTTTAGATCCTGGATGTCAGAGCTCACCACTAAACTGGAACAAACGGAGCAGAGGCCCAGTGACGTCGAACACAGAGTGGGAGAAGCCCAAGAATTAGCCCTGGAACACTCCAACTCATTGGCAGAGGTACAACGCGCAATCCAGACCCTAATGGATAGAACAGAGACCCTCGAATACAAGCAGGAGGATCTGGAAAACCGCTCCCACACAATAACCTGCGCATCCGAGGGGTGCCTTCTTCAATCTCTGACAAGGAGCTACCCCAGTACGTGGGCAACTTTTTTCAATCATTGCTGCCGAACCTGGATGGGTCCCAACTCTTACTCAATCGCACCCATAGATTGCATCCGCGTCAAGGAACCGACGCAGATTCCCCCCGGACGCAATCACGAGAGTCCACTTTTACACCACCAAAGAGGACATCTCGGCGATTGGTCGCACATGCGACAAATATATTTTATCAGCGCTCCCCTCTCCAGATTTTCCAGGTTCTCTCCCCTTTAACCCTACAAAAACGCAGTATGCCTCGCCCCCTCACGCTCTTCCTCAGAGACCAGTAGATCCGCCATTGGTGGCAGTTCTCTACAGCGCTACCATTCTTGCACAATGGCACCCCGCAAACCATCAGCCATCTCGATGACGCTGCATCAATCTTGCGCCCCGGTTCCCCTGGGGCCACGGGGTCCTCTTCCCACGGCCATAGGACTCCCGATCCGAGTACAGCTTCCCCCAAGCCGAGGCGCGCCCCCTGGACAAGAGTGCAAAGAAGCAGCAAACCTAGATGAAGATAAAAGAATCGCCTAAACAACACACGGCCTGGAACCAATGCTGCTCATGTAAGCTCGCTGCAGACCCCATGCGGTCCATACCCTCCTCCAAGGTGGATGTCACCGTTTTGCCCCTGGAGTGAATTATGTTGGCTGATAACAGCCTGGATGGCCAGGGGACTTACCAAAACTTTAATTTCGGCTACCCTGGCCGCAGTTCTGCCCCCCCCCGTTGGAGGCCTAGGTTAAGAGTTTATTCCTCCCGTTGGAGGCTATTTGAAAACCCGCAACCGCAGGAGATCCCAAAGCAGGTGGCCTCTTGTGACTATGGCTGACCTGACTCCCCACCCCCTGCCCCCCCAAACCCTTCTGTCGCGACAAGAGTGTTCGGAGGGCCTGACCCCACATCTGAAACTGAAGTTTACCACCTAGAACGTCAGAGGCCTAAACTCCCCTCCGAAGAGGAAATCCATCCTACAACTTCTGCATGATGAAGGATCTTCAGTGGCGTTTCTGCAAGAAACTCACCCGATTACGGCGGACTTCTCCCGCTTGCGTAGCAGACTCTTTCCTCTACAATTCTTAGCCTCCAACGACTCCAAGAAGGGAGGCACCGCTATCCTTTTTGCAAAAGACCCGAACCCACAGGTTCTAGATACTCTACGATGCCGGGAAGGCGGCTTCATCGCAATCAAATGCATCATCCCTGGCCAACTCTACACCCTGGTCTCAGCATACACCCCGAATGAGCATCAGGAGGGGTTCTATTGAGACTTAGAGGAGTCCCTCCTCTCGTTTACTGAAGGGCAAATCATTATCAGAGCTGACTTTAATGGGGCTCCAGTCCCCCCCTCAAGGACAGATCGCATCCCCCCTCCTCCAGGGACCTCAAATTGGCAAAATACCTACTCCATCATTTTTGGACGCTGAATGTTGTAGACACCTGGAGAGTACGATCCCCGGAAGAGACAGACTTTACTTTCTACTCATATGTGCACCGTACCTTCTCCAGAATTTACCTACTGCTGGCTTCCCCCCCAGGTCCTGGCCTTCACGGTCTATATTGGCTCCAGGATTCTCTACGACCATGCCCCGGTCTCACGTAGCCTGCGGGCTCACAATCTGTACCCCCTCCTGATCCCAACCGCCGATGGACCCTGTATGACCCTATTCTGGGTGATTTAGCAGTCCGGGACTCCATTGCTAGAACAATTAAGAACTTTTTAATGGAAAACCGGGACGAGGACACTTCACCAGCAAACACCAGGGAAGCCATGAAGGCAGTCCTGAGAGGGGAACTGATCGCCCAAGGTGCAGCCTACCATAAACTAAAAGTGGCGGCCCGCGCCGTCTTGGAAGCTGAGTTCTGTGAAGCTGAAGCAACTCACAAGCGAAAGGGCTGGTCCCCGAAATCTTATAGGGCCCTACAGATAGCAAGGAAAACATTACAGGCGCACTACACTGATGCCACGTCGAACCTATTAACAAGAACGAAACAATGGTACTACGTCCATAACAACAAAGCTAATAAGCTGCTGGGAAATAAGCTAGCCAAAGCGAAGTCCAGAAATTCCATCCTGGGCCTCCGCGACAAGCAAGGGGTGACTCAATTCGTGGAACAGGAGAAGTTACGCCTAGCGGTAGCCCACCTAGCGGAGATAATGACAGCAGTCCCGAGGGACCCAGATGAACAACAGTCCTACATCCAAGAGGCAGCGCTTCCTCCCCTCACGCCCGCAGACTGGGAAGGACTCGAAAAGCCCATCACAAGCGAGGAAGTCGAGGAAGCCATAAAAATCCTGAAATCCAGAGCCCCAGGCCTAGACGGGTTCTCCACCCGATTCTACAAACTATTCTGCCCCCAACTGGTGGCCCTATTAACTCGTCTTTTCAACTTGTTTGCGGTCACCAGAGTTGTCACCTGACGATGCAGGAGTCCATCACAATCCTCATCCTCAAACCCGGAAAAGACCCAAAGGATAATGGTTCGTATAGACCCATCTCATTACTAAATCTGGATGCCAACATATACTCCAACTGCCTAGCGCCTATCCTCCCCGGCATTACAGACCCAGACCAGACCGGGTTTATAACCCACAGGTCAACAAAGGACAACATCTGGAGGGCACTAGACCTTAGAGAGGTTGCCAATCAGGATGCACAACAACTTGCCCTGCTGGCCCTCGAAGCAACCAAAGCCTTTGACAAAGTGGACTGGACTTACTTATGCCTCATTCTCGAGGCCTTCAACTTTGGCCCAACGTTCCAGAGAATGACTCTGGCTAATGATCAAACTCCCAAGACTCGACTACGAGTCAACAGCCACTTATCGGACCAGATCCCTTTCACACACGGTACGAGGCAAGGGTGCCCTCTGTCCCTCCTACTCTTCGCCCTGGCCATGGAACCCCTCGCCCAACGCATCCGCCGAAGCCCACAGATCAGAGGCCCTCGGGTAGGCCCCACCCAACACAAGATTGCTCTCCACGCAGATGATGTTCTCTTGACCATCACCGACATTGAAGCTTCCATGAAGGTGGCCCTAGCTGAAATTCATAACTTCGGGAGGGTAGCAGGCTTCGCCATCAACTTTGGAAAGTCAGTGGCCCTAGGGGCAAGACTGGGCCCAGGTGAATTGGAGTCACTAGAGAATAAAAGGCCAATCCAATGGAGTGCTACATCCATACCATACTTGGGGGTCCACATCCCCACCCAACCAGCAAAAGTATATCAGACAAATTTTCTCCCCCTCTTCGCAGAATTGGAAAGAGACCTTAACCGCTGGCAATCGCAGGAGATCTCCCTTATAGGCCGCATCACAGCGTGCAAGATGAACCTTCTCCCCCGGTTCCTTTACGCCTGCTCCTGTCTCCCTGCCTCAATCCCGCTTCCCCCTCTGCAGCGGCTTCAACGGAAAATGATTGACTTTATCTGGAAAGGCAGGAAAGCACGTATCCCCGTAAAACCATGATGACCAGTATGAAACTGGGTGTACTGGGGGTTCCAGACCTCCACAAATACCAAATTGTGGCGCAGCTGGACCACTTCCAAGCATGGGGAAATCGCTTCGGAGAACCCAAAGTGGGTGGAGATTGAACAATCCCGTCTTCCTCTCCCCTCCGCTTCCTCCCGTTCACCCCCCCCCCCGCACTGCGCAGAACCTGGCCAGACGTTCTGACCTCAACGAAACAATCATTGAGGGCCTGGGACTGGGCCCTCAGACACAGAGGTATCCCAAGGGACTTGAGCACATTCTTCCCAATCTTCGTTAACCGAGCGTTCTCCCCAGGCGCATACCCAAGGAACTTTAGAAACTGGGTAGCAGGGGGCCTCAAAGCACTGGGGCAGCTCTTTGTGGAGGACCCCCCCGCACTTTCGAACAATGCAAAGCAGCCTTTCAACTTGCGGAAACGGACAGGTTTTCCTATGCACAACTGAGGCACTGGTGCTCCCACCCCCAAATCCGAGCAGCAGCAACTCGAGCCCCCGCCCCCCTGGAACTCACAATAAACGACCTGCCAGCCCAGGGGAAGATTTCGGCCCTTTATAAACTATTGCAGGAGGATCCTTTCCTCACTAAGCCCGCCTACATGGCCCAATGGGAGGCGGACCTAGGTCACGATATAGAGGACCATTCCTGGACGGACATTTGGACGAGAACGCGCACGGCCTCCCCCTGCATCACTAATCGGGAATGCGCCCACAAACTGTTGTTGCGCTTGTATTTCCCCCCCATCCCCTGCGCCTCCACCACTTCCAGCCGGTGCTGGATCCACATTGCTAGCGTCTCTGCAGCCTCCCAGGATCCTACTTCCACATGTGGTGGACATTCCCAAAGGTAAAGGTGTTCTGGTCCCACTGCCTCGCTGCAATAAAAGATATCACCCAGGTGAAGATTCTGCTGGCCCCCGAACAGGTTCTTCTGGGGATCCCAACCCCAGAGTCCTACCTAAGGTCAGGGCGGATGGTAGCACTGATAACCCAACTCCTGCTGGCGGCCAAAATCACGGTGGCACACACATGGAAGTCCGCTGACGGCCCCCTGATGGCCCTCTGGTGGATCAAAATCTGGGATATCCTAATCGCCGAAAAGGTCACGGCCATCAAGGCGGGCCTCCTCCATTGCTTTATAAACATTTGGGCCCTGCCGTTAGAATAACTATCCGGTTCTGACCTACAAGCCATGCTTGATCGCGAGAGCCCTTCACGCCACCAGCGAACTCTTTGTGCCTGATCTGGCCCATTGAGACTGGAACGGAGGCCCACCTTGAGATAATGGGGGAGGGAGGTGGGGATGATGCCAATCTGTATTCTTAAGGGGCTGCAAACAATTGTTAATGTATATGCTCTCCCGTGTGTTGGGATATAAATAAAAAAAAGTTTTTAAAAAAAAGAAGACTAGCCTATATTGTGCACGTTTGGGCCAGACCATATAACCTGGCAATAGCAGGATTAACCATAATCTTAGCTTTTGGTGTGGTCATTGAATTAAGATGGTGCTCAAATGGTAACATGTACAAAAACCCAGCAACACATATCAGGGCACCGCAGCTTTGCACGAGCAATGCAGATTTTCACATGCACACAGACCTCAGCCTTACATGTGCACACCCAACCTTTCACATCCTACATACCCTTTCACATGCATGTACACCAAAGACTCACATGTGCACACTCTGCCCGTCACATACATGCATGCCACCTCCTTTCAATGCATGCAAACAATAGCCTTTTGCATGCGCACATGGAAAACCTATCATATCTAAGGACATTGCAGTCCGAGTGGAATATAGAGCTCAACAAAGGTGGGCAGAGGAGGGATGTGAATCAGAAGACAACTGACTTAGGCAGCATGAGGTGTGAGAAAAGAATAGATGAAAGAAGAACAACTGAGATGAGATAAGGGGAGATTGGCAAAAGAGGCAATTATAGGGTCTGGTGGATAAATGAGAGCAAAAAAGTGAACAAAAAGGGGGTAGAAAATCAACAAAGGGTGCAAAGGTGAGCACAAAAGTAATGAAATAGATTCTGTAGAACAGAGGAGGAAGGAATAAATGACCGATAAGAGGGGGGCTAACTCATCTAGTACCATTCTGACGCCCACCCAATATTTACAGCCAAAGGCAGATACAAGCTCGCACAGAGCAGTCACTCATACCTGCCGTTTCCATTTGCTAAAGTGCTAATTAAAAGTAAGAGTTGGGGTCAGCCTGCATCGCCTTCCTTTGTATAGGCCCTGTGCAGTCCTGGAGCTTGGTGCAAAGAATAAATGTGCTCATCTCTGAAATCAGTTGCAGTGACATGATTTATAAAATTAAAAACAATCATTACTGTATTGTGAATTACGATGCAATAACGCTGATTTTATGTCTTGCCTCCACTTTCGTTGCTCCTCAGGTTGAAAAAAAACTAGAGATTCCCAGTCAGAGGTCATTCTTTTGGTTGGCATCTGGGTGGCAAAGGAGCTCATGGATTCACCTGTTACAGTGGCCAGTTGCCACAGTGTGAACCCTTCTGTTCTTCCCTTGGTCATTCAGGAATCCTCAGTTTAAATGGTGTGCCAAGTTCTCGGACTGGGGCCTGGAAATTGAGAGAGAAAGCTTGCATGGTAAAGGTTTGAAACCCAAACTGGTTTTGGCACCCCAGAATTCCAAGATGCCTGCCACCCTGGAGTAAGTCTTCATAGCAAAGATTATGAAGAGTTTTAACCCTTACAAACCAGCGTTTTACTTCAACATTCTTCTTTGGGGCATTCCGTTAGTTCTTTAATCCTTATAGTTTCCCCCCTTTGAACCCATTTTGCCTATTGACATTATACGGCATACACTAAAAAGAGGCTTTTTGGTGGCAATCACTTCAGCACAAAGGTTGAGGGAGGTTGGGACTGCTCCGTGTAAACTGCCCTTCCTTCATATCCAGTCATAGGCTTTCTTAGGTGTGAATCTTCCTTTTTGCCTAGTAATTTTTATTTTTTTTACAAACTTGATTTTTAATTTTCTTCTCAAGAGCACCAAATATAACATACATTGAGAGATGAAATATAACGTATTCCTCCATAACCAACTTTCTGTTCCCTTCACAGTCTTGCAACAGCTCATGAGTTAACAATTTTAACAACTCAACCCCCCGCCTTCCGCTTTCTTCATTAACCTAGTTACTTGGTTGAGTAGGCACATATAAGATCATTGCAGGTAAGTCCACTCTCACAGGGCACGCTTATTCACATGATGGAGATCCCACGAAGGAGCTTTGGCTTATAAAACATCCCTGTCCTCCATGAATTCATGCAGAGGCATCAAGACATTTAGGTATTTTGGGTACGAGCCATATGCCAACGCCGTTATCTTTTCCATTGCCATTATACCCCACAACCTCATCCATCATGCGGCCACCACCGGACCTTGTTTGGTTTTCCACATGTGCGCCAGATTAATTCTAGCCGCGCCTAGCATATGAGTGATCAGAGAAGCCCTATTCCCCGTCTTCGCGTAACATCCCTCTACTGTTTCCCCCAGCAGAACCACTGCTGGGTCCAAAGGTAGCTGAACTCCCACAACCCTCTTAATATGGCTCAGGATTTCCTTCCATTACACTTCTGCCACTGGGCAGGCCCACCACATTTGAATCCGATCCCCCACAGCCCCTCCAACATAATGAGGGATAGCTCGGCTGGATGGAATGCATTCGTTGTGGGGTCATATACCACCTCATGCAGATTTTGCATGCTGCCTCTTTAATTGTGGCGCACTTGGAGCTTTTATTGGCCCTGCACCATATTTGGCTCCATGTTTCCCCAAGTAATGGTTTCCCTACATCTGTTGCCCATTTCTGCATGTATGGTAAGGTTTCCTCCGGTCCGCCCTACACAGTAATCGATATAACCTTGACACCCCTTTCTCTGGCACTCCTTCCTTTACAGTAAGTTCCAGTCTTTCCTTTACAGTAAGTTCCAGTCCGCTTAGGTCCTGAACCACCCCCTCTTTTACTTTGGTGTTCGTGATCCAGTGTCAGACTTGGATATAGCGGAGTCGCTCACTTTCGGGGATCTGGAATTTATCTCTACAATCTTGGAATGTCACAGGTGTCCCCTCAGTGTAGAAATCCCCTAGCGTCAGGGTTGCTCCCCCTTGGCCCCCCAGTGTGTCCAGAAGTTAGGTTGCATGTCTGGTGTGAAATCCGGGTTGTGGGCTACCGGTGTGAGTGGACCTCCTCCGATCTTTATCCCTTTCCCCCGTAGAGCTTTGTCCAAGTACCACACAGTGGCATTTGTCGTTTCCAACAACATTCCTCCACTTCCCCTATGTTATGATGCTAAGAAGCCCAGACACTCTAAGGGGGTCGTAGTTGCTTCTTTTTCCAAAGCGCCCATCGGTTCTGATTTTCCCCCGGGACCCAGTGCAGCACTGGCACCACTTGTGCTGCCCTTAGATATCTGCTGAGATCCGGTACCCCCAACCACCCCAGTGCTTGTGGCCGAAACAGGACTTTCCTAGGAACTCTGGCCTTTTTCCCCCTTCCAGATGAAAGTCATTACCTCTCTCTGTACGTTTTTAATTGCCGGGCCTGGGATTCGTATTGGGAGAGCTCCCATCACATATAGGAACTTGGGCAGAAGAGACATCTTGACCGCCGCTATATGCGCAAACCAAGAAAACGCCTGCATATCCCAATGCTTAAGCTCCTCTGTAAACATCTTCAATAACCAAGCTGAGAACTTACCTGTAACCTGTGTGCCCTGATACCCTCGGGTGCTTTACAAATGATTAAACAAAACAAACAAACAAAACAATAGGTCTGGAATGTTTGCTCCATAGAGCCTCCCATATGTGGGTTTCAGGTGTATTCCCAGGTATTTAATGGACCATTGTTCCCACTTGAGCAGAAAACGTGTCCCCATTCTAGCATTTGCCCTGGGTCTTCAGTGACATTAAGTGCCATAGATTTTGTGTAGTTAATGTGGAAACCTGAGACCCTGGCAAAACCATCCAGCAGCTTTATATCTTCAGGGAGCGAACGAGCGGTGTCCCCCAGGAACAACAATATGTTGTCCGTGTAGAGGGCCATTTTCTGGAAGCCGCTGTCACTTGCTTCTACCTCTTTGATTGCTTGTTCATCTCCCGCCCTCAGAGCCAGGGGCTCCATGGCGATGGCAAAAGCCAGCAGAGACAGTGGACACCCTTGCTTTGTGAATCGGGATACTCTCAGTGATATGGCCATTAATCATCAGGTGAGTGGTTGGGTTCCCATAGTTTGCCAAGACCATAAGAGTAAAAATCGGCCTGCACCCAAACTTTGAGGGTCAGTTGTAAAAAACCCCAGTCGAGGCCGTCGAAGGCTCTAGAAAAATCTCCTCCGTTCCCATTCAATGCTATTTATGGCCCTCCGGACATTGTCATAAGTGTGGCGCCCCCTCACAAAACCGGCCTGGTCCGGATGTACAATTTTTGGGAGGATTTTTGCGAGCCTCTGAGCCAGGACTGTGGAGTATATTTTTGCATCTCCATTTAGTAAAGAGATAGAGCGGTAACTCGCACAATCGGATGGATCCCCGTCGGGTTTTAACAGGAGTACCGTGGTGGCTGGGCCCATATCTCCCAAGGCCTACCCTGTGTCCCTAATGTGGTTGAAGAGCTCTGTCAGAGGACCTACCAGGATGGGCTTAAATGCCTTGTAATATACATTGCATAATGAGTAGATTGCCTAAAATCCAAAAATTAAATCACCTTAGTACCAAGGTAATGAATCTTAGCAATGTATCTTGTATGCATCATATGGAGGAAGATAAGAGGTGACAGAAAAAAGTAGAGAAAAGTACCTTGATCATGAGTCTGTGAAAGTTTCTTGCACAGACTCATGATCAAGGTACTTTTCTTGGATTTTAGGCGATCTACTCACCTATATAAACTACTGGAATTGATCCTGTATTACTGCTGCCAACAGAGCATTAGAGACAATCTCGGGGCACCTATGCAAGGTATGATAAAGTATGATATATAATAGACCCTACAATACACTAAAAGCAAAATGTGAGCAAGACAGATTCTGAGAATTATGATCTCTCTTATAGATACCCTGAAAAAATGTGCCACTGAAGTTTAGAAAATGATGAAGGTTTATGAAGAAGAATATACTTTGAAGAACCATTATAATCACTCCTCATGAAGGGAATCTTTTTCCCGAAACGCGTTGAGAATGCTATGTACCATTTCCTGTGAATAATAACAGAGACTGTTACATATTTGCCTATTTTTGTATTCCATACAATAGATCAAACCTTTGGATTAAATTTGATGTACGTGAATACATGTTATATCTATAATAACCAACAGATTGATATTTGTGATTAAACAAATATCAGTCCTCCTGAAAATCACTGTGAAGATTATTTGTTATGAACATTGCTATGCTATAGAATATCAGGTTGCAGAGATACCTCTTTTAAATCTTCTTTAGAGATATACCGAAAATTGTATTAAGCAAACAATTACCATTAAAATTAACTTTTGGGAAAAGAAACTTTTCCCAAAATATGTAGATATACATCTTGTCCTAGAAAGCTATACGTACTGACTGTCTAGCTACAGTACCTTGAGCGTGCAGGGGACGCAAGGGGTCCACAACCTATGGATACCCTCTCTTCCTTTGTTTTCTAAAACTCACAACCTAGTGTCAGGGTTGTGGCTCACTCCTCTGCACCGCCTTACGAATTAAAAAACCACTAAACAGGTCCCTTCCTGAATCATTTAGGTGTGCATATGTGTTCATTTCTTTTCTTTTTTCTCCTAATCCAGCCTCTGTGGAGGTGGAACATTAGCCTTATTTGGAGACAACGGCTACCTTGAACAAAACAGCAGCTTTCAGGTAGTCATAAAGTCTGTTTATTACCTCTGGAGTTCAGACCGGGAAGAAGGCTTCAGTAGCCTCCATCAGCCGATGGATCGGGCAGGCCAGTACGCACAATCCAACTCTCCCTCCCAAAGAAATAAAATGGGCCGTATTTGGAATATTAACTGAGGCATTACCAACATCATCTACTACTTTGCTTTGGCTGGACTAGATGTTTTTTGCCATCACAATAAAATTGAGCTGCAGTTATTGATATTCACACAAACAAAGAGCCAACTACCATCAGTTATTACACATGCATTCATACAATCACAATCCTACACCATCGTCCTCATCCCTGGTCTAAAAGGATGACTTTAGAGACCATCCTGGGGTCATCTGATGATCATCGAACTACACTAGAAGTCATTCCCACATCATCAGACGTCATCACACTGTTAAAGTCCTCAGCAAATATCTCAGAAGGGGATGGGCTTAGGATGACAATGAATATGCTAATATCATCCCCATTTTGGAAAACTCTTTGTTCCTGATGCTTTTAGGATGACCTACTGATCACTTCAAGAGATTGCATGTTTGTTCCTGATGATTTGGAGATGACCTGCTGATTACTTCAAGAGCATTGCCATGAAACATGTTTGTTCTTGATGATTTACTGATTACTTCAGAACGTCAGAGTTTGTAGGTTGATATGCGGACCAATACAGATTGTCATTCTGCTTTTGCTTAGTTGCTTATGCTGAATGATCCCCCACCGTGGCAAGGGTAAAGCATGAGAGTATGTTGGGCCAAAGTGGAAGCCAGAGGCCTAAACATAGCATGCACCCGTGAGAATCCTTTGCCATACCAGTCAAAAGCAGGCACCCATCACCCTCACAATCCCCAATGTGGCATGGATAAAGCCTGAGACTATGTTAGGCCAAAGTGGAAGAAAGAGGCCTAAACATAGCATGCACCCACTGGGTGAGAATCCTTTTCCATCCCAGTCAAAAGCAGGAAGCCAGCACCCTCACAATCAATACATTTCCATGCTGACTTGTTGGGTAAGAGTTGATGTAGTCCCACTGTGCGAGAATACACAATACTAATCTGCTTGGTATTAGGTAAACCCACCTTTTGGTATAGGTCTGAACTACAAAGGTTGGCAGTGTGACTGAGCAGCCACGCCCATCTCAAGAGGGATAACTGTGAGCTGTAGAGCTGTACAAATTAAATCTGTAAATACAAGTAGCCAAGTAACACTTACACTCAAGGTTTCAGTTATAAATAGTTGTTTATTTTAATTAACATCAATTTTTAAATAAGCGTTCTTTAGAAAGGCAATTCATGTAACAATGTAAATATACTTTAAAATTACTTTTCATAATCAGAGCAAGTTAGTGGATAACTTTTGAATATGCTTCATACACAATTGCTACACCCTGGGGTGACTTCAATCACAAGGACAGTAATGGCATTTATGGAAAGGTTTAAGGAAGGAAAAAGGTTAAAGAGGTTCTCAGTATATGTGAGGACAACTAAATCTTTCAATGAAATCTAGGGTATCCAGTCAATATGTCGAAAACATTTTTTCAAAATATCAAAATGTCGAACCAAAAGTGGCGAATTATTTTTAAAGAATGTATTGTTTATTTTATAGGGTTTCATTTTGTTAGCAAAAAAAATCTTTTAAAAAAAAACGTGGGGGGGGGGCTTAAAGGGGGATCCCCACCAAAATTATTTTTTTTTTTAAAAAAGGCATTCGAATTTTTTTTTCCAGCACTTTTGGTTCGACATTTAGCTATTTCGAAATAATGACTATCCGAAAATTCACTATAAACCGAAATCTAGACAAGCCTTTCCCAGCAGTAACAATCTAAAACAAGTTACTACCTATGAGGGACAAACCATATCAAAGTCAGTGGGCTAGAAGAGTCTGCAGGGAGCCAGGACAGCCAAAGTCAATTTGAAAAACAGTCTTTGGAGCGGAGGTACTTCTTAGAATCAAAAGGCTTGCACAAAGTTGGAGAGTTTGTTATAAAATCACTTGTAGGGTCACAAGCTGTGAAAACAGAGTTGGAATCAACTCTAAAAGTAAGCCACTGCAATTCCCAACTGAGAAAACCAAGGCTACAAGACAGTGAGTTAAGTACCCCAAGTCTAAACAATACCTCTGGTTTGAAGAAGAGTGGTCCAGCTAGCTTCTGTCCTGCTACAGCATTAGCGACCCCGTGTTCCTGAGCCTCAGTTGTGGGGACAAGAGGGAGGTAGAGAATTGATTTGAGCAAATGAAAAAATGCCTTTTTTTTTGTAAAGGGGGCTGTGGTGTTGGAGGAGTAAATATGCAGATCAGCAAAGAGACACCACTAGCTACCCATCTCAGCCACAATGTAGTTGTAGGATTAGCTACTCAACCCAAGATGTTTGATATCATCGGGTTGCATGTTCGACTAAAGGCATAGTGTCAAAAGAATATATTTTAGTTTTTATATCTCAAATTTTATTTCATCACATATAAAAAAGAACCAATACATGCAAAAGTTATTTGAAGAGTGGCACAGAGGGCACCAGAAGTGGAATAAAGTCCACGCTTTTAGCTGTTTCTATAACAAATGCAGGTCTAAATCATGTGCATTTTTTGGTTACATGATGTTACTAACAGTGAATAAGGCCATGTCTAGATATTGACAAAACATCGGGTAACAGCGTGTATTGGTTCTTTTTATATGTTTTTTATATGTGATGAAAATAAACTGTTTGAGATATAAAAACTAAAATATGTACTTTTGAGTTTCAGCACAGCAGCAGGGCTTCACCAGGCAACTCAAAGGTCCAGGAGGATGCAGCAAGCTTCGTTCACGGTTTCTTCGTCGGGTGTTTCTCCCAGTGGTTTACTATGCCTCTAGTCCCAAAACCCTCGCTTTTTAAGCAGGTTTCTCCCATTCATGCACAGCCTAGGCTGTCAATGACACATCAGGGTCGCTGTCCTGAAACGACAGCCAGCCAGCCAGCCATTCAGGACTGGTTGCATTCAGGCATTCCTAGAGACAAAGGACAGGGGAGTTTCGGGACCCTCCCTCACATCCTGTCCTTCCAGACACACTGGAAACAGAGGAAACAGAGGCAGGCCTTAGGGCTGAAGTGCGCCAAAGGCAAGACAAACACAGGGCTCCAATCTGTTCGATGCACAAAGTAAAAGCCAAGAAAGACCTCACAAATAGAAAATGGCAAAAAAGAAGACAGGGGCCGTTTTTATATAATGGTCACCCCTGGGTGCTATACTGCAGCTGAGGGTTCAGGCTGCTGTAGAAAAGCACAATGGTAGGACAAATTAAACCACTGCCACTAGCCATTTAAAAGTAGGGCGGGCAACATACAAATGTTACATGAAAATGTAGGATAAGGGGCTACTAGGTAACCCCCCCAGCACTCCACTTAGGATGGTGTGTGCTGGACCCACAAAGAGAAAAGGCAAGTAAAGTCAATTTCACTTTACTATTCTTGGGAACAGTAGTTTACACAAGAAAAGGTATTTTAAACCTTATGGGAAATCTAAAGGATTTCTCAGTGACACTGCACTGAAGGTGCTGTGTGTCACCATACAAAAAGTAGATGCATATGGATTTTGTCAGATTCCAAAACAGTGAAAACACATAATCCAAAGGTCAAAGCACATGAGGCAGTGGGAAAAGGGTCTCACTCACTCCAGGGTTAAAATGAAAAAGCCCTCAGTCCAGCAAAAGAGCTGCGGGTCTCTAAGGTTGAAGGGAATTAGCACTGAAATGAGAATTCTCCCCAACATGACTGCACCAACATATGGCAGCATTCACATGCACTCCTTCACACATTTTTCATGTTTGTTTTGCGCAAAATCCAATAATCAACAACCATAATGAAAAGTACTTCCAGGATAAAAAAAACAAAAGAAAAGGATCCAAAAAAGAAAGAAGCAATAAACAAATGGAACCACAAAGTCCCATCAACTGAGGTCTCAACTACCCACAACCTACCAAATACAAGCAACAACAAATCACAAACAGCAAAGACTAAACACAAAAGACCATGAAAAACACCAATTGAAAGAGGACGCCCACTAAGGAACACAACCCACGCATCATGCCTCACCACAACAATGACAAAGAAGTCAGAAAAGACAACAGAAATAATAAGAAATCCCAAACCACTCGGGAAGGCACGAACCAGCATGATCCCACAACCCCAAAAAAACTTGACAAACAATCTGAGATGGCCCAAGGAGACATACAAATAACAGAGCAAAGACAGACTACAATGCTTGCTACCTGTCCACATATGACAATGTGGTAAACAAAAACAGCACAGCAACAATGAACCGACAGCCAACAAGCTTCACAAATACACACCCAACCAGAACACAAACGGATGACAACTATTAAACCATCGCAACCCGGTTTCCACCATGGACAATACCCCAACCAGAACAAAGATCATATTGGAAACCATCACACTCACTCTACACCCTCCTATATCACCAAGGCTGGAACAACAGAGGGGTAGCTACCCTATTTACCACCCGGAAACAAACCAACCCCACCATAACCCTTATCGGTCTACTCGACAAAGAGACTGACCCAACAAAGAACAATCCCACCCAAAAGACTCAACCGGGAAAAACCCACCTGGAACGGAAACCCAACCAACAACACACCGGTCAGAACAAACAATACTAACAACAACACAAAAGGTAAATCCAGCAAACTACAGTGCAGCCTCCTCAACATTAGATCCATGGCAAACCACTCAACAGAAATCAATGACCTCAGCGAAGGAGGCACAGACGTGCTTTTCCTTACTGAAACCTGGCTATCAGACAACTATAAAGCCATTGCGAATGAAGCAATACCCGACAATTATAAATTAATACATGCCAACAGAGAAAACTGAAGAGGTGGAATCGCAATTATACACAGAAAACACGCCTGAGCATCTCAAATCATCACAACCAACGTGGAAGACTATGAATCCCTCCAAATCAAGATATAACTCAAATGACCTATCCAACATAGTATTCATACTGATCTACAAACCATCTTCTTACAACCCCAGCTTTGCAACAAAACTAGCGGACGAGGCCGCCATGCTATAACCCACCACGACAACCTAGGTGAAAGAGATCCCACCGATACAACAGAAGACACACTCAACAATTGGATCACCAAGGCCATTGACCAATTAGCACCAGCTAAAACATTCAAAGCAACACCAAAAAAACTGGCAGGAAAATAGTTCACAGAAGAACTGAAAAAACACCCAAAAAAAATCAACTGCAAAACGGAGAGAACAATACACCAGACAATACTAAATAAAATACCAAAGACAATTCAAACTGTACAAAGCAACAATCCTCAAAGCAAAAAAATAAAATAAAAATAACTACTACGCCACAAGAATCAGCAAACAATTCACATAAAGAACTCCATCACCCCTACGCACTTTGTGACAGACACTTACACAAGAGCAGGGTCTGCGTAGTAGCTGCACAACGGTTACTGCCTCTGCGGGCCTATATATGTAGACACTTACACCAGAGCAGGGTGTGTGTAGTAGCTGCACAGCAGTTACTGCCTCTGCTGGCATTATACTGTGCAGGTATAATTATATATTTAGTCACTTACACCTGAGCAGGGTCTTTGTAGCAGCTGCACAGCAGTTACTGCCTCTGTGAGCATTAGCCTGTGCAGATATTATTAGATATGTAATCACTTACACCAGAGAATGGCCTGTGTAGTAGCTGCATCGCAGTTACTGAGTCTGCGAGCATTATCCGGCACAGGTAGGTGTGTCTGTGTGTATATATGTCTTGAGACTGTTTTTTCTTGCAGCCAGAGTGAGAGGCACTCCCCAGTTCTGTGAAGAAACACCAGGAACTCAGTAGTTTATCAAAAAATGGTCCCCTATTTATAGACCATGCACAACACATGACTATTAGTAAAAACCACCTAAAATGTGGTGCTCCAAAAATGTATGGCCCCAAATGAACTAATATATATATATTTAGTAACTTACACCAGAGCACAGTGTGTGTAGTAGCTGCATGTATTATTAGATATGTAGTCACTTACACCAGAGCATAGCATGTGTAGTAGCTGCACAGCAGTTACTGCGTCTGCAAGCATTTTCCGGCACAGGTATATATATATATATATATATATATATAGAGAGAGAGTAACTTACATCAGAGCACGGTCTGTGTAGTAGCTGCACAGCAGTTACTGCCTCTGCAAACATTGCAGAGCCTGACCCGTACCGTAAATGAGCTTCGGAGCAGCTATTGTGTCTATAATACCAAAAACAGGCTGCCCCGTGTAATTTCAAAACCAGATGTTTAGAAAATCACGTATTATACAATATTTAATTTCAACAAGTGATAAGTACAATACAAGGAATTACAGCTTCAACGTGCATTCCTAGAGGTTGCAAAAGGGCGCCTCTTAACAATATAACAACAAAGGGATGAGAACGTCTTAGTTGATGGATGCTAAAATAAATGTATATAAAATTCACTAAAAGAGCTGGATGGCATTCACTCACCTGATGCTGCCTGGAAACTGGACCTGCGCGTTTTGTAAAGGGTAGTTTTCTATTTCCTATTCGAGAAACGGACCATAGCAAGGACCACCTCCACTTCATCACGTGGGCTGCTCTGCATCACGTGGGTTTAAACGTTCAATTCGTCATCTTTTTTACAGGAGAGGGAAGGCAAGGTGTTGTGGGAGCAATTCCTCCCTGGTAGCCTAGTTCCCATCCGAGAAAAGGACCATAGCAACGACGCGCCTACTCTTCTTCATGTGACCTCCGATGTCATCCGTGTGATTTCCGGAGCAATGAAGTGCTTAGCACGTTCAGTGAGCGGCTGGGGCGGAGCGCGAATTTCCTAACGCCCTGGCTGCCGGTGCAAGTGCAACCTTTGGCTTGCAGTGGATGGGGTGGGGGTTTTCTCTGGGGACACTGCCTGCCTCTGGCTTGGGCATTTTCCTTGGGATACCGGAAACGTTTATATGAGACCCTGGAGAGTCCTGGGCGGCAAGGCTTTTGGCTGCCAGGTTGCAGGAACAGCAGCAACCCGTGTGCTCTTGGCTGGCTGTAAATACAATTTGCATTTTATTCCGGATACCGTGAAAGTTCCTGCAGGACACCCAATTTCCATAGTCGAGCGGGAAATTGCATTTACTTTAAAAATCATGCTCAGCTATTTATCATGAAAGGTATGGATGGCTAAGAAAAGGAACAGGGAGACCATGTATGATGGTGTTTAACTGATCAAAGAGGGCTAATAGAGTGATTTAATGTTTCATGAGGGTGTGATTATTAGGATGGGTGGTTTTAAAGGGGGTTGGCTGGGGCTATCTGCCTGTGGTTTGGGATTGGCACACAGGCATCTGTTTCAAGGGGGAAGGGGCATCTTGCTATTTGGAGGGAGGATGGGGCATTATGGTATTGGTCTAGACTAGAAGGAGGGATGGGGCACCTTGGTGGGGTCTGAATGGTTGGATAGGGACATGCTGGTGTGGGTCTAGTGGGAAGGGGCACATTTGTGTGGATCTGGAGAAAAGGGGCACATTTGTGTGGGACTGGAGTGAGGGATAGGACATAGTTGTGTGGGGCTGGAGGGACAGATAGAACATAGTGGTGTGTGTCTTGAGGGAGGGAGGGATAGGACATAGTAGTGTGGGTCTGGGGGAGGGTTGGGGTACATTAGTGTGGGTCTTGGGAAGGGTGGAGGACATGGGTGTGTTTCCGCAGGGAGAGATGGGGCACAGTAGGTCTGGAGGGTGGCATGGGTCATCTAGGTGTGGGTTGGGAAGTTGGACGGGGCATCTCGGTGTGGCTCTGGAGGGAGGTTGTGGGGTCACATTGGTGTGGGTCTGGGCAGAGGGATGGTGCACATGGGTGTGTTTCTGGAGGGAGAGATGGGGCACAGTGGGTCTGGAGGGTGGCATGGGTTATCTAGGTGTGGGTTAGGAAGTGGGACGGGGCATGTTGGTGTGGGTCTGGAAGGATGGGATGAGGCACATTGGTGTGGGTCTGGGCGGATAGGGGCATACTAGGACGAGTGGTTTCAGAGGGGGTTGGCTGGGGCTATCTGCATGTGAATCAGGATTGGCACATGGGCATATGATGCAAGGGGAAGGTGCATCTTGCTATGTGGAGGGAGGATGGGGCATTATGGTATTGGTCTAGAGGGAGGGGTGCGGCATATTGGTGTGGGTCTGAGAGGAAGAGATGGTGCACATGGGTGTGGGTCTGGAGGGAGGGATGGGGACATTGCTGTGGGTATGAAGTGAGACATAGGACACTGGTGTGCATCTGGAGGGAGAGATGGGGCACATTGGTGTGGGTCTGGAGGGAGGGATTGGGGCTCATTGGGCAGAGGAAGGATGGGGCATCTTTCTGTGTGGAGCAGTGGCGGCCGCTTTAATAGGGCGGAGGGGCGCCGCCCCCCCACCCATAGCCCCACAACACCAAGGAAGTGTGCACAATCTGCAGAGAAGAGAACAGTGTTCACACAAGTTCTCTGATCTTCGCCTTCTGCTCTGCATAATTTTTGCACAGCGTGGCAGCAAATTAAATGATTAAATAATGAATCTGCCACCCGGTCTAATGTTGATGTGCTGTCTTCATGGCTGCTGGGCCTGCCACACTGACAAAGCAGGGGTGCGTCCCATTTTCTGCAGCTTTTTTCAATGTAAAATGCGTGGAGCTCGTAGCTCCACGTATTTTACGTAGCTTCATGGAATATAAGATGCTGGCGGGGCGCTAGAGAGGTGGCCCCGCCAGTATTGATCTGTGCGCAAACAGCGCACCACTGTCAGGATCTGACACCCACTGTAACTTGGCATAGCAACAAGGAATTTATTGGAATGTCATTGGCTGTTTGTCAGCCAATGACATTCATGTTTGTGGGTGGGATGATGGGCGCACGCTTGTATCCGGGGGCCCCCTTCTCAGTTCCTGCCGAGTTGTTGACTGTAGAAGACTTCTGAGCTGCACAGAGAACAGCAGAGGGCCCCCCTCTCGTACACAGCCAGGCTGGTAAGCGTGTGCGTGTTAGTGAGAAGGACACTTCCGCACGGTGCTCCCAGGACTGTCCAAGCCATGCACTGGGAATGCAGGGCCTAGTTGTGATAAGTGTGTCGCCGATGCTGTTAAGGCCAGGTAGGCCCTGCATCAACGCTCGGCTCTCACTGCTAGCGTGACAGATGTGGCATACGGTTTGGTACAGTGTGCCCAGTCTGTACTGTGGTGCCTCTAATTTTTGGCAAAGTTTAAACGCGCGCACTTTGAAAATGTGGCATTTTTAAAGTCAGCAAGTAAAAAGTATATTTATGAGCGCTCGCATTACGTGCACATTTAATTTTTGGCAAGATTCGTGCTTAATGAGCAAGGCACCTCAGCTAGCATCATGTAGTTAGCATATACACACGTATTTATTGAGGGGAAACAGTAAAGCACGCTTTTGTCTTTATTCCCCAAGTATTGGAGTCACATACCTAATTACATTTGCGTCCAATTTGTGGCACTTGTCAAAATCAATAATACACAGGCGGTATTTTTTATACAATCTGTTTATAAACAGTTGACGCGCATTTTTGAATATTCCACTTTTCATGAGACTGCTCACTTATTAATATTAGCAAATGCAGACATGAGAATTTGGAAAGGAAACAAATGATCGAAGATTCACTGCACTTAATTCAAATGTATGTTCTATTCAGGGATCTAACCCGGTTAATACTTTTGCAACAGACCGCGTTAAATCAGACAAGGTTAACATACAACACAGTTAAAACCATTTTTTAAAATTCTTTCATGTTGTATTGCAAAAGTTGCAAAAATTGCATTGTTTAAAGAAGGTCAAGCAGAGAGTTAGCAGGCTTGAAAAGGAGCATGTTTATAGCACCTATTAGCATGCCACTCACTATGCGTTGCACGCTAAGATCACTGCTCTGCTGCTGGTTTAAGGATATGATAATCCGCCTCACTGATGTATTTGCCCCCTCATCTCATTTCTCACTTTTACTTCCCTTTTTTTGCACGCATGCTGTGTATGGCCATCTTATCACCTTTCAGGCCTCCTGCCACCAAGTCCCCTTTAATGGTCAGCCCACACCCAACTGCAGCTGCGCAGTGCCTCTTGCCACCCGCTGGATTCTGCCTTTATAAGTTATGGGTTAAGTTACGAAGGTGCAAAGCAACCCGTAAGGAATGGCAACTACTGTGCCTAGATACCACTTAATGAATGCCACAGATGAACCTGCTCTAGTAAGAGGGTAAAGAGGGTAAACAGTTAACCCTGTATTTTGACCCTGACCTCTCTTCCTTCCATTATTATTGCCTTTAAGAGTGGTAGCTGTCTTGTGTATTATTGGGTGATGGGGTTTTCTGCCTTTAAGGAGCTGTAATGCATCCCCTCCCACCAACGTATTGTGGTTAAACCACTGTAAAATAGCTATTGGGGGACTTTTGGTTCTGGTCACATGCAATGTATTTTAGACACTGATGGGGGCTGGGGTGTTTTTATAGTATTTTTTAATTGTTAAGACGAGCTGCCCGCCCTTCAGAATTACCTCACGTTTTATTCTGTTACATAATTTATGCAACTTCTAATTTGTCCTCATTTAATGCACACTTCCAAACATGGCCAGACCTTTGGGGTTTTGCTAATTTACCACGGTTACTGGAGTGGAAATCCATTGAAAACACAATTTCACTCTCCCGGAATATGCTTCCTGTGCATGTATGCTCATTGAGGGTAAATCACTGACCCATTCTGGAGGGAACACTGGTCACCTGCTGGGTTTATCACAGCTGTGTTAAACCGAAGCAGCCAATTTCAAGTGTTAGACCCCCCGGCCCCACACGATAGCAGCAATAAGGGGACACACTGGTGCTTGGGATGAAGCCCAGTACCTCAAGGATGAATGACACCTCCTTGTCCCACTGGGGCCTAACATGTCGAGGACAGCAAGCCATGGGACCAGGCTGGTCATTGGTCATTAGTCAAGGTGAGAAAACCCTCCTACAAACAGGACAGACAACACCAGATGCTGAGAATATTCTGCTGCCCAGGCCTCCTTCCTGCATCCTGTAGTGCTTTAATTGGGCTGTTTTACCTGATTGCATTTCAACATCAAAGGCAGTTTTATTTTAAACCTCACCACTTTTGTCATTTGACACTGGGAGGCATGGTGGAACAGAACAGCCTTTGGTAACAGGGCCTATGTTTCTTTTTTTAATATATAAGGCAACACATTTCGGTGGGCAGGGGGCTAATCCTTCAAATGTAGGGAGAGGAGGTAACTTCAGAGAGTTTGGGAGAAGGGCAAACTTACTTGTGTGGGAGCATCTAACTTCTTTATACATTCTAATGAGACTATTCTGTGCACCTTCAATGTTACAAGCAGTTAACTCTCTCCTTCACGTCTGAAACCAGACACTTGAGGACTGCTGTGAGAATTAACTGTCTCCTGTTCCCCAACATTTCAAAGTGGGGACACTAAAGCCCAATCTGCCCAATGGTCGCTACACCACTGTGTAGGGAGGGGGGGGGGGATTATCTGTGTCTTAGTATGGCCCTGATGAAAAATCTGTGTTCTCAATATAAGACATTAGAGAATTAAGTTTGGCCAGCACAGCAGATCAGGATGAAGGCATATGAATGCCAGTAACAGCATGACAAAATTATATTTTTCCATCATTACTGGATATCTATATAATGAATGTCTTTATACATACACCATAGTACCAGGTATTCTCAATGCAAACTGCTGTAAAATACACCATCACACCTGCACACGAAAGAATAATGTACCACCATTAGTATATAAAACCTAATGATTTTATGTCATATTTCTGTGGGTTTGGATAGTAAATTGCACACTTTAGAAGCCAATTTACATTGATGTGGGTTGGCCTCGCTCACTCACTTCAAAATCTCTCCGGAGACATGTACGCCCCACCAGCTTTCAAAGTCACCAGCCGCCACTGGTGTGGAGGGAGCATGGGAGATCATGGTATGGGTCTTGAGGAAGGGATTGGGCATCTTAGAGTCTGGATCAGAGGGGCGTTGTTGATCTGGAATGGAGGGACAGGGCATATAATTGGGGCATGTCGGAATTGTGGAGCATGTGGGTCAGGGCTGGAGCACTGTGGTGGGAGGGAAGGGGCATCTGGGTGTGAATTGAGGGATGGGTTATGTTTGTCTGGAGAGAAGGATGGTGGTTTATTGGAGTGGTGGGAGCATGTGTATGTCGAAGGGATGGGGTAATCTGTTGTGGTATAGAGAGAGGGCGAATGGCGCCATCGGAGTGTGAGTCTGGAGGTAGAGGTGAAGCATGTGGGTGTGGCTCTGAGGGGTCGAACATCTTGGTGTAGGTATGGACTTATTGATTACTTGCATTTGAGATGCCCAGTAGTAATGCTGCATGTTAGGGACTCCCAACCCCCATCCCATATTGACCAAAACAATGTGGACATTGCTATTCTTGGGGCCTTGCCTCCCCATATTCTCTCTTTGGAGCCCTTCAATGATCCTGAAAACCTTAGCTGGAACCTTTACCGGGGTGTTCTGAAGAACATATAGCAGCCTCAACAGCACCATTATTTTGAATAGGTTTGCCCTTCCCACCAGGGATAATG
The DNA here is from genome assembly GCF_040938575.1 of Ambystoma mexicanum. NCBI lineage: Eukaryota > Metazoa > Chordata > Amphibia > Caudata > Ambystomatidae > Ambystoma > Ambystoma mexicanum. The sequence continues at coordinate 444,311,247 of NC_090924.1, read as the reverse complement.
GGAGCACCTTCCAGTGCTTTGCATCATCCCGTGGACGGTCTGTTATCGGGTCCATATCATTCTTTATGTACTGCCCGCTCTCTACCCCCACCTTAACGCTCAAGTGCTTGGAGCAAGATTGTTCTATTACCAGGGGGCACCTCTCTGGGATCGCTGGATCCCCCTCTGTGACCGTCAGCAGAGTAGATTTAATTCTGAGCCCACTCATCTCCACTCCTTAAAAATCTAAATTAGGTACAGTATGTTTGGGGTCCCTCATATTAATGAGCACATCATCCGTGTATAACGAAATGTTTCTCGACCCCCAACCCCCAACCACGTACCTCTGGATCCAATCTGATTCGTGCCGCCAGGGGCTCCATTGCCAGCAGAAAAAGTAGTAGCAGCCATTCACTTTAACCCTTGCTTTGCGGTCTTCATATAACAGTTTAACTCACCCCACAAATCTGGGCACAAACCTGAATTTGTATATTACCGCCCGAAGGTATTCCCACCCCACTGAGTCTAATGCTTTTTCTTAATCTATTGTCATTATCGCGTGTGGACCCTTCAGGGAGGGGACTACGTTCAGCGCATTCTGCAATTTACAAATGTTAATTCTAGTCACTCTACATGGAACAAATCTGCATTGATCCACAGTCAACCATTCCATCCTCATACAATGGCTCCATGATACCCTTGGTATCTCGGAACGGTCACTGGACTGGCTGACATCCTTCCTTACTGACCGCTTTTCCCAAGTCATCCTGGACATCTTCTCCTCTCGAACTTCCCTCTCCACCTGTGGTATCCCCCAGGGTTCTATCCTCTCCCCTTGGCTCTTACATCTACCTTGCTCTGTTTGCACGCCTCATCTCCTCCAACTCCAGTGTTATGCAGATGACACACATCTGTTTTTCAAACTTCCTGCTGGCCCTCTTGTACCCTCCATCATCCCAGACTGCCTATCTGGCATCCAGTCCTGGTGCACCTCCAACTATCTTAGCCTTAATACCTGTAAAACTGAGATCCTTCCCTTCTGAACCCCTGCTCCCTCCTTCCCCCTCACTGTCGCCGCCTCCTTCGGCTGTCCGCCTGCTCCTTCTTCTGAAGCCAGAAACCTTGGAGTCTTCTTTGACTCCCCTCTCTCCTTCCTCCCTCATACTCAAGACATTACCAAGAAGTCCCACTTTCAGCTCGTCCTTCTCAAAGGAATTCCCCTTTTTCTCACTTTTCCCCAGAGGCTCAATGTTCCCTGAGCTCTGGTTCTCTCTAGGCTTGACTATTGTAATAGCCTCCTCCTGAAACTACCTTCTTCCACTCTGCGACCCTCTCCAGCTAATCCAGAATAGGGCAGCAAGACTTATCCTTGGCTTTAAGCCCAGGGACCGCGTCTCTCCTGCCCTAAACAGTATTCATTGGCTCCTGGTTGCTGCACAGATTAAATTCAAATCCCTCTGCATCATCCACAAGGCTGTCTGGGCCCGGGGACGCTATCTTCAACTTTATCTTACTACTTTTCCCCCTAGACCACTACGTTCCTTTGGCACCAAATCGGTGTGTAAAGCGTTTTGCTAAACGGAGGCTAGGTGGTCGATCGCTTTCCTCTGCTAACTCAATAGCCTCCTCCTGCATCTGCGCCTTGAGCAGGACTTTCTGAAATTCCAGAAGCTCCTCAAGAATTTCCTCTCTACCTCCTCGTTCCCTTCCTCTCTTCTCTGCTAATCCCACAGTTAACAGTTATTGTGATTGGTGTTCAGGGCCCTTATGTATCCTCAGGGCCCCTGACCTCCCACACCCAATCGGCCCAGCTCCTGCTTACCATCAGCACTTGCCTTGGCACACCCTCCGCCCTGGAGGTTCACACTTACTCCTAACGTTTGTTTGTTTATTTATTCATAATGCGCGCCAGACCCTAAGGTAACCGGGTGCAGCAGAACAAGAATATGCAAAACTTAGTGTTACAAAAATCTGGGCATTACAGTGTTAAAAATGTACACCCTCTTTTGTGCAGAATGCCCATACGCATGCGTGGCGTTTCGAGTGAGGAAATCTATTTCGGCACGCAGAGTCAGTCCTTTTGGACTCCTTACGTGGGCCACTTTACAGAGATGGAAAATCGTTTGATGGATTGATCTACAGACGATATTGGTGTTTCGGGTTAAGCTGTGCTACTTTCCTAATTTCCAACATTTGCAGCCTTGGCTTTCCCTAATCCAATAGGGTGCCTTTTAGGACCGGATTTAGTCCTGGCTTCCCCCAGCGCGACTGACCACATCACTTTGTTACGGTCACTACAGCAATTTGGCATTCACCAGAATGGTAACATCCACCTCCTGAGGAAGACGTTGTGTTTACTACCACTACACGTCGAAACCGGTTGAGAGATGAACCCTACAGGGATGCGATCTTTTGCACTTTTCCTTCCGATCCACCCTGACAATAGATTATTTGTTAATTAATTCTATTGATTGTGAACATAACAATGTCTGTTTGATGGGGACTAGACATGAATTCCTTCTCCCCATAGGTTTTTAGCATGATCCCTTTGTCTTTTAGCTTTTGGATGTATGTCACAGTATGTAGAGTTGGGTTTGAATGAGTGCACTATGAATGGCAAGTATGTGTGACATGTTTTAGCTGATTTTAGGCATATGTTTGCTGCTGTTTTGCTGTATTAAAGTGATCAGTGTTTAATTATTTGTGATTGACTCACCATTGTTTAAATTATTGGTATCACTTTCAATAAATTTTGATACACATTTTTTCAAATCGATTATTTTTTTTTTCTTTTTTTCTGGACAATCTTTTCTGTTTTTCTTTACAAATTTACAATAGTACATAGATATCCACTTTACACATTTACAGTGATACAGTATAGTGAAAGGTTAATAGCAATTAATATACAGGATGCAGAGGTTGTATAGAAATAACCACATATATACAGTTAGTCTAAGGTACGGAAGGCTCTAAAGGTGACTACAGGTTTTTAGTGTTGATGTGTTTGATCAGGTTCTTTCTAAATTGTGAGAATGGTTGGTCTGCTCTCAGGTTGTGTGGTAAGGCATTCCACAGTTTGGCAGCTGTTACAACTGATGCCGCCAATTTTGGCAAGTTTGAATCTTGGTACTGCCAGACGGTTCGAGTTAACAGTTCTTGTTGGTCTGCTAGATATATTCCCTTTTATTTTCTCCGTCAAATAGCTAGGAGCCGCGTTATTGAGAGCTGTGTGTGTCAGGGAGATCATTTTTAGATGGATTTTGTCAACAGTAGAAAGCCATTTATGTTGGCGTCTTATAGTGGAGATATGCTCCCTTTTATTTATGCCAAGTGCAGCTCTGAGGGCATTGTTTTGTAGGGTTTGGAGCCTTTGGGTGATGGCTTTATTGGCACCACAGTAGAGGGCGTTGGCAGTAGTCGAGTCGGGAGAGTATTAAGGCTCGCGCTAGGATCATACAACCATCATTGGATAGGAAAGGTTTACCTGCTCTTATTAGTTTACAGGTATAGGCCGTGGTTGATGCTAAGGAATTGACCTGTTTGGTGAATGACATAGTAGAATCAAGGTAAAAACCAAGCGTTTTACTTCCCTCGAGACCTTAATAACATTATCATCTATACTGAACTCGGAATAGTCAGGGCCTAGTTTGTTGATATTGGCCTGTGTGCCTGAATGATGAGATACTCTATTCACCAACTCCCTGTCCTTATCATGATCCCCAGAAAGCGGGAGGAGAATCTGTGTAGCATCTGCATAGGTAGTTTAGGTGATACCTAGATGGTCCAAATCATCGAAGAGGGGTTTGGTAAATATATTGTATAGGGTTGGGGAGACACAAGAACCCTGGGGGACTCTGCATGTGATCGGTATGGGGTCTACTGCAGCTGAGGCGGCGAAGACTCGCATAGTTCTCTCGCTCAGAAAGGATTCTATCCATCTGATGGCCTGGGTGGAGAAATGAGCAGCAGAGTCCAAATGTCTACAGAGGACCTTGTGGTCCACAAGGTCGAATGCATCTGAGAGATCATGTAAGAGTAGGAGTGCTGTCTTTCCTTGATCTCTCAGCTCATCTATTTTGGTCTTTACGGCGATAAGGGCTGTTTCAGTTCCATGTAATGGACGGAAGCCAGATTGTCTAGCTCTCAGAAGCTTATGTAGTTCAAGGTGTTTTTGAATCTGTGTGTAGGCCACTTTGTCCAGTATCTTCAATAGAAATGGTACTGTGGTAATGGGACGGTAATTGGTGGGGATAAGAGGGTCTAGTGTTTGCTTCTTGAGAAGCAGAGCACCCAAGATTGTTTTAAGTTGGCAGGGATATTACCTGTAGAGAAGGAGGCATTAATGAGTTTGGAGATGAAAGGAGATAAATCTCTGGCAGCATCTTTTATTATCTGTGCTGGGCAGATATCACCTTTGCAGTTAGAGGGTTTAAGGGATAGGATGATTTTCTCTATCTCTATTGTGGTGGTTTTGGTGAAGGAGAATTTGTGAATTTGTTCGTTGGGGGTAACGTAGGCGGTGACTGAGTCTGATTGGGGAGGTTAAGCGAGTCTTTTTTAGTTAGATTTTATTTTGGAGGGTGTTTATTTTATTTGCTAATGCATGTTGAATCTCAGCACACCAGGCCTGATCCTTGATGCGGGTGTCTGGTATGGCAATGGGTGACTCCAGTTCCTTCAGTATGGAGAAGAGTTCCTTCATGCTCGAGTTAGAGTTGGCAATGCGATCATTGTAAGAGTTTCGCTTTGCCAGGCAAACTTCTTGTTTATAGTGACAGGAAATGGTGGTTAAATTAGCCTTATTCTCATCAGTTGGGCATAATTTCCAGGTTGATTCACTTTTTCTTTTTATAAGGCCTTCAGTTTGGGTGTGAACCATTTATTTAAGTGGGCCTTAGGTTTGCTTGTTCGCATTTTTAGCGGGGCAATTTTGTCCATGGTGTCGAGCATGATTTTATTATATTCATGAACTAGTGCACTACGGTCTAGATTGTCTGGTAGTGCATTTAAAGTTGGGAGGATAGCAGGAATGATATTGTCCACTGTCATATTCTTTTTATTTCTGGTAGGGCAAGATGGTGCAGTAGGTAAGACTGAGGTAGATGGTCGGGAGGTTAAAGGACACCGGTGAATGGTCGGTCCGAGGTAATGGAGAGATGGAAGAGATGGCAACTGTACAGTTGGAGTCGGCGACCCAGTCTAATATTCTGCCCTTTAAATGGGTAGGAGTGTTGACTTTTTGGGATAGTCCTAGTGAGTTGAGAGTATTAGCAATAGTTGGGGCGTGCACGTCTGCTTGGACATTAAATCCTAGGTTAAAGTCCCTTAGTAATAGCAGTTATGAAGTAGGTTTGGCGTTATTGGATAGTAAACTGTGCAGATCTTCCTCAAAGGTCCCAAGCGGGCCCGGTGGTCTGTAAACCAAGTGAATGGTTAGTGATTGAGTGTTGTTTATAGGGAGTTTAGCAGTAAGGGTTTCGCAAGATTGCAAAGATTGGGTACGGGCTAGCCGTAGCGATAAGTTTGTTTTGGATATGATGACGATGCCACCTCCACGGGAACCCTCTCGGTCTTGCCTAATTATAGTATAGCCATCAGGGATGGCCAGCGAAAGAGATGGCCCTGCTGCATTGTGTAGCCAGGTCTCAGTTATAGCAATGAAGTCCAGGTTGGCTTCAGTGATTAAATCAGCTATATCGAGGGCATGGGCAACTAATGATCTTACATTGAGGAGCGCTCCTTTATAGCAATGCGCTTCTGTTTCCACTTTGATTTGAGCAACGCTAGGTGAACATCTAGAGTTAGGCTTGGGCTTGAGTTTAAGGATTCGGAAATTCGATGTAGCTAGTGAGTCAAGAGGGAGGTTAGAAGCATTACATTCCCTAATGTGTTGGGGGATCCTTTCCCGTTTGGTTGAAGGGAGAAGTCTTCTGGGCAACTCGTGAAGTTTGTTGAGTCTGGCACGTAGTTTATTTCTGTCAAACGTTGAGCTAGGCTGGGAGGCATAGGCTCTTGGTTCTGGTACAACCTGGTACTTTGAACTGACATGGTCAGAGTTATTACTTAAATTAGACCTATTTGGTAGGGTGTATGCTGACATATTCGGGTGGATAGGTGTTGACTTACATAGGGTGATTCCACTGTTACAAGCCTGGCAGTTAGTGACAAGGAATGCACATATAGCTATTATGCAAAGGATATTGGTGATCTTGACATTATGCGGGGCTATCACTTTAAATATATCAGGTTCTTAGATAGCTGTTGTAGGCAGGAACTGGTAATCTGGGTACAGTTTGTTAGGATAGTCGAGCAATCTAAGTTCACTTTACCAAGATAGTCCAAAATGTTGCAAGCTTTGGGCACTCGTATGTGCGGATTATGGTAGCCAATAATCACGCAGGTTTCCAAGCAGTCTAGGTACCATTAGCTAAAACAAACGGGCAATCTAAGTGCCATTTCCTAGAAATAGTACCTAGTGTAGCAATTTCTTGGGCACTCTAGATACGATTTTTGCTGTAGTAGCCAATCATTAAGCCGGTTTCCTAGCAGTCTAGTTATAGTTTGCTAAGACCATCCGGCAATGTTCTAAAGCAGTCCAAAGTAAAGCAAAATCTTAGATAATCTGAATGCAATTTGCTGGTGTGGCCAGTATTCAGGCAGGTTTCAAGCAGTCTAAATGCAGTTTGCTAAGAAAGGCAATCTAGATGCAGATTTCTAAAACAATCCAAAGTGTAGCAAAATCTTAGGCACTCTAAAAACAAGTTCTTAGGCACTCTATATGCAGTTTACTAGTGTAGCCAGTAATCGGGTAGGTTTACATACCATCTAAATACAATGTACTGTGAGAAGCGGCAGTCTACGTACAATTTTACTGATCTGGCCAGAGAGGCCAGTTTTCAGGCAGCATGCATCCAATTGTGTTAATAAAAGCTGGGGTGAGTTGGGTTCTAAGGCAATCTAAGTGCACCTTAACCACTGCATGTCGTGCAGGTACTCAAACAAAGTGGGCTAATATGGGCAGGTATAAAATAGTTGGCCGATCTGACATGTAATAGAAGTGGAGCGTAGGTAGGATGAAAGGCTAGAGATACAGCGCTCAGTGTAATATGCATACGAAGAACCAGTAAGCAGTAGGAAGGTGGGTGGCTTTCTCTGTAACGCAAGTTTGTGCAGCTCATTGGTTAAATCTAACATCAAATGAATGTGCTTAGATTACACAGCAGATAAGAGACTTGGAGAGTCTTCAAGGGGCTGGTCCTATACATACAAATGCCGGTGTAGTAGTGGCTGGGAACGTGCAAGTAACAAATACATAGCAATGTCAAATAACGAGGTGAGTCGTTTGGCTAGTGTAGTCTACACAGCGCTACCGATATTTGGGTGCAGGCAATATACGTAGTAAGCTCCATAGTGCAGTACATTATTTGCTCGAATAGGCATTGACTAAACGCACACGAAAAGCAGATGTGACATGCATAAAGCCCTAGTGCAAATTTAGGCAAGCATAAGGGCACATGGGTGGTAAGCAAAACAAGGTGGATGCTGATATTATGGGGTAATACAATTGTTCACCCATGGCATACAGTGTAGTCTGGGTTGTCGTATAGGAGTTAATGATAGTGTCATGCAACGTTATGTTAGCTGTCTTGATGACAACGTGAAATGGGTGCGCATAGCATAATGGGAGACAGTAATATTATCTGACGGTTGTGATGGGAGTTCAGCCCCTGGCCGTGTAGCACTCAACAACTCAAGCACTTCATCTGTGGCTCACACATGAGCTCAGACTTCCCAGCACTTATGCCCTCTTCTTGCTGCACTTGCACGTTCTGAATACCCACAAGGCATATTATGTTCGTCCTTCCTGCTTTTCCTTCCTCTGCTCTTATTAAATATTGTGTTTTGTAATTTATTTCACTCCCTTGTTCCCTCCCCTCGCCCTGTGGGTGCTTTGAAACAGTATTTTACTTGCTGTGTAAGTGTCTAACAAACAAAAAACACAACATTTATTTTGATAATAAATGGATGTATCAGCTCTCCTGTCAGTGGTAACTATTGTTGGCTGAAGCTTTTGCCAACATTTTTGCCTCCCTGTTTATCAGCGAAATTGGGCGATATGTACCACATCTATCCCCTTTTTGTGTATTACCACCACTGAAGTCTGGCACAGGTCAGCCGGGATCCTCCTCCGCACTCTCCAGGAACATCTCGTGCATGACCTCTGTTGTTCCCTGCCCCATAAACCTCCATAATTCGGCTGGTAATCAGTTTGACCTGCAGTTGTGATATATCGGCTTGGATCTCCTCCAGGGTACGATCGATCTCCAACCTTTCTCTCTGCTGCTGGCTCAGTCTGGGTAGGGGCGTATCTTCTACATACTGCTGTATCCCCGCCCCCTCCCCGGTGGTGGTCTCCCCAGCAGAGAGCCCCCGATAATAGGATGCAAACGCCTCTATTTCTTGTCTCTCGCTACGCCCCTCCCTCCCCCCGGCTCTCTGATTTCCCTCACCCATCTTGCCTCACATCGTGCCTATCTAACCATAACAGTAACCGTCCACATGTGTCTCCTGTGTCAAATATTCTTGCCTGCTTGTCCCAGTAATCTGCCAGAGCCCCATCTCGTGCCACCGTTCCGTACTTCCCGATCGCCTTGGACAGCTCCCTTCCACTCTCCACTGTGTTGAGTCTGACGTAGTCCCCCTGCCCATTCCACCTCTCTCTCAAGCTGGCTCAATCCGTCATTCCTCCCCCTGAGATGATCCTTAACCAGTTGCATCGCTTTCCCTCTAACCAACACCTTATAGGCCTTCCACAGGGTGGAGCTCTTCTCCATTGTCCGTTGGTTATTCATAAAATAGTCCTTTGATTCGTCCCGAAGAGCATCTGCGATCTTTGCTTCTTTAGGGTAAAACGCATTGCGACGCCACCCTCACCTCTGCTTCCTACCCGTTCCCCGTATCTGGACGATTAATGGGGAGTGGTTGGATATCCCTCTTGGGAGGTATTGCATCGAGATCGCCCTGCCCGCCAACTCGCCAGGAAGAAACATGTAGTCTAGCTGTGATAGGACTGCGTGCGCGTTCGAGTAGGTAGGTAGGAGTAAGGAAAAATATCGATCGACCGGATGGAAGTCCTGCCAAATGTCCCTCAGCCCTGTGGCCTCCATATAAAATCCACGTTTGGTGTGGGAATCCCCCTGTCCCCTCTGATAAGGCGCCTAATCTACTTTGGGCCTCAGTGTCATTGAAGTTCCCTCCCCTGCCCCCCCGTATCTTGCTAACCAGGTTTGAACTAACTGCAGAGTATCCGCTTGTACCGGTGGGGGTGCATATGCACAACTGAGGCATATAGTCGCTCCCTGCACGTCCCCCCTTAACAGGATACCCCCCTAATCCCTCTCCCTGGGTCTCTTTCCACATGTTTTACTTCCAGTGGTAGTTATTTCTTCCCCAAAATTGCTATCCCCTAAACCCTCTCGTGAATCCTGCATGCTCCAATGTCGTTTATGCAGGCTGTCTGAATCATGTGTTTCTTGCAGCATAACCATGTTCGCTTGATGTGGAAGGTATTTTGTAACAAAACCCCTTTTTATCTTATCCAGCAATCCGTTTACATTCCACGTTATGCAGCTTAATTAAGTTAATCTAGTGCTTACCCTGTCCGTCATTCAAAAGAGTTTGAGCCCAATAAATTTGCAGCTTTGGGGCCCCCCCCCCCGTTTCCCGAATACTCGGAACTTGAACATTAGATGGACCATTAACCTGTATCCAACTATGAAACCCCTCCCCGCCCTCCGCTTCCCCCCCCCAATGTGAATGACAGTGACCTGTATGAAACTGTTAATCCCCTCCCATGGTACACCCCCCGCACTCCACATGAAGCATCTGTCGTCCCAGAACAAGAAATCAAACTATGATCGTCCCAGCGATCCAGGGGTGTGCACCACAGTCTCTCTCTAGCTCTGCTCTGGCTGTATGTGTCATGTGCCATGCTTGCTCCTGGTCGCCCGAACCCGGGCAATGCCTGTGCACCAAAGATTTGCTTGTCCGCTGATCCCTTATCACCTGTGTAGGGCCATCAGTGGGACCCGCTTTCCAGAGCTGCCTTTGTTTTGCTCTTGTTTGTTTAGGCCCACTCCGTCGCCCAGTCCCAGGCTTCCATTGGGTTCTGAAAAAACCGGTCCCAACACCCGAAGGTCATCTAGGTGAGAGTCTAGAGGGCAGGCACATCTTGGTGTGTGGAGGGAGGAATGGGGCATTAGTATGGGTCTGGATCAGAGGGGTGGAGCATTCTGGTGCGGTCTGGATCAGAGGGGTGGGGGTATGTTGGTTTGGGTGTAAAGGGAGAAATGGGGGCACATTCGTGTGCGTCTGGAGGCAGGCGTGGGGGCAACGGTGGGTCTGGAATTGGAGGAGGGTGGTCATTAAGGTGTGGGTCTGGATGGCGGGTGTGGAAGGCGGTTTGGGGCATCATAGTATGGGTCTAGACTCTAGAGGAAGGTGTGGGGCACATTGGTGGTCTGGAGGAAAGAAGTTATGACCGACATTCAGCATTGATCTGTTTGACAGCAGTGGAGAAGGGTTCGCGGTGAACTTTCTGGTGTGCCTTTGTACACGAGACCACTGTGCAGTAGTCTAGTGTCTGCGTGTGAACGACGGAAGATGCCGGCATTCGTTCCCGGAAGAAAAGCAGAGTTGCCACAGAAACTGATGTGTCACTACACTTCTTGCCCCAGTGCTTTCTGTGAGTTTGCTGCTAGGGTTCCAGTGATTTATTTTTTTCTTTTTCCTTTTCCTTCTCCATCAAAGCGCACTGCCTTTTCATCTAACTCTATTGCTTTCTACCCTACTTCTGCGCCGATGAACCTCTGCGCTTTCTTGCCTTCTCTGTTGACAACTTCCGATGCCAGCGTTCTGCTGCCTTTCCCGCTGACACCTTGCACAGCTGAATTTCCCTCTGATCCTGTTTCCAATTGCATGCTAAAATTACAGCTTGTCTTCCTGCTACTCTGCCAATTGCTGTTTCGCACCATAGCGCTGCACCAGACCTCCCTGGTTTCTAGTTCTCTGAGTGTTTCCTCACGTACCTGACTTCACCACAGCCTGAGATCTGCGCAACAGGGTTTTTTGCCTGAGAGCGTTTCCCTGTGGCTCTTGTTGTACGTGTCTTTGAACTCCCAGGGACGCAAGAATGTCAGGTCATACCTTATTATCCTCAACGCAGATTGCCTGTATCTGATCAGGTGAATTCTGTATTCAGCATAAGAGTTAGAGATGCCCACATTTAACATAGATTAGATGCAGCAATTGGTGGCTGCAGTGCAGGGCCTTACTATAGAGGTGCAAAATCTCAAACAAGAGAATCTAACTATACACCAACACATGCCACGTGCACCAGTTTTATCCGATATCCCGCCAGGTTCTTTTTCCAGGGGTAAATATGACAGGAACATTTGCTGGACATCATGACAAAATATCCATACTCCCTTGTTTATGTGACTAGATTCAAACAGATGGCCTCAAACAGCATGGCCGGATGACGCTCTGATTACCTTGTTCCGAAGGGGCTTGTCTGAGGAACTTGAAGACCAAGTATCCCGGGTTCCTTGTTCGGCTAATCGAGCGGAAATGATAATGTTGGTAGTCCAACTAGACTTTTCGTTTACAGCAACGCCGTGCTGAGTACAGAAAATAAGACCTGCCATGCAGGCCAGTGATCCACCCCGGATGAGAGCTAAGAGTCCGGAACATGAACCCATGCAATTGGGAATAGTTGGGGGGGGGGGGTGGGCCCACTCCATGGAAGGGAGCCAAAGACTATCTTCAGGATTTGGTATGTACTGTATGTCTAAAGGACATTTAGTACATGATTGTCCTTTAGCACCACCCAGGCAATCGCCAAACGCTTGTAGGTGGAACCACGATCAGGAAGACCAGTTGGGTTCCCCAGGCCCTAAACAGCCTTCTGTGACTCCGTCGATGGTGGTGCTCAATGTCACGCTTTCCTATACAGACCACAAGTGGATTAACATACCCACACTTGTGGATTGTGGGGCAGCTGGTCTATTTATAGATGACCAGTGGGTTCTAGACAATGGTATCCCTAAACTGCAAAGAGGTAACTATCCCAGTAGAAGGGGTGGACGACACCCCTTTAATCTTGTGTCTGATTAAGGAACATACTGTGGTTGTATCTATGAATATTGCCTTGCATTCTGAAAAGGTTACCTTTGACACTATTAAAGCTGCACATTCCCCAATCATTTTGGGTTTACCATGGTTGCGATGCCACAATCCTTACATCGACTGGTCAGCGGGATCCTTTTTTCTAGGCTCTGAATTCTGTGTCCCAATGTTTGACAAACAAATCAGTAGGTCTCCATTATGCAGACTTGTTTCAGCCCACAATATATCTGGCTGCACTGGTGGATAACGTACAGCCCATCCCAGAGCCTTATCATTCGTTTCAGGAAGTGTTTTCTGACCTGTGATATAAATGATTGCCACCTCATTGACGGGATGATTGTGCTCTTGAACTAGTACCCGATAAACCTGTCACCTTTGGTTGCATGTATATTCTCGGAACAGGAGAAGGCAGTCCTGAATGAGTATTTACATACTCATTTGAAGAATGATCTCATTACAGAATCAAAATCCCTGGCTGGGGCTTACTTGTTTTTTTATCCCAATGAAAAACCCCAGTGAATTTTCATGTATCTATTACAGGGGACTCCACAAGATTACTATTCCTGACCGCTATCCCATGTCTCTAATCCCTGACATACTGGAAGCCGTTTTTGCGCTGCACAAGGCCTCCCTGGTTTCTACTTCTTGGAGATGTTTCATCGTGGACCCGACCTCACCACAGCCTAAGTTCTGCGCTACCGTTTTATTTGCCCCGGGGGTTTTTGTGATTAATCCTATGGATCCCTCACTAATTCCTTGCTTAAAGTCTCTTCCCAGGTGCCCAGGGAAAGGGAGACGCACCCTGACCTGAAAGGTGGTGTTATGCGGGAGAATCACCTGGGAGGAATAAGGGGCCCAGGGGAGTGAGATGAATCCGTGGGATGAGACATGGTATTCATCTCAAAAGATGAAAATCCAGCAATACCAAAGTCTGTAATGGCTTTTTGCAACAAACATCAGTTGGCCCACGAGATATCCATACAGAGTAACCTTACTCATGCATTCCTGGACTTGCAAAGAAATCGAGATCTTTTAGAAGTTTGGGAAACCTATAAAGTTAAGATCATCCCTCACACCCAAACACGTGGTGACAGGAAAGTCAGGAATAACATGAATGTAAACATTTTCTATACAATCTGGATTAATGACTCATTCTTATGAATTTCCTTTAAAGAATGTTATCAGGAACAAAGCAGGGTTTGATTTACAAAACTGCGTAAGTATGAACACCTACATTTTTCTTTGGGGACTTCAAGTCCCCGAATTCCCTAACTAATGGAACGTAGAAGAGGGTTGAAGAGGCACAAGGTCATCGGATTGGTCAGTTAATTAGTGTAGATGACTCACATCTGACGCAGGCTTGAGTGGCCTAAAAGGCCTCCTCAGGTGGAGGCCATGGAGAAGGAGTTGACTCTGCTAGTGAAAAGCAGAGGAAGTCCGAAGAAGAAAGCACATGATTTGAGTTGACAGCCCAAATAGAAGCTGGAGGAAGGAGAGGACGCCAGGGCCATTGCTGGGCAAATTACAGCTGCCGGTCCTGAGAGGGTTTGTGCCCCCTGAAACCTGAAGTGTAGAGGTAATGCAGTGGGAAGCATGCCGAAGGAAGGCTTCCGCCCTTGTGACCTGTTCTGCAGAGGCTGCGCAGTGAAGTGTGCAGCAGGCTGTTTGGGTGGCCGACGTGCACCAGGAAGCGTCTGGAGCAAGTTGAGCTCCAAGTGAAGCGGCGTGAATGAAGGCAGACTTGCCTGAGAGGTCTGCTGCATCGTGAAGAGCCAGAGCAGCAGATGTCCTGCGGAACGTGAGAGGAACAGAGGTGCACGGCATGTGAGTAAGTGACACTTGGGTAGTGGTAGGAGTGCAGATCAGCACTTGCATGTGAACCAGTCAGAAAACAGAAGCAGCATGTTCAGAAGAGTAAATGTGGTTCCCTAGCTATTGTATATTTAACAAAGAAACCAATTATGACTTCATGAACAGAATCCAAAAGACCGTATTCCTAGTGGGAGTTTTTAGGAAACCCAAGCAACATTGTGGGGGCAACTTTATTAAGAGTTGGTGTTCATAAGCATTGCCCAAGCAAAGAAAGGTTGGAAATAAAGCAAACTCTATCTAGCCAGTATTGCAAACAGCAGAAGGGGCTAATGCAAGGGATATATACTCTGCAACTTAGTGCCCATATTATATACAACACCTGGTGCAACTGAGATACCCACAGTGTGTGAAAACCAGGGGAGAGGTAAAAGGAGATCCTATCCCTGTCAGTCTTTGGTTGTATGTGAAGTGAGAAGAGTGGTCAGGGTATCCTGGGGACAAGCAACCAGAAGGAAAGGACCATCATTTACAGAAAAATGTTGAAGAGTAACAAAGTGAATCTATCTTCCCTAAAAAGGTGTTGAGTCTTGAAGCTGTCAGTTGTTAAATGCTATGAAGCTGTTATACGGTCTTAGTAGTGTTGTAAAAAGTTGTTCCGTCATAGGAGTAAACCGGAATTGAAATCATTTGGAGATTGTCGGCCTGACAAGGAAGCAGGCCAAGTGACAGTTGGAGGGGGCCTACAAGCTGGTCCTGATCAAAACATTGTTTTAGTAGTACTGAAGGAAAAGCCAAGTAAGGATTTTGTAAAGTAATTATATTTTCAGAAGTTGTTGGAGCGGCAGAATCAACATGACCAATGCCAACATTGAATTTTTTGTTTTAGTTCTATTGGAGGAAAAGTCAAGCCAGGGGCGTTGCTAGAGGGGGGCTAAGGGGGCTATAGCCCCTGATCTTTTGGCAATAGCCCCAGATAGAATTTCAGGAGCTACAGCCAAACGGCTAGCTAGCCCCCAGTCCCGACAGTTCTGACATCAGCTTAGCCCCGGGTCTTTTCCAGACCTAGCAACTCCCCTGAGTCAAGCCAAGTCGTTTTGAAGTTAAATTGTCTGGACAATTGGTAAATCATCCTGACCAATATAAACATTGCTGCTATTGAGGAACTGAAAACCTGTTCAGGGAAGAATCATCATCTTATAAACTATATGTTTGAACATTTTGTTGATAAATTGAACTTGCATCAGACTATATTGGAACTTGGTTGCAAAGCAGGATTTCCTTGTACTCTTATTTTTGTGAAAATCAGATTTTATTATAATTTTTGCAACACATGAAATCACCATTATTTTGTTACACTTTAGACAGAGGAACATTTGGTTCATTTCAGTGTTCAAGATATCTCCCCCCCCCTCTTCCCTCCATGCATAGTCCCTCACTTAACTAGAACCACTAAAACACAACCTGAAATACTGTCGCATCTGCCTTGTACCTCTATGTATCCCCCACCGGTTTCCTTGCCACTCAGCGTCCATACTTATTAAAAAGAAAAGAAAAAAGGGAGCCATTCTCCTTCAATGTCCATGCTGGTTTCATCCAGCAAGTGCGTAAGGTACTCCATATCATAGATTGTCTACGCTTTTTGCACCAACTCCCTTTCTGAGGGGGTCCCTCCCCTTTTTCAGTGTTGGGCGTGCAGCTACCAGCAAGGTGACCCTCTTCTCCCGCCTATTTGTGCACTACCTCCACCCCGAACAGCAACAGGCTTGACGATGGGTCCCTTTGTATCCCGTCCAGGCCTTTGAGCAACGACAACACCTCTTTGCAATACCTCTGCATGTAGGAACACCCCCACCACATATGAAAATAGTCGGCCTGCACCTTTTGAAATTGCCAGCTTCTCGAGTCCGTCCGCATGTTCATTTTTGCTGGGTACTGCCAGCGAAGGATTATCTTGTAGGCCTGCATTCTATATTGCAGGGCCTGCGTGGATTTCCTGACCACCGCCCCTTGCAGATGGCCACCCATGTCTGGTCAGAAATGTCTATTGCCAAGTCCTTAGCCCGTTTATGATATGGAATTTGTAAATTTGTAAATTTATTCCTGACTGGCAGGCATTCAGTGAGGTCCTCATGCTTCAATTCTGTATATATCCTCAATATGCATCCCTTGGTCCCACTGCCCTGCAACGGGATCCTTTTGAAGGGGTTTAGCTCCCTGCGGACGTTCTCTCCCCATCTGGAACTGGTCATTGTCCCTTTTTGAGTTTTAAATAGTGGCAGACGGAAAGCTTCCCTATACCTAGGTAATCCTCTACCGTGGACAGAGTCAGAAACTCGCTGACCTGCCCTTGATAGACCCGCCTCATACCAAGTCTGCTAGCGCCCTGGTTCAGCAATCGCATCGCGCAGGGGCAGCACCCATATACAACTGAGTGGTGATGGCCACGGGGAGAGCCATTGAGTGCCTCCCCCTCCCTCCACACTGACCAAAATACTGCCAGTGTGTCAGCACTCTTTGGAGCATGTCTCAAGACCATTCTCCCAACGTGACTGGCGTTGGGCCCTGATTGTCCATGTGTTCCCACTGCTTCTGTGTTTGTATCTGTATGGTCAACCATGATACGCAATTGTGCCAGCTTTGTAGTATGCCGCCAGATCGGGAAGACACACCCCCCGCACCATCCCCCCCAATCTACGGACTGAACCAGTGTTCTATATGCCTCTGGATCTTAGCTAGGAAGGGAGGTGGGACCACTATTGGGAGCATTTGGAATAAGAATAGGAACTTGGGGAGAACTGTCATCTTGATACAGACGGGCCGCCCATGAGGGAGTGAGCCTTCCCCACGCTGCAGGTCAAGCTGTATCTTATCCGAAAGTGGGATGTCGGAGGTCCTTCATTTCCCTTGTGACTTCCACCCCCAGGGTACCTGAATCCTTTTTTAGCCTAAAACCCATGTCTTATTGGAGGTACCCTTCTTCCCCCGTACCATTCCCAACCCCAACACTATCGATTTCTCGTGGTTAACCTTGTACCCAGACGGCTCACCATACGTTCGTAGACCCTGGAGAAGCGCGAGGACCGATGTCTCTGGTTTTGTAACAAAAAGGAGTGCATCATCCGCAAAAATGCTCCTTGTATTCTATTCCCCCTAGGCAGACTGCCCTTACTTCGGAATTATTCCTTACCTCTGTTGCCCAGGGTTCCATCACTAGCGTGTATAGTGAGGAGGAAAGGGGCAACCCTGTCTGGCTCAAGTGTATCTCCCTCGCAACCCCCCCCCCATTGCCCACCACTCTTGCCCGCAGTTCCGAATACAGGACCTCAATACACCCCACCCACTTTGTTCCCATACCAATCTTCCCCAGTAGCCCCCTTGTGAATGCCCAGTTCACCCGGTCAAAAGCTTTTTTCGACATCCAGTGAGAGGAGCACTGCACGCTCTCTCCTCACCTCTCGGGCCTCAAGTTTGTGTAGAGTTTTACTGTTATCCAAGCCCTGCCTGTTACGAATAAACCCTGATTGGTCAGCATGTACCAACCATGGCATGAGTACCTCTAACCGTGAAGCTAGTTCCCTGGTGAATATCTTGGCATCGGTATTCAGTAGGGAAATGGGACGGTGGGAACCACAATACATTGGGTCTTTACCTTGCTTGGGTAGAACTGCGGAAGTGCTTCCAGGAAAGGTGGGGGGATATCCGCCGCAGTTTGGATTGACCTGAATAGTCTAGCCATGGGTTTTGCTAGCGTTCCCGGTATTGTTTATAGAAGGCTGAGGTGTAGACATCTTTCCCTGGTGCCTTCCCGGATTTTAAGTGGGTTATGGCCTCAATACCTCCTTCCAGGTAATTTCAGCCTCTAGGTCATACTTGGCATTGGGAGCCTCCCCAGGTATTCCTGTATGGCTTGTCCGTTATTGTCTGGGGGCTGCTTGTAGAGGCCCTCCTAGAACTGAGCAAAGCATTCAGGGATGGGATGTCTCCCTGGCCTACCAAAAGATCCCCCGGGGTGCTCATACACGCGTTGCTCTTCTCTACCCTTCTCTCCTTTATTCTGTTGGCTAGCAGGGTCCTTACTTGATCGCCCCTTTCGTAATACTGCTGCTTGGCGTAGTGCAGGAGTGTATGCAACTCCTGTCGCTTATCGCACATCTTTGCCAACAACGTCCCCTCACCCTCAGCCGTGTAATTTCTGCCATCATTGCTCAAAGGTCCCTCCTCGGCCTCCCCTCTATCAGCCCTCTTTCTCTTCTTCCGGGCGCCTTCCTGTATAATGAGGCACCTGAATGTGGCCTTGGCCGCCTCCCATACCATTTTCCGCTGCACCTCCGCCGTGGCATTTGTCTTAAAGTGCTCAATCTTCTTTCGTAGGTATTCCCTGAGAAGGGCGTTGTTAGATCTCCATCTCAGGGTTCCCTGCCCTCCCGCTTCCACTCCCCATCCCACTACTACCATCTCGTGGTCCCACCAGGTCACTTATTCCACTCTCGGGAAGTCAACCATTACCCCTTGCTCCTTTGGGACCAGCAAAAAGTCTATTCTCATGTATGTTTGGTGCGGGGGCGAGAAAAAGGTGTATTCGCCCACCTGTATGTTTCTTGATCTCCACACATCTTTCTAAAAATTATCCTGAAGGAGCTGTTCCAGACCTTGTGGTCCCTCGCCTGCGTTTTTACCCGGTCCCTCTGTGCCAGCCCCCAGTCCACCTCGGGGTCTATTATGGCATTGAAGTCGCCTCTCACCATTGTCAGTCCCTCCACCCACTCTTCCAGCACTAAACATTTTTTCCTGAGGAAAGACACTTGCTGTACATTGGAGGCATGTATTGACGCTAAGGTGATCATAAAAACGCCCCTTTACTGCCATTAACCCATCCTCACCCGCACCTCTGTCAGCTGGGCTGAGCGCACCAGGACAATACCCATTCCTTCCTTCCTAGCCCTATCGGAGGCCCATTATTGCTGACCAATTTCTGCCCCCTTCAGTGCCCTTTCCGCCCCCTTTTTGTAGTGAGTTTCCTGCAAGAAGAGTACCTGCAGCTGTGTTTTGCGGAACAGGGCTGCCGTTAATGACAGTTATTTTTTTGGGGAGTTTAGTCCCTTTACATTAATTGTGGCCACCTTCCAATTAGCCATAGCGGGACTGTAATGAGGTCCTTCTAAACACCCCAGGCATGATCCCTCTCTCCCCTGGCATCTGCGACTGTTTATTATGCATGAATCTTCCTCTCCCCCCCCCCCCTGACCCTTCCTTTCCACTTGTAAACCCCTTCAAACTTGTGCGGGCAACCGTGCCCAACCGGGGTGTCCAATCCCATATCCCTGAGATACCTGTGCATCCCCTCGTCGCTAGGGTGATAGCCACCCCACTCAGCATGCACCTTGTCGATCAGTCAAGAAAACCACTCGCCCCCACTTACTTTATTCAGTCAACAGGTTGCCTTTGGTTGGCTCGACTAGGCCTTCTTAGTTTTCCTCTAGGCCGACTCCTTCCTGCCGCCCTAAGGCTGCGCGAAGGCACTATTAAATCACTCCCTCAGTCTGCGCTGTCCATCCTTCTCTTGAGATGCCCCTTCCTTAACTCTGCCACCAACCGGGTCGCTTCCTCCCCTTACTTTAGCTCGTACTGCTCTCCCCTGTACTTAAAGGAGAGGGCGAAGGGGAAGCGCCTGCAGTAGCGCACCCCCTCCTCCTGCAGCCCCTGTGTCAAGGGCCTGCACTTCATCCTCTGCTCCAGCATGTAGTTGGACAAATTCTGGTAGATCCTCACTGTGGCCCCTTCCCAATCGAGGTCTCCCACCTTGCGGGCTCTCTTCAGAATATCCTCCTTGTCTCTGTAGTTGTGGCACTTTTCCACCACTGAACGTGGTCCTTTTGCTCCCCCAGCGCCACGGTGGACCCGGTCGAAGCTTATGCATCTGTAATTGGCCTACACCCATGAGCTTCTTCAGTACCTCTGAAAGTTGGGCCTCCAGGTCCCTGTGGGATTCGCCTTCCCCCTCCTGCGAGTCCCCATATCCTCAAGTTGTTCCTCCTTTCTTTGCTTTACACATCGTCCAGTTTGCTTCAGGCCTACTTTCTAGTTACTTCACCCGGACTGCCAGACTGACATCTGATATGTCTGTGGCCCTCGGAGTGTGTTCGTGATAAAGCACAAGCTTTCCACCTCCGCCCTGAAGGCCTTCCGCTCCGTCATGATCGCCTGCACATCGTTCTGCGGGCGTCCCAGTCCACCTGCTGTCATGATGCTCCTTCCTCTATCTGCCTCTCTTCTGGGTGTAGGGCCGATGACTTGGTGGGGGGGGCACTTCCTCTCCTCGGGGTCACCCCGCAGCTGAGGCTTTGTTTCTCCTCCTCGCCTCCCTCTGCCCTATCTTGGTTCACTAGCTGTCCCTTCAGGTGTTGCCTCGTTCTGTGGCAGCTGTCTCGCTGCCTCCAATTCGCTGCAGGGCACAGCGGTGTGTTGTCCTTTTGACGTCCACAAAGCTCTCTTGTGCTCTTGAAGGACTTGCCGTGGACCTGTGTGCCCAATCTCGGGGCCGGGCATCAGCCCCATCTCCTGGAGCGCATCACCCTCCCGGCGCTCACTGGCCCAGGTGTCCTGCTCCTTGACTATTGTCAGGGACCTGCCGTCACTGCCTGGGGGCTTGGGCCGTCTCTTAACTTTTGGTGTGCCCTGCTCCTGCACTGCCTGTCTGGCCGGGCGTCCTGATTCTTTGACTGCTGTCATGTGCCGGTAATCACTGGCTTGGGGCCCGGGAACCCTGCTTAGTTTGCTGTTGCCACGCTCTTGTGGTCACCGCATCGGGGTCCGAGGCCTCCCCTGCCAGTTGGTGCGCAATGCACTTTCAGCACCTTCCGGCCCCGGTGCCCTGCTTCCTTGTCTGCTGTCCTGTGCCAATTATCACGACCTTGGGGCCCTGGGTATCGTGGATTCCCTACCTTTTTTTTTCATGCTTTTTTGATCACCACCTGTGGGCCTGGGGTTGCCCCTCGTCCTTTGGTGTGTGCAGCCCAGTCACCGCCTATTGGCCCAGGTACCCTACTTCTTCATTTGTTTTCCTGCCCCAGCCCTCACAGCCTTGGGGGGCCTGGGGCCGTCCCCAGCTTCCTGTGTGTATTGCGCACTTGCAGAGCCGGCCTTAGGGCAGGACGGGCCGGGCGACCACCTGGGGCGCCATAGTCCCCCAGGGCGCCAACTCGGGTTAGGCTTTCAAGGGCTACCCTGAGCTGGCATGGTTGGAGAAGTGTCATTTTGAAATTAAATGCGGGAGCATGCGCATTTAACAATAGGGTGCTGGCACCCTATTTAGATAATGATCGCCCGGGAGTGGGGTGATGATCATCTTATAGGGTGCCGCAGCACCCTATCGTTAAAGGCGCCGGCACCTGCGAGCGCATTTAATTTTAAAATGACACTTCTCCCACTACAAAAAAACATTTGACTCCTCCTCCACAATTGACCAGGGGCACGGCGGGAGGAGGCGGCAAATTTATTTTTTCTGCCTGGGGCGCTGCTGTCACTGAGGCCGGCACTGCGCACTTGCCTCTCTCCAGCCTGTTGCAGCTCCCCCCCAGCTCCTCCTCCTACCAAGCTGGGGGATTAGCTGTTTGTTGTACCTCTGGTGTGGCGAGGTGCCGGCTCCGTCCTCTGGTCCGATTGCTCCACAGGCGGTAGAGTACCTTTGCAGCCGCCGTGCTCCTGGTCCTCCTCCTGGTCTGGCCCCGTCTCTTACTCACTTTAGTTCCTCTCCCTGGTCCGGCATCACCGTTCCCTTCCGCGGCTAGGGACACCTCCCCCTTTGCTGTAGCGGGGTTCTGAGCCCACCCTCCGTTCCAGTCCCTCCTGTTCAGCTCAAACTGGGGTGCCGTTGGTCCTCCCTCTGGCCCAGCCTCTTCTTCACCACACAGCCTGGGACGCCATTGGAGGGCTGCTGGCCGCCCCACCTGCGTTCTCTGTCTCTTCATCGTTGCCTTTTGTCAGTTTCCTCCTGCTGCTGCGGGACGCTGGTCCACACAGTCTCTCCTCCGCTTGCCTGGGGGTCTATGCTCAAGGCCCGCGGTGGGGGTCAGGCAGCGCCGTTAATGCTGGTGGGGTGCAGAGCTCTGGTCGTATGCGGCTTTCTTGCTCTGCGCCCCTTAGCGGTCTTCTTTTATTAAACTATTAAGCAGAATTGTGTTTGAATCATGGGGAAGTGGATTTTGCCCAGGTTGTGAATAGACTTTATTTGCTTTATGAACTTGTACATTGTTTTGTACAGCCATGTATTACCTTGTTTATTTGGTGTGTGTGTGAGGGAGGGACCGATGTCCTTTATTAGATTGTTTCCTTTAGTTTATTTTACGCATGGAAATCCTTGTCAGGGTAGGTATAATGAGGCGTTTATTCAGCCTAATATTCTAATAAAATGGCATATGTTGATAAAATTGTACAACGTCATCCGTCTCACATTGCTGACCCCTCAGTTTCTCTGACGCTCTGGTTGTACTCCTTTGTCCTCCCAGGGACACAAGAGTCTCAGAGCATTCCTTATTATCTTCACCCCAATTGCCTGCATCTGATCAGGTTAGTGAAGTATGATTGCAGCATAACAGAAAGTGGGTATCTGTGGGTCTGGAAAGTTGGGATGGCTCATCTAGGTGTGGGTCTGATGGGGGCATCCTGGTGTGGAGGGAGGGATGGGGCATCATGGTATGGGTCGGGAGGGATGGGGTCTGGATTGGAGGGTTGGTGGGTTCTGGAATGGTGGGATGGGGCACATGATGTCAGTCTGGAACAGAGGGATGGGGGCATCTGTTGCTCTGGAGGGTGGCATCGGGCATCTGTGTGCAGGTCTGGAGGGTTGGGATGGGTCATGTGTGTCGGTCTGACGGGATGGATGAGGGCATCTTGTGGGCTCTGGAATGAAGGGATTGAGCATCTTGGTGTGGGTCTGGATGAGAGATGGGAACACATTGGTTTGGGCCGATTTCCTGCTCGGTTTAAGCTTTTTCCCCCTTTATCTGTGCCAGATTGGGGACTGAAGATCCCCTGGATCCAGAGGCAAAAGCTCTGTTGGGTTTTTCACCTATTTCTTTCCCCCAAGACTTTGGTTACATGTCGGTGGAATTTTTGGCAGATTACGGTAATAAGATGGATATTTTGACCAATCCTATCTTAAGACTGGAGGGGGAAAAAATCTGATTGCCAATTTTTTGTGGGGGAAAACTGAGGTAGCTGTGGAGGAATATCTTGCATTAACATGGGGAGGTTGGAAATGTCTCTACCGGTGATTACCTCTCCAGGAAGTCCTGGTATAATGGCAGAGGATACAGTGATTTGCTTTCCCCTAATTTTAATGGATACAGTTATTTTGGGATATATTTCGTTATCCCGGTGTACGCAGGTAACGCTGACCAACTTTAGATTTTCCAAATCCCTCTGTGAGACCAGGTCTGCTCTGACTGCTGTTTGCTTACTACATGAATCAATTAGAGCATTTAACACTCTAATAGAAGCCTTTTCGTAGATAAACGCAATAGGTGAATGAAAAACCTACGTTAACAGACTCTATATCCTCTTCCGTTTCCTCCCATTCGTCCCCCATCAAACATTCTATTTCCATGGATTCTTCTTTTTGGTTCTTGGGCCAACTTCGGGCTAGGTGACCAAGCTCTTTATATGAGTAACAGGTAGGTAGTTGAATTTTAGGTATCTTAAACTTGTCTTTCTTTCCCTTTCTTAACTTTGAATTCTGGTTTTCTAAATTCATACCTCTCCCTGTCTTTCCCACTATGATTTTGGTCGGATTTCCCCCTTGTTCTGATGCCAACAATGTTTGACGTGAGGAACCTTTATGATCTCTTCTTGCCCCATTTTTATGGAGGGAATGAAAATGTTTTGGCATCTGAGTAGTTTTGTGCTGTCTTCAAAGGCCAAAGTGAGAGTAGGTTTAGAACTCCCTCCTGTAAGGAAGGAGGTAGAGAGTTGATTAATTGTTCTATAGTTAACATCTCTATTAATTCAGGTAAAGTCTTTTTAGTCATCCTTAGAGCAATAGTGTTTTTGACTTGTTCCCCCCCCAACTCTAAGAGAGTTTCCCCCAGGTTTAGTTTGATATTTCTTAATCTATGTCTGTAGAAATTACTTATTTACCCTACTCTTTGCAGGAGACCTTCTTAAATATATGCCAAAGTAGTATCCCCTTGAAGATTGTGTAACTGATACAATGCTTGTAATTCACCTTTGATTAATGGTCTTAAGTGTGAGACACCTGAAGGTGTCCCCCTAGCTAGTCCCTGGAGAACTGTCATCCAGGTGGCCAAGACACAGCCATCACTATTGGACCCAGTTCCTGGGGGTGGACCCGTGAGGGAGGATCACCTGGATTTGGGGTCCTCAGGGAGTGGAAGTGGGACACCGACAAGTGAGACACCGTACCCCCCTTCTTCCAACACGTTTTCCCCATTTTACCACGTAGCACATTCAAACGCTGCCTCCCCCTTTTTCCACACGAAAACGTTCCACACCACTAAAAGAAAATAATCCAGATTGAACCCGACGGGAGGGAGGCTTATGGGAAGGGAGGACCTGCACTTTCTCTGGCCATCCCCACAGATTACTCCATTATCGGATGTGACCGCACCTCGAGAGGTGGAGGAATTGCATTTATCTCTAGAAACTCATTAGGACTCAGAACCATTCCAAGCATTACGGTGGAATCCGCAGAGTTACTCTCTGTCAAACTCCAACTTTCAGCCAACCAAACGGTCACCATCCGCCTAATATACAGACCCCCTGGTCCACCCACATCTTTTGGGAGGACATCTCTGCTTTAGTACTTGACAATGCAAAATCTAACTCCCAAACCATCATTCTTGGTAACCTTAATCTAGGATACCAAGACCCTAATGATCCTGCGGCCCTCGACCTCGATAATACCTTAACAGATTTAGGATTCTCACACCACATACAGGAACCCACCCACATTAAAGGG
Source organism: Ambystoma mexicanum (assembly GCF_040938575.1). Taxonomy (NCBI): domain Eukaryota; kingdom Metazoa; phylum Chordata; class Amphibia; order Caudata; family Ambystomatidae; genus Ambystoma; species Ambystoma mexicanum. The sequence continues at coordinate 444,286,295 of NC_090924.1, read as the reverse complement.
CGGTCCGTTGACTGGCTCAGTGACACCAACTGCAATATCAGCATACTCCAACGCCCCTTACATCTGGTCTGACCACCACGTCATCACCTTCAGTATTGAAGCAGCTTCACCACCCACGCCTCCGGTCGCCCCAGCCACCCTCACTAGAAATAAAAAGAACATTACCACGGAAAAACTACTCCCCCCCTCCCCCTCATCCTTCCCACCTTAAATAATGCTCCTGACACTTGCTCGGCCCTACCACCCTAGCTGACATGTACAACCAGTCAGTGCTTGCAGCCATCAACTCTATTGCCCCGCTCAAACTGAGGAGACCCAAACAACGCGCTAACCTCAACTCGTGGTTCACTCCCCAGCTCAGAGTGTTACGCAAAGAGAAACGTACTGCAGAGTCATGTAGGAGAAGTCGCCACTCTGACGCCCACGGACCGTCTTCTGATAGCCACCCTTAACTATAAAGAAGCTTTACTCCAGGCAAAAAAAGATTCCTACAACAACCACATTATGTCAGCCCAGTCTAACACTAAGGAACTCTTCAATATTCTTAAGGAACTTGAGACACCTGCAGCCCCCCCTGACTCTTGTGCCAAAGATAATACTTGGTGCACGAATATTCAGTCAGCACTGCTGGGTAAAATTGCCACCCTCGAATCTAAAATCGGAGACAAACAGAAATCCCTACAGTCTGACAAACCACTGACCACACCCACATTCAATACTCACCAAGCCAATCCCTCTCATAAACCTTTCTCTTTCTCCCTGCTCACCACCCCCAAAGTAGAATGAATCATAAACCACTTAAAACCATCCAATTGCCAAGGTGACCCTTGCCCAGCACCTATTATCAAGGAAGCATCTCGAGATTTGGCCCCTTTCATCACAGCATTTATAAATTCTTCTTTCAAGACGGGTATTGTCCCAGATAACCTAAAGGAAGCATGGGTTATCCCACTCCTCAAACCTTCCCTTGACCCTAACATCTCAACTAACTTCAGACCAATCAGTACAGTCCCATTCCTGCTCAAGACCTTGGATCACGCAGCTTACCTGCAGATTCAGGATTACCTCGAACTAAACAATCTTCTGGGGTTAAGACAATCAGGATTCCGTCCTAAACACGGCACAGAATCAGCCTTGATTGACCTGAAAACTCAGATCGAGACACTAAAGGACTATGGGAAGTTAGTTCTTCTCCTTCTCCTCGACCTCTCCGCGGCTTTCGATTTGGTCAACCACCAGATACGCTGCCAACACCTTAAATCTGCAGCCCACTTCTCTGACTCTGCTAATGCCTGGATCCATTAATTCCTGAGCAACAGATCCATGAGGGTCTTCTCATCTATGGCTTCAGCTGAACCCTCCCCCATTCACTGTGGCGTTCCTCAAGGCTGGTGTGTATCCCCTACGTTGTACAACGTATTCACTAAGCCCCTCTTCGATGTGTTTGATTATCTGGGTGTCTCCTACACCAACTACGCGGATGACACCGAGATACTCCTCCCTATCATGGGAGATTACACAGCTGACACTAAAGCCCTTAACAATGTCTACTTGGTCATTCAGGCCTGGATGGCACATCACAAACTTTGCTTTAACGATGATAAGACCGAGCTCCTACTTCTAGGATCAAACCATCGGCTTAACAAATTAGATCAAACCTACAAGTCCTTCACCATTGACGGCAACGATATTAAGGTCTCCAAAGACACTAACTAGGCATCTATCTCGACTCCATGCTCTCCTTGAACATACAAATGCAGGAAGGTCGGCATCTGCCTACACTTGTAAACTTATCACCGCCTGAAGACCCTTCCTAAACTCTACCAACTGCATCACCCTCGCCAGAACACTCGTCCTGGCCAAAATCGACTACTGCAGTGCTCTCTACCTAGGGACCAGTCAGTCTAACCGCAATAAACTGCAAACTGTACAAAATAATGCCTTAAGGGCAGCCTTAAAGGAATGGTTCGCCAAAAAATGTTATTTCAAAAATAGATAGGCAATATAAAAAAAACGATTGCCATTTGTTTTTCTCAAAGTCCCTATGTAAAATTTTGAGCAATTCAAGCTCAAAGATAGCACATGGGGGCATCCATTTTGTGAAATGGATGCCCGCCGCAGTGCTCGCCTTGGCTTTTGCGGCACTGATGAAGGAAAAGCCAGCCAGCTGTAGTAAACAAAAGCTACCACTGGGTGGCTTTTCCTTCATTGGTGCTGTACGCGGAGGACGGGGAACGGAGACTACAGGCAGAAAAGCTGCAGCTGCATCTCGGTAAGTGCTATTTTAAAATAAACACTAGCTGTGTTTTTTTTTCTACGGTTTCCGGGCTGGAGGAGCCCGGAAAACTTAGATATAAAACCGCAGCTTTAAAAACTTATTTATGTTTGCGGTAGCTTTTGAAGCGACCGCAAACATAAATACAACGTTATTGTGTTTGGAAACGCTGCGGTTTTTCTCCGGCTCGGAGGAGCCTGAGAAACTCAGAAAGAAAGACCACAGCGTTTTCAAACACAACCGCGTTGTGTTTCTGCCTGCCGAAACTCAGAAAGAAAGACCACAGCGTTTATCACTTTGGGTCTCCGGTGCTCCCCCAGGAGAGCAACGGATACCCAAAGTGAAAGCAAAGGCAGGCAGAAACACAACACGGTTGTGTTTACATGCCGCTGTGTTGCAGCCTAAATCTGCTTTCCCATTTGGGGCTCTAGGGCTCCCTGTGGGGAGCCCTAAAGCCCCAAATCGGAAAGCAGATTTAGGCAGAAACACAACGTGGTTGTGTTTGAAAACGCTGCGTTTTTTCTTTCTAGGTTTCTCAGGTTCAAGGGGCCTGAGAAACTTAGAAAGAAAAACCGCAGCGTTTTCAAACACAATAACATTGTATTTATGTTTGCAGTCACTTCAAAAGCGACCGCAAACATAAATACAACGTTTTTAAAGCTGCGGTTTTATTTCTAAGTTTTCAGGGCTCCTCCAGCCCGGAAAACTTAGAAAAAAAACCACAGCTAGTGCTTATTTAAAAAAAAAAATAGCACTTACCGAGATGCAGCTGCAGCTTTTCTGCCTGTAGTCTCCGGTCCGCGTACTCAAAGTCCCGGCACCAATGAAGGAAAAGCCACCCAGTGGTAGCTTTTGTTTACTACAGCTGGCTGGCTTTTCCTTCGTTAGTGCCGCAAAAGCCAGCACAGGCGGGCAGCCATTTCACAAAATAGATGCGCCCATGTGCTTGCTTTTTGAGTTTTTGAGCTTGAATTGCTCAAAATTTTACATAGGGACTTCAAAAGAAAATGGCAGTTGTTTTTTTTTTATGTTGCCTATCTGTTTTTGAAATAAAAATTTGTGGGCGAACCATTCCTTTAAATATCCCGAGACGCTCCCATATCTCCTCCGTCAGATCGGACTTACCTTGGCTCCCGGTAAAACAAAGAATTGCCCTGAAAACACTAGCCTTGACTCTCAAATGCCTGAACAACAATGCCCCCACCTTACCTCTCCGCTCGCCTCACACTCCACACATCCTCTCGACCCATTAGATCAGCCCAAACTCACAGCCTCACCTTGCCTAGATTCAAACTCCAAAAAGCAGGCGGGGTGAGCTTCCCTGTCCTATCCTCGAAACTTTGGAACACTCTGCCTACTCCTATCAGAACGGAACCATCGTTCCAATCCTTCAAGAACAACGACAAAAGCTTGGCTGCTCTCCCATGATCTATGAGACCCTCACTCAGTCCAGTTTCCTGTGTATTATAGGTCATGTATATACACCTTTCACTGTACTTGTACTATATTCTGCAAATGGTACTCTTTCTGTATATTGCTGTATATTTGTGTAAATTTACTGTGTAGTTACTGTTTATTGTAACCTGTTCTCAAGAGTATGCGCCCGGTTGCCCCTGGGCCTGGTTTCTGCGCTTTATAAATAAATAAACTAAGCTTATGGAGGGGTCTACGCCCAGAAGAGGGGGTCTCAGGGGGGAAAAATAACCACCTCAAGTGCAATCCGAAAGGACATTTAGTTTATCAGATCCTTGGAAGCAGGAGAGACAACCTCAGAAGAACTGTATATTGATAAGAACTGTTTGAGCGGTCTGTGCCTGGAAAAGGGGGACCCAGGGGTAAAAACATCACCCAACGTTTTTTTTAAATTATTTTTTTTATGCCCTCTGGTCCTTTGGGGTACAGGGGGGTAAGAGACTTTTTGTAGAAAAGAGACCTAACCACTGAAGGTCCTGATATGTGAAGCGGAACTGCTGTCTTGTGCTGGGAAAGCTCAAGAGTGTGCTGTGCTCAGTACTCTCGCCTTGTCCTGTGCTCAAAACGTGGGGAAGGGGGAAGCCCTGGCAACCACATCGTGACCTATCATTTGTGAACACTTCTTTATTGTGAACCGCATCCCACACTCTTTTGTTTTTAGTGTTGGGATTGGCAATAGGTCCTTCTTAGTATAGGCACTTTTATTTGACACAATGGCACTAGGACAGCCTTATTATTTGATGGTCGTACTTTGCTCTTATCTTAGATTTAGGTTTAGATTGGGTGTTTTGTCAACCTACTTATACAGTTCAATAAACACCATTGAACTGTGATCACTTGTGTCTCTCTATCCTTGATACCATACCTTCCTTACATATGGTGTTGGAAGTTGAATGTGACTCAATTGAAACAAATTGGGGAACCCTACAATTTAAAAAACTTAGTCGGAGAGCCTCAAGCCTTTCCATTGCCACCAAGGCATCAATTTGGTTAGATATCTGTAGCAGTAGGGAAGCTATTATTCCGCCTGGCAAAAGGAGTGATTCTTACAGATTTGGTTTTGATACCCCCTCCTGGTTGTTAAATTTGTTTGGCCCCAGAATCTGGCCTAGCATTGAAGTTCGGGATAGACGTCTTGGCAGGCGTTATTGATCCCGACTTTCGGGGCGATGTGCAGGTTCTCTTAATAAAATCATGGTGAGATCCCTTTCGAGGTACGTCTGGGAGATCAAACAACCCAGGGAATTTTGGAAAGAGCGGTTTCCTCAGTTTAAAGAAAGAGAGCCAGATAAACCAGAAAGAGGTAACTTAAGCTTTGGGGAAGTTGCTAAATCCGAAGAATGGAAGGGATAAGAACCCACCATCTATCCCAACATAGCCTTCGTCCAGCGAAATTAACCAGCCTGCGCTGAAGGTTTATTTTTACAAGCAATTCTGGAAGAAGGCTTAGAGAAGGGGAATCCTTTTTTCTTCTTAAAGCAAGGATTGCTCTCTGGAAGTGAAACCGCTACAGACTGTTTAATAAAAACCCAACTGGTAATACCCAAGAGTCACCGAAAGGTTGTCCTGAAGATCGCACATTCCCATTTTACAGGGAAGTATTTAGGACAATCTATAACCCAGGCCCATTGTAATGTTGTACTGGCCATGTATCCACGCTGATATAAAATCTTTCATTCAGACATGCAAAATATGCCAAAAGACCAGCACGCACATCCCAGTACCCGCCCCTCTGAACCCGTACCCAATCATAGAGGTCCCCTTTTCATGAATTGGTATGGACATAATTGAACCTTTACAGACATCCAGATTAGGTCATAATTATGTCCTTGGGATCGTGGATTATGCGACCCGATGTCCTGAGGCATTCCCAATGCAAAATAATCCAACACAGCATTTCCATAAACATCTTCTACTATATTTTTCCAGGGTCGGTTTTCCCTAGGAAATACTAACTGACCAGGGTTTGAATTCTATGAGTAAGCTTATGGCCGAAGTCAGTTACTCCAAATTGCCACCTTTTAAACTTCTGTCTGCCATCCTCAAACTGATGGCTAGGTAAAAAGATTCAATAAGACCTTAAAACTAATTTTACTAAAATTGGTAGACGAGGGCAGGAAAGGCTAGGACCGAATGATTCAGTGGGCACCATTTGCAATGAGGAAAACTCCCCCCAGGCTTCCACAGGTTTCTCTCCTGTCAAGTTGCTATATGGAAGATTGCTATATGGAAGAGAGCCCACAGATGTCCCGGACATGCTACGGGGAACCTGGAAAGATCGAGAGGAGGCCCCCATTCCTATCTCGCAAACCGCCATCAATGCCAGAGCATATGAAATTGTTTCAATGTTTAGTTTATACTTGTATGGAAAAGGCCAATTATGACAAACATTTTGCATAGGACAGAAAGTACTGGTCCTCTTAGACACCTCAGAAAACAAACTTGTGTCCAAGTGGCACAGACCTTATGAGATAGTAGACCGAACTGGGCCCTGTACTTACAAAGTAGCCCAACCGGACAGAAAACAGAAAATCCACTTATATCACGTAAATCTCTTGGAAGAGTGGAAGGAGAACCCATCCACCACCCATGCCAAATTATTAGCCTGTCTGGTTCCCAAAGACATAGATAACTTTGACTTAATTCCTCCCGAGCTATCTATGCAACAACTAGAAGATTTCAAAGATGTAGTCTCATTCCCCGATGTGTTCTTGGGGAGGAAAAACCAGGAAGAGTGAAAGGTACATACCATTATATTAGAACATCTAGAGGTAAAGTGGTTCATTTAAAACCGTACAGACTACCAGAAGCTCGTAAACCTATAGTGATCCAGAAAGTCAACAAAATGTTGAAAGCCAATTCAAGTCCATGATCCTCTCCCATCGTGTTGGTCACTAAACCTGACCGTTCCTGGAGATTCTGCATAGACTTTCGTTCAATGAATGCCATCTCGGACATCGATGCTTATCCCATGCCATGTATCGATGACCTAATCGATAAACTTGGAGCAGCCACCTTTCTTTCTACCCTAAATTTAACCGAAGGGTACTGGCAAGTTCCCGTAAATGGGCCAGATAAAGAAAAAAACCACGGTTCTGAATACCTCCAGGACACTTCCAATTTAAAGTCCTTCTTTTTGGCCTACACAGTGTGCCAGTCACTTTCCAACACCTTGTGGATCAAATCCTACAACCCTATTCAGATTTCTGTGGAGCTTATATTGACGATATTGTCATTTATAGTAAGACTTGGGAAGACCATCTTTTCCATTTTTATACCATCATGAAAGTCCTCAGAAATGTTGGCCTAACTGTTAATCCAGCTAAATGCAGATTGTCCCAATCAGCCGTAAAATACCTTGGCTTCTTTGTGGGAAATGGGAGTGTACAGCCCCAACATGAAAAGGTGAAAGCTGTCTTGGATACACCAACTCCCAAGACCAAAAGAGATCTTAGAGCCTTTCTCGGGTTAATAGGATACTAACAAAGGTTTAGCCCCAACTTTTCAGACAAAATGGCCTGGCTGACCGATCAACTTAAGAATTCCGAACCACAGAAACTTGGTTGTAATGTCGAGGATGAGATATAACAACAGACTCTAAGCCAGAACCCAATCCTGAAGGTAGTCAAATTCTCTAAGGAGTCTGTCTTCCAGACAGGTGCCTTCCTTACAGGGTTAGGAGCCGTCCTGTCCCAGATTTGCGATTGATTAGTACACCCCATACTATTCACCAATCGCAAGCTGCTCCCGTGTGACCAAAAAAACAACTCTCTGCTGGAACTAGAGGCCCTGTCCCTCAAGTGGGCCATTCTCCATCTTAGGTACTACCTATTGGGACGAAAATTCACGCTTGTTACTGACCACTTGCCTATACTTTGAATTAGCCAACGCAAAGAGTCTAATACTCGGGTCATGCAATGGTTTCTAGACCTACAACCCTATTGTTTCACTGTGGAACACAGAAAGGGAAAGGACCAGGGAAGTTGAGATTTTCTTTCCAGGTTGCCCTTTGAAATAGGCCAGGACACGGCCATCGCTATTGGATCCAGTTCCTGGGGTTGGACCAGTTAGGGAGGTTCACCTAGATGGAGGCGGGGGGTACTCTGGGAGTCGAAGTGGGACACCAATGGGTGAGACATGCTATCCCCCTCCTTCCAACACCTTTTCCCCATGCCATGTAGGACATTCAGAAACACTGGCCTTTTTCCACACGAACACTCTAGCACACCACTGAAAGAAAATAATCCAGATTGAACCCGACTGGAGGGAGGCTAATATTTGAGAGGTGTCTGCGCCTGGAAGAGGGGGACTCAGGGGTGAAGAATCATCACCTCCAAGTGCAATACAAAAGAACATTTCATTTTGTTTGAGTCTATCAGATCCTCGGAAGCAAGAAAAACAACCTCTGAAGATCCGGATATTGATAAGAACTGTTTGAGTGGTCTGCGCCCGGAAGAGGAAGACCGAGGGGTGAAATCGTCAGCCAACATACATGGAGCAAGGGAGTTTTGTAAAAAAATGGACTTAACCACTGAAGGTCCTGATAATGTGAAGCGGAAATGCTGTCTCGTGCTGGGAAAGCTTGACGATGTGCTATGCTCAGGACTCTCGCCTTGTCCTCTGCTCCAAACGTGGGGAAAGGAAGCCCCTGGCTAACACATCCTGACTTAATATTTTTAAACGCTTTTCTTGTGAACCCCATCCCACTCTCTTTTGTATTTAGTGTAAGGATTGGCAATAGGTTTTTCTTAGTATAGGTCCTCTCATTTGACACAACACCACTAGGCCTTATTATTATTTGATGGTCGTAGCTTGCTCCTATCTTAGATTTAGGTTTATATTAGGTGTTTTTCCAACCTACCTAATGCAGTTTAATAAACACCCTTGAACTGTAATCCCTTGTGTCTGTCTATTCTTGATACCATGCCTTCCTTACATAAGTAACAGATTTTTAAATTCTCCAGCATGGGGTCTGGCATGGATTCACATGCTCATGAATATTCCCCGTCGTCAGGCTGGGAATCCTCGGTAAAGAAAAAACCAGTATCAGTTTTGTTTCTGATCTGTCTTTCGTAGTAGTAACCAATCACTGATCTCTGCGTCATACTGACCACAGCCAATGACTGCCCTCTACCTAAGCCCCGCCTCTGGCAGCCATCTTCAGATTTGTACCGCACGTTCAAGTGTTGGGATCCTCGTGCTATTGCTCTCGAGCGTTAGTGCTATTTTTTTCACGTTTTTTCTCAAAAACTTCGATTTTTTTCGGTCAAAAAGAGCCTCAAGCTCCACTGTTTCTTCATCCGATTAACGGGGACTCGTGTCGGATTCGTCTGCGCCCCTCAAGGGTGAAGATTTCGTCGAGCCACGCTTTTGGAGGACTCCAGAAGTTTCTCAGTCCCATCTCGGAAATGGCCCAGGAGAAGGGAAGCTCGACGCCCAGAAAGCTGTTCAGGGTCTGCCCTGGATGCCAGCTTCAGAATGTCTTTAAGGAGGACGAACACTCCTTTTGTCTTTACTGCCTAAATGAGGACAAGACGCACGTGGAGAAGGACTGTGCGTTTTGCGGCAATATGTCGGAGCGGACCATGAAGGACCGCCATCAACGTCTCGCCAACTGGCTGGAAGGGAAGAGCCCGTCAGGCGAGAAGAAGAAGAAATCCGAGCGGTCTTCTAAGACCTTTGAGGACGCCCCGGCAACGGGGGTCCAACACAAGGCCAAGCACCGCGAGTCCGCTGGCACCGGGAGCGCCGAACGGTTGGGCTTTACGGGCGCCAGGCAGGGCGCATCCTCCCCGGCACCATCAACCACGAGCCAACGCTCTGGTTCGGGTAAGAGGAAGGCCGAGCACCCGGCGAAGCTCCTGGAGAGGCCCCGGTCGAGCTCGAAGGCCCCATCGGAGGGAGAGCGAGGCAGTGTCCCTCCCCCCAAGGAGAAGGCGGTGAGCGCACCTAAGGTGGTGAAAGCCTTAATCCATCCGGCCAAGGCCTCTATCGAGACAGTCGCGGCGGCCCTGGCTCAGCCTGTGGAGGCTACACCAGTGGTGGCGACCTCGGGGCTCAGAGTCTCCATGCCACCGCGGGGGGAGTCCTCTTTTATGCCCATCGACAGGACCCCCGTGAAACCTCCGACGGAGAAGAAAAAGGGGGGGCAGGAGGTCGTCGTGGATTCGGCCTCAACCTCTGAGGAAGAGCTGATCGAGGTCTTAAACCACGGCGTTGGCGTGGAAGAAGACCAGCCCGTCGGGAGGGATCCCGACGTAGGAGACGACGATAACGTCGAGGGTGCTGACGGGGCCCCTGACCGCCTGTCGGACTCCCCTCAACCAGCGCCGCAAGACAACTCGGCGGCCATTTTGTTGGCTATACAGTCCTTATGCTCGGAGATAAGGACGAGACTGCCGTTACCACCAGCGGAAGAAACCGCTCCCGACTGGGGACCCGGAGCCAGGCCCTTCTGGGAGCCCTCCCCCTAAGAGAAGAAGGATTCATCCTCCACCTCCTTTTCAGCCATCGCGCCCTGTTCAGCCCTCCTCCCCGTCCACGATTCGTGGGGATGATACGGGGACTGGCACAGCCGACCCCGGACTCCGTCGTCTCCGCGGCGGCCAGGAAGAAAGTGGGGGGGGTGCGGACTCGACGTCGACTTCCCCGCCGGACGGCGAGGGAAAGAAATTGGATACGATGGGACGCAGGGTCATCTCGTCTGCAGCGACGACGATTAAGGCGGCCAACGCCTTGGCTATCGTAGCCCGCTACGACAGGGAGCTGTGGTACAAACTGGCCCCCCTGCTGGACTTCCTACCGGACGACAAGAGGGCAGATGCCCTAGAGATCTTGCAGGAAGGAGAGGTGGCGTCGGACCACGCCATTACGATTGCGACGGACATCGCTGACACTGGATTTCACCAGTTGGGCAACGGCGTGTGCCTTAGGCGGCGTGGATGGCTCAAGGCTACTGACTTCCGTCAAGACGTGCAGACCAGAGTCTTGGACATGCCGTTCGATGGAAACAACCTGTTTGGGAAAACAGTGGACGATTCCCTTCAAGCCATCAAAGCAGACACGGAGACGGCCTGGGCTCTTGGGGTTCTCCAGCAACGGTGGCCACCCTTTCGGAGCGGCGGAGGCAAACAGGGTGCCTCCAAAGGTTCCGGCGGCGGATTTTCCACCTACCGTCAAGCGGCCCGTCCGTCGTCGCAGGAAGCTTACAAGGGACGAGGCAAGTCAGGCGGACCCCGCCGTCGTCGCCAAGGAGGTCAAGGCGGCAAAGCCTCGTCGAAGCAGGACTGAACCGGCCGTGGGGTCGGGCCCCCACCGAAGCTCCCCGGTGGGAGGCCGGCTGGCGAGCTTCGTCAGCGTGTGGGAGTCCATCTCCACCGACCGTTGGGTGCTGGACGCCCTAGCCCAGGGTCACACGCTCGAGTTTCAAAAAAGGTGCCCACGCGTCCCCCCTGTGGCCAGGAAAGAACATCACGTCCCTCAACTTCTCTTGGAGGTAAAGGCGATGCTCAGGAAGGGCGCCATCGAGCTCGTCCCAAAGAGGCTTCGGGGCTCCGGAGTTTACTCAAGATACTTCCTCATGAAGAAGAAGAGGGGAGGATGGCGTCCCATCCTGGACCTACGACGACTGAACAAATTCATCAAGGCACAGAAGTTCCGGATGGTCACCCTCCAACACGTCCTGGGTCAGCTGGAGGAGGGCGATTTCCTGTCGTCGTTGGATTTGGAGGATGCCTACTTCCATATTCCCATTCTAAAGGGACACCGAAAGTTTCTCAGGTTCGTGGTCCAAGGGCGTCACTATCAGTTCAGAGCCCTTCCCTTCGGACTAAGGTCGGCACCCAGGGTGTTCACCAAGTGCCTCGCACCGGTGGCGGCGCAGCTGCGCCAAGAGGGGATCCACGTCTACCCCTACCTGGACGACTGGCTCATCCGAGCCAAGACGAGGGAGCTCGCCGTGGAGCACAGGGCAAGAACCGTCCAACTTCTCACGGACCTGGGATTCTCCATAAACTACGCCAAGTCCCACCAGGTGCCCGCGCAAGAAGCACTGTTTCTGGGAGCGAAGCTCGACACAGTGTCGCTTCTGGCCTCTCCGTCGGAGGAAAGGACGAGGGCCATTCTGGGCAAGGTGCAGCGGATGCTGGTTGCGGACGCGGCCAGATTGAGGTCCATCAAGTCCCTCCTCGGAATGATGTCTTCTTGCATTTACCTCATCCCCCTGTGCAGGCTCCGGATGTGCCCGTTGCAGGAGTTCCTGGACGCGCTGGATCCAGACGACGGGCAGCTTCGAGGAGAGGATCACACTCGACGAGAGTTTCCGACGAGGGATCCGGTGGTGGGGCACCCGCGCACATCTGACGGCGGGCATGGACTTCCAGACCCCCGGCCACCAGGAGACAGTGACCACGGATGCCTCCCTGGAAGGGTGGGGAGCGCACACTGAAAATCTGCACGCGAGAGGCCTTTGGCTCCCGACGGAGAAGTCCCTCCATATCAACATCCTGGAGCTCTGTGCAGTGTTTTGGGCCCTCCGGTCCTTCCTTCCGTCCCTCAAGGGCAAGGTGGTGAGGATCTTCACTGACAACACCACCACCATGTTCTACATCAGGAAACAGGGCGGAACCAGGTCCCCAGCCCTGTCCAGGGAGGCGCAGGATCTGTGGCATTGGGCCGTCGCCCAAAGGATGTTTCTGGTGCCGTTTCATCTGGCAGGGATAAAAAACACCATCGCCGACTCACTCAGCAGGGAGCTGCGCTCGTGCCACGAGTGGGAACTACGGCAGGATCTAGTGGACCGCCTCTTCCGACGGTGGGGCACACCCCAGATCGATCTGTTCGCGACGGGGACGAACTCCAAGTGCCGGAGGTTCGTCTGCAGGTTTCCCCAGCCGAGGAGCATGGGCGATGTTTTCTCATTCCCCTGGGAGGGCCTGTTTCTATACGCGTTCCCTCCATTGCCATTGCTGATCCGGCTCATCAACCAGCTCAAGAGGTCACGGTGCAGGATGATCCTCGTCGCACCTGCGTGGCCGAGGCAGATATGGTTCCCGGACCTTCTGGACTTGTCAGCGTCCCCGTCAATCAAGCTGCCAGTGGACGCGGATCTGCTCTCCAGGGAAGGTGGCGCCATCCTCCATCATGACCCGAAGTCGCTGAACTTGCAGGCCTGGCTCCTGCAGCGTTAGAGTTTGGAGGATACGACATACCGGCCGACTGCAGAGAGGTTCTTGCAAAGGCCAGGGCGTCCTCAACTCTTAAATGCTACGGATACAAATGGAAGAGGTTCTCTGTCTGGTGCCACGCACAGAAGATTAACCCTCTGCAGATTACGGCTCCCCAAGTACTGCCGTACCTACTGACGCTGGCCAAAGCTGGACTGTGGAACGCGTCCATCAAGATTCATCTTGCTGCGATCTCCAGATACACCAGAACCACGGGGCGGACGTCTTTGTGGTCTCATCGTCTGGTGAAAGAGTTCATGAAGGGACTGTTCAGATTGTTCCTGCCGGTGAAGGCTCCGGCCCCGGCGTGGGAGCTCAACGTGGTGCTGACCAAGCTCATGGGACCTCCGTTCGAGCCTCTGCACTCGGCTCTGTTGACGTTCTTGTCGTGGAAAACAGCGTTTCTTGTGGCCATCACCTCTGCATGACGGGTGGAAGAGATCCAGGCCCTTTCCTGCAAGGCCCCGTACTTGACTTTTCACGACACGAGGGTAGTGCTCAGGACGCACCCCTCCTTCATGCCCAAGGTGCCGTCGGACTTCCACCTCAACGAACCCTTGGTGTTGCCTGTTTTCTTCCCATCGCCTTCGTCGCCGGCTGAAAGGACTTTGCACTCGCTGGATGTGGCTAGAGCGCTGAAGTTCTACGTGGACCGCACGAAGTGTTTTCGGAAGACGTCCCAACTCTTTGTGAACTTTGGACCTGTCAATCAGGGGAAGGCTCTCTCGAAGGCTTCCATTTCCAGATGGCTCTCCGGCTGTATCATGTACTGTCATCGGTTGGCAAACCGACCGCTGCCTGGCCGTCCGAGAGCCCATTCCACCAGAGCGATCGCAGCTACCACGGCGTTCCTATCTGGTGTGCCCTTGCTGGACACCTGCAGGGCTGCTACGTGGAGGTCGACGCACACCTTCACGAAATTCTACTGCGTCGATCAGGATTCCAGGGAGGAGTCCAGGGTCAGCCAAGCAGTGCTGTGCAACCTGTTCGCCTAAGGTGAGCCTGGTGAGGAGGTAAGATTTGCTTAATGTTGAGTTTGATATAATGCTTAATGTTGAGCCTTTGCCACCTCCTGTGGTTGTGCATGTGTGTACTGCTATGTATTCTTTATTCATGAGCATGTGAATCCATGCCAGACCCCATGCTGGAGAAGGAACAAGTTACTTACCTGTAACTGTTGTTCTCCAGCATGGGTCTGGCATGGATTCAAATGCGAACCCTCCCGCCTACCCCTTTGCGGCTCTTCTCTTGGTCATACTGCCACTTCACGTGCTACCAAATCTGAAGATGGCCGCCAGAGGCGGGGCTTAGGTAGAGGGCAGTCATTGGTTGTGGTCAGTATGACGCAGAGATCAGTGATTGGTTACTACTACGAAAGACAGATCAGAAACGAAACTGATACTGGTTTTTTCTTTACCGAGGATTCCCAGCCTGACGACGGGGAATATTCATGAGCATGTGAATCCATGCCAGACCCATGCTGGAGAACAACAGTTACAGGTAAGTAACTTGTTCCTTATCATCCCAGCCAAACTATACTGCTAATCGGTCAAAGTTAAGAAAAAAAATCCCAAGTCATATCCTTCTAGGTATGGTTGTAGAATACCTTATGGGCAACAGAGGTTTGGTTTGGATGGCAATTAATTGTTCCAAACCTGACAGGAGGCAGGTTTCCGCTTGTATCTGGTGGGCCGCTAGTTGGGCTAATGCATCTTTAATAGAGGCCATTTTTATATAGGGTTTTAAAGATCTCTCTGATTCTGCTCCTGACTCTGAGGGGACAAGGATTGACCCTGATTCATCTTGTTCGGGATTTCTCTAAACAAATTTTAAGTCGTCGACACCAGAACCAGATTGGGATATTTCAGATCAAAGTTTTAGGTCTGTTACTGGTAAGGCACAGGTGGAAGGGGAGCTCCCTGTGAGGAAGCGTTTCCCTTTAAGGAGAGATTACAGGGCACTAGCTCTAATAAAAGTATGAGGCAACCTTATCTTCAGGATTATACAGTCCCATTGTTAAATGAGAGACCGGCAGAGTATCAAAAAACTGTTGGAACTGAAAAAAACAGATCTTGATCTCGACTGGGGATGTGAGCTTGTAAGAAAGTCTCAACATCGACAGTTTTTCCCCGGCTGGTGGTAAAACAATAATCAACATGGGGTCTTCAACTTTTATCAATTGTATCGCATCCCACGTCTGATACCATATGCAAGGAAGGTATGGTATTAAAAGCAGACACTGACACAATGGATGCATGTTTCAAAAACCTTTATTTAGTGGGGTTCGGAAACTGCCTATCTTGCCCTATCCTATCTCTAGAATGGGAGTAATCTCGACCATTAAAACAAACAAAATAGTCCCTGTCAGTTTGGTCAAAATGAAAAGGCATATACTAAAACAATAAAAATGACCCTCGCCCTCCTTCTCAAAATGACAAATGTGTTAAGGGAATACAAAAGAAAAATAGTTTCTCCAAAAAGAAATGTCAGAATGGCTTCAGCATGAACTCCCTTCCCCAGGTTCAACCCCACAGGGCCTAGAGAGTCTCTTAAAAAACAAAGGATAGGTGGATGGCACAATTCTATCAGTCTCGCACACTTTGGCTTACTGGTACAATCCAACAGTTCAATCTTAGGCTTCCATCTTCTGGTAGTTCAATCACTTCCTTGAG
This sequence comes from Ambystoma mexicanum, assembly GCF_040938575.1. Lineage (NCBI taxonomy): Eukaryota > Metazoa > Chordata > Amphibia > Caudata > Ambystomatidae > Ambystoma > Ambystoma mexicanum. Next base: position 444,270,651 of record NC_090924.1, on the reverse strand, counting down.
GCTTTGCCCACCTTGCCATCAATATTCAGTTTCAATTACATTTCTCACAGTACTGCACAGGCTTCCCTCTTCCAAGACTCGGGCCGGTCTCATTTGCACTTTAGCATAGAGTTCTGTAGAGGCTTCCCTCTGCCGGGCCCGAGCCTGTCTCTTTTTCCTTTGTGGGGGGCTCCCTTCCCGATATTCGTAAAAGTATCTTTTTCACAGTCAAAGACTTTAGAAACTGCAAGAAATTCACACAAACCTTGACATGACTACTTCAACCTCTTAGAACAATCGTTCAATTTGCAATCTTTTGCAGCACCAATGCCTTTTTCTTAGCCTTTTCCAAAGTTCTTATAATTTGCCCTCTTGGCGTATACACAGTGTATATATTTCACTTTACTCTTATTCAACTTTCTTTATCGCAGTTACTTTCTTTCCTTTGATCTCTGATGCAATATCTTAACATTTCACAGAGACTTTCGAATGTGCGACTTCACCTCGCAGGACTGTTACTTTGTTTCCTTTCATCAATTGTTCTCTTCATTTGGTTCTCTTCATTCGCGTTTTATCAGCCCACGTGCAACCTTCAACTTTCAAATTACAGTCACTTTTCCTTTAACATGAACCAGACTTTTGTTCCCTTCGATAACTCACCAGTCGTGTTAATGAGATTTCTTTCATCTTTTTCCTGCAGCTCAAGGCCATTTCTTGCACCTCCTCTGCTCTTCCCCAATCCTGCCATTCACCCGTCATGGTCGCAGGCCGCTTTCTGGCAACTTGGAGGTTTCTTTCCTCTGCTCGCACGGCTTTGCTTTTCGAACGCTCACGGCTTCCCGAAAGCATGGAAATTTTACCTGGCTTTTGTCATGATCACTGCTTCCAAGGAGCTAGGACCAGCCCAACGTCCTTGGAAGCAGGCCCCTAACCTTCATCCTAGGCACCAGCCGGTCCCCACTGGGACCTTTTGGACCTTGTCCTGGTGCCGGTAGCACCAGGCTCATCAAAGTCACTGGTCCCGGCACTGGAAGCGCTGGGCTCATAATTTGTATGAAGATGCTTGGGTGGACTTACCTGCAGCAGACCATGCTGCTTACTTACCAGCCACATAGGAATCCTCTGTGAGCCGGGACTACTTTCTTACCTGGGTGGGGCAAGCTCCACTCCCTGGATACAACACTGGAACTCTTCTGGAACAGGAACTCTTTTCTTACCTAGGCGAGGCCGTGGAGGAAGATGCCTCATCACTCCAAGGCTATTTAAACCACACCCGATTGCTGAAACGTGCTTCGCGTTATTCTGCATCTGCAGCAGAACGCTCACCGTGTCTGTTCCAGTTTTCTTCTTTCCGATCCTGAACCTGCAAGAACAAACGCTTACCATTCCTGTATCCAGCCTTCAATAGCACCTGCAAAGACAAGAAACAACAGGTTAACACGGCAACCTTCACGCGCAGCGCTTTCCTCACCTGATCCATCGGCAGCTACCATCTCTTCACGCTGCTCCTTCGCCTGTGAAGACAAAAGCATAGTTATTCCTGTGTGGAATTACTTACCGGCACTCCGCGAATTCCGGTTTTCTTCAACGCTGCAATCCTGCACCTGAAAGACAAAAGAAGAGACATTAGACAGGTATTTTACTTACGTGCCATCGCGCCCGCCACAATAGGGCGCCTGCAAATACTCCGGCGTTTCCAGCGTCTCTTCAACACCCGAACTCGCAACTGCAAGGGAAAAGAGACAGTTAGAGAGCTTTTGAAAAGCAGGCGACCGGCATTTACTTACGCATTTCCAAGCGCGTCATTCCAAGACTCTGGCTCGAACTTCGGCTTTCTTCACACCATCTTCTACCTCAAGAGCCCTGCAAGACAAATAGAAAAAGCATTATACAGAGCCCTGTTCCACATTAACGTGCCCACGCACCTAAAGACTGTAAGGACTTAAAAGGTGTCCGGAAACTCACCGTTTGTGCAGTTAACGACGGTAGCAATCCTCTGATGTCAAGAGGCCTACGTTTCACCCAGTGAAGGAACTGGCAACGGCACCCTGCACCAGACGCAGATGGAGAGTCCAGCATTCACCTATCTAAGGTGAGCACGTTGACCTTGGGGCTCCACGGAAAAGCGAGGAAGGGAAAGGGAGAGAGATACCCGACAACCCCAGATCATTAACCCCATATTCTTTCACCTGCAGATATCTCACTCTTTGAGTTAGACACACAGTGCGAAGAGGCTCAGCCCCGGAAGCCAATCGAGTCCTGCACTTCACTTTTCGAGTCACAGACGCCATCCTGCCAAGACCGGCGCCTCCGTGGGAATCAGGTGAGCGTTACAGAACGCGAAGCCCACCGCAAAACTCCTACCCAGGCGCAATGGAAACCTCGGATACTGATCAATTGGCCCAGTTGCTTGGGGAACTAAGAGCAGAAGTACATGCAGCTCGTCAGGAAACAAACGCTCTAAGAAGAGAGTTGATAATATCCAAGGAGCGAACAGAGGACCTCGCTAGGCAATTGCTACAAACGCAGGCAGGACAAACACCTTTGCCCGCTCCAGGAGGAAATTATCCTTCAGCATCTTCCTCAAATCCAGTGCAAATCAATCTACCCGGTAATGTGCCCTTGGCTCCGCCCGAACGCTTTTCTGGTGACCCAAAGAGATTTGCAGTGTTCATTAACCAGTGCCGCCTACACTTCTTATGTAGACCAGCTGCCTTCCCAACAGATCAGGCCAAGGTGGCCTTTGTGCTTTCTTATCTCAGTGGCAGTGCCGCAGATTGGTCGATCCCTTTAGTCACTCAGGATGATCATGATTTCCAGGCCTTCCAGTCCAGCATGGAGAAACTGTTCGCAAGACATGCACAAGGGCTGGCCTTGGACAATGAACTCCTTTCGTTACGACAGGGTAATCAAGACCTCTTGACTTACATTGTCTCATTCAACAGACTTATAGTGGAAACTCAATGGCCTGAGAATAAAAGAATAACGCTTTTCTACAGAGGCCTGCGTGGAGAGCTCAAGGATGTGTTAGCTCAAGTTGTGAATCCTCCACAAGAATGCTCAGACTATATTGACTTAGTTGTTCAATTGGACCACAGATTACAGAACAGAAAGGCTGATCGTTCCAAATTTGATACCCGAGTGTTTTCTAAACCGCAGACCTCTACTAGGGGAGCTGACACCGTGGAACCTATGCAAATAGGGGGCATGAAAGGACCTTAAACCCAAAAAGAGCGAGAAAGGAGAAGACAGCTGCAATTATGCCTCTATTGCGGAAACTCGGGGCACTTTCTTCGAGACTGTCCAGTGAAACCAGCTAAGAAGGCTGTAAGAGCTGCAGATACCTGTACCACAAATTCTGAGCAGGGAAACGACCTAGCCCGACAAGTGTAGAGGTCCTCTTGCCGAGCGTTAAAATCTGTTCCATGACCTCGCATTTCGTGGTGCCTATGGTCCTCATTAGCCCTGAACGTCCGGATCGTTTGCATGCAATTGAAGCTTACATCGACAGCGGAGCAATCGGTAATTATGTGGACCGTGAAATGGTATCAAGGATGAATCTACCTCTTGTCCCTAAGGCAGTAAAAGACGTCATCACTACAGTGGATGGCACGGAGATAGCCTCCGGACCAGTAACTCACGCCACCCAAGAAGTGACGTTAGTGAGCCAAGAGGGACACCGGGAGAAAATCGTGTTCGATGTGATCAAGGCCCCTCAGTTCCAGATCATTCTGGGAATTCCTTGGCTAGAGAAGCACAATCCTCAGATCGATTGGCGAGCAAAGACGGTTCAGTTTCCAGAATGTATCTCCACTTGTTATCCTCTGCCTGATGTTCCACTGGCGGCAATCTCTTCTGAGGTTCCCAAACTACCTCCCGAATACCAGAAATTCCAAGACGTCTTTCGGAAGGACCAAGCTAACACCCTGCCTCCTCATAGGTCTTACGACTGTCAAATAGATCTGATACCCGGAACAACTCCTCCTTGCAGTAGGATTTATGCCCTCACCGAGCCAGAGAATCTTCACCTCAGACAATATCTGGACCAATACCTAGCTAACGGATTTATCCGTCCTTCAAAATCTCCAGCTTCCTCGGCTTTGTTCTTCGTTCTGAAAAAGGAAGGAGACCTTAGGACTTGTATAGATTACCGCGCCCTGAATCAAATCACTGTAAAAACAGATACCCGTTACCTTTGATCCCTGAACTCCTGGACCAAGTCAAAGACGCATGTATATATACAAAGTTGGATCTCAGAGGAGCCTACCACTTGGTACGAATAAAAGAGGGCGATGAATGGAAGACGGCCTTCCGCACTAAGTATGGGCTGTTTGGATATCAAGTTATGCCCTTTGGACTATGCAACGCTCCTGCCGCCTTCTAGTATTTTATGAATGATGTCCTTAGAGAACTCATAGATGTGTGTGTTGTTGTCTACATTGATGACATCCTCGTCTATTCATCATCTGAAGAGGAACATCAGAAACACGTTAAAGAGGTCCTCGAGAGATTACGTCAACATAACCTTTTTGCTAAGCTTGAAAAATGCGTTTTCAACGTAACTGAAGTTGAGTTCCTGGGATTCATATTGTCACCAAACGGAGTCCATATGGATTCAAAGAAAGTTGATGCAATCATCAAGTGGCCTTCACAAACCTCTGTAAAAGGAGTTCAAAGCATGTTAGGCTTCGCTAACTTTTACCGCAGGTTCATTCCTGAATTCTCTCGAATAGTCCAGCCCATCACCGCTCTATTAAAGATAAACAAACGTTTTGAGTGGTCTACCGAGGCGGAACAAGCTTTTCAGGACTTAAAAGCAAAATTCATCTCTGCACCTTTTCTAAAACACCCTCGCCCAGAACTCCCCTACATCGTAGAAACAGATGCTTCTAGTCTTGCTATGGGGGCAGTTTTATCACAAAGAGATCCGGTCACACACCAATTACATCCTGTAGCCTTTTGGTCCCGCAAATTCTCGGCTCCCGAGATCAACTATTCAATTACAGACAAGGAACTTTTAGCTATCAGATCAGCCTTTAAAGCCTGGCGGCATTATCTTTTGGGAGCCAGACACACAGTCACCGTAATGACAGATCACTGCAACTTACAATATCTGAAGACGGCCAAAGCTCAGTCTTCCAGGCAGCTCCGCTGGGCTCTGTTTTTAGCTGAGTTTGACTTTATAATTACTTATCGACCAGGCAGTAAAAACGGAAAAGCAGATGCCCTCTCCCGGATGGGAATAGATGAACACTTGACCAATCCTGAACCAATACCCATAATCTCAGAACAAAGGATTTTGGGCTTGGTCAGCGCTCAATCCTTTGAAGACATCGAGACTACAGTCAAATCACTACTAACTCCGGCAGAATTACAGGACTGGCAATTCAAGGGGAGGGATTTCTCAGTGGACCAAGACCTACCATATTTCCGAGGACGATTGTACTTGCCCTGTGAGAAAATACAAAAACAGGTAATCTCCTGTTATCACGACTCATTAATGGAGGGTCACCCTGGCATTACCAAAACCATGGAAAAGGTCAAAAGACATTTCTGGTGGCCATCATGGAAGGAGGATATTAGAGACTTTGTAATCTCCTACAGTGTGTGTGCTCAGAATAAAAGTCAGAAGGAGAAGCCAGCCGGCCTCTTACACCCACTGGACATCCCTCCCTGTCCATGGCATAGCCTGTCCATGGATTTCATCACGGACTTACCTCCATGCTCAGGGTATAATACCATTTTAGTAGTCGTGGATCTATTCTCCAAGATGGCTCACTTCATCCCCCTGAAGGGCCTACCTTCAGCTTCAGTATTAGCCCGAGAATTCTTAGAAAACATTGTTCGGTTACACGGTTTTCCCTCGGTTTTGGTCTCCGATAGGGGAAGTCAATTCATCTCCCACTTTTGGCGAAGTTGCTGTCGCTTAGCCCAAATTGATGTGAGACTTTCAACCAGTCACCATCCCCAAACTGACGGACAAACAGAGAGGACAAATCAAACTCTGGAGCAATATTTACGTTGCATGCTCCAACAAACTGAAAACCCTTGGAAGGATATCCTTTGGATCGCTGAATACGCTTATAACAATTCGACCCATTCTGGAACCGGGAAGACTCCCTTCTTCCTATTATACAGAAACCATCCTAGGACCTCTAACCTGGATCCTCACCAAGAATTCGAAACACCTGCTGTGGATCACTTGCACTCGGTGATCACTCATACTTTTAAAGAAGCCACTGCCCATCTGCAAAGAGCTAAAGCTCTATACAAGAAAGGAGCGGATCAACACCGTAAAGAGGCCCCTCACTACGCAGTGGGAGATCAGGTCTGGTTATCCACTAAGCACCTGCCTCTAAAAGGACCCCGCACCTTCATCCCGAGATACTTAGGACCCTTTCTCATCTCTGCCATAATTAATCCGGTGGCTGTCAAATTGGAATTGCCTTCACATATGAAAATACATCCAGTATTCCATGTCTCCTTACTAAAACCAGTACAACCAGAATCCCGATTGACCGAACTCCCAGAACCTGTTCTAGTGGATGGAGAACTTGAGTTCGAAGTAAAGAACATCCTAGACTCCAAAATCTCCAAATCTAAATTATATTACCTGGTTGATTGGAAAGGATACAGCCCCCAGGAAAGGTCTTGGGAACCCTCAGAACATGTCCACGCACCTCGTCTGGTCAAGAAATTCCATCTGAATCACCCCGACAAGCCAAAACCCCCGGAGAAGACACGCTTAGGAGGGGCCTTGAGGGGGGGTGCTGTCATGATCACTGCTTCGAAGGAGCTAGGACCAGCCCAACGTCCTTGGAAGCAGGCCCCTAACCTTCATCCTAGGCACCAGCCGGTCCCCACTGGGACCTTTTGGACCTTGTCCTGGCGCCGGTGGCACCAGGCTCATCAAAGTCACTGGTCCCGGCACTGGAAGCGCCGGGCTCATAATTTGTATGAAGATGCTTGGGTGGACTTACCTGCAGCAGACCATGCTGCTTACTTACCAGCCACATAGGAATCCTCTGTGAGCCGGGACTACTTTCTTACCTGGGTGGGGCAAGCTCCACTCCCTGGATACAACACTGGAACTCTTCTGGAACAGGAACTCTTTTCTTACCTAGGCGAGGCCGTGGAGGAAGACGCCTCATCACTCCAAGGCTATTTAAACCGCACCCGATTGATGAAACGTGCTTCGCGTTATTCTGCATCTGCAGCAGAACGCTCACCGTGTCTGTTCCAGTTTTCTTCTTTCCGATCCTGAACCTGCAAGAACAAACGCTTACCATTCCTGTATCCAGCCTTCAGTAGCACCTGCAAAGACAAGAAACAACAGGTTAACACGGCAACCTTCACGCGCAGCGTTTTCCTCACCTGATCCATCGGCAGCTACCATCTCTTCACGCTGCTCCTTCACCTGTGAAGACAAAAGCATAGTTATTCCTGTGTGGAATTACTTACCGGCACTCCGCGAATTCCGTTTTTCTTCAACGCTGCAATCCTGCACCTGAAAGACAAAAGAAGAGACATTAGACAGGTATTTTACTTACGCGCCATCGCGCCCGCCACAATAGGGCGCCTGCAAATACTCCGGCGTTTCCAGCGTCTCTTCAACACCCGAACTCGCAACTGCAAGGGAAAAGAGACAGAGAGCTTTTGAAAAGCAGGCAACCGGCATTTACTTACGCATTTCCAAGCGCGTCAATCCAAGACTCTGGCTCGAACTTCGGCTTTCTTCACACCATCTTCTACCTCAAGAGCCCTGCAAGACAAATAGAAAAAGCATTATACAGAGCCCTGTTCCACATTAACGTGCCCACGCACCTAAAGACTGTAAGGACTTAAAAGGTGTCCGGAAACTCACCGTTCGTGCAGTTAACGACGGTAGCAATCCTCTGATGTCAAGAGGCCCACGTTTCACCCATTGAAGGAACTGGCAATGGCACCCTGCACCAGACGCAGATGGAGAGTCCAGCATTCACCTATCTAAGGTGAGCACGTTGACCTTGGGGCTCCACGGAAAAGCGAGGAAGGGAAAGGGAGAGAGATACCCGACAACCCCAGATCATTAACCCCATATTCTTTCACCTGCAGATATCTCACTCTTCGAGTTAGACACACAGTGCGAAGAGGCTCAGCCCCGGAAGCCAATCGAGTCCTGCACTTCACTTTTCGAGTCACAGACACCATCCTGCCAAGACCGGCGCCTCCGTGGGGATCAGGTGAGCGTTACAGCTTTCTCTTAATCCTCTCAATTGCTGATCAGTCCGTTGGCCTTCCAACTTCCATAGCCTAGTGTCATGACCACAGGCCCCATAACACAAAAGCCACACCATCTAGTTATGGGGCAATGGGTCACTTGACTCACTTATGTCCCTTTTGGGACCCATGAACACAGGGGCCCTGGCTGGACTCAGCCTTTGGAGCCAGGCTCATAGAAATGTGAGCAGGAACATTTTTTTTCAGTGCAGGAGTGCTTTTATTTTACAAGAACTTTCCAGGAGCTGAAAGCTTTTATTCCAGAGAACATCCTCATGTGCTGACTCATTGGGTGTAGCAGGCGGGCTGAACCTGGTGGGCATGGCTTCAGAAGCTCAGCTATATATGCTGCTCCATCCTTAAGGCCGGTGCTTCGCGTTACTGTGCACTCACATGCAACATGACGCTCACCGCCGCTTGAACCAGTTTACTTCCTTTTGAAACCAGGCGTTCTCCTGCATACTCCCCTCCAGGAAACCGGTACTTCATTGCTTCATCTGCAGACTCATCTCTTGACATCCAGTGATCTTGATCCTGACGCTGCAGCACCGTACTCTGCATCCTTGAACTCTGACCCTATGAAGAAGAAAGACAAGGTTAGAACATCTGTCCTAGGGCCGCGCCGCATGTGAACCCTGCGCGCCCCGTAGTTAACAACTTACCAGCTACTGTACCGCTGCAGCTTCGTTCCTCATTCCCTCCGGCTGCCGCCTCGAGCTCCACAGCTTCTTCCGGGCTGGCAACATCACCTGCAAGGGAAGAAAGCAAAAGAGCAAACATCAAAAGTGGAACGGACAGCAATACAAGACGGCAAACTTTACAATACAACAAAAACAGACGAGGAAAGACAAAGGCAAACAGGAACACTTGCCTGAAGTATAGTGCCATAGTTGTAGCAGGACTGGACTACCACGTGCAAGGGACCAGTGAAGGAACTCTGTCCAGATCATACAAGCGCCCCTGCCAGAAGCAGCAGGACGGAGTGCTCGCCAAAACGAATCAACAGGTGAGCTTTCCAAGGACAGCGCATCCCACGGGTACCACGGTTTGGGAGAAGGGGTCTGGAAGGGTATCAGACGCACAAGCTGGCATACTCACACCCCCTATTCTCCACGCAGGAGCAGTCCCGAGCAGCATCACCTTTTACCACCAGTCATCACATAAGCGCAGAGAGCGAAGTCGGACGCCAGCGACCTCACCCCCGGGAGGGCTGCAACTATGCCCCAATGCCTCTGCAGAGACCAGGTGAGCCTAACACCTAGTTCGCATCGGCTGTGGAAGAGCTGTTCCTTCTCGTACCCAGCCTTGCTCAAAGTGTGCAGGTGGGCGTTCCCTTTTATCTTCACTGGGAGTGTTAATAAGTCTCAGGTGTACATTGTTGGAGTTACATGCCTGACCCTGCCTGGCCTCATTACAGGGACAGGACCAGTGTAAATCCGGGGAGGTAATCTTTCTGGCCTCATTCCTCATCTTCCTCGGCACAGTACTTGTTAAGATAAAGTGGGGAGGAATTATGGGAGTTGTAGTTTGCCATAAAATAAGCAGGGGTAGGTGTTAAATTGGCTGTGGGAAAAGGGGGATGCAGTGTCTCACCATTGGGCACTTCTCCCCTACTCCCCAAGTATCCGTGCCCAGGTGATCCTCTCTTGTTGTCCACACCCAGGGTCTGGATCCAAAAGCGTTTGCTTTTTCCTGGCCACCTGAGTACGGAATCACCGGGGACTAGGTTGTGAAACACTGTCTGGTTTTCACATGGCCTATAATAGATAATCCACATGGTGGATTCACAGAAGATTGAGATTCCGAGTTCATTGGTTCAAACTTGCCTGTGTCGAGCCACCTGGGAGGAATTTCCTAGTGTTTGGGGGAATGTACCAAATTTGTACCGACATACCCAAATCCTAATCAATATAACTTCTAGTTCTTATTATTCTTTTATCTATTTCAAAGTATTGTTTGTACAACACACAGAAGACTACGCTCCTGCCTAGAAGGCCGAATTACTGCCCCTCAAAGCCCCCGAGCAGACTCCAACCTGCCACGTGTCCTGCTATTTGGTGCCTGCATGTCAGCCATCTGCAGGGGTCCAGTTGCTGTGACCACCCCTGCTGGAACAGAAGACTCCCAACTGAAGTGCCATCGCTCCACAGCCCAGCACCAGGACCATGTTGCCCACCCACACCTGCCTCGGGGGTTGCCATGTCAGGGGAAACATCAGAGACCACTGGCAACCCCCAGCCAGAGAGGCAGAGGGCTACCAGCTTCAGTGCTGCAGAAGTTGGTATCCTGGTGGAGCAAGTCCTGGTGCATTATGGAAGACTATTTGGAAGACCACGCACCGACAATGAAGGATGGAAGAGGATCTGGAAGGACATTGTGGCTGCCATCAACGTAGAGGGGATGGCAGCACGCGACATGGCACATGTCGGGAAGTGCTGGGAGGACTTCAGGTCCAGGACCCTGAGCAAGGACCGGTGCCTCTTTGAGGCAGTGCTGCCTGCTGCAACATTCCTGTTAATTTGCGCATGTGTGTGGGTTCAAATGATGTGTGTTGGGGAGTGTGATGCAATCTGTGAAGTTTGACACTGCCACTCATGTGCAACTGTAATGTGTGTATCTGACCATTTGTACAGTGCCCTGATGCCTGAGTTCTGTCTCTCCATGTCTGCAGCGTCAACTGATGAAGAGGGCGTAGACAGGGCTGTGGAGCCCAGCGGCAGGGATCCCACCACCAGCCAGAGACGCAAGGCCCAGCTCCCCTCCCAGGTTGTCATCTCTTCGGGGAGTGAGGAGTCTGATGCCGCCTCCGCAGCTGCTGAGGCTAGGTCCAAGAGGCAGAGGTCTGATTCCAGCAGAGTAAACACATGCGTCGGTCTCCACGAACAGCATGTACAGTGTTTTGCTGGCCCGCGCTCACCTTTAACCCGTGCTGAAAGCTACACCCACGCGTGTAACGTCACATACACGCTTACGCGCTAAGGCCCTTTCCTCGAATCACACGCAGATGTAATTTTTTGCATGTACGGATGCACCCGTGCTGAGGGAAAAGCCTGCGTGTATCACGTCACATACGCGCTTACGCACTAAGGGCCTTTCCTCAAATTACACACTGACGTGCTGTTTTTTCACGTGCCAAATCACTCCGTATCAAGCTGGCCATAATATTCTTACTTCAAATTATGTACTTTCAGCGCAATTTTCTCTATTGTTACACTTATATCAAAATTGTTTTGCTATGATCCCACATACAACTTTTTGATACTACACAGCATCAAGCCACATGTGGCAATACAAACCATAACTTCATGCATTCTAAAGGGGATCACATATTCTTGTCTTGGCTTATCAAGTTTTTTTTCTTTTCTTCACATACTAATAATTTTATGGTATTGCAATTATGAAAACCCATGGGCTTGCTGGAATAATTCAATGTGAACAATCTTTACACTTTTTATGGTGTTTCAAATAAAAATCATTATCTAATAACCTGAATAGCAGTTCTTGAAAAAAGTGACCAACCCCATAGCTCATCAATACCGAAGAGTGTAGAAATAAAAATGGTATGCTCCATCAGCCTAATCAACACGTTATTGGTACTGCTTTGACTTTGGTTACACATCTTGCGCTGGCTTTATATAATCTACCCCACCAGCACTCTTATCAAAGGCATTTTTCGCTTAGTACAAGCACTTTCAATGATGGGGTGGCTGATGGGCTGCACATTCCTGGAGCTGAATTCAGTGTACAATGCTAGGTGGTCCTGCATCTAGTGACCATTGACAAAACTTGGCCACCCCAGACCTGTTTGGCTCCATACTTCCCTTGACCCTGTCCCCGCATTCAGGATATGCATGTCACCCTAGCTGAGGGCATGTACCGATTACACTGACTTCACCATGGTCCACCCCTTCCCATATCAAAGGGACTTCTCACATTGGCCATGGCTTTAATGGGGGTGGGTGTTTGGGCTGCATGTCCACGGAGCTGAACTCAATGTACAACACAAAGGGGACTTGCATCTACCGTCTGTCAGAATCCAGTTGCCCACGTCGTGTAGCCGAAGAATTCTTCCACCTGATGGAACCCTCTGGCTCCAGAAATGGACAGCCAGAGCGATCAATCAGAGGAAAGAAAGGATACCTCATGAGATCCAGATGACCCAGAAGTAGACACGTGCCGCAGGAGTTGAAAATGCAGAGTATGGGTGGTACGGGTAGTCGAGGACAGGCGTTGGATCTGCAAGTGAGGAGTTAACACAATACAGAAAGTATAACCAACCGCCCTTCTGAACAAGACCCGAAAAATAGTGACAAATTGCAATACGTTCCACAAATTCTGATAACCACCCCTTTCCCCTATGAGACTATGGCTTACCGTGTTTTATGCGGATCAACACCGGGGAGAACCAGATGGGACAGGAAGGGAAGGAACTCCGAAGTCCACGATGCCAAGTCCAAGAAGAACCCAACCACCTATCCCGCCGGCACGAGGACGCCTAGGGCACACTTGTTAGAGTGCGTCGCAAGTTCGAAAAGTTCCAAAGTTCAACAATCCAAAACTCCAAGTGTTCCAAGGTCAAGAATCCAAATTACGAAAGTTTCCAAAAGTTCCACAATTCGACCACACGCAGTCCAGGTGAGTGAGGATCCAGAAGACAAAAACGAAGAGCAACCACAACAGAAGGGCGAAGGCTAGAAGTCCGTATGCAGTCCGAGGTCGAAGAACGATGCAGGCAGTAGACGAGAACCAAGCAGTCCAAAATCAAGGCCAGATAACGGTCCGGGTCGAGGAAACGAGGCAATCAGGTATACAGGAGGAAACGGGGGGGGGGAAAGGGTTACAGAGACCGGCTTTCAAGGGAACAGGATACAATGAGCTAGGTACGAGGGGCCACCACTCGCAATCAGAAGCACCGATACGAAGTGAAGGCGGAGACTAAGAAGGAGAGGTCACATGACAGCGTTCCGCGGCTTCCAGCGTCGACCGTGGGAAACGCCAAGAGGACGCCAGCGTTGCCATGCCAACTTCCAAGCACCTGGTTGTAGTGTTCTTAAAGGGCCATGCATCCGTTGCTTAGCCCTGCTTGCACGCCTGTACATGACAGTATCCTCCCTCAAAGGGGGTCTCACCCCCCGAGCAGACCAGAAATGAGACAGAAGGGCCGGAGCATGGATGTTTACCGCAGGTTCCCACGTACGGTCTTCGGGACCATAGCCCTTCCAATCGACCAGATAGAGTCGCCTGCCCCTTCGAACCTTGGTATCCAAGATCGCACCCACCTCGAATTCATCAAACCCGCGCACCTTAACCGGCGGGGGACGAGCAGGTAGTCTGGTAGATGGGTGGCATGGTTTCACTAGAGAGACATGGAATACCGGGTGTACCTTCCATTTAGCAGGAAGGGCCAATCAGCAATACTGGGCAAAGAACAGGGGTGTTGGCCATACAGGGCAAAATACGGAGAAACACCTGTCGCTGTGTGCATAGAGTTATTGTAGGCGAACTCCGCCAGAGGAAGAACGGAAACCCACGTATCTTGGCGTTGGTGGGTAAGACATCGTAGATACTGCTCCATGGTGGCATTAAGCCTTTCAGTTTGCCCATCGGTTTGTGGATGGTATGCACTGGAGTACCTGCCGTCTATACCCAACGTTGAAGTTACTGCTCTCCAAAAACGAGAAGTGAACTGTGGTCCCCGATCAGTAACGAGAATGGAGGGCAGACCGAATCTTCGGTAGACGTTCTTCAAGAACAGTTCCGCCAACACCGGAGCAGAAGGAATCCCCTGGCATGGTACGAACAAGGCTGATTTAGTGAAATAGTCCACGACCACCCATATAGTGTCGTAGCCGTCGACCACTGGAAGCTCTACTACGAAATCCATAGAAACCATAAGCCAAGGTCTCTCTGGTATAGGCATGGGTTGAAGTAGGCCCACAGGTTTGCCCGGTTGATGTTTGCACTGTGCACAAGTGGCACAAGAAACGATGTATTCCCTAACGTCGCGTGACATGGAGGGCCACCAGCACCACCTTCTCAAAAGGTCAACAGTTTTCCCAGTACCTGGATGTGCAGCTATCGCTGAATCGTGACACCATTGTATGGCTGTGTGTCTCGTGTCGGAATCAGGTACATATATCTTATCCTTCTTATAAGGCAATGTATGGATGATCTCCAATCCCAGGCCAGCAATCTCGGAGGGGTTGGTTCTCACCCAGTCTTGGATCCTTGTTTTCAGAGAGGGGCGCAAGTTACACCCACACACCACTTGATTGGGCAGTAGAAGAGCGCCCTTAAGCTCGGATGGTTCGGGGACTCCATGGATGCGGGAAAGAGCATCCGCCTTCGAGTTCAGGGAACCGGGGCGATAGGTAATAGTGAAGTTGAACATGGCAAAGAATTCATGCCACCTGGCATGACGCACCGTGGTACACTTCACCGATTGCAGTGCCAAGAGGTTTCGATGATCAGTAAACACTCGAACCGGTTCGGAGGACCCCAAAAGATGATGTCTCCATACCATAAAGGCGTCCCTCACTGCTAACAATTCCCGTTCGGTGATCGTATAGTTCCTCTCGTAAGAGGTGAGTTTTCTGGAGTGATACGCAACCGGATGTAAACCAGTGGACTCCGGGCAAAGCTGGGACAGGATAGCTCCCAGTGCAACATCTGACGCATCTGCTTCTACAATGAAAGGCAAAGACGGATCCGGATGTTGAAGGACGGGAGCCGTGGTAAAGGCAGACTTTAAGGTCTCAAAAGCCAGTTGAGCGTCCTTGTTCCATTTGAACACACATTTGGTGCTGGTTAGTTTAGTGAGTGGAGAGGCAATGGCTGAGAAGTCTTGGATAAACCGCCGATAGAAATTCGCAAAGCCTAAAAAGGATTGCAGAGCCTTCAAGGTATTAGGACAAGGCCACTCCAATATCGCGGCAATCTTAGACTGGCTCATCTGCACTCCCCGGCTAGTGATGTCATAGCCTAGGAACTCCACCTCGGTTTCATGAAACTTGCATTTGTCCAACTTGGCATACAAATGGTTCTCCCTTAAACGTTGCAAAACGTTAGATACATGGACGACGTGAGTGTCAACTGAAGGAGAGTAGATCAAGATGTCGTCTAAGTAAACGACTACATATTGGTCTAGCATGTCATGAAATACGTCGTTGATAAAGTATTGAAAGGTCGCTGGAGCGTTACGCAGGCCAAAGGGCATAACGCAGTATTCGAAGAGGCCATATTTGGTTTTGAAGGCCGTCTTCCACTCGTCGCCTTTGCGAATCCGTACGAGATTGTAGGCCCCCCTCAAATCCAATTTAGTGAATACCTTAGCTGCACCCAATTGGTCCAATAAGACTGAAATCAGAGGTATCGGATATTGATTCCTGATCGTGACGGCATTTAAAGCACGATAATCGATGCAAGGACGCAGGTCCCCCTCCTTCTTAGGGACAAAGAACATGGGTGAGGCAGCAGGTGAGCGAGAAGGACGAATAAAGCCAGTACTCAAGGATTTGTCAATATATTCCTTCAAAATCACGTCCTCTTGAGGGGTTAGGGAATATATGCGCCCAGACGGAATCTTGGCTCCAGGGATCAATTCAATAGGGCAATCATAGGGCCTGTGTGGTGGAAGTATCTCTGCCCCACGTGCGTCGAATACGTCATGATAATCCCTGCACACCATAGGAAGGACAGTGTTGACTACTGCCCCCACAGTACGGGTAGTTTCAGCAAGAGCCTGACTAGGGCTGGTGATCACTGAGCTGATAGTTAGGCAATTACTTTCACAGTATTCTGACGGAAAACATACCTCCCCAGAATGCCAATCCACAGAGGGATTATGCAACTTTAACCATGGCAAGCCAAGAATGAACTTGAACTGTGGTGCTGCGATGAGATCGAAGTATATGTCCTCTTGATGACTGCAGTCTGTGATCATGGTGAGGTCAGTAGTTCGCTTCGTCACTAACCCAGAGACCAAGGAAGAGCCATCCACCGAATTCACCACTTCAGGACATGTTTTGTGCATAACCGGCAGACCCAACTCCCGGGCATAGGCAGCATCCACGTAATTCCCCGTGGCTCCTGAGTCCAGGACCATCATCACGGCCCATTTCTCAGAACCGGGGAACGACAGGGAGACAGAAAGACAATAAGGACTGCAACCTGTGGGGTCTCTTGAAGAAATACCCGGCATCTGGACCCCTCCAGTCACCGGGTTTTGGCGTTTCCCTGTTTCTTAGCAGGTTTTTTGCTACATTCTCGGAGTAAGTGATCGGATCCTCCGCAGTAGAAACATAGACCATTCTTTCTCCGTTGTTCCCTAACTTCAGCCGACAGAGGAGATCTAAGTGCCCCGATCTGCATGGGCTCCGAGGACCCGGCGGCAGGTAAAGGGACGGAAAGAGCAACAGGGGGAGCCGTTCTCTTCTCACCCCTCCGGGCTGCTTGTCGGGAATCAATCTGGAGAACCAAATCCAATAGTTCCGAAAAAGCTGTAGGTATTACCGGAACGGTGGCCAGTGTATCTTTCAGGGAATCGGATAGCCCTTTATAGAAGAGAGAGGCCTTCTTCTCTTCGGGCCAACTGGTTTCCGCCACCAACTGATTGAACTTGGCTAGGTAGGACAAAAGAGGCGAACTGCCTTGTTGGAGACCGAGCAGTTCCAAATCAGTAGCTTGTGTGGCATAACGTGTGTCTAACACACGACTCATAGCCTCGATTAGGGCATCACAGTTGTAAAGAAGATGGCTGCCGTCTTCCAGCAACGGATTAGCCCAAGCAGCTGCGGTACCCCCTAAATGGGATAACAGAAACGCCGCCTTGGTAGTGGAATCCGGAAAAGAAGCAGGACGGCACAGAAATTGCAGTCTACATTGGTTCAAAAAGGTCCTAAATGTCTTGGGGTCTCCATTGAACCGTTCCGGCGGAGCCAAAGGGAACTGGGCAGTCATATAAACCGGTCCAGCACCCTGTTGGGGAGGACCAGCACCTGCCCCAGAGACACTAGCCAAGGAAGGCGCTGCTGCCCCAAGGGGTTGGAACCCTGCCTGCAACTCATCAATGCGTCGCTGCGTGGCTGAGTGAGCCGCAGTCATGTCATTACGTAAATCGGCCACCAATTGTAAAATAGTGGACAGCGTCTCATTGGTATCCATTTTAAAGGGTTCTGATTATGTCAGAATCCAGTTGCCCACGTCGTGTAGCCGAAGATTTCTTCCACCTGATGGAACCCTCTGGCTCCAGAAATGGACAGCCAGAGCGATCAATCAGAGGAAAGAAAGGATACCTGATGAGATCCAGATGACCCAGAAGTAGACACGTGCCGCAGGAGTTGAAAATGCAGAGTATGGGTGGTACGGGTAGTCGAGGACAGGCGTTGGATCTGCAAGTGAGGAGTTAACACAATACAGAAAGTATAACCAACCGCCCTTCTGAACAAGACCCGAAAAATAGTGACAAATTGCAATACGTTCCACAAATTCTGATAACCACCCCTTTCCCCTATGAGACTATGGCTTACCGTGTTTTATGCGGATCAACACCGGGGAGAACCAGATGGGACAGGGAAGGGAAGGAACTCCGAAGTCCACGATGCCAAGTCCAAGAAGAACCCAACCACCTATCCCGCCGGCACGAGCGCGCCTAGGGCACACTTGTTAGAGTGCGTCGCAAGTTCGAAAAGTTCCAAAGTTCAACAATCCAAAACTCCAAGTGTTCCAAGGTCAAGAATCCAAATTTCGAAAGTTTCCAAAAGTTCCACAATATTGACCACACGCAGTCCAGGTGAGTGAGGATCCAGAAGACAAAAACGAAGAGCAACCACAACAGAAGGGCGAAGGCTAGAAGTCCGTATGCAGTCCGAGGTCGAAGAACGATGCAGGCAGTAGACGAGAACCAAGCAGTCCAAAATCAAGGCCAGATAACGGTCCGGGTCGAGGATACGAGGCAATCAGGTATACAGGAGGAAACGGGGGGGGGAAAGGGTTACAGAGACCGGATTTCAAGGGAACAGGATACAATGAGCTAGGTACGAGGGGCCACCACTCGCAATCAGAAGCACCGATACGAAGTGAAGGCGGAGACTAAGAAGGAGAGGTCACATGACAGCGTTCCGCGGCTTCCAGCGTCGACCGTGGGAAACGCCAAGAGGACGCCAGCGTTGCCATGCCAACTTCCAAGCACCTGGTTGTAGTGTTCTTAAAGGGCCATGCATCCGTTGCTTAGCCCTGCTTGCACTCCTGTACATGACACCGTCCCTTGCCCACATGATCACCCCACATCCAGTTTCCTCATACTCCCCATTGGAGACACTGTCCAGCTAATCGGCATATGTATATCGCCGTCGACAAGTGCCTGGATGTATTCTGCTGACTTCGTCCTGATCCATTGCCTTCCCATATCAAAGGCACTTCTCAATATGTCGATGCACTTACAATGTTTTTTAAATGTATTTCTTTATTTGTTTGAAAAAGTCAACCTTTCACATTTTTATAGAACATTCATACAAAAATACTCATTATCAAACACTATCTAATACAATATTTCATCTAACAATTACATTAAAATTCAAATGACAAATACTAAAACATCACAACAAAAATGAAACCACCATGTTAAGCAGGGCATTCTGCTCAAATTAATTTCACATCTAACTTCAGTGCTTTAAACACGTAACTGCCACTACTATTGAGGTAGTGTGTCCAACTAGATATACTGACCGAAGGGACCCGGTGCAGAAAGTTAAAACATTTCTTGATGTTACTTAAATAATTCCCTTGCAGTCCCTGGGAGTTTTTACAAACTAATAACAAGTGCTTTAGAGTTTTACTAGAATGCACCTCATTACAGAATCATGATATTTGCTCCTCACTTAGCATACGAAAATTGATTTAGTAAAAATAAAATTCCAACGGAAGTGGAGGAATAGTGACCTAGTTATCTGGATAAATTTCTAAAAATGGTGCTAAAATCCCAGATTTCTTGTGTTCTTCTCTAAGGTCATCTAAAGAGGGATAAGCATGCATGGTCTCTATCGTGGCTATCCAGTCCATCTCATACAATTTTTGGATTTGATTTGGATAATAAATCATATGATATGATAGGTAATTTATAACGCTCTTTATACCCAGAGGTTTCTAAACCCGGACCCGGGGATCGAACCATGTTGCTCTGTGTCTTGCTTCCAAGGCGAGCATGTTGCCACTGAGCTAACCTCGCAAGAAATCTTGTATTTAGTTTCCCATCACTACCAAGAGGCTACTACAGTAATCGTGGTTGATACATAACTGGGAGGAACCAAAGGGTGTCTCACCCACTAGTTCTCTGGGACTTGTGATCCAGGTAGCCAGGCCAGGGCCATCGCTTTTGGATCCAGTTCCTGGGGGGTGGACCAGTGTTGGAAGATCACCTGGGGGAGGGGTCTTCGGGGAGTTGGGGTGGGGTTACCGATGGTGAGACGCGGTAGTTTCCCCTTTCCGGTGCACATGACCCATTCTATTTCATAGGATTTGCTATGTCCCAACCCGCCCACTGGGCCGAGGAAGAGGGCGACTGAGAGTAAAGGGGCTAACTCTTACATATCTCATTGGACATGTCCCGCTAATTGGGACAGACAGAGTCAGGCATTTGACTCTAAGTACATATATCTGATACGAATTAGCTCTCCCCACACGGATAAAATGCAGAACATAGAGAAACACTTTGAGCAAGGTGGCACACGAGCAAGAGCAGAACTTCCAGGGCGAAGGCGAACCTACTGGAGCAGAGAGATAGGCAGAGGGATGAGAGTGAAGGTTAGAGGAACCCAGGAGTTCCCTGCAGGGGGTCGTTGCCTCAAAAGAGTCGTGAAAAACATGTAGAGAAGGCCAAATCCCAGAAAAGAAGACTGCATTGTATTTCAAGGATGCCAGCAACCCTCCCGGGTGAACGGCAGAGTTGGGGAGGTGAGACCAAGCCTGTGGTATTATTAACCTGGATTTGTGATTTGAAAATGCAAAGACAAGGGTATGCACACAGTGAGTTGGCGAGCGACATGAAAGACCAGTGTGTGAAGCAAAAATTGAAGTTGCAACAGTATATTTCACAATTGAGGACTCGAAGAAAGGCAGACCTGTGGTGAACTTTGAATTGCAGATAGCTGTGAAACCAGTGATGCTGAGTAGCAGAGTGGTCCGGCAAAAGCAAGTAGCTCATTCAAACGTCTCTGTGAAAGATGAAATGTCTATTAGGAAGCGATAAAGTGAATGAACTATAAGAAGTGAGGTGATCCAAAATAAATCCCGGGAAAAGCTAGAAAGGAAAAGGTGAATGTTGAATTTTTGTGCTTATGACATTTAACTACCCATACCAAGAGACGCTGGGGCAGATAATACAAGAGTGTGAGTTGAAGGAAACGTCAAAGTGGTCCTGCCGTAGTCTATAGCAAAAGCCACACACATTCGAACGTCTTCGACATCAGGAAAAGGTCATAGCCTAACTGAGAAAAACTGGAAGTGCAATAAGTTGGCGGAAGGGAACCCCTAAAGGATATGAATTAAACTTGGCGAAGGGAACCCCTGCAAGTGTTGTTTGAAAGGTCTGAGCCTGACTGAGGGAGACGCGCATCAACTTGTTGTGTTGTTTGAGAGGTCCGATGTCATGATGCCTACCTCCAAGGAGCCAGGTCCGACCCAGCAACCCCAGAGGCAGGCATCATTCCCCCCAGGGAAGTGCCAGCGGGCCCAAGCTGGGGCCCTTTGGACACAGTCCTGGCGCCTTAGGCGCCAGGCTCATGTTGGACCCCTGTCCTGGCGCCTTAGGCGCCAGGCTCATAAAGCTAGACATGTGTTCAAGTGTTTTAATGTGCACTTACCTGATGCAGACCATGCTGCTACATCCAGGCCCTCTTGAGGCCTGAATGGAACTACTTTACCTGTGGGACTACTTTCCACCTAGGTGTGGTCGGGGAAGGATACATACCTGATCGGTGGAAGGATACATGCCTGGAACTTCTTCCAAAGCTATTTAAACCACGCCCGATCAGCAACTCACGCTTCGCGTTGTTCTGCTCCTCGCAGCTGGACGCTCACCGTGTCAGCTCCTGCATCTGGACTTCAGCCACGCCTGTCAGCATCCTGGGTCACCTGCAAAGGGAGATAAGAGAGAATGGAGAGAAAGAAGACCTTACCTGCTAAAGCTGCATCACGGGAACATCACACTGACGATCCTGAAAGGGAAGACATCATTTTAAAAGCATTTCGCTTCGATCGCTGCAGCGCTGCATGTCACTCACCTTTCCTGGGCGCCTCCATCTTCAGCAGCGATCATCCGGATCCGCACCCACTTCCCAGAGCCTAGAGAGAAAAGACAAGAAAACAAGGTGAGAGAAGGAAGGGAAATAGGAAAAGCTCAGTTTCCTTCTAAGACTTACCTGTTGGGACATTCCCATTTCATTTCGAGTAATGCCGCGTCCTGGCATTCCGGACCCCGGCCCCAATGGGGAAAAAAGACAAAGACTTTGAATAAGCGAATGCAAAGACATTACCTGAAAGCTCATCCAGAACTTACACTTCGGGTCGGCGCCATATCTCCGGCATTCCGAACCCCGGCCCCTAAGGGGAAAAAGACATATGCATTAGCGCTTGCTGCAATAAGACATTGAACATTATTATTAAGCTTGAACTTTTGAACTTGCAACAGAACTCTTACAGCGCCTCACCTGAATGGTCAAGCTTATTTTGAACTCCCATCAAACCTCAATCCAGTGAAGTAACTGGGTTTCAATGCGCCCCTGCAGCAGAAGCAGGATGGAGAACTCATCCTTCCAGACCCTAAGGTGAGACTTCACAGAGAATCGTGGAAGGGTATCGAGGAAGGTTGGAAGGGAGTGGGAGGCTTGAGCATTATTCCGTCAGTAGGTAATACTCCCTTTTCACGCACAGGGGAATATTCCTGCGAGCCAGAAAAGACAGAGTAGAGGGGCCCTTCTGTCCATCATCAGAGTCCTGCGCTTCACCATTGAAGAAGCATCAGCACTCGAAGCCAGACCTGCGCCTCCGTGGGAATCAGGTAAGTGTGACAGAACGCAAAGCCTACCCACAATTTCCCACCCGGGCGCTATGGAGACTTCCCAGACAGATCAGCTGGCCCAGCTTTTGGGGGAATTACGGGCAGAAGTGCACTCAGCCCGCCAGGAGACTAACGCTCTCAAAAGAGAACTGATTCTATCCAAGGAAAGAACTGATGACCTGGCCAAAAGGTTATTGCAGGCCCAGGCAGGGCACACTCCTTTACCTAATTCCGGAGGTACTTCCACATCAATGGGTTTGAATAACCCGGTACAAATCAATCTACCTGGACACATGCCTTTGGCCCCGCCTGAACGTTTTGCGGGGGATCCCAAGAAATATGCCGTCTTTATGAACCAATGTCGTTTACACTTTCTATGCAGACCCGGGGCCTTCCCTAACGACCAGACCAAGGTAGCCTTTATACTATCTTACCTCAGTGGCAGTGCTGCCGATTGGTCTATTCCATTGGTAAATCAGGATGATCCCATTCTCCAGGATTTTCAGGGCTTCCAGGCCAGCATGGAAAGATTGTTTGCTCGACACTCTCAAGGACAGGCCCTTGATATCGAACTGCTATCCTTACGACAAGGTAATCAGGATCTCCTGTCCTACGTTGCCACCTTTAATAGACTGGTTGTGGAAACTGGATGGCCAGAAAACAAAAGGATCACATTGTTTCATCAAGGCCTGCGCGGAGAGTTTAAGGATGTACTAGCTCAGATAGTAGATCCACCCCAGGTCTGCGCAGACTACATAGACTTGGTGGTTCAACTTGATCACAGACTTCAAAATAGAAAAGCAGACCGGTTCAAGTACGAAACCCGAGTACCGATCAAAACCCACGCTAACTCCAAGAGTACCGACGTATCCGAACCTATGCAAATCGGCGGTGTTAAAGGACCATTAACGCAGAAGGAACGAGAGAGAAGGCGGCAAATGCAACTTTGTCTGTATTGCGGGACTTCCGGTCACTTTCTTCGAAATTGTCCGGTTAAACCACCTAAGAAGGTGGTTGGAGCCACTGATAACGATTTGACACCTGATTCGGGAAACGACCTAGCCCGACAAGCGTAGGGGTCCGCTTGCCGAGCTTGAAGACAAACTCTTTGACCTCGCATTTTGTCATGCCAATGGTGCTCGTGGACCCAAAACAGCCTCAGCAGTTGCATGCTGTAAAAGCATACATCGACAGTGGAGCTATTGGAAACTACATAGACCGTGAATTGGCTTCCAGGATTAAGCTCCCTCTCCGCCTGAAAGTAACCCAAGATGTCATTACTACAGTAGATGGAACCGAAATCGCCTCAGGGCCTGTAACGCATTCCACTGTTGAAATGACACTGGTGGGTCAGGATGGACATCGGGAAGCAATCGTGTTTGATGTGATCAAGGCCCCACAATTTCAAGTAATTCTTGGAATTCCTTGGTTAGAAACACATAATCCCAGAATCGACTGGCGAGCAAAGAAGATAAGTTTTCCTGATTGTGAACCAACTTGTTATCCAAGAAATCCAGTTATGGGTCTAGCCTCAGCAACTTCCACCCCTGTACAGCTACCGTCAGAATACCAAGAATTCCAAGACGTTTTTCAGAAGGAACAGGCTAACACGTTACCTCCCCATCGGTTTTATGATTGCCAAATCGATCTGGTACCCAATGCTCAACTACCTTGTAGTAGGATTTATGCTCTTACGGAACCTGAGAACCTGCATTTGCGTCAGTATTTAGATCAGTACCTAGCCAATGGTTTTATTCGCCCGTCCAAGTCTCCTGTCTCCTCAGCTCTGTTCTTCGTGCCGAAAAAAGAGGGCGACCTTAGAACATGTATAGACTATCGCGCCCTAAATCAAATAACGATTAAGAATCGTTATCCTCTGCCCCTGATCCCTGAGTTTATCGACCAGGTGAAAGACGCTTGTGTGTACACCAAGTTAGATCTCCGAGGAGCTTATCACCTGGTGCGTATAAAAGAAGGCAACGAATGGAAGACTGCATTCCGCACCAAATTTGGGCTCTTCGAATATCAGGTGATGCCCTTCGGTTTGTGCAATGCACCTGCCGCCTTTCAGTACTTTATGAATGATGTTCTTCGGGAACTTATCGATGTCTGTGTCATTGTTTATATTGACGACATCCTGGTGTACTCTTCTTCAGAATCCGATCACAGAAAACATGTTAGGGCAGTTCTTGAGAAATTGCGCCAGCACAAACTATTTGCAAAGCTCGAAAAATGCGTTTTTCATACCACAGAAGTTGAGTTTCTCGGATTCATCCTGACACCTCAAGGAGTCCGAATGGACTCGCGAAAGGTGGACGCCATCCTCAAATGGCCATCTCCTAGCTCGGTGAAGGGAGTTCAGAGCATGCTCGGCTTCGCCAATTTCTATCGAAGATTCATTCCGGAATTTTCCCGAACAGTCCAACCCATCACAGCTCTCCTAAAGAAAAACAAACGCTTTGAATGAACTCTTGAGGCCGAACAAGCCTTTCAGGACCTGAAAACCAAATTCACCTCTGCACCTGTATCTGGAAGGATGAGTTCAATGGGTATGGGGAAGGTCTGGGCTCGGGTTCCCTGAAGGAGGAATTACCGGGCCCTCCAAACTCGGAATGGCCCGGTAATTCCACATTCAGGGAACCCAGACACGGTTTTGGAGGCAGCCATGCCCTTTTTAAGGGCATGGCTGCCTCCAAAGTCGTAATAAGGCCCATAGTCAATGGACGAATGGCTGTTCCGATTTGACCAAGTGGGTGAGAAGGATATATCATTTTAAAAATCCAGCGCCAAGTTCCCTAACCCTTTCAACCATTGTTGACCATGTTTGTGCTTCTTATTGATCATTCCTCCATCTTCATCAAAAAGGATGTCATGATTTACAGCGAGGCAATCCGAATTCATATCGCCCATGAGCATGTGTCCTCCAACATTTCCCAACCACTCATTCACCACTGAAACCAAAGTCTCCAGTACGTTTCCCAAGTTATTCATATCCGAGTAACAATTGTGAAAACCCCAAGTGCTTTTCCCTATCAACCCCCTTGGTGTTCCCTTTGGGGGCAGCAAGGGAGGGGTTATTGCTGTTGGGTCCGGACCTGGGGATGGGCCAGAGAGGGAGGGGGCAATACCAAGGTGAGACATGGTGTCCCCCTTTCCTTAACACCTTACTACCCAACATTCCCTCTTCTATCAAACACCATTTTGAATCCTATACCGTTGACCCATCCCCCATTGCAACCGGTACCAACACAAAAAGGAGGCGTAGGAGAACTAGGAAAAGGGGAACACATATATCATCCCATGTTTTACAGCACCAAGTTTGTTCCCCTTCTCCTAACAGCATTTTTTAAATTTTCCTACCACCTCTCGGAAACACTACAACTCCCATAATTCCTCCCACTTTTTTCCCCAAAACCACTGGGACAAAGAAGAGGCAAACTGGAGATATGAAGATTACCTATAGGAACCAATGTACCAGGTACCATATATTTGTATGGGCAGTCTCCATCGTGTCCCGTTAACCAGGCCAGGCAGAGTCAGGCAGGGTTGGACAACCACTTGCACCTGTCAATTCTCCAAGCCAGTATAAAAGGTGGGTCACACGGGCACACTTTGAGTGTGTTGGGGATGCAGGAGAAGCAGAGGGGTTAGGAGAAGGCACAGGGGTCAGGAGGAAAGAACTGCAGCTGGAGGAACCCTAGAAGGACTGGAAGAAGGACTGCAAACATACTGAGTCTGTGACTACAGGGAAGGCTGCAGTATGGCGAGGGAGCTCTGTCTTTGGGGAGCCAAACCAGGGCCAGCTGGGGTACCTGGCAGTGCCCAAGCCAGAGCTCCTCCCCTGGGTCATTATGCGACTTGAAGTCCAGAGAAATTATTTATGGTTGAACTTTTGTGCAAAGCGAGATGGTCCGAGTCTGGCTGAGGGAGACCCGTGTGAAAAGCTAAAAGAGGGGTCTGAGCCCGACTTGAGGAAGACCCCTGAGAATTTAAGTGAATGTTAGAGTTGGGTAGGTGCAGCAGCAGTTGTGGTGCCAACCTCCCAGGTGAATGGCAAAGTTGGGGAGCTGCAGCGGCAGTTGTGGTATCAGCCTTGACTTCATGATCAAAGCCACTAAAGCTGAAAATTAATTAACACATCCAGTGAGTTGATGAAAGCAATGAAAGTCTGGTCTGTGTTAAACGAAACTTGATGGCAACAGTATCCGTCGAATGTAGGTTGCACGTGTGCTGATATAACGCGAGAGAGAGCAAAGCGTTGCAAAGAACTGTAATTTAAAGCTACAGAGTAACATAGTGGTCCGGTGAAAGAAGATTGCCCAATTGAAAGTCTCTGAAATGTCTGATGCCGTAGAATCGGTTTGAAGAGAAAGAAACTGAGATGCAAGACTTTGAACTGTTAGGTCTGATCCCAGCAGAGGGAATCCTGGATGTGAGAGCTATCTTAGAACTTTTAAAAAGTACTGTGCTCGAAGTACATTCACCAAGAAGTCTTGTTGTACGAGAGAAAATGTGACATTTTAAGATCGAAGTGGTCATGCTGAGGTAAGAGCAAAAGCCTTGCAGTTCCGAAAGTCTTCGACAGCAGAAGGAAAGTGACAGGAGGCATGAGCCCGAGGGAAGCCTACGAAGGTCTGATTATCGCTTGGGGAAGAGAAACCCCACAAATTGTGATGGAAAGGTTTAAGCCCAGTGGAGGGAAACCTGTACTGAATTGTGGTAACCAGAAGGAAACAGACCTTTGTTGAACTGTATTGCAAGCTAAAAGGTGACCTAGGCTGGAGTGAGAAAGCAGACATGTCCAGCGGATAAACTAGTGACTTTTCGTGGAAGGCCAAGAGGGCCATGGTCCCCGAAACAAACTGCATCCTTGTGTCCGAAGCCAGTGTTTGTCGCAATGTCCAAGTGTGCTACCTTTCCCCATGCTACAAAACGTGGGCAAGGGAAGTTTACTCGGCCATACTTGCATTTCCTTTGAACATTGACACCGATTTTGATTTATTTCTTTTTCTTTTTGCATTACACATTACCTTTTCACATTTATTGTATTGGAAAGAGGGCAGGCATTAGGTTTATTAGTATAGGCCATTTTATTTTGACTAAGGACTGACTTGGACTGTATTTTCTTTTTGTTTGATGTTTGAGAATGCTCCCATCTTATTTTTAGGGTAAGATATGCGTTTTCCAACCCCTTTTAAACCATCAATAAAGGTTTTGAAACGTGCAGCTCCTTTGTTAGTGTCTACTTGTGATACCATGCCCCCCTCAGACAATACACATTAATAGCTT
The DNA here is from genome assembly GCF_040938575.1 of Ambystoma mexicanum. Taxonomy (NCBI): domain Eukaryota; kingdom Metazoa; phylum Chordata; class Amphibia; order Caudata; family Ambystomatidae; genus Ambystoma; species Ambystoma mexicanum. The sequence continues at coordinate 444,243,071 of NC_090924.1, read as the reverse complement.
GAACCTCGCAGTTTATCCCAGATGTAAATAATGTGTGCTGTAAAAACCCCAAAACAAATATCCATAACTCTCAATACGGATAATTTCACTTGGCTCAAAAGGCCTCTACATCTGGGCATCCCCTGGTTGTAGTTGTAATTGGTTATTTATCACGTGCTTAATACCCAGAGGTTTCTAAGCGTGGACCCAGGGATCGAACCTGTGCTGCTCCGCATCGTCTTGCTTCCAAGACGAGCGTGTTGCCTCTGAGCTATCCTCCTGAGCAATGGTTCCTTGTTTAGCAGGCTGACAGTGCACGCTATATCCATCAAACGATGGTGCATTTTTTAACCACATTTCCTGAAGGGAAATTATCCTGTATGACCTAAATTTGGCTCCCACTTCCGGTTTTGTAAAGGGGTGTGAATGTCCTCGGGTATTCCAAGATAACACTGCTAGTGAGTCTTTCCGAGGGGCAGAAGAGGTGTAAGGGTGGTCATTACGTACCATGCATCGCGTTTAACAACCACGACCAACCCCTTGTCTCTTCAGAGATTTTCATTTTTTGCTTTGGGCTATGTATTTCATTGCCCAAAATCGCATAATTTCCTTAATTTCGGACAGAATTACTTGACGACAAAATGTCATTATAATGCATTAGATCAAAACGAAACATTCTCATGTTATCACGTTCACCAAATCAAATATCAATTTAGAGCTAAAATATGCAATTGCACTGTCAGTTGAATGACGATCTACGAAATGAACTCTCTGAATATCCCCCGACAAAATATCCTGTAACCTCAGAATCTCTGAGAGAAGTCGTAAGATTGCTGACCAATTTTAAATGTAGAGACTTATATTCAGATAGGACACACTCAAACAATATCAAATGCAGCAATCCCACACGTTGTTCTTTAAGACCTGATTTCCTCCACAGTAGTGGATTAAACCCCCCAGCCTTCATACCCGTGTTTTTTCCATCGAAATGGGCCCACGGGCCCTGTGGGTATTGTGATAAAACCCCCCCACCCCCATGTTTTGCATCCCCAGGGGGGTGGCTTGATTGGGGGTTAAGCCCGATGTCACAGGCCCCGTGGGCACAGACTGCAAGGGATTTCTCATTCCCTGTTCTGGCCCTGCTACCGGGTCCATTTGTGGGAGTCTTGTTGTTAAAGGCTCCCTCTTGAATATAATTGTAGAGAGACTGAGCCTTGAATTATGGGCCTACCTTCACCTCCAATATTCAATGAAACCACTGTTGATTCTTGGAGTGCTAAATCCAACCCACCTTCCCAAACTTTGCCATTTCTGTCCTTGGAGTGGTCAGGCTGATGTGTCTTGGAACAAGCCACTAAATTGTTAGGTGGGTCTCCAATGTAGGTGTTATTATGGTATTAGACAACAATGCCTTAACTGAGGGCTGGGACAACAGGTTCTGAAAAAATTGTCGTGATGCCGGATTCTTTTTCTTAGGCACGCTACGATTTGTTGATTTATTTTTGATTTCTTCTTTTAGGTACGATATATTCCTTTTTGTTTGCCCCGTAATCACCACCGGAATGCGAGTGCCCACAGTAGACCTATTCGAACACAGCTGTGTGACCTCCACCTCCGGTATTGTTATCACCTAGGTCTGAGAAGGTTTAGGGAGTACCCCAGTATCGATTACATCCACTGCCACAACTGAGCAGTCATGATTGTTCGCAGTGCAACTGGCAGTCACGATCATGCAGTCTTCCACAATTGAGGGGTTAGGCAAAATCCCACCCCAAGCATTCTTAGTTTTATCAATCTCCACCTCCCTCGTGTTTTGCCGTGGGGGAGGATGTCCGAACTCCATCGCTATGATAGGCTTGTCCCATGATGTAGTGGGGGACCTCTAGGCCAAGTCTCCTTAACTCTCAGCAAATTATGATTAAATAATAGTTCTTTGGCACCCACATGAAGTTTGATATTATCGAATTTAAATAACAGGGATTCTAAAATTAGTTATTTTTCATGTCTGAACACCTTCATATAATAACACTAAAATGCATAAAACGTCTAAGTCTGATTAGTCATGTTTCCCTGGCTGATCTCTTCTTGAGATGGATTTGCAGCAAATCTGTTAAAAGGGACAAAAGGGGGTGATGAATCTATAGAGTCCATTGAAGAAAGGGAGGAATCAAAGTCAGGCACATGTTTCCAAAACCGGTGGTGTATCAAGAAAGCTCTGGGAGTTCATACTTGAGTCAACGTTTAGTGGAAGAGTTACTTCTGATTTCTTGGAATCAAGTACTAATGGGTCCGACTAAATAATCCAGAGTATATGAACCGGTGTGTTAAAAATCACTGGAACCCCTGAAATTCCCTTTAAAGCTTTATTTAGTGAGATATAGCTTGTAATCTTACCCTCATAAGTTTTAGATGTTGTGATCTTATGTAAAGTTTGCCATTATGTAAAGTTGGAAAAATTATGGTTGCCTCCCCATCAAGCACTCTTATCAACTCAACGGAAATACCGGGTGAAACTGCTTCCACTGGAGAATGCAGGAGGGGAAGCTTTACTGCTACAATCATCTTGGTGTCCGTGATGCAGCTAGATGCAGCGCAGGCTACCATTTAGTTTTTTCTGCTTCGTAAATTGTACATGGACAAGTATAGGCCACTTTAAATACTTTCAAACCACATGCATTGTCAATCGCTTCTCTTTTCCGGTTCCCGACTGGAACGTCAGAATAATAATAATCTGAAGATAACTCTCTGTTTGAAGAGTTCCAAGCAAGTTTCCCACTTCAAGGGATGTCACTCCTCAGTCCTCACTGCATGCTCTGCCCACCTAAAGCCCTCGCACTGAAAGTGGAGCAGTGCTAAAATGTCTCTTGTCAGACCCGACTGGCCAGACTGCAACTCTGTACTTCTCTGCGGTTTGATGGGGCTTTTAAAGGAGCAGAGCAATATTTTTCCAAGCCGTTAACTCCAAACACAGAGCAAAGAGAAACGCATACAAAAGCAGCCGCAAGACAGCAACTCTCCGCAATTTAGCTCGCAATGAGGGTGGGTGGACCCACTGTCCTACACGTCTTGGGTGCTAAAGACGATGTACACCTCAAAGGGGACTCGTGTACAGTGACCCTTGCCCACATGGCCACCCGAGACCCAGTGTCTCTATACTCCCCTTTGAATACTCTGTCCCTGTAATCATGATATGTATGTCACTGTAACCCAGGGCATGGAACTTTTCCAATGACTTCATCCTGATCCATCCCCTTCCCATATCAAAGGCACTTCTCACTTGGCCATGCATTGGCAATTAGGGATGTTGGGTGTACCTACTTTCCTGCACGTCCCAGGTGCCAAAGACCATGTACAACTCGAAGGGTCTTGCATCTAGCAACCCTTGCCAACATGGCCACCCAAGACCATTTGTCTCCATAGTCCCCTTTGAAGACCCTGCAATCAAGATATGTATTTCATCATAGCCGTGGGCCTGAAACAATTCTGCTCACTTCATCTTGATCCACCCCTTTCCCATATCAAAGGTATTTCTCACTTTGGCCATGTGCTCTAAAGAGGTGGGTGTTTTGGCGGCACGTCCCCAAAGCCAAACTCAATGTACACTGCAAAGGTGTCCTGCATGTCGCAACCCTTGAGCACATGGCTACATCAAATCCGGTGTCTTCATACTCCCCTTCAAAGACCATATCCAGCAGAAGTGCAGCAGGGGAAATCGAAAGAAATGACAGACACTTCTACTGCACAACTGGTGAGCCCTTATGGCATGCCCAGAGATTGCAATATATTGCATTAAATTGTCAATGTTTTAAATATATATTTTCAATTGAGTAGGTTCATGAATATATCCATTTTCAGCCAGATCAAGCTTCAATGTCTATCAATTTCCCTGGATCAACGTAAACATCACTTGCATTTCAAGTGCTCTTATTTTAATTCTACTGTGTGCACAAGAACACTGCAGATGGATAGGTTCACCTGATACATTTCACCTAATTACTTTGATTTGTTATATTTAATTTCATTGCAATTAGGTCTTGTTTTCCATTTTAAATGATCTTGTCATCTTCAGTCATATTTCTATCTTTCTTTGTTTACATAATTATACGTAATTATAAAGAACTATACAAAATACACAGGAGGAATGCTGGTACGTCGGCAACATATCTTCTTCATTTGGAACTGCTCAGGCGTAGGAAGTATTACATACTGCTATTCGTTTTTTCTTTTTTTTTTTTTAAATCTGTGTAAAGTTTGACCTGTGTGTTTATTTTATTACTTTTTTTTTTATCCAATATGCTTTAGAAACTTCAAGGTTTCTTAATTGTATTGACTGTGCCATATTGATTTTTCGAAAAATGTACCATTGTAAAAACAATTTACACATAACATTTGCAATGTTGAGCCAGGGACCTGGGTCTGTGTCCCGCTATCAGTAATGCGTAAATCAAAATGTGAGTTTCAGTTGATTTCATAGATTGATTCTGCATATATGTCTTTCTATATAGAATAACCAAACCACAATACAATGACACAATCTTTCTACTACTGCATACATATTTATTTTTGTACTTTGATTTAAAGCAGTAGACATTTGTGCTGTGATGATTCCAATGGTGTCATCACTCCTTTCCCTGCTGTGACCAGTCCCCATATGATTGATTAGTTATGTATAATGCGCTTAATACCCAGAGCTTTCTGTGTGGACCCGGGGATCAAACCTGTGTTGCGCTGCGTTGTCTTGCTTGCAAGGCGAGCGCGTTGCCCCTGAGCTATCCTCCCGATATATGGGGGCATAGTGCCAGGGGGCGCAGCCGCTACCTGATACAGACCCTGGGGGCTGCTATATGAGGGACGATCACATGGGAGGGAGACAACATTCAGGGGGGTAGCAGGGCACCATCGGACAATCATGTTATTTCCCTTCCTCGTGAGGATACCCCATCCATACCCAATGACTTAATGGCATATTGTTACATTTCCCCTCATCGCCCTAGGAAGGGTACTGAAGACCTTCTAACAAGATCTGTAAGTGACTTACCCTCTAGGATTCATGAAAACATCTTCTCAGACTCTACCTACAAGTTATTCAGAGCTAACTTGCACTTAAAGACGTCGAAGTAAAGACTGGGTACGTTTTCATTTAAAACATCAAGAATGGACTTCCATTCCCACAATTGCAAGAATACTCGGATGAGGAAGATGAAGCTAGTGATGCAGAGCGGAAAAGACAAAGCTTCTCTCTGTAAGAGCCGACAGACCGTGGGGTTACCGGGAGTTCAGTGGAGCCATCCAGCTCAAAGAGGAACAAGAGGAAAGCTGACCATGAGGGACAACACACTGCGAGAATGCCAGATGCCAACACATGGCTCCTGCATGTCTGCAGGTGTGCAGTGACAGTGTTTGCCCTCCCGAAGCCTGACACAAAGCAAAAGGTCCAACAGGAACTGGAAGAGGCAGAAAAGCCAAGGAATGAAAGCAACGAGATGAAACGCCGAACAACCTCCACCTGCTTACCGCAAGATGAACGAAGTATGCCAGGAAGAGTTGGTGAGTCCACAAAGGGAAGCACAGACACTGCGGCATATTGGCAGACATTCCAAAAGCAGACAATTGTAAAAGAAGCAAAGGAAGTACTTGAAAGAGAAGGAACCGGTGAACATTTCGTAAAAAGGGAAAACGGATGAAAAGTAAGAGACTTTCAAGAATGTGAGTGTGTACAATACACATTTAAGAAATAAAACTTAGCAGGACAATGTACCAGGCAGGTGCAACATTAGATACAGCAAACACAAGAAGATATTAGGTTTTAAAGTGTGTTTTAGAAAAGCCCTAGAAGTATACCAGGCAGTTGCCAGTGTGTTCACTTAAAGCCCTGCTAGGGAAACACACCAGGCAAGGACAAACTGAACAGCGTATAAGAATTGCATCACCTGAAGGGATCCTGAGAAGGACATATCGGGACTGGCCAAAGGTTGTGTGAAACCGAAGAGAAGAGGAGTAAAAATCAGGCAGGGGAGCACACCAGGTATCCTAACAAGATAAAGAGCCAAGTTGTTTTGTGTACCAGTTGTGTTGTGGATGAAGAGAAACTTGGGGAACTGATATCTTTGAATATGCAACAGAGGAAAGAGAAATCCAGGGGAAGGGAATCACCCTCTGGAATAAGGAATTCTATTCTTCTGGAATGTTTGTGTTGGAGTTACGCATTTTCCTTTTGAATATTTATAAACCACTGAAGGCCAAAGAAATTATTCTTTTCACCTTAGAGTTTGTGTTAGAATGTGAGGGCCAGAATAGTACTTTGGACCTTCTGACATTGACAGACACTTAGTTTTGGTTTTAGGTAGTTAAATACCTCTTAGAGAAGGACAGAGAGGCATTTCCCAACCCCATTTTATTTTAATACAATTCTTTGACCAAAACAATGAATCCCTTGTGCTCGAGTCTCATTCCTGGCTACTCACTTAACTTTGACATCAATTCCCTAAGATAATAGTGATGTTCAACAGGTATACATTTGATAATTAATTTTTCATTTTTGTTTCAAATTCTAGATTTGTTTAATCATTAGCTTTGTTTTTAGTAATAATTTTTGAATGATAACACTGCGTTTTCATATGATTTCTTTTTATGTGGTCTTCCCATCACTTGTAGTGCAAAATATGTATGCTTAAAAGGCCACTATTATGTATTTACCCTAGGATAGCATACATGGTTAACATTCTGATTGCTAATTATTTTGAATGAAAGTCCTTCATTACTATGTTGAAGACTATTCAGTACATAGAGTGCCTTATGTGTGATCACTAATAAAATTCAATAGATAAATGTTCATACTAATACTAATTTCTTGTATGCTTACTTCAAGTGTTGCTATGTATAAGGAGTCTACTATGATGTGGTGGGGATGGAAGAAACACAAGGACCACAGGTAAAAAAAAGTCATTGACTGTCATCCTTTAACATGCGTTGTACTTGATTCACTTTTCAATGTGCAAAGTGATCATTATGGTAAAATAGTTGAGTTGTAGACTAGCATCATGTATCACAGTAATGATGATTCTACTTTTTCCAATAATCAACACATGAAGCACAAGCAAACAATATTCTGCCTGATTCATGGAATTATTTGCGTGAAAAACGCAGATTTGCGTGCCTTTTTGCCCAAAAATCCCCATACTTCAAACAGGGATTTTCGGGCAGAAAGGCGCGCAAATCTGCGTTTTTCACACAAATAATTCCATGAATCAGGCTGATTGTGTTTTAATGTCTGTTTCTTGTTTGTGGTCTCACCTGTTTTTTCTATGATCCTCAGGAGGATACATTGCTGCAAAACATTAGCTTCCATTCCCGATGACACTACTGATGCACAACCGCTGTTACGTTTTTTTGATAAATGTTTAATATCGTCAGAAAAACAATTGTAATATGAATGAGTAAGCATTGTTTTGATTAAAATCCTTTATCTGATCCTTATATACAGTAATTCTTTGACATTATGCCTTCATAATTATTTTATTTTCATTCTTTCTCCTTCTTGTGCAGTGTCATGATCCTGTAAATTAAAGTTGTGTTTACAAATCAAGTTATAGCACACAAGGAAAAATGGTTAGAGAGATTGTTTTGTGTGTGTGTACATGGTTATGATCTATTGATCAATAATACTTCTACTAGGGATAAAATACCATATTTTATAATGAAAAATGTTAATCTTGAAATGAATGAGAAAAAAAACTATAAAAAGAATAAACAATTTCTAATACGATTTTGCTTTGTGGTGTACAAGGATTTAATCATTGATAACAATGATAGTGTACCTTCACAAGGAGCACAGGAACATTCTTTTTTCTATTTTGCTGACATTTGAAAGTGTTTTATACCGCATAACGTAAGTCTATACCAGTTTTTAAATTGTTATTGCTTAGAATGTGTATTTGTATCTTTTATGTGCTTGACATTTTTTTAAATCAAAGCCATCAAAATGGCACATTTTCATTATGGCACAAAGTACATATTCAAGGATCTAGGGCATAGCGATTTTAAAACGATGATGTTCAATCGAAATACTTAGTATTTTATGGTTCAAATTATTATTCTTTCTGTAAGTATTAATTTATGTTCAAAATCATAGATGAATGTTAAATATTATGTTCACAAATAAAGATAACTTTTCAATTTAAAAATGATTCCTTTTTTTAATTTCCTATTATGGGGAATGAAATCGACACATCAACGTTGACTGATTCCAAACGCATGAGAAGAATCATGGTAAATAATTTTGTTTAGAAAAATTGTACAAAAGGATTTTTGGGAAAATGTGTTATATTGGATTACATCGTGAGCTTTAGTTCTGTAAATAGGAAGGAATTATTAAAAGCTTCTTTTTTGATCAATTAGAGGCCTTGGAAGAAGAATGGGAAGACCCAGACCACAGCACCAGCAATTCATGCTGCATGTCAAACTGATGTGACTTGGGATTAACTTTTGTGTGAACCTTTGAATACTCCCAAAGTTAAGACTCATAATGCCCCTTTGCAGTGGCCAGAGTTTGAACTGAATATCACCAGGGAGCCATGGAAATTAATGATGGATCATTGTTGCAGCACACAATACCTATGCCTTAGAACGGATTGGTACAATATAAAGATCTATTATTCCATGTTTCCCCAATGGAGTCTCAAAATGAGGAACAGTTTGACTGCAGCGAGGTATGATCTGAATTGATCAATGACAAGTAGTAAAAGCCTGACCATACGATGGGTAGTGAGGAGAAAGTCACCACCACTGTCGAATTTGAATGCACCACATCACAGGACGAGTTGCTATTGAGGGAGCCTAAATACATTGGGCCTCATTATGAGTGTTGCGGTAAGGCAACAACGGTGCCGGTAGTGCTACCGGCGCCGTTGTTACCTCGCCGCAACATTCCGAGTTTGCCTGCGGGTGTCGCTCTGGACGCCTGGTCAGACCAGACGTCCAGGGCGGCACCCGCGAGCAGAACAGGATGCTAACAATGGTCCCGTCATTAACGGGACCGTTAGCATCCTCCCCATTCCCATTGAGCCCTATCGGGGCTCAAATGGGAATGGGGATGTACCGGGTCCCGCAAATGGGAATTACCAGGCCTGCAAATTCCCATTTTTCAGGACCCGGACCCGAGTAAAAACGGCATGGCTACCTCCAAACTCGAAATGAGGCCCATTGTCTTTGAAAGCTGCCCGTTTAAAATTAAAAAAATTATTGAATATATCTTTGGGAAATGTGGCAGGACTTGTGGGGAGCCATTGGCTAAATTTTACTTGAGGTAGTTGGAACCAACCTGAAGCTCAAGGGGAGCTGTGCGCATGACATGTTCATGGTCTTCTCAACCTAATATTGGAAAAGTGCCTGCAGGAAATGTCATTAGTTGTTATGCTCTATTAATCAATGGATCGACATTTACTAAGATCTCAAGGTTCTGTAAAAGTTTCAGACATGAGTTCATTGCAAAAATGGTATACTACAAGGGTGTACCGAATAGTGAAATTACTATTCGGCCGAATACCGAATAGTTAGCAAAACTATTCGGCCGAAGCCGAATAGTTGGTTATTTAAATAGAGAGGGATAGAGAGGCTGAGCAAGGGGAGAGTGTGAGATGCAGGGGAGGAGAGATGAGAGAGAGAGCAGAGGAGGGCGAGGCAGAGCAAGGGGAGAGTGTGAGATATAGGGGGGAAGCGAGAAAGAGAGCAGAGGAGGGAGAGGGATAGAGAGGCTGAGCGAGGGGAGAGTGTGAGATGCAGGGGAGGAGAGACGAGAGAGAGGGCAGAGCAAGGGGAGAGTGAGATGCAGGGGGAAGAGAGAAAAGAGAGAAAGAGTGAGCAGATGAGGGAGAGGGATATAGAGGCTGTGCGAAGGGGGAGTGAGATGCAGCGGGGAAGAGAGAGAGAGAGAAAGAGTCAGGAGCGAGAGGGATATAGAGGCTGAGCGAGGGGAGAGTGTGAGATGCAGGGGAGGAGAGACGAGCGAGAGAGCAGAGGAGGGGGAGGCAGAGCAAGGGGAGAGTATGAGATGCAGGAGGGAAGAGAGAGAAAAGAGCGAGAGAAAGAGTCAGGAGGGCGAGGGATAGAGAGGCTGAGCGAGGGGAGAGTGTGAGATGTAGGGGAGGAGAGACGAGAGAGAGAACAGAGGAGGGGGTGCAGAGCAAGGGGAGAGTGAGATCCATAATTTACATAACATTTATGCCGTGTGGTAATGCGACGGTCCCGGCAGCTGCAAAACACACAAAGGATGTGCTGCTGAGTCATATAAGATGATGTAACTGCAATACAACTTTAAATATCGTGCTGCACAATAACCATTACAGATACCAAATGCAGCAAACTTTAGTATCGTGCCATCATGCACGCTCCTAGTCGGGCCCGAAAATCTTCCTCTGGTAGTGACGTGACCCCCGAATCTGCAAATGCGCACCTTTTTTTTATTCCAATTTGACCTCCCGTTCATGGTATGGCAGCGTTCCCCCCCTACTCCGTGCAGACGCAGTGGAACACACCTTGCAACTGCTGGCGATATTCTGGTAGCCGCTATTCATTCAGACATGCCCTGTTAAACTGATAACGCGGCAACCATTATGAAAGCAAAGGAAAATGCTGCTGAGCAGCCCGCCGAGCCTTTGAACAAAATGGGTGTTGTGTTGCTTGCAGTAGCCAGTAAGCTAAGAGCTTACTGGCTACTGCTGCTTTCCCACTGTTCTCTTCCTAGGATTGGCTATCGTCTCTCACACTGAGAGAAGATTGTCAAACATAGAACAAAAATACGAAAATAGAAGATTTAAGAAATGCAGATTATATATGGATTAGAGAAGTGCAGACCGCGAGTTACAACTATTAAAATAAAAGATGGACTTAGACCCTGTGAAACCTGGCCCTATACGATATCCGTGAGACTATTTCACTAGCAGTATATTTATTTAAACTGCAGCTCTATTGGGTGATTCCTTAGGCGGCACATTGTATTGGTGAATCTGTCAGGGTAAATCTATAGCCACCTTGACATGTGAGCTTTATTTTGACTCTTTCCAATAAATAATATACAATGCACTTTGCCATTCAACCTACTCAAAAATGGCAGCCATGCAAACTTTAGAGTATGTTGGGTGTCTTGACCCACGTTCAAGTTATTATGCTACAACATTTGGTGCTGTGGGCTTAGAAAATCCAAGATAGCGGAAAAACCCACATTTGCGCCAGAATCCTGGAGAACCGCGCAGTCTTTGCACACAGCAAAATGGTCCCCTGACCTGCCACCCATCAGTGCTAAGGAATATGGTGCTGTTCAAAATCTGTTGTTATTAATGTCAAAAATGGATGCAATACTGGTGCTCACCACTACCAGAAAGCCAGCGTTTTAAAACCACCAGACACTTGTGTAAAACTGAACAAATGAACCAAACCAGGCCAAAGAAAGACTTACTAAGAGGGGGATACAATGTAAAACTATATTCTGAAATGATTTGAAGGAAGTAATTGTCCAATGTATGTATTGAAAATAGCTGGGGATGTCAGCAGCTTAAGTGAATTTGGGTTTAAAGCCACTAAAATCGAAATGCTTAGAATAAATGAGTGACCTACTTTTGGGTGTCGCATAGGTTGCAATTGTTTAAATGTCATAGTTTTGAACTTAGAATCAGTGTTCTAGCTGCAGGTGTAAAAATTGCAAGTTTGGTTTGAATGTAGAAAACTGGGAACCAAAGTGACATTTGGCTGAAGCCTGGCTTGAAGAGAGTGAATTCTGCCCGGCAACTACCCCCGACAGGAGTTGAAACTTGATCAGCAGCTGTGTTCCCAGGCCTGGCTGCATTCCGCTGCCCCTGCCAAAAGGAGATGACACCTCTCTGATTGGATTAGGGGAGTGGCACCTGGGGACTGCAGGAAACTAAACAAAGCCCTGTCCTTGGCCCAGGCAAATGTTAAATTAGGGGGGTCGTAAATTTCTTCCTCTTGGAAGGAAACGGGGAGGGGCACTGCATCTGTGAGCAAGGTGAGCTTGGGGGAAGTGGATAAACCAGAAATTCCACCATGTGCTTTGGAAAACCACACCCCTCGGGGCAGGAGCATGATTTTAAAAAGATGGATAATTCATAATGCAGCCTTGTAAAAATTATATAAATAACATCATCATTCTTGTGATTTTTCTGTGCACATTTTAAGAGGTGTCAGGACTCTGTGGTATGTCCTGGGGAGCAGAGGCGGAAAATAAGGTTGTTACTCCAAATGTATGCATGTTAAAAATCTGACACTTTATCATCTGAAACCCATATCCCTTGTGCACATTTGTGTAAAATCTGGAAAAGTTTAGAGGTCATTATCTGGATGAAAAGGGAGGGCAGAATTCTGTCATAAGTGGACACAACATCTTACAAAGACAGGGATCGGATAATTTGGTGCTACAGAAAATATGTTAACTGGACATATAATATTAGAAAAATGGTACATAGATAAATGGGTATTTGGATCAGAAATAGATTTGTGTGCAATTTGACAAGGGGAGGATCCTCTGACCATAAACCTACCTCATCACTCTGACTCACAACTCAGTTCCCCCAATCAAGGGAGAGAGGAGAACTGGGCCAATGATAAGTTGAGAGGGGCAGGCTCAGTTATGCTACGCACACACCCACATTCTAAAGACATAAAAAGAGCCACTGGAAGCCAGACAGGGACATTCACTTTCCACTTTCTTGCGGGATGCTTTGCCGGGAGACTCCAGACTTCAAATCCATCAATCTCCAGAGACCAGAACTTAACTCCAGAACTTGTAGCAGAGAGGCCTGAATCCACAAGCTGAATCCTTTTTCAGCAGGCCTCCAAATCGTTTGCAAACTATTCAACAGCCGGGCGAGCTGTTTGAATTCTTTGCCAAGAACTTTTGCCAGAGCCGGTAGCAGACCCAGAAGGCAGAATTATCCAGAGAGACCAGATCGCTGAGAGCTGACCCAAATCGCTGTGCGCAGAACCAGTACCCAGTGGCGAGAGAACCGCAGCCAATCCTGACCCGATCCATGATGAAGTCGCATTCCTGTCCAAAATATAGTGTGAGTACTCAGCCAGAACTGTGCAAAACCAATCGCTTAGGTTAAAATAGTTTGAATTAGATTATTTTAAACTATCTAGAACTACACCATAGCATTGTGTGTCCTTCTGTGACTTTACAGCTGCAAAACTGTCATCTTTCATTCTGAAACTTTAAAATTTCATTTCTGAAAATCCACCTCCACAAAATCGTCCGTATCTCTTGAACCGTTTGTGATAGAAGCGAGATTTAACTTTTATTTTAAAACTCTAAACCGACTTGCTACTCCTTATACTTCCTCCGTAATTGTGCTCCACCACGCGACTAAATTGCCGCAATTTGAAATTTTTTACTTCATTTCAGCCACGTGTAAAAATATTTGTCTTTTGTTTCCTTTGCTGAAATTCGTTTGTAACCTGACAATCATTCATAGAGCATTGCTAAAGTGATCCTGAACTAATTTAAAGTAGCTATCACCCACCCTGAATCTCTTATAGGGAATTAAAATCATCTTTAGCATCTTTTTCCCTTCTTTGCATACCACCTTTAAAGTACTTTGCCTGTGTTTAAAATCATCCCTGCTTCTCTAAGCATTCTAGGGGGGAACTGAATTCGTATTGTACTGTGATTGTATTCCTGAAGACTGTGTGTGTTACTTCCACCTCCTTACATTGCATAGAGGAGGGGTGAATTGCCAAAAGGGGAAAAGTGATTCTATTACCTTTTGCTGAAATCATATCAAGTTTATTCCTGTGTTGCTTCTTTTCCACCTTGCATTTCCTTGTACCATATAAAGCATTCTCAGCTACCTTATCCTCTATACTACTCCTAAGTAATTAAACCAGTGTACTAGTATCACATCATCCATTGTTGATCACTGACTGTCATATGTCTAAGTGTGATATCAAATATTAATTTATTATAAAAGTGTGATATATATCTATTGTTTAATTTTTCAAATAAATCTTTTAATTTGCAAAAAAAACCTACTTCTTGGCTCAGTGGGATCAGGGGGGATTCTAAGAGAGGGGCGTTATACAAGGGTTCATCATCCAGATTATAACTTGTCATAAAAATATATAAATAAGGGCTTCCCTTGAGCAATCCCAGACAAGGCACTGACTTAGTGGGAATGCTTGATTGGAGTCATAAACAGAGTGGGGGCTCGTAGCTGGGGATTCTGGATTAGATCTATCACTTGTGCAGATTAATACAGTGTGCTAACTGATGGGATACATACAACCGGTCGGATCACCACGCTGTGGTACACTGTAAATCACTCCTCAAAGGAACGCTCTAAGGAAACGGTCTGTTTTGCAAAATAAAATACAAACTTCTGTAAGTCAGGAAGGAAATCAAGTTGCAGAATGACGACCTTGGTAGATATCAAAATAGCCAGAGAACACCTCTTACATAAGCTATTTGTGAGAGGTGAGTGGGCTCATCAGGACCAGGCGGTCTGGTTGCAGGCAATCGCACCCCAGATCACTGAAACAGGGTCAGATATATGGAGAGATCAGGGTCCCTTACATGTGGCCCTGAGTGAACTATATATGGCCCCTAAGGCCAAGGATGAGCACAACAAGATTGCCAGGGTAGCGGCATATTTATATTTACATATGGGAGCCATACAGGACAAATGTGCTGAAGGCCATGATCTGGCGAATAGGCAACTGATGGCATTAGAGAAGGCCCAATCTGACCTCGTCTCTTCTGAGCCAGGAGTCAGAAAATGATAGTAGGCAGTACATTAGTAAAATAAAGGAGGATATGGATATCTTGCAACAGGAAAAGGCTGACCAGGATACCAGATTTCTGGCCTTGCAGAAGAAGTACCAAGAAGGTTTGGACTCCCAAACCTTCTTGGTACTGCAGAGCCAGAAAAAGCTGGAGCAACAACTAGACTTTAACAGGGCATGCACAGAGCAGGTAGCCACCCTGCAAATCCGACTAGACAGAGAGAAAGAGGAAAGCAATAAATGGATTTTGAAAGACCTGGATACCCAGGCAGAGTTTGATCAAGAACGCCAGAAAGCTGGTGCCTTTCAAAGGCAGAGGGATGACCTGGCGGCACAGATGCAGGCTATTAGTCAGGAAAGGGACACCTTAGGCAGGAAGTCTGCCAATTAAAAGAAAAAATTGAAGGAAATCACCTGGCCCTCCAGGGGCTGGGTGACCTCCAAAAAGAGCATCAGAACTTGTTAGAACACACCAGGAGGGTGGAAGATGCTCTGGCAAGAAAGGAGCAGGCCAGTAGGGATGGGACTCAGGAGGTAACCCTCCTGCAGCAAAGACTGGCCCAGTATTCCAGGACCAATCAGGAGGCACAAGGGGAATGGGGTCTAAAGCCTTGGTGGAAGCTTACTTCCCAACTTGTAAACAGCCCCTGGAAAACCAGGAACTGGAAACAAAATCTCCAACCCCTGAAAGTCTGCCACCCAAGGAGCAAAGAGGAGGTAGGAGAAACAAAGGACCCAAACAGACCCATTTTGTGGAGGAGGTACAGGTCTTCCAATTTGAGAGAGAGGGATCCCAAGAGGATCCTGGGGAAAGGATCTTCTCCTTCAGAGATGGGGGAACTCCTCCCAACGAAAAATGGGTCCCAAAGGATTTCAATCCAGACTGGGTAGATGTGGGGATTGAGCTGTCGCCGCCCATCATTCTATCCTAGAACCAACAATACCAAAAACCCCTGGTTCAAACCCATCCTGGTGACTGCCTCCAAAAAGGCAGGGGCGGCCCAGAACCGGAAACGGGAACCTAAAACTGAATCAATAGACTGGGTAGATGTGGGGATTGAGCTGTCGCCGCCCATCATTCTATCCCAGAACCAACAATACCAAAATCCCATGGGTCAAACCCATCCTGATGACTGCCTCCAAA
Organism: Ambystoma mexicanum; assembly: GCF_040938575.1. Lineage (NCBI taxonomy): Eukaryota > Metazoa > Chordata > Amphibia > Caudata > Ambystomatidae > Ambystoma > Ambystoma mexicanum. The sequence continues at coordinate 444,227,158 of NC_090924.1, read as the reverse complement.
AAGAGGGTGGGGGGGGGGGCGGCCCAGAACCCGAAACCATTTCCAGTTGCCAACTTTTTCTTTCAGATTCCCAAGGCTCTCCACAGAATTCTGCCCAAATCTCTTATCTCGCCATGTCCAAAACCAGAAAGTTAGCCCACCAGTTGTCCCAAAATGTGCATTATCTGTTCCCCCTTGAGGAGAAGGAGGGAAGATACTATGCCCCGGTACAATTACAGGGGCAGGGTACAATTTTAGCGCTGGTGGAGCTACCCTTCTGTCCAAAAGGGCCTTTGATGAACTAAATGCAGGAAGGGGGGAGAATTACCGTATTCCTCTCACCTCTCTTCCTGGACAACTCCAGAACTTTTACAGGAAGGAAATTCCCGTTGAGGGGACTGCAGATTTGGACATCAAAATTGGGTGACACAAGGTGAAACACCCGGTCATAGTAGTGACTCCGGAGGGCACCCCTTGTATACTAGGGAATGACCTCCTGAGAAGGTTGTCACCCCTAATAGATTGCGTAAACAAGGTCCTCTGGACCCAGACTAGCTGACCAATAAAATTAAAGCAGAGCGTCAACTATGTTAGCTTAAACGGCACCTGCCACATGGTTGAACAAAAATCTGACCAAGTAGAATTTCACTTCCAGAACATCCAAATTCCAGATGTGACAGTAATAGCAGTAGGACAACAGACTGGTGATGGGGGGTCCTCTCTATTTCTGAAAATCAACCTTCCTTCCAGTTTAAGGTGGTATTCCACACTGGAAGGAAATACTCTGAAATTCTTTACCAATCCACAATCAGACACTCCCCCTTCTATAGTCCAGAAAGAGGTATAATCAGTTCAGAGCCTGGCTGATGTTCAGCAAATTGGAGTGCAGTCGTTCATCCCTGTTCAGTTAAATGATGGGAAGGACTCTGTTCCCACCCGAGTGTGTGTGAACAACGGTAAGAGCTTCATCAGCGAAGCCATGTTCCGCCAACTCCCAAAAGATCCAGCCATTCCCACATTCAAAGCAGGTGTATGCTCAAAATCTCCATTGGCAACAAGAGCATAGTCCATAATTGTTGGGTCGTGCGAGACGTCACTGCCGCCTTTTACTTAGGCAGTGACATTCTCAATCGCTTTGCCATTAGTTTGGACCTAATAAACTTCAAAGCTTGGTCCCGATTAGCGGATAATCCCATGGGCTTTGATTTAGAAAAAGCATTTAGGTCAGCTCAATTGCTACCTTATGCAGTTGAAATTCAGATTAAAGAGGAAGTCACCATCCCAGAAAGGACCCGACAATTCCCCCTGGAAGTGAAATTAAAAAGAGGACAAAAATTGAAAAACCCTGATGCTTATATACATCTAAATGCTTCTCTCCAACAGCAAGGGTTAGGGGTAAACCCAACACCATTAGTCAACATAGAACATGGCACCATTCCAATAGAGGTGGATAACAGCGACTTTAAGAGTATTACTCTAGCTGCAGGCACCATTATTGGAATGGCGGTTGATGACCAACATTTCTCCATTGATTTAAGAAATGAACTGTTAGGACCAATCCCCAAGGACTGTTTTGACAGTGACAGTGATGACAATACAACACCAGACAGGATCTTTACCCGCCATGGGGGGAACTCCCGGGTGTACACTTCTTGCCCTTATGGTAAGGAAGATGTGACTTGTGACTTCAGAGGGGATGAGGTGATTTTCCAGGTCCATGAGGGCTGCCTTTCCCACCTGAAGCCTCCGGTCCAAATCAGCACTCTTACCAGGGACTTCTCCACCCAGCTGGAGGAGGCCGCTGAGATAGCAAAACCAGAAGTCTTTCTAGGCTTCAGGCAGATGGTGGAAGAGAGAGTCAACCTAGCTGATGCCTGCGTGACTCTGGAACAGAAGCAAAAGTTGAAACAAGTTTTCTTGGATTTCCAAGATCTCTTTGCGGTAGACTCATATGACTGTGGTCGCACCGACATCCACACGACAACAATTCCCACTGACCCTGGCATGACTCCAGTGTTTGTGAAGCAATATCGTTTGCCTCCTGCATCCATGGAGTCCCTTACTGAAATAATTAAGAACCTTGAGTCCCGGGGATAATTTGGCCAGTACACAGCACCTTCAATAATCCGGTGCTGGGAATATTGAAGCCAAACGGCCAGTGGAGACTCTGCACCGACCTAAGGGAGCTCAACAAACGGGTCATACTTCCCGATGACCTCTGCCCTACATTGACCAAGGGCTGGCCCAGATTCAGGGGTCACAGGTATTCACTGCAATAGACCTGACCAATGGATACTGGACCGTGCCTGTCAGTAGGGAGGACCAATACAAACTGGCTTTTACCTTTGGGGGCCAGCAGTACACATGGACACGCACTCCGTTTGGATACCTCAACTCTGGCAATTAATTCAACATTTTCCTACACAAGGTCATACCCGACCTGGGTGCGAGGGGTAACTTGGCTTATGTAGATGATGTCCTCATTAAAAGTTCATCTGTGGAGGAACATATAGCTGAGATCTGTTATATTCTAACACAGTTGAGGGCCGCCGGAGCAAAACTTTCCTTTCAGAAAGCACAGTGGTGTAGAACACGTGTTAATTTCTTGGGGCATGACATTACTCCTCAGGGTCTCTGTCCCCAGGAAAAGAAAGTGGAAGCACTCCAAAAACTAAAGGATCCCACAACTCTGCGAGAACTAAGGAGCCTCCTTGGACTGACTAATTACAGCAGAAAGTTCATTGAGGGCTACGCAGAGATCACCAGACCCCTGATTCATCTTTTGAAGGGGGGGTCAAGTGGAAATGGGGTCCAGAACAATCCGAGGCAGTAAGACAACTCAAAAGAAGCCTCTCACAAGCGCCTTGCCTAGCTTATCCTGTCAGAAACAAGGAGTTCTTCCTGGAGACAGGGTTCTCTAATACGTGCTTGATGGCAGTATTATACCAAAAGCATGACAAGATCAATAAAGTAATCTCCTATGCGAGCAAAACTTTATCCTCTGTGGAGGAAAAATTCAACGATTGTGAGAAGGCACTCCTGGCAACGGTGTGGGCATTGAAGAATTATCGCCCGTTCATCCAAGGGGAACACATCATAGTGGAGACTCCACACCAGCCTCTGCAATATCTCCAAAGTGACAGAATCCGGGCCGGATATGTGAGTAATTCCCAAATTACTTCCTGGATTCTGTCAATACAAGGCTTTCCTGTGGAGGTCAGATATGGCCAAAACAAGAAGAGTCCCCTCGCGCAAGGTCTGGCTGACTTGCATGATTGTGCCAGAGAAAACTTTCTCGAGGACGAAAGTCTAAAAATCAAGGACAACATGGAGGCATACCTTAATTCCCCACACAAAGTCTTTGAAGAAGACAAGTGTGAGAGAATGCCCACTGTCTATGTGGATGGATGCTAGTACCATGTTGACAACAATGGGGAAAAAGAACTGGTGGCTGGCGTAGGGAATGCTGGGTGAATGAGTCCCCAGAACCCTCCGCTGGGTACAAGATTGGTCCCTGAAGTAGTCAGGTAGCAGAGGTGATGGCTATGCATCAAGCCATCCTCACTGCTGTCCAACATCAACTCCACGAACTGGTCATAATCACGGATTCGGATTATGTACGGAACGGGTTCGTGGAGCACCTGGTTAATTGGAAAACCAGAGGCATGTTATGTGCTAATAACTAACCCCTGAAACATGGCAAGTTAATCCAAAATATTGATGATCTGGTCACATCGAATGGGATGACCATCTACTGGAAGAAGATCAAGGGTCATTCCAAACTAGAGGGACCAGACAAAACTGGAAATGACTTAGCTGATCAGCTGGCCAAAACCAGGGCCATCCAAGGGGATCTAATAGAAATAGAGCCCCTGTTGGGGGAAATCCAGGTCACGGCTATCACTAGGTCCCAGACAAATGCTCACAATGATCTTTCAACTGCACAATGGAGTAAGGAGACCCCTGATGCTTATTTAATTACCGCTCAGAAGGGGGATCCAATAATTGGTAAGTTTTACCAACACAATGAGGACCCTGAGAACTTTCCCCTGACGGATACCGATTACATTGGAAAGGAGGACCTTAGAGTGTTGATGAAATGTCCAAAGATGTTCCGAATGCAAGACGGTTTGTTGGTAAGGAAATCCCAAGCTGGCCATGATCAGTGGGTGGTTCCAATCTCATTCCGAATCCTGATGTTAAGTCACGCCCACGATGCGGCCACCGCCGGTCATAGGGGATTTCACACAACAATGGAAATCTAAAGAGAGGTTGCATACTGGCCACACATGGGGCAGGACCTGGACCAATACTTGAAGGGGTGTCTTGTGTGTGCACAATTTCAGCCAACATCCCTCACACACCGGGCGCCTCTCCAAAAGAGGGGGATGACACTGCCATGCTCAGATTTGCAAATCGACTTCGTAGGCCCAGTGATTCGCTCGTCTAGAGGAAACAAGTACATGTTGACGGTCACATGCTTGTTTACCAAGTGGGTGGAATTTCTCCCGGCCCCAAACTGCAAGGCAGAAACAGCATCTGCCCTGATGATTAACAACATCTTTTCCCGTTTTGGTCTACCTCAAAGGATTGAGTCAGACAGAGGTAGCCATTTCACCAGCGAGGTAATGACAAAGATGTGGGAGATATTGGGGGTCAAAAGGAAGCTACATATTGCTTACCAGCCAGCTTCTTCTGGGGCAGTAGAACGCTACAACTGGACCATTGTGAGCATCTTAAAAAAGTTTGTGGCAGATTCTGGGCCAAGTTGGGATACCTGATTACCTCTGGTCCTAATGGCCATCAGATCTACCCCTTCATCTGCAAACAAAATGTCACCATTTGAGTTGATGACTGGACGCAAGATGGTGCTTCCCCAGCATTTGCTCTACAGGACCCAATAGCAGACGTTGATCAATGCCTCCACAACTCATGAGTATGTGGAGAATTTGAGGAAACACCTCCAACATGCTTTTGCCTATGCTCAGCGGAATCTAGAAAGATCAGCTGATAGCATGAAGACCCATTACGATTTGAAAAAATCCAGGAAAGTATATAATGTGGGAGACCGGGTCTATCTATACAATTTCCAAAGAAACCAGGCCAAACAGCGAACATTTTTGCCTACATGGAAGGGACCGTTTGAAATTATAGACAAGATCTCCCCAGTAGCTTATAAAATCTGCATCCCCAAAGGTAGTCTGGCGGAAGAGGAAGACAAGTGGGTACATATACATCAGCTAAAGTGTTGCCATCCCAGGCACACTCTGCAGCAACTGGAGGAATCCTCTGGAATCCCAGAGGGGGCCGCTCTAGAGTAATTCAGTTCCAACCCTAAAATATCCCACATATAGTCTCTAAAATATCATGATTCTGGTATGAAAATGTTTCCTGTTATATATTGTTTTTTTAAATAAGACTGAAAAATGTATCCGGATGTATAAAATGTATATGTTCGCCACACCATTAATAGGGGTGGAAAAATGTCTAGGAATGTGTATTGCTGCTTTGCTTTATCATCCTAGCAGAGATGAAACCCGGAGACTGACCATGGAAGACAACCTGGAGACCGGGAGCAAAGATCCGAGGGGCCCGGGGTACCGCCCAATATTCCCATCAGGACAGGCGAGGAGAACTGATCTATCCAACCGGATGGAGGAAAAGATGCTGGACTGTGCCATCTGCGGAATTGGAAGAAGATGATGCGGACATACCAGCGCGTGGATCAAAACATCCTTTGCACCCGACTCCCCCTCGACTCGAAATCAAGGCGCAGTCGGGTGGGGGGGGCTTGTTGGGTGTCTTGACCCACGTTCAAGTTATTATGCTACAACATTTGGTGCTGTGGGCTTAGAAAATCCAAGATGGCGGAAAAATCCACATTTGCGCCAGAATCCTGGAGAACCACTCAGTCTTTGCGCACAGCAAAATGGTCCCCTGACCTGCCACCCATCAGTGCTATGGAATATGGTGCTGTTCAAAATCTGTTGTTATTAATGTCAAAAATGGATGCAATACTGGTGCTCACCACTACCAGAAAGCCGGCGTTTTAAAACCACCAGACACTTGTGTAAAACTGAACAAATGAACCAAACCAGGCCAAAGAAAGTCTTACTAAGAGGGGCATACAATGTAAAACTATATTCTGAAATGACTTGAAGGAAGTAATTGTCTAATGTATGTATTGAAAATAGCTGGGGATTCAGCAGCTTAAGTGAATTTGGGTTTAAAGCCACTAAAATCGAAATGTTTACAATAAATGAGTGACCTACTTTTGGGTGTTGTATAGGTTGCAATTGTTTAAATGTCATAGTTTTGAACTTAGAATCAGTGTTCTAGCTGCATGTGTAAAAATTGCAAGTTTGGTTTGAATGTAGAACACTGGGAACCAAAGTGACATTTGGCTGAAACCTGGCTTGAAGAGAGTGAATTCTGCCCGGCAACTACCCCCGACAGGAGTTGAAACTTGATCAGCAGCTGTGTTCCCAGGCCTGGCTGCATTCTGCTGCCCCTGCCAAAAGGAGATGACACCTCTCTGATTGAATTAGGGGAGCGGCACCTGGGGACTGCAGGAAACTAAACAAAGCCCTGTCCTTGGCCCAGGCAAATGTTAAATTAGGGGGGCCGTAAATGGCTTCCTCTTGGAAAGAAACGGGCAGGGGCACTGCATCTGTGAGCAAGCTGAGCTTGGGGGAAGTGGATAAACCAGAAATTCCACCATGTGCTTTGGAAAACCACACCGATCGGGGCCAGAGCATAATTTTAAAAAGATGGATAATTCATAATGCGGCCTTTTAAAAACTATATAAATAACATCATCATTCTTGTGATTTTTCTGTGCACATTTTAAGAGGTGTCAGGACTCTGTGATATGTTCTGGGGAGCAGTAGCGGAAAATAAGGATGTTACTCCAAATGTATGCATGTTAAAAATCTGACATTTTATCATCTGAAACTCATATCTCTTGTGCACATTTGTGTAAAATCTGGAAAAGTTTAGAGGTCATTATCTGGATGAAAAGGGAGGGCAGAATTCTGTCATAAGTGGACACAACATCTTACAAAGACAGGGATCGGATAATTTGGTGCTACAGAAAATATGTTAACTGGACATATAATATTAGAAAAATGGTACATAGATAAATGGGTATTTGGATCAGAAATAGATTTGTGTGCAATTTGACAAGGGGAGGATCCTCTGACCATAAACCTACCTCATCACTCTGACTCACAACTCAGTTCCCCCAATCAAGGGAGAGAGGAGAACTGGGCCAATGATAAGTTGAGAGGGGCAGGTTCAGTTATGCTACACACACACCCACATTCTAAAGACATAAAAAGAGCCACTGGAAGCCAGACAGGGACATTCACTTTCCACTTTCTTGCGGGATGCTTTGCCGGGAGACTCCAGACTTCAAATCCATCAATCTCCAGAGACCAGAACTTAACTCCAGAACTTGTAGCAGAGAGGCCTGAATACACAAGCTGAATCCTTTTTCAGCAGGCCTCCAAATCATTTGCAAACTATTCAACAGCCGGGTGAGCTGTTTGAATTCTTTGCCAAGAACGTTTGCCAGAACCGGTAGCAGACCCAGAAGGCAGAATTATCCAGAGAGACCAGAGATCCAGAGAGACCAGACCCAGACCAGATCGCTGAGAGCTGACCCAAATCGCTGTGCACAGAACCAGTACCCAGTGGCGAGAGAACTGCAGCCACGCCTGACCTGATCCGTGATGAAGTCGCATTCCTGTCCAAAATATAGTGTGAGTACTCAGCCAGAACTGTGCAAAACCAATCTCTTAGTTTAAAATAATCTAATTCAAACTATTTTAACCTATCTAGAACTACACCATAGCATTGTGTGTCCTTCTGTGGCTTTACAGCTGCAAAACTGTCATCTGTCATTCTGGAACTTTAGAATTTCATTTCTGAAAATCTACCTCCACAAAATCGTCCGTATCTCTTGAACCGTTTGTGATAGAAGCAAGATTTAACTTTTATTTTAAAGCTGAGATTTCCAACAAGCTCTGAACCGACTTGCTACTCCTTATACTTCCTGCGTAATCGAGCTCGACGCACGTGACTAATCTGCCGCGATTTGACATTTTGCTTCATTTCAGCCACGTGTAAAAATATTTGTCTTTTGTTTCCTTTGCTGAAATTCGTTTGCAACCTGACAATCATTCATAGAGCATTGCTAAAGTGATCCTGAACTAATTTAAAGTAGCTGTCACCCACCCTGTATCTCTTATAGGGAATTAAAATCATCTTTAGCATATTTTTCCCTTCTTTGCATACCACCTTTAAAGTACTTTGCCTGTGTTTAAAATCATCCCTGTTTCTCTAAGCTTTCTAGGGGGGAACTGAATTTGTATTGTACTGTGATTGTATTCCTGAAGACTGTGTGTGTTACTTCCACCTCCTTACATTGCATAGAGGGGGGGGGGGGGTGAATTGCCAAAAGGGGAAAAGTGATTCTATTACCTTTTGCTGAAATCATATCAAGTTTATTCCTGTGTTGCTTCTTTTCCACCTTGCATTTCCTTGTACCATATAAAGCATTCTCAGCTACCCTATCCTCTATACTACTCCTAAGTAATTAAACCAGTGTGCTAGTATCACATCATCCATTGTTGATCAATCACTGCCATATGTCTAAGTGTGATATCAAATATTAATTTATTATAAAACTGCGATATATATCTATTGTTTAATTTTTCAAATAAATCTTTTAATTTGCAAAACAAACCTACTTCTTGGCTCAGTGGGGTCAGGGGGGATTCTAAGAGAGGGGCATTATACAAGGGATCATCATCCAGATTATAACTTGTCATAAAAATATATAAATAAGGGCTTCCCTTGAGCAATCCCAGACAAGGCACTGTGGGAATGCTTGATTGGAGTCATAAACAGACATAGACAAAGAACTAGGAACCTTACCAGGGTAACGTTTATACTCTGCAGGAGCATCACTGAAAGCTTCCACCAGTGGCAGTGCCAATGCGCTGAGTCACTGTTCGCGTACCGAAAAGGATTGCAATGGGCTGGGGGATGGTTCTATACGTCCACGATCAGAAGCTATGAGTACAGGGACTGTGCCGCTCGAGTCTCCGAATACAGACACAATAGCTGTACGGATGCGCTCGAGGTCGGCGGGAAATCTATGACTCATTTTAATATGATGACTCCTAACACAGCGTCTCATTAACAGACTTTAAAAAGTATACGGACACTAACCCACACTGCCACAAAGTATGCGGTACTTAATCCAAACTGGACCATTTAGCGCACTGACACTAAACCTGCACTAGTTAATCAATTGACTGGAATACTTTTATATCTTCATTATCGCTTCACATGATAGTTTCTACAGAACAATATGTTTGCTTTTTTCAGGAATTATCCTGTGACTGAACAAAAAACAATAAGGGTAAGCAGGTTTCTTTAATTACACTAATGCCTAAGCACTAGAGAAACACTGTACATATAAATTGAAATTGTACCATGTGCAGCATGCTACGGGGTCAGTTAGTTAAAAAGTGTAATTTTCTATGTTTAGGTGTCAATTCTTGAGAAAGTGATGCAAGTACATTATAAGAGTGACGTGTATCTCTTTTTATTTGAAACTTTTTATTTTAAACTTTGGCTTCGAGTAAGTATTCCAGCAACCTTTCGGCCGAAACCGAATAGCTGGTTTGCAGCCGAATTTAGGCTGAATACCTACTCGAAGCCGAAGTTCGGTACACCCCTACTACATACATCTGATACATTACTTATTCCTTACTATAATTCATGCTTGGAATCTCAAACCGGTAGCAATAGAAAATGCTCTCACAGGAATAAGTCTTATGCTTGCTGGTGATGGACAGTTCGACAGTTCTTGATTTTTGGCAAAGTACTGCACTTACCACTTCAGGCCATGGACACCCAAAAAATAGTCCGCTCTGTCATGGTAAAAGTACCAGAATGTCGATCCTCATTTGCCACAGAGAAATAAGGTTTCATTAAATCCATTGATCTTTTGCTTTCAAGGAAATTGCAAATAGAATTGATAGCCACACACAGGCATGTGGGCTTTGCAAAAGTCACGTGAGAAACATGTCCAGACATAAAGCATCGATTTGATGTATGACACGTGTCCAAATACATTTCCAAGAAAATGAATACTGCTGGTAAGAAGCGGGATTGGGAAGAAATTGTAGAATGGTCACAGTCCTTCTGCAACTCTCTATGGTGGAGTTCTATACCGTTTGAGGGTTTAGTTGAGGTTCTATTGCAAAGGTGGCAGTCATAGAGTGTCTACATTTTTGTAAAATATTTAAAAATGTAGTATATGTTTCTGTCACTCTCTTGTCCTTTGTCCATATTATTTAACTTCTCATTACAATTCATTTTCTCTAATTATATTGATATTTATAGGTTATGTCTCTTATTTTCGCTGTAACTCTTGAACCCTATTCCTATTTCTCAAATAAAAACTCTAAATTGATGTCTTTTATCTCAATTTATCTCTAATTTTCCCTCCCACTCTTGCTCATTATATATTTGCATGTACATATGTCTATATTAAATATTATCTCAATTCATATTTTGTATTACTGTAATTCACTTCTGTCAATCTTATAGCATGTCCAACATCAAATTACTACATATACGTTTCAATCCATATGTCTTCTGCTCTGTTTCCCTCTAGCTATCGGTTTGCCAGAATGCCAATGGCCACTTGGTTTTCAGTCAAATTTTATTTACTATCATAACCTCTCTTATTGTCTGTCCAAGAATGTTTTTCTATCAATGTATGTCCATTTCATTATTTCTCCATATGTAGCACTTGTAATGTCATTCTCAATAAATGTAACTATTTATTGGTATTACGCTCTCTATTTCTGTATTTCTTTTCAATTTTTTGTAAATACACATTAAAATATTTGCTGTCTATCCCCCTTTCTCTGTCCCTTCGTTCTGTCTGTAGCGATGTGTCTGACAGCATGTTTCTGTGTTGGTTACAATGTACCCTGATCGGTTGGGACTTGAGGGTTATGGGGCCATAATGATAATACAAAAATAACATGCATATTAACTAAAGGTGCTGGTTTTACTACATTTGTATGCCTCTCTCTTTCACTGCCCCCCTCCCTAACCCATTCACTCTCCCTCTGTCTCTCCCTTTCACCAGCTCTTTCTCCCTTCTTCTCACTAACTCCCACTACTTCGCCCCAGTCTTCAATCATTACTCCCAGCCTAATCCCCTCTCACCCTTGCTCTCTTTCTCCCTTCATGTATTAACCTTTCTCTTTCCCACTCTCTCTGCCTGAAGTGATCTGTCTGACTGCATGTCTCTGTGTTGGTTACAATTTACCCCAATCAATTGAGACTTGATGCTTATAGAGCCACATCCATTTTACCCAAATGTGCTGATCGTACTATACTGTTAGGTCTCTCACTCTTTTACTGACCCCCCCTCCCTAACCCATTCATTCTAGCTCTCTTTCACTATTTCTTTCTCCCTTGATCGCACTCTTTCTACCTCCCTCCAATTTTCAATCATTCCTCTCATCCCCACTCCCTCGCCCCATCGCGCTCTCTCTATTCTTCGCACTCTATCAACCTCTCTGTGTATCCGACTTTCTTCCACTCTCTCTGAAGTTGTGTGTCTGACAGCATGTCTCTGTGTTGGTTACAATGTATCTCAGTCAGTCAGTCGAGACCCAATGGTTATAGAACCACATGTATGTTACCCAAAGGTGCTGGCCTCACTATACTGTTAGGCCTCTCTCTCTCTCTCCCCTTTACTGACCCCCGCCCTATCCCTAAATCGTTCACTGACCATACAGTTTGCCATATCTGTAGGCCCGCTTATCCCCACCATGCCCACTTGTACACCGTAACCGTTCCTCGCCTCTCCTTCCCCTGTCACTCTCTATGTCCTAAGGGATGATGATCTCTCGTTTTTAAATAATCTACCTCTATAAAACCATATTTAAATACAAAATTGCTATCTCAATTTTAGCAGGTTAACATGTTTTTGTTTTATTTAAACTCTTGTGTGTACAAAGTGAATACGAAACAATCCACAAAAGAAACGATTTTTCACTATGAAGACGCTAAACTATGCAACAGTGTAAGTCTTCCCATGCAGAATGCAGTTTTGTTCATTTGAATACAGACTTATTCTTTATCCATAGTTACAAGTAAATGAACATAATTTTATTAAGAAAAACTATTCAATTTACATTATTGGATTAATAATTGCGTTCACTTTTTTATTTTATTCTAATAACAAGAGGTAACATTTTGAATTTCATTTACTTCGCCGGGCACATTTTCAAAATGTTGCAAACTAAGCAAACAAAAGAAAATGTGAATACTGCCTGGTGGCTTTGTCAAACTGTGTTCATGTTTTATTACCCTGGTTTTGTAGGCATTAAACGTTCAGATAATTTATTCTGGAAGTGACCAAATAATGGACGTCTTGTGACTAAAAATACCATATTCACCGAAATAGAATAATCATTTCACACTTGCTCTTGAAAGGAAGAAATCTTGAATGGACACATTGATTTAGGATGCTATTTACCTTTTTATAAAACAGTTTAATTAGGACCATGATATTCGAAGTAAGCTAGGAATAATGGTTTGATGCTGTGCATGTATTGGTGCACATAAAGACACTTATTTGCTATAAACAGTGTTGTATGTTAAAAAAATGTTTATATTTGCCAAAGATCATAACACACCCAAAACAGATAAATACACTTCTACAACACACATGTCCAATTATCAGCAGACTTTTGTAATGGCACAATCTAGTTGAAAAACCCTCTGTAACTCATGCTCATAACTTCTATCTGCAGAATCGAAATAATGTATAGTTTCAGTGTAGGTAATAATGTTACATTCGACAACAGTAACACCCTAAAATCCTATTGTTTTGATCCATACTTATGTCACGAAATTGTGCATGTGCCACAGGACCCATGTTCAGTGGATTGAGTGTATTCCAGCACTGGAGCATCACCATTACCAATGGATCAGTGATAGTCATATTATGGGATGATCGTGCTGCTACCTTTTGTGGTACCCATTATAAGAACCAACATGCCAGTGATGAACTTGTGAATTCAGCATGCTAGTGGATGTTGAAGGAGACGTTTTTTTCTACACAAGGGACCGCTATGTGCTTAATGATTAAAGGTGGTCAAGTGAAATTAAGATGTTTTCTAGTAAAATAACTGGGAATCAAACCTGGAACAATACATTCTGCAAGAAAAACTTTTTGTTTCAAGAATCTCAAATGATGACAATAAAGTTAAAAAAGAATTGGAATGTGATTGTTTCTTATGACATGCTTCCTATTGCTCAGACTATCGAAAATCCTATTGATGCTCTGTCTTTTCAATGGTTGTGTTTGTAAACAACTTGAATGGCTGCGATCTATGTAGTTACATTTTGTTGTTGGAATACAAAATATAACGATCTACTAAATTCTAGACCCGCACAATTACTGCAAAGTAAAGCAACTTATCTTTTTTGTGTGAGAAGTGAGTAAACAAAGTGTGTGTGAGAGCATTTAATTAATCTCTTCTGCGTTTTGCGTTCGGAGACATGATTGCCTAGACGCTGGCAGCTGAAGTTTAGCTATGCTGTGCACTAACATCATGACAGGGGGCGTGACATAGTCTGACATGCAGATGTCACCTTGAGGGGCACAGGGTACGATTTATTGCCACCAGGGTACTTGAGCTTATGGCGATAAAACAATTGATTAGATTATGGCAAGATGACAGTTTCGAACCTGTGCAGTTCGCATGTGTAAATGTCTGGAAATCTAAGGTAAGATGCATTGAAAGAAAAAATGTAATGGATTTGATATATTCTAAAAAATGCATGCCTTGTCGATTGGTCAAATAAAGCTCCTGAGATAACCTCTCCTTTAAAGCATCCCCAATATACAGAAGATACAGCATAGGCAGCACTAACAGAAGCTTCTCATGCATCATGCAAGAGCAGAGCTGACCAGACTAGCCTCACACACACAGAGAATAGGTAGAGACAAGCCAGAACTAGTGAACTTTTTTTTTTTTATACATAAAGAACACGCACAGGACAGGTCTCTACACTTTCCTTTTTACAGGTTAACAAGGCAAGTGACAGTACAACCATTCCTCTAAAATAGAGATGGAAGTAGCTTTGAATGCTCTTCTCCACAATGAACAGGCACAGAAAGGGCAGCAGCAGTGCAAGCTCTCCTCCCATCCACAGAATTTGGACAGCACGTGGAGGAACAGGTAAGTGCAAGCTTCCTCATTGGTGGATTATCTTTCATGGCCTTCTGCTGATTCTCATCCCTTACTCTTTCACCTTCCTATACTATCCATCTGAGCTTTGCTCCTCTCTACTCCTATATTGTGTCCTAATTGTGCATGTATTTTGCGCAGTCTTCTACAGGCTAAACTACCTCTCCTAAATTGCAATTTACCTGAAAAGTCCCCCCCTCTGCTCGATAGCCATCCCTAGTGCAGGCACGAGCAATTAACAGTTATGAGCTGGAAACCCTTCACTAGAATTGGTGAAATTGGTAAAACAGACATATCGACTAATACCAGAAGCTGGTAACAGTCTATCATGGAGCAAAAGTATTCATAACAATAAAAAGAAAATAGTATGCTACATGCTATCTCAAACCCTAGACAATGGAGCTTGCGTACCCATAACAACCACAGCCACAGGGAAACACATTCTGATGTAATACCTAGAAACATTCAAGTTTTGTGGCATGCAACACAGGCAAAACCACTATGCATGAAATCTGCAAGAAAAGGTTTCAGGCTACAAATGGCAACACAGAACGAAAGGTGTGGAAGCAATGCTTCAGGTGGAAGGAAGTGCTTTGCTGCTACCCTAATCGGGGACAGACTCGAAGAAGCAAAGCAACAGCGAACACGTAAGGAACCGGAAACCAGCCTGGTTCAGCGCATCAAGGGTCCTGGAGTGTCAACCGCTGGACACTGAGCTCCAGCATCAGAGGCCCTTATAACGGCAGGCGCTGCATCTCGGACGGAAGCGCTGGCAGTTGGTCCAGCTGCAAACACTTAAGCCTTGTCCTCCTGCACATGTCCTTTGCATGGGTTTGGGGCGAAAGGAAAGACAGGAACAACCAATCAAAATGGAACTGCAGTTTGCTTCTGGAATTTGAATGCCACAGCTAGGGAAACTGGTATGGGGATTACGCAGCTATCCAGTCTAAGGGTATTTGTCCCTCCACGACTGCCCATGTTATGGAGTTTGCTTCTGGAATGCGATAGGGTGATACATTGTATGCCCCTGCAGACTTGTACTATTTGGGAGCATAATGAGCAGGAACAGGAAGCAAGCATCTCCCTTGAAAGTGCAGATTTCCCATGGTTTTAGAGAAAGGAGGAATAAATCGACCAGAATGGACCAGTCTGGTTCCGCAAGAGAGCTGTCCGGATTACAGAATGGATGGTTGTAAAATGCACCCAGGGTCAGTGCCAGGATGCATGCACTGTCTAGGGGCGTAAGATGTCGCTAGCCGAGCCAAGGGTGCTCTCTCTCGCGACTGCACTCTTGTGTCAGAACGATAGAATCCCGACACTCGGGGCGTTTTTAAATATAATGTTGTTGGGGCAAGTTCATACAATTAGGATATCTCATGAGCCCATTTCTTGCCTATGGACACTAGAGGGCCTTTCACTGTGGATGGCGCTCTCTAGTGGATGTTCGTGGCTAAGAGCACGTTGAGCCATTTCATAGCAGTTGACCTTTCATGGCTCATGAAATTTGACATGTGATTTTACGGATGGCAGGTTGTCAGTTCATTTATTGAATGTTGGCACTCCAGTGGATTTTGATGAATTTTTGATTAATTTTAGGGGGTGTTTCATATCAGATGACAATGGAGCGTTTAATAGATAATGGCATTTTATGGATTCACGTTATGAGCTGGGGTAATATTGTGGGGTCATTTTTTGACTGATGTGGAAAATTTCAAAAATTTGCCCTTGGCATTTGACATCCAGTTCTATATATTCAACATGGTGACCAGCTGAAATCAATTAGTTGTGAAACATGTGATGGACTAATTTTGATCAAATCAAATCATCTGATTGAGGAATGCATTAAAATACATGCACCTTCTTTTTGAGGGGGAGTGCAAAGACATACATTAAAGCAATATACTGCACACTTTCAGCCTCATTACAAGTACAGCAGTGCGGTAGGAGATGGCAGTAATGTGGTAATCCTGTTACTGCTGCATTGCTACAGCCCTGTACCATTGATTTGGAGGTGAGGTTGAGGATTGCCCTTCAGCAAAAAGCTGGAGGAAAATACAATGCCTTACCGCATGCCTTACCGCATACAGAAATCAGCAAAATCGGCAGAATTGCTGCCAAAATCCCCATGGGGTTCTATGGACTCCAGAAAATGAGGATTTACACCACCTACCATCACTTGTAATCCGGCAGTAAATCCGCCAGACCAAGTTGCGGTAACAGTAATTCTGTTAGACAGTACTCCAGTGGATTTACCACCAGAATACCGCCTAACTTGTAATGCGGTCCTTGGACTGTTGCAGACAATCAATTGGTGCACAATCTTCTTGTACCTTCAGAATGCATTAACATGTTTAACTCAATAACCTAGTGCCTGATTTTGGCTCTGCTTTAATTGCTTTATTGCTACTTCTATTATTAATTATTGTAATAAAATCAGGTTCTTGCATAGCCTATTGCGCCAGATTCCTCGCACTTCTAAGAGCTGTAATAATAGCCAACTTAATGGTATTCAATTTATCAACCAGGAAAGAGTGAATGGCTGATTTGGTAATGTCAGGCTAAGCAATAAAATGTCCCCATTTTCCCAAGGCTAACATTTTTAGAAAAAATAGAATTTCAGACCATGTGCCCAAGCGCCCGTTGGACTATGCCAGTATTAGAGATGTGCAGAGTGATGACCGGTGCCCTTCTTCCAGGGAATGAAAATGTGTAGAGTCTAGGGCTAGCCATGGTGTGCGCAAAGAAAGGAAAGCAAAAGCGGAAAGGCAAACCACCCTAAGGAACTAAAGGCTGCCGTGAAGTCTGCATGACTTGTGTTCCTCATGCAGCATCATTGTCTTCCTTAGGGGTCCAATACAATAACATGGAAGTCTTTCTGTGTTTTCTCTGGTGCGCCAGCTTCAATGTCCGCAATTGGTTGGTGCGCTGGATCCGTGCCCACGTCTGGGGAATCTTGTTTCAGTGCCCCTGCACACACAAATTAAGAACGTTAGTAAACAGAGAGGCAAAGAAGGCAAGGACACGAGGGAATGAAACGGGGAGGAGAACAAAAGGGAAGGAGTGAAAGGAAAGAGAAAAGTGCATTGGTTTCTTAACTTCTGGACTGCTTACATCGTTCATAAACTCATGGGGCCTCATGATGGGCCCCATTAGAAGCTGGGCGGTGCAGTAAAATGCTCCAGGAAAGACACTTTTTGGGGCATTGACAGAATTACTGCTGTTTTTACCACACCGCCGGATTCCAAGTTTTATTTTGAAGTGGAGGATTTACCTCAAGCATCATGCTGGAAGTAAATCCTCCACTTTAAAGTAAAAAATCATCAGGATTACCACTTGTGGCAATTCTGACAAAATCCCTACGGAGTCCCATGAACCGGAAAAAATCGCTTCCACCACTCGTTATCCTGTGGTAAGCCTACGAGACAGAGATTTACCACCGAATTACCAGAAAACTCGTAATGGGACCCTAAGAGTTTGGCTGGAGTGGTAACATCTGATATTTCAGATTACTGGAAGTTTTACCACTCTGCCAAATTCAGAGTTTTGTTTCCAAAAACACATATTTTATGCCTGCTTTTGTGTGGAGGTAGTTACCTTAACACAAAAGCATTACCGCTTGCACCTTAACACAAAAGCATTACCACTTGCAGTAATTACCACATGTGGCAATTACCAATGCCAATGGAATCCTGTGGGACTTTAACATTGGGAATAACAGGAATCATGCAGACCCTTAAAATGACTACATACTTACTGCATTCAATAACAGTATTACCGTTTGGCAGTATTAACAGAGGAAATGCCACCAAACTTGAAATTACGCCCATGTTTTTTTTCTCTGCAGGGCTCCACAGGAGTGACACTATACCTAGAAAGAATATTGTGCAGCTATTGCTTAGCGCAGAAACCAACACATACAGAGCATAGGTCCTCATTACAAGGTTGGTAGTAAAACCCGCCGGTAGGCGGCCGGGGACCGCTGACCCTGTAACACTGTTACTGCCACCTGACATGTTGATGCTACCGGGATATCAGAAGCGGTGGCGGTACGGTTATTTACCATTCCCATGGAGTGCTATGGGAAACCTGAATCACTGGCACAGTTAACGCTGCCGGTGCTTCAGTGAAAACCATGCCGGTAGGGGCCTGAACTCCTGGCAGGTCCGACCTGCCGGGTGCGCTGTGCCCTTACTGGCATATTTATAGTTTGGCGGTCCGGAAAGGGTGCCGATATGTTGCTACCCAGAATCCTTATCCCGGGACAGCAGCCTTTCTCCTCAACCCAATTCCGGGCAAATTCCTAGTACGGTGTGGAAATGCCTCCCTGGACACCAGAGCTGTGAAAACCCTAATTGTACTCACGGGTTCAGGACTCTGACTTGTCCCACAAAACAATACATTTGTCAAATCCACTATTTACTGCATAAAACTCCTATAACTCATCTTCCCATTTCCAGCCTTCACTTCCCTTATGCAGTCCACAGCAAAAGATCAGAATTCCTCTAATTCAAGGTGGCAGCTTTCCTGCAAACCATATGGCCTGTTATCATGTGGAGATTGCAGCAGGCTGGTGCCAGACTATGGGCCTCATTACAAGTTTGGCGGTCCTGAAATAAGTGCATCCCCCTGGCTGTGCCCAAAACCTGCAGCGGAAAGAGCCTAATTAGTGCATATTTCAAAGCGCATCCTGTTTATGAATTTGGAATGCTAATTGAAATGCGCAGACATGTCCTCTTATTTGCAGAAATGCACAAAGGAGGTAGTAAAGGGCATCTAAATGTGTGCATATGTAATGCATCCATTCAGTTGCCAAGAGGGCAAAGCATTTTGGGCGCAAGTGATGAGATGCGCTAGCTGATCTCATCACTTGTGCCCAAAAGGTTTTTGTCAGTCTACCCCAACATCTTGAATCTCATTCTTAAATATTTTCTAGATCCTTTGTGCATCACTGAATCATGGCTAAATGACACATCAAACTCTGTTTCACACATTTTAGTCCCCCCCCTTAGTATAAAATCATGTTAGCTAATAGAAGTTCTAGGGGTGGTTGAGTGGCCAGTATTATGCATGAAAATATTCCTTTTCAACGGTTGGAACCTCCTCAACTAAAAACTAAGCAAGCTGTACAAGTTGCATGTTACCACTCTCGCTCATGTTCCCAGAAAGTCCTGCTAGCCTATTTCCACCTTCAAACATCTACCTCCTTTCCTGATGAACTCGAAGATCTTCTTGCTCAACGTATAAGTACATCTCAACATATTATTGTCCTCTGTGATTTTAAATTCATGGTTTGATATCTCCTCCAATCATGCTGCACAAAGCGTTGTGGACAATTTAGAAACCTTATGCTTTTATCCTATCATTTGTCAACCTATACTTTGGTGTGGACGTACGCTCAATCCCAATTTCTGTGCTTCTGATTAGGTCTGCCAGTCTCTCAGCGTCAACCTTTAGTTTGGTCGGATCATAGTGGAATTTTATGAGCTCCCTTTGAATCGTAGCCCATGCTGCGCGCCTATCTCAAGGGCAAAGATGGCTGTCCGCCTTCAGAAACGGATTACTCCAGTCTCTTGGAGCTGCCTTGGGACAATCACTGGCATTAGCTCCTTTTATACAACGAGTTAAATTTCAAACTGACGAAAATAATTGACCAGTTGGCTCCTAAGAAATGGATATCACTAAAACTAATTCACATAATAAATGGTTTACTAAAATATCTTCAGACTCTTCAATCATCTCTCCGTAATTGAGAACGCTAATGGAGAAGAGATTATGCCCGTGCTCTGAAAATGGCCTACGTGTCTGCACTGCAGGGCTATACATTAGCAATCTGCAATGCAAAGCAACCTCTTTCCTTACCAAAATTGATCAAGCATTGAACTCCTCTAAAGAAATGTTCCATTTGTGCAAGGATTTACTCCACCTAATTCTATTACCTCCCGATTTTCCTTTACAATCTCTCATTGATTCACTTGGATTTTTTTTATTTTTTTTTACAAGAAAATCGATTCTTTGCATGTTAGTTTATGAACTTACTTTATCATCATCCCAGTGAATTCCAGCTCTGGAAATTCTTTCGTATGAGCTCCTTGCCTTTCATCTTTTTCTCCTCCCATTAATGAAATATGCCCCCTCATTACTAAACGTAAACAATTGGGTCCTCCCCTTTGGACATGGGTCCTCCAAAACCTTTGAAGTCCAATCCATTCTCTATAGCAACAGTTTTGACTAGACTCGTGAATGTGTCATTGAATGCTGACAGTTCCTCTGGATCTGAAGAAAGCCATCGGGGTTCTTTGGCAGAAAACATTGACCTTAAAACCGATGGAACCTTGTAACTTTGGGCCTATCTTGCAAAAACTCTATCTTGCTATGCTTTGATCACAATTAGGGGCCAATCTGCTTCAGATATATGTGAAATCCACCACATTTCTTCACCAAAATCCAGCAGGGATTTTCCCCAGTATGGGTACTGCAACAGTGCTTGTCGGTGTTCTACTTGATCTATGACTGGCAGCGGATGTGATGGCACTGATCCTGCTTCACATATATATAAGCTGCATTGGACATACTCAAGCATGAGCTGCTTCTCTCCCCTCTCTTTGATTTGGTAGTCACGAATGTAGTGCCTGACTGCATTCAATACTTTTTGACAGACCATTCTCAATATGTTACTTCGCCTCCTTTCTCTTATGACGGGTGTCCTTTTACCTGTAGTTTAGCTCCACTCTTATTCAACATCCTTGTAACCCCCCTGGCCAGATTAGTTGAGTCACGTGGATTCAACTTTCTTATGTATTTTATTTATTAATTTACTGGTCATTTGTAAGGCGCTTATTCATCTAAACATAGCATTTCAAAGTGCTGGCAATACCCAGATCCTACTGCATCTGCACGGGAATCAACACACAATAAGTATGGAGGTACGTTTCAGTCTTGGCTCGGAGCTGTTGATGCCTGGATGTGCTGCCGTTGGCTTATGTGTAATGGCTCTAAAACAGAGATTCTAGACCCTTGCAGTCATCTTAATCTTTGGTCCTCGTCTTTTTGGCCAATGTGCTGGGGGTTCTGTCCTGAACATGTTACTGTTTATGAAGATTCCTAGAGTAAAATTTGATTTGTCTTTAACCTTCGTTCCTCATTTTTCTTCATACTTGCTTTTTGACCTTTGCTTGTTACTCCATATTCTCCATTTCATTTATTTCTTAACTGAAATTGCATTGGTGAAACGTTTTATTTTTAGCGATCTTGGTTATTGCAATTCTTAATTTCTTGGTCTTTTTAAAAGCTCAACATTCTGCAGCCAGTGTTTTTATTTAGCGCTTCTTTCATCAGGCCTCAATTCCTGGCTCTATAACTCCTCCACTGGCTTCCAATATATGCATATACGATTAAAGGCAGTGGGACCCTGATTACTGTTTAAATACCTACAATCTCAAAGTTCAATATTTCTTTAATCTAATGTTTCCTAACATCACTGTAGTCGCCTGCTTCCATTTAATTTTTGTAACCTTTACATAGTTTTTCCTTTCCATCGTGTGTGGCTTGGCAATCAGGCTCTCTCTCTACGGTTTGCTATCTTATGGAACTCACTGCCTCTATGATTGAGTCTATCATTGACAGGGTAATTCATGGAATAAATGTGCGCTGAAAGCAGGTGCGCAAGCGTGAAAAACGTGCGTGCAAAAGCCTGTTTCCTAATTCATGGAAGACACTGCGCGTGGCTTACCTGGGTCCTGCGCCAAATCCGTGCGTGTCTCAAACGTCATTGCGACATCAGGAACGCTGTGCGCGAGACACCCAGAGAAGGCGCACATCGTCCAGCACACACACCTAAAAAGTAGGTGGAACATGCGGAATGGGGAACAACACGCGAAAATGGGGGCGGAACTGGGGAAGTCCTTCAATAAAATCCTCGCAATGCCCACACACTCGCCAACAACACATATTCATGGAATCGAACAGGGCTAACCAGCGCGCAGCAAAAGAAGCGCAAACCCGGAAACACATACGCCATGTGAAAGCTGGCGTAAGCACCCCTGCGCAGCATAAAAGTGCGAGCAAACAAGCGTATACAGCTACGATGAATGTCCCATTTCTCGCAGCAGTGATCGTGGGACACCGCAGGAGGAGGAGCATAGCCAGGCCCTGCATTTTTTTATACAGGACCATCCTTTTTGGGATGCCTGATGATCAGGTCTTTGCAGGTATAGGTTTCCACCACATATCATCCTAGACCTGGTCACTGAGTGGGAGGATGACCTCACATCACCCACCTTGTGCTTCCAAGCACTGAGCCCCTTGGAAAAAGTGCTGAATGTCCTGCATTTCTTGGCCACTGGATCATTTCAGCAGACAACTGCCATAGTTGGGGGCGTCTCACAGCCCACGCAGTCACGCTGCCTACACCAGGCGTTTGCAATCATGACTGCACGCCCCTCAGTCCGCAGGCACATGTACATGCCCAGAACACTGGCAGAAAGGCAGGCTGTGGTCCAGGACCTTTACAGGGTGGCACACTTCCCCAAAGTGCTTGGTGCCATTTATTGCACCCATGTGGCCCTACATCCACCTAGGGCCTCAGAGCACATCTATCGCAACCGCAAGCACTGGCATTCCATCAACGTGCAGGTTGTATGCAATGCCAAGGGAATCATCACCTCTGTCTACGCAAACAATCCCGGGTACACCCATGACAGTTTCATATTTGGAATGTCAGCCCTAAACCGGGACCTGGAAGCTGGGAGGCATGGCAACACATGGCTCATTGGTGGGAACAAATGCATGTGCACATGCATGTCACACACAGACAAATAGACAAACCCAACTAATGACAACCATTATCACCTCCCTAGGGGACAGTGCCTACCCTCTGAGCACCTACAAGATGACGCCAATACGGAACCCCACCACACCACCCCAGGTAAGATACAATGCAGCCCATATTGCAACCAGGGCCATAGTGGAGTGCACATTTGGAGTGCTCAAGTCACGTTTCCGCTCCCTTGACCGCTCTGGTGGACAGCTACTATATGCACCCCCAGTAGTGTGCAGGATCATTGTGGCAGCATGTGTCCTGCACAACATTGCAACACGGCGGGGCATGCCGGTGGACATGGTTGTGCCCCCACATCCCCAACCACATGCACGGCCGCTGCGCATGGGAGGGGAAAGGGCACGTGGTGAGGCAGGACGTACCCAACTTGTGGCTACATTTTTAACCTAAAATCCCACCCCTGCGAGTGCACACATGCCTGGCACATTCCAGGTGACAATCGATGATGACAAAAGGACAGTCAACTGTCACAACCATACCACCATGAGAATGTGTCCTTGGAAGTGCTAAATTGTGTGCATCCTTAGCTACTTAAACAAAACCAATCCCATGTGACCAAAAGGCACACATGCAAGGTGCATATTCCACCATCCCCATGCAAAACAGCACATCCAAATCCTGGTATGTCACCTAAACCCTCCCAAACCCCATGTCACCCGCCCGACACACCATTCCATGGCATGCAATGTGAAAACTCAAGAATAAATGCACAACACATGACACAACTGTCACAAAGTGCACCGTGACAAATGGAAAACAGGCCAGAGACCATTCCCTCTGACACATCAAAAGCAAACACAACACAGGAATATCTACTTACCAGCATGACATATCATGAACATAGGACCCAACAGTGACAATGTCAGTCAGTGACCAATCACAATAGCACAAGTGTCTCAATGTGACATTGCCACCACACGGCCCCCTTCCATCTTGAGTGTGCCTCTGCCAGCTAAAGGGGGCAGGGTACTGCATACAGCATGAAGTGCATCAATAATGGAGACAGTCAAGGCAATACATGAATAGGCAACATGAAAATATGCACATTTAACAATATACAAACCAAAATGCAGGCCAACCATGCACTGGAGAAACAATCATGAATCCCCACTAGGGGTGTATACACAGGTTGGACTTCAGACTGGACACAGATTTGATGTAAGCCCAATGCCTCTGGTTAAGTTACTATCACATGGTGCCATCCTTGTGAGCCCATGGAAAGGGGAAGCAGGAGTGGCATATATGTCCGGACCCCAAGCCACAAACACCAACACGAGACAAGCCTGTATGGGCCCAGCCCGAACACACAGTGGATGCCTTCAGATGCCATGCAAAGCAACACACTGTTACATGAATGCACAATAGACAAAAAGAAAAAAAAAAGAAAACAAAAGAAAAAATGGCCATGGTTGACCAGGGAGTGGGGGGACCACCCATGAGGGAGGAGGTGCAGGGTGCATCTCAATACCCACATGTGTGGATGTTGAGAATAAAAAAAAATGCTCCTGGCCTGCACGGCAAGCTGAGAGTGGGAGTATAGTCGTCACTGTCGTCACCCTCTGGTTGACTATCAGGAGGCGTGCATGGTACGGGTGCTTGACCACGCATAGCCCTGGCATGCTCCTCCATGGCAGCAAGCATGCATGTCTGAAAGGTCTGGTTCTGCAGGATGATGGTCCGGAGGACCCCATGCAACACCTCATGTGTGGCACGGAGTTCCTCCTGCAAAGCCTCAAGTGACACACGGATCACCTCACGGGTTGTATGGAGTTCAGCAAAGATGTTGTGCATCAGCTGCTCCATCTGCTGTTACGCCCGTCTACTTTGGCCAAGCAAAAGTGTGGCCAGAGTAGTTCTGAGGGAGGTGTTCTCTTCCCTCAGGGCCTCCCTGTGGGCCTCTGCCTCAGCAGCAATGGCTGTGTGCAGAGCCTCCATTTCTGCCCGTTGGGCCCTGTTGGAGGCCACGGTGTCCTGCCTGTGTGAGCGGCACGTGGACGGCGTTGCCTGCAGCTGGAGATCCGCATGCCTTTCAGGGGCGAGAATGGAATCGGCCACACGTTCCATGCCCTGAGCCATCATCTCACACGAGGCCCCCTGTTGCTGTGCAGTATCATACATGTAATTCTCCCACACAGTATTACCGGGTGGCGCACAGCCACCCCGTTGCCGGACAGCACACCTGTTGGGCCCACATAGACCTGGTCCTTGCTGCGCTTGCGCTGCCTGTGGCTGCAGGACTGCATCCCTCCTTTGATCTGCTGGCCCAGGAACAGGAGCAAATGGTGTTGGAGCGTGACCCTGCATCTGTAACCACCACAGGCGGACATTCCAACACTGACTGGCCCCTTGAGGGGTCTAGACCATTGCAGGTGTGTCGGACTGAACAGCATCCACTGCCGAATCACACACCTGCAACGGCATTGATGGATCAATATCCGATTCCGCACCAGAGCCATAGAGATCCTCAGATATGTACCCCGAGCCAGCCTTGGACAGGATTGTCTGGAGCACCAATGGATGCTCATGGGCTACCACACCACGCCCTCCACGGGTGCCTGGTTGTTGCCCCGAACACTCCACCACCTCCGCAGTCTCATCCTCCTCCTCTGCTCCCAGTGCCTCATCATCTGCAAGAAACCAAAAGAACACATGAGCACACATGTCAACAGCATATACCACACACACAGGCTTCACAATGTTGACAGCCAACACATGAGGCAGCCATGTCACACGTGAGACAAACCCAGGCATGCATGCAGTGTCAAAGAAATGGAAGGGGACCCTGAAAGGAGACCCTGAAAGGAGACATGGACCTGTGTCAAATGTGAAGCCACTACACGTACTACATTTAGTATAGCACCTGTATCACACACAAGCTCCTGCCTGGCATAGACCTTACCCAAAAATGACAGATGCCATCAAACAGGTGGCATGTAGCATAGCCATGGCAGAACTGTCAACCAGCCCCAGATGGAAGTCATATAGTACTTTCCGTGACCCATGTAAAATGCATGTCATTATACAGTACATGTAAATCACGAAGACAAAAATCACAGGATGCAACGATACTAGTGTATTTTGTAGCAATACAGTGAAGGAAGGCACATGGATAAATTAATGCTTGGTCACTTTGACATCACACAAGTGAATAGGCATGTTGAAGGGTGAAACAGGGCTCAGAAGTGTGTGGGTGCAGTGCAGTACATGTATTCGGCCTCACATATCAATGTAAACACAAACGCAGTAATGTCAATGTTGTGTCATGATATGATGGCAGTGTAAGGGCAAGTGCAGTCATCATGTGCAAAGTGCTGGCAGTGGGTTGTAGGGATACAGTAACCCCTCTCCCCCTTCCCCAAGGGCGGGGAATGGCTGGGAGGCAGTGCACGGCTCAGAATGGTGAATCAGAGTACTGTGTTGTAGCAGACAGTGTTGGCAGGTGTCAATTGCATCATCTCAGTCATCTGAGACTACACAAGATGAGAGGATGACAGAAAGCACAACACATGAGGAAGGATCACAAGTTCACCCAGACACGGAGAAGCCACAACAGCAGGTACATGGAGGCTGCACCAGAGGGAGGCTTCGGCTCGACACAGACAAGGACACCCATAAAATGTGTGTGAGGATGAACTGACCCTGAGTGAGGAAATCCCGGAGATGGAGTAGAATGAGTAGCTTGCCACAGACCCATAGGGGCTTGCTGGGAATGCACTTGGTCCATGAATGAACACTCATGGCCTTTGTGAGCCTGTGCCATCTGCACCGTCTCAGTGAGAAACCCTGCATCAAGGACAAAGGATGTATCACACAATCCAGGTGTGGCAGAGTTGCAGAGGGTAGAGTGTATATCCTCTAAAAATTGGACATTGCAGTATTCCAACATGGGAATCAGCAGTACCATGGAGACAGTGAGCTGCTGGGTTATAGAGAGGCAAGGAAGGATGCCCTGGGGAGGACCAGCTTGCAGGGTAACCTCACAGAGCTGTCAGAGTGCAAGTGTTGAGTGGAAGATCATCACAGAATATCTGCAAACATGTCTGGGATCAAGAATATGGACAGGAGAGGCTGCTGAGTGATTGACATGGAAGGAGGGTGCAGGTGTGTTGATGAGGATTGCCTCTGTGTGCAGCACATGGCCTGTATGCAGACTGCATCACAACAAGCACGTATCAGTCAAGCATCGCATGGGTCACACATGGCAGTCATGACTACATCGTCTGAACTGGCAGTCAATCACAACACATCACCCAAGCACATACACATGGCCTGGACACATACGCATGAACACTCACCAGACACTGCATCATAATACAGCATGTCTCCCATGCCTTTGATCTGGCCCTTATCGATGAGCCTTGCAGCGATCGAACCATGCTCAGTGAGTTAATTGTCCTCTAGTGCTGAACCACTGCCACTGACCAGAGTAGAGGCGTAATTTGAAGCCTGTATGTTTTTTGCTTGGCGTCGGAGGTTATCATCAGCTGTGCGCTTCTCAAATCCCAAGGAACAAATATGGTCCGCGATGCACTGCCAGTGGGCCCTACGCTGAGCAGGCGTAGTTTTGCACCATGCCATCACCAGCATCTTGCGGCCATGTGCCGACATGTAGCCCACAAGTTCATCCAGTTCCACCTCAGTGAAACTCTTCTTCCTTGACGTGCCGGAGGCGTGAGCCGTGTTTGGGGTCCCAGCCTGTTTTGCTGGAGCACGCTTCCTCCTCTTGATTGGTGGTGCGGACCCTGAGTGGCTACTGCCACTCCGGTCATTAGGGGCTGAAACGCAGGTGGACTGGGCAATGAGAGCAGGCAATGGCATGAGGACTGAAGGTCTGACTGGAGCCATTGGGTGCTGGGTGCTGGGTGCTGTCGCCAGGAGCCAGCGCCACACCTCCCTCGGTGCCAAGTGCCGGGACCAACACAGTCCTGGCTGGGTGACTCACAGCCGAGGTGGTGTCAGCTGCATCTGCCTCTGCAGCTTCTACAACCTGGGTGCTTGGGGCAGCAGATGACACAACTGCCCCAGATACACGTGACTTGGTCATAGCGACCTTACCCACATGTGCCTTGGACTTCCCGACACTGAAATCTGCCTGGGAGTCATCCTCTGCCTGTGCCAATCCAGCCCGCGCTGGCTGACCCCGAGCCTGTGTGGTGGTAGCCGCAGCTGCTCCTGCAGATTCCCCAACCTGGGTGCTTGTGACAGCAGATGACACTGCCTGTCGGGTCAGATGGGCGCTGGGGATGTCAGCAGCAGCTGCAACTCCCTGACCCACTGGGGGGGGGCATAGCTGTCGCAGCATGGGCCTGGACATCCTGCACTCATGGACCACCCTGGCCACGTCCCCCACCGCAGCCACCTTGGCCACCCTGGCCACCCTGGCCATGTCCCCCACTGCGGCCACCTTGGCCACTCTGGCCACGTGCCACACCGCAGCCACCTGTGGGAGGTCGCACAACTTTGCCTCCCTTACCACTTGGTGGCCTCCCAGACATGGCACTGATGGACTAGTGCGAATGGGAGGTGCACACAACAACTGTCCTGGGCAATTGGGGTAAGGGGGAAGGGTAGGTGATGGAAAATGTACCCCTGTGCTCCTGCAAGGCTATATGTGACCCCTGGGGAAAAATGACGGGTCACACAATGCTCAGGCACCCCTAAAACAAAACAAAATGTGCACGTGACCCCTCGGTAGCCCTAGTGTGACCCCTCGGTAGCCCAAGTGCGTGGAATTACCACCCCACAGTACGCTGTGGCACCCAGAAACACAAAAAATGCGTACGCGTGGATTCATGCAGGCTACAATGACCTCGAAAATGGGGTACGCGACACACAGGGGCAACCACAGTGGGAAAAATGCATGCGTGACTCACCGTCTGCCTTGAAAAATTAAGAAAAACACACGCGCGTGGGCAACTCCCCCACCAAAACAAGAAGTACACACTGCAACTGTTGTGAAGATATTGCGTGTGAAACCACAAGAAGAATCTCACGCGTCGGTCCCCACGAAAAGCATGTAAAGCAAACTGGTGTCCTATGCTGACTTTTAACCCGTACTGAACGGCAACGCCCGCGCGCGTCAACTCACGTGCTTTCACGCTAAGGGCCTTTCCTCTAATTCTATGCTAACACGCTGTTTTCGCTTGTGCGGAGTCACTCTGCATCCGGCTGGCCACGCGATAACACACGGAAGACCCACGCTCCTGCCCATAAGGCCATTTATCTGCCGCCAACGCCCCGAGCTGCCTCCTATGAGCCATCTGCTGCTGCCAGCCCACTCTGTGTACAACAATGCATAACTCTGTGTGCCTGCTGCCTACGTGCCCTGCAATTTGGTGCCTGCACATCAGCCATTGCCAGAGATCCTGTTGCTGAGACCACCTCTGCTGACACAGAAGACTCCCAACAGCTGTGCCTTCGCTCCACAGCCCAGCCCTAGGACCCAGTTGCCCACCCATACCTGCCTCAGGGGTTGCCATGTCGGACCAAACACCATCTGGGGCCAGTGGCAACCCCCCCAGCAGAGAGGCAGAGGGCTGCCAGCTTCAATCCCAACGAAGTTGGCATCCTGATGGAGCAAGTCCTGGGGCATTATGATGCCCTCTTCACTGCAACATCGCGCCTCGACAAGGAAGTATGGAGGAAGATCTGGGCGGACATCGTGGGTGCCATCAACGTGGAGGGGGACGCACCCCGCGACTACAAACACGTCCTGACGTGCTGGGAGGACGTCAGGTCCAGGACCCTCAACAAGGCCTCGTCGCGGCTGTTGATGAAGTGGGGCACCGGGGCCGGTTGACCAACAATGAGGTGAGGGTCCTGGAGCGCATACACCCAGCGCTTCACACCTAGGTCTTACAGCTGGAGCTCCGTCCGGAGTCGAGTGGTAAGTGTCCATGTGTTCTTGTCCAGCGTAGTGCATGTTGAGGTGTGGCTGGAGTGTGCACCTTGGCCATATGTCTGGTATGCCTCCTGTACGGATGTCTGTGTGCAGGGCTACGACAGTGCTGCATGTGAGTCCAGTCATGCTTGTTCCACATCAATGGTGTCTGTGCTGCAATGCGTGATGCGCACTGGAATGTAACGAGTGCATATGTTTTCATTCCTGTGTCTGGACTTGGACATGCAAGATGTGTGAGACATGGATGCTTTTAGGTCACCTTCATGGACATGCATGGTGTACATGTGCGTGTGTCTGAGTGCTGAGTGTGTAACTGGAAGACGCCATGGATGCATGACACATGAGCATCACGATGCGTGATTGACTGATTTGGCCCAGTTGTCCACGAATGCACTGTGAGGGGAGGTCTACATGGCCTGATGCATGACTGTCTGGTGATGTGTACGCATGTGATGTGCATGTGCCATGATGCATGTGATGTTCAGACCCTCTTCTGATTTGACCCCAGTGCCTTCGACATGGATGTGAATGTTTGTTGCACGTGGCATGCGTGTTTGCGCAAGTGTGTTACTTTAACTGACCTGTGTGTTGTGGTGGGTGATAATGGTTGCAGCGTTTGACAGTGGCATTCATGTTCATTTGCCTTGTGTCAAGATGACATTTTTTCAGTACACTGATGCTTGTGTTCAATGTCTCCCTATCTACAGTGGCGATGGAGGAAGAGGGCGGAGACAGTGCTGTGGAGCACCACGGCTGGGATGCAAGGCCCAGTCATCCGCCCAGGTTTCTACATCTTCTGGGGACGAGGAAACTGGTGCCGCGTCTGCAACTACGGCCGCAGCTGCTGAGGGGAGGCCCAAGAGGGTGAAGTTGGTCATGGGCTCCTCGGCAGCGGAAAGGACAGGTGAGCCCCCACAGGGGCAATCCAACATGGAAGGCGGATCAGAGTCATCCAGGTTGGTGGTGGGCGAGGAGGAGGCCGCATCAGAACAGCACATGGGGCCTGGAGGGTGTGATGCCACAGGTGCAATTGGTGCAGTCCAGGGGCAGGAGGCAGCGCAGGTCACCGCGGAGGGGCCTGTGCCTAATCCTGTCCCTGATCCTGCGACTGCATCCATGTGCACCTGCAGGCATGCCTCAGTCCAGGCCGTTCCGCAGGTAGAGGATGAGTCCATGTCAACTGACCTTCCTCTACCTGCGGACCATGCAATCCGTGACAGGGTTGCGCCTGTGCTAGCCATTGTTGTGATGCGCACAGCCGTCGTTCGTGATGATGTGCGGGCTTCCTGGCGGGTGCACGCACGTCATCAGGAAGAGGTCTGTGCCATCCAGAACTGGTTAGCACAGCTCATTGTCGCGGCTTTGCTACATGTGCTGGGCACTGCTGTGACCCCCTCCTCCTCTTCATCAACTATGCACCAGTCGTCCTCCCTGCCGTCTTCCGCCCCAGATGACACCCGGGCCCCCTGTGGACCTGTCCCAGCCACCGCGGCCAGTATGGTGGTGATCACATCCCTGCCACAGTCGGGAGTCGGCGGTTCAGCAGAAGTGGTCACCCCAGCAACAGGACCATTGGCAATGGAGGTTGTGCAGGCACCCTGGAGCAGGGCATGTGCATGACTGCCCCAGGAGTTGGCATCTTCCCGGATACAGTCCTTGTGGCGCATGCACAGGGCTTCAAGGCAGCAGCAGGCTCAACATAGGAGACGTCAGGACTCAGAGCCAAAAACATCATGAGGCAGGCATTGGCTGACAGGCAGGAGGACCCAGGAACAAGTGTGTCTTCCATGTGGCAGTGGATGAGCCAGCAAATAGAGCGGCGGCGGGCACGACTCACCATGGCCAGGGCGGAGCACTCCATCCGTCGGGCAGAGAGGCGGGCGGAGTTCCTCAAGGAGATTCGCAGGGAGTTTGAGAGGAGCATGACGGAGTCCCTGCAAGCCCTCGAGGTTAGAGCTGAGTCCCGCTTCCGAGATATTGACACAGAGTTTGATGATGCCTTGGCCCAGACTCTTGATAACTTCAGTGAGTCGTAGGACTAGCCCTCTGCCCTTGTATATAGTTATGTTGTGTTAGGTTTCCTTTATTTTTTTATTATTTGGAGTCCATGGACTTTGCTCCACATTCTGTACATAGTTCGTTTTTTATAGAGTTTTTAGGAATTCATGTTTTGACTTTAAGGATCATGGACCCTTCATCCTTGTATATAGTTGGACTTTGTTGCATTTTTTTTGGCTTTCTTTTCACCATGAGGTAATGGGTTTTTTTGGATTTACTTTTTCAACAGAAGGACTGACTTTGGACATGGACCACTTTCTGGAGTTTCTATTGTTTGATTCCTTTTTGTTTTGCATTTCATTTTCATTGACATTCATTTCATTTGCATTTTCATGTTTATCTTTCAGTTGGTGTGGTTTTACATTTTTAATACATTTTTATTCACTCCAAACTAAGTGGTGTCTGCTTTCAGTGGTTTGGTGCATGTGTCATTCGTCATTGGCTCTGTCACGCGTCACTGCTGTGGACCAATGTTGGTCATGCCTTTGGGTGCATGCATGTCTGCATTTGTGATTCCTATGTTGGGCCAATGGATGGGTGTTGAGTTGCACTGTGGGAGGGGTAGTGTGGGGTGGCATTTTGGTGGACATTTTCTACATGATTGCCAGTTGGGACAATGTGTTTGGTGGGGTGACATGAGTTGGGGCCTGCCTACAGGTTGCTGTCACTGGTGGAGGTGGGGGGGGACATGATTTGGGCCTGCTTCCAGGTTGCCGTCACTGGTGGGGGGACATGAGTCGGGGCTTGCCTGCAGGTTGCCGTCACTGGTGGAGGTGGGGGACATGAGTCTGGGCCTGTCTGCAGGTTGCCGTCACTGGTGGGGGGGACATGAGTCGGGGCCTGCCTGCAGGTTGCCGTCACTGGTGGGGGGACATGAGTGGGGGACGGCCTGCAGTGTAAGGTCCCATGTGGGCTGCCTGCGGGGTATGGTCAGGGGTGTTGGGGGTGTCCCATGTGGTGTGGGCTGCCTGCAGGGTATGGCCATAGGTGTTGGTGGGTCCCCTGTGGTGTGGGCTGCCTGCGGGGTATGGTCAGAGGTGTTGGGGGGTCCCCTGTGGTGTGGGCTGCCTGTGAGGTATGGTCACAAGTGTTGGGGGGGTCCCTTGTGGTGTGGGCTGCCTGCGGGGTATGGTCACTGGTGTTGGTGGGTCCTCTGTGGTGTGGGCTGCCTGTGGGGTATGGTCACAGGTGTAGGTGGGTCTCCTGTGGTGTGGGCTGCCTGCGGGGTATGATCAAGGGTGTTGGGGGGTCCCCTGTGGTGTGGGCTGCCAGCAGGGTATGGTCACAGGTGTTGGGGGGGTCCCTTGTGGTATGGGCTGCCTGCGGGGTATGGTCACAGGTGTTGGTGGGTCTCCTGTGGTGTGGGCTGCCTGCGGGGTATGGTCACAGGTGTTTGTGGGGTCCCTTGTGGTGTGGGCTACCTGCGGGGTATGGTCACAGGTGTTGGTGGGTTCCCTGTGGTGTGGGCTGCCTGCGGAGTATCGTCACAGGTGTTGGGGGGGTCCCCTGTGGTGTGGGCTGCCCGTGGGGTACGGTCACAGGTGTTGGTGGGTCCCCTGTTGTTTAGGAAACCTGCAGGGCTTGGTTAGGGGTGTTGGGGGGGAATTTTCCCCTGTGGTGTGGGCTGCCTGCGGGGTATAGTCACAGGTGTGGCGGAGGTCCCTTGTGGTGTGGGCTGCCTGCGGGGTGTTTTGGCGGCTGATGTCAGCACGTGCGGCCCTTTTCACGCGATTTGGCTGGTGCGAGCGGGGTACGCATATTCACAGGGTTATGCGAGGCCCTTTTAACGTGATTTGGCAGGCACGAGCTGGGTGCGCGTATTCACGGGCGTACACAAGGCCCTTTTCCCATGATTTGGCTGGCCGAGAGGGGTGCGCATATTCACAGGGTTACAGTAGGCAATTTTCACGTGATTTGGCAGGCGCGAGCTGGGTGCGCGTATTCACGGGGGTACACAAGGCCCTTTTCCCATGATTTGGCTGGCCGAGAGGGGTGCGCATATTCACAGGGTTACAGTAGGCCATTTTCACGTGATTTGACTGGCGCGAGCAGGCTGCGCGTATTCATGTGGGTACGCAAAGCCCTTTTCACGCGATTTGGATTGTGCGAGCGGGGTACGCGTATTCAAGGGGTTACGGTAGGAACTTTACATGCAATTTGACTGGCGCAAGCGGGGTGCGCGTATTCACGGGGGTATGCAAGGCCCTTTTCACGCGATTTGGCTGGCACGAGCGGGCTATGCACAGATTTTGCACGCGATTACGGAGGAGGGGGCTCTATGCTGGCCCAAGGATAGTGCTGGCCTTTGCGCCCTATTGGGGATTTCGATGGCTTTTTCCTGCGCAAGGGGCGGTGTTGGGGTGGCGTAACTGGCGCTGCTGGATGTTCACTGCACCACGGCTGGTAATGGCTTGGGGAACCCATGAATACGCAGTACGTGAAAATGCTGTTTTGGGCAGCGGCTGGTGCACACGTGGCGCACGCACCCTCTCTGCGCGAGGCGCATACGCTGCTCCTGTGTCAGATTCTATGAATTGGGTCATTAATCACCTCCAGTTTAGGAAGGCCCTAAAACATAGCTTTTTGCTCAACTTTGGTTCATCTCCCAATTTGTTTATCCTAAAATGCTATTTTCAAGGCAACCTGAGCTTGCTCTCAGGGTATCAGGCAATTCCTGAGCGGACAAAAATACTGAATGCAAAATATGCTTAATTTCGAGGGGCACATTTCCCCACAATTATATGTGGGAGAAAGGGTTAGTGTTATATAAAATATAAGGGGAGTATAGCGGTGCTGCACGGGGTCTCCCCTGCATATACTTGCAGGGGAATGTTCGGGGGGAACAATTTGGCATTTTTGCATTGGAAATTTTTTTCCCTCAGTAATAACAGATGCGCTCTCATTGCTTTTGTGCTAGCAATGGTCATTGTTGCACTTTACAAATTCAGTAAAATTGAAAATAAAAATAGTAAATGAAAGTGCATTGCTTTTTGGGCCTTTAACGCTTTGATCTCTGGAAACATATGTGCTTATTGCTGTCCGAAGTTATACATGCTTTTTTGGCTTTGGCCAATACCACTCATTGTTGTGTGGGGACCATAATGCTGTGCTGCCTGGAGAATACTGCCTGGGGACATTACTACCATATTGTCAGTGAGCATAAGGTTTCCCATTATTAACACTTTATTGTCTCTAAACAAAGCTGCTTAATGCTGTCTGAAGCCATTATTGTTTTACTATCTGGGCATCATATCGTTCACTATGGTCTGAGGATATGAATGCTTCACTGTCTTGGGGCAATACTTGTTATTTTCCATCTTGCGGCATGCCACCTATGCAGAGTACAATACTGCGTACGTTTCACAGAGTTATGCCATTAGTGCATATGTGTGCACCAATATTACTCCCTGCGTCTGTTATTGCTTTTACTGCATGAAAGGGGACTTTGCCTGTTGGCGATGATGTATCTTTTCACAGTAAATATTTAAACACTTATTTATCAAGTGTTAGTGCGGGTAATACGGATATATGATCAATTCATTTGATATACATTCATACATTGCTATCTGCTGTGATGTCCCTTCCTGGCACATTATGGTTGTGAAAGGTAGAGTAAGTTAACGTCCTGCGGTTTAGTAACCACTCCGAAACATTATTTTAAAACTCGAGAGCACAGTTCCTTCAACTTGCCTGTCACACTGGCCAGTGGAATAATGAGCTCCGCGTCATCATAGCGTTCTTCCTCGGGGTCGCTCTCAGCATCGTCGTTCATCTTTTGTTGTGAATCAGTTTGGCTGGGGGCCCTCGCCATTTCACCTGTGGGGACAAACACATGGGCTGGAGTGAAGGGAAATCACGGAAAGAAGGAGGCTAACAAAAAAACCCTCCCGCCTCTCATCCCTTGTCCTCCCTCCTCCTCATCTCTCTATTCTCGCCTCTCATCCCTTGTCCTCCCTCCTCCTCATCTCTCTATTCTCGCCTCTCATCCGTTGTCCTCCCTCCTCCTCATCTCTCTATTCTCGCCTCTCATCCGTTGTCCTCCCTCCTCCTCAACTCTCCATTCTCACTGATCAAAACAGGTGCTTATTGTTCCCTCAATTCAATGGGAACGCCTCATTAAAAGTATGCCAGAGTGGGGAAAAATGAGTGGTAACAGAATTGCTGCCACTTTTCCCGCTCTGCCATATTACAGGTATGGTCCTGGAGTTGACGACTGAACCTCCAGCAAAATGCTGGAATGAAATCCTCCAACTCTCTGCCGAAAGCTCGACAGAATTACCACTGCAGTAATTCGGCTCAGCACGAGTTTGGCCTGAGCCCTTAAATGCGACGGTAACGGTATTACCGCTGCATTTAGGGGCTGGCCAATTCACGAGTTAGGCGGAAAAGGAAAATACCAAATATGCAAATTAACGACAGCCCAATGCAAGTCGGCAAAACACAGAAGACCTGAAGCCATCTATGAAAACTAATCAGGAGATACTGTCGAATTCGAAAATGTCCACAATTATTAATGCTTTCTTAAGCTCCACAAGATGTAGTAGACACACAGGCAGGACACTCAGATTGTTCTATTAAGGACAACAAAGCCGGTTTTAAAATTATACGTGACAACTCCATTCTAAATCTGCAAACAAGTTCTCTCCCCCATGAGAGCAAAGAAACCACAGGCAAAGCTAATTACAGACTGAAATGTTTACTGTTGAACACTCGATCTCTTATTAAACATGCCCTAGAGGTCTCCACGTATATACCTTTGTAGAATGTTGATATCTGTGCTCTCACAGAGACGTGGAGCCATGCAGCAGCTGAGCCCTCACTTGCTTTGGCCATACCACAGGGTTACAATATCGCGTGCCAGGACAGATGAGAGGAGAAAGGAAGGGGGGGGGGGGTGGCAATGATCTATAAAGAAACTTTAGATCTATGGAGAATTGACTCCATAAATATCGAGACCTGTGACATCCTCCATATCAAAGTCAGAACCAATGCTGAGAATCCCATAAATATGATTCTTGCTTACCGACGCCCCCATGCAAGACTTCACAAATCAGATATGCGACCTACTTCTAACCTTTTTGAAACCCAGCTCCAAAATGATACTTTTGGGGGATATTAATTACTGGTTATCAGATGAAAATGACATGCAAGCTAAGATTCTTGACAATGCCCTTACTGACCTAGGCTTTACTCGATTTTCGAATGACACGTATAAAGGGCAATACCCCTGACTGGATATCAGGATATGTCACCCTAACTGGCCAGAATGTTTCCCCCTGCCTGTGGTCCGACCACTTTTTCATTCATTTTGAAGTTATGTCTGAAGACAAGGCCATGAGGAAGAAAATGATTACTGCCACAATAAGGTGTAGAAACCTAAAAAATCTTACACCAGAAACGCTCCATCCTTGGCTCATTCCTCTGCAACAGAACATGAATGAATCCACATCAGTCGACAAAATCACTGAGGCCTATCAACATACCTTACAGAAAGCTGAGAAAGAACTAGCTCCATTGCATAACAATAAAGTTATTCAAAGGGAGACTAACCACTGGTGTTCTACAAACTTACACAAGTTAAAAAGTCAACAAATTAAAGCACTTTATAACTGGAAAAGATTGCTTGCATAACCTAACAAGGAAATTGGTAAATTAACAGTAAAACGATTTAAGTCAGCTGTTATTACAGCAAAAAAATCACACCAGGATGATCGTATCACCAAGGCACATTGCCAACCTAGGGAACTCTTCAAAGTTTTGAAAGAGTTAGAAAGTGCCAAGCAAGACAATAATGAGATGGCTATCCGAGATGCTGAATGTGTAATCGAGTACAAGATGGGATGGACGCTTAATTAAAGAATATCAATGAAAAGATTGTCCAATCAAAAAAACCAACCACTTTGAAAGACATCGACATACCAGACACATAAAGTAGACTATGGAAACCGGAAGAACAATTCACGTTTAAACCCATAAGTGAAATTGAGCTGGCCCTGATTATTGAAAAACTAAAACCCACGAACTGCAAAGGGGATGTCTGCCTGCCCGGTCCTGGCCATTAAGGCATGCTCCTCAGTACCAATTTCAACACTATGCAGATTCATGAATGCTTCTTTTAGGGATTGCTGTGTCCAAAGAAGCATCAAAAACTCATTGATCACACCTCTATTGAAAAAACCTGGTCTGTGTCCGGGAGATCCTCTGAACTATTGTCCTAGCTCTAACTCCCCTTTTCTTCTTAAAATCTTAGATCAAGTGGCTTATTCGCAAGTTCTTACCCATCTCAGATCAACTAACATCCTGAACTGATGGCAATCCGGTTTCAAAGAGAGCCATGGGACAGAGACAGCGCAGTTGGACCTCAAATCCAGGTTACTCCGTTACATGGATCAGGGAGAAACAACTATGCTTATGCTCCTCGATCTGTCTACCGCCTTCGACCTGGTCGACCATGCTTTTCTGGTCGCCAGGTTGGAGGAAGTGGCAGGATTCGCAACACTGGCAGTGCAGTGGGTTAAATCCTTTTTGAGCGAACGTCAGTGTAGGGTGAGCAGTGCTCTAGCAGATGCAAGTCCCATCAAGCTGGCCCAAGGAGTGCCACAGTGGGCTTGCCTGTCTCCAATGTTTTATAACATCTTTACAGTTCTGTTCCTCGACTTTTTGGAACACAATAACATCGAGTTTACCAACTACGCCGGCGACACACGATGTGTCATCCCCTTGACAGGTAAATTTGAAGAAGATGAGCTCAACATCAACAGGATTTATGGTTTAATACATACATCAATGCCATCTCTTTTAATACAAGCAAAACAGAGCTGATGTTAGTAGGCACTGAAGCTAAAACTTGGATGTTGGAGGTAGAATATGCCCAGCTCCAGATTGATGGTTGAATAATTAAAACCAAAAATAAGGTCAAGACCCTGGGGGTTTTTGGGTTTATCTTGACCGCAACTTGAACATGAAAGCCCAAGTTAGCAGCCGGGATATAGTCGGCTTCCTACTATATCAAGCTTCTGACCCATGCATGTCCATTCATTTCAAAAGAGAGTAGGGAAATGCTAGCAAGAATATTGGTGGGATCCAGAATTTACTACTACGGTAGTCTCCTGATTGGTTTGCCAAAAAAAGAGGCTAATAGACTTCCAGGTGTGCAAAATAATGCGGTCAGAGTTAACAAGGACTGCAGGAAAAAGGAGAACATATCTGAGGCCAGAAGAGGCCTACGTTGGCTTCCGATCAAAGATAGACTCTGTTTCCATCTTATGTTGATCACTTTTAAATGCCTGAGAAGCACTGCACCAGCCTATCTTAAGGATGAACTGCTCGTCAAATCAAATTCTCACAATTTGAGATCTAATAACTGCACTCAACTGAAAATCTCTTCTTGTAGACTGGTGCAAGCCAAGAAGGGAGCATTTTATGCCGCAGCTCCAGCTGCTTGGAATAGCCTTCCGTTGAGTTTGAGAGAGGAACCCTCGATCTTGATCTTTAGGAAAAGACATAAGACTTTTCTATTTAATTAATCTGTCTTGCCTTTTTGAGTACTGCTGCTGTAGGCCTATGCAATATCTGTTTTTAACTATTTGTTGTGTTGTATTGTCCCTGTCTCTCAGTGCCCTTAAGCCTCTGGGTCAGTGGCCACGCTATACAAATCAATAAAGTAAAGTAAATGGCGTTATGCTGGAGATAAAAATGACCTTTACCGAGCAGTTTTTGGCCATTTTGGCACCATTACCACTGGCGCAATTACCGCCAGCGGTAATGGCGCACCCCAACTCCATTGGACCCTATGGACCCAATGGGGATGTACTGCCCCCCCCACAACTAGTGATCCAACGCAAATTGAAGACCTTGTGGTGGCACTTTTAGGACCAGGTCTGGCCACACTGGCTGGACCCTGCATCCTGGGCTTAGCCCCAGTTCAGATTTCCAGATGCTAGACGTCCTTCCTTACCTTTCCTCATCCTCCCTCTGGCTGTCCTTGCTGGCTGGGTCAGGATTCCCATGCCGTGCTAGTTTCCTGGGCCGTTTTACCGCTGCCTCCTGTCTTTACTGCCTGTCTCTCTATCCTTTGTGTTGGAAGTGGAGAGGGCATTTTTGGCGCTATTAGCGGTGATAACCGGGAACAAGATTCTCAGAAGCTTGGGACTGGTACAAAACGTACGATAAACCAAAAGAGTACGACTATTGATTTATTTTAAGTACAAAGAGAGAGAACAAGGGAAGAAAGGATGCTGTTTTAAAGTGAACTCACAACTCAAAACGGGGCAGGGGTGAAAGAGATATTGGGTCTCATTATGAGTTTGGCGGTGTGGGAAGAAATTTGCGGTACTACTGTTACTACCAATTTTCCCTCACTGACAAACTACACGTTTGCCAGTGGGGTGGCCTGATTTACCTCCAGCTGGAGGTAAGTCAGGGCACCCCACTGGCAAAAACAGCTGGAACGGATATTAACCTATGCTTGCCGGCACCTGTAATCTGCCAGGAATTCTGGCAGACCAGTTGCAGGTAACAGTATTAACGTTTGGTGATATCCTGGTGGACTTGCCACCAGGATACCACCAAACTTGTAATGTGCCCCAGTATAGAACCTAAGTAAATAGGGGCATTTTTCTTGAAACAAAATAGTGTGTCAGAAACTAACCAACATTCAAGTGTTGGGCAAAAGGCCATAACTTTAATTTGGTTAGCTTCTTTTCTGTTTTAGTGGTGGGGACAG
This sequence comes from Ambystoma mexicanum, assembly GCF_040938575.1. NCBI lineage: Eukaryota > Metazoa > Chordata > Amphibia > Caudata > Ambystomatidae > Ambystoma > Ambystoma mexicanum. Next base: position 444,186,362 of record NC_090924.1, on the reverse strand, counting down.
GAATCAGGTTAGATCAGGTAACGTAAGGTACCATCTAAAGCACATGCCTCATTACGAGGTCAGTGGTAGAACCTGCTGGTAGGCAGGGGCCTACCCCGACCCCGTAATACTGATTCCGCCGTCCAATATCCCGGTGCCACCGTGATATCATGAGCAGCGGCATAATGGTAAATCACCATTCACGTGGAGTCCTACACGGAATAGGGGTCACTGAAGCACAGGCAACGTTGCTAACTAGGTCAGGGCTGCCGGGAGTACTGTGTCCCTGCTGGTAGACTTGTAGTTTGGTGGTCCAGAAAGTGTGCTGGTATGTTATGTTTATTATGTTTATGTTTATTAGGTTTATATAGCGCTTTAATACAATATATCAAGATACAAGAATAATGAAAGAAGCATATTTACAGTCATGAAACAAACTAATGAAACAATATGTAGAACAATTTACCTAGATGGCAAAGGGTTAGGAGGAAGGGAGAGCGGAGGTAGTCAAGGGAAAGATGAAATATCCATTTTCAATTTTCAGATTCAATTTTCAAGGGGTATGAGGAGGGAAAAAGGGAAGGGGAGGGTAGGAAGAGGATAGGAGGGAGAATAGGGAAGTAGGAGAGGAGTGATGGTAGGGAAGGAGGTCGGAGGGAGTGGAGAAGAAGACATTTCAAGGAGGTGCGGAAGGAAGTGTAGGTGGGGATGGAGTGGATTGAGAGAGGTAAAGAGTTCCAATGTAGGAGGGCCAAGAGCTGGAAGTAACAGAAGCGTGAAGAGGCGCATGGGGATGGGGGCATGGTGAGTAAGAAGAGATCAGCAGAGTGGAGAGAACGGGAGGGAGTGTAAAATGAGAGGAGAGAAGAGAGATAGGGGGAGCAAGGTCATCGAGAGATTTGAAAACCAGACAGAGGAATTGGAATTTAAGTTGGGAGTGAAAGGGAAGCCAGCCAAGGTGAGAGAGCGAGGAGGAAATGGAGTTGCAAGGACCAAAGAGACAAAAATATGAATAGAGGAGTGGTAGAGGGATTTGAGGGGGGCTAGGTGAGAGGCAGGGAGTCCAAAAAGGAGAGACGAGCAGTAGACGAGACGGGAGAAGATGAGGGAGGAGATTAAGAGTTTAGAGGCATGGAAGATGAGGGAGGAGCGGATCTTCCGAATATTGAAGCGATGGTGACGACAGGCATGAGAAGTGAGAGAAATATGATGGGAAACGGAGAGGGAGGAGTCAAAGTGGAGACCTAGATTATGAGCATGAGTAGAGATGGGGAGAATGGAAGGGGGAAAGTGGATGAAAGCAGGGCGGGTGGGGGAAAATGTGTTAGAAGGAAAGAAAAGGACTTCAGTCTTGTCAGTGCTGAGGGAGAGAAAATGGGATGACATTGACTTTTTGATAGCCGTAAGGCAGGAAGATAAAGTATGATGGATGTCAGGAGTGAAAGAAGAGAAGGAGAGAAAAAGTTGGGTGTCATCTGCGTAGAAATGGTGAAAGATGCCGAAAGAAGAGACAACAGGGGCAAGAAGGGAGGTATAAAGTGAGAAAAGAAAAGGTGTTACGCTCACCTGATATCCCCGGGGGCGCCTGGAAGGCTCTGAGATCTGGTACCCTGGATGCGTAGTTGCCCAGTGCTGAATAATGAATCTTAGTTATTTGTAGGGTGAGCTATCTATCCTGCGTTTCTTATGCAGGGGCGCTTGACGTTTGTTGGCGAGCTGCCTGAGTTGCTTCACTGGTGCAGTACGTCTTCCTTGGGCCCAGGCCTGCTGTGACCCTGAATCTGCTGGTAGGCAGGTAGGTTTGTTAATTGTAAGTGTTTGTTCTATTTATGGTGGGAATTCGTTAATGTCTTTATCTCCTCCTTTTCGGGTGAGAAGGTCTTGATGCTGGCATGCCGGATGGAGAGGCACGTTTCTAGGTAAGAGAAAGCACGAAGCGCAGCGCCTTTGTTGTCTTTTGTTTGTTTGTTTGTTTGTTTATTTGGTATAGCGCAAAAACCAAACCCGAATGGGTAGCTGGGCGCAAACAGTACAAGATTGCTTAAGAACTTGGTTACAGGAGGAAAACACATTATACAGTTCACAGTTAAATCAAGAAAAGTATAGTTTATACAGTTCACGTTAGGTCAACGGTAGGTAAAGTGAGAGAGCAAGGGAAAGAGAGGAAGAAAGAAATAAGAAAAATAGAGAGGTGCGGAACTACGGTTCAGTCAAGTTGGTCGGATGTCATTCATCATGTTGCAGGCATCTAGTGTCTATGCGGGGAGGTCGAGCTAAGTGTCATTGGCACGGATCCAAGTGAGGACTTTACGTCTAAAGCTAGAGTAGGGTTGGTCCATTCTGAGATCCAAGGGGAGTTTGTTCCAAGTTTGCGCAGCTATGATAGGGAAACTAGAGCCGCCTGCTGTACTCTTTTTGAATCTAGGTATCACTAAGGTGGAGGCGTTGGTCATTCTAGTAGGGCGGTTAGAGGTTCTCTTGTGGATTCTATTGGCCAGATAGGGGGGGGCAATGTTGTTGAGGCATTTGGATGTGAGGGAGAGTATTTTGAGGGTGATCCTGTCTTTAATTTAGTTTTGAAGCTAACCTGTGTTTTCTTCTTCTTCTCCTCACAGGCCGCTCTGGTGCTGCGAATGGATGAGAGCGCGATGAAAAACAGGCCCCCGGAATCCGTTAAGGTAGTACAGCGCTGTGCAGTTGTTTAATATGGAAAGCAAACCTGAATATGTCTCTTTTCCTTTGCAGATGTTGCTGTGGTGCTCCGGATGGAAGCGTGGCGTAGAGTGATGGAATTCAGGTAAGACTGATGGAATTTGATGTTTTGGAAGCACGCATTCTAATATTGTTTTTCTCTTTCTCGTTATTGCAGGTCGCAATGTTCAAACAGCAGCTGTGGTAGCGGTTCGCCGGAAGTCCTTAAGCTAGTACTCACAGGTGAGCGATGTTTCTTCTTCTCTTGGTTTCCACAGATTGCAGCCCAGTTGAGATGCTGAGTGCTGGATGGTGTATTCTCAGGTAAGGCAAAATGATCTTGTTCTTGTTCTTGCAGGATTACAGGAAGATGCTGAAGACCAGGAGCTGGACACAGTGAGCGTCACGCTGCTGGTTGCAGAATAAGACAAAGCATGTTCTGCAGTCAGGGTGTGGTTTATATAGCCCAGGTAAAGTAGTACCAGGCAAAGTAGTTCCAGGCCTGCCACACCCAAAACACTAGATCGTATGGCTTGATTCTTAGAACTAGACTGTACAGGTGCTTCCATGTTGGATTTAAAGGCCCATGTACATAAATGGGACCTAGTTTGAACAGTCCTTCCTTCCTACATATGAGCCTGGTGCAAAAGGTGCCAGGAATGGCTCCAGAAGCCCTTTTTCAGTGGTTTTAAGGCCCTCAGGGTTCTGGTGGGAGCCTGCTTGTGGCACAACGTGTGCCCCCTCACAGTGGTCATGACAAAAGGGCCAAGTACATAGCCTTGGGGGACACCATAGTCCAAGGGGATGTTGGAGGAGGTGCGGCCGCCCAAGGAATGTTACTACCAGCACCCTTATTTCTGGACTGCCAAACCTGTAATGATGCCCAATATACTTAAAAAGGCATCTAGGAGCTTGAGTACGGATAAACTTCATTAGGACAGTCCAACAATCCTTTCTACCTATATTCTTTCCTTTAGGATAGGACCAAGCCAAACAGGTTCACATAGGACTATTGTGAATAAAGAGACATGTAATTCAAAATGTCACCATGTGGGTCACCTGATTCTTACTTACCTACCACAGCTAGTATGAACCCTCCCCTTTCCCCAAATTTCCAGTATGCCTGCCTGGCATAAAAGAGTTAACTTTCTGCCTTTTTTGTTAGCCAGTGGTGCAATTTGTTTCTGGATCTTAGTCCTCTGTCTACTTTAGTATGTGAGGGATCAATGTTATAATCCTCCTCAGCTTTATTCAACACCCGCTCCAAGTTGACCCCCTCAGTAGCCCATATGTTCTTTTGGTATGATGCAAACTATATTATTTTCTCCTCAATAGTGGCTTTCAACGCAACCCAAAAGCCGAAGATATCCTGTACTGTCTCCCTATTGTAATTTATGTAAAGTACTAACTAGTTCATGTTTGGGAGAATTTTCATTTCTGTGCCAATTCCCTTTAATCCTAGAGACCCGCAGCTCTTTTTGCTGGATTCTGGACTTTTTCATTTTTACTCCTGAGTGAGTGGGACTTTTTCCCCCACTCCCTCATGTGTTTTTCTTAATAGGAGTTTGTGTTTCTTTCTGTTTAATGGAGCCTTGTCAACTCCATGTGGGACAAGAAAACTGGATTATCAGAAAGAGAATGAGGAAAGATTACTGAAGAGACTAGAAAGGTACTGTCTTGCAGGCTAGCCATAAGAGTGTAGCTTGCACAGCAATTTGCAAGCCTGGAGTCTGAAGAGTTAAGTATGAGTACAAGCTGTCTTGTACGAAATGAAAGGTTAGTGATACCACAGTGTGATAGACACTGGCTTGTTGCACCTGCCCATCAGAGCCATCTGGCAATTATTTGTACCCGGGATAAGTTAAGGGAAGAATTCTGGTGTCCTCCTACCTGTAAACCTGCCATATTCGTGATAAGAAAACCAATCATTGGGTTTGTCACTTGAAACCGGTTAGCTTGCCCAGCAAACTTTGGCACAAAGGTGCCATTGACATTTCTTGAGGACTGAAATAGCTAGTCATTCTGGTAGATTATTAAGCTAAATTGGCCATTGTGCAGCCCATGAATGTAGTTACCAGCACAGGTGTCGGGAGATTTCTTCAGATATCCTTCACAAGTAAAGGTCTACCTGAGGAGATTGAGTCAGAAGACAATGACTTCCATTTTACAACAAACGACATGACTGATTTTCTAAGTGGCTGAAACATCATCCACAAATGAACCTCTTTGTACCATCTACAAAGCAACAATTTAGTTCAGAGACCCAATCAAAATTTGAAAGAACTTGTCCAGATTTGTGTGTAGGATAGGTGGGACATTAAAAAGGAGCTTCTGACCTTTTTATTTTCTTAATAAACACACCATACAATATCATGAGGGGGGCCCCTTTTGTGATAACCCATACACTCCTTCCATGCACTGACTGGTGTCTGATATTTTGAAAGGACAGTCCCTTCAAGTAAATAAAAAACTCCATATGGAACGAGAAAAGTGGGGCAGATGGTAAACGTGAAAGGGGGGAAAGAGTGGAGGGGGAAAAGCTTTCGAGTATAGTTTATGCAAATGCCAGGCATGCTGCCAAAACTATCTAGATTGTGGCAGGGCCATGGATTTTACCCTGTCGAGGGGGGACAAGGACCCCATAAGTAGTGTGGGGGAGTTTAGGAAAACCCTGTTCCCCGATCAGCATGGTAGCATGCATCTATACTGGTATCTCTTTCCCAGAACCTATGCCTTTCAGTCTCTGTCCTGGTAGGTCTTTCTGTTCTATTTCAGGTGCTTTCCAAAGGAGCTACGATAAAGATCATGTACCAGACTCCTCAGAGACCCTGGGAGGCATACTGGTTCCAGGGAGGCAGCACCATCCTGAAAATTACAAGTACTACAATGTGCCTGGACTCAAAGGAGAAGACTGGGCCTAGAACAAAAGGAACACGCTGGTTACTTAAACACAAATGGGATAGGCATCCTCATACTGGAGCCAAATGGAAGGCCAAACACCCACTAAAGACTGCCCAGACATGCTACAGGGAGCTGAGGAACTGCAGCAGCAAAGCTGGAACCAGCAAAGAGCAACAAAGCCATGTGGGAGACGAGGGATACCTCCCCAAAGGGGTTTGTGGAAATTAACTTACTTCGTACAGGAGAGAGCCAGAGAACAAATGACAACAGTGACTGCACAGCTGGGTGGAAGGAAATTGAGACTGAAAAGTAGATGGGGTATGGGTTCTTATGAAGACTTCCTGGGAAAATCCCAGCCCACAAGTGGCGGAGATGGGAGGAGTTGGGAGAAGCTTAGCTAGAGAAGGAAGCAATTGACTCAGGTTGCCAATGAGAGGAGAGAGCACCTTCTAGGCAGAAATCGGAGAGCTATACAAACCCAGCAGAGTCGGCGTGCAATGAGAGGTGCTTGGGTGAGGTTCAAATACGATCAAGAGACCAAAGATGAGTGTGCACCAGGTATGACTTTAATGAGACCTTTGATGTATTTGGAGAGAGTGCAGGTAAGGTGTTGGGACTGAGAGGGTGGTACCAAATTGGCTGTTTGTGTATGAGTGACAAAGTGATTGAAGGTAGTTTTGTAGGGAGAGCAGGAGGGGGATTGAGAGTAAGAGAGAAAGTATGTGTGAGAGGGAGATGGGGAGGAGTGAGAAGGGAAGGGAAATAAGATCAGGAGCGAGCTGGAGAGTAGATACAGGGAGAAAGAGAGGGAAAACAAGGAGACAGATAGGAGAGAGGACACAGGTGAGTTTGAGGGACGGTCATCCAGAGAAAGGACGCCAGGGCAAATCGGGCTACCCTCAAGGTCACCTAGGACGTATCTGAGGAAGTTAGAGGGAGACCGCTACAGCCTATAGGTTTTCCTATGGTAGGGCTAGCTTAGACAGTGGGGGCACTTGGCTATAGAGAGATTCTGTACTGTCTCCAGACCAGTTTGAGTAGAGAGCCTGGCTATGGAGGTGGTAGTCCCCTTCTAGGATGAGGGAAAAATACAGGGACAACCCATAGATTTGTACCCTCAATTGGTTTGTTTTCAACACATTTTTATAATAAAAGTGGAAAACCCATTCCCTTTGAAACGTGCAAATCTTATCACACAGGATAATGTGTGGGAGTTAGGAACCCAGGAGGGCCATTTAGGGATTCCAAGGTTTTCTAGCCCACAGTTTAGGGGTGATGCTGTCCTACTCAGAAACAGAGAAATTACTTATGGGGTGGGTGTTGTCTGTTTGTGCCTCGCCCATAAATCCATCAGACAATGCTCAGTTTGTCCCACCCATAGACAAATCCCTTAGCCATGTGTGCGTCTGCCAATTTTTAAGGGTCCTGCAACACAAAGACACACAAAGGCCTAGACTTGGGTGTTACATGAGGAAAACTCCAGTCAGATTTAAGGATAATGTGCCTTGTTACGAGTTTGGCTGCAATACAGCAGTAAATCCATGGAATTACCACCAACCCGTTTAGCGTTCCCACCACTGGGTCCCGTTGCATTAATGCAAAGCCAGGCAGTTGACAGAAGTCATAGCAAAACGCTTAGAGAATCATCATATTCCTAAAACAATTTCTCAAACGTAGCTTAAGCAGGGTTTTTCTCAATTCATTTTGAAATCTTAATTTGATGAGATCTGTCCAGTTTTGAATAATTCCTTTGAGAATTGATTGCTTAAATGTGCACATATTAGATATGGAAGGGAAATGTATGCATGTTTTGAATTTTATGCAGAGTAAACCCGGCATGGCAGGGAAACGTCCAAAAAGAATGTATCCATTCGCACGAATGGTACAAAAAATAGAAAAAAGGCAAAAAAGGCAAAAAAGGCCTGTACCATTCATACGAATGGGAAAATACCGAAAATGAGGTGCGGTGGTGTCCCCCGCTCCCCATGTTCGGCATTTTCGGATTCAGGGGTTGCCGGATGTCCCGCGCCTAGGGGACACCCTATGTAAAACAAAAAATATAAATAAAGGAAAGGATCTTGCAGCTCCGGTTCCCAAGCACGTAAGTGAAGGGAACCGGTGTTGCAGGGAGTCGGCGGCATACAACGCAGTGTGCTGCCAAAAGCAAAAGGTAAGTGGGGTGGGGGTATTTGTGGGGTATGTTTGGGGAGGCATTTGCTTTGGGCTGTCTGACCATAACGGTTAAGTTAGCTATGGTCTCTTCGTCTGCAAAGTTTTCCATTACGGGCAAACAACCCAAATCCGCATGAGAGCATCAGAGGGCTGTACAGGAAGTGCAGGGAACAACAGACATGGGGCATATGGTTGAGATAAGTGCGAGGACAGGGTAGTGTCGATGCACAGTAGCTGCTATTGAAACGTTAGGTTCAATCTTGCAAAAGCACCCTGCCGAAGGAATACCAAAACGAATTTGCTAGCCCACCTCAGTCTGAAAAAGCGAACAGGAGCTACCTTGTCTCAGGCCAACCATGAACATCTCCAGAGAATTCCAATAAAAATTCTTGAAAGTGTTGTGGTAAATTTCAGGTCACATGTATATGATGCAAATTCAGTGAATTTCAACATTCCCATTTCAGTAGCTGTCCCAATCAATGGAATGTTATGCACAGATCCTTTATGTTGCCTGTATTGCCATTTTTATTAGTAGGGAAGGCATGGAAGGATGGACCGGCTGAAAAAAGACTCTACCACCTAATGCCACGAGTACAAGGACCTCAGCTGATTATATTTGCGGAATTGTTGTCTTGTAACAGTTTTGAAATTAGCCATTTCCCAGGCCCCTTCACTCACTATCATCTGTAACATGTGCACAGTAATAATGGTATGTCTTTAACCCCCCTTCCCCAAGATAAAGGAGTAAATAAGCTTGTCAGTCAGACGAACACATTTCCAATAACATGAAGCAGGCCTAAAAAGACACATTTCCTTGGATGTTTCATAATTGTATTGGCACATACACTACCCAAATGTTAGGAGTTAAACATTTGTATTTTATTTGTATTTATTTGAAGAACAGGGATGTCATTTATCAATCAGAAATTACTTACAATGACACATTTACAGATGGCAGAGGCATTCCCCCAAATGATGCCTGTGAAACAGCACAAACATGAGAACAAGTGGGGAGCCAGTTTATGAGGGTGTTCAAAAGTGGACAGGGACTAAACAAACTGAAAACAGGTGACTTGCAAAGATAACAACCTAAGGGGACAAGTGCTTCAAACTAAAGAGTGCAAAATAGATATACAAAAGGATATTATTAAGCGTCACTGAAGGGAGTGGTGGGGTCAGGTAGGTGGAATTGTGGGAGGGGTCTGGGGAGCTCCACCTTTAGCAAGTAAGTGAAGTTTAAGCAGAGCTGATCTTTAAAGAGATCCACAGTTGGGATGGCTTTGGTTGGGTTGAGAGGTGGCACAGCTAGGGTATGGAGCAATGAGGTTTGTGGCGGAGCAGAAGAAGGACTCTGACCAGAAGAGATCATGCCTCATTACAAGTTAGACGGTGTGGCTAAAATCAGCGGTAATGCATCAGTAACAGGGTTATTGCCGCATTATCACACTGCCCAACTCTGGTTTTGGTGGTGGGGTGGAGGAAAAACCTCCAGCAAAATGCTGGATGTAATTCTGACAAAAAAACAGGCATTTTTGCAGAAGTACCTTTGGCAGAATTGCTATGGACTTCTATGATGGGGATTAATGCCTGCCATTTGTAATCAGGCAGTATTTGCGCTGAACCAATTGGCAGTAACAGTAAATCCGTTTGGTAGCATTTCAGCGGATTTACAGCCAAAATACCACCAAACGTGTAATGAGGCCTGTGTTTAATGAGATTTGTTAATATCAAATGAAAGAAAGGCCTTTCTATTCCTATTGCTAAAGGGAGATTCACTACCTACAAAACTATACTAAGGTGCTCGTCAAAACAATAAAGACTTCTGTCCAAACCTATCTTCTACCTAACCCTACCACTAAAGGAAACACAACTCAAAGTAAGCAGTATAGCCTGCTTCTAGAGTTTGTGTAATCCTGACCTCTCCTCGGTCTATGAGATATTTCTTCTTGCGTTTAGTAATTATTGTCTTCTTCCAAAAAAGAGTTGTTCTTATAGTATCTCTTTTTATGCTCCCTTATTTATCTCCCTGGGTTGTTGAAAACACCCTTTTAGATACACTTCTCTTAGTTTGGTGTAATGGCTATACTCAGTTTGGTTCATTATTATAACTGGGCCTTCTCCCTGGGGTTGGGGCAATCCTTTCCACTTACCTTGCTACCCTCCGGTCTCTCTTTCCCCCTCCATCGTGAGCACCCAGTGTACCTTCTCTGACGAAGGACTCGCTCCGGTGCGGAAGTTTCCACTCACTCGACTTCTCGCCTTCTTCTGCTCTTCGGCGTTCTCTGGAGGGTTGCTCTGTGTTTCATTCCTCACTGGCTCCTTCACTGTTGAGAGCAGAGGAGTCTTTCCTCCATCACAGGCTCCCGCCCACCACATCATCGGTGTGTTCATGCTTCCAGCTGGGGCTGGGTTTTCACAGTCCTGGTCTCGCCACAGTATTGTGGTTTGTCGCCTGCTCTGCAGTGTCTTTTCTCCTTCGCCAATGCTGCTCTCCATAACAGCTGGTTCCACTGAGAAGCACAGCCACACTTCCGCTTGACGTACGTACATCTGTCCGTGGATCTCTTCTCTATTGAAGGCAGACTGCCTTCTTGTTTGTATCCCGTGACCATGGGGGAGCGTGTTTGACAAGATCATTTGTCAAGTCCTCCTGGTAACCAGCATTGCCTTGAGCCAAACGTAACTAAATAAAACCCGCAGATAAAGGAGGAGGAATAGTCCTATGGAACAAAACCGCATACAACGAGGAAATCAATCTACATCTACAAAACAGAAAATTCTACAAACTACTACAAGGAGATCCGACACCGCGTCTAAAAGAAGAAATATCAAGTCTGATGTTACATGCAGAAACCGAGGGGTGGATAGACTATGACGAGAAGCGTTTCCTGATTAATAGTAATCCAACTATTCCAGCTTTCTACTTACTCCCTAAAATACATAAAAACAGCACAATCCCTCCAGGAAGACCGATTGTCTCAGCCATAGACTCCATCCTTGAACCTTTGTCGGTCTATGTTGACTGGTTTCTCAGACCTTTTGTATCACGTATGAAATCTTATGTTAAAGACACGACGAGCATGATCAAGATCGTAGAAAGTACAACCACAAAACCAGGAGACATTTTAGCAACATTAGATGTTGTTGCCCTGTATACTAGCATTCCACAGCTCGAATGTCTGCAAGTTTTGGAACAATATCTAAATCAACGTAACATGAATGAAAAGACTGTTCCTACTGCCTTCATCCTGGAGTGTGCAAGATTGGCACTAATGGAAAACTATTTCATCTGTGGAGACTGCTTCTACAATCAAAGACATGGGACTAGTATGGGTGCAACTTTTGCCCCAGATATTGCCAATTTATATATGGATTCGGTAGAGACTAAGTCTATCTACCACGCCGACAATCCTTTCAAAACAAACATCATCGCATGGTACAGGTACATAGATGACTGCTTCCTAATATGGAGAGGTCCGATTCCACTTCTACTGGACTTTCAAGAATGGCTAAATAAATGCAATACTAACATCAAGTTTACCATGTGCCATAACACAAAAAGCATTCCTTTTTTAGATCTTGAAATTAAAATAGAGACAAATGGTCCTCTAACCACAAATTTATACAGAAAAAAAACGGACAAAAATACACTCCTCGAGTACAAGAGTTTTCATCCAGCCAGCTTAAAGACCAACCTACCGATAGGCCAATTTCTAAGAGTACGCCGCAATTGTACAAATATAGATGACTATAAGGTCCACGGTAAACAACTAAAAAAACGTCTTGAACAAAGAGGATATCCAAAGAAACTTGTGAATGTGGCATACAAAAATGCGAAAAATAAAAATCGAGAAACATGCCTAAACCCGCCAAATAAAACAACCGTGGAAAAAATGACATGTATTACAACTTTTAGTCCAATCAGCCATAAACTACGTAAATTAGTTCTAAAGAACTGGCATATTATAAAAACTGAAGATTTCAATCCGGCGCCTCCGAGATTTGCATTCAAAAGACAAAAAAACTTGAAGGACAATTTGGTCCACACATATCCTCGAATTAAACAAGCAGAAACACAAAGAACACTTTGGGACATGCCACCGGTAACAGGACACTTTAAATGTGGCATGTGCTCGGTCTGCTCACTTACGAAAAATATGAAGAGTGTCATCTTGAAAGAAAAACTCTGGCATTTCAAATCTTTCACTAACTGTAGCTCCCAATGGGTAGTATATGCGATCAAATGCCCATGCCAACTTCTGTATATTGGGAAAACGAAAAGACACATCAAAACACGAATAGGAGAACATCGGACCAATATAAGAAACCAAATACCTAATAAACCTCTAGTTGCCCATTACATTCTTTTGAAACATAAACCTTGTGAAATCTTCTGGTTCGTCATCCAAACAGTACAGATTTCAAAAAGAGGAGGAGACCGCGATCTGGCGTTGCGTAAGTGTGAACAAAAGTGGATTTTTGATCTGGACACTGTAAAAAATGGCTTAAACACATCGGTCGAGTGGGGTATTTTCTTCTGAGACAAACTACCCCGTCTTATTTGGTGTCCATTTTTCATCAATATCGAGTCTTCTCCTTTTCTGCACACATGGATTAAGAATAGCTTGATTACATCTTAATATTTCAAATGAGATGCTGAAAATATATGAAGCTGGCCACATTCGGCCTTATATAAGAGAGTGGTGCTTTGTTCTGCTTCAAATTGAGCATTTCTTTGCCTATACTTGGCACAATGCACCTAAACAACCTAGATATAACTGCTTTGCTGACAATACACTGCAAGAAAAAGAGCTTGGGTAGACACGCTAAAATGGCCGCCCGCATTGCCAATAAAAGAGAAGCAGCCTTTTTGCATCCGTACGCGATAGTCACATGACACGCGCATACGGAAGTAATACTTTTTCCTCCCCCGCGACATCGAATTTAAACAAGTTGGTTTCCCCGCGCTGAAACCAAGAGGAGCTGCACGACGAATAAAGAAGATTGACCCAGTGACTTTTCCAACAGGTAAATGAATCGTATGGCTGAGGTCCGCTTCCTCCTCCTTTCCCCCCCCTACTATATACAAATTTAAAAAAATAACCGTAGAAATCCGCGAGTAACCTAAAAATGTGTATATATATTTGTGTTCACACGGGGAGTCTGCTTCCAATAATCTCGGCATCTGTTTGATAGGTCAATTCGATAAAAGAAATACACGAAACCATTTGAAAAAACGCCCGCAGGGCTAACGTGCAGTCGATGTAGAATCGAGTGAAAAAACGGAACCACACGACTTGGAAAGAAAAGTACCAGGTCAGTAAATGATGCAGTGAATTGTATCCACTGAAAAAGAAACACGATGAAAATGTTTTGGATAAATCCAATATATAAAATCTATTTTAGGTCCAGAGTCAGAAGCATTCCGACGAAAAAACCAAAAAAGAAGCAAACTATAGATGCTTTGAAGCCTAAACAATATGGAAGTATCTCATTTTTTGGCGACACACAGAAAAGGAGTAATACCATCAAGTGTCTATAATAAAAATTAAAAAACTTGCATCCGACCACTGAAGCATACAAAGGTCAGTGTCAAATGGGAATGTGGAGAAGAGAATATCCGTGTCGCACGAACTTGTACCAGAAGAGTTTTTAAGCTGTGTCATAACATTAATACAAATTCTATATTTTCCATTTCTTTACAGCTTTGGAAAATAGAGTGAACACCTGGGGTTTTCGAATTTATGTCATTTCAAATCAATATTCTGTCCTGAAGAGGGCCACCACTAGAACAGCAGAACACCAGGGATGGTGTTGATGCAAATTGTGTGCCGAAACATATGTAGACATTCCAACACAAAAACAAATGTGTTTTTTTTTTTTGCAGCGTTAAAACTCCCATGCTGTGCATTTAATGTCTTGTTTTCCCGAAACAGAACAAGAAATCTAATAATTGATTTGTAAAAGTGTCATATTGAAAGTATCACTTTACTAACCCTAGACACCATAAATAGAATATGTTTTTTGCGGACTTTTTAATTTTATGTGTTCTAATTTGTCCCTAAATTTGGAGGTGCCTTGTGGAAAGCACCGACTTTTTCTTAAAAGTGCATCAATTAATCTATTAAAATATTTTGTATCTTTCTTTGTGATCGCTCTCTGGATAAAGATATGTTTGTATGCGACTTCTAGATAGGTAAGAAATATATCTATCAAAAAATCCCCTTTGTACCTGATCGTCCTGCAAAGCGGACAAAAAGAGGGGTAATTGAGCTTCTGTTACTTTTTCTCCTGTCACCAAGATTGTCTTGAGTCCCATGATTAAAGGAAACATCTTCTTCTTGAATTCCCATGTATGCAGGTATGGTTTCCTGGGGACCCTGGCACCTAGGGGGGGAGTCACTCCCAGTGAGGTCCTGCTTTCCCAAACCCTTAGAGAGGGTTTTGCTTAGAGGGCTCACCTCCCTAGCCTCAAATGTGGTGACTCCCCCTTGAAAAGAAGGGACGCATTTCTCAGATTTGTCACAGTGCAGAGGAGGATTGGAAGGTACGCGATGGTGAGTAAACTGAGATACAACCAGACAGGTACCGAGACGATTGACAGATTTGTAGAGTAGGAGAAGGAACTTGAAAGGGAAGTGTTTATACATCTTGAACTCTTGATTGTAGCTTCCAGCTCTAAACTTAAAATCCTACCTCAGGAATATGAGTTTTTCCATCTCGGGTACTATTATCCCTGTAGCTAAAAAGGTAAAGCCCCTGAGTGTTATTCTAGATGCAGAGTTAACCATGAACCAGCATCTTGCCCAGACCCAGTTATCCTGTGGATTGATCAACAAATTACTCTGCAATATTCGACCTTTTATGACACAGGAAAATGCAGCTAACCTCGCTACTGCCCTTGTTAATTCCTGCCTGGATTACTGCAATAGTCTCCTGAGCGTCTGTTCACAGTCCAATTTGTCATCTTTTCAGATCGCCCAAAATGGAGCAGTTTGTGCCATCTCAGGTCTTTCTAGACAAGCTCATGTTAATAACTCTAGGCGGGATCTTCATTGGCTGCCCGTGAAGCTCAGAGTTACAAACTCCTCACGCTGACTCTCAATCTGGATCCGGAATATCTTGCGGATCACCTTCTGCTTTATTTTCCTTTGCGTACTCTCAGGTCAGAACCAATTTAAAATAGTACAGCCCAAATTCAAGCTTGCTACTAAAGCTGGCGGACAGAGCTTTGATGTCCAGAGTCTGCTTGCCTGGAACTCTCTCCCATACAGTCTTAGAGCTATTCCTACAACACAGAGTTTAAACAAAGGCTGAAGACCTACCTCTTTAACCTACCTCCTGACTAACTCTGTTCCCCTCAATCCTCTCTTGCTCTTTGATACTGGATTTCTAGCTTTCTTAATTGTTAGTCCTGTTTGCTTTTTACGTGCGCAGTCTGAGGCCTTCGGGAATGTAGCGCGGTGTATAAAAATCATTTAATGAATAAATAAATGGAGAGCCAATTAGCATGCTGTAGATAGGTAGAGGTGAGGGAGGAACTTGCTAGGTTGTAAAGATTGTGGGTAGCAATTTGTCTACAGGGAGGAAGCTTGAGCATTTGACAAGTTTGCTGAGCATGTAAGTGAAGGTTAACATTTCGGTAGAGTGGTAAGAAAAGGGCGCCTTTTCCAAACGTTGAGGAGGTTAACATGAGCATCAGAGGAACTCGTAGTGATGAAATGTTGCAATCAGTGGTCGTTATCAAAGAGGACCTCAAGATTTCAAATCGAAGTTGAGGGAGCAAGCAGGTCAAGCGGGAAGGAGATTGGTGAAGGGAGGGATGTGATGACATTGGAAGATGGGAGAAATATGACATACATTTTTTTAAGAGTTCAGCATGAGGCAGTGGAGAGCCTGCCACTGACGAATTGAAGTGAGACAGCTCATAATCCATTCTGAGATGGTTGGGTGAAAGAGAGAAAGTATACAAATATTTCAGTGTCATCATTAAAAAGGTGATATTAAAAGTCAAATGATGAGATAAGTCTTCTTAGGGCAGATAATTAGGAGGTGAAGAGGAGAGGTCCAAGGACTGATCCTTGGGGAGGCCAACAGGGAGAGGGGTAGGGTCAAAGGTTTGCAAGTTCCAAGAAATTTTAAAGGATCAGTCTTCCAGGCAGAAAGTGATCCAGGGAAGAACAGCTTTGAGAAACTCATGGTGCTAGAGAGTGAGGAGGATAGAGGATTGATTGACAGAGTTTAAAGCAGAAGAAAGGTCCCAAAGGAGGAGTATGAAGAGAGTTTTAAATGGTGAGCATCAGCGAGAAAGTTGGGTGCATGCATGAGTGCAGTAGTTGTGATGGAGTGCTTACTGCAAAAGCCAGATTGAAGTGGATCCCCAAGGCCATTATCCTCAAGGTATTTAGGGATCTAGCTGAAGACCCCCTGCTCAAGGAGCTTTGAATAATGGTGAAGGATAGTTTGCTGAGCAGAACTGAAGGCGGAAGGGAAAAGGAAATCTGACCGAGAGAGGTTAAAGAGCCTCAGAGAGATAAGGGTAAGAGGTTGAGACTAAGGGGGTCATCACGAGGTTGGAGGTAGCCATGGTGCTGTTAGCACCATGGGTACACCCTTACCGCATTCCGGGTCCGGGTTCCCAAAATAGGGACTTACCGGGTCATTCCAACCTTGGAGGACCCGGTAAATCCCCATTCCGGGAACCATTACCCATTCCCATTCGAGCCCCATAGGGCTCAATGGGAATGGGGATGGAGCTAATAACGGTACCGCAATTTGCGGTACCGTTATTATCTCTGAAGTCCCTTAACGGTTCCCTTCCATAACGCCTGGTAAAACCAGGTGTTAAGGAAGGGATCTGCTAAGGGACCTCGGAATAGGGTGGTAAGGGATTACCGGCACCGGTATGGGGTGGATGGTTAGTTGAGAAGAAGCAGGTGTGCATTCTTAGTTGGGCTTGAATGGGTCTATAGGAAGCCAAAAGACCATTAACAGGATTGCTCCTTGGTCCTGTGGGGGTAACAGAAGCTCTGCAGTGAATGGATAGGCAGTGGATGGTAGAATCCCTATGTGGGGAAGCTGGAGTCTGGTAAAGGGTGAGCTTACTGAAGTCCTGGCTTGAACAAGGGTTCTGGCCATAGGGCCTTCTTTCCAGCCCCGACAAGCCAAAACAGGGGGCAATTTGGCCTTTGGCTGCAGACTCCATGGCTGGACACACAAGGGATACTGAATTAGGAAGGCAGTGTGTCACATGACCCTGTGGGAGCCCATTGTAATGCTCCAGATGGCTTCCAGACTTGCAGGTATTGTCCTGGGTGTTGTAGGCCGAGGGGCTTAATGTTCCAGGCAGGACTCTCAGATGGTGCACAGGGTCCTCTGGCAAATCAGAATGTGGGCCAGAAAATTAAATGGAACCACCCTTCAGACTGTCACAGGAACCTCTCCGAGCCAATCACAGTGCTCTAGATGGCTTCCAGACCCGCTCGTCAAAGTCTATCTATTAACATCCAGTTGCATTTGATCTAGTAGTGGTTCTAGATAAATCTTACTTATGTTCCTTAAGTTTCTTTTGCGATGACTCCCCAAATACCTTAGCTTGTCACCCATTCATCTAAATCTGCATGGCCATGCTTGTTCTCTGTAGTAAGTGATTGTGTTGCCCCTTATCTCACTCTTTGTCAGAATCCCATTGCATCCAGAGCGCTTGCCAAAATTGGTTTGAATTGTTTTTATTATCTCTGGGTCAGACCCATCAAAAATTAATGAGAATATCCACAACTTTGATGCAAACGTTTTTGAAATGAAACCTCCTAATCTTTGGGTTTTGACTTGGCAACGGCTAATGTGTCCATATATAGGTTATAGAGGAGAGATGACTAAGGGCAGGCTTGTCTCACAACCATGAAACAAAGAAGCATTTAGCAATGAAACTATTCTTTGAAATAGCTGAGGAGAAGGGGATATTTTTAGTGCTTAAAATGCTATCTGTCAGGCAGTCACCTGTGTTTCTGTATATTTCTAAGAGGCAAATGCTGCCCTTTCCCTTGTCTTGTCATACCTCTAGCGCCTCGTGCCTTTATGTTACAATGTGCTGTTGTTGTTTTGGTAGAAAGCATCCACTGCGAATTTCCTTCAGGAGCCATGTTCGCCTGTCTCATGGAATTATACTCCTTGCTTGTGTCTTAGGGTGCAGACACATAACCCACTCTTGCTAGCCCTCACTCATGAGCTTGCAGCAGGAGTATCAAGTAGAATGAACTGCACAGGGGCATTGAGATTCCTTCGCTCTGTAGGAAGACTTGTGTCTAAACTTGTGTACACCCTAGTCATATTTCAGTTCCTGGTTCTGTACCCTGCATGTTCACTGTTGCTGTCTTCCCTTTTCATCAGTGTCCTTGCTCTTATTATTTGTGTCACAGATGGCACAAGAATCACTCCAAGGCTCAGAGGGGATTCAAGAGTTTTTATTGAATTCTTGTGGGCTCCTTCCTAATCCAGGCGTCCCTAACCCCCACGTTAGTAGATAAAGCGGATTGACCCCTACTCCCTAAATCTGCCTTCAACTAGATGTGAAGAACACAAGATGGAACACCTTTTCTCAATAAATTCCCCTTGGGACTTCCCAACTTTCCCTACTCTAACCAATTGTTAGTCTTTCACTGGGATTGGGAATTGTGTTTTACAGACACCCTGTTGGATTCAAACCTCCTCCAATCATGCTCACTCTCGCCTCTCCTTCACCTGCTCTCTCTTCTATTTTCCTTCATCTGAGTGGCATACATATTTCCCCTGAATCAGAGCAAGAGACAGGGTGTAGCAAGGCACCCACTAAGTCACATCTGGGGGCTCCTACCTGTGGTTGAAATGGTGCATATTTCAGCACAACATGTATTCAAAATCAGAGGGTAACCCACAACAAGATCCACTAGATACAAGGTCACCAAAGGTACACACAAGCATTTCACAGCATGTTTATGATACTTGTGCGCACAATATATGCCAGCATTGCCATTGTGAAACACTTACATGATGTCACAATATAAAACCTTTGTAATGCTGTTGTTACCATATATGCCAGCATTATCTTGTGCTCACAATATATGCCAGCATTGCCATTGAAAAACACTTGCAACAAATTGTTGCAGTCCACAGAAAACTCTGTCATTCGCACTGTAAACCTCTTTCATGATAATGTTCTCAGAAAAGGTGCCAGCATTCAGACTATAAACCCTTTCATGCTGCTGTGCTCACAAAATATGCTGCATTCACACTATAAATCCCATTCATAACACAGTGCCTGCAATATACTCTAGCACTTCAACTGTAAATCAATTTCATGTTGCTTCCTAATCTATTCAGCACAATTATTTACAGGGTTGCTGAAAATGAAAACCCATTTGTATCCCTAGAGGACCCGAATTAAATCTAGTTCAACAGCATGCCGAGCAATCAGCAGCAATATTACAAGTACAGAAAAAAGTTAGGACATTCGTAGGGGGTCATATCACTATATTTCACATGAAATGCCTAAAAGGGCCAAATCGACCCAGACTTTAATGAGACCCTAAGGAAACTTAAATGAAGAAAGTGTTTTCTCTGAAGCTAAAGTGAATGTGCAGCAGATTTATTTAAACAAAATGTAGCTTCTGTTTTGTTAATGCAGACACAAATGAATGACAGGTGGAGTGCTGAAGGCGCTCCACCCAACTCCTGCTTCTCAATTTACTTTCTTGGGCTGTTGTAAACAAACCACTATACATCTAAGAATTCAAAGCAACAACTAAGACTAAATGTGCCAATACATCCAACATGGAACAACTACAGCATTTTGAACAAGCACAATACTCTCTGAAAGTAAGCATTTAAGACTGGAAGTGTTTGCATGTTGAGCATATTTCGGATTTATCAGGATACGTCGATATAAATAAATTAATTCCTCTCCGCACACACCACTGGGAACGGATCTCTGCTCAGAAGCACTGCTCCAGGAAACACAAAATTCAATACCCTTTTTTAAAATGTCTCTGTTATGGGCTAATGATCCCAAGTAGGGAGGCAGCCCTAAACCAGCAGGAGACCATCCCTGGTAGCGTTGATACTGCATGGCAGCCAGCTCTGCTTCATGGCCAATCTCCTTACTCAACCCATGTTCACTGAACCTCCACCATCCTACACCTCCAGTGCATGGATGTACCCTCCCCCACCTCCCCACCAGGACTAGTTCATGATATATTCTCCACAAATGGACACAAGGTGAAATAAACCCAAAATAGCCCCCAAAATGGACTTCACAAACACGTGTAGCCTTTCATGCACAACTGGATTTTCTGGTGCCCAAAGGTGCAACCCTATTTACTTATTATGAATGTGAACTTTTATGTATGTTATGTTTAGGGCTGGGAGAGAGAGGATGGGCCAGAAGAAGTGTTATAGATCGAGTGGCAAGAGTGTTCATTCAATCGTGGTTTGCGTGGTGTGAGGGTCAGCCAAACCGCCAATTGAATGAATGCTGTAAAGTTATGAAACTGCAAACTGAACTACTGCATTATCCTTACACAAATCCTAAAGCCCATACTAAACAGGAATACTTTGGCCGGTGGGCTTTGCAAGCTTTTACCTAAAATAAACTATAATAGAAGACAAAATGAGAAGCAACACGAACTCACTGACTCTTGGACACTCCGAGGATGGGCAGTTCCTCGCAAAGTGCATATGTCACTTTTAACTGTGTTACCTTTTAATTTGAGGGGAAAAAGGGAGTATATGAAGTCCAGAGAGCCAAGATCAAGCAATGGAAACTATAAAAGTCAAACAACAAAAAGACAATGATACTCTTTTCACAAATGAACTCCTAACATGGTCCCAAGTTTTACTTCAGTGATATTTCTCTTGCCTCGCCATGAGAGTCTGCAATACATTACCGAATGTTTTTAGATTTCCACACCCAGCAAATGAGTTGGACAGAACATAGATAACATGTTTACTTGTTATATGTTGCTTTGTTAATTTATTCCTGATTCTTAAAATATATATTGTTGCAATATCATCCAATGTGCCAGTTCACACAACATGGGTTGCTCAGCCAATGTCTAGTGATGGAAACATTTTCAGCAGGACTCACTGTGGGTTCATACATGTGCGATTTTAATCCAATGTACCAGGGGCGTTGCTAGGGGGGTAAGGGGGCTATAGCCCCTGATCTTTTGGTTGTAGCCCCGGATAGAATCTCAGGAGCTACAGCCAAAAGTCTAGCTAGCCCCCAGTCCCAACAGTTCCGACATCAGCTTAGCTCCGGGTCTTTTCCAGACCTAGCAACTCCCCTGCAATGTACCCTTTGTTTATGGATAGGACATTCTAGAATATCGTCAAACTCCTATATAGAGAAAGCTCGGCATTGGAGTGAGAGGCAGAACAAACAGAAAACAAATTTAACCTGGGCAGAAATGTAGAAGGAGCACTTTGTGCCTAGGAAAAGTGACGTTTCTGTAATGACAGCATTCTGGTAGCTTTTTCTAATCGATAAGAGTCATATTTGATGCTGAGTGAACGAAGTGTGGATTGGAAGGTTAAAAAAGAGTTGCTGTGCTGTTAAAAAGAACTGTTACAAAGGGTTAACCAAACATTGTAACCAAAAAGGAAAACAGAAATTCCTACATTTTTAATAGCAGTTTTTCTCAATGAAGCATTACTACACTTGATGCGCACCTCGCAGCAATATGTGTGTTTTCTAGGGACCATCACCTACATATCAATGCATTTATCACTGCCACCCACCCTGGTTCGCCAAAGACATCTTGTGATATGGTAATGGTTTTTTGTTCAAATAATAAGAGAAACGCCAATCTAACATTATGGCTAGGAGGGAAGTTCCCTGCCTAGTCAAACTAAAAGTAAGGGAGCTTGTCAAAGTCCAGAATAAATGGTCCTTAGTCCAAATCCTATTCAGCTAACTGGCCCTACCACTTGAGGAAAAATAACAAAAGGAAAGAGGCCGGAGCAATAGACTAAATCTGTGGCTTCTGTCTGGCCCAACTCTTGGATCCTTTTCCAAGAAAGTTTTAAAAGTTCATCCAGTTCTGGATCTCTTTACACAAAGTTCCTCATTTTCTCACAGCATAGCCCTCAACCTCTCTGCAGGTTCTGTAGGCCCAGTTTTTAAATAATCTTTACATAAACTCCATATGGTTTTCCTTTTCTCAGGAAAGATACGTTTTATTTTTAACACAATCTCACAATTTCCCACTTGGTGTTTGCCAGTGTCCTTGTCTTGTTTCTGAACACAAGAGCTCTCCAGATTCTCTCTCCTCCCAGTTCGGCTCACTATAGTTCATGTTTCCAGGACTCCCCAAAGTCCTCTGTCCCTCAGTGAGGCTTGTTTTAGTAGAGCCTCTGTATGGCGTCTGCCCATTCAGATTTTCCAGGCTGCCCTAAGGCTTGGGGCTTCCCAAGCATTGAATGTTAGTGTGTCTTGGTTTCCCGGGGCTCCCCAAAGCCCTCTCGCTCTCCGATAGGTTTACTTTAGCAGGGCCTCGGTACGGCATCTGCTCATTCGGGTTTTCTTGGCTCCCATAACCCTTGTGGCTGTCCCAGCCTTTGTTATGATTGCTCGCCCCTCTCAATGGCGTTACCTCTTTGGAAGCATTTGCGTCCCTTCCGCTGCTCGGCTCGGCAGCAAATGCACCTCTTATACAGAGATTGGGGATCCTACTTCTCGGCTACAGTCTGGTCTCGGCGTCAGGTACGGGCCCCAGACCCACCACGGCTTCCGTGTGGTCGCGCCACTAGGAGAGACAGTCGCTTTACCATCTCTGTCTCCCGATCAAGGCTTCTTGGTCGGTCATGACGCCAGCCTTCCGGCGTCTTGGTAGCAATCAGCCCACTTCCAACGCTACCGCTGGCTGTGCGATCTAGTGCGGCTTAGCCCCTCCAGGACATCTTCCTGTCAGAGACTTGCCTCTGCGTAGGAGCCTCTCTCCCCCATTCAAGGTTCCTCATCTTTTTATGAACGGCATCACAAAGAAAAAGTGGGGTGTCGTTTCTCTTTGACTGTGGGGTTCAGGTGGGATCCAGCATTGCCTGAAGCCAAAGAGACTGAAGAAAGGTCCCTATTCGGTGGATTCAAAACAGATGTAACAACAGTCTTTCCAATTGCCATTTAGAAAATGTACTCTGAACCAGCAGTTCCTTACCGGAATGGGAGTCCTTGTCCCCCAAGTGGGGAGTTACTCCCAGTGAGGTCCCACTTGCCCAGACCACTAGGGAGGGTCTTGCTCAGCGGGCTCACCTCCCTAGCCTCAAAGGGGTGGCTCCCCTCTGGGGAGAAGGGACGAATAGTCCAGTTTCGTCTCAATCGTCACACAAGGCTGAGTTAACATTGTGTGTTCTTGCGGCACAAACCAGAGCAAACGTCTCTGCAGAAAGTACTTTAAACGTATTTATGTAACTATGTGTTGCCATTGAATGTTGGAAGACGCTATTCCCTGTATTGTATATCAACATTGCCTTTCCCAATTAATTTCTAATTCTTGTTTTCATTATCATTTCTCAAAAAGAAAGTAGGAGCAATCATTTAAGAATTTGTTCTAATTACAGAAATACACCACTGTTATTAAAACAACTGCCATTTCATATATGAGAAGGACAGGACAGTAATCATTGGATACAGGTAAAAAACATGATGACATTTTTATACCATCCCTTCTAGTCTCCAACCAAGTTGCTGTGAATTGAGAGGCCTCATCACGAGTTTGGCGGTAACCCTTAAATCCGGCGGTAACGCTATTAGTGCCGCATTTAATGGTCCGCCAGATCACTAGTACAAATACCGCTGGTGCTATTACAGCTGGCGCAAGCACAGCCGGCTGTAAAAGCACTGGCTGTAAAAGCGCCAGTATCCATTTGCGCTATTACAGAGCAATCATGAGTCCGGCGTACACGCTATTAGCACCAGAAAAGCTGCCAAAAATACCCCAAGCCAAATGCTGGAGGTAAAAGAACACAGGACACAGCAATAAGGGCCCAGGTGAAACCATTGCAAATCAGAGGCCTACAAAGGACCCACCCATGCACAACACACCCTCCCCAACACCATTACACCAGCAGGAGCAGGGAGGAGACAGCAATAAGGGCCCAGGTGAAATCAATGCAAATCAGAGGCCTACAGAGGACCCACCCATGCACAACACACACCTCCAAACACCATGCTGCCATTTTGAGCTGGGAGCCTTGATGTGGACATCTACCTGCTGGGCCTGGAGCTACAGAGGCCAGTCAACCAGGCCAGGGCCCCGGGAGCGCAGTGGGTGGTGGGGATGAGGAGAAGGAGGAGGAGAGCAGCACCTGCAAGGCGGCCAGCCATCCCAGGGTCAGGCCAACACCCTGGGCCCTGACTGATGGGCAGTTGTTGACCGAGTATAGGCTGGACAGGGCAACCATCACCCAGTTGCTGGACACAATCCAGGCTGACATCGGCAGCAGTATAGTTATCAGGACTGCAGTTCCCCCGCTCGTGAAGCATGTGTCCGTGCTACAATACCTTGTCACTGGCAGCTACCAACACACCGTTGCCATGATGCATGGCATGGCCCAGTTCACCTTCAGTGCCATGCTTGGACAGGTGCTGGATGCACTGCTGCTCCATGTGAATGAACGTATTGCATTGCCAGCCACACAGGCACAGGTGAACCAGCTGAAGGGTCAAATCCATGGCATTGCCCAATTCCAAAATGTCAAAGCAGCCCTGGATTGCACACAGTTAGCACCAGTACCACCCCAGACATTGAGGCAGCCTACCGAAACCGTAAAAATTACCATTCCATGAATGTGCAGATGACATGTAGACCTGACCTCACCATCAGCCACTGCTGCGCCCGCTTTCCAGGATCCACCCACAACTCCATGGTCCTGCGCAACAGTATCCTGCCAGTGTACATGGAAAGGCATTGAGGCCAAAACACATGGATGCTGGGTGAGTACAAATGTAGTGCGAAATGCATGTTAAATGACATCTGATGGGGCTGGACATACACAGTGAAATCCCTGCATGCCAGCCGGAGACATAGGCAGCACCAGCACTGCAACATTCCCATGCATGTACCTCGCACGAGAACCCTTGGACATGTTCAACACGGCAGAACACACCCAGTCTGAATGGCAAAGACATGTGCCAGCACAGTCACATATGGAAGGCCAACTACCACAAAGCCTCCTGTGTGTCGCTGTTTTGCTCCTCACCCTGACACAGCAGAGACACCCCACCCTGGCCACCCGACAGTCATGCCAAAGGTGCACGAAGGTAGGCACATCCACAAAAGCACTACACACAACTAGTTTGATTCACGACAATGTACATCCCAGAAACACTGACCCCTGATTGTCCAATCACATGCCTGGAGAACTGTACATAATTGTGCCAATCAGCAAACGCAACAGCAGCCAAAGGGATTGCCAATGACACAGGGGCTAACAACATGTCGCATTCACAAGCAGATGGAAGGGCCCCCTCCTCCAGTGACAAGGGACAGAGTACTGTTACAGTTGGCAACAGGGGTGTTGCAGTTAGTAAGTACTCTATTGAATCAATGCTGCCCCCAGCACTGCCCACACCACAATGTAATTGACCATGTGATAACTAGCCCACATGTGACAGATGAGTGTGATGCACATAACAACTTGCATATACATAGATACACAGCTTCATGGCAACCTCACACCATGCATGTCCCTGAAGGCAAAGTGTGGATGCCAGCATTGCAAAAAGACAGCATGACCTCTTCAACACAAACGTAATCCTGCTGCCAATGTCACTGATGACTGAGCCTTGTGCACTCACTGAACCAACCTTGTCCTCATACCTGCATTCTCTCCCCTGGAGGTGAATCTGTATATCCCCAGTACACATGGCCGATGACCCCTACGCATCATCCACACACTGCAGCTGAGCGGGCATACAACATTGCCCATGGACGTACACGCATCTGCGTGGAGAGGGCATTTGGACTGCTGAAGGCAGGCTTCCGGTGCCTAGACCGTACGGGAGGGGCATTGATGTATGCCCCTGAAAAAGTTGGCAAAATTGTACTGACATGTGCCATGCTGCACAACATTTGCTGTTGCAGGAATGTGCCACAGCCCCTCGATGCTAATGTGCGGCCACCTGAGGATGGGAGTGAAGATGATGATGTGCCAGAAGGTGTTGCACGTGCAAACAGGAATGGGGTAAGGGAGGGAGGGTTGTCCAGACAGGGCTTGATTGAGAATTATTCTTGATACAGGTGATGGCTACATTTTACACATATCACTTGAACATTAAAGAGCACCTTATCACAATCATTACTGTCCATGCTTTGTATGAATTTTTAATGTTATTTATTTGATTGACAAACCCTCTACCCCCAGTGAACATCCAGCACACAATCCCCCCTCCCCCCAGTGAACACCCAGCACACAATCCCCCCTCCCACCAGTGGACACCCAGCACACAATACCCCATCCCACCTCCCCCCAGTTAACTCCACACAACAGTGCAGGTTGGTGCATGTTCTCAGGGCACCCACAACAATGCCATGTCCATCTATGATGGTCGCGGGCGCTTTCCATGTCCTGGCCCCTCTGGTGTGTGGGATCTCAGGTGGCGCAATGAACGGCGCCTAGGTGAAGGCTCAAGGGATCCCTCTGTGGGTGTAGTGGAGGTTGATGGGACTGACCCGGTGACCTGCAGCTGCTGGCTGAGAAGGTTGTTTGATTCCCTTGTCTGCTCTGCAAGTGCAGATACTGCCTCGCACAACTCCCATACCCTTTGCCCGAAACCTGTCAGGGCTGCGGTGCATTGCTCCACCACTCTCCGGGTGCGCGCGTTGTCTCGGGCCATGTACTTGCAGCCATGCCGTATGGAACCGCTGATGGCCTTGATGTGCCGGCTGTGCACTTTGGCCATGGACTCCACTTTTGCCTGTTTGGCATCAATTATGTCCAAATGTCCCATCACAGCAGCTCCCGTGACGAAAGGTACCCCTGGTGCAGCGGGGGGGCTGCATGGGGACATGTTGCCAGCTTGGATGGGGCTGCTGTGGTCTGAGTGCCTGCCTTCTGGGGTGCTATATCATGGTGTGTCAACATCAGGCTCTGGTGGGCGGACACAACGCACATGCACACGTGGGGTTTGTGCTAAATGTGTGACTGGCTCTGGGCTCCCCTGTGGTGTGGCTATCCCTTTGGTGTTGCTGCATCTGGGGGAATGCAACAGT
Organism: Ambystoma mexicanum; assembly: GCF_040938575.1. NCBI lineage: Eukaryota > Metazoa > Chordata > Amphibia > Caudata > Ambystomatidae > Ambystoma > Ambystoma mexicanum. The sequence goes on along the minus strand of NC_090924.1, from coordinate 444,159,375 downwards.
CCTGGCTGAGGCGCAGCTGGAGGTGTCTGTCCCTCATCGGGCTCTGACCCACAGGTGACTCCCTCTGCATCGAGAGTCTGCATGATGGGTTGGGATGAGGTAGGCGCGGACACCTTGCGGCCATGTGGGTGCTGCAGCCGTCTGGTTGGGTTGCGGTGTGGTGATGTGGGATGGGTGTGGCGTCGGTTTGCTTCCGGGCGGCCCCTTTGCGGGGTGGTGGTGCTGGTCGAAGTGCGCTGCCTCAGGTAGCTGTGATGCAGTGGCCTCCTCACCGTCATCGTCCCGTGGTGATCGCTGTGTGCCTGTGGGGTACATAGGGTGTGGATTGAGTTTGGACAGCCTACATTAGTATCATGCAGTTCATGGCATCAAGTGGGATTGTAGGCAGTAGCAATTATGCATAGCACTTGCATTGTGTTCAATCCCCATGTCGTGATTGTTGGAATGTGTCAGTGTGGAGGGACACTGCACGGAAATGTTTGTGTGTCATCATCACATGCGTGATGGGGATGCACCATGCACATGGTGCTGGGGGTTTATTCATTCACACTCACACTCTAAGTAGCTGTGCCATGGCAATGGATGTCTGTCCCCTGGCCCTTGTATTGATGCAGTGCACATACAGGGGAGTCTAGAGGGCGCTAAGGTACAGTGGTACAATGGCTCAGTTATGGATGCAGTGCCTCACACACATTTCATGCACATTTATTCACTCAGGGTCTGCATGTGTGGTCCTTTCAGTTTCATGCATTTGGGGGGGGACTCACCTGCAGCCGGCTGGATACCAGTGCCAGCCTCCGGTCCGCCAACTCCCTCTATGGAGCCCATATCGATTAGCGCAGTCATCTTCTCCTCCCAGGGCATGAGCTCGGGTGATGGTGGCCCTCCTCCAGTGCCCCTTCTTGCACTCCTGTGCTGGGAGAGTATGCCACGTACTCTGACACGCAAGTCATTGAGGCGCTTGCGACAATTATCCCCATCCTGGGGCACGCGCCCCACTGCAGACACCCTCTGGCTGATGTCCCGCCAGATCTGTGCACGACGCTGCCCGCTTGTCTTGCGTTGCTGTAATTCATCATGGTGGGTCTCTGCCTCCTCCACAAGTACGGCCAGCTACTGGTCACTGAATTTGGGTTGCCTGACCCTGTCCAGGGCTGACTTGCCCCTAGTGTGCTCCTGTGACATTTTTTTACTCTTCCCGGGGATGGATGGCTTGCAGGGGCTGTGATATTCGATGGATTGTGATTTCAAAAATGGCTGCCGCTTTATTTCCCGTTCCGGCATTGATGCGTTTCCCACGCGCTAATAGTGTGCACTTATGGCACGCGCTATTAGTGCACAATATTGACACGGCGGAAGCGCACGGTGCGCTGGATTACGGGTTCTTGAGCCATTTCTTTGTCAAGCGCTATTTGCGCTAACGCCATGTCCCTGTGCACGTGCACGCAAACTCGTGATCTGGCAGACTATCTGCCGGGGGGCTTGGCTTTAGCGCTAATACCGCTCAATGGGAAATCTGCCGGATTACCGCCAAACTCATGATGAGGCCAAAGTCTAAAAAAAAAAGTCTGTGGTGTGTTTGTGGGAATGTGTCTGACTGGGGCCAAGGTATTTCACATTCCGTATGCCAGTCATTGTGGCATGTTTTGCAGCATTTAAAAGAAAGATCAAAATTCGTTATCTGCAAAACTGAGAGATGAAAAATGTTTCAGTCTTTAGTCTGAGAACTGTCACAGATGGCACAAGAAGCACTCCAATTCTCAGAGGCAGTTCACAGGTTTTTATTGAAATATCAATGGTCCCTAGGGCCGTCCCTCTTGTCTCCAAGAACTTCCTCCCTATCCCAGAAGTCCTTAGTTCCAGGTTAGTAATTTAAGATTGTTTCTCCCTCAGTATGCTAATTACTAAATAAGATAACATGTGAACCAAAACGCCCTTAGCCTTATCTCTCTAACCTCCCTCAGGCACTTCCTAACTTTCCCTACTCTAACTAGGGGTTCGTTTTCTATAGGGATATGGAATCGTGCCCTGTTAATGCCCGGCTTGAGTCAGGCTTCTCCTTTCAGTCTTTCATCTGCCTCGCCTACTCCTGTATTCTCCTCTCCTCCTCCAATTCCCCTGTCCCTTCGGACCTTTCATTCCTTCTGGTCCTCACCTGCACCCTTAGTTGTTACTAGCTACTCTCCACTGTCACTACTCCCTCCTAATCCATTACTACTCCCTCCTCCACTCTACTACTTCCGCCTTACTACTCTGTCTTTTATTCTACTCCTGCTCAGACACCCTCCTTTCTCTGAGCACCATACACTTAACAGTTACTTGTTACACTATTTATTCTAAACCCAGACTAACTAATACATTTACACTTCAGTACCACTTTCACTCAAGAGCCAACACTACATATTTTACAGAAATCGCATTAACAATCCACCACTCCTACTGGTCTCTTGGTTGACCACCTTCTCCTCCTCCTCTGACCTCACCTAATTAACCCACTCTTCTTGCTTCCTGTGGACCCTTTTTGTACCTCTCCCCCTCTCTATGTCAGCTCTCTGTCTCTAGCCGATCTGCACCTGTCTTCCCCACCCAGGATGTTTGTATGCCACCAAGTCTACAAATAGGAGGCTAAGACCCACCCACTTCTTTCATTCAGGTCCATCACAGAACAAAAATATTATGTCCCGGGTAGCTCAGAGTTCGAGTTCATATTCAGGGGCTTCAGCTTTCTGCCCCAAAAGTACGTTCCATGGTTGGTGGGGTTTGTATCCTCTGGTGTAGTCCCTGGTGGTCTAAGGGGCAAACTGCGAGCAAGGGTGTGTTTCTGCTGGTGCCCTGGAGCATTGCGCAGCTCCACTTGCCGTTTCTTAGTAACTGTACTGCCGGTGCATTCTCTTTCTCTTTGGTCCTTTTCCCTCCCAGCACGAGATGCCGGTAGTGCAGAAGTCCAAAGGGCGGCGGCTGTGAAAAGAGGTCTCAGTGTAGTGTAGTTTCTAGGCCATTGATGTCACTGGAGGTGTAGAGCTGGCTCTGGATTTCTGCGTGCCAGACTCACAACCCTTGCTGAGAGGGGTCCCTGTCCCCTCTGACAGCAGTGTGTGATGTTTTCTAACCTTTTGTTCTTATAATGTTGGCCAATTCTTCATCTACATTGCGCAGTTGCATTTGCAGCGTGTTACTGTAAATAACTGGAACTACGGGTGGCAAAACCATCATTTGCAGGTATCGTGTCATCAGTATGAGCAGTTGGCCATTCCGACAGGCTGTCACAGAAGGGTTCCTTAAGAATCCAGTCACCACTAGAGTAAGACCATGGCAATGCATGCCTGAAGGCATGATCTGTTGAAGACAATAGCATGTTAGCCCATGGATTCCCGCCTTGCCCCATCCCCTTAAGAACTCATTTATGTTCATTACATACATTTCAACCAATCATTATTTGGAAACAACCTTGTGACCACAACATGAATTGCCCCTCAACACAAACCTTCCCGTACTCACAGCAGAGTTTATTGATTCCATTATCTGTTGTTTCTCTCTCTTATCATCTCTGAAGACTTTCACTAATGAAACCAAGTATATATGTGTTTTGTTCTTATACAATTTTGGATGCAATATTGCATTGCGATTAACCCTCGTGGTTACGCTTTTTATGTATGACCACATGTTTCTTCCCTCCCTCGCAGCTTGGGTTTTTTGGTAGATTGGCGCATGGAATGTCAAGACCAGGACAGATGTGAAGAATTCCCTGTTTTCTCCAATGTATTATCTTTATAAAAGCCAAAATAGTCAATGCCTGCTATTGACAGCAAGACGTGCAAACTACATCTGTGTATCTCGCAACTGTGTTATCTCTCTCCTATTAAAAGGAAATGATGGCATTTAATTAAAATAAATCCATCAGTCAAATATAGCGATGGAGGAAATCTATCGCTGGGAGTTGGGTGTGGGGGATCAGGAGAAGGCGACGGACGCTGTAAAGACATTTTCACTAGATAGTTTATTTAAAGTAAATAAGGTCTGTCTTGCCTTATGTTTATGGGATGTTCCCTACCTATTTTACTAAGGTGCTTGTCAGTCAGTGTGAATGTCCAAAACAAGCCAGTTCACCGTCCAAATCTAGCCTATCTGACCCTGCCACTAATATAACTGACCATTTGTAAAAAATCACTGTTTATCCCCTGGATTAAGTTCTGCGGTTATTTTAGGGTACTGGTATTTTCCCCTCCCTCCTTCATAGAGATTGTCTTAGTTTTGTTCAGGTTCCTTCGTTCTCTCTTGTAGAGTTCGAGACCCTTTTGTATATTGCTCTCCTCGAATATTTTGGTTGTTCAGCTTCCAGTTTTAATCCACCTCTTCCCAGGGTGCTGTTTCATGTATGAGCCTTATTTTCCCAATCTCACACGTCTTTATTCCCCAAGTGTCTCTCTCTAGAATGCTCTCTTTCTTTTCCTCGCGAAATGGGTTAACTTCTCTTAACCCATCGGTCTGTACCCCCCAAGTGTCTTTTTTTTTATTGTATTCTCTTTGTTATTCTCTTTGTTATCCTCGGGATGTGGGTTGACCTTTCCTTTTCCTAAGGTCTCAACCTCTCTCTAGTATGTTCTCTTTCTTATCCTCATGATATGGTTTGACTACTCTAATACCACGGGTATGTACTCCCCAAATGTCTCTCTTTCTTGTATTCTCTTTCTTATCCTCGGGATTTGGGTTGACCTTTCCCTTTTTATGCTTCAGGCATCAAGCTTCCAACTTCATCTCGCTCACTCGCTATGGATTTGGATTTCTTCTCATCTCATTAACACAGTCCTGGTGTAATAAGATTCTTGTTCTGTTTATCTCCCACTCTATGGTTTTTGTGTTTCTCTTTAACTCGTTAATACAATTCTGTTTTATCAGATTATGTCCACTTCTTTTCTCATTAGTGCTGGGATGAGTTTCGTTTAACTTATAATGAGTCCCTCTTGAGCTTCTGGTATTCCTGTTCCCTGTTTTACCTTGTTTTCAAGGGTAACAGCATCGGTACCTGTAGGATGTTGGACTCTTTCTTGCTTTCTTTTTAGATCTACGGCTTACTTATCATGGCATCTCTCTCCTCAGTGACTCGATCTTGCCTTCTGGATAGCACTGATGTTGTGACTTGGATCGTGATTTACTTCCTCCCATTGCTAGTGTCGGTGTTGTTGTACGGGCCCACCACAAATGTTTTGTGGCCACGCCATCATCATACTCTCTGTTCCACCATGTTCGGATTTCCTCTGCTTTCACATGCTGGTTCCCCAGCGTTTCTCACTCCATGTCAGAGCTGCTCTGGTTTACATGGGCTCCACATTCTTCGACAGCCTTGCTTCCTTCCGCTCTGCTGCATAAAGAGGGCATCTCCAGGTTTTCATGGCCTCTCGCTAATCTCTCAGCTTTCCGTCTTGCTGGGGAACTGCGTTACCTGTAGCAGCTTACCCTCAGCGGTCTCAGTGTAGTTACGCGGGCAACTTGCCCACCACTGCTCCCGTTGTCATGCCACCACTGGCTCTCTGACCCAGGTTGGGTTGGACTTTCTTCTCCTTCTCACTCCAAAGAGCCAGCCTCTCAATTGCTGGCTTCCCGCAACTTTGGACTTTGCAGGCTCTGTTAAGAAAGGTTTCTCTTTTGGCAACTTTTCCTCCATATTCTATGGCCACCAAACAGTTTGATTTTGTATCTGCACTTTGTCCCGACTTTTTGCAGTGAGGTGCACTGGCCTTTTGCTCACTTTCTATAGGGAAACTGACTAGTCCTTGAGAGTCTCAGTACTGGGAAACAATGTTTCTCTTAGTCTTTTGACTTTGTTACCTTTTTGGGTAACTTTTTAACATTGCACAATGAATCTTCCAATGCAGTGCAGTGGGGTTTGTTTTGTATGACCCTAGACTACCCTCAAAGGGATTTTTGGTTACTTGCATATGTGCCTAAGGACAAATTGGTGGCAGCAGTTACTTTTTTACTGCATTTTATTTCAGCTTTACTGTGTTTACCACATTTGGCTACTAACTGTGGCTAGTGTCCTGACATGGCCGTGTAAAGAATTTTTCGTTTGTTCCTTGGCAATCTTGCCCTTGCCTTTTTGCCATGTTCCTGCCTTTCCAGGTCAGGACAATCTTTTTATGGTCATGCATTTGCCCAGGACACCTGTGCTTTCCACGTGCTAGTGCAGACCATGTGTGTTCCAAATCAGGAAGTGGGCTGGAACTGACAGGTCCTAATCCACAAACTGGTTTCTGTATGTCTTGAGTGTATGCATGAGTCTCACCAACAGTGGTCTGATTGGACTACTGCTGGGGTGTGTGTGAGGGGTAGATCTTCCATTGGTTGGGCTGAGCTTCTGTGCTCACCTGAGTTTTTGAAAAGAAGAGGAGTCCTGCAGCCATTCCCCAGAGATCTGCAGAGGAGGCAAGTATCCTGCATAGCTGTGAAGACTTTGGAAGACCTGGTGACTGATCCTGAGAAGACCTGTTGGCCAGCTTTTGCTGCAATCCCAGTGGATCCCTGTGTCAAGATGGACCCACCGCGATTCCCGCATACCTGATGTCTTGGTCCATTGGTGGTTCTGGGTAGATAGGAAGCTGACGTCCTGTCGGGTCCCGAAGCTGTGTAGTGAGGGAGTCCACACACAGCCCCATGTCAAGTAATGGATAATAGCGAGGAACTGGATGCAGTCTTCCAGCACCCCGGGAAGGAAGACCCACAAATTAACATGGTGCCTAGCAGTGCAAGACACTGGATGTGGGAAGTCCCAGAAAGTGTCAAGAAGGCAGAGAAAAGATGATGAGAACTAGAATAGTCGAACAGGAAGAGTCAGTGGATCGGAGAGATGCCAGAACAGGGCAGAGGGAAAGAGATATATGTACAGCAGTAGGCAAGGAGGCAGGCCACTACAAGGGCCAGAACCAGGATACTGACTGGCAGCAGGGTCCAAGTGAACAAACAAGGAAGGAGCTGGAACAGTAGCAAGGACAGAGCACAGGCTCAGCAGCGAAACCTCTGGAAAGGACGGGGTTGAGATGTGCTGAGGGAGGCACCCAGCATGGTTAAATACTGCTCGGCAGCCAGTGGGAACTTAATGCTGGTAGTGGGTTGCCCATAGCTGCAACTCACGCTGTGCGCACTGCGCATGTGCAAAAGGTAGCCGCTGGTCCCCTGCACAGCTGCAGTGAAGAGAGGATGGCAGTCCCCAGGACCTCTTGGCGGGAAACCACAGAGGAAAGGCACAGCAGCAGAATGAGGTAGGTGCTGTGACACCCTGTCTGACTACTGTTCTTAGTAGAGTGGTGGTGCCAATCATTCCCGACATCTTCTTGGTGCCCTGCGTTTTGGAGTTTTCGGAAACATTCCTGGGCCATCCATTGGACAGACCAAATCCAATTTGGGCTAACGCAGTAGAAGCATTGCCGTTCTGTGTTTTGTCTGGATCTTCAGGGGTCTTCAGCGTGTCCTGTAAGTAGCCTCTCTGTGAAATTTTGGCATCCAAGGGTACCGAGATAAAAGGCTTACCTCAACCGCAACATCTGTAACTACCTGCGGACATTGTACATCAGTGACCGTCGCTGAAACTGGCTTTCCCACATCTGGTTGAGAATCATGAAGAGTCGTGCACTGGTGCCTGCTGCATTGTTGCATGAGAAGATGTTGCACACAGCTCCTGGACATGACCGGAACTCTTCTTGCACCTGCAGGTCCTGGGCTTCTTCGACCGGAACCAAATGCGGGCAAACCGACCGCCGGCAGCCTTCCAACAACCATCCAAGTCTGAGGAAAAATCAGAGTATGTGGGGGTAAGTTACAATAGTACTTACCTGCACCCCTATCTCCACCCTTTAAAAGTTTTGAATAATTTCACAACTTGACTTTGCCAAGGTAGAAAAAGGTTTTACTCACTAGTGAACTTCTTCAGCTGTCTTTTGGAACCTGTTTCACAACCACAGGACCCTCCTCCTAACTTTTTGCCAATCCCTACAACTATTGAAAATGTTTAGAACTTTTGCGCACATGGCCCAGTCCAGCCCTTTTTAAAAAAGGGCTGGACCTTTTTTTAAAACATTTTTTATTTGTATTGGCATTTTCATCAAATAAATAACCAAAAAGGGGAAAGAACAGTCTCCCCCACACACCCCTTCCCCTCCCCAAGCCTGATTCTAAAGCCTACAAAACCTTGCATACATTGTTACCTCCTTTTGCAGTTTAGCACCTACATTATGTTCAATATTTTCTGATTTTGGGGACACCATTGTTGCATGTATCCTGCCCGAAGAGGGCTGGACCTTTTAGGTTAGGGTTGACATTCCTGTGGACTGTTGGTATCATATGAATTTACTTCCCTTCCAGCATTGGGGGTTAATTGATTATTTTACACTAACTCACTGTGACTGTATATACACACACATATATATATATATATATATATATATATATATATATATATATATATATATATATATAATTATTATTAGATGTGTGATAATATTATAATATTACCTATTCTTAGTTATTTTCATAGTGTGCCCTTGGCCAAGACATGTTGTAATATTTGTATACTTACTTTTCTAAGAGTAATCCTTGATTGCTCACTGTGTGGACTCATTGCGGCCCCTGAACACACTCACTTCTTCCTGAGACTTACCCTTGACCACTCTCCATGCTAACTTGGCTGGTTTGGCTACGACTCTCAGAGTTGTCCCTGTTCACTATAAGTAGGTTTGCCTCCTAAACACCTGGCCACCAGGCCAGACTAACAGGCTCTGTGCTTGTCAACGGCTCTGCCTCGAGCTAGCATAACGTTACCAGGGGACCAGCCCTGCTCCAGCATATGATTCTGTCTCTTCGCTTTCAGCTCCCTCTCTGGGTCTAACAAATACTCTTCCTTAAATCCACTCGTCCCAGCGGATTTGGGCTTTTCACCTAAAGAGCCAACTCCTCTTTTCCCTCATTGAAAGCATATGTTATCTTTCTCTTCTGGCAAGTGATGATAATTGGAAGGATTGGCTATGTGAGACAGTCCCATATATGCCATCATGTGATTTGGTTTATGGAGTTTCTCACAGGAACAGGAGTTCTTGGGCCTCATTACGACCCGGGCGGTAACCATGGCATTATTTGCGCCATGGTTGCCACCGGTAAACTACCGATTCCGCCATGGTGAATGGCAGAATTACCACCCCATTCCAAGGTTTGCGGGGGTGGTAATTCCCCATTCACCATGGCCCTTCCCCATTCCCATTTGAGCCCCCATAGGGCTCAATGGGGATGGCGGTAATTACGGTAATTACGGTACTGCAAATTGCGGTACCGTTATTACCTCCAAAGTCCCTTTGTGGGTCCCGTCCTTAACGGCTGGTGTAACCAGCCGTTAAGGGAGGACCCGCAAAGGTACCTCGGAATTGGGCAGTAAGGGATTACCAGTACCGGTGCCCTTACCGCTACCGGTAATCCCTTACCGCCCGGGTCAGAATGAGGCCCCTTGTCTCCTAAGGGAGAGTCTCTCCCTGTGAGGTCCCACTTGCCTCGACCCCTCAGGAGGGTTTTGCAGAGCTGGACCACCTCCCTAGCCTCACAAGGGGGGCTCCCCTTTGGGGAGAAGTTACGAGTTCCCTCAATTCGTCACATACCCTTCCCCTTACGTTTGTGGCTTCCCCATCTCCTTTTAGAAGGTAGCAGTCTAATCTTGTTGTCTGAGCTTGTAGTTTCATTCTCCACAGGTCTTGAAACCTGGTCTCTCCTGAATTCCATATGGATGGTTCTTTTCCTGTGGGAGAGTATTTCCAAGATTCTTCTGTAGGGGAGTGAGTAAAAGGTTTGAGACTTTGTCATAGCCTAAAAGCAGGGAATTGGGTTTAAGCTCCTGGACAATCTCAGCCAATCACTGATGGATTTGTGGGATGCTGCTACCTAGAATTAAGTATTCAGGTAGGTTAGGGATAACTGCCTTCTCTAGATGCACATTTTCTCCCGAGATGGTCACATGTATTGGAATAAAAAGGTCATCTCGAATATCTCCATGAATACAGTGAACCAACCGGTCCTTTTGGTGACTCTTCCCATCCCAAGGATATGAGAGAGCTAGGCTCTCCATTGTCATGCCTAATCATACTAGGTTGAATATTATTTCAAAACGAATTTTTTTTTAATCAGAAATTGGTTTAGCAACCCACTCTTTTTTTTCTTTTGGTGAAGTCCAATCCATAACGGAATCCCCCAGTACCTTCCCTTCCCAAAGAACCGTGTAGCAGTTCTTGCCTGTTGCCTGGTCTCATTTTCATTGTGGGCTAAGACTACTAAACATGCCCCATGCCATTGACGCTGAAATACTTTCGGATGTGGACACTTTGGGGAACCCCTCTAAATACCCTGTGTAGCAAAATGTGTTAAGGCCCTTCAAATCTCTGGCCAGCCGCTTGTCACATACAATCTACCCAAGGGCTTTCTAAGGCGGCAAGACAGGCTACAGCCTTTTCTTCCTCCTCTCCTGTTCCCAGGCATTATAGTGTCTGTTTGCATCCAAGGCATGTATGTTGGTAGTATGGCGCAGAGGTGATTGACACTTTTTGATCAGAATTTCTTCGGATTGATTGCAATTGTGAGAACTCCACCAGAGACAAAGACCTATGCCAAACACTGAATTGATGCCTGATCTGTGTGAACCTCTCTCACAAAACATTGGCTATGCTCACGTCAGTATTATGATTGAGCGTGGACCTAGCTTCGGGAAGCAATTGAGTGGTTCACAAGTCTTCAGGGCAAGCACACAGTGAAGGAAGCAGAGATACAAGGGAGCGGGGTGCTAACAACGGGGGAGGGCCAGTAATTTGGCAGCAAGGGATCTACAAGCAACCAGCAGAGGAAATGGGGGAGAAGAACACCTGGGGGGCAGATTCTCCAAAAATAGCACAAATGAAAGGGGCACAGAGAATGTGCGCATTTGATTTGTGCCATTTTTAGAAATGCACAAGTCACTTTATTCTCAAAGATGACCTGTGCATTTTTAGGAGGGGCTGGACAGTGGCGCAAAGATGTGCTGTCTAGCCCCTTTGCATACATTAGTGTCACGAATGCGCTATCGACACTGATGAATGACACGCTATCAGCAACCACGTTGGTTGCTGGGAGCACATTTCACTAACACAGGCCTTTAAGGGGCCCGCCACGGCGACATGACTAAATCAAAAGCACTCCATCCCTGTTTGGGGGATGGAAATGCTAGTGTGACAGCCAGGGTTTAACCTGTGGCTGTCACGCTTCATGGCAGGGTGGAAAATGACCCTGCCATGATTTGAACCTCACCCTGAGCTTGTTTGAAAAGGTGCAGGGGGGGTGTGTGCCTCGTTTCAGGGCATTTAAAAGCGCTTCCTGTTTGTGAATTGTAAATTCCCTGAAACGCCCCCTTATATGGGCAAATGCACAAGGGGAAAAAATAAGGGCATCTGAATGAGCGCATCTACGATGTGAATTGGGCTGTGACATTTTTTCTGCAAGTGACTCTCGCATCTCCTCACTTGTGCCACAAGAAAGTTTGGACAATCTGGCCCCAGTCTCAAATTAGCTGGGGGGAGGAGGGGCAGAAGGCATAGTTGATAACAAGAAACCATTCCTTGAAGAGGAGGGTCTTGAGCACTTTCCTGAAATGTAGAAGCAAGGGGGTGGGTCTGGTGTTGACGGGGAGGAGGTTCCAGAGTCTGGGGGTATAAACAGAGAAGGCCTGTACTCTGTTTTTTACCTTCCTGCACCGGTGGAGTTCAGGTCAGCACATGTCCTTAATTCTGGCGGATCGTGGGCCTCCAGAGATGCTGAAGTTCTCAGCAAGGTAGCTTGGGAACTGAAACGATTGATGATGCAGCAGGATTCGAAGATGATACGTTCATGCAGCAGAAGCCAGAGCAGTTGAATGAGGGTCGGGGTTATGTGGTTGAATTTGCGGAGTCCTTTGTTGAGTCAAACTGCAGCATGTAGGACACATCTCAGGGGTTCCACAGTAGTCATCGGAAGGACTTTCTGAAGGTCATTGACACCATTGACACAGGACCAAGGCTGGGACATGTGACAAATCCCTTCTTCTGTGGCCAGGGCAGTGCAGCCACAATCCCATAATCCCCTGGCATTAGGACTAGTGAGGTCTTTCCCTAACACTACTTTCATTTAAATAAGAGTCTGTAGCTGCAAAAATGCGACCTGTGTGTCGATATTTCACTACTGCACCCTCACAGACAAGCAGATCTGAATTTATTTTCTGGGATGAAAGGCTTGGTTTTCTCGCTGTGTCTTCCTTGCTATGCGCTGCTTAAAGGAGAAGTGTCTGTCAATGTTGAACCCATGGGACTTGGTGCAAGTGGTTGGCTGGGTTGTGAAGCCTCCGAGGTTCATAGCAGGGTGCCAGGTCTGGATGTCAGGGTGTTCAGTGTTGTTGGTCAGCAGTAGGAATTCGATCTTGAAAGGGTTGAGGTTTAGGTAAGCACTAGATGTCCAGGATTGGCCCAATGTGAGGCAGGCCTTGAGCCTGTGAATGTCTTCAATGGAGGATATCTTCAGGTGGAGCTGCGTGTCTGTTGGTGGCTACCAGTTCAATTTCTAAACCTCTGAGTTAAAAAAAAGTCCAATTGATGTTTATAAAGCCATACTTCTCCATCTCAATAGAGGTAGAGAAAGCACATTCTGTAACCTGGACCACAACAGAACTTATGTTTTTTTCTAGGGAACCCATCCTGGAAATGATAGGTGCAATATTTTGCACTAAATCCTGGGCTGTTGCACTGACCACCACCTTCCAACCAAAGCATTTTTCCTGTGAGTACGTTGTCCTGTGTTGCCTACTCTTGTTGCCATGCAGCATTTTTTGCACAGAAGCAGTATTTCCTCTGGTATTTGAAGTAGGAGTTCTTTGATATGAACTGTGGTCCAAGAAATTCATGAACACTTGAAATATTAGTGAATATTGAACCCCTAAACAAAATTGCACATGGACTAAGCAGACGGCCCACTGCAACATTGCCAAGAAGATGTTGAGCAGACCAAGAAAACTGTAGTTACCTTTCATTGGGCCCCATTACGAGTTCCGATGTGTGGCCAAATAACCTTCAGCAGAATGCCCAACATGGACCCAACTTTAAAACATAAATGAGAGAAATAGTAGCCCACCTTTAGTACTTGGTGCAGTGGAATAACGGCTGGCATGGCTAGCAGTGTGTAGACTTGAAACTACAGTAATGATGAGAGTTTTGAGTAAATTGCTACTTTACACCCCGTACTCTTGACATGGGTATGCTGTATGTGGGAAGACTTTGGATTGGAAGTTTTTTGGTCTTTGTGTATTTGACATGTCTGCATCGGTCCTGCGAGAGACACTTTGTGTGTGTATGTCTATAGCGGCGAGTGGGTCATGGAATGTTTTTGAAGCCATTATACCTTTAGATAAAAAACAATGGACCCAAGTGCTCAATGGCATTAAATGTTACATGGCAGGATCAAAATAAGATAGTAACAGTAGGGGCGATGTGCTAACCTGAAAGACTTGTACCACACCCAGGTGACCCACAACTCAGTTGGAGATCCTGGTCAATTCAGTTAGCAAGTGCTACTGTATACAGTGATTTGTTGGAGTAGTTATGCAACATATAGACAAATAATGGATGGGCTGTTTTTTTTTTTGGTTTTCCATATTTTAATCATCTGGCTTTATAAAGAGGCAGTTACTCATATATGAGCGCAGAGCAAAGGAGTGCAGAAAATGCGCTCCTTTCATTTGCACTCATTGTTGAAATGCATAGTTCACCTTATTCTCAAGGTGGCCTGTGCATTTCAGGAGGGTCTAATCAGTGGTGCAAAGATGCGCTGTCTATCCCTCTTGCATACATTAGTGTATCGGGAGCGAGCTCCCAACACTAATGTATTACAGGCTCCCAGCAACCACATGGTTTCTGGGAGTGTATTTCACAGAGACAGGCAATGACAAAAAAAACATATCATGGCAGGGATTGGTGCCTCCCCCATCCTCCCCGCCTGTTATAAAAAGTGCAGGGGGATGCTTCTCGTTTCAGGGCATTTAAAAGTGCATCCCATTTGGGAATTCGGGACCCACTTTTAAGTGCCCTGAAATGCCCGTTCTATGCACAAATGTGCAAAGGGAAAAAGGGCATGTGCATGAGTGCATCTGAGATGCACTCATGCAGACTACCTTGGTGAATTGGGCTGCCACGTTTTTGGAGCAAGTGAGGAGATGCGCTAGGGGTCCATTGTACACGCTCCCTGCCAAGCATCTACAATTACAAATAAACGCTCCCCGACATTTGTGAATATGCCTTATCATGCGCTCATGATAAGCAGTGTTCACAATTGAAATGAATCCCTCCCCGACATGTGAGCATGTCGGTGAGGGTTTCATTGTAATTGTGAGCACTACTTGCAATGCGAGCATGGCAAGCAACGCTCACAATAGAAAGTAAATGCTTCCTAGCATGCCAGCATGCATGAAGCGTTTACTCACTTTGCAATGCGGAGTGCAAATGTGAATGGCAAAGGGCGGCTTACATGCTTATACGCCGCCTTTACATTTGCAATCCGCAGAGCAAATGATGAAAGTAATGTCTAGGGCTGTGGTTGGGCAGGTTGAGAAATGACTTTGAGGCAGAATACATTTAAATTCAACCAAGTGCGTAATGACCCTGAAATAGTACATAACCACATCAAGATAGGATGGTGCAAGAAGGGGCGTAGTGCTTTCTAAGAAGAGCTATGTCGTAGCCCGGTGGGACATCCTGGCCGATTCTTGATTACGAATGCCACACATCGGCCCTCATTCCAACCCAGGTGGTAAGTTCCCTACTTTACCACCATGGTGTAAACTGCGTTTACACCATGGTGGATGGCGGATTTACCACCCCATTCCAAGGTGAGTGGGGCGGTAAATCCCCAATCCCCATTTTCCCCTTCCCCATTCCCATTTTTGCCCCATAGGGCATAATGGGAGTGGGGAAGGCGCTAATTAGCGCCAAGGACGCTTAGCGCCTTGGTACTTAACACCTGCTAAAAGCAGGCGTTAAGGTGGAAATCAGGGTATTGAACTGTCGTTGGAGAATTTAGCACCTGTGCAATTTTACATCATCTTTCAAATTATAAAGGGCCTTATGAATGCACTGAAGCTACTTGTCGTTTCGATAGATGCAATATTTTGATAAGGTTCTCCAAGGTGATCCGCAATGCGAGTTGGCAATGCAATACACATTGCTCCTAGCACACACCACTGTGTGCAGCCTCAAAACGTCCTTGCTTATTATGGCATGAATGTGGTAGTTTCTAAATAAATGTCTATTTTTAATATGAGGCGTTTTGGTATGTGCAAATGTCATAGCTAGCCGCAGCATGCCAGTAATAGGTATATTTGCTGTTAACGGTAGTAGCAAGTCTTTCTTTGCAAAGTGCCTCGTCCACGCCCCAGGCTGCCCACCCTGGACAGTCTACAGGGCTCCCCTGGGGGGGTGTGGGGTGAAGCCACACATTTGGGGATCACTTTGCTAGAGTTGCAGCAGCAGTTTCAAGAACTACTCAGACCTGCTGCTGTGACAGCCATGCTCCGTGAGTACTCTCGAGAGCTTTAGCAAAGCCAGTACAGGGTCTGCGTCGGTCAGGAATGGCTGCAGAATTCAAAAGCAGCTTGTAAAACGTGTCAGCACCCGATGGAAATTGTTACTGCATTTCTCCACCAACGGGGCATTAGGCTGAGCTAGGATTGCTTGTAATCGAAACAGCGACTTGATCATCAAGCTTATCTATTTCTATTGCACCGGTAACTTGCAAGTTTCGGGGCGCAGAGACATGGACACAAGGGACAGACAAGGAACAGATTACGAGACATGCCAGTATGCTTACTGCAGAAGATACTGACCAGATTTGAATCTCACAGTCAAAGGTTTGGGAATAGCCCCCAAACATTAGAAATAAGTAGACAATCAAGACTTAATAAAGTCAGATATATTCATTTTACATGTGAGGGTGCATGGATGTCAATTGCAACACATTTATGAGGATATCGGTTACTCATGTGAAACAGCTCCATGTGAAAGAAGACACCTCTTCGGGCTGCTGAGGGTACAGTAATGTTTGTACATTATTTTTTATCATTGTAATGCCATACTCATTCATTAGTGGGGACACGCAGACGAACAGTGCCCTGGAGTGCATGCATCAATGCCATCAACACCCGAAGAACGGAATGGGTAAGACATAGTGCCTGGAAGGCCTTCTGCAAGGTAATCAACGCAATGCACTGCTAGTGGAATTCTCCTGGCAACAAGTGGTTTCTGGTGATGTGAGCATCAGTTCACACCCGTGGCACTGGCGCGACGTGGCTATATACCGGCTGTGAGTATAGCGAAGGGGCAACGTGCTAGTCTTGGAAACAAGACTAAACCAAGCGGCAGAGGTTTGATAATCGGCCCCATTTCTAGAGACGGAAGTCTGGCATAAAGCGCAATATAAGAGACCAATTTCATTTCTTTTGATATATATCATCCATACGACTTGGTTGAGGTTCATAAATTAGAGTTCACTGTCACTGCCTTGCACCGCCGGTTCTTGTTTTTGTCTTGCTTCCAATTCTTCATCGGCGTACTCGGGTTGAAACATAAATATAAACCTGCATTTGAAATTTAAATCAACATGCATTTGAAAGAGGATGGATAAAATAAGATGTAATCGTGTTGCCAACTGACTTGCAAGAAAAAGTATTAGTGAAATGTATGATATATGATGGAAACATGGTAATCATACAGTTGTGAAATTAAAAAATCGAGAGTGATATGTAAAGAAAAAGCTTCAGAGAATAATGTGAGTAAATTGAACTTACTTTTGATATCTTAAAATACGATTATTTTACACTACCCATGTTAATAAACTGTGGTCAATTTCCTATGCAAAAATTAGCATCATCAGAGAAAGATTAGTGAATTGCAGATACAACAGCGACTGATCCTTTCATTGCTAAAAACATTTCAAATAAACATGTATTGGTGCGATTGAGTATGCTATAGTTTCACCAAGATGTAAAAAGTCATTTGTTAAAGCAGAAAATGTGATGTCAAACACTGAAGCAACAATGAAAATGCCTGTGTTGATATGCATTGCAGGAAAAATCGTCTTCCATATTTCGATGGCGCACGTAATTGCATAAATGCATTGAAGCCATGTTTTGTCTTGGCGGCAGCAGGCATCACCAGCAGGGCTGTATGTGCTCCGTTGTGCTGCCAGGGCATTCAAACTTAACTCATCCGCGTCTGACTTCGCATTACCACAAGTGACAGCAGAAAACAAGGGTGGGTCACAGTGATAAGTGCATCGAAATGTAAGCTCTGTAGAAAACATGCATAACACATCGCAATGACATGTGGAGCAGGTGTACTGATGATTTATAGATAAAGTGCAGGAAATGAAAAATTGGATTATAAAAAAGGTTTTAGAATTAAAATATATTTTTCTTCCCTAAAAATGCCCCCAATTGGAATTCCTTTATTGCTCCCTAAAAAATAATTGTACTCCAAATAAGTAGAAAAATACATCAACTTCGAAATCTTATCTGGAGACCTGATTACACTACTGTGCTGATCAGCTTCCGTGTGAAAAGGAAAATCACTACAGTGCATGCATTCAAGTGAACTGCAGTGTATATATAGAGAGAATCTAGGGCATGCTTTTGTGACCAATGTGCAAAGTAAGTGATTTCCTAAAAAATCTAAATTGCATGGAGGGGATCACCTAAGTTTCCACTTTCATGCGCTTTGGCCGACTCTGTGATATTTTAGATTTTTGCCTTAAGTGTTAAACCTTGGAAGGACAGGTTAAGAAATCTTTCCTGCACCATATATCACACCTTTAGACTTTAGAAAGATAACCAAGCATAGAAATTCTTTGGAGGAAACTGCATTGAGAAATGAGTGACTAAGGCAAAGATAATCCTTAGTGTGGCTGGGTAAATGTTAGAATTTGGTCTAAAAATTACATTCAAACGTAGTGTTCTCAGAATGTGAGAGGCTTAAGGGAACTAGGAGGAGCTCTGGTAGACAATCTGAAAGAGCTTCTTTTTGGGGCTGCAGCATGAACTGCATCTTTACGGAGGCTTTCGCAGCCGGGTTTGTTTTTTTACGAAATTCACTGTTAAGAATGAATTCACATAATTGATCAGCAGGTACACTGCTCAAATTCTTCGCCATTATTCTGTTCTGCTTAAGCCAACTAGCTACTCTAACTATGTCCCCAGGGATAAAATGTCACCGAAAGTATATTGACACTGCCAAAGCATGATCATGGATATCACTCGGAAGGGAAAGCCCCTCGAATGTATAGCATTTCAAAATATGATTCATAACCTGATGATTTAGCAAAGCTTTAGAAGTCTCCTTTCCTAGGCTGAGGCCATAGGAGACAAACAGTATGCATAAGTCCCAAAAATAATTTGTTTGACCAAATCAGAACCTAAGAAAGGGTGATTTCATAGTTCATATGAAAATCCGCAAAGGGTTTTAGGAAAAATATGGATAGATTCCATTGACTATCTTATCACTAAGAAACACTACAGTTGGTCCTGCAGGGAATAATTGCAGTCCACTTAGCAGGTTAAAATAGAAATCCACCCATGTTCTGTTTCATGTTCGTGGTTGACCAGGGGTTCTAAGACGCTGGGTCCATTTGATAACGCAACAGTGAAATCTGAAACAGATGGATTCTTGGAAAGGGCATACAAGTGACTCCATAAAACCGACTTTTTACTTCCTTTTACATAGACTAACTGGTCAGAATTTCTGTAAGCAAAAATAGCTGCAACGTTACATTTGCATTATTTCAACTGAATACCTGACCTGGCCAGGTGGGTTACACAAGACAAATGGTCTAAGAGTAGTTCTATACTCTTCTTTCATGCCCAATAAAACCCCTGAACGGTTTGCTTTTATATTGGTGTCTAGTAGATCAGTTCCTGGTTGCATGGATGGCTTCGATGTTTTCTGGAGACGAGACATTGCATGTGATTGATGCCTTCTATGTGCATGGAAGATAACAATATATTGTCATACACTTCCCACTGTTACTCTGCAAAATGGGCTGGGGCTGGGGCTGGAGAAGATTTGTTGACACAAAACATTACTGCAATGTTATTAATATAGAATATTACCCTTAAACTACCTCCCAGTTGAGAAAGGGATCTATTGTCTGCTGGACAGAAGTCATGAATCCTCCATGCGACAAGTCTAGCTCCCTAGTTATACTAATGTTAATCTCACTTTAGAGGCACCAATAGTCCTACGCAGAAGAAAGGACCCTCTAACTCTTTCCTATCAGTGGGTGAGGACCATTTCAGACCATTCCGTGCGTCCCCTGAAATAGAGGCTAGGAGAAAATGCTGGCCCTTCTCCTGATAATATGATATCTTTTTCCGGATTTTATCCCGAGGGGAAAGTGGTTAACATCCGAATATGGGCTGGCATAACACCCAGATACTCCTGAAACCTCCAAAACCGGAAAGATTTCTGAAATCTAACATTATTCTCTCTGATCGAGGGGCAGGACTTTCAAACATAATTTTTCAGCCGAGCCCCTATCAATGATATTCATTGGCCAGCAATCAGTAAACATTGTGCCTTCTCCAGACCTTTACAAAACAGGAAAGCTTACACAACCCAGATGACTAGTTAGGGGTAAAGGTGATTCATCGAGTAGGAATCCATCTATTTTCACCAATCTCAAAATCATATCGTTTTTGTTAGGTGTTTTTAACCAAAGTGCCGCTGCGTAACCCCTTCCCTATAGGGTCCACTAGCACCCCTTCTTTTGTATTGTGGACAAACATAGGTTTAAGTGGCTTATATTTGTTTCAAACCCACAGCTCAAAACAGAGATCTGTGTGTATCTGTCAGTGAGTCGCCTACAGGATAAAAGTGACTCTTCTTTTTTTATAAACAAGCTAAACGAAATGTATATACTGTGGCGGGTCGAAAGAAGGAGGCGGACACTTGTAGGACATTATTACTGGTTATTGAAATAAGGAAGAGAAATGCCTATCTTTCCCTAGTGCTAGAGGAGAATTCCTACCTATATAACTAACCCAAGTTGCTAATCAGTCGTCAGGAAGTCCCAAATGAATATGGCCACGATCCAAAACTAGTTCTAACTGACCCTACTACTATTTTAACTATAAGAATGTCTCCCACTGCTGGTTATCTCTTATGGCAATGTCCCTTCTTAGTCCTTAGTTCTCTTCAGTAAGAAATCTTCAAATACTCTCTTGCCACCTTCTGGACAAGATCTTGTAACTCTTTTACAATGTACTTGGCTTATATTCTTAGGTTGTGTATCCTTTGTAGTAACTTGACCTTCCCCTTCTCCTGGGGGTTGCTCAGTTTGATTATTTCTCCTCTTATTTGGTTCACTTGATTTTACTTCCCACTGATGTTTATAAACTTCTCTCTCTGGTTTCCTCCACTCTTTATTTCTTAAACCATGGGATACTTTCCCCTCTTCCCAGGGTGTTTGTGCCCAGTTCTTAATAATTTATCTTTCAGGCTTATTTGTTATTTCCTTGATGACATTAACACAGTTCCACTTTAATAACTTCATATTTGTATCTCATCAATTTCACTGGGACACATTTTTCCTGCTCCATAACGATGCCCTGGTGGTGTCCTGGTACTCCTGTTCTCCCTGTTACGGCTGTACTTGCAGGGTAATACTGTTGGGCTGGGCGCTTGCTCGGGTTCTCTTCTTCTGATCTGGATCTCATGCTTCTCCTTGTTGTCGGTGTCCCGCAATCGGTCCTCTCTCTTGTTGCAACTGGGTCTGGATGCGGGTTCCAAGGTGTCTCGTTGACTCCCCCGCTGGGTAATTTCGGCACTGTTTACCGGGTGCACAGCCCACCTTGAAGTCATCATAGTCATGCCACCACCAGGATAAGGATTATCCTCTCCTCAGGTTTTCTCTGCTCGAAAATGCCGGGCCGCCTGAGTTTCCTTCTGTCGCTCAGAACTCCTCTGAAAATCACTGGCTCCGCAGCTCTCCTCGGCTCCGTGGCTCTCCTCAACACTGTGGCTCTCCTCGGTCTCACGGCTCCCCCTCCTCCAGGCATCACAGTGTCGGCATGCCTCCACTGCTTACGCTCTTCTCTCTCTGGCTGTGCTTTGCCTGAGCATGCTCTCCTCTTCTAGCCTAATCTTCTCAGTTTAATCCTCCTGCTTGTGTGTAATGGAGTATTTTAGTTTTGGCTTCAGCAAAGTCCCTGGATCTTATAATGTTCTTCATACTGATAGTCCCATAGATGCTACCATGGTACATGGTCTAGGGAGTTCTTCACAGGAATGGGAGTCCTTGTCCCCTAAAGGGGAGTCTCGCCCAGTGAGGTCCCACTTGCACAGACCGCTAAGGATGGTCTTGCAAGGTGGGCTCACCTCCCTAGCTTCAAAGGGGGAGGGTCCCCCTTGGGGAGATGGGACAAATACCCTTGGTTCGACACAATACCCAAAACATTTATTTTCAAACTTACTCGGAAAGTTGATAATTGTGATACAGCCTAGCCAGGTGGTCATCCCCACCTGGCTTCCCATGGTGTACATATATCTACTGAATCCTCCTCATCTTTCCATCCTCTCCAACAAGGTCATTGTTCCCTCTACAAGTGGGTGTTTTGTACAGGCCATTGAGTTTCACTTCACTCTCTGCAAAGGGCAGCTGGTCTAGATATGCCCCTGCCCCCCAAAGAGGGTAAAGAGAATTCACCTACCTCAAAATAGCCTGAATAGTTAGGTGTTGAGGTACGACCATGTAGCGAAACGTCAATGGAGCAGAACGAAGGGGATAGGACTAGGAGAGTAGAAGTAGGAGAGGTCTCCATAGGCACATGACTAGGCAAGAACAGGGTGTTTTATACTAGAGTCAGGACCCTAATGAAGGAAGGAGGAGAAGTTAACCAGAAACATACTGCAGATCAGCATAGCTGGCCATCTTGCTGGTGGAAGGCCTGGGCTCAGCTTTGTGTTATCCTGCCCTACCTTCCACAGCTTTGTGCATGGATCAGGGAGGGTGCCTTCCTGGGATTTTTCAATTGGGCCTTTTTTCCTTTTACAATAACAGCTTTTTGGTAGGAAAAGGTTATGACTGCGTCGAACAAGACATAGAGAAATGTTCTTATTGTCCCGGGTTATGAGCTTTCTCAAAGGATCAAGACCTTACTAAAAAGAGAAAGTTGTTGTTTCCACAGCCAACTCCCAACACTTTGGTTTAGGCAGGAGAATCTTTCATTCATGCAGCAGTATATGGGGACCAAACAATCTGACACATCACCCTGCTGCTAATTACTTACATTCAGTACATGACTAGGTCACAGGCTCCCTGCACTTACTATAACCAGTGTAATGATATATCGAAAACCACATGAGGCCGGCTCCATTGCCCCAAGGAACCTATAACCTGTGCACACTGACCTCTCTTACAAAGCAGGGATGTGAATGTACATACCTTTACTGTTGAGCCTTATCATGGCCTGCCCGTCCTTTGCCCCACTGTCCACATTATCTCCGGGAATCTCATCGTAGATCTTCTCAGAGTTCTTCTTCAGGAAGGAACCTGCAATCACAATTTTGCAAATGAGATTTTTGCTTGCATTGCATGATCTTCATCACTGAAATGTTTGTCGCAAACTTCAGGTTATTGTCTTGAAGACCCACCAGAGTGGATTGAATTGACCCTTTGTCTAGGCATCATATAGTGCTTGTTTCTTCTGTGTCTGGGCACATGAACGCTTCATAAGGCACCATCAGGCCAGTCCTCAGCTTTCATTTGACAAATTAAAATCAGTGCATTCTGGCAGTTGTAGCCTTGGTTGACTTCGGCTGAGAAGTGTACAGATCAAGTAAAGCATGATCCAGTACCCACACTTGTTAAACAGACGAATTTTCATATGTAAAGTAATCACGCATTGAAAACTGAATCCAAAGCCAACATTATCGGGTCAATGTGAGTACACACACGTGAGCACCAACTTGGAAACAGCTTAGGATGCTCTTGATGTTTTGAGGGCTAGCCATTTGACAAAGGGGGCTAATACCACGAAACAGGTAATGACATTCATTGCACTATTAATGGTGGAGCTCATTGAGAACCTATGAAATTCACGATTAAAAGGCGATTTCTTTACATAATAATATTTATGGAAATTCGTCTTGTGAATAAGTGCAGATCTTGGATCAGAGTTAATTTGATCTGCATAATGCGTAGTATCTTCGAACCGGCCTTTTGGGACTTTGTCCAGCACTGCACAGTACTCTTGAGTCTTGCAACCCATATATATTGAGTGTTTTGCCTTCAATGGAGCCAATACCAGATAATAACTGTATATAAAAGGAAAGCCCAAGACTGTAAGATGGCGTCCTCTGGTAACCCTTGACCGATACTTTATGAGTGCACGCCTCTATGATGGTGTGACCATGTGATGGTCAGAAGACACAGTTACTGCACTTGAATTGCATCCATCGCTGTAAAGCATGGCTCGCTCATTCACAGATAGGGACTGAGCTTACGTTTCTTGGCGGACATCGAGAGCCTCCTCATCACAATCCCCAGTGCCAGCAGTGACAGAAGCAAGAGAGGAACCAGCACAGCGCTGAGCAGTTTGGGTATGGAAATCTTCATGGTTTCCGGATCGACTCCATCTAGTAAGAGAAAACCATTCAACCACTGACCTGGAAATGCAGCAATGGATATAGAAACATAGCACCTAGAGGCCGATCATCATTATAAGCCACTTTTCCTGTCACAACTGCACATTTTACCCCTGCCTTTACTGGAAACCCATTGTCATCCTTTTCAACAATTACCCCTACGCCTCCGACCCTGAACCGCCCTCATGCCTGACCTCTCAAGGGGGAATACATTTCCTCTGATTAACCTTCCAGTACTGTGTGTGTTTTCTGAACCAGTCCATTTATCCCCCTCTTTTCCTCCAATGTATGTGCGTAGAAATGTAAGTAGGACTTGTGTTTTAAGCCTTGCTGAGAGTTAGTTGCCCGCTTGTGCATTGTCTCTGACCAATTGATTGGGTCGAGCTGCTGCAGTAGATGTCTTGTTGGAGCAGGCAGGCCAAAGGTTCAAATCGTGACATGGTCGATTCGTCCTTCCATACTTGTATACAGTTGATAAAGTGAGCAGCACTTACTTGCAAAATAAGATGTCCTATATGTTCAAACAAGCTTTATTCGGCAATAAACACAAACGCTTCAATACATTTGCTACAAATAAAGACCACATTTTAAAATACAGTTCATTAGTAACAGATACCAATCATCACTATGTACTATCAATACAAGAGAGACATAAACAAGAATAATAAAATCAGCAGATAAATGAAATCAAACCTTCATAAAAATAAGCTCTGCAACCTCACAGTATCATTTTTGCTCTTCTTAACCATGCCCTATGGAGAAATGTTGTAATATAATCATCTTCATTCACATCAGTAGTACTTTTACAATATGCCACGGCTACTTCCGCATGCAAGATACTATTAAATCTAAAGAAGGGGACCAAATAACGTCTCCTAAGGCTCTGATAACCAGGGCAGAAGTGTACACAGTGTTTTAGTGTTTCCTGTAGGTTACCACAAACTTTACATTTAGTTTAGTTTAGTTTATTTATTTATAGAGCGCACTGAGGCCTTAGGCAACTGGGCGCTAATCTTACATGTTACAGACATTACAACATTTTAATAAATATACACTTATGAGAATATGGAATAGTACACATTACAGAATTAATATTAGGTATTAGAATGAGTATATACAGCATATTTTACAAGGATATTTACAGAGAGAGCTATTGTGTGTATCTAAGGAACTGGTCCATCTTGCAGTAAAAGTGGCCACCTAAAGAGTGTTGGTACGAAGTTGAAGGAGCAAAGCTTGTGCATACACTGGGGCTATGTAGTCTAAGTGGGGCTCAAAGCCCTCTGTCTGCTTCAACAATAAATCGGGTGCACCAGTCTTTATAACAGCACATGCTCTTTTCGTGTTCCTGATTATAGCATCACAGCACTTTAATTTAACCACCTTTTTCGAACCAGATGGTAGCCCCTCAGAGCTGGACCAAAAGGTTGACAACTCCAAATCCGCAAACCCTATGCCGATATGCCTGAGCCATGTAAGTGAACTCGACCCAGGTACATTCCGTAGGCTGATGATCGTTTCCCTATATTTTGCAAGTTCGGGCATACACCGCAATCTGGACCAGAATAATAATGGCTTACTAGCTGCTACTTCGCACAAAGGCATGAGGTCGCATTCCCAGCGTAAACAAGCCATCAGGGCTCCCTTTGGTTGCATGAGTAAAGACCTCAGGAAATGGTTATCAGCTAATCTGATCTGTGCACACATGCAATGACCCCACAGCTCACCCCCATAAAGGGTTGATGCCCATCCCTGGGCTTTATACAGTTTTAAAGTGGGGGAAATTGCTCCTCTCCCTTGTGTACTAGAACAACGGCATATTCCGCTACTGTACTTTTCTTGGGAGGCCACAGCCTTAGTCCAACGCACAGACCCTGATAAATCTTCCGAGATCCTAACCCTTAAGTAAGCATGAAAACATCCGTGCTCTAAAACACACTCATCAATGAAAATCCTAACATTAATGTTCTTGCTTCGCTTGCGACCAAACACCATCGCCTTGGTTTTCGCTATATTGAGCTCCATTGAAAGTTCATTGCACTTTTTAACAAAAATATTCAAATTACTTCTTAAGCCCATAGGGGTAGTAATTAACAGCACTAGGTCATCTGCATAAAAAAGAACTGGGAATATATCAGATCCAAGTTTGGGAGGAGCAAGTCCACAAACTAACAATTCTTCAATAATTACATGAACGTACACACAGAATAGGAGGGGGTCCAACACATATCCCTGTCGGACCCCCCCACCCCCTCCATAGCAAGAAGGTTTCAGTGGTCTCCCCACCCAACCCCCACCTTACAGAAGCTCCATTATTAGTATTCAGTAATTGAATACTAAACAGCAGTGGCCCTGGAACACCCTTAGCTCTCAGCACTGACCACAGCTTGCATCGTGAGACACTGACGAATGTTGTGCGTAAGTCTGCAAATGCAGCGTAGATCCTATTGTTTTGTAAGGGGATATATATGGACAGGACTGCATACAGTCGAAGACATTGGTCCGCTGTGCCGATGCCTGACTGGAATGCAGCCGGCAGGTGGTTTATATGATTACCCTCAAGGACCCAACAATGCAGGTGGGACAGCAGCACCTTTGCATAGACCTTTCGCACTGTGTCTAGCAGTGAGACTGGTCTATAATTCCCTGGGTTCTTGCTGTCCCCCTTCTTATACAAAGGGTTGCTAATTGCTTCAAGCCATGATTGATGGACATCCCCTGTTCTTGCAACATAATCAAATACACACGTTAACAGGGAGGCCCAAATGGATGGCTCATCTTTTAGCAAATCAGTCGGGATTCCATCTGGCCCTGGCCCTTTCCCTGCAATCTAACCCAGCTATAGCCTCTTCCACTTCGGTGGTTGAGAAAGGCAATGGGGGTTCATCGCAGTTCTCCCTAACAAACTGCTGGGAGTGTGCAAATGGCTTATTCTGTCCTTTCTTATAAAGTTTACTAAAATGGTTGAGCCATTCAGCAGGTGAAATATGAGTGGATACAGGGCCCACAGACCACTTCATTTCCTCCTGCAAGCCTCCAAAAATTGACCTGATTACCATTTGCACTACAGGACAATAACCCATCCCATTTGTTCATAAAGTATTGTGACTTCTTAAGGGCCACTACTGCTTTTTAGTTAGCCCAAAGGCTCTTCAAATGGGGCTTGTCGATCACAACCACATTTTTTAAATAGTTCTTTAGGCCCTGCTTAGTTAACAGGCAATCTTGTCAACACAACCATTTGTTGGCCAGGTTATACTTCCTAATTTTATTGCAGGTTTAAAAAAAAGGATGACAGTATCTTCTCCATATCTGTATATAAATCTTCCACACTAGGAGACATGGAATCCGTCAGACAAATACCCAATATACGGGGATCAATACTTATATAAATGCTCACCTAGATCACACTCTGGTCAATTGATGTCCATTTGACCACCTGTTTCGCATTACCAGCAACAGTGATCATACTTCCACCCCTTTGTCCTCTAGAATTGCCATACCCTCTCCACTCGGGACATAAAATGCAGCATAATGGGAGATTACTGCTATCCGTCCGCTTTATTATTTCCATTCTAGAGATCACATCCCCGTTAGCTGCACTAATCAAAATGCAATCTATACAAGAGCAGCCCTGGTGCACTACATATGTAGCCGTTGCAGGTTTGTCGGGAGAGACCATCCCTTTGCAGGAGCATAACCCTGATTCGCCGTTTAACCTGGCAACCTCAATGGCACCAGGATGGAGCCTACTAGGACTAACAGACTCCAATTTGGGAATGCCACACGCTACATCCTGGTCATCCCAAAGACCGTCTAGTTCTTATATAGGTTCATATTGTAAATTAAAATCACCCATAGCTATAATGATGGGTGGATGTTAATCAGTGTTCTGGCTTTCCGTAATCATATGACACATGGTCTTAACACTTTCCATGAGGAACACTCCCACCTGGCCTGTTATAAATGTTGGAAATCAGTATATACTTCCCATTCGTGCTAATCGCCTCGAGACACTGTAGATCAACTAAACCTGTCAGCAAAGGTTTAACTGTCAGGTCCAGTGCTGGACTGATCAATACTAACAGCCCTCTGTTAGGTCTACCTCTTGGACCTTTTATTGCACTTAGGCTAAAGGAACTAAACACTTGTAGTTCAATGTTATCCATGGCCCACGTTTCCTGAAGGCCGACAGTGTCGAATCTGTGAATAGATCGAGCCCATTCTGAGTCCAGCATAAGTTTATGGACCCCCACCACATTCCAAAACACCCTCAATTCTTTTGTAGCGGGGGTCCCTACCACTTGTGGGGTCTGCTGGAGTTCCTCAGCTGGGCTAGAAAGATTTGTGTTGTTTATCCCAGCCGGTCAGTCAATCTCATCTAACTCTTCAGCAGTCCCATCCATAACTCTCGGCAAAAGATTCAGATTGTTAGGGGTGCTAGATGAAGGGTAATTAGACGTTGATAATCTGGGGCGGGTTCCTAGTGATTGTTTCGAATGCCAACGTTTCGAATGCAAAAGTTTCGGAAAAAAATGCATCGAAAAAATGCATTTTCTTTTTTTTTTTTTTAATGGAGGGGTCCCCCATCCCCTCTTTTTTACAGGTCTTCGCAAAGCACTGACCTTCCTTCGCTGTTACAGCTTCAATGTGAACTACCTTATTGCCAGTCAACCCATCCCCTCCCCATCCCCTCCCCATCCCCTCTTTTTTACAGGTCTTCGCAAAGCACTGACCTTCCTTCGCTGTTACAGCTTCAATGTGAACTACCTTATTGCCAGTCAACTCTTTGTCGCCCTATAGGGGATTTCATTGACTTACCAATCAGGGTTATAGAGCCCTTACCATAATCTAAAACAGTTTGCCCTGCAGCTGCTGACTCAGTGGCCTTCACCAATTTAGCCGCGTCCCTTTTCAAATTGACTAATTCCTTTATGATGGCATTTAAAACGACCATTACTTCACAGAGACCCCCAGCACTACAAACACAAGCTATATCAGGGGGTTTAGTGCAACTTAGCAAACTCTGAGGCTTGTGCTCAACAGTATTGATTTGCACTCCAATTTCCCCCACCCTTCTTCCCCACCTTCTTTCGCCCTCCCTTTGCCCATCCTGTCTCTACCTCATCTACCACCTGAACCAAGACCTCCTTGTTCAGTATTTCAAAGCTATTTACTGTAGGGATAGCAAATTCATAAGAGTCACTGGAATTAGACATAGGCAACTGCTCCTCAGGCTTGAATGTATCTACACAGGTTGTACATGGTGACTGAGCATAATCATCCTGAGGTTGAGGGGGTGGGAGAGGTGGTGGCTACCAGACCCACCCTAGGACTAACTCGGAGGGCAGTACTTTCACTGTAGTCCCCCTAACCCACTCTATGCTCTGCTTGACAATATGCACTGATGTAGGGGATGGATGATGTTCAATTGGATCTCTTCCCGGGCAAATATCAGTGCCAGAAATTGGAATCACATAATTACTTCCTCCACTTTGGTCTGGAGGGTTTGTAACCCTGAACATCTCCAACGGGTCTGCTACTTTCTTTAACTTGGCAACGCCAGACCCACATACTATGGTAGGATTAGCAGTACTTCTGGGCTCAAAAGGGTACACGGATATGGACGTTAAATCAGGCACATAAAAAATGACACTACAATTAGAGTTTAAAGTTCAACCACCGGGTACCACAGTGGCACCTTTCCTAACATCAGCAGTACCAATAGCTTCAATGTCTCCTAAAAGGTCTTTGATCTCTGTTATAAGTATATTAACATCATCAATGGGTTTAATAAGTTTAAATAGTCTTTTGTGACCTTCCGCTTGGGAGATAGAATTGGCTGCTTTCCTTTTACCCATTGTAGTTTACTTCAAACTGCCAGCGTTGCCGATACCAAAATTAATATCAGTCCTTCAATTTGTGAAAATGGGCAAGACTGTGCAAAATAAGGCAGATAGTGCAAATAAGCACATTGTTCAAATGAGAGGGTTATGCAAATGAGCAGGTTGTGCAAACAAGCAAGTTGTGCAATGGAGCAGGTTGTGCAAATGAGCCAATTGTACAGATTTCATATAATAGTTAATCAATTGATACTTGATGGTTGGTGTTTACATAAAAAAAACACAAAGCCTTGAACCGCTCTACGTCACATAAAAACAGGTCCTCCGTTATCACACGTGGGAGGGGACACCAAAACAAACAGTACTCACAGCTCCTGTCATGTCACACGCATGACCTGCAGCCCTCCCTCATTGTTAGAGGGGACGGGCCACGTTCATGCCAAAAGACAGGGTAAGTGCCGTTCGGGTTAGGGAAGGGGGCGGGGCAAGGACAGTTAGATCAGACACACAATAAAGTAGGATGTGCTTTAAGCTTCCTGTGTCCGCGCTGTAATTCGTGCCAAAGGCACGGTCGCCATTTGCCACCGGAGCTTGGAAGCCCTGAGCCTACACTGGCGACGAGGAGCCAGGCTGACCCTGCGTGTGTCTGTGTTTTTTTTTGTCTTCCACACGCCACGGGCCATAGACTGCTCGAGTGGCTAATGCGCACACGTGGCTGAGGACAGCCAAGACCTGACGCCGCCAGCAGTGTGCCTCTGGAGGATGTCGTTGGGCATTATAAACACACATCGGCGTGCCTCCTGTTATTAGGCCTGTCTCCCCACCTCTCAAACTTGCAGCAAGAAGGTGCTGTACCCAGCTGCCAGAAGCCCATGCAACACTTGCAGCCACAACAGCAAGGGAGGCTCATCCCCTCCACCCCTACCATGACCATGTGAGCTGCCAGGAAGAAGCGTGGGTGACCCCCAACACCACAGGCATCCCTTGCCAAGGAAGGCCTCACCACCAAGACACCAGCCAGGTACTGGGGTAGGAAAGAAGGCCTAAGCAAACAATAGGCCTGGGGGAAAGAGAACCTTTACAAACCCTGAGCCCAGGGCTACCATCAACCACATTGAAACAAGGAGGGGAGACCACCCCATTTATAAACGGCAAAGACTCGCCTACAGCCCCAGCGGACACCCACCATGTCAGATCAGGATGTTTCATCCAGTGGCGCCTCCAGAAATTTTTCATAGGGGTGGCCTGATGAGGCCACAGGAAATCTTGGGGTGGCACACAGGGTGCCAAACAGGGGCGGATCCAGCCTCAACATTTTGGCGGGGCTGGATGGCAGTTTTGAAAACTGTTAGTGAGCCCGGACATTAAACCTATTGGGCTACTGAACCACCCTCGTCCTAACATCCGCTTTGCAAGCCCAGTAGGCTGAGTAGATATCACGCCTTCCTTTGGCCCATTAGATCCATCTTTCACCCCAACTCACCAGAGGCATAGCCGTTATTCTGTAACAAGTGGGGCCTGGAGCTAATGTAGTAGGGCCCACATTAAGAAGAGCCTGCAGAAGGAAGGGCACTTGTTCTGCCCCCAGCCAAATACATAGGAGTGACAGAGTATTGAGGGAGGGCGAACCAATCAAAGGGGGTTTGTCCCCTTGAGAAAAGGTTTTAAATAATGTGTTAAAATATAGTGCATTTTACAGTACACTTTGTGATAAATTAGGTAAAAACCACCCAGTTTACAATCGATTTTGTAGGGTAAGACATGAAAAGTATGTTAGATTCCAAGCCACCAACAATGCACCGGAGCATTTTCAAACACATTTTCATAATGCCTTTGTCCGCTATATGCCAGTACTCTGCAAGTGTAAAAAAGCATTTTCATATTGATTGTGCTCAGACATGTCCTTTCTGGTGCACCTATATATGCCAATATTTCCATATATGACAATAATCATGTTTGCTTTGTCCATAATGCCAGTAACGATACTATAACAAAGCATGTTTCTGCTAGCTCTCCCAATACGTGCCAGAATCCCCATGTAAGAACATACTCCTGTTGGCTTTGCCTTAATGCCAGTGAAAATAGAGCCATGCCACATTAAGAAAATATATCCTTGCTGGCTACAAAAATCCCCCACTTCACATATAATAACACTCATCATGTTGTATTTGCTCCCTAACGGCAATAAAAAATGTCATGCCACAGTAAAAAAACATATAGCCTTGCAGGCAGCACGAATGCCCCCACCCCAATGTTAGAATACGTATGTTGCCTTTGGCCTTAACACCAGTAATACACTGCAATGCCACAGAAAGAAAACATGCTCTTGCTGGCAAGCCGGTAAAATAGCTCACCGGGCTGAGCGCATGCTTTTGTAATCCGAGTGTGATTCGCAGGTTCAAATCCAGGCAAGGCCAACTCTGTCTTTCATACTTCAATGTGATCTCTGTGATCTCTACCCTCCTATATGGACCTCGTACTATTATGTTGCTTTTGCAACTTGTTACCTCTCTTACTCTGTACTGTACTGTTTTCCCTGCTCACGAGGTTGTACCACCGCCGTGATACGTATGGGTTTGCGCAATGTCAATAAATGCAATAAATAAATAAAGCTCATTAAATGAGTGCAAACTTCGGCTGGGTGATACATTTGATGTAAATATGTTCTCTGAAAATCGCTTTGGTGAAAGCGCTATATAAATAGCATATCATCACACAAATCCCCTCATATAAGAACATTTATGTTGCACACATCATGTTATATTCCCCCATGTAACAATATGTATGTTGCCTCTGACCTTAAACACCAGTAAAATAATAAAGACCCAAGTTAAGATAAGGAAGCATGTGCTCCCAATGTAAGAACACTCATGTTGCCTTTGACCTTAATGCGAGTACAACATTCCATGCCACAGTAAGACCCTGCCAGGCCAGCCCCACTGTAGTATTCTCCCCCACCCATCCCCACTCCAACCCCACCATCACATACAAACACTCAAGTATTCTTTCCATTGCCCAAAAATGGCAGTAAAACATGCCATGCACTTAGAGTGTGAGTCTCCCGACTAGACCCTTCTGCAAAAGGTGCACCTGCAGCTTTTGTCATTCATGGCACTATTTATTTAGTGGCTATTACTTCAACTCACTGCTTAGGGAAATTGGGGGGCCCTTCTTTCCTCTGAGCCTCATCTGAAATGACTTCTACTCTGGGTTTGTTCGTAAGTAAATGCCCTTTCATATATCACTGAAGCATATTCTCCCTACTTTCAGTCTGTAAAACTGCCCTGATGGGCTGCCTCATATGTTTTACCTAGGGAGGGCCATCTATTTACACAGGGTTGCTCCTTTTCGCTCTGTTGGCACACTGTTAGTAGCTTTTGTTCCAGGGAAATGGAGCTGGAAACATGCAACTACTATCAAATGCAGATGGGCAAAGCAAATGATTGTGTTGGACTAAGGACACCAGAAAGTTCTACTACTTAATGTGATCCAATTTCATTACTCGGGTGGCATTGCAGCTTTATGGGCAGAAAGGAGGTGTGTATCAGTGCCCAAAATCTGCAGGACCACAATGTAAGCATGTGTCCCTTAACATTCATTAAGCATTACACATTTCATGTTGTAGACTTTGTTGGACTTCATTTTAGCTCAGAAAGCATTGCTCATTAAGGATCTGGTCTTCAGCAAATGTGTTGCAGCATTTCCAGTGTGTGTGTTTAATGGTGCTTGCTATAGCCTCATATATCTACAACTGGGGCGAGGAAGGTGCTATAGTGTCCACAGGGGATTCGCGTTACTCCAAATCCTACTCTTTCTTGTCACTCTCAATCCTCCTGCTACCCTGCCAAGTAATGCTGCCAGCCTGTGCACATGCTTAGGAGCTTTCTAGCCAAAGAGAGCATTCTGGGAGTGGGAGGAGTGCTATTTGGAGTCCGCATTTGAATTAAACTAAAGTATTATTTGAAAGCTATTTGCTTACATAAGGTGACTCGAGAGGTGAAAGTGCTGCAAGTTGTAAGGACTATGTCAAGGAAGGGAAGGACTTGGTGTATTGAAGTATATTGGCAAGTAATATGGACACTGTCATCCTCTGAAGCATTAGAGAGGGGTGCTCGTTTCTATTTTAATGCAGCATTCTGAAGTGCACACAAGAATGAGGGGAGTCACATCTGTTAGTGGGAAAGTTGATAGTTATTTAATTTAAATGTTTCTAGAAGTCCTATATAGAGGGACCAAATCTAGCTGTGCACAACAGGCCTAGAAGCTCATTTGTTCTGGGTGGTGACAGAATGGTCGGGATTGCGTAAGGAGGTGTAAGTATAAAGAAATTGCGTGTGTGAGGAGAGCAGAATTGTGTAGGGAGATCAGGGCAGTGCAGTGCTGGCCTCGGTCAAGGGTGGGGTGAAGGTGGGCAGCAATCATGTGTCTTGTGTGGAGAGTAGGGCAGTGAAATGCCTCCCACCTGTCGAATGGGCAGGTAGAAGGGCAAAGGTATTTGGGGGTAGAAAGTAAAGTTCACCGAACATGGGCCTCTAGTCCAGGGGACGGCTGTGACAGGAGGGGCCCTGTTTTTGGATAGGCAGCAATGATGGCAGCACTGCTCTTTACCGATTGGCAAATGACGACGTGGCAGGGTTCCCATACGACATGGTCTGGCCACGTAGGCCAGATACAATTTAAAGAGCTGCTCTTTCAATTGGCAGGCACCGCAGCAACACGTTTTTGACAAAGGGTGTACTCTTCACGATGGGTACAAGGAGAATGGCCTCACTGAAAGAGACACCGATTATCCTGCTAAGGTGGCCAGCATGCATCTCGCAGCCAGCAGGTACTCTCTTCTTCCAGGGGCGTCTCACCTCCACAATTGTTCTATTTAATAATAATGGGCTTGTTACATTTTAACGCCTCCTCCCTCCCCCGCAATCAGTTTTGTGAGGAGAAAATAAAGCGGTGTGGAGAGCGCCGGCTTGAGGTCAAGCGAGCAGGCCTGTGCATGGCAAATAGGCAGCTGCAGAAGGGGGGGGGACTTTAGCCCTCCCACGCCCATGCCTGGCACCACCCCTGGTGCCACATACCTCAACTCTGAAGTGCTTGCCTAGGACAACCACTCAATCCCTCAGCACCGCAGCCCAGGTCTCCTTTTCAGTGCCTGGAAGTGAACAAAGCCTGCAAGTGCAAGCCAAAACAGAAATGCGTGCACTCAGGCTGTGTTTATTGTGCGATCAATGGGGGTAGGGCCACCATCATACGTGGCTTGATCCAGTCCATCGCGGGTGGTGAGCTGCGGCAACAAACAAAAAAATGTGTTCACACTGAACTGCACATGTGATTATTGTCCATGCACAGTTCAGAGGGGAAGAAATAAAGTGTATTTTTTTGCTTTTTCATGGGGTGGTCGATGGGGGGGCCAGCATTTTTATAAGGGTGGCCATGGCCCCCCCTGGCCACTCCTTGGAGGCGCCCCTGGTTTCATCCACATCTGCAGAGGGCACGTCGGGGGGCTCTACAGGCCCCGCCAACCCATCCGGGTGCACATCACCAGTATTACACCTGCCCCACGCTTTTGACCTTTACGACACCAGCAACCTAGGGCCCCGATGGGCAACCTGGTTAAGGGACTTCAAATTCTATGTCGGAGCCATAGGGCTTACGGATGATGGACGACTAAAAAACACTCTGTCCATGGTAGTAGGACCTGCTGTAAGAGACATAGCAGATGAACTGCTCAATTTTCAAACCGCATCATACCGAAATCTACATGAAAAGCTGTCGAAATACTTCGCACCCCACACCAACATTGACTATGAGAGACATATCTTTCATACGATGCATCAGGACAAAGGGGAATCACTCGACAATTTTATTATGAGGCTCTGAATTCAAATGAAGAGGCCCTAATATTACAGGTCATAGCCGGCTGTGAATCACAAACTTTTCTAAAAAAAGAGCGGTCGCTAGAAGACATCTTGGCCCTAGCTCGCATTGAGGCAGCGCTCAAATCTCAACTTGACAATTTAGGCAAGATCTCCATACAGCAAAAACCAGTTGAAACAGAAGCCATTAACAAACTGTTTACCACACCCAATCTGCCAGGCAGACGCTCAGAGGCCACCTGCTTCCGATGTGGATATGAGTATCCCCACACCGGCGAATGCCCAACTGTGGGACAACAATGCGCAGCCTGCGGCGACGACGACCATTTCCGAGCCGTCTGAAAAAATGCACCGGTCACCACCCCTAGCAGGAGAGCCCTCAGAGAACGACAGAGAACTGCATGGACAAGCCCCCTACGGAATAAACAAGACAGCAAATCCAGAAGTCTGAGATGGGAAGAACGGGAATACAGAAGCTCCTATGTGTGAGATGATCGTCTACCCCTTGACAGCTCAAGACACAGCGGCAGGAGAAGATTTCTTCGGTACATTGAAATGAGATCGCCTTCGAGCAGTGACTCTCCCTCATCAGGAGAGGAACAACGGAAATAGGGCTACGTGTGGGCTCTAAACAACAGCACAGCCACCCAACACAACCCAGTCCTGACGCTACACGTAAATGACACCCCATTAGAGTTCCTCATTGACATGGGGGCGACAGTCAATATAATCAACGAAGAGGCCTACAATGCGCTCTCCAGGACTCCAAAGCTCAAGAAGTCAACAGTTGACATCTACCTGTATGGGTCTACCAAGGCACTTCCATCCTTGGGAATTATACAAGCATGGTGCACACACAAGGCCCACGCCACCAAGATCCCACTGCACGTCTTAAAGACAGAGGTCAACAGCGGCTGTATACTCAGCTTCAGGACAGTGGTCGAAATGGGACTAGTACATATTCTGTACCAGCTGACGGCCCACAAATACTTTGCCAAGCCTGAAGACATTGAGGCGACATTTCCGAACCTGTTCAAAGGACTTGGGAAATGAAAACATCTGAAGATACAATTGCACATCAACCCCGAGGTCAGACCAGTGGCCCAACACTACCAGGGCATAACCTTTAATATACAAAGGCAAGTGGAAGAAGAGATTGACAAACTCCTCCAACAGCAGGTCATTGAACCAGTCAAAGGCCCTACCCGTGGGTCTCGCCCATAGTCCCGTTGCCCAAGAAATCGCCCGATGGCTAAATACGACTATCTGTAGACATGCAGAGGGCCAACGAAGTGATAGAGCGCAAAAGACTCCAAGTGCCCATGATCACCAATATGATACACCTGCTGCATGACGCGAAGGTGTTCTTGAAGGTGGACCTCACAAAGGGATACCACCAAATCGAGATCGCACCTGAATCTCGGTATATCACCACCTTCGTCGCGCATCTGGGTCTATTCCAATATAAACGCCACAGCTTCGGTATCTCGTCTGCCACCAAGATATTTCAGGAGGAAATTCATAAGGTGATTCGGCACATCTTAACTACTCGGACGACATCCTCGTGTTTGGAAAATACAAAGAAGAGCACAACGTGGCCCTACACAGAGTCTGTTCAGCACTCGAAGCGGCTGGCCTAAGCCTCAACAAGTCCAAATGCGAGTTTGGCAAGGGCTCCCTTCGATTCTCTGACACATCTTTTCGGAGAGAGGGATGTGGCCCGACCCGGACAAGGTGGCAGCACTCAACACAGCCCAACCGCCACAAACCACCTGCAAATTGTGTTCCTTCTTAGGTCTCGCAAGATACTGCTCATGATATTATAAGGACTAGGCCACTGTCAGCAATCCCCTTCGACCGCTCGCCCGCAAGGATCAACCGTTTGAATGGTCGAGGGACTGCCAGAGTTCTTTTGAAACCATCCGTAACAACATTGCCATGGCAGAGGATATGGCATACTTTGATGCAAAAAGTAAGACCAAGGTGATTGTCGATGCCGTCGTGCTAGGGGCCATACTAAGCAGCGAGACCCCAAGGACCGGTCCAACGTATTCATCATCGCCTACGGCAGCAGAAGCCTCATGACCACAGAACAAGCATACTCCCAGGTAGAGAAAGAGAGCCTGGCGGTTGTGTGGGCCTACGAGTATTTCCACGTGTTCTTGTACTGAAAGACGTTCACGGTCGTCACAGACCACCAAGCCCTTCAGACAATCTACGGAGACTGAAAGGCCAGAATTCCCCCAGGATAGCCAGATGGGACCTGCATCTACAGGATTACAAATTTGACATTGTACATCGTCCTGGTAAAGAAGAAAACCCAGCAGACTATCTGTCTCTGCACCCCACAGGCCCAGCCCAAGCAGGACCATCCGTCGCTGATGCGTATATCAATTACATCATTTACTACCTACAGCCACTGCCGGCAGACTGGGCCAACCTCGCAGCCACATCAGAACAGGACATGGCTCTTGCCATCGCAAGCCACTGCATCAAGTCGGGAAAGACATCACTCCTGAAACACCAGGCCAGGA
Organism: Ambystoma mexicanum; assembly: GCF_040938575.1. Taxonomy (NCBI): domain Eukaryota; kingdom Metazoa; phylum Chordata; class Amphibia; order Caudata; family Ambystomatidae; genus Ambystoma; species Ambystoma mexicanum. The sequence continues at coordinate 444,121,417 of NC_090924.1, read as the reverse complement.
ATGAGAGTGAATCGGTGAAGGACGACATAAGATGCATGGACCTGGTACAGGACGAGCTGACAGTCCTCGATAACCACATTGTGATTAAGGGTTTCAAGGTAATCATACCTCAGTCACTACGTGAAAAGGCAGTCAGGCTGGTGCATGAATGCCACCGGGGGGTGTTGTCCACGAAGCGGCTCCTTCGACAAAAAGTGTGGTTCCCCAAGCTGGACGCCATGGTAGAGGAAATCATCGGCAAGTGCTCAGGATGACCCAGGTGGCTCAGCACCCGCACCCCAACCCGTTACAAATGTTCCCGCTCCCTGAGACCTTCTGGGAGAAACTAGCAGTGGATTTCTTTGAACCCCTTCGTAACGGCACATGCGTAGCTTTACTGATCGACGAGCACTCCCGTTTCCCAGACGCCCAGCTGGTCGAGAGTACGTCAGCCATATGTATAATTCTGGCCCTGGACAGCATGCTGTCAACATATGGGATTCCAAAAATCGTAATGTCAGATAACGGCCCACCGTTCGCCAGTCAGGACTTCTAAAAGTTTGCGAGGTACATGGGGTTCCAGCAGAGAAGGAGAACACCACGCTGGCCTCAAGCCAGTGGCATAGTAGAGAGATTTATGGCCAGCATCAAGAGAACACTACAAATAGCCACCCTTCTTAACAAGTCTTTTGAACAAGCACTATACCAACTGCTGTGCGAATACTGCCACACGCCACATAGCACCACAGGGGTTTGCCCCTCTGATCTAGTGTGCCAGAGAAACGTCAAAACAAGACTACCTGAAGGACCCACATCGTCACAACTGACTCTACTGGAACAGCAAGTGAGACACAGAGACCAGGAAGAGAAAAGTAAAATCAAGGACAGGGCGGACGGTCGACGAAGAGCCAGAGAATGTGTCATTGAACCAGGAGACTAGGTACTGGTATGCCAACAAAAGGGCCGGAAGGAGGACCCCACCTTCGCACCAGAACCCTTAGTCGTGACCAGCAAGAAGGGCACCATGATAACAGCCAGCGGAGACCGACAACGGTCCATAACAAGGAACTTGTCACATTTCAAGAAAATCGCGGCTGACCCACCCTTTGCGTGGGAGCACGCATTTGCAAGCCAAGAGGACAGATTCTCAGGTGAGCCATACCAAGGGGACGGCGAACAATCGGAAGAAGAAACCAGCAGTGAAGGAGAACCCGTGTCTCTGCCATGTCCTCCCGTGAGACCTCAGAGATGTTGTATAAAGCCCCAGAGACTGATCGAGGAAATGGGCTGATAAAACTGTGAATGATCTGTTACGTTAAAAAGGGGGAAGATGTCATGTTGCGACCTGCAGCCCTCCCTCATCGTTAGATGGGACGGCCCACGTTTGGGCCAAAAGACAGGAGAAGTGACGTCGAGGGTTAGGGAGGGAGGCGGGGGCGCGGCAGTTAGATCCGACACACAATAAAGTAGGTGTGCTTTAAGCCTCCTGTGCCCGTGTTGGTATTCACACCGAAGCCGCAGTCAGCATTGGCCACCAGAGCTTGGAAGCTCCGAGACCACAGCTCATGGCTCCCAAAAGATGGTGCGATGATGAGGGACAACAAGCACATGTTTGCAACAATAAAATCAAATTCCAGGCTGTTTTACGACAGAGAACTCAATTATGGGTAATGCCTCTGCAGCTCCCCGCACCCTCTGCCAGCCATGGACAGCAAAGCCTTTGCAGTGGGCTTACGCCGCAAGGGAGAGGCTCCTGGGAATGTATTCCTCAATGCTTCCTTCCACTCTCAGGTAGGGGATGGTGCTTACTGGACTCCTCTCGTCAGTCCCCGGGACAGCCACGGACAGCAGCGCCCTTACGCCGCAAGGGTGAGGCTCCTGGGAGTGGATCCCTCGCCGCTTTCTTCTGCTCCCAGGTAGGGGGCGGGGATTATTCCACTCCTCTCTACCAGGGACCGGGACAGCCACGGACACCAGCACCCTTGCAGCGGGCTGTCCTATATTATTTAACCCCTTGAATGCTAAGGGTGAGTATGTTTGCCCAGAATTCCCATACGTGCAGTACCGAGAGACATCTCAGTTTGTAGTGTAAGCCTCACTTCATTTTCTGAAGATGTGCTCACTAGGCCTGGACACGGTACCTTAGATAAACCAGAAACAGAGCAGTACACTATTCTACCATAGCTTACATGTTCTAGAATGTATGCCCCTGAGTGCACCCATCTTTCTTATGATGCCTCACTTCCCCCGTGAAAGCTTTGTGCCGTTTAGCCACTGTGAGACCATAACACATTTGCGGTTTACTGGTATGTTATGTTAGTCCGGGAAGCTAGAAAAGAGATATGGGGAGCAGGGACAAGGATGGGGGGAGCAGGAGAAGAAATGAAACAGCTTGATTTAATATCATGTCGATGGGTTGCTCAGTACGTATCCCACCCTACTAAGACCGCTTAGTAGAGCAATGGGCGAGCCTGATCGTGGGGATTATGAGAACGAGAGCGGAGAGGGAACATGGAATGGAGAAACTGTTTTTGATGGAGATACATGAATCATAATTGAGCAATACTTTAGGACAGAAAAGGGGTGGAGGGAAGAGATATCCCTAAAAATATGGAGAGTTGCCATCACACCCAAGAGACCAACCCACCCATCCAGTTTTCCTCTGCCCAGACGACTATCCTACACTCTGTCTTAAATTATGGGCAACAGTGGCACATGCCCTTTGCCCTTTCACCCAAGGGAACCAGTTTCCAAAATAAGTGGTGCCGGTTGACTCACCTGCTGCCTAACCCCAGTGCGCATCAACCTACACCAATGTGTTCACAGATTGGCATGACCTTACATTTCCGTTTATGAGGGCAACCGCCTGTTATACAAAAGGATCCATGTTTTTAATGTGTGGAGGATTAAATTACCATTCAGTGCCATGTGCTCAGAAAGCTGTGGTTATCTCTAAATAAGCGGTTGGGGCACCATTGTATATTTTCTTTGGCATCTTGCTATGTTACTTGCAATATGGCTATGAGGGTGGGTCAAAGGTCGACCTGTGGGCAGATTAACATCTGCATTGCTGCTCAAAATTGAGCAGATTTGACACTAGTTTTCTGTTTAGCTAATCCGGAATGGAGTAAACAAGTTTGTCTGTAATCCATATTACATAAGGATGTTTGCACTGGGCAAAAGAAAATCGGTTTGATTTTTGTTCTATGATTGCTAGATGACATAAAAAACAGATTGTGCCTCAAACTAAATCCAATCTTTCACACTGTAAAAGTTTAGCAACCTTTTTCTGTGTTCCTTATAACAAAAGCAGACTGCTTTCTATATCCAGAGAGCTCTACCAATAATCACATACGGTGGTGAAGCCGGTCTCAACCTTTCGCGGAAGGTCTGGGATAAGGTAGAAAGTAGGTCTTTGTGTGAACGTAAAATGCATGCAAAATCTCTAATTTTCAAAATCAGAACTGTCCAAAAGCTGGTATGTGCACATTTTTGCACTGGGCAATGTTCAGAAAAAACAATTGCCTGTCTATGCAGTTATGCGGCAACCGCTTGCTTTTTGGGAATCAGATGTGTATGGTACGCATAATGGGGTGCTCACACTGAAAATCAAGGGGAGCGGCTTCATGCACATGTAATGAACCTCTAATTGCCCAGTAGAGTCATTTCAAGGTTGTGGGCCTCATTACAACCCTGGCGTTGGACCATGGTGCTACTAGCACCATGGTCCAGGCCGGATTCCGCCATGGTGGATGGCGGATTTACTGCCCCATTCCAAGGTTGGCGGGGCGGTAAATCCCCATTCACCATGGCCCCTTCCCATTTTTGGCCCATAGGGCTCAATGGGAATGGGGAAGGCGCTAATTACGGCACCGTAAATTACGGTGCCATAATTAGCACCAAGGTCCCTTAGCGGAGTGTGAATCTGGCGTTAAGAGTTTAACGGCGCCGTAGCCTTTTACGGTGCCGTTAACCCCTTAACGCCAGGGTTGTAATGAGGCCCTATGTGTGCCCTACAGACACCCTATTCTGCAAGGTGGCATATGCAGCAGGATCGAACCAAGTGGACCTCACCTAAGACATCACCACCACCACGCTACTGCCAGGCGACCCTCCCTGAAGGACTGAGGGAAGTGCACCTCACGCAGGACAGGGTCTCGTGATTGCTACGTTGGCATGAATTCACCACTGTAATATTGCAAGGTGAAGTACACCTCAGACAAGACCAATCACCACTACTGCCCCAATAAATACAATTGTCTTTAATTAGACATTCTAGTTTAGTTTCAGCTTGTTTTCATTTGTGACTGCTGCTATGCCTCTCAAGATGTCCGGTTGCCTTTCTTCACAAAAGGATCTGCAACACCATGACGACTTCAGTGCCGGTTGCGCACAAATATTGCAATGTTCAAAGGCGTCCCTCACTGTAGGACTGAAACCAGTGTTCCTCAGGCAGGAAACCCTCACTGCAATACTGAAAGGGGATGCTGGCCGCAGGGATAACACAAAGGCGCCTCCTCACCCAAGATCATCACTTTAAACCTGCAATGTGACACCTACTGCAGGACAACATATCCTCCCAACGGACAGGAACCCATCACTGTAAAACTAAAAGGTGACCCATGCTGCTCCCCTTTTGACCAATGCTGCAGGATTAAAACACACCTGGCGTGCAAAGAGAAAAGCAGGAAACAAGCCCCCCTCCTGCTATGCCCCAGCCTAACGGAATACCGCCCCAGTCGCAATCCCCATGCCAACTCCTTCAGTTCAGGAAGAAAGTCAAGACCCTTCTCTTTATGGAATAAGTAGGGGTAACTAAGGATCCGCTACTCCTCGGTATCTACCATCCATGGACTATGAGATATCCAAGCCACGATAACCTGTGACCTCCCCTACACCGACCTCGGTTAACCCAAAATCACTTGTACAGCGCTCCATTGTCTCCTAGCTAGTTTTGTGCTATGAAACCCTAATACTAATACATAGACCTCACAAAAGACTTGATATCAGAGCAGGAATAACAAAATCAGAGTTGCTACATTTTCCCCTTGCTTATTCAAGACATTTCTATGTCCTATAAGTGATACATCTACAAGAGATTTCCTAGCCGTGGACAGCGTCTTGAACGGTGGCGCGGTGGACGATTTGCTCATGGACGACCTTTGCACTGCGGACGTACCTGTCGTGGACAAGCTCGTAGACAATGGGCCTCATTATGAGGAACGTGGTAAAAACCAATCCTTACCGGCATGGAGGCAATACTGCGTCCGAGTAGCACTGACGCCGCTAACAGCGGTCGATTACGAGAATGCATGCACGTGCGTACTGGCATGCCGGTAAACCCTGTACCGGCATGACGTAAACGACCCGCAAAACCCTGCTAGTGGCACCATGTAATGCGCTGACACCTCCTCCGCCTCCGTCCACCCCTGAATCACAGGACCGGCAATACCAGGCCCGGCAATACTGGAACCGGAAGTAACGTCATCGCACCGGAACGGGAAATCTAACGGTGGCCATCTTGAAAAACACAATCCATTGCAATCCTCCACACACAGGACCTGGATCCCCAAACCACCACATACATCGCCACCAGGATGCCAAAGGTCATCAAGAAAGGTGCCTCCTGTCAGCGCAAGGTGTGCTTCTCCAAGGACGAATTGAATATGTTGGCCGATACCCTGCCCCAGAATGCTGATGTGGTCTTTGCAGCAGACCTCAGGCGACCTGCTCAGATCAAGAAAAAGGAGATATGGGATGAAGTGGCCAGAAAGGTCAGTGCGGTCGGCACCACTGCCCGCACCGTCAAAGACGTGAAAAAGCAGTGGGATGACCTATGCCTCCAAGTGCAGAACATTCTATCTGCCAATCGGAGCCAGGGTCTGACAACAGGCGGCGGGGACCCCTCCCCCATCAAGCTCACCAGATGGGAGGAGACATGTGCCAGTACCACTGGCATGGAGGCCATTGGGGAGTCGGAGGCATGGAGCGTGGAGTACCGTCATCAGCAGATGGAGATGAGTGTCCACACAAACCACTGGAATACAAAGCATGATGATGGCCTACAAATGTGACAGCGACATAAGGTAATGCATGGCCCATCACACACACACATGGACACATCCCTGTCTAGATGCTGTCCCCAGCACTGTCACATCAACATGCATGCAGCATGCCAAGGCCATACCTGAAACACACCCCACATACAGCTAAACCGCATGTGTCACACTGCACACAGTCCACAACACAAAGGCATGTCACACAGCATACACCACCTCACACATGTGAGAACCTGACGTATGCCTGATTAACCCCCCCATATTGCAACCAACCTGCATGCCACAACTCCAAGACAGCAAACCATCACATGCATACAACTGCACTAATGCCAATGTATGCATGATGCATGTACAACCATCACTGATGCCGTGAATCTCTCAGTCCCCCACAGGCACAGAATCTGACAGCGATGGTGAGGACACAGCGGCACAGGCCATCCACAGCAAAGGCCACTAGCAAGCAGCAACTGCCACCCAAACCAATACCAACACAAGATACCAAGGCACAGGGGTGGCAAAGAACTGCCGCAAAACCAAGAGAAGAAACACAGGTGGAATCCACTGATACTGAGGCAGTGGCAGACGGGACCCTGTCAGCCGAAAACAGCTCCATAGGGGAGTCAGCTGCCACAGCGCCCCAGAGTGGAGATGAAGGACAGTGCCAGGTTAAGGAATGCCTACCTGAGGACAACAACCTGTCCATGGATGTGGTACACACACCAAGCCCCGAGAAAACCCCCCAGCACACCCCACTGAGCAGCCCAGATAGCACCCCACTGGACCAGTCAGGAGGAGAGGCAATCCAAGAGGCAGGAGTCCCCCAGAGGACAGACCTGCATTGGGCCCCTCGGCAGATGTCCCGTCCACCTCAACAGGCATCCGGGACGGTGAATGGCGCATGGTCCAAATGGAGGGGCGGCAGCAGGAGCTCACAGAGCTCATCAAGCAGTATGTTTCCGATGGTGCCTTGACAAGGCAGGAGGCACGTGAAAACACTGCAGCCATGACAGGGGCCATGGAGTCAAATACCAGGCTAATTTGCGAGGGGCTGTCAGCAGTGACACAGGTCCTGACCAGGATTGCCCAGGCCTTGGAGGTGCAGCGTCCTGCCCCAACAGTGGAACATGCGGGCACAGCGTTATTCACCAGCTCAACCCAAACGAGCCCCGTGCATAGGTCTACACGCACCACTTTGATATGTGGGGGAGTTGTGGGGGGAGGGGTTATGTGGGGGAGTTGTGGGGGAGTTGTGGGGGAGTTGTGGGGGGAGTGGGAGGGAGGAGGGCATGGGGGGAGGATGTGTGAGGTGGAGGGTCAATGCACTTTGTATATATCACCTGTTTAATACACCCGTTGTGTAAAAAAAAATTACATGACTGGACATTGCTCATTGGGTATGTGTGCTTTATTGGTTTACAGTGCACAGTGTCCATGTACCCCCACACCCAGTGCCCAGAGTCCCACATCCATGGCACCCTCTGCATCCATGTGTCTTAGAAAAATTGGCTTATGACAGCCTGGCACACAGCTAGTCCCTCATGTGCATCACCACCTGGCTGATGTGCAACCCGTTCTTCTTTATCATCTTCATCCTCACCTGGTGGTTGCTGGTCAATGTCAGGCGGCAGAGGCACGTTCCGTCGGATGCACATGTTGTGCAGCATGGCACATACCATGATGATCTTGCGCACCTTTTCATGCCCGTACAGGAGTGCCCCACCCGACCTGCTGAGGCAGCAAAACGTGCCTTCAACAGGCCAAAGGTCTGCTCAACCACTGCACGGGTACGGGTATGGGCCTAATTGTAGTCCTCTTCATGCCTGTTCTGCGGGTTCCGAAAAGGGGTGATGAGCCACAGATTCAAGGGATAGCCAGCATCACCTGATTGGGAGCAAAATGAGGAATGTGTGAGTCAATTTCTACCATGACACCTGTACTTGACACCCTCATGCCTGCAGATATTTGTTGTTGACATGCACATGTCCCTGGATGTCTGCACACATGTTAATTTGCCACAATGTGTGCTGTTCCATGGTCTACAGGTATGGGTTGTGTCGTCCAGATGTTGCAGGGTGTCCACTCCATGCTGGTGCTCATGTACTGTGGATGGCTACCGTTGTATTTGCAATCATATAGGTCATGTGGAGTGATTCGTATGTATTTTTACTTGCAGCATTGGCACAAGTTACATCATGATTTGTCATTCATCGGTTATTATTCCCATGGTGACAAGCAGTGCTACTGTGGTGGTGGGCCAGTGACAATCGGTGTATTCCCTTGGTGGGATTGATTTGTGCGCACTCATGGAGGCATGTCCTGTGTTGTGCTTTGCTGCGGTCATGTATATTGTGCATACCCACTGCATGTTGCTGCATTGTGTTGCAGAGGGTACCGTCTGATCATGTGCAGTGGACGTGTTGAGGGATGTGGACTGGTTGCAAGTCTGGCATATTGGCATTGGTGTGCAGCATCCATAATTTCTATGACGTTTAGGTGTCATGTTGAGGTTGGGACGTTTTGGGGCACAGTGTTTTGCAGTATGGGCATTGTCCAGTCACCACCCCAATCTCACCCAGGTGGTGTGTGCATCTCCTCCCCCACCATTACACTGCCATGTGCCTGTCATGCAATTTACCAAGCAGCCAGGCACGTCGTCCAGCATGTCGCTCCATGTAGCGTGGAGTTCCGCAGGACCATTGAATCATGAGTTAATCCGGGATATCGGGCACAACAATGTGTGATCAACCTGCTGGAGTCACATACCATCTGCACATTGACATAGTCGTATAGCTTACGATTGCGGTACGCCACCTCCATGGCATGTGCGACCACCAATTCCACATGGGTGAAGTAGAGGGCACCGATACAATTGGGCATGCCTGCCAGTGCGTGGAAGCCAATTTTAGTGAGAAAGATCTCCTGGGCAGTCCGTGGTAGGGATATGTACTCGCTTGTGGGGCAGGAGGGCATCCAGCACTTGGTTCAGCATGTGTGAAAAAAAAGGTTGTGATATGCCATGCATCTGCCCCACTATGTGCTGGTGGGTGCCTGTGGCCAGGAAGTGGAGCACAGACACTACCTTCCGTAGAGGGGGGATGGCGGTGCAGATTTCAATCAGGCTGACAATGTTGTCATGTATCATATCCACAATGGTGGTGATGGTGTCCCGGTCCAGGCGGTACAGGGTGTGGATCTGCACAGGAGTTAGGTTGAAAGGACTGGCTCTTTTGCGAGGGATTAGTGGCTGTCTGCATGTTACCACTGGCTGCACTGGTGGGACTTGCTGGGCCTGTCTCACCCTCCTTCTCCTCCTGCGTCTCCTCTGTTGTGCCTGTTGTAGTTGTTGCTCTTGGAATAGCAATGCAAGCATGTCCTCCAGCCCCAATATCGCAACAGCAAGTGGGATCATTTTGGTGTGGGAAGGGGTGTGGTGTGTGGGTGTGCTCCTTTTGTGCTGGGCCCGACTCCATTGCCTCCACCTGTGCTGATTATGTGCACCTGTGGCAGTTGTGAACACAGCACATTGCTATTAGCGGATGATCCGCGATGCCAGTAATGTCGGCATCGTAGTATCCCTAATTACCGCCTTCGACATGCCGGTAGGTGCATGTCCGCGTGACTTGTGATGTCCTCCTGTTAGTGGCATCCCAGTATTGTCGGCCTGAAAGGGCACATGCCCGCGCGCATGCTGGTACGGAAGGGCATGGTCTCAGGGGTGGCACTGATACCGGGATGTCTACTCGTAATGTACCAGAGCGGTAAGCAGTGCCGGTATTCCCTTACCAGCATCGTTTTTCCATTACTGCGTTCCTCGAAATGAGGGCCAATGTCTTGTCCAACTTAGTTGAGTTTTTCTCAACAGCTGACATGCTTACATCGACGAGGAGTGGATTAGTGTGGATTTAGGGTGCTTCTCAGCAATAGATGGGCCCCTCCTGATGTGTCTCAACTCTGATCTTGGTCCTGGGGGATGGGGGGTGGTGCCATGCCCCTTTCTACTGAAGAAGCTCTCCTTTTTGCTGGAGCATGCTTCTCAGGGTTATATGCAGAGAGGCTGGGGCTTTTCTGATAATGTCCTGAGGAATGGCTCCTGTTGTCTTCTAAATATAGAAGTCTTCTGTGCCTGTCCTGAAGGGCTTTCTGAGTGAAGGTTTGACATATTTAACAAGCCTCAGTGTCATGGCAATAAATGCATTCCTACTGAGGGTCCCTCAGCAAAATGTTTTTCTTGTCGGATCCTGAACAAACTTTGAAGAGGGACATTTAAATGTAACTCTTTGAAGTATCTTCACTGCTTACCTCAACCATGGCCATGGGGAGCCAGGTGAAGTCTTAGTTGTGGTTATTAACCAGCAGCTGAAAAGCACACTATCTGGTAGAGTAGATCTTAATTTCCTAAAACATATGTAAATTGTGGAACGGCCATTACAATTTTGAAGTTTGTAGTAAAACGAAGCTCGGAGAGCGCTGAGGATTTCCTAGTCACTTAGACTGCGATGAAAAATCTGAAGATGGTTGCCGGTGTGGAGCTAAAGCCTTGCCACCTCATCGGCTGGGAGGAAAAGGACCAAAATGAGGTGGATTGGCTACAAATGGAGGAGTCTCTAAGGCTTTATTAGCAATGTCCATTGCTTTATATGTGATAGTTTATATATAATCTATGAAATCTCCAATGCTGGAGAACTATAATTCACAGCAAGATGAGACAATTGTGGTGTTCCAGGACCCCACATCAGTTCACTAACAATGCCCTATGTGACGAATTGATGAAATTCACCACCCCCCCTCTCTCTGCAGACCCCCCTGTGAGGCTACATGGTTGAGCCTGCACCCCCATGCCCTCCCTAGGGGTAGAGGCAAGTGGGACCTCACCGGGAGAGACTACCCCTTAGGGTACAAGGACTCCATTCCCATGAGGAACTCCCTTAAGGGATGCATACTATGGCCTACATGGGTGTTATGATCGTGAAGACGAATCATCACAATTTTACTTACTTCAAGATGGCCGCACCGGGGTGTGACAGAAGACCCAGCAACGGTCTAGTTGTTCCTCCTCTTCGAGCAACGCAGGATCCGGAAGTCACTTCCTCTTCGGTATATCAGCCGGGAGATCCTGAGGACCAGTGCATTGCTACTCTCATAGGAGTACCCAAACGCTTAGTGAGTTTAGCGATCCTGCCTTACGATCTATCCTTGTTTCCCATTCCTTTTTATTCATTTAACCATCCTTACCTCCGTTTTTTGTTCTTCCATCTGTCTACTTACAGCCTGCAGCAAATAATCAGACCGAGGCATTTGAAACCGAAATCTCCAAGACACGCCCTCCTTGTGCGCGACTTTTCACGGTTTCGTCTCACGTTCCCTTGGAAGGTACACTTTCCATCTAGTTCCATTCTCTTGCCACCATCCATTATATTCTGCAAGGTTTAAGTATCATACTTGTTATTACAGCTCAGTCCTCTACATTCGAAAAGCCGGTTCTTTGCCTCAGACAGTTGAATGCCTTCACGTAAAGGACATATCCTCTTTTTCTGTCTAATCCTCCTTCAACCTGTATCCCTTCTAATCTTGTGTTTACCTCTACAGTATTGAGAACAGACGGACTCTTCTTTCCCTGATACTAGACGTTTCTGTCTAGACATTCTTATGGTAATTTCGATCTTTTCAGTACACTAGTACTCCTGGCTGTGTCCTTTTACTCTTTCCACCCTGAAGCTGATTCCTGTGTCTCTATTTTCAATACCTCTTCAGCATCAAAACAGCAAGTAAGGAAACATCAGAAATTCGAGACAGATCTTCAGTCCCTTCCTGCCCGTCTCGGTAAAACAACTCTCCCCAGCAGCTCTTCCCAGGGTTTTTTCCCCCGTGAGGGTTTCCCTGTTATCCCTCCGGTGGCCAAGTGTTTAAACTGGGCTCCGGAGGGGTTTCCAGGGGGATTTCTATAATCTGCTGGGAAACCGATTGATCTTCCACACTTCATTCTTAAAACCTCCTATACCCGATTGGAAAGGATCCAACCATTCATCCAGGTTCAGGTAGGAGATTCTACGTTCCATTTTTGTTGCAATATATAAAGGCTGAATCATTTCCGAAAACAAGGTTGTCTTGATTATAACAGTTAACAGTTAGCAACGCCCAAAAAAGTTCAGAAGCTACTGCCTTTAGTTATTGCAGCAAAGAGCCGAGGAATCTCTCTAATTGGATCCCCAACAACAACAGCAGATCCAACAGTTAATTGCCGCAGTTCAATCCTTAACCACTGAGGTTCAGCAACTCCAGCAGGAGAATGCTGCCCTAAGGCAAAATCAACAGCAGGCAGCACAACAGACTGCACAACAGGTAGCTCAGCAAGTAGCACAACATGCTGCTGCTTCTCGTATTCCTCACTGTTCTGAGGTCCCTCCAGGACCCCTTCCAGGAGGACAATTCGATGGGAATCCACACAAGGTGAAGGAATTCTTAGATTCCTGTACCGTACAATTTGCATTCAAAAATGCCTTTTTTCATACTGATAGGGACCGCGTGGGTTACATGGTATCCCAAATGACTGGCCCAGCATTAGCCTGGGCTACACCTCTAATTACCAGCAACAATCCCATATTAGACTCTTATACGGCTTTTTGTAATAGTATACGTACGATGTTTGGCCAACAAGAAATCCGTGTGGCTTCCCAGGAACACTTACTGGACTTGAAGCAGGGGAACTTAGACATAATGGCCTATATAACCAAGTTTAAACAGATGGCCAGTGAAACTACCTGGTCTGACGATGCTCAGGTAACGATCTTTAGGAGAGGGTTGTCAGAAGAATTAAAGGATGAAGTTTCCAGGGTCCCACGCCCTACATCTCTGACTGAGTTCATCGCTTTGGTTCTTCAAATTGACTATCGGATGAAGGAACGCATGTGTGAAAGAAGGAAAGGACGATTGCCTCGTTTTTCCTCTAGTTCTAGCCTTCCTTCCTCTCCATGGGTTCCTCCTGCTGAGGAACCTATGCAACTGGGTACCACGGCCAGGGGTCCCCTTTCTCCCGAAGAACAGAATCGAAGGAGATCCCTTGGTCTATGCAGGTATTGTGTTTCCAAAACCCACACCGTACAGGAGTGCCCAATTACACCACCAAGAAGATTGGGAAACGCCAGCGCCCGGCCGTAAGGGGATCCACGGTTCAGGATCCTAAGATAGAGCAAGGTTCCTCACAAATTATCCACTCCTCTACGTGTACTAATCCCTCGGATAATACCATGGTGGTGCTTAAGGTATCTCTAGCCTTTGGGGATCAAATCCTACAAGATATTTTGGTTCTTATTGACTGTGGTGCCGCCGGGAATTTCATTGACAATCACTGGACTTCTTCTCACGGTATTCCATGGTCTTGCAAGACAGAATCCATTCCTGTGGAAAGTGTGGATGGGAGTCCTTTGATCTCAGGACCCATCACTGACCACACCGGTCCCATACTGATGTCTATCTCGGCCCACCAAGAAATCATAGTTTTAGACATCATACGGGCAGCCCATCACCCGATTATCTTGGGCCTACCATGGCTCAGGATACATAACCCCTTCATCAACTGGACAGCAGGGTCCTTCTTTTTGGGGTCTGAATTTTGTCTAAAACACTGCATTAAGAGTCAACAGAAGGTTCAGTTAGATACTGATTCTGCCTCTCCAAGAGCTCAGGGGGTTACAACACTCAACCTAATCACAGGCCTTCCCAACATTTATCATCAATACCAAGATGTATTTTCCTCCTCAGAGTACTCCCAGTTACCACCCCATAGGCGGGACGATTGTGCAATCGAGCTGATACCTGACCAGCCGCTACCATTTGGCCGAATGTATATTCTATCTAATTCTGAAAAGGATGTGCTGCGTGAATATCTCAGGGTAAACCTTATGAATGGTTTAATCACCGAATCTACATCACCTGCAGCCGCTTCCCTGTTCTTTGTATCCAAACGAAACTCAACTGAACTTCGCCCCTGCATAGATTTCCAGGGCCTCAATAAAATCACCATACCGGATAAATATCCGATGCCCCTTATACCAGATATCCTGGAGGCAGTTAAGGGGGCTAATATATACACCAAATTGGATCTCAAGGGAGCATATCATCTGATAAGAATAAAAGCAGGAGACGAATGGAAGACGGCATTCCGGACGCCATTTGGTCACTACCAATACCGGGTTATGCCTTTTGGACTCTCTAACGCTCCAGCCATATTTCAGCGTTTCATGGACCACCTCTTCACTGATTTACTCTTACATAACGTAATAGTATACCTGGATGATATTTTGATCTTCTCCTACTCCTTACAGGATCACGTCAGCCATGTGGAAGAGGTTCTCCGTCGTCTTCATCAGAATTACCTTTTTTGTAAATTGGAGAAATGCTCTTTTCACCAACCCCAGGTCACCTACCTAGGTTACGTTCTATCTTGCAAGGGTATAGCTATGGATCCTGACAAGATTTCTGCTATACAGGATTGGCCCGTTCCTACCTCCGTGAAAGATATCCAGCGGTTTATCGGCTTCGCCAATTTTTACCGGCGGTTTATCCCGGGGTTTTCTAGATTGACCCAACCTATGACTAACCTTTTCAAAAAAGGTATGGCTTTTTCTTGGTCTGAGAAGACTGACCAAGTCTTTAGAAGGCTCAAAGATCTATTCACATCAGCTCCTATCCTGCTTACACCTGATCAAAACCGTCAATTTGTCGTGGAGATTGATGCATCACAATATGCTTTAGGAGCTGTTCTTCTTCAAACTGATGATTACCAGCAAGAACATCCCGTGGCATACTTATCAAAGGCATTGGCACCTGCTGAACTAAATTATACTGTGTTAGAGAAGGAATTGTTAACCATCAAACAGGCTTTTGAAGAGTGGCGTCATCTATTACTTGGAGCTAAGTACCCAGTTGAAGTACGAACAGACCATCACAATCTTCGTATTCTACAGTACGCCCAGACGTGTAACAGCCGCCAGGCCCGGTGGGCTCATTTCTTCTCTCCATTCAGAATTACTTTCACTTTTATACCGGGGAAAGATAACCTTATCGCTGATGCTCTATCGCGCAAGGAACAACTTCCCGATGATTTCTTTAGATCAGAACCAATTTTTCCCAGAAGGGCTTTAGGTTTACATATCGATCCTGATTTTTTATCTCGACTGAGGACTCAATCCAAATCAGTAGGAACATCTGGATCTGAATCACCACTATGTACACAACCAGCATTGGTCAAGGAAGATGGATGTTATTTTTATGGTAATCGGGCATTCATTCCTACAACCCCCCTTCAGAAGGAGGTCTTGGATATGTGTCACAAGTCCAAGGTGGCAGGACATCGTGGAATCACTTCCACATTAGAAATGGTTTCGCGTTGGTTCTGGTGGCCCACACTACGGGAGGACATAAAGAAATACATTGGGTCTTGTCCTGTTTGCCTGCAAAATAAATCACCACGAAAACCAGCGTTAGGGTTGTTGGTGAAGATGCCTCTACCTTCCCGTCCTTGGCAGATAATCTCAATGGATTTCATCGTTCACCTTCCACCTTCAAAAGGATGTTCAGCTATCATGGTGGTGATAGACTCATTGACAAAAATGGCTCACTTTGTTCCCCTCGCTGGGGTTCCTTCGGCGGCCCTGATGGCACGAGTCTTTATTAATCACATTTTCTCATTACATGGCTTGCCAGAAACAATCATATCTGATCGTGGGACACAATATACATCTCTCTACTGGAAACACATCTGTCGGCATCTTGGGATTTCTCGAGCTCTCAGTTCTGGTTATCACCCCCAGTCCAATGGGCAGACAGAACGACTCAATCAGACTCTGGAAGGATACCTTAGAAATTACATTTCTGCGGCTCAAGATAACTGGAAAGACCTACTTCCATTGACAGAGTACACCTATAACAACTCTTACCACTCCGCCATTCACACCTCTCCTTTTTTTTGCTCCTATGGATTCAGTCCTTCATCATTCCCTACATTAAAAAGGTCGGAACAGAAATTTCCTGACGTCGATCATTTAATGGATCAAATTCGGCAAGGCCACAAGATGGCAAAAGACACCTTGTTGCAGTCCCAGGAGAAAATGAAAAAGTTTGCTGATCGCTCTCGTACCCCAGCACCTAGTATCAAAACAGGACACTGGGTGTGGTTATCCACACGGTATCTTCCTAGATACCTTGTTCCATCCAAGCTCTCACCTAGGTATTTCGGTCCATTCCGGGTGGCTACTCCCATTGGCAGTGCGGCCTTCAGACTCATTCTCCCTAACACCTGGTCGCGTATTCACCCTGTCTTTCATGTGTCTCAATTGAAACCAGACAATCGAAGCTCTTTTCATCCAACTGTAACCACTCGCCCTCCTCCAATTTTTGTCTCATCAGGACCTGAGTTCGAGGTAAAAGGAATTTGTGACTCTCGCATTCACCGAGGTCATCTACAATACTTGGTTGATTGGAAGGGATATTCTCCCTCAGACCGCACCTGGGAACCTGAAGATGCAGTACATGCACCTCGCCTCTTAAAACAATTCCATCACAGACACCCAGACAAGCTGGGAGGATCTGGACTTAAAAGGGGGCATACTGTTATGATCGTGAAGACGAATCATCCCGTTTTTACTTACTTCAAGATGGCCGCACCGGAGTGTGACAGAAGACCCAGCAACGGTCTAGTTGTTCCTCCTCTTCGAGCAACGCAGGATCCAGAAGTCACTTCCTCTTCGGTATATCAGCCGGGAGATCCTGAGGACCAGTGCGTTGCTACTCTCATAGGAGTACCCAAACGCTTAGTGAGTTTAGCAATCCTGCCTTACGATCTATCCTTGTTTCCCATTCCTTTTTATTCATTTATCCATCCTTACCTCCGTTTTTTGTTCTTCCATCTGTCTACTTACAGCCTGCAGCAAATAATCAGACTGAGGCATTTGAAACCGAAATCTCCAAGACACGCCCTCCTTGTGCGCGACTTTTCACGGTTTCGTCTCACGTTCCCTTGGAAGGTAGACTTTCCATCTAGTTCCATTCTCTTGCCACCATCCATTATATTCTGCACGGTTTAAGTATCGTACTTGTTATTACAGCTCAGTCCTCTACATTCGAAAAGCCGGTTCTTTGCTTCAGACAGTTGAATGCCTTCACGTAAGGGACATATCCTCTTTTTCTGTCTAATCCTCCTTCAACCTGTATCCCTTCTAATCTTCTGTTTACCTCTACAGTATTGAGAACAGACGGACTCTTCTTTCCCTGATACTAGACGTTTCTGTCTAGACATTCTTATGGTAATTTCGATCTTTTCAGTACACTAGTACTCCTGGCTGTGTCCTTTTACTCTTTCCACCCTGAAGCTGATTCCTGTGTCTCTATTTTCAATACCTCTTCAGCATCAAAACAGCAAGTAAGGAAACATCAGAAATTTGAGACGGATCTTCAGTCCCATCCTGCCCGTCTCGGTAAAACAACGCTCCCCAGCAGCTCTTCCCAGGGTTTTTTCCCCCGTGAGGGTTTCCCTGTTATCCCTCCGGTGGCCAAGTGTTTAAACTGGGCTCCGGAGGGGTTTCCAGGGGGATTTCTATAATCTGCTGGGAAACCGATTGATATTCCACACTTCATTCTTAAAACCTCCTATACCCGATTGGAAAGGATCCAACCATTCATCCAGGTTCAGGTAGGAGATTCTACGTTCCATTTTTGTTGCCATATATAAAGGCTGAATCATTTCCGAAAACAAGGTTGTCTTGATTATAACAGTTAACAGTTAACAATGGGGTGTTTAACAATACCAGACCCTATGAAGTACCAAGACTGGGACAACAAAACTATAATACCAGAGCCTGTGAGTCATCAAAACTGGTATGAAGAAACTACAGTATCAGAAACTGTGTAGTGTCAAAACTGGGACGAAGAAACTCCTAATAGATGCTGTTATCTTATAAGAAAAGATCATGTCCCTTTAAACCAGAATGCCCAATCCACTGGGATGAGTACGTGGATAAATTAGCATTCAGAGAAAGATGAACAAAAAGGAGAGAGAGAGAATACGTCAGCTGGAGCAGGACCCAAGCTACATCAACCTTGATGGAGAAGGAAACCCAGAAGCCAGATAGTTTCAAACTTGTTTAAATACGGTACGCCAGAGCTACAATAAACCTGAAGCACGAGAGAATGGAAGGGCAGCATCCCAGTAGAAGGTGGTGGCGGGAACACAGATGGGAATCTGTGGTGGACAACAGGTCCAGGCAACATTGCCAATACCACCGGCACGTGAAGGCTGCAGGGTTTACTGTAACTCAATGGAGGACTGGACACCGTGAAGAGACAGGAAACCGCAAGGAGAGCGATGCCAAAGAAAAAACATTGTCAGTGATCGATGAACCGGAAAAGGGTCTCCAAGGAAGAACGCTCTCGAAGACCTTCTCCTACCACAAAGAACGTAACAGGGAGAATGTGAGGCCTGCAAGGACCCAAGGGGAATCATTATATCACTCAGTTAACTCGTCCCAACTAAGTCTGAAACAGAGTTAAACTTAAAACAAAAGAAGAACACCTGTTGTAACTTTAGAAAAAGAACTGTTGAGCAGCTAAATAATGAGAGAAGAATGGAAATAAATAACCTGGGAAAAGGGGAAAGTAAATCGACATGTTGTCAAAACTAATATAAGCTTGAAGAGGAAGCAAGATATGGAAAAGAGCTTAGAGAAAGTAGGCTATTGAATCACATATCAAGTAAAGCCCAACAAAGGGTACGACGTTTATTCATTGCCCATTTTCTTCCGCAGCACTTTTTGCATAAACGGTTTTGCCGGAAAAAAAACATCGGAAAATATGGGGTATGGCATATAAGGGGTAGGGTGGGGTGGTGATAAGGGGAAAAAATAATACTGGAATGGGTTTTGGGGGACCCCACAAACAAAAATTTTAAATTTATGTTTTTTTTGGCAAAAGATATTTGGAATAAAGTGCTCCGAAAAAGAAAACAGGCGGTGAATGAACATCGCACCCAACAAAGGTCTGTTAACCTTCAAGGATAAACTGAGAACCAGAGACAAGAAAGTAGAACTAATAAGAGCATCCCAAGAAGGATATCTACAGAGAAGGGCAATCCCAATAACCCAACTAAGGAACTGAAGAGTTTAATCCAAGAAGTCACAAAAGACTATTTGCGCACCACCTACCAAAAAGACTGGTACTAGAAGTACCCTCAGGAGAAGAGAGTCATTCTCCAGACCTAAGTTAGTTTGTATAGTGGTAGGGTCAGGAAAAAGGAAGTTTTGGACAGCGGACCTATAACTTTTGAACATTCCCGACTGACTGACAAGCACCATAGCGAATAACATAGGCAGGGACCACCAATAGTGATAGGGAAAGATATGCTTTGACCGCAGTGGGTCCGTGCCCTTCTTTTGATTCACCAGACCATATAAAGTGGGCATCAACTTTCATGTGAACATGCTAGTACTAGATGATGCAAGGAAGATTTGATATTTGAAGGCCATATGCTCATTTACGGAATAGAAATGATTCATGCCTTACGAATTACCTCTAGGAAAACTAGTAGCTTGCCGCTCAGTGGTTTCCTACACGTTTGAAAGCTGAATAGCAGAGCTCACAATTTTAGGCATACCACAAACCTACCAACCGAGTGTGGCTCCCAGTTGCAAAATGTAGAAATAATACCACATACAGAGCCATATGCAGGCTTAGAAGGTGGTTGTTTCAGCAGAACAGATTGAAATTCTCATAGATTACATCGCATTTTATGCTGCCAGCATGATGCCCTCTTACACACTTGACATGTATCCTTTCATTCTTAGTTTGCCTTCCCTTGAGCCATTTAACCCTGACTGGCAACACACTCTCTAGTGAGATGGAGGGACAGGGAGAGCTCGAGAGAACACGAATGTGAGAAAGAGAGATCAATAATGAAAAGATTGATGAAGCAGTACAGAGGGGAGGCTGGAGAAACTGTGGATATGGAACGAGGGACAACAGACAAGAGACGAGGGAGGAGACACTAGAGAGAGGAAGATGGACTAGAACATGAGGCTGGGATGAAAGACGAGCACAAGGACAAGGGACTGTGGCAAATAAGATGGACTATGATGAGGATGAGGAAGAGGCACTAGTATGAGAAAAAAGCCCAAGAAAGAGGGAGAGGATGAGAGAGAAAGAGGGACTAGGATGGGGAAGAGGGGTTAGGAAGAGGAAGAAGAGGGATAATGACAAGGAAGAGGGATCAGGGAAAGAAGAGGGACTAGGATGAGGAAGAAGGGCAAGGAAGAGAAAGTAGGATGAGGAAGAGTGACTTTGGAAGATGGATAAGCTAGAGGGAGATGGATGAGGAAGTGGGACTAGGATGAGACAGGGAGCCTAGAATTAGGAAGAAGGACTAGGACGAGGAAGAGGAAGTATAATGTAGGAAGAGGGAGTAGGAACATGATGAGAAATAGGGATTAGGACAAGGAAGAGGGAGTGGGAGGGGAATGAGGAGGAGCGACTAGTTCAAGGAGGAGTGACTAGTATGAGAAAGAGTAAGAGTGACTAGGATCAGGAAGAGGGTCAAGGATGAAGAGGGAGGAGGAAAAGGGATTATGGCGAGGAAGAGTGACCAGGACCATTAACAGCGCCTAGAATGTGAAAGAGTAAGAGAATGCGGAACTAGGATGCGAAAAAGAAAGAGGGACCAGGAAGAGTGAATAGTTAGCGGAAGATGGTCTAGGACAGGGTGATGGATAAGGAGCATGACTCAAGTTACATTAATTACAGGGCTCTGGAGTTGTTTTGCTTGCAAAAGAAAGTATGACTAGCGGCAGGACACAGAAAGTAACAACCTGTGATGCAGATAACACATGCCAGCATTGCCAGTTACTATAGCAACAACATATTCTGCTTCTCAAAACCCTTCCCTTCTCTCTCACCTCTCTGTAGCATTGTTTTGGTCACAAGGTGGCACTAAAGCACCACAATATGTGTCAAACCAAACTAAACAGACCTGGAGTGGCTCTTAATACATATATCAATATGCATCATTATTAACACAATATGCAGATAACATTGATTAGAACGCCTTAGCTAAACTAAACGGTGGCCAATTAAATTTTTGGTCAATTAAACACAGTTCCCTTGAACAGTGGTAAAAGAATATTGTGGTACATTTTAATTTGTTGCACATTTACCTGTTTTTTTCTTTTGGAATCTTCTTTACACATTGTTTCTAACACCTTTAAGCACTACAGTGGAGCCATCCTGCATACTATGGGGACTTCCTCACCCCAAAACTATGTGCGGCGCGGCGCCGCGCCAGCCCCGTCCTGGCTGTGCTCCTTGCCCTGCGGGACAAGTCCACGAGAGCCGACTTTCATGGAGAGGGAAGGGACAGGACGCTTCTGAGAGCGGGAGATGGGCGGGGAATCACCCTCCTCAAATAAAGGGACATGTTACAGTCCCGCTGACAGGCGGTCACTCCTGTTTGGGACAAGGGGCATGAAGAGCAACTTGCGGGACAGGAAACGGAGGAACACGAAACGGGTAGAATAGGGTTTCGGGTGGCATTTGCGCACCAGTGAATTTTCACTGTTCATGCATTGAATGATAAACTGATGTAACAATGAACGATATTTTATGTCCAGTGTATTTCAGAAACGTATCCTTGCACTGTTTTTTTGGAGTGGATCAGTCTTGTTTGTTGTTTCGGCCGTCCTTTGTGCATGTCCCCCTGATAAAATGATTGTTTAAGACAGCAGTATGGCCTGTCTGAGTCTGCGCCATATAACCATGGGCCAAAGGCAGGCTGCCCTACTATTAGGCAGAATCATCTGCAGTACCCTTAGGGAACACTACAGACAAGTCCATAAGTGGTAGTACAATTTCACCTTTGGTACAAGCCTGTACTACACAGTTATAGTGGTAGCAGTAGCGGAGCCGCCAGACTTATCTCAAGAGCAAATGAGCAGTGATAGGAATTACACAAAGGACTACAATTACTGTGACTCAAACAAACACTGACTCAAGGTTTCTGGTTAAAAAAAATAAGTACATTTATTTTTTAAACCATCTGTTCACAAAACACTTCACTTCTATTAAACAAAACCACACTCTAAAATATACTACACACAATTGTAACCGTAGTCAAACACACTTAGCACATTGAATAAAAACCAAGGCAAACGGGATAAAAATCGTAGGCAATACTTTTGTAAAGGCACATGCATCACAGGACGTGTTCAAAAAGACAGATAAAGTCAATAGGCCTGCGCCAGTGTCAAATGGAGCAGGGCTCTGTTGTCGAGGATCACACAATCACAACAGTTCGAGATTAACGTTGCCAGGAGTACTTGGATATTGTCAAAGGGAGGCAAAAGTTATAAGAGGGAAGGAAGAAAGGACAAGCCTTCGGCAAGGAAAGGGGTTCACCCCGATTCCTCAAGGTTGGACGGAGAGAACGACCAAATGGACACAGTACCTTATTCAAATGAAGAAAAGCTGGGACTATGGCAATTGTTCCTGGTAGTTCCTGCAGACTCATGGTTCCTGTAGCTTCAGTCGTGGGGACAAGGAGGAGGACTTCTGGAGCGATCTGCACTACCCAGGGACGAGGCCAGCAGCAGCAAAGCAACAGTGAATAAAAGGTGCGCTCCTTTAAAACAGGAGAGGGCTCTCCTTATGGCTATCCGGACCACTACAGCTTCGTGCAGCGATTTCCACCCAGAAGGGAATTCTCTGGCTGTAGAAGGTGAGCTGGTTGATCCCACCAGGCTCAAGGGAAGAAGACTCTGCACTGGATCTTCTCTGTCGTTGAAGGGTAGATAGCTCTGGACTGCAGCAGGGCTTCACCGAGACTCGGGAGTTGCAGCAGCCATCTTCTTCTCCACTTCTCTTCGGTTCTTGCAGTTCCAGTGGTGACTTTGACTTCCAGCCCAAGAGTGCTGCCTTTTAATGCGAAAATCCCCCATTCACACAGACTGGCTGTCAATCACACAGCAGGGGGGTTGTCCAGCCCAGACAACCACCTCAGCCAATGGACACCAAGTGCGACTTGGTTCTCCTAGGAGACCCTGTGCAGGGGGTTACTAAACCCCTCCCTCACATTCAGCCTACCTAGACACCCAGACGCCAAAGGAGGGCTTCTTCGTAGAAGCCCGCCAAAGGACGACGAACAAAGAAGGCAAACCACGTTTGCCGCGCAAAGTAAAACACAAGAAGGGTATTAACAAAAAGAAATGCCAATTAAACCCGGCCGGAGCCAAAAGAAAATGTATTTGGTCAAGCAGGTTTATTTTCGAGGCTAATACAATAGCCTAAAACAGTACCACGTTTATATAGTATAATCGCGGTAGAAAAGTTAGGGTAGATACCACTGCCACCAGCCAAGTCTTAATGTTAAGGGAGCGAAACAAGGCTCCAGGAGGTACAGACAAAAAGGGATCAGGGTTAACCTTTTTCAATACTCCATGTAAGATGGGGTGTACTGGGTTTGTAGGTTAAATGACTACTTAAAGTAAATAGCAACTTTACCTGTTTCTGGGGGACAGTAGTCAGCCCCAGAAAAATGGAGTCAGTGGGAAGTCTTAGAGACAACCCTGTGTCACTGCACTGAAGGTGCTGTGTAACACACACAAGAAGTTGGGCTCATAGAGTGGTGTGGCTCCAGAGCCCAAGATCACACAAATAGTAGAAATACATAAGGCAAAACACATGTAAGAGTGGGAAAAAGGTTCACACTCTTACCAGGTGGAAAAAATAAACCCCAGAAATCCAGCAAAGCTGCTGAGGGACTCACTAGGTAAGGGAAATTAGCCATAAATGAGAATTCTCCCTAACACTCGCCCCCCATACTAAGGGACAGGAGGATTTAATCCACTCCTGGATGGATCTCATACCTCTAGTCGGTTATGAACATCCTAGAGAGACCATCAGCATTTTGGTGGTGACTTCCTGCTCTGTGCTCAATGGTAAAATCAAACCCTTGCAGACAGATTGACCATATTAGTAGTTAAGGGTTTCCCCCTTTCATTTGCATCAGCCATCTCAAGGGTTGGTGGTCAGTCTGAATAATGAAAGTAGAGCCATACAAGTATGGTCTAAACTTCTTCTGTGCCCAAACAATAGCAAATCAATCGTGTTCTATTGTTGCCCACCTTGTCTCAGGATCCTTTAACTTCCTGCTGATGAAACAAAGGGGATGTTCCCTACCTTTCTCATCCAGTTGACTAAGGACTGCAATTATACCTGCATTTGAAGCATCAGTGTGTACAATGAAGGGTTGGTGGTAGTCAGGAGCTCTTAGGACTGGAGCTTGACAAAGGGCTTTCTTCAGGCCTTCAGAGGCTTGAGTGCACTCCTCATTCCATTTGACCTTCTTAGGAAATTTTGGAGAGGAGATAACATTCAGTGGAGAAGCTATGGACCCATAGTTCTCTATGAAGTTCCTGTAGTACCCAGTGAGACCTAGGAAGGCTCTCACTTGGGTTTGAGTAGTAGGGGTGGCCCAGTTTTGTACAGCCTGTACTTTGCTAGGCAATGGCCTTATTTCACCTCCTCCTACCTCATGTCCAAGGTAGACCACTTGACTCTGACCGATTTGACATTTACTTGCCTTTATGGTCAGATGGGCCTGTTCAAGAGCCTTCAAAACATACCCTAGATGATCAATATGTTCTTTCCATGTAGGGCTGAACACTGCAATGTCATCCAAGTATGTTCCTTCCCATTCAGAACTTGATTGATCATCCTCTGAAATGTAGCAGGTGCATTCTTCAGTCCAAAGGCATTACCTTAAACTGGTAGAGACCTGCTGGGGTGGAGAATGCAGGTTTCTCCTTGGCATGGTCTGTCAAAGCTATTTTCCAATAGCCTGAAGTTAGGTCAAATGTGCTGAGGTACTTGGCTGCACCAAGTTTATCCACCAGTTCATCTGTCCTAGATAAAGGATGGGCATCATTCTTTGTGACTGCATTTAGAGCTCTATAGTCCACGCAGAATCTCAACTCCTTGGATACTGCTTTTGGTACAAGCACAACTGGGCTAGACTATGGACTAGTAGAGGGTTCTCTCACCCCAAGATCAAGCATCTTGTTGACCTCATTCCTTATATGGGTTCTTACATTGTCCGACATTCTGTACCCCTTGCTTTTCACAGGAAAACAGTCACCAGTGAGGATATCATGCTGGCCCCAGGGGGTCAAGCCTGGTGAAAGTGAGAACTGGGAGGCACACTGATTCAACAGTAATTTGCACTCATCCTGCTGGTCAGATGTTAGACTGGAAGAGAGATTAACTCCTTCCACTTTCTAATCTAAAGGTAAGCCTCTGAGGAGGTCAGGCAGAGGTTCACTCTCCTCCTCCTCTTCAGCTGAAGCTACAAGCAAAGCTCCTATTTCAGGTCATAAGCCTTTAAACGGTTGGTGTGAAAGACTCTGGGAGCCTCCTTAGGATTGCCTAAGTCCACCAGATAGTTCACCTCTCCAGGTTTACCCACAACTTTGAAGGGGCCTATCCATTTGTTCTCCAAGGCCCTCTGCCTTGTGGGCACCATAACAAGAACAAGCTGGTCTTGAGTAAACTCATCCATGTTAGCCTCCTGGTCATGCCAATGTTTGACCAGAGCTTGACCAGCTTTCAAGTTATCACTTGCCTCTGCCATCATGTGTGACATTCTCCTCCAGAGACCTATGACATAGTCAGTCACTCTGACTGGTTTGAGGGCCAATTGACCTCTGACTGGATGGCCATAGAGAAGTTCAAAGGTACTGTAACCTACTCCCTCCTGAGGGACTTCTCTATATGCAAAGAGAAGGCATGGCAGTAGAAGGTCCCACTTTCATTTAAGGGGCTCTTCTAAAGCACCTATCATGCTCTTCATAGTTCTGTTAAACCTCTCCACCTGTCCATTTGTTTGTGGATGGTAGGCAGTAGAGAACTTGTAAGTGACTCCACAGTTTTTCCTCATGGCTTGCATGTAGTGGGACATAAAATTGAATCCCCTGTCAGATATCACTTCCTTAGGAAAACCTACTCTGGTAGAAATACCAAGTAGGGCCTTAGCCACAGCCTGAGCTGTAACAGTCCTCATAGGTATTGCTTCAGGATATCTAATAGCATGGTCCACTACCACCAGGATTAACCTGTTACCTGAAAATGTGGGAGGATCAAGAGGACCAACAATGTCAATCCTGACCGTCTAAAAAGGAACTCCCACCACTGGGAGACGCACCAAGGGTGCCACATTCTTGGCTCCACTCTTGCCAGAGGTTTGGCAAGTGTGACAGCTCCTACAGAATTTTTCTACTTCTGAGCCCATTTTAGGCCAGTAGAAGAAACGTGAGAGCCTTTCCTGGGTCTTCTTAAAACTTAAGTGACCAGCCAAAGGTATCTCGTGGGCTAACTGTAGGAACTGGAGTCGGTTCACTAGGGGTACTACAAGTCTTTTGCAGTCTCCAGGAGTTGACTCAGTCGGTTCACTGTAGAAGAGGCCATCTTCCCAGTGTAACCTGTATTTCCCAGGCTCTGTCCCATTGAGCTGAGAAGCTGCATGTAGGTGAAGACCTTCTAGAGTAGGACACTCTCTTTGTCCTCTGCTGAAGTCTGCCCTGTTGGGTCCACCTTCTGCCAGTAAAGACTGCAGCTCAGGATGTTCAACGGGGTCAAGATCTCCAACCAGAGTAAGATCTTCTTCCAGATCTGATTCCTCAGTTTCTGGTTGAACCACACAGGGTTGGACCTCACACTCAGCCTCAGCTGGTGGAGGGGTCACAGGTGTGAATTTGGACAGTCTCGGTGATGTCCTTGTGGGCACAGGGGTGCTTGATGTTTTCTTGCTGGCAAGGGGGTTTCCCCTTTGTCTCTTTTTGTCTTGCAATAGCAGTAAGTAAGTCCTGTGGACTTGGGGTGATAGTTTCTTCTATCAAGTCCCCAGGAGAGCCTCTCAAGGTTCTCTTCCTTGCAGGCCTGTGAACTCCTGCTTCCTCTTACTGGGAGGTCTGGGGATACTAGACACAACTCCAAGAGTTTTCAGGTCATTACCCAGCAGAACTCTCCCAGGTACTTCACTCTGCACACTAACAGGTATTCTGACAGTCATGTAATTGCACCGGATGAGAGCTGGTAACTGGGGAACCATTTGCACAGGGCCTCCAGCTAACTTGGTTAGGTATTTGGGTACCTTAGCAACATCCTCTACCTTGAAAAAACATTCATCAACCACAGTTATGCTGGATCCAGTGTCTCTGTTGGCAGGGGTCTCCTGACCATTCACAAGAACACTATTTTTTATAATACTCTTTAGTATTATCTGGGATTGAGTTATAGATATCTAAATTCTGTTGTTCGCAAAGACCCAAGGACACTAAAGACACACTAGCTGAGACTCTCATGGGTTCATCAGCTAGTAACTCAAAGTTTCCACTTGCCATAGGTACTTCTTCCACCTGGGAGAAGGCTAAGGAGACGGTGTGGACCCCTGAAGGTTTACCCTTACATCTGGGATCCCCTTACACATGGTCAGTAGATTCACAAACAAAACATTTACCAAATATCCTATTGAATGGAGGCTTACTCTGACCTCCACCTGGTTTAGCACCAGGTGGTACACTAGTCTGATTCGGTTTCTCTTGTGGCTTACCCTGGTTCTGTTTGGGGCCCTCTTTTGGATTGGAATTATTGGAATTCTCCTTGTTATCTTTCTTTGGCTGCTTTCCCTCATCCTTCTTCTGAGTTGCCCCAGAATCCTTGTGAGCAGCCCTGTTGGCAACCCACAAGTCAGCAGCCACAGCTAACTTCTTAGAATCTATCACCTTTGAATCAGCCAAGTGCTGTCTAAGCTCAGGAGAGCAGGCATCTTAAATTGACTCCAACATAACAAGATTCCTCAAACCTTCATAAGTGTTCAATTTGTAACCCTTAACCCAACCATCTAAGTTCTTCAAACAGTCACACACCCAGGTAGCCCAATGGGTACCATCATGGTTTTTGAGGGTCCTAAACCTCTTAAGCTACTGGGAAGGGGTCTTCCCAAATCTAGCTATCAAAGCTAGCTTCCCACACCCATAATCCTGTTTATCCACCTCCCCCAATTCCATGACAGCATCACTTTCAACAGGGGGGAGCCTAGAGAAAAGCCAAGGAATCAACTGATTCCCTGAGATACCCTGAATCCCATGATTGTATTCAAACATTGCTAACCAATCCAAAACATCAAGTTTAGTCTCATACATACCAATCATTTCCTTTGACATACGGTGTCTCCTCGGACCGGAAGACCTAGAAGATCCTGGGAGAGGAGCATTTTCTACAGACAATTTCTTCATCTCTAAAGCATGAGCCATCTCCATTTCTCTGAGCCTTAATTCTTGATGTTTCATGGCAGTTTGTGCATCAATGCGTTTCACTTCCAACTCAAGTCTCATTTTCTCAAGTACAATAAACTCAGGAGTGAGTGTAGGACCTGATGGGGTCCCTGTGGACAGAGGTTGTGGTTACTGAGCAGGTAGGGGAGTTGTAGGGCCTCCTAACTAAGATTCATCTACGTCTTCTAATCCAACACTCTCAGAATCAGAAACATCAGTATCCACATTTGCTGGAGGAGGTAGGCCCTTCTGACCCAATCTCCAGATTTTGTTTTCCCAATAAGTTAGCAACTAATTCCGATTTTTTTCCTTTACCAGAGAGGCTCTGTTCTCTACACATGGTTCTCAAAACCTCAGCAGTGTAGTTTAAGAGGCTCTCTTCACTGTAGTTTTCCATATTTGACATGATTATTCAGTTAATAGAATTCTGTGGTGTTTAGCCTTGTGGTTAGTTGACCCAAGGTGATAGCAGCACTCTAAGTGTAATCTCTATACTTACAAATCCCACCGCTGTACACCAGTGTTAGGCATAATCATCTGCAGTACCCTTATGGAACACTACAGACAATTAAGTCCACAAGTGGTAGTACAATTTCACCTTTGGTACAAGCCTATACTACACAGTTATAGTGGTAGCAGTAGCAGAGCCGTCAGACTTATCTCAAGAGCAAATGAACAGTAATAGGAATTACACAAAGGACTACAATTACTGTGACTCAAAAAAACACTGACTCAAGGTTTCTGGTTAAAAAAATATAAGTACATTTATTTTTTAAACCATCTGTTCACAAAACACTTCACTTCTATTAAACAAAACCACACTCTAAAATATACTACACACAACCAACTCCTTTGGTTCAGGTCAGTTCAAGGTAAGTACATTGGGATTTGACAGGCCGGTGTTGTGAAACAAAAGACGTTACCGGGGGTTAAAAAGCGCTCACTTTTTGACAGTAATGACAGTTCGGTCTTACGAAAGAAAAGCGTACCCGCGGGGAGAATTGGAACCGTAGCCAAACACACTTAGCCCATTGAATAAAAACCAAGGCAAAGGGGATAAAAATCATAGGCAATACTTTTGTAAAGGCACATGAATCACAGGACGTGTTCAAAAAGACAGATAAAGTCAATAGGCCTGCGCCAGTGTCAAATGGAGCAGGGCTCTGTTGTCGAGGATCAGACAATCAGAACAGTTTGAGATTAACGTTGCCAGGAGTACTTGGATATTGTCAAAGGGAGGCAAAATTTATAAGAGGGAAGGAAGAAAGGACAAGCCTTCGGCAAGGAAAAGGGTTCACCCCGATTCCTCAAGGTCGGACAGAGAGAACGACCAAATGGACACAGTACTTTATTCAAATGAAGAAAAGCTGGTGCTACGGCAGTTGTTCCTGGTAGTTCCTGCAGACTCACGGTTCCTGATGCTTCAGTCATGGGGACAAGAAGGAGGACGTCTGGAGTGATCTGCACTACCCAGGGATGATGCCAGCAGCAGCAAAGCAACAGTGAAAAAAAGGTGCGCTCCTTTAAAACAGGTGAGGGCTCTTCTGACGGCTATCCGGATCACTGCAGCTTCGTGCAGCGATTTCCACCCAGAAGAGGATTCTCTGGCTGTAGAAGGTGAGCTGGTTGATCTCACCAGGCTCAAGGGAAGAAGACTCCGGACTGGATCTTCTCTGTCGTTGAAGGGTAGATAGCTCAGGACTGCAGCAGGACTTCACCGGGACTCGGGAGTTGCAGGAGCCGTCTTCTTCCGCTTCTCTTCAGTTCTTGCAGTTCCAGTGGCGACTCTGACTTCCAGCCCAAGAGTCCTGCCTTTTATGCGAAAATCCCCCATTCACACAGCCTGGCTGTCAATCACACAGCATGGGGGTTGTCCAGCCCGGACAACCACCTCAGCCAATGGACACCAAGTGCGACTAGGGTCTCCAAGGAGACCCTGTTCATGGGGTTACTAAACCCCTCCCTCACACTACCTAGACACCCAGACACCAAAGGAGGGCTTCTTCGTAGAAGCCTGCCAAAGGACGGCGAACAAAGAAGGGAAACCTGG
This sequence comes from Ambystoma mexicanum, assembly GCF_040938575.1. Lineage (NCBI taxonomy): Eukaryota > Metazoa > Chordata > Amphibia > Caudata > Ambystomatidae > Ambystoma > Ambystoma mexicanum. The sequence continues at coordinate 444,090,968 of NC_090924.1, read as the reverse complement.
TTTGACGCGCAAAGTAAAACACAAGACGGGTGTTAACAAAAAGAAATGGCGATTAAACCCGACTGGAGCCAAAAGAAAATGTATTTGGTCAAGCGGCTTTATGTTCAAGGCTAATACAATAGCCTCAAACAGTACCACGTTTATATAGTATAATTGCGGTAGAAAAGTTAGGGTAGATACCACTGCCTCCAGCCAAGTCTTAGTGTTAAGGGATCGAAACAAGGCTCCAGCAGGTACAGACAAAAAGGGATCAGAGTTAACCCTTTCCAATACTCCATGTAAGATGGGGTGCACTGGGTCTGTAGGTTAAATGACTACATAAAGTAAATGGCAACTTTAACTGTTTCTGGGGGACAGTAGTCAGCCCCAGAAAAATTGAGTCAGTGGGAAGTCTTAGAGACAATTGTCCAAAGAAAGAATAGAGTGGGCACTACGTTGTAAGTTAATTCAGTAATTTAAACTTAGTAAAGTATTTGGTCCTGTCGCCAGATTCCTCCCCGTTGCAAAGGGAGGTATGAAATAATGTTACGCTGTCGACTGGTTAAATTGCACCAGTCTGCTGGAAGGACCTTTGTGAATATCTCACTAATTTGCTTTAAGTAAATGTTCAAAATTTTCCAAGAATTCTTCAAAAATAATAATAAGTTCAATTAGTTGTAACCAAAAAATCTTTTATTTAGAAATCTGCATTTGTCTGAGGCCTTTATCAAGCATTATATTGTCCAATGCATTTCGGTCTGTGCTAGACCTTCTTCAGGGACTATTAGTGATCAAAAGATAAAGAATAAAAAATAAAGATCATGTTATCTAATATGTTAATAACAGTATACATTTTCATTTAATCTAATGCAACATTTTACATTGTACTTAAAGTTTGCTCCAAAATATACCTGTATTAAACGATGCTTCTAATCTTAGGCCTGTTTGTATTCAATTCCTTATTGGAGAATTATCCAACTCTGCTTCACTCAAACATGCTTGTTTATATTTTGTTATATGCCCTTTGTGCAGCTTGCTTCTGTTCTTGATAATCTAAATGATAACCAATGTATACTTTAAATTTCAGCAAATATCTAGTCACAAATGGTTCTATCAACCAGAGTTTCACTTGTTCTCAAAAAGAGTCTTACCTGTAGTAAACAGATGTAGAAGCAGCCGGGCACCTTGCTCGCGTGAAAACGCGTTGCTTGTTGCTCGGGCTGCTTTTATAGTGCAGAAAATGGCGCCGGCGCGCAACGTGATGACGTCATCAACGTGATGACGTCATCGCGTGCCGGCGGCCATTTTGAAATGTAAAAAAAAAAAAAAAAACTTCAATTGGATGTCGACTGTTCCTTTGTGTGTACCAATGTACATATACAAACTTATGATGTGTTTAACTTCTGGGGTATTAGATCTTTTTTAGTTTCACACATAATTGGTTTCTTAGAGTATTAACTCTATATTCCTGAACAAAGTAAAACCAGCTACAATTCACATGTTCCATATTATGGTATAATTGCCACACATAAATTGTTATATTATTAGTTATTTTCTCATATGAATTATTGCTGTTGTAATTCCACATGAAGTTCTGTATATGTTGTTTCAGGTACATGTAACGCGACTATCAACACTTTAACTTACTTAATATGAACACCCAATGATACGAACCAATTATTTACTGATATGCTCCTGGTTGCTATATACTTCAACTTTGTATACATATTTTGGACATTTAATAATTAACAGCATACTCACATTCATGTGTTGGTACCTAATTTCAACGTAATTTCATTTCATTAAATTTACTTTAAAGAAAACATGCAAAGTTACATTCCTCATTGAGGCCATCCGGATGCATAGAGTTGAGTTTTTCAATCCAGTAGGTTTCCTTCTGATTTAGAAGTCTGTTAATGTCAACTCTCTGTCCTTGAGTAACTTCCAATACATCCAAAATTTGAAATTTAATTTGCGCTATTTGATGATTAGCTTCTCTAAAATGTCTTGCTACTGGAGATTTGATGTTTCCTGTACGAATATTTGAACGATGTTCGTTCCATCTTGTTTTCGCTTTACGGGCGGTTTGTCCCACGTAGTACTTGCCACATGGGCACTTGATACTGTATATAACATTCATAGTGTCACATGTTGCGAATTTCGTCAAGTAGATTTTGCGGCCTGTGTTTGGGTGGAACACAACGTCCCCTTTCTGAACCATGTTACAATTTGAGCAGTTCAAACATGGAAATGTTCCCTTTCTTGTTGTTCTTGTTTTTTGTGTTTGAATGTCACTCCTTATCAACATATCTTTAATATTCCTGCTTCTGGTGTAGGCAAACATTGGAGGAGTGGTATAGAGGTGTCCCAGTATTCTGTCCTCTGATAGAAAATGCCAATGTTTCAAAACAATTTTCTTAACTTTATTACTCTCTGTAGAATATTTAGTCACATAGATAAATGGTATTTCTTTAACTGACGTAGATTTGGTTAATACCTCTTGTCTATCCATGGTTATCACTTTGGAAATAGAATCATTGATCTCTTGTATAGGATAACCTCTTTGTAAAAATCTCTTTGCCATATCTTGTATTTGCTTACCACATTCCACTTCATCTTGCACTATTTTCTTAACCCTTAACATCTGGCTGTAAGGGAGACTTCTAAGAGTATTTTGAGGGTGAAAACTTAAACGATGCAGCAGATTATTACGATCGCTCGATTTTCGGTACAAGGTAGTGGTAAGTTTGAGATCCTGATTTGACACAGTGACATCCAGAAAGTTAACTTCTTTTTTACTATAAGTTGTTGTGAATTGTATATGTGTGTCGATTGTGTTCAGGAATCTTGTAAATTGTACGAACTGTTCTTCACTTCCTTGCCAAATTCCGAATACATCGTCGATGTATCTTCCCCAGTATTGGAGATGATGTTTCCAAATGTCATGATTCAGTATATTCTCTGTTTCGAATTTATACATAAAACTATTGGCGTAACTGGGTGCCATTGTGGCTCCCATAGAAGTTCCACTCGTCTGTAAATAGTACTGTTGTTGGTATCTAAAGTATGAATTTTGTGAAATGAAATCCAAGAGAATCATTAAAAATTCCTTAGATGCTTCTACCCCTCTAGTATTTAGTAACAACCATTCCACCGCTTCTTGTCCTTGATTATGAGGAATTGAGGTATACAAACTACGTACATCTGCGGTAAATAAAATACTGTTCTCATTCATAGTAATGTTCGTGAGAATATTCAAAAAATGAGTGGTATCCTTAATGTACGTGTTAGTATTTTGTATTATAGGTTGCAAAAAATAATCCAAATATGTACCTAGAGGTTGTAAAATGCTGTTAGTGGCTGATACAATAGGTCTGCCTGGTGGTTTTTCTAATGTTTTATGAATTTTCGGAATAGTGTAGAAGACAGGTGTTCTCGGATTTGTAGTGGTTAGGAAACGTCGGGTCTTTTCTGTAATCCACTTGTTATTCTCCGCCAAATCGAGTATGTATTCTAAATTTTCTTGAATGTCATTGATAGGGTCCTTATCTATGGGTTGATATACTGATCTGTCCATCAGTTGTTGCATGCATTCTTGATGGTAATCTGCAGTATTTTGAATTACCATGGCTCCCCCTTTATCTGCAGGTTTAAATGTGATGTTCTTGTTCGAAAATAGTCTACGAATGGTACTTAAATCATGTTCACTAAAGTTACCATGTCGCGGTGATTTATATGAAAGTTTTTTCAAATCGGTGGTGACCATTCTTTGAAACAAGTCAATTATAGGATAATTTATAGGAGGTATGAAAGTACTCTTGGGTTTAAATTCTTTGTACTCAATTTCTGGTGTTGGATACTCTATGTTTTCTTCCTCAATTGTAGCAAAAAAAGCCTTTAATCTAAGTTTTCTTGAAAATTTGAATAGTTCTACTTTCTTCTCAAATAAAGTAGAGTGATATGTTGGAACAAAGTTAAGTCCTTTTTGTAATAGGTTGTTCTCTTCTTTAGACAAGTGGTATTCTGACAAATTAATCACTAAGTTTTCCTGGGGTTCAATCGTGTATGTGGACGCTGTTGATTTCTGTCTGCGTCCCCTCCTTGTCCTCTTCCGCGTTGGCCTCTGTCTAAAAAAGTACCCCTGAAGTTAGTTCCTCTTCCTGTGGGGCGTTTATCGCCAGTACTTGTTCCTTCACCTGCGTCTTGTCGCTCTGCACCCGATGTCTCTGGTCCACTAGTATCTGGATCTGATGAACTTGACGAATTTCTTGGAACTGGTCTCTGATTGTATTTATTCATCCAAGTATACACCTCATCGTTTAAATAATCATACGTATCTCTACGATATTTTCGCAATTTCTTTGCTTCTAATTCTGTGCGATATTCTAGTAAATTAGTGTTGATCTCTTCCAAAATCTTTTCTAGATCGGTTGCACTCAATGCTGTGGTCAATTCCTCTTGTATCTCCAAAATTTCTGATGAAAGTTTATCAAGTTCTTTAGAAAGTTCTTGAACAGTCAATAATATCAAATCCAACGAGCATTTATTGAGAATTTGTTCCCATTTGTTGACAAACTCACGACTCTCCTTGCATAGGGTAGGTCTCATAGGGATCCTCAAACCTCTTGGAATTCTTTGAGCTCTATAATATTTTGTAAGAGTAACTGCGTGCAGTTTTCTGTTAATCTCTTTACGTATGAGACGTTCCAATGTTTTAATCCTAGTGTTAGGATCAATGCTTGTAGAACTTCCTCCAGTGTGTGTCACTGCACTGAAGGTGCTGTGTAACACACACAAGAAGCTGGGCTCATGGAGTGGTGTGGCTCCAGAGCCCAAGATCACACAAATAGTAGAAATACACATGGCAAAACATATGTAAGAGTGGGAAAAAGGTTCACACTCTTACCAGGTGGAAAAAATAAACCCCAGAAATCCAGCAAAGCTGCTGAGGGACTCACTAGGTAAGGGAAATTAGCCATAAATGAGAATTCTCCCTAACACCTACCAAATAAAAACGCGCTATCTTCCTTGGATCAGTGTTTTCTTTCGATGGCTCCTGTGCACCAGAGTGAAGTTTGACCGTTTAAAGGTTATCTTCACTGCACTGTAAATAATAGCTGCTAGCATTAGTCTAAAACCTACTTATTTTCATCAACTGTGTAAGGATGAAAGGTGGAAAAAGACCCTCCCAGAATTCGAATGTATGCATGCAAGTAAAACAACGCTCTCTAGAGATCCACATATGTGTGAATCTTACCCCATTGGGTATACCCTCTTCATTGGCTTCCGCCCTCTCGGCTATCCCTGTTGTCCTCTCTGTATTCTCCCCCCCTTTTTTTAAATAAATGCCCCATCCGTGGTAACTAGGTTTGTGCTATATAAATCTAATACATCCATTCACAGGTACATATTTTCTCTTCTTCCACACAAAAGTATTTTGCAGGCATAATAATAGCCGAGTGCAAAGATTCTAAAGCCATTAATGCAGACACACCACTGCCCGCTTTTCTCATCTAGCTACTTAATTTAGACTTGTTTTACGAAAATATGCCGTGAAGCAGATCTCCGAAGCATGCTGCAAATCCTGGTATTGTAAGCTGCTATTCCTCCTTCCTGTACAGTTACAAATATAGGCTCGCAAGTACCAGGCGCAGTATTATGTGTGCCTAAAGGCCTCAATTGGATGTTAATTGCACACCTGGCACAAGACAACCTCAGTCCCTGCTCAATGAGTGGTGCTACTTTCAAGACGTAGACATTGTGGTGTGTGGCTCAATTAACTGTGGGCCCGGTACCCCTTTAAGAAAGAGCGTCATGAGTCATGACGCTCCTCAATAAAAGGGGCTCTGCTGGCACGTGAGGGGTAGTGCAGCAGAGCCCCAGGAAGCGGCAACTCATGTCTGTGTCTTCTTTGTGTGTTGCCTACCGTGTGGTCGCAGCCTGGTCCTGCAGCCCCAGCCTGGGTGACCCCAGAGTGGAGGTGTGGAAAAGGAGCCACGTATGTGGTAGCGACGGAGGCCTTGTGGAGTGAGGAAGCAGCATCGGCCATGCTATGGGTGGCCCAAGGCCCTCGTGCTCTGTGCGTGCACAGGTCGTCTGGTGCCCGCAAGTGAGGCTTTGGTGCCGGGAGCCGCCAAACAGCTGAGGCGGCTCCGATCAGCTGTGGCATCGGCCGTGTGAAGAGAGGCTGGTGGCCGGTGAACAAAGGAGTGGGCAGGGCCTGAGGGTGTCTGCGCCTGCAGCTGGTACTCACGCGCCAGCTCACCACGCCACGTGATACAGCTGTGTGAGGGAGCAGCTGCGGACTGCTGGTGCCTCCATAAGGTTTTTGGGCCATGAGGGCAAAGTACAAAATCATTTCGGCCGCGGAGGAAGAGGAGTGGGTGTGGCCCACGAAATACAGGCCACAGCGGTGAGGACATAATTGCCGTTGGAGCTGCGGCAAGGAGAAGGTGGGCGGGACCCACGAAAAACCGTCCCCGCGGTCATGAAAAGGGGGCAGTGAAGCTGGCGCTGGCCCCCATTGAGTCCCGGTTGTCCCCGGTAGAGGAAAAAAAAATGTTCTCTTCTCGTTCTGAAGTTGGAGGGAAACAAAGAGGAAGGAAGCAGGGGCCAGCAAACAACCGGGCCCGTGGATATTGCTGCAAGGCCCGGCGTGGTGTGTGTTAGGATCGAGAGTACTGGGGTGACCCAGAGGCCTGGCAAGACTCTGGTGGTCATGGGATGAGGGCACAACAACCTCCCAACAACCCCTCATGATGGATCCGTCACCAACAAGACCCCAAAGGTAGCAGCTCCACAGGGAGTGCTCGTGTGCCTTTGTGGGTAAGGGACCATCAACCCATCATGACAGTTCCATCACCCACAAGAACCCGAAAGGGTAGCGACTTCGCAGGGAGTGCCTGCGCACCTTCTGTCACCCACAAAGTGTGCAGCTCAACCAAGGGCCCATCTACAGTAAGCACAGACTGCGACCAGCTCACTCACCATCATGGGGGATGACGAAGAAGAAAATTAAGGAGCATGCCACCAGAATGTGGAGCATGCACAGCTGTATCCATTTGATGTGGTGGGGGCTCCGGCTAGTCTAGGACCCCGGTGGATGGCGTGGGTGGAAAATTTAGAACTGTACTTCAAGGCCGTTAAGATTAAGCACAGAGCTAAACTACCAACGCTTCTGCATTCAGCCGGCACGGCCGTCCAGAGACGGTTCAAAACCTTGCGGCCCAGGGATCAAACGTATGGCGCCACCATTGCAGCACTGAACAAGTACTTCATGCCCATGGTCAACCGGGATTATGAACGGTTCAGGATGAGATGCGTGAGACAAGAGGAATGGCAGAGCCTCGACGCATTTCATGGCAAACTGCATGGAATTGCGCTGTCCTGACCCCTGGGCAACTTCGAGGACAATGAGATCAGAGCTCAGATAATATACGGCTGTAGCTCTGCAAAGTTGCGAAAACAGGTCCTCCGGGAACCAGGACTGGGTCTCGACCAGATCCTGGAGCTGGACCGCACCCAGGAGTTGGCAGAGGTGCAGGCCTCGGCTATGGACATCTCCAAGCAGCAGCGGTGTGTAGTCAAAATATCGAAAAAAAGGTCGAAAGACAAAAATGTCGAAAAATAAATGTCAAAAAAAAAAAGTCGAATTCCTCTTTTGTTAATTATATATTTATTTTGGGGTCCAGGAATAAAAAAAATGGGTAAAACTAAAAAAATATTTTTTAAAAAGGGGGGTTGGTGGGGGAACCCCCCCATTTAAAAAAAAAAACGTCATAAAAAAAATGTGACTTTTTTTTTTTCCGACCTTTTTTTTCCGACATTTTGACTTTCGACCTTTTTGTTTTCGATTATATGACTATAAACCGGCAGCAGCTCAAGCTGGAGGCCCCCATGGAACGGGCCGAGTTGGAAGAGGTGTCGGCCATCAGCAAGTGGCAAGGAGGTAGGCCAGTGAGAAGAGGGGATTGGCCACAGAGAGACCCAGGCACCACCATATGCCATCAGTGTGGATGGGTTCTCCCGCACGCGCAGGAGTGTCTGGCCAAAGGATACATCTGTGGGAGGTGCGGAAAGGTGGATCACTTCGCATGGTGTGCCCATTTCCAACGCCGGCCAGCATGGTGGGGCCATCAATAGGAGGTGCGTCAAAGGAGGGCGCAGAGGGGAAGACCCCCAAAGTGTCGTCTGTCCATGTGGCCGAAGAGCAAAGGAGGGGACTGTATAACTATGCTGAGGAAGAAGATGAGGAAAATGTGTTGTTCTTATCCTGCAGCAGCTCAAGCGGCATTTTGATCCAGGCATTTTCTGATAACCCATGCCCGCCATCGGGCCCCGTGGTGTGCGGACTGGAATGCACCCATTGTTTGCAGTGATTGAATAGTTTATTAGAGTGGGGTGTGGACTGGATTAAACCATAGTTGCAGACCCATATAGAGGGTCGTAGTCTTATGTGTGCTGTGTTTTTTTTTGTTCTAATAAAGGAGGGGTGTGGTGTGTGGCCCATTTAACTGTGGGCCCGCTGCCCCTTTAAGAAAAAGCGTGTGGATTTGTGTGCTCCCGACACTTGGTGTGGCCTGCCCGGGTGACCCGCACCGGGCCACCACAGACATGCCCCCGGAAGTGGGTGTTTGATCAAGTCACATGCTTCGGGTAAGATTTTTGACACAGGCACACAGCTTGATGTTAGGTATAACGTAAATAAGATTGGAAGTTGCACAAAACAGTTGAACATGTTTTGTACAATGAACAATCATATAAGCACCCGCATCAGCTGACAGGAACTGCTGGGGCATAAAACTGTCTCGGGCACAAATAAAAAAGTGGCCCACAGTTGAAAAGGGCAATTGATTGATTTTATGACAGACTGTTTGAATAGTACCGAAGCAGGAGTTTTTTGATAAAATGTAATGCACATTGTACAGCTTAATGAATATTCATTCAGTAACACTGGTCAAAACTACCAGCCACATAGTGAAGTAACTCATCAAACTGGCCCAAAAAAGTGACCCACTTTGACCAAAAAAACTGGCCCACTCTTGCATTTTGAGTTTTTAGTTTGAGCATTGCCCTATCGGCCAGTCCGAGCCAGCAGGTGGGCACTATGGCAGCTACGGTGGGCTTTACCACTCATGTCCCACCCTGTCTACGTCCATGGCAGAGACGCCCACTGGTCGATCCATTCACTAGTGATCTATACCTCCAACTGAAGCATATTCAGCACTCATCTGCTGCCTTCCTTCAACATTCCACATTCCACTCACGTGCACATTCATGACATCACTGCTCACACCAGAAGAGCGGCGTGCATGTATTAATTTAAGGCACATCACCATTTTCTCTACTCACAGGATCAAACGCAGAAAGTAGGAGCACACACGAAGGTGACTCAACAAGTGCAGAAAAAACGCCACCATCCCTGATATATTGAAACCATGTTATCGGATATTCGACTGCCTGATTTATGGGTTCATCTATGCCGTTATGGTATATGTGCAAAGCTACTAGTGAAAGAGGCTTCTAAGGAATGGGTATTACATGTGGTCATGGGGGACAGAGCTGTCGCTTGCATGACAAGAGATTATTTAGAGTTGAAATGCGTGGTTATCTTCGAAAGGTAGCTTGATATCCTGGAAGTGAAGGAACAAACCCTCCTCTTGAGGCTAAGGCTGTGGACACACCCCCTCTAAGCCTTTACTTCAAAGTGGGGAGGTTGTCGCTCTGTAAAACGTCAGGGCTTGGATCAGTGGCCCAGCTGGGTTGAAGGCGGGAGCAGACAAAGGAAACAACATGTCTGTGTTCTCGTGCCCGGAAATGCCTGCCTTCCGGCAGGGCGGGTCCTTTATTTATAGTGCACTTGGCGTGCGGTTATGTATGTGGCGGAGGAATGATTTCCAATCACCGGATATGATAGTGTTCTTCACTATGTCGCAGCAAGGGATATTGTGCGTGGCCTCCACAATGTCTTTGATGCCGACCTCCTTGGGCTTCGTGGTGTGTATGATTTGACATATGTGCTCCTCTGCTTCACTCACTTCCCCCAGGGTCACGGCCCTCTGGTGCCTGGATAGGAAATTCGCCGGATTGTCCGTGCCCACTTAGTAGGCCAACTCGAACTCATACTGCTGAAGGTGGAACAGCCACTTGCCAATTCTGGCTGGAGGGTGTGTTGATGACCCTGTGAAGATCGGGATGAGTGGCTTGTGATCTGTGTAGGCCCTGAATTTCCATCCATAAAGCTAGATGTGGAAATAGCGGCAGCCCAGAGCACCGCTATGGCTTCCTTTTCAATGTGTAAGTATCACTGTGCGGTGGACGTGAGGGCTCGGGAGACATATACGATGGGCTTTGTTTTGCCTGTCTGTGATTGTTAGACTAGGATGGCCCCAAGGCCAACGGGGCTAGCATCGACATATCGTTCAGTCATTAACGTTGGGTCGTAATATGCCATTGTTCTTTCTGAAGACAGAGACATCTTGATTCGCTGAAACGCCTCTGGGCATTCAGAGCTCCAGTTTCATTTGGTGTTCGACCTGAGTGAGCTCCATGAGCGGCTCGGACATGGTTGCCAGGTTGGGGATGAACCTACCGCAATTAGTTGCCATCCCAAAGAAACTGCACACTTCCATGGGTGTTGTCAGGGGGGAGGCCTCCTTTCTGTCTGCCACCTTTTGTTGGTCGGCTGATACCCCTCACTGTTGAAAATGTACCTGAAGAATATTATCTCTTCTTTCAGGAACTCGCATTTGTCCCGGTGGATGGCTAAGTCTGCATTCTCCAGTCTGCTAATCACCATCTCGAGGCGACGCATGTGCTCACGCCTGTCGCTGGCGTGGATGAGGATGTCGACACTGACATTCAGCACTCCTGGGATCCCCTGGACCACTTCCTGGATGGCTTGCTGGAACACCTCTGCCAAAACTCAGTCTCTTGCACTGCCCCAGACCCAGGTGGGTGGAGAAGGTTGTGATATACCTTGAGTCATGGTGTAATTTCAACTGGTGGTACCCAGCATTGAGGTCGATTTTTGAGAAAACATTCGAACCGGAGAGGTCCATAATTATCTCATCTAACGTGGTGGTGATGTTTTGCTCCCTTTTGATTGCTGCATTCGGTAGGAGTATGTCAATGCAAATCCTTACTTTTCCCGGTTGCTTTGGTTTCTTCGTCACCACCATGGGCGAAACCCAGGGCGTTGGTCCTGTGACTTGTTCAATAATGCCAGCCTTTTCAAGTTTGTGCAACTCCTATGCGACCAGGTCTCTCATATGAAATGGAGTTCTCCTGTGGCGTACCGCCCGGGGCTGTACCGTCTGGTCAATGTGAAGTTTTATAAGCTTACCTTTCAAACATCCAATGCTGTTGAGGATACCCGGGTTCTTCTCTAGGAGGTTGGTGACGTCCGTTGAGTCTGTCACATCGCAGATTAACCAGATCAGTCCTAAATCTTCAGCTGCATCCCCACTAAGCAGGCATTTAATTCCAACATTGACGACATATATCTTTGATTTGATGACTGTCTCGCCTCGGCTTAGTTCCGTTCGGAATCATCCTTCCACTGGTAGTGGCGTCTTGCTTACGTAGGTGAACATGAGTGTTTCAGTTGACTTGAGGTCAGGTCGATGATGTAGTGTCCAGAACATTGTCGATGGCATGACATTTACTGCTGCTCCGGTGTCTATCGTTATGAGTGTCACTTGTCCCTGTATGGTCACAAGGCATTTGTGTTTCCTCTGTTTCTTCCTCGGCTCTGTCTTCTGTGATTAAGTGCTGAGATCAGATGGACCTTGCCCCTCCTCCTCCTTCTCCCAGTCCCCACATCCGTCACTGTGTCGCCATTGTCATCTCCAGACTCGTCTGTCGACGAGTTGTTGTCGCCCACTATGTGACACGTATCTGGTTGCTTCTTTTTCTTGGAGAGGGATTGAGCTTGTTGTGGTTGTGGGCGTTGAGGCTGCCCTAATGATCTGCAGACATGTGCGTAGTGGTCCTTCCAGCAACATGCCCCACATGTGGTTCCCTCTGCTGAGCAGTTTCTCCTTCCGTGGCATGCTCCACTGCACCATCCGCACATGGTAAGCCCCGGGATTCTTGGTTGCCACTGCAGTGAATTGTTTGCCTCACTGTTCACCTCATTGTAGTCTTCCCTTGGTGCTTGGCAGATGGAGATCTGTGATATCACCATTGTCGTTGGCACCAGTGGGAGCTTCTGTAGCGTGGTGCCATGTGTGCCAAGCACGTTTGCGACAGATCTCTTTGGCATCTATATTCAAGGATCCTGGCTACGGTGATGCCTTTTTCACCCAACACCATTTTGCGCAGTTTCTCTGAGTGCATGCTGTTGATGATCTGGCACCTTATTTCCTTTTCAACATTGTCGAATTCACACAAGAGTGCTAGTTTCCTAAGCCTTGTGTGGTAAGCGTCCAGTGTTTCATCCTCATCTGAACTGTGGTGCAGAAATCAAAGGTTTGGTAGTCCGGATTCAACTGTGGCATGAAATGTGCTGTAAGGGCATCTTGGGCTATTTGGTATATGTCTCCACCATCGTCAACGACCAGCATATTGAAAATGCGCAGGACGTCATTGTTAAGACGGATTTCTGAACTCTGTCCTGGTGGCGCAGAAGTTCAGAAGGCCAACCTAATTACTTGGAACAGGGTAACCTCTGGACGAGCCAGACCAATCAAGGTAGCGATCGCGGCGGTCAAGACTAGGTCTCAAGAGGGGTGAGGGTGACTGAAAGCCCGCAATGAGCACACAAAGCAAGAGCGCTTACAAATTACTCCAAACAGTTGTTATATCAAAAATATATACACATTTATTTTAAGGCCTTTAAAACAACGACCGTAGCGAGAAAATCACAATATCACAATATTAAGCCAACACATACCATATCAACACAATATATATACAAATATGACAGTCTCAAGCATTAGAGGCACGAAATGTGTAGCCCACCTGCAAGGGAAGGAAAACAGGCAGTGCGATAATGCTTTAGACTCAGTTCGCCTTTCAGAGGCACCTAACTAGATGGAAGTCCGAGCCCTGCGAAGAGTGGAGCCTTGAGCTCAAAGTACCTGCACACGCTGGTGCCAACGGGCAAAAGGATAAGCTCTTCGGAGGAAGTCAGGCAGTTCGGGTTAGTGCACAACAGAAGAACAGGTTCCGCGACTCAAGCGCAGCCTCCACAGTGAGCAGAAGCAGAGCGCGAGTACGGACAAAAGGGTGCTGTTTTTACACAGCGGGGAAAAGCAATGGGCTACTGCAGGAGGGCGACCAGATCCTAGCTATACTACTCACCGGTCCCCGATGCAAGCAGACCCATGCTTCTCCACGTTAGTTTCAGCAGCTGGCAGGTTCAGAAGAGCCGGGAATGCCTCGTCGTCGTGTAGAGAAAAAAGACGTCCCAATCGAAGAAACCTGCACAGTTTTGTCACCACAGCAGGGCAACGGAGCGGCCGTGTGTATCTGAGCCAAATGTACACTACTCACTTCAGACTTGGGAACGCCAAGTGTACGAAGCGTGTGAGAGTGACCAGGACTCGAAATACAACACAACCTGGCGGCGGTTACAGAGCAGGACTCCCGTGTAAGCTGGTCAGTCAAATGGATGGCCCAGAGACGCTTCCAAAGGTTTACTGGCAGGAGATGATGAAGTCGCCGAGAATAGCTGTTCCTGCTATTCCAAAGGTCGAAGCACCAGTACAGGCCTTCTAGTTCGATCAAAGGAGGAAAGGGTTTCACAGGACGACAGCAGTGCAAAGGAGGAGTCCTTCAGCGGGTCACCAGCGATTCCTCGGTCCAGCCTCTTGGTTGCAGGATACTTCGCTCCTGTATTCCTTCGTTCGTGAGAACTCAGGAGATCGACATGGTAGTGGTGTTTCCAGCCCCCTCTTATCCACGGTTCCCTTCGCGCCAAAACGGAGGGGAGCCAATGGGAGATCCGCTCATCAACACACACACCATTCGTGGACCAATCACGGACCACGGTGGTCCCAGGCATTCACACTACCCTAGACTCTCCGGCACCCACGATGTGTATTGGGAACAGACATCCCAGCCCACACCCTGGAGGCACACAAGAGACATGTAGAAGCCCGCGAAAGCATCCGTGTTTCGCGGGAAAGTACATGCCCAAATAAGGAAGGCCCCGGGTCGCTCGACCTGGGGAAGGTGAAGGGAGCAAGACGGTCAGTGGACAGGACAAAGGAGCCTCGTGGTCTGGCCATTTTGGGAGCCAGGCCACCATTTTGGGGTCAGTGCGAAAAATGCGCTCAGAACGCCAAAAGGAGCTCAAAATACACAAAACGATCGCTGCCACCATTCCAATCCCTGAATGACTTGCACCGATCAAATACAATCCTAAACGAGTATCTAGGGCCTGTAGAAGGCTAGAGACCCAAGAGAGCTGTAACTTAGCTTACAGTGCCCTCTTGTGTCATGTTGCACTAAAGCCGCAACATGATAAAAGAAACTACGGGAAACAGCGTTCCCCGGTACTGACTGTCTTAAGGGCATGTCAGTTTCCCCATAAGAAAAGGAGCAAAAGCCCAGAGGAGTGCAGCAGAAGGCTGCACTTCTCTGGCAAAGTCAAGAACAAGGTGAAAAACAACAGCAAAAAGTTTAGGGGTTGCCACATGGAAGGAAAATTACCTACAATTACGAAATCTTTCCTAACACTCGCCCCTCCCAGACTATGGACAGGGGGAACTAATCCACCCCTGGATGAGTCTCTTGTTCAGGTCGGTTAAACATTCTGGACAACCCATCAGCATTGCTATGTTGGACACCTGGCCTATGCTCAATAGTGAAGTCGAAGCCTTGTAGACTTATGGACCACCTAAGCAACTTTGGATTCTCCCCCTTCATGTTCATTAGCCACTTTAACGGCTTATGGTCAGTTTGCACAGTGAAGTGGGTCCCATAGAGGTAGGGCCTCAGCTTCCTTAGGGCCCACACAACAGAGAAACATTCTTTCTCTACCGTGGACCATCTGAGCTCTCTGTCCTTAAGCTGGCGACTAATAAAACCGATAGGGTGTTCCTTACCCTTCTCATCTACTTGTGATAGTACAGCTCCTATCCCAGTGTCAGAGGCGTCCGTCTGCACGATAAAAGGTCTTTGATAATCAGGGGCCCTGAGGACAGGGGCCTGGCACAAGGAGTCTTTTAAGCCATTGAAGGCCTTCTCACACTCGTCGGTCCAAGTTACCTTCTTGGGTTTCTTCGGAGTTGTGAGGGCAGTCAGAGGAGCAGCTATGGTGCCATAGTCTGCCACAAAATTGCGGTAATACCCCGTGAGTCCTAAGAAGGCTCTCACTTGGGTCTGCGTAGTGGGGGTAGGCCAGTCTTGTACTGCTTGTACTTTACTGGGTAGAGGCTGTATCCTCCCTCCACCTACTTCATGTCCAAGGTAAACCACTGAGCCTTGTCCAATCTGGCATTTACCAGCCTTTATGGTCAAGTGGGCTTTCTGAAGAGCCTGGAGCACAATCCCGAGGTGTTTCACATGGTCTTCCCAGGTGGCACTGAAAACTGCTATATCGTCCAGATATGCAAGACAGAATTCGTCCAACCCATTCAACACATGATTCACAAGCCTCTGGAAAGTGGCAGGTGCATTCTTCAACCCGAACGGCATTACCCAGAATTGGTAAAGGCCGTCTGGAGTAGAAAATGCTGTCTTCTCCTTGGCATGCTCTGCTAAAGCTATTTGCCAATAGCCAGCAGTGAGGTCAAACGTGCTGAGGTACTTGGAGGCACCCAAAGTATCCACCAGCTCATCTGTTCGAGGCAAGGGGTGTGCGTCTGTCTTGGTGACAGCATTCAGAGCCCTGTAATCCACGCAGAACCTCAATTCAGAAGTGCCTGCCTTTGGAACCAAAACCACAGGGCTGGACCAAGGACTACTAGAGGGTTCAATCACCCCAAGGTCTAACATTTTGTTGACCTCGGTCTTAATATAAGACCGTACTTTGTCTGACATCCTGTATCCCCTACTTTTGGTAGGTACACTGTCTCCTGTGTCAATGTTATGTTTGCACCAAGGTGTCAAACCAGGCGACTGTGAAAACAGGGGGGAAAACTGCCTAAGCAAACTTTTCACCTCAGCCTGCTGATCAGAAGTCAGGTGAGGGGCCACTCGGACACCCTCAAAGGAGCTATCTGAAGGACCGCTTTGGAACAGGTCGGGGAGAGGTTCCGACTCCTCTTCCTCAACATCTGAAGCCAGTAGCAGTGCTGCGATTTCGACTCTTGGGACGAAAGCCTTCAGCCTATTCACGTGAAACACTTTTGGAGCCTGTCCAGGCCTTCCAAGGTCCACTAAATAGTTAACCTCACCCAGGGGCTCCACCACTGTGTAAGGGCCTGACCATTTGTCCTGTAAAGCTCGAGGCCTTATGGGATTCATGATCAGGACTTGCTGACCAGGTGTAAAGTTGATGAGGGAAGCTTTCTGGTCGTACCAATGTTTCACCAGCGCTTGCCCTGCCTTCAATTTATCACTAGCCAAGCCCATCAGAAGTACCATCCGTTTTCTGAGCCCTAGCACATAATCAACTACGTTGGTAGTAACAGGGGGAGTGGGCATCTCCCATCCCTCTTTGACGATGGCTAAGGGTCCCCGTACGGGATGACCGAACACAAGTTCGAAGGGGCTGAAGCCAACACCCTCCTGTGGTACCTCTCGGTAGGCAAACAGTAAGCATGGTAACAGAAGATCCCATTTTCTTCTCTGAGGCTCCTCCAGAGCCCCAATCATGCTTTTTAACGTTCTGTTGAAACGTTCCACCAGACCATTGGTCTGGGGGTGGTATGCAGAAGAGAACTTGTAGGTGACCCCACATTCTTTCCACATAGCCTGCATATACTTCGACATAAAGTTGCTGCCACGATCCGACACAACTTCTTTAGGGAAGCCAACCCTAGTAAATATGCCGAGTAAAGCTTTTGCAACTGACTTGGCAGTTACAGTTTTCAATGGGATGGCCTCAGGATACCTGGTTGCATGGTCGACCAGCACCAGGATAAACCTATTGCCTGAGGATGTTTGCGGGTCAAGGGGACCAACGATGTCGATCCCTACCCTTTCAAATGGTACCCCCACAACTGGGAGCGGTACCAACGGAGCTTGGATTGTCGTGCCAACCTTACCAGACAACTGGCAGGAGGCACAACTCCTGCAGTGACTTTCTACTTGCACCCCCATCTTGGGCCAGTAGAAGTGCATGGATAACCTTTGCTTGGTCCTCTTCATACCAAGGTGACCAGCAAGGGGAACTTCATGCGCCAACTGCAGGAGGAAGGGCCTAACAGCAAGGGGAACCACCAACCTCCTATGGTCTCCTTCTGTAGACTCTGTGGGCTCGCTATACAGGAGTCCACCTTCCCAATAAATCCTATGCGTCCCAGGAGGTTCACCCTCAAGCTGGGAGCAGGCCTGTCTCCTTAGGCCTTCCAGAGATGGGCACTCACGTTGGCCTTTACTGAATTCGTCCCTATCAGGACCTCCTTCAACTAACAAGTCTTTTAGTTCAGGATGATCGTTGGGGTCGAATACTTCAGGCATCGCCACCTCCTCGTCAGGCCCGGGCGATTGACCAACTTTCTCCACCGCAGTGGTAGGCGAGCTCGGGGGAATATTCTCTTTTCCTCGTCTTGACTTGTTGACTCCTTTCGCCTTGGGTTTCCCCTTCGGCTGGGGCGGTGTATTGGACTTGGCCAATGCTGCCCGTGCTTGAGACCGTGTGTAGGGTCTTTCGGCAGTGTCTCCTATGAGCCCTAAAGCTCTGAGATCATTACCTAACAAGACCTTTCCCGGGACGTTTCTCTGAATGCTCACTGGAATCCTGACTGCTGTACCATTTAAAGTAAGATTTACAGGTATTACGGGAAACATACGGAGGGGGCCGTCAGCCAACTTAGTCGGCATCAGAGTAGCTCTGGCAACTTCCTCTGAGTCTACCAAGGTAGAATCCACTACAGTGCGACTGCACCCACTATCCCTAAGAGCTGGAGTATCCACTCCATTCATCAGCACACTGTCTTTAAAGTAGTGCTTGGTATTATCCGGAATCCTAGCATAAGCCTCTGCGACTTTAGGCTCCCAGGAACCCAGGGACACTAAAACTACCTCAGCCTCTATCCCGCTGGGAAATGAGTCTGAGGAGAAGGATGCTCCTGTAATCTCTTCTTCCTCGTAGGAGGAGAAGGCCAGATTAGCGGAGTGGACCCCCAAAGGTCTAACCTTACACCGGGGATCCCCTTTCACGTGGTCAGTTGCTCCACAAGCAAAACAAGATCCATTGGGTCTGTTTACATAGGGAGGCTTATTGTAACCAGAGTTCTGTTTCAGAGGCGGACCTCCACTACCCTGCGAGTTCTCTTGTGTCTTACCCTTATTTTTCTTTTTGTGGCCCTTATGGGAAGAAGATTTAGCAGATTCTCCACCCTCCATATCTTTGGACTTTTTCCCTTCCTCCTGCTTACCAGGATGAGTTTTGTCCTTATGGGACACTCGATGTGACACCCATAAATCGGCTGCAATGGCCAGCTTCTTAGGATCTATCTCCTTCGAATCGGCCAAATGCTGCTTAAGCTCCGGGGAAGAAGAAGCAAAAATGTGTTCCAGCATGACAAGATTTATCATGCCTTCGAAGGTAGAAACCTTATAACCTTCGACCCAGCCAGTTAAGTTTTTCAAGGATTCAGTGACATAAGATACCCAAGTACCACCTTCCTTTTTCTTATACTCTCTGAAACGTTTCAAATATTGGGCCGGAGTCTTCCCAAACTTTAAAATGAGAGTTTGCTTTAACATTGCGAAATCAGCTCGCTCAGCCTTCGACATTTCCATAATGGCACTACAGCCAGAATGGGGCAGTCTGCTGAGTAACCATGCAATCTTATCAGCATTGTCAACTTGTTGAACTTCGCATGCATACTCAAACGCATTCAGCCAGTCCATAATGTCATTCCTTTCTTCATACACACTGAGCAGATCTTTCGGAAACCGTGGATGAGAGGAAGCCCCAGACCCATGTCCAGGACCCTTGGACCCATTTGCAAACTGAAGCTTGGCCAGTTCCAACTGGTGATCCCTGTCTTTTTGTTTTTCTGCCTGTTCGATTTTTAGTTTGGCTATGCTGAATTCAAGCTCCTGCTGCCTAAACCGCAGCTCTTGCTTCTTGAATTCAAGCATAGCCTCCCCATCAACACTGGCAGAGGAAACATTAGACATCACATCCTCCCTATCCTCGTGGTCGCGATGGATCAGTGCAGCGGCAGAACCATCAGTTCTACCAGTGAGAGCAGCCCCACCACCTTCTGCACTGTCCTCAGAAGTTATAGCGTCAAGCTGCACTTCTTGCCACGCCACGATTCTTTGAATCATTTCCAATTTCGTGCCTTGAGAGGAAACACCTCTCTCCGCACACATCTTCTTCAATGTTTCTGATTTGGAAGCATTTAAAGTTAACAAGGTATTTGTTTCCATACTGTTAGATAGGACTATGGCCTTTTTAAAGTTATACTACAACAATTCACTACGTGCCCTGGTTGGAATAACCTGAAATGCCTTAGTTTGTGCGCAACACTGGATACCTTCAGTCGTATCCCACCGCTGTACACCAATTTGTTAAGACGGATTTCTGAACTCTGTCCTGGTGGCGCAGAAGTTCAGAAGGCCAACCTAATTACTTGGAACAGGGTAACCTCTGGACGAGCCAGACCAATCAAGGTAGCGATCGCGGCGGTCAAGACTAGGTCTCAAGAGGGGTGAGGGTGACTGAAAGCCCGCAATGAGCACACAAAGCAAGAGCGCTTACAAACTACTCCAAACAGTTGTTATATCAAAAATATATACACATTTATTTTAAGGCCTTTAAAACAACGACCGTAGCGAGAAAATCACAATATCACAATATTAAGCCAACACATACCATATCAACACAATATATATACAAATATGACAGTCTCAAGCATTAGAGGCACGAAATGTGTAGCCCACCTGCAAGGGAAGGAAAACAGGCAGTGCGATAATGCTTTAGACTCAGTTCGCCTTCAGAGGCACCTAACTAGATGGAAGTCCGAGCCCTGCGAAGAGTGGAGCCTTGAGCTCAAAGTACCTGCACACACTGGTGCCAACGGGCAAAAGGAGAAGCTCTTCGGAGGAAGTCAGGCAGTTCGGGTTAGTGCACAACAGAAGAACAGGTTCCGCGACTCAAGCGCAGCCTCCACAGTGAGCAGAAGCAGAGCGCGAGTACGGACAAAAGGGTGCTGTTTTTACACAGCGGGGAAAAGCAATGGGCTACTGCAGGAGGGCGACCAGATCCTAGCTATACTACTCACCGGTCCCCGATGCAAGCAGACCCAGGCTTCTCCACGTTAGTTTCAGCAGCTGGCAGGTTCAGAAGAGCCGGGAATGCCTCGTCGTCATGTAGAGAAAAAAGACGTCCCAATCGAAGAAACCTGCACAGTTTTGTCACCACAGCAGGGCAACGGAGCGGCCGTGTGTATCTGAGTCAAATGTACACTACTCACTTCAGACTTGGGAACGCCAAGTGTACGAAGCGTGTGAGAGTGACCAGGACTCGAAATACAACACAACCTGGCGGCGGTTACAGAGCAGGACTCCCGTGTAAGCTGGTCAGTCAAATGGATGGCCCAGAGACGCTTCCGAAGGCTTACTGGCAGGAGATGATGAAGTCGCCGAGAATAGCTGTTCCTGCTATTCCAAAGGTCGAAGCACCAGTACAGGCCTTCTAGTTCGATCAAAGGAGGAAAGGGTTTCACAGGACGACAGCAGTGCAAAGGAGGAGTCCTTTAGCGGGTCACCAGCGATTCCTCGGTCCAGCCTCTTGGTTGCAGGATACTTGGCTCCTGTATTCCTTCGTTCGTGAGAACTCAGGAGATCGACATGGTAGTGGTGTTTCCAGCCCCCTCTTATCCACGGTTCCCTTCGCGCCAAAACGGAGGGGAGCCAATGGGAGATCCGCTCATCAACACACACACCATTCGTGGACCAATCACGGACCACGGTGGTCCCAGGCATTCACACTACCCTAGACTCTCTCGCACCCAGGATGTGTATTGGGACCAGACATCCCAGCCCACACCCTGGAGGCACACAAGATGGATACACACAAGAGACATGTAGAAGCCCGCGAAAGCATCCGTGTTTCGCGGGAAAGTACATGCCCAAATAAGGAAGGCCCCGGGTCGCTCGACCTGGGGAAGGTGAAGGGAGCAAGACGGTCAGTGGACAGGACAAAGGAGCCTCGTGGTCTGGCCATTTTGGGAGCCAGGCCACCATTTTGGGGTCAGCGCGAAAAATGCGCTCAGAACGCCAAAAGGAGCTCAAAATACACAAAACGATCGCTGCCACCATTCCAATCCCTGAATGACTTGCACCGATCAAATACAATCCTAAACGAGTATCTAGGGCCTGTAGAAGGCTAGAGACCCAAGAGAGCTGTAACTTAGCTTACAGTGCCCTCTTGTGTCATGTTGCACTAAAGCCGCAACATGATAAAAGAAACTACGGGAAACAGCGTTCCCCGGTACTGACTGTCTTAAGGGCATGTCAGTTTCCCCATAAGAAACGGAGCGAAAGCCCAGAGGAGTGCAGCAGAAAGCTGCACTTCTCTGGCAAAGTCAAGAACAAGGTGAAAAACAACAGCAAAAAGTTTAGGGGTTGCCACATGGAAGGAAAATTACCTACAATTACGAAATCTTTCCTAACAGTCATCACCCACATTGAGCAGAAGGTGTGACCTTATCTTCCTGGGTGTTGTAATGTCCTTGCAGTCCGTTGCCATCTCAAACTTTTTAATCTTCAGCATCCAACTGGGCCCTACTGATGATGGATCGGTGTAGAGGTCGAAAGGCCCTAATGCAGCCATGGCACCTCCATGACGTTGAGGGCACAGTGCTGGTGGCATCAGTGATGGGGCTATCCTTGCCGGTGTGCCGGGTTTGGGCATGGAAAAGCCAGTTGCCATGTTGCCCTGGTGCTGTGTTCACCCCCGTGTATATGTGGGCAGCGAAGGATTCCTCATCACCTTTGTTTGCCGGTCTGTTGGTGTGGCACTGTGGACTTGCCAGCTCCTAGGTGTTTCATTGGGTGGTGCAGTGGCTCTGTCTGTGCTGCTTGATAATGATTGAAGAGGAAAAAAAACATGTTTTCCCACAGTGGCATCCACAGTGTGCCTATGTCATGGGCTTGTGGGCTGATTTGTGGCCTGGAATCAGCTGTGCGAGTGTTCCGCTCCCTCATTTCATCGCCAGTGTGAAGTTCCCCCCTGCTGGTGCAGCCGGCGGAGCGAGGAACGAGCATGGCCTGCATCGGTGGCCCAGCTGGGGGAAGGCAGGAGCAGATAAAGGACACGACACGTCTGTGTTCTCTCATGCTAGGAACTGCCTGCCTTCCGGCAGGGTGGGCCCTTCATTTGTAGTGCGCCTCACGTCACTGCGCATGCGGGACGTAAGGCGGATCCAACAGTCGGTCAAAACAGTTGTCTATTTCCTGCTACTTTGTCCTTTGTATAGAAGGCCAAGAAAGCGATGGCTGAAACCTATTTATTTTTTGAACTTCCGTTTTTATTGGCATTTTAAATTTTACAAACAAGCAAACGAAGAAAAAGAACAGTGGATCCCTCTCCCTCCCCCCCCTCCCGCCCCACCCCTGGATCCCCCCCCCTTCCCCGTGTCCATGTCAATGTGTTCGTCCTGGGAGACTCACGGAGAGGCCGCCGTCTCCCTTGTCGCAGAGTTGCTGCGATGCATAACCACTACATCCGTTGGCTGGCTTCTGCCCTTCCCCGGGTCCTGTGGCCCCGAGTTTGGTTGACCTTCCAAAAGGGGGTCCATCCCCTCCTCTCCAGGATGAGGGGTCTCTCGAAGGGTTCAGTGCACATCCCATCCCCAGGATTGCTGGACCCCCGACCAGTCCGTGAGGAATGAGCTAGTCTTGTTGTTTACCATGGCCGTCAATTTGCCCATCAAAAACATATTTTTGACCTTTTTCAGCCAGTCCTCCTTCGAAGGAGCCTCCGGACTTTTCCATTTTTGGGCCAAAGCCACTCTTCCAGCCCTTAACAGGGTTTCCCACATCCTCGGGTATCAGTGCACCTCTGTGTCCTCTGGGGGGAGGCCCAACAGCATCGTCAGGGGATTAAGTGGTATACGGACCTCCGTCACTTCCTCCATCCAATCCCTCACTTGCTCCCAATATGTTTGGACCTTCGCGCAGTGCCACCACATGTGGCCTCTGGTCCCTGTCTCCCCGCACCCTCTCGGGCACCTTGGTGACACTCCCGGGAACATCTTGGATAATTTTGCGGGGTCTCTTTGCCATCCCTGCAGTATTTTAAAATTATGTTCCATATCAGCGGTGAAAAGATTTCCGTGAAATGCAATTTTAAATATCCTGGCCCAATCATCCTCAGAGATTTCGGCACCTGCCAAACCTTCCCAGAACAAGCGAAAACTCCTCCTGCCCTGAAGGTTGTACGTGTTTAGGACCCTGTATAAACTTGAAACCGCCCCCTTCCTGGAGGCCGCCGAATCAAGGAGCTTCTCAAAGGGGGTCAACTGTCTTCGCAGATTGGTGCCCCAAGCTGGGTCACAGAGGATGCCCTTCAGGCGAAGGTATTCAAAGATAGATATTGAGTCACGACCCAGTGCCTCCCTGAGCTCCTCATAGGGTAAGAATTCACCATCCCTGAACGTTTGCCCCACCCATTCCATCCCCCTATCTGACCAGATCTGGGAGTGTCTGAACCCTCTTCCTCCCAGATTAATGGGGTGTCCCCAGAGGGATGACATTGGAGACGGCCATGTGGTGAGGTGAGCGGTCTGAGGGCGTTCCTTCCAAATGTCCCATAGGACCCCCAGGGTCGGATGAGCCTTTAGACGCCCTGGTATTTCCCTGAGAGGCGTCCACAGGAGGTCGCGGACTTTGTGGGGATGGGCGTCCATGTCCTCCAGGTAGGACCAGTACGTTCTCAGCCCCTCCTTCATGTGCTCCAGGAGGACACGCAGTTGGGCAGCACAGAAGTAGAGATAAAAGTCTGGCAGCCCAAATCCCCCCTCCTCCCTTGGTAGGGTCAGGACAGCCCTCCCAATTCTCGGGGTTTTGCCTTGCCACACAAAGTCACGGACCCCCGATTGTAGGTCTTTGAGGTTCTGTGCCGGGACCCTGGTCGGGAGTGCTGTGAATAGGTACAGGAGTCGTGGCAGGACATTCATTTTGACCGCCGTCATTCGGCCATACCACGAGAGAATCATTTTACCCCATCTCCTGAAGTCCGCGGTGATCTCTGCAATCATGGTACCGTAGTTGGCAGGGCCCAGATTCGACATATCTCTGGGGAGGAGAACCCCCAAGTACCGTATAGCGACCTTCTCCACCTTGATCCCCTGGAACCTATTCTGGGGGTCGAGCACCGGGTCTATTTTTCGCATTGGGAGCAGGACTGATTTTGCAGTATTTATTTTTAGGCCCGAGAATCGACCAAATGCTGACACCAGGGCCAGGAGGGGGGGGAGGGAAGAACCCGGCTCCACTAGGTAGGCCAAAATGTCGTCCGCAAACAGGGAGAGCTTGAATTCTATCTCTCCCCTTCTTATTCCCTTAATGTTCGGGTGCGCTCTGACCGCAATTGCCAGGGCCTCCATGGTGAGGACATAGATCAGGGGGGAGAGTGGGCATCCCTGCCTTGTTCCTCGAGTGAGGGGGAATGACCCAGACAGTGTCCCGTTTACCTGCACTCTCGCTGTGGGGGCTCTATAGAGTGCAGTTACCCAGCTCATGATGTGGGTCCCAAAGCCCATTCTTTGAAGGAGAAGCTCCATGTAGCGCCACTCAACCCGGTCGAAGGCCTTCTCCGAATCCAGTGAGAGGACGCAAGCGTCAAGTTCCGATGCTTGGGCAAAGTGGAGCAAGTCTAGGGTCTTCCGGATGTTATCCGAGCCCTGCCTCCCGCTTATAAAGCCCACCTGGTCCCCGTGAATTAGCTTCGGCATTATGCCTTCCAGCCTTTTCCCCACCACCTTGGCCAGGATCTTCACATCTACATTTAACAATGATATGGGCCGGTAGGAGGAGCATTCCGAGGGGTCCTTCCCCTCCTTGGGCAAGACTGCTATCACGGCTCCCATCATAGACTCGGGGAGTATGCCCCCGTCCAGGACTTCATTAAAGACCCTCACTAAGTATGGGATCAAAGAGGACCGGAACTTTTTGTAAAAGAAAACTGTGAAGCCATCTTCCCCGGGGGAGGTTCCCACCCTCATCCCAGAGATCACCTTGTCCACCTCATCCTCTGTGACCGGGCCCTCTATCCCTTCCGCCAAATCTCTTGAGAGGGATGGAATCTGTATTGAGTCAAGGAAGGTTTCTATCTGGGCGTCATCTCCATCATATTCTGAGGAGTAGAGAGCTGTGTAATATTGGCGAAAAGCCTCCCCGATATGGGGGGAGTCGTTGCCAAGGAGCCCCTGGGCGTCCCTCACCTCCCTCACCCTTATATTCCTCTGGACCTCCCTTAACTTCCAGGCTAGGATCTGGTCCGCCCTGTCCCCTTTCTCATAGTACTTTTGTTTAGTTAGTTGGAGGGACCTTTCTGTCTTATATAGGAGCAGGTCTTTAAGCTGTAGCCTGCAGTCTTCAAGGGCGGCCACCTGTTCTCCCGCTAATGGGCGCCCCGGAGAGCTCGCCGGTTGGAGGCGGGATATCCTATCTCTTAGAGCCTTCTCCTGTAACCCCCTCTCCCTTTTCTTTTGGGCCCCAAGTTTTATAAGGACCCCCCTCAGAGTAGCCTTGAAGGCATCCCAAAGCGTGTGAGTGGCGACCTCCCCGTTGTCGTTTAGGTCAAAGAACTCTGTTATGGAGTCCAAGACTTCCTGAGAGAGGACCTCATCCTTTAGCAGAGCGTTGTTGCACTTCCAGCGCCCTCTGCGTTCCCTGCACCACCCCATCGCTATTGTGACTTTAACCAAATCATGGTCTGACCAGGGCACCGGGTCTATTCTGTAGCCTGACACATATGGGCTGAGTGTCTCCTCTACCAGGACGTAGTCTATGCGGGAGAAAGAGTTGTGTATAGCTGAGTAGTAGGTGAAGGAAGGGATTCCCCCTCTGGGAAGAGGAATTGTGTCGGTTAGGCCCAGCTCCGTGTTTACCCTCTGAAAAGATTGTGCCATAGCTTCTTCTGCAGCTCTGGGAGTAAGGGGGTCTACCCTTTTCCTGTCCATAGTCGGGTCGAGGACCATGTTGAAGTCCCCCCCTACCACTAGCGGGCCTTGCACGAATAGTCTGATCCTGTCTCTCACCGTTTCCCAAAACAAGGCCTGTCCTTCATTAGGGCCATATACTACTGCCAGAGTGAGGGGGGAGCCCCGTAGGGTGCCCCGGACCAGCAGGTATCTTCCCTCCGGGTCTTTTAGGATATCCGCCTTCTCGAACCCTGCGTCTCTAGCTACCAAGATGGCCACCCCTCTCTTTTTGGTCCTGTGGGAAGCGTGGAAGACCTCCTCGATTCCCCCCCCCCGCAACCGGGGCTCCTTTCCCCTTGCCCAGTGCGTTTCCTGTACGAACAGAAGGTCCAGTTTAGCCCTCCTAAACTCCCTGCAGATTAGGGATCTCTTCGATGGGGTATTCAAGCCCCGAACATTCAGGGTGCCCACCCCCAGGGCCGGCAGACCATCAGCCATTGTCTATGAATTCTATTCTGACGGATGGCTGCCTTGCAACAATTCTGATCTCTAACTCCCCATGAATTGACTTATGGACACTTTTGACATGTTTCCCCAACTGACCCCCGAACCCCTTCCCACACAAACAACCCCCAACTTGTTTCCCTCCCCCCACCCCCTGCCCCGGCGTCCAGCCAGATAGTTCGGCCATCACTGGCGCTTTGGCCGGACCACCAGCCTGCCCCTCTCGGCTAGGCCATCATTAACAAGCACATTATTGTGAGCCCCCCCCCCCTCGATCCCCTCCCCGATTTTGCTCACCCAACTTGCTTTGCATGGGGATTCTAGTTTCCTCCTCTTCTCCTATCTTTTGCCGGGTTTCTCACCCTCAAGTACATCCATGCCCTCCGGGATCTCCAGAGGCCACGTTCACACTGGGGCTGCCCAGCCACTGACCCTCCGAGTTGTTCTGCTGCCCTTCGTTCCCAGGGGAGGGCGTATTCATTCTCCTGAATTTCCTCGCTCCTGACTTTTTCCGTCTTTCTCTCGGCGGGCCTGGGTCTCCCGCTCCGACCCTGGCCGGTCCCCGCGGCTCCCGCCGGGGCGCTGGATCCGCGACATAGTCCTGGATAGCCCCCTTGATATCTTCCTCCGAAATCAATGTCGTTCTCTGGCCCAGGTACTCGAATGTCAAGGAGAAGGGGAAGCCCCATCTATATCGCACTCCTTTTTCCTTCAGCAACTGCGTGAGGGGGCGGCACATCCTCCGTTTGGCCAGGGTGTATGCTGAAAGGTCCTGGAAGATGGAGATCTGGGAGTTGTTGTATGTGATCTCCTGGGCCTTTCTGGAGGCCTCCAGCGCCCGCGTCTTCTCCAGGTAGTAATGGAACCGCACCAGGATCGACCGGGGGCCCCCTGCTCGGCCTCCCGCTCTATGTACCTGATCGAATATGAGTTCAGTAGTCGTCTCTTCTTCGAAGAGGAGAGCAATTATGTTACGGACCACGCGGGTCAGCTCCCTCTCCGTTTCCCCCTCCGACTCCGGGACCCCAAAAATCCTGAGGTTGTTTCTCCGCTCCCTGTTTTCGAAGTCGTCCATCTGTCTTGACCTCTCCTCCTCCCTTTTTTCCAGGGCAGCTAGCATCATGTTTACCTCCACTTCTAGGGTGGCCGCTGATGATTGGTTGGATTCGACCTGAAGGAGTCTGTCCTCAACTTTGTCGACCCGGCGGTCCATTTTTTCAAACTTTTGGGCAATGTCCGCCCGCATATCTCGGATCTCTTGCAGTATAGAGGCAAATCCCCGCTCCATTGCGGCCGTGGAGGGTGCGGGGGGTTCCAGATGGGCCATTCCCTCTCCGTGGGGTGGTTCTACAGCAGGGGGGACCGGGTCTCGGTAACGATATTTTTGCAGGTTCTGCTGCCAGTTCATTAGGTTGGCCCCCCGGGTACTCTGTCAGAAATGTTACCTCACATCCAAGTGGGCTCGC
Organism: Ambystoma mexicanum; assembly: GCF_040938575.1. NCBI lineage: Eukaryota > Metazoa > Chordata > Amphibia > Caudata > Ambystomatidae > Ambystoma > Ambystoma mexicanum. Next base: position 444,062,797 of record NC_090924.1, on the reverse strand, counting down.
CTCGTTGGACCGTTGGTTTCCCTTCGGTAGTGGGGCCCCTCAGTCCTGTTGCGCGCCTTTATTCAGTCTTGGCGGTTGTCCCCGGGCAGGCACTCGCCCCACCAGCGTCAGGCGGGGGCCTCACTTCCCGGGCCGTCACCGCAGCGCCTCCGGTGTACCTCGGTTATGTTACCGGAAGATTGATTCCCCTTTAGAGTGGGGGGGGGGGTGCTGTTGCCTCCGTTGGGTAGAATGCTGCTGTCTTTCCGTTGGGGGTCTCTCCTGGCAAGGTATGCCGTCCCCACCCCTTCCGAGCGGTCTTACAGGGTCTTGACTAATGCCCCCCAGGCGGGCACTCGCCCCACCAGCCTCCGGCGGGGGCCTCACACCCAGGGCAGCCACCGCAAAGCCTCCCGTGCACCTCGTTTGTGTTTTTTGCCCCTCGATATTCCCCCTCTGGGGTGGGCGGGGGGCGTTTTTGTGTCCGCAGGGTGGTGCGCTGGTGTCTTTTCGTTGGGGTACTCTCCTTTCCCCCCCCTCTTGGGGGATCTGGTTGCTCCTTATGAGTTGCCCCCGGGCGGGCACACGCCCCGCCTGCCCACCGCGGGGGCCACACACCCGGGGGGGTGAAAGCGGATCCCGCCGAGCTCACCGGGGCGGGGGGGAGGGGTGTGCTGCGCGATCTCAAGGCGGTGGAGTCCTGCCCACGTCCTGCGCGGGATCCTGCTGGCGGTGAAGGGGAGCGGGGGGGGGTTCGACGGGTCCGCCCCCCCTCCGTGTCTCGTACCTCTCAGGCCGCGGCTTCCCTTGGTGCTCCTGTTGTGGCTGGAGTCCCCTCACCCCGAGGCGTCCCGGCTCGCGCCTCTTGAAGGGGGAGGCGAAGGCCAGCGCCGATGGGTCCGCTCGCTCCTCCCCGGGCTGTGCTCGCGGCCTGCCGTGACGATCCCGCCACAGCCGCCACGTACACGGATCTCCGCTGTCCGGCGGTCCCCGGATCCCGTTGTTTCGCCCTGCGGGGGCACTGGGGGATCACCTCTTCGTTCGGCCCGCTGCGCTCCGTGGGGGGGGCTCGGGGGGGGGCTCAAATCCCATACCGGCCCGGCCTTGGGAGGAGCTCGCAGATCAGGCTGCCATTGCCCGGCTGAAACCTATTTAAGGACAGAGAGATAAGGAATGCCAGAGAAGCTGCACCCTTTTGCAAGGAGATAGTCAAGTTCACTTAAAGAACATTGCCTTGTATGTAACAGTAGCCTGGAAGAGGACAGCAAGATGTTTAATAGCAAATTGTGGACTAGTCAACTGACCAAGATCCTGCAATATATGTGTAGTGAACTTGTGTATACCATTGTGGGACTTGCTTGGAAAATGTTAACAGTATTTGGTGTTAGTTGTTATTCGTGCGTTTGAGCTTTAGCGGTTTTAAATGATATGGCTTGTACAGACTTATGAATTTCAGGGGCTTCTTAAGTTCAATACTAACTGTAGACAGAAATAATGGTGTGCAAGGGTAGATCCTTGTGTGTTAATGATATCATTGACGTTTATTCATATATATACCAATGCATGTTGCCCTTCATATGATTAATTAGGGCTTACATATTTTATTATATCATGCAATTTAGACATCTGTCTAGATTGATTCATTTTAGGGAGGCCATTTATAGAGTTTAATTTCCAATCAGAATAACCATGTGCTTAAATGTGTATTTACTTCCAGGGATGCTTTTGCTCTGAATAACCATGCCATTACTGTGCAATATGTATATGTTACATTATATATAGCAACGCACTAAGCACTTGGGCGGACTACCGACGTAATCATTTATTATATTTTATACGCATTGGAATCCACAGGATTGTGTTTGTATGATTTTATCAGTATTTTAATTGTGTGAATTGTTGTTTATGGTTTAAAGGCAATGCTGAAACACTCCCAATATTCATCATGTTATTTATATGTATTATTGTTATTTATATGTTTGTTTTTATGGATTACTCCAAAACAAAGCATGTATTGATTTGTTGATTGATTGACCCAAGACCACCCAGAAGAGCAATACACAAACAACACAGGTCAGGATCCCCACAGAGAAACTTCACAGTGTTCCCCCTGAGATTCAAACTCAGAGATTCAAACTCAGCACACTTATTTAAAGCATTTCTTGTTTTTACAAAAAAAGATACATGCTGAAAACAGATAATTACATTATGAAAGAATTTAGAAACACAAATACATCTATCTGTGGCATAAAAGTGTGTGATGGAAGATCAACAGAACACACACAAGCCAAACATGTAAACTTCAAAACCTTTATTAATGTTGTCAGGGCAGGTGGGAGGAAGGCCTACAGATAACTAACGAGAAATAATAAGGGGCCCTGTGCTAAAGGTGTGCTGATGGCACCACTCCAAGTGCCCCATGCGCCCAACTATGGGAATGCCTCTTTCCCAGAGTTACCTAACCAGATTCCCTCATCAGCCTCATTTCTAGGGATAGACCACTTGAATTGCGCCTTTGCAATCTAATTCCCAGGGATATAGTCCCTTACTCACATGGTGGCAATCTCAGTCCTCAGGGTAGAGTGCCCTGCTCGCTTCTTGACTCTCTCCTATCGGCAAGTATGTAGTCCTCCTTTCTTAGGAAGGTAACTGTCAGGCCTAGATATACCCACCCTCTAACCATGTTAGACTTTCTGTGCCAACACAATACCCGTGAACACATTCCTATCAGCAAGTATTACCTACTCCTTGCATAGGATTTCTGTAAGACTGTGATATTGTCAACCTACACTGCCCTGCTGGATCCTTTCAAAATTGCAATAGCCAGAGAGTCTCACCCTCTGGTGAAGTGACCCTCCTGGAACAATAGGCAGTTTCTTCTGGATGTATTTCTAGGCAGCGGGCATGGGCCTTGTCTGGGTTTTCCCAACAACAACTTTCCTGGTCTGCATCTTCTCTTCCTTGGTCCTCCTCTCCAGCTCCAGCTCCTACTCCTACCTTTCTGGGTCTGCCTCCTGGTCTGGAACCAAATAAGTGCTTTTTACTGCATAGTTTTCAGCTCTTTTATAAGACCCTTGATTTTTCTGATTACAAGACAAAGGTTTTGATTGGTTATTTCCTGATCTCCTTTTACTCCCAGAATATGATTAGATATTCATCCTTTTCTCTTGTTAACTTTGAGCAAGGGTTATCATATTGCCAGATTTGACCTCAGGGAGAACCCTGTTCAGCAAATGGGGCCTATCGGCGGTGATATGTTTATCCCTGCAAATTCTACGAAAGCCTTTTTATATGTATGTTTCAGAATAGCTCCAATCCCTACCTTAGCCATAATGTAACACAGGTACAACCACCAAGCGGCAATTTGTGGAGGCTCAAATGATTTCCAAATGTGTGCCATGCTGATGTAGGTGGCTAACAAAAGTGCTCACTTTACTCTCATTCCGTCAAGGTAATAAGCTGCCCCTTCAACCACAGCACCCATGAGAACAATAACACATCTGAGAGGGAGCTTTGAATGTAACATTTCAAACAAGCCAACTTGAAGAACAATAAAGTGAGCGGCCGTAATTAGCACAGCAGAGATGGGAGACTGTGAAGGAAAACAGGAAAGCTCAGTAAACGCGAGTAAATAAAAGCAGGGTTTACATGGAGAAAAACGTCAGCAAAGGCTGGGACGAGAACAGGAGAGGGGTGAGAAAAGTAGCGGAGATGGGCTGAGGAAAAAAGAACACAGGATAAAAGGAAGGGGTTACTAACGGAGGGAGCAGAAGCAAAGGGCCATGTTGACAGCGTAATGCTTAGATAACTGAGTTAAAGGAGCAGCTACAAAAAGGGCGGTGGTGGGCATGAGGGAGTCAGATTGTTGAGGCTGGGTTGGGTCTTCCTCTGTGCAACGTGCAGAAGCTAATTGCTGTGTACGTCTTTCAGTGTTGTGCATTTGTATTGAGTGTTTTACTAGTCTGGAATCCTAAAGGTTGTCTGACGTGATTTGTACAGAAAATGGTGGAATGTAGGATTTTAAGTTTCTTTTCATATTGAAATACTTGTTTTCCCTATATGATGTGCATTCCAGCACTCTACCCAGACACTATGAAGTTTAGCCTCGGCCACCTCCTGCAGTTCCTTTCTAGTCCGTCCCTTGCGCCACCATGCGGACACAAGTCCACTGGAACCCGGGCCAACACCGCAAGTTCATTTCACACAATGCCAGTGAAAAAGCAGCTATATGGTACCCGTGCCATCTCACTGCATTCATCAAATGGCGTTCAACTGGTAAACGAGTAACGATAGGTGACGGAACCCATTACAAAGGCTCAAATGAATATTGATTTATGTTCCTTTGATTTCAAAATATACCGCTAAACTATTTTAAAAAAGGAAATACGATATCTGATAATTCACTCACAAACTGTTTCATAAAATCTATATGGGGTACAAATCTGGTGCTGGATGTCGGATCTGGCGAGAGCTGGCCCAATCACCAGCGCTGAGCATCTCCGTATATTTAGGAGTTCTGATCCCAGAAACCTCTGTGTCTTACCTGAGCACACCACACTGGCAGCCGTTCCAATGGGGCAACTGTCATGAATGCCCCAATTCCCCCGACAGTGCCAGAGCTTAGCGTGCTGGTTGTCGCATTCAATCTGTGTCAGCACCGCGGGCGCCTGGCTTTTCTCAGTGATGGAGGTGTGGTAGAGCAGCTGGGAAAAGCCACACTTATTAGCTTGGCAGACCAGGTCCGCAGTCTTCTTGTTCCAGGTTTGATTGCAGACGGCGCCCCAGATACCATCGTAGAAAATCTCCACACTACCATCACAACGAGAGTGGCCGCCCTTCAGTCTGAACTCCAAGGAACCTGCAAGGCAAAGGGGGAACGTTACACAATTTGCATCCTTCTGTCTTCAAGCCTCACAGCATCTGAGAGCAGCCAGGTGGTAGCTCTCTTTACTGAAAGAGAGGAGCAGGAATACAGGTCTGGATTTGCATTACTTCCTACACAATGCTAATAACAGCCATCCTAGAATTTAATTTAGCCACCGTGTGCATTTAGGGCAGCCCACTGTGTGCCTGTTTGAGTCCCCCCTCCTCCATCGTCCCTGTGAACACCATGGAGTCGTCCTCTCTTGCAAAATAAAAAGAGGTGACGGCTGGATGGTTTAGATTTAATCTTAAACTCTGGCATTGCCCTGGGCAACCCTCCAGACCGTGGTTCTTCTCCTGCCAAGCCATTACGGAAGGGGAAAGACCATATGCAAATCAGACCTGGTCCCACCCCAAAAGTGGCAGTCCAGCCCGAACTGCTAGGTCACATCCCTTATGCACAAGACCACAAGCATCCCCAGACATGTTTCAGCCTTTTTGGGCCTCATCAGTGAGGAGTAGCTTGGGTCTCTAGGCCCAGCAGGCACAGGACCCCATTTATCTTTCAAATGGCAGAATGGTTAACCCTTGACTAGAAGTGTTGTTTTCGATTGCTTCCTGTTTGGTTACATATATAACTCCTGTTTAGGAGATAGTAGACCTCGTGGTCGATGGCTGTGCTCCGCATGTGACTCACGCAGAGCACCACCATCTACAATAGCAAAGAGCCCTATAGTTTGAAAGCCAAAGAAACGTTGTGTATTTTGACACAGACGATGACTTGCACTAGGGGTGGGCATAGCTGTTCACCTGACCTTAGGGACCCAATCACACTCCTGTTCACCATAGAAAGTATACCTAAATGTTCCCCTTAAGCCTATCATAAACCCGCATAGGTTTTTGCTTATTTTGCCACGCAGTATGACAAGTCACAAATGACAAGTTTTGGTTATAAAAGAGATGTTTTTTATGAAATGCCTTGAGAGACTTATGCTGTGGGTCGTCAGCTGACACCCGTTGTACTCCCTGTTAGACATTTTCAATCCAAAACAGTTATTTTTTTCCAACATCCTGAGTGGTGCGAGAGTAAGATCTGCATCCCTATCCATCCCACAAAGCGCTACCTCGCTTAAAGGGCCTACGGGTTCAGCTGTGCTCGGGGGCTGAGTTCATTAGCTTATTGTAAGAACATCGCAAGTTATTGTATACACAGATTTACACTGTTGAGACTCGGGTCCAGGCACTAGAGCAGGAACACAAACAGATGGGTTGTCAGAGAACCTCCCGTTAGCTGTGGATCGCTGGAAGGGAGCTGCAGGCCTTAGTCACGGTGGCAGTGACCAAATCTCTTTAGGCACCAAACAATTTTACTACTCTGGGAATAATAAGGCAAATAGGATTTTAGAGTGGAAGTTGCAGCGTCTCCCGACTAGGAATCACATAAGAGATCCTTGGTCCCCTGGGGGCTAAATCTGTTCTGGCAAGGTAGCTAAGCTAAACATCCTCACCGATCATTACACTTCCCTGTTTCAGGCAGAGGTTCTAGATGTCGAGCAGCAGTGGCACCACCTTCAACGCTTATACCTCCCCATGATTACATGGGAGGATAGACAGCAGCTTGAATGCCCAATTGAAGAAGAGGAAGTCCTATGAGCTATTCGGGCACTTCCCTTTGGCAAATCGGTTGAACCGGATGGGTTTTCAATAGCTTTTTACAAATAATTTGCAGCACAATTGGTTCCACCGCTCACAAGACTGTTCAACAATTCTTCAGTAACTGCCACTGTGACCTCCCCTATGGTGGGCTCACACCTTACCCTGTCTTAAATTACGATGCACGCATTTATTTCAAAGTCCTAGCCTGCTGTCTCAACCCTTTACTCCCTCGGTTGGTGGGACCAGATAAATCAGGTTTTATTCAAGCACACGATAATATTCGGAGGGTGATTAATGCTGTAGAATAGTGAAATAAATGGAAACTCGATGCCCCTTCTATTGCTTGACGTGATTACAGCTTTCAGGAGCATAAACTGGTTCTATTTAAAGGAAGTCTTAACAGCTTTTGGTTCTGGCTCTAATTTCATGAAACTTGTCCTTGCAAACTCCTCTTGCCCTTGGGTGTCAATTAAAATGAACCATAAAGTTTCAGACCCAATCCCTATTCACTGATCCTCTGGATCCTCCACAATCATGATTCCAACCAGGATTCGGGACAGAGATTGCACTATTGACAGTTTGGGACGATCTCTTGGAAACAGCAGATCGGAGGGACATGTGATTATTGACCATGTTGAACCTATCTGCTGCATATGACACGGTAGATCATGAGATCCTGTTGAAGCGGCTTGGGGAGGTTGGAAAGATCTATGGACAAGCCCTCTAGTGGTTTGAGTCATTTATGAATGGAAGGGAACAAATGGTCAAACTTGGAGGATCCTTGTCAGGCTCCTTTATACAATTGTGTGGGGTTCCACATGGCTTCTCACTCTCTCCTCTACTCTTTAACTTATATGTGAAACCCCTTATGGACATCTTGAGGAAACATTGCTTTAAATTCCATTCTTGTGCTGATGATACTCAAGTGTTCCTGAGAGTTGAGGGATCAGAGGAGACCTTTGAGTTAGTGGAACAGTGCTTAAAGGAGGTACAGACATGGATGTATGGCAACCAGCTGTTGTTGAATGCCAACAAGACAGAGGTTACATTATTTGGCTAAAAAAAACATCACCTGCAACATAATAAGCAGGCATTGTCACCATGATTTTTGGGCTCACAGCTGGACTTTTCTCAAAAAATAAAAAATCTGGGTTATTTGTGGGAAGACAATATGGGATGTGGGGCACAGGTCAGCGCGAAGGTGCAGTCGGTTTTCTAAACCTTATAAATGTTGAGACAGATCTTGCCATTCATAGCAAATGGGGTCAGGGCAACAGTCGTGGGGACTCTCATCAATTCGCTACTGGATTATGGTAACACACTGTGGTCAGGAATACCAGTATTCCAATTGCGGAGACTGCAAGTGGCTCAAAGTTCTGCAGTCAGACTGGTGTTCACGGTGGTAAAATAATCCCCAATTCTCCAATCTAAGACGTTCATTACACTGGCTGGCTGTGAAAGAGCGCATAGACTTTAAAATTCTTTGTCTTGCTTTTAAATGCATGAACCAGCTAGCTCCAAGTTATCTATCGGATAAAATCATGAGCTACACTACAAGCTTCGAATTACACACATGTGACAAGAATTTGCTGCATGTACCATGGTCTAAATACGTGAGCAAAGGGGACGGAAGATTTGGAGTCTATGGACCAAGACTTTGGAATAGCCTCCCAGAGACTATTTGAGACCTGAAAACACTCACTGCATTCCGTAAGGCTGTGAAGACTCATTTATTCCGTTAAGGGAACACTGATGTTCAGCTACTGAATTGTGTGAATATCCACGACACTTGATTATTCAGATACTCCACTTGTTAACCGTTTTATGGAGTTCGAACAGGTAGGACTAGGTATCCCTTTGGATTACCTTCCCTGGCTCCCATTAGATTACCGCCCTTCGAGACATTCCCTCCTGTCCTCTACCTTAGTCACCATTGCATACTGGGATAGGGCAAATCATAGGCACTGACTTACTACCCATCCTTCTCCGTTGATGGCGGTCTTTCACAATCCATTGTTTACCCCTGGCCTGGCTAGCAGAGATTTTCTCAGATGACCCCCTAACTTTTGAGCAGTGTAAAACGACTTTTGCTTTACTGGAATCCGAGAGATTACATTATGCACAACTTAGACATTGGGTGTCCCATCCCGAGACCAGGGAGGGGGGAGGAAGGAATCTGTGGCCTTTCGGGAAGTTGGTGTCATTCAATATTACCTTTCATATGGTCTCTAACATATATAAGCTTTTGGTAACAGATATGGGAAAAGAGATGGAGGCTTAAATGAGGAGGTGGGAAAAGGACTTAGATCACACAATACCAATAGCATTGTGGGATGCTATGTGGAGGAGGGCCTCTAGGGCATCCATATTTACCAACCTATTGGAGAACTCTTACAAAATTCTCTATCGCTGGTATCTTACACCTGACCATTTATATGTACTATATCTACTGGTTTCCCATAGTTGTTGGAGGGGATGTGCGGAGGTCGGATCCATGGTGAATATATGGTGGCATTGCCCCATCATTAAATCCTTTTGGGCTGCTTTTACTACTCTAATTCAGAAAATTGTGGGCATTCGGCTTCCCCTGTATCCTCTGGTGATTTTGTTGGGCGATGTGGATGATCAGGAGGTCTTTACCATTAGGGCCTCTCACTCCGTTCTATCTAATCATATGCTCACAGGTGCTAAATTGGCCATCGCCCAACATTGGAGAAAGGCGGAAGCCCCTTCACTCAATATGTGGCGGGCGAAAATGTGGTACATCTGCGCCAGGGAGAAGATCATAGCCACCCTCTCTGACTCTTTACTTAAATAGAGACGACTATGGGACCCTATTGTAACCTTAGTAACTTTGGATTATTGTAGCCCACGTATTCCCCATCAATGGAAATCATTTTCGTTATTGTAAAGAGGGGACATTACTTGTGGAGTGGATGGACGCGATCCTGAGGTCCTGGGTCATGTATTATGGGTTTTGATTGTTGAACGCCAGACCCTGGTGCATATTTACTTTGGACTTTCATGAGCGATTAGACGGCCTCTTCAACGTTTGGATTTATTATTATTTCTTTCCTACCCCCCACTTGTGTACACATCAGAACTGATTATAAATATGTCACTATGTTTTTGCTATACCTCTTCCTGATTGTCACTTTTTCTTTTGATTTGGCTTGCTGTTCTTGCCGTTATTTGATATATTGCAAAATTTGATAAATATACTGTTAAAAAACTGTGTGGATTACTCTGACCACTCTCTTCTCCCTCTCTCTCCCTGCTTCTTTATTCCCCCACCCAAACCTAATACTGCACACCTACGCTCCTTCTCCTCAAGTCCTCCCACAGACGAGCGCCCATCCAGAGGACAGCCATGTCTTCTAGATCCTCTGCTGACCCCTTTCTCCACAGGAGATTGAGAAAATTGCACCTGTGCATTTCTCTTTTTGGGGTTTCATGTAGCGCAAACCTAACTAGAAAGAAACAGAGTGCTGTGCATGTTGTTGATGGTAACATATAAAGTGAAGAGGGGGTTTCAATATTTGACTTGGGATATTCCAGCTATGAGAGTGGGCTGTGATGTGGGAGTACAAGGAGCCTAATTGGCACCTCTCACCTGCTCCCATCCCTCTTTAACATTTCCAATTCTGTTGGGATCTTTAATTCTTGCTTTAAAGTAGCTACCCCCCTTCAGCTGATCCTAACACTCCTGCTAAAACACGTATCTCCTTCCGTACTATTCTAAAATCCTAGAAAGGTTTGTATTTGACAGGATCACCATCTAACTTGTCTCTCATTACCTCTGGAACCCTCTCCAATCTGGTTCCTGCTGCCATCATTCTACTAAAACAGACCTCAATACAATTTTCAATGTTCTGACCTCCACTCAGAAGTGCTCCTCTGTCCTTATCCTTCTTGAAATCCTAACTGTCCTTGATACAGTTCGTTACCACTCCCTCCTCTATATTCTTGTTAACCTTGGAATCCAGGATACTGCTCTAGATGGGGTTGCTTGCTATCTCTCATCGCATCGTCTCCATCTCATAGAACATGACCACCTCTGATATGACCTCTTGGCCTGTTAGACTCCCCAAGGATCAATGCTTGTCCCTCAACCTATTAACCTTCAGCTTTCCTCCCTCTGTAAACTCATTTGCTCCTTTAGGTTCCCCCTTCATCTATATGACATCCAAATTAACTTCCCCTTCCCTACTATCACTCCTGACCTCTCTGCACTTATTTCAGATTGACCATCAGCAATCCACCAATTCAATGTTTTTTGCTTAACTCTTTGAAGGCCGAAGTCCCCTATGATCATGAGGTCCTTCTTTTATAACATTCTTAATCACCACCATTGTATTACTGCTGCCGCAATTGGCCTTCATGATATCAGGAAAATGTGCCCTCTCTTCATCTACCATCCTGTATAAAGTCTACTACTAACTCTAGTACTCTGTCACCATGACTACTGTGATGATCTCCTCCTTAGCCACTTCCTCTGCTTGTCTTCCTGCTTGACAACATACTTTTCTTCACCACACCCTCCCTCTCAATTTCTCCCACTCGTCTCCCACTTTCCATCACTGCCTCCATGCTGGGTGGCTTTTTATAAAAATGGGTGCCTCTTCAGATTCCTAGTACTAGTCTCCAAATCCATCAATGAACTTGCTTCACTCCCTTGCCTGGGCAATACTCTCTCTCGCTATCCTCCTAAGTCAGCCTTCACTCCAACAACATTCTTGCTCTCTCCATTCCCTGCTACTCTGCACAATTGCTTGTTTTCCTCCTGCCCCCTTCTTGCTCCTCTCACGGGAACACACTACTCTACCATGTCAAAAATATTACTACCATCCACTCATTAAATGTGCACTGAAGCTCCACCTCCTAGGCCTAAAAGGTGCACTCTTAACTACGGTCCATCCACCCAATCTTCCCTACCCCTAACTCCACTGCACTTAGGACCTTGTTGTGACAGGGTTATGACTCTGTTAGGGGGATAAAGGGAGAGATGGGGGGACCGCATCTTCTGAGACCCCCACATGTGCCAGGCATGTGTATTCTGGTGCCAACCTCTGTTGCATAATTCCTTCCAGCACTTTTTCTGAACAGTGTTCTCTCTTTTCCATTTCAGATCTCCAACTCCCACAGTGCACCTTGGAGTAACTGGGAAAACCCAGACCAGAGCGAGAAGAACAGAGTCAAGAACAGCCAGAAGATGGGCTTCAAGTTTCCCTGCCATACAGAAATGAGACATCCAACACCAGACCTGACAACCTCAAATGGACCCCAGGAAAATGGGGGGCCAGCAGAAAACGAACTGGTAGTGAGGAGAGACTGCTGGGGAAAAGGGGATACCCAGAATCCCCTCCACCCCCCAGTCTGAATTGGTGACAGAATTCACCACCAGTAGAGGAAGGCCACAGGGAGAACAAGCAGCCCGAGTCCTTGGCTGCTACCACACCAGAGATTGTTTCCAAAACCATGCTGGACAAGTGGGTTTTTAGAGCCTCTCACCTGTGTAACACAACTTCTGGGGAAAACACAGGCACAGATTGGCTCTTTGAGTCAAGTGAGCGCTGCAGCCAATGGAGGCAGGGGGACGGGGTAGAACCAGAGTATAAATGAGACAGAAGGCAGAGTGTGGGTTGTCCGAGTGAGGTCAGACGGGGTGAAGACATACGAAAAGACCAAGAGACCAGAGGGAGAAAGGGTGGGACAGAGGAGTGAAGTGAAGTGAATCTGCAAATGAAAGAGTGTTTGTGAAGGTGAGGTTAGCAGTGAGGAAAGAGTGTGAGGTATGAGTAGAGAAGTAAGGTAGTAAGTAGAGTGAAAGGCAGTGGGTTTTGGCAGAGAGTAAGGATAGTAGAGAGGGGCATAGAAGTGGAGTGCGAGGAGAATGGTGCACGGAATAAGTGAAGAGGTATGAGAATATTGAGAGCAAGTGTATTGGGATAGTGAGCAGGGCACTATATCCCTGGAATGGTGAGCAGGGCACCATATCCCTAAGTAGGGAGCGATGAGAGGGGGACTAATGAGAGGTGAGAAGAGGTGTGTAGTGAGAGGAGAAGTAGAAGTGCAGAGAGGGAGGGGAGAGTAGTTTTAGTTCGGCGAGGGTAGAATGGCAGTAGTGGGGAGAGTAGTAGTAGTATGGAAGGAGATGCAGTAGTGTGGAGGGGTGGAGTAGTAGTGATGAGGAGAGCGGAGAGTAGTAAGGCTGCAGAGTAGTGATGACTAAGATCAGAGTGGAGGTAATTGGTACAGCGAGAGAGAGAGAAGAACAGCAGAGGGATAGAGAAGTATGTTTCTGCGAGTGTGAGGAGAGACGATGGGTGAAGTTGGAGGGGACACAGCAGGAGCAGATACTGGAGAGCGATAGAGAGACATAAAGAGAGGAACATCTGAGCAGGGAAGGATAAGACCCAGCGGGTCCTGAAACCCTTACGTTGTACCACCATTGTGGAACTTAGAGCAGGGACGGCATAGACTGTTCCCAGGCGGAGTTTAGACAGATGAGGAGTTTGCCTCTAGGCCATCACACTCCATATAGCAAATAGCAAAGAACTTAAACAGAAGGGGAGCCCAATCCCAGGATACCATCCTGGGTTTGATAGACACCTGAGCTGGGCTGGGGGGCAGCCCTTAGAAGCCCCCCTTTCCAGCCTGGTGCATTACATTGAATAATCTGCCTGTTGCTACATTGATGAATCTGCACATTCTCACCATAAGCTTTTTATTTGTAGATCCAAGGTTAAAAACCAATACCCTGGCATTTTCCTGGAGCCTCTGTGAGTTATTAAGGCCATCTCTCACATTGTACATATCCAGTCTCCTCTGACTGTTGTCCTTTGTGTGTCTTAACCTGTCCCTTGTCTAGGTATCTTGTATTCCCACACAAAACAAATATCAACAGGTCAGCCACTCATTATCACTCCTGTCAAATGACTGCACAATCTACTGTTGTTTCTGTTATAAGTGTTTCTGGTCCAAACACCATATTTTCTCAATCACTATAATAAAATATACTGTGGTGAACCATAAAAAGGACTCAGACCACAGTGGGTCATGATTCAAGGTGGCTTATTTAAATAAAATGTAAATGCCTATCTGCCGTGGTCTAAGTGTACTAAAAGAAGGAGTGGAACTATGTTCCCTACTGACCTGCCCCTTCTCCCCACAAACCCCATCACCATGCACAATGCAAACCCCCAAACACATGTGCCTGCTGTTTAAGGGAACGTTAATTGCAATGCACTGAAAGTGCACGTTTCAACTTCTTCCTACACTTTTATTTGAAAAGGAAACCATTCCAGGACGGTTTCTTTGTAAAATAAAAGAAAACGAACAGTAAAACCTCATTTAAAAAAGTAGAGGAGCACCCCCCTCACAACCGCTCCCGCACTCTACGACCACTGCCTATCTGACCATATCGCTATGAGGGAAGTTCCATATCTTCTAAAACAAAAGCTAAGCGTGCTCGTCGAATTCTAAATGAAATAGTCCGAAGTCCACATCCTCGATAACTAATTGGCCGTACCACTTTAGAAAATCTAACTAAAAGCAAAAAAGGAGGCTTGCACAACAGTCTCGGAATGGGCTTCTGCCTGGCCCAACTTGTAAATGACTTATTTTCAGTCTCAAAGTTCCCTTGGAATATATGGCCACAGTTCACAGTCTTCTTAAATAGTATGTTGGTAAAAAATACAAATATCCTCTGTGTTGTTTTCTCTTCCTCATTTAGAAAAGAAGAATTCTTCTTATTTTAATTTTCTCAGAGTTTACCAGTGGTCAAATTAGTCCGGGGTCAATTTAAACACACTTCTCTGTATCCCACCTGTGTGGCACTGGGACTCCCCACAGTCCTGTGGTTATTTGGTAGGTATATTGATTCTCAGTGCAATTAAATAAGCGTGGGACGTCTGCTCGCTCGGGTATTGCTGGTTCCCGTTTCCCAGTTGGCTTTGCTAGCCTTGCTGCAGAGGATTCATACTCTTTTCAAACTGTTCCGTGTAGGACGTATGCCCATACAACTTTATCAGTTCCTCACATCTCTGTCGGCCTTCCCAGCCTTGACATACAGCACACGTATTCCTTTCAGTCCTTTGCACATAGGCCATGTGCCTGTTTGATTCTCTTAGATTCTCGTACTGTTGGCGGCTTCCCCAGCCTTCATATACAGTGTTTGAATTTCTTTCACTCGTCCTGCCCCTCGGGTTCTCGTACTGTGATTGGTTTGGTTTTAATACTCTTGCAAACCTAAGTTCATAGCCCTCACTGGCGTCCTCCCTTTTTGATAGTATCTGCTTTCCCCTCAGTACTCGTCTCGTCAGCAAAGGCACTTGCCATGTGGAGCTCAGACACCCGGGCTCTTTTCCTTCGTCTGGTCTCGGCATCGGCTGCGCGGCGCCAGCCCCACCACCATTTTCTAGTGGTTGCACCACCACGGATGACAGATTTCTTTCATCTCCATCTCTCTCCTGATCAGAGCCTCTTGCTCGGTCGGAGTGCCCACCTATCAGCCTCCAGCTAGCGGGCCTCGCTTCCTGCCTGCCACTGCTGGTTTAATGGCTTGGCATAGCTCTGCACCTCCAGGACGTTGTCTATAAAGAGGCACACCTCTGTGTAGCAATGACTCTTCTCCCTCTGTAGTAGCCTCTCTCACATTCGCTGTCCGCTCTGCTCCTATGCATGTCAATCAGAACAAAATGAATTGGGCCCGCCTTCTTTGATAATGGCATTCAGACGATGTTCAGCACAATCTGAAGCCAACTGGGTGAAAGAAGGGTCTTTGTTAGTTATAGTGATAATGGGAGATGGCAAAGTGTTTCCAGCAGCCATATAGGCAGAAAGTGTGTTTTGGACTAGGCGTTCTTATTGGAATGGAGTCCTTCTCCTCAAGAGGGGAGTCACTCCCAGTGAGGTCCCACTTGCCCAGACCCTAGGAAGGATCTTTCTTAGAAGGCTCACCTCCCTAGCCTCGAAAGGGGTGGCGCCACTATGGGCAGAAGGGAAGAATCGTCCAGATTCGTCACAACACATTTTACATCTTTTGAATCCAGCCCACAGTAATATTTTTGCTTAATTTGTCAAAACAAATTTCAGGCAAACGTACCTCTTTAATAAATGTTGAGTCACAGGCTTGAATGTCATTAGTCTTGTGCTATAAGCCTAAAAGTACTTTGGGCATTTCTTAGAAACAAGAAGAGAAGAGAAGTTGCTTAGGGCCACGTTGCAACTTATTCATTTAGAATTTGTGCATATGGGACGTTTTGAGGAGGGAAATAAGGGAGAGAGTCTGTTTGGGTGGGAGTACTTTTGGAAAGTTGTTTGAGGAAGTCAATATAATATGTAGCTGTTTGATTTTACAGTTGTACCTTTTGAATTATATTGTTTTTACAATTTATTGCATGGATTGTTTTTAAATCGTGCGTGTATTGTATGATTGTGTAGCATATCGATTAAGTCAAATGCACTATCTAATCAGGAAACATTCATCCTTAAGTTGATGAAGGCCAAGATTGCATTGATTGATGTTTTATTTATTTGAATTAATGATATTTTTTAAATAAGCAGAGAACACGGATGAAGATATGAAAAAGTATGCAACTTAGTGTTCAGACACAAACACACATAGACAAACACAGACACCAATCATAAGGGCTTTAACAGACATACTGGGCCTCATCTTGAGTTGGGCGGTATCCCAATTGGGATACCTCCCAACTTTATTTGCGTTACCACCCACCCATCCTACGGTATTACCGCCAGATCATGGGTTGGGCAGCAAATGTTTTTTTTTTTTGTATTTTTATTTTTAAAAAATGTATTTATTGCATTTTGTAACAATACAACCAGCAGGGCCTCAACGCGGCCTCATATAACTCCCTTAGAACACCCTCCCTCCCTTCTTTACCTTCCTCCCACCCTCCCGCCCATCAAGACCGTTGCAAACTACACCATAAGGTATATATATTTTTTCATTCTGAAATGATCGTGCTTTCGCCCGAGGAGTCCACCATCTTGGGGCTGAATAGCGTCATTGTGAGCTCCACCCATTGCAGTAGATCGTCAGAGGTGTCCTGTCCTTGTTGGCATTGGGCGATCTCCCAGGCCCCTGTTTCGGCATGTGTCCATTTGCGGAAGTCTTCCCACCACGTTGCTAACCTCGGGGCCTGGGGGCGTTTCCAACACATGGCGATGCGTCGTTTCGCAAGTATATACATTAGGTCCTTTAGCCTATTCAGCGGCCTATTTTTCCTCTTCCTGAGGTATCTTCCCAGAATGCATGCTATGGGCGTTTGCACCTCCAGGGTGATGTCGGCCTCTGCAACTTTGGTTTTGATTTGTGCCCAAAAGGTTTGCATAGTGGGGCACCCCCAGAACATATGGGTCATGTTCGCCTGGGGTTCGTTGCACTTGGGGCATCCCGTGGTGTTGGCTCCGCTGAATCTAGAGATGATTTCTGGGGTGAGGTATGCTCTGTTCATTATGTAGAATTGTATTAGCTGAAACCTGCCGTTTCTAGATACTTTTTTGTGGTATCTAGTGATGGTTTCCCACTCTGCGTCTTCAAATTGCTGTCCAAGTTCATTGTGCTGGGCCGTGTTGTAAAGCAGTGTTTCGTAGATCCTAGAGGTCTCATGGCCCCCTTCTGCTGCCGCCAGTAGGCTTTCGATCCCTTCGTGTCCGGTGTCTAAGTTTTCCGTTGATGGCCAGCGGGCAGCTAATCTTTTTACCACAGTGTTGTGTAGTAGGAACTGTCCCGTGTGTATTCCTGAGGCTTCATGTAGTTCAGCAAAGGTCAAGATGCCCTGTTCATCCACCAGGTCCCCCAGGGTGGCAACACCGCATAGCTCCCATGTGTCTCTTATTATTTTCCGACTCCCCGGTCTGTTTGCCATGATTGCAGCTATCGGAATCTGTGCGGAGTAAGGGTCTTTTAGGTCCATAGCTTTGCAGGCTCTTTTCCAAATCTGGATTCCAAGTTGGACCAAATGCGAGTACCGGTGTTTTTGGCCTGACTCAGCCCAAAGCAGGTCTCTTAGCAGCATTTGGGTGATTCCTGGCTGCAGCAGGCGGGTGTCTGTAGAGGCGTCGTCTGCCATCCATTGGATCACATGTTTCAGCTGTCCAGCCAGATAGTAAAGTTCAAAGTTGGGGACCTTTAGGCAGCCTTTGTCATAGGGTCTCTGCATCGTGTCCAGGGCGACTCTGTGCCTTCCTTCTTGCCACAGGAATTTCCTGCAGAGCTTATGCAGGTCGTTAAAGAATTGACGTGGTATATTGTGTGGCACGTTGGTGAAATGATAAAGCAGCCTGGGTAACGCTACCATTTTGAGCAGTCCCACTCTGCCAGCCACCGAAAGCAGGAGCCTGCCCCAGAAGTCCATTGATTTCACTAGGCCTTCCTTTGCCCTGATTGTGTTAAGAGCGTGCTCCATATTGGGGTCTCGATGGATTGTGAAACCCAGATATTTAAAGGAGGTGGGTTCACATTTTAAGGCTAGTGTGGGGAGCTCGTTGGCCTCAAGTCCGCTCAGGGCCGCCAGGGGGAACAGGCAGGATTTACTGTGGTTGATTTGGATCCCCGTAACTCTGTGAAACCCTTCCAAAGTCTCCAATATGTAAGGCAGTATGTATTCGGGGTTCTTCAGGTAGAGGAGCATGTCATCTGCATACATAGAGAGTAAATGGGTTACCCCGTCTATCTCGATGCCCGCGTCTCCATATTCCTTCCTAATGTATTCTGCAACAGGTTCGATGGCAATAATGTACAGCATGGGGGACAGGGGGCAGCCCTGTCTAGTGCCTCGGGATAGCCACCATTTGTCTGAAAAGGTGTTGTTGATACGCACTCTAGCCGCTGGGTTGGTGTAGATGAGTGTAACCCATTTAATAAAGCTGGGTCCCATTCCCATTTTGGACAGGGTAGCTAGTAGCCATTTCCAGCGAACCGAGTCAAATGATCTGGAGGCGTCTAGGGACGCCACCACACATTTCTCTTGTCTACCTTCGGTGCTGTAAATGACATGGTGCAGTTTCCGTACATTTTCAGTGATAGTCCTGCCCGGCACGTACCCCGTTTGGTCTTGGTGGATTAGGATCGGGATGGCCCTGCGCAGCCTCATAGCTAGTATTGCCGTCAGGATCTTGCTGTCTGCGTTTAGTAGGGACAGGGGTCTATATGACCCACATTCTGTGGCATCCTTATTGGGCTTTAGTAGCGGGATGATGGTTGCTTCCCTCATGGTGTCCGGGAGGTGGCCTAATTCATATGCCTCATTGAACACTTGGGACAATAATGGGGCCAGTGTGTCTCCATAAGTCTTATAGAACTCTCCTGGGAGTCCATCTGGTCCTGGTGCCTTCCCGGTGGGTAGCGATCTGATGACGGCCGCCACTTCCTCTGGGGTGACGGGGCCTTCTAGGGACTCTGCTTTTTGTTCCTCGAGGTGTGGTAGCCTTATGATATCTAACACATCCTCTATTGCCATGTCAGTGTGTAGAGGGCTTGGTAGTACTCTGCAAAGGTGCGGTTTATGTCTACTTGTGAGTGTATGTCTAGGCCGTCTGCATCCCGGATTTGACAGATGGGTTGTCTAGGGGCTTCTCGTTTATACAGCCACGCTAACACCTTTCCGGGTTTGTCACCTAGGGCATGGCTTCTTTCGATGTGTTTGGCGTAGCTGAGCCTACCGAGCGCCTCCCAGTGTTGCAGGCAAGCCTGCTTTAGTTCGACCGTTCTGCGTATGTGGGCGGGGTCCGATGAGGTTGCAGCTTCTAAGTGTCTTAGCTCGTCTTCAGCACGCGTCAGTAGGGAAGTGATGGATTTTTGGGCTCCCCCTGCGGCGGCTATCATTTCCCCTCTGATCACTACTTGCCTCCCATGCAGTGCTGATACGCTGGACACTATCGATATTTATCTGCCAGTAGGCAGATGTACATTGTCGTATTTGTTCGCAAAAAGTCTTGTCTAGCAACGCCTCACTTCGGAGCCTCCATGTGGGTATAGGGGGCCTGGGTGCAGTTAAGGACCATGTGGTTGTCAAGGGAGAGTGGTCCGATAGCATTCTAGCCAAATATTGAGTGTCCTCAAACGTGTCCAAGTGTTCATCACTGACTAGTATGCTATCTATTCTGGTGTGTACTGGGTGCGGTGGTGAGTAAAAAGAGTAAACTCTACCTTCAGGGTGCTGTGCTCTCCAGAGGTCGCTTAGGCATATTGTTGTGTGAGGGCCTTTAATATTTTTGCAGGAGGGGAGGGCTGGGAATGTTTGCTGTCCGATCTATCTACACATGGATCCAGGGTGCAATTGTGATCTCCTCCCCATATTAACATGCCATTCCGGCATGGGCTCAGCCAAGTGTACAATGAGCGAAAGAATACTGTGGCGTCATGGTTTGGGGCATAAGTGTTGACCAGGCAGAGTTCTCTACCCTCTATGGTGCATCGTATCAGGACCATTCTACCTTCGTGGTCAATGTTGGTGTGTATCACCTTGATGGGAATGGTGGGGGCTATCCATATTAGCACTCCCCTAGCATAGCTAGAGTACGTGGTACCTATTAAGGTTCCCTTCCACACTTCGGCCTTCGCTGCTAATTTCCGTGCGTTCAGGTGGGTCTCTTGTAATAGGGCAATACCTATCTTGTGGCGTTTAAGGAAGGTGTGGACTCTGTGCTGTTTGATATAGCTGCTCAGACCTCTGACATTCCATGTCATAATCTTGATCGTATTAGCCATGAGTGTGGATTGGGTAAAAGTTCCTGGGTGGGCCGCGCGGTGGTGCCAGGCCCTGAGTCTGTTAGTCTGCCATGCGGCGAGCGGTCTTGGTGGGTTCTTTTGACATCTTTTGCGCAGATTAGTGGTGTGTAGTGGCTTTGTCGGTCTTGATCTTCCCTGTCCCAATAAACGATAACCTTCAACTGAACTTGTAACGTAACACGTCTAGCGGGGTGTCCCTCGTTCTGACTTTCCCGTTTCTGCCCCATGGACCTGGGTCCCTAGGTGCCCTACGGGCGGGTAAATTACCCAAAAAGAAGATAGTTCCGGGGCGGGTGTAGCTTCACCTTCTGATGTCGCAAGTGTGAGTTACTCTGTGGCCGGTATGGCTCCGGTTGCATCTGGGTTGCCGCCTGTCATAGTGTAGTTCTGAATGCCTGGTAAATTCTGCCTGGGGATGGTGTGAGCGAGCACCTATGGCTCGGGCTGTTTTGGCTTGCGCTGTTTCGGTTCCCAGTCGGGGATCTGCGCTCTGTCCATCCATTCTGCTACTTCAGCTGGGGTATCGAATAAATGGGCTTTATTATTGTGTAGGACCTTCAGTCTGGCCGGGTACAGAAGCATGTATCGCAGTCCTGCATTTTTCAGTCTGGCTTTGGTGTGGTTGAACAGGGCCCTACTTCTTTGGATCTGCAGGGTGTAGTCGGGGTAAATGGCGACCTTCGCAGAGTCTCTTTGTATGGAGTCGCCCAGCCTGGAGAAGGCTAGAATTGCTTCTCTGTCCTTATAGTTCAGTACTTTAGCTATTATGGGCCTGGGTGGATTTCCAGGGGGCGGTCGTCTGGCGAGGGATCGGTGGGCTCTTTCGATGGTAAAGCCTTGTGATAGCTTCCCTGCACCGATTTCATGTATAAGTAGATCTTCAACGTAATTCGTGGGGTCATTGCCTTCAATTCCCTCAGGTAGTCCGATGATTCTGATGTTACTTCTGCGGGCCCTTCCTTCGGCCTCGTCGGCTCTATCTTCAAGGTTCTTCACCTTCTGTACTAAGGCGTCTACTTCTTTTGAAAGCTGCGCTTTAGACAAGGAGTGTTCTCGTATTTGGGTCTCTAGAGTGTCTGTTCTACTGGCGATGGAGCGCACATCTTGCCTCAGTAGGTTCAAGTCGATAGCCACCGCATCTATCTTGTTTTCCATGGTTTTCTGTAGGGTCATGATGGCCTCCAGTAGCTGCGAATTCGCTGGTTCAGGCGCTTCTGCGTTTGGCGTCTCTCCACCAGCGTGGGTGGCGTCTTGTTTGGGTGCCCCAGAGGCGGTAAAAGTTTCCATGGTGGTTTGCCTGTGCTTGCTCCTAGCGTTTTTGGCAGACATAGCTTGAGTGGCAAGGCGGCCTAACGGGACACTTAAAGACTTTTGGTGGTGGTAGGAGCAGCCTATCTCTTGAGGAGCCCGTGATCCGATGTGGCCCGGATGTGTTGCCCGCTCTCCACCGGGCCGCCCACGGCGGGTTGGGTTGATCCGCGGGAAGGCCGGGGCAGGAGGGCTCTCGTGGCGCCAAGGCCCTGCGGGGAGGACTTCTGCAGGCGTGTGTCGGGAAGGCGCTCTGAGGTTGTGGGCCTCAGTGCACCAAGCTCGGGGGAATCGTCACCCCGCTTCGAGGTATGGCCTGGCTGGTGTCTCGTTTAGTGGTTGCTCGGTACCCCGGCCACGGGAAGTCTCACTCCGCCTCTGCGGCCCCGGCGTAGATCGGGACCATGGCGAGAAGCATCGGAGATCAGGGCACCAAGGGGGTTGCAGTCTGTATCTTAGCACCGGGCCTCATGTTTGCTCGGTCTTGCACTGCCAGCTACACTTGCTCGTGTCGTTGGGGGTGACTTCACCTTCTGTCGGCTAGTCCGGGTTTGGTTTGGTTGGACTGGGGCACACAATGTCCGTGTCTCCCGCCCCCGGCATCAGCAGTATGCTGCCCAGCGCTCGGTACCCAGGCGCGGGGCCCTCAAGGTATGGGGGTCCAGATCCCCCCCGACTCCTTACCGCCCCTCACGGCCTCCTCCTGCACTTGATCAGAGGTCTCTGCGTTGCCTCGGATGCGGTGAACGCCTCGGGCCAGCCCGTCTGTCCCTCGTCCTCCTGCCCTTCGTCTCTGGATTGTGTTGCAGTGGGGCGAAGCCTCGGTCCCGGCTCCTCCCGTCCGCTGGTTCCACGATCTTCCGGGAGGCCCCCTGGATCCCTGTCCCAGGCTGCTTAGCAGGCGGAGGGGCGCCGGGCCGGCCCCGTGCCCCCCCCCTCGCACTCAGCGCCTGTCGCGCACCGCCCGTGGCTTCACCAGGCCCCCCCCCTCCGACCGGGGGCACCTGGGCACTGTGTCTCTGTGTGCTGGTTCGGGTCACTCGGCGCACGTCCTCTGCCGCCGCTACCGAGTGCCGCAGGTCTGGCGGCTTCTCAGTACAAGGCGCCGGCGTCCGCAGAGTGACGGGTGTCTATGCAGCTGCCATTTTCGGGCCACGGCGTCTCTCCTCCCCTTCGCCGCGGTGCTTGAACGGGTGAACGGAGCCGCCTCAGGCTTCAGCTATGGCATTCGTGGTCCGATGGAGTAACTTTCAGTTGTTCTATCGATCGAGATATGGGGTTAGCGGCGGATCATTTGTCGTATCAGACGGAGCTCACCCAAGGCACGGCTTCTTTACATGGCGGTTAGCCAAGCCCCCTCTGGTTGGGCAGCAAATGTTATTCCCCATTCGGTCCTTGGGAAATATTGGGCACAATTACAGCCGGCGGGATCAGCATTTTTCAGGCGTGTTCACCCCGAGCTCTGAGCTGGGGTTAAACACACCATACTCATGATTGGGCAACCCCTTAAATGCACCGGTAACCCCATTACCACTGCATTTAAGGGCTACCGCCCAACTCGTGATGAGGCACACTGAAAAGGTTCTATCCACCATGGAGGACGGATGTCTTTTTTACTATGTTTATTAGAACCAACTGTTGTCTTTACCCATTCTTGTTTATGTTGATAAAGGAAACAATCATTCATAAAGAGGATGCACTGTCTGGCCCTAATAAATCCAGGCTAATATTAGCAATAGGGCTATTTTGACATTAAAATGGCTGCTCACCAAGGCACACGGTGGTGCAGGCAAACGACATTCAGGATCTACACCTGCCTCAATAATGCAACCCTGTTCTATCTATAACAATGCTTCTGGCTCACACCTCATTGAGTCAAAACCAGCAAGGGAACTGTATATAATACATCAGGCTGGAGGCAAGCACAACAGGCACCTCCCATGACCCATAAACAGGAAACGCCTGCACCCAACTTCACAAATGGATGTTCCTCATCCACCCAACCCCGTAAGTAAGGAAAATACTGTTGGGAATTTTCGTTGCTCCTAATTCTAGGCCACTCTCATGGCTCACACATGTGTGGGGGTGTGGGGGTGGCAGGCTTGGGGCTTCTGACGAGTCTCCCTCCCAAACCTTGATGTGATATCCCTGTCTCTAGCACACCATTACATCAGGCATCCCCCCACTGTGTGTTCCTTCCGAATGTGTAGACTGGGACTCGTCTTTTTTTCTGTCTCCCAAATCCAGTGATATCTGTTAAAAGGCTAAATGGACCTTGCTACTAAATCACTTCTATGGAAACAAAAGCCTTTCTGCCTATGCAGGTCTCCTGCCTGGCTCAGTGCTGAATGCAGGCTGTTAGGTACCTACCCTTAAGGCCTGGTAAATGACCCCAGATCGCTAGTATCCCTTCACCCTGCCTGGCACATGCATGAAGAATTCTCACCCCACTGGTCCAACACTGTGCCTCACCTGATGTCCCAACAGATCTTCCCCTGTGGCCCTGCCTTCCTCACAGAAGTACACTCCTTTCTATGTTGTGCTCGGCTCCCTTCAAGCATCAGCCGGAAACTCACAATTTAAAGAGACCAAAGAAACCCGTGTTTTTTTAACTGACGTGTCTCAATTAATGTATTCAATCACAGTGAAATAATACAAAAAGTGCATTGATTGGCAATTCATGATAATATAGAACCACACATTTTGTCCCTTGGCTTCTACCTGCATGCGCAACAGCTTGGAAGTTCTATAGTGATGCACCTGAGGGGGACAGACGAGGGCCATTGATCTTAAAAGTTTCGAGACTTGAAATGGTTTCCCATTTAGAAGCATTGTTATAAAAAGTAAATCAGGCATTTTTAAGCACTCCCTTGTGATGAATGGAGTTCAGCCCTGAGGAAGACTGTGTCGTTGGAAATAATTACCCATGAGGCTGAAACTTGAGTAGGCTATGAAGAAACAGTTAATTAGGCATTTTCAAGTGAATGTTTAGCCCTGTGTGCCAAGGGATTAGCCACCGGGTACACTCGGAAACAGCGGCACATGGGTGGACATATTTAAAGTGCCAGACCGTAGTTAGTGGTGGTCAAGACTTGATGGTTTTTTGCCCAGATTGCTATATTTTGCACATTGGACAAGGTCTATGATTGGTCTCTGTCAACATTGTCTTATGCAGCGTGTGTGTTGCGAGGGAGGACGTGTGTATGAATTTTGCGATGTTTTATGGTTTATGGTCATAAGACCGAAAAAAAAAATATCAAAAAAAAAAATATCGAAACAAAAGGCAGAAAAAAAAAGTCGAATTTTTTTTAATGACGTTTTTTATTCGAAATGGGGGGGTCCCCCCCCAAACCCCCCATCCACCTTTTTAAATATTTTTTTTTTTTACCATTTTTTTTTAATCCTGGACCCCAAAATAAATATATAATTAAAAAAAGAGAAATTCGCCTTTTTTTCGTTTTTTTTTCGACCTTATTGTTAGTCGAGATTTTCTTTTCGAGATTTTGACCGACCACCATGTTTTTATATCATATGAAATATGTATGGTTTTATATTATCATGTATCAGAAATCAATGCACTGTTTGCATTATCCCACTATGATTGAACAAATTAATTGAGACAGGTCAGTTCAAAAGAACTTCTATAAAAACCTGTTTCTTTGATCTCTTTAAATGGCGATGTGCCTATGAATATGCGCAGGATCGCCTGTTTGTGCTTATTCCTTGGACTTCCCATGAGTCCTGTGCAACAAACGATGCAGGTGAGACGATCTTGTGTGTATGTGGACATTCACTCCCCCATCCTGAATGAGATCAACACCATCAGGAGGACATTCAACTCAAAGGGTCCTCCCCAGTTACGAGGATAACGTTGTTCAAAGAAGTGGAATGAAGAGATGGATTTCTTTAAAACAGTGCACGGTTTTATGACTTTGTTATACATCTATTCATCAGACCAGTATCCGAGCCTTTTTAAAACCTTTTGCACCTGAAGCCGTTTATTATTGATTTAAAAGTTCAGTGATATACTAGCCACTACATTCAGCAAGAAGTTACAAAGGGATGTCATCCACTGTGGAGGCCATTTGAAGTGGTAAGAATGGGTCAAAGGAGGTTGATGTTTGATATTGATATTTTATTTCTATTGCGCTCATACACAAGTGTTTCAGAGCGCGATAAGGCACGGGAGGAGAACATGGGAGCACAAAACAACGATATTACTAGGCCCAGCAGAGGATGTGAGTAGCAAAGGTTAGTACTTCACTGAGGGGACTAAAGTGTAAGGTCCAGAGAGGGGGATACAACAATCATTTAGTTGACTGAGAGCAAATGCAGAAATAAAGGTTTCAGTGGAGTTATAAGTGAGTTGGAGGCAGGAATCTTGCATGTTCAGTAGGTTAGACTTTTTTTTCTGACTTCAATGACATCCAAGTCCCTTCCCCCACTCTCTTTCAAACAATTAAGGGGAATATGATTCCCAAAACACAGTATATCCAGTTCTAAGCTTGTCTGTCACTCCTTCACCAGAGGAAGCCCAAGTCCTAAACAAATGAACTTTTCAAACAAAAAACAACGCAAGTGACAGACAAATCCACAAGGGGCCCAGCATGCCACACCAAACTATCCAAATGAGCACAGAAAAAGAGGGAAGCATACAACATCCAGAACTCCTAGTGTTAGGAACTTCTTCTCCTAGAGCAACTTTTCCTCCATATTCTATGGACTCCCAAACAGTTTGCTTTTGTTTTTACATCTTGTCCTGACATTATACAATGAAGTGAAGCCTTCTGCTTCATTCTAATGGCCTGTTGCTAATTTGCTATGAGGAAAGTGGCTAGTCCTTCAGACTATCAGTACTGAGGAACTATGCTTTCCTTTTTTATTTATACATGTTATCTGTTTTGGGTAGCTTTTTCATATGGCACAATGCATCTTCCTATGCACTGCAATGGGGATACATTTGTACCACCATAGACATACACTCAAAGGATTTTTGGTTACTTTTAAATGTGCCTAAAGACAAGCTGGTGGCAGCAGTTATATTTTTACAATTTTTACTGTACTTTTAGTTAGCTTTCTTGCGTTTGCCACGTTTGGCTACTAACTGTGGCTAGTGCCCTAAATTGGCCATGCCACAAGGTTTTTCCTTTGCTCTTTGGCCATTTTGTTATTTAACCTTCTTCCTGCCTTGCCAGGTCATGAATGTCCTTTTATGGCCACACATTTGCCTGGGAAAGCAGTGCTTTTAGTGGGATAGTGCAAGCCATGTGTGGTGGAAGCCAGGAAGTGGGTTGGGACTCTCTGGTCTCAATCCACAGACTGGTTCCGGTATGTTTAGAGTGTATCCATGAGTTTGCCCACAGTGGTCCATGTTTGGACCACTGTTGGAGTGTGTGTGTGGGGGGCAGATCCTTCTATTGGAGGGCTTGAGTTTCTGCACTCACCTGCATTTAGGCATAGAAGAGGAGTCCTGCAGCCATTCCAACAGATCTGAAGAGGAGCAACGTGTCCGTTGTAGCTGTGCAGATGAAGGAGGACCCATGGACCCGCCCTGAAGAGGCCTGGTGACCATCTGTTGCTGCTGTCCCGGTAGAGCCCTGTCTGGCTACTGATCTCAGAAGACCCTCATTGGTGCCTCAACCTTTTGGCTGGTGGGAACAACCAACCATGATGTCTTGTCATGGCCCTGCAGTTTGGAGTCTTTGGAAGTGTCCCTGGACCAACCGGCGGAGTGACCAGCTCCATTTTGGGCTACCACTCCATAAGCATCGCCGTTCTGTGTTTTTGTCCAGAACTTTGAGTCTCCATCTAGTCCCATAAGTTGCCTTCCTGCTAAGTTTCAACATCCCAGCATCAAGGGGTACGGAATTGGAAGGCTTTGTTTGACCCCGACTACTGAGATGCCTGCTGTCGCCGTGCATGGTGACAATAGCTTGAATCAGCCATCCCCATCTAGTAGAGTGTTCAGAAGAGTCCTGCATCGGTGCCTGCTGCATTCGTCCATAGGAAAGGGTTGCATTCTGCTCTTGTACCCAACCCAAACTTTGCTTGCAGCTGCAGCCCCTGGGTGGTATGGGTGGTGAGTAGCAACAATACTTAACAGTGCCCCTAGCTCCACCATTTAAAAGTTTGTGAAGAACTTTGATTTATTGTACAGCCCTTGGCTTTGGCAACACTTGTTCCAAAAGCCTTCCAAAAGGTAGAAAAACATTTTACTCACTAGTGAACTCCTTTGACATTCCTCTGGACCAATCTTCACATCCATATGACCCTCTCTCTAACTTCTACCAAACTTGTAAAACTATCTGAGAACTTTCTGAACTTTTGGGCAAGGCCCCAGTCAACCTAGGGTTGGACTTTGCAAGTTAGGGTTGTTTTTCCTGTGGACTGTTGGTGAAATTGTTAATTTCATACCTTCCCTTTTAGGTATGGGGGTGAATTATATACTTTGCATTGACTAACAGTGACTGTATATATGTTTTATATCAATAGTATTGTGTGATAGTATTACCTGCTCCGGTCATTTTAATAGTGTGTTCTTGGTCAATGATAAATATAGTATTTGTATGCGTACTGCCTAAGTGTAATCCTTGACTGTTTCTTCACTGTGTAGACTCATTGTGGTCCTCTGACCCCACTCACCTTTCCTGAGACTTAGCCTTGACCACTCTCCATGCTACCTTGATTGGTTTGGCTACAGCTCCCAGAGTTTGCCCTGTTCACTATTATTAGGGTGGCCTCCTAAACTCTGTCCACAAGCCCAGAGTTTAGAAATACATCTCAACACCTACCACTAACTCCTATAATTCACAACTTCTTGTTTGACGTCACTGTATTACTAAGAGGTGTCAGGTTTATGAAAGTAGACAAAATGCATTGTAGAAGGTGATCTTTGGAGGGGCAGCAACAATCTATTCCTGGGTCAAATTTGTGTTTGTGTTCAAACCCCTTGGACAATGTTTATGTACAATGCTTAACATTCACTCAGTGAATCAAAATCAAAATTAGTTATACATAACACCACACCCATTGAATATGCCACAAGTGGAAACCCTTTTGGCACTAAGTACCATTGGCCGATTATGAAGAATGCCACGAATAATCGGTTACCTGAACAGACGACACTGATGGCTTGCCCAGTTGGACAGGATTTGTTTTCTGGAGCAGCAGTCAAACACTGCCACGGGTGAAGAGAAGATTCCCCACAATGTAGGTAGTTCACTGACATATCGTTGGAAGAAGTAATCTCCACATTTCGGCTCCCCAAAAATCTATTGCATCCAAGAACTGAGCACATCTTCACGCCAAACCCGTTTCGATCGTTCCAGTGCTGACTACAAACATTGCTCCATCCGTTCTGATATTTCAGCTCTACTAGGCCAGAACATCGGTAGGGGCTACTCAGTTTAACTTCAATGTTTTCTGTTGGAAGGAGATAAAGCATGTTGATTAATAATGCAAAACAAGATGTATCCTCTGTTACCCGCACCTCACATCATCCATTCCTGTTCACTCAACAGACAGGTCCTTCAGTGTTTCAATAATTAATCAACCAGTTAACAAAGTCTTCATTAGGATTATGCAAAGAGGCAGATGGACACGTCATCTATAGAGCCAACCCCCTCACCTTCATCATACTGGAAGAATAACAAGAAAGCGCTGTGTTTGACACCTGGTATAATCCCACTACCACATTGAAGATATGAGAGATGATATGCGCTCAGACAATAGTACCATATGTACCCTTGAACTGCTGCACTGAACTCTATGTATGGACATCTAAAGAACAAAGGTGTGATTAAAGTGACGAAGTAAACATATATGAGAATATGAAAAAAACCATATACACTAAGAAGATAGGTGCCAAGAGATGTAATAGATGTATGTATGCAGAAATGCAAGATAGACAAGACAATATGGAAGCTTGCTAAAGTAGAAAATAGAATGCGAGTAAAGTAGCCATGCTAAGAAAATGGATGTCAGCATTGTATAATATTAAGCAAGAAGCCTTGAGAAGAAAAACCAAGGTTGCAATGCTCACAGGCAGTGGAATACAAATTCGTGCAAAAACAAAATATATCTGCTTGGCTCAGGATCAAGGATGCCGCAGCAAGAGCAACTACATGGCTTGAAAGGAGTCGAAGATGATAACCTATGTACGCAGGACATATTTCTCTTAGATTAAGTAACAGAGTGAGCAATTGCGAGTGCCAAGTAGTGTTCAATTAAAGATGCAGAAAGCAAATGCAGAATGGAGCGATGAAGTCTCCAGAGGCAAAGGAGAGTAATAGCACCCAATATAATTGAATCAAATAATATGAAATGGAAGGACAAAATTGGACAAAATCATGGTGTCCTCACATGTGATTCAGGACTGGAAAACAAGGCCTATTCATAAGGCTCCAGACGAAGATAGCAATGAACCTTCACTCACTTTGAAGAGAACAGTCAGCATGGGCAACTACAAAAAAGAAGCCTTGGCTTAGGGCCTAACTGATGAGAGATCTAAGTAGCTAAGAAAGGCAGTTGTCTGATGTTGTTCCCTTGCACCTGGGTTTCATTGCTTACGTGCTGCTAATGAGCCGAATATTCAAGGTTGGTAAGAGAGTGCCGATCAATCATGAGTGTTTATGTAATGGTGGACCATGCATTGTTGCACAGGCCTATCCACTGATGCTATTACATGATTATCTGTATTTTACATAGGTAGAGGTGGTTCAAGGCATGCCTACCAGACAAGAGGCATCCAATGATGATACTAACACCTATACAAACTATAAGTATACGTTTCCCTTGACCAATCCCTCCACCCAGTAGGTTTTAATTGTTAGGCACGTAGGATGATGTCATAGCTGACTTGTGTCAAAGTATACAAACTTTTGTGTAACTGAAATACATTGAGAGTGTGTGAGCTGCTATCTGTTTGTTCACCAGGTTTCCCTACTTTATTGAGATGATAGTAAAGTGGTATTTTGCCATATTCGTTGAGCCTGTCTGGTTATTTGGGCCCATTCGGCACTTGGAACGCTCCAGGTGCTATTGCACATTTATTGATTGATTGATTAGTTATTTATTATGTGCCTTTACACACGTGTTTCAAGGTGCAACAAGGCAAGGGAGGTGAACAATGGGAAGACAAGCAAAATTATCTTACTAGGCCTAGTGTCATTCAGATCGTGCAAGTGTGCAACGAGAATTGCAGGGGAGAGGGTACAGGGAGAAGTGCAAGCAGGGCTCTGAGTTAAGTGCGAGGAAGGCTGGGACTACAAGGTACCGTCCCAGCTAGGTAGTGCAGAGGTAGGCCAGGCGGAAGTGCAGGTGGGCCAGGCGGCAAGTGTAGGAGGGCTGGTCAGGGGGATTGCGGTGCCCTGTAGGACTCAGAGGGTACCAAGCAGCCAGTCAGCAGAGTAGGAAGAGCAGGAGAAAAGGGTAGGTTAGCAGGGGAGAGGGAGCGAGAGAGAAGAGGAAGGTCTTGAGGAGCTTCCAGAACTTAAGGAGATCTGGCTCAAGACAGACAGAGGCAGGGAGGCCATTCCAGAAGGAGGCACCAGCCGAGGAGAGAGATCTACCCCCTACTCTCTCCTTGGAGAAGCGACTCACATGCAATGAGTTAGAGGTAGATGAGCAGAGGACTCTAGAATAAAGGTATTTGGGAAGACAGAGTTGAAGATAGTGAGGGCTACGTCCCCAGAAAGCCTTGTGGACAATGCAGAGAGTCTTGAACTTGATCATTGCAGCCACCAGGAGTCAATGGAGGTATTTCAGGGCCGGAGAGATGTGGTCTCTGGGCTTGAGGCCAAGGATAAGTCTTACGGCCCTGTTCTGCATAAGTTGAAGGGGGCAAAGAATAGAGTTAGGCACATTGAGAAAGAGGCTGTTGCAGTAGTCCAGCCTAGAGAGAACCAGAGCGCTAGAGACAGTGCGCTTCTGGGGGAAGGTGAGAAAAGAGGGACTACCTCTGAGGAGGTGCAGTTGGAAATGGACCTTCTTGGCAAGGTCCGTGATATGGGGAGAGAAGGTGAGAGTGGAGCCAAAGACGACACCAAGGTTTTTAGCATCACAAGAAGGTGAGGGGAGATGGCCCAAGGAGGGCAGAAAAGCAGGAGCGGGGTCCCAATGAGAAGGATCGCTGTTTTACTGGCATTAAGACAGAGATCCTTGGATGCACACCATGCCTGAATAGCGGATAGACAATCAGGAATGAGTGAGGAGGAGGTGGAGTTTGCCGGGGTAGCCAGAAAGAGAGCTGCATGTCATACACATAGCACTGAGAGTTAGAGGAAAAGGTAGAGATTAGGAGGACCAAATGGGCCAGATAGAGATTGAAAAGCCAGGTTGAGAGGATAGAACCCCAGGGAACACAACATGTGGAGAGAGAGGTGGTGGAGAGAAAGGACCCAAGTGGGACCTGGGAGGGTCTGTCCAAGAGGAAGGAGGTCAGCCACGCCAGGGCCTGATCCGTGATGTCCAGGATTTTGCAGAGTCGATTAGTCAGGATGGCATGATTGATCATGGCAAAAGCAGAGGAAAGGTCCAGGAGAATGAGGACAGAGGGAGAGCTGGAGTTAAGGTTAGAGAGCATATCTTCACGGGTGTTCAGGAGAGCAATTTCTGAAGGCTTTTTTAGTAGAGGTTGCACAAGGGAGTGCTTGAGAAAAGAGGGGAAAGATCCAGTGTTGTAGGAGTGATTACAGAAATCAGCCAAGTCTGGAGCGAGAGAAACAATGTTGTCTTTAATCGTTCTGTCAGAGCAGGGGGTCACCTGTTTGGATGAAACTTTCATAGACTGGACTCAGGGGTCAAGTCCTAAAAATAAAAGTGTCGGGACCCATCAACAAACACAATGGGATGTGAAGTCGCCAGAAATGTGCATATTAAGGTGAAACTTGCACATTTCATTCAATTGGCTTTACATAACCACCCAAATTGCACAGGACGAATAGCATTTGCTTTCATAAAATCAACACACACAAAACCAGGAGAGGATATTTTCTTCTAATAGTGTTTTTGAAAACGTTAAAAGGTGTGCATGTTTTAAACTCCAAGAACCAATTCAAATGTTTTCCCTGGAACTTGCAGTACTGAAATGGGACATTTCACCATTAGATGTTTGTTATTTTTCATCAGGTTATATAGTGCAGTGGTGAACTGTCTGGGCTGCAAAGCTGACGATTGTGGTTAGATCCTGTGGTTGGCTTTAATTCAAAGAGGACATTCAATGTTTCTCATTTTAGCTCGGGGGACTGAGTCCACCCTCTGAAAAAAGTGGGTGGACTCAGTCTACCCACGTTTACCCTCGACTTGAGCCCGGACTGGACTTGTCTAGAAACATCATCAGGTGTAACAGGAGAGAGGCAGGATAGAAGAATAGGATGGAGACTGTCAAAGGGATTGCCTGAGAGAGGTAGTGGTGAAGTGAGAAGCCAGAGCCGTGCAGAGAGCGTGGGTTTACAGGAGGTGGAAACTGCATTTGAATTGGCCAGCTCCTTGCAGATTTTGAAGGGTTTGGCCGCGTTGTTAGAGGCTGCAGAGATGCAGGCTTCAATATGGACCCTTTTCTTAGAGAAGATGGAGAGCCTGTATTGCCTTTGGAGCAGGCGGTTAGCCGAAGCTCCCACCTTCAGCTCGGCTACTCTGCACTTGCGTTTCAGAGCGGCCAGGTCGGACTCATACCAAGAGTTGCACTTGGTGGCGGGCTTTAGGTGGACCCTCATGACAGGGTCCAGGATATCCAGAGTGTTAGAGATAGAAAGAGGAAGGTTACATGTCAGAGTGGGAGTCAGCTGCAGGGATAGGGGGGGAGAGAAAGTGGAGGCAAAGGCAGCCACTGACACTCGCTTCATAGGTCAAATGACCACAAAGGAAGGTAGCAGTGCTGGGTGGGGGTTTGCCAAGGGGCAGGAAGCTTCAATTGAGAAGAAAGAAGAAATTGGTCAGTGCAGGAGAGTGGAGTAGTACGAGGATTAGAGAGGGAGATGTCTGAAGCTATGAGAGCATCCAGGGTATGACCGGCTGAGTGTGTCGAACCAGAGGGTAGAATGGAGAGGGAAGAGAGTCGCAGAGGCTGCTGAAAAGCCCAGTTGAGGGTTCTGAGGATTCCATGTGAATGTTGATATCCCTGAGGAGGAGAAGCTGAGAGGTAGAGGAAAGGAGAGAGGAGGTGAGGTCTGCCCATTCAGAGAGTAAGATGGTTGAACTGGCCAGATGGCCTGTAGATGGTAGCCAAGGTCAGAGAGGGACCAGGAGATATAGAGAGCCTGCAGACCAGGCATTCAAAGGAGGAACAGGTCTAAGTGGGGATGAGAGAAGCAGGGATCCACTCAGGGAAGATCAGGAGCACTCCACCTCCAGGCCTGGACTCAGAGAGGATCTTGTAGCCCTTGACAGAGCTGGCCTTGAACCTTGTCTCGGTAAGAGCAAGAACATCCAGGCCCAGGAGTTCAAGGAGGTGGCAGATGTCAGAGGAGTGTTTGAGACCAGAGCAAGAGCTGAGGGTACCTACGTGGAGCAGGTTGTCACTTTTGAAAGACTTCTGGGCAGGGGTACAGGAGAGGATTACCCAATGGAGGTGGCAGAGGAGCCAGAGAGGTGGAGGGACGAGGTGGCAGAAAAGCCAGCTAGGAGGTAGATGGCAAGGGAGCCAGAGAGGTGGAAGACAGAAGTGGCAAGGGAGCCATGTGGAGGCAGAAGGTGGCAAGGGAACCAAATCGGTGGAGGACAGAGGTGGCCGAGGGGGCAGAGGGGCTTGAGTGGTAGACGGCAAGGAAGCCAGGGAGGAAGGAGGTGACAGAGGAGTCAGAGACATGGTAGAAGGAGTAGCAGGAGAAGGAAGGATGTTGATGAGACGAGGGAGGCATCTATCAAATAGTAGAAGATTGGGCTGAGGGCCCTGGACCATGATGGTGCAATTTAGATACATTAATGATGACTTTGGGGAACAGGAAGAAGGCCAAGAGAACCTTGCACCAGATGTCACCATTAATGGGAGAGGAGAAAGAAGGAGAGAGAACTGCGACGATATGAAGGGTCCATAGGTCAGGAGAAGGAGCGACAAAGAGGCTGTCGGTGAGAGTCTGTCTGCAGGAAGAACTGACATAGCTGTCAGCGATGGGAAGGCCTGGGTTGGAGACCAGTGGGTCCTTCTTGAACATTTTCCTTCCAGAATTTGTCAGAGGGATAGGATAGGTGATAGAGAAGCAGTTTGACAAGAGAGGGGAGATAGAAAGCACCATTGAGGGAGAGTGAAAGGGGGGAAAGAAAGCACAACACCAAGAAGCGAGTTAGCAGGACAGAGGGAAGAACCTGGGTAGAGGGATAGAGGAAAAGACTAATTTGTTTCACAGCAGCAACTGCAAGAACACAAAGATTCGACTTTCCTAGAGAAGAGGGAAAAACCAAAATGTTTCCACAGCAACAAATGCAAGAAAACACAGATTCAACTTTCGTAGAGAAGAGGGAATGGCAATATGCTAAATGCATTTGAGCATTTGATGCTTTGCAAGTAGCGGGAGCGGTAAACCGACCTGAGATGATATGTATCTCTATATCTAATACACAGATGGAGCAGTATTCTTATCCTTGTAACGGGTAGGTTTACTTTGTTGTCTGCACAGTAACATGCCACACAGCGCATTGATGACAAAGACTCCAGAGGCTTTGCGCATCCGGCAACAGAGTCTGTTATTACAACACACAGCTTCAATAGTGGCTGGCTTGTGTGTATGCAGGCACGAGCTAATAGGTCACATAGTTGCATTACATCATTTGGTGAATATTTGTTCTACACATATTGGCAGGTCCTTAATGGGGCTGAGCGTTTAGCCAAAACTAGTGAACACGTTTATAACATATGTGCACGCTTGAGTACATTGTTGGGTAAACTAAACCTTTTTTCCCTCGGTATTTCGGAAGAATTGTGAGAAGGCAACGAAGACGCCTAATAGAATCGATGTGAATCGACCACCTTTGGCCCAAGGAAAGTGGCTGAAGGTTAGTAAATTAAGGAAAAAGTAACCTGTTTATAAGAAACGCTCCATGATTGCACAAAAGACATGTCTGCATGACACTGAGATGAGCGTGGTCCACCTATAGGTACTAATTGGAAGCAAGGTTACTATAGAACAGCATGGACTAGTAACCTGCACCGTTTCCCCCTGTGACGCTTTTGCCTTCAGGTCAGTGGTCTCTTAAAATGGAGGTTCACATAAATGGATGCACCTCTTTCCTTTGCAACGTCCCTCATAGGTTCTGTTTTGTGGTTTTTATGTCATTACAGATACCCACATGAAAAGGATTAGAGAACCGAACTTTCTTGTCCTGATGAAGGCCCCCACTTACTTATAATAGGTGATCACTTGGATGTGCGAATCACCGTAGGAAAGGGCTGAAACACGTTGTGTCGTCAATATTATATAGATGACATCATGCGTGGGTAACAAATTCATTCTTTGCATACTCCACAGGGGAACGTGCTGGAATAGATCCCTATGTACAACACATGCTAACTGTTTACGTCTAAAATCTAAAGCATAGGAGGATTGTATAGCTTGTGTTCAGAAGCATACCCTGTAAGATCCGTCTTGTATGAACTATGTAAATCCGCCTGATCGATGATATTATCACACTTTGACTAACCCACACTTTTTAAAGTATATTTATGTTTAACGGTATTTTGTGTTTATGTTTTACATTTATGAGAAACTGTGTAATATATGAGTACGTTTTTAGAAAAAAATGTACGTTGCTCAGTGTAGTATTATTTTTAGTACTGGTGCTGGATTGTGAAAGAGATCATTAGACCTGTACAGAAGAGGGATGGGCAGCTGTATACTCTAATCTCTTTTTGCCTCCACCAATATATTCAAGAATCTCCACATAACAATATACTCTTGTTGGCTTTGCCATAGTGTCAGTAAAATGTGATGCCACTGTAAGAAAACATGCCCATACTGGCTGCCATGCTATTGTAAGAAAACCTGTTCATGTTGCCTGGGTGAGTATGTCCATGTATGAACACTCATCATGTTGGCAGTGCCCCTTATGGCAGTAAAAAACATAACACCAGTGTAGAAAAACATGGCCATACTGGCTGCATCCAGGGGAAGTTCGTCCACAATGGGCGATGGGTCATCAACCCATCAACCATTATGTACGAGCCAAATCCAGGCCAACCTTCGCTTTTCTGATCTGTTCACACAGGCTCTTGCCGCTAGTAGCAAATGGTACGCCATGTGTGTGAGAACCTCTCTGCATTGTCCTGTGCCCATGGCATACTAAGCAACATCAAGAACAGGGCCATCATTACCAACGGGTTCCCCACCTCCTTGAACCAGGAAAGAACCTCCACTCAGTGGTTCTGTATCACTCTACAGGTCCAACACACATAAATGAAAGTTGCTATTTCTCTGCACCCTATCAAACGCATATGTGAACAACTAGAATACATCCTATCCAATTTAACTGGGGGAAAGAGGGTTGCCATCAATGCAATAATGGTGTCCCTGGTGGTGTAAAAACGGCATGGATCTCAATGGTTTGTGTTCCCTGTTCAGCATCAGTGACCATAACCCATCTGATAAAGAGAACCCTGGATCTTTTTCCCCATTTTCTCTTCGGTCCATGAGGCCCCCATCCTGGTCTTGTCCTATACATTCGCAAATCACTGATACCAGCCCCGTCCTGCCCTGGAATGTGTACTGAACCCTCTCAAATCACCCTAGGGCCCATTCCATTTCTTTTGTGATAAGATCCTTTTCAATTGGAAGTGTGGAAACACTGAAAGTGTACCTATTACTATCTCATTTTCCATTGTAATAATATCAATACATTTCTCTTTCCCCCAAACATGTCCTACTCTCTCCAATCCTCCTTTGAACCACGGTTGAAACCTTTCTGGCCTGCAATGTCTCCCAGAAACGATGCCACCTAAAGTGACCTCACTGGGGATGTCCATGTGGCTCTAATTCCCTTTCCAAATCTCCCATAAAGGCTCTCATTCACGAGGTGTTTTACTCTCCCGGGTAAGATCCCTTTGAGATCCACAGCCACTGTAACTGATCACATCACCATATTTCCTAACCCAAGCCACTGCGTGTCTCTCGTTGGCCTGAAAGGGTTATATAATATCTCACGGTGCGTCTCCAGGTAATCAGTCTCTAAGTCAGGGAATCCCACTCCCCCGTCTGCCTTTGGTAGGATCAACCATTATTAACATGGGATCCTTACTCTTTTCCCATCCCAAAGGAATCTGACCAGTGCGGCGTTAACTTCACCCAGAAACTGTTCTGGGATCCCCACAGGCAACACAGTGAAGAGATTGAGCAATCTCGGCAGAGCAACCATTTATCCGCTTCATCTTTATAATGTTGCCACTGACGTGTACTATGCTTCATTGACTGCCACGCCCATTAAAGGTATGGATTTAGCACCCCCTAAACTTTTCAAAATCGTGACATGAAATGTAAAACACTGTTATCATTCTGATGTTTAACTAAGGTTGACCACACTAACCACTCGTGTGCTTGTCATCACGTCCAAGGCACTGCAGGTGTCCTCATTAAATCCGTCATTTTCAGTTTGGTTTGTCTACATGTGGGAATCAAAGGTAGACATGGTTGAAGAGGGATCTGACCTTGAAATCGAAGAGACCCAACAGTGGTTCTGGGAAGTTGGAACTGACTGACAGTGTACGGTTTTCAAAACCAACACTTGGGCACTTGGTAGTCTTTATTTTGGGGCGTTAACTAGAGCCTTAGCTATATACTCATAGCCTGCATTTTGTTTATTTGTACTTGGCCACCAACACCTCAAACGACTTGACGAAGGAGGAACTCACCTGAGCAGTTAACAGTGACGGCGCCCCCAACATTACTCTTGCTGAATTCAGGGCAGTCCCATAGGCTGGCCTCGTTGCCTGTGCAGTTGTAGATCGTGCCCCATGGATTCACGTGCTGAAAGCTGGTAGTGTTGAAAGACACAGCCTTTCCACAGTGCAGCTGCTGGCAGACCACGTTGGCAGTGGAGGAGGTGAATCCTTCCTCGGGAATGGCCATGTATTTCCACTGGTCTTTGTAATGATGGATCTGCACTTGGCCTGAGCAGGGATTCCCCGACCCCTTCAGGTACAGCTGCTGGTGTCCTGCCCAAACAAAAGAACATTATACCTCTCACCTGGGTTCTTTGCTCACAAATGACAAAAAACAACTATATACTTGCACCCTTGTAATCAAGAAAGGACACCATGCAGAGCTTCTGCTCATCCATGTCCAAAACACCATCAAAAGGTCTTCCAGCCTTGCACATATGGAACATCTCTTTCAATCAATCAGACCCTTGGCTTCCACCCCCCCTTAGAAACCCCCACAGGCATGGCACCAGCTTAAGATCATGAACGGGAGAAACTGAATGCATATAATGGTGCCCCCTGCTCTGCCCCCGTCCCCCACATCCTGGCTTTCAAAGGTCTCCGGGTTCCACCCACAGAGGTGTATGCTGCAACCATTTTTGGAGAATGAATTCCATGGCTGTCCGTCTGCTGCTTTCCCCCTCCCCCTTCCCACTCCCCTCTACCACCCCCACTTCCTGGCAAAGCAATGTCCACTGTGCTGGTCCATAGAACTGCCTAGAAGGCCACACTATACGCTATGATAGCCAGACACCGAACCCAGATAACAAGCCAGATTGAAAATTAAGCTGCATAAACAATGAGGTAAAAATAACACATTCTTCATGAAAAGTAATGCAAACAGAAATTACTAAAACGGTTTAAACGAAGAAAGAGAAAATAAATAAAATGCATCAATTATATGCAAAGATGTGAATCTGTTAAGTACGTTTTTGGTGTCTCATTTGTTTAGTAATACGTGGGGAAACCCCTGTTCTCCCAACACAGAGCTTAATTCACCAATCCTCCTTATGGGCACTTAGCGTTTTCCACCTGTGAAGGTACATTTTCAAAATGGCGGGAAACCCCCTTAACCTCAAGTACCCTTCAAACCTTCCCCCAGTCTTCTCACCTGCTCTATGCAAAACGACATCTGACCAGAAGTGTGTTCTTTTTGTTTTGCCATCGTTTTCTTTTTCGTTAAAGTAGAGTTGTTTTTGCTTCCTTTTTGGCTTTTTTGTTTGTTTTAGGAAACGTTATTTTCACCACAGTGCTCTTCGTGTTTGCAAAGTTAATTTTATGGTGTATCATTTTTACCAGAGTGGCGTGTGCCATCGGCTGCACTAACCTGTTGTCAAATATTTCTTATTAAACTGGGTGTTGATATTAGCCTTGTCCAATTCAGTGTCCAGGCAGCACAAGCTCACAAAATGGATCTCGAGAGCAAAGGTCAGTTGAGGGTTGCTTCTTCCTTTTGCCCATCTGGCTAGCCAATAATGCAGGCCATTACCAATGTGTGCATCCGTTTCCGGGTCATAAAGGGGTAACACTATATAGTTGGGGACGATTTGTTGTGATATTACAAATGTCAGAGAGATATGGGATCTATTACCTATTTCAGTAAGATGGGGGTGGGATCAATGCGAATTTCTGCTGGCAAAAGAAGGAGACTGTCTTCAGTATAGAATGCCCATGGGACGATTCGAATAAAGCCTGGGACACCCTGAAAGACATGCCAATCAGGCGTACAGTTCATTGTATGACCCATGCCAGCTCATGCGTGCAGAAGATTGAAAGGTTATCTCAGCAATTTTAAACACAATCCTACATTACACCAGAAATTGCTGGTTTTGCGGCTCTGACAAAACACAGCTGCCACAAAACTACAGGTTTTGCTTTGTAATTACAATTAATCTACAGTTTGTATGTGTTGACATTACACGGCACATGCTGTGTCTTTTCCACTGCTGCTCAATCAGCCATTTTGTCGGGTGGCCGCCACTTCTGTACAAATTAAATGTTTGTTTTATTAGTAAAACATATTTTGTGAGTTATGGCTACAACTATGTTTTTTCATTTATATCACTTAATAGAAGACTTTCCGTGTGTCTTTTGTGTCCATATGTTGCTTATTTGTGTCTGCCATTAAATCTGCAAAAGTGTTGTTTTGTGGCTGAACAAGGTACCACTTTTGTGGTACCTTTCTATGCTCTCTAGCCCAGCCCTCCCACCCCCCCCTCCGCCCCAAGAAGGGCAGGGTACCGCCAGGGCTTTGCACACTCATTTTACCTGAGCAGATGAGGGCCAGCGCCTTGCCTTCCCTGCAGTCTGATTCTAGGATCTCCTCGGGCAGACAGTCTTTGTCGAACTCTCCACTCTTGCAAAAGAAACTACGAATCCATGCGTTGCGGCCAGAGGTGGCCATTTCCCCTTGTGGCATATCGATCTGCATTCCACACTTCAGTTCATTGCATACATAACTGCCAAACTTCTGGGATATTGTGCTGCTGCAGACTTTCTTCCAGCTATACTTGAAGAACACCTCCACCATTCCGGCGCAACGACTCGGACCATTGGCCAGCCTGAGCTGCACGCTCTCTTTAAACCCAGAGGAAAACAAAGAAACAGTGGTTTCAGAGACAGGAAAAGGACAACCATCGTTTGTATTTTATATTTATTTAAGTTGTATATAGCGCTTTACACCAAAGCCGTCATGGATTGTTCCATCAAGCAAAGCTAAGCCATCGAATCCTTGGGTGACTTGTACACTATCTCACTCTCCCTCTCTCAAATTCTCTTTCTTTTCTCCATACCTTTGTCCGTCACTCTTTGAGTCACTCTATCTCTGTGCGTTGGCCATCACACTTGAGGACCTCTTCCGTAAGTCAAGCTTTCCCGTATGATGATTCTAAGCAGGAATGAATTCTTAAGAGGGCATAAACTGGACCTAGCCCACCATGAACTCTCTCCTTACCTTTGATGGTGAACGGTAGGTTGTTGATAGGAACCTTTTAAAGGTAAAGTTGAAATACGATGAGGGCCAATGCCCTGCCTTCCAATGTGGCCAATCGCACAGAGCTGTGCATGGGTACTCAATCACCGTCACTTGTTTTTGGTACCTGAGGAGGGCGCTTGCCTAGCACTAGTAGTCTACAATGGCCGCAGTCATATGCCTTTAACAGTCTCATTTTTTAGGGGAGCAGGGAGGATCTTGAAACACTTTGTAAAATGGATATTGGGCCAGATTACGAGTTGGGTAGGTTTTTTAGAAGAGAAAAGCCACTGGGGGTCATTCCGAGTAGGGCGGTAAGGATTAACGGTCACCGGTAACGAGACCGGTGCCGTTAAACCCTTACCGCCCTACTACGAGTTCCCTTTGCTTTTAGCAGGCGTTAAGGAAGGACCCGCAAAGGGCCTCTGGGGTCAATAACGGTACCGTAATTTACGGTACCGTTATTGCTGCCTTTCCATTGAGCCCTACGGGGGCTCAAATGGGAATGGGGAAGGGCCCTGGTGAATGGGGAATTACCGGTCCCTCCGACCTCGGAATGGATCGGTAATTACTCCATTCACCAGGCCAGAGTTTGGATGAGTTCAGAGGCAGCCATGCCGCAAACAGCGGCGTGGTTACCTCCGAACTCGGAATGAGGCCCGACTGTAAATAACACCCCGACCAGTGGCATTTCTTAAGGTCCACCCTATTTCGAGTTTGTCACTGGTGGACCGCTTCCAGAATACGTGTGGACATTTTTTTTTTCTTAAATGTCTATTTATTCCCTCTTTCAATTTCAAGGTGAAATGGAAATTGAACAGTAGTTGTTCAGACCACTGTTGTACATTTTCTTAATGCAGAAAATGCTCAATACTCACCTTTTTTTGCGTAACATAGATAAGTTGATGAGAGGTGTGGCATAAAGTGCCTTTTTGTTATTGACCTAATAATTGTTTTTTTACTGTATTGAAGGGAAGCACCCGCAATTCCCTTCTGTACAGTAAAACATTTTTGTAGAGCTGTTTTAAAAAAGTATCTCCACGTTTTGGGTGGAAGTAAAAATTGCCAGAATTGGCTGAAAATGTGCTGGAGGAAATAACTCTGCTGGTACGCCGCCAGAGGCATTCTGATAAAATCTTAATCCAGGGGACTGTACATTCTGGAAACACCACCGGATCAGCCACTCCAGCCCAACTCATATTCGCCCCAGAGTCTTCTGAGTTAGGACCAATTTGTGTAGCCCTCTAATGACCTCCTGATCCTGGCATTGAAATGTCTAGAAAAGGACCTACCCAGCCCCATTCCCCTTTTCCATGGGCATTAGGAAAAGGATACAATGGAAAAGTATTCCGAGCAAAATGGTAGGCCTGGCTGTAAACAATCCTAAAGAGGATTCCCAGATTGGGTCACCATTATTACAGGTAACTACCTCTGTCTTATCCTGTGCGGAATCATCCACATACATGTGCTTAGTAGGAAGTACGAAACTGAGACATTCCAATGGGAGCCGGGCACTGCGAGGGGATGTGATCCTCGGTACAGAGATTTCTGAAGGACATTTGTATTTTGTATTTATTGAGGGGGAAAGGTATTTCCAACAGAAACACAACAGAAGCAAAAGTATCTGGGACAATCCTGGATCAGGTGACTGACATTAGAGGGAACAGTAATGACCACATGACTGGTAGTTGTTGGGGAATACATGATAAGTAAGCCAGGGACGGGCTTACTTAACACAAACAATATACAGCATTCCGAGAGGAACAGACGTGTACAGGGTCCTATGCACAGCGGAGCTAGGGACAGAGTAGCAGGGGTTGGGAGTGATGTAACAGGGAGCCGATGGTGCACCTCATATGCATAGAAGAGGGAAATTCAGTGCAAATGTAAAGGAGTAGATGATAATGGTGTTTCAGATGAGGCTGGTTCCGTTCATTCCAGTGGTGAGGTGCAAGAAGGGAGAAGAAGGGAAAGCAAGAGGATACGCAGGATGGTCAGGCAACAGAGCGGTGTAGAGAGTGAAGTGCAAGGGAGCAGGGACTGACATTTGGGGGATACAACAGTCGGGGAGTTCAGATCCGAGATGGTCTTGTCTCATAAGATGATGCTTGGATTCCTATGTCAGGAATGGTGCAAAGAGGAGAGGGCTGGTCCACATAACAAAGGAAAGGCATCAGAGTGATTGCCAGAGGAGAGTTTACAATGGTGAACGGTGTTCAGAAAACCGGAAGCATGAGTGACAGCTGTTTCAGCAGAATGGCGGCTGCAGATTCCAATCTGGAGTAGGTTACGGAGGTGATTAGTGCCCCGGTAG
Source organism: Ambystoma mexicanum (assembly GCF_040938575.1). Taxonomy (NCBI): domain Eukaryota; kingdom Metazoa; phylum Chordata; class Amphibia; order Caudata; family Ambystomatidae; genus Ambystoma; species Ambystoma mexicanum. Next base: position 444,019,044 of record NC_090924.1, on the reverse strand, counting down.
GTGGAGATCCTGATAAAGACAAGTCTTTCTAGGATTTTTGATGAATGTAAAAGGAGAGATACAGGCTCACCAAGCAACAATGTTTACAGAAACATCGAAATTATTTTCATGGCACTGCTTTGGAAATCTCAAAAAAGTGATTTGCATATTCGTGCCCTGCCTTTTCTCTTATAATGGGAGTTGTGCAAACAGATGGCGCAGGACAGAGCTACAGCATAGAACAGCTGGTTTCCTAGCAACAAAGCAAGGTGCTTTAACTCCAGCTTTTTCTGAAGGTGAAAATCCCATTTAGCGCCCTGTTTCTGCGGTGTTACCGCTGGCTGTTTTAGCACGCAGTATTAGCGCTGAAAATGCCCTATTGGATCCAATGAACCCAATGGGGATTGGGGATTTACCGTTAACGCCCAACCCGTGATCCGGCGGTAATACCACCGGACCGGTGGGTGCTAATGCTATTACAGTTGGGCAGTATTACAGCTGGGATACTGCCCGACTTGTGATGAGGCCCTTAGTCCTCATCACGAGTTGGGCGGTAGCCCTTAAATTCGGTGGTAATGGGGTTACCGGCTCAATTAAGGGTCTGCCCAATCAGGAGTATGGCGTGTTTACCCCCAGATCAGAGCTGGGGATAAACACGTCATGCCAGAAAAATGCTGATTTCTGGTGCAATTACCATGCGTTAATACCGCTGGTGGTAATTGTGCCAAAAATTCCCCATTGTGCCCAACAGACCCAATGGGGAATGGGGAATAACATTTACCACCCAAATCATGATCCGGCGGTAATATTGCTGGACGGGCAGGCAGTAATGCAAATAAAGTTGGGCGGTATCCCACTCGTGATGAGGCATGTCTTTAAAGATACTGTTACAGGTGTGTATTGCCTCTACAGGGCACGCACGTTTCTCCGTTGACCGATCATAACGATGCCTGCTTGGAAATTATTTGTAGACCTTTCCGTCTGTATTGTCCATAACCATCTTTGTTAGGACCCTAGTCCTGTGCGCCCGTATGCCTCTGGGCCTTTTTTGGCAGCGTTTACACAAATGAAGTAAAGTAAAGTAATGTAAAGGAAACAAGGGTATTGAAAACTAAACATAGCTAATAGTGCTTGGAAGGGAAGGTCGTCCAATGATGGTGGTACTGAGCATGTGAAAAGGGCAAATAATGTTTTAGCGGGCATGCACGTTTTCTTAAATACCATTTTATTGGACATGTAAAATGGGTAAAATATCTATTAGTATAAATGTAAAATTGGTTTAAAATATTTTAGTCGGCTTGGGAAACTGAAATATACCATATTCAAAATGTTGTTAATCTGGCTAAATACCTGTTTTTCAGTATGAACAACTGTATGTTTTACCAGGTATGTGCAACTGACAGAATACTGCTACTGGGCATGTGCAACTTGCAAAGTAGCAGTAGTGGCCAAGTGAAACTTGCAAAATGTCTGTTAGCTGGGAATTGAAACTGGGATGAATCTAGGATTATGCAAACTGTGACCATACTCGGATAACCAATATTGAGGTCGTGGGATTGTGCCGACTGCAAATCTACTGGAATTGCGCATAGTAGGACTATAGTGGAATTGAGCAACACTGAACTGTGAGCAGAAAGGAACTGTGAAAATGTAACCTGGACATAAACTGGAGTTTGTAGACTACAATACTGAATGCAATACTGGTACTGGAGAATATGGAGCATACTGGTACATGGATAACTGGAGATATATTGGAAAGGCCAATAAACAAATTGTGGAAAGCGGAAATATCCTGGGAATGTAAAAATTGAGAAAGATATGATATGATATGGCATTTGTAACGTGCCTATACACAAGTGTTTCAAGGCGCGACGATGCAAGGGAGGGGGAACAAAAGGAGGATGGACAAAAGATCCTACTAGGCCAGGTGTCATTCAGATCGCTTAAGTGCGTGGGAAGGGGGCAGGGGAAGTGCAGTGCAGTACATGGTACAGGGTAATAAATATGTAATGGCCGGCAAGTGCATGGGTAAGTGCGGACAACAGGTGTTGAGGGCAGCTAGGGGGACTGCAGGGATACAGAAACAGTCCCCAAGTGTGGGTGTTGCCTGGTGGGCAGTGCAGGTGTGTGACGCTTGTGGGGGAGGACATGGCCAGAGATCGGGGGTGTCCAGGTAGCCAGTGCAGTTCCGGTTACAGCCAGGAGGTCAGCAGAGGAGAGAAGGAGAAAAAGCAGAAGCAACGAGAAAGGTTGTGAGGTGCTTCCGGAACCAGAGATGGTTCTGAACAAGTTTAAGGGAGGCAGGGAGGCTGCTCCAGAGGGAGGCACCAGACGCAGAAAGAGATCTACTGCCAACTCGTTGCTTGGAGAAGCGACTGGCCCTGAGGTAGTTGGAGGCAGAGGAGCGAAGAGCACGAGAAGGAAGATATTTAGGAAGAGAGAGTTGAAGGTATTGAGGCGCCAGACCCCAGAAGGCCTTGTGGACAATGCAGAGGGTTTTGAACTTAATCCTTGCAGCCACTGGGAGCCAGTGCAGAGATTTCAGTCCTGGAGAGATACGATCCCAGAGCTTGAGGTCAAGGACAAGTCTTGCAGTCCTGTTCTGAATAAGTTGCAGAGGGCTGAGAGTAGAAGCAGGCAGATTTAGAAAGAGGCTGTTGCAATAGTCCAGCCTAGAGAGAACCAGAGCTCTGGAGACAGTGAGCTTCCGGGGGAAGGAAAGGAAAGCAAGAATACCTCTGAGGAGGTGCAGCTGGTAGTGTGACTTCTTAGAGACGTCAGAGATGTGAGGAGAGAAGGAGAGCGTGGAGTCGAAGATGACCCTGAGGTTTTTAGCCTTGCAGATGGGAGCAGGAAGAGGGCCAAGAGAGGCCAGCCAGAGAGCTACAGGGAAGGAGGGAGCGGGTGTGCCGATGAGGAGAATCTCAGTCTTACTGGAATTAAGGCAGAGGTCAATGGTGGCACACCACTCCTGGATAGCAGATAGACAGTCAGAGATGAGGGAAGTAGAGGAGGAGGCCGAGGGTAGCCTAAAGATGAGCTGGGTGTCATCTGCATAGTACTGAAAGTTGGGGCAGAGAGCGGCGATGCAGTGGGCAAGGAGAGCCAGGTATTGGTTGAATAGCCAGGGGGAGAGGTTGGACCCCTGGGGGACACCACAGGTAGAGAAAAAGATAACAGAGAGTAAGGACCCAAGGTGGACCTGGGAGGGTCAGTCGGAGAGGAAAGAAGTCAGCCATGCCAGAGCCTGACTAGTGATACCCAGGTTATCACGGAGACGGTTGAGCAGGATGGCATGGTTGACAGTGTCAAAGGCAGACGAGAGATCAAGCAGGGTGAGGACGCAAGGGGTGTTAGAGTCAAGGTTGGAGAGCAGGTCCTCACGGATGTTCAGAAGAGCAGTTTCCGTGCTTCTGGCAGCTCTGAAGCCAGACTGATGGTCATGAAGACAACCAACAGATTCAGTGTGCAGATTAAGCTGGGAGATGGCCAGTTTCTCCAGGGGCTTGCCCAGCAAGGGAGTGATGGAGATTGGGCGATAATTGGCCAGGCAGGAGGGATCAGCAGAGGGTTTCTTAAGAAGGGGGTGCACAAGGGAGTGCTTTATGAGGGATGGGAAGACTCCAGTGGCGAAGGAGTGATAGCAGAAATCAGCCAGGGCAGGAGCCAGGGAGTGGACGTGGTCCTTGATAGTTTTGGAGGAACAGGGATGAACCTGTTTCGATGAGACTTTCATAGATCGGACATGGCTAGAAATCTCATCTGCGGAGAACAGGGGAAAGGGAGAGAAGGACGGAGGAGAGGTGGCTGCAGAAGGGCCAGCAGAAGAGCAAGGAGTGGGGGGAGGGGACAGAGGAGAGAGAGGACAGGATGTTCTGAGTTTTAGAGATGAAGTGAGAAGCCAGTGCCGTACGGAGGGCCTGGGAGGGGACAGGAGAGGTAGAGACTGTGGCAGGATTGGCCAATTCCATGCAGATTTTAAAGAGTTCAACTGAGTTGTTATATGCCGCAGAGACGCGGGCTTGGATATGAGCTCTCTTCTTGGATAGGATAGAGAGCCGGTATTGTCTTTGCAGCAGGCGGCAGGCCAGTTTGCCAGAGAATACGGCAGGATCATGGAAAGTGGAGTTTACTGAGTTTGTTAAACTGGGACACTACTGGGTTGGTCAAACTCAGAGGTGGCTGGCACTGGAAAATGGGTGATGTGCAAACATAGTGGAATTCTATGAGAGTAAACCAAGGGTGCATTGGAATTCTGCAAACTGGAAATGCACTGGGGGTGTCAAGCTTTGAACATACCGGACTCAGAAACTGGGAGACTAATAGGGTTGTAAAAATGGGGATTTTACTGCCATTGCCAACCTCCGAATATAAACAGGGATTGGGCTAACTTGGTCGCCAAACTGTGAGTGAACTGGAATGTTCAAAGTCAGAGTGCAGTGAGATTGGGCTATCAAAATGAAGGTTTACTTGGTTACTCAAACTGGCAGTGTACCACGATTGCCAAGGAATTTGCAAACTGGATGGATAATGCAAGTTTGCATTTTCGTCTCAGCTGAAGAAGCCCTTTTCACCCCTCTTTACATTCTTGCACTGGAGCCGCTGTCGGGGGAGGCATTCAGTACTGACACCAATATCAAGGGCATCATCCACAGTAAAACCACTGATTACAAGGTAGCACTTAAAGCAGGTTACACCCTATCATTTACTGTTCTCCAGCAGAAGTGCTTTGACGTGGTGTCAGGCTATTAAGTCAACCAAGCGCAATCAGTAGTGGAGCCTCTATTGAGTGACAGCTGCAGAGCACATCTGGAAGAATGACCGATGAAGTGGAAGATAGAGAGCTTCAAAGACCTCGTGGTGTACTTGCTTCAAGATCTGAGAAAAATAGTAGCGGCAAACCCTGACAAAACACTCGAAGACCTGAAACCTCTGATTGTTGAAATTGGTGCTCTCTCTTTGGGGCAGAGAGAACTGCTTTAAAGTGATGGTTCTCCAAATTGCTGTGCAAACTGTGTGCCCTCCTCAATTGTATACCTGATGGGTACTGGTAGAAAATCATCAGATTGCTACAGAAACTGCAGGGAGGGGGTGGAGGAGAAATCCCTTCCTGGGGTTGAAGAACATGAAAATATATGATCAATAGCACTCAATATATGGTTTGATGACAGCAATATGGATCCTGGTCAAGGATTAGCCAAATAACAATCTCTGAGATTCATATGACTCCTCAGTGAGTGAGATGGTTCTTAACAAATTAGCGATGACCAAAAGGTTATTAAGTAATGTCTTTTATTGATATCCGATCATTTGGAATAATTCAACACATTTTTAAACCACGGAAATGAGGCAGCCCTTGAATCTAGCTAGCCAATACATGTACATGTTTCAGTCCAAATAAGATCGTCGTCAGGTGGCCATCACTTTCTGTATGAAATGCTCAGTGTGCCCTGCAGCCGCAATGAAAACATGAAAGCCTTCTCCACATTGCTGGCGGTGTCAGTTACGCAGCTATCCTTGACAGTGTGCTGGGCGTGGGTGTGGAAAGGCCAGTTGCCATGTTGCCTTGGTGCGTGTTGACCCTGTGTTTGTGGGCAGCGATGGATTCCTCCTCACCTTTGTTTGCCAGTCTGTTGGCGTGGCACAATGGATTTGACAGCTGTGTTGCTGGGTTCTGTTTTGCAGATGCTTGAATTTTGAAAGAAAAAAAAAAGATTTTGGGTGGGGATGGTACCTCACTGTGTTTTCCAAAAATGTGCCAGTGTCGTGGGCTGATTTATGGCCTGGAAGCTGTGAGCATGTTTCGCTCCCTCCTCTCGTCGCCAGTGTAAGGTTCCTGCCTGACGGTGCAGCCGGCAGAGAAAAAACAAAGAGGGCGTGCATTGGTGGGCCAGCTGATGTAATGCGGGAGCACACAAAAGGACACGACACGCCTATGTGGTCTCGTGCCCGGAAATGCCTGCCTTCCGGCAGGGCGGGCCCTTTATTTCTTGTGTGCCTCACCTTACCGCGCTTGCGAGACGTGAGGCAGATCCAACAACTGCCACATGGATTTTGCTGCCACTAATGGCCTTTTAAAGCAGGCTAAGAATGTGTCAGCCTGGACTCGCTGTGTTTCATATACATGAATATCAAGTCAGAGCTTGCCCAAATACAATCTGTTTCGCTAGCTGCTGCTACAGGTAGAAGAGACAAATTGTGGAGCAGACGTAGGTCCTGCGCTCCTCTACAGAGCCCAGCAAATGTGCCAGAACACACATGGGTGATACTGCCATTTTTAAGATGGTGCACTGATCCTTTAAGGGCTCGGTCCACTTTGAGGGAGAAATCACCTTACTCAAAATACACCTGCAAACAGGAGGCCAGCACAGCCTAAACAATCTCAGAGTACAAAAACAGATCATACTGAGAAGCAAGTGAAGGGAACTAATCACTGTAAAAACCCTCACTTGAAAAAGAGTTGTGTGGGTGTTTTTTGGAACAGTGGAGCGATGAGACATGGAGAAGTGGCGGTGCAGAGAAAGCTAAGGATGCCAGATGACAAGGAGGATCAGAAAGAACTGAAGGTGCAGGAGGTGGAGTTGCAGATAAAGCTTAAGGTATGGGAGGTGGTGGGATGGCAGAGAGAGCTCAGGGTGCAGAAAGAGGTGTGATGACAGCTGAGGCTGCATGAGGGGAGAGAACAGAGTTTGGAGGAGGAGAAAATCATAGAAGTGAGGAGAAGACAGACATTTTTGGAGACGTAGAGCATCAAGAAGGAGGGGGAAGTGCAGAAGTGGTTGAGGAAGTGAACATCAAGTAGGCTAGGAAGTACAGAAGTGTCTGTCTGAAGGAGCGGTCTTTCTAAATCGAACTGTCAGCCACTGGGACACACACAAGTGCACGCAGGGGCTGACAGGCACGCCAGGACCCGGAAGCAGGCGCGGCGGAGAACGGGTAAGTGTGTTTGTTTCATGTGTGTTTGTGTGTGTGTTGCGTGTTTGTGTGTTCATTTATTTTCGTGCAGTGTGGGGGTCAGGGGTGCTCAGGGAGGGGAGTTCGTGGAGTGAAACCCCACGATTTTGAACAAATCCCGTCAGGGGAGTGTGGGGGAGGGTGCGGGTGAAGGGTGGGGGGCGAGGCAATGTGCATTTTTGCATTTTGTTGGCCACCCAAAATCAGATGAAAAAAAACAGTCTTTTTGTTTGGCGACCTACAAAAAGAGAAATTATCACATACAACCCGAATGAGGAATAAAGCATAACAGTTTGAAGAAGAGACTGGGTATTACCTTGCGCCAAAATGTGACCACAGGGAAAGTTACACAGAGAGCTCACAGTGACATAGGAGAAAGGAGGAGTCCAGATTCCATGCTTTTGGAAGACATTCCCAATATCACAGAGATAGGGAGCGTCTAGAAGACAGGGACTGGAGTTCCAACAGCAGCACTGATTCTGAAGGAGAATGGTTTCAGGTTCAGAGGTGCAGAAGGAATACAAAAATGAAAAAGGGTTTTGTTCAGGACCCTATCAAGCAGATTTAAGCCACAAAGAGCTATATGACTCCCTACCACAAAAATTCTAAGTATTCTGTGTGGGAACATTTGGAATTAAAGGAACAAATGATGTCATCATTTAAAATAAAACATGATGTCAATTGTATTGAGCTTGTAAAATGGATGTTTTCCCCTGAGTACTCCAGTTTCTTTGCTGGCCTGGAAGACCAAGATCACTACAAATGGTCCATCTGTAGAGTGGCCCTTTTCAAAAAGAATTCGACCCACAAAAACCCACAAGAGACACGCAAGGTTGCCTATAATTTACAATGTGGGAAAGATCAGACACCTAGGGAGTTTGCACAAGAATTGAAACATGAATTTGTGCAGAATTTAAGGTGGGTGAATACCAATAGCAAATAATTATTTGTTACCACATACTTCCACGCATTACCCAACTACATCATTACTCAATTAGTTTGAGATGGCCACACGTGTAGAACTCTGTATTATGTAATAGAGAAAGCTACTAAAATGTATGTGGTGCAGAAACCAACAGACACTAGAGGAAACTCCAAACCCTCAAAACCAAATACCGCACGTACTGCTGCGAAAGTGGCAGGGGTGCAAACAACCCCTCTTTTGGACCTGGAGACGGGGGGGCTAAAAATACTTCTCCAGCTGACAGGCAGAGTGAATGGCAGAGGAGACCCTCTGCCTAGGCCCAATCGAGCGGTAATCAATCACATTATCAAAGCACTGACCCTTCTGACACTCCCACCTACATAAGTCTTAGGTATAAAGGCACTAGGCCTATTGCAGGTTTTATTTACACTCCCCTGCACAAAGGGGGGATCCGAACCAGGTACTTCCCTGGGGAATTTCTCTGCAAATTTCCTGCAGGAAAGAAGTACCACACCATCTCCAAACATGCATTTTTTCAACATGTACCCTCCAAATCCTAATTTTCAAAACAATCCTCCTCCTTCTCCCCGGTTCCAGGACAATAGACCCCAGAATCCAGGAGAAGGGGGAACCAGGACTGAAATGTATGGTGGAAAATGTCAACAATACCATAGTTACTTCACTAGAAGGGGTTGTTACCTGTCTAGGAAGCAACAGAGGTGTCAGCAAATACCTCCCTACAACCCTGAATGAAGAGGGGAATGTTCCCTATGCTGGGCACTCATTCAAACCCCAGACGGACAAGGTTCATCAGAATGCCCCAAAACCTGGGTCTGATGCCCGAGGAGGAAATGACAGGAAGTGATTTCAGACAACTAACAGGTTCCTGGGGATGGGGCCTTGGTTGAAGGGAGATGCCAAGCCCTGGAGGAAGGTTTCATTTCTATCCGGAAACCCCCCCTGGAAACATCCCTACCTAATAATTAACCTTCCACCCTGAGGAAGCTGGAACCCAAAGAACAGAGAGTACATAGAAAAGGCCGAAGAGAAATTCACTTTAAAGGGAAAGAAAATGCAATCATTCCATCTGAGAGAGAAGAATCCCTGGAGGATTCAGGTAAGGAAATCTTCCTTTTCAGGAATGGGGGAATACCTCTCAAAGAAGAATGGGTCAAAAGAGACCCAATGTAGATACTGAGATTGGCAAAGGTAGAGAAACCCTTATACACCAACCAGCCAGGCCAAATAATCCCAATACCGTTGAGGTATCCTCCCCACAAACAGGTTCTTAGGAATGTCTTTAGATACAAAGGCGATCAAATTATCTGGGATGAAAGAGGATCCCCCAACTACAAATGTAATTTCCGAATGCAGGTTTATCCCCACCGATCTCAAACACTGGAACTCGATCTTAAACAGGGTTATGTTTCCATGGAAACCACCCAAGAACCCACAACATTAAGAAGATGACAGCTGAGCTGAAAACTAACTCACACTTTCTCTGCAGACTTGAGGCAAAAAAGGGAAGATTTTATGCCCCTGTCAAGGTAAGGGTCAGTGTGAATTATCAGCTCTGGTGGATACTGGATGCCAAGCTACTCTCATGTCTAAAGAAGCTTTTTTCAAAAATGTTATTCCATTTATTATGAACCTTTAAAAGTCATACAGAAAATGAAATTCATAACATCTTTTTCCTCCTTTTTCCTTGGATCACAGGAGAAAGTATAATAAAACTTAACCCTGACCAAGAAGCTTTTAGGAGTCTAGAAAGGGGGCGAGTCACCAGATTTCCCTCACACCTCTATCTGGAGAACTCCAAAACTTTGATGAGAAATATATTTCTGTCAAAGGAATTGCGGATCTAGAAATAGAAATTGGGTGACACTGTTTGAAACACCCGGTGATTGTGTGATTCCAGAAGGCACTCCCTGTTTACTGGAGTACAATTACCTTTGGAGCTTATACCCTTTGATTGATTGTGTGAATCAGGTCCTCTGGACCCAGACTAGCCAGCCTATCAAACCCAAGAAGAGTGCAAATTATGTGAGTATAAATGGCATCTGTCATTTGATTGAGCAGGGTACAGATCAATTGAAATTTCATTTCCAGAACGACCAAGTCTCAGAAATTACCATCATCTCTGTAGCAGAACAAGCTTGCAATGGGATCTCGTCCCTTCTAGTGAAAATTAACCTTCCTTCCAGCTACAAGTGGTACTCCACACTGGAAGGAAACACTTTGAGATTGCATACTAATCAAGATTTAGAAGAAACACCAATTCCTTTGGAAGAGAATGATGAAAAACCAGCTCGAAGCCTGACCGATAGCCAGAAAAAGAGCAAACACCTGTTCTTCCCCATTTATATAAATGAGGAGAAGGAGCCAATGATTGCCAGAGTATGTTGGAATAATGGAAAAAGCTTCATTAGCAAAGGATTATTCCCACCTCTCCAGAAAGATCAGACCAGTCCCACATTTAGATAATAAATGGGAAGTGGGTTTGGAAACCCCATATTCTAAGCATTTCCTGCCTAGCAGATGTGTGCTAAAAATGTCCATTGGCAACAAAACTATAGAACATAATAGCTGGGTTATTAGAAATGTCCCTTCAGACTTAGATTTGGGAAGTGACATTCTTCATCAATTTGCAATTAGTTTAGATTTTATTAAGAAAGCATGGTCATTGTGTGTGTGTGGGGGGGTAACCCTATCGGCTTTGGCAATATTGAGAGGGCGTTTTGGTCAGCCCAATTTCTGCCTTCTGCGGTTGAAGTCCAAATGGGAGAAGAGGTTACCATCCAAGGACAAGTGCAACAATTCACAAATTAAGCAAGGACAAAACCCCCAAAATAAGGATGCTTACATAATTTTGAACTCTCACCTCCAACAACAAGGTTTGTATTTATATCCAACATCTTCTAGTGGATCTAGAAGATGACACCATTTGAATATTTTATGGATAACAGCAACCCTCAAAATATGACTTTGGGCGCAGACACCTCTATTGGAATGGCAGTTGATGCCCAAAACTATTCTATGATTTAGGGAATTAAATCATAGGACCAATTCCTTACAATTGTTGTGACACCATTGACGATAACCCTCCAAGATTTGTACCCATCATGGAGTGTACTCTTCATGTCCTTATGGCATGGAATACATAACTTGTGACATAAAGGATGAGGTGGAATTTAAAGTCAACAGCTACCTCAAATCTATGTAACCTCATGTCCAGGTAAACACCATAAAAAGAGCTCTCTTCACCCAACTGGAGGATGCTGCTCAGATTTCCAATCCCAAGGTTTTTCCAGGTTTCAGGCAGATGATCGAGGAACGGATCAATAAGTTGATGTCTGTGAGACTGAGGAACAAAGACTGCGAATGGAACAGGTATCTTTTCTGTAGATTCTTATGATTGTGGACATACATCGATTCATTTAACTACAATACTCACGGACCAAGAGATGGCTCCACTATTCATCAAACAAAACCAGTTACCTCTTGCGTCATGGAGTCACTCACAGAGATTATGAAGAACTTGAGGCCCTGTGGGATAATTTGTCTGATCCACAGTAGCTTTAACAACCTGGTATTGTGGATACTGAAACCCAATGGGCAAAGGAGACTATATGCTGACCTGAGGGAGTTCAACAAAGGGGTCCATAGGTCAAGATTGCCACTTCCCTACATCGATCAAGGACTGGCCCAGATACTGGGGTCAAAAGTGTACTCAGCCATTGATTTGACAAACGAGTACTGGATGGTATCTATGAATAGGGATGACCAGTACAAGCTTGCCTTTACCTTTGGTGGGCAGCAATAGACTTGGATCTGAACACCCTTTCGATATATAAACTCAGGGAATGAGTTCAATATTTTCCTTTATAAGGCATGCCCGACTTGGACGAAAGGGGAAACCTGGCCTATGTAGATGATGTATTGATCAAGAGCTCAAGTGTGGAAAAACATACTGCAGAAATTCCATATGTTCTGGCCCAGCTGCAGAAAGCTGGAGCAAAACTGTCCTTTCAGAAGGCACAATGGTGTAAGACCAGGGTGAACTTTCTAGGGCATGAAATCATCCCTGAGGGTCTTAACCCCCAGGCGAAGAAAGTGGAAGCGTTACTAAAATTTAAAGACCCTACCACTGTGCAATAATTTGGAAGCCTTCTTGGACTCACTAATTACAGTCACATGTGTATTGAGGACTATTCAGAGGTCACTTGACCTAGGGTCCATTTATTAAATGCTGGAGTCAAGTGGGAGTGGGGTCCACAACAATCTGAGGCAATTAAACAACTGAAAAGAAGCCTTTCTTAAGCTCCTTGCTTGGCTTACCACATTAAGAATGAGGAGTTTTTCTTAGAGACAGGGTTTTCAGATACCGGCCTGAAAGCAGTATTGTATAAAAAGCATGACAGGGTCAACAAAGTTATCTCTTATGCAAGCAAAATGTTATCCTCGTGGAGGAGAAATTCAACAAATGTGAAAAGGCACTTCTGGCAATGGTATGGGCATTGCACAATGACCGCCCATTCATCCCGGGGGAGCACATAATTGTAGAGACTTCTAACTGACACTTTCAGTATCTGCAAAGTGATAGAATCCGGGCTGAGAATGTATATAATTCCAGAATGGCTTCCTGGATTCTATCAATGCAATGATGTCAGGTATGACCAAAACAAGAAGAGGCCTTTAGCACAAGGATTTGCGGACTTGCATGATTGTGCTCAAGAAAACTGTCTCAAGGATGAAAGTTTAGTGACAAAAGTCAATCTCGAGGCATACCTAGTATCCCCACAAAAGTTCTATGGAGAAGACACTTGCCAGGTGATACACACATTCTATGTGGACGAGTGCTCCTACTATATTGTCAACAATGGACAAAAAGAACTAGTGGCTGGTATTGGGAATACATGGGTTAATGATACCCCTGAACCCTCTGTTGGTTACAAAATAGGACCCAGAAGTAGTGCTATCACTCCATTACTGCGCTGCATAAAATACCAAAGCTGAAAATGCGGAATTTTATACTGTGCATTTTAGCACAATTATATGTGGGGGTGGGGGGTTAGGGTAATACATGATGTTAGGGGAGTGTAAGGAGAGTATGGGGGGGTTGCCGGGGGTCTACCCCAGATACAATTGTGTTACAATGTGCAGGAAAAAATAAATTAGACATTTTCGGCTTCAATATTTTTTTCTGCAGTATTCACATAGATCCGAAGTAGTCAGGTGGCGGAGTTGATGGCCGTATACAAAGCCATCCTCACTGCGGCACACCACCAACTCAAAGAATTGGTGATAATCACTGACTCTGACTATGGGCCTCATCACGAGTTTGGCGGTAACCCTTAAATTCGGCGGTAAGGCTATCAGTGCCGGATTTAAGGGTCAGTCGGATCACGAGTACAAATACCGCTGGCGCCATTACAGCCGGCGCAAGTACAGCCGGCTGTAAAAGCGTCGGCTGTAAAAGCGCCAGTATCCATTCACGCTAAAACATAGCAATCACAAGTCTGGCGTAGGTGCTATTAGCGCCAGAAAAGCGGCAGATAATCTGCCGAAAATACCCCCAGCAAAATGCTGGAGGTAAAAGAACACAGGGCACAGCAATAAGGGCCCAGGTAAAATCAATGCAAATCAGAGGCCTACAAAGGACCCACCCATGCACAACACACCCTCCCCAGCACCATTATACCAGCAGGAGCAGGGAGGAGACAGCAATAGGGGCCATGTGAAACCAATGCAAATCAGAGGCCTACAAAGGACCCACCCATGCACAACACACCCTCCCCAACACCATTACACCAGCAGGAGCAGGTAGGAGACAGCAATAAGGGCCCAGGTGAAATCAATGCAAATCAGAGGCCTACAAAGGACCCACCCATGCACAACACACACCTCCAAACACCATGCTGCCATTTTGAGCTGGGAGCCTTGATGTGGACATCTACCTGCTGCGCCTGGAGCTACAGAGGCCAGCCAACCAGGCCAGGGCCCTGGGAGCACAGGGGGTGGTGGGGATGAGGAGAAGGAGAGCAGCACTAGCAAGGCCGCCAGCCATCCCCAGGGCCAGGCCAACACCCTGGGCCCTGACTGAGGGCCAGTTGGTGACCGAATATAGGCTGGACAGGGCAACCATCACCCAGTTGCTGGACACAATCCAGGCTGACATCGGCAGCCGTATAGCCATCAGCACATCAGTACCCCCGCTTGTGAAGCTTGTGTCAGTGCTACAATTCCTCGGGACTGGCAGCTACCAACACACCATTGCCATGGTGAACGGCATGGCCCAGTCCACCTTCAGTGCCATGCTGGGACAGGTGCTGGATGCACTGTTGATCCATGTGAATGAGCACATTGCATTGCCAGCCACACAGGCACAGGTGAACCAGCTGAAGGGTCAATTCCATGCCATTGCCCAAGTTCCGAATGTTATAGCAGCCCTGGACTGCACACATGTAGTACTCGTACCACCCCAGGCACATGAGGCAGCCTACAGAAACCAGAAAAATGACCATTCCCTGAATGTGCAGATGACATGTAGCCCTGACCTCACCTTCAGCCACTGCTGTGCCCGCTACCCAAGATCCACCCACGGGTCCATGGTCCTGCACAACAGTACCCTGCCAGCGTACATGGAAAGGCACCGAGGCCAAAACGCATGGATGCTGGGTGAGTACAAATGTAGTCCGTAATGCATGTTGAATTACATCTGATGGGGCTGGTCATACACAGTGAAAGCCCTGCATGCCAATAGGCAGCACCAGCACTGCAGCATTCCCATGCATGTACCTTGCACGAGAACCCTTGGACATGTCCAACACAGCAGAACACACCCAGTCTGGATGTCAAAGACATGTGGCAGCACAGTCACATATGGAAGGCCTACTACCATAATGCCTCCTGTGTATTTTGCAGTATAGCTTCCCACCCTGACACGGCACAGACATCCCACCCTGGCCACCTGACAGTCATGCCAATGTTACACGAAAGTCGGCTCATCCACTAAAAGCACTACACAAATGTAGTTCGATTAACGACAAAGTACATCCCTGAAATACAGACCCCTGATTGGCCAATCACATGCCTGGAGAACTGTACATAATAGTGCCAACCAGCAAATGCAGCAGCAGCCAAAGGGAATGCCAATGACACATGGGCTAGCCACATGTCGCATGCACAAGCAGATGGAAGGGTCCCCTCCTCCAGTGACAAGGGACAGAGTACTGTTAGATTTAGAAACAGAGGCGTTGCAAGTTGTAAGTACTCCATTGATTCAATGCTGCTCCTAGCACAGCACACGCCACAATCTAAGTGACCAAATGATAAGTAGGCCACATGTAATACATGAGTGTGATGCACATAACAACTCACAAATACATAGATACACAGCTGTATGGCAACCTTACACCATGCATGCCCTGGAAGGCAAAGGGTGGATGCCAACATTGCAATGAGATAGCATGACCTCTTCAACACAAACTTGATCATGCTGACAATGTCACTGATGACTGAGCCTTGTGCACCCACTGAACCTACCTTGTCCCCATACCTGCTTTCTCTCCTCTGCAGGTGATTCTGGATATCCCGAGTACACATGGCTCATGACCCCTGTGCGTCATCCACACACTGCAGCTGAGCAGGCATACAACATTGCCCATGGACGTACACGCATCTGCGTGGAAAGGGCATTTGGACAGCTGAAGGGACGCTTCCGGTGCCTAGACCGTACGGGAGGGGTATTGATGTATGCACCTGAAAAAGTTTGAAAAATTGTACTGACATGTGCCATGCTGCACAACATTTGCTGTCGCAGGAATGTGCCACTGCCCCCCGATGCTCATGTGCAGCCACCTGAGGATGGAAGTGAAGATGATGATGTGCCAGAAGGTGTTGCACGTGCACACAGGAATGGGCTGAGGGAGGGGAAGTTGGCCAGACAGGGCTTGATTGATAATTTTTTTTGATACGGGTGATGGCTACATTTTGCACGTCACTTGAACATTAAAGAGCACTTAATCACAATCACAACTGTCCATGCGTTGTATGATTTTTAAACGTGATTTATTCAAAGATTGTCAATCCCCCTCCCCCGAGTGAACACCCAGAACACAATCCCACCTCCCCCCAGTGAACACCCTGCACACAATCCTCCCTTCCCCAGTTAACTTCCCACAACAGTGCAGGTAGGTACATGTTATCAGGGAACCCACAACAATGCCATGTCCATCTATGATTGTCGCAGGCGCTTTCCGTGTCCTGGCCCCTCTGGAGTGTGGGATTGATGGGGCTGCCAGGCTCTGAGTGCCGGTCTTCCGGGCTGCCATATGATGGTGTGTCTACATCTGGCTCTGGCGTGCAGACACAACGCAATTGTGCTTCCTGTGTGACTGACCCTGGGATCCCCTGTGGTGTGCCCATCCCTTCGGTGTCGCGGCTTCCGGGGGAATGCAAATGTCCTGCCTGAGGTGCAGCTGGAGGTGTCTGTCCCACATCGGGCTCTGACCCACAGGTGACTCCCTCTGCATCGGAAGTCTGCATGGTGGCTTGGGGTGAGCTAGGCGCTGACACCCTGCAGCCATGTGGGTGCTGCTGCGGTTTGGTTGGGCTGTGGTGTGGTGATGTGGGATGGGTCCGGCGTCGGTTCCCTTCCGGCGGCCCCGTTGCGGGGTGGTGGTGCTGGTCGAGGTACACTGCCTCGGGCGCTGTGATGGAGTGGCCTCCTCACCGTCATCGTCATCCCGTGAAGATCACTGTGTGCCTGTGGGGTACATAGGGTGTGGGTTGAATTCAGGGCAACAAACATAAGTATCAAGCAGTTCATGCCATCAAGTGGGATTGTAGGCAGTAGCGATTCTGCATGGCACTTGCATTTTGTTCAATCCCCATGTAGTGATTGGTGGAATGTGTGAGTGTACAGGAACACTGCATGGAAATGTTTGTGTGCCATCATCACATGCAGGATGGGGATGCACCATGCACATGGTCCTGGGGGTTTATTCATGCACACTCACACTCTACGTAGCTGTCCCATGGCTATGGATGTCTGTCCCCTGCCCCTTGTATTGATGCAGTGCACGTGCAGGGGAGTCTAGCCGGCACTAAGGTTCAGTGGTTCAAGGGCTCAGTTATGGGTGTCTGCAGTGCCTCATACACATTTCATCACATTCATTCACTCAGGGTCTGCATGTGTGGTCCTTTCAGATGCATGCATTTGGGGTGGGGCTCACCTGCAGTCGGATGGATACCAGTGCCTGCCTCCGCTCCACCTATTCCCTTTATGTTGCCCATGTCGAGTAGGGCAGTCATCGTCTCCTCCCAGGGTGTGAGTTCGGGTGGTGGTGGCCCTCCTCCAGTGCCCCTGCTTGCATTCCTGTGCTGTGAGAGTATGCCGCATACTCTGACACGCAAGTTATTGAGGCACTTGCAACAGTCCTCGCCATCCCGGGGCACGCGCCCCACTGCAGACACCCTCTGGCTGATGTTCCGCCAGATCTGTGCACGACGCTTCCCACTTGTCTTGCGCGCTTGCAGTTCATCATGGTGGATCTCTGCCTCCTCCACCAGTACGGCCAGCTCCTGGTCACTGAATTTTGGTTTCCTGACCCTGTCGAGGGCTGACTTGCCCCTAGTGCGCTCCTGTGACATAATTCACTCTTCCCAGGGGTGGATGGCTTGCAGGGCCTGTGATATCCGACGGATTGTAATTTCCAAAATGGCCACCGCTTTAATTCCCGTTCCGGCGGTGACGCGTTGCCGGCGCTTATAGCGCGTGCTTATGGCAGGCGCTATTAGCGCAGTATGGTGGTAGCGCACGGTGCGCTGGATTTACGGGTTCTTGGGCCTTTTTCCTTTCGACCGCTATTTGCGCTACTGCCATGTCCATGTGCGCATGCACGCAAACCTGTGATCTGGCAGACTATCCGCCAGGGGGCTTGGCGTTAGCGCTAATAAGGCTCGACGGGAAAACCGCTGCATTACCGCCGAACTTGTGATGAGGCCCTATGTCAGGAATGGGTTTGCGTAACACCTGAACAATTGGAAGAATAGAGGATAATGCTTTGTGTTAACAATAAACCATTAGAACACGGAAGATTGATCCAGTCCATTGATGTTCTGGTGAACTCTAATGAGATGACCATCTATTGTAAAAAGATCAGCGGTCATTCCAAGATAGAAGGTCCGATAAGACTGGGAATGACCTGGCTGACCAGCTGTCTAAAACGGGGTCTAAAGCGTCACATCTCTTACTTTTGCTGACAAATGCAATGGCAAATGCCTGTAGCCCACTTTATCCCCTCTCCCCCATCGTTAACACGTGCCTCCTTCACAGAGCTACAACAGTGCCACTGCGCGATGAGATGGCAGCTCACAACCATGCCAGCCAGCGTTAATTGCCACAATTCACAGTCCCACACTGTCTATTGACCACAGAGACGACTGCTAATACGCCAGCCAAGGTTCCAATGTGCCAGAAGGTGTGCTACGGTCAAACTGAGGTACAGGAGTCATTAACCATTGACAGAAAGTGTTTTCTAAAATGTGATGCTTTAGCTACCGCTCATAGCAGCCTTGTTTTTCTTGAGCCTGCAATCAACTCTTCCTTCTGCTTTCCAATCAGATAACTCTAGTTAAGTAGATGTGGTGCTTCGCTGCTGATTCCCACAATGCATTGGCTTCACAAATCAGAGATTAGGCCGGATTACATAAAGATTTTGGCCAGCACTCATGCTATGTTTTGCAGAATAATCTTTTTTTTTTTTAGTTTAGTAATAGTTCGAGTTTGTAATTTTTGAAAAGTTTGTAACAAACTGTAATAAAAAAATAAAAAATAAAAAGAATAATCTTTTTTGGAACATGTGCAGGGTTTTTTGCCCCTTTTATAAGGCCTGAGAAAATATACCAGCAGAAAACCTGTCCTGGGAAATACAAGAGTGTCACAGCGCTGACCTGAATCATGTTTATCTGACTGTCAATTTATTTTTCCAAACTCTTTATCTGACAAGCCTTTAATAGCCTTTCTACTTTGTGGTGGGTGCATTTTTGTCACTAGTGTTGTCAGAGGTCAGGGGTAAAACAAGCACGATAGCCCACTGCCTAAATGTGCCAAATAACACTGCAATAGATGCAAGGTCTTCGCCGCCCTTTGCCCCAACTTTCAGTGCTATGCGGACGATACCCAGCTCATTTTCAGGCTACCCTCGGCCTCCTCCTCTCCCTCCCTCATCTCTGACTGTCTGTCTGCTATCCAGGAATGGTGTGCTGCCAATGACCTCTGCCTTAATGCCAGTAAGACTGAGATCCTACTCATCGGCACACCCACTCCCTCCTTCCCTGCAGCTCTCTGGCCGGCCTCTCTTGGCTCTCTTCCTGCTCCTACCTGCAAGGCAAAAAACCTCGGGGTCATCTTCGACTCCACTCTCTCCTTCTCTCCTCATATATCTGACGTCTCTAAGAAGTCACATTACCAGCTGCACCTCCTCAGAGGTATTCTTCCCTTCCTCTCCTTCCCCCAGAAGCTCACTGTCTCTCGAGCCCTGGTTCTCTCGAAGCTGAACTACTGTAACAGCCTCTATCTTAATCTGCCTGCCTCCACTCTCCGCCCTCTGCAACTCATCCAGAACAGAACTGCGAGACTTGTCCTTGGCCTCAAGCCCAGGGTCCGTATCTCTCCAGGACTGAAATCTCTACACTGGCTCCCAGTGGCTGCGAGGATAAAGTTCAAAACCCTCTGCATTGTCCACAAGGCCTTCTGGGGCCTGGGGCCTAAATACCTTCAACTCTCTCTTCCTAAATATCTTCCTTCCCGAGCCCTACGCTCATCCGTCTCCAACTCCCTCAGGGTCAGCCGCTTCTCGAAGCAACGAGCTGGGGGTAGATCTCTCTCCGCGGCAGGGGCCTCCCTCTGGAACAGCCTTCCTGCCTCCCTGAAACTTGAGGAGAACCATCTCCGGTTCCGGAAGCACCTCAAAACCTTCCTCTTTGCTTCTGCTTTCTCTCTCCCCCTCCCCTGCTGAACAGCTAATATTCTTCACTGAAACTGCACTGATTCTGCAACTGGACCACTCTTAACGGCCTCGGTCCTGGGCCCAGCCACTCTCCACTTGCACTGATGCCCTGGAACCCCTCTGCACTGCGGGACTGTCTCTGTATCCCTACAGCCCCCCCCCCCCAGCACTTGTCTGCACTTACCTTGCACTTGCCACCAGCTGGCCCTATTTATTTATTATTTTATCTCTATTCTACTTATTTGTACTGCACTCCCCCCCTCCCCCTTCCCCTTGCACTTTTTCCCTTCACCCTACCCCTGCACTTGCGCGGTCTGAATGACACCTGGCCTAGTAGGATCGTTGTCTGTCTTCCCCTTGTTCCCCCCTCCCTGCCTCGTCGCGCCTTGAAACACTTGTGTATAGGCGCGTTACAAATGCCATATCATATCATATCATAAGGTCACTTTTGGTACCCAGGAGCATTTTGCAACAGGAACTGATGCTTGTTGTCCCCAAAGGATAACCAGGAAGTTTCTCTCAACAATATCTGCCAGCATTGCTCCACTTTCAAGCAGGCTCTGCCCAAAGTAGATTATGAGGTCTGCTCCCATCATGCTTTTTTGTGTCCAACAAACGTAATGATGCTGGTCTCAACAACAAATGTCAGCCACAATCTCAGCCATTCACAGAAGATGGAATCATTTGAATACCCAGTCTATAAGCGCTACACAAACTGCAAAGTACAAATAGAGCTATAATTGCAAACCAATTCTCAATAAGATGTGGCTGACACTTGGACAGACACCTGCACTATTACGTCTTGCACGCACGCAGGCTGCAGTGTTTGGATTCAGCAACCCACATCAGACTCCTGATATTCCAAAACCTACTAAATCGCTGTAAATGTTTAAAAAGTGTATTTAATACTGTTCTTTTCCATGGGTAAAGAGCCTGTGTACTTGTGACATACCAAAACATTTCATTCAGCCTCTTTAAGTTCTATTAATCTTCTGAAGTGGGCTGTAAAATGCAGCATTTTAATCCATTGTTTTAAAACATTTCCCAGGTGAGGACCCTCAATTTCCCCTTGATTGGTTTGGGCTCCCTCACTACTTTCGGTCCCTATGGCATATCTGGGGGAAATAGTTATGCCCCTCTACTTAAAAAAATCACCAGCCGCCACTGGCCCTGAGGTTGTGCTGGGAGCAGGATGGAAGGAGCCCAGGGTCTGTGGCGGGGTGGGGAGAGCCCAGGGACTGGGATAGGAGTGGGATGAGGGAGTACAGAGACTGTTATGGGAGCAGGTGGGTGGCCCAGGGACTATACTGGGAGCAGGGTGCAGTGACAGCGTGCGATAGTTCATAGCAATTTGGACTTTCTGTCCATTTGGCATTTTGGGAGGGCCAGCCTGCCCACATTTTGCTCAAGGGGGTCCCAGGCGAAAACGTTTGAAGAACACTGCTGTAGGGGGATTTCATAGATATAGAATGCCTACTGGGAGAAATTCAGGTTACTCCTGTGACTAGATCTCAAACATATGACAACAGTGATCTGCCAGCTGCTCAGTGAAGTAAAGATGCCCCTGATGCAGACTTCATCAAAGCACAAAATGAGGGCCCTATTAAAGGAAAATTCTATCAACATATTGGACACCCAGTGAGCTTTCCTCTAACGTAACAGGATTATACCGGGAAAGAAGATCATGGCTGTTAATGACATTTTCTAAAATGTTTCAAATCCAAGACGGTGGGCTTCATTACAAGACCGTCGGTAACCATGCCGGTAAAACCGGCAGGTTGCCAGCAGACGTACGAATTTTACTGGCACCTGGCTTGCCGGAAACACCGGGGGATTACAACCCGGGCATTCCGGGAAGTCAGGCGTCGGTAATTGTAATTCCCCATTCCCATTTGGGTCCCATAGGACTTCCTATGTTTGTTAATGCATCTTTTAATCATGGCTCTGTACCTGACTCTATTAAGCAGAGTGCTGTTACACCATTAGTGAAGAAATCAAGCCTGAACCCAAGGGATCCTGACAACCTACGACCCATTACTAACACCGTATTTCTTCTAAAGATCATGAACAAAGTTGTGACCGCTCAACTCCAATTACATCTGGAAAGCTTCGGCCTTTTACATCTTAATCAATCTGGCTTTAGAGCAAACCATGTAATGTAGAGCGACTTGTTGGACCTCCAGTCTCACATGCTGGGCATCCTGGAGAAAGGTGGGTCAGGGATGATGATACTTTTGGATTTATCGTCAGCCTTCGACCTGCTGGACCATAAGCATCTGTTGGCTATGCTGGGTACTATCGGAAACTGCTCAGTGGAGGCTATTGGCTGGATTCTATCCTTTTTAAGCAATAGGCTTTCCTGAGTGTGCTGGGGTTATGCTAGCTCAGACGCCAAGCCAATTTGCTGTGGTGTTCCTCGACGAGCCTGTTTGTTTAACCTATACATTAAATCCCTCTGTGACCTTTTGACAACTATGGGAATCCTATTCTCTAATTACACAGATGATACCCAATGTTTTATGGAGTTAAGCGAAAATGAGAACATGGATTCAGCACAGTTAGATTACATCAATGGCTCAGTAAAAAAACTGGATGTCGAACAGTTGGATGTGCTTAAATAGTACTAAGACCGAACTGATGATCTTTCGCTCTTCACAGGCTAGAGCCATGCTGGGTCCTGAATATAATTGTCTGAATATTGAGGGAAATCCTAACAAGGTCATGGAGAAGTTTAAGACGGTCAGGCTGATTTAGGGGCCGCTCTTGGATCCGAGGCACCGGTTGATATGGTGATTTGCAGCACACAATTCTATCTAAGGGTACTAAGACAAGTTCAACCTCTCCTGTTGCCTAAAAATCGAGAGACTCTGATCAGGGCAGTCATTATGCTGCGTATTGACTATTAAAATGCCCTCTTAATTGGAGACAACAAGAAATGCATATGGAGGTTGCAAGTTCTTCAGAATGGGGCAGTTACAATTATCTGTGATATTGTTAAGAGAGAACACGTCACCTGTGGCAAGGAGGAAACTTCACGGGCTACCTGTGTGTGACAGGAGAAGATTTTAAGACCTTTCCTTGGTTCACCGGTGTATCTATGGGGATGCCCCAATATATCTCAAAGAACAAATGAAATTGTATGCTCCTCTCAGGTCCCCATCAATCTAGTGCAAGAAGACAAATGGATGTTCCAAAATGTAAAAGAACTAGAGGATATGGATGCTCTTTTTCCGTCATCGCAGCACAGGTTTGGAATACTCTTCCTACAGAGCTGCATTTGGAAAAGCATTACTTGTGCTTTCAGAAAAGTTTGAAGACACGTCTCTTTGAATAACTCATCTTCATTATACCTTTCCGGGTCTCCCTGTCAAATGCTATTTTTTTAGATGAAAGAGGTTGTTTGTTCGTCTTATCTTTTTGTAGTCCCGTCCCTTAAGGTCTTTTGTGTCTTAGTGCGCCCCGATGCCTGCGGGTTTTGGTGCTCTATAAATAAATAAATACAAATAAATCTGCTGACTGGACTCCCCTCAAAATTCGACCTTGGGAATCAGGGTTTTAAGACAAAATATGATTTCAGCCTCCTAGAATAAGTTACAGATAGGAGAGCCAGGCGTCTGGTAGTTTATTGAATTAAATACCAGTCTGTAAAATAGATTCTTAATTTTATCCTGTCTGTAGAAATCACTAAAATCTGTCATTCACGCAGGCAACAACCTGCCAACACCAGACACATTTCATTGTGCTCAGTATGGTCAGATCAATTTAGAAAAATATGGGCTGCGACCCTTATTTGCAAATTGGAGAAAAGCGCCATGATGGAGATTTTTTACTTCATATTTGAGTTGTTCAGAAATGTAATTTCAGATGGGTGGAGTAAGAACTCCCAGCAATGGGCCTGGGGACCTGATGACCAATCATTGGGAAGAGGCTAGGCCTTGTTTAGGGGAAGAGCAATCGATGTCCAATCCAATAATTAGCCAATGAGCAGGTACATCCGAATTTAGATATTCTGGGGTGTGGCTAGGAGGTTTTAAAACTGGATGCACAGCAGAAGTGGAGGAACTACAATCTGAAGTGAAAAACAGGAGCAGTCCTGGGACTGGAGAGCCATCTATAGCATAGGCCAGAAGAGGCAGACAGAAGGGCTGAGGCTGGAATGCCATCCATAACAGAGGCCAGCCAGGGAAGGCAGCAGGCAGATGGGATTCACCTTATAGGTGAATCTCATCCAGATAGGTGAATCTCATCCACCTTGTCCTGCCTAGTGTGCGGCAGCTCCTGCATTCACCTCTTTCGCCCATGGGCGCCTGAGGTGAGTGTTTGCTCTCTGTGACCCTCTGGGTATTGCTCTTGAAATTGAAGCCCTGTTGAGCCGCTCAGCCCCTCGTGCATCCTTACTTCCCTATCCCTCCTGGCATCTTCATTTCCCCTTCCCCACCCTCCTCCCGCCTCCCAGCCCGCCCCCATCCCCTGATAATTGAATCTCATCCACCTTGTCCTGCCTGCCTAGTGTACGGCAGCTCCTGCGTTAGCCTCTTTCGCCCATTGGCCCGAGGTGAGTGTTTGCTCTCTGTGACTCTCCGGGGCCTTGCTCTTGAATTTGATGCCCTGTTGAGCCTCTCAGCCCCACCGGGCATCCTTGCTTCCCTATCCCTTCCGGCATTTTCATTTCTCCTTGCCCACCCTCCTCCCGCCTCCCAGCCCACCCCCTCCCCTTATAGGTGAATCTCATACATATATAGTGTGTGGCAGCTCCTGTGTTCGCCTCTTCCGCCGGTTGGCGCCTGAGGTGAGTGTTTGCTCTCTGTGACCCTCTGGGGCCTTCCTCTTGAATTTGAAGCCCTGTTGAGCCTCTCAGTCCCATGGGCATACTTGCTTCCTTGTCCCTCTCGGCATATTCATTTCCCCTTCTCCACCCTCCTCCCGCCTCCGAGCCCGCCCCCCTCCCCTCATAGGCCAGATCACTGATCTTAACTGGCCCTCCCAGGGCAGCCCTCTGCCCGTGCAGCCCCTGCAGCTAAGAACCCCAAGGCAAAGGGCATCTCCACAGAGGCGGCTCCAGCCAGTGTCTGCATGTGTCAGCAGGGGAAGCCAGTGGCCAGCCATCAACCAACAGCGACTCGTAAGGTAGGTGTCATGACCCTTAACCCTGGCCCTCACTGGCAAGTCAGCCTTCCAGTTAGGGCCAGGTCAAAGGTCTTAAAACCTTATCCAAGACTCTCTTGGCGCCTTTGGTGGCAGGCTCATAACCATCATGAAGACCAATATTAGAATGGGACTATTTACTTGAGACTATTTAACTTGGGGGGTTCAGCCCACATGGAGGCACACAGATAGCTCAGTTACAAGGAACTGAGCTATGCGGTCTAGTCTTTTGGGTGTGGCAGGCCTGCGACTACTTTCCCTGGACTACTTTGGGTGTGGCAGGCCTGGGACTATTTTACCTGGACTACTTTACCTGAGACTATTTAAACCACACCCAAACAGCAGAACATGCTTCGTGTTATTCTGCTGTGGGCAGCGTAACGCTCACCGTGTCCAGTTCTTGATGCCAGCTTACCTGAAACCAAGGACCTGCAGAGAGAGAAAGAACACTACGAAACTTACCTGGAATAGTATCCTGTCTTCAATCCATCTCCGACTTCAGTTCCACTCACCTGAAGGTACGAACTACATCATCTGACACTGCATGCATCCTGGAATACCATAACCTGGAAAGAGGAGGAAGAAATACAGCATTAATAAGCATTTACTCACGTTTCCTCCCGAACGAAGAAAGCCACACAATTCTTACCTGGGTAGTCATCTCCTGGTCAGTATCATTGCTGGAACATCACGGTGCTTGGCGAGGAACATTACGTCCTGCAAGGAGAGAAAAGACACATGTTAGCAATATAAAAGGCGAAACAGCGCAGCACATCGCGCAGTACTCACCGGACAGCATTGCGCACACCGCGCTTTTGCCTACCGGCCCATGCTCATCTTCAAACTACATGACAACACCAAAATACCTTTCCATACCTAAAAGGAAAGAAACAAGACATTATTATTCGAACTAAGTGGAACATAAGAACTGCATATCAAGCCTGTGAAGCAGCAAACCTACGGATTCGCAGCAGGCCTGGATTCCCACAGGGGGTTTGCACCAGTGAAGTAACTTGGTCACTGCTCGCCCCCCACATTGACGCGCCCCTGCCACGAGGAGCAGGACGGAGAATCCACCTTTTACAATATTAAGACCCATCTTTAACCAGAGGCCTTACCAAGGGACCGGGAGAAAGTTCGAGAGTGCAACTCATCTAACCAGGGCTGGGTGGCGTCCCCGTGGATACTAGGTGAGCATAACAGAACACAAAGCCTCAATAATATTATCCACCTGGGCGTCATGGAGACTTCAGAGATTGACCAGTTAGCTCAGCTGTTGGGACAATTACACGCTGAAGCACATTCAGCCATTCAAGAAACCTACGCTCTTAGGAGGGATTTGATTGTTACTAAGCATCGTACCCAAGAAATAAGTAGACAACTGCTCCAATCACTGGCAGGACAGACCCCATTGCCTGTTAACATTCCACCAGCACCTGTACCAATTTCTTCCACCAATCCAGTACAAATAACCCTTCCTGGGACAGTTCCTTTAGCTCCACCTGAACGATTTACAGGAGACTCCAAGAAGTACGCAACGTTCATGAACCAGTGTCGTCTTTTTCCTTTGCAGACCTGGGGCTTTTCCTAACGACCAAGCGCGGGTTGCTTTTGTCTTGTCATATCTGAGTGGCAGTGCTGCAGATTGGTCGGTACCATTGGTAAGTCAGGATAACTCGTTGATGCATGACTTTGGGGGTTTCCAGATGGAAATTGAAAAACTCTTTGCTCGTCATAACCAAGGCCAAGCATTAGACAACAAACTTTTGTCACTCCATCAAGGAAGTCAAGACTTGCTTACATATATAGCAACATTTAACAGACTAGTCGTTGAAGCTGGGTGGCCTGAGGAAAAAAGGACCACACTATTTCATTGGGGTCTACGAGGGGAACTAAAGGATGTCCTTGCTCAAGTGGTTAACCCACCTGAAGACTGTGCAGAATTCATCAACCTTGTGGTGCAGTTAGATCACAGATTACAAGACCAAAAAGTGGACCGGATAAGGTTAGACACTTGAGCTGTGTATGTCCGGTCGGTTCCATGTCATTTCATCGTGGGATGTTTTTTCGCTGGGTTTTTTACCGTGATTTTTTTTCTCGAAAAAAACCATTGAATTATTATTATTTTTTCAGAGGGGGTACCCCTCGCAAGCACCCCATTTTCTAAAAAATGTGATGGTTTTTAAAATAAAGAATTTGCGGTAAACAACCCAGCAAAAAAACATCCCACAACGAAAGGACGTTGTACCCTCTGGTCAAAGAATAATGTTCCACGTACATTGGAAAACACGGTAGAACCCATGCAAATCGGAGGTGAATGGCCCCCTTTAACTAAAACTGAAAGAGATAAGAGAAGGCACCAGCAATTCTGCTTATATTGCGTAAAATCAGGCCACTTCCTCAAAGAATGTCCAGGGAAATCACCAATGAGAACTGTTGGAGCCACAGAGAAGGAAGATAATAACAAGGATTCAGAAAACTACCAAGCCCGGCAAGCGTAGAGGTCCGCTTGTCGAGCGAGAAGGATGAGCCACAGACCTCACACTTTGCATTGCCAGTAATTTGGATCAATCACCAACAACAGTCTCGGATGCATGCTGTCGAAGCATACATAAACAGCGGAGCAGTTGGGAATTATGTAGACCGAGATCTGGCAGCAGAGATGGGGCCTCCCTTATGCTCTAAGTCGACTACTGAAAAAGTTACTACTGTTGATGGGACAGAAATAGCTTCCGGACCAGTAACACAATGTACAGCAGCACTAACCCTACTGTGCCTGGATGGACACAGAGAATCTATTGCAGTACAGCGGCAATTGTACTAGGTGTGACTAGTACGCTACCAAATGAATACCAAGATTTTCAAGATGTGTTCCAGAAAGAACAAGCCAATACTCTACCACCGCACAGGCCCTACGATTGTCAGATCGACCTCATATCTGGTGCGCAAATTCCTTGTGGCCGGATCTATGCACTTACTGAACCAGAAAACCTCCATTTGAAATCTTATCTTGATCAGTACCTGGCAAATGGATTTATCCGCCCGTCTAAATCACCGGCAGCCAGTCCCTTATTCTTCATACCAAAGAAGGAAGGAGATTTGAGGATTTGCAGCGACTGTCATGCATTAAACCAGATCACAGTAAAAAAATGTTATCCACTGCCCCTTATTCCCAAATTATTGGATCAAATCAAAGACGCCCAAATCTATACCAAACTGGACATTAGGGGGGCGTACCATCTTGTTCGATTGAAGAAAGGAGACGAATGGAAAACCGCCTTTCGTACCAAATACGGCTCGTATGAATACAAGGTAATGCCTTTTGGACTTTGCAATGCTCCCGCTGTATTCCAGTACTTTATGAATTATGTTTTGCGGGAGTTAATCGACGTTTGCGCCCTGGTTTACATTGATGACATCTTAGTGTATTCTGCTACAAAAGAAGACCATGTCAGGCATGTCCGCTCCGTCCTTATTAAACTCCAACAACATAAATTGTATGCTAAACTCGAAAAATGCTGTTTTCATGTCACCGAAGTGGAGTTCCTCGGTTTTATCCTCACACCAAAAGGTATCAGAATGGATAGGCACAAGGTATATGCCATTCTTAACTGGCCGACACCAACTTCATTTAAAGGAATCCAGATTATGTTGGGCTTTGCAAACTTTTACCGCCGATTCATCCCAGATTTTTCCCAAATAGTGCATCCAATTACATCACTATTGCGAAAAAACAATAAAAAGTTCCATTGGACCGAAGAAGCAGAGAAGGCCTTTCAAGAACTTAAGAAAAAATTCACTTCTGCTCAAGTTCTACGGCATCCTCGCCCAGACCTCGCTTATATAGTTGAAACAGATGCCTCTAGCATGGCTATGGGAGCTGTTCTCTCACAAAGGGACCCAGGAACTAGCCAGTTACACCCTGTGGCCTTTTGGTCACGAAAATGTTCACCTCCCGAACTCAACTATGCTTTCACAGACAAAGAACTCTTGGCTATAAAATCAGCTTTCAAGGCATGGCGACACTATCTCCTTGGTGCTAGACATACTGTCACGGTCATAGCTGATCATCAAAACCTGCAATATCTAAAAACAGCAAAGGCTCAATCATCCCGTCAACTGCAGTGGGCTCTTTTCTTCGCTGAATATGACTATGTGATCACCTACCGGCCAGGATGCCCGAAACGGAAAGGCAGATGCCTTGTCCCGCATGGGTGTTGATCAGGGGCGTTGCTAGGT
Source organism: Ambystoma mexicanum (assembly GCF_040938575.1). Lineage (NCBI taxonomy): Eukaryota > Metazoa > Chordata > Amphibia > Caudata > Ambystomatidae > Ambystoma > Ambystoma mexicanum. The sequence continues at coordinate 443,989,788 of NC_090924.1, read as the reverse complement.
TTGTAAAAGATTCAGGGCTAGAGCCCATTGTAAGTTTGGACGTCACATAACTACATGATATGAACGCACGCGCTGCGTTGCGATTTCAAGCGTTAATATTGCAAACTATACTGCTCAAAGTGCTCATACTTATTTGGGAAATTTGCTACTCCAAAGCCTGAACATTCATCCAGTAGTGCTATGTAATACTTTATGAGGTTATATAAGACAAAGAAAAGCCTTTGGACAGGACAGCCAAAGACTTGGTGTGGACTAAGAAATTATTTTTAAGCAGCAACTGGAGCGATATCTGTTTGCTACATTAACCATACAGTCACTTACTGCTGTTGTTGGACTGACAGGGGGCAGATAGTGGGATTACGAAGTGGTGGAACATAATTAATGTAATCATCCAATGTAGCGAGCGAGTGCAGCGAGCGAGCCTCGACTTGACGAGGGTGGTATAGGGGAGGTGCCCCCACCCTCACAAGAACATTTTTGAAAAAACGCTGTCAAAATCACACACATTTCAGCATGACTTTTCCAAAATAACCAGAAAAGTACATATGTGTCTTACTGATCTAAATGGCTGCCGAATACTGTACTGCTAATAAACTGCAGCAAACAGGTGCGGTACAAACACCCAGTATAACATAACATACCTAACAAATGAAAAGCATTTTCCAACATACCTTTTTAACCAATTAAATTTGTGGTTTTATTCTATTTGCAGTTGCATTTAGTAGAAATGCAGTATGGACAGAACATACTGCAGTAAAAATGAAAGACATTTCCAATTCCAATGGTTGTTAATACATTTACATTCATAGATACATAATACATAACAAATATGATCCTTTACATAGATACTGCATTGGGCTCATATACAAACCAATTAAAACAAACCAGGTGAAATATAATTTAATAAACTGTATAATATCACAATCTCAAATAGCTTCATTTAACATGTTGACGAGTAAGAGTAAGTGTGCTGCCTGTGCTCCTGCTCTCCCTTTCTCCTCACAGTATGACAGCTAAATGCCTTTGTAAACTAAGGACAGTGACGAGCCAGACAGATTGAGGACTGCCTTTCATAATCTGGCATTCTGTAGCCACTGTCCATTTACATAAGGGGAAAAACAACATGTAAGCAATGTTTCTGCCCTCTGCCTCCACCTCTGGCAGCACTGCTTTCCACACAGTTGCTTCAGAACCCCCTGCATCCCAGACTACAACCCCACCCCATGACATATCTGACTCTATAGGGAAAAAAGTTAAGCATTGGACTTGAACAGATTTTGGGGGGCTCTTTTTATTTTGTCTGCTACAAGAGGGGACAGCACTCACCTGACATCACAGCAGCACTGTATTAAATATGTGGAGAGAACACCGTGGTACCACAGTGGAGAGATGGTGGGCAGTCAGCAAAAACCCAACACTTTTGAGGAGATCAAATGCTGCCCAACGTAGATAATTCATACCGACTCTTCTGTTACTGTTTAGGAGTTTGAAATTGTGAACAATGTTTATGGACATGTTGTGGGCTGGCCCTCGTGACGTCACATTCCTGTCTGTATTTTCGTTGAAATGCTAAGAGCCCATTGCCCACGTTGAGACTTTGGGAGGATTGTAAGTCAACATTCATTATGGGTCAGTCTGAATGACGTCTGGCTGTCTGACAGGACCCCACTCCAAGGTAGTGACTTTCAAACAGCATTTTTATATCTATAATAATCGTGTCTACTATAGCTTCATGTTCACATTTCTAATAAATGTGTAGTTATCACCAGGTTTCTTTGCTCTGTGTTGGGAAAAGGATGGCTGGCTGTTTCATGGCACTACTATTTGGGGAGTCTAAGAGACAGGGGCCTCATTCACAATGCTTTTCTCACTGGGGAAATCCCAATGAAAAACGCGTTACGAACCAGGCCCAAGTATCCCTTCCCCGAGCTACCAACTTGAAAATGTACATAATTTCTTGCTGTATTTTTTGTTTTGTTTATGTTATAGTTGGTTTCTTTCAATTTTACATCTCAGAAATAAGGGGATGGGGCATGTTGAATGTGCAAGGTCCCCTATACCCAAGAGCAGAAAAATGACACGTAGGACGTCTGTGTGGTCTTCCACTGGTGTTCTTAACATAGGTAAATATTCCTAATATTTCCAGAGATTTGTCATTGCTATTAAAAGGAAATATTAAGAAGTGAGCAGCCCTTGCACAGCAAACCATGGAATGGCCAATTTAGCACATACCGAGATGATAGTTGCATCTTCCTTAATGACTGGTGCACAGTTTCAAGCACAATGAAACCTTTGGAATATTTAGGGCATACATGGTAACTTTGGGGACCACAAATGTAGAGGGACATGAGACTGGAAATGTCATGTCTAAGTACATGGAATTTTATTCTACATCCTCTTGTGTGTTCTATAACCAGTAAAATGCACGCAATCGATAACTTGTGTTTCCAGCACACACATGTTCTATAAATTATGCAGCACAACTTGTGGTTATGTCACACCTCACAGAACAAATAAGGTGCCAAAGCCGAAAGAGAACCAAGAGTCCAGCATCTGACCATGCACCACCAGCATAGGTTTACTGTCTAATGGGAGTTGGAGTCCTAGTTCTCCCTGATGAACGGACATGATGTTAAAGCCCGACAGAATAAATAAATGAATGGGAGGTGCGCTCCCAGCCTAAGAGTCCTGCCTTGTGGCAGTTGTTGCTCTACCACTCTGAGTCCTCAACATGCAAATAGGGCACAGAAGCCCAAACGGACCAGGAATCCAGAGTGAGCTGCCACACGTGAGTTGTGGTTCTTTCATCAGAATTGCTTTCAATTTCTGTTTATATGAAACGCGCCTGGCCAGCACTATATTGATCCCCCATTGATGATTTGCGCTTTGCTTCCTTTCGGCCCTCCTTTCTAAATGCTGGTAGAAGACGCACAGAGAGGGCAGGGACGTTGGAAAGAACATTGAAGGGATATTATAGGCACTGTTTAAAAAAAGGTAGCAGGCGCTCTTCTCCAGAAAGAACATGGCATGATAACCTGTTCTGAGATGAGAGTTTGCAGCACACGCTTTTTGCTCACAGTACCTTTCACAGATGGGAAATATCCATTTGTATATCAGTCTTTGTCCCACCCACATGGGCAAGTCCAGCACCAAAATGCTATGGCAATTCCTCTCTGAAGAAGAGTACCAACAGCAACCCAATACACGTGTTTCAGCCTTGTTGGGCCTCATCAGTGAGGTGAAGCTGTGCCTCTCTGAGCACAGTGAGCAGGGAGTCCACGTCTGGTTGCCCCCAGGTAACTCAGGGTGACCAACCCCAAATCCCTTGCAAATATTTCAAAAAAGGTAGCAGGCACTCCTCCCCTGAAAGAAAATGGCATGATAACCTGTTCTGAGATGAGAGTTTGCAGCACACCCTTTTTTTTATTTCCCATCTGTGAAAGGTACAGTGAGCAAAAAGTGTGTGCTGCAAACTCTCATCTCAGAACAGGTTATCATGCCATGTTCTTTCTGAAGAGGAGCGCCTGCTACCTTTTTTTGAAATATTGTAATATTGTAGGCACTGGTCGAAGTGTGCTATGTTCCCTACTGGCCTGCCACTGCTCTCCACAAACCCCATCACAATGCCCCCCTCTGACACTCAATCCAAACCGCCAAAAACATGGTCCAGCTGTTTAAGGGAACGTTCAGTGCAGTGCATCGAAAGTGCACGTTTCAACTTCTTCCACACTTTTATTTAAAACGAAACCATTCCAGAATCGTTCTTTTTAAAATAAATGTATAGGAACAGTAAAACTTAAGAAAACAAAATAAGTAGAGGAGCTTGCAACTGGTCCCACCCACTTCAACCACTGATTGTAGGGCTGCTTAAATGAAATACATTTCAAATAAAAATGTGTTTAATAGTTACACCAAATAAGCCAAAGTAAGTGTTGGAATATTTCAAGATTTTCTTTCAATTCATTGGATGTCCGGAGATAAAAATTGGGGGCGAGATTACAGGAATTGATTTGGGTGCTGGGCAATTGTTCAGTGGTGCCGAAACACTTGTGTATAGGCGCGTTACAAATGCCATATCATATCATATCATTTTGCTCTGAGAGTTGGACCGACTGACGGGTGAAATATGTTATCTTTACACTTGTCACTATTCCTTGTTATACTGGTCGGTCAGTGCAAGCGTCAGTTCAAAGTGTTTCCTCACCAGAGCTGGCATTGGGGCAAAACTGCCCAGCACCACGAGAAATGACAAAACCCGCTGTATGTGGTGCAATGTAAGATCTTTGGGCAAAATTGCATTTCACTTCTACTTTGAATCCTACGTTGCTTTTTCTGGCCAAATCAATTGGGTTGTGAGAAGCAACACTTCCTACTATATTTGCAGGAACAAATTCGTCCCTACTTGAGCCAGGACCAGCGTGGCGCCAAAGAGAGAACTGTAGCGGAAGCTAAGATCGATTGTTGCACCGAAATCTATGTTGGACTCCCCAAGGTGTCTTGCCAAAAGTTACAAACGCTCCAAAATAATACTGCAAGGATCGTCATGAGTGCTATTTTAGAACTCATACTACTCAGATCCTGCGCCTGTTGCAATGGATTCCAATAGGTGCTAAAAATGAAGTTTAAAAAGCACATGGATGCTCGCTCCTTTGAAAATGCGTCACATTATTTATCCAGCCGAATGTTAACCTATGTGCAAAAATGACTTCTGCATTCCAGTAATGTGCTCTGCTTTGTGCCACCAAGGCTTACCATAATAACCTCTAACGCGGGTGCTAACGCATCCCCAAAAACTGTTTCCAACTGCATGTTCATTCATATTTGAATGAATCGGTTGCTCGTTCGATTTTCCTAACATCTGTGTGCCCCATCCAGTTTGCATCCCCTACTGGCCTACTCCGCTCTTGCATTGTACTGCTACGCCACGCAACAGTCACTCACCATTATCCTGCCTTGTATTTTTAATGTTGGCTATTAGGTGACAGTGAATGTGATGCCTATATGCCAAAACTATTGTCATGGGAAGCGCAGATAGGAGAGAGATGGTGTGATTAGGGACACACAGCTGGTGGGTGTTGTTTGACTATTTCCCCACTTATTGACCTTCCATGGTCATACTAATCCCTATGCTCATTCCCACCCATTACCTGCCCTTCCCTGCCTCAAACACATGCGCCTCAGATTTCTTTTAGATGACCTCTATGCATTGTGTGCAGCCTTCCGTAAGATAATGGCCTAATTGCAGCTATAAACCAGCTAAACCAGGGCTTGCTGTGATAAAACTGTTGTTACCAAGGGTGCGTCCTGGCACTTGATTTATAAGTATTATGTATATCCCTGTATCTGTTCCTTGCACTGAATTCCTGTTAAAAATCACGCATTGGAAAAGCCCACTGTATTGGGTCTTGTGTGGGCATTATGTAGACATTGGCCAGGCAGTGCAATAATATGCCCAGGTACTAATACCATTTGCTGGTTGTTGCCATCTCATGGTCGGGTAGGTAGTGTCATTATGGTAGTGCCTGAGAATCCCCAAACTACACAAAAGCCAAAGCCCTTGGCTTTGGGATGCTTTTTACACTGCCTTCAAAGAGTATCCACACAAGGTCGACTGACCTATTGGAATGTCAGCGGTTGCAATTTTACCGCACACAGGAGGCATTCAAGCAGCAGAGCTTCCAGGTGGGCCAAATACCTACCTGTGCTCGATACCCCCTCATGTGGCAACTGCCATTTCCTAAATATAGCATCACTGCTGCTCATTTGAACAGTAAGTTCCAGAGCTATATCAATTGAACAATTGCTGTGGTGGGTATATTTTGTTTTAATAGACAGCACATACACATCAAAAGAAGCCCATCCACACGCGCTAAGTGCCTTTAGTCTTTTACGCCACCCCAGGAACAGGAGATGGTAGCTGTGTTTACTTTCAGGGTAGTATTAAGCACTTCCAATAAAACAACCGTCCTAGACATTTCACGCAGCACAGAGCTGCACTACACACAATCTAATTTAAACAAAGTCATTAATTAGCAAAGTGTGCAGGTAGAGACATTAGCGGGTTCAACTGCCCTGCCAATAGGGCAAGCCGCTGTTGCAGCCCAGTCAGTGCTTCTGGCTGCCGTGGTGGTAGTGTGCCGGGTTGTCATTGGGAAAAGGTTGTTTGTTTAGCACTCGGGAAATGCATCTGCAAAAAATACAATGAGCAGACCCAAATAATGCCCCTCCGGCAACTCATTGTCTATGGCGGCCACTATTGTGGAGGTCTAGGGTTCCAGTGAGAATCTCCCCCTGGCCTGCTGGCTTGCTCAGAGCAGCTGTGCGAGGTCGGGGAATGGTACCCACGTCCAGTGCAAGATCCTCCAAAATTCCTGCCAATTTCCCTCATTGAAAGGCACCTCTGCACCTGCTCGTGGTACCCTGGCGAGCCTGTCTATATTGGATCGCCTTGCGATGGAGGATCGAGTGTTGTCATTCATCCGCATTCCCATTTCCCACATTCCTTTCTTTGTAAACATAAAAGAAAAGTTAATTCTGCTGTCCCACAGACACCAATTATGGCAGCCTGACTAAAGAGTGATTATTAATTTCTGCTTTGGCGAAGAGCGGGTCTTATCCAAAGCGGACGGAAAACTGGCCTTAATCCACTCCCCAGTTCTATTGAGAAAGGTATGAAACAATGGCGAGGGGGGAGAAAAGAAGAGCTGGAGTCTGCAGACCAGTTGGCAACTGGTCTCCAGTCAGCTCTTCTTTCCTTCCCCTTAAATAAATGGGCACATTGGAATTTACAACCTACCTCCTAGGTGCCTGAGCATGGGGGGCATGGGCCGGCTCTTAAACTTGTAACACAGGGGCTGGGAGCGCCACTGGTGGGGGTCACACAGGCAGGTCATGCTGGCAGCTCGGAGGAGCTTGCTCGTAGAGAGACTAGCACTGTCTGCACAGGCACATGCGTTTGAGGCCCCAGTGGTGGCTCCCTACAATGCACAAGCGCAGCCAGCCACGGACAGCAGCAGCAGCATGAGTAGATGCAGCGACATATGTTGATTGCCATTTAATTTATTGATTAAATAATTTAAATGGGATGTAATCACACAAACATTGCTGCCTTCTGGACTGTATCTACCGGTGCCGAGGATAAGGGATAATTCAAAGCTATTCCAGCTGGCATGTTCGGGGCTAGCCTGTGATTGTAGCCCCCTGATTTTCATCCAGGGCTATAACCAAAGGATCCGGGGTTATAGACCCCCAAGCCCACCCCTAGCGACGCCCCTGGTGTTGATGAAAAGGTATACATAGCTCCAGATCCAGTACCCATCATTCCAGAAGACAAACTCCTGGGTCTTACGACAACATTGACACAGGGTGAACTCCAAAACAAGATCCAACTCTTAATGGATCCCACTCTCGCATAAGAGTGGTGTACTCAAGGAGAACAATACACCATTAAAGACCAATTACCATATTTTAGGAACGTCTATACCTGCCAAGTAAAGATTTACAAGAGCAGGTTATTTTGGGTTATCACGACTCTCTGATTGATGGTCATCCTGGAATTGCCAAAACTCTAGCTAAAGTAAAACAAATCTATTGGCGGCCCACATGGCGTAAAGAAATCATACAATTTATCCAATCTTGCAGTGTGTGTGCACAAAACAAGTCCCAAAAGCAGAAACCAGCTGGGCTTCTCCAACCATTGGAAATTTCTTCCGCACCATGGCACACACTGTCCCTTGATTTCATTACAGATCTACCTCCCAGTCAAGAATTTAACACCATCTTAGTAATTGCAGACTTGTTCTCTAAAATGGCACACTTTATTCCTTCTAAGGGTCTTGCAAATACATCCAGTTTAGCAAAAGTATTCTTGGAGGAAATCGTACGGCTTCATGGCTTTCCATCGGTCTTGATCTCAGATCGAGGTAGTCAGTTCGTATCCAACTTCTGGAGGAAATGCTGTTCAATGGCCCAAATTGACATTCGACTATCCACAAGTCACCACCCTCAAACAGATGGCCAAACAGAAAGAACAAACCAAACCCTCGAGCAATACTTACGTTGCATGTTACATCAAGTGGAAAGAAATTGCAAGGACTTGTTATGGATAGCTGAATAGGCCTATAATAATTCATTACACACCAGCACTGGACAAACCCCTTTCTACACTATATATGGTAGACATCCACGTACTTCAGAATTGGATCTCCCAACCCCTTTGGAAATGTCAGCGGTTAAAACCCTACATACAACTATTTCCCAGACCTTCAAAGAAGCAGCAGAACATTTACTCCAAGCCAAGAACAGACAAAAGAAATTCGCTGACCAACATCGTAATAAAGCCCCCAACTATCAAATTGGAGACAGGGTCTTTTTAGCATCAAAATATGTGCCCATAAAAGGGACTCAGACCTTTCATCCCTGATATCTGGGACCTTATTCTATTGAATCCATAATAAATCCAGTGGCAGTTAAATTAGCCCTACCACCCACTATGCAGATTCATCCTGTGTTTCATGTATCACTCCTGAAACCGGTACAACCTGGTACTCGGGTTATAACACCACCAAAACCAGTATTAGTTGATGGAGAACCAGAGTTTGAAGTAAAGGATATCCTAGACTCAAAATACACCAGATCCAAACTATACTACTTAGTTGATTGGAAGGGATACTGCCCTCAGGACAGATCATGGGAACCAAGTGAATACATCCATGCACCTCGCTTAATTAAAAGGTTCCATCAGAATTACCCAGCCAAACCAGGACCAGGCAGAAGTGCCACCGTGAGAGGGGCCTTGGGAGGGGGAGAGCTGTCATGACCCTTAACCCTGGCCCTCACTGGCAATTCAGCCTTCCAGTTAGGGCCAGGCCAAAGGCCTTAAAGCCTTATCCAAGACTCTGTTGGAGTCAGTCCTGGCGCCTTTGGCGCCAGGCTCATAACCATCATGAAGACCAACATTAGAATGGGACTATTTACTTGGGACTATTTAACTTGGGGGGTTCAGCCAACAAGGAGGCACACACATAGCTCAGTTACAAGAAACTGAGCTATGCGGTCTAGTCTTTTGGGTGTGGCAGGCCTGGGACTACTTTCCCTGGACTACATTGGGTGTGGCAGGCCTGGGATTGTTTTACCTGGACTACTTTACCTGAGACTATTTAAATCACACCCAAACAGCAGAACATGCTTTGTGTTATTCTGCTGTGGGCAGCGTAACGCTCACCATGTCCAGTTCTTGATGCCAGCTTATCTGAAACCAAGGACCTGCAGAGAGAGAAAGAACACTACGAAACTTACCTGGAATAGTATCCTGTCTTCAATCGATCGCTGACATCAGTTCCACTCACCTGTAGGTACGAACTCCATCATCCTGCACCGCATGCATCCTGGAATACCATAACCTGGAAAGAGGAGGAAGAAAGACAGCATTCATAAGCGTTTACTCACGTTTCCTCCCGAACGAAGTAAGCCACACAATGTATCATTGCTGGAACATCACGGCGCTCAGCGAGGAACATCGTGACCTGCAAGGAGAGAAAAGACACAGGTTAGCAATATAAAAGGCGAAACAGCACCGCGCTTCGTGCATTACCCACTGGACAGCATCGCGCACACCGCGCTTTCGCCTACTGGCCCATGCTCATCTTCAAACTGCATGACAACACCAAAATACCTTTCCATACCTAAAAGGAAAGAAGCAAGACATTATTATTTGAACTAAGAGGAACATAAGAACTGCATATAAAGACTGTAAAGCAGCAAACCTACGGATTTGCAGCAGGCCTGATTCCCACAGGGGGCCTGCACCAGTGAAGTAACTTGGTCGCTGCTCACCCCCCACATCGACGCGCCCCTGCCACGAGGAGCAGGTCGGAGAATCCACCTTTTACAATATTACGACCCATCTTTAACCAGAGGCCTTACCAAGGGATCGGGAGAGGGTTCAAGAGTGCAAATCATCCAACCAGGGCTGGGTGGCGTCCCCGTGGATACCAGGTGAGTGTAACAGTAGGAGTGGCCCGGGTGTGGTATAGAGCCACCACTCTACCGTGAATACCCTGCCACATAGCTAACTCTCAGACTTAGGTGTGTTTCCCCTGATATTTAAACTGCACTGTGAAAGTATTTAACATTGCATTGTGAAACTCAGGCCTTTTTCCCACTATACAGGACTCTCAGACTTAGGTGTGTTTTCTCCGGTATTTAATTGCACTGTGAAAGTAGTGCCATTCTGTGGTTTTTTGCTTTCTTAGCAAAGCATTCATCTGGCAAACTTTTCTACCATTATCTGAGTTCCTGTCTGGTCCAATTGTCTACTATTGTCTTGTCTCTCTCTGTTTCATCTGCTTTCACCATCCCTGTATCCTTCTCTAGTGTTTTACCTTCCCCCACCCCTTCCTCTTCTCTCCTCTCCCTACCTACTTCATGGGGCTTTCTGTCTCTCCTATCTTTTCTGACTGCTTCTCTATCAACTACCCTGCTCTCCTCCCTAAATCTGGTAGGAAGAAGTTTAAAAAGGACATCCTGGTCTCCAACAGCTATACCAGTGCTTCATCCAGGCAAGCCCTCACCAACATCCTCTTTGTCGTTCCCTTGAAAGACCTATGGACTCTACATATGGTCTATGTGCTCTCTCCTTTCTCTTCTTCTCCCATTAATGGTGGCACCCGGTGGGAGGCCCTCTTGGCCTCCTTCCAGTCCTCTAAGGTCATCATTAACGTTTACCTGAATGGTACTGTCTTGGTCCAAGGCCCTCAAGCCAACCTTCTCCTCTTTGATAGACGTGTCCCGTGCCTAATCAATTTCCTTTCTTCTCCTGCTGTCCCCTCTCTCTACTCGGCGTCTTCCACGCCTCCAGTTGCTGTCTCCTTGGCTTCCTTCCCCTAGCCTCCTTCCTCTTCTGCCACCCCTCTGGCTTCTTCTACACCTCTGCAGGGCGTACCTCTGATTTGAACCTCTACCCGGAAGTCTTCCAAGGATGGCAACCTTCTTCATATTGCCACTCTCAACTCTCACTCAGCTGTCAAACACTCCTCTGACATCTGCCGCCTCCTCGAAGAACTTGGCCTCGATGTCCTTGGTCTCACTGAGATATGGTTCACAGCCAGCTCTGTCACACGCTTTGACACTCTCCTCCATGTAGACTACAAGATCCTCTCCGTGCCCACATCCAATCGTTCCAGATGGGGTGTAGCCCTGATTTTTCCTGAGTGGATTCCTGCCTCTGTCATTCCTACGCAAGTCTTGTCTGCAGGCTCTCTCTCCTAGCCATTCCCTTACCATCGGCCACCTGGTCAGATCTCCTCCTTCCTCTCTGAGTGGGCAGACCTCTCCTCTTCCCTCCTGGTTTTCACCACTCAACTCCTCCTTCTCCAGCATTGGATCTTTCATGGATTCACATGCTTAGAATATTCCCCGTCGTCAGGCTGGGAATCCTCGGTAAGTTATCTAGACATTTTCCATAGGAAACCTTCCAACACTTTTGTGTCCTATCTACGTCATTTTGGGCCGCGTACGGCAGCGCCACTAGGATGTAGAGGTATAGATAGCCCCCCCCCCCCCGCGGCTCCCTCAGATTTCAATCGTCTTCCAAAGTAGTGGGTTTACCTCGAGTATCTACTATTTTATTAGGTTGTGCGTTCTTCTTCTTCTTCTTCTTCGACTGTTTCTTTTTGAAGAATGTCTGGAAAGGCGTTATTTCGTCCGTGTGCTACATGCGGTCTTAAGAAAGTGTATGAAGGAGACGGGCATATGGACTGTATTTACTGTCTTCACCCTCATCATAGGGCGGACACGTGTGAGATCTGTCAGGGCTTCTCACAAAGGACCCTAAAAAACCGCAACAGACACCTGGTTACTTGGCTCAATGACGGAGCGGGCGCGTACCCGGCATCGGAGGTAGGCTCTACAGCCTCGAGATCTAAGTCTCCTGTGCCCCCTCGTCGCTCAGTGTTGGCGGAGCCTCCGGTGAAGAAATCATGTTCATCTGAAAAACGCCCCTCGGAGAAACATCCTGCGAGGTCCTCCTCTTCACATAAGGCTTCGTCTTCTTCCTCCTCATCTAAAAAGGAGAGGAAAGACTCATCGAAATCCTCCTCAGAAGACCGTCATAAGTGTACCTCGAGTCGAGAGTCCTCGTCCCACAAGTCGAGTTCAAAAACGGCGGGAACGCCTCAAGGCCCTGAGCCACAGACTTCATTGACGACGGTCCGATCGTCGACGCCTGCTTTGTCTTCGATGACGGCTCTTCCTACGGCTATTTCGTCAGGTCAAACAGCACCTATGGAAAAGATGTCATCGTCGACGGTGGCCCCGTCGGTGGGATGGCAACCGGAGGTTTTTGATCCGATCCTGCCTGAGGCCTTGCTGCAACCAGAAGCGGCTTTCTCCATCTCGTCGGCGGAGGATGACCGTGGTCCTGTCGCACATCCAACCGATCTGGGATTACAACCAACTGGTTCGGTGTCGCTCTCGAGTGGAAGTGCCATTACAGTTACCTCTTCCTTACTGAATCCCCAGACAGTTCTGTCCCTGGAGGTGTTGAACACATTACAGAAGCTGTTGGAGCGGTTGGACACACGGTTACCTCAGCTTAGTGTCCCGACAGTGTTACAGGCTTTGCCAGTCGTCGACGAGTCAGGCCCCGCTCTTCGCCCTCCATCCAGAATTCCTACCACAAACCCGGTTGAGGAAGATCGTTCTCGTCCACAGGAAGAAGGAGAACTGTCAGAGTCAGAACGTGAAGGGTCGGGTTCAGACATCTCGTTATCCCCCTCAAGGGACTCTACATGGGACTCTGAAGCGGAGATGGAAACTCCAAAGAGTCCGGCGCAGCCATCACCACCTGATGACGTGGGTGCTTTTCATGCCATGATGGGTAAGGCATGTGCGGAGTTTGGCCTAGTCCCAGAAGAAGAGAAAAAAGATTGTTTTCTTTTCGATCATATGAGCAAGAGAAGAAAGTCGATATTTGCTATCCCCATTTTAGACCATGTCTGGCAGGAGGGACTAAAAACCATGCATCATCCTTTTTCGGAACCGGCAGTAAAAGGTCGATTGGAAAAGAAATTCAAGGCTCTGGAATCGACTCCCAAGTGCTTGACGTCTCAACCTTCGCCGGAATCAGTGGTATCCGCGGCGGCGGCCAGAAAGGCAAGGTCGCAACACAAATGCACGACCTCGCCAGACAACGAAGCCAGGAGACAAGATGCTTTTGGGAAGAAAGTGCTATTGGTTGGAGCGAATACAGTTAAAGCAGCCAACTCCCTGGCTATTATGGCCAGGTATGATAGGGAGATGTGGCATCGGCTGGCTCCTATCTTGGACCATCTGCCGGAAGAGCACAGGAAATCTGCCATGCTGCTCGTACGTGAGGGAGAAGAGGCTTCCGATCATTCCATTAACATTGCTGTCGACCTGGCGGAATCAGGCTTTAAGCAAATCAACAATGGCGTAGTGTTACGAAGGCAAGCCTGGCTTAAGTGCACGACGTTCAGACCAGAGGTACAATATTAGGTAATGGATATGCCGTGCGAAGGAGAACACCTGTTTGGGGAGAAAGTGGATGAGGCCTTGAAGGGCATGAAAGAAGATTCTGACAAGGCTTGTTCCCTTGGAGCCCTCCAGAGTGGTAGGAATTTTCGTTCCTTTCCTCCTTTCAGAGGAGCATCAGGTATTTCCCGGTTTGGATCATCTAGAGACCGAGGTTTCAGCAGACCCTCCTACTCTTCCCAAGGCTACAGACGTGCAGCCCAAGCTACTCGTAAAGGCAGAGATTACCAAACCTCCAGACGACGAGGCGCCTACTCCTCGTCGACAAAGGATAAACATGCCAAAAGCCAGCAATGACAATTTACAGGACGTCCTGGGGGGCAGAGTGTCTCGTCACGTCGATGAGTGGGTGCGCATAACAACAGACCAATGGGGTTTGGACACGATACATCTGGGCCATTCTCTACAGTTCAAGGGCAAGCCACCACGCATTCCACCGGTGTTCTCGACGCAGCCCCACCTTCAAATACTAATTCAAGAGGTGGCGCTTATGCTGCAGAAAGGGGCTATAGAACTGGTCCCGGTGGCACAAAGAGGACAGGGAGTGTACTCCCGTTACTTTGTCGTCAAGAAACCCAATGGAATATGGCGTCCCATTCTAGATCTACGAGCTCTCAACAAACTGCTCAAGAATCTAAAATTTAAGATGCTTACACTCCAAGAGATGATCCGTTCGATACAACCGGGAGATTATTTGTCGTTGCTAGACCTTCAGGACGCATACTTCCATATCCCGATGCGTCGACGACACAAAAGATTTCTACGGTTCGTCGTCGGACGAACCCACTATCAGTTCAAGGTCCTCCCGTTCGGAGTGAAATCGTCTCCCAGGACATTCACGAAATGCCTGGCTCCAGCAGCAGCCTGGTTAAGGAAAGAAGGTCATCATGTGTACCCTTATCTGGACGATTGGCTTGTGAGGGGATTGTCTCCGGAAAGGGCACAGGAAAGTCTGAATGCCACCATGTGCCTCCTACAACGTTTGGGCTTCGCAATAAACTTTGAAAAGTCCTCCTTATCGCCATCAAGGACCTTGGTCTTTCTGGGGGCGGAGTTCCAGGCGCAGTCAGGACTGGTAAAGCCATCCGTCGGAAGGGTTCTGAAACTACAGCAAAAAGCATTGGATTGGAAAGTCGACACCAGAGTGTCAGTGCGAAGGTACATGTCCCTACTGGGGACCATGTCGTCCTGCATACCCTTAATCAACAATTGTCGTCTCTTCATGAGGCCGATTCAGGAATTCTTGGCAGATCGATGGGCACAGAGTCAAGGGCGTTGGTCGAACAAATTGACCATCAACAGCAAACTCGTGCAGGCCCTTCAATGGTGGAGAGTTTCCATAAATCTGACAAAGGGAATGCCCTTGCTGGAACCGGTGTTCTAGATGACAGTGGTGATGGATGCTTCTCTAACTGGATGGGGAGCTCATCTGGATTCCCTACAGGTTCAGGGTTGTTTGTCATCGAAGGAGTCCGGCCTTCATATCAATGTGCTGGAGTTAAGGGCGGTGCGTTGGGCCCTGAAATCCTTTCTTCCACGGATAAAGGGATCAGTTGTACGGATTATGACAGACAACACAACAACAATGTTTTATCTAAGGAAACAGGGAGGAACTCGCTCCAGAACTCTGTCGACCGAAGCCCAGGAGATCTGGCATTAGGCCCTTCAGCAGAAGATATATCTATTGGCGTTCCACTTGCCAGGAGTCAAAAACATGCAAGCAGACTCTCTCAGCAGGGAGATGAATCGACTACACGAATGGGAACTGAACGACCAACAACTACACCGGGTCTTCGAGAAATGGGGTCGTCCGGCCCTCGATCTCTTTGCGACGAGAGACAACATGAAATGCCCACAATATGCAAGCAGGTGGCCACAGCAAGGCTCACTAGGGGAAGTGTTCTCTTTCCCGTGGATGGACAAGTTTCTGTATGCCTTTCCCCCGTTTCCGCTCATACGTTGGATGCTGCAATGGATCCACAGATATCCATGTCGGGTGATCCTGGTGGCCCCGTACTGGGCCAGACAAGTGTGGTTCTACGATCTACTCCATCTTTCAGCGGCAGAACCAATGAGGTTCCAGAAAATCCCAAACCTTCTGTCTCAAGAGAACGGGGTTGTTTGGTATCATGACCCGGACAGCCTCATTCTGACAGCCTGGCTCCTGATTTCTCCGAGTTTGGTACGTTAGAGATTCCAGCGGACTGTCGTCGCATTTTGCAAGCGGCGAGGGCGCTGTCCACGAACGCTTCATATTCATACAAATGGAAGAGATTCTGCATATGGTGCGCAGGTCAACCAGGTTTGGTCCCGCTTAATATCACACCGGAACAGCTTCTACCATACTTGCTATTCCTAGCTCAAAAAGGCTTGTCTGTTTCATCCATAAAAGTGCATCTGGCTGCCATTTCGAGATTTACTCGGAAGAGACATTCAACTCCGTTATTTAGTGACCGGCTGATTAAGCATTTCCTTAAAGGATTGTTCCGAACCTTTCCTCCCACAAAAAAGTTTCCTCCAATCTGGAGTCTTAACCTGGTTATGGCAGCGCTGATGAAGGCCCCTTTTGAGCCGATGTCATCGTCATCATTTAAATTTTTGTCGTGGAAATTGGCTTTTCTGGTGGCTATTACTTCGGCTCGACGACTGCCAGAAATACAAGCTTTAGTGATCGATCCACCGTACTTGAGGTTTTTCAATAATAAATTCATGTTGGCTACTAATCCTCATTTCATTCCTAAAGTGCCTACCATGTTCCATAAGCACTCTTCTATAGTGCTGCCAACGTTTTTTCCAACACCTTCGTCGGTTGCGGAGAAGACTCTCCATACATTGGACGTGAAAAGAGCTTTAAAATTTTACCTCCATCGCACTCAAAGCTTCAGAGACACGAGACAACTATTTGTGGCTTATGGCCCTTCGGCTAAAGGTAAACTGATCTCAAAACAAGGACTAGCCCGATGGGTGTCGTCTGCTATTTCCTTTTGTCACTCAAAAGCCGGAAAACCGTTGGAGAAGCCTCCAAGGGCCCATTCGACGAGATCCACTTCTTCGCCGACGGCATTGTGGTCCGGTATTCCGCTGGGAGATATCTGTCAAGCGGCTTCCTGGTCGGTACCACACACGTTTACCCGGCATTATTGCCTCGAACAGCAACATGCTGAGGATACACAGATGGGTCGTGCAGTCCTAGGGCACCTGTTTCAATAAGGTAACCCCCAATTAAGGGGTCACATCCTTCGGCTAATGTACTTTTAAGTGTGGTGTTTTCACTGTTAACGTACTACATTGTGATGTTTTGCCATGATAAATATGCATTATGGTTATTGTGATATTGGTTTGCATACAAACCTCCAACGTTGGGGGATACTGCTGTACAATCTATTCTAAGCATGTGAATCCATGAAAGATCCAATGCTGGAGAAGAAAATAGTTTCTTACCTGTAACTCCATTTCTTAAGCATTGGTATCTTTCATGGATTCACATGCGCCCGCCAGCCTCCCCTACGCATGCAAACCAGAGATCCCCCCATACTACTTTGGGGACCGAAATCTGAGGGAGCCGTGGGGGCGGGGCTATTTATACCTCTACGTCCTAGTGGCCTGCCGTACGCGGCCCAAAACGACGTAGATAGGACACAAAAGTGTCAGAAGTTTTCCTATGGAAAATGTCTATATAACTTACTGAGGATTCCCAGCCTGACGACGGGGAATATTCTAAGCATGTGAATCCATGAAAGATACCAATGCTGGAGAAATGGAGTTACAGGTAAGAACCTATTCCCTTCTTGGAGACTTTAACATCCACCTGGATGATTCATGTCCTTCCTCTGGACTTTTTTGCAACCTCTGCAACTCTCTCTCACTCTCTATCCTCCCCTCTGGCCCGACTCATTCTGCAGGGCACACTCTGAATGTTCTGATCTCCACAGACCTTCCCCTTTCTATCCCTCTCACCACTCCTCTCTCCTGGAGTGATCATTTTCTCCTTTGCTCCCATCTCACTCTCTCCACCTCTCAGGCCAAGCCAACTACAGCACTGCCACTATCAGGATTAATCAGGTGAGTACAAAGGCAGCGAATATGGCAAGGGAAATGTGAACAAATTCGCACAGTGAATAACCTTGAATCAAACAACATGCACACAAGAACCACGACTCATATATACTAAAACCCAGGAGTGCAGATAGAGTGAAACAAAAATACCAATATATGAAAAGGGATGTGGGGTAAGCATTTAGAACCTCCTTATGACTGAAAGGAAAGTCGGCAAACTCCTTACCCACTATGCTATTACAGATACTGACAGCGCTAAGCCCACGTAGAGGGCAAGCAAGGACAGGATCTGTGTGCTGACACTCTGGATGATACTGAATAAGGAACTTAAAAACAGTACTCACGAGAACCGGAAAGACCACCTGAATGTCAGTAAACCCACGAACCGAGTTGATCAAACAGGGACCCAGAAGGCTATAACAGCAATGTGTGGAGGATAACTAAATACCTAAGACCTAAGTCAAGGAGCAAGTAGGAATTGTGATTAAAGAAATAGTGAGGAAAACAAAAGGCATTCACACAGGGACTAGTTAACAACAGCACCCCACACCTAGATAATCAAATGGGAAATAAATGCAGAAGTGCAACGGAAAACATGGAATGGATCCCAATCAAAAGTAAGGATCAGGAGCAGGGAAAATGATATCACAAAAGGAAACCTTTCCCACACATCCAAGGAGAAAAGGCAGGAAGCTAAATCTAAAAAGGGAAAGACTAATGCATCAAGTTTTTCAGTAGCAAAGGACAGCATCAAAGATACAGAAAACACAGGCGAATTGGGCTGCATCAAAGGGTAAAGCACAGAGAAAGGCTGCCTGCAGACAGAGGAAGACAGAAAGGGAAATCCAGAAAGCAGAAATCAATTAAGCACATGAATCCGAAATCAAGGGCGGAGGAACAAGGAACAGGAACTAGGCACAAAAGCTAGGAACAAGGAACAAGGGACCAGTCACAACAGGAACACTGCAACGATGACCAGCGCTGGACTGAAGCAAACTGAGGCTTTTAAAGCTGCTTAACGAGCACACCCCTCAGGTGTGCCGCCTGCTGCACCTGCAGCCACAGGTGTTGCCTATCCTCCACCCAACCATGTCCTGCAAGGGAGGAGGTGAAGCAGTGAGCCAGGCATTCTGGGAAGCATAGTCATTTGATCAAAGTAGCATGCTGGCTGCCAAAAACCTGGAATGGATCCGGAAGGGAAGTAACTTGGAAAATAAGGTTTTAGCGCTCCCAATTCATCACAGCACTGTAGCATTAGGTTCGGAGGAAATGTCCAGTAGGTAATAAACCCCAAAACATGCCCCCAAGTGGCGGGAACGGGAGCGAAGGGAGCGAGTCGTGACAGCCACCTACCTTCTCGGTTATCCGACCCATGAAGCGTGTGTCAGTTGAGGCTTTCGCCACCACTTTCTCACCCCCGCTTCGACTGACTCACACCCTGACACATCCCTTTCTATGCTCCACTCTGCTATATCTGATATTCTTGATGTTCTTGCCCCTGTCACGGGAATCCAATTGAAGTCCAAAGCCAAGTGCAATTCCTCGTACGACTCAGACCTTGTCACCCTTAAATGCAAGTGCAGGGTGGCTGAGAGGAAATGGCAAGCTTCTTGTACATCCTCTGACAAACTGGTCTGCCGCCAGCTCCAAAGGCAATACCGGCTCTCTGCCCGCACCAAGAAGAGAGCCCTCATTCAAGCCCACTTTTCTGCGGCATCCAACGACTCGGCCAAACTGTTTCAAATCTGCAAGGAGCTGGCCAATCCTGCTGCAGTCTATACCTCGCCTGTCCCCTCCCAGGACCTCTGCATGGCCCTGGCTTCCCATTTCATCTCTAAAACTCAGGACATCCTGTCCTCTCTCTCTTCCTCTTCTCCTCCTACCTCCAAGAGTGGTGTGCCACCAACGATCTCTGCTTTAATGCCAGTAAGACTGAGATTCTTCTTATTCGCTCACCTGCTCCCTCCTTTCCTGTTGCTCTCTGGCCGGCCTCTCTTGGCCCTCTCCCTTCTCCCACCTGTGAGGCTAAAAACCTTGGGGTCATCTTCAACTCCAATCTCTCCTTCTTTCCTCACATCTCTGGCTTCTAAAAGAAGTCACACTACCAGCTGCACCTCCTCAGAGGTATTCTTCCTTTTCTCGCCTTCCCCCAGAAGCTCACTGTCTTCAGAGGTCTGGTTCTCTCCAGGCTGGACTACTGCAACAGCCTCTTTCTAAACCTGCCTGCTTCTACTCTCCACCCTCTGCAACTCATCCAGAACAGGACTGCGAGAGTCGTATCTCTCCAGGACTGAAACCTCTGCACTGGCTCCCAGTGGCTGCGAGGATCAAGTTCAAAACCCTCGGCATTGTCCACAAGGCCTTCTGCGGCCTGGGGCCTCTTTACCTGAGGGACTCTTTACCTCCAACTATCTCTTCCTAAATATCTTCCTTCTCAAGCTCTTTGCTCATCCGCCTCCAACCCCCCCAGTGTCAGTCGCTTCTCGAAGCAACGAGTAGGGGTTAGATCTCTTTCTTCGGCTGGGGCCTCCCTCTGGAACAGCCTCACTGCCTCCCTGAAACTTGAGGAGAACCAGCTCCGGTTCCGGAAGCACATCAAGACATTCCCCTTTGCTTCTGCTTTCTCTCCTCCGCTCCACTGCTGAAGTACTGACTGAAACTGCACTGGTCACCTGGCTACCCTCTGATCTCAGGTCCAGGTCCCCTCTCCCACCAGCTGCACTTCAGTATCCGTACAGCCCACACCAGCTCTTGACACTTGTGTCTGCACTTACCCCTGCACTTGCCACTAGCTAGCCGCACTTTTACCTACTGTTATTTATTTCATTTATTTTTACTGTTGATCCTATGTATTGCACTGCCCCCTACCGCTCCCCCCGCATTTTCCCTTTCGCCCATCCCTTGCGCTTGCACAATCTCAATGTCACCTGGCCTAGTAAGATTGTTGTCTCTGTCTTCCCTCTGTTCCCCCTCCCTTGCCTCTGCACTTGTGTATAGGCGCATTATAAATGCCATATCATATCATATTATATCACAACCAGGCCCTATTGCTTGTAATGAGATGACCCAGCATTACTCCTGATGACTGCACCTGTGCAGTACCCAGAAGGACCCAAAGTAAGTACTTATTCCAAAAGAAGAAAACCATTGGTGGGGATCTATTTGCACTAATAACTTTCCCCAATATAGAAATTAAGGGGGTGGGCAGCAAGAATTAGATCCCTGGCATCTTCTTATTAATGAATAATGTAATTAATTCCCAGATAGCCAAAGGATACTTCTGGTGATTTGGGGGAAATTCGAAATCTCTGACAACTCTCCGATTATGAATAATGATATGGGGCCTCATTACGAGGTGGGTGATATTCCAGTGGTAAATTCACTTGGTCCAGTGCAATTACTGCCAGATAACAATTGGTGTCGGCGTAGTTAATCCCCATTACAGTCCATTGGACTCTATGGGGCATTTTTGGTGGAATTACCACTGACTGAATTACTGCTGTGGTAATTCGCTGATTATGTCGATTTTCAGTGGGAAGTGGGAGGTATTTCCTGCAGCATGATGCTGGAGGTAAATCCCCCCACTCCAGGGCCAAACTTCTAGAATGACAGTGCGGGAAATGTGGCAGTAATTCCATTACCGCCAATGTATTCCTGCACCGCCATACTTGTAATGAGCCCTGTATAGTCATTTAAAGTAATTTTGGATCACCTATGTCCCTTTTGTCAACCCCCAAAATCCCATATAATTGAGGTGTACATTCATAAACTAAATTGCAAACTGTTGAACACTCCCCGAACATTGCACTAAAGAAAAGGGGGTCCTAATAGCAATCTGAATCTGTGGGTCTGTGCTGTGCAGAAATGTGCATTCATTGCATGCAAAGGGAAGGCAGCTGATTTAAAGCACATTTCTCTATATAGAGTGAGTCAGGAACTCCAAAGTGAATGGGCAAATACTCACTGGATAGTGGCAAAGGAAACGTTTTCAGTATTTGCTGAGAGAGTATTTCATTAAAGGTTTGTTGTATTAGAATATTATTAAAAATGGAAAGTGTGCAGGGAATGTCTGGGATAAACGGCGCTGCGCATGCCAATTCTTTCGCCCAACAGAAAAGTACTACATGTATTTAGGCTAAGCCACACACAAAGCCTGCTGCATAACCAAATCGTCCTGTCAGGTTTAGGGGTGCTGAATAAATTCTCTTCACATGAGGGATATTCTTGTTCGGGACCCCTTTCGCTTGGTATTGATTAGATCTGTGTTCTCTCTTACATGTTACTAGGGGAGAGCCAGTGTAAAAATTATAATTCAGCATTCACCCTGAAATGGTACACTGAGGCTCATATATTGGGCTATGCCTCTGCCCCATGGATCATTTTTTCCCCGGCACCCGGCAATGGGGAATTACCGGGGCATTACAGCCCCGGCGGACCTGGTAATTCCCCATTGCCAGGCGGCGGTAAATATTTCTCCCCATTCCCATTCGAGTACCATTGGACTCAATGGGAATGGGGAGGACAGATGCACCGACACCACTCATGAATGGTGCCGGTGCATCCGTCAAGGTCTGCGAGCGGGTGCCGTTCAGCCTGCCATGTGAGACCTGGCGGGCTGACAGGCACCCGCTCGCAGAACTCGGAATTTGCCGCTCTGGAAACAACGGTACCGGCAAGCTTACTTGCGTACTGTTGTTTCCGGACCGGCAACCTTATAATGACCCCCATTGTGCCCTAAATGTTATGTGATCTGTTGTTGTAAAAACGAACTCGTGTTTTCAAATTTTTGTAGTGAGAAGGGAAACCTTTCGGCCACAAAGTGAAGTGGCGTGTATCTTGATAATCGTGGTGTGGCTGAGGATGTGTCTATTATTGGAAAAGGCAGAGTTAGTCAAGAATCCGATTAAATTATCTATTGGGGTGCCACTCTTAATCAGTGGGGGGGCAGAGGAGGAACTCCCCGAATTGTCAACCCATAAATATTTCCTACACACAAAGCTTGAAACGTAGCAGGATTGTTTACTTTTCCTGAGAGATGATGCCCAGGCAGTGGCCACATCAAGAGACCCAATGCCAACCATGACGTCATCCACACAAATGTCGCTCTACCTAACATTCAGTGAGTGTCACCGGGAGGGACATTTGGGGAAAACATTTCTAAAGTAATAAGACCTTTGTTTGGTGGCTTTTCTAACCCTACATCCATGTTGTACGGTTCCCTAACAATAAAAGGTCTGTAAATTGAGTCTTCTGTGAAGTCCACTTGGCCTCATGAGTCTTCCTTCACAGTGTTTTACATGTATATTTCTAACACTACAGACCCCATTGCAGGTACCACCTGGACCCACCACCTGCTCCACAACAATGATGCTATCAGAAGAGAGCTGGCACAGATTTATGTATCATTTCTTCAGACAATGGAAGAACCAGGTCATCAAATATTCTCATATAGACTACAGTACTAGTCACATACTAGCCCAACATGGCAGCTCCTGTCCACATCAATGTGGCCTGTGTCCTCTCGATAACATAATCATTTCTTACTTATGCAGAAATATCTTATATTTTTAGCATCACAGAGAGAAGAACTATCACGTTCAGGATGGCTCAGCTGCTCTGGAACAAAGGATGTTTCTGCCTAGCAATATAAACACATAATGCAGAAGAAAAGAAACACTTACCAAGAGGAGGTTGTGAGAAGGTTGGGGGATATTGTTTTGCCATGTATATTTTTTCAATTGTTCCACCGTATTTTTATGTGGCCAGCCTCCCATTGCTGGTAACTCAACAGCTTCAAGTGCTCAGCCCACGCCAGGGCATCTCTCTCTTACCACAAGAACTGTGATTGGGTTATCTTATATAGCTTTAACTAGTCTAGCACAAGTAAAAGACGACAGTATGTCCCCACACGCAAACCTCATAGTTCTCGAGATTTTGGGGACCTTCACATTCCCATGGAAGAGGTTAAAATCAAGGAACTTCCTTTGCAGAAGTAGAAACCATCAAGAAAGCCCCAAATTTACAACTGTAAACCCACGCAAGTTACCTGAACAAATAACTTCGGCGTAACTGCCCGCGTGGCATTGCTGTGTCTTCTGTGGTCTGGGAGAGCAATGCCACAAGAACTGGGTGTCATCTTGGCATTGGACGAAGTCCAACCATGCAAACGGAACACCCACATTCCGTAAGCCCTTGGGCTTGGACTCGAGCACGGAGCCGCAGTGGAGCTCCTGGCACACCAGCGATGCCGCTTTGTGGTCCCAGTTAGTGTCACAAATAGCTCCCCATTCGCCCTCGTAGGCGATCTCGACTCGGCCTGAGCAGTTATCGTTGCCGCCCTGCAGCTTCACCAATGGCTCTTCTGTAACGAGAAGAAAGGGAAGGAGGAATACGTTTACAAGATGGAGAAGGAAGGGACGTTTTTCCCTTTGGGGCAAAAAAATATGCAACATTACAACCTTCGATATTCATGTCACTGAGTGACATACACATGTGTACAGTTTATAATGACCACTGCTTCTATTTGACGAACATACAAAATATAGGGCGCTTGTTGATAGGTGGAATTGGGATACTAGTTGGTTAAGGACTCGGTAAGGGACATTGGCCCTCATTACGACCCTGGCGGAGATCGTGGTGCAATATGCACCATGGAGCACGGCGGAAAGCTGCCGATACCGCCATGGGGGTTGGCGGATTTTCCGCCCCATTCCGACCTTGGCGGGGCGGTAAATCCCCAATCCCCATTTTACCCTTCCCCATTCCCATTTTCGCCCCATAGGGTATAATGGGAGTGGGGAAGGCGTTAATTACGCCACCGTAAATTACGGTGGCGTAATTAACAACAAGGTCCCGTAGCGCCATGGATTTCCCCGCCCGGAAAAACCAGGCGGAAAAAGGCTCCATGGCGCTACGGGAACTCGTAGTAGGGCGGAAGGGTCCGCCACGAATACCGCTGGCGTAAACCCACTCCGCCAGGGTCGTAATGAGGCCCATTGTGTGACTCTTATGTAACGGATATTTTAGATGAAGTAGTATTCCGCATAACATCCTTAAAAAGGTACTTTATGGCAGCATGTTATTCTATACAATATGAAACTCCCTTTATTTTTGGAGAATAAGGCCCTTGGTGGCCGAATACAACTGGTTGCTTGTATGGAGGAACACCAAGCGGTTTTTAGCTGTCACTAATGACGAGCTTCACTTCCAGCAAGTAACGGGCAGCTGACGACACAATTAGAGAATTATAATGTACTAGGTCAGTTGTTAGGTCACAACTAGAGAGTTGTGATACAAATGGGCAGTGATTGTGTCAAATCTAGAGAATGACATACACAATAATGTAATCCGACGTTATAAGGGTAACTAAGGTCTATGGGCACAGGCAAAAGGAGTCATTTTAAATCAAATGTTCCTTGCGTGCAGGGGACCACTAATGTGCTGTTGGGACTCCTGCAGTTTGAAACATTTGTAAGGTGGTCGGTGGAGGGGAAAAGGAAAGAGTGAAAGCAAGACAAACTCGCTTTACTCTTTCATTTTCCCCTCTGCCTCTTTAAAGTAAACACTGCCTGCAAATATACTTTGCAGGGGGCGTTTAGTAATGGATTTCTATGGAATTGCCGAGTTTTGACCAGGTGCAAAACCCCGGGGAGATTTCATGGGAATCCATTGTTTTTATCAGGCTGCATGAAAATGTGAGGTAGGCGTGAAAGGAAGTGCACTGACCAGACGGAGGAGGAATGCACAGTGGGGTTCTGGGGCAGGGAGGTAAAGCAAAGGCGTAAAAGCATGACGCCTCGCCTTTATGCCTCGATTTAGCACTCCACCTCATTCAAAATAAGGCTGTCAGTCAGAGCAAGTGAATGTTGAGTTGACTTTTCTTCAATAAGCCTTCGGGTTTAGGTTCGGAAAGACCCCCACATATAGGCACTAGGGAAGAAGTCTGGAAATAATAAGGGCTGAATAAGTAGTGCAGTGTCCAGCCTAGGGCAAGACCTGCATTTCTGGATGTAGATTCTTTTCAACAAAAACAGCCTCAAATCTTATTTTTCCAAGGACGTTCTATGCTAATGATCACATAATTCCCAGGGAAGTCCCCTTCAAGGAGTAGTGACCTCTCCAGGGTCATCTTTATTGTTCTCGCAGCCTCTTTGTTCTTTTCAGCAGACCTCTCCTCTGTCCTCTATTTAGAGCTTTTCGAGCTTTTCACAGTCTGTTGTCTAGGCTCCACCTGCATCTCTTGTCTTTCCAGCACATAGGCCTTTTATTTAGGCCATCCCAGGCTCTCTTGTCCTCTCAGCAAGTAGACCTTTCCACAGTCTCTTGTCTAGACCTCTTTGGGGTCTCTTGTCTCCTCTCCTCTCTTGTACGGCCACTCCAGGATATCTTGTCTTCTCAGCACATAGACCTCTCCAGAGTCTCTTCTCTTTATCAGATAGAAAATAATCCCCCATCCCCCCCGCCTAAATCTGGGTCCTTGTCAGTCTGCCTATTTTCTCACCTTCTTGCCAGGGGCACTCTTCTTGTTCAGGCTTCTCTAGGAAGTCACAGTCCTCTGGCCTTCTTTTAGTATCTGTGGCCACACACTACTGTGGGGGCCACGTCCTTCCAACCACAGGTGCTAATAGTAATGTTTCTGCCTTGTATCTGGCAGTTTCTGCTCCAATCCTGCCAGCAGATGGACTACCTCACCCCAGGTAGGGGTCTGATGTTTCCCACGATAACAGTGAACAACATGTCTGCTTCCTCCTGGCATTCTCGCCCTTAATGGCCTAACGCGGCCCTCTTAGTACACCTGTGCTGCGGTGTCTATGTGTAAGCCGACCCGGAATTGACATTCCCAATGCTTGATCAGTCTTAGGTCTTTTGATCGCCCCTTTCTTCATTAACTCTTTCATTGGTTTGTAATTCCATTATGTATACCCTCTGTGTATTGGGTGAATGTTAACTGTCCTCTTTTGTTCACTTGCTTGTTTAACTGTCCTCTTTTGTTCACTTGCTTGTTTGCGGCTCTGTGGTTGTCAGCGTACACAGGGATAGCTGGTGTGGCCTTTTCCCCTGACCGTCAGCGACTAAAGGGCCGGTGTCCGCCAACATGAATTGGGTGTATCACATCTTGAAGGGGCTGACAAGCCCAGAGAATCCCGCTCTATCCACTCCTCCACCCTATGACAAGGTACATTAGTAGCACCTAGGCAATCCCAGTCCACTGTGACTTTGTCCCTCATAACAAAGGATAGAGTGCTCCTCTAACTTGCTGCAGTTAGGAAAATGCGTCAATGCTTGGAAGGGCTTCCATTTGTTTTTGGTTAGAGTGAAGTAGTCTGCAGTGTTATGATCTGTGACTAATTCCTGGATGTTTTCCCTTCTCCCGCAGGGTGGGGGCCCCTTCGTATGAGGCAAGGGAGGTGAGGATGCTACCCCACAGTCCCTCTGGGGATGGTACTCAGCGGGTGGATCTCATGGGGCGGGATCACCCCTATGGGATTAGGCATGATTATTCAGGAAGAAAGCAGTATGGAGCTCCTAACAAGGGGCCTGAGGAAAGACCCCAACATAAGACAGAGAACCAGAGGGGGAAGACCAGAGACATCTCCCTTGTCCCAGTTGAACACAGAAATTGGGAATAAGAATCACGGGGTGAAAACCCATCAAGACCATAACAGACTTTTTAAGGGCTAACCATATTTGGCAGGTTAGCAAACCAAGTTGGTGAGAGACTGAGAAAGGCCGGGTGACAACAGTCATACTCCCTTGCACAGTGAACTGTGAACATTTGAAAAGAGCCAGGCGAAGGGAGTCATTTCCCCTGGTGATTGTGAACATTGTGAAAAGCCTGAGAAAGGTCCAGGGAAGGGAGGCATTCTCTTGGCATCAAGGGTTTGAAGTTGGAAAATTGCTTTATTTGTGAACTGAGACTTTTCAATCTGGAACTTTGTGTGGTGACTTTGAAGGAGACTGCAACCAGTGGAAGGGAGCCATCCCCTCAGGAAATAGTCCCTTTTGACTACTGGCGTGGTAGTCCGCTTTACAGAAGAAGGGAGCCATTCTTCTGCATTAAGAAGACTCACCAACCTTTTGGTTTAGTTAGAAGTGTAAGGGAAGGAAATAGGTTTTGATAAATGACGGTGGACGTTTTGGTTACGGACATCCTGACACATCCTTAGTATTGAGTTAAGGCAGGTAAACCACTCTTAGAAATAGGGTCACATATGGTTTTTCCTTTATCTTCTTAAGAATAAAAGTCTTTAGCAACAATCATGCAACCTGTGTGTCAGTCTCCACCTTCCAAACCCTTACAGATACTGTGCATGTTTCATGAGAGTGGACTACGGGCATTAAGGTATGTAGCTATCTAAAATAACTTCAGTTCTTGCCATATGTGTGCAGCTAGACCAAATTGTATCGTGGTGGATAGGTGATGTCTTATGTCAAAAGTATTGTGTAGTGTGCCTTAGAGTAGTGCAATATAGCAGATGCGCCATGCTTCCAACTTTCTCCATAATAACTGCCTGTTTACCCTCTTAGACACAGCCACAAAATCTATAAAAGCCATATTTAAAGGTGCGCCGGTGCCACCAAAGGATGATTTTATCAACATGTTCAAAGCAAGGATGTTGTGGGTGGAAGCGGGACCCTTTTGAAATCTTGTTTAAAAAAAAAAGCTTAACAAAATGTTAAAAGGTCCCTGTTTTTAATCCACTTTTTCAGCTCCTTCAAGAGGAAGGTTGGGAAAACAAATTGTGGCTGTGCCCAACATGGCTAATAACATGTAATTTTGGTGTAGAAAATCTACTCCTTTTTTGCACTGGAACTACCAAAGACACCCTCCAGGAATCAGGGATTTTGTTTGTAATTATTTGTAATAATTACATTTTGACATTTTCTTTCAGAACACTGGACCACTTAAGTGGCTTGTTTTTTAAGACCACATTTGCTAATCCATCTGGACCTAATAATTGTATTATAGATTTCCACTTCTGTGATGAGAATTCTATGGGCTGACACACTCATTTCCTACGTTCTGGAGTTTCTACCAGGCTGGCACCAAGGCACATACTTACATGACATCAACAGTCATCAATGGGATTTACTTGGAGCGTACTCATATATTCTTTCAAACTATTGTGTGCTATAATTTGGCTCACTGCGTTATTCACAACCAATGTATTTAAGAAAAAATAATAATATCGAGTATTAAAACATTCTCATTTTTTGTAAACCCTATAGTTTAGCACCATAAAGAACCTATGCCGCTGCCTTGATAAGCGGCAATGGCTGATTCTAATGAAATACTCCTCACCCTCCTATAAAAACGCACTTTTGCTCCCGTTTCCTGTCTCATTTTCAGCATGGTTTTTGCAACCTGCGTGTTCCAATTGGAGTTCAACCTAAAGCAGACCCCCAAATAGTCACCTGATGTGACCACTCTGAGCTGCTCATTGCTAACACAGGTCAACAGGTTTACCTTTTGTGTTCCCCTACCATTGCCTTGGCTCTCCTAGGTTCAAGGACATCTTGCAATCCTAGCACAAAAACTGGCAAAATCTGCTAAGAGTTTGACCAGGGCTTTTTCCAAGAGGTGTAGAATGCTCTTTGATCTTTGCAATATCTGGGGCCTCCAGTTTATGTCTCTGGTCTAAATAGTTAAGATGCAATATAAACAAAAGGTGTACCAGTACGCATCCCTGCCAAAACCCTACGGAATGCTTCATAGACTTGGTATGTTGGCACCTCCCACCGTATCGTACTGAGGCAGTGCTTTCTGCATGTGAAGTCATTACACATGCCAGTATAGCAAATGGTACAGCGAGGGTTTTTAAAACAATACACAGTTTGGGCACGGCCATAGTGTCAAAGGCCATACTTCAATCAATAAATGCAACCAACAGTTGCTCTTCCCCCACACTGTAGGCTATTGTAAGGTGCAATGTTAAGCACTGTTGACATGTACTTTCCTTTGGAAGACTGATTGGCAGGACCAATATACTATTAGATGTCACCCTGTCCCATAGTCCGTTCTCTAGTAGTAACCATGTGACAAAGCTGAAGCTGTACCCATTCCAGCATTGGAGAGCCCACTTTCTGATAGTTCATTAGAGCATCATCTGGCTTTCTTTAGGTGGTATTGTAGCCCCCTACAGCATCTTGATATGTTAAAGCAGCATGGCACACACCTGAGCAGTTCACACCAGCATGTGAAATTGTGCGGACAGGTGCATCCTCCTCACTTTCATAATCGGCAGGATACTTAGTTGTAGAGCTTTCTTCTATATGGAAAGAAAGGAGATTTAGCTGCAGAATTTGCCAATGCTAAAGGTCTCTGTAGATTAAATGGCTGATCGGAAACAACTGTAACTCCACATTCACCAGCACCAATTCCACTCATTCCTTCTGGTGTGTGGTTCTCACCTGCTGGCTGTATCTCTGCAGTGCTCACTGTCATCCTACTAGTGGTCGGTCTGGCAGCATCGCTCATCTTACACTCCATCAAGCTGGTCTCATTCCCCTGGCAGTGGAAAGTGAACCCTGGAACATGCCGGAGCGTTCTTTCATATCGAGCTACAGCATGGCCGCAGTGCATTTGGTGGCATACCACATTGGCAGCATTTTCATCCCACTCTTGGTTAGCCTCCACAGGCCTCCAGGTT
This sequence comes from Ambystoma mexicanum, assembly GCF_040938575.1. NCBI lineage: Eukaryota > Metazoa > Chordata > Amphibia > Caudata > Ambystomatidae > Ambystoma > Ambystoma mexicanum. The sequence continues at coordinate 443,959,531 of NC_090924.1, read as the reverse complement.
CTTTCTGCAACGTCCATGTGCCCCACTTCCACTAGGCCTGAGCAAGGGCGGTGGCCTCTCAATCGCAACGCCAGGTGACCTGTAGATCCAAACGGCGAGCAAAACAGGAGACAAAAAAAGCAAAGAGCAGAATGAATGAAGTTAAAGAAGCATAGGGTGTTCTTTGATGCTTTCAACGTTCAAATAGAATGCATGCAAGGGATTAGTTTAACCAACATTACCAACAATAACTTAATACATCATTGCAAATGCCAAACCCATATTTAACAGTACAAAACATACATCCAAACCACATTTTATAATAACCTATATTGACACACATTTACAAAACAATTGTGACCGTCTTCTTGTATTATCTCTTGCTAATGTACACACACACACACACACACAGGCATTCCTTTCATCTACTCTACGTGTTGAATGTTCTCCATTGGTCCCCCGTGGCCATACATAAATCCCATCCACACACCATTCCAAGACCAAGTCACCCCGTTGTTATCAGGTTCTTACTAACATCCCTTCTCAATGCCATAACAACACAACAAGTTGATGGTAAGTTGGGAATTGCTTGGATAACCTGAAGTTCCCCACCCCACCCACCACGTCCATTAAGACAGCCAACAGTAAACATAGAAAGCGGTAAACATTACTGTGTCATGATTGTGTGACCTGACGCGACACCATCTGGGAAGGAAAAGTAAGACTAGGTTTGTAATACTTGGACCGCTGAAATGAGAACTACCACTAGAAAGAATGTCAATGCCAATATGCCTTTCAGAATTCCACAAGGAAGGCACCATCTCTTCAGATCGCTAAACATACCAGTGTTTCTCACCAGAAAAAAGGGCTAAAACCGCATACAAACTCCAAGTAATCCCACAGTTATGACCAGACGAATATCATCAGAAGAAATAGAATGCAACTTCATTAGCATGTATGAGGAAGTCAAGTGCCTGACCATCCCAAGGCACGCAGGGGAATCTATCACCCAGGAAGTCTGGCCTATAAAGGCTTGTGGCCAGAGCTGAGTGCTACCAGGAGGCAGCACCGGTTGGTTAGTTGGGATTGTGATGAAGATAGAGAGGGGCACCCGGGTAACCTCATCAACTCTGTCATGCTGGCCCGGAGATGGCATGTAGAGAATTCCCCAGGCCATCCAGTCAATCCCATCCCTAGCCTCGCCTCTAGAAGGGAGTCCCCACTTCCCAGGGAACCCTATCACGCCCCGAAATATCACACAAGAGATGTTAAAAGGAGATACTGCAAGAATGAGGAGAGCACCACTCATGGGCCCACACTTTTGGGAATCCACAAGCCACTTGGCAGATCTAGATTCTTAGAGGTACACGAGCTCACAAACACTGCTTGCAGATACTTCCCTGTTCACGTTTGTGGGGGGCCGCCGTTGTCAGGAAAATGCCAGAAATCATACCATGGGGCAATTCATGTGGAAGGCACAGCAGGGTTTGTTGGGAAATGCAGCTGACTGGGCGATGCATGCCAAGTCATTCCAAGACGGCGGGCAGGGTCTTTCTGCATGCAGAGTCAATTGTGGTCAGCTAAACAACTCGGACCAATGGGGAATTTGTAGTTCGCCCGGCCTTTACCCAATCACCAAATACACCGTTTTTTGCAATGCAATTTATTGATTTTGCAGCATACCATACATGCACGCATCATAGTTATGTACATTTGGAACTGAGATCGAGCACACCTTTGTTTCAATAAGAAGAATTAGCATGAGGATTTAAAATAAACATTTCAAATATTGCATTCAACAATATTTCATAATATGAAGACATTGTTTAATGGTCAACAAATAAATACCCTGCAACGTAGATATTACATTGCCCAGAGCAACTGCAATAAATCAAACAATAACTTGTCTGTTTGAAAATTCTTACAACAGTACTCTAAAAGTCTCCAAAGAATAAAATATGAGGCAAAATACACTGCTATTTTGTAATGTTGGGATGAGTACATTAATAGAAGAAAAAGATGTTTTTAACAAGATTATGTAGGAGTGTCAGCATAGATTCCAAGCTATCATTCCTGATGTCTAGACAGCCATTTTTGGAGTGAAGGGAGGTTACACTCATTGTTAATCAAGTCCCTTTCTAAAAGGAAACCTGCATGTGCAAAGTTGCCAGGTTATCAGTAAGGAACATCCAAAACAGCCTATGCAAGCACATGCTGGAAGACACCGGCCCTGTTGTACCCGCCAGTTTCTTTGTTTCTCCAATTAGTTGAGTCCAGAGCAATCCCACAAAAGATGGTACAATGTTTGTTTGTTTGTTTGTTTGTTTATTTGGTATAGCGCAGAACCAAACCCGAAGGGGTAGCTGGGCGCAAACAGTACAAGATTACTTAAGAACTTAGTTACAGGAGAAATACAATTTATGCAGTTCGCAGTTAAATCAAGAAAAGTGCAGTTTATACAGTTCACGTTAGATCAAAGGTAAGTATAGAAGGAAGGCAGAAGGAAAAGAAGAAAAAATGCGGAACTACGGTTCAGTCTAGTTGATCGGATGTCATTCAGCTGGTTGCAGACGTCTAGTGTCTATGTGGGAGGGGAAGGTCAAGCTAAGTGTCATTGGCATGGATCCAAGTGAGGACTTTTCGCCTGAAACTAGAGTAAGGTTGGTCCATTCTGAGATCCAAAGGGAGTTTGTTCCAAGTTTGCGCAGCTATGATTGGGAAACTAGAGCCGCCGGCTGTACTCTTTTTGTATCTAGGCATCACTAAGGTGAAGGCGTTGGTCAGTCTAGTGGGACGGTTTGAGGTTCTCCTGTGGATTCTATTGGCCAGATAAGGGGGGGGCAATGTTGTTAAGACATTTGGAGGTGAGGGAGAGTATTTTGAGGGTGATCCTGTCTTTGATTTTTAGCCAATGGATATTTTTCCTAAAGGTGGAGATGTGGGCTCTGTTAGGAATATTTAAAGCTACTCTGATAGCGTTATTTTGGAGAGTTTGTAGTTTGTCAAGGATATACTTGTTAGAGCCTGCATAGAGGGCATTGCAGTAATCCAGCTTGGATATGATGAGAGCATTGGCTAATGTGATGCAGCTAGTCTCAGTTAGAAAAGGTCTACATGCTCGGATCAATTTGCAAGTATATGCCGTGGAGGATGCTAGAGAGTTCGTTTGTTTTTTGAAGGTGAGCGTTGAGTCAAGATAAACCCCGAGGGTTTTGACTGCAGGCATCACTTTGATGACGTTATTGTCGATGTTAAATGAGGCATAGTTAGGGTCAAGTTTTTTGATAGCCAACGCTGAGCCAATGATCAGTAGCTCAGTCTTGTCGTCGTTCAGGCAGAGGCCATGGGATGCCATCCAAGCCTGAATGAGGAGATATATCTTATTTACTAAGTCCGTGTCTTCCAAGAAGTTACCCGAAAGGGGGATTAGAATCTGAGTGTCATCTGCGTAATTAGTGTAGACAACACCCAGTCTGTCCAGCTTATCAAACAGGGGCTTAGTAAAGATGTTATACATCGTCGGAGACACACATGATCCTTGGGGGACACCGCATGAAACTTGTATGGGATCAGCGGCTGCTGAGGGGGAGAAGACTCTCATTGTCCGGTTTGCAAGGAAGGATTGTACCCAGGTTATGGCATCACTTGAGAAATGAGCGGCTGAGCTTAGGTGATTGCATAAGACTGCATGATCTACCAAGTCGAAGGCCGCAGATAGGTCAAGGAGGAGTAGCATCGCTGTTTTACCATTGTCCTTCAACTCGTCAATTTGGGTCTTGAGGTCAATCAAGGCTGTTTCAGTGCCATGAAGGGGACGGGAGCCAGATTGCCGTGATCCTAGTAAATTGTTAGTTTCTAAGTAGTCCTGGATTTGCAGGTATGCTACTCTGTCTATAATTTTAAGTAAGAAAGGGACAGTAGTGATGGGTCTGTAGTTAGTTGGTATAGCAGGGTCAAGTGTTTGTTTTTTAGCAAGGGAAGCACCCAGGATTGTTTGAGGTTGTTAGGTACTAGATTAGACTTAAAGGATACATTAATGAGTTTCGAAATGAAGGGTGCTAGGTCTCGAGCTGCATCTTTTATAATTTGGGCCGGACAGTTGTCACCTTTACAGTTGGAGGGTTTTAGAGATAGTATGATTTTTTCTGTCTCCAATATGGATATTTTTCTGAAGCTAAATGGGTGAGGGGTGTTAGATTGGTTTGGGAGGAGCTGAGGTTGCAATATGGGTTCTGTAGGCAGGAGCAAGGAAGCTTTTTTGTTAGCAATTTTAGATTGGAGCAGGCTGATTTTACCCGCCAGGGCATTTTGTATATTAGTGCACCAGGGCTTGTTTTTAGGAATGTTGTCAGGTGGGGTTATGGGTGTTTCCATTTCACGGAGGATGGAAAATAGCTCCTTAGTGTCTGATTTGGCTTTGGAGATTCTGTCATTGAAGGTGTTTCTTTTAGTGCTTATGAGTTTCCTTTTTATACTGTTTGGCGAGGGTGGCTAATTTGGTTTTGTTCTCCTCAGTGGGTGAGTGTTGCCAGATAGACTGCAACTTTCTTTTTTGGATTCTAAGGTCTTTCAGGTATGGCGTGAACCAGTTGTTAAGGTGACAGAGTTGTTTGCTTTTGCGCAGCTTGGTAGGGGCAATCGAGTCAAGTGCCTTGATCATAGAGCTGTTATAAGCTTCTACAAGCAACGTAGGGTCTGTGATGTTGTCTAAGTTATTGAGAGTAGGGAGAAGGTGGGGTAGGAGTTGTTCTGATGTGATGTCTTTTTTACTTCTGGTGGGAAGTGGCGGGGCCATGAGTATAGGTTTGGGCCGGGTAAGGTCTAGTGAGGCATTGAATACAATTAAGTGGTGGTCAGTCCAGGATTGTGGTATTATGTTGGTAATACTGATGTTACAGTTCCGATCAGCAACCCAGTCTAGGGTTCTACCTTTGGCATGAGTAGGAGAGGAGACTTTTTGAGATAGGGCGTAGTCATTCAGGAGTGAGGCGACAGATAGGGCATGTTTGTCGTTGCTGTCATTAAAGCCCAGGTTAAAGTCTCCCAGTAATAGTATTTGAGCATGGTCTTTAGTATTGTTGGTTATGATACTGGTTATGTCGTCTTCAAAGGTTCCCAATGGTCCAGGAGGTCTGTAGATAACATGCAAGGTGAGAGTCCGGTTGCAAGAGAGGTGCAATTTGGCAGTAAGGAGTTCACAAGATGAGAATATCAGGGTAGTAGCTAGTTTGATAGGTAAGGTAGCTTTATGAATGATGGCTAGGCCGCCACCTTTAGTGTTAGGTCTATCGACTCTTAGTAGTTGGTAGCCGTCTGGTATAGCTAGCATGATGGCAGGGCCAGCCGCGTCATGGAGCCATGTTTCGGTTATGACTAATAGGTCTAAGTTTTCATTAGTTAGGGTGTCCGAGATCTCAGTAGCATGGGCGACCATGGATCTTGCATTAATGAGAGATCCAATTATTGATAAGGTACTAGTTGGTTGAGTCGAGGGGGGTTGTTTATTTTTAGTGGGGGCAGCTCTTTGTGACGGTGGCTGGTTAGTAGATATAGGAACAGGGCGAGGGGTGGTAGGTTTGGGGTATTGCGAACGTTTGTTTGCTAGATCGATATATCCTCTGTGATTGTGGTAGGAAGATGGTTCATGAAGACAGGACAGTCTTGCCCTCAGTCTCATGTTTCTGTCTTTAGCAGGGTGTGAATCCGCGGTTGCAAATGCCATGGTGGTAAGGAGGCTCAGGGCAATGTGTAGAGATTGGTAATGGGTGATTTTCATTCTGGTAGTGGACAGGGATGAGAGGGTGGGCAAGTCCAGGTTCAAACTAAGGGCGTGGACTAGGTTGCATGCAAGGGCGTGTAGCTGGTGGTTCGGTGCCAGAGAGGTCTGAGCAGTCTGTAAAGAGACCTGTATATTGGCAGTTAGGTGATCTAGGCGAGAGCCAGGCTAGGTTCTATGTGGGCAAAGCGGTGGCAAAATAGGCAAGTGTAGAAGGCTAGCTAGGTAGTGTGTCACCTAAGTGTGTCAGGGCGACTAGAAGCACATTGAAGTATATAATGTGGCTAGGGCAGTGTTATACCTAATGACAACCATAGGGCAGGGGCACAAGTCAGGTGAAGTACTATCTGCAGCAGCACAGATTAAGGCAAAGGTCAACTGTAGTCTATTGGCGACCATAAGGCACAAATCAGGTACAGTCTAATGGCAACCATAGGGCACAGCACAGATTGAGGCACAGGTCAATTGTAGTCTATTGGCGACCATAAGGCACAACACGAATTGAGGCACAAATCAGGTGAGGTCTGATGTCAGGTTAACCTTGTGCAATAGAGCTGCAAGGTAGAGGGAAGGGGTTAAACAGCCCAACTACCGAAGTACAACAGGGGTTGCATAGGGGCCTTTGTTAGAGAGTGCCAAATAAGTCTAAAGCGTGCAGTTTTCTGGGTTCCAGCTAGAGGTGCCAGAAAAGAGCCCTCGGGCTTACCTTGGTTGTGTGGGTCCGTCCTTGCAGAAGGCAGGGTTCCTTGCAGGATATCTTCGGGGGGGAGGGACAAGGGGGTAGGCCGCGCCGCGCCTCCGAAGCGCAAAACAGGGCCTTTGTATGGCCTTCGGATGCGCCGGCGTATCCGCCTGCCGGCGGATGTACAATTCAGATATTGCCTCGGTTAGCGAGGCTCAGCCTCGTTATGGCGCCGTAGTGCGCCCGGCATGCCCAGGTCAGGCACAATGAAAGGACAAGGTCAGGCGAGCCCTGCACCTTGTGCATTCGTAGCTCGTAGGCAGCGGTGGTGTCTGAGATGTGGCTTCTGCGGGGGGGGAGGGCTCCTGCCCTCTGCCCTTGCCGTGGGGGTGCTGGAATGTTCCTGCATAGTTTTTACAGCCTGGACATTCCCTGGAATGGGTTTGATCAATGCAGTGCATGGTCCTAGGACTAATATATGTCCCATGTAAAATATTACATTACAACGGTTTATAGACAGCATTACGTAAAAGCAGACACGTAGACCTGTCCGAATCTGAGAAATCTCTATGCAAATCCTCTGTCTAGTAATCAAGGGTCTTTCGCTGAGACAAAGTTTGGGCTGCATCAATCGGCCTCTAGCGAAAAGACACTGCATGAGTAGTGCTCCCAACCCCCCCCCCCCGTATGATATGATATGAAATGATATGGCATTTATAACGCGCCTATGCACAAGTGCTTCAAGGCGCGACGAGGCAAGGGAGGGGAACAGAGGGAGGACAGACCACGATCTTACTAGGCCAGGTGTCATTCAGATCGTGCAAGTGTGTGGGAAGGGGGCAGGGACAGTGCAGTACAAGATGATAACAGTAAAGAACGGCCAGCATGTGGCAAGTGCAGTACAAGATGATAACAATAAGTGAGTAGCGGCCAGCACGTGGCAAGTGCATAGGTAAGTGCGGACAACAGGTGTCAAGGGCTGGTAGGGGGACTGTGGAGATACAGAAACAGTCCCGAGTACGGGGTCTGCCAGGTGGGCAGTGCAGGTGCGAGACAATGGCAGGGGAGGGACCTGGGCCCGAGATCAGAGGGTGTACAGTTAGCCGGTTTGGTTCAGGTTAAGCCAGGAGGTCAGCAGAGGTGAGGAGGAGAGAAAGCAGAAGCAAAGAGAAAGGTGCTTCCAGAACCGGAGATGGTTCTCCTCAAGTTTAAGGGAGGCAGGGAGGCAGTGCCAGAGGGAGGGACCAGCCAAAGAAAGAGATCTACCACCAACTCGTTGCTTGGAGAAGCGAGTGACCCTGAGGGAGTTGGAGGCGGATGAGCAGAGAGCTCGAGAAGGAAGGTATTTAGGAAGGGAAAGTTGAAGATATTGAGGACCCAGGCCCCAGACGGCCTTGTGGACGATGCAGGGGGTTTTGAACTTAATCCTTGCAGCCACTGGGAGCCAGTGCAGAGATTTCAGTCCTGGAGAGATACGATCCCTGGGCTTGAGGCCAAGGACAATCCTCACAGTCCTGTTTTGGATAAGTTGCAGAGGGCAGAGAGTAGAAGCAGGTAGATTTAGAAAGAGGCTGTTGCAATAGTCCAGCCTAAAGAGAACCAGAGCTCTGGAGACAGTGAGCTTCTGGGCGAAGGAGAGGAAAGCATCCCTCGGAGGAGGTGCAGCAGGTAGTGTGACTTCTTAGAGACATCAGAGATGTGAGGAGAGAAGAAGAGTGTGGAGCCGAAGACGACCGCAAGGTTTTTTGCCTTGCAGGTGGGAGTTGGAATAGGGCCAAGAGAGGCCGGCCAGAGAGCTACAGGGAAGGAGAGAGCGGGTGTGCCGATGAGGAGAATCTCGGTCTTGCTGGCATCAAGGCAGAGTTCATTGGTGGCACACCACTCCTGGATAGCAGACAGACATCCGGAGATGAGGGAAGGAGAGGAGGAGGCCGAGGGTAACCTGAAAATGAGCTGGGTTTCATCCGCAAAGCACTGAAAATTGGGTCAGAGAGTGGCGATGCGGTGGGCAAGGAGTGTCAGGTATTGGTTGAACAGCCAGAGAGAGAGGTTAGAGCCCTGGGGGAAACCATAGGTGGAGAAAAAGATAGCGGAGAGGAAGGACCCAAGCTGGACCTGGAATGGTCGGTCAGAGAGGAAAGAAGTCAGCCACGCCAGAGCCTGACCAGTGATACCCAGATTATCATAGAGACGGTTGAGCAGGATGGTATGGTTGACAGTGTCAAAGGCAGAAGAGAGATCAAGCAGGATGAGGACGCAGAGGGTGTTAGAGTCAAGATTGGGGAGCAGGTCTTCACGGATGTTCAGGAGAGCAGTTTCCGTGGTTCTGGCAGCTCTAAAGCCAGACTGATGGTCATGAAGACAACCAACAGATTCAGTGTGGAGATTAAGCTGGGAGATGGCCAGTTTCTCCAGGTGCTTGCCCAGGAAGAGAGTGATGGAGATTGGGCGATAGTTAGCCAGGCTTGAGGGGTCGGCAGAGGGTTTCTTAAGAAGAGGGTGCACAAGGAAGTGCTTCAGGGGGGAAGGGAAGACTCCAGTGGTGAAGGAGTGATTGCAGAAATCAGCCAGGGCAGAAGCCAGGGAGACCATTTGGTCCTTGATGGTTTTGGAGGAACAGGGGTGAACCTGTTTCGATGAGACTTTCATAGATTGGACTTGGCTAGAAACCTTGTCAGCAGAGAACAGGGGAAAGGCAGAGAAAGAGGGAGGAGAAGTGGCCGAAGAAGGGCCAGAGGAAGAGCAGGGAGTAGAGGGAGGAAGGGGAGAGGAGAGGAGGAGAGAGAGACAGGAGAGGTAGAGACTGTGGCAGGATTGGCCAGTTCCTTGCAGATTTTAAAGAGTTCAGCAGAGTTGTTAGAGGCTGCAGAGACGCGGGCTTGGATATGATCTCTCTTCTTGATTCAGACAGAGTGTCGGTATTGCCTTTGCAACAGGCGGCAGGCCAGTTTGTCAGAGGATGCACATGAAGCTCGCCATTTCCTCTCAGCCACCCTGCACTTGCGTTTTAGGGTGACAAGGTCTGAGTCGTACCAGGAGTTGCACTTGGCTTTGGGCTTCAGGCGGATTCTCATGACAGGGGCAAGGATATCAAGAGTATCAGATATAGCAGAGTGGAGCATGGAGAGGGTTGTGTCAGGGTGAGAGTCAGCCAAGGGGGGAGTAGGGCCAGAAGGTGGTGGAGAAAGCCTCAGCTGACACACGCTTCATGGGACGGATGACTGAGAACGTGGGTGGCAGTGATGGACGTGGCTTGGCCTGAGGGGTAGGGAAGGTAAGGTGGGAGGAGAGGAGAAAGTGATCACTTCAGGAGAGAGGAGTGATGAGATGGATAGAGAGGGGAAGGTTTGAGGAGATCAGAACATCCAGAGTGTGCCCTGCTGAGTGAGTCGGGCCAGAGGGGAGAATAGTGAGTGAGAGAGAGTAGCAGAGGTCGCCAAAGAGTCCAGAGGGGGGGCAGGAGGAATCCAGGTGGATGTTGAAGTCTTCAAGAAGGAGGAGTTGGGTGGTAGAGGCCAGGAGTGAGGAGGAGAGGTCTGCTCACTCTGAGAGGAAGGAGGAAATCTGACCAGGTGGCCGATAGATAGTAGCCACAGTAAGGGAATGGCTAGGGCTGGAAACACACACGCACATACATGCGCGCATATATTTAGGAATCAATGGAAATCCAGGCCATATCTCTATTGCTGCTTTAGCCTGGACAATTGTAGGAAGCAATATTTCTTTAGGTTGTGTTGGTTACACATATCTTCATAGGGGGTGGATACTTCGCCACTACGCAGATCTTCTGAGCCAGTACAATCACCATTAACCAAAGGGCTCAAGTCAGTTCAGAGGCAGCAACAAGAAAGCGAGTTAAGTACCACATTGGACATTCTTTTTTTTAGCAAATGGTGTGTCTAGAACTTTCCATGAAACATTGCTTTTTGGCCATGATTCATGTTGGTTGTCAGGTAAAAGTCGTGTGAGCCCACCAAAGAGGAAGGGGAGGCAGTCCCCCTCACCTGTAATAGAAAGTATTCCTAAGAGAAACAAGAAAACATTAGAACAGTTGGCTCTTAAGCCTGTGCTTAGTTTGTAGCTTTTTGCTAATTCAAACTTGTCTAGTGTTGGGTTTATTGGATTTCTCATAAACAGCAACATATCATACGTTGCAACCCTTTGTTCAGCCCCAGACACAACCACACACACCTCTTCCCTTATAGTGCTGCCACAGTGCACAAGGTAGCGGCTCAACAACTAAAGTGAGGCATGAAGGACACAGGGAGCATCCTTGCTCATTCTTCTCTCGTTCAGCTTTCTGATGCAATTTCAACGGTGCAAATCCTGTCCAGTGATTCAGTGTAAAGCAGCCGGATCATAATGAAAACCCCAGCTCCACAATTCATGGATTCAAGGACTAAAAACCAACCCCCGTTTGCCCCCACCAAATTGAAGGCGTTCTCAGCTTTGATGTCACTTGCCCTCGAACTGGAGTTGTGGTGACTCAGAGGGATGGGTGCCCCTCCAAACTAGTGGATGATGGGCTTGGGGGTGATATAGTCTGACCCACTTGTCATCCTCCTGCAGTTCCCAACACATGGCAGGAGCTTGCTCCTCTAAAACCTTGCCTGACTGCGACCTGTGTTAGGAAGTCTTCCAGACCCCTTTCAAAGTCAGGGGTCCCAAGAGCCCTTTCAGCACCTTTAGGACCACACAGGGGGTGAGGGTCAAGGCCCCTAAAACAACAAGGACATGTAATGCTGCATAAAACCTAAGTTACTCGATTTGCGAGCTTGGCAAGACTGCACAAGCCTGCAAACGTGTTCCCTTTGAGGTCCATGAAGTTCACAGACCAGACTGTATTCAAAGACCAGCCCAAAAAGTTCACAAATCTGCGTGTTAAGTCCTTGAATACTCATGCGTGCCAAACTAATGTAATCACTATGGGGAACACAGGAAGAGCATTGGAAAATCCCTACGGCTCCTGCAAGTAATACTTATATGACCAGCATAATAATACAAGGATGCTCCTTCCAGATAATGCTCTCCCAGGTCCTCATTTCACAACCAGAAAAAAACAAGAAGGTGCCTGAAAACCCTTACCCAGGAACAAGAGGAAGAGCAGTACGCATCTTGTCTAAAGGAGTGTCGGAGGTGACCGGACAAGAGGGAAGTGGCTAGAATGTATAAAGAAGAGCTAGGAAGAAGAAAATAAGGTTATATGTGATTTTATAGATGCACATTACAGAGTAGTACATTTAACTGTGGGCAAAACACTGTCAAACACTGATTTTTAAAAGAAATTAATTTGAGGGTGTCCCCCCAAGCACCCCGATTTTCCACCCTTATATCACCACCCCAAACCCATCCCGACTCATTTTAACCCCTTACCCCACTACCCTTTATATATTTATTTAATGTTTTCAGTGTTTTTCGTTATTATAGTCCGCAGAGAAATCTACCACACTGGGTATCAAAAATAATTACCTTGTCCTCTAGCATTATAGAGGGTCAGGTCAGGCCATAGGCAGGACTTGAATGTAGGGGGGGGTCAAGAGAGTGTTAAAGGGAAATCAGTAGAGAGGCGCTCGGGGAGAACTTGGAAGGCATGGAAAACCAGCCAGAATGAAGAGATCTCTCTTCGTACCCCCGCTCTGCCATTACGTGGAGCCTCTCACTGGTAACATTTCTGCTGGCTAAACTAACTATTGGACAGATGGTTAAGACATCTCTGGTAAACCCATTATACCTGGAGAGCAAAAGGGGAGGTGACCGCCCTTTGGGACTGGCCAGACAGAGAGGACATTAAAAGAATGAGACAAGCTCTCAAGGCCGAAGCCTGACTCTGATGTCTGGGTTCCCTGGTAAACTTGCAACGCCAAGACAGCCAAAATAGGGTGGGGCGGGTGGGGCGGGTGGGGCCCACCTTTTGAGACTGGTCAGACAGGGAGGACATTAAAAGAATAGAAAAATGCTCGGGAAGCCCAAGCCCAGTGCCTCCTCTAGAGCTTCCTTCAATTTGGGGCTGAACAGATCCACACATGTGAAACAGAAATCAAACAAAAACCCACCTGGGCCAGGGTCGATCCAATAGCTGCTTTAATCTGCTTTAGTGTAACCTGAGATTTCAAGGATAATGTCTGTTCTTCAGTCTGTTTGGGTAAGGAATAACCTCTTAAGCCTCCTGTTACCTGTTCTTTATCTGACAAGGGAGGATGAGAATACAGGGCATAGTATCTCATGAAAACTCCATTAATTTCCTCTTGCCCAGTAACTGTGTTGTCATGTGTTGTGTTGTAACTGTGTTGTCATAGCCAACAAAGCAAACATAGGCAGCGATGGATCACTGACAGGGAAACGGATAGCAAGGGAGCGGATGAATGTAAAATATACAGCACCTACACCAGAGCGGGGGACAATGCGTGCCTCAACCCGGTAAACAAAGGTCCAAAACAGCACAGATGGAAACTTGCCATCCCATCACACCTAACAATTAGACAGACAGACTAAAATACCAACCCCATAGGACAGTCAGATACGTGGAACAAGAAATACAAAGCCTAACAGACATAAAACCCACTAGCCCAAAAGCTCAAATTTCCGCATACATAGCTCACACAAAAACCACTTCTCCACACAGCAAACCGCACGTACTTCACCACACCTCAAAAACAAACAAACACATAACTCACACCAACAGCACATGAGGACCCACATCGATCCGATAATCACACCCAACCTCAGCACACGGTGAAAACCGAACTGAAGCTGCCAATAGGGCAGCATCTTTCTCACCTTCCTACTCCCTCTTCACCCTACTAACCCCAACCCCTCCTCTTTTGTTTGCAGATCCGCCTGAGTGACTGGGGACCACTTCCGTTGGTGCGGTGCGCGGTACAAATACCTTTAACATTAACATTAACATATCAATCCCTTAATGTGTTTGTTATCAGGTCTTAACCAGCCAAGCTAGTAAATTGCCAGATTTCTTGCTGTGGATGTGCAACCTATTTCATCATGATTGATATGCCAAACGTTTCCTGGGTTCTCTCTTTTCTGTAAGGGTGAATCTGCAGCAGCAGCCCCTGTTCGTTTGGTCTGCGGTGTCCCACAGGGGCCATGTCTTTCCCCCACCATAAAATGAATTCACAAAACCCTTTTTTGATATTATTAATGATCTTAGCATGTTATACACTAACTACGCCGACGACATCCAGATTTCGCTGCATCTTACGGGGGATTACATATAGGATTCAGACAATATTAATAAGATTTTTAATACCATCCAAACTTGGATGGCTTTTAATGGATTAACGTTGAATGACTCCAAAACAGAGCTGCTTATTGCTGGCGCCCAACAAAAACTTGCAAAGCTGTCTGCTGACTTTAGCAAGTTTACCATTGCTGGTTGCGTTATTCCAGTGGGAACAAAGGTTAAAACGTTGGGAGTTTACTTTGATTCCTCCCCTATGATGAAATCCTATACTAATAATGTTGTCTCTACCACTTCATATTTCTTGAAACTGTTGTGCCATATTCGTCACTTCCTATCCAAGGAGAATTGTGCTTGTCTGGCCCGCACCGTTGTTGGAGCAAAGATTGATTCCTGTGGCAGCCTTCTGCATGGCACTATGCATGGCACTACGCAAGGCAATATAACTAAGCTGCAAACACTTCAAAATAGCGCGGTTAGAATTGTGAACTAAATCAAAAGGGATCATATTACAGAGGCTGATCGTGCCCTACACTGGTTGCCAGTGAGGGAGCGTTTTGCCCTTAGAGTTCTGTGAGGAACTCATTGTGGCAACAGTAAAGACAGACACAAGTGATCACAGTTCAAGGGTGTTTATTAAACAGTATGCAGGTTGGAAAAATGCCTAATCTAAACCTAAATCTAAGATGGGAGCAAGCATCGACCATAAAATGAAAATAAGAAAGTCCTAGTGGTGTTGTGTCAAATAAAAAGGGCCTATACTAAGTCACCTATTGCCAAACCTTACAACTAATACAAAAAGGGTGTGGGATAGTTCTCAAAAAAAGAAAGAAGTGTTCATAAATAATATGTCAGGATGCAGTAGCTTGCGTCTCCCTTCCCTACGTTTTGAGCACAGGGTAAGGCGGGATTTTGGAGCACAGCACACTCTCGAGCTTCCCAAGCACGAGACTACAGTTCCACTTATAGCTATCAGGACTGTCGATGGCCAAGTCTTGTTTCTCTTGAAAGTCTCTTGCCTTCGATGGCCTGATGTATTTAAATAACAAAACACAAAGTTCCTTCAACAAAATGAAAGTTTGTTCCTGGTTTCACTTAGGGTGAGGATTTTTCACCTCTGGGAGCTGACCCCTCTTTACGTTCACTACGGCTTTTCCTTTGTTCACAAATCTAATGTCTTTTTAAACAGTTCCAGTGGACATCCCTCGGCCGGGTTCATTCTTGTCAACACACTTTTTCTTGAGACTTTAGACTTGCCCCCTTCTCACCAGCATCCCTCTTCTGGGTTCACTCTTGCCAACTTCCCATTCACATTCGTTTTCAATGTTTGTGGGATTCACTTCCCTTGCTTTATCACAGTTCTTATGTCAAAGGCTTTCGACTGTACAGGGATTTTGCTTGATCTCCTGTATGACCACTTTGACCTATCTTGGTGGCTATCGTACGGCCTTATGGTATCTGTAGTTTCATTCAGATGGGGATTGACCAGGGTTTCATGGAGCAGCACCCACATGGTTCTGGCCCTCTTTTGTAGCTGGTCTCCCTTTTACTATGTTACAGTTCTTTAAGCTGTTCTCTCTTTGCCACTCTGCGACTTTCATTCACCACAGCCCAGTTCTTATCGGCTCTCCCCTCGACTCACCGGCTGTGATGAACCACTTGGCGTTTCTCCTAACTGGAGTCAAGGCCGGTACCATGGAAGCCGGAGTCTCCCTCGGTCCGGATTATCAGCGTCGATACGCTCTGTGTACCGTTGACATCTGCTGCAGCACACTTGGGCTTTTGTCCTCGGCCTTACGATTTTTTCAGCAGAGGGTTCAATGGGTTTTGTCGAAGAGGGTAAGGTCGAGTCTCTCCTCGTCAGCCTCTTGATGTTTGCGGCCTTTCTCCTCCTCTTGAACTGCTAGGTCTGGAATACTGTCTCATCGTACGGTCTGCCTTGCTCATACTGTGCTCTCTTGCTCCACCTTTTATCCCTGTGGGGAAGGGAAAGGGCCATTAGGTGTGTGTGATTCTGATTAATTGCCTGACTTTGCCTGACCCTTTTATTGGGACGTGTCAGGTAAACGTCTCTGGTGTTAGTCAGTTCTGTTGTGTGTCTTGCGAAAGTGTTCTTGTCGGAAAAGGGGCGTTGGGGGCAGAGGTTTTGAATGTCCTATGTGATAGGATGGGGAAAAGGTGTTGAAAGAAGGGGGATGCTGCATCTCACCTGTTGGTTTCCCACTCCCACTCCCAGAGGTGATCCTCCCTCACTGGTCAGCCCCCAGCAACTGGATCAAATAGAGATGGCCGTGTCCTTGCCACCTGGATGACAAAGCCCCGGGGACCAGCTAGGGAGACACCTTCAGGTTTCTCACATGCACTTCCTCCATGTGATGTAGCCACATTTGCTTCCCAGGGGAACCGGGAAAGAAAATCCATGTTTCCCATGCCTTTTCCTTTCCGGTGTTCCACTGTGAAACAATAGGGTTGTAGGTCTAGAAACCATTGCATGACCCAAGGGTTGGACTTTTTGCATTGGCTAATCCAGACTAAGGGTGAGTGGTCTGTAACCAGTGTGAACATTTGTCCCAATAGGTAGTACCTAAGATGGCTAATGGCCCACTTGATGGCTAGTGCTTCTAGTTCTACCACAGAGTAATTTCTTTCACATGGGAAAAACTTGCGGGTTATGCATAGTATGGGGTGTTCTAGTTTGGCTGCGGACTCTGGAGTGGGTACCTTCTCAATGAACAGGTCATTTAGCCGTGTTCGTTCTCGCAGAGGGGCACCCATGACCATTTCTTTTGGGTGATATCTCGGCAGTAATACCACTGAGATACCACCAAATTATATTACTTTTACCACCACTTGGTCCAGCGGTATTACCACTGAAGGCATTACCTCCGGTGGTAATACCACTGGATTACAAGTGGTGGTTTGGTGGTGTAAATCCCCATTTCATTTTGGCGGAATTACCGGATGGTAATACTGCCAATCTTTGGAGGTAAAGTGAAGGAGTTACCTCCAGCTTTAAGCTCAAACATCCTGTAGCTTGAAATTGATGAAACCAAAACCCCTGTGAGAGAGCTAAAAGAGGCCTCATCACGAGTTGGGCAGTAGCCCTAAATGCTATTACCGCCACATTTTAGGGCTGGCCCGATCAGGAGTTGGTCCCTAAATGGGCTGTTTTACCTCCAACTTTTTGATGGAGGTAAAAATCCCATTTAGCGCCCTGTTTTCGGGGCAATTACCGCTGGCTGTATTAGTGCACAGTATTTGCGCTGAAAATATCCCATTGGGTCCAATGGACCCAATGGGGAATGGGAATTTACTGTTAACGCCCAACCAGTAATCCAGCGCTAATAACACCAGAACGACTGGTGCTAACGCAATTACAGTCGGGCGGTATTACCACCGGGATACCGTTGAACTCATGATGAGGCCATTGGTACAGAAGGTGGCCAGAGACTGAGGCTCATTATGAGTTTGGTGATATATCGGCAGTAATACCAACGAGATACCACCAAACGATATTACGGTTACCATCACTTGGTCCAGCGGTATTACCACTGGAGGCATTACCCCCGGTGGTAATACTGCCGGATCATGGGTTAGGCACTAACTGTAAGTCCCCATTAGACCCAATGGGGAATTTTTGGAGCAATTACCGCTGGCGGTATTACTTCAAGTCAATTGCACCAAAAATGAAACTTGGCATGTTGGGCCTCATCATGAGTTGGGCGGTATGCTGGCTGAAATACCGCCCAACTGTAATACCATTAACACCCACCGGTCCGGCAGTATTACGGCTGGATCACGGGTTGGGTGCTAATGGTAAACCCCCATTGGGTCCATAATACTGCACGCTAAATGGGATTTTCACCTCCAGAAAAAAGATGGAGGTAGAACAGCCCATTTAGCGCCCAACTCGTTACTGCCGCATTTAAGAGCTATAGCCCTACTCGTAATGAGGCCCTCTCTCTGTGTGTTTACCTCCATCCAGACCTGTGATAGGGTCAGCCCTTGAATGCGGCGTTAACAGTCTTACCGCCGCATTTAAGGGTTAATGCCCAACCTGTGATCAGGCCCTTTGCCTCCAAAAATCAGCGGTATTACCATCCGGTAATTCCGCCAGAGGTAATATCGACAAACTTGTAGTTTGGCAGTGCAGGAAAAATTGAGGTAAACTGAATTACCTGCACTTTTTTCCCACACCGCCAAGCTCGCAATAAGCCCCACTATCTGAAAATTGGATATGAAGAGGAACTCTATAAAAAATAAACGTACACCATCAGGAGAAGCAAGTCATTCTCCTGACCTTAGTTTGTTAGATTAGTGGTAGGGTCAGTTAGGGTTAGAGTGTTGGACAGCAGACCTTTTCATTTGAACATTTCCTCACGATTGATAAGCACCTGTTAGGGAAAGATAGGCCTTATTCTTATTATTTGATAGACAAGCATTGGAAATGTTGTCACAGTGTCCGCGTCCTTCTTCTGACCTGCCACAATACAGTTATGATATGATTGGAGACATTGATGAGGAGCCACTGTGCTTCAATTAGCTCAACAAGGCCGAGGTGGCCACACAAATGCTACCAGCTCTGATAACAAACCCAGTCCATAAATGAAAAACTTGAAAACCACTATGGCAAATGCACAATGCGAAACATATTAGTCATTAGAAAAAATGCTACAGTTTAAAATGTAATGGATGAGCAAGAATGCTTTACAGGTGAGGCTGCAAGCTCTGCTCAGCTCTGGCCTGGTGTTCGGTGACCGTTACTTTTCAGGAGGGTGTAGAAAGTGAGGGGGAACAGAAGAGTGGCCCAGCCTACTCCTTCCGAGATGGGGGTATGTTCAAACAGGTGGTGCACTCGCTCAAAGGGGCCACTTAATGTAGCTCAAGATGACAGCAGTGCGTGGCTCAAGCACTCGTCTGTGAGCCTCAGGTTCAGCTTGATGCCTTTGTGGCGTGAGAACAGATCGAGGAGCATGAAAGCTGTAGTTGCATTGTGCTTGTGCAGCACTAGTGGGTTCAGAAGGGAGCTGTGCAGAGAGAAGAGAGCCGGGGTGGATTCGAGGGGGGTGTGTAGAACTGACCACCAGAACCCAAACCTTTTCTAGGTAAGACAAAGGCAGGCGCTTGTAGCAGTTGGAGTGAAAAACAGAGGAAGGACTGTACTGACCATAAACTATGGAGAGGGTGCTCTATCTCTGGAATCATTGCACAAAAATGTTGATGGTCTAGAAGTTAAACTTTCTACTATTGTATTCAGTCTTGGGGATGTTAACGGTAGAGACGTGATGATGGAGAGTTCGCTAACACACGCGGAGTGAACGCTGTCGAAGGTCGATGACACAATTATTGAAGTGGATAACCTACATGATTATTCAAATACTTTCCATCTTTGTTGTACAGTAAAGAACACTCTGATGACAGACTTCTTAAGGGAGGAGAAAGGGCACGTGACAGCGGTTCTCACCGAAGGATAGTGAGGGTTATTTGAAGGAATGCATTGGGGAGCTCCTCAATATCAAGATGCTCCCGGAACCGGCTAATCCCCCACTGATGGCACACATAGCATATACGCTAACGAGGAGGAACCGAGATGCCAGGAATTTAAATAAAACTGGGAGCCACTACCAAAGGCATCACCCATAAAAAAAACAGGGATTTGTTTCGAGGAACAGATGATCTTGATGTTCCCTGACCTAAGTCAGAGATCCATTGAGAGACCTGCTGCACATCAGTGGGGATCTTTTTAAAAATGTGGGTGTGTGCTATAACTGCTTACCCTACAAGATTCAAAGTCAACAAGGATAGGAAACAGCTTGTGTCTACTGATGTCAGCACAGCTGGAAGTTGCATCAAGGATCCTGGCGACATAGGGATGAGCCGTTAGGAAAATGGTGGTACTGCATTTTTTAAAATGTAATATTTCATTGAATTTTAAACCTCTTAACAGATTCCAGATAACCACCAGTATATCAAAACATAATTTTCCAAAAATGTATACAAAGGTACAATTTCTGACTTTACCCCACAACTATCTTCAGTAATATCCAAATATATACAACATTTATAGCATTGTGATAAACTTCGCACTTGAGCAAGTCATTCAGGGCAGATCTACTAAATTCAAAGCTCCCAGTGGAATAGGGCATGACAGTGCATTGAAATATTTTTGCATACAGTTCAGGAAAGGCGACCATATGGCCATTGTGAAAGCATCATGAAGCAAGACACAGACAACAGATTCAAAAGTTCAGTCAAAATACTTTTATTAACTTAAATGCCAGGATGGTGTAAGACCTTACTTGCCCTATGCTAAGGTCAGGTTTCTCTACTTAAAGGAACTAAGGATAGTCTGAGACAGTGGTGGTCATTATGACTCTGGCGGTAGCCGTGCCGGTAAATAGTCATGAATTTTCGAGTGCCCGGGAATGGGCATAATTGCCCATTCCCGGGCGCCGGAAAATACGACTCCCCATTTCCATATGAGTCCCATTGGACTCAATGGGAATGGGGAGGACGGATGCACCGAACGGTGCCGGTTCATCCGTCAAGGTCTGCGAGCGGGTGCCGTTCCGCCCACCAGGTCAGACCTGGCAGGCAGAAAGGCACCAGCTCACAGACCTGGTAGATTGCCAGTCCGGTAACAATGGTGCCGGTAGCTTAACGGCACCGTTGTTACCGGACCAGCAAACTTGTAATGATGCCCAGTAAGTTTAACTTAAATGTCTGTCTGTATCAGACACCTATACCTGCCCTCACAACTAAAGCTAAACAATGTGTAGGGATGTCAACAACAAACTAAGTAGTGTTCCAGAATAAAGTTCTGACCTTTTTCCAGCTCTTGGCTTATTTTCCAGCTCCACTTCCCCAAGTTCAAGACAGTTCTACAAAGTCTCGGGAGTTCCCTTCCCCAAGTTCAAGAAAGTTCCTAAAGGGGCTAAGTGTTCCCTTCTCCAAGACGACAATCCAGTACTGAAATGGCCCCAGGGTTCCCTTTCCCAAGGCAATGAAGTCTAGAAGTCTCAAGGTTCTCTCCCCTAAGTTCAAAGAAATCTCCAAAACGGTCTTGGGGTTGTCTTGGGCAAGAAGAAAACCTAGTTCAAAATGGGACTTTGGTGTTCCTCTCCCCAAGGTGAAATATACTTCTGTGAAAGCCTCAGGATTCCCTTTTCCTAAGGCACCAACAAAGTTCACTAGGTCTTGGATTTTCCTTCCCCAAGACATCAGCTTGTCCAGCTTGCCAGTTCACACTTCGTTTTAGTCTCTTAATACTGGACACCCGTTCCAGGTCAACTTTACACTCCTTCTGATTCCTTAATAGTTAACACAGATCACTTTCTTCTGCTTTCACTTCAGCAATCTCTTTCATACGTATCTGTAGGTTTCCTTGACTTACACAGACAGGGTATCCTGAGTCTAGGCACAGTTGTCGGACCACACGGTCCACCCATTACAGGTCACGCAACCGATAGGCCTAGGCTTTCCTGCCCCCACAGGTTTCTCTGTCACTGCCCCTGTGTTTTGGTTCACCTT
Organism: Ambystoma mexicanum; assembly: GCF_040938575.1. NCBI lineage: Eukaryota > Metazoa > Chordata > Amphibia > Caudata > Ambystomatidae > Ambystoma > Ambystoma mexicanum. Next base: position 443,938,369 of record NC_090924.1, on the reverse strand, counting down.
CACTTTGGCTTCTCCTTCCCAGTCTCTTGGCTTTGCCACAATGTGTTCTTTTCATACAGTTCACTCAGTGGTGCCTATTTTACTTCATCACATTACTTTCACAATCGCCAGTAATGCTCATCACTTGCTTTTCACTTTACTTGATAGGATTCGTTCATTTCCTTTTAGCATTTATTGTGTATCTTTCACACATGCTTGCTTTCAATTCAGAAGCTTATCAAAGCTTCCTTTAGTTAAGTATTCAATAATTCACAAGGCTTTCTCTTGATCATATAACCCATCACTTTGGGTTCACTTTTGCTTGCATGTCTGTTTTCGTTCACCTGGCAATTACATTTTCCCTGCAAAAGCTCCAGGAGTGCCCCGGTACCAGTGTTCCCTTTTGTTCACTCACCGATTCCTGGTGGCTCCTCTGGGTGTATTCTTTCCTTGTTCCCTGCTCTGCGTCCACGTCTCCGTAACGTTGCGAGCCACGCTTGCACTTTGGAACTCTCTTTGTGGGTTGTTGGCAGCTCCGCTCACCACTTGCGGAAGCTGTTGGTAGCTTGCAGCGATGGGGTCTCTTCCATGCTTCACAGCTCCCGCTGTGGGCACCCAACCAAGGAGGCTCTATCAGCTGTGACCCTCCCGCGGCCCACCCAGGCTTCAGCATTGCAGTCTCTCCTGGATATCTGCCGGCGTCCTGGTCTCCAGGAAGGACTCCTTCTTGACAGGATTTCTCTCCTTGGTGGCCCGGCCCAGCTTCTCTCCTGCTGGTCTACCCTCTCTGGTTGTCAGCTCCACCTTTTATGCACCTGCAACCACTTAACAGGCTGCAGGTGCGAGTCATTCAGCCCATTTGCCTGACCATAGTTATACTGGTGTTCTCGGGACATGCCTGACCCTCACAACAGCCTTCAGGCCTCTTCCTCGTCTCAGTGCCAGAGTGGTGAAATGGCACGTTAGTGTGTACTACTGCTCGTCGCCTCTTCCTCATCCCACTACTATAGCGGTGTGACTGAGGGGGAATTCTAGAATGGGATGGGCAACAGCTTATAAAGGCTGGGGGAGGGTACGGTTGGTTATTACAAGAGAAAGGGAGATACCATGCCACGCTTCCAGACATTCTCCTATTCAACCTCCTCCTAGTATCACTATATTGATGGCCTTTTCTAGGGTAGAAAAGGGAAAAGGGTAATATTATTCTATAAAGACTGCTGGGACTGAAGGTTCATCATGGAATGGAAATTGTGAATACCAGCTCTCACCCAAGTACATCCGCTTTCCATTCCCTGGCCCTTCCCTGGCCACCTGAGCAGAGGATATCCGGGAAAAGGAAGTGAGGACACCCTCCGGTTCCTCACATAATGAAAGATAACAATGATCTCCTCAGGTTAGCGGTGAGCATCGCCATTCCCAATATAGACCAAACTTTATTGAGCCATCCATTTCATGATTGAGGTTCAGTTTTCCACCATAAAGGAGTGCATATTAAAGTGAGAAGCAGCATTCATCTGTCCTAAGCTTCCTTTTCCCTGTTTCCCCTATAGTGGGGAAGTGCAGTGATGGAGAGGTTGTGGGGTTTTAATTCTTATTAGGGGGGTTTATTTATTTATTGAGCATTTTTTAGGCACCTACACAACAGAATGGTGTTTCGAGGCGAGTGGGGAGGGAACAAGGGGAGTAAATAACAGTGGCACAAACAGTAAATATACAATTGTGGTCCTACTAGACCTTGTGACATTTGGGCGTGCAAGTGCAGTAAAGAGAAGTGCAGGAGATAGGGAAGGTAGGGGAGGGAGGGAAGGGAGGGAATGGAGAGAAGGTTGGGGATGGTGGAGAGGGGGGGGGGAGCAGGGTAAGGACAAGTACTGGTGGGAGCCCGGGAGGGAAGTGCCAAGGGGAGCCAGGGGAGGAGGCTGCTGGATAAGTGCTAGGGCGGAGGAATCCCGTGAGTGAGATGCACAGCCGCCAGTCAGGGGGCCCACAAGGGCAGTGCTGAGGGAGGGAGGTTGCTGGTGTTGACTGGGTAGAGGGCCTGGTAACCTGTGAGATTTATGAAGGACCAAGCCGCTAGTCTCAGTGGCAGTGGGGTGGTTAGCAGGGAAGGGAAAGGGGGAAAGAGGTGGCGATAATAAGAGTTTTGAGAGGTTTCCGGAACTTAAGGAGGTCTGGCTCAAGTCTGAGACGAGCAAGGAGGCTGTTCCAAAGAGAGGCACCAGCCGAAGGGAGAGATCTGCCCCTCACTCTCTGCTTGGAGAAGCATGTGGCAAGAAGATAGTTGGAGTTAGAGGAGTGGAGGGCTCTAGCAGGGAAGTGTTTAGGGAGGGAAAGTTGGAGATAGCGTGGTCCCAGGCCCCAGAAAGCCTTATTGATGATGCAGAGGGTCTTGAATTTGATCCTCTTGGCCACCAGGAGCCAGTGGAGAGATTTTAGGGCTGGAGAGATACAGTTCCTGGGCTTGAGGCCAAGGATAAGTCTTGCAGCCCTATTCTGGATTAGCTGCAGAGGAAAGGGGAGATTGAGGAAAAGGCTGTTGCAGAAGTCCAGCCTAGAGAGGACCAGAGCTCTGGAGACATTGTGCTTCTGGGGAAAGGTGAGGAAAGGGAGAATGCCTTTAAGGAGGTGAAGCTGGAAGTGGGCCTTCTTGGCAAGGTCCAAGATGTGAGGGGCGAAGTCGAAGATGACCCCAAGGATTTTGACCTCACAGGATGGTCAGGGTAGAGGACCCAAGGAGAGTGGCCAAAGGGTATGAAGGAAACAGGGCACAGGAGTAGCAATGAGAAGGTTCTCTGTCTTACTGGCATTAAGACAGAGATCATTAGCCGCACACCATGCCTGGAAGGCGGTCAGACAATTGGGGATGAGAGAGGAGGAGAAGGCGGTAGAGGGAAGTTTGAAGGAAAGTTGTGTGTCATCTGCATAAAGCGTTTCCAGTGGGAAATGAGGAGAGAAGGAGGAGATCAGGTGAGCAAGGTGGACGAGATAGATATTGAAGAGCTACAGCGCCACAGGTAGAGAGTGAGGTGGTGGAGGAAAAAGGGCCAAGTTGCATCTGGAAAAAGGCGGTTGGTGAGGAAAGAGGTAAGCCAATCCAGTGCCCCATCCGTGATGTTGAAAATGTTAAATGAAAAGGAAATTTTGTTGAGTTACGAAAGAGGACTGGGAAGCATGATATTTTTTATGTGAGATTTCCTCTCTGTTTGTGCTTGTTTTGCTTCTTCTTACAAACAGATGTTGGCAGAAAATGACTGATAACTTGTATGAACACTTATAGCATTACTGAGAATACCTGTGACTATCTGGTGCATCCCGAACACATTGTTCGGCTGACATTGGATGTGCCTGCTGGTGCGGTGCTGTTGGGCTACTGAGTCCTTTGAGCCATATGGACCAATCCCCCTCCACCCCACCCCGCTGCGGCATAAAAGCCTTCCTGCAGCGCTGAAGAAGCAAGTATGTGGTGCGACTGGAATGCGAAAAGCATGCTGACGTCGTGCCATCAGATAGCCTGGTGATCTGCCGCCATGGTGAAATGGCTGGCACTGAGACGGACACTCATGCTGCACAGAATTTGGTAAATCAGTACAGTGTCCAGAGGGAGTCACTCTAGAATTCAAGAAGTAAGTGTGCTCAGCAATAACAAAAAACGTAAATATGTGTTATGAAGCAAGAAAGACACAACTGATCCTAACACAGTGACTAGCTACACAACTTTTACATGTAAAATAACTGACTATTACTCACCTGTAAACAGTACCGAATCACAGAACATGGAGCTGGGTACCCTGGGGGTATAATAACTAATAGTTTGGCATGCTTCGGCAATAAGATGACAGATGCCATTACCAATATCTTAACCGCAGAAAAATGTGAAACCAAGGTGACTGAACTTAACATGGAATTAAGTAAGGAAGGAAATAACACACCTGCAAGGAATGAGGCACACGTCATGAGTGTGGTGCCTGACATAGTGAAAACCACCTCTGAATTTTATGTACGTAACGCGAGTGGTGATTTACTAAATAAGAGCTTATTACCTTATCATGCATTCCTGCCATACCCTTGAAGAATACACCTACTTCTCATAGGCCAGCTCCCCATGCATCTCTACGCAAAGTAGTTTGGCACTTAATGACCTTGGATCGGAAAACGGACAACACTCTAATCTATCTGATACAGGCTTTCTTGCAGCCAACTGAGCTACTGGTGACAGACAGCTGTTAGCCTTTGACTATTGTGATGAATCTGGACAATTCGTCCATTCACTGTGGAGGGGATCCAACCTCTTTGCGGCTAGGGAGGTGAGCCCGCAAAGCAAGATCCTCCCTAGGGGTCTGGGCAAGTAGGACCTCACTGAGACCCAGCCCATATTTGCCTATTTGGGTGCTGATAAGACGTTGGTATCTCCTGTTAGACTATAAACAACAAAGACACTTCTTTCACTCCTTTGGCTTCAGGTAATTTATTTTATTTTATGTATTTTACTGTTTATCTGTAATGCGCACTATGCATCAAAAAGTGCATCAAAAAGTTTTTTGAGGTGCATCAAAACAATGGGGGGTGGGATAAGGAGGAAGGTATAATGCTTAAGATCGTCTGAAAGCCATAGTCACAGAAGAGGGACATCATTCTGGTGGTTCTGATGACGTGCATTGAATGCTGGGGAGACGCCAATGAGGGCTATAAAGTGGGGTTTCCAAGACTGCCAAACCTAACAAGGTTACAGAAGCGAAAGAAACACGGAGGGAGAAAGCCACGGCTGGTAAAACTACGAAAGGTACGAGAGCTTGAGAAAATGGAACTGGCGCACGTCCCGTATAGAAAGCAGTGAAAGAGATACAAAAAATGTATTTCAAGGCTGGAGAAGCCGACAAAAGTGTGAGAGCTGGAAGGAACTGAAGGGGCACATGTCCTATGTGAAATGGAGTGCAAAGGATAGGTGTGCTTTTTACCAAGGCTGAGAAAGACGACAGAGGTACGGGGACTGAGTTAGCGTCCCACGTGAAACCGATACAAAGGAGTGTTAACATTCTGAAACCAGGCTGGCAAAGACAATTATGTGACATGGGCCTGCAATACCTGAGCAGGCAGACACCCTATGTTTGTAAAGTCTATTGAGAACCACAACACCTACCAGAGAGCCACAGGATTTAGGGGAGGTCCAGCGCGGCAAAGGTGGGGCACAGAATACTGTGTTAAAAGTGATCCTGGAGTGATATGAGCATTTGTAAATCGGAGAAGAATTGTTATTTTCCAAGAGGGAAGAGAAGGCAATACAGAGGATTTTCAGTTTTAAAGCAACATAATCTACAAAAAGACTTTGAACTGTCCAATATTCCCAAGGAACTTTGAGACTGCAAAATAAGTTATCTACGAGTTGTGCCAGGCCGAAGCATCCTGCGTGGCTGTTGTTCTAGCCTCTCTTTTCTTTTTTGTTATATTTTCTAAAGTTGTAGGGCCAGTAAACTGATTAGGATTTGGACTTAGGTCTATTTTTGGACTTCGATGAGCACTCTTAGTTATGCTTTACAAAGCAGGAAACTTCCCTCCTAGCGATAGGGCCGGATAGGAATTTGTCTTTTAATTTAAAAAACACACTTGTAACATGACCCACTGTAGTCCTAGTCCTTCTTGTGGTCACCACACTATTCACTTATTTCGATAGCCAAAATATGGCATGCCAATGTAGAGAATCTTTTATGCATACAAGCACATTAAGACAGATTGAAGTCCATACCAAAACTGGAGACACCCGTGATAATGGGAGCAATGAACACACCTGTGTTGAGATTAGTAGAGTGGCAGCGGAAGCTACCCTATACACAAATGTCATTGCGCCGGCTGCTCCAATAATCTCTATCACTGTAGAAGGCGTCACCACAACCCAGGCCACCCTTATTGGTGATAAACTAGACACTCAAGGTGGTAAGGTAATTACTAGCAGAACAAATCAACAAAACATTAATCTGCTACTGAAGAGTACAAATAAAAAGAAGGAGAAATCCAACATCAAAGCCACATCTAGAAAAACGAATAGCAAGAAAGAGCCTAGAAGAAACAGAAGAACGCACATTACCAGCAATTCTGAAAACATTGGGCCTCATTATGAGTTTGGGGGTAGCCATGCCCTTAAAAAGGGCATGGCTACCCCCAAACTCGGGTCTGGGTTCCCTGAATGGGGAAATACCAGGCCATTCTGACCTTGGAGGGCCCGGTATTTCCCCATTCTGGGAACCCGGACCCGGTACATCTCCATTCCCATTTGAGCCCCCACAGGGCTCAATGGGAATGGGGAGGATGCTAACAACGGGTCCGTTAATGACGGGCCCGTTGTTAGCATCCTGGGCTGCTCGCGGGACCCGCTTACCAGGCGTCCTTAGTGGGACCCGCGAGCAGACCTCGTAATGAGGCGGTAGGGGGTTAACGGCACCGGCAGCTCTACCGGCAACATTAACCCCCTACCGCCAGGGTCGTAATGAGGCCCACAGAGTTCATTGACTGAAAAGAAGGTCACTATAATATAGCGCCCTGCATGGGAGCAAGTCTTTAAAAAGTCATACTAAATGCAATAATGGTGGGTATAATAACTGTAACAAACTAACATACAAGCGAACAAAATGTAAGGACATACAAACATATGTTAGCCACCAGAGGACATGAGAAATGGAACTGATTCCACTTCAGCACTGAAGAGCTTGAAAACTATGAAGGATGAGTTGAACTAGTCATGAATGAAGATGACAACCCATTGAATGGGACGGGTAATATAAATGGAATGCCGGACCGAACACATTGTGCCCTAAATGAATCAGGAATACTGTTGTTTTCATTGTTACTACCCAACACAGAAGTATGGGACGCGCAGTGACAGTAAAGATTAACACGGCCCTGACAGCTATGAAACTACAGACAGCCACTATCTTAACGTGGCCTTCAAACAAGCCTACTATACAAAATAAAATGGGAAGTAGCAGAAGAGCCATACCAATTATAAAACACTTTTGCCAACCAGATGATTTGACTTTGAATAGGAATGCTGAGTGCTGTAGCACCTTGCAGCGTATTTTGCACTAGATGGAATTACAATAATGGTCACAAATTAGATAACCGGACAGGTTCAAGGAATATGGCAAAATACTACTTTATTCTCAGTTTAATAAAGTAGGGAGATCTGACAAACATCGGGCTGATGCATGCACACTCACACCTAGCTTTAATCACGCAGAGGTCTTATACCCCAATGTATGTCATCTATGACATCATACTATGTGGCAAAATACAAAACCTATCGAGAGGAGGGATTGCTTAAGGGAACATGTTGACTTATAATAAAATATATAAGGGTTAGTGCTTCTTTGGCTATCCCTTGTCTGGAGAGCATGCCTTGAACTACCTCTAAATACATACAGTACTGAATATAGTGGCCAAAACATCAGGTGATTGGGTCTTGCAACGTTGTGTGTTAGGTTGTTCCCCAAACCCACTGATTGGTTGGCATACTATCCCAACCTTGGACTTTCGGCTCCTTAGCAGCACGCACGTAAAAAGAAATGTAGGCGTTTGAATCCCATCAGATTACTCCCCTTTTTTCCAATTAGTCCATCATCTCTCATCGGCAGGCCACAAACCAAAGTCTCTCGTTTGTAGTTTGACATTGTTGCTGCTCACTGTCCTAGAACATTCAAGGGAGTGTGAGCCCACCACTATTTTAGCTTAAGGCTCTAATGAATAGTCTTTGTTTTCGACTTCTGAGTCACGTGTGCATAGACCATGAATTTGCCCATTACAGCCTCCCATTTACTGCTATTTGATTTAATTATGCAGAGTGCTATTGTTCCTTCTGGCCTCTAGAGAATTGCTCACTCTATCTCATATGAACTGTGTATGCTTTTAATTGACCAGTAGTTTGGCTCTCACATATGTTTTCGTCTTCCTTCATCTAAGAAGAATATCTCACATTCAGAGCGTATCCACGTACTCCCTTTGTGCTCTATGCTTGTCTTTTAAAAAAAGCATCTTTGCTCTGGGCCAATCTTGACTCATTGTGGTTCTGCTCACGGGGCTGTCTTTCCACATCTCCTGATTCTTACAGCCTCGGCCTGTTTCTGAGGTAGCTTGTTTACATTCAACATGAACCATCGTCCATTTTCCTGATATGGTTGTCTTTGCCACGTTATATATTCCTCTATAGCAAGCTTCTATACGTTGTCTTTCTACCTTGCGTTACTGCATATTTACAGTTATTGGTCAGTAAATTACTTCATGTTCTTTTAGGTTCATGATCACTTTAGCTTCAGGTTCATGTTACTCTTAATGCATCAGTTACTTCATTATTTAGTATTTTCATATAATTTCATCATAGGTTCATATATCTTCTTCATGACATCACTTTGTCCCTGTTAGATTTCATTTAACGTCCATCCACGATATTCACCAATGCATTCTGACAGTGCCACACTGTTGTTGTCTTGGGAGATTTAACTCTAAAATGCCAACAGAAAACACAATTGCAGACATGGTAGAAAAACATAATGTTTATAGCGTACCTACAGCCTCATTGCAGCAAACTAAGGTAGATGATAAAGAAAGGGCATAACTACGAACATCTGCTGAAAAACCAAATGAATAGGATAGGGGCTAATAGTAAACAACTAACTGTGACAGACATGACTAACAGAGTCAAGGACTACAAAATACAAGTGGAAAAAAAGCCATTGGGAAATACCTTTGAAAGATACTTAAGGTACAATTAGACTCACACAACAAAACAAGGCTACTTAATAGAAGAGAGGCTGCTTATAAAAAAGTGTCTGTAAGCTCATCAGGCTCTGTGTAAAACTGAGCGCTGGCAATGGCTGATTTAAGCATTGAAGGAAAACCAATCCAGATGCTTTGGACACTTGTGAATGGTGACAGCCATGGTTCCACGTTAATGGCAGGGGCGTCATGAGATAGCTAGGTTAGCTATATCAACAACACTATTGGTATTATATCATCACCTATTGGCCTACCATACTTAGGCATGACTAGCTGGACTTATAGTAATACTATACAAGACATAATCAAGATTATTGGTTCTGTTAGCAACTCCAGCGCCCAGGCCCTTATGGGGTACACAATAAGCTATTGAAAAATAGAAAAGAAATAAGGGGAAGTATATTTCACCTACTGTTTAAAAACATCGGTCAGACTGGATTGATACCAGACTCTTGGAAAAGCAGTGTTATCGTACCTTGTATACAAACGTAGCTCACATACACTTCCATCTACTTACCGCATTGTGCCAATATTGGACACGCCCACCAACATTTTTGAGAAAGTCCTATAAAAAGAACTAACAGAAGTGGCTAATAGAGGAAAAATAATCCCCTACAATCAGACGGGATTTGGGAGTGGCCAGTCTACATTGACTATTCTCGTGGCATTAGTCACCATAATGGAACCAGGGAGAGCCAGATACAAGCAGCCTACATACATTGCATTTGTGGGTTTTAGTGCCACGTTTCATAATGGTCCATAGAGAAGGGCTGTGGCTTAAACTACATAAGTGGAGCATCTTGCTTGATTTATTAAAGATGGTGATCGCTCTACATAATAATACACAAGTGAGAGTAAGATAAACACAGTGGGCCTCATTACAAGTATGCTAGTCTGGAAATAGCGTTGCCGGTAGTTCCGTACCGGCGCTTCTTTCCGGACCAGCATAGTCCGAGTTGCAATGCCGGTCACACCGCCATCGCAAGTGACCCGCCGCATCCGGCAACACCATTGTTGGTAATTGCGGAGAGACGTGGCAGCCGTGGCTGAGATACCGGCATGGCATCAGTAAGTGCACATTCCGAGGTGCACAGACACACAATCACCGGCATGTACATGCCAGTAACAACACAAAAACGATGCCGGAAACACTGGCATCGCGGACCAGGTGTTAAGTGGATTCTGGTGTGTAGAAACATGCCACAGGTGAAAAGAATCAGCAAGGGTGGCCCCAATGGACTGTGCAACAGCACAAAAGGACCACTCCCACAGCCCACACCCCTTGCAACACCACAATGATAGCAGTATCTGTAGCTGTACTGTAGCTGGAGACCATGCCTGCAGAGCTATTACTTGAAGAGGCATGGAGGCTGAGGATGCAGCAGAGGCGCATGAGGAGAAGGAGGGCTATCATGGCCCATCAAATCCCCAATGTCCAGCAGGTAGCAGTCCACAAGCAGCCACCAATCCCTCGCTTAAGTGCCACACCATTCAACCTCGGCCAAGGTCAGATCCACAATCTGTACCAGCTAGGCAGGGACACCATCACCTCAATAGTGGACCTGATCCATGATGACCTGGTCAGCCTCATCAATATCCGTACAGCCATGCCCCCCTTGCTGAAGGTAGTGTCTGTGCAACACTTTCTATCCACAGGCACATACCAGCACACTGTTGGTGAGCTTCAGGGGATCTCGCAACCCTGTTTTTCCTGTGTGTTATTCCAAGTGATTGATGCACTGTCACATAAGAGACCGCATCAGCCTACCCAGGACTGTTGACTAGGTAAATCTCACAAAAACAGCCTTCCATGCCCTTGCAAGCATGCCTAACATCATTGGTGATTTGGACTGCACACATGTGGAGCTGGTGACCAGGCATTCTGTGGAAGCAGTGTACCGCAACAGGAAGCTCTTTCATTCACTGAATGTGCAGATGGTGTGTGACGCCCGCCACCTCATCGCCCATGGCTGTGTAAGATTCCCTGGGTCAACACACGACACAATGGTGCTGCGGAACTCAACGGTGCCTCGATATATGGCACGGCATGGTGGACAGCGTACCTGGCTGCTGGGTGAGTCTAACTACAAGGCCATGGGCAGTGTTGAATTTGGGAGGGGGGCAGTAGACAGAATAGCTTACTTTGCTGCTGGGAGAGTCTAACTACAAGGTCATGTGCAGTGTTGAATTTGGGTGGGGGCAGTAGACACACTAGCAAACCTTGCTGCTTGGAAAGTCTAACTACTAGGCCATGTGCAGTGCTGAATAATGGCCCAGTATGACACCCACTACCAGTCGATGTGCACACTGCATGCATTATTACATCATTACTCATACTGGTGTACAGAGTCCCGACAGGGCACCAAAAGGGCATGGTAGATCAAGATTGAGAGCAAGGAACATCATTGCCGACAAATGTAAAACAAATAAACCTCAGACATTGAGCGGAGATGACAGCAGCGTACACATGCAAACTTATCACCGCCTGGCGACCTTTCCTTACCACCGTCAATTACACCACCTTAGCCAGAACTCTGGACCTGTCGAAACTCGACTATTGTAACGTGCTCTACTTAGGGACCTGCCAACAGAACACAAACAAATTACAAGTTATCCAAAACAGTGCCATTAGAGCAGCGCTGAATATCCCTAGATCTAATCATATCTCTGATTCTAGACGTAGTCTACATTGGCTATCAGTCAACCAGAGAATCGTTCTCAAATCACTGTCACTTGCACACAAATGCCTCACAAACCATGCTCCAAGCTACCTGTCAAATCTATTAATGCAGAACACATCTGACTGACCCCGTAGAGTGACCCAAGCACACTGCCTCACAATACCTAGGTTCAAGCTTCAGAAGGCTGGGGGCAGCAGCTTCCCTGTGCTTGCCGCGAAGCTATGGAACTCTCTACCTATCTCACTCAGATCTGAACCTTCCTTCCATTCCTTTAGATACAGAGCTAAAATGTGGCTTGCAGGGCAGGACCAATAGTTACCACGACCGTGCCTAACCAACCGCAACTATGCAAACAAGCCTACCTGCAACACATTTAAGCCCATTGCTTTTGTGCTATATGTAAGAAGTCTGTGCCCAACCAACCCCCAACACTATGTAAGTAAGCCTACCTGCAACACATTTAAGCCCAATGCTCCTGTGCTAGATGTAAGTTTGTACCTTCTTTCTTGGATACTATATATTTGGTCATATTTACATCTTCACTTCTGATTACCATTGTATGATATATTTAACTGTATGTAACTATGCAATATGTAACATTGTAACATTGTAACATATAACATTGTATGAATATATGTAACTGTAACCTTAAGAAATGCGCACAGATGCCTTTGGGCTTGGCGCGCTATACAAATAAATAAAATACAAATACAAATGACCCTACTCAGTGTTGTGAGTGCATGAAATGTGCAAGTGTGTGGTGTTACTGAAGGTTCCACACAGTAGTAGCATGCCATGTATGCAAAGTATCCAGCGCATACATGACTACAGCTATCCCGTACAGTGATGCAATAAAGAACTACATGTACCAGAATGCACCATGCCACAGTGACAATAGCAAGCAGAAACACAGTCAAGCAAAGCCACAACTCTTGTTGCACAACCGCAGAATACTGAAGCCCCCGCCGACAAAACACATTTTGGCTGCACACAAATTGGACAGGTACACTGCCTGTTACAACCACACAATCACACATGCATATCAGAGAAAAGCAAAATGTACCTTTGTACGTGGGCATATAGCTGGAATTGATTTGTAACACACAATTTACATCAATTACATGGTTCTAGGTCAAATGTTCGAATGCAAAGGATCGAATGACCAAAGGGTCGAATCAAAAGGACCGAAAACCAAAGGATCGAATATTGTTTTGTTTTTTGTTTTTTGGGGGCCCCCCCAAACTCCTGTTTTTGGTGCAAAAACCACTTTTTTTTTACTATACGAAAACCCCCCAAAAAATATATTTGAAAAAAAAAATTAGACCCTTTGGTTTTCGGTCCTATTACCTCGACCCTTTGGTCATTCGATCTTTTTGGTGTCGAACCTTTGACCGGACATCCAATTACATGTGTGTCATTTGGGCAAGAAGGGTCTGAGGTCATGTTGTCTGAGACTGGTCCATGTGAATGCCACTGCACAGCACACACCCCACACACATTATGACAAAGTGCCGTTCTGGTACCCAAAAATGGACATATGGCAGTTACCCTCAATTTTGACTGTGCATGTTAGTCCCCTCAAATGAACACTGTACAGCCTGTGCCAACATGAAATGACCAGGAAATTGATATGTACACTTTCTGTTGCTTCTGTGCAGGTTATGCAGGGTATCCCCTGATGCCATGGTTGATGACCTCCATCAGGCAACCCCAGAACATACACAAGAGGCATACAATTGTGCCCATGTACGTACTCGCTGCACCATAGAACAGACATTTGGCCTGTTGAAGGCCAGGTTCTGCTGCCTCAGCAGATCGAGGGGAGCACTGATGTACAGCCCTGAAAAGGTTGGGAAAATAGTGCTTGACTGTGCCATGCTGCATAACATGGGCATCAGGCGCAACACAGAGGCTGAGCAAGACAGTGATAATGAGCTGGCTATTGCTCAACGCCACAATGGCATGGATGGACGTGCCGCATGTCAAGACCTCATACACCACTACTTCTGAGCACTTGTCACACACACATCACAGGACATCTAGCGCACTGGACACTGTACATGAATAAATGCACTCACTCAAAGATCAATGTCCAGTCATTATTTCTTTTGCAACACCAAATATATTGTGTGAGAAAAAATGGGCAACATTTGTGAAAAGCTTTAACACACTATACTATCCCACGCAAATTTCCCAGCCCACCCCCATCTGCCATTATGCCCACCCCTCAACCCCCTTCCCAACTTTCCCTCCCCACCCCATCACCAAATTATACACACATCCCCCTATACACCAAACAGTCCATGTGCATATCATGTCCTGCACAACTGTCTACATAGGCAGAGTATGCAGACAGGGCAGCCATGTCGCAATGCCCTATTTATGGCCCCTTTTGGGTTCTGGCATGCGGCCTTCTGCAGGCCGAGACAGCTGCTCCAAACGACGCCTTTGGCTTCCCTGTAGAGAACTCCCTGCTGTGGAATTGGTGCAGGGAGCCGGTGGTATGGTCAGGTGCATTTGGTCCACTAGGGCCTAGACCAACATGGACATTGTCTAAGGCGTGGTGGACATTACACTATTGCCATCCATCACACAGCGTGACATCTGCAAGATGGCACTGGTGCATCTGTCCAGTGCCCGTGCGCTCCTCCTCAAGCTGGCCTGCAGACTCTCACGCATGAGTTGGGCCTCATGCAGGTGCTGTTGGACGAGGGAAGACAGGGACTCCTGCCTTTGCTCCATTCTCGACAGGCACCCTTCAATGTCCCTGACACTGCGTAGGGGTGGGGGTTGGGGGTTCATTGGGCCCACAGGACTAAAGGCTGTGGCCTCCTCGTAGCTCTGGTCTGATTCAATGCTTTCTGCTCCACCATCCTCCCCAGTGTTTTCATGTGGACCCCCTTGTGGACATCCTTGCGGAAGGGGTGCAGGTGCCTCCTGTTTGGGGGGGGCTGGGGTGCAGGTGTCTCCTGGTTGGGGGATGGCTGGGGTGCAGATGCCTCCTGGTTGGGGGGTGGCAGGGGTGCGGGTGCCTTCTGGAGGGTGGGTGGCTGGTGGGATGCATATGCTGTTGCCCTTTAACGTCTGCCGGAGGATGCTGTTGAGTCCTGTGTGGACGTGGTGGTGGTCCATCGGCGGCATGGCCTGGTGGCCCTGGATGTACTCGGCTGTTCAGCCTCATTGCCAGATGATGTGCCTGAGGGGGTCAAAAAGGCAGGGCATCAGTGTTGGGTGTGGATTGATGAGACAGACTAAATGCAAGTACTTTCTGACGACAATGCTGTGTGCAGCGGCTGTTGCATGATGTACTGGTGTTTCCAGGTTAAGGTGTTATGAGTGTGCCGCACAAGCTGTATGATATGGTGTTGTGGTTGGTTGTGACATGGATGTGTTACACATGTGACTGCTGCCTATGGCACTTACTGCGTCAGTGAGGATTTTGCAGAGTGGGCCGTGGTGGATGGGACGAGTGGCCCACATGTATCATTGCTGTGTGCGGCAGGTCATTCGCTGGTGGCGGTGCTTGACACTGACGTAACTGACGTAACTTTGGGCATGTGCTAGCACGGTGGTTACAACAGAAGTTGGACTGTGTCAGGGGGATGTGTGTCTGAGTGCCAGCAGGTGCATCTTGTGAGGGCAAAACAGGGGGCCTGTGTAATGGTCTATGTGTGAGTGGTGTATGAATGTGGTTTGGGTGCCAGGTCTATGTGGATGTGTGCAACCCGGTTGAGGGGGGGGGGGGCACCAGCAGGGCTGTACTGGTGTTGGGCACAACATACTTGACATGTTTGTCCACTCTATTGTATACAGGGTACAAGGTGTATGATCTGACATTGGGTTTACGGGTACTCACCAGCCTCCTCCGATGTCACAGCTCCAGCCTCTGCTGCACCAACTCCCTCAATAGCCTCTAGGTGCAGTATGCTACTGCATGTCCCCTCCCATGGTTGCAGGTTGATGGGAGATGCAGTGCTGCCTCCTGAGGCCAGGCCCTGGGTGCGCTGGGCCGACAGGAGGTTTTGCACCCTCAGGCGAAGGTCGTCCCACCTGTTGTGGCAGTCCCAGACTGTTTGGGGTGTTGTCCCAACTGCCAGGACATTCTGGGCCACCTCCTCCCAGATTGTCTTCTTGCGCAACTGTGCCTGCCTTCTGAGGTCACTGCTGAATACTTCATCTGTATGCTCAACTAGGGTGTCTATGAGCATGTTCAATTCAGCCTTTTTGAACCGCGGCTTACGCCTCCGTGTTGCAGGTACCCTTGCAGACATGTCTCTTGTTAATAATCTGTGCTCGGGATGTGGGTGTCACTCCTGTGCACAGAGAATTACAATGGATTGTGTTTCGTTAATGGGCGCAGGTCCATTTCCTGTTCCGGCGAACACGCTATTTCCGGTCATGGTAATAACGGCACCGTTGTTACCGGTGCTGGCGAGTCCAGTAGCGTGGAGCCAGATTCGGAGTCCCCGGCACCGAGGGGGCCAGTGTCGGAGTTTCCGGGGGGTTTTGTGCTATTACCGGCATGCCGGAATATGGGTGGACGCTAACACGGAATCAACCGTTGATTCCGGCAGCAGTGCTTCACAAACATGGCATGCCAGTGATTATGATTTTTTACCAGCGGACTTGTAATGAGGCCAATGGCTTGTTAAATAAGGAGATACCCAAAACCACGGGACTGAAACAAGGCTGTGTTCTCGCACCCTTTTAACTTATATTTGACAGGCTTGCCAAACTGTGCGGGGATATAGCTACCAGGGCTGGGCAAGGAGAGGATCAGGTGGATGGGGTATGCTGACGATTTGGTACTTTTAGACACCATCCTACAAAGACAGCTTGACTCCCTGGCTACCTATGCTGATGAAAATAAACTAAAAATCAATGGGGCTAACACCAAGGTTATGTGCTTCAAGGCCCCAAATGAGAAAAGGGCTACATTTCACTGGAATAGAGAATAGTAGGGCCAGTCGCGAATTCAAGCTAACTCACCCTATTTAACTGGACCCTCAACAAGAAAAAAGTAGAGGTGGCTGAAGGATAGAAATACCCAGGGGTAATAATCGACAGCCGGTTCACATGGTCTGAACAAACATGCAACGCCCTTAGACATCTACCTGCTGCTGCTGCCATCAAGTTCTCTAAACGCCATGCTGGCTACTTGGTTGCTGCATCACCGCGAAATCTATATGCTCAAAATCTGCATATGGCCAATTGGTAGACATAGTGAGCTGCTTAGAAAGGAACGCTACTGTCTGTGAGCTATCCTCGCTGAGCCAAGAGCCTACCAGTGGAGTATTTAAGGGCTGACCTGCTGTTGAACTCCATCAACACAGCAGCCATTCAACGCAGATTCTTTTTGATTAAGAAATATGAAATGACTGAGAGTCAGTCACTGATGTATTTCAACCACATGGGTTGCCTTCATTTGCCCTATATACTGCAATGTGCAATTAATGAGCCTGCAAGATGGAAGCCGTGTTTTGAACCAATCAACTTAAACACAAATATGAATGGCAGAATGTGTAAAAACCTGATTAAAAAACCTCCACCATGTATGACTTTGAGCAAGATAAAGTGGATGCAGCAACAAAAAAAACTAGCAAGTGAATACTGCAATTTTTTCCCAACATATTGCCAATTACCACACTACGTATGTAACCCCTGCAGGGGGATATAAATAATAAATGAATAGAAACGGATCCCCGGTACGTGAAGTAGTGCGGGGATGCGAAGAAAGCAACAAAAAAAAATAAGAATAAAGTACCCTCATGCATGACCACGCTAGGGATCCTTTATGCTAGAACAGGACAAACAACATTACTGGCATGAGCGTGGCACCATGGATAACGGTCCAAACCCCCACAAAGGAGGGTTGAGAGATGCTCTGCTCCATGCCTGTCACTGCCCGGACCCTTTTAATTATCGATTCTCCCCACATCAGGGGACTGCCCAATGCTTTCAGGCCTCCTGGGCTGCATATAATTAAAGGGGCCACCCACTGTCAGGCAGGCCACCCGGACTGCCAAGCTACACCTGGCAGACACAGCTCGGTTCAAGAAGAGTTGTGTGAGGCCCCACCCTGCATCTGATTGCTGGGCTGTATCTTGCATAAGCAGCCTGGCCAAAGCAAAGACTTTGTGGCCCCACGCACTGCTGCTGCTGGCTGCTGGCTACTGCCTACCTATGCATAAGAACTGCTTGCTAGAACCATCTCAAGGCAGCTCAAGACACAGAAGAACACCAAGAAAGAGCAGCAGCAAAGACCTTGAGACAGCCCTGGCCAGGCAGTCTCCGAAGTAAGGCGTTTTAATACATAGTTGTTGTACAGTGCACTATATGGACTTTGTACTAATTTTTAAAAAACTTTTTACATTTTTTAAGATTAAAAGAACTCTTTATATTTTTAAGGTTTAGTTACGCAGCTGGTTAGGTTATTTGTATACTGTGTCTTATGTTTCCCCTTGTTTTCCAAAACTCCTAAAAAACCCTCCTGGTGTACTGGAAGAAAAAAGTATATATAAGCAAACAACAACTAAAAGAACTGCACACCAGAATTCATTAGTCCGCCTTTCCTTTTGTGCAAGTTACTTTAACCTAGTGTCTTTTTTTCCTAGGCTTATGAAGAGGGCAATATGAATGTGGTCCTCGTTGCACCAGTCCCACCCTTGTCTCGATGTCACAGAAATGAAAGGTGTACATCACTCCTGGCCCCCCCCCCCATCACCGATGTGCTGCAGATGTGAGAAACGCTATTCACTCACACAGCCATTTAGACCTCTATCCTGATGACGTAGTTGAAGAGATACGTTTACAGTCGATGGGGCAAGTAGACTGACTGTGACTGTACAAAAAGCTGATGACGTCACGACTGAGACTATGAAATAGATGCGTTAGACATGAAGCACGTATGCATTCCTGCTTGAAGCTACACAGACACTTGGATTACAATGTCTCCTAGATAGACATGAAGAACATGATTATGACCCACTTAGATAGAGAATGGATACACCTTTGTTATGCAGTAACCGCAAGTCGCACAAGAATACATATGAACTGCTTGCTGCCGCTGAATGCAACTAACATGAGTGGCCATGTAAATCAAGTTGGAAGCCACAGCCACATTGAAGTAAATGGAAGGCACTGAAAAGGATTGAGAATACAGAGAGACACATGGACTTCACAGAGACGGGCAGACCAGGCTGCCTGTGCAGCCAGCGCGCATACTTCTGTCAAGGAAAGTTTCACATTAGCAGAAGAGATAGGACATATGCATGTGTAAATGCTAAAAATCTTCATAATTGTAAGCAGGAAAATCAAGTTTGTGGTCCCTACACACATGATCTGAAGTAGAGGAACAGAGCCTATTCATTCAAACCAGACAGAGACGACTGTTCCCATCCAACTGAAGCCAGATGATACAAATGTATATCGAGTTGAAAGCTTACTGTTCTGTCTCAAGGCCTTGAGGATCGGAGATGGTAACCTTGTTCAGTACAGCAAGCACCTTTAGGGCTGATCCCAGGGGGCGTGGCCTGAGCTCATGGTATGAGGCTGCGTTTGACCAGAGCTCCTGCCGAGATCCTTTTAATATTCTGAAAAACCTGCTATAAATGGCGATTTGAACGGAAGTAAGCTCACCTGTGGGCACTGCGGCCGATTCCTTGGCCTTGGGGTGCGATATAATCAAAAATTGGGGAAAGGATTACTGGACTGATCTGAGGGACCCCATCCCCCCATGAGGGATAACAACCACAAGAACAGTAGTGCGGCCACCTAACGGACAGCACCCACCGAGTAGCCCCTCCAGTGCTATTGCGGACATGCCTTCAACTAAAACCAAGAATGACCCTACGATCATGGACTCTTTCAATCCTGTCAAGCCTAAAGGGCAGCCACAGGGTGGCTTAGAGGCACAAAGTGTGCAATCAGACAAGGAGGTTGTCACTAAAGAGAACCAGGTGCAGGATGCAATTTCAGCCCTAAGATCCTTCATAGACACAACAATTGAGGAGGTCAAGTCCGATGTGCAACTGATGCGACAAGATGTCCACAACTTCACAGAGAGAGTCATGGCGGCAGAAACAGAGCTGAAAGAAACGATGGAAACTTCCAAAGACCTAGAAAAGCAGCTGTTGGAGCTGGAGAGGAGAAATGAGGCACTCAAGGCCCAGGCAGAAGAAGCAGTGGGACGCACCCGGCGCAACAATGCACACCTGCTGGGAATTCCGGAAGGAATGGAAGGATCTAACCCAACTGATTTTGTCGGGAACCTGCTATTGCAGGAAGTTGGGGCAGGAGTCCTATCACAGAGGTTCATAGTGGAGAGGGCCCACAGATCCTTGCAAAAAAGACCGCCGCCGGGCTCACACCCTCGCCCCATGATAGCAAAGATTTTGAACGTCCGTGATAGGGAGACCATTTTGAAATTCTCCAGAGAATGGGGGGTGATCCAACGAGATAAAGCCAATATAGCCATATACCCGGACTACACGCCCGCAGTGCAAAGAGCAAGGAACTAATTTGTGCCAATCAAGACAAAGCTCAGGAAACTGAACCCCAAGTACATGTTGATGTATCCGTCTAGGCTTAAAGTCATCTATAAAGGACAATCTGTTTTCTTAGAAACACCAGCTGTGGCCACAATGTGGATGGAACACAACAATCTGGATGGAGGTGAAGAGACAGTGACATGAGAAGTGGCCGGCCTAAGGAGGGGGTGGGGAGCGGGATGAACACACCTTTGGAAGGGCCTGCGGGTGAGCGGTGACGAAGCAGTGTAGTATTTTGTCCTATTATACGGCAGGGGCGAGGCCGGAACCTTGCCTCGCCATGGCCTGGATGGGTCAAGCAGATGCGTGTGGGCACTCGAGCGCCGCAGTTGGAACGTGGCTTCTGAGCACAGTATTTTGGTTTTGGTTTGGTTTGTAGTTTGTAGTGTTTTGAATCCTACAAGGGGCATGTGCCAAAGAATGCGCGTACAAGTTATTTTGTGAGTGGAAGGGAGTGGGGGTTGTCTGGGGTGTGGAGAAATTGGGTAAGCTTAAGCTAAGAGACTGGGAGCGAATGGATAAGGTGGCTGGGGGGGTTCAAATGTTGGTATAGCCAATAAAGTTAAGGCACTGACATGGAATGTTCGGGGGCTGGGCACGTACTTGCGAAGAAATCCAGTGAAATCCTACCTCAGGAAGAGGGTGGCTATTTCACTGTTGCAGGAGACCCACCTGACGCAACAATCTATGGCTCTGGTTGCGGAACATTGGGATGGACAGTGCTATGGTGATCCCTATTCAAAATACGCTTGGGGGGTTCTCACCTGGATAGATCCGGCGGTTCCCTTTAAATTGCTGAGTTAGGAGGCAGACCTGGAGGGCCGGTATCTGATACTAAGGGGATGTGTTGAACAGATGGAAGTGTGGGATGGGATCCCGAAACACTTAGACATACTGGGTGCCAAGGTAGCCCAATGCCGAGAATGTTTTTTCATACGGGGTGGTGATCTTAATTGTGTGAGCGACTGGGAGCTAGACACGTCAAAACCAACAGCAGCCAGAAATGAAGCAGCAATGGGGGCACTAAACGCACTTATAGGTGCCCTGGACCTGGCGGATGTGTGGAGGGAACTGCATCCGACAGATAGGGGTTACTCTTACTTTTCCTCACCACACAACTTACACACCAGAATTGATTACTTGTTCGTGGCCAGAGACCATCTGACACAAATAGTATCAGCACAATACCTGGGTAGGTCAGTGTCAGACCACTCACCACTACTGATGATCTGGAAAATACAGGGCCCTAGACCACTCATACCACTGTGGCGCATGGCGTCCGATGCCCTAACAGATCAGGCTTTCAATGAAGAAGTGCGAGGGAAACTAAAGGAATACATTGAGAGAAACGTGGGTAGCGTTGAAAGAACTAGAGAAGCTGGAAGATGAAATAAAACACAGAGCGTCCCACATGCAAGGGACACGGGAGGAAGAGCTAGAGTTGGCACAGTTGAAGGGGAACTGCCAGGAGGCATGGGGAAGGCTCTCTAAGTTCGACTACTCAGTTAAAACCGCCAAAGTGCACACAGAGGATGACAGGCCAGGCAGGCTACTGGTGTGGCTGTGCAGAAGGGAACATCCACGACATCCGACCACGGAACTTAAAGATGCAATAGGTACAGTGCACAAATCACAACAGGGGATTAACAATATATTTCGGGAATTTTACTCCCGCCTTTATAGCCATGACCATCAGGTGCCCCAGGTGGACATACTAGACACACTAGAGGAAATAGGTCTTCCAAAAATAGGGTCATCACAGCGGGAGGCACTGGAGGCGGATATAACAGGGGAAGATGTATTGGAGGCGATAAGATCACTTGCCTCAAGCAAAACGCTGGGAAGTGACAGACTCCTCCCAGAGTTCTACAAGACATATGAGACAGTTCTGTCTCCGGTGTTGCTCGAGGTGTTCAAAGAGGCATACACAAAAGGGGTGTTACCGGAGTCCATGAGAGAAACCCTGATTATACCAATACCGAAACCGGGGAAACCAATGGATGAATGCGATTATTACCGCCCACTGGCAATGCTGAATTACGATGTTAAGATCCTGACCACCATATTAGCCAAGCGCCTGAGCAGGGTAATGGGGGGGTCTAATCCACAGTGACCAAAACGGTTTTATACCAGGGCGGAGCACTGCGTTGAACCTACGCAGACTGCAGCACATCCTCGCACAGACAGCTGGATCCCAGGCACAATATGCTATACTTTCTCTGGACGCAACAAAAGCGTTCAATTCAATATATTGGGAGTGGCTGGTGGTGACACTAAAGAATTCGGATTCGGGGAAAAATTCATTAAATGGGTACAAATACTGTATATGGACCCAATAGCAGGGTAAAAACTGGGAGGATGGTGTCATCAATCTGGGACATAAAGAGGGGAACTAGACACGGCTGCCCGCTGTCCCCAATGCTATATGTGCTGGGACTGGAGCCGATAGCAATATACCTCAGGAAGCAATACCTGGATGCTGGCATATGGGTTAGAGGAGTGGGACACTTGCTATCACGCGGACGACGTGTTATTGTACGTGAGAGATCTGCGTCTAAATGTCCCAGTGATCTTAGATATATTGGATAATTATGCAAGAGTGGCGTGAATCAGATTCAGCAGAACCAAATCCTGCATATTCCCAATAGCTGGGCTGAGGGGGAGGAATGTCAAAGAACTACCAGTGGTTGGACTCAGACGGGAGCTGGACTCGTTCAAGTACCTGGGGGTTAACATAAGACATACACCAGAACAGATACATGAACATAACACGGCAATGGTGGTGAAGGGTTTAAGGAAATCCATGAAATTCCTGTCTAAACTGCCGCTGTCACTGTTGGGTAGGGTAGCCATCACCAAAATGATTATCGTACCAAGATTTCTTTATTACTTCAACAACATGCACTGATATGTTAAGGCATCCTTCTTCCGCTCACTGGAAGCGCTGATCCGAGAGTTTTTGTGGGGCACGGCCCGCCACAGGCTTTCGCTCACAACATTATGCCTGCCGTACGATAGAGGAGGGGTGAAATTGCCAAACCTAGAAAGGAATTACCTGGCAGCCCAACTCAGCCACGTAATTAAATGGCTGGCAGACGGACCCACCTCAGAAACTGAACTGCTGCAACGACTGGTGGCTCCTATTAAACTAAAAGAAGTACTGTGGGTAACGCAAGGCGGCATGGAACACACCCCATCGGTGGTGGTACTGGGAAGGAAGATATGGAGAAGAGCACTGGCCCTGCTGAAACTTGTAAACCCCTACTCACCGGAGGTGCCGATAGCGGCAGACACATGCAAAGGTAGCACAGACCTGGCAGTAGTGAGAAGATGGGAGCGATGGGGAATATACACATGGGGCGATGCATATGAAGAGGGGGTCTTTATGGAGTTTGACTCGATGCAGGAAAAGGAGGAGGTGCCGGGTGGGCAGTTTCTTTGGTACCAAAGAGTCCGAAAGGCGGCCAGAGAAAAGTGGGAAGGTTGGCCTGAGGAACCACCAGCGGACCCATTGCTGACCCTGATGTATAACTTGAACGATGGCTGGCGGCCGGTATCCAGACTGTATAGCATGCTAATAGACACACCCAACCCCAAGGGTATAGCATTGAAAGAGCAATGGGAAAAAGACTTGGGCACGTATATAATGGAGAAAGAATGGGAGAGGATACTGGGGTACCCCAAAGAAGTGTTGAGAAACCATTTTTTCAAGCTGATACAATTGAACGTGCTATACTGCACATATATGACCCAGCACAGGATAGTCACGTTCAATAAGGATGTGAGTTCACAATGTCCATGGTGCGGGGGTAGGTAAGCAGATTTAATACACATGTGTGCGTTGGTTTTGGGCACGCATAGAACAGGCCTGCAGGGAGGAGGGAATAGCAAGATACGAGTGGTCACTGAAGGAATGCTTGCTTGGAGTATACCCCAGAATCAGCAAATGACGTGGTCAAATTCATGGACATGGCTTGCATGCTGGCCAAGAGAACTATCGCCATGGCTTGGAAATCTGCTTGGGGGCAACAATATGTAAAATGACGCAGGGAGTTTAAACGTTAGGCTGAGGCAGAGACCAAGGTGTGGATGGAAGGGGCTAGTTGATCGGAGCCCGATAGTAATGATAAGTGTGCGGCTTGGAAGGTGCTGGTTTGGGACATGTTCCACCCATCCGATGGCAACCCCCCCTGAACCTACTGGTCAAGGCAAGGGACACTCATTTTTGACAGAAGGTGCCACTAGACACTGTTTAGCCAATGAAAGTACTAACCCTATATGCCTTCTATATGTAGCCTACCGTACTAACCAATCCCATCTCACCTTAGGTTTTTGCAATGTATCATTTATTTTGTGATGTCACTTCGCATTAAAACTCCATAATGAGCCAGTAACCAGTGAGAGAGTAGTGGAAATTGTGCGATGTCCATGTCTTGATCCCTATTTCAAAAGCTTACAATAAACCGTGAGTTTTGTCACATTTTTGGACTCTTCCATTTTTTGAGTAAGGGGGACTTCCCCTGGACAAGTTCCTCTTGCATGTATTTGGGTAAATGAATAGACCCCACCTTACTTCAGGTGGAAGCAGATGGCAGTCGCTAAGATCCCTGGCGAATACCATTTTTTCCCACTGCGTGCCCCAAGGGATGTGTCGCGACCCACGAGGACCGGATCTTTGAGCATGTGTGGAAACTGAGACAGTTGTCATGAGCCCCCTTGGTGAAATTCCAGACCGCTCCATGTGGGATGCAAGGCAGACCAGAAGGCAGAGTGGCAGTTTGTGGGAGTGGTGGTGTCCAAGGGCTTCAGCTGATCCACAAAGTGTAAGTATGAGTCCAACAATATGACAAATATTGGGGGAGGGATTTGTTGTGTTGTGATTTGTCTTTTGTGTTCTTTATGTGAGAATCCCTGTTTCTAGGCATTAGCTCAGTTTACGGATGACGAGATGAATCCCTCTTTCCAGGCGTTAGCTTAGGGTATGGAGAGCAAGATGAATCCCTGTGTCTAGGCACTAGCTCAGGTTGCGGAAGGTGGTACCTTATTACATTTTCCTGAAAAAATAGTAACGGAAAAAAACTGATTTAATGATTATCCTATGCTATGGTGTAGAAGATGGACCACGCCTTTCAGTGGGCACTTTTAACTGATGAGACCCCTGTGAATGAATAGCAGGATGCCGGCCTTGGGGTATTTGTGTTGTTTTTGTGTATTGTGGAGCTTGAGAGTGTACTCAAAATGTTTTACATGCATAGTGGTTGGTAACATCACAAAAGGTTGCGAATAGGACATGACGTACTGATGCAAGACTGACAGCCCGAAGTGGAGCACAAAGTTGTTGGTGAAGAAAAATGAAAAAGGCATCAGTGTGTAGTGGGGCACCGTGGTGTTGAAACTTTGGAAAATGGGAAGATTGTTGTACCATTGGGTTGGGCTCGAAGAGCACCTGAAAGGGTTTTGGCTTGGCCTTAAGGGCAGAGACTAGAGCGTGAGTGATGTGTGGAACACTCCCTTGTCAGTGTTTGTGAGCCAGAGAGGCTGGTGGAATATAGTGGATTTTGTTTATTGCAGGGAAGTTGGTTTATGGCTGACAAGAATCGCCAAATTAAGATTGGCATTGCTTGAAGTGTAAAACAAAAATTTAAAAAACCCAGATTTGAGGTCAAGTAAGTATCGGCAGTCAGAGAGTGACGTGCCATCATGTGGATAAACCCCTTAAACATTTGTACAAGTCCCTTCCGCGGTACCATGACAAAATATGCAAGTATAGAGCGGAATGGACTTGCGATACAGAGGGCAAAATGGCAAGGCCATGGCTCCGGGAGCAGTCTTTCAAAATCTGTGCTGCAACACATGACCACATAGTTACATGCTGTTTATAGGGGCAGAAATTGAGCAATAGATTAGCAATACTGGGGTTATGGAAGATTTTTGAGGACAAGGGAGAGTACTAACCCAAGAGGAAATGGATGCTCAGCCAGCATGATGCAGGGGCAAAGCGCCCATGGCTCCTCCTCCTTCTCCTCACACAGCGGAGCCATCAACAGGAGGCCAGGGATTTTACCCACTGAAGGAGTTAAAAGCAGTGGCAGGGTACACTAACCCTGTGTATGCACCTCCCTACGTATAGTAGCAATGATGCACTTAGTGGTGCTTAGCTGGCGAATAAGAAAACAGGGGCTATGCTTGACGAACGCAAAGTGCAGCGACCTGCAAGCGAAGTTGACAGGGGTGACAAAGTGACCCAGGGACGTAAAGAGGACGATGAGACAACAGTTCCACTGAATGAGTGGGTGGGAGGACAAATATTGCTACTAGATGGAAGGAGTGTAACAGAGCATAGAGGCCCAGAGGAGGAGGCTAAGAAATGAAGGGAAGGGGAGAAGGAGTAAGAGGACAGAGAATGGGCAAAGTTAATGAAGGAAGTGAAGAGAGGAGAAAGGGAAGAGAAGAGGTAACTGGAACAGTTGGGGAAGGAATAAGATAAAGTAGAAGAGAAGGAGAGGGAGGAAAGGGACAGAGCAGCAAGGAGGTAGCAGGGGAAAAATATGTTGCAGTGATTTAACTTTGAGGACAAGGGAAATAAAGAGACTGATGACAGTTTAGGGACAATGGGGTCAGATGAGGAACTAGAGGAGAGCGATGGGGAAGAAGGGAGGAGGCTTTGGCGCCCCTCCGAGGGGGTAAACCCAGAGCGGGAGACACTGTGGTACGAAGAGGAGGATATAGAAAGGGGAAAGCTAGAGCCTGAGGTGTGCATCAAGCACCCCAAAAGCAGAGCGCATAGTGCAGATGATGTTACTCCATATGCACAGAGGTTGAGAGTGTTGCCAGGACGAAAGATAACTAGCATTATGGCAGCATTTACAGTCACAAAGGACATAGTGAAATATGACAAAAGTGTGGGGATGACTCAGTTTCTGCTGTTAGAAAAGGGTGGAGGGCGACCACAATATATACCATGGCAACAGATGGGCAAGAATAACTTGAGGTGTAAGTTGCCATCGTTGACTGGAGCAGCAGGGAAATGGATTTATGAACTGGAAAGATTGACGGCAGGGACGACACTAGCAGTGGGTGACATGAAGAGCCCTTCTTGGGGAGGTAGCTGACAATGTTTGGAAACAGGCAGGATATCCTGGGGTAGCAGCGCAGAACACAGCGCATGATGGAGGGCCATTTAATAACTGCAGGGCGGCGGTATGGCAGACCCTGAGAGTACAGTACCCAGACACATCTGACATAAGTGCAATTATGGCACTCAAAATGCGTGAGGACGAAGACCCACTCCAATATATTCAGAAGTTACAAAAACATTGGTGTCTAAAAACATGTGAACCGTGGGAAAAACTGTGGGTTTATTTTACCACATACTATGTCAGGCATTACCAGAGTAGGTGCAGAAGCAATTGAAAATATTAGTGGGGATAGAGTCGAAGCTGTGGACAGAAATGTAGATGACTATAGTACATTATTGTCGTCTAATGCTGGAGAACGAGAGAAAGAAATGCAAGTAAAGAAAACAGGAAGAAGCGAAGTTAGTGCTGAAAAAACAGTGAAAGTATACAATGGAAGTGGCGATGTTGACAAGCGGAGAGGGAGCGGTTACCCAGAACACCCAATATCAGCAGCAAATGGCAGGGGGATGTTTTACAGGAAGGGGACACACTAACTATTGGCTATGGTGAAGAGTAGACGTGTCCATGGGGAGAGGAGCAGGGCACAATGTATTGGAAATATTGCCCACATATCATGAGTGGATAGAAGTGTGCAGAAGCAGGAGAGGAATGCAAACGAATGGGGGGCGACATACTTGCCAACCTACAATAATGAGCAACCCGATTAGTATGCCCAAGATCACGCGCAGACGCAGAAATATGTGCCGCAACATCCATTGGCACAGTCACAACAGCCTATGACATATACACTACAGGCACAGGTGTACACACAGCCACCACAAGCAGCGTCACAAACACCGACACAGTAGAACGATGTAGCCACGAAACACATGGATACTACAATGCAGACTCCGGCACCGAGACTAGGGAGTATGACTGTAGTGGGAGGGAATCCCTTCACAGGGACAGGGATAACTTTATAACCACAATAGGTCAACCCACAGACTGACTTGATGTGTTCAATCCTATCTGTTGCACCCGACCTGAATGAGGAACTGCGTGTAGGGGTAACCATAGGTGACAAACCTTTCTCTTTTCTTGTAGATACGGGGTGACTAGATCCTGTATTAGGGAGGGGAGATACCCCATGTCAGGCATTTCCATGAATGCTCAAGGTTTCTCTGGGGATACAGATTTGGTTCCGTTTACTGATGAACTTCATTTTTTCACTGGAGAGCAGGACCTCACCATACCATATTCCAGCCAGACACCAGTTAACATAATGGGAAGGGACATGCTGAGTAAACCTGACATGACCATTTAATTTACTGAGCAAGGGATAGTGTGTTCTACCCTAGGAATTCAATATATGAATGCATTTTGAGGTCGGACTGTACATAGGGGGATGCCACTGGATCCTGAACTATTTCAGTATGGGGTGGAAGTGCTGCTAGCGTGGCTTCCAGAGATACAAGGCAAGCTACTTTGCTTACCAAACAAGGTTTTGTTCAGACCAGAAATTCCCTTAGATGAGGAAGAAGGACAGGTGTTTCCACTGGAATTTGAGACAGTTATAGTAAGGGATGAGAGAGTAGTTATACATGGCACTGATGCTACAGGAAGAGGTTGTAGAGCAGTAAAAGTAGTAGGTGAAGGGCACAGACTGACAGACTTGACAGACAAAGAATTCTTTTGGTATGACTATTCAGGTCTTGAGACAGTGTTCTTCATGAGCATTACTTACTGGTGGAGAATCTATTACAGGGAAGTCCCACAGAAGCTGGCCCTGATGAAAAAGGCGCCAACACCATTTCTTGAGGAAGACATAGCACAAGTACCAAGCATATTGTGGAACAACAGCCCATATGACGTTGGCCTGCTGAAAGGAGTAGGAGATGTTAAAATTAAATTCAAGCCAGGGGCGATCTTCCTGATGGCAAAGCAATATCCTCTATTTAAAGAGGAAGACAAAGGCATTTTTTAGACAATTTCCATCCTAGTGCAGCAGGGAATTTTAGTACCATCAAAGGGGATCGTGGCGTTTTATTCAGGATTTGCGGCCTCTGAACAATATTGTCGAAGCAGAGTTTTCTTTAGTTCCCAACCCAGCGACAATATTATTCAGTGTTCCGTCAGAAGCCCTCATTTCATGGTGATACACTTGAAGAATACTTTCTTCTCTATCGCGCTTCACGAAGAATAACAGGATTTAACTTTGTTTCTATATAGAAATAAAAAGTGGAAACACACAAGACTTTCATAATGGTATTGTGAATCCACTTCTCTATTCAACAGGGTCCTTCAAATAGACCTGGTGAATGTACATTTAGGGCCTCATCACGAGTTGGGCGGTAGCCCTTAAATGCGGCGGTAACTGTGTTACTGCCGCATTACCACTCTACCCAATCTCAAGTCTGGCATGTTTACCACAGCTCAGAGCTAGGGTAAACATGCCGGAAAAATGCCCATTTTCTGCGCAATTACCACCGGCAGTATTATTGCATGGTAATTGT
Source organism: Ambystoma mexicanum (assembly GCF_040938575.1). NCBI lineage: Eukaryota > Metazoa > Chordata > Amphibia > Caudata > Ambystomatidae > Ambystoma > Ambystoma mexicanum. The sequence goes on along the minus strand of NC_090924.1, from coordinate 443,908,769 downwards.
GCCGGAAATTCCTCATTGGGTGTCATGATTCCTTCCCCTCATGTCCTCAGCCCTCCAAGATGTCAGGCTGGAGCCAGGCCGCAATCACCTACATGGCCCTCAAGGGCATCTCCATCCCTCCTAAGACCTACTTGGAGTCAGACTTGGTGCTTGTGGCACCAGACTCACTCACTTCCCTAGGATAACATTGGGGATTGGACTTGTAGTGCATTGATGGGGACAAGATGGATGCCCCACATATTTCGGTTCCCTGAACTGCATGTGCAGTCTAGTCTTTTGGGTGTGGTTCAGCCCAGAGACACCTGGGATACCCAGAGACTATTTAAGCCACGCCCAGGCTGAGAAACATGCTTTGTGTTTTCTGCACCTGCAGCGTGACACTCACTGTGTCCGGATCGGTCTCCAGTAGGCCTGTATCTTTCTTCTGCGCTCAGCTCCTGCAAGAACAAGAACACCATTAGGAGCAGCCTTACCTTGCGGCGCTTCTGCCCATCATTCATCACTCCTTCTGTTCTGCAAGCATCTTCGGCGGTGTGATTCCCATCCCGGCACGCCGCTTCCTAAGGAAAAGGGAAAAGAACAGAAAAAAGGTATTAGTAAGCATTCAGCAAATCTTCACTTACTTTTAAAGACTGTACGAGCTTCAATCGTTTACCTGAATCCCAGCCGCTCTGGGGGAACTCTGTCTCCGGAACTTCTCATCCATCTGCAAGAGGGAAAAGACACTCCAGGTTAGCGTGGAGACATCTAGAGGCGCGGCATACCGCGCTTACTCACCGCATTCCTTCTTCATAACCGGCATCCACGCTGAAAGCGTTGCTGCACCTAAAAGACACAGAAAAAGAACTCAGTTCAATATAAATACGAAAGGGTCGCATCGTGCATCGCGCTCTCACTCACCTTCAGCGCTACTCATCTCAGCAGCACGTCGCCATCCCTGGACGCCGGCCATCATCTAAGGAAGGAAAGGAATGAAGTTAGAGAACTGTTCAAAAGACTCATTATACTTACCTGTCGGACTCTTGCCAGTGAAGTAACTAGGCAGCAATGAGCCTGCATCAATCAACGCGCCCCTGCGCTGAAAGCAGGACGGAGAGCACACTTTCCAAGAAAACCCTTCATTACAGGAGCACCGATTACGAGGTTCCCTTTGCGGGACCCGGACCAGACGTCTGGTAAAACCAGTCATCTTTTCCGGGTCTCGCGAGGGAAAGAGGGAGGTAATAACGGGCCATTCGTAATGTGCCTGTTATTACCTCTCTCCCCATTCCCATTGAGCCCTATGGGGGCTCAAATGGGAATGGGGAATGGTTCCTTCAAGAAGGAATTACCGGGTCCTCCAATGTTGGAATGACCCAGTTATTCCTCATTGAAGGAACCCGGTAATGGAGCCCGGTTTGGTGGAAGCCATGGTGCATGCCGGTAACCTTCCGACTCCGCCATGGCGGAATGGGGAATTACCACCCCATTCCGAGGTTGGCGGAGTGGTAATTCCCCCTTCCGCCATGGCCCTTCCCCATTCCCATTTTTGCCCCATAGGGCATAATGGGAATGGGGAAGGCGCTAAGTACGGTGCCGCAAAAAGCAGGCGTTAAAATCACCATCCCGCAAAGGGACCTTGTAATCAGGCGTTAAGGGTCGGCGCCATTTACGGCGCCGTAAAACCCTTAACGCCTGACTCGTAATGAGGCCCAGTGTCAGCTCTCCCCAAAATTCAGCTGTGGTGCCTAAGCTTGCATATGTGGCGGAAATTGTACTCACCCACTATCCACGTCTGTTGTCCTCTGTGCCTCGCCATGTATCCTGGCAGTATGTTGTTCCATAGGACCATGGAGTTGTGGGTGGAACCTGGGTAGTGGGCACAGCAGTGGGTGAGGTCAGGGCCACAAGTCACCTGCTCATTGAGGGAGTGGTAGTGCTTACGGTTCCTCTATGCGGCCTCATGGACCGGGGTGCCACCAGCGCCACATGGGTGCAGTCAATGGCTGCAATGATATTAGGCAGTTGGGGCAGTGGCATAGAATCTTTCCTTCATGTCATTGACCTGGGCCATGATGGTGGGCGTTGCAATATGGTGGTCACAGGCTGAAGGAGGGCATTCAGAAGCTGAGCCAAGACTGCACAGAATGTGGGTTGTGCCATGCGGTGCATCATGGCCACAGAGTGCTGGAAGGTGTCCCCAGGAACTGCAGGACTGCCACCAGCTTCACCAGTGGGGGCACAGCTGTATGGATATTGATCCTGCTCCCTATGTCTTCCTGGATGGTCTCCCTGTTGAGGCGGTAAAGGGTGACCAACTGGGTGTCGCTGAGGGCATGACCCTGGGGATGGATGCTCCCCTTGCTTGGACGGTTCTCCTCCTCCTCCTTCTCCATCCTTATACTCCCTGTTCCATGGCCTGGTTGTCGAGCATCTCAAGGTCCAGCCGCAGCTTCAGCAGCCACCTGTCCCAGCTCGCATAAATGAATGGCATCATGGTATTGGAAATAGTGTTTGGGGATTGGGTATGCCTTATGTAGCCCCCTGGTGTGCACTGGGTGCGCCTGTGGCTTAATTTCTGGCACCTGCATTCATTTACCTCCAGCTGGAGGTTGAAGGTAATTCCCGGCTGTATTAGTGCCGGTTTTTGGCGCTAACGAAGCCGTACCTGCACTTGTGATATGGCTGTAATTGCACTTTGTTTTGTCAGCGCTATTTGCGCCGGCTGTGATAGTGCCGGCTGTAATAGCGCGGTACGTTTTGTGTCTGGTGGTATTTGCACCGAATCGTAATCCGGCAGAGCGGTATTTACAGCGCTAATTCTGTTACCGCCGGATTTAAGGGCTACTGCCCTACTCCTGATGAGGCCCATTGTGTTTTCACATCACAAACTGAACTTTAAAGTTCTGCATCCGGAATAAGAGAAGCTTCCTTCTGGATCAAAAAGTCGCCCAGTTTTTACTTCGTTTAGTGTAAGGGACGGAAATAGTTTTGGACTCAGGGCGGTGGGCACATTATTTGACAGAGTCCTTTGTGTTTCTGTGGAGGTAGGGCAACCCCTCATAGGTACAGGGCAACATAGGTTTTTCCTTTTCTTTACTTTTATAATTAAAGTATTTGCCAACAAGCATGCCACCACTGTGTCAGAATTGTACTACTGCATCCTTACAGTGTGACCCACTAGCCTGATAAAGTACATGACTCGACATGCCGGATTTAGAAAGTGAAATGTAACCATCCTGTGCTGCAATCTACTGTGAATGTTCAATGCATCATCCTTTTCGGTTTATACTTTGTTTTCTTTTCTTTATGTACCGTAAGCATTGGAAAATGTGACAAAAAAATATATTTAAGAAAGAAAAGTTGAATCGGTATGCAGTAATTATATTGAATACAAAACAACAAATGAAAAAATAACAAATGAAAAATAATTAATACCAAAATAACTAATTCTGGAAAAAAACAAAAATGGGGTTGTGAGAGAGAATAGTGTTTTTGGGGGTGGGGGAAAAGTATTATTGAAAAGTGGAGGATTGGGGGGAGGGCAGCGCCCTTCCCCCAAGAACAACAAAAAAGAAATGTGTTATTTTTTCATGAGTCATTATTTCATTAGTTACAATTACATGCAACAGCGGAATCAAGCAGAAGCACGCTAGTGGTTAATCGCAGCCAATGACTGGAGAAGCTCATTTGCTATTTGTACCAGTGCCAACTCAGATCATTTATTAAACTCAAACAACTGAAATAGAGTTTACCTAAAAGCAGGGGCGTTGCTAGGGGGGGGCTTAGGGGGCTATAGCCCCTGATCTTTTGGTTGTAGCCCCAGATAGAATCTCAGGAGCTACAGCCAAAAGTCTAGCTAGCCCCCAGCCCCAACAGTTCCGACATCAGCTTAGCCCCGGGTCTTTTCCAGACCTAGCAACTCCCCTGCCTAAAAGTACATTTATTTGTGAGACTCTTACCTCACTAATGGTTAAGCCCTATATTCTCATCGATGATTTTCATCGTTCCGATTCCTCTGACAATTTGCAGTCCTTGTTAACCACTTCCTATTGTCTTGAATTTTATCTTCCCAGTTTCTCAGACCCAGAACCGTACTTCCCGTCACTCCTCTTGGTTTTGGGTTCTCTGTATTGCTTCTCGTTTACGTACCATCAGACTTATTTTCTTCTTATCCCAGGGTTTCCAGTTGTCCTTCTCCATTGTTATCCCATCAGGAAGGATATTAGGTTGTCTCTGAATATCTCTCCATATCATCATATCATTGAAGTTGTGGTCTTTATTCCTCAGGCGTATTCAACCATCTCAGTATTTTACAGATTTGTATATTCTTCTTTCTTCTTTTGCAAACGTTTTGGGATTCTTACTCTATTTCCCAGAATGCAGTGTTGTCTTCCCATTCACAGAAGCCATTGGGACTTTTATTCTAATTCCAAGAATGCAGCATGGTCTTATTGAACTCAATGGCTTTCTCACTGACGTCAGGTTTTGGCACTTTTAGTCTGATTCCCAGAATGCAGAATTATCTTATTAACCTCAATGGCGTTTTTCTTTACAACACGTTTTGAGTTTTTTTTACTCCGTTTCACAGAATGCAGCATTGACTTCGCTTTCTCTTTCACAGAATGCATTTACACTAAATCCCAGAATGCAGCATTAACTTATTGAACGCAGTGGCCTTCACATTCACAGAACGCTTTTGGTTTTGCTCCATTTCACAGAATGCAGCTTTCACTTAAACTCAATGGGCCCGATTCTCAAAACTGGTTTTGGCGCAATTGTGCCAGAAAAAGTGACAGCCCAATACACAAAACGCATCTGAATGAGAGCATCTTAAATGTGCTTATTCAGACACCCTTTTCCCCCTTTGCGCATGTGTGCATATAATTGGTGCACTTTAGGGGCCAGGGCATTTAAAAGCACATCCCGAATTCACAGCCAGGATGCTCTTTTAAATGCCCTGAAACAAGGCTTCTAGAACAGGCTCAGGCACAAATCATGGGTTTTCTTTTCGCAATGTAGCAGACGCGAGGTAAACCGCGGCTGTCACACTAGCCTTTCCATCCCCCAAAAAGCGATGGAAATGCTTTATATTTTCTCGATCATTTCACAGGGCCTGGGCCTGTCCTCTGCCCTGTGGTGTTTCACAAAGCTTCTATGGCCAGTCATGACTTTCCTAAGAGCAAGAGGGGTGAGAATAATAATATATTCAGGCGACCGGACTTACTGCTGTCCTTACTCTCCTTCAGAATTACTTCAATGGTGGCTTCAGCACATTGAGGCCTGGAGCGGGAGAGCTATCTTTGGTTTTGCTCCCAATATGGTATTAGAGTCAGATGTCAGTCTGTCAGGCTGGGGTGCCAGAAAACAGGAGATTGCCATGGTGGGGAAGTGGTCCAATCGAGAGCAGTCTCTTCATATAAACTGTCTCACACTCCCCGCGGGTTCATTCGCTGTAAAGAGCTTTGCCAAAGACAAAGATGAATTGTTGTATTCTGTTGACAATGGAAAAACTCTCAACGGTGAGATGCATCAACCAGCTTGGAGGAACTCGGCCGAAGGCGTAGCGGACAAAGAATGGAATTTTTGCCATTTTTACCTCAACCGCATTATAATGCTTGAGGCAGAGTATCTGCTGAGGATGGTCAACACAGTGCCGGATTGGAACTACATTTTTCATCTCCTGTCAGAGATTTGGGGGCCCATATCCACATGGATCTCTTTGCCTCTCACCTCAATTGCCAGGTGCCTCCGTTTTTCAGCTGGCATCCGTACGCAGTGGCGATGGATGCTTTTCTCCAGGACTGGTCTCTGCTTTGGGGGATATGTGTTCCCTCCGTTCTCACTCATTCTGAGGGTTCTGCTCCAGGTGTGCAGACAGAGGACGTCCGTGGTTATCCTCACTCCTTTCTGGCCATCCCTAGTGTGGTATCCAGCCCTTCAGGAGCTATCAATAGACATTCCCAGGCTTCTCACATCCTTCCCTCGACTCATCACCGATCCGGGAACGGGGGGCATTGTCACTCACTAGTGCTACAAGGGCGGCTTCCGCTCAAGGCATGGGGGATTTGCTGGGTGGGCTGGTGCATGGAAAGGGATATCAATCCAATTTTTGCCCCTCCAGTAGAGGTTCTAGTTAAAACATTTGGTCAAGAAGACATTACAGTCCATTTGGATTAAGACTCCTCCTGAAGCTAGGTATTCTGCTTTTTGGGATGTGAATATGGTTTTCAGTTTGTTTCAGTCTTGGCTGACAAATGAGGATTTGCCGCGTCAGCAGTTGTCTGCAAAGCTAACAATGATGTTATGCCACATTTCCATAAAAAGAGTTTCTGATGTTAAAACATTACATGTGGATACTAACGTTTATTCCTCAGAGGGGGTAACCTTTTTTTATCACATATAGAACAAAGTGTTTCACTACCTCAGTTTCTTATCCTGCTATTCCAGAGGATCAGAAATGATGTGCAGTGCATTGATTGCAATGTTATGCGCGTCTGACTAGCGCTTGCAATCTCCACCCACCTCTAGGCTGCTTTTAGCAGTCAAAATGCCTTTTGGGCGGTCTGTCTCCTCAGCTTCTCTGGCTCGCTTGGTGTGATGGGTTATGAAGGAGGCAGGGGTGGATGTTTCCATCTTTGAAGCTCATTCGGCCAGGGTGGCTACGGCTTCTAAATCGGCATTGCTAGGTGGAAGATTTGAGGATACTCTCTGAGCAGCTGATAGGTCTAAGGATTCTACTTCAAAACCTTTTCCCATAAAAAAAGTTCAGCATATGGCGAATGTAGTCTTGCAAGAGCGTTGAATTTTCATGATAGGAAGCCTCCAGTCTCGACATAGAATGGCTAACCCCCCACACTAACGTGAGTGGGGGTTTAGATTCTATTAAGAGGCACAGAGGTGAGTATTATCCCTCCTGGCCTCCCTCATTGTTTGTTCTTGCTTTCTTACGATGTTTGTTCGAAGATGAGTTCAACAGGATGAGTTTGCATATGTTGCAGAGGAGTCAAAGATTCGTTTGGAAATCAATTTCCGGATGGATGGTGTTTCTCGTTTGGAGTGCGATATCTGTTTCTGGGTTTATCTTACAGCTTCAGAAGAGGATGTCTCACAGCATCTTTTTCTGTTCCTCATCAGTTTGTGAGACACTTGTATGCAGTGTCACTTTCAGCTTCTAACCCGCATGTCAGACGCTACCATCTCTCTCTGATTGGCTTCCTTCTGTGTTTCCCTGGCACAGTCCAAGATTAGGTTGTTCTGGATTTCTTATCCTTTCTCTTGCCAGCAGCACGACTTGCTGCTCCTAGGTTTCCTTCCATCTGCTCTCTCTCCAAATCACTGCTTACTCAATATTCCCTTTGTCTATAATACAGGTGTGAGTCCTCCCTTTTTTGTGCTTCTGCAAAGTTCAATGACACTACCATCGACATAGAATTTAACTCTAGATGTTTTCAGTCTGTCTTCTTCACATCATTTCACATATGAATGGCACTTTTCAGGTGACTCGTTATAGTTCCAGACCTCTCACCTCACATGCTTTTAGTGGGTGTTACCCACCAGGCAACCAGCTCCCTCATCCACCATTCCCCTTGCACACCCATATAAATCAATGGGCTCTCACCCGGGAAAAAAACAAAATTGTGTGTTTTCACCCACCCTGGGGCCACAAAAGGTTGGGAGCTATGTAGTTCCCATGTACAAAAAGAAGAAGTAAAGAGTACCCAAAATTTGAAGTAGTAGAATCTCCAAATATTTCCTGAAGATGAAATGAAGGCCCACAATGGTCAATGAAGATGGAATTTCCAGGGAGTAATCCTAAAAGAAGACTCTCTGCCCAAGTAGTGTAAGTGGAGAACTTTCTGAGAAAGAAATGAGAGTGTGTGTGGTGGGTAGACTGGTGGTTGTGGACCATAAATTACATACTCACCTGGGAGCAATATTGTTATACACCAAGCAGATGTCACCTTTTGTCTTCATTAATGTAAGAGAAAATCTCAAATTCAAATGAGATGAGGTTTCTGTGTGACTAGAGTGAACAAATCTGCAGAGTAGAAAGAGCAAGGAATGATTTAAAACAGGGGTATAACATTGGTTCTAAGTAAATACTTGTAACCAGACTCTCAATTGAATGGGCTTCATCAGGAACATATTGGATGAGTCACTCCCTATTAACATGTGCCAATATACGTGCTGGATAACTCATAATCACAGATATTGAATGTGCAGGATAGCTAGTGTAGCAGATTGCACATGCATTCTTTTCCTGGTAGATAGGTTCTGCCCTTCACCTTGCGTGTGGGTGCCTGTAAAGTAGTGAGCCAGAGACAAGAAGGTAAGTTACCCAATAGTATTTATTTCTTACAGCTCACCAGAGGTTAAATGATTGTGCACCCGGACTTCTCTTTATCCAATTAACTTCAATTAGCGTTTGTCGCAACAAAACCAAAATAAAGGGTCTTCCAGGTTGCTCAAAAGACAAAACTCAAGTATTGCAATATTGCTTGTTCACAAAGGAATGCAGTTCAAAATACGGAGAACACAGGAATGGCAGCCTTTCTTGTTCAAAGCAGCAATATTCAGCCCTGAGCGTTTACTCAACACTTCCAAATGGTTCAGAGCCTTTTCTGTACAAGCTCGGCGGCCGGTGCTCGGAGCCAGCCATTCCACACTGGCCTTGGCTGGACTTCAGTAAATAACCAAACTTCCCTTTTTCCGCCGTTGGGACTCAGGCGTCTCCATCTGTTGTGCAGTCGGATTTGACCACAGGTCCGGTACGGTACACTCCGGTGAGTTTTCCTTTTTCCTCTAATACGCCCACCAATATGGGGTTCTGTCCTCGTACCATTCCGAGTCCACTCTGTCAGCCTCCTTCCACTCCTGCAAAACGAGAGACAAGTTGAGCTGTTTTCTGATGCTTTTAACCCCGGTGAGTCTCCTCCCGAGTAATTAACGTTAGGCGTTCCCAGCCCTGGGCTCCTTACACCTGAGGCTAATTCATCTCTTCCCAGCTTCAACTTCACGGAGTTAGCTTTGCATTTAACCCCCGCCTGCCCGGAGCCCCCATTATATGGAAACGTGGTTTTTCGTCTTCCTTGTCTGATTTCTATTCCCATTTTATGGCTTTTGTTTTGATTATGTATCTGTTGGGGCATTCTGGGATATGTCGTTTGTGTCTTTTCTCTTGTGTCTCTTATATTTGTATTGCTCGGTGTGATAGTTGATTGGTGGTGCATTCTGGGACATGTAGTCTGGGCTTTTACTTGTTCCCGCGTGTCTCTTAAACTTGTCATTATATGGTCTGGCGTGATCATAGGCTCATCCCCCTCCCTCTTGTTTTGTTCCGTATTGGCCGCTATTGGTTCCTCATTACATACTCCCCCCAAAGACTCATGCCGTTCGGGCATGTCAATGGCTCTGGATAGATAGTCTGCCACCAATTGATATCTTCCAGGTTTGTGAACTGTTATGAAGTGGTATGGTTGTAAAGTCAAAAACCACCGTAGGACTCTATGTTTGGAGTCTTTCTGTGTTGCCAACCACTTCAGTGGAGCATGATCAGTAAAGAGGGTGAACCGCCTTCCCAGTAGGTAATACCTTAGTGTCTCTACTGCCCACTTGATTGCTAGGCATTCCTTTTCCAGAGTAGAATATGGGATCTCATGTGGAAGTTGTTTCCTGCTGATGAAAGCTACAGGACATAGGTCTTGTTCGGTACCCTGTGAGAGTACTGCTCCCAATCCACATCCTGAGGCATCTGTTTGCAAACAGAACTCTTTGGCAAAATTAGGACAATGTAGAACGGGTTTGGAGGAAATCATTTGTATTAACGTTTGAAAAGCTTGTTTTGCCTCAATGGAGATTTGTAGAGGACGGTTTGTTTTCAGAGCGTCCGTCGGGGGGCTGCTATGGTTGAGAAATGAGGCAGGAACCGCCTGTAGTACCCCACGAACCCTAGAAAGGCTCGAATTTCTTTTCTTGTTTCCGGCATTCTCAACTTTTGGATGGCTTGAATTTTGTCCATCAATGGGGTTACGATACCACCTCCAACCTCATACCCCAGATATTATGTGGTTTGGGCAGCCAGTTTCGATTTTTTTGGGTTAATATGTAAACCGGCCTCTTTTAACGCCTGTATTACTTGGGTTAAATGTAATAAATGTTCATTCCACGTTTTACTGAAAATTATAATGTCGTCTAGATATGCAGCCCCATATCGTTCATGTGGTCTCAGTATTTTATCCATTAGTGCCTGGAAAGTAGCTGGAGCCCCATGTAGCCCAAAGGGTAAAACTGTGAATTGGAACAGGCCCTGGGGAGTGGCAAACGCTGTTTTCTCCTGGTCAGCCGGTTCGAGGGGAATCTGCCAATAACCTTTTGTCAAGTCTAGGGTACTCAGGTATGTGGCTGAACCCAGTCTTTCTATGAGCTCATCAATTCTGGGCATTGGATACGCTTCATACCTCGAAATGGCATTCAGCTGCCTAAAGTCCATACAGAACCTGGTGGAGCCGTCTGGTTTTGGCACCAAGACGACTGGAAAACACCAGGCACTCTTTGAGGGTACAATGGTTCCTAGAGCCAGCACCTCCTCTATTTCTTTGGCGATCTCTCCTCGTTTTGCCTCCGGAATTCTGTACGGTCTAAGGCGTACCGTTTTCCCTTCCTCCGTTGGTATGGCATGGGTAGCCAAATGTGTTCGCCCTGGTATACCTGAAAAGGTTTCGGCTACTGGGTTCAATGTATCAAACAATTCTGTTCTTTGGTTCTCATTCAATTGTTCCCCCAATTGCACATCCTGTATGCTACGATTTTGGTTTGGAACCAATTGTTCTGGGACGGACATATCTGATAAGGATGAACAAAGCACACTTTGGGTTCCTTCTTTCCACAGCTTGAGTAGGTTGATGTGGTAATTTTGATATTTGTTTTTCCGTTCGGGTTGTTCCACCTCATAGTTTACTGGTCCCAGGATTTTGGTTACCTGAGATGGCCCGTGCCATTGGGCCAGCATTTTGTTAGTGTGGGTAGGCAGTAGTACCAGTACCTTGTCACCTATCTTTAAGGACCTGGGTCTGCTTCCTTGCTCATAATACTTTTCTTGCCTTTCTTGGGCTCTACCCACGTTTTCTTGAGCGTAGTCCCTCAGTTTCCCCAATTGCTCCCTCAAGTCGTGAACATAGTCCGTAAGGGATGTTTCTTGTTGTTGTTCCCAATTGTCCTTCAGTAATCCCAGCACCGACTTGGGTTGTCTTCCGAATAACAGCTCAAAAGGGGAATACCCTGTGGATGATTGGGGTGTATCCCTTAGCACCATTAACACCCATGGTAAAATCCGTTCCCACCCCAGTCCGTTAGGGCTGGTGGCTCTCCTTATCATCTGTTTAATGGTCCTATTATATCTTTCCACCAAACCATCTGTCTGTGGGTGGTACACTGAGGTTTTTAGGTGATGTATACCCAGGGTTTTGCACACTTCCTTCATTACAACTGACAAGAAATTGATCCCTTGGTCTGTCACGATCTCAAGGGGTATTCTCACCCTAGCAAAGAAGGGTAATAGTACATCGCACACCTGTTTAGCTGAGGTTCCTCTTAAGGGGAACGCCTAAGGGTATCTAGTGGTGTAATCCACTATTACTAGGAGGAACTTAAATCCTCGACTAGAGGGTTCTAATGGCCCTACTATGTCCATTCCTATCCTCTGAAATGGCTCCTTGATCAGGGGCATTCGTTGCATGGGTACTCGGGCTGGTGTGTGGTTGCTCGCTTTCTGACATATGACACACTCCTGGCAATATTTAGCTTTATCTGCGTATATCCCAGGCCAGTAGAAGTTCTGTAACACCCGCTTCCCTGTCATGTTTTCTGCTAAGTGACCTCCAGTGGAATGATCATGTGCTAGTTGAATCAGCGTTTTCCTATAGGACTGGGGAACCAACAGTTGTTCCTTTTCTTTGTTATTTGTTCCTCGTGTCACCCTATAATATAATCCTTGTTTCTCCTTGAAGTATGGAGTGGTAGCTGGGTTTTCTTCTTTCTTTAATGCTTGTTCCCGGGCTCGTTTTAGGGTTTCGTCTAGACCTGATTCAGTCCAGAAGGATGGCAGATGATCCCCCACTTGCCAGTCTATGAGAGCAATATCTTCTTCTTTTTCCCCACTCTGTTTATTCTTCCTTTTCTGGGTTTTTGTGAGTTTTCCCCTTATATCCCTTCCTCTTATCTCTGTTTGTGAAAAAGGGGCTTCCTTTAACCATTGATCAAACTCAGGAATGTCTGTTCCTATTAGGACGGGAGCGGGTAGGGTAGGGATAATGGCCACTTTAACTGGTAGTTCCTTCCCCTTTAACCCCAATACCACTTCTTTTGTTGGGTACCCTTTAATATCCCCATGTACACATTTAATGTCAATAGATCTCACCTGTCCTGGATCAGGTTCGCTCACATGTGGTTGTATGGCCGTCTGTCGACTTCCGCTATCCATCATAGCTTGTTGTGGATGTCCATCCACTGTTACCTCTATCACATATGGCAGCTTCTTCCGATTTCCATGCGGTTGGAAGTTCCCTATTTCCATGGGTTCGGTTTTGTTTCTCTTGGCACAAAACCGGGCAATGTGCCCCCATTCTCCACACTGAAAGCATTGGGGCGTCTGTCCTTTCATTAGGTTGGAGCCGTTATTAGTTTTCAGTTCAGGTCTTGTTCTCGGCTCCTCGGTTGTTACCACGCAAGGAAGGTATATCATGGTGGTGTCTTGCTGGTATCGTTGTAACACTGCGAGGGATTCCAGCTTTTTGGTAGGCCGTGGCTACATCAATAGCTTCCGACAGGGTCAAGTGGTGATGTTGCTGAACCCACCTCTGGATGGGCCCTGGTAAGCCTTCAATAAACTGCTCAAGCATTATCTTCTCTTTTATTTGCCCCATTGCGGCTGTATTGGTCTGTAACCATTTCTCCGTTAGGTCTTGTACTCGATAAAACAGCTGCCTTGGGCTTTCGCCGGTTTTTAGTCGGGTTTCTCGGAATTGGAGCCTATATGATTCATCGTCCATTCCTAGCCTCTCCAGTACGGACTTCTTGATGTCGGCATATGGGGTGTCCCCATTAGGATTGGCCACTTGATAGGCTCCTTGCATCACTCCCGTAAGAAGGGGCGCCAGAAAGAAAGACCATCGGTCCTGGGGCCATTGTGTTGCTCTAGCTATTATTTCAAAATGTACAAAGAAGAAACTGGGATCGTCTCCCGCCTGGTATTTTTGAAGCACAGTCGGCGGAATGGCTGGATGTGACCTCTGTGCCGCTACCGATTCCCCAAGGATCCTCAGGGCTTTCCTGCCCTGCTCTTGGGCTGCAGTTTGTACCTGTAGAGCCTGTTGCAGGGCTTGTCGGTCTGCTTGGGCCTGATGACCTTGCATTTGCACTAGTTGTTGTAACTGTTGTTGCCCCTCAGCCAATGCCTTTATGACTGCCTCCATGGTAGACGTGTCTCTGTGAATCCCACCGCTGCCACCACTGTAAAGTAGTGAGCCAGGGACAAGGAGGTAAGTTACCCAATAGTATTTATTTCTTACAGCTCACCAGAGGTTAAATGATTGTGCACCCGGACTTCTCTTTATCCAATTAACTTCAATTAGCGTTCGTCGCAACAAAACCAAAATAAAGGGTCTTCCAGGTTGCTCAAAAGACAAAACTCAAGGATTGCAATATTGCTTGTTCACAAAGGAATGCAGTTCAAAATACGGAGAACACAGGAATGGCAGCCTTTCTTGTTAAAAGCAGCAATATTCAGCCCCGAGAGTTTACTCAACACTTCCGAATGGTTCAGAGCTTTTTCTGTTCAAGCTCGGCGGCCGGTGCTCGGAGCCAGCCGTTCCACACTGGCCTTGGCTGGACTTCAGTAAATAACCAAACTTCCCTTTTTCCGCCGTTGGGACTCAGGCGTCTTCATCTGCTGTGCAGTCAGATTTGACCACAGGTCCGGTACGGTACACTCCGGTGAGTTTTCCTTTTTCCTCTAATACGCCCACCGATATGGGGTTCTGTCCTTGTACCATTCCGAGTCCACTCTGTCAGCCTCCTTCCACACCTGCAAAACGAGAGACAAGTTGAGCTGTTTTCTGATGCTTTTAACCCCGGTGAGTCTCCTCACCAGTAATTAGCGTTAGGCATTCCCAGCCCTGGGCTCCTTACACCTGAGGCTAATTCATCTCTTCCCAGCTTCAACTTCAAGGAGTTAGCTTTGCATTTAACCCCAGCCTGCCTGGAGCCCCCGTTATATGGAAACGTGGTTTTTCGTCTTCCTTGTCTGATTTCTATTCCCATTTTCTGGCTTTTGTTTTGATTATGTATCCGTTGGGGCATTCTGGGATATGTCGTTTGTGTCTTTTCTCTTGTGTCTCTTATATTTGTATTGTCCGGTGTGATAGTTGATTGGTGGTGCATTCTGGGACATGTAGTCTGGGCTTTTACTTGTTCCCGTGTGTCTCTTAAACTTGTCATTATATGGTCTGGTGTGATCATAGGCTCATCCCCCTCCCTCTTGTTTTGTTCCGTATTGGCCGCTATTAGTTCCGCATTACAGTGCACTATGTGTTTGAGTATAGCTCCTGTCATATGTGAACACGCTTTGTATTTTGGACGAAACACACAATAAGCCTTAGGACAACGTGTTCAAGTATCTCCAGTTTAAGCATATGTGCACAATATGACTCCTAACAACACAGTACACAAATACCCACGTTCAGGGACGTATAGTGATTCTGACCTTGGCAAATGATTGTTAATTTGTAATGTTGGTAACTTGTGACATTTGGCCTCATTACAACCCAGGCGGTAAGTTCCCTACTTTACCACCATGGTGTAAACTCCGTTTACACCATGGTGGATGGCGGATTTACTGCTCCATTCCAAGGTGAGTGGGGCGGTAAATCCCCATTCCCCATTTACCCTTCCCCATTCCCATTTTTGCCCCATAGGGCATAATGGGAGTGGGGAAGGCGCTAATTACGGCACCGTAAATTACGGTGCCGTAATTAGCACCAAGGCGGGTTAGCGCCTTGCATTTTAACGCCTGCTAAAAGCAGGCGTTAAAATGGTAATCTGGCGTTAAGGGTTAACGGTGCCGACGGCGCCGTTAAGCCCTTAACGCCTGGGTTGTAATGAGGCCCATTCACTGCCAAGAGATCCCATGACACACAACAGGCCCTTGGAGTATCTGAGGAAAGCCACTAAGTGTTCTCTTTGGTATTCTAATATCAGAGAGACCTGTTGTCCAGGAGCTTTCAATCGGCGGTAACACAACAAGCAACTGTGTTTGCTTTCAGCTTGTGCACAATGAGGCGGCTAAGAGAGAAGATATGGTATTAAGTGTGTTAGAGAAGTACATTACTGGTCCCCTTAGCACTCACAAATCTCATTGTCTTTAAAGGCTGCAGTGAGGTTGAGCATTTAGATATGTGGGAATTTTAGGAATTTGAGACAGAGCCATAAGGATTATGTTCCAGTGGCTTCGTCAAAGGGCCATATTCTCAGGTTACTCGGATTCCTTTGCAGTACTGCAGCCTATATTAAAGAAGAGGAAAAGAAAAAAGAAATTGCAATTTTCTGCAAACAATTTATACAATTGAACTATAAATCTCTTAAAGCAAAGACCAATGCAACCTAATCACCAATCACAAAATGATTCCATAAAATGTTGAAGGTGCAAGTTATAGAATTATGTATACATTTAACAAAAAACATTTTCATTAATTGATATGTCCGAGCACAATGTAGAGTTATGTGTTTTATAGTCTTGTGCTGATTGTGAACTTTGCATAGTAGGCATATGCGTTGTTCATAGTTCAACTTCCTTCTCATTCCCATAACTTATAAAGTAGGTAAAAGGTTAAAACAAAATTGCATATTCAAATACCTATATCTCGCATAGGGAATTCTGTGAAGCAAAGAGGGTTCCACGCCACATTGTTACTGTTTTTTTTAGCATTCTCCCTGTGCATGTCACAGATTTCTAACTGAGATTTTGTCCCGCACCAATTATAATCGCAAACTTTATTTTTAACTCTAGGCGGTCTGATCAGTGGGCTGCCAGTATGCACTCTTAACTCGGAAAACAATGTATCATTTTGCTTTCGAAACCTAGTGATCAGCTTTCCAGAATTATGTGATTCAATCGTTTTAAAGTCTACATATTTTAAAGTGGCATGAAAATGTTTGCTTATTTTTGCAGCGTCTTAGACAACGTACTGTTAAATCCAACTCATGTCGAAGTATCACCATAGGTACTGACGTGGGTGTATTTAAGATTTCTTCCAGATCAGCGCCTCCAATGATAGAAACCAATTCCAATTTGTATACTGTCTAAATTCTCATCCTTACAGTAGCCTTGTAAGACAGCAAACAAGAATATCTATTGTATACTTCATTTATGTTTTTCATTTGGGCAGTGATGGGGAGAGCTTGCAACCTTATCTTGGAAATCAGAGTTTACTCGTTGTTTTTAGTATAACATTGAAAACAAAAGTAGGTCAATTCCTTGACAATTCCCAATTTATTTGCAGCAATACTCCTGCAAAAATAGAAAGGTCTAATTAGCATATATTCCTACCATATGTGAGATATGTTGAAGACCAAAAGGAGTGTAATCAAATAGGATGATGTCATCAGCATAAACAAACCATTTGAATTGCAAGTGGCCTGATTTTACCAGAATCAGTGACTGAATAAATAAGATAAAAATGTCCCTAGGAAGTTCCTCACTCATATTTAATTCTAGCTTCATTTTTGTATTCCAATAGACCGTCATGAATAATTTTGATAACCCCTCTGGAATGCCCCAGGCCTTCACTTTAACCCAAAATGTCATTCTATTGACTCCATCAAAGGCAGCTAGCATGTTTAAACATTCCATAGACAAAGGTTAAATCCCTTTAATTAACGTTGGTCATGCAGAAACGTAAACATGTGTCCCTTAACAGTAGTGCTCATGCGGTTTTTGAAACCCAGTCTGAAACTTTGTTAATCTCCCGGAAGAAGTTGCCCAAGCCTGCAATTCTTTGTGAATTAGGGAGGCAAGTACCTTCCTGCTACTATCCAATAAGGTGATGGGGCAATAAGTATGCCAATCATGACCATTTTTGAATATAGGGACATAATAAGAAAAGTGCCCGGTGGTAGGTACTCTATGGAGTTGTGCTATCTGATTAAATAATATGCATATTATTTCTGCCCATACAGATGGATTTTGATTTAGAGTTACATTGCCTAATGTATGTGATGCAGGAGTTCTCAAATTCTTTAATTTTCGAATATGATCTTATATAGTGTTATATGAAAAGCTACCTGTCCCCTTTCTTTAAATTGTTTTCGGTCAATATGACACATTTCTATTTTAACAGATGTGTAAAGGGTACAAAATGAGGAAACCAGGCTTCTTCAGAAATTGGACTCGATAAGGCATGTAACTGCTTATCTGGGATTAAATTCATTTGTTTTGAAAATGAGGTGGTCTGATTACGCATCATGATGTTTGTTATAGCTTTGCTGTCCCATATAATCAAAAAATACTTTTGGCTGCTCAACCAAATTTTTATAATTTTGTCTTAATTTGGAGCTATTGACTACAAAAAGATCTCTCATAACAAAGAGATCATTTTGTGAAAGTGGCATCTTTTTCCTCAATTCCTGTTTTTTAAGTTGAATCTGTTTGTCAAATCTATGTAATGGTCTAGGCCTATTGAAAGCATGACCTTTATGAAAAGAGAAACCTTCAGTATGTTATCAAAGTTGGTTTTTACATGTGCATGTCTAAATAAATTGTTTTTGAAAATAAAGTTCTGATTTTGTGTAAAATTCCCACCAGAACGGCGGACCGTATTTCCTATTATCAGTTGTCTTATTTCTAATTGGAACATAGGCAAAGAGTAGAGTAATATCATAACAGGTCAGCTTA
Source organism: Ambystoma mexicanum (assembly GCF_040938575.1). Taxonomy (NCBI): domain Eukaryota; kingdom Metazoa; phylum Chordata; class Amphibia; order Caudata; family Ambystomatidae; genus Ambystoma; species Ambystoma mexicanum. Next base: position 443,890,843 of record NC_090924.1, on the reverse strand, counting down.
GTGCACAAATCAAACACACATTATCACTTTCTTCAGTAAAGATTACTCTCACGATTCACATTGGTAAAGTGAGAAAGAAATGTAAACATGATCCAAAAAGGAAGGTTTGCAGGCAGCCCCCTTCAATATTGCCATTTAGTTTTCTGAGATTCCAAGCACGCATACATTCTGACCAATTAGTTCATCATGGGTTGGGTTTGCCAACTGAGGCTTTTCCATGCATTCTCTTGATAGTGCAACCTTGATGATATATCAGGGCATTAACAATTAAGGCCCCCAGCTAATAAGATTTTGCTGGATACCCTTCCAAATACCAAGAGGGAAGGATACCATGTAATTAATTTAACAAGATGTTCTCATTTTGTTTGGTGGCGTTCCTGTAAACATTAACTAGAAGGAGATGCTCTGGCAATAATTGTGCTTTCAAAAAAGTGTCATGACCTATACACCGTCTGATAGAGTATCCAATTCTTTTATAGAAACACCTAAGGAGTGGCCTACTGTGGGAACCAATCTGCCTACAGTGCGACCGCAAAGGCCTTTTTGTGCCTTTTTGATGAAGATAGAAAAACCATTAATAAAGTGCGCAAAGAAAGAAAGTTTTCAGGATGTTAATATATTATGTGGTATATGTTGCTGTAATTTATGTGAAGCGAAAACAATTGATACAGTAGGACCACTATAAATCCTAAACCTACAGCTCCTTCTAGCAGTGACAACAGGCGAGTTATGCGAATTGGACCACTGTAACAGGCGAAGCAATGAGAATTGGCATTGTCTCTATGTATCCTAAGGGAACAGCTCCCTCTAGCGGTGACAACAGGCGAAGCGACTGCATCGGAAAAAACATACAGGGACAAACATACATCTGGCCTTCTATTATATTGTTAGATTAGATTAGATAGATTAGATTATTTCATAGTCTAATACAAGGGAAACCTTGTTGTTTGTCCAGAACATTTCTGTAACCCCTAGAATTCTAAGACGATTATTTTAGTAGTCTGTCTCTAAAAACATGACTTATCTGTGCTGTTGTTAGTCGAAGAATGCAGGATTGCTGGAAGCCATAACCAGTCTACCATAGTTCATTCACTTTCGGACCAGGATTTTCATAGCAGGGCTTGCAATGGCCTGTACTTCCTGTAACACGTTTAATTTCTAAATTCGGGGAGTAGGTACCTCGTAATAATTTACTCTGACCAAACATTTCGATCATGGCCTTTGGCAGAGAATAAACACTCTCGGTTTGGGAAATAAAATTGAACCCAATTGAAAGAAACAATTCCATTTCAACTATAATCATATTGTATGCCATGTTTGAATTAGCATGTAATACTACCAAATCTAGTCTATTACTATCAACAAACTCGACATGATTGATGTATGTCTGTGGATTCCATTTGTCTAAGAGAAGGACTGGTAGAAAGGAATCTGGCACCATTCAGTGACACAAAACCTAGATCTCCAAATAAGACTTCTAACCACAGACAAAGATCTCTTGAAGATAAGCCCAAGGGCCAAATTGATAGGGCGGAGTCTGAAAATTCAAATTTGAATAGTCTCTCAGTGCATATTAGTGTGTTTATACCTTTGATTCCTATTGATTTGCTCTGCAAGCCAGTTGGAGCATATTTCATAACAACCACATGACTCAAAGTCGCTTATTTATGAGGAAACTCTGTATTTAGTAGTGCAGGTTAACAGTACTGGATCTGTAAATTGGTAAATGTATTCCTTCCTTTAGTCAGTGCATGCCACACACATCGTGCCATCATTGCCTCACCAGCAAATCTCAATTTCCAAAATTGCACTTATATAAATTGATAATAAAATTAACAAGCTTTAAATTCGCCCCAGCAGTCAAAGAGGGTGAAAAACCTATCAAAAAAGTGAAATGTGGCAGAGAAACTATGTGACACATGATCTGGCAAAGCAAAGGAAAGACGGCAAAGGCAATCTTTAGCAAAGACGAAGTAAGCATGACCCTACCTTGGCAGATTATGCCCACGTCTCTCGAATGCTGGCAACTCTGGGTCTCAAAGATCTTGCCGCACTGCCACAAGGAGTGGTGCTCTCTCGTACAGTCCACCTTCGTCAGCAAGATCTCACCTGTTCCTTGGCCAAAATGTATTTGCGTATCTGCTGCCATCCCACAGTTCAGCTCCTGGCAGACAGTGTCGGCGTCAACCATTCCCCAGCCATCGCGGCAGACGGTCCCCGACTTTCCAAGGTACTTGACCTCCAGGCGCCCGGCACAGCGGCTGCCACCATCAACCAGACTGACATTCATGCTCTCTGTGTGACAACAGGAAAGAACCGTGAATGGTGATGAAAGGAGAAGGAATAGGCACAATGGGATTAGGGGGTGGAGGCAAAAATCCAGACAGTTTACACTCTATGTCATGCATGCACTGGCAAGAAAGGATCAGCATGATACAGTGCCTTGGCAGAGGGGTGCAGGGCATGTCTCCTCTAGTGCATCAGTGTTATGATAGGACAGCTAATTAAAGTGGAACAAGGGTGAGCGTGTGTACCCTGTAGAGCACACGTTTTAAGCCGGATGAAATGTTCTGGTTTAAAGGTCTGGATGTATTAAGGGATTGGCACCAGTCTCAGGGATCTTGGTGGCCCAGTGGATTGGCACCAAGGTACAGAGTCTTTCTCCTTTATAACACTGGGGGTTTATTAGGTCTGCAGTCGCAGTGGATTGACACGGAGTAGTATTCGCCGCTGGGCCCTGGATGGTTTGGGGGCCTGGCTTGGCACAGCAGCACATATCCTCTGCCTTCCCTTCCCACATCACCCTCTAGACTGCAGCTTTTATTGGGCTGAGTGACTTGGGTACAGAGCCCTTAACTTCTACCATACTCGCTCGTGGCAGCCACATATAGCTCATTGTGGTAGCACAGTATCCCCCTTAGGGTATTGGTTTCAAAGGATGGCCATGTAATGAGCTGTCTATTTGTAATGTTGCCTGCCGCATGCACTTCCTCTTAATGGCAGCCCCACCAGAAATACAAGCATTGGCAATTCCAACAGTTTGGGCTTTTGTGTAAGCACGGGAAAGGCATTTGCCAGGAACTGTGCAAAAATGGTGCGCATACCTGGGCACATAGAGCAGTGCCTGGCAAATGCTTAATACTTTCACTCGAGCCAAAACTGCTGGCTTTGTCAATGCTTGCTTTTAACAGGACATCTGTGAAGGAGATGCATAGTGCTTATAAATCAAGCTGTTGAGGGCAGACCTGGTTAAGACATGTTTAGTATACCTGCAGCGCCTTTACAGATCCAATTAAGTCAAGCCTGCCTTAGAAAAACATTGGCAGGCACTTTGTGCTCAAAGTCTGATCATAAGGCTTATAAACCTAGCTCAAAGAGATCCTAGGAGGATGTGTTTTGGACAGGGAGGGGCAGGAAGTGGGTGACACTAGCCATTTAGATTAACATGGCCATAGGCAGTCAATGGGTGTGTAAAATACCAAACAACCGCCATGCCCCAGTGAAACAACGCACCCTCAAGCCTAAACTTCAACAAAAAAACCCACTGAAAACAAGAAAAAACTTGGCAAAAGTCCTGCAGCACATCCGGCCCAGACCCGCTCGAGGAATTGTGTTTTACACGCAGACGACTGCCAAGGTCAACTACTAACAAAACACCACAGCCAAGACCAACAATGAAAGCAGAGCCCTCTTAAAGCCATCAAGCACTGCCTGACCCTTATCAAAAAAATCATCCGCCATCAACTGTTTCTTTATCAACAAGATCTGCATGATCCACCAACACATAGACATCAACGCCACAACTGATAGCACATTACACATCCCATCTCGCAAAACCACAACCACCTGGAACTTTTAAGACACTCAGTATGAAAGACCACACTGCCACCTTAACATCCATCAAGGCCACATCATACGCAGATTACATTCTTTCTGCCTCCATACTCAAGACCTCTCCAACTGAGGCACTCCTGCCTTACCTGACAATCATGAACAGCTTCCTAACTCAAGGCACCTTCCCCATGGCCCTCAAGACTTTACAAATCCTCCTGCATCTCAAGAATTGGACACTAGACCATGAGGCCTCTGCAACTACAGCCCCATCTTCCATTCCTAGGTAAGATCCACCAGAAAGCAGTAGCCACACAACTCCTTGCAGCCATCACCTTTTGTTTTGCTATATTCACCCCCACTGGCACTGATATGCCCAGATGTGGGACCCAAGCCTGTTTGGTATAGAGACCCAACCTACTCCTCGCTGATGACACCCAGGGAGGTGGAAACATGTCTGGGGATGCTTGTTGTCTCATGCAGAAGCGATGTGACCTAAAGTTTTGGACTGGACTGCCCCTTTTGGCGTTTGACCAAACCTGATTTGCATAAGTTCTTTCTCCTTTTCTGTAATGTCTTGGCTGGCTAGGAGGGTTTCCCAAAGCTGTGCCAGAGGTTGAGATTAATTCTAAACCTTCCAGCCATCAACCTTTGTTTTGCTATAGTTACACAACTCTTCCAACACATCGAAGCCAACAACCTCCTTCAGTCCTACCAATCTGGTTTCACACCCAGATGCAGACTAGAAATGGCTACCATCAAGGTGATTGACGATGCCCTTAAAATCCTTGATGATGGTCATCCTTGCCTCCTGGTTCTCCTTGACCTCTCAGCAGCATTCAACACGGTAGACCACCACACGCTTACTGACAATCTACATCAGCGCGATCGCCCTAAGCTGGTTCAAATCATACCTTGCTAATCGCCACCAGTTCGTACAAATGGATTCCTCCAAATTACCAACTCTACGCATCCTCTGTGGAGTCACGCAAGGATCCTTCCTCTCCCCTGTGATCTTTAGTCTTTGCATTGAACAGCTCAGCACCCTCCTCACTCGACACAACATCCATACCCACCAATTCGCAGATGTAGCTCTACCTCAAGATATCCACCATCCATCGAATATATCCAAAGACTCAAAGCCTTCCTAACATTGATCCAGTTGTGGATGTCCAGTGCTTACCTGAAGCTCAACCCCCTCAAGACTGAATTCCTACTGCTGGTCAACAACAACAAACACCCTGACATATGAACCTCAAGGAATTCTCACCCCAGCTGGCCACTTGTACCCAGTCCATTAGGTTTGATATTCATAGACACCTCTCATTCAAACATCACATAGCAAGAAAGAACCAAACAGCTTGGAATGTACTTTCTCTCCTATGGAAAATCAAGCCTTTCATCTCTGAAAAGAACTTCAGATTTGCCGTCCAAACATTTGGCCTCTCCTACCTGGATGGTGGCAACACTCTTCTTGAAGGCTTTCCGGTGACTACCCTTGAACCCCTGAGATGTGTCCTACATGCTGCAGCACGTCTCATCAAAGGGCTCTGCAAATTTGACCACATCACCCGACCCTCATCTAATTGCACTGGCTGCCGAAGCCCGCTTCATCTTTAAATCCTGCTGCATCATCTACCAGGCTGTCACCATGATGTCCCCAAACTACCTCACTGAGACCTACAATCCATAGGAAGTAAGGACATGTGCCGACTTGAACTCCGCCAGTGAGGGAAGGAAAGAACCAGAAGACAGGCCTTCTCTGTCTATACCCAAAGACTCTGGAACCACCTACCTGTCAACATCAGACCCGTCCCCTCACTTATACAGTTCTGGAAGGAGCTGAAGACCCTTCCCTTCAATAAATGGCTTCTACCTAACACCTAGGTCCACACACCTTCCACTCCCCACCATACCTGATCTGCTCCCCATTGTTTCCTCCCCTTATTGTTTGTAGATCCTTTGCTACCATCTGCCCGCCCGCCTCCTCCCCATTAGCTCCCTGTTCTCTGGTTTCTCTTACCATGTTCTTCCCCCTATGATTGTAAATCACTCTGTTGATTCACAATGGTAGGTCTGTGCTCAATAAATATAATAATAATAATAATAATAATAATAATAATAATAATAATAATAATAATAATAATGATAATAATAATAAACAAAACCTACAAACTTTATACCCTCCCCCCCCCACTATGCCATTTCTCTCTAGCTGTACTCTTATGCAATCGTTTCGGCTTACAGGTGGTGTTAAAACGCCAAATAATAGCCAAAACTATATTACTGCCAAAACATTGCATACATTGCCAGCAATTGTTTCAGTGGGATAAGATATTGATGGGGCTGGGGTAGGGCGCCCAAACGAGTCAAAAAACATAAATTGGAGGCAGGGCCCCAGAAGTCTAGTTTGCATACCTGACAGGAAAGGGAGAAAAATTTATTAAAAAAGATGTGTTAAATATAATAAATTCTTAACACTCGGATTTTAAAGAACTTACTTACTGGTATTCTGAAACCATAATATAAATAAATAGAAATAAATTAAAATAAATAATAGATATGACCCATTGCAATGAAGAGATTGGTTTAAGTAGCTGGTTGCTTATTGTCTAGAAACACAAGTGTAGCCCTGCTTTTCATTCATTCATTCAATAAAGCTTTATTCGGCGTAATAAACCCTAAAGTACATATAAAAAACAACTTTTCAATAGACCACAGCAGGAGGTATACTCACTGTAGAAATCGGTTCACCTACTTGAACAAGCCAAGCGGACATCCTTCCAGCAATTGTCGGTGTGCTGGCTGAACCCACACTGGCCGAGGAAGATGTCCTCGTCGGTGCAACTGACGTCACTCATGGTGAAATCCAGGCTGGACGTCACCTCGTGCGATATCGTCGGAAAGAAGGCAAAGTCGCCGCAGCCAGTTTCCTGGCACACCATCTCAGCGTTCTTCCGTTTCCACTCATTGCCTCTGTTGCACACTTTCCCCCAGGATCCACTGTGGAACACCTCCACAATCCCAGCACATCCATGGCTTAGTCTCACTGTCACATTCCCTGCAAGAGAGCCAACATTGCTTGATTATTTATTTACACTGTGTTTTGGCAGGTATGGTTCTGGTCACCACAACATTAGGACTGCACTTCTGCTGTTCCTGTTCCGGGTCTGTGACTGACTGGTGCACTCAGTGACATTAGCTGGGATTGGGGCCACACCTGGCACATCTAACTGTACACTTCATTATGTTATGTTATGTTAAAGGTTCTTGCATCGTGCACTGTTGCCATCTAAATGGTCTCTTGGTGCTCTAGTGAATCTGCAATGCAAGGAGCGTGGCATGGCTTGTTAGTCGGATTGAGCAGGAGAAGAGCAAGTAAGCTTTGTTTTTTCTACACGTTTTTTCTACATGTGCTAAAAGTTTAAAATAAACTATTGCACAATAATAAAACATTTTTTAAAAAGAGAGCTTTCATGTGCTGTTGGCAGCTTCAGTTCAGAGAAACTGGTCACTGAGCGTAGGTGCATTTTCGGTTGGTAACCGTCATGTGGTGCTGAGGTGAGATGGTGTATGGAATTGTTTTCTTGACGGGGTGTTGTGAAGTGGGTGCGGTTTGTGTTTAGTTCAGAGTTTGAGAGGGCGTATGCAGCGAGGTGAGTTTTTTTTACGGTTAGTTGGTGGCAATACTTATCCTACCCTCGGCATTACCCCGACTTAGGTTAAATGCAGACTTTGGCTATTTTAGAGAATTAGACTAAATGCAAACTTTGGCTACTTTGGACAATTGGCTAGATGCAAACCTTGGCTAGCTTACACACTTATGCTGAATACAAACTTTGTATGCCTTAATACTTAAACTAAATGCAAACTCTGCTTACCTTACACACTTAAGCAAAATGCAAACATTGGCTGTCTTGGACAATTGGCTAAGTGCAAACTTTGGGTGCAAAAATATGACTACCTCACACGGTTAGGGTAATTGCTAAATATGACCACCTTGTGCAATTACGTTAGATGTCTGTAGATATATGACAATAGGTAGTAGGAATGGTGGGGATTTACTGGAGTACAGTAATGGCGGGACTCCCCACCCAGACCACACTTACCTTATCAGTTGCTGTAGGTTGACTGCGTTAGGCGTCCCAGGCGAACACGGAAAAACACAGAGCTGCTTGGTCGCGAGCTGCCCTTTGTCTTGTGGCCCTTAGCCGGCTGCACAGGCAGGCTGCCCTGGGAATTCATCTGATGAAGGGACCTTTCGGTCACGTGGTACAGCAGGCAGGCCAATCTGCTTCAGCTGCAATGGAGGAGGCTTGGCTTCGGGTGGAGGGGTTGTGGGGGCCTTGCCAGGCACTGTGAGGGTGCAAAGGTTATAGAAAATAAGCTCCCAGGTGGAGCGCTGACCCCTAGGTCAGCTGCATGCTCAGGAGAGCCGTGCACAAAGTGCAAGGACTGCCCCTGGTGCAAGGGGAACACCAGGAAACTATCACAGACCTTCCGGTCATGTGGTACAGCTGGCAGGCCAATCCACTTCAGCTGCGATGGAGGGAGCTTGGGTTATGGTGGAGGGGGTGGTGGGGGCATTGCCAGGAGCTGTGAGGTCGCAAACGTTATACAAATAGGCTCCCAGGTGGAGTGCTTACCCCCGGGTCAGCTACCCGCTCATGAGAGCCGTGCAGTATGTTAGTGGTGTGGTAAAGGTAAACATACGTGGTGATTTAAATCCCTCCTAATTATGAGGTGGTATTGCATCAGACATTTTCTGCATATTTTAGAAACTACTACAATGGCTAAATAGCTCATGACTATGCCATGTGTTGTTGTTACGCATACAATGTGGGAATATCCTATGCATGCCAACTCAAAGTTAAGTAGCATTAAAAAACATAAGAACAGGTTGTTTGTAAAATACCACATCTTCTGACCACTAAAAGGGGACTGTGCTGTGCTGCTGTCCTCTAGTGTATCTATTCTCCCTTGGGCATCTGCCCACGCTGTGCTCTCCCTAGCCCAGGGGTCAGCTGGCTGCGGCTGTCCAGATGTTTTGGGTAACAGCACCCATGATCCAACGCCATTGATTATTCTGGTGTTTAGGGCTGATGGGAGCCAAAACATTTGGCGAGCCACAAAGGTTGCAGACCCGTGCCTAGTTACTGTATTGTACGGGACATTGGTCAATGCCGTAATCTGACTAATTGGCAGGTGTCACTGTTGCACTGGTATCTACCTCCATCCCCACCAGACATGACTAGGAGTGGGGGAAGGAGGAACATAAGGGACCATACCAAGCACCTTATTGCTTCTGGGTTCCTCTGCAAATTGTGGCAGAGCACTGTACATCAAGCTTAGAAGTCAGCCTCTGGACTACCATTGACAGTGCTGGACTGGCCCACCGGGACACCGGGACTTTCCCCGGTGGGCCTCGAGGCATAGGGCCTCTTTTTCTGCTTGGTGGAAGGATACATAATGGGAACATCATCCATGATCCAGCCCAGCCTGGGTGGTTTGACATCAGCAGGCTGCTTTCTTTCTCCCCGGGACATGCCAGCTGTGTGAATCACGTCTGCGCATAAGGGTTGCTGCCTGGGGCCAGGCAAGAAGCAAACCACACGTGCCCTGAAAGGACTAACTTCGGGACTTATGACTCGCGCTTTATGCCCAGTCCTCTTAGCAGGGAAGGACTTTGTAAGTGCTACAAAATTAAAAGGCAGCGTCAGACAGAGACCATCAGGGGGCGCAGCAAGCCACCTGGCTGGTTAATCTGTCCGGTCCCCTGTTCAGGAGCATTTTAAGCCCTTCCTGGGCTTTCTACATGGTCTGTGAGTGGAGTTTTGCCTTTGTATTGAAGGTGTGCCGTGTGCGGCCTCTGTGTGCACTGCCAAGCCAGGAAACGGATTTCAGTCGATGGAGATTTCATTGTGGAGGCCTGGCCGGTGGATGCAGAGCGAGATCCATGCAGCCGAGGACAGGGCCGCAGTATGGATACAGCGATATACCGCCTCCGAGCTTATCTAGCTATCACATCGTAAAAGTTTGTGTGCGACGTAGATTGGGAAGTCAATAATTGGGCTTCGTTTACAGGTAAGAGCTGAAGCCCCAGACAGGGGCTCCACAGAGAGGCGATACCTTGGCCCTGTGTGAGAGTGTGTGGTTTGCTCGCCTTTGGACTCTTCCAACGTGAGTTCTCCCCAGTAGATGGATTTTCATAGCGTCAACACATGTAGCGCCCCAGCGAAGTGCCAGTCATTTTGAAATATACATGATTGTCATTGCAGAACCTTGCATTGTCACGAAAGGCTCAGAGGCGACCCCTCCTATAGGCTGACCATCAGCTTGCTTCTTATAGGTGACAAAGGATTTAAATTGTTTTCATCATTACGGTGTGCAGATCTCCAATACAGTGGTTTTCCTGGACACACTTTTGCATTTACAGTGCAACAGTTTGTTTTTTCATGCGTTTGTGCCTTTCGGTCACACTGGGAATCTTGCTTTTTTTTCAGAGCTCTATTGTTTGACATACCAGGTTTGTTTGCAATTATTTAATCTAGTGGACTAACCGGTCACCTGCGCCACTACCTTAAAACCTGATGCACTATATAATAACAATAGTTAGTATTCTAGATTCAGACAGAATTTATGGTGTTGTACGCTTTGTTTGGACAGCCAGCTAACATGTGTTTTGACCTTGGCAAGGAGCAAGACTTGGGGTTTAAAGGGCTGGCGATTAGGGCGATAACCAGCAACTTTTTGACATACTCTACAGGGGCAAGGAATTGGGCCACGCGTTTCAATTGGCAGTGGGAGGCAGCGAACAAAAGGCAATTGGAAACCATTGGGATGGAAAGCAAAGTGATTGTCCGAGAAGGCCTAGGTACTTTCAACTGTAGTCAAGTGGAAGGGGCCCCATGTTGGCAGTTATTGGCCTGGTGCCACTGCGCAATATTCTTGCGTGGATGATTTACTGTGTACAGGCAAGAGTCTTCACATGGAGCGTTGTGTTCTGTGCAGGGAATTACAATTCGGGAGTGTGCGGCATGCAATGCACCGATTTGTCTGCTGTGTACCATGTGAGCATGAGTCACTGGGCTGTGGTGACTGATGGAGTGAGTAATGTAATTACCCACTAGAGTGGACCTAGCATCTGTGCACATCTTTTGTATGCTGAGTTGTCTGACTTAGTAAATAGTTATGTTTGTGCTAGGCCTAACTTGCAGCTACTTGACATCACTGTCCTCTCTCGCTGCTTTTGTAGTTGGTGAAATGATATAGCATTTATAACGCGCCTATACACAAGTGTTTCAAGGCGCGACGAGGCAAGGGAGGGGGAACAGAGGGAAGACAGACAACGATCCTACTAGGCCAGGTGTCATTCAGATCGCGCAAGTGCATGGGAAGGGGAAGGAGGAAAGCGCAGCGGGGGAGGTGGGAGTGGACAGTGCAATACATGGGATAATAAGATAAATAAACAAAGTAAAAGTGTGGCCAGCAGGTGGCAAGTGCAAGGGTAAGTGCAGACATCGGGTGTCAAGTGCTGGTAGTGGGACTGTAGGGATACAGAAAAACAGCCCCAAAGTGTGGGGTTGCCAGTAAGGCAGTGCAGGAGTGCGACTGGCGGGGTAGGGGGCCTGGGCCCAAGATCAGAGGGTGGACAGGTAACCAGTGCAGTTTCAGTATCAGCCAGGAAGTCAGCAGGGGAGAGGAGGAGAACAAGCAGAAGCAAAGTGAAAGGTTTTGAGGTGCTTCTGGAACCAGAGTTGATTCACCTCAAGTTTCAGGGAGGCAGGGAGGCTGTTCCAGAGGGAGGCCCCAGCCGAAGAAAGATCTACCACCAACTTGTTGCTTGGAGAAGTGTCTGACCCTGAGGGAGTTGGAGGCGGATGAGGGGAGAGCTCAAGAAGGAAGATAGAGTTGAAGACATTGAGCCCCCAGAAGACCTTATGGACAATACAGAGGGTTTTGAACTTAATCCTCACAGCCACTGGGAGCCAATGCAGAGATTTCAGTCCTGGAGAGATACGATCTCTGGGCTTGAGGCCAAGGACAAGTCTCGCAGTCCTGTTCTGGATGAGTTGCAGAGGGCGGAGAGTAGAAGCAGGCAGATTTAGAAAGAGGCTGTTGCAATAGTCCAGTCTTGAGAGAAATAGAGCTCTGGAGACAGTGAGCTTCTGGGGGAAGGAGAGGCAAGGAAGAATGCGTCTGAGGAGGTGCAGCTGGTAGTGACACTTCTTAGAGACGTCAGATATGTGAGGAGAGAAGGAGAGTGTGGAGTCGAAGATGACACCAAGGTTTTTGGCCTCACAGGTGGGAGCAGGCTAAATATAGAAAAGGGCAGAATAGAGTGGACTTGAAGCTACGACCACAAACCAGGATGTCCTGTGTGACAGTCTGCCAAAACATTAATTTCTTGTAATGAAAAATGTAGCTATTGTTCGAATGTGGGGTTTGTGGTCAGCAAGCTCTGACATTTTGTGCCGTCCACCTGCTGGGAGGCGAGAGCGACTTCGTATTGGTCCTTTTGACTCATCACCTTGCTTTGTGCATCTGACCTTGCTACACCACTCGTTCCACCGGAGGTCGAGCAGCTTTGGACTTTTCCCGCTAGTGACAAAATGACTACTGCCCTGCAGAAGTACAAGGATGAGTAGTGTCTAGCCCGTCTACTCAGTCCTCTCACTTCTACAAAACAAAAGTGATCCCAATCAAAATGGTGAAATGGCACATGTAAGAAATACACCCCTTTTGCCGCATGCATGGTGCTAAATGAGGCCCCAAACTCTCAATATGGCTTTTACCTTACCCAAAAGTGCAACATGCAAACACAGTATCATTCGCGAAGTGGAGCCAGCGAAAAGCGAACCACTATGGTTGAAGGCACAGGTGCCGAACCACTCTTTGTCGGAACATTGTGGGCACTACATTGGCATGACTCACTAATCTCATACCAAGTCAACCTTTTTTGTTAGTTTTGGCTAAAGTGCCACCTATAAGCTGAAACTATTGCATTAGAGTACAGCTAGGGAGAAATAGCATGTGAGGCGGGACACAAAGCTTGTGCATGTTGTTTGGTTATTTACCCACCCATTGACTGCCCATGGCTGTGGTAATCCCTATGGCCATGTCTACCTGCTTTCTGCCCCTCTCCACCCAAAAGACGTCCTCCTAGGATGTATTTGAGCTAGCTTTGTGAAGCCTTAACATCAAACTGCGTGCCTAACGTGCCTGCCAGTGTTTTCTCAAAGCAGTCTTCTGAGAGTTAATGAATTTATTGGAACTGTAAAAACGCTACTGGTGAAATAAAAAGTACTATGCCTGTCCTTCACTGAAGTCCTGTGAAAAACAAGCATTGGTAAAGACAACTGTTTGAGCTTGAGTATCAATATTAGGCATTCACCAGACCGTGCTATTATATGCCGAGGTACTCTCATCAATTGGCAGCTGCTACTATCAATGGACAGTTGGTACCACTACGGAAGTGCCTGGCAAATGCCTTTCCCATGCCTACACAAAAGCCAAAACTGATGGAATTGCCAATGCTCGTTTAAGAATGTCTTTTATCTGTGTGCAATTCCCAGCCCAGGAATAGGGTGAAATGGGTTATGGATGCATGTTGTCTGGGCACCTTTAATACCAGAAGAATTCTATTTTCTTATCTGCAAAATGTGTAATGTCCCAGGTCCCTCTATCATTGAAGACCTACATTAAGAGATCATGAACTTATTTAAGACAGACTTTTTAATCCATATAACTTAAAACATGCTTTAAATGCACTGATTTTGACTAACTTTATTCAAAGTTTTCTTGGAGGATACTCCCAATACCCTCATAGAAGGGTTGGGCTCACACGCTGTGCTCCCTCGTGCAGCAGAATATGGGGCCACTTTGAAAAAAAATTCCAGGGCCACTTTTCGTTCCCAGTCCGGCCCTGAGCATTGATGTTTTTGTCACTTAGCTATTGTATTCGTTCACGGGCGGCTTTCGACAATTTCAATAGATTCAACACCAGGGCTTGGTGTGGCATGGGTAAGAAAACCTCAGCTACAGAATATTTGGAAGATATTATGACCGTAAGTGAGCAAATGTGGGCCCTCTCACCCTCTAACCGAGCGAGTCAATAAAACAATGTTATGCAAAAGAGAGCCATTCCCTACGTGGTAGGGCTAGTCTGTTTAAAAGCCTATGCACCAAGGAGTGCTTGCCCCATTCCAAAGAACCTACAGAGAGGTCCCTTTCTCTATGTATGATGTATTCTTAATAGAGAAGTAGTTGTGCTCCCCATTGAAAACCTCCACCGAACAATCTCTCTACTATCCTTAAAGGTCCTCTGATTAGAAGTACCTATATTGGGTGTGGTTGCACGCCGGAGAAGATGGCTGTGTAGCCGCGCCGCTCCTTCCCACTGATTTTTTCTCACGGCGTTAAGTTTATTTACTTTTGATCTTTTTCCTACCATTTGCCTGCGGGAAGCATCAGGATTGTCACGTGAATCTTTGTTCACGCTCCAGCACTGCTCTGCCCTTCTGGGGCTCTGTCCGTGCTCTGAAGCCATCACACCGACTGCTGCCCCCTGCTGGATCTGCCCCTCGTGAGGAGACACTCGGCGTCACCTCTTTGGTGACGTGCCGGTCTTGGCCTGTGCAGCACCTCCCGTTCAGCGGGAGATTGCACACGCAATCTTCCATCTTTTTTTATCACGTTATACTCTCGTTACTATCCAAGTAAAGGCTATACTGGTTACTGGTCATTTGTAGCGCTGATTCCTTTAGTGGGCCACCTCTCCTCACAACATGACAACGCATGGAAGTGGCATTATCCAATGAATTGCTTTTTCTCCTTTACTTCCAACAATTTATCTTTGCCTCAACCATCGGAAAAGACTATTTATGGTAATTTGTCAACCTCTATTTACTTTAAAGATATTTACCTTGTTACGCAACAGTCTACAAATGCGCTAGTATCCCAATCTATGTAACTGGATGTGCTGTGGAACTTCATAATTCTATATACTGCTTCTTCTACCAGCTACTTCGTAATTTGCTCAAACTGATTCCCATATTAACCTGCGCTACAGTTAATTCAGTTGTGTGAGTGCTGGGGCTCTGTGCCTTATTCAACATTTCTATTGGTGGTTCTGTGTTATGTATCTCCATCTTTGGTTTGCTCCTTATTATTTTCTGCCTTTCCATTTGGTCTCCATAATTGGAGGTAGGTGGTAAGCATAATATGGATATAATAATAATTGCAAACTATAAAATATTACCCCTCAACAACTGACCACCCAGTGCATTCACTAAACTGAGTACATCATCTCATATCATCTCAAAGGTGGTTCTCAAACTCTGGGCAGACGTACTACTACCATTCTACTGAACTTTGGCCTTTAGTTTTCTTCTTCATTAACCTCGTCTGGCCTCTAAACTCAAGCACCTTTGTCTTTGTGTATTCATTGTGTTCATTAATCTGCCATCAACTGTTGCTATTATGGCCTGGGGCCGAAATACCTTCAACTCTCTCTTCCCAAATATCTTCCTTCTCGAGCTCTTCGCTCATCCGCCTCCAACTCCCTCAGGGTCAGCACCTTTTCTAAGCAACGAGTTGGTGGTAGAGCTTTCTCTCTGGCAGGGGCCTCCCTATGGAACAGCCTTCCGGCCTCCCTGAAACTTGAGGAGAACCACCTCCGGTTCCGGAAGCACCTCAAAACATTCCTCTTTGCTTCTGCTTTCTCTCCCCTGCTGAATTCCTGGCTGATACTGCACTGGTTACCTTTCTGAACTCGGGCCCTGGGCCCGCCAGTCGCACACCTGCACTGCCCCCCTGGCAACTCCTGCACTTGGGGACTGTTTTCTGTCTCCCTACAGTCCCCCTACCAGCACTTTTGTCTGCACTTACCTTGCACTTGCCACCATATAGCCGTTTTTATTTATCTTATTTATTCTACTAGCCCATGTACTGCACTTTCCCCTCTCCCCTCTCCCTTCCCCCTCACACTTTTCCCTTCACCCCTTCCCTTGCGCGATCTGAATGACACATGGACTAGTAAGATCGTTGTCTGTCATCCCTTTTTGTTCCCCCTCCCTTGCCTCGTCGCGCCATTGTCCACCCTTGTTTGTCCTTTGTTTTGTGGGGACCCACTGGTTTAGGTAGTGTCTCTGTGTTACAGCAAAGTCTTGACCATGTATCTGCTACTCAGCGATATTCCTCTTTCTGTGTCTTTGACACCAAATGTGAGCATGTCTTGTAGTCCTTTTTCAGTTTTTGTGACTGATACAATAGTGAGCGTCTACAGCAGAGGCAAGATCATTTATTTGCTACTTAGCGGTAGTCCTTCTGTTGTTGTCTGAGCACGTTTTATAGTCCTTTTTCAGTTGTTGTGAGTGAGGCACTAGCGTACGCATTAATATGGCGTATTCAGGACTGTGGTGAACTGCTATGACGGTGTTGTGGGTCCGGTGAAAGGAATCCAGTTCCAGTTACGCTGTGTTCTCGGAGTCGACTGGAAGTAAGAGCCATGGCTCCGAGACGGCTTTTGATCTGTGTCCAAGTTAAGAGGCACGGACACAGCTATGTGCTTTTGTGGGAGTATTTTCTCTATTTTCTCTATTCTCTGTGATAACGAGCGAGTGGATTTGTTTTCTCTTTTTCTCCACTGCTTTTCAGAAATGAGGCAATGCCGCCAGCTCCATTGGGTCTCATGAGAGTGTTCATGTTGCAATTTAGAGATTGGCTCCGTAGTGAAGATTAAAGGTAATAAGTGTTCATTGTCAGTACCCTGTAAAAAGGTGATGGGCCAGTTATTGGGTGTGACCACGGTGCACACTGTCTGTGTGTGTGTCAATGTGCTATTATGGGAGCACGTGGTGATATACTCTGAGTTGTTAGGTTGTAACTACGGTTGACTACGGTGCACATTGACTATTGTCTGTGTGTGTGTCAATGTGCTATTATGGGAACACGCAGTGATATACTCTGATTTGTTAGGATGTAGCAACTGTGAGTAGGTGGTGCTTTGATAGTGATTAGATGTTATGTTTGTATTTTGGTGTGCAGGTTTCGGAACCAGGAGGGTGACTTGGAGTACCCATTTATGAAAAAACTTGATTCTAGGAGTTTTTCTGCTATTGGATGGGACAGTGTCCCTAGCGCTACTTACTATCACTCATTGAGGTATAGTAGTTTGTTGCTTCTTTGAGGGGAGGGTCCAATTTGGGCCTTTCCCTAACCTTTTTTGGACAGTATTTGTAATGTCCATAGGGTGACTATGGATAATTATAATCCTTTGGCTCACTGTCTGATGTGTTGGTGTTGGTTATCTTCCTATATAGGTGACTCCTTTGTTGGATTACCTTACCCTTTGACTCAGGATCACATGGTGGTGAAAACGTATGCAAAAAGGTTCTCTCCCCTGAAGAAAGTTCCAGCATTTGGAAGCCTGAAGAACTGAAATATGTTGGGATATGTTGTTAATCGACACGTTGATTAATGTTTAGTGGATGTTAATTGTCATGTGTCTGTAAATTTTGGAATGTTGTAAACATTGTGGTATATTTCATCCCATTAGACTGGTGTTATACCCACCGTGTGGGTTATTATCTTGGATTTCATAGTGTGTTTTAAAACAAGTTGTTTTAACAATTTTTATCAAATTTTGAATATAAAAATTAAAATGATTTAATTTATAAATTCGTGTGACACACCAAGTCCATTCTTTCAGGACTAATAAGTAGGGGTGATTACTACTGATCATCTTCATTTAGACAGATGAGTAATGGAATAGACTAAAGGGCATGTACCTATTCTCCTTTGTGTATATATATTTAGGGTTAGCCTCGGACAGTGGAGTTAGGTTTCCTATGGGGCATCAGTGATCTTATGTATACCGGATGTATTTTCAACTGCCATAGTCCAGGCCTTACCCCCTCACAGACCTGAAGACTGTGCCATAGATACAGATCCCTCAGCAGTGATTCCCTTCGGCAGAATGTTCATCCTTTCCGAACCAGAGAAAAAGGCCCTCCGAGAATACCTGGATACCAACCTTGAAAACGGCACCATAAGACCCTCAAAATGTCCAGCGGGTGCTTCGTTGTTCTTTGTTCCCAAGAAGGACACCAAGGAACGCAGACCTTGCCTCGACTATCGTGGCTTAAATCAATGCACCCTCAAAGATCGGTACCCACTGCCCCTGAACTCGGATATCCTGGAAGCTGTGAGAGGCGCCGTATTATTCACGAAGTTGGATCTCCGGGGTTCCTATAATTTGATCCGTGTCCGGGAAGGAGACAAATGGAAAACAGCCTTTAGAACACCCTTTGGTCACTATGAATATCTAGTCATGCCTTTTGGACTAGCTAATGCCCCCATAGTTTTCCACCGTTTTATGCATAGGGTGTTTTTTGACATGTTATTCCTCTTCGTCATTGTCTATCTGGATGACATATTGATCTTTTCCAAGGATCCTCTAAAGCATGAAGAACATCTAAAGGCAGTATTACAATGACTCCGTGAACACAAACTTTTAGCCAAACCCGAAAAAATTCTTGTTTCACGTTACTTCTGTTCACTACCTAGGATTCATCCTTAGCCCAGAAGGAATTAGTGTGGACCCTTCAAAGGTAAATACCATACTGGCATGGCCCGCTCCCACGTCTGTGAAACAAGTTCAATCCTTCCTGGGGCTTGCCAACTTCTACCGGAAGTTCATTTCTACCTTTTCCGAGATCGTTCAGCTGATCGTTGCCCTCTTGAAGAAAGACACCCCCTTTATCTGGTCTACACCGCAAGATAAGGCATTCCAACATTTAAAGACAGAGTTCACGCAAGCCCCCATTTGGCCCAACACGAAATAAATCGGCCATTCCTAGTGGAAACGGATGCCTCTAACTACGCCATAGGAGCGGTCTTGAAGCAGGAACTTGAGGATAAACTGGAACACCCCATTGCTTACCTCTCACGAACCCTGACTCCCAGTGAGACACATTACTCCGTCCTGGAAAAGGAACTGTTAGCCATCCGCCAAGCCTTCACTGAATGGCGACATCTACTTCTGGGTGCTAAAAATCCAGTTCAGGTCCGTACGGACCATCGGAATCTTCAAATTCAACAGTCGTTGGAGTGCAGGAACAGTCGTCAGGTGCGTTGGGCCTACTTCTTTGCCCGGGCCATATTCCAAATCACTCATGTTCCCGGATCACAAAACCTGATTGATGACGCCTTATCTCAACTTCCTGACTATGTAACTACTGAAGACAGGGCCTATCCAAGATGCTTCCCCACACGATCTTTGTTGCTCAAGCAGTCAACCTCCTGGAAGAAATTCGAGTGCAAACCCAATTCTCTGACCTCTGGAAGGATATTTCAAGGAAGAATCCATGGAACCTAAGAGTTAAGGAAGGATATTTTTTCAAGCACAATGCACTGGTCATTCCTACACAGAAATTACAACAAAGAATAATAAACTTCTGTCATGATACCCTTCACTCCGGGCATCGTGGCATAACCAACACCCTCTGTCTCATGCAAAGACAGTTTTGGTGGCCTGGGATGAAGACCAACGTACAGCAGTACATCAAAGCTTGTACTATCTGCAGTCAAAATAAACATGATAACAAGAGACCGGCGGGTTTTCTAATGCAACGTACACTGCCAACAAGGCCATGGGAATTCATTGTTACAGACTTCATTGTGGAATTACCACCTTCTCGAGGATACACGACCATCATGGTTATCATAGACTTGTTCACTCATATGGCTCATTTTACACCTCTGTGTAAGCTACCATTCTCGTCCGAGCTTGCTGGAATCTTCCTGGAACACATATCCCGTTTACATGGACTTCCTTCCAAGATCATATCTGATCGAGGAGCTCAATACGTCTCTCAATTCTGGAAACATCTCTGTCGCATTTTGGGAATCCAACGCGCCCTCTCATCTGGTCATCATCCCCAAACCAATGGGACGACAGAACGTGGTAATCAGACCCTGGAGCAGTGTCTTCGATGTTTCGCCACCAAGGTTCAGGATGACTGGTCGCTCCTGATACCCGTGGCTGAATTCGCCTACAACAATTCTGATCATTCAGCACTTAAGACCAGTCCCTTTTATTGTAGCCAAGGTTTACATCCATCGGTTCTACCCTCTGTTCTCCCTCATACTACACCAGTACCTACTGTCGACTCCTGGATAGAAACCCTCATCAACGTACACCAGGAGGCCAAAGAAAACTTAGAGAACACAGACTAAGAGGTATGCGGATTCCAAAAGAAGACCAGGTCCTTCTTATGCAATTGGTGATCAAGTCTGGTTGTCCTCGAAATTACTACCCCGACATCTATGACCAAACAAGTTGGCCCCTCGGTACTATGATCCATTTCCCATCAAGGAAATTATCAATCCAGTTTCATACCGGATCAGACTACCAGACTCCTGGAAGAAAATTCACCCAGTATTTCACACATCCTTATTAAAACCCTACACCCAATCCTCCCGGAAATCCTGCCAACCTCCTCCTCTGCTGGTCGACAACCAATTGGAATATGAAGTATCCCGATATGTGACTCCAGGTATAAACGGGGTCAGCTTCAATACCTGGTTGAATGGAAAGGATATCCTCCTGGTGAAAGAACCTGGGAACCACTTTCTAATCTCAAGGCCCCTCGACTGCTCAGAAGATTTCACCTTATACACCCGGGCAAACCCAGAGGAACGGGTCTTCGGAGGAGGCATGCTGTCATGAACAACCTGACGTGTGCTCCATAGCTCACGGTATTGTTTTCCTTGCTTCTTTCCAACCAACCCCATTCCTAGTCCCTTTCCTTCCTTTCTTGATTCCTGGACTCGTGTGCTAGCAGCGCACGCTGTAAATTTCCCGGATTCCTGGATCTTTGTATCCCGGAACTTTGAACGCTCACTGGAGTTGGAAGAGACTCGTGCAGCCTTATTCAAGACTCGATCCATCCACAAGAAGGCATCGATCAAGAAATCCAGCAAAGTTCGAACTCAGGTGAGAAGGGGGGGACTCCTTGACAGTTTCATGGAATATTAAAGGCTGCAATAATCCTACTAAAAGAAAAAAGGTTCTATCTCACCTTAATAAATTCAATCCATCTGTAGCTTGCATACAAGAAACACATCTATCTAGCAAAAAAGCAATGAAACTTAAATCCCTTTGGGTCAAAGACGTCATTTCCAGTCTGGCTGTTACCAAGAAAAATGGAGTGGCCATATTAATTAGTAAAAAACTACCTTTCAAATTCCTAGACCAGGGTGCTGATATCAATGGGAGATGCGCATGAGTTAAACTCTTGATTGAATCTACACATATTTCCATTCTCAACATCTATGGTCCTACTCTAACTGATCCCAATTTCTGGATCTCTGTCAAACAAATGATACTCAAAAATAGCTTTACCAATTTAATGATGTGTGGTGATGTTAATCAGATCATTGACCCGTTCCTTGATCGGAAATCCAGTTGTGTGTTTAAATCTTCCAAGTCTCATAAGTCCTTTTGGGATGTATAGCTGAAAATGCTCCCATCCTACACAACTTAACTATACTTTCCACTCTTCCCCTCAGAACACACTCTCACGCCTAGACTATATTTTCTTTACTAAAGCCCTTACAGGTTCCATTATTGACTCTAAGATTTTCAACATTATTATTTCCGATCATGCCCCGCTATGTACTTCCTTCAGTCGCTCTGATGTTAACAAGATCTCATCTTGCTAGAGACTTAACAACTTCTTACTACAATACCCTCGCTTCCTTCAATCCATTCATTCATTCACTCAACAATTTTATGCTGACAATCAAAATGGTGACACTTCTATTGTGAACAATTGGGATGCGTTCAAGGCTGCACTAAGAGGACATATAATGGCCTACTCAGGGAAAAGAAATGCATTGCGCAAAAAACATTTGGATGCCCTTTACTCACACCTCACTCTAGCTGAGCAACAGTATTATCACAATTCGAATCCAGAAAATATCTGTCAAGTCATGGCCTTACGCTTCAAAATCAATAATGAAATCACTGATCTAGCCGCAGGGACCATTTATTGGATCAAACATCCAATAAAGCCGGCAAAGCGCTAGCCTCTTACTTGAAAACGAAAAAAGAAAATCTTTATATTTCCCACATTAAGGATACATCTGGCATCTCTCATAATAAACCCAATGAGATTCTAAAATATTTTAAGAAATTCTATAAGATTGATGTACTTCAGACAACTCTATTTCGAATAACAATATTCTTTCATTTCTCAACAATATTAACAGATCCTCATACCCTCATAGTGATCTTTCCCACTTAGATGATGATATTACTCTTCCTAAGAATACCCGACCCATTAAGGGTTTGAGTAGAGGAAAAGCCCCTGGTCCAGATGGCCTCTCTGCTGAATTTTATGACAGTCTTGTTCTGTCCCTTATACTCAAACTTAAAACTCTATTTTCCTACTTTATATCTCAGAAATCTTCATTGGGTTCATTCTCCGAAGCCCTACTCATATTATTTCCCAAACCAGATAAAGACCCATCATTTCCTAGTAACTATCAACCTATTTCCCTCATTAATGTCGAGAGCAAAATCTTTGCAAAGATTTTTGCCAACAGAATAGAATCCTCTCTTCCTACCCTGATCAAAGCAGACCAAGTTGTTTATGTCAAAGGACGCAACATCTCCTCCAATGCAAGACTTCTGCTGAATGCCATTCAACTAGCAGCAAAAGATAAAAAAGATAAACAAGGTTATGCGGCTATTGCAATAGATGCAGAACAAGCTTTCGACCGTGTCAATTGGCACTATACGTTCCAAGCCTTACAATGGCATGGTTGTGGTGATAAGTTTATTTCCCGGGTTAACAACATCTGCCACATACAAAGAATGCAAATGTGTGTGGCAAATAATCTAAATTCTATTCCTTAGTACAATGCAAAATAGTTCTTTTTCATTTGTTACCTTGACTGTTTTAATGCAACCACGCATGGTACTTGAACGTTTACGTGTATATTTGACTTTTGTTTTGTTAATAGATCTACTTATAAGTTATATCTGACGTCACAACTATTGTATACATCAAGTTTGTCTGTTAAAACTGTCTTCATATAACCCACTTCCCTCCTCTTCATTCTGCTTTCATGTTTGTTCTCTGTTTGTCTTCCCTTATCCGCTTACTATCTCTGCAGAATTCTCTGTTGCAATTTTTCTTTCTACTCATCCTGCATTAGGATATATTCCCTTCAATTTTGACCAAATTGCTTATGGAGCATTTTATTAGTATCCCCTCGACGTTCTCTCTTTTATGTTCTCTGTTCTTATACATTTCTGCATTGTGTTTGAAATCATGTAACTGTTAAAGGATAGTTCCAAGACTTTTTTTTTATTGTCCCTACGGTTCGGCCATGTGTTTTTAAGCATAAATCGGTAGATCGTAGAAAACTTTCCTATGGACCTTACCCGACTTTTCGTCCATTAACGCACTCGAAATCAGCCGCCATTTTCTGATAATCCTATCATTTCCCCCCATCGCCCTGGCTCACCTGCGTTTGCGGCACTAAATCAAATCCCCCGCCCCTGAAACAGACTTTATCAAAACATTCATATTCTCCACCTCTCTCTGTGACGTTTCTGTGCTGCATAGGCAAACGCGCCCATGCGTCTTCTACGCGACTCCACACAGAACCCGGAAACCAACACAGATTATCTCACAACACAGCGCGCCACAATTCGGAATATGAAAGTGTACTTTTAAATCAAACCGCAAGATTGTAAATTTGGTAAAGTACATTTATTTGACATCAAATGTTTAGAGAATATTCAGCGATTTGCATTTTTATTTGCTCACGTTCCAAAAAGTTTGTTTTGAGGCACGCGATGTTCCTTTGCTGTACACAGGGTCTTAGATCATCTCACAATACAGCGCCACAATTCGGAATATGAAACTGTGGTTTAAAAGCAAACGGCAAGATTGTCCATTTGGCAAAGTACATTTATTGGACATCAAATGTTTAGAGAATATTCTGCGATTTGCATTTTTCTTTGCTCTCGATCCAAAATAGTTCGTCTTGAGGCAATCGATGTTCGTGTGCAGTACACAGGGTGTTGGTTTACGATAAAATAAGCTCTTCGGTCGCACTGATAATCGCATGGCTGTTCCAACAACGAGGCACTAGGCCACCACAACGGTCTGTATGTTGCATCTAGCCGTTAGTACCGCGTAAGGGCATACTTGTACTTGGCGATCGTCCCACAAAATGGTCAGGGTGCTAACGTTGTTCACGCGGAGAAGCAATTGGCGATTATAGAAGCCATCCGCCGGTGTCTGGTACTCGTGACACAGACAATAATGGATGATGTACCTGTTTGAAAAACATAAAAAATGAAATTAGTCTCACCATCAGATCTTTATTAAAATTATTCATTTTATATATTAGGTCGGGAAATTATTTCATAGCTAGGACAGTGCAACTGGGTTTTATACGTCAAGGGGGGGCTGTAGGATACTGAGACAGTCCCCCAGTGCAGGGGTTGACAGGGAGTGCAGGTGGAGAGTGGAAGGGCCCAGGACCGAGGTCGCAGACAGTGGACCAGTTGTAGCAGGGGAGAGGGAGAGAGAAAGCAGAAGCAAAGAGGAAGGTTTTGAGGTGCTTCCGTAAAAGGAGACGGTTCTCCCCAAGATAGTGTGCGGTACAAAACAATATGCCACATAGAACGAACAAGTACAACTTAACCCGTCTTTAAAGCTACTGTATAGTAATTAAATTGCGGTATAAACTCATCTAAAGAGTTACTTACATTATATTTGCATTTTCCATTGTGTCTGTGCGTAGGGCAGCCCCGAAATACCACTCCTTCTATGCCGACGTTATTTCTTCTAATGAACGAACATGAAATGGCTTTCGTTTCTGAAATTATATTCATTATCGTTTCTTACGTGGTCCCGGCCTGTCAAGGTCAAATAACAATAGAACCTTATACTGAGTCGTGGGCCATTCTGGCACCCGAGAAAAAAATCAAAGCAGCTGACCTTCACTTTGAACGAGCACACATTCCTAGTTAGCTACATTCAGTGTAAGGCCATCTCACAGGACTTGAAATTTACACTCCATCTCTGCATTTTGTCTGCGTGCTTTGCAGCCCCACAGAACCATAAATACGGAGACATTCTATATTTTTTGAAAAATGATTTATATTACTGTTTGGTTTAATTTAATGCGCAAATGAACAAGGTTGGATAGACACATTGCATGTACACTGAGCAATCACTTTTATTTACACAATACATAGCTACACATATTCAATGGGCCTGCGACATGAGGAGACTCGAGAGCAAAGTCACAGGTGACACCCGGGTGGTTCGCACTACTGCACGGTGAAGGGAGGGGCAAGGGTGGAGAGACACATTACATGTACACTGAGCAATCACTTTTATTTACACATTACATAGCTACACATATTCAATGGGCCTGCGACATGAGGAGACTTGAGGGAACAGACAATCAAATTACAATCATTTAAACCGTGATGTGTATTTCTCAATGAGCTCTTCTTTAGGTGGACATGGAAGAGAGGCAATGTTGGGTGGCAATGCAGTTGTCCCCTGCACAGGTTCGTTCACAACTCCATGTATGTGCCTATCTAGGACATCAA
The DNA here is from genome assembly GCF_040938575.1 of Ambystoma mexicanum. Classification (NCBI taxonomy): domain Eukaryota; kingdom Metazoa; phylum Chordata; class Amphibia; order Caudata; family Ambystomatidae; genus Ambystoma; species Ambystoma mexicanum. The sequence continues at coordinate 443,865,363 of NC_090924.1, read as the reverse complement.
CAATAAGTCTCTCAATAAAGTCATATTGCATATCCTCAAACACTGGTTTGATAACCCATTGTTTACTTCTTTTTGTGAAGGCCTTATTGTAGCGAAGCGTCCCTAAAGTTCCGGTCGTCCTACTTTGTTGACGGCCAACATTATGGTTATGTGCCAAGACCGCTAGAAGAGTCCGATTTATCATGCCCTCCATGCCAAAATGCAATCGTTTTGGCCTGTACTTTAGGCACATATTGTGGAACACCTCCAAATCTCCTGTGTGGCAGAATTCCGTGAGTCCCCTCAAATCTCTTGTTATACTTTTATCAAATACAATCTTTTCAATGGCTTTGTGAGTGGGTGATGAAGGAATCAACCACTTCTTCTTCCGTGCCTCCTCTGTGGACAAATGGCCATGTTCACAATTGTGGAAATGTTGGTTTGTGGTCCATGAGTGAACGTTGCTACAGTGTAACATTACTGACCGCCATTTTTCCATTAGAATTTCCAACGACCCTCCACATGTTTTTGAGCTCCACCAAAGATGGTTGCTGATTGACTTGGACCACTGTGAAATACCTTGCATATCTTTTTTTTTACCTGCAGCCGACATTTTTTTATTGATTGTTTTTGCAAGATGCCAAATGTCAAATTGGTGATTTATATTTTTGTACTCTTCTCTCATTGTCTTGGCAATTGAAACGTCTGTCCGTGGCTATCAGGTCGATCACCATTCCCCGCGATTGTAGTTCTTGCAATGATGCTACAAAGCCAACTTTCTCCATGGCCACTGAGGATGTACTTTGTGACACCTGCACGACCACCGAACTCACAATTTTCTTACTTTCCATGTCCTGAAAGTGGTAGGTGCAGTACTTGGCTGAAAATCCTGGGCTGTCGCACTGCCCATCACCGGCTAGCCTGAACCGTTTGTCCGCGAATGTACTATCAATAGACATTTTTTCCATTCTCCAAGCTTCGCTAATGGCTGGAAATAGATAATCGGTTTGGTATTTGTAGAACTGAGCTTTCGCAATGAAATGGATTCCCACAAACTGAAAGAAAGACTCTAACTTTTTAAAACTTGAACCACTAAAAAGTGCAGCCGCTGCACAAAGTAGATTGCCTGCTGGCAGTTGCCCCAGCATGGGTTGTGCAGACCATGAGAAAGGATGATATTTTGTACAGGTGGCATGTATTTTAAGGTTAGTGCCTCGAATTGCACGAGTCACATTAATCAATGGCTCCCCACATACTTCCCCACCAACCGAATGCCCACATTTCATCCGAATAATAATATCAATCAAACAACTATCGAATACAATGAATTTGGCCTCTTTCCTTATACTGTCACTCTGCATCCCAGCTGGTTCGGCCTGTAACGTTGAGGACATGTCACTCACATGAAAGGTAGAATCTCTGATATCGTCTTCCGCTATGTTCAGTGATATTGATGGTGTTTCATTGTCGTCCACTTCATTCTCTTCCATTGCAACATCTGTTCCTTCTCCGGCGATGGGTGAATAAAACAATTTCTTCAACTTTCTCGCGGTCTTAGTTTTTGCGGGTGTGGATTCTGTGAATTGATCTCCGACTGCATCCGAACTACCAGGAGGACATTCACTATCAATGGCTGGATGTGGTATAGCTCCGTTGTCAATCACTTCATATTCTTCCCATTGGCACGATGCATCTCCAGTCTCAAGTCCCTGCCAAAAGGTTTGACAAGCAACATCTCTCGTTCGCTTCACTGTCTGTGTAGATTTAGTTCGTACACCCACTCGCAACTAGAGGACAGATTGGAAAAGGGATGTTCAGTTTAAACACAACTTACAGTATTGAACTATTAACAGTGAAAAACAACATAATATAGTGACCAGGACACTAACCTTCTTTTGCTTTCTTTTCTTTGAAACTTTCTTGCCTCGAACTTCAACATCGGGACGCTGTTGCTCCGACTCGTGTGTGCATGTCTCCACTTCCTCTTGCGCTGCAACGACTATATTTTCATGATAAGCACATCCATCACGCACTGACGCTCCATCGACTCCCTGAAACATAGAACTTTCATTAGTATGTATAATAATATTGAAAACACAAAATGTACTTGGGGACCAATACCCACGTACATCTCAATAGCAAAACACGAATGAACGCTTTCAGTAGAACATTCAAACGACAATTATTCACGCATTGTTAATCTAGTTAGATGGAATGTCAAGATCCATACCTCGGGCTCCTCATAGACTTCCATTGATGATATTATTGAAGATGATGCTTCAGTAACTCCCTGAAACACAGTAATTGCATTAGTATGGTTTTCTATTTTGTTAAAAAGAACATAAACTTTGTGCAGGCGTCAACGGCTCATCTAAATAGACCTGCACAAATGATCAGTTGTCTAAAATAAATAATGGATATCTAAATATGATTCGATTTGCTCGATCGTTGGAAGTGTCACCACCCAGAGATCTGCATCAACTACTAGGGGTGATGTTCTTGTAGAAGAAGCTCCGTCATCTCCCTGAAACATAGTACTTGCGTTAATAAAGAAGGAAGTATAGCGGATGTAATCACGTCATATGATTTTGCTTGATCGAACTGTCAGTATCCATACCTCGAAATGCATAAGAACATCAAGGGACGATGTAACTGTGGTGCACACTTCTGCAAGCTGTTGCGCCGACCCGTAACTGCATGCTCCCCCTTCTTCTTGGACTAATGCTCCATCGACTCCCTGAAACATAGGACTTTCATTAGTAATGAACACAATATTGAAAAAAGAAGGCACATAGGAGGGCGACGACAGAAGGACATATCAATGGCTAAAAACGAAAGAAACATTGTGTGTAACAATCACGCTACAAGAATGCAAGATCTGATGATCTCCATCAATGGAACTGTCCGGAAACGTACCTCCAGCATCTGAGTGACATCAACGGTTGTCGTCAATGCGTTGGACTCCTCAGCATCTCCCTGAAAGACAGTACTTGCATTATTTTGGATAACAATAATTATAACTGAAAACAAAGACTAGAGGACGAGTACAAGGGTGTACCATTAGGTAAAATAATCACACGATTAATTAAAACTATTGATTTACATGCCTAAAACAAGTCAGTGGCAGAATAGCTAAGTAAGATTACCCGATAGGCGCTTGAAGTGGCTGATGACTGCAATAACGACACGGATGGAGAATCTTCCGGCTTCATATTGAGTGGATACATAAATGGGGAAATTATTGTTAGCTAATGCTACACACTACCGCAAGGCCGAGAGATAAATACGTAAACTTGACTCACCAGTGGAGGGATGTGGACGAATAGAGTGGGAATAGCGGTTGAGAGCAATTTTCGCTTCGCTTGCGGTGTGTTCTTCTTTATTAGCAATGATGTGGAGTACATGTCTGAGCTAAAGTGCCTGCTGCAGATGCGGTATCGATCACCCCTCTTGTCCGCAAAGACTTCTAGGACTCTACTTTCAAGCTCAGACGGTGGATATCCGCAATATCGGACCCATTCTCTTATCTGATCTATTGTCTTAGGGAAAACATGCATTATAGTACCTTCAGATTTACTATGAGTCTTCGAAGGGCAACCGCCAATGGAACAGGCAGGCATTGTGGAAAGTTCTGAAAAGTAAAGATCAACAATTCTCTATGAATACCAATGTGTTAAAAAATTAAATGACACATAAAAGGTCCAATGCAAGGTTCGTTTTGGTTCTTGGAACTATACACGTTATTCACATGCGGATAAGTATTTGAATAACTTTAAAAAAATAGAAAAATAATTTGACTAAACTCAGAACATGTGACTAGTTCCTTGCATGTACTGTCTTGAACGAAAAGAAATTGGACGCAAAATGATTATGGTACATGGCCTTACCTTGACGAACAAACAGTTAGATGCAGGGATCAGAGTAGTTTCTTGTCGTAGAACAGGGAGCAGTTCACAGGTTGCAAACTGACGAGTTTCCTCGAAGTGGTCACGGAAGTTCACAGAGACGAAGAGCAGATAACCAGCACCTTCACGGGTTGACTAGCAAAGCGTAAAGAAGTTCTCATTAGAAATATGAAGTGGGTTATAAAGAATTCGAAACAGGGGTGTGTTTGTGAATGAATGAAGTGTATATGTCGTGGCATTATGCGGTTTGCAGGGGGGCGTCCAGCGTGAGGGGGGATGCTTGGCAGGAGACACGGGGTCTGGAGGTAGACATGGGAACAACAACCCATGCTCTATAGACCACTTTGAAGTGTACATGCTATTTGGCACCTCTTGGCCTTTATTGCTCCCTGACAGCTCCACTTGCCAGCGCAAGTACCCCGGTGCGAACTGCCTTTGATAGGGCGGGGGGTGGATTGGGGCGGTGGTCGTGCAGACAAGACACAGGAAGACTCGTGAATGGAGACACACTTATGTGGATTGCAGGGGGGCGTTCAGCGTGAGGGGGGATGCTTGGCAGGAGACACGGGGTCTGGAGGTAGACATGGGAACAACAACCAATGCTCTATTGACCACTTTGAAGTGTACATGCTATTTGGCACCTCTTGGCCTTTATTGCTCCCTGACAGCTCCACTTGCCAGCGCAAGTACCCCGGTGCGAACTGCCTTTGATAGGGCGGGGGGTGGATTGGGGCGGTGGTCGTGCAGACAAGACACAGGAAGACTCGTGAATGGAGACACACTTATGTGGATTGCAGGGGGGCGTTCAGCGTGAGGGGGGATGCTTGGCAGGAGACACGGGGTCTGGAGGTAGACATGGGAACAACAACCAATGCTCTATTGACCACTTTGAAGTGTACATGCTATTTGGCACCTCTTGGCCTTTATCGCTCCCTGACAGCTCCACTTGCCAGCGCAAGTACCCCGGTGCGAACTGCCTTTGATAGGGCGGGGGGGTGGATTGGGGCAGTGGTCGTGCAGACAAGACTCGTTTGCCGCAGGGCCTCACCAAGGAGAGGCCATCTAACTGCATGTAAGAGGCAGGCTGCAGGATCTAGTACATGGAAGGCAGGGGGGTGAGTTTATAAATACCTCAGCCTCCCAGGAGAATATATGGGTGCAGTTCACCCTGGAGACCCTGGATGCCTAGGCAGTTCGTCAGCAGCAGGCTGGCCTGTGGTGGCAAGGCGGCACGGGCCAGAGGGGGTCATCTCTGTACCCGGTGCCCAAAAGGATGATTTATTATGATCAACCATATTGATTATTTACCTATAACCATGTTTTGTATCAATAAAATCCAACGGCCTTTTATTGCCAACGCTTGAACAAAGTGGTGTGGTAAGTATTTTTGGGGGAGGAGGCAAGGCCGGGAGGCTTGTTGCCAACCCGCAAAATAACATATGTATGTCTGCTGCATATGGGTTCAACGGTTATGTGGATTGAAGGTGGGCGGCCAGCGTGAGGGAGGATGCTGGCCGGAGACATGTGGTGTGACAAGACAAGGCACAGGAAGACTATTCAATGGAGACACACTAGATTCATTTAAAAAATCAAAACAACCATTGTTAAAATACATTTTGGGTTTTATTTTAGATCTTATTTTCAATTGAACATAAATAATAAACATTACACATTGTAAAGTTCCGGTTGCAGCACATCCAGGGAAAATCTGCGGTATTGTCCACTGTCGCTGGGGAAATGTTGTCTAATGGCAAGTACCGCACAGGCAGGTATTACTCTCCGAACGCGGTGTCCGAGCCTCCCGCGAAGCCACCAAGTGAAGCAACGATAGGCCACCAGCCTGTACCACCTGTGAAAAAGAAAGATGCAATGGAACCAATTTACATGCGTTCGAATGATATGTAGATGTAATTTTATATGAGGGAGACGACCATGAAATAGTAGTGGCATCACTGACATCACAACCAGAGTATACTTACTCGTTACTCGGATTACATGGACGAACAGTGCCGCGAAGTTCGTGCATAAGCACCATCATCATCCTCAACACGGTCCGTGAGAGGCAGGCTTCCCTGAACTCTGGCAGCTCGGTGATGCATTGCGGACTTGGCTCGCCTTCCGAAATGTAGGCCAAGCACCCGGAATTTTCACGGCAGCAGCAGTTCTCCTCCTCAGTTGGCATTAGCTTGCACCAATTGCACGTGCACCAGGTGGAGACGCCGTCCATGCGACATGGTCCAGGCTCTTCATCCGTTGACTGGTCCTCCCAACTGCCGTCCGAATCCCCATCGTTTTCGCGTGCTTGCCTTTCCAGTAGTTCCTCCTCGGTGTACTCGGGCTCGTACATATACGGCATTATTGTAGCCATTGTGTGGTAAAGAAAGTAAAATAATTTACAGAGATGGTACAGGTGTTCACAAGGCCTAGAAGCGGCGAAGGTAGCTGACCAGAGCACAGAAACGAGTCACAGAATACTCAAAGTAACACAGAGAGAGTAATGGAATCGAAAATCTGCTGCTGTGTGTTGTGAAACGGTGTGTTTATACTTATTGAGGAAAGAGGCGTCCTGCCATTTCCATGGCGACAAGTCATTAGCTGAGGCGCAGCGATTGTTGACACGAAACGTGCTTTGGCGTTGGGAAATGGGCGGTACGCGTCTGCTGATGTCAGGCTCAGGGGCGGGGGATTTGATTTAGTGCCGCAAACGCAGGTGAGCCAGGGCGATGGGGGGAAATGATAGCATTATCAGAAAATGGCGGCTGATTTCGAGTGCGTTAATGGACGAAAAGTCGGGTAAGGTCCATAGGAAAGTTTTCTACGATCTACCGATTTATGCTTAAAAACACATGGCCGAACCGTAGGGACAATAAAAAAAAAGTCCCGGAACTATCCTTTAAATCAAATATGTCAATAAAATATATTAAAATAAAAAAGAAATACCTATATTATCATTTTAAAGGTTACTTCTGAGAAGTATACATACTTTCTATTAACATTTCCTATAGGGATCTGCCTGCCTTATCCTTCTAAAGCTCCCTTCTGATAAATGCTTGTCTTTTCCCACTGAAAGACTCCGGCCAAAACACTTTCTACCGAAGGCGCTTCAAGAGTCAGAGTAGACTTTGGGGAAAGTCGGAGATCTCAAGACATGGCTGCTGTGAGTCTAAACGGCAGTTGGGCAGGGACTGACTCATGACAGACTATATCCAAGCCCTTTGTCAGTGGCACTCACCTTGCTTGATCTCTCCAGACTGCCCTTTGGGGCAGAGCGCCTCAGGCTGCATGCTGCCACTTCGCATTGAAGGCCAGCTAAATCTTTCAAGATTCTGTTTTTGTTCTCATGACAAGTACTGGAAGCGACCATTCGATGTTTCAAGATAAAAGCACTTGCCGCTAACAAGCCTTTTCCCCTAGGAACCTTGCACAGCAAACTGCTGTGTGAGTGACGTTAAAGGAGTCACACAGCACTGCAACCCGCACAGTCACAGATGTTAATTAGGTGGTGACAAAGAATTGAAATACAGAACTCCATATGGAGACAATTAGATACACAGCACACCATCTAACACACCCTAATAATGGAGGTAAAAAGTGTGCAAACAAGAGTCAACTAAAGCTTGTCATTTGCCATTTTCATGATCTAGTGCTTGGACCTAAACCACCTTATACATACCGCCCCATTAATGCACCCTAAATCTGACATGCACTGTTCCTGGCTATGCCACTACGGGTAGCCACAAACCGTTTTTTCAACGAGCCCAAGCATGACCTACAAACCCTTAATTTCATCCCTGGTGTATAACTTTTCACTAATAAACATGACAATGCACCTGCAAACTGATCCACAGCACCCCTGTTATTCAAATTGCAGGACCCACACATCTGCCAGTGTAAAGTGTAATATTTGTATTTTGTGTGTGAGGTGCATTTCAGATGTATGTATATGAGTGAGTGACTGATGGGCGAAGGAGTATGAATGAGATTGTGTGTGTGTGTGTGTGTGTGTGTGTGTGTGTATGTGTGAATGTTCTGGGTCACTGCCTTTGTGGAGCGTGCAGTGTGAGTGGATGTGAGAGTGGTTATGTTGAGTGACTGGTGGGTGAATGGGTATGAATGTAATTATGTGGGTCTTTGGATGTTCAAGGTGGGTGGGTGCCTGTGTGGAGAATGCAGTGTGAGTGGATGTGAGAGAAGGTGTATGGGTGAGTGACTGGTGGGTGAATGGGTAGGAATGTGATTATGTGTGTGTTTGGATGTTCTGGGTGGGTGGGTGCCTGTGAGGAGAATGCAGTGTGAATGGATTTGAGTCTATTGGTGAGTGACTGGTGGGTGAATTAGTATGAATGTGATTATGTGTATGTTCTGGGTGGGAGCCTGAGTAGAGAAAGCAGTGTGAGTGGATGTGAGAGAAGGTGCATGGGTGAGTGACTAGTGGGTGAATGGGTATGACTGTGATTTTGTGGATGTTTGAATATTCTGGGTGAGTGGGTGCCTTTGTGGAGAATGCAGTGTGAGTGGATGTGTGAGAATGTGTATGGGTGAGTGACTGGTGGGTGAATGGGTATGACTGTGATTATGTGGGTTTTTAATGTTCTGGGTGGGTTAGAGCCTGTGTGGAGAATGCAGTGTGACCAAATGTGTATGGGTGAGTGACTGGTGGGTGAATGATTATGAATGTGAGTGTGTGTCTGTGTATGTGTGTCTGTGTATGTGTGTGTGTGTTCTGGGTGGTTGGTTGCCTACCCGGAGAATGCAGTGTGAGTGGATGTGAGAGAATGTGCATGGGTGGGTGAATGGGTATTAATGTGATTATGTGGGTGTGTAGATGTTCTGGTTCGTTGCATGTATGAAGAATGCAGTGTGAGTGAATGTAAGAGAAGGTATATGGGTGAGTGACTGGTCATTGAATGAGTATGAATATGGTTGTGTGTGTGTATGGGCTGGGTGTGTGGATGCCCGTGTGGAGGATGCAGAATGTGAGAGAAGGTGTGTGGGTGAGTGTGTGGTGGCTGAATGGGTAGGAATGTGTGTATTTGTGAGAGTGAATGTTCCATGTGGCTGGGTGCCTGAGTGGAGAATGCAATGCGAGTGAATGTGTGAGTGAGTGAGTGACTGGTAGGTGAAAGGGGATGAATGTGATTGTATGTGTGTGCAAGGCTCTTGAAGACCAGGGATCACTGGGGAATTTTAACGTTTCCTTAAGTGACATGGTATGTTTTATTGTCATTTTCGGACAAAATCAACTTTATGTGTGTTATTACGTGGCTACACTGGCATTTTGGTGAGTCAGTCTACCCATTTCTTACTGTGGCATGACATTTTTTATTTTATTGGGCATCTTGATAAAGCAAGCATGATGACTGGTATTACATTGCTAGACTGCCATTTTGGTGCAGCCAGTCTAGCTATTTCTTACTCTGGCATGACTTTTCTTTACTGAGCAGTCTATGATCAAGCAAGAAAAGTGTTCTTATGTGTCTAGACTGGCCTACATTCGAACCAGTTTGGACATGTTTTCTTATTGTGGTATGGCACTTTTAATGGCCAATCCAACAGGAATATGTTCTTAGATAGGGGTACTGGCATAGATTGGCAGAGATAGCTTTGACATTTGTTTATAGTATTATTACTGGCATTATGCGCAAAGGGAACATGAGTGTGTTCTTCTATGGGAATAATGGCATATATTGGTAGAGCCAGCATGGAATGCATGGGCACAGTCAGCATGGCAATGCTTTTTATACTGGTATATATTGGAGGGAAAGGAATGTAAATGCATTGGGAAATGTTCCTGTACACGTTTGGTGACATTTTTTTTATAAGTTACCCTACAAAACAGATTCAAAACTGTCTGGTCTTTTACCCAACTTTTCACAGAAAATGTGCTCTATAATGCTCTATAATGCACCATGTTAGTCTTTACTCAAAGCATTTCCTCAGGTATGGGGAAGCTTTGGGGGGGGGGGGAATTCCCCCAAACCTGTTTTCATTGGTTCAGGCTACGCTTGGTTGGCCTTCGCATACTTCTGGCAAATATTGACACGCTCCAACAAAACATCTCACCAGCCGCCACTGGTGGCTGGTATATTTGGGGAATCAAACCACAAGAAATGCCAAATGTGAGCTATCGAGTTCCTTTCGATGCTCCACTAAGTGTTAACACACGAGAGAAAGGAGCCCACATCTACTCAACAATTATTCATTCATGTTACTACTAGCTAATCTTCCCAGAAAAAGCTAACTATCCCTGTACGTAGCTGTATTTCCCTGGCATAGTGGTGTATCTGGGTGTCAGGCACTAACCGATTCTTTCTATGCTCGGTCAAACATTGGAGCTTTGATTAAAAACCCATACTTACATGGTTCACCTGCAGCTGTGCGTGCCCCTGCGACAGCATGACCATTATGGACATTACGCACGCGTGGTGGTCCAGGCTGGCCCGGAGTGTGGCGTGCCTTGTGCTTTAAGGAGGTTGGGGGGAATGGGGCACTCAGCATGGTTCGCAGGACACCCACATGTTGTGCTACGCCAATGTCTTAAACTCAGAACAGCCAGCAACAGGGCAGGTTTTACTCACAAGCAGGTACAGCAGAGGAAAGATTAGTCCCAACTTCTTTAGAAGCAACAGTTACAGCAGCTAGGTGAGCTTGGCTGACACAAACTCAGCCAGTATAACACGGGCATCAGAAGTGCAAATGTATCTCTCTCTCTCTCTCTCTCTCTCTCTCTCTCTCTTTCTCTCTCTCTCTCTCTCTTTCTCTCTCTCTCCTCTCTCTTTCCTCTCTCTTTCTCTGTCTCTGCTGAAAGCCGCACATATACCCCACATTAAAAACGGGCACATCATGTGCAGAAACAGTGCCCACTTCCTCCGTCATAACATAAGCTTCAGTGGTGCAGGCTTCCTTCTCACAAACAGACCTAAAACAGTTAGTAAATAGAACAAGTGCACTCTACCTCTAGGCCGGCGCTAGTTAAACTTTTTCATACCGCAAGCCCTCCCCCGCCCGAGTAAAATTATTGGTTCTGGGCCCCCCCCCCCCGGCCCCCCCCCCCCCAACATAGGGATTGCTCCCCGTAGGGACATCCAGGTCGGGCCCACGCCCGAAATAAGAATCAAGGTGACTGTCCCAGTAGAAAAAACAAGCAATAGAAAATCTGATTACATTTACCAAAAATAGTCATCCCACCCCCCTCCAAAGAGCCCAAGTCCGCCCTTGGACATCCATCGGGCTCCCCTAGTGGGGCCAGCCCCCAGTTTCAAGCCCACTGCTCTAGGCTTTCATTCTCACCTCTTTCTTTACTCTTTAGTTTCTTCTCCGTTTTCTCCCTCACCCTATCAGTCATTTGAAGGTTACCCAGGTCCGCTGTGCCCAGTTACCCCATCCATCTTATCTTTTCATGGGCAACTCCTCCCCCCTCCTATTTCTCACCTCCAGTCTATGCCGTATTTCCTTCCTGCCTTCACCTCTCCTTGTTTCTGCCTCCATCTCTCTCTGAATTGTTTTTCTTGTAATCCCACATCTCTCCAACTTTCAGCCCTGCTTTCCTTCTGTTTACACAGTTTCCTTTATTTGGCTTTCCTTTTCTCCACCTTGCTTTCTCCCCTTCCTTGTTCTTCTACTTTTTCCGGTCGTTCCCCCTTGCTTCAATCCCTTTCATGTCTTTCTTCCATTCCTTTCCCTCTTTCTTCCCTTCCTTTCCCTCTTTCTTCCCTTCCTTTCCCTCTTTTTCCCTTCCTTTTCCTCTTTCTTCCCTTCCTTTCCCTCTTTCTTCCATTCCTTTCCCTCTTTCTTCCCTTCCTTTCCCTCTTTCTTCCCTTCCTTTCCCTCTTTCTTCCCTTGCTTCTTCCTCAAACTCTTCCTCTTATATTGCATAGCATTGTTCCTAAGTACACTACGAAAAATATGGTTACATATCACTGTAATGTGATATACATTTCATTCAAGAATGGATCACTATATGAATCATTAATATCAGCATGTATAGGCCCATATTACTAAATTGCTGTGAATGCAAGAAGACGTTCAAGACCAAATGATAATGATGTTTTATTATATAGCACTTAAGTTTAAGCGCTTTATATAGAACAAATACACATACAATATCACCCATCCTGTGTTGGTACTCTTTTATTGACATCAGGAGGATGAAAGGCTGAGTTGGCCTTGCCCAGATGCAAACCTGCAGATCAGACAAACATTGTAGCAGTGAGCACTCAACCCAATGAGCTATCTTACCGGCTATAGCTGTTTTACTGGCTATAGAAAAATGAGCAATTACATATGTGAATGTTCTCAAAGTCAGAAAGCAAATTACACTCTGTAGTTGATACCATTAAACTGGTAACTGAGATTTAACAGCAGGCCAGTTCATCTGCAGGTCTGATGCAAAGTTGGTCACACATGTCAAGCTTGCGTGGATCTACTTTTCAGGCTTCAGAGGTTGGAAAAATACATACCATTGGGAGGGTTCATAACTGTCCATTAAAGAATTTAGAGTAGCGCAGGGAAAGCAGCGCACTCACACGGCATCCCGTACTCTGGGCACTCGTTACCTCTTATATGCAAACATCCTGACCAGGGTACCAGGGAGATAGCAAAGATAGACACATTACAACAAAGCATTAACTGTGGCACAATGAAATCGAGGGCCACTTTATGTGCTATGGTCAAACATTTCTACACTGTACACAAGCTTTTAGGCACAAGGAATTTGTCAAGTGTGCGAGGACACCGAGATGGGATGTCTTGTGATGATCGTAACAGAGACAATAGCAGAAACAAACATGCTATAACTGCAACTTGCGAAAAGCAAAATACATCGTCCGAAAATGGATGCTTATTATAGTCTAAAGGTTTTTTGGAAGTGTGTGTCTGCATTGTGAATTTGAGGTCTTTAAGAACAGACTAAATCAGTGACTCACACACTGAAGTGTGCCTGAAATCAATCTTTAATGAGTCTAGCAATTATTGTATAGAATTCAAGAAAGACACATTATTTGTCATTCCTATTCTTTCTTGTTTAGGGTCACTGCTCAGAGTTACACTTGTGGAACCCCCTGTTTTTTTAAGAAGCCAGTGCAGAAACTAAGAGCCACGTGGCGCCGGCCAGAGCCCAGGAGCTGCCATTTAAAAAGAATATACAAAAAACAAAAATGTTTAGGGGGTAGCAAGGCAGACTTCAGGGTTCGCCGTTGCAACGCCTGGCGATCCAAAATGACGTCCCTGCCGTTTTTGTTTATTGGTGTTAATATTTTTCTTTTCTTTTACAATTTGCCATGCGTTTGTTCCCCTCCCTCGGTCCTTTTTCTTTCTATCATTTTATCAATTTCTTTCTCAAGTTCTTCTCCATTTTTCTTCCTATCGTTTCCTGCTTTTTCCCTTCCAGTGACTCTTTTCTTTGCTCACTTCACTTCCCTTCTTTCTCCCTCGCATATTCTACAGACAGACATGGTTTCCCATTTTCTTTTTGCGCCTTTTTTTCTACCTCATATCCCATTTTACTTTTCTTACCAGAAGTTGTTTCTCTATGTTTCCTTCCCATCTCGGTCTTTTGCCCCCCCCCCCCCCCCCCCCCCCAGCTAGAATCCCCTTAACGTGGAATGCCAGCCCCTTTTCACCAATAACTAGGGGACTATCAGAAATGAAAACAAAGACGAGCGGATGTCAAGTGTCATACAAAGACGCCATAGAATGGACTGGCTTAAACCGTCCCACGGTTCTGTGCCTCAAGTAGGGCCGGGCGCATGGGGCTTTGGGCCATCACCAGGGTCCTCCTGTCAGTGTATTATTCCTCTTTGAATGAACCAGGCCACGCGCTAACAGGTTCCTTCTGCCCCCCTGCTCAGCAGACTTCTGCTTCGACCTCATGACTGCTACTGGCAGGCCGCACCCCCTGTAAATAAACGCAGCCTCGAATCAGATTCATTGGCACTGCTTACCTGAGCACTCGATGTGGAGCACTTCCTTGCTGACGCAGGTGGTGTCCAGGGCCTCCTCCCTTGCGTACTCAACGGGGGTCAGCGGGTTGTGTAACAATGAAACGTTCTTCAGCTTCGGGGAGGTGGACCGCAGATTTCCACAGCCCAGCTCCATGCAGACCCCCTCTGCGTACTCGTCTTTCCATCTGTCTAGACACACACTGGAAACGCTGTCGCCTATCTTCAGCTCACCGCTGCAGGCCCGCATCCTGCCAGACAGTCGCCACTCTTTGTGCTCTGTCAAGGAGAGAATAACGCCAGTGAACAAGTATACCATTGCCAACCCAGGGCCGCCATTTTAAGGGCCGGGACACAGACACATGGACTCAAGAATATCTGGGGTTACCCTTGCACCCCCATGTTCCGACCACAATCCATCCATCAAAGTAAGTATTAGAACTCAATTGAAGTTCCTTGTGACCCCTCCATGATGAAATCGGGATAATAAACAAGTGGCAAATCAAGGGCCCCGTGGTGCATCACGGTCCCTCGCATGGACACTGAATTCAACTACCCCAGAAAGTGTACACAAGCAATCGCGGATACAGGGGAGAGATTAGAAGCAACAAGGTAGGTACACATAGGCTAGATAGCGCATGCAGATTAGAAGTCACTGGGCAGATGACTCTATCGTAACATAAAAGGAGAACAGAAAGGGGCCACTGTGTTCAAGTGGTCTTGCCATGAGTGAGACATGGGATAAATGTCTAAGTGGTGTTTAATATTGAGCTTTCTTGGAGAGCGTACAGTAAGTACCCTGCCAACTAAACCATTTTTGGGGACTGACTATTTTGAAATATTCAGGGACTAGCAATTTTGATAGTCTAGGCACAGTGACATTAAATGAATTGTCCAGGATCACATGAATTGGTAAATGGTGAAGTTGGAATTTGAGTCCAGTCTTTGTATTCACCCTCAAACACATCGTTTCCCATTTTGTTTTCATACGGCAAGGTGCAATTATTTGTGAATGTTTGACGTTCATGAAGTAAAATAAGTCTATGTTTTGCAGACCGGACTTGGAAAATGCACAAATCACATGATGAACGAACATGACAACATTATTTTTGAAACACAGATTCATGCTCTGCCAAAGAACCATGATTGTAGTTTACATTTTCTCAATCACAAATGGAAGACTACAAGTATCAGAAAAGTAACTGTCATGAGACCAAATAATCTCATCTGGGTTGTACTTCTGCAGTTTAAAGATTTAAATACACAAAATGACAGAAACTGGGTGATACGGTCAACTGCTTGTAGACTGTTATTCATGAGAAGAACATTTTAGGGAAATCACCCTTTTTTATATAGAAAAGACTTGAAAATAAGCTCAGCAGAGGCCTAAAACATCTGAACACAGATTCCTGCAACACGTTCTTAACACACCCAGCTATCTTTTTAACCATTGCGGCACTCAATCTTACACATATATACATTTCAACTTTGCTTATTGCACACGATCAAGAGATTCCCCAAAGAAAGGTAAACACGCTACTTAAGGGATAGTGCTATCAAAAATTGTATTGGTTAAAAAAACGGCCCATAATCAAAAATATATATAACAAATATTTTTCAACGAAGTTACTATGTAGAGTTTTGAGCAAATGAGGCTCAAACTCAAACATTTCAAGCACTAGGAGACATTCATTTTGTGAAATAGATGAGCCCCCTGTGCTTGTGTTAATTTCTGCCCTTGCTGCACTAATGAAGCAAATGCCAGCCCCCTGTAATACACCAAAGCTACCAGCAGGTGGCTTTTGCTTCATTATTGCTGGAGAGCAGAGATTAACACAACCTGCTGCTGGTAAGTGCTTTACATTTAATTCTTTTCTGAAAGCACTGCGAAATAAATGCTGTGGTTTTCTTTGTAACTTAGAAAGAAAACCGCAGCATTTATAACATTGTATTTATGTTTGCTGTGTCTTCAGCTTTGAGTCTCCTGTGCTCCCCCGACCCTGGTCGTGGGAGCCTCAAAGCTGAGGCCCCAGCAAACATAAATACAACATTGTTGTATTTAAATATGCTGCGTTTTATTTCTAAATTACCCAGAGCCCGAGAAACGTAGAAAGAAAACCTCAGCATTTAGAAATACAACCAAGTTGTATTTCTGACTGCGGTGGCTACAATTTTGAGTCTCCTGAGCTTGAGCTCCCCCGTGTCGGGGGAGCCCAGGAGACTGAAAGCTGAAGCCACAGCAAACCTAAATACAACTTTGTTGTATTTAAAAATGCTGCTTTTTCTTTCTACGTTTCCCGGAGCCTGAGAAACGTAGAAAGAAAACCGCAGCATTTAGAAATACAACAACATTGTATTTCTGGCTGCGGCGGCTTTCGCTTTGAGTCTCCTGGACTCCCCCATCTCGGGGGAGTCCAGGAGACTCAAAGCGAAAGCCGCCGCATTCAGAAATACAACATTGTTGTATTTCTGACTGTGGCGTCTTTCGATTGGAGTCTCCTGGGCTCCCCCGGGGTCTGACTGCGGCGGCTTTCGCTTGGTGTCTCCTGGACTCCCATGACCTGGGGGAGTCCAGGAGACTCCAAGCAAAAGCCGCCGCAGTCAGAAATACAACGTTGTTGTATTTATAATTGCTGCGCCTTTGATTTTTTCACTTTCATTTTATGATTTCTGTGCTTCCCTGGGCTTGGGGAGCACCGAAAACGTAAAATGAAAGTGAAGGCAGCCTCCCAAGCTCATGTACAGCTCTGCTCAGGCTGCAGTAAGCAAAAGCTCCCAGTAGAGGGCTTTTGCTGCTTGTTTAGTGCTGCCAGGGCAGAGCTTAACATGAGCTGTGGAGGCTGCCTGAAATAGCAAAATGGATGCTCCCATGTAAACTCTTTGAGTCTCGTTTGCTCAAAAGCTTACATAGGAACTTTCATTAGAATTATGTTCAATGCATGTTTTTCATTATTGCCCATCTGTTGGGACAATAATATTTTTGAGGGCACTATTCCTTTAAGCTGTGCTATGGTGATTGCAAAACTGTATATAGCATAGGGAACACAGAACGAATGACAGAATACCTTGATTAGATCAGAACTTAGTTATCACCCACATCCAGGCAGCAGGCTCAGAGCCTCAGAGGTACACTATACAGTATCATCATGGCATGCAAGATTTCTGCTATGTAAACACTGTGCACAAACCTCTGTGCATCAGGCATCCAGGAGGGAGCCCCCTGCCTGCCAGGGTGGGTGCCTAGGACCCTTGACTCCTGTGCCTTGCCATGAAGATGTTTCTCTGCCAGCCTGATGCGATAATTAGCTGCTTCTGTTATTTCTCTGATTCTTTGACAGTGGTTCTGTAGACGTACCTATTGCAGGGATTCTGAAGCCCTACATGAATTGTAAAATGGCACCCCTGTATATGTCCTGTACAAGGTCGAACTGGCCTATAGGTCAATGTTATTTTATGTTAAAGGTTCTTAGATCGCACACTGGCACCACCTGCACGGTTTTTTGGTGGGCTGGTGGATCTGTAAAGCAAAGTAAAGATGGCGGGTTGGTTAGTAGGAGTCAGCAGGAGAAAAGAGCAAGGGAGCTGTGATGTGCTGTTGGCAGCTTCAGTTCAGTTGACATTGTTTGCTGAGCGTGGATGTGTTTTTCGTTTGTAAGACGCCATGTGCTGTTGTACGAGGCTATACGTTGTTTGTTTCATTGTGGTGGTGTAGTAAAGTGTGTGCGGTTTGTTGTGCTCGGTAGGTCTGGTTGTGTTCAGTTCAAGGTTTGACAGGTGTAGGCGGAAAGAGTTTATTTTTAGTAGGGATTGTTAGTGGCCCGTCCTATCTTGCTCCTTCTTTTTTTTGTTGACTAGGGCCCATAGCCCCCCGGTGCACAATCCTGTGTGATTACAATTACCACTCCTATCTTGTGTGCAGAGGTGTGGGTCCTTTCTAGGGCTATTCAGTGGTAGTACCTATTCAACCCGCAGTGTTAAGACTACGTGCCGCCCATATCCCTTCCTCTTTGTATAAAATGGTGTGCAGCGGTCACCCTCTCCCTCACAGGTTCCCTCAGGGGAGGCGCTCTTCGTGTCCTGCGATCCGTCTTTCCGAGTTCGGGACATCTCTCTCTTGTCCTATCCTACCAGGGACCAATCAAGCCTGGCCCCTCTGTCTCCCTGTTCCTGTTTGACCCTCCACAGGGGATGTCATGTCCAGGTCTTCCTCCAATTCAGACGCCTCTTCTTCCTGTACTCTACTTCTGTCTGGCCAGCTCCCTTGTCCTCCTCTTAATGTGCTCCTTTTCATGGGACTTGTATGTTGTTCATTAGTTTTCATTCTGTTCGGAGTTGATCAGCCATGTTTTTAGAAGTTTTCAAAATTTGTCATGGTCCTTCATGGTTCGTAGATCTCTGGGGAGGCAAGATAATGCTCATCTGCCAAGTATTTTCCTCGTGTATGGTTTCGGTTCAAGGTAGATGTCGTTGCTGGATCTGAGTGCTCTGTTTGGCTGGTATTAGATGGTGATTTTCTTTTGTATAAATTCTGCTCCCAGACCGTGCATTGCTCTGTGTGTTATGCACAAGGAAGAAGCATTTCTTGATTATCGCATGTACCTGCAGTTCCAGGGTTAGCTCATTGTCCATTATGATTTCCAGGTTTTTGGCTACTTTGGATGGCGTGGGTTTTGTTTCCAGTTCTGTGGGCCATGGGATGTACTGGCTGCTTCCTTGGACGTTGGATGTAATCCTGATTTCTGTCTTGCCTGGTTTGATTTTGAGGTTGTTGGTGTTCATCCATTGGTAGAGTTCTTTGACAGAGTCTATTAGTGTTGGGTTTTCGTGTTGTTCATCGCCAAAATTGTTGATGATTTGGGTATCATCTCTGTAGAAGTAGCAAGTGAAGCTGTTTCATTTGATGATGTTGACTAGTGCAGTTATATAGATGTGGAAGAGAAGTGGGGATAACTAGGATCCTTGTGGTACTCCACAAGTGGTGTCTCATGGTGTGGATTTGAAAGGTTTCATCCATACTGTTTCTGTTCTTTCAGACAGGAAAGATTTGATCCAGAGCAGCGCTGTGTCAGTGATCCCTATTTCTTCCAGTCTGTTGATGAGGATGTTATGGCTGACTCTGTTGAATGCTGCAAAGAGGTTGAGGAGTATCAGTGCTGAGCTCCTGCTGCAATCTGCAGTGGTCTTTAGGTCGTTCCATATGTGTCTGGTCCAGTAGTTGGTGTTTTTCTACGTGTTCCATTGCTTGTTCGTAAACATAGCTCTCTAATACTTTTGCTGGGTAGAGAATGTTGAGATCGGTCTGTAGTTTGAGAGGTCTTCCACGTCGCCTTGAGGTGAGTTTTAATGAGTGCGGATTTGAGTGCTCACAGTACTTTCCCCATTGAGAGTGATAGATTGAAGAGGTTTAGGTAGCATTCCAATGGTGTGCCCTGTGTAAGGATTGCTTCATAGCTTCGTGGTGGGCAGGGGTCCATTGGTGAGCCTGCCATGTTGCCTTTTTTCACCACGCTCAGGAGCTTTTCTCTTGACATTTGGGTGATGCTGTTCAGTTTGTTCTGTCTTCCCGCGATGGGTAGGGTGTGGTTCACGGTCTGGTTAATTGGTTTATTTGAATAGTCCAGTGTATGTTGGACATTTTATTCTTAAAAGGATCTACAAGATCATTCCATAATTTTTGTGAAGGCACCGCTATGTTATTGCATCCGGGTGGATTTCTCATCTCATTTACAATGTTGAATAGTTCTTTCTGTGTGTTGGTGGCTTTTGTGATCCGGTCATTGTAGTATTTCTTTTGGCTTTCTGAGTTTCCTTTGTGTAAGATCTGATTTGTTTCTGAAAGATTATTATTTTGGCTTGGTCATAGTTTTTCCTCCATTCTTATTCTAGTTTTTTTTCTCCATTGTATTGAGGAATGGCGTGAACCATCTTTCCACAGCTTTATTTCTTGATGGGATGAGGGGCTTTTCTGGGGAGATGCTTTCAATTGATTCGGCGATCCATTTCTGTATTATGTCTGCCTTTCCGTCTAGGTCTGTTGCTTCCAGGATTGATATCAGTGGTTTTGATGATTCTAGATGTTCTTCTAAGTTACTGGTTTTGTTGGTGTTCCAGTTTCTTGTCTCGATCGGAGAGTACTTTTGAGGCAGTTTGTTTGTTATTGCTGGTAGTTGGATCACGAACGGTAGGATGAGGGGGCCGCACCATAGTATTTGTATTGGTGGAGCTGTTGAGATTAGTTAGTTATTGACGAAGATTGCGTCCAGAGTGTGTCCTGCTGTCTGTGTTGCTCCTTTCACAATCTGTCGTAGTCTCATTATCTCAAGCTGCTTAGTTAGTGATTTCTGTGAATTTGTGTTCTCTTCATTCGAACCATATGTTGCAGTCCCAGAGGATGATCAGGTGTTCTTGTTTAATGGCCAGGTTCATAATGGCTCCTATGAAAGTGTCGATAAAGGTAGCGTCGTAGGACAGTGGTCTGTAGATGAGTATGAATGTGAGGTTCGTTTGTGGATACAATGTCAATGCCCGAATTGCGTGCCCAACTTTTTTTTGGTGAAAATGGGCCCGTTTGTTTGCCCATGTGGGACACTTTGATTAGTTACATCACTATGCGGCTAGTAGTTTTGAACAGAGTTATTGTACATATATCCTTTAAAATGCAGAATTTGCAACACATTTGCCCAAAAAACTCCCCCCTGGATACAACTCAACAAAAACATCACAAAAGGAATGAATTGCTATTTGCAAATGTGGGCCACTTTTTCATTGGTACCCGGTTCAATTGTATGCCCCAATCCAACCCGGGTCCTATATATTGGTTTTACTGCAGTCATGCTTTGATTGAGCGGTTAGTGAAATTATCCATCTACACTACAAACTTTGACTCTGAATCACAGCTCCACAAGCTCTCTGAAGTGGGAAGCGCTTTATCCTGTTATATAAGCGTATGATTTTGAGGGGTTTATAATCACATGCATCATGCCTTACGGAAGCCCCTAACTCGTGTGCCATAAAAAAAATAATCACTACCACCTTTTGTGAGCTTATTTATCAGCAATTAATTGAGCTATCTAGGCTTGCACTTTACTTTCAGGCTCATTAAGAGTTTGGATCAAAATATATGAACAGACTCCAAAATTGCAATCACACATAACTTCTGCTGAGGACTATGATTTCAAACTCTACTTGGAGAAGATGACTTTGCTCTCCGGGCAGTCTTGAATAAAATTGCTGCACTTTGCAAAATGTTCATATACTAATTACTGACATTAATTGAACTAACTGCAATGTGGATCCCTGTCCATCGCGTCTGTCTGAGGAGATCTTTGGAACAAGAAGTACACTGGCTGGCAGAGAGCTCATGTCACTTAACAGTGGTGGCCCAGTCCCAATAGAAAAAGCCTGCTTCCACCCTCATTAAAAAGAAAAGCCTTGATGCCGGCTTGGTCATCAAGAATCACCAAATCATCAATCTCCCCTTCTATGGGAAAATTCTGGAAATGGTAATATTCATGTGGCAGGAAAATATTTGCAAGAGGGTGGCTTCGTCAATGTCTTTCAGTACAGCATTAGAGTCGGCCATTGGATGGAATTTGCCTTTGTGGGGCTGATGATTTGCTAATGGATATGTACAGCGATTGTATTTAAGTTCTCGCCTATGTGAAGGAGGCATGGTATCAAAAGTAGACATTGACACAATAAGTTTCAAAACCTTTATTGATGGTTTAAAAGGGGTTGGAAAACTTCTATCCTACCGTATAACTAAGATGGGAGTATTCTTGACCATCAAACAATAAGAAAATACAGTCCTAGTCAGTCCTTAGTCAAAATAAAATAGCCTCTCCTAATAAACCTAATGCCTGCCCTCTTTCTAATACAATAAATGTGTAAAGGGAATGTGTAATGCAAAAAGGAAAATCAATGTTCAAAAGGAATGTCAGTATGGATGAGTAAACTCCCTTCCCCATGTTTTGTAGCATGGGGTAAGGTGGCCCACTTGGACCTTGCAATATTCTCTGGCTTCGGACACAAGGATGCAGTTTGTTTTATTGACCAGGGACCACTTGGCCTTCCACGAAAAAAATCACTAGTTTATTCGCTGGACCGCTTGGCTTTCTTTCGCACCATCCCAGGTCACCTTTTAGCTTGTAATACAGTTCAACAAAAGTTTGTTTCCTTCTCTTCTGGTTACCACAATTCAGTATAGGTTTCACTCCACCATGCTCAATCCTTTCAATCACAATTTGTGGGGTTCCCTTCCCCAAGTTTCAATCACACCATAATAGGCTTCCATCCATCAAACGCGAGCCTCCTTTCACTTTCCTTCAGCTGTTGAAGACTTTCAAAACTGTGAGACTTTTGCTCTTAACTCATGACCATTTCGACCTCAAACGTCACTTTTTCTCTGCTACACCAAGGCCTCTTGGTAATTGTAGTTTCGAGCACAGTACATTTTTCATAGTTCAAAGATATCTCTAACATCCAGGTTTCCCTCTGGTGGGATCAAACCTATCCAGGTTTCCCTCCGTCGGGATCTAACCTAACAGTTCAAATCTTGTATCTCAGTTTCTTTCTCTTCCCACCACTTCTACGACATCATACATTTTACAGAGAATTTTGATTGGGCAATCTTCTCACGCCATAACACTCTGTTACTTTTTATATTTAATTTACAGTTCTTTACAATGCTTTGCTTTCTCTCACGTCTTATCGGCACACGCCTAACCTTCATTCGTTGGATACTGTTGCCATCAAGTTTCATTTAACAGAGACCAGACTTTCATTGCTTTCAACAACTCACACGCTGTTTTAATTCATTTTTGTATTTCAGACTTTGAGCCTGAAGTCAAGGCTTATACCACAGCTGCTGCTGCACTTCCCCAGCTCTGCCGTTCACCCGGGATGGTGGTTGGTATCGTTGAAACATAAAAGCGGTTTGTCTCTTCTCTCTGGCTGGGATTCCTTTCACAACCTTGAAGGCCCTTCAGGGGGTAACAATGTTTTGCTGGGGTGTCCAAGGTTTCTCCGTACCTCGGTTCCATCCCTAGCTCTGTTGCTCTGCTCCACCTGGTTCTCCATTGCTCTGGAAGACCTGCTCCTTCTCGTGCCTCTCCTTGCTCCCCTTGCTCACCTTGCTCAGAGTGTTTTTCAGTGTTCAACATTTTAACCATGTGAGGGAGAGCTAATAGGTACCAGGTGTATGTAATTAAGATCAAGAGCCTGACCCTGCCTGATCTTATTAGTTAGACATGTCCAATATATTGCAGGAGTGGGACTCCTTTAAGCAACAGGCCGCCTCTTCCTCGGCTCAGTGTTTGTGTTGGAAAGGGGAGGAGGGGTCTGGGAAGTTAGAATATCCTATTAAATAGGATGGGTCAGGGGTATTTGGAAAGGGGGATACCATGTCTCACCATCAGGCGTTCCTCCCTAACTCCCTGTGAGCCCCTCACCCAGGTGATCCTCCCGCACTTGTCTACCCACAGGTCTGGATCCAAAGGCGATGGCCATGCCCTGCAACCCGAGTAAGGGATCCCCAGGGTCTAGGCACTGAAACACCCTCTGGTTTTTCACACCATACTGGAGCTGTTAGTTGCCATTCGACTCGCTGATCATGGTAGGTTGTTGGCCCATTTATGGGAACTAGGGGCATTTAGGAAAATGTTCTTGAATAGATTTCCATGACTCTGCAGGTCAGAACCTAGCAGGTGGGCAGGAGGTCCTATGTCTTGCTTGTTGGTCCTGTGCCTTAAGGGCTTCCTCTGGGATTGGTCCTATTCCATCGATTGTTCAGTGAACATGTCAGGCTGCTGGATGACCTGTTCCCGAAGCACGGCCTGCAGTGTCATCAATATTCTGATTCTAAATAAATGTATGTCTGTTTCCAAGCAAGAACCGAGCAACCCTAGAATCCCTGACAATCTGTCTGACCTAAGTCTCTCCATTCAAGAAAACAAATAGACTAAAACTAAATCCCGACAAGAAGTACATAATTTGTATTTGTTTGAGGAACAAGGATGCTATTTTGAAACAGAAATCACTTGTAACAGCTCATTTACAGATGGCAGAGGCATTTCCCTGGCAGGGTTCCTGTACAATAAGACAATGATCAGAACAAGTGGTGAGCCAGTTTATGATGATCTGAACAAAGTGGGACATATAGCAGTGTGAATATTTGAAACAGTTGACATTAAAGTGGGAGGCAAGTCCTTCAAACTAAAGAGGAGAACTGTTCAAATATTCAAAATTAAATTATTACGCAGCACTGAAAGGAGTGGTGCTGTCGGATAGGGGGGATGTGGGAGAGGCAAGTGGGAACTCCCTCTATGGCAAGTAAGTGAAGTTAAAGCCAATCTTTGAAGAGATCCATAGTCGGGCTGGCTTTGATTGTGTTGGAGAGCATGTTCCAATGGAGCAGAGGAAAAAGGGAGAAAGAGCGGAAGCAAGAGGAGGCACAGGGGACATGGGAAAGTGAGTTTAAGTGCAGAGGAGTAGCAGAGGGAATGACATGGTGAGGTGACAGAGGTACAGTCAGACGGATACTTAGGAGCAAGACCACTGATAGCTTTCTAGACTAGGAGAAGGTACTTAAAAAGAGAGTGGTTGTGGATAGAGAGTGAACCAGCATGGTGTTGATAGGTAGAAATGGGGGAGGATCTGGGTATGTTGTTGAGAGTGCAGGTAGAGAAGTGGAGGACTTTTTCTAGAGGGTATAAGTAGAGAGGAAGGCCATGGAGTAGGCTCAAGCAGTAGTCAAGTTTGCTGAACACTAAGGAAGAGATTGCAGTTTTGATAGAGTGGTGAGTAAGAAGTGAACACATTTTCAAAATTTTAAGAAGGTTAGTACGAGCATGCAGAGGCAGTGATAGTGATGAAATGTTTCAGTTGAAGGTCGCTATCAAAGGGGACTCCAAGGTTGCGAGCCTAGGGTGAGGGAGCAACACTGTCAGGGGGGAAGGAGATAGGAGAGAGGAGGGGAGGGAAGATGTTGGGAGCTGGACGAAAGATGAGCTCCGTTTTTGAAGATTTTATTAGGCAGCAGTGAGCCATCCAGTGACAGATTGAAGTGAGATAGTTGGCAATCCGTTGACAGATGACTGGGGTGAAGAAGGGAACAGAGAAACATATTTTAGTGTTGTCAGCAAAGAGGTGCTAGTGAAAGCCAAAGGATGAAATAAGTCTTCCAAGGGCAGATGCATAGAGGGTCCTTTGCAGACTAATCCTTTGCAGACAGCAACAGGGATTTTATTAGGCAGAGTGGGGGTCAGGGGTGTGCGAGTTACAAGAGATTGTGGCGGATTGACCTTCTAGATAGGAGCCAATCCCGGTGAAAGCAGATTTGTGAAACCCAAAGTCCTGGAGAGCGAGGAGGAGAGATGAGTGATCAACAGTTTCTAAAGCTGTAGAGTGGTCAAAAGGATGAGTACAGAAGAGAGTTTAAAATTGTGAGCATCAGAGAAAATGTTGGAGACATGCATAGGTGCCGTCTTGGTGGAGTGTTTAGTATGGAAGCCAGATTGAAGTAGATCTCCAAGGCAATTATTTCAAATGTACTTAGTGATCCAATTGAAGCCTACCTGCCAAAGGACCTTTGAATAATGGGGAAAGAGGAAACTCAGCATTTTATTCCAGGGACGTTTGGATCCGCAGAAGGATTCTTCCAAACAAAAGTTTTTTACAAATAATAAAAGGGGAAGGACAGTTGCTAATTTGAAGAACGCAGGAAGAGTCCAGCGGAAAGAGAGAATAAAGAGCTCAGAAAGATAAGGGCTAGTGATTGGGACTAATCGTTCACCGGTTGAGAAGCAAACTGGTCAACAGGTCCACAAGATGGGTTGGCCCTGTGAAGGATGGGTACTCATTTTGTTGAAAAGTTAGGGAAGAAGTAGTCGAGAGTAGAAGGCAGAGAGGCAGAAAAATTGTTGTTGGTCCTGAAAGGTGTTTCAGGGTAGGCCATGACGTATGTGAAATGTGCAGGTGAGATGTCATTGATAACTGTTGTGTGATCCTACCCTGTCGACGAGTGCACACTGTCAACATCCTGTCTAACTGCAACCTTGAGCATGTATGCACATATTTTTACCTACTGAATCGAAGGTTTTTAACACTTTAAAATAAATGAAATGAACAAATCAGAAGAATAAAATTGCTCCTCATTCAGATGTTTACACCAGCCCACCATTAATGGTGTGGGCAAACTGCTTCTACAATGCCTCTAAAATGGATGCCAAAAATGCTCTCCTGATTTTCACGAAAAAAACCTTTAATTTGAGATAATGGCTCTCAAAAGCAAGGGAGTGTTGCAAATCGCTTAGACAAGCAATTATGGCCAAGCAGGAACATTGAAACATATCCCAAATCGTTGTGTTTCCAGGTGATCAGGTAAAAATGGAAATTAATTGAGTTAGTCCAGTCGAGTCGGAACAATTTGTCGTAGTTTTGCACCAAAAAGCATCACATTTCATTAGGGGGCTCTTAAACCATCCGGGCTACATCTGTTGGCTCCAGTTTTTTTGCCCTTGCTCCTACCTCTGAATGAGCTTGTTCATGTTCTGAGAATGCTCCCTGAAAGAGGGTGACTTTAAGACCCTTTAGAAGCAGAGGCGCGTCTCAGTATTCCCGAAGGATAGAGGGAGCGTGGGGACTAAGGTACCCTGTATGGACATAGTCAACATCCCATACCAATGGCGTCAAACCACGAACCACCAGAAAGCTGCCAGAGATGGAGCTCACAGGTCAAACTGATGCATACCTATAATTTGAAATTATACCTCAAATACAGTGGTCATTTATCCTTTGCAGGACAATGTATAGGAGGGGGTGTGCGATGCAATAAATATAATTTCCAATGCCATGAACAGTGTATAATGTTGTCAAGAGCCAATGAGAATTTATAGAGCAATACAGTTATTTGCATTCCTAATTTGTGAACTTAAGTGATGCATGTCAAATTAGGAATGTTGCAACTTTTAGCAAATATGTAGTGGAGGCTGTTACATAGCGGGAGGTATGTTCTGCCCACCCACTTTTTATGTCCAGGCAGACTGCAACTCTAGTTGCAACGCATTGCAAATGACACACTGTATTGCAACCACAGTTCAGTCTGCAGTGTTTGCATTTGCAACAAATCTACAAATACGTACATTATTTGCAAATGAAAAGACTCATCGTCCTCCACAGAAATATGCATAGGCCAGGTGCTGGGCTCACTGAAGTGAAGCCCTGCCCCCGTGGCATGGGCAGCACTGCGCAAGTTGAGCCGCTAGACAATGACGTCAGCAGCCTCATTCTGTTGCATGTGTGCCTAATACATAGCCCAGTGAGACAGAGCAGATTAGAGGCTGTTCGCTCCTCCCTTTCCCAGTCTGCAACAGGCAATGGCGGGAGCAGAATGTGAAGGGGCAGTGTTGCCAGGTCAGAAGGAAAACATAAGCTGAATGCCCCTACAAAATAAGCCCAAATCAAGCTGGCTCCCAACCAAATAAGCTGAAAAAACAAGCGCACCTCTGAAACACTGTGGATAGGTCTCAAAAGTAAGAAAAATAACAATAATTCATCGAGAGAACACAAAGATAATATGTCAGAGCAAAAAGCATTTATTAAAATTGCATTTTATTTGTCTAGCAATTAGTGTCTATTTTCATTTCTTGTATGTGTATGACTTATAAAAGCACATAATTGGCTTTTTGGATCCTTGGCTTCTCTGGTCCATTTGCCCAAATCTGGTCCCTGATTTGTTGCTCTCCTCCGGCCCTTGGCTCCCTTGCATGCCTGCCAGGCAGCCCCATGTCCTTCGTGACACTGATACAGCCCAGGTATTTTCTGTTAAATGCTAGGACTTGTATTTTTGTTCATCCCATTATAAGTATGGGCTTACAAGGACCACCATGCAAAGTGAAAATTCAGGACTGGCTCATGGCATCACGCATGACATGGGCCACCCACCCAGTTGCTCCTCTTTTCTGTTGCCCCTATGGTCCCTGACTGCCTTGTGAGTCAATCTCCTCTGGTCAGTCGCCCTTCTGGTCTTGGGCAACCTGGTTGATCACTCCCCTCTGGTCGTTGGTTCATATGGTCCATCACCCCTCAGGACATTGGCTCCCTCATGAGTTGCTTCTCTAGTCCATCACTCCTTACATTTTGATGTAATCATAAAATACTTGGGTGGTTACCGAGGATAGTTTTTGGTCAAATACGGAAAGAATAGCCATGCGGAGGGCTTACAAATCATCCTCTTGTACTCACCAAGGGAACTAGCCAGGTGCTATGGCAGTCATCGTGTTCACGCTAGAGTTGGTCTGGCAATGCACTGAGCAATAAGGAAAATCTTTGAGCTCTCTTTAATCAAGCCCTAATATCAAACTGTGTGCTCGAAGTGCATGCCAGTGTTTTTTCAAAGCAGTCATGTGAGAGTTAATGTCTTAATTTAGAGTAGTAAACCCGTTATTGGTGTAATAAAACCAGGTCTGCTTCAGCCATTCAATTTATGAGCACTGCATGTCCTTCTCTGGAGTCCTGTTACAAACACTGCCAAAGCCAATAGTTTTGGCTAGTGTAGAAGTATTAGGAATTTGGCAGGTAACAAAAGCCCAAACTGTTCGCATTGCCAATGCTTGTTTTTTAAGGACTTTACCCCTGGACACACCCTTTGCCTTCTGTCTTACTTTGCTGAAGTCAATCGCTGGAAGCAAGCAAGATGCAGGCAGGCTCGCTGGCAACTGGCAACAGGTGCCACAGCCATTCTGCCACTGCTGCTGGAGTCGAGTCAAGTTGGAGTGACTCTACTGATTGACTGAATTTCTTCTCAGTTTAGCGTTATTTAATACATGTATGCACATCTACTGGCCCACCCCACCTAATCCGACTGCACCATCCCCCTACCATCAGAATGTAGGCACGATTGTGTGTACTACATTCTGATTGGAGGGGCTGGTGGTCTTGGCTGCCCATTAACTCTTGCTGTTCAATGCAGCTTAGCAAGGATTGGCTGTTCGGCCCAGTTGTCAAACGAAGAAGCCAACAATAAGCCAGGGGAAACTGCCCCATGGCATATTGTTGGCATCTTCACTTCACTGGTGCTGCAGCGCCGTCCCCTGCTGCTAAATTCAATTTCTAATGAAAATTAGCAGCAGGGGTTGGCACCGAAGCGGTGAGATAACTTCCCTGTGCTTATTGTTGGCTGGCTTCTTCACTTGCCTTCACCGGCTCCGTCCCCTGTTGCTCTGAAACTTAGCAGCAGGGGATAGCACCAGTGAAGTGACAATGCCATCAATAAGCCACAGGGAAGTACCCTCCTATTTCGATCATGTTCTAAATTGAAAGGGGGTGGCTGGGCGAAGGGTCACTCCCAACCTCGCTACACCCCTACTGGAAAGTAGCATCAGAATTTTCATATGGAGAGGATATCTTGTTCAGGGGAGAGAAAGCAGTACTTCAACAAATACGTAACCTCAGACTGCTAAACAAAACACACCTGTGCAACATAGGGATCACATTAACCAAATGACGCATGAAAGAGTGCTATTGTTGGTCACTAATGGAACAGGAAAATGAGCAAGCTCTGGTAAGGTGTTATGTGCATGCAGATATTGACTAGCAACTGAAAACACATGAAGCTCTGCTGTCGAGTGTAGAGGCTCCAACCCTGGACGAAAGTAGGATTCAACTTTACCTGACCTATAACCAATTGGAGACCAACAGTTGGTTCAGAAATGTCATGGTAAACTATCCAAATGGATGGAACTTCTATTCCTCCTCAATATTACCACAAATACAATCATACAACTGCTCAGGCAGTTGTTCTGTTGTGTGGGAATCCCCACGCAACTGGTGACTCACAATGGTGTATAGCTCATGTCTACTGAAATGTTATGTTATTTTGATTAT
The DNA here is from genome assembly GCF_040938575.1 of Ambystoma mexicanum. Lineage (NCBI taxonomy): Eukaryota > Metazoa > Chordata > Amphibia > Caudata > Ambystomatidae > Ambystoma > Ambystoma mexicanum. The sequence goes on along the minus strand of NC_090924.1, from coordinate 443,835,659 downwards.
GTTATTGCATGGTCTCCAGGCACTCATGTGGCTCTGTAAGAATAGTGGGCAAAGTTGGTTAGTGACCGAGAGATGGATAGGATTGAAATTGTGCTCATCTGTTCGTGCGTGCAGAACCAGGATGAACTGGCATCTGTTCGTGTGAGCTTTCTGGGTATTCTTTGTTATCTGCACTGGACTTGTTGTGTCCGTAAGAGTGGCATCCAGTGTCTGAGTTGTTTGTTGTTTACAGGTATTGGGTTTGTAGTATGATTAGAGAGGGGTGTGCGGTTTGCATGTTTTTTGGTGGGTTGTTTCACTAGCCCTTTAGGTGTGTCTAGTACAAGAGAGGTGTGAGGGTGTAGAGATGAGAAGGGGGTGGTTAGTGGTTTCACGTGATCTCTGGGTGTTGAGTAGTTTTATTGTCAGTTCTTCCTTCTATATTATCCCGTGTGTGCTTTGATCCTGGTGTATGGTTTGCAGAGTGGCACGTCTAAACTAAATCTAAACAAATAAATCAGTGCAATTCAAGTGTGTCTAGATTCAAAAGCAGCGGATGGCAAATCAGTATGGTTCTATTGTGGCTAACATCAAGAGCGTGGGTTGCAATTGTAGTGTAGCTTAATTCAAAAGCAGCAGGTTGCAATTCTAGTCCGGCTACATTAAGAAGCAGCATCAACTAACTCAGTACAATTCTAATGTGGATAAATTCAAAAGCAGCAGGTTGCTATTCTAGTAAAGCTGAATTCAGATGCAGCGTTAACTAACTCAGTATAATTGTAGTGTGGTAAAATTCAAAGGGTTCTCAAGAAGATATCTCAAGAAGACAAATATCCAGCATTGGCGTTATACCACCATCAGGCAAACGGTCTAGTGGAGAGGGCTAATCGCATCATCAAAGGCAGTATTGAAGCATCAAAGGCATCCCACCCATCTGTATCTGCTCAGAATAGCCCAGGAAGCAGAATCTTCTCATAGACTCACCCACATTGTGGCGGGGGTGCCACCATTCCAACTAATGAGAGGTTGAAGAGCCTGTTCTAGGTTCATCCCACCATGGCTTCCAGGCATATGAGAAGACATATATATATATAGATGTGGGACCCATGTTATGGAAAATCTCTGGGTGCAGAGTAAATATAAGGATTGGTATTACCATATAGCAGTTTGAAGCCTCAGTGTCAAGAGGGGCGATGCTATCAAAGGATGACTCAATAAAGAGAACACAGACATGCAATCCAGGTTCACTGAATGACTACAAGTAGTTATGATAGGGCCCAGCTATATAGTCACCAATGATATGATGAAGTGAAATGCAGGGCTTGTGGCCCAGTCCAGTTCAAGTGATCAGGCTTACGGGAAGTACAAAGAGAGTCCCAAGAGAATGGACAGATAAAAATTGTTGGATCAAAGAAGCACCTTACGGGGACAGGAGAAAGAGGTGGAGCTAGACTTGGCGGAGCCCTCAGAGCACCCTGACAGTGATGAAGCCAAATGTGATCACAACATTAGCTTAAGAAGCTATAACATCAAAGAAGCTAGTAGGGGAGAAAGGAGTGTTGGACTACCCACCATAACACCTGAGCGGGACAGCAGCCATGAAAACAACCTCACAAGTAGGTGTGACCTCCATTCATGTACAAGGCCTATGAAAACAGAGACTCTAAGATCTGTTTAAATGGGGGAGGAACGTGGTATCCTGATTCCTCATGAGAAACAGTTGAGCAACGTGACGACTCAACAGCAAGAACCATGCAACATCCGGACCCTGCTTTGTGTAAATCCCTTAATAAATCCACATTTAAGTCTTACTTTTGAATCCATCGCCTGTAAATGCTGTTATTGAGCCTGTCACAGGGAGGAAGGAGAAGAGTTGGTTTACAATTATACGTTTGTGCCAAACTGATCTCAAGTTGGTCCCCAGATATATAACTGCTTGATAGCCTCATAACATTGCAAATATGGACACAGTGACATTTTGGGTAAGAAAGGTAAAGAGGTCCCTATCCCCATTATAATGCAATGGATATGATTTATATTCTAAGGACAAAAAAGAACAACACAGCATAACAGTTTATTTCTAAGTCGAGTCCCATGCTCCAGAAGAGGGACAGATGTGAGACAAGCCATTCCCTTTCAGTGGCTACTTTCGACAAGGAAACTATGTTGCACTGTGCACCAGCACTTTGATGTTCTCCCCCGGTTTGTAGGGTTACAATTCTGGTTTGACCTTATTCCAAAGTAGCAGCACCAATCCCCTTTCATTAGGGATCCAGCATTGTTGATTTTTCCTCAGGGTGAGTGTTGTGAGTTTCTGTGAGGATGAAGATCTTAGGGTTGTAGCTGGGATGTAGTGTTTGAAATGTTTGGCAGAGTGGGCCTATTTTCTAGATGATTCTCTTGGGACAGACATGTTGCTTTAAGGCTGTTCCTCTCCGTGATCAGTAGCTAATACAGCCACTTTAGGGCTACAGACATGTGGCCACAATTGAAGCGGCTGTATGAGCCTTGTAGCTCTGTTTAGCTAGTTGTAACTATTGTAGTGTGAGAAACCTGAGGGTATTCTCCCTCCTACTGCCCTTGGATCCTCTAAGCAGGTGGCTTGGGAAAGGCCATCATGCTTGGATCCTGGCTCTGCAGACGAAAAAAGAGAGGAAGGATCACTTGGGTGAAGGATCCTTGAGGATTGGGAGTGGGGTACCCTTGGGTTAGACATGGGGCCTCATTCCGAGATTAGTGGTAGTCATGGCTCTATTTGCACCATGACTGCCTCCAATAACAGGTCCGGCACCGGTGTTGTTCAATGGGGACTTACCGGTGCAGTCTGACCCTGGCGGGACCGGTAAGTCCCCATTGAACAAACCATTCCCCATTCCCATTGAGCCACTACAGGGCTCAATGGGAATGGGGAGGGCGCTAATAATGGGCTCGTGACTTGCAAGCCCGTTATTAGCACCCTGGTCCCTTAGCGGGACCCGTAAGGGATGTGTGGTCAGACCACACGTTCCTTACGGTCCCCACCAAGGGACCTTGGAATAGGGCGGTAAGGGATTACCGGCACCGGTCTCCTTACCGGTGCCCAGTATCTCTTACCGCCCAGGTCGTAATAAACCCCATGGTATCCGCCTTTTCCTAATGACAACCAACATAACACTCCCCCAACCTTTGGTGCTATTAGAAGCCGATTCCCCTCAATCCTCCACATATAAAGCTTGACAGTACTGGGACGAAGAAGATACCATCAAGAACAGTGAAGATTACCTCTTTTCACCACTTTGGTACCGGTACGAGGAAGATGATTATTAAGAGTTGTGAGGGTCAGGCATGTCCCTCTGAGTATGGTCAGACAGGACTAATGAGTCGGACACACCTGCAGCCTGTCAAGGGACTGCAGGTATATAAATGGAAATCAAGCAGCCAGACGGAGAGCAACAGGTGACGAGGCAGCCATGGTGGAACTGAAGCAGCACAAGCCAGGACACCAGCAAGACACCCAGCAGACTTGGGGGAGCCGAAGCAAGTGGGCCGTGTGACTTCTCTAAGCGTGGGAACTTCTAGCCCCCTGAGAGCGCAGCGGGAGCACAAGGCTGGTGAGCAGGGCTGATGCCGGTAATGTACAAAAGGCTGGTGAGTGTTGGGGGGCAGAGAGGCTCTGGGGTGCTCCAACAAGATCGCAAAGGAACTCTGGTCTACAGTATAGAAACAACGAAATGGGTTTTGAACACCAAGCTAACAAAAAACTTTACTTTGAACCATCAAATGCTCATTGAAAACTGAGCTAAAGAAAACTTTACTTTGAACAACTAAAGGCTTATTGATAACCGACCAAAAGGGACACTTAAATATTGAACTGGATAAAACTTTAAAAAAGGGGAACAATAAAAGCACACATTTGAAGGCAGTGAACCTTTTGTAAGTGAATGCAGTGTGACAAGGCCACAGCTTGGAAAGGGGATGAGGAACACATGGCGGCAGAGCCACAAGGCTAATAAGGAAAAGCCAAGGAAGTGCAAGAATAACCCTAAACCCAAGAGGCCAAATAAGGAGCCAATTGAAAGTGACTTGGTGCACATGAGCCAGTGCCAAGTAAACCTCTGTGTGTGTTACAAGGAGTCCTGGGCCCCTGGATGTGTGACTTGTAATGGGTGGACAGTGTGGTCTAACAACTGCACTTGGACCATAGAGCCCTGCATGGTAAACCATAAGAACTCCAAACCACAGCATAAGGAAACAACTGTATCCAAGCTGGCAAATTGTGCCAGAAAGAAAGGTCAGGTTGACCTGGTGTTTTGTTACAACTTTTTTCTCTGGAAAGACTATACCAAATATGAAATCTTGGGGAAGGGAACCCTGAGGCTTACAAGAACCACCTTTGTTGTCTTGGGAGTGAAGTCTCAAGACCCCTTTGTCTTTTGATTGTGTCACGGCAACATATGGGAAGGGAACCCCAAAGATTGGTTGGTAACTGTGCCACCTTGAACTGGGAAAAGGTAAACTTTGAGACTTTTTCATGGAACTTTCTTGTATTTGGGGAAGGGGAGCAGAAAGTAAGCTGTGAGCTGGAAGAAGCTCGGAACTTTAAGTTGAATACTATTTCCTTTGACTGTGACATCCCTACACATTGGTAAATTGTAGTTGTGAGGACATGAATAGGTTTTGGAGATGGAAAGACATTTAAGTTGATCTCTTTGACTCAGACTTTCCTTAGTTTTGTTCAGGTAGGGAAATCCCACCTTAGCATATGGCAAGTTAGGCCTTCAACCATCCTGACATTTAAGTTAATAAATATCTTTTGTTTGCATTTTAAGTCTGTTTTTTGTGTTGACATTCATGATGGCTTCACAGTAGGTATTTGGGCAGGCCCTGATACACACGGTTACACCTTCCCAGGACTAAATATTGTGCTTTGTGGTGCATCAGAGGAAGGATGCAGACACTTTATGGACATGGTTCACAGTATTTTTATTCAAGTAAAATAAGGCCTAACTTTCCCTATCTGTATGGGTGATCCCAGCCTATTTTCTAACTAAAGTGCCCGTCCGTCATTCGTGAATGCCCGAAAGGAAAACGGTCCGCTGTCCAAGAACTAGCTTACCTGACCTTACCACTATATAAACTAACTTATAGGAGGAGAATTACTCCCTTCTCCTGCAGGTACTTCTTAGTACCAGTTGGTAACGTTTTTCATAAATAGGTAATCTTTAATTAGCCTCTGAATAAATCTTGTAACAGGCTTTGTAACTCTTCAAGTATGGATTGTAGTTTTCCCTTCTCTTTGATAGTCTCTTCTGGTTTCTTTATGTCAGAATAGCCTTTTACTCATGGCCAATTATGGCTAAATCGGCTTTGGTCTGTTTGGCTTTTAGTTAACTTCACTGGTCTGCTTTTTTAAATTGGAATTCCTCATAATCTCAACTTTTTATATTTTCTTGCCCTTGTATGGACTGACTTGTGACTCTCCCCTTCCCCAGGGTATTCTTGTTCCTTTTGTATTATCCTTTTGGTATCCAGTGAAAATAGAGAATACAATGACAGAGAATGCTAGAACAGAGAAACAAAAACAGAGAAAACAAATAGATTTTTTTTAAAAATAGATATGGTGGGTGGGGTAAGGAGGTAAACGGGTGGGAATGGGGAAAGGGTTCATTAAAGCACATATAGAAATGGGTGGTTTGGGGGGGGCAAACAAACCACTGTTATTGTTTAAACTGAAAACGCATTCTCTGTTATGTATTCTCTGTGATCACATAAAACCAACCTTTTCTCTTACAGCTCCATAGCTCGCTCATTTCCTCAAAGAGGGGATTATTTCCATGATTTATACTCAGACAGTTTAATTGTTTAATATATTTGTCCTATCTTGGCAGCCCGTTATTCCTGTTCTCCCTGTGACATCTTATTTGGATGGGAAGTGTTTCCGGAAGCCTTTTTCCTTCTGGTCCCCTTCTCGGGTCACCAGCCATCGTAACTTACCCATCAGCATTATGCTTCTGGGATGAATCTGGTGGAGTAACCTCTGCATGTCTGAAACCCTCCTGGCCTTTTGTCACCCATTTACCTCTTTTCCGAAAAAGAATAGGGAAACCCCTTTTTCTAAAACTATGAACTAACCTTCCAGTCTTGATCCATCTTGCCAATCTGACAAACTCACCTTTTTCCATTCCACTTGTCAATCAATCAGAACTGACTTGCCATCAAAACCTTTTAAAAATGCTTATTCAAATTCTAGAAGCCAATTGTCAGTAAGGACTTCGGTTCCCAGAATCCTCGAAATACTGAGATATAGAATAAGAGAGATCGAACAATGTTGAGTGAAAGAGACTGCAAGCGCAGAGAGTGCTCTAGTTGCCAGTGAAATTTAAGCTGCCCAACCGAGAATTAAAAACAGTTCCTGTGGTGACTGGCAAGAGAGTGCTGTCCCTCGCTACGAGGAGTGAAGAACCAAAGAGCTTGGAAGCCAGGCAACTCACTGACGGAGAAGAAGAAAGCTGCTGAGGCAATAGATGCTGCAGGCAGGAATGTCAGGAGCCAGAAAGGGACTCCTGGGCGTTTGCAGATGGAAAGAAAGCAGCATTTCACTTACCAGAGCCAAGGGGAAAGCAAGCATGTCAAGCTGAAGCTACAGAGGACCGGCGAATGAAGGAAAGGCGGCCACGAGAAGGAGGCAGACGGAAATCCTTCATCTGCAGACCACGAGAGAGTTTGCCAACGCCGATAGAAACCAGTGAGTCCACCCAGAAGCAGCAGGTACACCAAGGCGTAACGGCAAGCAAGCCAAGTGTGAACATTTGGGAACCACTTAATTGGGAAAGAGATAAAAAATGGACATGCTGAAAAGGGGCAGCATAAATCACAAATAGCCCCTCTTCTAATGTGTGAATGTACACATTGCAAATACTTAAAAAGCATAAAGAGGATAACATGTCAAAAGGATACATTATCCAACATAGTCTATAAACAACCTCGGGAGCTGGCGAAGACACCCAAATGATCAGAAGTCCTAGTAGGAGAATATACCAGGCAGTCTGAAGTGTGTGAAAGCAAAAGTCCTGGCAGGAGACTATACCAGGCAATCCCAAGTGTGCATGAATCATAAGCCCTGGCAGGAGCGTATATCAGGCAATTTCAAGTGTGTGAACACCAGAAGACCTGGCAGGAGAGGATATCAGGCAATGTCAAGTGTGTGAATCAGAGGTCCTGGCAGGAGAGTATACCAGACAAGTGAAAATGATTGTATTAAACAAGGAAGAAGAAACCAAACCACCTGAGGAAGAGAGAAGTACCAGGTGTCCTGAAAGAAACCAAAATTGTAAAGTCAGATAGGTTTTGTGCACAAGTTTGGTAGTTGACCTAAAGAGGCCCAAAGAAGGGTTTTGTATAGAAACTCAAGGAGAAAAGAAGAATACAGGGTACGGGAACTGCCCTCTGGAGTTAACACCATGTTCATTGAAGAACTTTTGTTTGACTTAGTAATTCTTCCTTTATGAACACTTTTCCTTAACCGTCCATGGTTAAAGACACTTTCCTTTTCACCTTAGAGTTTAGTTTATAGCGCAAGGGTCAGAATAGAGATTTGATCACAGGGACAGTTTTTTTTTGACATCCTGACATGGACAGAGCCTTAGTTCTTGTTTAGGTAAGGACATTCCTCTTAGAACAGGGCCAGAGAGGTCTTTTTCCCAAACATTTGATCTTTTGAATAAAGGTATTTAATACAAAACATGGCAAACTTGTGTCTGACTTTCATTTCTGACTCCTCACACTTCTATTTCATCTTTTTTCCTCTCTGTGATATCCTTGTCCATTGACAAGGATGTGGACATGCTATGTCCTTGATTTCTGTGGTCTCGCCCCCACCTCCATTCAGGCTTCTGCCCCACAGACTTCTCGGTCTGTATTAATGATTTGTCTTTGTAATTTCCGCCTCTCTTATTCTGTTCCCCTTTTTTGTGTTTTTCACAACAGGTTGTTGCCATTGCTTAGGCTTTCCAGCACTTCCCTCTCAGTTTCCCTGCTTAGGGTTTCTCGGGTCGGGTTGATGCTGCATGTATTGTGTCCCAACCTCTCTTTCCCTCAGTTCCCCTCCCTCGGGTTTCTCGTGTCTGACCGACACTGTGAACCATAGCGTCCAAGAACTTCTCCTTTAGTTTCCCTGCTTAGGGCTTCTCCTGTCAGGCTGGCGCCGGAGCTCTAGCATCCTGAACTCTCTCTCTCGGTCTCCTCTTGGTGTCCCTCTCTCGCTCTTCAGGCATGTTTCAAACCTGCTGTCTTGTTTTGTGCTGACTCTGCCTCTCTCCCTCGAGCAAGCAGATTGTCCATTATTTAACCTTCTAGTCACAGTACATGAGACACAGTGGCTTAAAAAAATTAAAATAAAGGTACATGCTCCTTTCAGTAAGATTTTAGTCTCTATTCCGAGTTTCTTTATCCCAGTCATAATATTTAAAAGTTTTTGTTGTAGAACATATCATATAAGCCATATGATAGATGTACCTCAGGAGTTCCTCCCGGGAATTAGAGTCCTTGTCCCCAAAAGGGGAGTCTCTCCCGGTGAGGTCCCACTTGCCTCTACCTCTAGGGAGGCTATTGCAGAATGGTCTTACTGCCTTAGCCTCACAGGAAGGGGCACCCCTTTCGGGGGGAGGGTAGAATTCCCTTGATTCATCACAGCTAGTACTGTTTTGTGGTTTCTCAGTAACCCCTCTCATTGAGATCTGCCTTCAACTGTCCTCACCATCCATTTCCATTCCTCACATCTACATTCTTCTCCTTCAGCCAATAACATTCTTACTGAAACTATAGAACACAGTGTGCTCGTAATCATTACAGCCATATAAAATATCTCTTGAATAACTTTATGACACACATCTTTGTAGCAAGTGCAATGCTACAGAGAAGAAAGAATAGAGAAAGGGTTTTGAGAAGCAGTCCTTCTCCTTCATCACAATCATCTTTCTTGTCATAGTCAAGTCATAGTCTTTCGCTTTTGTCACAAATGTTCACCTTCGTTACAGTCCTCTATCACAGTTCTTCTCCTTCGTCACAACCCTTCTCCATCAGAGTGCTTCACCTTTGTTAGAGTCCTTCACCAATGTTCTCATCCTTTGTCACAGTCCACCATTACAGGGGTCCTCCTCCATCACAGTCTTTCTTCTTTCTTTACAGTCCTCCTCCATCTCAGATCTTCTTCTTCATCACAATCCTTCATAACAGCCCTTACGATGCTTCCATACATCTCCTTCATCACAGTCCGTCCTTCTCCTTCGTCACAGGCCTTCTTTGTCATAGCCCTTTTCATTTATCACAGCCCTTGTCCTTCATTAGTCCTTCTCTTTTATCGTAACCTTCTTAATCACAGTCCTTTTCCTTCTTAACAGTCCTTCTCCTTCTTAACAGTCCTTCTCATTCATCAAAGTTCTTCAACAAAGCCCTCCTTTGTCACAGATTTTATCATCACAGTCCTTAGTCATAGTCCTTCTCCTTCATAACAGTCCACCTCCTATGTCAGTCAATCACCACAGTCCTCCTGCATTGTCAAAGTCATTCATCATAGTCCTTCCCCTTCTTTTAAGAGCTTTCTCCCTCGTCACAGTCTTTCTGCAGTCCTTTACCATGGTTAGTCATTCATCACAGTCCTTCTCTATCGTCACAGTCCATCAAAGACCTTCTCCTTCATCACAGTCCTTCATCAATCCTTCCACTTTGTCACATTACTTATACTTCTCCATAGAGGAAAGACTGTCACACAGTCTTTCCTCTATGACGGCCTATAAAGGTGTTTTGCTCTCTGTTCCATTCAGCATGGTTTAAAATATTACAACACACCTTTAAGTCCCAATCAGCCGGGCTATTAAAAATGTCCCAAAACAGTGCAACCATTGGGGGTTCACGTATAGGGGGCATTAGGGCAGACACCCCGCTTAATTGGTGGATCCGCCCAACCCCCCCCCCCATTAAGTCAACCAGCAAAAAAATGAACTTGAATTGTGCAGCAAGTGATTTAAACTCGCCCAATGATAATGCAAATGTGGTATTAGCATTTGCAAGCTATTTAAATAACTTTAATTCTTTACAATTGCAAAGTCTGGGGATCACCCTTATGCCATTCACAGCACTTTATATGGGTGAAGGCTGTTGAATAAAATGCCCATGCTGGGTCAGAATGCTGACCCAGCACTCTACCTGATCTAGGAATTGGTAGAAGCAGGGGTGAAGGGCATCCCCTGACCCCTGAACCCCTTCCTGCAATGGATTGACGTATGGATGAATATGATTAGGAAGCCAGGCTTTAGAAAGAGGATCATTGCTGCAGCCAGCTCAGGCAAGTTTTTTTTAAGTTAAAAAAAGAAATGTTGCGTGTACATGTGTTTGTGTGAGTGTATGCGTGAGAGAGATTTTTTTTTGAAAGGGTACATGCGTGTGAGTGACAGAGTGTATCTCAGTGAGTAAGTTGTCTGGTGGGTGCTGTGTGAATGATTGAAATAAGCTATATGGGTGCATGACTGCTTGTGTGAATGGTGTGAATGTTTTTATGAATGTGTGTGTCTGCATGTGTAAGTGGTCCGGTGGGTACCATGTGAATGACTGAAAGAAGCTGTATGGGTGAGTCAAAGCTTGTGTAAATTGTGCGAATGTGTTTATGAATGTGTGTATCGACGTGAGTAAGTTGTCTGGTGGGTGCCATGTGAATGATTGAAAGAAGCTGTAATTGGTGCATGGAAGCTTGTGTGAATGATGTGAATGTGTTTATGAATGTGTGTGTCTGTGTAAGTGGTCTTATGGGTGCCGTGCGTATGATTGAAAGAAGCTGAGTGGGTGCTTTGCTGCTTGTGTGAATGGTCTGAATGTATTTGTGCTTATGAATGTGTGTATCGACGTGAGTAAGTGGTCTGGTGGGCGCTGTGCAAATGCTTGAAAGAAGCTGTATGGGGGCCTGACTGCTGATGTGAATGATGTGAATTTGTATATGAGGACCTGATTCTGCGCTCCAGGTAAAATAAGAAAAGCGCCATTCTGTGATGGAAATACACTTTTTTATTTGCTCGTTGTTATGTGCCTATATATTTGTATAGACAAGCTCACAATCACGCCCTGAATGTGTGTGTCTGTCAGATTCTGTGTGAATGTTTGAGAGAACCTGCATGGCCGTGTGACTACTATTGTGAATAGTTTGAGTGAAAGTGCATCTGGATGGTGTGAATGCACATACGAATGTATGTATCTGAATGTGTATCATGTATGCATCTAAACGTGTATACGAAGCGTGTGAATGTGTATCTAAATGTGTATATCATGTATGTATCTGAATGTGTATATGAATAGTGTGAATGTATGTATCTGAATGTGTATTATGTATGCATCTAAACGTGTATACGAAGCGTGTGAATGTGTATCTAAATGTGTATATCATGTATGTATCTGAATGTGTATATGAATAGTGTGAATGTATGTATCTGAATGTGTATTATGTATGCATCTAAACGTGTATACGAAGCGTGTGAATGTGTATCTAAATGTGTATATCATATTATCATGTATGTATCTGAATGTGTATATGAATAGTGTGAATGTGTATATGGGTGTGTATATCTGTGTGAGTAAGTGGTCTGGTGGGCACCATGTGATAATTGAGAAAAGCGATATGGGTGTTTGACTGCTTCTGTGAATGGTGTGAATGTGTATATGAATGGTGTGAACCTGAATGTGTTTATGAATGAGTGTATCTTGATGAGTAAGTGTTCTGGGGGGTGCAGTGTGAATGATTGAGAGAGGTGCGTGTTTGTGTGTAAGTGAAGGCTGGAGCTTGGTGGGGTCATTGGTACAGGGCAATACCAAGGTAAGAAAGCATGTTCTTTTCTGGCGGCATGAAGTGCATGCAGTCAGCAAGAACATGTTTTCTTACTATGGCATGACATTTTCTTCTGGGCATCTATGATAAAGCAAGCATGATAAAGTTCTATTGTGTGGCTAGACTGGCATATTTTGGTGCAGCTAGTCCAGTGATGATTTCTTACTCTGGCATGGCTTTTTACTTGGCATCAATGGTAAAGCAAGTATGGTAAGTGTTGCTTAGACTGGCTTACTTTCATGCAGAAACCTTGGACATTTGTTTTATTCTGGCATGGCAATAATAGAAAAGCCAACAGCAGTATGTTCTAATATGGGAATACTAGCATATATAGATGCAGCCTGCATGGAAATGCATGGCCATCGCCAGGGTGAAAATGGTGTTTATACTGCCATGTATTGTGGGGGAAGGCATCATGAAAATGTACTGGGAAATGCTCATGTGCACTGTTGGTGACTTTCATCTCTGGGGTTCTTTCATGATTCACTCTAAAAAAACTGATTGCAAGCTGTCTGGCTTTTACCCTATTTTTCACAGAAAGTATGCTGTATAATGTGCCATTTTAACATATTATTCAAAATATTTTCTTGGAGGAACACCCTGGAAAACCCTTTAGTGGGTTCAGGCTCCCTCGATACACTCTGTCGCTCTCGCAGATTGGTGGGAAAAATGTACAGATGTGGTCTGGACTACAAAACAGAGTCTCATTTTTAGTTCATGAAAGTCAAACATTCAACAATAATTGCACCTCGCTATTTGACATCAACTGGGAAACAATGTGGTCAAGTGCCAAAATTGCAGACTGGGCCCAAAGTGTGTGATCCTGGGCAGCTCACAGTGTCTAGCCAATCAGAATTGCCAGTCCCTGATATTTCAAATTTGGCCTCTTGTAATTTCTTTATATGTCTGAGTACATGCATCTTCCTTATAACTTCTAATATGCATCCTCTCTCTATGCTGTGGTGTGTGAACATTGCCTGTTGATTTCAATCTTTCTCCTTCATCCATGCTTCAGCAGTTGTGCAACCTGTTAGGATGCTAATCTGTGTTCTCTACCTATGCTGAGGTATTTGTGCTTCAGTCATACAACTATTGATCTGTATCATGATTCCATCCTACGGCCTGTACACCTTCCTTGTGGATGTAATGTTAAAATGTACCCTCATTAGGGCCAGCTATTGCAGCCCTTGTAATGCCAATTGTTTTTGTTATTCCTCATTCCAGCATGGATAATGTGTGCAGGGGGACTTTGAGGGAATCCCCGCACATTTTTTAATCACGACCAATAAAACACAGCAAGCTATGGGTTGTGATTGTGCCATAGGGCGCAGGAAGGATGAGGCAACTAGAGAGTCTTGGATTCCCTTATTGGTTTTGGTTTAGGGGTACCCGAAATTTGCCTGTACCCATGCCCCAGAATACATTAAAATGGTCCTGACGTAAAAGATTCAGAGACAAATTTACAGGGGGATGGAGGGCATACCAGGACAGAAATAATCCACTACGGCTATATCAGCAGTTCAGTTTACTGCTTTAGATGAAATAAAAATCATTTCACCTTTTTTGTGCCTTCCATGTCTGCAAATGAAGTCTGGGCAAAGGAGACAAAATCTTGTGGTGAAGTATTTCCCGTCTCCATCAGAGGGTGCTGGATGTTCATTTTAGAATGGACAAGTATGCAAAGAAGTCTAAGTTCCATATAAAAAGCTCTTTCTCACAGGGAGTCCTCCACCATAAAGGAAAGCACTGGGAGCTCTTGTAGAAAGACCATGTTGCTAAAACAAACACAGATACACCACAGTAACAACAGTGGTATTCCCCGCTCTGACCAAGCAAGAGGCTTTGGCTGGCCATCTGTTGGAATGGCTTTAACTCCATTAATTATAGATGTTCAAAAGTGTTGGGGTGGTCAGAAAAGATCCCAACGATAAAAAGGGGTTCATGTTGTGCACACCATATTTGTGACTGGGGGTGCAGTGAAATTGGCGCAAGGTTGCAACTTCATATGAATGTGATGTTATTTCAGTGTTATTTGGTGTTCAAGTTGATACCTATCAGATTTGCATGCACAGAGAAAGATAAAAAGTTAAACCCACCAAATGAAATCTAAATGTGATTCAACCCTGGTGTGCTACGGAGTGCCCAGAAGTAGGAAATGAGGAGTTTCCTAATGCGCATGTGGGAAAAGGAGGCCTGTTCTGAAGAAACCACTGTAAAGGAGAGATCACATTTATTAAACATGCATGCACACTGAGGAACATATAAAGGGAATTTATAAATCTGTATGTAGTGAGATTTTATGAATTCATTTAAATTCTGCAGCCAGCAGTTTGTGCGGTGAATTTCAGGTGACTGGGAAAATCTAGTTCTGCAGGATTGAGGCCTGGGGGAGGCACAATGTTTGACCAAGCAGATGGTCAGCCATTGAACAGGACACAATGTGTATGGTTTGGTAGTTCTGTAGGAGGAGATGTAATCTCTTTAAGTGCATTGAAGTTGAGGAGATGTAATCGCTTCAATTGCATTGGAGTTTTTTGCAGAGGGACCCGGCCATTTGTTTTGACCAGTAATAAATGTGGAAGAAGTAACACTTGAGGCTAAAGTGATCGATACCCAGGAGGTTCAATGGTATTATCAAATGTGCTATGCATGCTGAAATTGAAGTAATTTAGATTAGAATGTTCCAATGATACCAGTAAGCTGGGGCGGGTGAGATAGTTATCGCTAGTTCAAAGAGAACCTGTTTATTCTTCCTCATGTTACTTGAAGTATCCATGTGAACCATGTGCAATTACGATTAAGGTTAAAGGGCTCAGCACAGTTGTTACTATTAATGAGTTATGTTTGCACACAGATGTTTAACTGTGTGATGATGTCATGACCAACAACGGACGAATCCCAAGAAGGGGTGTGATACGAATATGATCTGAAGATGGTAGTGAAGATAACAAGCGGCCAATGAGAATGGAAGAATTCGAGGAAGAAGGGATTTTTTTGTATAGGTTTTGTCCAATCACATGTGGGGGTGGATGTAATAACTATTGCAAAAATGTATATAATCTGCCAACTTATGTGGTTCTGCGAGACTTGGGTTAGTTTGACTTTGTAGCATCACCTAGCTCCCCCTCAGACAATTGCACAAACTTGCTTTACGTACAAACGTGTACTCACTTCTTAGATGGTGGGCCCGCTTTGGGTTCAAGGTAATTAGGGGCCAGCCCCTACAAATGTCATGAGTATTGTGCATAGCACGAAAATGCTTGCATGAATCAAACAATGACTACAACTATGTGACTATTATGCAAAGGGTAGTTTCGAGCAATCGCAAGCTGTGCCTTATAAGGTGTGAAATAATAAACCATTTCTTGCTTTCTCTTCACCTCATATTGCATTCTGGCACCTGTACATTTATAATATCAAGAGGGATACAAAATGCCATGTGCGAAGTCAAAAATGAGTTGAGATCTCTGCTTTGACATAATTTTCAGACACAGGAGCATCCATGAAGGAATGATGTTAGTTGAGAAAAGGGGACTGCGTTTTGTTTTCATACTTTCTACCTTCATCAGACTTATGAATTTTCATATTCCTCAATTACTTTACATGCATTTTACTGTTCTGCACCACATGAGAAAACATGCAAATGCTTGAATTATGCCAGGGTCATCACTTTCTTTTATCTTTATACAGTTGATTAAATGACTACTGTTCAGTTGGTTAATGCTAACATGCACTATTACTAATATTACAAAGGTACTGGTACCCACTATGATGCAGTGAATTTGACTCCTTTGCCTGTGACATTTCTCTCTGGTGAGTGCGAATGTTTGAGTCATTCACACTGCAATATGTGCAAGTGGTTTCCAAGCCCTAAATAGCCCATTAAGCAATTAAGCAACATATTAAAACTGAATCACAAAGTAAATCCCCTTACCTTTTTTGTAGTAATTAAATGTAGCACAACATATACAGCAAGCTACATGCCCTTCTCAATGACTACAAACAGGTAACCTGATCACACGATTTCTTTTGATGTGTGTCTTTAAAGAACAGTTGTAAAACTCAGAGGAGATTATTTTTGGGCTCACATTACTTTATGTTCTAGGACAAAGGAAGTGGGCATTTGGTTGCATTTTGTCTTTTCACTAGTTAAAAGTATTCAATGGGCTAGACAATCTGGGCTCAAATCATGGCTTCAACAATAAATTAAATTGTGTTATCCTGGGCATAACATGTATTAGCACTGCCTATGTGCCAAAATTAGAATTCCTTATATAAGTCCATTACTCTAAACCCAACTCCTCCTTCTTTGCTGCTGACACCACAGTTAAGTCCCCATTTCAGTGTGCCTTACATGTTAGTCAATTGTTGGCATATGAATACTATGTATATTTATATTATATGGTGTGAGGGCAGTGTTTACTTTATAGTAAGGCTTACTGTTTTCATCTTGAAAAACATGTGTTTCCTTATGTTAAATGTTACTCGGTTTTATCATGGTATTAATGAGTCGTGTACGACCGGAGCCTTGTTTATGGGGCTTTACCGCTTGTGAAGCAAGCATTCCGCTTCTAGTGAAACATTTTCTTTTGTTGTGGTTTGGTTGCAATTAGCAGAGCTATGTTGTTTTATTACATTTTATTGAGTGGTGCAGGTCTTTTGAAGCCGTTAACTTCAGACCTCTTGCGCACAGGTTGTTACTTCCTCTCGCCGTTGCGTGCCTTCCAGAAGCTTTTTGCTTCAGACCCGGTACGCGGCGGGAGGTTTTGTTTTAAGTGTCGGCTAACCACCGACCAGCCCCTCCCTCCCCAGACACCTCGCGCGCAGGAGTTAAAAGCTTTGCTTTAATCCTGTGGTCGGGGGGACAGGGGGGAGGGGGCTGGAGTAGTTTTCCTGTGCCTAGGGGAAAGTTTGGCACATTTCCATGTATTGTGTTGCTGCCTGCCATCTAAATGAGACTGCGTTGATCGAACATGGGTAACTGACTCTCTCTAATGCATTAAGAATGCTTAGGTACACAAGGCACATACCGCACAATTGCACTAATTTATGCAATAGTTACCTAGCAGGAGAGACTCCATAATCACTAAGGTGGTTCTCCCAGCATGAAGCTCATCCATTGCACACTGGATGGGCGGACCCCTGCGATGTCCTCAAATGCGAGCAATGGTGCCTGCGGGTTAGTAGCACATATAAAGGCTAAATCAATTTAAGTTTACCAAAAGTGAGAGTTGTTTCCTTTTCAAGGAAGCTGAATGTACATGTTTCCATGAATGACCACACTTCAGTCTCTACGCGCAGCCTGGCAGCAGTTTTGCTTAGGGGCTGCATGTATCATCCATTGGCCTCGTGAATTAAATTAAATGAAATTAAATTAAGAGAGTGTCTCTTTCGCTATTTATGGCAATACAAGAATGTTGCGCCGGAAATCTTTCGGCACAAGTATTTTGAGTGATGCTGCCTGAGTTTGAATACGAGGTTTGTTCCTCATGTGCTGCTGGTTTCCACATACCTTCTTGGGTGAGCAGCTGGAAGTGCACTTGCTCACAGTATTCCTCTATTACAGCAATACTTTGCCTGCTCGGCTTCAGGCTTCGCCTGAGTTTGAATAAGAGGTTATTTCCTCATGTGCTGCTGGTTTTCACACCCTGGTAGGGTGAGCAGTTTGAGGTACACTTGCTCAGTGTATTCCTCGCTTAAAGTTGGCAACTTTGTTTGTGTGCTGCATATGACATTGGTGATTACCTTAACTAGTTATGTGCCAGAACCTGCTCGGTTTCAGGTTCTGCCTGAATTCTAGTGCAAGGTTACCCCCTCGTGTACTGCTGATTATCATGCCCTGCTCGGGCGAGCAGTTGGAGGTACACTTGCTCAGTGTATTCCCCCTTAAAGTCAGCAACTTTGTTTAGGTGCTGCATGTGGCAGTTGTCATTATCTTCCCTGTAGGTGTGCGGTCACCAGCTCGGTGACAGGCTTTGCCGGTGTTCTCCTGCGAGGTGTACCCCTCGTATACTGCTGGTTCCACACCCTGCTGGGGTGAGCAGTTGAGATGCACTTGCTCAGTGTATTTGTTGCTAAACAATGTGTTTGAATAAGGCCTGGAACACAGTTGCGCTTTCAGAATTGTCAGTAGCCCGGATAGCTCAGTAGGTATCATCTTCTATAAGGGCTGGGGTTTGGACCCCTCTGAGGGCGTAACCCCTCTTCCTTGGATATTTTTTATATTTTATATATTTTTATATTTTTTGATATTATTTATTTAATACTTTAAAGAAAAGAGTGCGTGAAGGTAGTTGTAAACAGACTCATGTGGGGGGTTGTACCTTCCTCTCTAGCCATCACTCTGGTGTTAACCTTCGTCTTTTAGTAAAATTCTGTCACCCTTTACCTTAGTTAGTTTCAGGACAACTCAGTCCTCTCCTTAGGTTTTTGCTTTCCCCAATAACAATTTCTCCACCCAGTACCCATGATGATTAAGCTGCAGAATTTGTCTCTCGACATGAGGAAGGAAAAGTGATGCGTTATACCCCTATTGAGGTCTGCAGGGCTGGATGCTCTCTATAATGGGTGGCGTATTTCCCTTACTATTTGTCCCATTAGGACATTCATTATATTATTCGGACTATTGGTGGAGAAAAGGTCAGCTCGTGGGTATCTGTTCAGTTTTGTTGCAAGGCAAGTTGGGCAACCATGCTCTAATTGGATGGAGTGTTTAGAAACACTTGCTGGTATCCGAGGGACGAGTTCCCAAATAATAGCTTTCTGGTGCCTGCCCCATGATTTTCCTCCCAGGGCTTGGCCTGTTTTCAGCTAACCGTCTAGCAGTATATTACAATTTCTCCTCTGCTCGAGGAGTACAAGCAGGTTTCTGTACCCTCTAGAGAGCTGTTTAGCCTCTTTCTTTATATATATATTTTTTCTACAGTGCAGCGAATAGAGTGCTGGCTTCAGTTCTGTGCTGAGCCTACTGATGCAGGTTCCTAATTTGGAAGGGTCTAAATCAGTCTTTTTGTCCTGCTGAGATCGATGAGTGAACACCTCACACCAGACACACCTTTGTTAGTAGTGTTGAGCAACACCCGTATGCCTTGCCTAAGGGTTCGTAGCACTATATATAAGTGATATTTTGCTTTGGGCAATGCACTTTTTCCTTCCCCTGATCCCCATAGTGGCCAGTTAGCCTCACATGCATACAGAGACTTAGACCTCAGTGTTTGAAGGGACAGTGGTCCCAGTATTTTTTCACAACCTTTTATTTACGGGGCATGATAATTATCCCAAAGTCCTTTTCCCCCTCATTCCCCTTCCCGCCAAGTTTGGGGGAGATTGCATCATAATATTACACCTCTTGGAGTAACACCTGATGCTTCTGTTCTTCCTTTTACAGGAGTTCTGGCTTATTTTCCTTTGCACTACTTCCTGGTATTTCACTAAGTTAAGCGTATTTTAAGGGTGTAAAGTGGAGCATGGAAGGTAGACCCTTTGGGGTTTTTCAAAGGAGATTGTTTTGCAATAGGGTTCCAGCATAGGGTGCTTGGGGTTTCAAGGTTTTTTCAGATTGGCTAGGATGGAGGTTAGTCCTCTTCTGGTGCGCAACTGCAGTTTAACTGTTTAGTGACCAGTTCTTTGAAGTTTAGAGGTTTTTTTTGCTACAACTATGGAATTTAGTGTTCCTCCTTTGGTTAGTTTAAGATCCTCTAAGGTATTTATCAACCGTATAGGAGGGAACAAGGTCCAAACACATTTACAAGGAGGTTCGGATATCACTATAATGGTAGCGATTGGATGTAAGATACATTTTTTCTCCTGGCCATGTTAGGTCCCTTAAGGGTCAGGTTTTTGTAAATATATTACTTTTGTCATGGTAGCAGAATCCTTCTTCAAGAACTCAGGAGGTCTGAAGGTCTCTGTCATGGCGGTTTGGCAGGTTAACTTTTCAAGTGGGCCCCCTCTCTTCCATGCTGCTTCTGCCTCCAGAAGACATACCTTTCTTAGGAAGGGTCCCTGCTCATTGGTCTCCTGCAGGGCATGACCTGTCCTCCATGATGGATTGGGGAGCTCCCTTACATTGACATTGAACTCTATTAGTTCTGTTCTTTACAAGTTTTTTGTTTGTAAAAGTTTTTTTCTTTGCTGCTGTGGTTTCAGAGTAAAGATTGAAATGCATAATAATCGCCTCCTTGTCTTTAATAGAATCTAAACCCCCATCTCACGTTAGTATGGGGGATTAGCCATTCTTTTTTGCAAGATTGTCTACTTTGCCTTGTCAACATTATTGCTTTTAAGTACTGTAATTACAAGTCAATAAAACCAGCTTGTCTTTATATTGCAAGGATTTTATAATGTTGACGCTTGCAGTGTGGGTTTGAGGCAGGACGGCACTTTCTAGCGTGCCGACTCGTAGGCTACATTTGCTAGAAACTGCCGTGCCCCAACCAATGATATACAAACACTGGCCACTTTGCGCCGCGGCCTCTTCCCTCCGAACAAAGCTTTCGAGTCAGGATGGCAGCTGCCTGTTATTACCTGAGCAAATGACCTGCGCACTTCCGGCAGGACCGCACGTCTGCTGGTTGCTACTGTGCCCGCACTGCCACAGATGTGTCTCGTTCCCGATGCATTTCAGCGAATGCATCTGCACTGTCGACAGAGGTGGCCCAAAGTACATGTTCTCGGAATCGGTCACAGGCTCGCCGCACTCAAGCTCTCTGCAGACAACCCTTGCATCATCGGGGTCCCAATCATCGCCGCACACGGCTCCCCAAGAGTCTTGCGCGTACACTTCCACTCGCCCTGCACAGCTGCTGCGACCTCCGGATAGCTGCAGATGGATATCCTCTGCAAAACAAACAACGAGCATACAGTTAGGACCTGCAGATACCAATAGGGGAAAGGGCCGAGGAAACTAGGTATGTCGGCCTGCTAAATAAACATTGGTAAAAGCAACATTGTGGGAAGCAAGCCGCAGGGCAGCCATTCGCAAACAATATATGGACGATAGATCTGCATATCAAAATAGATGATAGAATCTGTGGCAGATTCAAGCCAAAGGGCCGAGTAGGCAAAAATGACAGTGGGCCCCAGGTGAGTCAGCAGAATTGCACAATGATGAACTTTAGGGACAAATGCTACTTTTTAAATATATATATATATGTATATATAGATTGATTGATATTTTATTTCTATCGCACTCATACAGAAGTGTTTCAGAGCACGACAAGGCAAGGGAGGGGAACAGGGGAGAACAAAACAGCGATATTACTAGGCCCAGTGACATTGAGAACGCGCAAGTGCATGGGAGCGGGCAAGGGTAAAAGTGCATGGAAGGAGGGAGAAGTGGAAAGTGCGAAGCAGAGGAGAAACAGATAAATAACAATAAATAAACAATAAAGGCAACAAACAGTGGTAATGCAGCCAGCAATTTGCAAGTGCTATGTTTAAGGCAGCAGACAGGGTAGGTCTGATAAGTGCAGGAAGAAAAAGGGGGGGCTGTATGGGTACAGATAGAGACCCCAGTGCAAGGAGAGGCCCGGAGGCAGTGCGGGAGGGTGGCAGGGTGAGCAGGTACCTGGGCCCGAAGTACAGAGTGTGGCCAGGTGCACAGTGCCAAGAGAGAACAGATCCGCAGGGGCGAGGGGGAGCGAAGGCAGAAGAAAAGAGGAAGGTATTGAGGTGCTTCCGGAATCGGAGATGTTCTCCTCAAGTTTTAGAGTGGCAGGGAGGCTGTTCCAGAGGGAGGCCCCAGCCGAAAACAGAGATCTACCCCCAGCTCGTTTCTTTGAAAAACGACTGACCCTGAGGGAGTTGGAGGTAGAGGAGCGAAGAGCTTGAGAGGGGAGGTATTTGCAGAGGGATAGCTGAAGGTATTTTAGACCCAGGCCACAGAAAACCTTGTGGACAATGCAGAGGGTTTTGAATTTAATCCTTGCATCCCCTGGGAGCCAGTGGAGAGATTTCAGAGATGGAGAGATACGATCCCAGGGCTTGAGACCAAGGACAAGTCTCGCAGTCCTGTTCTGGATTAGTTGCAGAGGGCGGAGAGTAGAGGCAGGTAGATTTAGAAAGAGGCTGTTACAATAGTCCAAGCTAGAGAGAACCAGAGCATGGGATACCATGAGCTTCTGGGGGAAGGAGAGGAAAGGCAGAGTACCTTTGAGGAGGTGCAGTCGGAAATTTGACTTTTTATAGATCTCAGAGATGTGGGCTGAGAAGGAAAGGGTGGAGTTAAAGATGATGCTGAGGTTCTTAGCCTCGCAGGTGGGGGTAGGAGGAGGGCCAAGGGAGGCCAGCCAGAGAGTGATATATTACAGTTTTCTGTGTTGGGGGGTCTAGCTAGAGATAGCTGGGTCCCCTCGCCAGGTTTTGCTGTCAGTGGTGGTAATATTGAAAGATCAAGCCTGAAGCTAATGTTGGAAATTATAGGGTTCAAGGCATTGGGCAATGGACTTCAGAGGATATCCCCAGTGTTCTTACCCTCACACACTTGAAATACCATTGAACATAACACATTTAAAGGAGTTGACCCTTTAATCTCAAAACATCCCAGGCATCACCTTTTTTTGTGGGTGCTGCGTGTGGCACTTGAAAGACCCCTTAATACCATCCCACCACCTCCCTATCTCCTCCAGCTCCACAGGGCCCTGCTGCATGGCAGTGAATGGAAATGGAGAGGGAATAAGGGCAGGTTAGTGAGGGAGAAAAGTATGGAAGGGGCAGGTGACATAAACACTGATGGCACCGGAAAGTGGAGAATGAAGGAGGGCAGATGCGTGAGGGTGTGATTGAGAGTGAGGGAAGGCAGGAGATAAGGTGATGGAACAGATCCAGGTGAGGGTAAAAGGGTGAATGGGTACAGAGAATGAACAAGGGCAAGAAACCGGGGCAATCGTTAATATGGCTCAGGAGTGAAGGGGACTGCACGGTGAAGATTATTGAAGGGTGGGGAAATAGAGAGCATGAGGTTTAGGAGTGTAAGGAGAATGGAGACTAATGGAGGTCTAAAGAGTCGGGGAGAAATGAAGAGTGAGGGAGGGCAGGAGAAAGGGAGAGAAGGGAGGCAAGTGAGTGAGCAATGGGCAGTGGAAGGGCAGCAATGGAAAGGCAACTGGTGTGATGTGCGTAAAACAGGGGGAGGGAAAAATTGAGTGAAGGAAGGAAAGTGAGTAAGCGAATAGCAGGCACAATGTGGAAGACAGTGGTATCTTTATAACAAAGAACCTTTGACAGAAATGGAGAAAGAAAAGGCGAGAGGAGGATTAAGGGAATGAGGCAATAACAGAGGATGACATAGGGGGTCATTCCAAGTATGGAGTTAACCTAGGGGGGGCTCAAATGGGAATGGGGATGTACCGAGTCCGGGTTCCTTGAATGAGGAATTACCGGGCCATTCCGACCTTGTAGGGCCCGGTAATTCCTCATTCAAGGAACCCGGACCCGGTACATCCCCATTCCCATTTGAGCCCCCATAGGGCTCAATGGGAATGGGGAGGATGCTAAAAGGGCCCGTTAATAACAGGCCCGTTGTTAGCATCCTGGTCTGCTCGCCGGACCCGCTAAGGACTCCTGGTTTTACCAGTTGTCCTTAGCGGGTTCCCGCTGGCAGACTCGTAATGGGGCGGTAAGGGGTTGACGGCTCCGGCACCTTTACTGGTGCTGTTAACCCCTTACCGCCAAGGTCGTAATGACCTCCATAGTATTCAAAAAGAGCTGGAACGAGTGGGATATATAGAGAGGAAATTGCTAGCAGGGAAGAAAGGAGGGCAAAAGACTGCTGTATGGGAGAAAATTGAACTAGGAGGGAAAGGAATAAAATGGGAGCATATTTGTGATGCGTGGGCGATAGGCACTTGCCCTAGCTGCCCACCTATACGGAGACACAGTTGCAATAGATATATGAAAAGGTAGCAAATACAATGCTGCCACTAAAATAAGCATTTATGCTCCACCAGCATCCCCAGTTTCAGCTTTGTATCAACCTCTTTTCAATAAACCGATTAGAGGTTGATGAGCCAGACACAGGGGTGCCTGGCTAAGGACTGTTGCCCCTTAGAAGGTGTGACTGGTGGGTGATAATAAATGGGAGGGGGGTATAACGCTGCATGCTGTGTAAAATAATGGCTCAAGCAGATTACCTTATATTGAATTCTCCTTCAGTGTGAATAACTTTTTTTTTTTAAACCAAATGATGTTGTTTTTAGGTCCACATTCCTTTGCAGGCTGCTACTGCAATTGTGCATTCAAGGTGGTGAAAATAAAGCAATACATGTCCTTTTGTTTGCCCTGTTTCTATAACAATGTATGTAATGTCAGGTTAGTTTCTCATGTGATTTGTGTACTTTTCAAAGCATTGATAAAAAATGAATTATTTTGTTTTTGGAAACCCAGATCGTAAACATATTTATGTGACCTATCACTGGGAACACATGTAGTAAAGTGCTTAAATCAAAGCATTGGTCCAAACACTGATTTCACATTTTCTTTTTTTAAACTTTCTTTATTGAATATTCGAATAACAAACAACAACACAAAGGTTACCTCCAGCCCACAGGTTCTCCCACACACCCTCCCAGCCCAGACACAAAAAAAACCAGTGGCAAGCATGAACAAACAGCTCCAGACAGTCAATAGTGCACAGAAAGAGAAGAAAATGTTCACTCCAGCCTCCTCAGAGTCTGAGATGACGGGTCAGCCATCAACAGGCTTGTATTATTGAGCATAGACCAGGGAGGGGGCTGGAGTTTGCGCCGTTGAGGACATATCTGCCATGTATTGTCTGAGGGTGGGCCAATAGTCAAGAGGGCGGCCAGAAGGAGGAAGTGCGGAGATGTATCCAGTCTCTCTTCGCTCAGTGGTGTTCATGATTTCCAGCCGTTTAGCAACGGTGGGCGGGTTAGATCTTCCCCAGAATCTAGCTATAAGATACCTCGCCAACACAGAGACCATACTTAACAGTTTATTTTCCAAACGTGTGCCATCTTCTATCAGAGCCAACAACCAAAACTTCGGGGAGTAAGTATGCGGCGAGGGTAGCATCGCTTACCGCCGCTATGTTAGACCGGTAGGGCCCACTGCGGGGACAAGACCAAGCGACATGGAAAAAGTCAGCGTCTGTGTACCCACACCGCTTACATGCAGAGGATTTCCCAGGGAAGAACCTATAAAGGGCGGCGGGATGCCTGATGGATACATTTGAACTGAAGTAGTCTATAATGGCAGTTCAGGGATATATAGCGTGTTTGCCTGCCAATTGCCCTCCATTGGGTTTCAGCGGCATTCCAAGGGCGGAGTGCCATATATGTTCATGCCTGCGATTAACACACGCCCTCCCTCCCCTGATCAGTTTGTATATAGTAGACACCAGTTTACCAGATGATTGCGGCTGAATAATAAGGCTCAGGGCCGGATGAGGGGAAGGAGCTCGGGGAATGTCCGGCCAGATATCTTTAAGTGTACCCCGAAGCCTAAAGTAATAAAGTAAAGACACTGAGTTATGCGCACCTCTGGACTTAAGTTCCTCCCAGGATGCCATTTGGTCATTATGGACTAATTCATAGAGAGTCTACACCCCCAACCCCGAATACAATTCCTTAAAGAATTTTTCATGCGTTAATGGTACCCCAACTATATTGTAAATCAGGAAACAGGGCAGGTATCGGGGAGTGGACCCGAGCAACTGGCAGATTCTGTCCCAGGCTTTACATGTCACTGCCAGAGGTTGGATCTCCCCCCTCAGGAGGGGCCCCTATTGCCCGATAATAGCCCCAGAAGTGAGTTGGGAAAGTGATTGCTACTGCTAAGTGGTTGTGTAGGGTATCAGGACTCGGGGAGCTCCAACCTGCAATATATTGTGCCTGTGCTGAGAGATAATATAAAAACATGTCGGGGCATTCCAAGCCACCCTGGTCATATGGCTGGGCAAGAGTATTGTACGCTACCCTGGACTGCTTACCGGCCCAGACTAACTTTGTCATCAATTTCCTAACACAAACCCAAAAGCGTGTCGGGGGGCATAGCGGAACGTTATTAAAGACATAGAGTAGTTTAGGGAGGATAACCATCTTGGACAAAGCAATGCGAGCCACCTGGGATGCAGGAAGTAATATCCAGGCCTCCACCCTCTGCTCCAATTCCTCTAGGGTCTGTATGTAATTCTCCCTGTATAGGGCATCTGGCGTGGTGGAAACCCTCACTCCTAGATAGCGTATCCCCTGCGGGCACCATCGAAAACCGTCTCCCACATCAAGCTGCTGCACAGAGGGGGCCAGGGGGAGGACTTCTGACTTAGTCCAATTGATCCTGAGACCTGACAATTCGCCAAACCTGACCACTTCTTGGGTCAGAGGATTTAAGTTTTGCCGAGGATGCTTAACAAACAAGAGGATTTCGTCGGCATACAAGGATATCACTGCTCGATGCGTGCGCACCGTTACACCCCTGTGCGCATGCAGCTCCCGGACATGACACGCCAGTGGCTCCATGGCAAGAGCAAACAAGACAGGTGAGAAAGGGCACCCTTGGCGAGTCCCCCGTGTAGGGTAGATGTATTCTGAAACAGTGCCGTTGGTGCATATTGCCACCCTAGGGGCGGTATACAATATTTTAACCCACTCTATCAACCTCAATCCGAACCCGGACCGGTGAAGCACTTCGAAGAGGAAGGGCCACTCGATGGAGTCAAAGGACTTCTCTGCGTCAAGCACCGCTATGGCTATTGGGACCTCTGGGTTAACATTGTGCATTAAGGTGAATAATCGCCTCAGGTTAAATTGGGTGGAACGACTGTTAGGAAAGATTCATATTTGAATGTAATTTTCCCTCCGCGTGGCAACCCCCAAACGTTTTGCTGCTGTTTTACACCCTGATCTAAACTTTGCCAGAGAAGTGCAGTCCTCCGCCACACTCCTCTGGGCTTTTGCTCAATTCTTATGGGGAAACTGACATGCCCTTAAGAAAGTCAGTACTTGGAGACTTCGTTTCCCTTAGTCCTTTCCTCATGTTGCAGCTTTTGTGCAACATGTAACAAGAGTGCAATGTAACTTACTTTACCGCACTCTTGGGTCTCTAGTCATTCCAAAGGCCCTAGAAACTCTCGCTGGACTTATCATGAACTGTGCAGGTGTGTCATGGACAGGACTGGTGACAGCTATCGTTTATCTTATGTTTTGTACCCTTTTTTGCCATGTAATCCACGCTTACCGTGTTTGGCACGAATAGGTGGCCTGGCTCCAAAATGGCCATGCCACGAGGTTCTTTGTCCTGTCCTTTGGTCATTTTACCCCTTCACCTTCCCCAGGTTGAGCCGACCCGGGTGAGTCCTTATTTGGTCACGCACTTTCCCGCGAAACTCAACGCTTTCGTGGGCTTCTGCATGCCTTGTGTGTGTGCCTCCAGGATGTGGGCTGGGATGTCTGTTCCCAATACACATCCTGGGTGCCAGAGAGTCTGGAGTGTCCTGAATGCCTGGGACCACCGTGGTCCGTGATTGGTCCACGTATGGAGTGAGTGTTTGTGAGCAGATCTCCCATTGGGTCCTCTCCATTTTGGCGTGAAGGGAACTTTGGATAAGAGGAGGCTGAAAACACCACTACCATGTCGATCTCCTGAGTTCACACCGAACAAGGGATAAGGAGCCAAGTATCCTGCAACAAGAAGCCGAGTCGAGGAACCGCTGGTGACCCACTGGAAGGTTTGGCACCCTGAGCCCGCTGTAGTCCTGCGAGACCCCTCTGCATCTGATCGTCCTGGAAGGTCTGCGAAGGCGCTTCGACCCATTGGAATAGTGGGACCAACTATTCTCGGCACCTTCATCAAACTCTGCAAGTAAGCCTCTTCGGAAGTGTCCCTGGGCCAACCAGTGGGCTGACCAGCTTACCCAGGACGTTTGCTCTGTCACCGCTGCCGTTTCGGGGAAGCCCTCGAAACTTGGCCTACTGCTAGCTCTATGTCCACGGCACCCTCACACCGAATTTCGTACACTTGGCATTCCCAGGTCTGAAGTGAGACGAGTGCGCCCGGACCAGAGTAAACGCAGTTGCCGTGTTGCCCTGCTGTGGTAACAACCTGTGCACGTTTGCTGCATTTGTGACCCCCTCGACCCTGAATCCTGCTACCGCGGAATCTACACGGTGTCGAGACGTCCTGATTGTCGCATCTGAACCTGCCAGCAACGTGAACTGAACTGGTGAAGTCTGGGTCTGCCTGCGTCGGGGACCGGTGAGTAGTCCATACCCCAACTGGTGGCCCCTAGCGCAGGAACCCATTTCTTTTCTACCGCTGTTGCGAAATAGCAGATCCATCCCACACTCTCACCCTGCCTCTGCCCGCAAGTGGAGGTCTTGCTTGAGTAGTGGGGACTTGTTCTTCATCGCTTCATCCACCTTCCTGAACTGTCAGAGACCCTTGAAGAGACCCTATTTTGTCCATTGGCACAAGCGCGTGCATGTACTATTGAGCACAAGGCTCCTCTCTTCGTAGGGCTTGGACTGCCTCCTAGTTAGGTGTACTTCTGATGTCAAACTAGGTCTAACGGTTACTTGCATTGCCTGTTTTGCTCCCCATCTAGGTGGTTGACATATTTCGTGCTTCGAACTCCTTAGACCCCTCGTTCTTGTATATATATATTGTATTGATTGTGATGTGTTGGTTTACTTTAGTATTATTGTGATTCTTTGCTATGGTCGATGTTACAAAGGCCTTGTAATAAACATGTCTATATTTTTAATATAACACCTGTCTGGTGTAATTTGTAAGTGTCCTTGCTTTGTGTGCTCATTGAGGTCTTTCAGTCACCCTCACCCATCTTGAGACTTAGTCTTGACTGCCCCGCCATCGCTACCCTGATTGGTCTGGCTTGTCCAGAGGTTACCCTGTTCCAAGAAATTAGGCTGGCCTTCTGAACCTCTGCCCCTCCAGGTCAGAGTTCAGAAATCCATCTTAACAACGACTAGGGATAAAACCAGCTTGGTCTGGAAGGACCAAGGCTGGCATGTGAGGTAGAATAAGGTCAGTGAGAATTTTTGCAAGAATTTTATTGTCGGTGTTAATAAGTGACAATGGCCGATATGAGGACATATTTCGGGGGTCACGCTCGGGCTTTAGGAGCACAGTCACCAGGGCAGATCTAGTGGATTCTGGGAGAGACCGACACGAGAAAGCGCTGTTGTACATTTTGAGTAAATGGGGAAGCACCAAGTTCACGTACGCTTCATAGAATTCCGCTATTATGCCATCTGGCCCGGGTGCCTTACCCTTGGGAAGAGATTTAATGGCTTTGCGGATTTCTTCTTCTGTGATAGGATCATTAAGCAAGGTGCCCTATTCCGGATCCAGCCAACCCAGTGCCACCTCGTCTAGATACCTGGTCAGCACATCATGCCCGGGGTACGGGCGCAACGTATATAACTGACTATAATACTCGCAGAATTCTGCATTGATCCCTTGTATGTCTCTAACCAAGCCACCATCACGGGACTGAGTCTGCATTAAATTGAAAGAACATTTGAATATCCTGCCCTATCTCTGACTGATTTCACATTTTAACGAAATGTGTGATCCTGGGAAAATCATTTAAATTCACTGTGCTTCATCTGCTGACATTGGGTGTTGCTAGAAGTGATTTACTTTGCAATTTTTGCTATGAAGAAAAACCCTCATGGTTTACTAAACTATTGAGTTGTTCTATATTTGTGATAGTGAATATGTATATGTTGCACAGTATATTATTATCTTGGCTTACATGTGAACATTTATTTTAATGTCTTTACCAAAGGTATGCTAGCGTATTGAAGACTGATGCCACTGCTTGTAATGTTATTTACTGTGTTGTCACTACTGATCATGTCAATCCATATTGTGCAAATTATGGATCTTCATATCTTTTGCTGGACAGGCCCAGGAGACAAATTACAACATATCAGTGCCTTGTATGCCCAACAGTCCCACAGTGTTGTGAATTTGTTGTGCTGTGTATGTGTTCAAGAGCCTCAGGGATGGGAGGGTGGGGGTGCACAGCTGCTCCTATTTTGTCTTTCTTACTACACAGCAACATATTTCGGCCATAACATTAAATGTGCACTTTGCCTTGTGTGCATGTTACAGGCTGACCTTTTCTGGTGGCTGTAATCCTTAACTCAGTGGTATTCAAACTTTTTCATATCGAGCCTCCCCCTAGTAAAAAAAAAAATTCTGAGCCCCTCTACCTAAGCGTTGCACCCCACCTAGGGGGCAGATTTTCTACTAATTAAATTGTCTATTAAAAGCAGTCACCTGAATCCATTTTTATATTAACAACATTCATCTTAATCTTATTTTAAAGAGTCTGCCCCACTCCCCTAGACATTTTTCGAGGCCCCCTAGTTTGAAGACCACTGCCTTAAATGAAGACTTTAAATGTGTACTTGGCAGTAGGTTACAGATTGCCTTTGATAGCATCCAGCAGTCTTTGCCTTTTGCTCTGGTTTCATCTGTGTTAGCACCTTGCTGACAGAGCATTTGCTAACTTTACAGTGGCAGTAGTGTTTCAGCTGGCCTCTGACTGCCTACCCCGTTAGATTAAAGGGCATTCCTTTCTATCCATTCCTATTTAAGCAACCCAAGGGTGGCACAGACGGTGTCCACCCTTCTTAACTGTAGGAAAGGGGGTGCCCAATCATATTGAAATGGGTCCCCACGAGCCCTGACAAATGTTTAGCCTGGCCCTGTGAGTGAGTGCTAAAGCTACTCTTTGCTATTCCAATGTGCCTGACTGCCAGCAAAGAGGCAGGAGGGCATGTGTGTTGTGGCTGGTGTGATGAGATGTGAAGGTGCCTTTTGTCTGTCATCTGAGTGCTAAATCCGTCTCTGGACAGACTTTCTGCTGTTAAGAATAGTTTTGTGCATAACGTATCCACACTTTTATTTCTATTAGGTACAGACTTGTAAGCTTACAGTACTAATTCGGGGGCATTTGATCACGCTGGCAGTTTTACTGCATTTTTCGTGGCTTTTTTTTATAAGGGGGCAGACCCCCATTACTCCACTCCCTAGATCCACCCCTCTCCACACTGCCCTAAACATTAATATTAAATGCATCCAACCCGCCCATCTAAAATGTGGCAAAATGTCTGTTTCACCAAATGTGGTGAAAAGGCTACAAACAAGTGGGCGGGAAATGGGAATGAGTAATCTGAAAGCAGAAAACGTTGCCATTTTGGGAAAAAAGCAGGCAGACGTGATAATGAATTGAGGGAGCAAGATCAAATGGCAGCCAGAAATACAGACAGGTAGAAGACTAACGGGCAATCAGAAAAAAAGGACTGATGTAGTGGATTCAGTTGGCGCCTGAAACGGAGACTAAAGTTAAAAAGATTTGCCAAATGTACATGAGGGCAGACACAGGAGCTTGATCATCAACAGACAGAAGAAACAATCTGCCATTGAAACAGGAAACATGTTACAATAGCTCAGGTGATCATTGGTGAGGAAAGCATTAGGAGATCTGTCACATCCAACAGAAAATGAGGATTGATTGGAACCATGGAAAGTCTAAAAGAGGCTTCAATTGGGCTGAGCAACACATTACAACACCACCAGAGGCACTAATTCTTTCTGCCTGAAGCCTCCTGCAGTGGCCAGAGGACCGACAAGAAGCATGCACAATCCATTTAGGGGCTGCTAAGCTGACCTCTGACCCCAACACCACCATCTTTGAAAAGTCTTTCCACCTCCAAACAGGTCTTCAAATGGGCTGAGAGCAACACAGAGCTCATTACCCCACTACCAGAGGCACGCATTCCATCTGCCTGAGGCTGCCTGCAGACATTATGGGACCTACAGGAAGCATTTGGGATCAGTATAGGGGCTGCTCAGGTGACCTCTGACCCCAAAACCACCATTTTTGAAGGGTCCTTCTACCTCCAAAAGCTGCTTAATCTGGGCTGAGAGCAACACAAAGCTCATAACAACACCACCAGAGGCACTTATTCCATCTGGCTAAGGCTGCCTGCAGAGTTCAGGGGACCTACCAGAAGCACCCAGGATTCCTCTAGGGGCTGCTTGGGTGACCTTTGACCTCAAAACCACTAAAAAAGCCTCTCTACCCCCAGCAACAATTCCTGCTTCCAGCCAGGACTGCTCCCAGTTTCCAAAGGACTTGCCTCCATTTTAATCACCAAATGGGTGCACTGGTCTCAGATCACGTGACCAGGGTCGTGGAGCCAAAACCTGTGTTCATCTTAAGGTGACTTTGCCCTGTCACACAGTTTAGTAGCTCCATTTGTGCGTCTAGCCCATGGGCTTCTTCAGTTAAGGGTGCTGAAGTAAAGGGCAATCTCCCAGCCTTCTTCCCTCAGCTGCTTGTCTATGAGCCTTGTCTGAAAGGACCCATTATTGCTTCTTCTCAGCCCTGCTCTTTCCATTCTATTCTCATGCTATCTCTCCCTTTCCCTTCTACTTCTCTCTGCACTCTCCACCGCTTAGAACCATCTCAACTCTCTCCTATCCCTAAAATTTCTTCTCCTCAACACCGGCCCTCTTCTCGCTCCACTTCTCTCTCCATTCACAAAACCTAGTTCAACTGCAGCTTTCATTACAATTCCTCATCTACCCCTAGCGCTTGTCTATTTCTCAGACTCAATGTCACTATGCTTCTACATCTTTGTCTCTTTCTATTTCTCTTTGGACTGCACAGTCTCTCTGTAATAAAACCTCCTTTACCTCTGACTTCCTCCTTTCTCCTTCTCCCTTTCTCCTTTTCTTAACCTCATCAACCTTACTGAAAACTAGATCTTTCCCTCTAATTCTGTAACCCGTTTTGCCCTTCATGGACCTGCCTAGACCTTCACCCACTATCCCCACCTCAAAGGCAGGGATGGTGGTGTAGGACTGTTTTCTTTTTTCCAAACTCCCAATCTCTCCTACTTCCCATCTTGTGCTAATTCTCCCTCTTTCGAATACTCTATCTCCACACCCACTGCCCCCTACGTCATACTTATTATCTCGCACTATCGGCCACCTGGTCCTGTAGGTCAATTCTTTGACCACCTCTCAGAAATAAATTGACTCTCTCCCTCCCGATCACCACCTCATTGTCATTGGTAACTTTAACCTCCCCTCTCCCTCTACTGCTCTATCCACATACTTTAACTTTATCTGCCTTAACTAGTCACCCATTTCTGTCCACTCTCTGCCCATCCATTCAAATGGAAACTCCCTTGACCTTATTCTCATCTCTTTTCAACTCTCTGCCTCTAATATCTCCATCACTTCTTCTCCCGTCAATCACTCCATCATCTTTGCCTCAGTCTCCACTCCTGCCTTGTGCTCAATTTCTTCATCTAATACTACTGTTACTAAGCGCAAGTTTCCCTCCTCTAAACTCCCTACCTCTCTGGCCTACACCCCTCTCTCTCCTCCTATGCTGCACTCACCTTTCCATTCACTGAAGAAGCCTTCACTAATTTCGACACTGCTCTCCATGCTCCCTTCTCCTTTCGCTACTCTCTTTCCACAATTACTCCCAAATCCTCCCCTCCATGGCCATTCATTACACCTCTCATCCACACCCTGAAAACAACAATGTTGAAAAAGGCTTAGCACTTGGCAAAGGTCAAGACACTCCTCAGATCTCCAATCCTACCTCACTGCTCTTCAAAACTATTCCTCAGCTCTTGACTCTGCCAAACATGATTTTGAGCTCTCATTTTGTCTCAATCCTCCCAACCCAGGTGCCTCCACAAATCCTCAACTCATTTCGCTCACCTCCTGAACCCTCGTGAATCTCCTCCACCGTTTCTGCAAAACATTTTGCACTATACTTTGCTTATAACATTTCTACCATTCACAGAACCCTTGTTACTTACCTGCTATCCCTTCATCCTGAGCACTTTTCTCCACCACTCCTACCCATCTCTGCCGCTACTATGTCTTCCTTTGCGCCCACCAACACTTGATGAGATTCTTGCCTTACTCCTCATAGCTAACCCTTCCTGTGCCCCCGCTGACCCACTGTCTTCACACATTGTAAAGCACATAGTTCCAAGTTTTGCTCCACATCTTACTTCCCTCTTCAATTCCTCTCTTGATAATGCTACTTTACCCTCATTCTATAAATCATCTGTCATCTCTCTCCTTAAGAAACCTGGTCTCAATCCTAACTGCCCTGCCAACCTTCATCCTCTCTGTCTTCTACCACACTATTCTAAAATCCTAGAGTGACTAGTATGCAATCGACTCAATTTGTTCCTTGATGCTCACAACCTACGGGACCCTCTTCAATCTGGCTTCTGATCTCTGCATTCTACCAAGAAGGCTCTCCTCTATGTCAGTAACTTCATCGCTTCCGCACGTGATGCGAACTGTTCATCTATTCTTATTCTTCTCAACCTCTTTTCTGCCTTTGATACTGTCTACCATTCTAACCTTCACTCTAAATTATCTCTCCCTGGCATCAGATATAAGGTCCTTGCTTGGTTTGCTTCATACCTTGCCCCTAGACACTTTCAGGTGTCCTAGAACAGCTTTACCTCCCCACTCAACCCCCTTATTGTTGGAGATCCCCAATGATCTGTGTTTCGTCCACTTCTCTTCACTCTCTGTACTTCAGCTCTTGGAACCCTGACCTCCTTTTACATCTTCTCCTATCAACTCTTTGCTGATGATACTCAGATCTTCTTCTCCCTTCCCGCCTTATGTGATGAGCTGTTGTAAAAATGTCAAACTGTCTCTCTGCCATCAAATATTGAATGGTGTCTTACTCGTGCATGTTCAGCTGTACTAAGACTGAAGTTCTCTACTTGCCAGCCGAACAGACTATCTCTTCCTCTACCCCTATTCTTCTCTTCTCTCCTGACTACCTTTCTTACTCTGCTCCAGCTCGTAACCTTGGTTTCATCTTCGACCCAGCTAAAAACATGTCAACCTCCTCTCCAAATCTGAAAAATCTGCCATCTTCCTTTCAATACTGCTAAACTGTAAATCTCCTCCTTAGTCCTTTCTAGATCTGACTACTGTGTCATCTTCCTCTATGGCCTTCCCAACTATGCTTTTTCACCTCTGGACAAAATCATCAATTTCGTGGTCTGTAGACTTTTCAACCTTTCTTGCTTTAACTCTACCTCCTCTGCCCTTTGCCATATTGGCTGGCTATATATGAAACAAAGAGCTAAGTATGCACGTCTTCTTATCATCTTCAGAATAATCCATCTACTAGACCTAACTGCTCATCTCTCACCCTACTCTTCCGCCCCCGGTCGTTACAGTCATCGGCTCAACTCCTAGCCACTATTTGAGCCCACTCCACTCCCTCTCACTTCCGCTCTCTCCCCTACTCTGGAATGCTTTTCCTGTCCCTCTCCGTACTACTCCAACTCAACCACTATTTAAATTGAATCTCAAAACCTTCCTCCTTCTGAAGAACTTGTTTCCTAGCACTCTACAGTACTTCATCACCCTGCCTACCTTCCTACCCTCATGGACAATCCTACAGCACTTTTCCATCACCCCTCCATCCGTAATGTAGCATTTCCTTCAGCATCCCGGTCCTATGTCATCCTGTCCTGTCCTCCTACCTGGTTTATGTTTCCACCTTCCCCTGCAACATCTGGTCCTCAAGTCACATTCTCTCACCCCACTGTGAAGGACACATGTCCTCCATTCTGTTGTCAATGTTACATTTTGTAAGCATTTTTGTGTCAAAAATGAATTCTTTCCTGTGATTTCTATAAATAAATACATACATAAGTAATAATAAAAAATAAAATAAAAAAGTCAATCAAAAACAAAGTGTATGGAAAGTGTGCCAATTGGAAAAGAGAACAAGTTAGACGACCTGAAAATTGGGAAGGAGGGCAGATTCGAAACATGTGTTAGTAAAACATAAGAAGTAAGTAAAGATATCAAGAACAACATCCACCAATCAGAAAGGGATATACATTTAGGACCTCAGTCAATTAGAAACCAGGTAATCTTTCACAGATGCAGCATAAGGGGGTTGTACTCTGGGCCCCACACTTGGTTATTGCTTTCTTGGCTATGAATATGTGTACCCAGAAAACAACATTCGATCTCTCTCCTCTTTCCTATGGCACCAGCTTCATCAGGTCTCCTGTCGCATACACTAGATGCAAGCAGGAGTGTGTAAAGGAGGATTCTCCCAGCCCTGTGTTAAGGGCCTGGGCTCACCGTCCTAAATCTAGGCAAGCAGAATTTCCTTGGGCCGTCCCTGGATCACCCATTGGTAGCTGTAGTCGAGCAGTCAAGACCAACTTTCAGGAGAGATGAAAGGCAGACAACAGTACATGGTAAGACAACATTGAGTTGAATAAAAGAATATCCAAACAAAAGTGTTAGACAAATATACTTTATGTTTCATTAAGGTAAGGAAGGGTTGATGCAGGTGACAAGTAAGTGGGGAATGTTCAGAAAGTCTCTAGGAGCCTTCATTACTTAATATATACAAGGTCAATATTCGCCGATGGGCATAGCGGTTTACATCATGTTGTGCCCACTCAGTTGTGCTAATCTACTAAACCTCTGAAAGCCAGTTTAACAGATGACAGGTGCTTCTGAAGTCGAAGTGGTGATTAAGTTACAGGTGAGCATTCATCAGTGCTGGGATGGAGAGTCAGTGCAGCCAATCCCACCAATGGTGAACAAGGTGTGGATGCACGGAAGGAGAATGCAGGCACCCCAGGAGTGGCACCAGTTGTGTCACACATTTTATTTTGTGGATCAATTGAGATGGCTTGGTACCTGACTTCTGTCAATTTGACTGCAGGTTATTACCCAGCATGCCAAGAAGAAGATTAGAGTGTCCAATTCGGGGGACTTGTGCCAGTTTAGGATCATGCCTGCTGGGTTAAAAAAAGATGCCGGCCACTTTGCAGGTGATGTATTGCATGTTAGATGAAGGCACTGCTCCTGGTGTACTGCTGCTCTCGTCTCATCAGGGCCAGTGCAGTGATCAGGCCAAGCAAAGTTCCAGAGGGCATCCCACTTGGCCGCACCACAAGCTTTGGGTTTTGCTGTTTGCTGCATCTCTTGGGGCTGGGTTTGTTTTACACACGTTGCACCTCTGGGGCACAGCAGGCGGTACCCCATTATAACCAAACAGAGGATGCCATCAAACCATGGATCCCGCATAACAAGAAGACTTGCACAAGGAAACAGAGTGACTTGGGGCAACCTATCCTGGAGAAAGTAGGGAACAATCAGTATTTAGGTCCTTCAGGAGGCCTTTGAGGAGGACACAACAGGGAAAAAGCAGGTCTGGGGAAAATCAACAATGCTCAGGGCCTTGTGTCAGTTTCACAGCCTGCCGCTTTCACATTATAACACTGAGGGCTAATCCCTAGCAGGATGGCCACCAGGTTCAAAACAGCCAAGCTTTCTAGAAAGTCGGTCTCCATTCTCATGGCTAGATCCTAGACCCTGCTCCATGCTGAAGTCAAGCCCTTACAGGCTGATTCACTACCTGAAGAACCTGCAGTTCCCCAATTCCTGGGCATAAGCCACTTTACAGGCTTATGATTTGTCTGGATCTTAATGGTATTTCCTTTCAAGTAGGGTATAACGTACCTCAACCTCCAAACAATGGTTTAGCATTCTTTTTAAACAGCATCTCGCCTATCCTTGAAGAGGGAGTCAGGCTCTTGTCACCAACCCCGCTCCCACCAAGTTCATGACAAGACGAAAGGCTAGAAAATACCCCAACCACTCATTCTATTTCAGATGAATCCCAAATGCATCAATGATCGACAAATACACAGAGAGGTACCCCCTAAGTCAGCCGTACAGACCAGGTGTGGTACAAATCTATCCATGCGTGGATGAAGAGCTGAAGACTATGCTCAGAGACACCTATATGGACAGCCTGGACTAAGCACCAAGAAGCCATGCTGCTGACATCACTAGAGACACCACGACATAGCAGCGTTAGACGTGAAGCACACGTGCAATCCGCACTGCGTGACATAAACGCACACTCTAATACATGAAGAACACGAGCGTGCAGTTATATAGTTAGATGACAGATACATATACATACTGCCATTGCTTTTATTATTTTGCCATTAGCCAAATGCAGTAACGCAGAACCCGCAAGGCACAAGCAATCCCGATCGAGCTTGCTGATGCTTCACGCCAATTGTCGCGTGGACATACAGGAGTATATATGGAACCTGATCAAACCATATATAGCTAACTCATAGAAAATGTAGTGTAACATGGACAATGTTGAAACTACATTATAAGCTTTAGGAAAATTACAGCAGGCCTCAAATTGTTGAGCAGGAGATGCGCTGAGCTGATTCAGTATGCACAATAAGCCAGACGTGTGAGACAAGGCCCACAGCCAAGGACAAGAGATATGAAGCCATTCCGATTCCCAGACGACAAAGGGGCCAGCTACAGAAAAAGGGAATAAATCCTCAATTTCAGTGCTGCAGATCTCAATTTCGTGGTCTCTAGACACGTGATGCGGCTGAAGCAGAAAATGGACAGTGATCGGTGGTGAGAAAGGGGAGCCGATCCCAGGCCTCCAGATGCAGGTTGCAACAAATGTGCAACAAAGTGTTGCGGCGAGCAGTACATGGTCTCATAGGCAAAGGTGGTACACACAAGTTACAATTCAGACACATAGGGCCTCATGATGGGTTTGCCTGCTGGAGCCACTGTGCCTGACAGGTCTGACCGTGCTGGGCACAGCGGTCATGGTAGGCAAACCCGTCATGGAAACACTGGCACTGTTCACAATTTTGCCAGTGTTTCCGTGTCCCCACTCCTATCGAGTGGGACTCTATGAGAATGGGGATTTACAAATTTACCGGTGCCTGACTTCCTGGCTGCTGGACTCATAATGAGCCGGTGGCACCAGGAAGTCAGGCACTGGTACATTTTTACGGGTCTGGCGGCAACCTGCCGATAGCACCAACAGGGTTACCGCCAGACCTGTAATGAAGCCCATAGTCGTTCACATCACCGTAAAAAGGTGCACAGTGAGCTGAAAACCACTTTGGGTCCCAGGCCTGGGGACGTCAGCTCTAGCCAACCACAGTTTAGTACCCTAGGGGTGAGTAGCAATGTTCGAGAGCCAATGGTAGACCCACTACTCTGCAACAATGTAGTAAGTTAGAATTTGTGGAAGGGACAGGCCAGCCACCTGACATGCAAGAGCCAGTAGAATAACATGTATATGTGCCTATATAGGTCATTATGCTCCTGACAGCCCATCCCACACAGTGATAGGTTTTTGGAGAACAGCCCAACTGATGACAGAGTAGTGACGTGTTTTCAAGACAAAAGGGGCCTTTGTGCCATTTACTGTGTGACATGCTGGAATCTTTCTGAGTTCTTGTATCGATCCCTGTTGGTGTTGGCTGTAATTAAACGTAGTGTGTACTTGCTGTCTGACTGTGTCCTCCATTTATTCTCGGGAGGGAGTTAGGCCCTCTGAGTCCGCGGACCCCCAGCATCACTCTGACATACCTGGGAGTCTGTCCCTAACAAGTTGGTAGCAGAGAACGGTTGGCTGCATCAGCCCGGCACAAGGTTGTCTCCTCCACCGCAGAACCTGAGAGGCTGCAGGACCCTCGCATATTTCCAGAAGACGGGAAACGCATAACCATGGAAAGGCCGTCAAGAGCCAGTTTGAAATCATCTTGCCCGAAGTCAGCGAGGAGTCCAGGCAGACCATGATGGGAAGTGAGCACGGCAGCCAAGCAGTGCCAGCAGACCACGGAGTGTAATTATTGACCCAGTCGAAAGGCAGGGTATCAAGTATTGTGGAGCATTATTTCGTATCGTTGAGTATTGTCAAAATATTGTCTAGTATTGTCAAAGTTAGTAGGGACAGGAGCGGAGGTAGATGTCCTTTTTCTATGTTTAGGGCATATTCGGTTGTAGAGGTAAACGGTGCTCGTGAATAACCTAGACCATTGACTCAAGGACACAGATGACCGAAGATATGTAAATAGTGATTTTCCTGTGGGTTGGGCATTTTAGCTTGGGTCATAGATGACAGTATCCCTGTAAGGGTTAGCAAGGGAGCTGGCCTAGATTGCGGAAGGGGAGTTAACTGGTTAAGTCTCCTAGAGTGAGACATTTTGCACGCTATGCGACGCAGCGTGTACAGTTCGATCACAAGAGAATATTGTCTCTTATTCTCTTAGATCGAACTGTACACGCTGCGTCGCCTAGCGTGCAAAATGTCTCACTCTAGGAGACTTAACCAGTTAACTCCCCTTCTGCAATCTAGGCCAGCTCCCTTGCCTAGAGTATTATTGGTATACTCTGCCTGGAGGCAGGAAGACAGCTGTTTTCTTTTTGTGTGGTTTGGGATTAACGGGCTATAACGGTGCGTGCGCGGTGTTCGATTGTTTAGCACTACCTTGGTTAGTAAATTGATGACGTCACCCATTTTTTTTGCACGTAGCACACAGAGAGTATGAGACGGTGAGGAGCTAGCATTGGAAACTTGGGATTGGCAGACAAGGTGACCCAACGGTAGTGCGCGGAAGGCGCACGCGCAAGATTGTGGGTGTGCCTGAGGATGCAGCGAACTTGTAAGGAGGGGCGGTGCACGGAGCACGCGTGGTAAATTGTGGAGCCAGAGAGGTCCGTAGTAACGTGAAAGGTATCGTTATTGCATTGTACCTTTTCCCTTAACAGCGGATTATCGAAACTCTCAATTTGAGGTCAGGTAAAGACGAGGAAAATGTACCAGGGGAAGTGCAGGGGTGACACAACCCTACAGCACCTGTGTAAGTCACTCCCACCTTATAGGGATAAAATAGCATAGAATGGTCCAAAAGTACCAAGGGAAGGTTAACCAAACCATGGCCACCGTCATAAGTTTCAGACGTGCATCAATCACTATTGACACATATACATGGTGCCTATAAGGGGAAGAAGTTAACCAAACACATGGCCTTATTCGAATTGTGGTGCATGTTCCAGGAGGGTGAGGAGGACGCATGGTGGCGTCAATGGATGCTGAGCCAGCAGGAGGTGAAGGAGCCAGGGGCTCATCCCTCCCCGCCTCCCCATATCTTTCTGAGTGTAGAATTTGATGACATAGACGATGAGCAAGGGATGTACCCATTGCAAGAGATAAGAGCCTTACGGGAATTGAGAGCAGAAGAGGTGTATTCAAATCCGACATATAAGCCACCACCATACACAAAGGAGGAGGGGACAAAAAGCGCAGGGCAGCCAGCTACTGAAAGAGAAGCGAGCGGCGAGGCACCGAAGGGCAGAAATGAGGGGCTCGGAAGCATAGCCAGAAAGGAATGGATAGAAGGACAGATACTCCTGAAGCTGGAAGGGAAAATGGACGGGAGGCAGAAAGGACCGCTAAGGCAATAGAAGGTCTGAAGGAAGCAGAAAAGCATCAGACTGGGCAAAGATAATGGATAAGGCAGACAGGATGGAGAGGGAATGAGAGGAGAGGTTAGAGAGGACAGAGAGAGGAGTAGAGGAGAGAAGAGAAGTTGGAGATTGAGTTTTGCAGATGATTTTTGCAATAACATGGGCTCATGGTCCGACAGTAAAGACAGGAAGAGCAGGGACGAGAGGGGGAGCAATATCGACCCCAGTCAACCGGGACAGAGGCAGACAAGGAGACATGGGAGAACAGGACGCACACAGAAGAAGGAGGGGGCAGCTCAGATGAGCAGGCACGGCTGGCAAACGACTTGGACGAAGGAAGGGGGAAACAGCCCTAGCCTGCTCAAGGGGAAGGTTAACACGGAGATATGACAACAGTATCTGGGTACCCATACTAAAACCAATAGATGTATACACAGGCATTGAAAGTGAGAGAGGGTACAGATAAGTCTGGCTGACTAGAAACACGCATTGGGGAGGAGTGGTTCACACAGATGCCCTTATTGGAGAGGGGAGGAGTACGACGTCAGTATATACCATGGAAACATGCAGACAAGGAGAATGTAAAGTGTAGGCTGCAATTGTTGAGTGCAGGAGCTGGGTAATGGATTTACGAGATGGAAAGAATGACCGCGGGAAACATGTTACCAGTGGGAGACGTAAAGGGACTACTAGTGGCGGTCCTCGGGGACGCTGCTGATGATGTCTGGAAAAGGGCGGGGTTCCCTGAAGTGATGACACAGAACATGGCGCATAATGGTTCGCCATTTGTAAACTGCAGAGCCGCCGTATGGCAAGCATTAAGGACACAATGGGCCTCATTACAAGTTCGGCGGCAGCCTGCCAGTAAAACCAGCAGGCTGCCGCTGAACTTGCAAATTTTACCGCCACCCGGGAATGGGCAATTATGGGGCATTCCGGCCCCGCCGGACCCTGTAATTGCCCATTCCTGGGTCCTGGAAAAAAAAATGAGGTTGAATGCACCGTCACCATTTGTGAATGGTGCCGGTGCATCCGACCTGGTCTGCTCACGGGTGCCAGTACGCCCGCCAGGTAAGACCTGGCGGATGGGAAGGCACCCGCGAGCAGAACTCGTAGTTTGCCGGTCTGGTAACAATGGTACTGGCAAGCTTACCGGTATCATTGTTACTGGACCGGCAAACTTGTAATGAGGCCCAATATCCAGGCACCTCGGACATTGGGGCAATTATGTCCCAGAAAATGAGGGAAGACAAAGACCCCATACAGTATATTCAGGAGATCCAAGAGCTTTGGCGCTTTGAAACACGAGAATCGTGGGACAAAACAGTAGCAATAGTCTACCATATATCAGTGCAGGGGCTACCACAGCCCATCCAGAAGCATTTAAGGAAGTTGGTAGGAATGGAAGCTAAGGGGTGGCCAGAAATACAGCTCACGATAGTTCACCATTGTAGACTATGGCAGGAGAAACTCAAGAAAAAGGCGGAGAACAGGAAGATAGATGAAGCAAAACTAGTACAGACAAAGCTATCGAACTACGCTATAGAGGGGACGGTACTAACCAGCCCCACCACACAGGGACAGAAGCAACAGCAACAACCACAGCCATTTGCACCACCCATGGGGGGAGGATTCATGGGGCAGGGGAACACACAGCAAGGGTTTCGAGGAAGAGGGGCCAACCTAGAGGGCGTGGTTTCAGACCACAGATGTATGATAACGACAGGGGCTTTCCAGGAGGGTTTTGGCGATATGGGCAACAGATGCAGCAGTGCCAAGTGGATTTTTCAGGGTGTTTCCACGGGCAGGTGAGGGAGCCACCACAGTGGTGGACGTGTTGGCAATTAGGACCCATTTTGAGAGTGTGTAGGAGCAGGGAGATGCAACAGAACTGGGGAGCACAGGGCCAGCAGCCATATCAAGGGGACCAAGACGAATACTATACACACAACCAACAACAGCAAGGACAGATGCAGGGCACACACCAGCAGATGCCACAAGCACAAGTACAAGTACCACAGATGCAAACACAGATACACAGATGAAAGCACCAGTACCACATTATTTATAAGCACGACAGGCTCAAGGGGGACACACAGCAATTGGCACAGATACAGAGCAATGACGCAGCAGCACACGTGTACTACATGGCAACAGTTGCCGTTAGACAATTGGGGGGAGTTACCATGGTGGGGCCAACCCCTTTACAGGGAATGGGATGTCCTTATACCCTCAATAGGACAGCCCACAGATGAACTTGATGTGTCCCATCCTGTCGATCACACCCAACCCTGCAGAGGAACCTCGCATAGGGGTGGCGATATGTGACAAAACATTTTCCTTTCTTGTTGCCACAGGGGCGACTAGGTCCTACATTAGGGAAGGATCATTTACATTGTCAGGCGATACCATGAATACTCAAGGATTCTCTGGGGCTCGGGAAGTGGTTCCTTTCACAGACGATGCCTCACTTTCTATAGGAGAACACAATCTATCCCTGTCTTTACTTTACTTTCAACAGACACCTGTAAACGTTTTGGGATGAGACATTATGAGTAGACTGAAAATTACTATTTCATTCACT
This sequence comes from Ambystoma mexicanum, assembly GCF_040938575.1. NCBI lineage: Eukaryota > Metazoa > Chordata > Amphibia > Caudata > Ambystomatidae > Ambystoma > Ambystoma mexicanum. The sequence goes on along the minus strand of NC_090924.1, from coordinate 443,791,908 downwards.
GACAAGGGAATAGTGTGCTCTACACCAAGAATACACATGCTCAATGTAAGACAGATTGTTCAAACTTATTGTGGACGGAAGGTACAGAGGGGGGTGCCAGTGGACGCAGAGATGTTCCAGTATGGTACTGACATTGCTATGGCATGGCTTCCAGGCATTGCAGGGAAAATATGGGGGGTTCCAAATGAATATCTATTCAGGCCTGAGCTACCATTGGAGAGGGAGAGGGAATTAGGGAATTATAGTGTCCATAGAAATAGAGGCAGTGGTTGCGAGAAAGGACTGGATAGCAGTACCTTGGATGAACGACATAGGACGAGCATGGAGAACAGTGATCGCAGTGGCAGAAGGGTGCAGGTTGACCACAGTGACAGACGAAGATCTATTCAGGCAAGAGAGGCTAGAAATAGAAATGGTGTTCGAGATGAGTGTGACTTACTGGTTAGGGATCCACTACATGGAGGTACCACACAGGATGGCAATGGCGCTGGAAGCACCACCCCCATTCTGTGAGGAGGATCTGGCCAAGGTACCCAGGACCTTATGGACGACAAGCCCTGTGATGTGGGACACATAAAGAGCATAGGGGGAGTGAATATAAAGCTGAAACCAGGAGCAATTTTACCAGGAGTGAAACAGTACCCACTCACCAAGGAGACAGACAAGGGCATTTATGAGACAATTACAGTACTAATAGAGAGGGGCATGCTAGTACGTGAGGAAGGCAAAGCGGGTGCCATAGTGTTTCATACAGGATTCAAGGCCTCTTAAGCATATTGTAGAAGCAGAGTACCCTTTGGTTGCAAATCCAGCGACAATATTGTGCAGCATTCTGGGTACGTCATTACCGGCATGGCTACCTCCAAACTCTGGTCCGGTCCGGGTCCCACAAAAGGGGACTTACCGGGCCATTCCTACCTTGGAGGCTGCATCAGCATGGCCAGGCAGCAGCAGCGCGTGATGCTGAGTGGTAGGAAGGAAGACCCCCTGAGTGCTGGCGCCATTGGGCATGTGCAGATATTCCGGCACCGTCCTTCGAATAGCGATGTAGTCGGTGTTGCATTGTGAATTTGTGTCTAAATATGCCTGGCTAAGCTGGGCACCTGAGATGTGCACCCGAGCCCCGACGCTTGATGGCACAGTGGTGCCCGTTGTACTGTACACCGAGTGGCACTAGAGCAGTAGCGTGCACGTGTCTCTAGAGTGAACCCCCTTTGAGTAAAACATGTTGCCACTGCCAGGGAGCCTCAAATGCCAAGACTGCTTAATTCTCTTTCCTATTACCACGCTCACTTACTTTTGAAGCAGTCTTGTGCCCCCCATAGACACCCCTTGCACACCCTTAGGCCACTAAGCCCCATCTGGCGGGTGGGGGCAGCTCCACAGTGTGCAGACCACTGCAGACTCAGCAAACAAGGGGTGACTTTGCACAGCGTTGTTACCACCTCGTTGCAAAAAACAATTACTAGCTTTTTAGTGGCCATTTATTTAGAGTTTCAGCTCCTCAGTGGCTGCCTGCCCCATGATATTCTGCAGCAATTCACCTCCCTGCTAGTGCTAGAGTCCACTTCTTCGGTCCATGTGTGTGACTTCATGTTTGGCGTAATGCTGATCAGGAATCCAGGGGGGCTGAAGATACATTACGTGCAGTGTTTTGCTCTCGATATTGCAGAATGCAGAACAAAAATCAAAATGCAGTGAATAAGAGTCTTGCTGGAATCATAATAGGATCCGCTTTTACAGAACGCTCCCACTTCTAAGCGCTGCAGTTATATGTATTAGCCTTTTCGGGCTGAAAGGCTAGGTCGGCCGTGCCGAGATGTGCAGACTGACCTCCAGGTCAGAGCGAGTGCCAGCCGCGGCTCGCGACCACTCCCGGCGCATCTGCTAATTGTGCCGTTTTATATTTCCGGCATTTTTTGTCGAAAAAATTATACAACTGATGACTGACACATGGTGGTAGTTGCTGGTACTTTCTTTACACATTGTACTAATGATTATTCTGGTGCAGCTTCAATGTTACAAGCAGTTAACTCTCTCTCCTTCATGTGTTAAAACCATTTTAATACTGCTCTGAGCCTATGTTACCCTTTCTCAGATCATTCTCTCACTTTCTCTTTACAGACAATCAGCAACAACTTACATGAACAAATCCAACCAGTCCTGGGCAATTGTGCAACTAAAAACATCGGACTTCAACCTCCACAGTGCACCTTCCGGGATTTGGATTTCCCATTGCCTGCAAAGGAGTTCATTGCAGTGACCATTCTCCAGAACAAGGTGAGCTAGCATGAGTCTTTTGTAGGGTTTGGTGCTCAGGGCACTCCAACTCTGTTTGTGTTCATCTGTAGCAAAGAAGGCACACAGCTATCTTGTTTAAATTTGTTTTTAAAAGAAGCCCATGTTTGTGGGGATCAATGAGGTGGGGGAAAATCTTATGAACAGTACAGACTACAGATACAGAATGGCATCTATGACTAGCTGAGAGGGTGGCATGTGAAAATGGAAAGTCATACATATAATGCAAAAAGGCGTGCTTATGGTTCAACGGAAGCAAACCTGTCCATTTGGAAACTGTTTTTCGAAGGATAGGATTGGGTGGTGGTTCCGATATACCTCATGATGTCCTGGTATCTTCCAGTTGAATGGTATACAGTAATTTGTTTTACTGCTGTAATATCCCAGTCTTTCAAACATCAGAATACCTTCTTTCTAATCTTCACCATTGCTCCCACAGTGCTAGGGAGGGGTTGGGGTTGTCTCCCTACATTCTAAACAATGTTTTTTTTAGAACAGTATTAACAGAAGAAACTTGCCTCATTTCTTCCTTAAGTACTCAGTTGCCAAACAAGCTGCAATACGTACTGTGTAGCTGGTGTCACATTTGCTAATGGGCATGTGTGTTAACGCATGCATAAATAACATCGGCAATTGTACTCAACTGTAATGGTCGATGATAAGTACAGCAGAGTTGTGTATAATTGCAGACGCTATCTGTGTCTAGTACTGACTTATTATACTTATGTGTTATTGAAGAGCATACCTAACAATGACTACATGATCCCATCTACATATACATGTACATAATCATTTTGCTTATTAACAGGTGTCACTGTTGCCGAACATGAATTCAGTGGACCAATTACTCTCAAAACCATTTTCCGGACTCGCACACAGTGAAAAACTGGAGGTGAAAAGACTAGGGCCTGATCGGCCAGATGTAAAAATTGAACAGTCAGCAAAAGATAGGGGAAAGACTTACACACGCACATTTTCCATGGTGTGGTATGAAAAGAAGACATGGCTCACTGGTAGCATTGCTAAGCGGTCTTTGTTCTGCTTCCCTTGCCTGCTGTTTGGAGGTGAAACGGCCTGGATAAAAACCGGAGTCACTGATTTAAAGCATTTGTCAGAAAAAAGCAAGAGACATGAATCGTGCAAATCTCATATTGAGAATATATTACAGCTGCGCATGTTTGGAAGTGTAAACATTGCAACACAGTTGGATGATGCCTATCGCCGGAGCGTGATGAGGCATAATGAGGATGTGGATAAAAACGGATACATCTTGTCAAAGTTAATAGACTGTGTGCATTTTTGTGGTGCCTTTGAATTGGCTTTACGTGGCCATGATGAAACTGAAGACTCTTTAAATCCTGGTGTATTTAGAGGCCTGGTGGATTTTGTATCCAGCATAGACAGTGCAATGGAACTACACTTAAAAAATGCAACAGTATTCAAGGGCACTTCAAAAATAATTCAGAATGAACTGTTGGACTGCATGCTCATGGTCACCAGAGAGATCATTGTAGAGCAGTTAAAATGCACTGATTATGTGGCTATTCAGGCAGACGATACAACTGATATTTCCACTAAGACTCAGTCTGTGCTAGTCTATCGCTACATTGATGAACGGTACAGAATTGTTGAAAGGTTTTATGGATTCTCTCATCTGAAAGACTCTAGTGCACAGACCATTGCTACTGCCATAATGGAAAAATTGGACAAAGTATTCCCTGAAGATTGCCACAAAAAAAAGTAATTGCGCAAACATATGATGGTGCAAGTGTAATGAGGGGGGTGTCTGGTGGAGTCCAAAAGAAAGTAGCTGAAGTGTATCCAAATGCACATTATGTACATTGCTATGCACACCAGCTTAACCTCATCATTGAACAGGCTGTTTCAAAAATCTCAGAAGCTCGAGTTTTCTTTTGTGATATCTCTGGCTACTGTACATTTTTTTCTCGTTCTCCAAAAAGAACTGCAGTTCTAGATGAGGTATCAGATCAAAGACTTCCAAAACCATCTCGCACTCGCTGGAGCTACCATATTCGGGTAGTGGAAGCCATATATCAGCACAGAGAAGCACTCTGTACATGCTTTGAGACCATTATTGAAAGGCGGACTGATTTTGAGGGGGTTACTGTGCATGAGGCCCAGGGATTCATTCGAACTCTGAAAGAGAAGGAGTTCCTTTTCTTCCTTTTTTTGTTCAATGACATAATGCCCCATGTCGACATTCTATATAACCAGCTTCAGAAGCGAGACATTGACTCTGTGTATGTACAGAAAGCTACTGCAACTTTTATCAAGTGCATTGGCAGAGTACGTGAAAGCACTGACAATCTGGAAGCTAAACTTCCATCAGAGGCAACTTTTTCAGGTCGCAATGTAAATATGAACACTTTGAATAATTTGGCTAAAGAAGTATGTGATATTATAGTTACACAAGCCCAAGAACGCTTTGCATTTACTAACCACTTGGAGGGGGCCAAATTGTTGCAGAGTGACCTATTTCAAACACATGGACAGTCTTTTCCCAATGATGCACTGAATGCAACTGTCCAAGCGTACCCCATGTTAAAGAAGGAAAGACTGCGCACTGAGCTTTCAATTGTTTATGAGAGACCAGAATTCTGTAGTTCAAGTAGGGCAATTTCTTTATTAAAAGTGTTCGTTGAAAACAATCTCGAAGAAGCATTTAGTGAGACAATGCAGTTATTAAAAATTCTGATTACTACACCCATGACAACAGCTGAGTCTGAGCGCTGTTTCTCCACCCTGAAGCGAATTAAAACATTCTTGAGAAACACAATGACTGAGGATCGTCTGAATGCTTTGGCCATGCTGTCCATGGAAAAACAACTAATTCAAGAGATCCCTGACTTCAATAAACGGACTATTGATAAATTTGCCTCTCTGAAAAATAGACGTGCACAATTTGTGTACAAACTTTCAAAATGATTGACCAGTGAATGTTCTGTTACAAACAAGCTATTTGCAGTTATTTTGTGGGTTACCTTGAATTCTTTGTTTCAATGGCCTTATGTATGTTAGGATTTTGTGTAAGGTTGCAGTTATCTATTTGACAGAACAGTGAGAAATGTGAAGTATGTTTTGATGTTATGGTTGTTGATTGATAATAAAGCACTCAACATAATAAACTTAGTAAACTATTTCTGTTGCATTTTTCTCCATGCAATATGTATGTGCTATTTCTTAGACCTGTGCATTCCACGTGTTGCAACTTTGAGAAACTGAAGCAATGGCAACTCAGCGAGGCAGATAGCCATTAAAGGTAGGACAAATGTTGCATTAATTAAGTGGTTAAAAACTAAAGTAATATTTTAGCTTAGTTTCCCCCTTTCAGAAAATGCCTAAAATCCCACCTTAGTAAGAGAATGAGCGCATGTGAATGCCAGTAACAGCATGACAAACATATGTTTCCATCATTACTGACTATATAATGAATTTCTTTATGCATACACCATAGTACCAGCTATTCTCAATACAAGCTGCATCACACTTGCACACGTAAGAATAGTGTACCACCATTAATATGTAAAACCGAATGCTTTTTTCATATTTCGGTGTTTTCTTTGGACAGTAAATTGCACATTTTGTAGGCCATTTTTCCCTTGGGGGCCATTTTTCCCTTGGGGGGGTGGGCTCGCGCACTGCACGCGCTCAATAACTAAATTCACCCTGGAAAATGTACGCCCCATCAGCTTTCAAACACACCAGCCGCCACTGCCACCGGGGTGAGTGGCTATGTCTGCTCATTAATCCCCTATTCCATGAGGGCCTCCAGAACATTCATAGAAACTGAATTACCAGCAGCAAGAGCGCAATGCTTGATTTATCTCTCAACTACTCGAGGAAGGATCCAGGGGAAGACAGCAACATAATGATGGATGTCCAGAGCAACGTTTCCGTATAAAGATAAAGATAGCTACATAAAGACATTAGATATGATGAACAATTATTGACTATCACCCTGAAGGATTTGCCGTGTCCATAGAAACGAGTGAAGGAAACAGGAAGAGAGCCTGGATGCTGGAAGAGACCACAAATACTTGTATATGGCCAAGTGTACACAGAAGATAGATGGAAGAATGGAGTGATGGGGAGCAAGGCACTAACACTAGCAGAATCCCAAGTGAACAAGGTACAGGAAGAAAATGACAAGTGCCTGAGGGAATGGGAAGCAAGCGCAAAGTTACTGACATGGGTGGAGAATGAAGCAGGAATAATGCCAATAATACCTTTGAAGACACCAGCACTGTGTTATCAGAATAACGGGCAAGTAGAAGTTGGCGAAAATGTCAGATGCAGGAGCGTATAGAAGCATGCAACAATGAAGACTGGCAAAGCAGTACTGATGGACCACTACTGGGCATGCAGATCAAAGGCATACGAGAATCTGCCACCCAACTGGGGAGGAGTTTGCTTGCTGATACACATCAACATGCTGTAGTTGGTTGTGCCACAGAAGAATGTAAAACTAGATGAGTTCCCGGAAATGGACACCAACAAGAGGAAGAAAATATCCCTGAAGGAGGAGCAACCAGACAAGAAAGAGAAGCCAAAGGAATTGAGCAGAGTAAAGAGAGGTGAAAATTACTTATCGGAAGCATCAGAAACAGCACTAGGTGAAGTGCCAGCAGAACACAGGCTGTTCAGCAGGACACAGATGTTATTAGCATCGTTAATACCATCCAAGCAGACGTACACAAATGCAAAATGGCTATAGATTACCCCTTGGGAGCTGATGGTCACAATCAACTCCACAGTAAATGGCTTCAATGCGATAAAAGAAGAGCTCCGAGTGGTGAGGTTGGTGGCACTCCAGAATGGATAAAATATGGATCTGCTCACAGATATGGAAGGAGGAGTTTGCACGGAAAGTCCTGTTGCACATTCATACCTGCTAATGACGAAGACAACGGTCCCCTGTCAGAAGCAGTATTTCAACTATCCCAGATGCACGCCAAAATGGAGGAAGAAGCAAAGGGGACCGGAAAGGACCAAAGCTGGATAGTATACATATGGTCATGGGTGCAATCATGGCTGTCAGATGGACTAAAGGCGATAATGGGAACACTGGCAGCAGTGTCAATGTGCAGGATAAAAATCTGCTTCACCTACTGCAAGAAGACGGCGGAGGAAGTCATCAGGATTCAGGTCCTCATGGATGTAAAACTAGGAGGAGCAAGGGACGAGATTGTGGCAGAAAGAGACAAGCTGAGAGCAGGAATAGCAGCATACAAACTGTTCCCACTTGGAGCAATGAAGCTGGACAACCCATTTACTGCAAAGTATTATGAAGGAAAATGGGTGTGGTGCTACCCCGAAAGAGTGTGCTGTTATATGAACTGGTCCTTCGATGATCATAACAAATTACTATGAACACCTTGGAGGAATAACGAAGATATGGCAACCAAGAGAGAAAGGATTGTCGTATAAGGCTGTGGTCGACAAGTCGACCAGGGGGGGACTGAAGAGGGAGTTGAGAGCTTGCCACCACCTGCCCTTCCACCAAGTTCATGACAAGACGAAAGGCCAGAAAATACTGCACCCACCCATTCTATTTCGGATGAATCCCAAATGCACCAATGATGGACAAATACACAGAGAGGTACCCTCTCAGTCAACCATACAGGCCAGGTGTGGCACAAATCGATCTGTCACGACCCGTGACCCAAAACCCCACTGGCATGGTCACATGCCAGGTAGGGTTAGGACTCAGGGTTCACTTGGGGCCCCAAGGGCCTTGCACTATAATCATGGACTCTTCTGGAGTCAGTCATGGCGCCTTTGGCGCCAGGCTCATGTTCAGGTTGGGACACTGTCTTGAACGGAATACATTTTCTTTGGAGGCCTGCAGTCAACATGGAGGCACCCACAAAGTCTAGTTCTTAGAACCAGACTGTGCGTTGCAGTGTTTTGGGTGTGGCAGCCCGGACTACTTTATCTGGACTACTTTACTAGGGGAGGCTATATAAACCACACCCAAGTTACAGAACGTGCTTCGCATTACTCTGCATCCAGCAGCGTGATGCTCATTGTGTCCAGAGACCAGATACCGGCGATCCTTGAACAGCGGACCTACAGAGGGGACAAAAAACATCATTAGCAGTCCCTGCCTACCTGCAGCTTTCCATCCGGCGATTGTCCATCTTCCTGCTGCTCGCGGTCATCCATCCAGTCGGCCGCATCTTCGGGACATCACGAACTCAACGAAACGAAGCACTTGAAAGGAGAGAGAAAGAAGCACAACGTTAAAACAGGTTATTCACGGCATTTAGCCGGTCAAGTGGCACAGCGAGTAGAGCGCTCGCTTTGACATCCGTGCAGAGCCTGCTAACGCAGGTTCGAATCCCGGCGGGGCCAATCTCAGCCTTTCATCCTTCCGAGGTCGATAAATGAGCACCACACACCGTGGGTAATAATAAGCAGCGCTCAGATACCTGAGGGTTTGTAGCGCTATATAAAAGCCTAATTATTATTATTTTATTATTATTTATTTACTGCATTAATCATGAGAACCTTACCTGGCTGGGCATTTATTGGCCAGCCCCGCTCCGGAAATCTTCGCATGCCCAGAAAGACCCCCGCGACCTGAAAAAAATAAAGAATACAGGTTAGCAAGAAAAGACTTTACCGCGCCGCACTTCGCGCTTACCTACCAATCATCATACGCTTTGGTGTCCATCATCCAGGTAGGAGCCCGTTCCAAGCTGCGCATCCACCGAACCTACGTCCCCCTATGGGGGAATAAATAAGGAGAAGACATTTAACGGAAGAAAAGAAAGCAGGGACATTTAAAGACTGCTGTAACCAGACTTACCTCCTTAAAGACACTTGAATGGGTTAGCACCAGTGAAGTTTAACTTGGTCGCTCAAGCCCGCAGAAAACTACGCAACCCTGCACAGAAGGCAGGACGGAGAGCACGCCAGACATCACAACAAGGTGAGGAGGGGGCCATTAGGTTGAAGAACTGTTCCTAAGTCCAGTCCTCCTGTGCTTTCAGGCCCGATCTCCATAGAAGGCATCATCCGGAAATCGGGAAGGGTTCAGGGTGAAATGCGGCAACCAAGGCAGAGGGGCGCCCTCGTGGATACCAGGTGAGCGTAACACTATGCTTGTGTGGATGAAGAGCCGAAGTCTATGGTCAGAGACACCTATATGGACAGCCTGGACTAAGCACCAAGAAGTCATGCTGCTGACGTCACTAGAGACACCATGACATAGAAGCGTTAGACATGAAGCACACCTGCAATCCGCACTGCGTGACACAAACACACACTCAAATACATGAACAACAAGAGCGTACAGTTCTATAGTTAGAGGACAGATACATATACATACTGTCATTGCTTTTATTATTTTTCCACTAGCCAAACGCAGTAACGCAGAACCTGCAAGGCACAAGAGATCCTGATCAAGCTTGCTGATGCTTAAAGCCAATATTCGGGTGGACCTACAGGTGTATATATGGAACCTGATCAAACCATGTATATCTAACTCATAGAGAATGTAGTGTAACATGAAAACCCCATTATAAGGTTTAGGAAAATTACAGCAGGCCTCAAATTGTTGAGCAGGAGACAAGCTGAGCTGATTCAGGCTGCACAAGGAGCCAGACGTGTGAAACAAGGCCCACAGCCAAGGAAAATAGATATGAAGACATTCCAAACCCCAGACGACTAAAGGACCAGCTGCAGAAAAAAGGGAATAAATCCTCATAATTCATAGCTGCAGAGCTCAATTTCGTCGTCTCTAGGCACAGTGATGCAGCTGAAGCAGAAAATGGACACTGATCGGTTTTGAGAAAGGGGAGCCGTTCCTAGGTCTCCAGACGCAGGCAGCAACAAATGTGCAACAAAGTGTTGCGGCGAGCGGGACATGGCCTCATAGGCAAAGGTGGTACACACAAGTTACAATTCAGACACATAGTCGTTCACATCACCTTGAAATGTGCACAGTGAGCTGAGAATCGCTTCAGGTCCCAGGCCTGGGAACGTCAGCTCTAGCTAATCAGTTTAGTACCCATAGTCTGCTGGCCCCCAGCATCACTCTGGCATACCTGGGAGTCCGTCCCTAATATCCTCTCTGTGAGAGCTGGTAGCTAATTAATGCTACAGGCTCCTTTCTTTCTTACTTATGTGCCATAAGTAGACCAACCAACCACAGCATCCAGTAATAAGGTTGCAGAGAATGTTTTTTTTAAATGCACGTTCTTCACATGTATATGTGGGGGGTGGGTAAAGGTAAGTATTTATGTTATGGGGAGTGTTCGGGGGTATTCGGGGGGTCTCCCTCCACATATATTTGTGATAAAAAGTTTTAAAAAAATGAAAAGATTTATCATTTTTTACTGCAGGATTTATTATGGCGACTTTATTACATGGAACCCCAACCACTCGTTCTGAAGTGTTTTGAAATATGAAGCGCTACCCGTAGTATAGCGCTTTCAGCATTAGGAGATGCTGTATTCTGACACCCCTTTTTTTAAACAACCTTCTTAGGGAGATTGTAAGAGATCTGAGCAGTTAGAGTGCCCACTATTATATCGTAGTTAGCCATACACTTACAGTAACACCCACTGAGCCCTAAAATGTCTCTCACTTGCATCTGGAAGGTGCGTGCATCTCAATAAATACCAATTTAGATACTGCTTTGGAGAGGTTCTACTTTGAGATAGGTGACACAAAAGATCTCCAACTGGCAGGGATAACAGTCAACCACTCGATTAATGAATACAGAAGAATCCCAAAACATGAGCCATGCACCTGACTGCCGGCAGACGGTGCCTGATCTAGTCAGCGATGCCTACTGCCCGCCAAAAGTGGAAGACCGATTTGCGGGGTTCAGAGCTGCAAATAGTTTGTAGAAGGGAGTGGAGACTGACACGGGTATTCTAAGAAGCCTGTTTCCTTGCTGTTCAACTGTTCAGGGAAATCAGAAGATTATTGTGTTAGCAGCTCAAGACCTAGGAATCATCTAAGTTATTTTTTAGTATTTCATGTGCATCACCTTTAACTTGCAAAGCCACTTCTTTTTCTCCCATTATTCTACCTATTTTCCTCACTGGTCATCATTTTTGCATATTGCAAGACAGGAGGTATAGTCAGCTGTAGTTTAATGCCATTCGGCTCAGCGTCATGGGAATCCGGGGTGGATCCACAAAGTCTTCTTAGAAATATTTTCTTTTCCAGTGCAATGCCCATACACCTTATCAATCTCAGTCTTCTAGCTTGCAGTGTGAGATGTGTGTGGGCTCCTGGATGCCAGAAGTCTATTCCGCCTGTTCTGTGCTCGTACACAAGGTGTAGAGTCTCATGTACTCTGTCATATCCAACAGGAGAGAAGTGTCTTTTGTGTGAGATTCCGGGGTGAATTGCTGCCCTCTAATGGTCCCCATCTCATCATACATCCGGGCATCATTCCAGTGAGGACATGGTTCACTTACCTGTGAAAAGTGACAGGTCTCTTCTTTAACCTAAAGGGGATGACCCTGAACTTGTCCAGACCCTCAGGTCCAAAAATGCAATCTTCTCCTTGGCAAACTGGGTAAGGCATTCTGACAATACTGTGAGGTTGTGAGGTACTCCAAGTTAACCACAAGCTCATCTGCTTTTGGTACCAGGCATGCTTCTGTCTTCATGGTAGTTTTGAAGACCCTGTTATCCACCGCAAACCTCTGATCTGTGATCCCTGATTTAGAAACCAGCCCATCTAGGGTTGACCATGGATTCTGGAATGGTTCCAGCACTCCTGGCTCCAATATATTGGCCACCAAAGCCTTCAGTGAGCCGTGTGTGTGAGTATTATAATATGTTGGGGACAGTTTACTTTCTCCTTCTTTCTTGTCTGACGTTAAAAAAAGGGTTGAAAATTCCTTATATCCGAAGAATGGCTTGAGCCTATTGATAATGAACACGTTATGGGGATCCCTACGAGTTTTAATGTCAAGCAAGTATAGGGCCTTGCTTGCCTTTTCAATAACAGTATATGGGCCAGACTACTTGTCTTCACAAGGAACTCCTAGTAATCTACTTCAGTTGTCTTCAGATCATACCACTCTTGAACCAAAGTCTAATTTACCTTGAGGTCATCTTTTGCATTTGACGTGAGCTGGGCCCTATTTATGCAGAGGCCAAGCACATCGTTCACTACATCAGGGGGTAGAATGTGTGAGTTTCCTTTCTTCCTTCCAAATCCTTGTTCGCTAAGGAAGTAGGGCCTTTATACAGTGACCAAAATGATTTTAAAGGTCTAAAGCCTACTCCTTTCTGAAGCATGTCTCTGTAGACGCAAAGCAAGTATGGAAATTGGAAATCCTACTTTCGCTACGGAAGAGGTTACAAAGCACACATCATGCTTTTCAGTATTACGACCCAGGCGCTAATGGGTTAACGGCGCCGTAAAAGGCTGCAGCGCCGTTAACCTATTAGCGCCTAATTACGAGGTCCCTTTGCTGGACCGGACCTTAACGGCTGGTGTAGACCAGCCGTTAAAGTAGGGACCCGCAAAAGGGACCTTGGTGCTAATTACGGTGCCGCAATTTGCGGCACCGTACTTAGCGCCTTCCCCATTCCCATTGAGCCCTAGGGAGCAAAAATGGGAATGGGGAAGGGCTATGGAGGAAGGGGGAATTACCGCCCCGCCAACCTTGTAATGGGGTGGTAATTCCCCCTTTCTCCATGGCGGAGTCGATAAGTTACCGGCATGGACCATGGTGCTATTAGCACCATGGTCTTCCGCCAGGGTCGTAATGAGGCCTAGTGGGCCTCATTACACGGTAGGCGGTAAAAAATGTGATTTACCGTCATGGCGCTATTAGCGTGTCCGCCATCGTAGGAGACCGCTAATAGCGTTCCATTACGAGTTAGCGGACACGCGCATAGGGCCATGCCGGTAAATGACCCTACCGCCATGGCGCAAAAGCACCTTACCGGCTCCGACCAAAGTGCTGATAGCACCTCCGCCCTCATGCTGCACGCTAATAGCGGTCACCGCTGTTAGCGGTCACTGCTATTAGCGGTCACCGTAAAACACCGGAACCGGAAATAGCGTCATCGCACCGGAACGGGAAAGAGCCCGGCGGCCATCTTTAAAAACACAATCCATTGCCATCCCCTGCACTCAGGACCTGCAGCAACACCACGACTGGCAAAACCACATCCCACAAGAACAAACAATGCCCAAGGCCCTAAAGAAAGCCGATGCGCGCCAGCGCAAAGAACGCTTCTCAAACGAGGAATTGAAAATGCTGGCAGACACCCTGGCTGCAAATGCAGACGTAGTGTTCGCTAGCGACATGCGGCGCCCGGCACTCCTGAGAAAAAAGGAAATCTGGGCTGAGGTGGCGCAGAAAGTCAGTGCGGTGGGCTCCACCCCCCGCACCGTAAAGGACGTGCGCAAGCGGTGGGATGATCTGCGCCTCCGTGTACGCAGCATTTTATCGGCCAACAGGAATCTGGCCATGGGCACAGGAGGCGGAGGTGGATCCCCGATGAAGATGCAGGAGTGGGAGGAGACATGTGCCAGCACCATTGGCATAGAATCCATCGAGGGAGTGGGCCGAATGGAGTGTGGTGTGGCAACAACGTCAGACGGAGGTGAGTGACCACGCAAAACACAGCAATGCTAAGCATGAGTCCCTCCCCCAAATGTGAAATGGGAATTAGCTAATGGATGGGGTCATCACACACACATGTAGACAACCCTGCATATATGCCCTGCACATCCCCACACAACCACATGCATGCAGCACCTCACACACGTGTCACCCTGACACATGTCCGGATGACCCACCCATCTGGCCAACAACCTGCAGGCCCAAACTAGATGTCCAAATCCAAAGAACTGCAGCAACAACAACATATGCATGATGCACGTTGACCCATCACTGATGTTATCCCTGTCTTGCTCCCCCACAGGGTCACAATCTGACAGTGAAGAGCTGGACTCTGCAACGCAGGCCCCACCACCCAAAAAGCAGGCCAAGGGAAAGGATGCAGGCACCAGGCCCAGTACATCGAGGGGCACTGGAATATCTGGAGTGGCCCAGCGTTCAAAAGCCACACACGCAACGACCACACCAAGTGTCGAAATGCCATCAGACACTGTGGCAGCACCCCCACCACCCACCCCCACCACTCAGGAGCCAGTGCCAGAAGGCACGCCGTCCGCAGCCAATAGCTCCGTCGGGGAAGCAGCAGCCACGGCACCTATGAGTGATGTGGACGACCCATGTCCGACACCGGAAGGGCAGCGTACACCCAGCACCCAGCTGTCCCCACTCCACAGCCCATGCAACACATCCAATGGCAGCATCCATGAGGTGCATGCCGGTGATGCAATGGATGGGTCATTCAGTCCCGTGGCGAGCTCACCTGATGTCGGCCACATGCAGCAAGCTGCGCCGAGGAGTAACAGGGGCAGGGCCGCAGACGACACCATGAGCCTGATACGCCAGCGCCAGGAGGAGCTCAATGCCCTGGTTGCCCGGCAAGTGAGCGAGGCTGCCTCGACCAGGGAGGAGATCCGGGTGTTGTCAAGGGACATGAAAGCTGCCATGGACAGCAACACGACGCGCCTATGTGACGAGATGGCCGCTGTGAGGCAGGTCCTAACGCGCATTGCTGAGGCGATGGAGAGCATGCGTCACTCACAGGGAGCAGATCAACCAGCCACCCCCTCGTCTACTAGCTCCGACCAGACAACCATCCTGCGCAGGTCCAGCCGGTCCTTGCGGCGGTCAGACTCACAACCCCCCAATGGTGGTAGTGGAGGAGGGAAGTAGGGCCAGCCTGTCCCTGTTGACACTTGGGAACTAATGCAGCACTGATGTGCACACCATGTTCGGTGGAGTTGTGGGGGAGGAGGGGGAGGGTGTTTGGTGGAGTTGTGGGGGGAGGGGGGTGAGGGTGTTTGGGGGAGTTGTGGGGGGAGGGGGGTGAGGGTCGTTGGGGTGGAGGGTACATGCACGTTTGAATGTCATAATGCTCAATACACACGTAATGGCATGGATAATCACATGACTGGACATTGATCATTGTGTATGTGTGCTTTATTGTTGAAGGGTGCATTGTGTTTATGTCCTCCATACACCCCGTGCCCTGAGCTGAACACCAATTGCACCCTCCTAATCCATGTGCATCAGAAACAATGGTCTATCAGGTGCTGCCGCACAGCACGTCCCTCATGGGCATCGCCACCTGCATGACCTGCAGCCCCCTCTCCTCCATCCTCATCCCCGTCATCATCCTCAGACGGTGGTCGCAGTTCTATGTCAGGGGGCATTGGCACATTCCGTCTGATACACATATTGTGAAGCATGACACATGCCATGGTGATCTTGGCCACCTTCTCATGCCCGTACAGGAGTGCCCCGCCCGACCTGCTGAGGCACCGGAAGCGTTCCTTCAATAGGCCAAATGTCTGCTCGATCACCACGCGGGTACGGGTGTGTGCATGATTGTAGTCCTCTTCGTGCCTGTTCTGTGGGTTCTGCACAGGGGTAAGGAGCCACCTCTTCAGGGGATAACCTGCATCACCTGCATGGGTGCAACAATGGGTATGTGTAAGTGTCTACATAATGTGGAGCGTGCACATATCACACAAACAAACATTGCATATTCAACGACATCCACAGATCCAAGCACGCATGGCAATCAGGGTAACTGCAATGTGGGAAGGTGAGGTGGTCCTTGCAAGTGGACATGCACCATGCATGCATACGGCAGGGATTGCCATGTCCCGCCTGAGTTTAAGTGATTTGTGTTTCCTGGCCCTGGCAACGTTAGTGCCACACTGCTAGTACACTGCCATTCCTTAGTTGATGTCCCCATGCTGTTTGATGGCAATTCTGTGGTGGGGTACGGGTGTGCCTCACCACAATGGCTACAGGGGATCCATTTGTATGCACTCATGTGCGCGGACCATTTCTGATGTTGTTCAGCGTACATTTCAGTTGTGATTTTGATATGCATGTTGCTGATTTGTGTAATGGGGGGAATGGTGTGTTGTGCGGTGTGCATGTTGTTTGGAATGGCCTGTTTGGCGTAATGGATTGATATGTTTGTCGTGGCACTCACTTCCAGCATGTGGTTTTGTCTCTGGTCCATTGTGGGCTGCCTCACTGTACAGTGATGCAAATATGTATGTCCATTCTTCTCATGACACCAGTTCACGCCCAGTTGGAGTATGCATCTCCCCCCCCCCCATTCACGCCCAGTTGGAGTATGCATCTCCCCCCCCCATTCACGCCCAGTTGGAGTATGCATCTCCCCCCCCCATTCACGCCCAGTTGGAGTATGCATCTCCCCCCCCACTCACAATCCACATCACACTGACATGTGGTCGGCCTGCTACTCACCAAGTAGCCACGAACGTTGTCCAGCATGTCGCTCCATGTATCGTGGTATTGTCGAGTTCCGCAGGACCATTGCATCATGGGTTGAACCGGGATATCGGGCACAGCAATGTGTGATGATCTTGTTGGAGTCACATACCATTTGGACGTTGATGGAGTGGTATAGCTTTCTGTTACGGTACACTGCCTCATTGGCATGTGGGACCACCAGTTCTACATGGGTACAGTCGATGGCCCCGATGCAACTTGGGATGCCTGCCAGTGAATGGAAGCCAACTTTGGTGTTGGAGATCTCCTGGGCAGTCCGTGGCATGTATATGTGTTGACTTGTGTGCTGCAGGAGGGCATCGAGCACCTGGTTCAGTGTGCGTGAGAATACTGGTTGTGATATGTCATGCATCTGACCTACCGTATGCTGGTAGGTGCCTGTGGCCAAGAAGTGGAGCACTGTTACCACCTTCAGTAGAGGGGGGATGGCAGTACGGATGTCAATGAGACTCACAATGTCGTTGTATATCATGTCTACTATGGTGGTGATGGTATCCCAGTCCAGACGGTACAGGGTGTGTATCTGCTCAGGGGTTAGGTTGACTGGACTGGCTCTGATCCTGGGAATTGGTGGCTGCCTCTGTGGTATCACTAGGTGCACTGGTGGTGCTTGCTGCGCCTGTCTTGCCCTCCTCCTCCTCCTCCTCCTCCTCCTCCTGCGTCTCCTCTGTGCTGCCTGTTGTTGTAGCTGCTGCACTGCAATCATGTCCTCTAGCCCATGTAATGCTGCTAGTATTGCATCCATCTTGGTGTGGGAATGGGTGTGGGGAGGGGTGTGGTGTGCTCTTTTGTGCTGCCAGTCTTCATTGCCTCCACCTGTGCTGATTTTGTCCACCTGTGGCAGCTGGGGACTCTGCTGTGCTCTTTTAACGTGTGGTTCGCGATGCCGGTATTAGCGCCTTGCCGGTAAGGGTTCTTTGGGTCTACTACATGCCGGTATTGCCATGTACGCATGGCTCGTGATGCCGTGATTTTAGCGCTATGCCGCTATTTCCGGTCTGAGGGGGCGCGCGCTCACGGACTTGCCGCTAATAGTGCCACCGTACTTAGCGGTGCCGCTAATAGCGGTATGTCCGGGTCGTGATTGGGGAGGGGATTTACCGATACCGGTAATCCCTTACCGGTAACGGTATGTCCCTACCGCCTACCGTGTAATGAGGCCCAGTGTCTTTTTTAAGTACTCCACCAGAACATTGGCCTGGGGGAGTTAAACAGTGGGGAACTTGTTATTTAGGCCACACCCCATTTATACACCCTTTATATTGTACAACTAGGGGGACATTGCCCCCTTGGCACCTTCAGCGCCCAACCCCCTGAGGGGCGAGCGAAGGCAACTGCTGCACGTTGACCTCAGCGACTTGGTTGCTTTTAGGGAAACTCCACCAAGGTCTTGCTTCGTTCGCACCGCCACCACCTTTGGAAAGCTTTATACCAGCACTATTGGAGAAATGTGGGACGGAATGACAGCAGACCCATATCTTTAGGGCATAAAATGACCCCAATTCAGAGCGCTATGGTACCGTCACTTATCACTTACACAAGTTCATCACACAACTTCATCAGTTAATAAACTTCAAACGCCTTAGCAATTGTAGATTTTGACAATATACCATCAAAGTTGGATGCATGTGGAACGGAATGCCACCAGAAATGTAACACAAAATCGTCACTTATACAAAACTTCATCAGTGAATGGATTTTAAACGCCTTAGGAATTGCAGTTTGGACTACACTATACCATGAAAGTGGGAGAAATCTGGAACAGAATGACACCAGACCCATATCTGTAGGATATATAATGACCCCAATTTAAAGCGTTACAAAAAAAAACAGATAAACATTACACAAAATCGTCACTTATAACAATTTCATCAGTGAATAAACTTCAAACGCCTTAGGAATTGCAGTTTTGGACACCATACCATTAAAGTGGGCTAAATGTGGAATGGAATTACACCAGAACCATTGCTGTAGGACATACGATGACCCCAATTTCAAGCGTTGCAAAAATTGTTACATAAAAATCATCACTTATGATTTTATATTACATGGTGGATATAAAGTTGGAATCCTAAGCGCAGGATTACCTGCTTGGGGAAACCAACGTGCATAAAAATCCAAATGAGAACTCTTGCTTATACTGGTGGCGCAAAGGATCTCAAGGGCACAGGGTTATTGAACCTGGCTGCATGGTCCACGGCCACCAATTCAAACTGGTTCCAGGTGGTAATAGGCAGGTCAAGGGGGCCATTGAAGTTGAAGCCTACCATCTTAAGCGGCACTCGTAAGAAAGTCAGCGGCAATAAGAACTCTTGACTGTCCCTTAGACTTAGCGAACAAAAGACAAGTCCACAGGTTTTGCAGAGACACCCCACTAAGACTGTAATGATTGCCCAGTAGAATTATTGGGTCAACCTCTAAAAGGTTTTGCTCACTGCAAGGGTGTCGAAGAAGGTACGCTGTCACAAAGGTGGCATGGCGGTTACATACTTTTATTTGCGCATAAAAACGTGCTCACTATCTCTGTCTTCTAACAGTGGTTTCCCTGTCTCAAAACAAATACTAAAACGTCTGCCAGAATGTCCGTCAAATTAAACTCCACTATCCTGTGTCACAACCTACTTCTATCCTTCACACTACAACTAAAGGATAAACTAACAGAACGTTCCTTTTTCAGGAGAATGGCTCCCTTCTCCTGCTGCTCGGACAGCGCCAAATAAAATGTTCTCTTGCACCACACAGCATTTATACAATGCCAGATCCAGGAATTTCCAATACAACCTGAGGGAATGACTCCCTTCCTGTGGTGTCTCCAGCACAACTCCCAGGTCAGGACCAGGAGAATGACTCCCTTCTCCTTGTACTGCTTGGCATAGTTCACAACAAGGCCAGGGGAAATGACTCGCTTCCCCTGGCATCTTTATTACAATTCATAGTTTGGGGCCAGGAGAATGACTCCCATCTCCTGATTTTGCATGGTCGAGTTTACAACAAGGCCAGGGAAGAATCACTCCCTTCCCCTGGCATCTTTAACACAACTCCTTGTTTGCTCAGTTCCCTTTTGTTTGGGTCCCAGACCCTTCACTCGTGGTCAGTGGGCTTATTGATCCTACTGCGATGAAGAAGCTCTCCCCGGATGCCTGTTTTCCAATGGTTAGGGTCTCTGACCCATCTCTGGTGGTCAGTTGGCTTATTATCGCCACTGCGACAAGGAAGATTTCCTCTAATGCTCTCACTATTTGCTGTTGGGTCCCAGACCCTTCTCTGGTGGTCAGTGGTTCTCTCTTTCCCCCTGTGACGAGGAGGATTTCCTCTAATACTTTAAGTATTTGTGCTCGGGTCTCAGACCCTCCTCTGGTGGTCAGTGGCTCTCTCTTTCCCACTGTAATGAGGAAGATTTCCTCTAATGCTCTCAGTATTTGCTCTCGGGTCCCAGACCCCTCTCTGATTATACCCAGTAGCGGGTTCCCCCCTACTGATGCAAGAGAGTGCTTTGTGAACCAGCCTACCTTCCATCCTCGTGTCCCCTCCGGGTCTTCCGTTACCTTGTGGGATCGTGGTACGTCATCAGGATTTCCTGGGACGATGAGTCTTTTCTCCGGCTCTTCTGGTTCACTGCTATTATTCTGTCGGCTATGCTGTACTTCTCCCTTCTAGTCCGGGCTTCGCTCTCCTGCTCGATCTTCTGCCCAGGTTCGATCCTGCAGAACCTTTGGAGGACTCCCACAGCACTTCACCAACATCCTCTTCCCTCTGGTCTTTTGGCAGCGCCTGGATCTCTCGCTCTGGTTCGCCTCCACACCTACTGCCAGACTCGGCAGGGTGTGACACGGCTGCGCTTGACACGGCTGAGCTTCACACATTTGATAGTCCTGTTACTTTTTATACTTTGTATTCAGTTCCTCCATGTAGATTGGAAAAGTCCTTTGTTTCTGTTGATAACTTAATCCTTATGCCTCCTCAGGGCCACCTCGTACCAGTACTACCAGAGTCAATGACCTTCATGTCTCCTGTGCTCTTCCTCGTCCTAGTACTTCTGGCTGTAGCCTTATCTTCGGTGTTACAACAATACATAGGTTTACTTTCAATAAAATGATTCTGAACAGTGGGGAGGGCTAGGTCATGTTGGGGAGTGACAACATTCAATGGATTGTACCCTGGGTGATCGTCCTTGTTCCCAGAGGGGGAGTCCTTGCCTATGTGGTCATCCCGCATTAAACCACCGCTGCAGGGACTATTGGGCAGTGGCTGCACCACCCCAGCCTCAGGGAAAAGGGCTACCCCTTGGGGAGAAGCGATGACACCTTGTGAATCATCCCATCACTCTGAGATGACTGTAACAGGAAACATCACTGGCTCAGGGGCGCCATCAGCCTTCCGTGAGCACCTTGACAAGTCTATTTTGTGCTTCCCAGGAGTTTTCTCTTTGGACTGGGACATAACCTAATTTCTTATTCCCTTGATAGTGGGGCAGTCTCTCTGCCCTCAACACTCTTTTGCATGATCTGGGCTCCCTTAGCTGGCAACTCTCACAGCTTGAGCAGGCCCCACACCTCAGACATTGTAGTCTGCGTCAGGGCCTCAGGCTCTTCTCTCACAAGAGCAGGTCCTGTGTTTCACCGCCCAGTGGCAGGCCCTCCATTAATTCTTTTAAGGCTTCTTCCAGCCTTTCGACTATTGGGCCCCCTTCTTTGAAAGCTATTTGAAAGCTATTTTTGTTTGGACTTGGTGGTACCATATGGCACCAGGCCTAAACAAACTGTTCATTCTCTCCAAGAGCTTTGCATGCATATTGTCCTGGACATAGACCCTTTCAAAATCTTCATCAATCTGAAGATTAATTATGGCAGTTTCATATGTTTTAAGGAGCCCAACCACCAGCCCTGGAGGTACCGTAATTATGTGATGATATGATAGGATTGTAGCAACCTCCAGTCTTCGACCATCCTGCTAACTTTAGTGCCACTCAGAACAGATGTCCTTTGACCATTTACAAAGACTTATACATACCTTTTTCAGTATTTGCTGGAATACCACTTATCACACTCTGATGATGGTCCTAGAGACATTAGTTAGCCATGAATAAATACCACCGTTGGGATGCATATCAGCTCCTCCTTGAGCTCAAAGGACAGACTTGCGGACTAACATGGTTCCTTTCTTCTGTGTGCAAGGTCCCCACAGCTTTAGCACTCCTCTGTGCTGAGGCTTTCAATGACCTTACCACAACCTAAAATGAGGGACTTGTGTTCCTCTGAGGACCACACCCCTGGGACGTCCCAACATTTGTAGCTACTTTGAGGGCGATTTGAGGTTTTGCTTTTTCACATTGGGGCCCCTGCCATTTTTGATTCACCTGGCCCCTGGGGACCATTCCACTGGTCTTCAGCCAATGCGAGCAGCTAGGAGTTGGCCATTTTGCAGGCAGCGAGATGCTGAGGCAAATCTCTAGGAATCCAAAATGTGCTCTAGTATCATGCATACACCTATTCAAACTTCTCATAGCTCCATCTACCCAACTTATACGCTCTCTCCTTTGGGAATCCCAAACATTTCTCAGACGCTGCTTAATAGTTTTACCAAAATCTTGCACAATTGCATATTCCATGCTGCTATACTGCTTATGCTAGGTTCCATTCAATTCCGGGATCACTTCACATCCATTCTGAGTCAGGCGCTTGAAAACCCGGGGCAGCTTTATCTGTCTCACCCAATCTGTGCCTAGTGCATGCCAAATCAGTTGAAGCCAGCAATAGAAAATGTCAGAATCAGCCACATACCATCCAACCAAATCTTCTTGGAGATAGGAATGGGAAGGTGGGTTCGGTCCAGGGAGCTTTCTCATGTGCTAAGCACTGACCTCTGACAAAGGCTCCATTTGAACTCCAGCTGTACTGAATTAGCCCTTCATCCTTCCAAGGTCAATACATTGAGTAGCCTCAAATTGGGTAATATTAACAGATTATTACAGCATTTAGAAGTTGGAGGGATCATGAAAAGTTAAATAAAAATGTGATGTATTATATTGTTATATACTTGGCCTGTGTGAGTTGCTCTGGTTATTTGCATTTGCTGGTCCAAGTATGAGCAGCTTGTGCTTCATCTGAAGAGGTCTGCCCTTCTCTTTCTCTGTTAGGCAAGCATCACCCTTGCTACTCTACACTTTAGGCATTTTCTTTCCAGAGCCTACGCTTCTTGCTTTTCCACCAGCTGGCTTTGTGTAGCTCCAACTCGAGTTGCCCGAGTTGCAATATTTCTCGCTATTCCAAACTCAGAGGTGAGATGGATGAGGCAGGAGAGGACATTGTGTCCATTCAGATTGCTGTTGCATCCTCTGTTTCAACATGGCTTTCCTTTCCTTCTGTCCATTGGGCAGCTACATCTTGTTCTCATTGGTACTGGCAAAATGCAGCCAGCAATTCTTCTTTGGTCTGGCCACTAAATTTCTTCTTTCCTGCTTTGCAGATTTCCTGCAGGGTGATCAATACACTTCCAGAAATAGGCTGAATCTTCTCCATATTTCTGATCTCTTGCATTCCTGCACTGACATTCTGTTAGGAGTTCACGTGTTGTAATACATGTTCCCTGGGGTCAGTCACTGGATCCCAGAGCGTATGCCTGATTTTAAAGAAGTTTCTCTCAGCTGCATGTTCATTAATTGGCCACCTTTCTAAATCTAGGTATCTGCATATGCATCTTGATCCATCCATCCATCCATCCATCCATCCATCCATCCATCCATCCATCCATCCATCCGTCCACTCATCCATCCACCAATCCCTACCTCTGCTTGTCCATCCTATCCCATCCACCCATCCATCCATCCATCCATCCATCCATCCATCCATCCATCCATCCATCCATCCATCCATCCATCCATCCATCCATCCGTATGTCCATCCATGATTCTGCCTATCCGTTCATGCATCTGCCAATCCCTCCATCTGCCCATTCATATGCCAATCCCTCCATCTGCCCATCCATCTGCTAATCCCTCTATCTGCCCACCTGCCCATCCATCCGTCTGCTTACCTATCCATCCATCCAGGCATCGGACCATGTGCCTGCCTAGCAACTCATCCATCCATCTAACTGCCACTAATCCATCCATCCATCCATCCATCCATCCAGCCAAACATCCATCTGCCCATCTATCCATCATTCCGTCCATCCATCTGCCTGCCCATCCACCCATATGACTGCCCTTAAATCAAACCATCAATCCATCTGCCTGCCCATCAATCCATCCGACAGCCTATCATTCAGCCAATGCTTCCATCCATCCTTCTGCTCATACATCTGCCTGACATCATCCAATCACCTGCCCAAGCCCCATCCATCTGCTTGACATCCATCCATCTTTATGCCCATCCATCTGCCTGCCCATCCGTGCAACCACCCATCCATCCATCCATCCATCCATCCATCCGTCCGCTACACATGAATCTGTCCATCTGTCTATCCAACGACCCATCCATCTGCTTGACCACCCATCTGCCAATCCATCCACCTGCCTGTGATCTATCCATCTGCTGGCCCATACACCCATCTATCTGCCTGATATCCATCCATCAGCCTGCCTATCCATTCAGCTGTTCATCAATTTGCCTGCCCTTCAATCCATCCTACATTAATCCATCTATCCATCTCTCCATCCATCCATCCATCCATCCATCCATCCATCCATCCATCCATCCATCCATCAGTTTGCCCATTCACCCATCCATCAGCCACCTGGCGGCCCATCCTTCTACCTGCTCATCATTGCATCCATCCATTAGGGTTATCTCATTCAGAGTTTAACCTAACTACTCTCTCTTAAGGTAGAAAGGGTGAGCAACCAAGCTGAACTAAGAAGGCAGTAGCACTTTTGTGATATGATATGATATGGTATTTATAACGCACCTATACACAACTGTTTCAAGGTGCGACGAGGCAAGGGAGGGGGAACAGAGGGAAGACAGAGACAACTATCCTACTAGGCCAGGTGTCATTCAGATCGCGCAAGTGCATGAGAAGGGGGGGAGTGCGGGGGAGGAGGGGACAGTGCAATACATGGGATAAATAACAATAAATCAAAGTAAGGCCAGCTGGTGGCAAGTGCAAGGGTAAGTGCAGACATCAGGTGTCAAGTGCTGGTAGAGGGACTGTAGGGATACATAAAACGGTCCCCAAGTGCGGGGGTTGCCAGGAAGACAGTGCCGGTGTGCGACTGCCAGGGAGAGGACCTGGGCCAAGATCAGAGGGTGGCCAGGTAACCAGTGCAGTTTCAGTTTCAGCCAGGAAATTCAGCAGGCGAGGGCGAGGAGAGAAAGCAGAAGCAAAGAGAAGATGGTTCTCCTCAAGTTTCAGGGAGGCAGGGAGGCTGTTCCAGAGGGAGGACCCAGCCAAAGAAAGAGATCTACCACCAACTCGTTGCTTGGAGAAGCGACTGACCCTGAGGGAGTTGGAGGCGGGTCAGCGAAGAGCTTGAGAAGGAAGATATTTAGGAAGAGAGAGTTGAAGGTATTGAGGACCCAGGCCCCAGGAAACTTTGTGGACAATGCAGGGGGGTTTTAACTTAATCCTCACAGCCACTGGGAGCCAGTGCAGAGATTTCAGTCGTGGAGAGATACGATCCCTGGGCTTGAGGCCAAGGACAAGTCTTGCAGTCCTGTTCTGGATGAGTTGCAGAGGGCGGAGAGTAGAAGCAGGCAGATTTAAAAAGAAGCTGTTTGTGCAGTACTGTTAATACTTACAAAGATGATAAATTAAAGGAACCACACATGTACCATAATAAGGCACACTTTTCAAAATTATGGGTAAGTAAAAATAGTACTATTCATGCATAACACAAAGTATGGGATACCTATGTAGGTTGCACAATACTTTAGGATTTCACACAGGTATGCCACTATGTACTGAATTGATAAAGTAGAGAACAATAGATGGGAGTTTTAGAACATAGGCCTTACACATATAAGGCAGCTCAAATACAGTGTAGCTAACTCAAGAAGTCTATTTGCTATATCCCAATAGTCTTAGGAAGTTTTTAGAAGTCCCAGGAAGATTACTCAGAGTCAACGGTGAGTAGCATGAGGAGAGTTTCCTCAGATTAGGGAGTCCCAAAGGGAAGCAAGTGTATAGCCAAAACATAATTTGTAATAGGATCTAAGTGGCTTTAGTAAAATTCCCGACATTTTTAGAAGCAACACGCCCTCACCCCCCTCACTCCAAGTGGTCTTAGCCTAGAATTAGTACCCGGCGAGGGAAAATGTGATTGTAACAAACAATCTCATTGGCCCTTGCCGGGGCATTACCCGACTGAGAACCCCTTGAATCCTCCTCCCCACCACGTTCCTTCTTTTCCCCGGCAGGTGGCTGAGGGGTGGCAGCCTCTCAGCCAATGAGGAGGCTCTGAGCCACCACATGGCTCGAGGCTGCCATCGTCCCCCGCCGGGGATTCAGGTAAGTGCTCCCCCCCCAATGCAAACAATCCCCTCCCGCCTGCCAAACCCCACTTAGCTTCTCTTTGCTCCGTTTCGGGAGCATCCGCACTGGGAACACTTACCGCGTCTGCTCCCAATCCGCGACAGGCCGTCATGGAAAGGGAGAAGGGACTACATGTAGTCCCTTCTCCCTTTCCATGACGGCCATTTTTATTGTTTACATTTTTCCTATTTTTGAATGGCCGCCATGGAAAGGGAGAAGAGTCTACTTGTAGTCCCTTCTCCCTTTCTATGGAGGCCATTTTAATTGTTTACCTTTTTTGATGCATTTTGAATGGCCGCCATGGAAAGGGAAAACAGACTCTGTTTTCCCTTCCCCGGTGGCCATTTATTTTGACCTATTTTTGTTTTCTGTTCTGAAAATACTTTTAGTAGTACCCCCAGCCTTATGGGCTGGGGTACTAAAAGCAATAAGCCCCTCGCCGAGGGCACATTACTGAGTATAGCAATTCCCCGGGGCCTTCGTTAAGGCCTTCGCTTCTCTATGGCCTGTAACTATGGGCCCTAGGGCATTACCAGACTCGGTAATGCTCCTGCGGCTCAGAGCTTATTGCTTAGTACTGACCTAGCCAAAACCCACCTGGGTCAACCCTGAGAAGCACCCAGGTAAGCAGGACTTTGCGCCCAATGCAAACCAAATGGTGATAGTGATGTTTCAGGAGATATAAGTTATCTCATCCTCTGGTGCCCCCACAAAGGTAGAAAAACCCACAGTAGATAGTGCATCAATGGGGAAGATTCACCCCTCCATCGTCAGGGTCGTGCTTAGTCAACGGGCCCCGGGTTTGAGGGCTTGTAACAGCGGTCATCTTCTGGTTCCTCTATAGAACTCTGACTGGACTGTAGTCACCCTGGATATGTCCCACAGGGCAGCAGAGACCTTGGCGGATGACTAGGTGGATGCACTTCTAGAATTGACCCTAGACAGGTTTGAAAGACCCTATGCAGCTCAGCGGTTGCACGTTGGTTTCCTGGCAGGCTCATCTTCTGGTATAGGGCAGCACAGCATGGCTACAGCATCACAGCAGACCAGTTAAGATGCCCACATATATTCCAGCTCCAAGGTGATATAGAAGTTTATGCAGCAAAGCAAAACTCTCTCCTGACAGTGCAGGTGAATTGCAAGCCTGCAAACTCTTTCAACCCTGGGATGGTGATGCAGGATAGCTGGTTTCTTATGCCCACCAGTCAATGAGAGGGTGGCACTTTATAAGGTCTCCCTTGTCAAGTAGAAGGTTGAGATCCGAAATGTGGTTGTGTTGGCTCTGCCATTTGTGATGAATCAAGGGAATGCTGCCTTGTCCCCAAGGGTGCTCCCCTTCCTGTGAGGCTAGGGTGGTGTGCCCATTCTGCAATACTCTCCCTATGGGTAGAGGCAAGTGGGACCTCACTCAGAGAGACTCCCTCTTAGGGGACAAGGACACCCTCAGGCTCAATGTACCATGGGCTACATGGGATGTATTACAACACAAGAAAACATGAACTGTTAAAAATGGGACGAATAAACTACTAAAGGATATCCTTATCCTAAGTAAAAGAATCATGTCCCTTTAATTCATGACGTTCGCCATACTGGAACGAGTATGTTAAAAGACGTACATCCAGAGAATGAAGAGAAAGCAGCAGCTGATGCAGAGAGAGAGAGTCGCAGACTCAAGCTGAGTGAGGTACTCAGCGGTGCGAGGAAGCCAGCGAGTTTCAAACTTGCTCGCAAGGATTATACGGGTCGCCGAATTTGCACCAGTCCCAAATGCTGAAGAAGCAGCAGGGCAGGAGCCCAAGGAGAAGTGATGGCAGGACCGCTGGAGCCATTCTGTGGTGGACAGCTGGTCCGAGGAATGTCTCTGACAACATTGGCAACGGGAGGTCTCACCGTATTCAGGCGTGCGGTCGAGTACCAGTATCCCAAGAGAGAAGGAGAACAAAACCAGAGTGGAATGGCCAAGAACAGACGACATCCATGGCACCCAGAGAAACAGCGAGTCCCTGAGAGAGAAATCCTCAGAGAGTAGCCTCCAGCACGACCAAAGGTAATTGGGAGACTGGGTGGTACGGGAAGAGTCAAGAGTAACTATTATTTTGCCCAGTCAACTCGTCAGAGTAGGTGACGTGAAAGAGGGTTAACTTTGAAGCCAAATTGCTACGAAAGTTGTGAGTCAAGAGACAATCATTATACCTTAGAGATAACTCTTCACAGTAAAACATATGAAACAGAGTTAACTTTGAAGTGAAATAGATATTAGGAATGCAAATTGAGAGACAATCATTATATTGCTCACTTAACTCGTCACAGTGAAGAATATAAAACAGAGTTGAGGTAGAAACCAGACAGATACAAAGCTTACGAATCCAGAGAAAAGCTGGATAAGAATCTGGAGGGAGAGAGTGAGAGAATCAAAGTGACAAAATACCCTGGGATAAGGGAAAGTTATTTTGCTATCCTTTACAAGAGCAATTTAACAACAAAGGCTAAGAAAGGAATGATCCTAAAATAAAAGGTGTTAACCAGTTGCAAAAACCAATGATCCAAGAGAAGTGAAACTGATTTAACCTGAAAGTGAAAGAGGCACAGAAAATTAATATTCCCTCAAAGAGGATTCAAAGGGAAGAAAGAAAGTCCAACTCCTCACTTCAGGAGTTAAGAAGATTATTACAGGAAGTCACGAGAAACTATGTTCAAATCGTATATTAAAGACTGGTACCAGCAGTACCCTCAGGAGAAAGGAGTCATTCTCCTGATCTAAGTTAGTTTTCTCTTAGTGGTAGGGTCAGTCAGGGTCGTTTTGGACAGCAGACCTATTTTCTATGGACATTCACGACTGACAATGAGCACTAGTTAGTAAAGTAGGTTGGGATCACCCATATAGGGAAAGTTAGGCCTTTTATCTTTACTTTAATATAAGAACAGGCATCATGCCATCTGAGAGTCTGTGTCCTTCTTCTGACTCCCCACACATTGCTGGTTCCTGAAGCAGTCCTCTATGGTCCCTTGGTCATCTTGTTCTTTGGATCATTTCAGGTTCCAGTGGCCTATTTATTTCCTTGGCCGAGCTCCTGCCCTTATGTCCAGAAATCAAGATGGGGTTCAGCTCAACCCTCGCATAAAGCACTTTACAATATTCAAAGTTGGAGGTAGCTTTCCAAAGGTGTACAGCCAGCGTCACAGTGTCTTCTCAGAAACAGCCATGGCTCTGGAGAAATGTGGATTGTAGCTAGACAGCCCGCCTATTGCCTGCCATGTACCGACCATCTTTCCCATGATCCCTGAGAGAGGCAGCAAAAATGGCTGAGAGACGGCCAACACAAAGGACATGCTACCCTGAACAGGACTCAAAAATATAAACAGTCAGTTTGAGTGTATGGTACTCCTAAATGCATTATCACAGTTAAAAAGGAAACATGCAATAGTGCTTCAGGAAAAAGGTTAAAAAAAATATCAACTGCCACCAGACTGTTCCGGAACACAGAAGTAACAAAAATGTTTCTTCTGAGAAAGTAAAAGGGTCCCAAAGGGTCAGAGTCGGATCATGAGTACAATTGAAAGGGGCAAAGAGAATGTGCTTGTTTAGTTTGCACTCATTGCGAAATTATCAGGTCGCCCTATTCTCATAGGTGGCCTGAGCATGGAGGAGGGGCTGGACAATAGCACAAATATGTGCTGTCCAGCCTCCTTACATACATTAGTGCTTCCTGCGTGCTCCCCACACTTATGTATGACAGGCTCCTAACAAACACATGGTTGCGGGGAGCTCATTTTACTGAGATGTGCCATTAAAGGGACCGTCTTGGTAAAATATCAGAGAATGACAGAGAAAATAAAACATTTCCATCCCTGTTTGGGGTATGAAAATTCAAATGTGACAGCCGTGGATAAGACCACGGCTCTCACACTTAAAAAAGATCTTGACCTGGTAATAAATGACCCTATCATGATTTGCTCCTCCCCCTACTCCTGTTTCAAAGGGCGCAGAGGAATTACCCTCACTTCAAGTCATATAAAAGCATATCCCATTTGTGAATTTGGGATGTGCTTTTAAATGCCCAGAAATGCCCCCTCATGTGTGCAAATGTGCAACGGAGGGGATAAAGGCATCCAAATGGGCTTATCTAAGATGCGTTCATTAAGACGCCCTTTGTGAATTAGGCCGCTCCTTTTTTCTGGCGCAAATGAGATGTGTTAGTGCATCTCCTCAGTTGCACCAAAGAAAGTTTTAGGGTTCTGGCCCAAAGTGTTCCCACAACAGCACTCCATGGAAGATGGCCTGTGCTGCAATTGTAAAAACGAATATGCCATACAAGGGAAAAAAGAAAGGCCCTGAGGAGCCCTGCCATCATTCCACATAAGGTAGGGGTTCACCTCTAGGTGGCTCCTTGTCCTTCAGTGTGGGCCATGCATTGCCCTTGGCCCTAAATGCACTGCCAAGACGAGGAGAGAATGGCATGGGCACCCTTGCAAGTACCTAGGTGTTCTGGCACCAGTTGTTGTCCCTTGCATCAGTAGCTGCAGGATGGAGTGCATCCATGATAGAGGGCAGTCCAGAATTTGAGCCTGATTTGTCTCATCAGCTGGGCTATTGCCCCATCAACTGGGGTATCAATGTTTTTTTAACACATTCCGTAAACAGTGTGCTTATGTATTTTTTATGTTTTTGATTTCATGTATCCTCTGCTTTTTACTGAATTTTGCTTCATCTATTCAAATGGTTTTGTGTGTGGGATATAAGCGCAGGATGCCAGTGAATGTGTTCAGTATTTATTGTAACATGTTTATCATTTATTTATTCCCTGCTGTTTTAACAGAATGTATCTTTATGCATTTATTATGTCTTGTTTATATATGATTAAGTAACAACAAATGGGAGTCAGAAGGTGGTCGCCTCCTGTCTGTACCCAAGTTTTTTAACACATAAATGACAGAAGGATGATTAATAAAAAGTTATTCCTGCAGCTGGGACCCTACCGATAGTTAGTTCGCCCTGTGTCCAGTATCTCCTACAAAGTAAATGCAGTCTAAACCAGCCCTGGTCAGGGCTGGTGTGCCAACTAAAATAAGGTGCTGAGGTCCTGACCCTTTCCTCCCTCATTACTTTCCTAAATTCTACAGTGTAAGTGCATACGTAATGGGGGTCGGTGTAGATTTTTAATAATACCGCCTCCAGTGTGTATGTCTTATAAAAGAAAAACAGTTATGCCTGAAATGATCAGAAAAGGAATTAAAATAACTTAAAAAGCTGATTTCCTATTCAACAATTAGTTGTTTAGTTGTAAATCGCTATGATATTTTTCTTTAGACGAGCCCTTTCATTTTCATATGTGGGGTTTCGGAGCCTGGGTTCTCAGTCCAGAGCTACTTCAGAATGAGTCGGGGTTTACTTTACTTTGTAGGAGATACTTGTTTATATATGAGACAGACCCTGCATTTCCCTTTTTTACCAGTAGAAGACTCTATACCTCAGAATGCATGGGGCATATTGGCAGGTAATACACACTACACATGCTTCCTGAGCAAGCCACAGCGATTGGGAAAGCATCCTATACTGTACACAGAAGCAGTCCGCACATCACACTAAAGCCCCTCCTCAAGAGCACCATCTTCAATCATACTTGGTCCCAGAGCCCTGCAATGCTTTCACTGGAGAGTGTAACTGAAACATGCTTTTGAGCACTGTGATGAAATGACAACTGCTCTGCGGGAGTACAGGGATGAGTAGTGGCTAACTCAGCCCCACTCTACTACTAAAGCAGCATTGATCTCATATATAATGGTAAAATAGACACATCCCAATGGGTATACCTCATTTGCCTTTTTTATGCCGATGGCAGGCTATATTGTTAGGAGGAGCGTGAAGTGGTAACAGTAGCAATCCGACCAGCAGCAGTGAAAAGAATGTCCAATCAAGTCACTATGCACGCAAAACTGGACCGGGGAAAGGGTTACTCACAGTACCTCTTTTTATTTAACATGGTTGAGGTAAGCTTCTAGGAGCTTCCTGAAGAAGTGATTTGGCATTGGGTTGGTGAGCTGGCCGACTAGGTCCAGCACACTGTGCGGTCCAAGCAATACCAGGATGTGGCATGAAGCTTGGGACTGGCAAGACTGGCAGGCAAAGTCCAGGTTGGGGTAGCTCACAAGTGGTTCAATGCAGGAATCAGGGCCAGCATTGAGACCTTGGACCAACAGCAGTCACCCCCACTGTTCCCTGTGGATGTTTAGGTGACAGAGCTCTCCTCTCCCTTCACCTCTATGGCAGGGGACTTTGGAATGGGTTGCACGCCTAACACAGGTACAAACATGTATCCTTTACTTGATCCAAATGTGAGTAAAGGGAGGAGTGAGGGACCCCTTCCTTATAAAGGCAAATTGGCACTGGGGATGGGACAAAAGCAACCCTGCTGTAAATGGTCCAATGGCTGTTTCTGCAACAAGTGCCCTTTTCCTTCTTGCGTCATACTCAGAGTGCTTTGTCCTTCAGGAAATAGAGGAGATATGAAGGAGAAGAGCCCCGGCAGAAAACCAAGACGATGGACCCCTTTCTCAGGTACACTTTTCCATCTGTAGAACTCTAAATTCCCCCCTGCCCAGGCCCTTTGGTGTGCAGGACCCTGGTGTGAGTATGCCATTTGTTATGTGAGTGCCCCTTTGAAGCAGGGCTCCCAGGAGATCTCCTGGTGAGAACTCCTGTGCCTGTGGGAAGGTGTTATACTTCCTTCCAGTGAATCAAAGCAAGGCAGCATCATACTTCTTGGCTCGTTTGCTGGAGTGAAAACAGCCAGCCTGTCAAAAATACATATTGCCCTCACATATCTGGTCAGGGCTCACGGAGCTGACACTTGCAAATTGGTGTAGCATTAATAATTATCAGTCACCATATCATAACCAGTTATGGCTTATTCCTAGAGATTAACCTGTCACTGTATTATAAAGCAACAACTATCACACTTTGAAGTGCAGAAATTAAAATGCCACCTTCGGCTCTAGTGGTGTTGGGTCAAAGCAGCAGTTGCACACGTGACATTTGAACCTGTTCTATGCCATTGAAGAACAGATGCTGAAGTTGTCAGGTGACTGGTGCAGCAAGTACACGAGTATGCACTATGTTTTTGGCATGGTGTTTTATCAAAAGGTCTCAGATTAGCAGAATTAGTGAAAAAAGAAAAAAGCCAGGGCTTTCACACCCTTACCAGATAGCATTCTGTCACGGTGTCTGTCGTTCTCTGTAAAGTCAGTGGCTGCGGGATTGAACATGTACCTGTTTTAACCCTAATAGGTTGGGACCTGGGTTCAAACCTGGCCTCATGATCTGGGAATACACCTCGTCAATTGGGTAACCCCTAAACCAATTTGTTTGTTTGTCTGTTTGGTTGTTTATTTATTTATATTGTGCCAGAGTCCACAGGCATCCGGGCACAAACATACAACAGACAAGACCAACAGATTGAAGTCTAAAGTCTTAGGTTTAATTTGTCCCACTAGTTTTATTTTGAATGCATTCTTTAAACAGTGCAGTTATTAACGCATTGGTTTACCTGACCCCTGTTTATTATTGAATGTGTTTTTATCTGTTTGATTTTTTAGGGTGCAAGAAATAAGCTTGGAATGCAGGTGAATTTGTTCGGTATTTATTGCTGCTTATTTATTTATTATTTTAATGTATTACCTTCTATTTTACAGTAGATATTGTTATTACTGTATTTGATATTTATTGTTTTGCAGGGATATAGTAGAGAGCAACCCATGACGTAACTGTCTACGGGACAAACAAGGTCCAGGAATCCCCCAGAGGCCACTCACTGAGATATTGATACTGACTACAGGCCAGGACATTCTGAGGGTTGGCAAAACGTTCCTTGCATTTAGTCTTTATTGTACATCTAACACCTGAGATGTCAAGGCACGTGGCACAGGCATATTTCCTCTTTACCATTCGAGAACTACGTTTGAGAATGCATGTATATTCGAATATACTACACATGCATGTTCAGGTTAGAAAGGTATTCAATTGTCTTCAAAAGTGCTGTGGTGGGGGCGTGGCCAATTGCCCAGCGATATGGGCGTGAGTCCCTTCTGCTCCTACGGCCGCCACTAATAGCCTGTAAAATAGCCTGGTAGCCGGTGGACATATATAACAGAAACCTCTGCTGCTGCCTGCTGAAATCGTGCAGCACGTTTGTATGAAGTCCGGGACCTATATGCGCTCACAGAACTGATTTCTGGCCACCTGGAAGAAAGTGCGACGAATCTCCTTGGATACAAAATGGCCATGGCGGGAAGCCAAAGCCCTAACCCCCGCTCCTGAAGAACACAAAGCAGAACAGGCGAGCCACAGATACCGCCACGGTGGGGCCAAGACGAGCGGAGAAACACCTGGGAACAAAGAGGAAAATGTAGCAGATCCCTGTGGTGAGCTGTGGCGCACAGCAGCACAGAACGGCCCGTAGGACCGGCCAGCTCACGACGGCGCATGTGGAGCCCTGCCCCTGGATCCGCAAGAGTGGCATAGTGCGGTCCCCTCGCCAATCGCGGGCCGAGCGGGGCGGGAGAGGGGGATTTCCGAGCCAAGACATCAACAATGAGACTGGACACACTGTGGTGTATGCCCAGTAGGTGGAAGGCTGCGCCGCATGTGTCTACCACTCCTGAGGGGTGGATCCACCATTTTGGCAGCTGCCTGGTGAGTCATCATAAACAGGCAAAGCCCAACATGGAAGGGGTCCTGACAGAACATTTCGGTCCAGGCTAATTAACATCCCGCCAACGAACGCATGAAACGGAAGTCATTGGACTTTGGGAGAAGGACCTGGAGAAACCATCCCGACCGAGGCAGTGGCGGGATCCAGGGGTGAGGAGGTGTCCCTGCGCCGCCTCGGCTGAAACCCGTACAGATACACAAGACGACCACAGCACGTATGAAAACTGTGAGTGCAGCGTGGATCTAGGGACCAGAGGGCCCAACATGTAGCTACTGATAGATAGTCCCACCGCAGGCTCCGCGCATGGCTGACACCGGGAGAGGCACAACGGTGTGGATCAGGTGAACGTGAGCCGCCCCCACGCACAGACTCCCTCCCTGGAGCCCCAGTTACCCAGGTGCCGTACAGAAACCTGACAATGGCAGCATGATTAGCGGACCGAGCAGGTGCAGACAACATCCATAACCACCTGCCTTCTTGGAGGCAATGTAAAACTCAGCCTCACTGCGCTACAGGTGAAACACAAGGGAACATCATTGAGCCCTGAACCGGACATTAACCGAAATCCAGACCCAAGTGAAGCAGCGTTTTGCAAAGGGAGTTGGGCCAGTTGAAATTGTAATCCTCACATTCAAACGGTACAACCCCAGTCACTAGTGGGAAGGAAGTAAGACTAAGTGCTCTGGGAGTAGAAACGCAGGTGTGGGGTGTCGGAGCTCAGAAACCTAACCACCACAACGGAACTCCCTCTATAACCGCCTGTGCACATTACAGTAGACTGCCTTGACCCTCCTCCAGGCTATCGTGGGTGGAACAGAAGCGGATGGGGGAGAATCGCTCAGGAAATAACCCCTGAAAAGGGGATGCGAAAGGCCTGTTTATATGGGGAAACATAACGGATATTGATTCAGCCCACTCTGCGGAGGTGAATCGAGCAGGCAGCACCTGTGTGTTACAACCCAGAGCCACCTCCCCTGGGATCACGACATCATATACAACCACCCCAATACAGGATCTTCCACTTACGACAGCGGCGCAGGAGGCCCGCACCCACCATGGGCAAAGACAAAGCCAAGAAATACTGTGTGCATAACAAAATGGATCAATATACCACATCATCTATACAACACCAAGATGGCCGGGAGCAGACCGTTGCCATTGGTGACCCAGCGGTCACACTATCCTTAAAAGATGTCATGGCTGCCATCGCAGACTTGCACGCCTCCATGGAGCAGAAAATGGACGGCATTAGTTTGGACGTTTCACTCCTCTGCCACGACTTACAGAAGCTAACATCACGCACTGGGGAGACGGAACAGTGCATATCTGATGCGGAAGATGGAATACGAGAGCTGCAACAACAACTGGCTGGCGTCAAATCTGAACTCAAAACAATGGCAGAGAGAGTGGATGAGGGTGGGGGCCGTCAAGGTGCAACAATGTCAGGATCCTAGGCCTGCCTGAAAACGCGGAGGGCCCGTGCATGGAGCTCTTCCTGGAACAATGGCTTACTGACATGTTTGAGCCGGAATCATTTTCTAAATTCTTCTTGATCGAGAGAGCTCACTGCATGCCAACCGGAAGACCAGTCCCCGGAGCACCTCCAAGAACTGTGATCGCAAAACTCCTTAACTACAGGGATCAAGACGCATTGCTTCAGAGGGCACGAGCCAAAGGAACACTAACCTACAACGGCTCTAAAATCGCTTTCTTCCCTGACTACAGCAGGGAGGTACAAAAGGCTAGACAATCCTTTGATCAGCTCAAGAAACAACTGCAAGCCCTGAATGTCAAATATGGCCTCCTATTCCCAGCTCAACTAAAGATCTATCACAATGGAACGACAGTCCATTTCACCGACTCAAAGGAAGCCTGGAGATGGGCAGAACAGCATATTGAAGGAGACTGAGGAACTTTCAGAAACAATAGGGGTGAGAATCCACAAGATCGACCAGGAAGAGGTCCACCATCTCCACAACACCCAGCAGTGAATCCACAAGATAATGAGGTGGGTTGAGCACCAATTGCACCCGCCCACTAGGAGACACGCCTCCATAGATGCAAATGGAAATATACAAGGAGTGTTGCCACAAATTGACCACGGATGGAACAGATTCCGGCGGGCGTTTCGAAGGTTGCCACCCAGCAGAATGCCTAGGACACTTCGTACTAGGAGAGAATTGTTTTATTCGTTTGACGACTGATCTAAATTGGTAGTGTTTGTTGTTGACTGTTCGGGTGACAGATGCTTCAAGTTGGGTGGAGTATAGGGTGAGGGATGGGAAGTTTGGTTGTTTATGTTTTTGTTAAGAAATGGGTCCAGAAGTCAACGCATACATGTTCTGCAAGAGTACCACACGCCGCAATGCAACTAGTGCTGCACCCACATGCACCGCGCAACACACTGCTAACTGTTCCATACCTCTTACTGAATGGCTTCCACTAAAGCTGATGTCAGAACCCTGTGGCTCCTGGCCTGGAATGTCAATGGGATGGGCGGGGATCAAAAGATGGCTCATTACACAGCTTTTGAACAGGCACGCACTGGATGTGGCTTTCTTAACCGAGACACACTTGGCAGGCACCACATGCAACCTTTTCAAATGCACCAATTAAAGACTGGCAATACATGCTGGCTTCACCACGGGTTCCCGAGCAGTACTCCTACTAATACACAAAAAGTTGCCCCTAACCCTTGTAAGTGTGACACAGGATATTAGTGGCAGATTTGCATACATTACAGGGACACTCTGGAACCAGACCGTTGCAATGCTGGTGGTGTACTCGCCCCCAACGCTTATAACGCAACTAATACATTATATCACGCCCATAATCTCCAGAGACAATTCAGACCTGATGATAATTGGTGGAGACTTCAATGAAGTTATGGAAGTGGGGATGGACCGCTCACACTTACGAGGGAGAAACCCCTCCACCCGCACTAAACTTGCCATATTCACTGCTGCACTGGGCTTGCAGGATGTATGGCGTGACTTCCGCCCTGAAACGAGAAAATACTTGTATCACTCTTGAGTGCATGCCTCACTATCGTGACTAGATTACTTTTTTCTCCCAGCATTAGATATCCACAGGGCTTCCATGGCAACTCTGCTGCCCCGCGGTATATTGGATCATTCCCCTCTGCTGATCGAGCTAACCATGACCAGACCACGGCCTCCTCCTATGTGGTGCCTAAACAATTACTACCTGGGCTTTCTAGAACTCCTAGAACAGATACAGCTAGCAACAAAAACATATTTCGAGCTAAACACAGGATCGGTAGACGACCCAGGAGTGCTGTGGGAGGCATACAAACCGGTACTACGGTGTGAGATCATCTCATGGTCCGCTGCGCAGAAGAAAAAACACCAGCAAGAATTCGTTGAGGACGAGCAACAAGTTACTCAGGCCGAAACAAACAACCTAACCCTAGGCCAGCCTGAAACATATTGCTTGCTGATGCTTGCTCAAGAACGGCTACAAAATGTTGTACTGGATTGCGCTAAACAGGCCCATAGAACGATGAGAGCCAGAGTACATGAGACTGGCGATAAAGTGGGCAAAATGCTGGTGTGGATAGAAAAGAGAGACATAGGAAGTAGTCCAGTCAGGGCGATAAGATCGGAGGAACCAGACCCGCTACTGACCGATCAGGACATAGCTGAAGGCTTTGCATCCTACTACGCAGAACTATACCAACCAGCCGCAACACCCATTGATATCTCCATATTAAATGAGATTGCTCTCCCCGCTCTCGGTGCAAACCAGCAGGCCTGCTGGAAAGAGATATTAGGGAAGAGGAACTAACAATGGCCATGTCAGAACTCCAGACAGGGAAGACACCAGGGCCAAACGGCTTCCCGAAAGAGTTGTGGCGTAAACTAGGAACAAACGAGATTACCCCTCATTTGTTGCAAATGTTCTTACAGTCTAAAAAGCAGGGCTGCCTACCCAGAGATCTGCGGAAAGCCACAATAATAGTGATTCCTAAAGCGGACAAGCCCCCAGATCGCTGCAGCTCATATAGACCGATCTCTCTCATCAACAGCGAGACCAAGATATTGGCAAAGGTGCTCGCCAACCGATTACAACAGGTTATAAAAACACTAATCGGTGCGGATTCATGCCGCAGCGGTCCACCCGAATGAACATACATAGACTGCACTCAGTGATAGAAAAAGCACCCAACATGCAAGGTCCCTTAGCTTTAGTAGCAATAGACTTTGAAAAAGCTTCTGATTCAGTATATTGGGAGGCGATCTGGGAAATAATGCGCCTTATGGGATTTGGTCCCCAATACATAGGCTGGGTGCAACTCCTGTATGAATCCCCCGAGGCACAAATGAGAGTGAATGGGTGGCCCTCAAGACCCTTCAGATTGGGGAAGGGAACCAGACGGGGTGCCCCCTGTCAGCAATGATCTTTACACTAGCCATAGAACCATTGGCTGTACTGCTAAGAACGTCACCAGCATGGAGCGGCTTTCAATGGGCTGACGGATGGGAGGATAGAGTCTCCTTATATGTGGATGACTTGCTACTTTATCTAAAAGATCTGTATAACTCCTGCTCCACGGTAACAAGCCTGTTAGACAGCTATGGAGCCTTTGGCGGGCTACGAGTAAACTTGTCCAAATCAATACTATTCCCAGCAGGCAACACAAATTCTACGGTACCGGATAACTGCCCTTTTCGAGTCTTAACAGGTCAATTCAGATACCTCGGCATACAAATCACTAATGACCTGAATGACTATGTGACTAACAATCTCCACCCACTCACAGCCAGGTTTACAGAGGATGTCCGGCACTGGGTCTCTCTCCCACTGACCTTGCTAGGTAGGGCAGCATTATTCAAGATTTTGGCTCTTCCACGCTTCCTATACATACTACAAAATGCCCTGTTACACGTTTCATCGAACAAATTAAAAAAGATTGACAGCGCACTTAGGAAGCTTCTGTGATGTGCTGGACGCTCACGAATTGCGTTGAGTACCCTTCAACGCTCCATATGGGAAGGGGGAATTGGACTTCCATGCCTACAGTCCTATTACTGGGCCAGCCAAATGGCCGTGGTCAACGACATACTACACAGAGACAGAACACTGCCACACATTAGAACAGGAAACATCGGGAGGCATGACAGGCCTCAGATCTAACACCTTTATAGGACAACACGCCACTCAACCCCCCAGACCATGCATCACACATCTCCCTAAACTGGAAAGAAACGCACACATTTATAGGGTGGGAGAAAATAATGACCCCCTATACAACCATTATGGGACAATGGGAACCTGCCTGAAGTGAATACTCTTCAGAGAAGGCACAGCTGGCTACAGCACGAGATAACAACAGTTAGTGATGTCGTTGTAGATGGCAAGCTAGTGCTCTTCGAAACTCTAGTATCCCGCTTCCACCTCTCAATCTCCGAACGCTACCACTATACCCAAATGCAACACGCATTACAAGCTCACCTCCCAGAACTAGGGAATATGGCTGAAAGTACCCCTCTTGAAAGGAACATAGTTCAGGCAAAGATTGATACCAAAATCCCATCTACTATATATAGTGTAATAAGCTCCTCTGCCACTACTGAACTAACCAGTTTGAAGTCCAAATGGGAGAGGGATGTCGGGGTCATACAATCGGAGGATTGGGCAACGGCCCTCATGTACCCACGAGAGGTGGCTATTTCAGCCAGACTCCGACTTATACAGTTCAAAATACAGCATAGAATATACAATCCAAGAGTGCCGCTCTACTGATGGGGGGAAAACTACTGACCCACACTGTCTACATTGTAGAAGGAAAGAGGGAACCTTCTTTCATATACTGTGGTTGTATTCAACAATACTGGCAGCAGTGCTGTGACAAACTCTCACGAGTGCTGGGGAGGGCAATACACAGGGACCCAAAACTGATGCTACTCGGGGTGGAGAAGGGAGAACTATCCAGATACAAGAAACTGTTCTTGTCGACAACTACAGCATTAATTAAAAGGAATATTGCAAAACTGTGGGGCTCTGAAACGATTCTGCAGTATGAACAATGGATCACGGACATGAACATTTGTATCGTGAGGGAATGAAGAGTGTATACGGCTAGGGAATGCCAGAGAAAAGCTGATAAGATTTGGTATTTGGAAGAAGCGCAGTAATCACATTAATTTATACAAAGCAAGAGAAAATGTGTGGTGTGCAGATGAAAATCTGATAAACATATTGTGGGAGAAATAATGGACCTCTTAAGATCATAACTTCTTTTGTATGAGTGAGCGTTACTTGAATGGTCACCTTGGGCCATATGTTAATTTGATTGATGTAATGTTTATATGAAAATGACAAAACAATAAAAAATATGTTATAAAAAATAAAGTGCTGCAGTGCTGTGTCTGCCCTCCCCTTGATCTCCTCCACCACTTCTTAGCACCATGCGTTGTGCTGAGCTGGAAGCAAACCCCCTCCAGCTGCTCACATACAACCTATGCAGTAATATTCGGGCCAAACATCAAGGGCACTTTGTGCCGCAAAATAGCCTGCCACTTAAAAACTGCCCTCACTTCTCTAAAACAGGAGACATCCAAAGGGATGTGCACCCCGAATTGCCATCCACACATCCCAAGGTTCCGTGTCCAAAATGAGAATGATACAGAATCAAATATTTGTTTTATTTCATCAATGTTGCAACACACACACACACACACGCGCGATTGTCCTGTAGATGCTCGAAATTAGCTATGCATGGGCCATGGATTTATGAACACATTTAAAGTGCGCCCACACCATTTCGATCGAATTTAAGTCTGGCAACTCAGGTGGTGTCCTAACCCAGCACAAATACTGGCTCTCAATGAATCCTTCAGCAGACTAATATTTAATATTGTGGTCTTCTAGTAGCCTTAGTAGTATGATGTCCTTGGTAACACTTTTACAAATGTGGTACCAACACCCCACAGGCAATGTGCTCCTTGAAGACGGCAGTATCCATTTTGCTCTCATCTGATCTATGCACCATTTTTCGAGATGCCCCATCTAGCAAGGCCAATCAGTGACACATTTCCTGCTGACATTGTGGTTCAACAAAGTATCTTTATGAATAGCTCTTTTTTAAAAAAATGTATTTATTTGCATTTAAATTGAATATTTTAGCAAAATTGAAACATTACCATAGTAAAATGATAAAAGAAAACAGAAAACCTAAAAAATAAGATTTAAACCAATATGGCCGCACAGAAAATTAAAAAGGTTTAACATTTCCAATTTCTGGAAGAACTTCGATCAAGAATTTGACTACTGCCATTATATACTTGAGTTTATGGCATGTTATTAAAGTCTTCCACCATCCATCAGTATCAGAGAGCTCAAAATCCGAGAAAAGCGGTCTTGGATATTTATAGCGTTCAACTGCCAAAGCTGGGCAAAGTGTCACTATGTGACTCAAGGATTCAGTTTTTGTCACATCATTACAATGCTGGCAGTATTTAATCGTTGATTGACCCCGAATTGCACAGATCTCGTTGGTCGGGTGTAGGTTTAAACGAGTTCTCAAAAACAAGTTTCTCAGCTTTTTATCAGGGAATTGTTTCAAGTATTGACGGGTGAGTTTAGTTTCCAGCTTTCCAAATGAAAATGAGCTACAGAGTGTTAAGTGCTTGTCTGCTCTTGTGTTAAGATCCAATCACAGTCCTGCAATTTTCTTTTACTGCATAATGGGTTAGACATTAATTGCTCACTAGAGCTGCCCGTTGCTTCCAAAAGGGTTATCATCGAGGTACGCCATCCAGTCAAAGAAGAATTGATGTTTATCCAGAGCTCCCTGTAAATCATTTCCAACATCACAGGTCGTATAGGGTTGGTACATTTTGCAACCAAGCCAAGCTTATTCCAGTCTACCAAACACTTTGAAGACGTTAGACCCAATTCTCTCTGGAGAATGGCAATCTGTGTTGACAGAGGGACCACCAGCACTCTTTTCCAAAACATGTCTTCAAGGCGGCTCCAGAAGGAGTCTGGGATATTAAACAGGGCTTCTGCCCCTAGATCACCGAAGGGACTACTTTGGCTCAGAAGAAATTTACAACAGGTAAAATGGAGAAGCGACCAAACCTTCTGTTCAAGGCTCGGGCTTGACTGATGGATGTTTTCATTTTTTCTAAAAGGTACATTGTTATCAGCGCTTTAGGTTTAGAATTGCTCAACCATACACCTAGTTACTTAAAAGATGGTACCTGTTCAATCTTCTCCCCATCTAAAAATAGGGAATAATGGTGTTTCCCCTGAGTACAAGTGCCAAACGTCATGGTCTTAGTTTTCCTCTTGTTGATTACAAGGTTGTTCTTGTTGATATACTGTTGTTAGGCATCTAGTTTCCTTTTGAAGGCGGACAAGAGTCTGGACAATTAATACCACATCATCTGTGTATAAAAGACAAGACAGCTGGAGGCCTCTGACCTTGGGGGGTGGGGGGGAATGATCTAGTAAGGACAAAGGCTTCAGGGATGTCTTCCATAAAGAAGTTAAAAAGCGCTGGGGCCATCGGGCACCCCTTCTTAACTCCTCTATCAGTGGTAATTTCACTGCATAGAATCCCTGCCATGTTTAATCTGACCCTTAAAAAAGTATCGGAATGCATTGCCATGATTGGGTTGAGGATTTTGTCTGGACACACTTTTTTTTCAAATTAATTTCGAGCAAAGTTTAGATCTATTAATTTGGTCGAACGCTTGGACAATGTCCACTAAAACCATAGATGTTTTAGGTTTATTTTTCCCAGAGTTGGCTTTGAGAATTTGCAGTAAGAGAATATTTATTACAGTGCCCAGACCTTTTACAAATCCACCCTGTAATGGATCAAAACATCCAGATTCCACACACCATGATTGAAAATGGTCGAGGATAATAGAACTATAGAGTCTGCCTATAACATCGAGGAGAGCAACAGGGCCGTCATTTTTCAGATTTTCTCAGTCACCTTTTTTATGACTAGGGCCCACTATTGCTCTCCTCCATGAACTAGGCAGCTGGTGGCAACTGGAAATTTGATTGAATAGAATAGCTATAAAGATATCCCATGCATCAGGGAATTCCTTGAGCATACAGTTTAACAGCCC
Source organism: Ambystoma mexicanum (assembly GCF_040938575.1). Taxonomy (NCBI): domain Eukaryota; kingdom Metazoa; phylum Chordata; class Amphibia; order Caudata; family Ambystomatidae; genus Ambystoma; species Ambystoma mexicanum. The sequence continues at coordinate 443,747,904 of NC_090924.1, read as the reverse complement.
ATCAGGCCCAGGGGCTCTAGAGCCTTTTAGCCTCCTAATTCGTCTTTCAAGGTCAATCTCATCAGTAGGGGATAGCCATGAGCCAGTGCACTCGGAAGGGCCGATGATTTCATTAGAGCCACTTTTCGATGTATAAAGTGTACTTAAGTGGTTGGGCCAGGTTGCCTCGATGATTGGATTTGATTGATCTGAGGTTGAAACTGACTCTTCCAGCTTTAATAATGATCAGAATTTCCCAGGATCCTTACCGGCCAATGTTCTCAACATGGCCTGCGAGTCGTTCTGATACCGTTGGTGCTTTGAGGCTAAAAGCCTGTTTTTATATCTTGATTTAGCGGCAGAGGTCAAACGGAAGTCGTTTGCTAGACCAGATTTTGCTGCCTTGCGTAACAGGTTTCTTGCCTCTTTTCTTCGGGCCACCACTTCTGTATCGTATGTAGGTTGATGATTTCGAGCAAAAGAGGGCGATAGCAAAATTGTTCTAGGACTGGTGAGTATTCGACCGAAGAATCTGAGCATCTCAGATCAGCTGTTACAGTTGTTATTCTTGTGGTAGACAATTTCAGACAGAGGCCACCATTACAAGTGGTGAATGATGTGAACATCTGGTCCCTAGGTGGCAAAGATGGTGACCGCCATTCCAGCAACAAAAGATTGTGATCACAATTTGTTGTTTTTATAATCTGGAACTGCTCGACCAAGGGCAAAACGTTATTGGAAACGTAGATGTAATCTAGAACCGAGGTAGAACCTCTGTTGCATGAGCTGGAATATCACCCTAGCAGTTTCCGTTAAGCAGATGGAAATCTCTTGGGCTCATAAGAAAAGACCATAAGTTTTGCTTAGTGTACCTTGGTTCATCAGGATTCCATGCACCACCTAGGCTTTTGTTAGTAACTAAATCTGGTACGTTAAGGTCACCACAGATAAGTACATACGGAGACTGATAGTTGGTAAACATGTCATCCAATATGGTTGTATGTGACCTGGTTGATAAATGATTCTATTGTAATCAGTGCAGGGTTCCAGTACACATTTATGATGATAATTTCGCTTACTGCTTTGGTCATTTGAGATGTTGCCTCCCGTTTCCACCCAACAGCTGTTACTAGCATTAATGCGTTTGTTGGTGAAGAGTTTAAAAGAGATAATGGACTACCTGATTTCACCGCAGTCATGAGACCTGCAGAGGGAAGACCTGCCGGTCCCTTCAAAGCAGGATTTATTGATAATTCAAAGCTGTCCAAGACTGGCGTTTCCTCAGCCAGGTCTCCTGTAGGCAGATCAGGTGAAACTCTGCCAAGTGGATTTCGCTTGGTTTTGTCAAGTGGCCAACACCCCTTCTATTCCAAGAGGCGAGCTTTAAAGTTCTTGATGTAAGTGAGGGGGGAATTGTAGAACAGTCCTCACAATGTAATCCTTGAGACGGACTGGTGGATTGCTAACAGTTGTTATTGTTTGATAGGACTCCAGCAAGCCCTGACCAGTCAGCTAGGGTCAAGTTAGAGGTTTTAGAAATCTTCCTTGACTCTACACAGCCCACTTCACGAACCAATGACTCTTGCTGAAGAGTAACGTTTATCTTGGATTTTGGGCCTGATGGGACTCTGGCCACACCTAGCAGGTCTTTAAAGTTATCTGATGGTAGCGGGCACTGTGATTTGTTCTCTGTTGATTGACCCTACCCGTTATCCTTCCCAGAAGTATTCGTCATTAGTGTAGGTTTTGGGCGGGTTGATACTGACTCGTCCGACTGGGCAACCACCGTCAAATCAAATCCCAAAAGTAATAGGCTCTCATACTCTGTAAGCAACATGTTCTTCACTACCGGAGACTTGATGTGCAAGCACACGGTATCTAATCGTCTTTCATTGCAAAATTCTGAAAATAGCTTTTTAGAAGGAAAAGAGTTGGACAAGGGAATAAAAAAAAAACAATGAAGATTGGTCTAAGGCCAAGAGTGCAAAGGATTGGTCAACACAAAATGGAGATTTCCTCAAGGCATCCAACACCATGGCAAGTTATTGTTCAAATGATAAAGTTCACAACCCAATCTTACAAGTCCTTGTCTCTCACTGAGACACCCGATTCTGCGAAGTAACATTCCAAAAAAGATAGCCAACAAAAAGCCACAAATCCTAGTCTTAGTAAGTCCTGACCTCTGGGTTATCCTTAACTATGACACAAATGTCCCAAGGCTTGACCAAACGAGTTCACAAAATCTTGTCTTCAAAGACTCACCTTAGTCTAACATAATACAACAGCTATTGGAATACTCTTTCAGAGGTACTCGCATGCTTCTTCCTTTCACAATGTCTCTGAAGACCTCTCCCAGGCAGTATGCTTCTTCGGTTTCTTCTTTCAGGCTTTACCTTAGCCCCATGGCATATCTGATCCTTCTTTTAAGTTTATTGTTTTTAGGTCCATTGTTTTGTTTCTGCATTCTGTGACAGGGCCACTTATCTGACCCTTTCATGGGGTGGGGGGGAGCCTGACTCCAGCAACACTGGGTGGCAGGGAATATACAGGCAGGCCCCCTCCAAGCACAGCCTTAGCTGCTAGGATGGAGCTATGGCAGGGCGCCGTAGAGAAGAGGGCAGCCAGACAGAAAAGTGGCACAGAGGAAAAGAGGCTGCAGAAGCAGCTCAAAGTTGCAAGTAGCATGCCCTGGCATCACGCTGCAAGATATCCCAGCATCAAAGACGGCAGACCAGCAAATGAGAAGAGTCTGTGCACCAGGAGAAACCCACTAATGCGGCAGGGCTGCTTACAAAATGTGGCGGGGCCTAAAGCCCTTATCAAGTGTCCATAGCCCTCCCCTGTCACACCCTCTGAGAGCAAGGTAAGCCATTGGCAGGGTAAGTTGGCCAAACATGAGAAAGGGGAGGGGTATTTAAGAAGGTGCTTGGGAGTTGTTTAGTGCGGGCTGCAGTTGGGTGAAGACAGGCGGTGGAGGAAGATGTCCGAAAGGTCAGAGAAGGAGAGTGTAAGAGTAGTGGAGAGGCTATTGGAGAGGGTCTGTAGAGTGTTTATGAGTGAGGAGTGAGTGCATTAGTCAGAAAACAGAAGTAGAGAGGTGGGAGTGGTAGAAGGAAGTAGTGGTGGGAGTAGCAAAGTAGCAGGGAGATGTAGTAAGTAGTAGTAGTGGTGTGAAAATTAGACTAGATTTAGAAGAGGTAGTAGAGTGGTAGTAGTAGTAATGAGGTGGTAGTAGTAGAGTGGGAGCAACAGTAGTAAGAGGTAAGAGTGGTAGTAGAGAGCACAAGAGAGAGCACAAGTAGCGGAGTAAGCGCTGGGGCTAGGAACAGAGAGGTAATAGTTCATCAGAGGCAAGGAGGAGGAAAGAAAGAGAAGATAAACCAGAGGTAGCAGACGGTATTGCCAGTAGTGAGTGGAGCAATTGGGAAGGAGTAGTAACATCAAAGGGTGCAGATAGGAAGGCAGAGTGTCATATCAGAGGGCCAGTATTACTGTGGGAGGAGGACATTGTACAGCTAGTGTACATAAGGGCGGACCCAAGTAAGACTGTGTATGAGAGACAAGGAAGTGGCGTTCGGTGAAAGGAGGCCCCACCCCTAACACCTCCCCTAGAACACTAAGCGGGCTAGCTCAGAGAAAGACTAGAAGGCCCCAGGTGTGTCAGTTAGTCATTCTGTTAGGGAAAACACCTTTAGTCCAACATAGAAGATCAGATAGATGGGTGTTACATGGCAATAGCAACCAACACCCCATTCCAGGCACCTGGGTTAGGGAAGAGGGAAAGACCTACAGAGTATAGAGGAAGAGGGACAGCCCAAAATGCCCTAACACACCGGTAGACTTTGAAGAACTTCTTTTAGACTCAAAGCCATTCTGTCTGTACACAGGAGAAATAAACACCCTTGGACTTGCTATCAGAGTCAATCATTATTTGTGACGGGCACCCCATCCCAGGTGGTGTCAGAGGTCGGATACTGTAGACAGTAAAAAACAGAGTTCAGTCCACACCAAATGTGGTGAATACAAAGAACTGCTACTGCCCGAGTACACACCCATGTCACCCAGCCAGATGTGATCTGGATAAGAAGAAGTCACTATATACCTGAAGGGTCAATCCTTGGTCCGAACCGGGATAAAGCTGGAATTGCTAGTTGTGATCTAGTGGAAAGCAGCATCGAAGTCAGGCTTGGCCCTCAAACGTTCCCTAGAGTTTGGTGCGGAAGTGATCGATCGAGACTAGCATGTGGAGGTCAAGGGTATTTTCCCAAAACTTGGTAATACTCCTCAGGACAACCCATTGCACAATTGATTTGTGAATGTCTTTTAGTACCAGAAATATAGCAGATCGAGAAATTGGAGGGCTCCGAACGGGAAGAGGCCGGATTTGGGGAATTGACAGAGTTACATGAGACCACCGAGAGGTCTACTGAGACACTAATACCTGCTTTGGTTAAATTCATGGAGGCCCAGTTGACTGATCCCCTCTTGGATCCCCTCAAGCTCACAGAAACCTGGTTCCTCGGCGGAGAGCCACTCTCTAAAGAGCCCTCTCTTCATAGACAAAAATGGGCTCCTTTATAGAGTCAGTGTTAATCCCAAATGAGACAATATAAATTATCATCAACTTTGGGTACCACAACCATTCAGAAAGGCAGTCTTGGAATTGGTACACTCTAATATATGTCTGGGAATTTTGGCCTGGAAGAGTCCCAGAAAAGTCTCCTCAGCCGGTTTGACTGGCCTGGAGTCTATGCTGAAACAAAGCAGTTTTGTACCTGCTGTCCAGTGTGTCCAAGGACCCCCCCAGATGATGTCCCCAGGGTCCCCCTCCAGCCCTTGCCTATCATTGAAGTGCCTTTTCAATGCATCAGCATGGATGCAATCAGCCCATCGGAGCCCTCAAAATCAGGTCATCGACTAAGGTGATCCTGCATGTAATCATCCCATTCCTCACCCAAGTGGGATTTCCCATGAAAAATATAACTGACCAATGAACCAGCTTCATGTCAAAATTGATGACCGTCGTGATGGAACTCATGAAGATACAGACCTTGAGTACGTCCTTGTACCACCCGCAGATGGATGGACTGGTCAAACGATTCAATCAGACTCTGAAGCACATCCTCTTTAAGTTGGTGGTGGAAAATGGGTGAAATAGGGCCGACCAGATTCCCTGGGCTCTGTTTGCAATTGGAAAAACTCCCCAAGCCAATGGTATACGGAAGAAATCCTTGGGACATCCTGGATATCCTCTGGGAAAAATGGAAATGCCTGCACTGTCAACAGACGAGTGACCATCCCCGGTGAGAAACCAGAAGGTGTCCCACCCGCTAGTCCCTGGGGGTCTCTCTCTCTCAGGTGGCCAGGGCACAGCCATGGCCTTTATATCCAGACCCTGGAACAGTTTTGGAGGATTACCTGGGCGAGGAGTCTTCGGGGAGTGGGAGTGGGACACCTGATGGCAAGACGAGCTATCCCCCTACCTGTAACACCTTTACCCCATCCTACATGATAGGATATTTAGAACTCTGCCTAGCAACAACTCAGTTTCAGGAAGAAACGACCGTGTCTTTAAAAGTACTCGTTTAGCTACTGGAGTTGTAAAATTCAATTTAGCCGGCTTCAACAAACAGAAAGCAAATTAAAAAACAATTCTTACACTCCTTCTGTTAAAATAATCAAGAAAGACTAAAATCGAATGAACACACATCTGAGGCTTAAAACAAACTGCTACCTAGCATACACTTCCTTAAAAACAAAACTAAAGTTCTGGAGGCCTGTCTGACAGAGAATGCACCATAAAATTAAAAAAATCGTTCGTCCTTTACTGGCACAAGCTATTCTTCATTATAAGTAAACATTCTGTTTCAGTTTTTCTTGTTGCCAGACCCATGTGGCCTTGCAAGCCAGGAGACAAAAATATGGAGTTAGACTGAGAAAGGTATAATTGGTGGAACCTCCATTGAATAGAGTGAGAGAAAATACAGCAGGAAGAGAATATAGATCACTTATATCATCATCAATGACATCAGTAGAAAGTAGAGCACACTAATGACACCACAAAGGACATAATTTATGACATAACTGGAAAGTACAGGTCGGTATAAAACATAGCCTGCCGTTTATTTCAAGACATTTGAGAATCATTCCACAGCTAGAAATGTAATATATGCTAACAAAGAATACACGTACCCTTTCAGTATGTCATGGATATTTAATGGTATGCCAAAAAGTACACTGCCTGCTTCTAAAACTAAAGAAAGTAAGCATTCCAGAATGTACTTCAAGGTCCAGAAAAACTCCACTTTCCTATACAAGTAAAAAGATCACAGGTTTTTAGTACACAACTCCACCGTCTTCCTGTGATCGAACACCATATTGCACCCCAGACATGTTATTATAATTCCTCAAGATTGACCTTTACCAATCATCTTACAGAGCATTGCCATTTTGAATGGTGCAGGCCCATCATATCCTTGGTGGAGTAGACAGTTGTGATATAAAACATTGGTCAACTGTTCCCTGCCTTGTATGTTGCTGTCCTTCTCTGGACTAATGCAAAGTCACGGTTACACTATGCGCATCTCCTTTTCATTTCATTGTCGTGCTTTGAAAGGGCATTGTGTGGACCTTTCAATAAGTGACTATTTCCATCCAGTCTATCTTTTGGCATAGCAGGACGGCTATAGTTAGTACTTTCTTTAAAAAAAATTGAGTTTCCAATTCTGTAGAAATAGCTTTCACGTACAAGGTATCATTTTAAGTGTCTTTGATTAGGGGATACTTAACCATTACTAGCTGAAGGCTGAAAAGTGTAATGAGTTTGAAGTATGACGCGGTAGATGCAAAATTAAGACAATCATAGCACTTTATTCCCTCTACCTACGTTTTTTAAGTGTACAGCAGTTTTTTTCATTTAAACTTTGCATCTCTCTCACTGTCTGCAGTTATTTACACGCCCAGTGATGCAACTGATGATGTGATAAGGGATGTCATAAGTGATGGCATCAGCGGGCTCTAGTTTCCACTGATGGGCTAAGTGATGCAATAAGCGGTGTCATATGTGATGACATAAGTGGTGTCAATGTTGGTGTAATTTGTGATGTCATCAGTGTGCTCTAGTTTCCAGTGCTGTTATTGATGGTGACATGTGGCATAAGTGATGTCATCAGTGATGACATTAGTTTTCTCTTGGCCTGTGCAGTAGGGCATCTCAGAATTAAGGTGGCATAGCTTCCAACACCTGCTCAATTTCTGGAGTTTGTTGCATTTTAGTGGTTTAACTTAACTGTCTCTTACGTTTTTTCACTGAATTTCAAAGGTTTTGTCATGCTAAGTATAACACAACCTGCGGTAGTGAAGTATTTTTTATATGTCATAACTGATGACATATGCAATGTTATCAGTGTGCTTCTAAGCTAAGTATCAGGGGTTTTTCCCCACTGTGGGTCAATAAAGCATGGCCATGGCATGTGTCCATGGCCAGTGGCTCATTTGCCCGGGGCATGGTCTTTGACCTTGCCCAATCCGCCCGCTTTGCCACTGGCCATGGAAGGGTAATACGAAGCTGTGACAAGGATGAAGGAGTTTGGGGGTAAAGGATATTATGATGAGTGTAAGTATTTAGAGTGTAATGAGGAGCTGTGATGAATTTCGTGGATGAAGGGGTAATGATGGACTGTGATGAGGATGGCGGTTATTAGGGTCAGGGTAACAAGGGACTGTGACGAGGAGGAGGGGTGCTGGGGTAAGGGTAATGAGGGACTGTGACGAGGAGGGTGGATGCCGGAGTAATGAAGAAGGATGTATGTCTTTACTTCTTCTGGATTCACTTCGCCATACATTCACTTTGTCACATTTACCTCCTCACACCTTTACGTCTTCCATCTTTCACTTCTTCTTATATTCACTTTGTCATTACTGGTGGAAACCTCTGTAACTCCTTCTTCTAACCCATAGTCTTTCCCTTATCCCTTGACACCCACCCTAACCTTACAGCTAACCTTACCGTATCCATTGCCACCTCGACAACGTGATGATGCAGATGAAGTAAAGGTAAGAAGAAAATGCATGAAGAAGTAAATGTCTGACGAAGAGAATGTAGAAGAGGTACTTGCAGAAGAAATATTTAGGTTAATTAAAGTAGGGACTGTGACGAGGATGGGAGATGCAGCGGTAATGAGGGACTGTGAAAAAGATGCAGAATGATGGGTAATTAGGAAATGTTACGAGGACGACGGATGCAGGGTAGTGAGGGACTGTGAAAATGAGGTGAATGTGGGGGTAATGAGGGACTGTGACGAGGAATGCAGTGTGCAATTAGGGATTGTGGCAAAGATCAGGGATGTCGGGGAAATGAAGGACTGTGACAAGGAGGAGGTATGGGGGTATGGGTAATGAGGAACTCTGACGAGGATGAGGAATGCTGGGATAGGAATAAAGAGGATATGTGACGAGTAGGACGTATGTTAATGTTAAAGGTATTGGTACCACACACCGTCACCACCGGAATGGTAGCAAGGGCCTGTGATGAGGTGGCGAGGTGCTGGGGTCATGGTAATGAGGAACTGTGATGAGGAGAAGGGATGCTGGGATAAGGCTAACGAGGGACTACGATGAGGTAGAGGAATGACAGCAAAAAAGAGCAAACTAGGGGTCGTAAGGTAGCAGTGCGCTATTTAGTACCACTAATTATCGAAGTTATGTGGTTCTGCTGCATTGGAAACCTTCCACTGGTGCCCCCTAAACAGCACCAGGACACATGGAACAGTAAACTATGGAGTGAAGGTAAACCCAATGTGCAGTTCCAAGAAAAATAGGTTCAAGAAAATCCAAACTGTAGAACAGGGTCATGTGCTTGTGTGCAGAATTTATTTGGTCATAAACAGCCGACACGTGTTTCGACCAATCCGGTCGTTATCAAGGCGTGTGTCCAAATGGTCAAATAAGAAATTGTCAAGGTAAGTGGTGACTCAGGAAGAATATCACCATAGATAAATCTTTGGTGAATCAATTGATGTTAATGTCTGGTTAGCATAGATGCTCTGGTGAGTACAGGGGTTCAATCCCCATAACCAAATTAGTGTATATGCCCAGGTTAAGATTAATGCGGGAGTGTGTTGGGGAGGAGGGATGATAGGGTAAGGGTAATGAGCAACTGCAACAAGGAGAAAAGATGCTAGAACGAGGGCAAAGAGGGACTTTGACGAGGCTGAAGGGTGCCGGCTTAAGGGCACCAAAGGACTGCGATAAGGTTAGGATGCCGGCGTAAGGCTAACGATGGACTGTGGCATGGAGGAGGGAAGCTGGTGTAAGGGTACTGAGGGGTTGTGATGTGGAGGATGGGCGCAGGGTAACCGTAACAAGGGACTGTGATGAGAAGGAGGGATTCCGTTGCACATTTAATGAGGGATATTGGGGTACAGGTAATCAGGGACTGTAACGAGGATGAGCAATGCCAGGATGAGGGTAATGAGGGATTTTGATGAGGAGGAGAGATGCCATGGTAAGGGTAAAGAGGGACTGTGACGTGGATGATGGATTCCATTATAAGGGTAATGTGAGACTGTGATGAGAACGGGGAATCTGGGTGGGGATGCTGGGGTAAGGGTAATGAGGGACTGTGATAAAAACACAGGCTCATTTAAACATGCTTCATGAAAAAAGAAAAGGTGAAAAACAGACCATATGATTCTGGCACTATGTTATATAATAAAAAATAAAATACATGTGCAGTTATTTTAGAATCTTTTTTAACTGTGTTTTGCTTTTGAAACAATATTTCAGTAGTTTCAACTCAATTCTTTAATAGGGAGAAGAAAATGTGATGTTCCATACAAACAAAAACATTTTGTTGAAAACATTTTAATGTGTTTAATAATTATTGTTTTGGGTTAACTGGCTTAAAGAATACGTATTCAATTAAGCACACGAATAGTTAAACCATTGTCTACTTTAAAATAAAACACGCTAAGAGTATCAAACCAAACCTTTGGAATTGGTAAGCGTTCAAAGTTGTAAATTATCTATTTGTGTTTTTTTCATTTTGTCACAATGGGTGTGGTTAAATGAGACTGTGATACATAGATGCCTGTGTGGCTGTTTATGTAGATTTAGACTACTATATTTTCTAAAATTCAATAGAATATGCCAGGTTATGCACTGCAGTTTTTAACTTCGGTTTGAAAGAAGAACAAGGATAGTGTGTTCACAAGTGGAATTCAGCCAGTGTACCATTTAGACGTCTGTTAATATCAACAACAAATCATAAACTGGCTTATTTTCTTTCATGCAAATATAAAGATCATAGGACCTAGGAATGGTTGGGTATCATGGTTCTCAAACCTGTTTAGCTCTAGGTAATTTGGAATACGACCCCCAGGATCCCACACCTTCGATTATATTTCGCTAGGTATGATGGGAGCTGTAGTCCAACACATCTCGAGAGCCAAAGGCTGCAGAACCTCCTTCTTATTGACAGTATATAGTGAAATGAATTCCTGCTTCGTTAAACTGCATCTTCCATTGAAAAGGAGAACTAGTTTATTTGTGTGTCTATTATTTATGGTAAAAAGAACATGAAAAGCAATACAGATGGCTCTAATGCGAGGTGCAGCAGAATTCTATCCCAATGAGGGGGTGCAAGGCCTCCCACATACACTTGGAAAATTCATGTAAACGAGGAGAATAGGATATCCAGTGATGGAGGGTGGCAACTTACCAGAGCAGGTCACACTCACTTCTTGCTGGGGCACACATTTGTGATTTCCAAACCCATCATGCTCGCACTCCAGGAGAGAGCTCTCTTGCCCTGTGCAGGTCACCTCGTCCAGCCAAAACGTCCCTTCGGCCTCTCTGATGGTGTCCTTGGGAGCCTCTGCTGCATCGCCACAGCCGATTTCCTTGCAAATCACGTGAGTGTTCTTCTTGTTCCAGTTGCTCTCACACACGTATCCCCACCGGTCATTATGCAGGACCTGCACAAATCCAGAGCAGGGATTAGATCCTCCGCTTAACCTCACTTTTGGGTTCTCCCTGGAAGCACCTGGAAACAAGCAGAGTCAAGAGCAGGCGCGTTAGACAGTATCACATTTCTGTTTTCCCATTACCCAAGCTCCTCCTTTCTTGAATGAACTTCCCCATCCCCGCCAAACCACCCATCCTCAACAAAGGGAGCCCAGCCAGTCTTGACTGATGGGTAGGTTGTTTCTTTTTCACTGTGACTAAGGCCACTTTATAGAAACCTCTGAGCAATATGGCATTCTTCAAGAATAAATCTGGAGACCATTTATGTTGTGTATGACAGGAATGGGTAAGTGCAATAGACTAGAGATCCCTTTTCTAGGGTTAAGAGCTCAGTCCCTAAGCAAGATGTGTGATTGTCTTCTCCTGACTGGTGAGAGCTGAAGTGGTTCCCTTTTTTCAGTCGGGGGTACATACTTCATTTCTATGTCTGCAAGCAGCCATTCGGATGAGTGGATTCAGATAGCGATGGCTGTGGTTCTTGAAGGCAGCCCCGGCGGCGAATTGGGCGGATTCTAGCTGTTAATCTGGTTAGCCTGCACGATTTTGTAGACAGCATTTGAGCCACGTTGAGCAGTTCACCATTGGGTAAGCTTTGGGCAAACTTAGTAATGCAGGCAGCCAGCCTAGTGGATACGCGACTTACATTAGCCACTGTGGTGCTGGCCCTTTAAGGGCGCGCACGCGACGGGGTGACGTTCACTCCGTCGCGTGCCTCGTATAAATAAACAGGCGCTAACAGTGGCGACGAAGACCGGATCACTCCTTGGGACAGGCGGCGAAGTTCTCTCGTTGCGCAGATGATCCAATGTGAACGCATCAGGCGAAATCTGACCGCGGAGAGGGGAGAGACACACGCGGCCGGCAGCCATTTTGTTGAATAGGCCTCGGATGATCACGGCTTCATAACAAAGCATCCGTGAGCCATCCAAGTCCAATTTTTGGACAATCCAGTGGCGGATAGCCATTAGAAGCAGCACGTGTCACGAATGGAAGTGGGTGTGCGCCGCGGCAAGGTGGAGGAGGTCTGCGCAGTCAGCAGAGGCCGTGGATCTAGACGCCCCATTAATACCCAAGGTCCACGACCACAAGCAGGACACATCTCGTGCCTAAAATGCGGGTACGATCTCCCGCACCCAGCAGAGTGCCCAGCTACGGGAGTGAAGTGCGGCCGGTGCGGGGGTGCAGACCATTTTGCCAGGATGTGCAGGACGACAGCTCCGAAGGTAGTTCCCAGGGGACCTGTCCGGGCCGGTTTCTTCCGCCCCAGAGGGCATCTAACGTTGCCCAGGTGGACCAGGGTGATGAAGGGGCACCTCAGGAGGGTGAGGAGGAAGAAGAGGATGAAGAAAATGTTTTCTTTGTGTCCAGTGTGGGCATGCTGAGAACCCAATCCAAGAGACAGCCCAGGTGCAATGTGTTGGTCAATGGGGACTCGATACCAATGCTAGTGGACACCGGTGCATCAGTAAATGTGATGGCCAGGCCGCATTACAACGCGATGCAGGCCCCGCCAATGCTGGCTCCACCGAGGGCACGCATCTTCACCTTTGGAGGCGACCAACCCATTCCGCTGGATGGTGTGTTCATGGCAGAAGTTCAGTACGGCGAGTTGTTCATCTGTGCCAGATTTTATGTCACACCCGTGAGCAACAACATGCTGCTGTGCTGTGCGGCTGCAGAGGCCCTTGGCATTGTGACATTCGCTTATTCTGTGTACCTGGACGACATACAGGTGCTACTCGCCAAACACATCTCCCTGTTTGAAGGCATTGGACAGATGGTGGGTGAGCCTGTACGGCTACACATTGATGAGTCGATCCAACATGTGGCGCAGAAGCATCGGCGAGTACCTTTTTATCTCAGAGATCTGGTGGATCGAGAGCTGGACAACCTCGTAGGTTTGGGCATCATTGAGAAGGTTGAAGGCCCCACTCCATGGGTCTCGCCCATTGTCATCGCACGCAAGCCCAAACAGCCCGACGCAGTGAGGATCTGCGTGGACATGCGACTCCCCAACAAGGCAATAAAGAGGGAGCTGCATTTAACCCCCACCATTGATGACATTATAGCAGAACTGCAGGGGCAAAGTTCTTCTCTAAACTGGACCTAAGAGCAGGGTATCATCAGGTGGTCCTACACCCCGAGTCCCACTACATAACGACTTTCACCACTCATCAGGGTTTGTACAGATATAAGAGACTGAGTTTTGGGGTATCTTCTGCGGCGGAGGTGTTCCAGAACATTATTAGGGGGGCATTGGTGGATCTGGATGGAGTCCTTAACATCAGCGATGACATCCTGGTGTACGCCAAGTCAGAAACGGAACACCTGGCATGCCTGGCCAAGACCTTCGAGCGTCTTCGCTCGCTGGGGCTCACCCTGCACAAGGATAAGTGCGAATTTCTCAAAACCACTATTGAGTCTTTCGGATTTGTTTTCAAGGCGGATGGGGTGTCGCCTGATCCCCGCAAGGTGAGGGACATAAAAGAGGCTCGACCGCCAGAGAATGTCGCTGAGGTGAGGAGCTTCTTAGGCATGGTCACTTATTGTGGCCGCTTCATCCGGAATTTGGCGTCCCGCTCAGAGCCGTTGAGAACTTTGACAAAGAAGGACACTGTTTGGCAGTGGGGGCCCCTTGAGCAAGCAGTGTTCGATGACATTAAGAGTGCTTTGGCGGCGGAGGACACCACGGCGTTTTTCGATCCGAGCCTACAGACGGATATCGTCGTGGATGCTAGCCCCTATGGCCTGGGGCGGTGCTCACTCAGGTGGGGAGTGACCAGGAGGTCCGCCCCATAGCCTACACAAGCAAGGCGCTCTCCGATACCGAGCAACGATATTCTCAAACCGAGAGGGAGGCTTTGGCGGTTCTGTGGGGCTGTAGACATTTTCGCCTTTACATCCTGGGGCGACCTGTAACCGTGGTCACAGACCACAAGCCTCTGTTGCCAATTATGGCTGGCTCTTCCCCCAGACCACCAGTGAAAATAGAGCGCTGGATGCTCGCACTTTTCGAGTATGGTGTATCGTTAATATATCGTCCCGGGGCCAACAACGCTGCGGACTACCTCTCTAGACATCCAAGAGGCGGCTCTCATGCATCCACGTCAGCAGAAGAGGCCGATGAACACGTTCGCCTGGTCGTAGAAACGGCCACCCCTAACTCCATGCAGGTGGAGGAGCTAGAGCTGGCGTCAAAGAAGGACGAGTGCTTCGCCATACTGAAAGCGGCCATGGAACAAGGTGCCTGGAATACGGTGTTGGAAGCCTTGGACCGAAGAACGAGTGAGGCCAGAGTGGCTCTGGAGCAACTATGGCGGATGCGCGAAGAACTGACATTCTCAGAGTCGGGGCTCTTACTGAGAGGAGAAAGGATCGTGGTGCCCCAGACCAAAATCCCACAGGTTATCACCCTGGCGCACCAGGGTCATCAAGGAGCCCCCAAGACAAAGGCTGGTCTCCGCCAGAAGGTGTGGTTCCCGGAGCTGGAGCGGAGAGTGGAGGAGTTTGTGGCATCGTGCGTGTGGTGCCAGGCCGCGTCACCGGCCCAGCATGCACCGTCCATCAAAACAATGCCAAGAGGGACAAGACCATGGGAAGTGGTGCATGCGGACTCTGGATCCACAACGAGGGGCACTAATTTCCTGGTGGTGGTGGACGAATGCTCTCGATATCCCGAGGTCGAATTCATAGAGTCTGTGGCGTTTGATAAGGTGGTGATAGCACTGGAGAAGATTTTTGCCACTCATGGCCTACCCTCTGTTCTGTGTTCCGACAATAGGGCACCATTCCAAGGCGAGGGTTTTGCAGATCTCATGAAGGACTATGGCATTCAACACAGAAGGGTCACCCTGCTCTGGCCTCGGGCCAATGGAGAGGCAGAGTGCATGATGCGCACACTTAACAAAGTATTCAGGATCGCCCAAGGGAAAGGCGAGTGTTTACAAAGGGCGCTGTATGTATTTCTGCAGGGATACCGGACTACACCCCATTCATCAACTGGTGTGGCACCTGCAGAGGCTCTATTCCAACGATGCCCGAGAGATGTCATACCTGAGGTGGGGGATCGAGAGCCAGCTGTCATTGACAACGACCAAGTGGAGGAGGACAGACGGGCAAGGACGCAGATGGAAAATATCCGAAGAGGTCTGAGACCCCCAACTATTGCCCTGGGGGATGAGGTGCTGGTGAGGAATCGCCACCCACAGGGCAAACTGTCCCTCACGTATGAATCCGCTACCCTGGATGTCGTGGCAGTGAAGGGATCTATGGTGACCGCCTCTGATGGGACATCATCAGTGACCAGGAATGCCAGCTTCTTCAAGAGACTGGGTGAGCCGAGAGTGGAAATCACAGACAACAGAGAGGGTGAAGAGGCATTGGATGAAGGTGGGGGTCAAGCCCCCGCAATAGACTCTCCTGCTCGTGGATGACTAGGCGATGGTACACCGGCCAGAGACGTCGGCAGGAGGTACCCCCTGAGAACAGGGCATGGGAAACCTGCCCGTCTCACTGACTATGTGACAGACTGAACTGGAAGGCTGGCTGGTGGATGTGTTTATGCCGTTGGAAGCACCATCGGGAGATCCAGGGTGGCTGTCAATAAATGGGGGATTATTAGGGTTGTATTGTGTGCTGTGAAATGTGTGATAGTTAGATCCTCTCTTTTTCAAGTTTTGTTGTTATGGAAAAGGAGAAGTGTGGCGCTGGCCCTTTAAGGGCGCGCACGCGACGGGGTGACGTTCACTCCGTCGCGTGCCTCGTATAAATAAACGGGGCATTCCCGGTGGCGTCAGAACCACCGTGGAGCCCACAAGAGTATCATCTCTGTCTCTGTGTCTCTGTGCAACGGGGATGGGGGCTTACGGGCGGCGGTAGCGGAACACCGCTAACAGCCACCTCTCAAAGTCACAGCCGCATGACCGTTCACTGACTTCTCTTCTAGTTGATGCCCGACTTCCTTTCTAAATCTATGTCCGCCTTATTGCACCCTTCTGTGCAATAGATTATAACGACTTGCCTAAAAGGGATACATGTTCCGGCAACACAGCGAGAAGGAGTGCACTTTGTATACTGCAGACAGATTGTGTGCTAGTGTTTTGGAGCACACTTACAGGTGGGCAGAGAGTAACAGGCATGTGCCAGATAACCAAGCCGGTAGTCGGTCAAAAAACCGAAAACAAAATCTCGAATAACAAAAATATCGAAACCAAAATCTCAAAAAAAAAATCTCGAATTATTTATTTATTTATTTATATGTATTTGTGGGTTCAGGTAAGTATAAAAAAAGGGTAAAATAAAAAAAAATAATAAAAAAGGGGGGTTGGGGGGGGAACCCCCCCATTTCGAAATAAAAACGTATTAAAAAAAAAATTCGAGATTTTTGTTTTCGAGATTTTGGATTCGATATTTTTGTTTTCGAGATTTTGTGATTCGGTTTTTTCACTATAAACCAACCAAGCCATTGGTGCAAGCTGTGGGGATAGTGATAGCCTCTGCTTGCTGTTCGCTTTATAGATGCGGTAGAGAGAGTGGTATGAGGCCACAAACTGAACTTGCTCGTCCAGGTATTCTGAAAACAAACTATTGCAGGTCTCAGCCTATATAGCTCTAGGTGAAGATTTATTTTTTGTCATCCGGACTCCCTAGTACCCTACCGGGAAGAGAGGACTACTTGCAAAGAGGACGGGTGTTGCATCACTGTACCTCTAAATGGCTTTTAAAACTGTTTCTTTTAGGTTCATTTTTGTCTACAGGCCTTAAGACTGCCCGGCCCCCACCCTCGGTTTCTGTCCGACCCAGGCACATTGTGGCCTCATGTGGATCTGACTACTCATGGAGCTCAGCTCCTCAATTATAACAAGTAATGATTCTATTCAGTGGTCAACGTGTAGAAAAATAAGTAGTGGAACTATGTTCCCTGCTCGATTGCACCCACACCCCATAAACCCCACCACAACACCCCCTACCACACACTATACAAACGCCAAAACCCATGTGCCTGCTGTTTAAGGGAACGTTCAGTGCAGTGCACTGAAAGTGCAAGTTTCAAATTCTTCCTATATGTTTATTTTAAAACAAAACCATTCTGGAACGGTTTCTTTTTTTAAATAAAAGTATAGGAATAGTAAAACTTAAATAAAAAAAGGAGAGGAGCACCGCTCCCAACTGCTCCTGCTCACTTCGACCACTGATTCTATTGTAAATTCTTCATACCAGCCAAGAGCATGGGAATTGGATTCTGACATTATTGCTCCAGGCTGTGTTCTTCAGCCTCACTCCAAACAGAACATTTCTGCTCTGAAGAAGACTGGGCTCGCCAATGCATTCAGCGCCACGCAGCCGAAAACTTGAGTAGGCCAACTATTCAATGGAAGCCCACTGTTACATTTTCCCGGCACGGACCTGCAGTACCTGTCTTTTCCGGGAAATACATGCAAGGGACGGCGCGCTCCAGATCCTCGCTATGGCTCAGGTGGTGTCCGGTCAAATGGTCGAAAATAAATGGTCGAATGACCATTTGATCGAATCAAAATGGTCGGAAAAAAAAAGGTTGAATTTTTTTATTTATTTATTTTTATATTTTTTTTAAGTTTTGGTTGCTCAAAAAATAGTTTTAATAAAGAAAAAGGGGGTTGGGGGAACCCCCCCATAAAATAAAAAAAATTAAAATAAAAAAAATTCGACCTTTTTTTTTCGACCATTTTACTTCGATCAAATGGTCATTCGACCATTTGGTTTTCGACCAAATGACTAGTAATTGGTTGCCATGGCACCTGGCCGTGCAGCGGAGGACGCCAGGTCAGCTGAGGCGTTCCGCGCACAGACAGCGCGTAAGGAGGCCCCGTCCCCCTGCACCATAAACACAGAAGAGCTCAAACAACTAGTTGCTGCTAATTGTGGCATTACTCTTCTTCGGTTATTTCCCGCTCCTGGATTACCTCAGCCTTTAATCCATTCTACCTTGATTCCTGTTGCTGACCTCGGAACACCTCCAGACTGCTCCTGCCTCCTCCTTCGGTCCATTCCTTGATTCCTGTTGCCGACCTCGGAACGCCTTCGGACTGCTTCTGCCTTCTCCTTCGGTCCATTCCTTGATTCCTGTTGCCGACCTCGGAACGCCTCCGGACTGCTTCTGCCTTCTCTCAAATTGGTCTGCTTACCTCTTGACCTCTGTGCAGGATGCTCTTTTCTGCGGACGTTTCTGCTGAGTTTTCCATCTGCTCTTGCCCGTAGCTATTTATCGGCAGCTGTGTGTAGCAGAGGTCACGGTGGATACGGAGGGATTCCCTCTCTCCCACCAGCACCCAAACAAGGTAAAGACACTTTCTGCTTTCATCCTTAGTTGTCTGTTTACCTTACCTGAACCACAACTTCCCTTCCATTGTGCTGTGGATTCCTGGAACTCTGCATTGACTCCATAACCTACTGACCTTCTCCACTGTGCATTTAAGTGACGCTTTCCGGTTCATGCACCATCCCGTGACTAGTGCGACCCTCGTGCCGCCCGGGTATTGCTCCCTTTACTAACCTTTCTGTTTGTTGTTTTATACCTGCCGTTGTTCTTCCTTCCCTTTTGATATCTCATGGGAATTTCACTTCTCAGGTGTGTGTTGTGAATTGCAGTCATAAGTAGAATCTTTGTTAGCTAGTACAGATTTCTTACATTTGGGTTTTCTTGTAGGTGCAACACACATCTCTACACCACGACAACCAACCTCTAGGTATTCCCAGAGTTATCTGATTGTGTTGATTTGATTCCACCTTACCATATCGTTCCTAATCATTCTGTATTTCCTTTGCAGCATTGGTTTGGCGGTGTGTGTTTCTCTCCGCTTTTTTATGGGATAGACTTCTCTGCTAGTCCTCATCCTATTAGCAGAGAGGTACATCGTGGAAAAGAGCCCCTCTTTTGAGGAAGCCTGAATCTTTGAATTCAGGGGAGCTGGATTCCTGAGGCTGGATTGTACCTATGACGCATTCCCTTCCTTGGTAAGGTCTGCTTACTGCGCTCCAATCAAATACCGGAGTGGTAAGTAACACCCACTCATGAAGATCTGTGATTTGTTCAAGCCAGAATGATGCAGCTTTAATCTGCAAGATTGACTTATGAAATGTAGTGGTCATTTTCTGCACCTTTGCATTTTGGCACGTGCATACCGTAGACTGGTAATTGCAGTCATCAGATCGAATAATTGTGAACCATTTGGTTTGGATTTGCGTCATTTGCACTTATTATAATTGTCTTTTGCACTTTACTTGAGCTATCTTTGCACGTCTGACCATTTTGGCATCATTAACTACATTACGGTCTTTTTTGTATGTAGGTGAGGTTATGTGGTAGGATGAATGGATGAATGTGAGAGTATGCATCAGAATTTTAGATTGATGAAAAGATTAGATATCTGAATTCAATGTATGATGGTCACACTTGACTGTGTTCTTGTATTATCTGTTGTTATTATTAAATGTAAACAAATACATAAAATGTATTCAGAAATTACACAAAGAATTGCCAATTTGACATTATAATGAATTCATTTTAATGTAGCATGTGAGTTTCTCTTTTTGTTTTTGGCTTTGGATCGCCAAACTCTCTGCCATCGCTTCTCTTCAAACAATCCTTCCATACATGTTATCCTTCCCTAGAAAATGGGCATAACCCCAAAAAGAGAAGATGGACTATTGAATTCGATGACGAGCAAATCAGGCAACTAAACAGATGTGCTCTAGTGGGATGAACTAGCCCCCAGGGACCAGATTATTTAAATGTGTACTTGTACACAAAATGGAGTAAATTAATTTCGCACCAATTTTGCTTCTTGTATGATAGGGAATGGAGTAAAGAGAGTTTGACCCAATCCATATTATATAAAAAAAAAAAGCTTTCACTACATCAAAAAATGAAGCAGGCTGTTTTTTTGCTATATAGATTCAAAGAAATGTAGCAAACACATTTATGTTTATGTCACACAGAAAACACAGTTCAGTTCAGTTCAGACTCCCAGAACCCCCTTTGTTTTGCATATTAAGTAACTTTGGGTCTCACACTAAGTTACCAGGGGAATCCAGATGTGGACCCCTTGCTCACTGTTCTTAGAGAGGCACAGCTCCTCCTTACTGATGATGCCCAACAAGGCTGAAACACGTGTATGGGGTTGCTCTTGGTTCGCTTGTTCAGAGGAGAATTGCCTAGCATTTCGGTGCTGGACTGCCTCTGGGCAGGACAAAGACTGATTATGTAGGGATATTTCTTCTCTGTGAAAGGGAGGTGGGCTAAAGACTTGGTTAAGACTCTCCCAGGGGCCAGCCACCCAAGAACAGGTCAATGGGCTATGTTCGTGCTGGTTAGAGAGATTCCCAGAACCCCCTTTGTTTTGCATATTAATTAACTATGGGTCTCACCCTAAGTTACCGGAGGAATTCAGACGTGGACCCCTTGGTCACTGTTCTCAGAGAGGCACAGCTCCACCTCACAGATGATGCCCAACAAGGCTGAAACAGTGTATGGGGTTGCTCTTGGTTCTCTTGTTCAGAGGAGAATTGCCTAGCATTTCGGTGTCTCTGTGAAAGGGACAGTGAGCTAAAGACTTGGTTAAGACTCTCCCAGGGGCCAGCCACCCAAGAACAGGTCAATGGGCTATGTTCGTGCTGGTTAGAGAGACTCCCAGAACCCCCTTTGTTTTGCATATTAATTAACTTTGGGTCTCACCCTAAGTTACCAGAGGAATTCAGACGTGGACCCCTTGGTCACTGTTCTCAGAGAGGCACAGCTCCACCTCACAGATGATGCCCAACAAGTCTGAAACACGTGTATGGGGTTGCTCTTGGTTCTCTTGTTCAGAGGAGAATTGTCTAGCATTTCGGTGTCTCTGTGAAAGGGACAGTGAGCTAAAGACTTGGGTGAGACTCTCCCAGGGGCCATCCACCCAAGAACAGGTCAATGGGCTGTGTTCGTGCTGGTAGAGAGACTCCCAGAACCCCCTTTGTTTTACAGTTCAAAAGCAGTTTGA
Organism: Ambystoma mexicanum; assembly: GCF_040938575.1. Taxonomy (NCBI): domain Eukaryota; kingdom Metazoa; phylum Chordata; class Amphibia; order Caudata; family Ambystomatidae; genus Ambystoma; species Ambystoma mexicanum. The sequence continues at coordinate 443,726,887 of NC_090924.1, read as the reverse complement.
CTCGCTTTTGCCCGAGTGCAAACGTTTTTAGATAATAGTTTGGGACAAAACCTGATTGCTCTACTATGGTGCTAAATGCATTTGTTGAATTTTAGCAATGGTGCAAATGTTAGTAATCGATTCTGGCCCCTGATTGGCTTTAGGATGCATATCTGGACAGTGGCCCGCCTAATGCCCTTCAGTAATGCAATTACTACCTTCGTTGGTACAAGTGCTCCCTTCACAGGGCACCTCCCCTCTCAATGTTAGCCCCTCAGAAAGAATTTCTTTCACAGAAGCCAAAACGTAGCGTGGACATATTGAGACTCTGCCTATTCCAAGAAGTCATGTCATCTTCTCATTTTATATTTAAATTAATGTTTTCATTCCATTAACTCATGCCACGTATATTCATCTAATCTAATGCCTCTATTGTTTGGATTGGTTTATTTGCAGTATTTGTAAAGCTTTTTGTTGGGTGACAAAGATATGGTTTATGATATACCATGGCATCAGTCTTTAGGCATCTATGTGTTCCTTTTTTTATACTTTTTGTGTGTGGTGATGCTTCTTGCTTTTTAGTGCAGATGTATGGTATGGCTATACCTAAAGGGTACAATGTTTTTCTTCAAGATAGGTTAAAAGGGCCTGGGGGTGGTGTGGCCCTTATTTTTAAAGAATCTCTTAACGTTTGGAAAGCTGATATATGTAATATAGCTAACTGTGATATACTCCATGCTAAAATTAGCATGCACGCTGAAAACACACTTAACATTATTCTTATCTATCGGCCACCTGATTTCATGAAGGATTTAAGTAATCAGTTATCTGATGTACTATTAACCTTCTTAAAACCACTATATAACGTCCTATTATTAGGCAACTCACATTATTGGTTAGGGGATAAGGCTGATCCACAAGCCAAACAACTAGACGCAGCTCTGTCAAATGTAGGTTTTTCTCAATTTATTGATGTGCCCACCCATGGGAAGGGACACTCCTTGGCTGGCTGAGCTGTCTCAACACTACACCAGCTAGCCTGAACGTGAGTTCCTTCCCTTGGTCGGATCACTTTTTTATTCATTTTGAGATGTTATCGGACAAAGTCATCCACAACAGGAAACCTGCAACTAGTATTACGTGCAGTAGAAATCTCCAAAAACTGACACCTGTGCCCATTGATCCTTGGTTCACTACCCTGAACAGACTGATTAAAGACGACTCCTCGGTTTAAGATATCACTGTCGCTTACGAAGATACTCTTCGAGAGGCAGTCAACACTCTAGCTCCCATTTCAAACCAAAAAAGAATTCACAGGGAATCTAAGTCATGGTTCACTCGTGACTTACAAGAATTAAAAAGTATTAAAACTAAGGCACTTTATATATGGAAACAATCTTTATCAGAAGTTGATAAAGATTTATATAATAGACATGTTAGGGTTTATAAAAAAGTTTACCTTGATGACCGGATTGCCAAAGCACAATCTAAACCCAAGGAACTTTTCAAAGTGTTTAAAGAGTTGGAAACAACTAACAATACTATGCAGGAATCCATTTTGAAAGACACAAAATGGTGCAATCAAATACAGGAGGCTATGGACGCTAAGCTCACTAGAATTAACAGAGGCATTGCTGAAGCTAGAGCTACATTATCGCTTAAGGGCTTCAAGGACACTGTCACACCCTCTAAATGCTGGAAAGAAGAAGAACTCTTCTCTTTTAAGCCCATTACGGAGGCTGTCTTTACAGTGGCAATTCAAAATCTTAAACCATCTAACTGTAAGGGTGACGTTTGCCCGGCCCTTACTATAAAAGCTTGCGCGCCTCGCTCATTCCCACCTTCTGCAAGTTTGTTAATGGATCCTTTAGGGACTGTGCTGTGCCTACATGCATAAAACACTCTTGGGTGACCCCACCATTAAAAAAACCATGCCTCTCTCCAGACGATCCATTGAACTACTGCCCCATTTCTAATTCTCAATTTTTGCTTGAAATCCTCGACAGATTTGCTTATACTCAACTACTGACCCTGACCCATCTGAGAAATGTTGACATCTTGAACAAGAGACAATCTGCTTTCGGGAAAAGCACGGTACTGAGTCTGCTCTGCTGGATTTAAAATCCAGGCTCCTTCTCCATATGGATCAAGGCGACCCTAGCGTGCTGATGTTGTTGGACCTTTCAGCCGCATTCGACCTGGTAGACCACTCCATGTTGGTCTCCAGGTTGAGGGAGGTGGCAGGCTTTTCGGTGTCGGCAGCTGCCTGGTTTACCTCTTTTCTGAAAGATCGCCAATGGAGAGTGAGCAGTAACTTGGCAGATGCTAACGCCAAGGAGCTGACTCAGGGAGTCCCACAGGGAGCTTGTCTCTCTCTGATTTTCTATAACATCTTTACGGTGCCCTTCTCGGACTTTCTGGATAGTAACAATATAGAGTTTACCAACTACGCTGATGGCACCCAGTGTATTATCCCAATCATGGGTGTCTGGTTGGATGATGAAACTAAAATCAACAGGATTTATTCCCTCATCCAAAGTTGGATGTGCACCAATGGACTGGCCCTTAACACCAGCAAGACAGAACTCATGCTTGTGGGCACTGATCCTAAAATCCGCAAATTGGAAGATCAATTCTCCCAATTTGTGATTGATGATTGTGCCATAAAGGTTGAGAAAAAAGTCAAGACATTGGGGATTTACCTTGATTGTAATCTCAACATGAAAGCGCAGGTCAGCAGTTTGGTGGCTTCGTCCACATACTATATTAATTTGCTTTCACACGCACGCCCCTTTCTCTGAAAAAGTAGTAGAGAAACATTAGCTAGAGCACTGATTACTTCTAGGATAGACTATTGCAGCAGTCTCCTGATCGGCCTTCCAAACTGCGAAGTGAGTAGACTGCAGGTGGTGCAGAACAACGCTGTCAGGGTTGTTATGGATAAGAAGAGATCAGACCATATTTCCTTGTCGAGAAGGGAGCTTCACTGGCTCCCTATTAAGGAACGTATTCTTTTTCAACCCCTGTCTATCTCTTTTAACTGTTTGAAAAACTCTGGTCCTATCTATCTTAATGAGGAACCTAGGCCTAAAATGAGGAACTATACTCTCAGATCAAATAGTCTTCTCCAGTTAACCGCCCCAATTTGCAGATTATCGCAGACTAAAGTTGGAGCATTCTATTCTGCGGCTCCCATTGTCTGGAATAACCTCCTGCTGAAATTGAGAACCGAAAATTCCAACAGAGTGTTCAGAAAAGGACTGAAGACCTATCTGTTTAACTAATACCATCCTGGTCTGAACGTTTGATTTCTTGCACCTCTTTCATCCCCTTTGGCTTTCACTGTTTTAATTTGTTTTGTGTATTTGTCAGCGCCCTTAAGCCTTAGGGTCAGTGGATCTGCGCTATAGAAATCCTAAATAAAACAAATAAAATAAATAATATGATACACTCATTTTTTTGACCTTTTTGTTACCCTCATTGTTAATACACAATTGAGGGGGATCTGAACTATTTTGCTTTCTGCTTACAGATGGGCACTGATGGAGGATGTATTCCGAACTGCATTGGCCAGATGTATTAGTCTGCTTCCGTGTCACAAGTAAATCATAAACCACTAAGGACCGTTGGGCGTCAAACTTTGGGTCTGTTTGAATGTTTAAACAGTGGATTTTAACACATATGCACGCCATTGAGAACAATGCACTGCTTATCAATGAACTTTGAGAATAAATGAGAAAGAAATCTGGAATCTTTCAAATGTTCAGCCCTAGGTCATGTTCCTCAAGACATAAGAGGAGGAGACCAAGATAAAGAATTGAAAGGGGCAGATTGAACATACATGACAGATTTGGAAATTAAAACTCCCTTTGCTCATACCAGAGATGACAACATATATGTTTTCTTAAGCGAACTGAGTTATAAACAAATACACAGATAATGTAATAGACATTTGTATATATGAATTGCTCCACGTCTCCCACACAATTGAACCTATTGCTATGTAAGAGCATGTGTTGTAGGAGTGCATGTTGTGGGAACGTTTTGTAGGAGCGCGCATCGTAGGAGCGTGTGTTGGAAGTGCACGTGTCGTAGGAGCATGTGTCATAAAAATGTGTGTCATAGGAGCATGTGTAGTAGGACCACATGTTTAGGAGTGTGTGCCATAGATATATACCTCCTATACATATGAAAGCTCACATTAAAGTTAAATCTAACTTTGTTATGCATTTTCAATAGCTATAAGAGGTGTAAATGACTTTTTCAGGAGGTTTAAATTCCGTAATGTACGATCTGTAAAACTCATACTCCTCCTTATGCAGTTTGTGCACATTACTTACATCTGAAAACTGACATAAAAGTCAGCTTTGGCTTTCATGCGAGTTTTCAGGAGAAGTAATGACATAATGTATGAACTGTACAACTCCTACGCCTCTTACTACAGTTCGTATGAAAGATGTACTTTCTTTCTGGGCATGAGCCAACATAGATACATCTTAAAATGTTAATATCGCAAACCTGGGCGAATCGATTTTTTTTCAGTGTACCAATTCCTTATGAAATCAAGGTGCATGCAAAATAATTGGGAACATGTAATAGCACAATTTTAAGGTATTTGGGCAAAAAATATCATTTTTTTCCTATGGGAAAACCGAATGTTAAAAGCTGTTCAAAACGGGATCAAAGTAAACATTTTTTAAACTATGAAACCATTCATCAAAAATTCTGAAAGTTTGCATGCACAGGTGGCTACCTTAAAATGTTGCTGTGGACTGTGATGTTTGATGTTAATATAATATTGATTTTAATGTATTGATAAAGTTTATTATGTTCTTACCCTAACGTTCATATTTCAAATTTGTGTAGACTTTGTGTTTGTTGGTTTAACTCTTTTGTAAATTCATTTTTTCAAATATATGTATATCCGTTGAAATGGTGCTTACTGTGTATAAAGCTATTACATGCCATCTACACAGTACCAAAAGGGCATGCTGGTATTCTGGGGGAACTAGGGCATGTCCTGGTACACATAGAACATGCAATTGGGTTACTCTAAGTTGGACTACTGCTCGGGGCAGGCCTGCCGCCATTCCCCAGACACATTATGCAGGAAGCAGAGTTGTATGTCCTTCCGTGGAGCTACAGTGAGTAGAAAATAGCTAAATTAGATCATACTAAAACTCAAAAAATGCAATGAATATAAACATTTTAAAATGTAATTTTTTTTTCATCGGTCAAATTGTGCTTGTGTGTGTTTAGATGTGTTGTGCAAAAGCATCCATGTAAAAATGAACATGTCTTCATGTTCTGGAAAAACTGAAATTGTAATTCCTATGTGTGGGTATTTTCAGTGTGGAAATAGTGGGACTTAAAATCACAATTTGTTCTAGGAACTTTGTAGACAAAATATAATTTTGCTTTAAGCTTTGTGCAACACTTGATTTTGGACCTTTGGTTGTCGGTTTTGACAGCCCCCAGCAATGTATACAAATTACCATGTACCCCAACATCTGAGGCTAAGATGGCATGCATTTGTTCAGGTAAAATTCCCTGAAGGAACATACTTATTTTGAGCTTTTGGTTCAGGTTGAGTATTTCTTGAGCCCCACGCCACTCCGTTATTAATTTTGCAGACGTTGAACTTTTCTTATCAGGAGTGGACACTTTCCACATTTCTAAATAGTTTATGTAGTTTTCTGTCTGAAAGGAAGTGGCCTGCCATTCGAAGCCCCTACGTTTTTAGCTGACACAGTGTGAGACTGGGCATTGTGCTGTTCTCAGTTGAAACGTTGCCTATCTAAAGGCAGTGTAACATTCTGGCATTACTGAGGTTTTACCCAATATCAACTGTGGGGCTCATGTTCAATGAAATCGTAATTTGACAGCTGGAACCCGTTAAGTTTACACTTGAATTTAAATGGGTCGCCACTGCCAAATGTTGGTCATTTACACTGCGGGGTGCAAATGTAAAGGGCAAAAGGTGGCGCACAATCGTGTATGCCGTCTTTGACCCTTCACATTCTGCATTGGAAAGTGGGTAATGCTGTCTGGCATGCTAGGTAGCATTTACTTTTGATTTTGAGCGCTTCTTGCCATACCCGCCTGGCAAGCAGCGCTCCCAATTACAATTAAACTTTCTCCAACATGCCTGCATGGCGGAGAGCATTTAATTTGTATTTGAGTTTGTGGACACTGCTTACCCTGTGCACATGCGCAGGTCTGAGCTAAGGAAGTATGTGAAAGCCTGGCAGGAATCACTGGCAATTATCAGAAAAACGGAACGGTTCCTCCCTATGCACGTTTACTCGAGTGTGGCTCGGGGGAGAGAAAGAATTGAGCTCAACCCGCTGCGTGCGATTGGAAATGAAAAATTGCAACAATTTTATGGCAATGGCCCTAAACACCCAGAAATTAAAATGTCGTTTGGATTATTTGATAGTCGAAGGTGACGAGTCACCGAGTGTACCAAAAGGCCCAACAGGGCCAGACCCTTCCCCCCAGCACTGCCACCATAAACCGCTGCACGCAGTTGGTCCAGCATGACTGTTGTCACCTGTTCTGAACAACGAGCGGGTCCAAAACCAAACTGAGATGGCCCAAATAGGTCATGTTCCAACTGAAAAAGTCTGCAACTCACCGTCTGGGAGGATGGCTGAAAAGGCAAAGTTAAGCCCAAATGCTTGCCATTTGGGTTCCAGAAATGCACCCTCTAAATCATTCAGGAGGTACTAGAATAATCTATGAGGGAAGACTTGAAAGAGTGATGAGAAGGCAGGCAGGCCCCTACGTTCTAGGGAAATGTCTGCGTACAGAGATTGTCCCATGGCAATTTTCCTTAAAATTGGCAAGTTATTATGCTCCAACAATGTATAAGAGTTTTTGGGGAGAGTGCCTCAGACTACTGTTAACAATGACACATATTTTTAAAGAGGTTAAAAGCTGGAGGAATGGAATCCCATATGAAGTGCTACATAAAGGAATGACGGTATAAATGAAAGGCATGGTATGAGCAATTACGGAATGGCCCTAATTTCGAAGCACTGGACAATCAGTAGGACATGGTTGATGCTTGGGTAGCTGTATGTGTTTAATGTGCTACATGACAAATCACCTGTGCGTATGTGGGAGGAGCTGGGCCCGCCATCACCACCCGCAGCCCTGAGAGGTCATGAAGCTCTGTCACAACCCAAAAAGAATGACACCTCCACAACAAGCCATCCAACCTCACTTTTTGAATAGTTTTAGGCTTACTGCAAGATTAACAACCTTCACCAGGACAAGCAGTTTTGCATCCACTCAAGCATGAAGCCAACCGCCTCTCCATGAGAGAAAAGATCCTGGAAGCTTTTGACAAGAAGGCCCGCGTCGGGCTTGTTGACCTCTTGGCCACGTTCGGCAATCAACTACAACATCCTCATCTTTACTGGCCTTGATGGCTTGGCCCTGAATTATATTAGCAACTACTTGCAAGACTGCTCCTCTCGAACCATACTGCAATTTATCCCGATTGTAGGGGCACCCACATCTTGATTTTCCAAAATAGTGTCACGAAGGATGGCACAGAGTACCACAACATGACACAATACTATCGGCTTTGGTGAGGAAAATGAAGTATAGCCCAACATGTGGGCCCCCAAAATAATCCTCATGTCTATGTCATGTCTCGTGCAAACTAGCATCTGGAAAAAGAAGCTGAAATCTACGATTCCGGTAAGTCACGTGATGGAAACTGCACCAAAGAAAACTGGCGTTCCGCCACAATCTTTGCCACTCACAGAAGATGGAAGCGCTTGTATACCCAGTGTGTAAGCACTACACAAACTGCAAAGTGCAAACAGAGACATAATTGCAAACCGATTCTCAATAAGATGCAGCCGAGACTCAAGACAGATTCCCGCAGTATTACGGCTGGCGTGCACGCAGGCTGCAGTTCTTGGATTCAGCAGCTTTTACTACGGTTCTCTTTGGGTAAAAGGGTCATAATACCCTGCACACTTGTGACATTCTGAAACATTCCATTTAGTCTCTTTAAGTTCTAGTAATCTTGGGAATTGTTTCTTAGCATACTTCGTGATACTAGCATTCTCAAATTTTAGAACATAAATGGATCATAGAGAAATACAGCATCTGTCAGTGATGTCCAGTAAAAACTATTATGCCTCCCCCCAGGGCACTCAGGGCCAATTGCAAACTGTTTGGCTTTTTACACAATTCATTTTAAAAAGTTTGCTCTAAAATGCAGCATTTTAACCCATTATTTAAAAAAAAGTTTGCCTGGGGGGAGAACCCCCACTCCCTCTGAGCCTGCTTTGATTGGTTTGGGCTCCCTCGCTATGCTCGGTCGCTATGGCACATCTGGGGAAAATATTTATGTTCCTCCACTCAGAAAATTCACCAGCTGCCACTGGCCCTGGGATTGTGCTGGGCCGCAGGGTGGGGGAGCCCATGGACTGTGGTGGGAGCAGGGTGCGGCAACGGCACGCAATAGTTCATAGCCATTTGGAATTCACCAGCTGCCACTGGCCCTGGGATTGTGCTGGGCCGAAGGGTGGGGGACCCCATGGACTGTGGTGGGAGCAGGATGGGGGGAGCCATAGGATAGTGGTGGGAGCAGTGTGGGGAGAGCCCAGGGAATTTGGGGGGGAGCAGGGCGGGGAGAGCCTAGGGTCTGTGGTGGGGTTGGGTGGGAAGAGCCCAGGGTCTGGGCTAGGAGTGGGATGAGGTAGTCCTGGGGCTGTGATGGGAGCAGGTGGGGGAGCCCAGGGACTATAATGGGAGCAGGGTGTGGCAACGGCACGCAATAGTTCATAGCCATTTGGACTTCACCAGCTGCCACTGGCCCTGCGATTGTGCTGGGCCGCAGGGTGGGGGAGCCCAGGGACTGTGGTGGGAGCAGGGTGGGGAGAGCCTAGGGTCTGTGGTGGGGTTGGGTGGGAAGAGCCCAGGGTCTGGCTAGGAGTGGGATGAGGTAGTCCTGGGGCTGTGATGGGAGCAGGATGGGGAGCCCAGAGAATGTAATGGGAGCAGGGTGCGGCAACGGCACGCAATAGTTCATAGCCATTTGGACTTACTGTCCATCTGTCATTTTTGAGGAGGCCAGGCCTGCCCACATTTTGCTCAGGCGAGGCCCAGGCCACAGATGTTGGAAGACCACTGGTGTAAGGGCATGCGCATGTGTATCATGACTATTGCTGGCAGGTGATTGTTCTGTAATTGCTTTTCCTCATAGGGTGTAGCCTATGTCTTAGAGTGAGATCCACAAAACAGCTGACCCACAGCTTAAAAAAGCTGGCCTGCCAGTGTGCTTGCCATCTTGGATATCTTTTTGGTTTGAGTCTGTGCATGCATGCTGGCCCGTCTGCAGCAGGGAATGTGGTGAGCATTGCAAGTGCTGCAGGGCTGTGACTATACATTCTGGGGAGGCAGCACCCCATAGCTCGCTAAGCCTGTCTTGGCGAGGGTTTGCACTGCCCTTGGGAGGTCGCAAGGCCCTTAAAGTGTCAGTAGTATTTGTATCTGGCATCTGTCGCCTGTTCAGTGATGGGGGATAAGTGTGGGTGACCAGGGGATCCTCCCTGTGCTGTCCTGAGGCCATCTTCCACTAGCTCGGGAGGTCCCCAAACCCCCTGGCCACCCGACTAAATGTCCCGGAATAAGGCTGGGGACTTTGTACATCCCATAGGTCCACTGGGAGAAGGCGCCTCACAAACAGCTGTCAGCCACAGCTTCCCGCAAGAGAGCCCCACGATGGAGGTGCATTGAAAGCTGACCATTACCAGCCTGACACCATGGCTCTCACGGAGATCTGCCACTGCCAGAGCTGCTTGCTCTAAAACCAACCTTCTACTATACTTACAAACAAAGCATGCATCGAATTCGATGAAAAGGTAACATGCTATTAAAGTGATTAGTTCCAATCACCCTTTCTAAACATTGCTTATACGGCTACAATTTCATGTAGTCTGCAAGAAGGCAAAGGGGCATGCAGGGAATGATGAATAAATCATTCATGGCAAGCCTTAGAATGCACAACAAAAGCAAATGTATTCCACCCCGTGCTTACAAATCAATGTTTATGTTGACAACTGGATCTTATGTTTAGCACTTACTGTGACTGGCATGTGTGGCAGTGCCAGTGTTGTGGCCCTGTCAGGCGTGGGAGAGAGCCCTGTCAAGGGGGAGAGGGTGCCTGAGTGTAGGCAAGCCCTCTCCCCACCCCCCCTCACCCACAGTGACGGTGGCGGCCAGGCAGGAGAAGCAGCACAGCAGCTGTGAGGAATTCGAGCAGCACAACACTGGCCACCTAACGCCGCAGGACGCGGATTACGAATAAGTGATTGGACAGGGTAAGTATCCAATCCTGGGATGGGGTGGGGGATATTAGGAGATGTGTGTGAATGTGTAAGTTAGTTGTGTGTGGACAGGTGGCAGTGAAGGATGTCCGAGAGACCAGAGGAGGCGAGAGCGAGGCGAGAGCGGAAGGAGTGAAGAGGCGAGGGGGTCTGTGGAGTGTTTGTGTAAGAGAGGGGAGAGTGTGAGTAGTAGAGTGCAGTTCAGAAGTAAAAGTAGTTAATGGGATAGTGTTAGTAGCAGAGCGCCAATAGTAGTAGAGGTAGAGAACTAAGCACAACAGTGAATGGGAGAATGGGAGTAGCTATGGGCGTAAAGTGAATCAGAGATTATTTATAACTAGAAGAATAGCAAGAAGTGGGGAAGGAGAATGGGAGGAAGGAGGGAAGAGACGATTATGGAGATGGAGGGATAGCTGGACGTACAAGCAGTAGTAAGAACAGAAGTAGGAAAGGAAGTAAGATCAAAGGGTGGACATGCAAAGGTAGAGTGAGAGGCTGGAGGGAAAGTGACATGGTGGGAGGAGAACAACTTAAAGAGGCCGGGAAAAGGGAAGGGTCAGGTAAGAGAAAGTGTGAAAGAGCGTGACGCGGTGTGAAAGAAGGCACTGCTCCTTATTCCCTGAGACTACTAAGCAGGGATAGGAGAGAGAAAGTTAGAAGATCCATAGGGAGTCAGCTAGGCAACGATTTAGGGAAAACACCAGTAGCCCAGAAAGCAAAAAACAGATGCGGGTTACCGTTCCTAGTGCTACTAACATACACGATAGGGATGTGCGGGTTAGGGAGGCGGGGACAAGGTTGTGGTAGACCAAAGAGAGAGTGCCGGGTCTAGGGCCAAATATCCCAAGCCTCGCTAGACCCACATACCATTGACACAAGAGATACTACTCTCCCATCTGCAAGGAATTTTAATAAACACCCTTGAACTATATATCAGAGTCAGCGTGGTTATTTGTGGCGGGCCACCCCATCACATATTATTCTCAAGGGAGAGTAGGACACCTAGGCCCCAGTATCAGACCTTGCACACCTACCGGTTTTATTGACAGCAAGTGGGAGCTGACAAAGTGCAATGTGGGGATAGACCTAGATGCTTTGGAAAACTCCCAATTACTCATACAAAGGTAGTCTCTCAGCCAATGCAAAGGACAAATACTCCAGAATAGTCCTTTTTTCTGCTTCATTCCAATTACAGTGCATCATTTTAATTATAATTATAGAGTCGGGTGTCCGTATTCATTGTTGCCCTACTGATACATTTCTCCCTCAACTCTATATTTATAACTGGCCTTCTGTTACATTGCTCCCTGGACTCCATAAAAATGACTGCCCTACTTTGACATTGCTGCCTGGACTCTATATTGATGACTGCCCTTCTCGTACATTGTTCCCCGGGCTCTATATAACTGAATGTCCTTCTGTGACATTGCTCCCTGAACCCTCTATTAATGGCAGCCTTACTGTGGCATTGCTCCCTCCACTTATATTAATGACTGTCTTCGGTGGTATTGCTACCTGGACCATATATTAATGGCTGCCCTTAAGTTACATTGCTCTCTGGACACTATTAATGACTGCTCTACTTTTACATTGCTCCCTGGATTCTATATTAGATACAGCCCTCCTGTGACATTGCTACCTGGACTATATATTAATGACTGCCATACTGTGGCATTGCTCCCTAGGCCCTATATTATTGACTGCCCCACTGTGATATTGCTCCATGGACTCTATATTAAAGACTGCCCTACTGTGACATTACTTCATGGACTCTATTTTAATGAATGCCAACTTGTGACATTGCACCCTGGAGCCTATATTAATGAATGCCTTTCTGTTACTTGCTCCCTGGAATATATTAATGACTGCTCTACTGGTACATTGCTTCCTAGACTCTATATTAATGACTGTCCTACTGTGACATTGCTCCCTGGACTCTACATTAATGACATCCCTACCGTGACATTTGTCTCTCAACTCCATATTAATGATTGCCCGTCTGTTAAATAATGTCCTGGAATCTATATTAATTACTGCCCTTCTGTTACATTGCTTCCTGGACTCGATATTAATGACTGCTCAACTTTGAAATTGCTGCCTGGACTCTATATAAATGAATGTCTGTCTGTGACATTGCTTCCTGGACCCTCTATTAATGGCAGCCCTACTGTGACATGGCTCCCTCAATTCTATATTAATTAATGTCCTACTGTGGCATTGCTTCCTGGACTCTATATTAATATGATAGTTTATTCATGTAGCATCTATACACAATGGGGTCATTACAAGGTTGGAGGTAGCCATGGTGCTATTAGCGCCATGGCTACCCCCTTACTGCATACTGGGTCCGAGATCCCTGAATGGGGAATTACCGGGTCATTCCAACCTTGGAGGACCCGCTATTTCCCCATTCAGGGAACCCATTCCCATTCGAGCCCCCATATGGCTCAATAGGAATGGGGAGGGAGCTAACAATGGGCACGTTAATAACAGGCCTGTTGTTAGCTCCCTGGTCCTTTAGCGGCTCCCGCTAAAGGACCTCGTAATGCGGCAGTAAGGGGTTAACAGTGCCGTTACCGCCAACCTCGGATTGAGGCCCCATGTGTTTCAAAGCGCTACAAGGCGGGGAAGGGAGAAAGGGAAAAATACAATGACATTCTTACACAGCCTTGAGACATTAAGAATGGGCAAATAAATCTACCGTACTAGGTCTGATGACATTTCAGATGGTGCAAGAGCATAGAACATAAATGAGGGGAGAAAAGGTGGGGGGAGGAGAGGAACAGACAGTAGACTATTGCACGCCGCCTGACAACATTTCTGAAAGTGTAAGCGCATTGACTAAGGAGGGGGGAAGAGGGAGCAGAGGAGAAGTAGGGAGGGAAAGAGAGAGGTAGAGGTAGTCTAAACAATAGATGGGTTTGGTGAGAGGAGGTAAGGCCGACAAGTTTCAAGTGTCCAGGAGCAGCAAGGAAGAAAGAAGAAAGGGAGGGGTGGCAAGAGGGAGGGAAAGAGGAGTGGGAGGGGGGATTGAGGGGGAGAGACATGCAGGCATTGGAGGGTTAGACAACAAATCCATCGAAAAGAGGGGAGGACAGGTGGAGACATGAAACACTGGGCACAACAATACTAGAATTAGGCATGGGCAGGTAGAGCAGGAAAAACACTGAAGGAAAATAAGAAAACAGAGGGGGACAGTAAACAAATATAACTAGAATATAAGGAGGAGGGAAGTGCTAGGGTGGGGGGGAAACAAGGAGGAAGAGGAGACTACAGATGGCGCATCTAACTTCGAATTTGGCCACGATGGTAAGAACACACATGGCAGCTGGGCACAACAAAGTTCAAATTTGGCCAGGATGGTAAGAACACACATGGCAGCTGGGCGCAACAAAGTTCTAATTTGGCCAGGATGGTAAGAACACACATGGCAGCTGGGCGCGAATTTGGGCAGTGGCTGGGCGCATCTGAGATAGTAGGAGACACATGAAGGGGAGGCCTCAGGGGTGGGACAGACGTAGGCATAAAGGAAGGTAGCCTAAGGTGGTTGAGGGACTGTCCTTGGAGAGAAGAGATGCTCCATTTATCTATGAAATCAGACAGTGTAGGGCAAACCTCAGCCCCAGGCACTCGTGGGTGTAGAGTAGGACCACAGCCCCGGCAGATAATGGACAGGGAACAGACAGGGGCCTTACAGCTCGGGCCTTGGAGGTGGGACGGCATTCGCCTGCCGGCTCGCCCGATTGATCCAGATGAACCTTAAGGCGACCAATCAAGGCGAACAGGCGAGGAAATGGGAAGCCAGCTCAGCTGACCCTAAGCAAAATCGGTCATGTTGGAAGAGGCATTCAGTAAGGGTGGGCATGTGCATCAAATAAACACATTGGCAGCCATGCGGCACAAAAGATGTAAAGCTTGTGATGGCAGATCAACGTTATTCATTTCTTTCCCCAGAAGGGTTAAAAAACAAAAGTCTGTGCACGCACTTGGTGCGCAGATGAAATGACCCCAAAAAGCCCAGAGGGCTTACATTAGGTACACCAGTGGGGAAGGATCGCCGCCTCCAGGCTGGAAACATCCGAAATCAGGGAGGTGAGCAAGTCCTACTGTCCGACCGTGACATTTGTCCCTCAACTCTATATTTATTAATGACTGCCCTATTATTAGATTGCTTCCTTTACTCTTAATAAATGACTACTCTACTGTGACATTGCTCCCCGAACTCTATAGTATTGAATGTCCTTCTGTTACATTGCTCATTGGACCCTCTATTATTTAACTGCCCTACTGTGACATTGTTCCCTCGACTTATATTAATGAATGTCCTATTATGACATTGTTCATTGAACTCTATATTAATGATTGTCCTACTTTGACATTGCTCCCTCGACTCTATATTAATGACTGCCATACTGTGGCACTGCTCCCTGCACTCTATATTAATGTTTGCTCTACTGTAACATTGCTCCCTGGACTCTATATTAATGGCTGCCCTACTTTGACATTGCTCCCAAGATTCTATATTAGTTACAGCCCTCTTGTGACATTGCTCCCTGGACTCTATATTAATGGCTGCCCTATTGTGACATCGCTCCCTGGATTCCATATTAGTTACTGCCCTACTGTGGCATTGCTCCCTGGATTCTAAATTACTGACTGCCCTACTGTGACATTGCTCCATGGACTCTTTATTAATGACTGCCCTACTGTGGCCTTGCTCCCTGGAATCTATATTAATGACTGCCCTACTGTGACATTGCTCCCTGGACTCTTTATTATTGAATGCCCTTCTGTTACATTGCTCATTGACCCTCTATTTTTTAACTGCCCTACTGTGACATTGCTCCATGGACTCTTTATTAATGACTGCCCTACTGTGGCCTTGCTCCATGGACTCTTTATTAATGACTGCCCTACTGTGGCCTTGCTCCCTGGAATCTATATTAATGACTGCCATACTGTGGCACTGCTCCCTGCACTCTATATGAATGTCTGCTCTACTGTAACTTTGCACCCTGAACTCCATATTAAAAACTGCCCTACTGTGACATTGCTCCCTGGACTCTATATTAATGACTGCCCTACTTTGACATTGCTCCGTGGACTCTATAGCAATGACTGCCCTATTGTGACATTGCTCCCTGGATTCTATATTAGTTACTGCCCTCCTGTGACATTGCTCACATGGCTCTACACTAATGAATGCCCTACTGTGCTATCACTCCCTGGATTCTATATAAGTTACTGCCCTCCTGTGATATTGCTCCCTGGATTCTATTTTAGTTACGACCCTCCTATGACATTGCTCCCTGGAGTCTGTTAGTTACTGCCCTCCTACGGTATTGGTCCCTGAACTCTATATTAATGAATGTCCTGTGGTGACGTTGCTCCCTAGATTCAATATAAGTTACTGCCCTTCTATGACATGGCTCCCTGGACTCTATATTAATGACTTCTCTACTGTGACATTGCTCCGTGGACTCTAAATTAAATGAATGTCCTATGGTGACGTTGCTCACTGGATTCAATATGAGTTACTGTCCTCCTGTGACATTTCTCTCTGGATTCTATATTAATGACTTCCCTACTGTGACATTGCTACCTGGATTCTACATTAGTTACTGCCCTCCTATGACATTGCTCCCTTGACTCTATATTAATGACTGGCCTACTTTCACAGTGCTCCCTGGATTTGATAATAGTTACTGCACTCCTGTGGCATTGCTCACTGGTCTTTATATAAATGACTGCCCTACTGTGACATTGCTCCCTGGGTTCTATATTAGATACTGCCCTCCTGTGACATTGCTCCCTTGACTCTATATTGAGTACCCTAATGTGGCATTGCCCCATGGACTCTATATTAATGGCTGTCCTATGGTGACATTGCTCCCTGGATCTATATTAGTTACTGCCCTCCTGTGACATTGCTCTCTGCATACTATATTAGTTACTGCCCTCTAGTCATTCTATATTCGTTATTGCCCTCCTAGGACATTGCTCCCTGGAATCTATATTAATAACTGTCATAATGTGCCATTGCTCTCTGGACTCCATATTAATAACTGCCCTGCTGTGACATTGCTCCCCCGGGACTCTAAATTAATGAATGGCCTACTGTGACATTGCTCACTCAACGTATATTAAGGAATGTCCTACACTGACATTGCTCCATGGACTCTATTTTAATAATTTACCTACTGTGGCATTGCTTCCTGGACTCTGCATCCATGACTGCTCTACTGTGACATTGCTCATTTTATTTCTATTAAGCAATGTCCAACATTAACATTGCTCCCTGGACTTTATATTAATGCATGTGCTACTGTGAAATTGCTCCTTGGATGTTACATTAGTTGCTGCTCTACTGCGGCGTGGCTCCCTGGACTCTAAATTAATGACTACCCTACTGTGACATTGCTCCCTCGACTATTTATTAATGTCTGTCCTATTTTGTCATTGTTGTCTGGACTTTATATTAATGAATGTCCTACTGTGACATCGCTCCCTTGACTTTATATTAATGACTGCCCTACTTTGACTTCGCTCGCCGGAATCTACATTGATGACTGCCCTACTGTGATATTGCTCCCTGGATTCTATATCAGTTACTGACCTCCTGTGACATTGCTCCTTGGATTCTATATTTGTCATTGCCCTCCTTTGACATTGTTCCCTGGATTCTCCATTCTTTACTGCCTCTATATTATATTGTTCCCTGGGCTTTATATTAATCACTTCCCTACAGTGACATTGCTCCCTGGACTTTATATTAATGAATGCCCTACTGTGACATTGCTCCCTCGACTCTATATTAATGAATATCCTACTTTGCAATTGCTCCATTGCTCCCTGGACTGTATATTCCTGACTGCCCTACTGTGACATTGCTCCGACTACTTTGACATTGCTC
Source organism: Ambystoma mexicanum (assembly GCF_040938575.1). Taxonomy (NCBI): domain Eukaryota; kingdom Metazoa; phylum Chordata; class Amphibia; order Caudata; family Ambystomatidae; genus Ambystoma; species Ambystoma mexicanum. The sequence goes on along the minus strand of NC_090924.1, from coordinate 443,709,643 downwards.
CCTGGACACTGTATGAATGACTGGCCTACTGCGACATTGCTCATTCGACATATATTAAGGAATGTCCTACACTGACACTGGCATTGATCCATGGACTCTAAACTAATGCATGTCTACTGTGACATTGCTCCCTGGATTCTATAATAGTTTCTTCCAACCTGTCATTCTATATTAGCCATTGTCCTCCTATGACGTTGCTCTCTGGACTCTATATTAATGACTGACCTACTGTGACGTTGCTACCTGTACTCTGTATTCATGACTGCCCTACTGTGACATTGCTCATTTGACTTATATTAAGCAATGCCCAACATTGACATTGCTCCCTGGACTTTATATTAATGCATGTCCTAATGTGACATTGCTCCTTGGATGCCATATTAGTTACTGCTCTACTGTGGCGTGGCATGCTGGACTCTACATTTGAGGACTGCCTTACTGTTACATTGCTTTCTCGACTCCTTATGAATGTCTGTCCTACTTTTTCATTGTTTTCTGGACTTTATATTAATGAATGTACTACTGTGACATTGCTCCTGCAACTTTATATTAATAACTGCCCCACAGTGACATTGCTCGCTGGAATCTATATTGGTGACTGTCCCACTGTAACATTGCTTCCTGGATTCTATATTATTTACTGCTCTCTTGTGACACTTCTCACAGGATTCTATATTAATGACTGCCCTCCTGTGACATTGCTCCCTGGATTCTACATTAGTGACTGCCCTCCTGTGACATGGCTCCCTGGACTCTATATTAATGACTGGCCTACTGTGACCGTGCTCCCCAGATTCTATATTTGTTACTGTCCTCCGGTGAAATTGTTCATTGGACTCTAAATTAATGACTGCCCTACTGTGGCATTGCTCCCTTTACTCTATATTAATGCCTGTGCTACTAGCCAGTGTTACCTGGACTCTATATTAATGACTGCCCTACTATGACATTGCTCCCTGTATTCTATATTAGTTACTGACCTCCTATGACATTGCTCCCTGGATTCTACATTAGTTACTGCCCTCCTATTACAATGGGCCATGGACTCTATATTAACGACTTCCCTACTGTGATATTGCTCCCTGGATTCTACATTAGTTACTGCCCTCTTGAGACATTGTTCCCTGGACTCTATATTAATGACTACCCTATTGTGACATTGCTACCTGGATTCTATATTCATTACTGCCCTCCTGTGACAATACTTCCTTGACTCTATATTGATGACTTCCCTACTGTGACATTGCTCCCTGGATTTTATATGTTTTACTGTGACATTGCTCCCTTGCTTTGTATTAATGACTGCACTATGTTGACATTGTTCGCTGGACTCTCTATTAATGACAGCCCTACCGTCGCATTGCTCCCTTGACTCTATATTAATGTCTGCCCTACTGTGACATTGCTCATTTGACTTATATTAAGCAATGTCCAACATTGACCGTGCTCCTTGGACTTTATATTTATGCATGTCCTATAGTGACATTGGGCATTTCTCCTTGGATGCTATATTAGTTAATGCTCTACTGTGGCGTAGCTCCCTGGACTGTATATTAATGACTGCTCTACTATGACATTGCTTCCTCGACTCTTTATTAAGGTCTGTCCTACTCTGTCATTGTTTTCTGGACTTTATATTAAGGAATGTCCTACTGTGACATTGCTCCTGCGGCTTTATATTAATAACTGCCCTACTTTGACATTGCTCGCTGGAATCTATATCAATGACTGTCCTACTGTGATATTGCTCCCCGGAGTTTACGTTAGTTACTCCCCTCCTAATATATTGCTCTCTTGACTTTATATTAATTACCTCCCTACTGTGGCATTGCTCCTGTGACTCTATATTAATGACCTCCCTACTGTGATATTGTTCCCGTGATTCTATATTAATGACTGCCCTACTGTGACATTGCTTCCCTTGATTCTATATTAATGACTGCCCTATTGTGACATTGCTCCCTTGAATCTATATTAATGACTGCCCTGCTTTGCCATTGCTTCCTGTACTCTATATTAATGAATGCCCTACACTGTCAATGCTCCATGGACTCTATATTAATGATGGGCCTACTGTGACATTGCTTCTGGGATTGTATATTAGTCACTGCCCTCCTGTGACACTTCTCACCGGACTCTACATTGATGACTGCCCTCCTTTGACATTGCTCCCCGGATTCTACATTGATGACTGCTCTCCTATGACATTGATCCCTGGACTCTATATTAATGAATGTCCAATGGTGATATTACTCCCTGGACTCAATATCAGTTTATGCCCTCCTGTGACATGGCTCCCTGGACTCTATATTAATGACTGGTCTACTGTGACCTTGCTCCCCGGATTCTATATTCGTTACTGTCCTCCGGTGTCATTGTTCCCTGGACTCTATATTAATGACTGCACTACTGTGGCATTGCTCCCTTTACTCTGTATTAATGACTGTGCTACATGCCATTGTTCCCTGGACTATATATTAATGACTGCCCTACTATGACATTGCTCCCTGTATTACATATTAGTTACTGCCCCGAAGTGACATTGCTCACTGGATTCTACATTAGTTACTGCCTTCCTATTACTATGGCCATGGACTCTATATTAACGACTTCCCTACTGTGATATTACTCCCTAGATTTTACATTAGTTACTGCCCTCCTGAGACATTGTTCCCTTGACTCTATATTAATTACTGCCCTAGTGTGACATTGCTACCTGCATTCTATATTAGTTACTGCCCTCCTGTGACATTACTTCCTTGACTCTATATTAGTGACTTCCCTACTGTAACATTCCTCCCTGGATTCTATATGTTTTACTGCCTGCTGTGACATTGCTCCCTTGACTTTGTATTAATGACTGCACTACTTTGACATTGTTCCCTGGACTCTATATTAATCAATGTCCTACTGTGACATGGCTCCCTTCACTCTATATTAATGACTGCCCCACTGTGACATTGCTCCCTACACTCTATATTAATGACAGCCCTACAGTGACATTGCTCCTTGGATTCTATATTCGTTATTGCCCTCGTGTGTCATTGCTCGCTGGACTATATATTAATGACTGCCCTACTGTGACAGTGCTCCCTGTATTCTATGTTATTTACTGCCCTCATGTAACATTGCTCACAGGACTCTATATTAATAACTTGCCTACTGTGACATCAGAATTGCTCTTTTAAATTGTATATTAGTTACTGCCCTCCTATACTATTGCTCCCTGGACTTTATATCAATGACTTCCCTTGTGTGACAATGCACACTGGACTCTATATTAATTACTGTCCTACTGTGACATTGCTCCCGGTATTCTATATTAGTTACTGACCTCCTATGACATTGCTCAATTTACTGCCCTCCTATAACATTGCTCCCCTTGACTCGATATTAATGACTGCCCTACTGTGACAAGTATAAGATAACAAGGCCCCCTAGTCCGTAACACCAGCTGCTCCATGACGTAAAGTACTTTTCATTTGCCCATTGCATCTTAATTAAAGCAGCGCCTTCACGTGTGCAATTTTGCCATTTCCTAAAAGAGAACATATCTCCAGAGCAAGAAGAGAAGCACATTGGCTCCCCATCCATGAGCTCATCACCTTCAAAACTCCATCTATTGCCCATAAATGCCTTTCCAAGACGCCCCCTAATACCTCTCCCCAATAATTACCAAAACTCCCTACTCAAGACCCACCAGGACCCCCTACACTGATCAACTAATCGTGTCAAAAGTAAAGAGATGCAAAGCCAGTGGCTCAAGCTTCCCCGACCTAGCTGCTAAACTCTGGAATTGACCCCACTACCACCCTCCTCCCTGAGGGCAGTAAAATCCTACTGGGTCTTCTGCAAAGTGCTCAAAACCCAGCTCTTCTCCTAACCCATAACTCCCACTGTCCTCTACACTTACCTCCCAGAAAACTAACACTGTTACACTACCTCACTGTATGATAATGTCACTTTGCTAATATGTATCTGTGTTACCCTTGGTATTGTTTTACGAAATCATGATCAGAATCTGTACCTGGAACAGTGTATCAATGCCCACGGGGTGTATGCGCACTATACAAAAGGAATACATAAATAAATAAATAAAGTAGAACACGCTGGACAATGGTATTGTTTACAGTACCTGTGTGTCAGCTCCATAATGTTTCTATTCAGTGTGCATGTTTCTTAGGTGTCAATGCTTTGAGTTGAAGCATCCACCATGCACGATAGTAAATTAATCTCCATCACTAATTTACATTTCCAGATCGACAATAGCAGTGTCTAACCCAGGGCTTTATGGGTAAGCAAATGGCACCTGGGTGATTTCTGGCGAACAATAATACCAGGTCAGCAGAAATTATGAAATGAAAGCATTGGGAATTCCTGATATTGGAAAATCTGCAACACCAGGTACTGGGAAAGCCAATAGTTCTGGCTTTGCAGATGCAGAGTGTAATCTTACCCCATTTAAAAGCCAACACGATGTGCTACTACAAATAGTGTAAGAGTGGCCCTTTTCTATGAAAGGTCTTGGCCCCTGTTAAGGGTTCGTGCTGATTGATTGAACCAGTAATGCTGGGAACATTGTACTTAGCACCCCCATGAATATCTGTGGCAAACGCTGACAAGCAGGCACCTTTATCACAAAGGATCTTTGGGCGGCGCCTACGTCTTGAAAGTAGAGAGCTGAAGTTGCCCAGTGTCATGAAAATGATATGGGCTAAGAGGCCTGAATTTACAGAACATGTTTTTAAAATACTGGTGCAGAATATTTTTGAAGAACAAGAACGTGAGTGAAAGATTGATATTAGGTGATAGAATCGGGCCTAGTTGTTGTTTGAGCTTTGCTGACCCTTAGAACTTTCATAATGGGTAGTTACTTTGCATGTAAATTCTTGCTGTGTTTCAGAATAGAGAACACGTATTCATGCCAATTAAGTAGGTTCATCCTATGTGACCAGGTGCACATATATGCAGACCTCCAGAGATATGTGTGTAACATGCATATGTTTGTATTCTAGAATAGGGTCAACTCTGCCATTGCTCTTTACGCAGTTGAACAAAGAAGTGTCTTATGCCTTTGCTATACACACCTGTGCAGCTGGTGGCACTCGCTGGGGTGCAGTGAAGTGCACCCCTTTGTGCGAGGTAGCTGCAGTGGTGCTGTTGGAGTGGGGTGTGGTGGCTGAAGGGCGTGGCTGCTTAGGCCTCACACACTTCTTTATGTACACACTGAGTGGCAGAATCTCCCCAAAACAACAATATGTGTTCTTTGGTTCATGCCCTCACTGACCCCCTATCCCGCACATGCGCCCACTCTGCTGGACCCTCGGCCGCTTGCCGTGCGGACAGTGTAAGGGGCACTCCAAAATGCGCTCTAGCTGGAGTGTGTCTGTGTATTGCTACTTCCAGTGTCTGGCGGTCTGGGGTGTGTGGAACAGTGGTCGAAGTGTACGAAAAGAAGTAGTGGAGCTATGTTCCCTGCCGGTCAGCCCGCTCTCCACAAACCCCATCACCACACCGCCTCCCACACACAATTCAAACCCCCAAAAACACACACCTGTTATTTAAGGGAATGTTCAGTGCAGTGCGCTGAAGTGCAAGCTTCAACTTCTTCCTACACTTTTAGTTTAAAACGAAACCGTTCCAGAATGGTTTCTTTTTAAAATAAAAGTATAGGAACAGTGAAACTTAAAAATAAAAAAGTATAGGAGCACCGCTCCCGACCGCTCCCAACTCTGGTGTGGAGAAATGTGCACTATTGCAGACCATGCTGCACTTATATCGGTGTATGAGCATGCTTGCCAACATGACCCATTCCAATATTTAGGTGGTTATCCAGTCCTGTTTTTTTCTTTGAACTCTGGGACTTGTAGTCCGATTTTTATAATGGGAAAAGTGGAACTACAAGAATGCAAAGAAAAAAAAACAGGAATGGATAAGCACCTACAGATTGGAATGGGACGTATATATGAGGGAACCCGTCACATGTGCTAGATGAGCTGTAATCTGTGTGTGAGGGAAGACAGTGCCGTGTTTTGTGTGTGAGGGGAGAGGCTTGCACTGCCGATTCTGTGACATGCTCAGGCTCTGACTGGCCTATAGGGCAATATGGCAATTCCCAAACCAAAAATGCAAAATGCTAGTGTGGGCCAGTTTTTTGGGTCAAAGTGGGACACTTTTTTGACCAATGTGGGCCAATGTGGGCCAGTTGAGTTACCATGCGGCTAGTAGTTTTGACCAATGTTGCTGAATACATATATTCTTTAATATGCAAAATGTACATCACATTCTGTCAAAAAACTCCTCCTTGGGTACTATTCAAACAGGCTGTCACAAAAGGAATTAATTGCCATTTGCAACTGTGGCCACTTTTTCATTGGTGCCCGAGACAATTGTGTGCCCCAGTCCGACCCTCGCGTGCTTGGTCTTTTTGTGAGCTAGGCTTGCACTGATGCTGCCGGTGTTATGTTACTGGTGTATCCGCACAGGCTTTTTCAATGCAGTGAACCTTTCGCCACTGCCAACGGCGCTGTATCTGTTAGACATGCGTGAGGGACGCTGGCAGCCGCCATGTTCCCTGCGCTGAATCTGGCAAGCACGCCCTTGACGCTTGCACTGCTGCTGCCTGTGCAGTGCCTGCTGCGTACGCGCAGGAGGCTGGCGCTCTCACCGCCCGTGATACAAGGGCCCTTGTTGCCATTTTAAAACGCTTCTGTGAATTAGGCCCAAGGTGTAATCGCTGGTGGCGCAACACATGATCTCTGAATGTAGTGCAGATTGAATTGCCAATGTTCCCAATCCAGCAGCACACATTAAGGAGTGTACCCCTGCCCCCCTGTCTGCCAAACAGTGCTACACTACTTTACACCACCCATCAAAATTCCACCCCTCTGAAAATATACATAAATGTTTGGAGAGAAATGAATGAAACTTACATGCTAGACCAGAGAACAACAGCAGAGTAGCCCAGAGAAGGTCCATGGTCACCCCTCACACCTATGGCGGAGTCACTGTATCTCTTCAGAGTCTTTGGTGAAGCAATGAGTCCTGGAGAGAAGCGCTTCTGGGCGTTATCTCAGGGGCTTCCTGCTCCTCGGTGACTAAATTGCAGACTATGCAGATCTCCAATCGGTGGAAGTCCTCATCACATCCTGCACAGAGATGGGGATCCACACGCGAACTGCTAAACGCAATGGGCGCAGGATCCGCCTCTGATCACACTCTGGGGGAGGAGATGGAACCCTGGACTCCCTCCATGATGCCTAAACATAGTGCACTACTTCATGTGGCCTGCTTCAGAAATACACTCAGTGGGTCAGAGTTCCTTATGCCACCCACACCTCTTTTCATGTGCTAATCAGGATCCACACCAGTGATAGAAGTGTACCAAAAAAGTAGTATTGTGACTCCTGCTGGGGACAGAGTAGGAAGGAAGGGGGCAAAGTGCAACACATTTTTCAAGGGCTGCAGTCATTCTGGTTGACAGCCAATGGAGGTGAAACAGATTTCAGTTTAGCTGTAACTGATATCCAGTGTTAAAATGGAGAAGTGTGCTTAAACTTCACAAGGTCCAGTTCTGGAATGGTGAAAATAGTTGCATAAACTAGAGGAGCTGTTATCAGTAAAAAAATAAAAGTAGTGGAACACTTCTCCTGACCGTTCCCGCTCCCTTCGACCGCTGATCCACACTCGTGACCCAGGTGGACATGGTGGAGAACAGCCCCTCATATAAAGTCCATCTGGATCCACATGTAGGTCCCACTCTAGCATGATGGTGGACAGCCCCTTGGGTTAAGTCCATCAGGGTCCGTGATCAGACTATGAAGGCGGAGCACGTGAAGCAGTCAGGACTTTTAAAGCTTTGGATGATGGCCTCAGAATGTTGAAACCCCTAGTGAACATGTTCGATATTCTCCTTACCACAAACCATTTGCTCTTCGTAGGTCCGTGGTAAGGAGAATATTGAATATGTCATCATGTTTTACTGTAATTAGACCTGTCACAGGCATCTTTGATTTGCTCCAGTGCAAATCTTTGAGAATCAGGCCCACTGTGTTACCCTGGAGTGGGCTGTGGTCTGCTCTGATCTGAAAGGTATCGGGTCACATATCAAGATTCATAGCTGTAAAGTCACTGCCGCCTCTATAGAGAATGAATGAAGACAGAGGCAGATGTTTCCAGATGTACCAACACTTTAGAGATGGGTGTCCTGTCCTCCCCTCCACATCCTGTGCTTTTTATTCTTTCACTGCCTTTTCAGGCTTTGCGAGGGAGAGGTTTTGCAGAAGTTCTGTGCAATAGGTGCACCTGTGTCCAATACCAGGCGCTCATGAGGTTGTTCTCATGAATGCCTTGAGCGTGCCAAGGCCCCATAGGGTTAACACTCAGGCTCTGTTAGATAGCATGCATGTCATGTGATATGTCCTTCTGACTGCACTATATGATCCCTTTAAGATGTGTTTATGAATAGCTACCAGGTGCTAGGCCCTTCTGGCTCCACCCTCTGTACCCATTAAGCTGTGGTTATAAACATCTTCCACATGCTATGTCCTTCTGGCACCGCTCTCAGACCACGTTGAGCTGTGTTTATGAGTATCCTCTACATGCTTTTGAGGCCTCTCTCAGGTGCACATCTCTAACTATCTGCTGCGGTGGCACCTGCAGTCAATTTAATAAAGGTCAGGAACGTATACCGGGTATAGGCTCTGTAATCTGCCTTGCAGCTAACAGACAACAACACCATCCAAACAATAAAACAGCAGGCAAAAAACAATCCAGGTTCATACTGCTAAAATGACAAGGCCAATGCATTTCTGCTACAAAGTCGATCATCAACTCGAGTACAAAAAGTAACTTGGGCTCCACTGTCTAGGAAGTTCACCTCTCGGCTCACTTGCTATCTTTGTTTGCCTGACTCTCAGCCTTTGTCTTGAGCCTGACTATCCACCCCCTCTGCTTATCCCCCACCTTCTTCTGGCTCTGATGATGTTCTCTCTTGTTTCCTCCTCCCACTCATTCACTTCCTCTTACGTGTCCTCTTTCCTGGTCTTTTCTTCCTTCAGAGAATGTCCTTCCAGCCTTCCGTCTTCTAGCTTCTTCTCTGTGTATAGGTGCATTATAAATACGCAATCAATCAATTGACTGGAGAGCAAACAGCATAGGACAGCTGAAGCGGGGAGAGTAAGAAAGTGAAGGCAAGAATGGAGGATGTGGGGAAAGTAAGAGCAGAATGGGAAAGGCAGAAGGGGGTTCAGAGAGTGGGGCAGACAGGAGAGAATGACGAGAAGAGCAGGAAAGCCTAGTGAGTGGAAAGGAACAATCGAGGTGAGAAGAGCAAGCATGCTAAAGCATATAGGAGGAGGAAAGGTACAGATGTTTTTCCACTGCCTTTGATATGTCAATCATGCCACCCTAATAAATCGGCTCCATCATACCCATGGCATCACAAACCTGGCTCTGGACTGGTTGACCTCCTTCCTCTCTGACCGATCCGCTCAGTTTCAACTGGGCCCTTTTCTCTCCTCCATCTCACTCTCCACATGTGGTGTCCCTCAGGGCTCTATCCTCTCGCCTTGGCTTTTCAACATCTGCCTGGCCCCTCTAGCCCATTTGATGATCTCCACCTTCTCTCCTTACTTCCAGTGTTATGCGGATGACACACAGCTCTCCTTCAAGCTTCCCTCCTCTGCCACCTCCTCTTCCTCTCTCATTTCTGACTGCCTCTCTGCTATTCAGACATGGTGCACTGCTAACGATATCTGCCTTAATGCCAGTAAGACAGAGATCCTTCTCATTGGGACCCCTGCTCCCTCCTTCCCCCCCACACTCTGGCGGACCTTCATGGGCCCTCTCCCCTCACCCTCCTGTCAGGCAACAAACCTTGGTGTCATCTTCGACTCGTCCCTCACCTTCTCTCCTCACATCACGGACCTTGCCAAGAAGGCCCACTTTCAACTGCACCTCCTCTGAGGCATTCTCCCTTTCCTCACCTTCACCCAGAAACTCAATGTCTGCAGAGCTCTGCCTCCCCCCCCTAAGCTGGACTACTGCAACAGCCTCTTCCTCAATCTGCCTAACTCCTCCCTTTGCCCCTAATCCAAAATAGGTCTACAAGACTTATCCTTGGCCTCAAACCCAGGGACTGCATCTCTCCAGCCCTAAAATCTCTCCACTGGCTCCCGGTTGCTGCAAGGATCAAGTTCAAGACCCTTTGTATCATCCACAAACCTTTCTGGGGCCTGGGACCCCACTACATCTACTCTCTCTCCCTAAATACCTTCCTGCTAGAGCCCTTCTGTCTTTTAGCTCAAACTCTCCACAGATCAGATGCTTTTCCAAGCAGAGAGTGGGGTAGTTCTCTCTCCTCCGCAGGTGCCTCCCTCTTGAATGGCCTCCCTGCCCATCTCAGACTTCTCAAGACCTTACTGTTTTCTTCCTCCTTCCCTCTCCCCCTTCCCTGCTAATATCCCTGTCTACCTCTTGACTGGCTGCCTGGTTCCTTCAGATTCTTCAGGGCACCATGCCCTCCTCGTCCAGCCTACCGCTGCACTTGGTCTCCCCTGATCTCCCAACCCCTGAACCTGCACTTGCATCTCTGGGCCCCTCCCCTTGCGCTAGCCTGGCTGGGCCTGCGCCCCTTGAGCCCTTCCAGCCCCCTACCTCACTTTTACCTTCGAAATAATTTTCAAAGTGGCCCCATATTACACATTTTCAGCAAACCCAACCCTTTTCCTATGATCAAATTTGGAAATACCACACAAAAGGGGCCCAAGGTGCAGAGGCCTACCAGGACATCTCCAGAGTTCCCTGTAGGCCAATCCACCCCTGCCCTGCACTCTCTGCATTCCCCTGGCTCTGTCCACCTGGCCTCCCCTGGCACTCATCTTCTCACAGGCCCTTCCGCCCTGACTGGCACTTCACCCCCTACCACCCGCACTTCTTGTTTACTGCACTTGCATGATCTGAATGTCACAAGACCTAGTAGGACCGTTTTTTGTTTCTGTCATCCCTGTTCCACTCCCCGCCTTTTGTCTTGTTGCATCTTGAAACACATTGTGTATAGGCGCATTATAAATACCCAATAAATAAAAATAAATATCGATGAAAAGGGCCCGGGAGAGAAATCTGGGTGAGAAAGCTTTGGAGTGGGGAAGAGGAAACCGAGGAAGACAATGCAAGAGGAACTACCCTCAAAGGGATGAAAAGAGAATATATGAGTGACAAAAAGGGCAGAGGAAAGATAAACAGCAAGAAACAAAGTATATAATGACTACTGTGGCATAAAGAAGGAGAGGTTGCGGAGTGTTGAAAAACGAGAATCACCCAGAGAAGAGAAGAGAAATTAGAAGGGGAACGGAAATGGGCCAGATTATTGCAGGACGTCAAGAAGGAAGACGAAACCGGAGGACGAGGGAAAAGAGAAGCAGTGTCAGAAGCTGAGAAGGGGGGCAGCAAGGTCCTGAAAAGGGAGCACCTGTTCAACCTATGCTGGTGACTGCAGTGGTAGAGCCACTTGCCAGTATTGCGAGACGCAACCCCAAAGCTCACTGGGCCCAGGGAGATGTGGGGAAACATAACTCAAGGATAAAGGAAGTCCAGTACCCACGAGTCCAGCAAGCGGATGGAACCCCTTAAACAAAGGACAGCTTGCTGACTACAGCAGCAACAACTTGACTACAATGATGGCAACAGAACATACCCAAACAATCCACGAAAGAAACGGTGGCTTGTACCAATGGACACAAGCCACCCATTGTGTCAATTGGGCATAGCCACAGGCCATACAAATTGGATTCTTTGCCAGGGGATGGCCTGGCCTGCGGCTATGCCCAATTAACACTTTGCTTTTTTCATATCGGGTTTTGTGGACCCACAGAAAAAAATTTGCTGGCTAGGTTTGGCTGGCTTTGATCTGTTAAGAGCAATGGTAATGATGAAAAAACGGAGATTCTGTGAATCTGGAAATGTAAGACAAAACGAATCGTTTAGATGTGGGTTGAATACATGTTGGCCCAGGCTAGGCTGGAAAAAATACAATACAAAAGCAATGGCTAGCTCAGGGGCAACGCGTTTGTCTTCGAAGAAATACAATGCAGGGCAATACAGGTTCCAATCCCATTCTGGCACTTAGAAACCACTGTAGGTATTAAGCGCGTTATAAATGAACAATTAATAGTTCATATATAATAATGAAGACCTGAGTGTGTTTTAAAAGGTTTTGGGTCGATTTGACAAGTACTAGGGGTGACAAATGCCTGTAATTGGTGTACAGTTGCTGATCTCCCTTATCTTTACTGTTGGTTTACATTGTCCTTGCTGCTTTCTTACCCCTTTTCATCTTCCCTTCTGTTTTATGTTTGCCTGTCTCCATGTAGCACTCCCTGAAAGTAGCCCTCACTTAACAAAATGGTTCTTGAAGGGTTAAGTAAAGTAGCCATGGTGCTGTTGATGACATTGTCATTCTTGAGACTAATTTACGAGCCATTTGCTTTGCTTGGCCATAGTTGCTTCCGTCCTTGAATAGAATTTCTTAGCAAAAAACATCCTGTGGGTCACAATAATGGCCATTTAGAAATGTGTCTAAGGGCCCAGACAATTGGAATGGCTCTCTTACTGGCTTGCACACCCGAGGCCCATATCTGTTGTGCTTGTCTGGAGAAAGTGTCAAATTCAGGTGTCGAAACAGACTTGGGGTTACCTGTGTTTTAGGCTTTCCCCTTGGCGCCCAGGTAGGTGCACCCACACATGTGAGGTACTGTTTTCATCGGGACACCTGTGGGAATGCGGGACGGTAGGTCAAGTGTTGTTGGCAGCGTGTTTCTATGGGTGAGCCGAGTGAAATGTGCGGAAAATGCATTTTTCCCCCACATTTCGGAATTTGCAGGTGTGTCTGGGTAATACATTCTGGGCCGTTTTACGCAAATCATACCTCTGCGGATTCCCACAGGTGTCCTCTTTTCAGAAATGCATGGGGTTCCCTATTCCTTGGTGGCTTGGACACCCGAGGCCCATATTTGTATGTTGTGCTTGTCTGGAGAAAGTGTCAAATTCAGGTGTCGAAACAGAGTAGGGGGTTACCTGTGTTTTAGGCTTTCCCCTTCGTGCCCAGGTATGTGCACTCACACATGTGAGGTAATATTTTCATCGGGACACCTGTGGGAACGCGGGACGGTAGGCCATGTGTTGTTGGCGGTCTGTTTCGATGGGTGCGCCGAGTGAAATGTGCGGAAAAGGAGTTTTTCCGCACATTGGATCCACAGTTAGTTGTCAATTTTGCAGAATCACTAAATCGATTGTGCCATTTTTTGGCCACATTTGGGGTATAAAATGCTGGTCAGATTTTCACCAAACCAAGCAAAGAACAGCGGTGGACCCAGGGATGGGTTTTGTGTACCCTTATACCTCCAACGCCCGTTCATCCAATCCCTCCGTGCCCCCACGACTCCCCCCGCCCTCTTGCTGGATCACGAAAACAATCCAAAAGAATTCTAAGTTTAATGTATGTTTGTGTTGGGGGTTCTGTACTGTTCTTCGAATGAGAACGTTTTAAGAGTCTAAAAAAGTGCTCTTGCGATGCAGAGTCCAACTTGACCATAATTGGATAGCCTTTGTCTTTCAGAGACTCTGGTAATGTTAACACCGTTTCTATCAATTTCCATTAAAGGGCATGATCGAACAAAGATCAGTAAATGAAACCCGAAGAGGCGAGGATAAGCCGTCTCCCAGAAGCATCCATTCAGTTTTTACTTTTTGTTCAGTACTCGGTCTCTGCCTTAAACGCTTTTAGTAGATTTGAAACACCGAAAAGGAAAAGATAACATTTTAACATGCAAGCGCATGATCGTGATAAAAAGAGAACATTTCGGCTCAGCTAATTTGTAAGAGTTTCTCCCTGCCCACGGCCCTGCCTACGCCCCGAGTTGAGACCGGTAACTGCTGCATTGACAGATTAAGGGCAGTGATAGGCGGGAAGGAGGAGGACTAGCTCTGCAAGCTGCCAACTCCGAGTTTGCGGAAATGCCCAGAAGTCTCTAGTGCAGAAGCGTCTGCCTGCTTTGGAGACAGGGTGTGATCCTTTACAGGCACTTGGGAAAATGGGGCGTTGGGTGTATAGTTTGTGTTGGTTTGTTGGTTGTTGCAATCCCAAGTCTTAGAAAGATATACAACCTTTCTGAACTGCTCGTAGGGTGAGAGCCTGGGTTGAACTGGACACCAGAAGGGGCGTGTGACATCACAGGAAGTGATATCACTGTAAGGTGTGCACAAAAAAATCCCAATGAATACGAACTAACTAGGGTGCTGCAACACTAAATTGCAGTAAGGTACCTTGGGCATAGAGTTTGTTTCTCACAACTTTGAAAGGTGCTTCATCACTTCTTCAAAGAATGGAATTCACCATGTAAGAAGGTGCCGAAGCCGTGGACATAGAGCATTTTTGCCACTAACAGCAATGGGGGTGGGAATTGTTAGTTATGCAAGCATCACTTGAGATCTGTGGAATAATCAGGTTCTGTATGGCCAACAAGGGACAGGAGGCCTGTGGCAGGTGTGGCATAGTGCGTTGTCACACAGTAAGCTTAAAGGAGAAAGACATTCCTTTAAACGTATACAAAAGAATACCAGTTACACTGCCTTTAAGCATGTGAAATGGTATCCCAAGGCGAGTATGAGGAAAACTATGGAAAGGTCCCAGAACACACCCAATAAAGAAAATGTGCGGCAAAGTTCCTCCCAGAACCCCTACAAAGTGAAAGGCATGCGCGCCAAACTCCTTTTTATTCAGCGGTCTCATGTACTCACAAGTATGTGTAGCCGTATTTGGTTCCACATCCCCTCACTTCCTGCACACGATGCCAGGGGCTACTGCTATGTAATAAAATTCCCCATGCACTCAGAGATCCCATATACCAAGGAGGTCATCTACTTGCAGCTGCCCTGGTGCCCTGAGGTTGCAGGTGCTGTACCTTCCGAGAGGGACGGTTCAGTGCACTTTAGTACTGTCAGTGGGATGCAGGTCCTTTCATCAGTGGCACAATAGGCACTTTTCTTCGTTGGGAAAATTGCATCTGTCTCAAGAGAAACATATATTTTTCATGTCCCCGAAGGTGGGTGAGGTGGACATTTGCAGAAAATAGATTGTCCAACTATTATTACCCTGCTATGTGTGTGTTATCTCATCTGTGTGCGTTTCGTAACAAGCTTGAAATGCTTGATAGGAAGGCACAGGCGCCACTCTTAAATATCACGAAGGTATGAATGGCGGTGTTTAGGGAACATTTTCTTTTCAGACTGAAGAGTAATGCAAAGCAGGGATGAACATGAACACGCCGTCACTGCCCATCTTCCTTTACCCAGGCACGCGCCTCTGTGCTTGTCAGACTTACAATTTAAACGGTGCAACTGCATCTGCGTGTAGGCAGGCCGGCTTAAAGAGAACTCCTCTGTCATTGTTCATGTGCAGCTCCGGTCCATACATAAAGCAGTCTCAGACAAACAAATATGACTACTGTTTCAAAACACAATAAAACGACGAACAGTGCATGGTACTCCACTGTAGACAGTTGCTTCTTTAAACTACATTTGAAGTCTGTGTTTTTTTTTTTGTTCACACCATCTCACAATGTCATGCATATTAACTACTTACGCAAACCCCTAGCTGAGAGATTGTCTTCAGGGTCCTCCATATACCCCCCTACAGAGTTGGATGTATAGGACGTTCAGGTTGAAGGCACCCGAATAGTCTGACACCCATTAGTGCACACATTTGGGTACACTGGTGATTACTGTGTGGCTCCCCTGGCTGCTGTTGAAGTTTCTCTGCTCCTTCTCTGTGCTGCCCCACGAATGCTCTGAGATGCCTCTACTGTTGTGTGAGTGCCACAGAAGCAACCAACATAACTTAGTAGTAGAACTGAAATATAGGGGCTCCATGTTTCCTGAACTGTAAGATCTTTGCAGAGTCAGAGGAGATCAGAGCAAGAATAACCATCGCATCCTATGGAACCCTGGGTTCGTTCATGACATGCAAGTTAGTGGCAATCAGCAAGAGAACATATGGTATGGTATAGTTTACTGTAACAAAGAAACAGGAAATGTTATCACATCCTGTGTGCATGTTCGTCATTGATTCATTCAGAGGCCTGTGTGGGGAGTGTAGGAAGGAGGCTTTGTGCTTTGATTTTAATTTCCATGTCTTACTATGCCTTTAAATACTTTGTTATACTTTTTATGCATTGTCATCCTGTTTCATGCATTACTCAGACCTTCCAGGATTTTGCGGCATGAAATGGCAAATTTTGCGGCATGAAATGGCAAATTTTGCATCACAAACCTTTATTTATTGCGGCATTTTTGCGGGACATTTTGTATTAACTAGAGGGTGTAAGATTGCCACATTGCAAGGCTACAAGAGAGCCAGGGTATCATTATTATGTATCTTTTGTATTCATTTAATAGGAAGAGTCCCAGATGTTTCTGGCTTGGCAGAACAGTGTTTGATTTGGCTTCATTTCTGGTTTAATGTTCATGCCTATTTAATAGTATTTCAAAAAAGGTAGTAGGCGCTCCTCTCCAGAAAGAACATGGCATGATAACCTGTTCTGAGATGAGAGTTTGCAGCACATGCTTTTTGCTCACTGTACCTTTACAGATGGGAAATGTCCATTTGCATATCAGTCTTTGTCCCGCCCACATGGGCAGTCCAGCACCGAAACTCTATGGCAATTCCTCTCTGAACAAGAGTACCAAAAGCAACCCCATACACATGTTATCATGCCATGTTCATTCTGGAGAGGAGCGCCTGCTACCTTCTTTGAACTATTTAATAATATTAACTAAATTTATCATTATCAATTGTAATGCTGAAAATATTCCCCTTCTATGTTCTCCAATCCCCCAAACACCCACACACCTCTCTCACCAACACACATCTCACCAACTCTCCATCACAACTTACATTCCTTAACCTCTCACTCTGTCATACAAATACTCACGTGCTATGTCACACTGTCAAGTCACAATTTGCACTGCCCAGACCCTGTCACACTCCAAATCATACTCCCAACTCACACCTTACACTCTACAATTCCTCCCGCAATATACAGTCTTTCATTCTTTTGTGCTGCTTCTGCATCTTGCATCCTTTCTCCCATTCTATCACACTCTTCCCTCATCCTTTTTCCCAATCTGCAGCTCACTACCTCTTTCTGACCAACCGCTTCCTCTATGCTTTCTGGCTCACTGACCACACGCTCCATCTACTTTCTGTACCTCTGCTCGCTCTCAGATTTCTGGCCCACCGCATCACTGCTTCCTCTGCTCTGTTGTGCAGCGCTTCCTCCTCTGACCCACTGTTCTCCCTTTGCTTTCTTGCCTATCACTTCACATCTCACCCATCACTCTCCCTCTTTCATAGTGTAACCATTTTTTTATTTTTTTTAAATGTAGATTTTGACCCAGTTCCTCAAATAATGGGGCATTTAAAAAAAAGAACGGAGGATATGCTATTTTTAGACAACCCATTTTTGGAAATGAGCAGGTCGCCTTATTCTCAAAGGTGACCGGCGCATTTCCACAGGCTTGAGCTGTAGCGCAAATTGTGCGCTGGCCAGCTGCCTTGAATGGTGTTCTGGGTTGTTTGACCGAAGTGTAATTATTTGCGGCAGAATTGACCATAGCCAATTTCGCTGCTAATTGATTTGCACTTCAGCCAAACAACCCAAAATGTACCTTTCACCACCACCCCACCCGCTCCCCTACGTAACTGCTTGGTCACTGCCACTTCCCCTGCAACCCTGCGGTGCCAGATCCATCCCTCTAACGCGGGTCGGATCCGACTCCGCAGGGTCCCTTTTTCGTTATTTCCTTTTTTTTGTCCCTGGCTCCAATTTTGAGGAAAAAGTGGAAAACACTTCTGCAACCACTCTAGACAAAAAATACTGAACATGGGGAGCGGGTGACAGCCCCGCAACACATGTTCAGTATTTAGAAAAATTGATCGAATATCAAATTGTAACATTCGATAGATTTTTGTCATCAAAATGGGCAGTACTTTGAATAGAATCACTCTCCCGACAGTGTTCTGCAAGCTCCTAGCGTCTTTCACAGGTAAAGGCCCTCCAGGAGCCTGCCGCTGTAAAATGCGACCCAAAAAATGCATTTTTATCCTGTTTGAGGAACAGAAATGCAAGCAGCACAGCAGCGGTTCATACCTTAAAAGAAATGCATGACATGGTCAGGAAAGACCCTGTCATGCAGTGGCAGCCCCACATCGCGTGCGCATGGGGTTGCCTACAATTTCTGCACATTTAAAAGTGCATCTTGCTTGGAAATGAGGAATGCGCTTTTAAATTGACAGAAACGCCACTTTATTTGATCAAGGAGGTGAAAAAGGCCATCTGAATGGGAGCGCATATAAAATGTGCCCATTCATGTGTCCCTTGTGGATTGGGCTGCACTTTTTTGGTGCGCAAGTGATGAGATGTGTTAGCGCATTTCATTACTTGTGTAAAAAAAAGTTGAGAACCTGTCACCCTGAGTATTATTTTTTTAAAACAGTAATTTTTGCAGATTACTTAAATTAAAAAAAATGTAAAAAAATCTATATATTTTTTTAAACATGCAATTTTTGCACAAAACGGCCGTTTTTGCAGCATTTTGCGCAAAACGGCTGTTTTCGCTGCATTTTGCGGGATCACAAAATCGCTATATACTGGAGGGTCTGATATCAATCTGTGGCATGCTGTTCACTGTTATGCTTGAATGCTGCGTTAATACTTGCCATGCGTTGTTATGCCATATTGGTACCTGTTATCAACAGTCGAAATGGGTGGTAGCATTTGGAAGTGGTGCTCCTCTACTTTTTTTTCAAAGTTTTACTGTTGCTATACTTTTATTTTTTAAAAGAAACAGTTCCGGAATGGTTTCGTTTCAAAATAAAAGTGTGGGGAGAAGTTGAAAACAGACGTGCACTGCACTGAACGTTCCCTTAAATAGCAGGTGTGCTTGTTTGGGGGTTTGGATTGCACATGGGAGGGGGTGTGGCGACAGGGTTTGTGCGCAACGGGGGCAGGTCAGGAGGGAACATAGTTCCACTACTTCTTTCGGACACTTCGACCACTGGGCGCATATTGACAGTTAACATATTGGCATACACTGTGGCCACAGTTTCCTTGCATATGTTCCTTTCATTGGATTCCTGTTAAAACAAGCATTTGCAAAGTCAACTACTTTGGCCCCGGCATAGGCATTATATTCAGCTATTCACTATTGACAACATCAAAATTTCAGTCTCCGAAACAGTAAAAACACTCAGAGTATACCTAGACTCAAACCTATCTATGACTAGGGAAGTGAATGCCATCGCTTCTGCCGCAGCATACCACGTAAAACTACTACATGCAGCCAGACCATTCCTATCCAAGGACAATTGCCTTACCATTGCCTGAGCTATAACAGGGTCAAGGCCCGACTACTGTAACGCCCTTTTTGTGCGGACGTCAGTAAGAAATATGGAGAAGCTATAGATAATCCAAAACAGCCCCCTCAGAGCAGCTATATGCAGCCCTAGAAGGGAACATATATCTGCCACCAGAAAACAGGCTCACTGGCTACCCATCAAAGAGCGCATCCTCTTTGAAACCCCCGCTCTTACCCACAAATGTGTCAACCAAACAGACCCCCTCTACCTGTCCCAAAGAATTCACAGAGCTGCATTGTCTATACCAACTAGAACACCCTACTCTAAAATGCTCACAGTACCCAAAATCAAGCGAGTCAGAGCAGGAGGCACCAGCTTCCCCTGCTTAGCAGCCCTGCAATGAAATGCCCTTCCACCGTCCCTAAAAGCAGGAAAACCTCCCACATAGCTTTCTGTGTATCTGTCAAGATTCTACTCTTCACCTAATCCTGACTAGGTAATATCTGTTTACAATGATATCAATATAGCTGCCTGTATATACATAATGTATGTATTAAGTTTGCTATCTTTGATATCTTTGTACAAAGATATCAACATGCCTGCCTGTAATATATATAATGTATGTATTAAGTTTGGATTGATTCCAAAGGCCATGCACAGGCCTCATGTAACGAGGCTCATCATATGTAACAGCGCCTCGATGCCTAAGGGCTGTCTGCTATCTATACATTTAAATACATAAAAATACGATAAGCATTTTCCAGGCAATGTCATACTATGCCCATGTACTAAGACAATTTACCTGCTAGCTGTTGCCATCTTACAAACAAGCTTTACCCTTGTGGCAGTGCCTGCAAAATGCCTATGTCATGCCTGCACAAATGCTAAAACTGCTGCTTTGCCAATGCGTGTTCACACCCAGTTGTTTTTTTTATTGTTTCTATAAATCCCTGGTATTAAAGATACATCTTTTCTGCAGCAAAGACAGCAGCATCCCCAAAGAGCCAGAGAGGAGGTTTTAAATCCTCTGGTGTCTGTCAACAGGTCAATAGGGCACGTCCCAACATCAATGCACAATTTAAAAAGCTGCCACTGGGAGCACAGACCATTTAAGGAACTGGATTCAGAGAGTCTAATCATGGGAGTTGTATTCCTAAACAGGTTGCAGACAGCATTGTCTAATCATTCAGTGCAAAGCTTCATTCATGGAATGAAGGGATACATTTTAATAACAAAACACAGGCCTCTTAGTCAGGTAAGCAGGAGGGTGGTGTTCATGTAACGAATTACTCTATTTTAATTGCACCTTTTCTTTTGCATAACGTTTTCAATGTTCTTTCCAGGATCTCAAGAGGGCAAAGCATTTTCTACTTTTGAGGAACAAAACAATACTTTAGGCAGTGCTTGCCGTAAAAGGAATTTCTAATCAGGTCACTCTGGAGTCAAGTCTATCGTGCTTATTTCATAATCATCTTTTTTGTTTTGTTTTGTAGTGCAATTTTTTTATCCTAGCTCGAGCTGAGCATCATGGACAAATTAGTCATTAGAAGAGGTTCTGTAGAAGCTACTCACAGTGCATCACAGTTTCCATCAAGTCCTCTGTCCGTACCACTGTCCTTTTGTGCAAAAGAGATGAAAAGGCCTGATCAGCTAAGCAATATTGACCAAGCACAGCATCAATAGTGTGCTAACACGGACCATATTAATGATTTGAATAGGGAAAAGCCATCCCAGCCTTTACTTCAGTCCTATCCAAAAAGTAAATTTGGTACCTGTGAAAGAGCATTCACTTCAGAATGGTACAAAACCCGAAAATGGCTGGAGTATTCTGCAAGCAAGGATGCTTGCCTTTGTTTCCCTTGTCGTGTGTTTACCACTGGGCAGAATCAGTGGCAGATTTAAGGCAAAGGGCCCAATGTGCAGCACTTGACAAAGGGCCCTAGGTGGGCGGGTCATGTCGGCGGAGCTTAGGGTGGGCGGAGTTAATTGTGGTCACAAGTGCACAATGGTGAACTTTTGGGTCAAAAGCTTTTTTTTAAGTTGTCTTTATTACAGTTACTAGTGTTTAGGGATCTGACTAACTGGAAACAGCTGGGTCTCCTCAGCAGGCTTTGCTATTAATGATAATATTGGATGATCAAGCCTGAAACTAATGATGGAAATTAACATGTTTCAAGGATAAGGGCAACAGAAAAAATACTTGCAGCTTATCAAGATCACACAATGTCCTAGAAAGATTTCTCCAAGAAGGCTAGTTGGATCCAATGTTTGATGAATGATGCACATGGGTAGGTGGCAGGGCAAGCCTTAAAAAGAAAAACAAAGAACAATGGGGGCCCTATGAACATGAGCAATGAGAAGACATCACAGGATGTGTCATCACAGGATAATTCCTACAACATGCAAATCCATTTCATGCATCGATCCGGTGTCCTTACCCCACACATGTGAAATATCATTAAACAACATCACAGATGTAATTAAAGAAGTGCACCCAAACTATAGAGTGGTTACAAATTAATAATAAAATCTCCATTCATATATTACACACCACAAAATTCATTTGGTTTACACAGGAAAAGCTGGCATCCAGGATGGGCAAAATAAATGTTGATCACATTATTTTGCTTGACCTGTTTCTATAACAATCTATTTTCCAAGGCATTGCTAGAAAATAATGAATTACCCTTTGGACTCCCAAACCTCGGCAAATACTGATATCAATTATACCTGGGAAGATATGTGGTGAAGTTCTTACATTTCTGCCTGGAACAAAATACTGCTTTCGCTACTTAAAGCATGTAAACCCTGGCAAATCATGCAATCTCAGCATTCCTGTGCTACCAACATTGGGAGCCCATGAAAGCAATTCAGTTTGCAACTTTTGCTATGAAATAAAATCTACTCTCAAGAGTCACTAAACTCTAGCTAATTATAACTATTGGTTATTTAAATAGTGCTTTTGCCAAACGACTATACATAGAACATATTCATATGCAAGCATCACCCAACCAAAGTTGGCACTCAGCCTCAGAAGGATGAAAGGCTATTTTGGCATTACCAATATTAGAGTATTCGACCTGCAGATCACAGACACATCACAGAAGCGAGCGCTCAACCCACTGAGCTACCTTGTTACATATTAATAATATAGTTTGATTCATATAGTGCACAACAAACTCCTCTTTGCTTACACATTAAACCTCTTAATGTTAATACCAATGATGACATAGAGTACTGAAGATCATTGTCACTTTTTGTAATGTTATTTTCTGTGATGTTTCTCATGTCAAGCCATACCATAGGAATTAAGGAGTTTGCATGTATTTTGTTGTACAGGGCCTTCAAAAACTCAGGCAGGCCACAAAGAACAATTTAACAGTCAGTGTCTCAGATTCCTCAGATTCCTAATGTGTTATGCCACTGTGCTGTGCATACGCTAAATGCCTTTTGCCACAAATAATACCATAAGAGGTATGTTTGTATGATGCCAACTGTGTGCGCCACAAACTTATGCAGATGTGCCATTGTCATAGGGCCTAAAGTGGCCTGCAAATTAATTTTTTCATGGGACAGTGCCCCCCCCCCATGTGGTGGAGGGGCAGGAGGAGGATGGTTTACAGCATGGGGCACAAAGGCTGGGAAAGGAAGCTCCCAAAGGCCGGGAACGTATGGTGAAGGAGTGCAGCTTGGACAGAAAAATCCAGCAAATCTGGGAAGGGCCCTAAAGAAGTGGAGTTTTGGGCCCAGCCAAAGTAAACCCCAAGGTCAGGAACAGGGGGTTGGGGGAGCTTCAGAGTGGTACAGGGGAAAAGGGGAGAGGGCCCCAGGGGAATAGATAATGGACCCAGCCCCCGTGAACTAGAAGGGGTGGGGAATGGTGCAGCGGGGGCTAGAAAGGAGAAGAAATGCGAGGAAATCAGGACAGGGCCCCAAGGGATGGGTGTGGGACCGTGCCATTAAACCCCCAGGGCCCAGGTCACAGCACAGGTTCGGTGAAGTGCACAATGGAAGCAGGAATGAAGGGAGAGACAGGGGTAACACTTGGTTTTCTTGGCTGCCTATGTGATCCGACGCTGAAGAAAAAAAACTTCTCTCTTCTTTGCAGTGTCTCCTGGGCCTTCAGCATGCACCCACTTTCAGGAACATTTACAGAGTGCAGACCATGACCATCAGCCCCTGCTAAATATAGGCCCAGCGCTGCCGCGAAAGGGAGTGCCCCGATCTCTTGGCATCTGCAGATGTTGGTGATACCTGCTAAGCTCTTCATCTCAGCTATGGTAGTCCGCATGGGAGTATCATTAGATATCAGAGGGCCTGAGCATCAGCTGTCACCAGCGCCGAAATGTCACTTGTAACAGAGGCAGCCCTAAGAAGTAATTGATGCATTTTTTTACCTCACTTTCAAAGTCTAATCATACACTGACTTGATCGTCTTTATGACGGAAATGCGGGAATGATAACAACGTTTAATTTTGAAAAGGTGCATCAACCCAGCATACTGTAAAATCCAGCCAGGTTTTCAGCATGTCCGTAGTGAATATTTTAAAGAAAAGGTCTGCATGCAAGGAATTTCAATGGAGATTATTTGCATGATTTCGGCCTGTCTGAAAGTGCAACTAGATTCTAGAATTGGGTAAGTCAAAAAGCCCAGCAGTTATGAGTTAACCAATGTAAGTGACATCCTGATACCTCACCTTTATCTTTTGCAAGGTTTTGAACAGTTGCCATCTGGATTGCATGATGGAGCGAGCATGCTCCCCTTCTGGTAGTCTATCAAATGAGTAAAGCACACATATTTACTGGCACTGGAATTAACTGATATGTCAGTGGTAGGTGACCACCCATTACACAGGATCGCATTCCATGTCCGTTTGCCGGCTTCCCGGAAAACTCATGTGAGATTGCACTGCAGAACAGAGGCTGCAATGGGCCCAAGTGGACATGGAGCGCATTAGGAAACCGCACCACTAGCAGGGGAGTTGCTAGGTCTGGAAAAGACCAGGGGCTAAGCTGATGTCAGAACTGTTGGGACTGGGGGCTAGCTAGTCTTTTGGCTGTAGCTCCTGAAATTCTATCCGGGGCTACAACCAAAAGATCAGGGGCTATAGCCCCTTTAGCCCCCCCCTAGCAACGCCTCTCACCACTAGGAAAACATACTTCCATTTAAGTGTTACATGAAACAAGCTCCCTAGAGATGCACCTGCAATAAGGCTTTTGACCTATTGTCCATTCTGACCAACATCTGGGCGCACACAGAGGGCATTGTACAGCTCCTCCTACATCTTTCATGAAAGTCAGCTGCTTTGAATCACGGACAGGGGTGATGTTTAAAGGTTTCTACAGGGCACTGCACAGCAGCTTACCTGGTGCCTACTCTTATTATTACTACTTTGTAAATCTTTATGGAATCCCATGTAAGAATGCCATGCCAGCCAATATTCACATTCAGGCATTGAAAGCATTGCCATCTTTTGACAATGGTGCAAACGATCCTTAGCAAGTGGTGCTAGTTTCATCTGCTCAGCTGGCACATTGCATGTCGAAATATCGAAACTAAAAATAGTTATATCCACAACAATGATAGTCCACATATCAACCTCCCTTCAAACAGATTGAAGCGTCATAGTCTCGACCTTCTGCTTGCACAATGCACTTAATGTGATAATACCGACTTTGTTTGACATGCTTTTTAAACTCCATTTAAAACAACAATCTATGCTACGTGTATGTTTGTTGAGGTGTGTAAATTTCAAACTGTGTTCTTGAATTCAAGTCACATTCCTCCTGCCTCTGCCCTTCCCCAACCATGGCTCAGACCTTTTGACACATTTCTGCAATCAGCAACCTGGGTATGGGGTGGGGCAGGCCAGGGCACAGGGGCCCCGTTGCGAGTGCCTGGCGAGTGTTAAATCAGCTTCTTGGCAGAATGACAAGGACATTGGGCCTCATTACGAGTTTGGAGGTAGCCATGGTGCTATCAGCTATTTGCTATTTGGAGGTAGCCATGGTGCTTTTAGCACCATGGCTGCCTCAAAATCCTTGTCTGGGTAGTCGGAATGTGGACTTACCGGGTCATTCCAACCTTGGAGGACCTGGTGAGTCCACATTCTGAAAACCATTCCCCATTCCCATTTGAGCCCCAATAGGGCTCAATGGGAATGGGGAAGGAGCTAATAACGGGCCCGCAAACAGCGGGCCCGTTATTAGCTCCTTGCGGGCCCGTTATTAGCTCCTTGGTCCCTCAGCGGCTCCCGCTAAGGGCGGCTGGTAAAACCAGCCGGTCTTAGTGAGACCTGCTAAGGGACCTCAGAATGCGGCGGTAGGGGGTTAACGGCACCGGCATCCTTACCGGTGCCATTAACCCCCTACTGCCGTACTCGTAATGAGGCCCATAGTCTTTACTGTAAATGGTTTCTGCAATTGGAAACATGCCTTGCAATTTGGGAAAGGTTTTGCAAAACATGTTTTAAACCAAACACACACCTATGCTGCTCTTGCTTTGGCAGAGAGTGCAAAAAGAATGGAAAAAGGAGACACAATTCCCTTTTATTAAATACAAAAGTAATTGAAAACAATATTATTACTTAAAGAGCATTGGAGAATTGATTCATTTTCTTGTTATTAATATTGGAAAAGTGATTCAGTTTCTTGTTGTTAATGAACTTCCTCTTCATGGTGACACAGAAGATGCGCTGGATTTCTCGGGTGGCTTGTTTTTAAAGCTGTTTCGATACGCTTTGAAAAAAGATAAAAAGCTGGCTGATATTACATAATCTGTTCCCAGAAATGCTAGATATACCTCAAAAGATATTAAAGATTAAGTAATAAATACTTTAACAAGCATGGTTCTCTCTAAAATTAAGCAAAGGTATGACAATTGTGATTCAAAGTTTTTTGTACCAAAAGTGATGTTTCTCATGACAAACGCCACAATGAAAATGTGTCAATTGCAGTACATTTTGTAAGTAAAGCCAAGCCAGAAGAGCATTTGATCGGCCTTTTACAGTTAGAAAAGTTGGATGCAGAACACATTGGCGAACAGATACTAAGCCATCTGACAAAATGTAATTTTAGACCAGAGCACGTTGTAGCTCAGTGCTATGATGGTCAGTGATGAGTGGCTGTAATGGGGCAGTTCAGGCTGCCATACAAAGGCAGTTAAATCGAAGTATACCCTATATTCACTGCTATAATCATCAGCTCCATCTTGTTATGCATGCAATTCAGAGTGAACCAAGTGCTAAACCTTTCTTTGATTTATGTAATCTTTTGCATACTTTCTTTCATTGCCATTACTTAAGCAAACGATATAATGGGCCAGCTCTTAAGAGATTGCTTGAAATCAGATGGACTAGCCATTATGAGGTAATCAAATGTGCAGTTGAAAACATAGATAACATTTCTGATCTTTTCTCAGAAACATATAATAATGACACTGCTTCATCTGAATTGCGTGCTGAGTCACGTGGCATATTGTCTCGCATACGAAGAGAACATGAATATATTATTGGTACATTTTTATTACACTTGCTGTTAATCCTGAAACCAGGCAACTCTGAATTCCAAACAGCGCAAACAAATCTTTCATTTGCTGCAGAGATTGTGCAATCTACACTTGAGTCGCTAAAAAGCATGCACGCTGATCCAATGTTTTATGTTAAATAATGCTCTCATTCTACCGCGGAAATCATTTCAGGTGATGTCGCTCATTTAGACAATGGACCAAAAAGACAAAGAACCCTAAACTGCCGATTTGCAGATACTGTGGTATGTACCACAGTTGGTCAATCTGGAAATGACAATGATTCTTATATTTCAGAACTAATACTAAGGAAACCACTGCTGCACATTCTTGACAGTGCAGTTGCTGAAATTGAAAGCATATTCTCCCAGAAAAACACTGTGCAAATAGTAACCCTCACTGCTATGGTTCCCTCATCATAGCACCTTCTGGATGTCAGTATATGTTCACCTTTCTTTAGACCTAAAACAGGTTCAGCAAATCCGCTTTGGAGGCAGAACTGGCAGTGGCAAAACCATTGCTGCAAAAATAAATCACAGCAGGTTCAAATATTGCTACAATTTGTGAAGTGGTAAATAATTATGCAGACTATATCCGGGACTGCATGAAATATATGCCTCTGCACTGGTCATAGGCATTTCAACTGAATCCTGTGAGAACTCATTTTCTACTAAGTCCCGTGTAGTCAGTCTTTTGGCACTCAGTGCATCATGATCGCAAAGCAATTCTGACCGTATTAGCACACGAGAAAGACATGGCAAAAACATCTTTGCATGGATGACTTTGTAAGGGAGTTTTCAAAGATAAAGAGAACATTACCCCTTTAAAGCAGTTGTCAAATGACTATTCTCATTTGCCAATAATACGGATGACTTTGTAAGGGAGTTTCCAAAGTAAAAGTGAACATTACCCTTTAAATCAGTTGCCAAAGGACTATTCTCATTTGTCAAGAATACCGCTTTTTTGCATGGATGCCTTTGTAAGGGAGTTTTCAAAGTTAAAGAGAAAATTACCCCTTTAGTTTAAACAAGTTATCAAAGGACTATTCTCATTTGTCGAGAATACAGCTTTTTGGAAAATAAATTCAAATGTCTTGCTCATTTTTTCATCTGTTTTATTTTTAAAGTATTTTTGTTTTCAGGGAGTATACCTTGAGTGTGCAACATGAAACAAGTCTAACCCAATTGATCATAAATATGTATGCAGTTTGAATTCTAAAAATGAAATAAAAAATGGAAAGAACACAGATAGGCTGCTGGGTTAAACAAGCAAGAGCAAAACCAACGGTTTGGGCTTTTGGTTAGGTATGTGATAGGCATTTGCTAGGCACTGATATTATGGTGGTACTACCTGGCCATAGGTTTGCAACAGTGTCTGGAAAATGTGATTACCTAGACATTTGATAGCAGTGCTTGACAAATTCCTATTTAATACCTATACATAAGCCTCCTGGGTTTGTCAATGGTTGTTGTTTATTATTACACCATTAGCCATTTACATCTGCAATAAACTCTCAGCAGACTGCTTAAAAATAACTCTAGCAGGCAAAAGTGTGATGTTTTGGCTTGATAGAGTGAGCTCAAAGAGATCTCAGGGGGACGTGTTTTGGGTGGCGGGGGTCAAGTAGCGGGTGCGAATGTCTCTAAGGGTACCTCTCTTAATGAATCCCACCTAATCAGAATGTATCCTTTGTACTTGGAGGGGTATGGGCCGTTTAGCAGCTTGCCTTGCCTGACAGGGACTAGGGCTAGATGGTATGGGCAGTGTTTCAGTGTTTCCTGTTGTACGTGCCTTCTGGAGGGTTTCTGACCAAACAAGTTAGGAAGACTGCCCGGCCAGAGGATGTCATGGCTGGGACTGTTTATAAAGTACTGATCTTCATTAGCTCATGCAGTTTGACTAGCTGGAAAAAAAGAACACCTGTGTAAGACACATATGTTTTTAGTGACTCTGACCAGCCATCTATCATCATTTTCACTCAGTCACACTCCGTTCAGAAAAGTTCTACCTGCATAAACATTACTGTGCTCAATGGATTATAGTACAAAAATAAATGTTTTTATTATATAAGAAAAATTAAACACTCAATAGGACCAAAAGACAGTTTCAAGTCCACTCTTGGTGGGCTATTTTTCACAGAAATGGGTGATGGGGTTAGTAAAAGTGACTCAGAAAACAGCTTAAAACAGAAATGTTACACTTAACAACGAATTCACTTTTCTTATTACACAGACACTGGTCTGGACTTGTCACCTCAATGCCTTTCCTCTGGCCAGCCACAATATTCATACCCTACTACAATATTGTCTTCTGGCCAAGTGACAGTGGCAGACACATGACAATCTAAACTAACTTTCAAAGGTCATGTTTTCCGTCTCAGACCTGCATATCTTTTGACTGAGGGAGAATGATGATAGATGGCTGGTCAGAGTCACGAAAAACATATGTGTCTCCCACAGGTGTTCTTTTTGTTCTAGATTTGTATCCCGTTAGAGGGAGACACTAGTCCGGGCCCCATCTTTTTTTGAGGTTTGGGTAACTGTCCATAGTGTCTGCATGGAAACAGAATCTAACCTGTATATTGTTTGTGCCAGAGGCTTGGAAGGCTATATGATGTAGCTCCTGGGTGGGATAGGCAACTCTCACACGAACTGGAAATTGGGCCCTCCAATAACACCACAGGTCCACCTAGATGATATATTCTGGAGCCGGGCCAAGGGTCAAGGGCCTTGGCCTAACAGGCTCCGTTCAGGTATTTTAATTTCTGTGCAGAGCCCCTGCCAGGCACCCCTTTCACTGGATATGCGGGGATCATGAAAGGGGTGCCTGGCAGGGGGGCGGACACGCAATGAAAAGCTGGGCTTTTTTTGTTGTTGAAAAGCCTGAAGTTCTCATTTGCACGTGACACCTTTTGATTGTGTCATTGAACCCCCTGACCCCCAGACACCCCTTTCATTACAGATGCAGGGAGGTCAGCCACGCGATCACAAGGCAAGGTTTAACTATTCTGTTTAAACACACATGCACACACACTAGTGCAACTAAGGGATTAGTCTGTAAACACAGAGTAAAATTCAAAGAAGAATGCAATTGCCGAGGGAGGTTTAGATAACATGTTGTGAAAAATGTTTGAATGCAGCCGGTGACTGTTGGCAGGACCGGCTGTTTTAGTAAGTTTTAGTCCCTTTGTGTTGGCCCCGAGCCCCCCACTTGACCGCCTGCCTCCCTAACCCACCCTGCTCGCCCTTCCTGGTTTCCCCGTGCTTCCCGCCCCCTCGATCCGCCCACCCCCCTCCCATTGGTCAGAGTGCGTTTTGTCCGAGTCTAACGACACGTTGTGCCCCACCGGCTCCATTAGTCCCTTTGTGTTGGCCCAGAACCCCCCACTTGACCGCCTGCCTCCCTAACCCACCCCGCTCCCTCTTCCTGGTTTCTCTGTGCTTCCTGCCCCTCGATCCGCCCACCCCCCTCCCACTGGCTATCCCTACCAGCCTCTGCCCAGCATCCCCACTCGGCTAAGGACCCTGAGGCAAAGGGGACCCTGAGGCAAAGGATGGCTCCTACAAAAGACGGCTCCAAACCGTATCTGCAGGTATCTGCAGGAGAAGCAGGAAGCCAGCACCCACCAAAAAGTAAGTGTGGCCAGGGTGGGGACTGAAGCAATTACCTCTCACCAGACAACCCTACCACTCAAACCTACAAGCCCTACTGTTGTAAATTCTTCCATCCAGACTGTACCTCCGACAACATCTAGTGCGCTTGATTTGTTCAACTGAGCTAAATCTCACATCTAGATAGTCTGCAAACACCTCACAAATTTAAAGTGCCCAATAACCTCACTGTGCCAAAGATGAATTTAGAAAGTGTGCCTAATAGCATAACTGTGGTATAATTGAACTTAGAATATGTCCCTAACTGTGGTATAAGTGAACTTAGAAAGTGTGAATAATATCATCCTGTGCTACAACCGAATTAAAAAGTGTGCCTAACTGTGGTATAGATAAACTTAGAAAGTGAGAATAATATCTTCCTGTGGTTCAGTTGAACTTAGAAAGTGTGAATAATATCATCCTGTGGTATAGTTGAACTTAGAATGTGTGCCTAACTGTGGTATAACTGAACTTAGAAAGTGTGAATAATATCATTCTGTGGTATAGTGGAACTTGGAATCTGTGAATAATCTCACCCTATTGGTATAATTGAACTTAGAAGGTGTGAATAATGTCATCCTGTGGTTCAGTTGTACTTAGAAAGTGTACATAACAGTGGTATAGGCAAACTTAGAAAGTGTGAATAACATCATCCTGTGGTATAGGTAAACTTATAAAGTGTGATTAATCATCCTGTGGTATAATTGAACTTAGAATGTGTCCCTAACTGTGTCATAGCTGAACTTAGAAAGTGTGAATTATCATCCTGTGGTATAGTTGAACTTGGAATCTGTGAATAATATCCTGTGGTATAGTTGAACTTGGAATCTGTGAATAATATCACCCTGTGGTATAATTGAACTTAGAAGGTGTGAACAATATCATCCTGTGGTATAGTTTAACTTAGAAAGTGTGAATAATCATCCTGTGGTATAGTTGAACTTAGAATGTGTCCATAACTGTGGTATGACTAAACTTAGAAAGTGAATAATCTCACCCAGTGGTATAATTGAACTTAGAAGGTGTGAATAATATCATCCTGTGGTATAGTTGAACTTGGAAAGTGTGAACAAAGCATCCTACGCCAACTATAGCATAATTCAAACTTAGCCACGCCATGAGTCCACCAGGCCCACCATGGTCTGCCGAAAGAGACCCACTCGCGCCCGCCTCCCTTCCCCCTCACCCTACTTCCCTTCCCCCCACTCCCCAAACCTTCCCACCCTCCACCACATTCTCAGCCCACATGCTGTCCACCAAGCCCCTTACCCAACCCCTGCTCCTCCCATCCCCTCCACCCACCCGCCCACTAGCAAACTGCCCGCACCCCTGGCCCCTCCAACTAACGGCCCACCCATCCTCCCAGGCATACCCAGCCCCGCCACCTCCCCCTCCCTCGCATCAACTCCCCTAAACATCCTCCCCCGGCCCCACTCCTTCCCCTCTCTAAAAACTGCACATCTCGCCCTGGCAAGAACAGTAGCTGCATCCCTTTCACCCTCCGACCCCCCTACCCTCTCTCACACTCCAACTGCAGCAAAAACGATGAAAAGAAAACGTACCTGGTCTCCCTCAATCTCTCATTACTCCTCGCCACTCCTGTCTTGACCTACCACCTCATTCTCCGAATCTCGATCACCACCACCCTCCCCCTTCCTCACCCTGCCTTAAACCCCTCTCCCTTGAATTCTCACCAAACAATCCCGGAACTCCTAACCCCCTACACCCTGCCTTTGAATCCCTTGACCCAAATCCAACCAACCTCACCTCACCACAACCACAATCACCGCCTCGACCACCCGTCTACTCTTCCCAGCCACCATCCCCCTCTCTCACCCCCAGTTTCCACTCTCTCCACTCACCCCCTGTAAACACCCCTCCAACCCACTCCCCCACCCCTCCCAACCTCCAGCCCTGCAACCTCCACATCATCCTCCTGTACCGAAGTAAAATCCATTCTTTTTAATGCCCGATCTGTAGCAAGAAACAGACACAGCATCTTTGACCTCCTCACCTCAGACAAACCAGACCTTGTCTTTATCATAGAAACCTGGTTCTCCGACGACTTTGCCCCTATCGCCAATGAAGCCTTCACCCCAGACTACTCCCTCATCCCACTTAACCGAGCCTCTAAAGGAGGAGGAGTAGCAATCGCCTTCAAGTCACACTTCTCCGCCTCAATCATCGACAGTCAGCCAACCATCCCTTCGTGCGAATCGCTTCTCGTCAAACTATCCCTCCCCCCAACGTTCTCCCACAGCTTCCTAATCATCTACACACCTCCTGGCTATGACAGACAATTCTCAAGCAACCTCTGCGATTCGATAGCCACCATCCAATTAAATCATCCAACCCTCACTCTTCTAGGAGACTTCAATATCTGGCTCGACAACCCCACCAACCCTATGACCCACTCTCTGGTCGACTGCCTAGACGCGAGTAACCTCCGTAAACACATAAATGAGCCAACTCACCATAAAGGACATACCCTTGATGCCATCTTCAGCTCCCACGACCAGATACACCTAAACCCCCCCACCGCTATCATCTGGTCAGATCACTTCATTGTCCCTTTCAACATTCGCTCATCCGCCCCCCTCCCTGTACCCGAACCAGAACCTCCAAATCTATGCAACTGCTGGAAGAAATTAAAAATCCTTCCTGACCTAGCTGATGCGCTCTTTCAGTCTCCTCCCTCTACCTCCACACGCAATGTACACTTAACCCATGACGCCTTTGACACATGGCTCAATACCTTGTTAATCCCGCTCACGCCCACTTGCCAATCATCCGCTCGCCATGGCCCTTTCCCAAGATGGTTTACACCAGAACTGAAGACTGCAAAACAACTATAAAAATCTCTCGAACGCAAATGGCGGAAAGATAAAACCACCCTGAGCAGATCCACCCTAGCCCAGCACCATCGCCACTACAAAGCCGAAATCCGGAAAGCAAAAAAAGCCCATTACAACTCTTGAATCCTCAACTGTGAAGACCCCACCAAAGAACTCCACAAAATCATCTCTGAATTCACCAAACCATCATGTACCACCACCCAATCAACCCCTTCTCAATCCCTCTGCAGCGCACTCTCTCTCTCCACTTCTACACCACTGCTCTCCAAAGAACAACTCCCTAATCAACAAACTGGCCCTCTTGCACCCACCGCACAATCCACCCACCCTACCTGCCAACACAACGCCTGCAACTGCAACCCACCATACTTTCGACTCGTTCACACCAATATCAACTGACCAATTTACCAAACTTCTCTCCGCCCGGAATCTATCCGGCTACCCGTTAAACCCCTGCCCAGCCTCAACCTTCAAAGAAATATTTGCATCTACCTGCGCAGGAGAATATACGAGAACCATCATAAACAAGTCCTTCTCCTCAGGAATCTTTCCCGACGCATTCAAAACTGCTCATGTCAAGCCCTTCATAAACAAAAGTTCCTCGACCCCAAAAACTGCCGCTCCATCTCAAACACCAGGTTCCTTGCTAAACTCATCATTCAAACTGTTTACTCCCAACTAAATGCCTTTGTCGAAGCCAACAATCTCCTAGAGCCCGCTTAGTCAGGTTTCAGACCCGACACGAAACCAAAACTACCCTGACCTCAATCTGGGATGACCTTAAAAACACTGCAGATTCTGGGGGATGTGCTGCACTAATCCTTCTTGACCTATCCGCCGCCTTTGACACAATCAACCACTCAGTCCTCCTTGACCGCCTCCACTCCCTAGGAATCTGTGGAAACACTCTCAAGTGGATAGCATCCTTCCGTAACAATCGGAAACCAATAACTGTACTCTCCTCCTTTGTCTCCACCGCCCAACCAGTCAACACCGGAGTTCCACAAGGAGCGTGCCTATCAGCCTTCCTGTTCAACCTCTATATGTCCACCCTCCCACGAATAATCCGCTCGCACAATATCCTATGCTATAACTACGCTGACGACACCCAACTAATCCTAAAACTCCTTAACTCAAAACCCAACTGCCAGCCCGACCTCGCTGCCTGCCTACTTGACATTGATCACTGGATGACTACAAACCACCTCCTTTTAAACCCCACAAAAACTGAAATCATGGTGTGTGGCAACACCGAACTTCTGCAGCACCGACTACTCTGGCCATCATCCATGAGCAACACCCCGACAACCTCAACTTCAGTAAAAAACTTTGGATGCACTCTCGACTCTGACCTAGCCCTCTCGCACCAAGTCAACAACGTCTCTAAGTCCTGCCACTACCACCTCAAAATTCTTAGACACATTTTTCCATACCTCTCCTTTCCCAACAGACTTTCCACGGTCCAATCAATTGTAATGTCAAGACTGGACTATGCTAACACCCTCTACCTCGGAGTCCAAGCATACCACCTGACTAAACTACAAAGAGCACAAAATGCTGCAGCCGAACTACTACTAGGACTTGGCCCAAGAGATCACTCCTCCCCAGCTCTCAAAACTTTCCACTGGCTCCCGGTTGGACGAAGGGTGACCTTCAAAACTTTATGCATCTCTCACCGAGCAATACATAAAACCGGACCTCAATACCTTCAGGAAAAGCTAAAACCCTACCATCCACTGCGCACTCTAAGATCAAGCTCTGCCCGCCTCCTAGTGATACCAAACACCAACTCAGTCAGGTTAGGTGGATCATCATTCTCAGCCTTGGCCCACACTCTGTGGAACTCAGTTCCACCCCACATTCGACTCACCGAAGACCTCATGTCTTTCCGCAAATTACTGAAAACGTGGCTCTTCCCTTAAAAATTGACTCTTAGCACAAACAGAATAAACAACCACAATAAACAGTAACCCAAAGTTGTTGAATCGAAGATAACAATCCAGCATAGAAACCCAATCGAACAAACAGAAAACTAAAACGGCCAAAGTAAATAAAACGGATAAACT
The DNA here is from genome assembly GCF_040938575.1 of Ambystoma mexicanum. Classification (NCBI taxonomy): domain Eukaryota; kingdom Metazoa; phylum Chordata; class Amphibia; order Caudata; family Ambystomatidae; genus Ambystoma; species Ambystoma mexicanum. The sequence goes on along the minus strand of NC_090924.1, from coordinate 443,674,133 downwards.
TAGTAGAACGGATAAACTTAGTAGAACGGATTAAGTGGATGGAACGGATGAAGTGGATGGAACGGATGAAGTGGATGGATCGGATGGGACGGATGAAGTGGATAGGAGTGGATGGAACGGATGAAGTAAACAAAATGAAAAGTAGATCAAACGTGTAGAAAGGATGGAACAGATCGATAAACTGGATAAAATAATTAAATGGATGGAAAGGGTGAACGAATTGAGCGTAGGGAGTAGATTAAACAAAAGGAGTGGACAGAACGAATGCAATAGACAAAACGGACAGACCGGACGGAACAGATTGAGTGAATGGGATGGATAAAGTGAATGAAACGGACCGAACGGGTGGAACAGAGAGCTTGCTGGACTGAATCTACTTGTCAGAACAAACAGATGGAAAAAATGGAACAGACAGAGCGGATGGAGCAAACGAAACAGATGGAACGGAGTGAACATACTGGTTGGAATGAAGAGGACGGATGGTATAGATGGAACAAAAGGAATAAATGGGACGAATGGAAGTTGGAATCAGATGGAGCAAATCGGAACGGAAGAAATGGATGAAGTGGATAGAACGGATGAAATGGATGCAGTGGATGGAACGGATGCATTAAAGAAAAACGGACAGAATGGTTGAAACATGAGAGTGGATAGAACGGATGAGACGGATGGAACGGATGGAAAGGATGGAACAGATGGAGTGGATGGAGTGGATGTGACGAACAAACAGATTGAACAAATGAAAAGGATAAGTATTTTTTTTAATTTTTTATTGTTTTTATATTTATTTTCATTTTCAGCAACTAAGAACATAGTACATACAAATAAATAACAGCTAAATCGCTAACATACCACAAAGTGTATTTTATAAGAAACCTCAATCAAAGAAAAACAATCACATGACTATTAAGATCTATTAACCCTAACACAATTCAGTATAGTCCACAGAATAATTGCAATTAAGGACCCCACATTCACAACCAGAAAAGACCACATAGAACAAAACACAAACACCCACCCCCCACATATTACTTAGACTAGATACAATCCTAATAAATTTCATCGAATTAATCAGTATTCACCCATAAAGATCAATGAAATTTCCCCATTGTTCAACATAACATATTTCTTTGTGATGAGTAGTTTTAACAGAATCAATCGAGTGGATGGAACGGATGCAGTGGATGAAACGGACACAGCAGACTGAACTGATGGAGTGGTTGGAACAGATGGAATGGATGGAACAGATGGAATGGATGGAACAGATGGAATGGATGGAACAGATGGAGTGTATGGAACAGATGGAGTGTATGGAACAGATGGAGTGGATGGAACAGGTGGAGTGGATGGAACTGGTGGAGTGGATGGAACTGGTGGAGTGGACGGAACAGATGGAGTGGATCGAACTGATGGAATGGGTGGAACACACGGAGCTGATCGAATGAATAGGAAGGATGAAATGGATAGAACACATTAACCGGATGGGAAGGATGAAATGGGTCTGCGGAATGGATGGAGTAGACTATGTGGATGATGGGTTGAGTGGATGGAATGATGGAAGAACTAATAGATTAAATGGATGAAACAGACGAAATGGATGAACAGACGAAGTGGAATGAACAGACAGAGTAAATAAAAGGGATGGAATAGATGGTACAGATGGAGTGCTCGATCTGAAACGCCTTACTGATAACCAGATGGATGCAACAGACAAAATGGATGAACCGACGAAATGGAATGAATGGACAGAGTAAATAAAATGGATAGAATAGATGGTACAGATGGAGTGCTCGATCTCAAGCGCCTTACTAATAACCACCATATCACACTACCACGCTTACTCTCTCCTGTACACCAACAGACAACTAGAACACAACAATACTATGACACATTCGGTATAGCTGTTCTCATACTAACATCCGCCACATACTCCTCATCATCCTAATTAAACACAGCCAGCTGAGCACACACCGCTAGCTTAAGCGTCTCCTCAGGTGTCATCCTGCCAGAATGAACACATATCCCTGACCTCCCAACCACCACACCTACCGCTAAGAAGCAGCTATCATGCAACTGCCACACAGGCTGCACACATACCCGGTGCACCCACGCACCTTATGACTCTTTCTCTCTTTACTGACTTGAACTACGGTTCCCGAGGGCATTCAACCTACCAGCGCTTTGAGATCATACCAATGATACATAAGGCGCTATATAAATGCCAAGTAACATATCATAACATAACATGTCATAAGCAACAACTGCAGGAGATGACGCGGTGCAATGGGGAAGGAGATTGGACAAATAACATGCACGTCGTGTCAGTGTTGACACGATGGGTAACACCCACAAGTATAAAAAGCAATCTCAAAATGGTGACCGCTTCGGAGTTATGAGACATGGTTGCATTGGAATTGATTCCGAGACTAAGGAAAGTAAAATTGTCCAATAATATTATAAACCATAGCGTTCTTTAAGCAGGTGTTTGTTGAATAAATGTGTGAGAAGGCTTGATGGATTTAAACTGTGACAATCACGTTATCGCAAAGATTTGAATGTGAGGAGGTGGGGCACGGACCCTAAAGATTTTAAATAACTTTAATCTGATGAACGACCTTTGAGTGAAGTTGTTCAAGTGTTTGAGATCCCTCATTTAAAGGGTTTAGCATATTGCTAACAATTGAATATGTGAGGCTAGGGCATGGAACTTAGAATCCTGGTATTTTTGTAGTTTTTGTAATTTTTGAAATTGATCAATCCATAGAGTAGAAAGGAATAGAATGTAACTTGCCATGACATTGCGAAGACTTGAATGTTTTGGGGGCGGAGTGTGTACCCCAGAAGCTATTTTAGTTTATGCCGAATGTTGCGGAATAACCATGTTTAACTGTTGAAGATGCTTCAATCTAAAGGGCAATAACACATTATAAAGAACTTTACGTGTGGGAGCGGGGCCTGGAACCTAAGAACCCTGTTATGCGATTATGCATATAGAGGAACGCACACAAAAAAGAGACCTAATGTCACTTAATTCTATTATAAAAACAGGGAACTAACCCGGGAATGGTCAAAAACTTAATAAACAATCAACTAGAACTCACGCGTAGCAGAATTGGTGAGTATGTTGCATGAACAATAAAATATGAAGAGTATTGACTTTTTAAAACGCTAAGAGTCAAAGAGATCATTTTCTCTGCTTATTTTTGAAAGCCTGAATAGGCAAATCACACTTGTTCAAGTAAAGAAGTAAAAAAGACTCATCTCAAATGGATACTATAAAGATGTGATTGGTAAATCGAAACTAATCCTACCTTTCACCAACCCTCTAATTTCTAGCTATGACTGAAACATGTTTTTTGTGTATTTGAAAGGGGCCCCTGAGGGACCCTCGGATGTGGAAACAAGGCACAGTCACCACACTTGAATAGATACACCAGACACGAGGTTCCGTTCCAAAAATCTAGGATTTATTGCAAATCAAAGAAGTCCCAGTTGGCCAAATGGTCCCACGCCCCGCGACGTGTGTCTAACAGACCTCGGGGGACGCAAGAGAGAGTGAAACGTACATCAGTTACATATATACAAACCAAGCACCTTACAATCAGCAATGACACAGTATGACACATTTGATGCCGCCCTCAATTCATTTACCTTTGAATTAGAGGCGATGATTGACCAGTATGACAAATATGACACCTTAGACCACCATATTTAGTAACAGTTTGCAATCTTCAATTTTACAGACACCATTCTTTATTTGCAAGAACGCAGCGTTTCTGTTTTTCATGGGCAAGCTGTGCGTAGGAGACTGGCACATATCAGACCCCACTATCTCTTAGTTTCGATTCTCGCTCTAGAGGTCAGCCCGCTCTCCGGGGCCTCACTGGGCTCAGAAAGGGGGGCCGTAAAGAAGATCATAATTCCATCCATACATTGCATCCTCCTCCGACCAAATATTTGGATTAGATTCGGAATCTGATTCAAATTCAGACTCATGTACACTTGTCTCCTCGTTATTATTATCAATATCAATTGCCACAAATTCTTTAATGGTTTCAGATTTGTTACTATGGCGAGTGCTTGATTTAGTAATGGTTTTTCGTTTCATCATTTGTACACACTCTTTGCTTATTTCATTACATATTATGGGGAGACAATGTATGCAACAACAACATGTCATGAATATTCCTAGGATTGATACTAGGATTGCAAATAGCTTCCATCCCCAGGATTGCAACACTTTCCAGAACCAGGAGCTTATATTCAATTCCCAGCCACCTTCAGGGGGGTGGAGATCAGAGCTTAACACATGCAATTTTCTTATTGCCTCAAAAATCATGGGGGAGGAGTCACTTACAAATACGCAACACGCTGATCCCACGATTTTGCAAACACCGCCCCGATCAACTAAGATTATATCAAGCACCATTCTATTTTGCAGTGACAATAATCTAATTCCTTTTTCCTTGAGAGTCATATTATATAATATATCAGTGGTTCCATTTATTGTTTCTTCCAATATCCTAGACAGTCGTCTTATGTTATAAGAGTTTATCGCCTGGCCCCAAAATGGTATGAATGATTTTGCTATGTCCCCTACAATCAACCCGTCTTCAATATTACGGCGAGGTCGTGAGCTGGTCAATTTGGTTATGGCTGATATTTTTAAAAGAAACACCCCAGGAAACAGACATCCCAAATGACATGTGCCTCCCCAGTTCCTAGGTAACCAAGGATATGCTTTTTCTCCACATATGAAATACACAGGATCTCCCACATATATTGGTTCCACTTCTTTATCAAGGAATGCTATATTCCTGCATCTGGTAAATGTTCCTACCTGGAAAGAACCCTTTTTCTTTAAACAGAATGGGACAGAATGAGAGTTATAATTCACTGTATATGAAGGGGGTTCTGCATCCTTATTCCCCTGTGGGTTCATGTGGAACGTGATCACAGAAGTTTTATAAGGTACAGAGAATCTATCCTGTGGCATTATTGCTGGTGTAATTAATCGTCTTTTGTGGAACATGGAGCAACCCACCGGTTTCATAATCACTTCCTTGAATTCATTCATATTTGTTTTATCTAGTTGACCAGTTTCACTTTCGTTCCATTTCCCATAATATAGGGCACTCAGAGAAGCACAACATACAGAAATTAAGGGCAGGGGCTGTACATACCATCCTATTCCCTGACCACCATGCTGCGGCAGGTGGGCACAAACCCAACAATTATTTTTTCTTAGGATTGAGTGTGTCATATTCATTATTAACAGCAATGTGTTGTTCCCATATCCTTCCCTATGTTTCTCTTCCATTGGGACAAGGTATAGGAAATCACATGGACTGGGCTTTTCGTTGTGGAAATGTTCATAATAGGCAAAAGTATTTCAAAAGGGTGCGTTTCTTCTAGGTACCATAATACTGATATGGTCAATATTGGGGCTAATATACTCATTATACACATTATTATGGTAAGACCCAACATACAATTCTTTTTACAATGTCCTTTTTCTGCCTTTCTATATACTACGTTTAATTCTCTATCAGCATTGGTGCAAGAGGGCACATTTGCTGGTTCCGACATTTCTTCTCTTCCCTCTTCTTCTGCTGTGCTCGTCGTGACTATCTCTTGTTCATGTGCTTTCCAGGATGTTGACAGAGTTCAATCAATGTCTACAATCTTTTACGCCAGTTTGCTATCTGCCTGCATTGCTTTTTCATTTGGCAAGGCCTTCGTGCATTTTCACATTGCCCTATAGTTTCAGAGCAGCTGCCTTTGTACCACGTGCGCCCCGCTTGTTCACTCGGGTTACTGACACATGGATTTAGCACAGAGGAGTTGCGTTTCGTGAGCTGTCTAACTTGCACAACTCTTACGCCACCCTCCTCTAGGCCTCCGGTTTCCGAAAATAGGAAACAAAGGCAAGAAATTCACCAAGAGATGAAAATGTGATCACTCCTTCTTTCTGCTCCGCAGGTTGTACCGATTTGCTCCTGGTACCGTGTGATCAACAAATAGTGTGGGTGCACTTCCGGTCTCGAGCTTGGAGTCAGCCTGGGGCACAATGGCAGATGATGATGGGTGCCCGGGCGACAATGCAGGCTGTGGTGCAACAGAAGATGGTGGGCACCACAGAGGTATGCGCTTGATGTCAGCCAGCAGAGATGCAGAATCTGCTGGACAACGTTGAGGCACTCTTTGCTCTTCCATTTTTATGGCAATCTCATCAGGCTTTGTTTCAGGATCAGGCAGTTTCTGTGGCAAGGGACTGGCAATGGCATTTTTCATTTCTGGAACCACTGCTATCTCTTTCTGTTCTTTGTCTCGATCAGTTGATGTTTCGAATGGCGATGGGACTTTCTTGCCGTGCGTGGCATGAATCCACGCCTTGCGTCCATCCACGCGTATCACTGTCTGCGTGGTCAGGAGTATTTGATATGGCCCATGCCACCTGGGTGCCAGTGATGTTTTCCGTTTGTAGTTTCTGACTAATACCCAGGTTCCTGGCTCCAATGCATGTCCTGGGCCAGTATACCTTACTGCTAATGCCTCCTGCACCTGCTGATGAATCAAACACAGTTTTTTTACTAACAAATTACAATAAATGCTGAGTACAGGGTATTCTACCTATCTCATTCTCCTAGGCTGGGGTGCGCACCACACATTCGCCGGTCTCCCCATTATGATTTCATAGGGGGAGAGCCCAGTTCTGGCCTGCACTGACGTTCGCATACACAGTAAAGCTATTGGTAATGCATCTACCCAACTTAGTTTGCTGCCTGCACAGATCTTACTGATTTTGGACTTCAAGATTCCGTTATGCCGTTCAATAAGACCGGTCGAACTCGGATGCCTCGAACAATGGAATCTTTTTTTGATCTGCAATCCTGCACAAATCTGCAGTATCACTGCACCTACAAAGTGCGGACCATTTTCCGACCATATGACACGGGGCAGACCAAAGCGAGAGAAATACTCTTTTAGCATTACTTTCGCTGTGCTCATAGCTGTGCAATCTTTCAGGGGATATGCTTCCACCCATTTGCTGATTGCACATATGAGCACCAAAACATACTTCAGATTTTGGCATCTCTCCATTTCTATGAAGTCAAAGTGAATCACTTCGGATGGCATAGAGGGAGGTCCAAATTTTCCTGTTGGAGTCACCGTTCCCTTTCCCACATTGTGCTGTAGGCATGTAATGCAGTTTTGTACCAGCCTTTCAGCATTCTTTTTTATAAGTGGATTTTCCCAGACTGTGGCTAAATGTTGGACTATTTTCTTCGCACAGATGTGTGTGGGACTATGAGCCATTGTAACCATTGCGTTTGCATACGCATTTGGCAACATCCAATTCCTGCTTTTCTTGTCCACCCAACAACCCTCCAAATCCAGTTCTGCAGAGCCCTTGGCCCATCCCTGTATTTCGTCGTCGGTAGCTTCCGCCTGCATTTCTTTAACAGTCACAATTCCATTTTCTATCATGCAGGGCACTTCCTCCGATTGTACTGTCAACATTTTTGTACTCAAATCAGTGGCAGTCTGTTTCGCAATCTTGTCTGCAAATGCGTTTCCTTCTCCCACTTTACATGTCACTTTTTAATGCGCCTCGCATTTCACTATTGCCAGGTGCTTTGGACACGTAAGTGCAGACAGTAATCGCACAATCAGAGGGCCATGTTGAATTCTAGCCCCATGGGATGTTAAGAAACCTCTCTCGGCCCATTAATCAGCCAAAATTATGAACTACGCCAAAGGCGTACTGGCTATCAGTATAGATATTCACGCTCAAGTACTCTGAAATTTCACAAGCTCTTGTTAAAGCAATTATCTCTGCTGCTTGGGCAGAGTTATAAGGAATTCTTTTACTCTCCACAACGCTTTTTAATGTCGTAACAGCATATGCGGCAGTTGATGTGCCGTCAGTAGTTTAAAACAGGAGCTGTCACAAAACAGTTCCCCTTCTGGTTCTTTTAGTGGTGTGTCACTCAAATCAATTCTCCCTTTTGTTTCTTTCTCAGTAACCATTAGGCAATCATGGGGAGGCAATTCAGTCCCACCACTATTTTCCCCGGGCATTGGCATTAATTCTGCTGGATTCAAAGCGCTACACCTCATAATTTGGATGTGGGGCGCGAACAATACAATTTCATATCTAGTCAATCTACCAGAGGTGAGGTGTTACGTCTGCGTTCTATTGAGTAGAACGTCTATGGCATGTGGCACAATCAAAATTAAGGTGTGCCCCAAAACCATCCCTTCTGTTTGTTTCACTGACGCAGCAGCCGCTGCAATAGCTCGCAAACATCGTGGTAGTGCGTGCGCTACAGGGTCCAGCGCAGAAGAAAAATAGCTGCACGACCTATTTCTTCCACCTTGTTCCTGTGTTAAGACAGACAATGCGCATCCTTCGTTCTCATGCACAAATAGCCTAAAAACCTTTTCATAATTCGGTGTGCCCAAAACTGGAGCAGAACTCAAAATGGTTTTTAGCGAATCAAATGCTTTCTGACATTCTTCATTCCACTGCAAAGGCATCACAGCATCCTTTTTTGTTAATTCCACCATTGGTTTCACAATTAAAGCAAAGTTTATAATCCATTGACGGCAATAAGAAGCCATCCCTATTATCGCTCTCACACCTTTCTGTGTTGTTGGAATAGGCATACCAGAAATACTCTTTATCCTCTCTGGCGTTAATCTTCTCCCTTCCTTTGAAAGTAGGTAACCCAAATAAGCTACTTCTTTCTGACAATACTGGAACTTTAAGCTCGCTTTATGGCCATGCGTAGCTAGATGAGTCAATAATAGAACAGTACCTTCTTTACATATCTCCTCCGTGTCAGCAGCGATTAGTAAATCATCAATGTATTGTATCAACACACAGTTTGCTGGTAATTTTAACATGTCTAGCTGTTCTTTCAATGCTCTACTGTATATACTCAGACTTTCAGTGTAGCCTTGTGGAATGCGTGTAAATGTGAATGATCGTCCTCCTAGAGTGAAAGCAAATAAATACCTGCTTTCTTTGTGTACTGGAATGTTGAAGAAGGCGTTTTGTAAATCAATCACACTAAAGTATTCTGCTGACGCAGGGATCATTGTCAAAATGTAAGTGACATCTGGCACTAACGGGAATTGGGGGTCTACCACTTTGTTCAGTGCACGGAGATCAATTATGAAACGGTACGGTACCTCATTACCCCCTTTCTTGTACACGGGAAGAATGGGACTGTTACATACACTACCTGTAATTTCTTCAATCACACCCAATTTCACCAAATCAGAAACAATGCTTTTCAATCCTTTCTCTCCTTCTGCTGAAATTTTATACTGCGGAATACGTGGTAGCATTATTCCTTCTTTTAATGTAATTTTCCCTGGCTCTATTTTCAAACATCCCACATCATTGTCATTCATGGCCCAAATGCAAGCTGGTACCTTACTCAATTCCTCTGATAAAGGTTCTGTCACAAATTCAGAAGTCGGCATAGTCTGGGGAGAAATAGTCAAAAATACCCCATCTGGTGTACAATGAATAACTGCGCTTAGTTTTTTCAATAGATTCAATCCTAAAAGATTTTCCCCACAATGCTCTGTTAAAAGAAATGGACAATGTTCAGTAAAAGGCCCTATTGTCACTGCTACTGATTTGGACTCGGGGTTTATTACTGGGGTACCTGCGAACCCTACTGAAATATTCTGTCGCCCTGACAGAGGTATGTCTGGAACCAAGTGATGATCTATCGAGCACTTTTGTGCTCCCGTGTCTATGAGGAATCTATGCTCTTCATTCCCGATTTTCATCTCTACATAGGGTCCTTTCTGATTCACGTGAATTGACACTGGTTCCGACCCCTGTCCTGGGCTGTCCTATTGGGGTAACAACACTTCATCCGATGTGTAGTCTCCACTGTTATTATAATATGCACCTGCCTGGTTATCAAAAATGTTCCCCCCTCTCCCTCTACTTCCCGTTTGTACACCCTGCTGATTTTGATTTTGAGTAGTTTGATTCGGAGCCTGGCCTTGATTCTGTGCACCATTCCCATAATTATGTTGGTGCTGCTGCATATGATTTCTGTTGTGACCATTTGTTCCCATGTGCCCTCTGTGAGGCCTTCTCTGACTATATCCGCCTCTATTTTGCAAATGCGGACATTGTGCCCGCCATTGTCCTTCCTCTCTGCAGTATGCACATTGGTTTAATCCCAAAGGCCCTCCATGCATATTCGAATTTCCCCTACTCTATGCATTTCCCCTTCCCCTGTTGTGTCCTGCTACCTGCAGGAGTACCACTCCTACTATCGTCCGCAGTGCTTCTATTCCTATTTGCAAAGGATACTCATTACATATCTCATTTATCTCTCCTACCGAAGTCCTAGGGCTTGACATTCATCTCATTGTTTCCCGCACACACACCTGCAATCTTTGTCTATCACCTATCTGTCCCGTGGAGGCAAAGATTTCTGCTTATACAGTCCTGACGCTTTCTTCCTGCCTCTCTCAATATTCTTTCTCCTATTTCCCGGTGTCGGTGTGGTGAGTACTTCAGAATACTCTTTATTCAATTAATTCTTTATTTCAAACAATCGCTTCACATGCTCTTCTATTTCCTCATCTCTCCCTCTACAACGGGCTAATGCATTCAAATCCAACAATCATTGCAGTGGTAACTTCCCAATTAACTTTTTCCATTGTACCAACAAATATTCCCCCATGCATTCCAACAATACCTGTCTTTCGTTGTTCCTTCTGAAGTCATATAGGGACGCTAGCGTGGATACCCCATCATTATCATCTATATACATTTCCGCCTCTTCTTGCAGCTCACGCTTTCTCTCCTTACTAATCGCGCTGCGAGTTACTCTCGTACATTCATTCTGCTCAGTTCCACTCATGGGAGGGGCGGTCGGAACAGTGGCACCCTCTTGATCGGGAGGTGCGGAGGGGGCAGTGAGAGTGGGATCCGTCTGCTGGGGCTGTGGTAATTGCGAAACACTCGGGGCTGGCTGGCTAGTGAGCAGTGCAGTGTCTGATGCAACCTGTGGCTGTGCTGGCGTTGGGAGGGGCTGAGCAACGGGAGGGGGTTGAGTGGCAGCTACTGACGTAGTCTTTTTAGTTTCACTCCTCGGGCCCTGTTTTGTTTCAGTTAAGATTCTGTTTATTAATTCATCCGATGAGTGTAGCTCTCTTTGTGGATATATTTTTTCTATGTTTAATTAATCGCGCCATCTTGTCTTTCTCAAGCTCTTGCTCCACTCCTACTCCTCCTTCTCCTCAGTTCTCTCTGACTTTGACTTATGCCGGCGCGCATGTTTCTCTCTACTTCTAAATCGGAGCATTGCTTCCCTCCTCCAGTCCCTAAGGATATCAGGTGCCCTAGGGCGTGCTCTCTTACCTATCAACACCTTTTCCATATTATCTATACATTCCATCTCAAAACTCCCATCCCTCGGCCACTGAAGATTTTCCTGTTTTCTGGTTTGCTTATGCCAAGTTTCACAAAACATTATCGCTCCCATACCATATTTTATGTACATATCATAAGCCGGCGTTCCTCCCGGTGGTGCTTCCTGGCCAGTTTCCAAAGATTTTGGCCGCAGCGGAAAACTCCGGCTAAGGTGGACAATACCCCAGGCATGTTTTAACCTTACCCTTGGCTAATCAAACTTACTCTGGGTGTTTGATTTTGCAAAATCAACTCTCAACCAATATCAGGATCACTTACGAATCGGGGCACGACTCACCTGATTAGTCAATTTGCATTTTCAAGACACAATTCGTATACTGACGCAACCAATGATGTCGTGTCTGTGTATCTCGGCTCTGCCCCCTTTTCGGGACCCTCGCCTCCTTGTTTGCTGGCCAAGGACGTTGATCAGGGATCAGCGGTGTGCAGATCTGCAAAGGAGTCTCTCATCGCTTTCGCAGGGGCGCCTCGAACACCTCTTGATCCCGGCTCGATCGCTCCCATCCTCGCCGTTCTTACCGTCTTGCTTATTCTGCAATGTACATGATGGAACAAGTGGGGGAGGGTCCCTATTCGGGCGCCATCTTGAAAGGGGCCCCTGAGGGACCCTCAGATGTGGAAACAAGGCACAGTCACCACACCCGAATAGATATGCCAGACACGAGGTTCCATTCCCAAAATCTAGGGGTTGTTGCAATACAAAGAAGTCCCAGTTGGCCAAATGGTCCCACGCCCCGTGACGTGTGTCTAACAGACCTCGGGGGACGCAAGAGAGAGTGAAACGTACATCAGTTACATATATACAAACCGAGCACCTTACAATCAGCAATGACACAGTATGACACATTTGATGCCGCCCTCAATTCATTTCCCTTTGAATTACAGGTGATGATTGACCAGTATGACAAATATGACACCTTAGACCACCATATTTAGTAACGGTTTGCAATTTTCCATTTTACAGACACCATTCTTTATTTGAGAGAACACAGCGTTTCTGTTTTTCATGGGCAAGCTGCACGTAGGAGACTGGCACATACCAGACCTCACTATCTCTTAGTTTCGATTCTCGCTCTAGAGATCAGCCCGCTCCGGGGCCTCACTGGGCTCAGAAAGGGGGGCCGTAAAGAAGATCATAATTCAACTCTTTAAATGCTAGTTTCGTACATTGCTATTCTTTCAGGAGACTGTCTGGCATTCGTATACTGATTAAATGCCTTGCTCCCTGTCTTCAAGGATATGTGAGGGAGGGAATCGGGCATTTCTATCTGGCTCTCCAGTGTAATGTTTCAACATGTTTCTTAGCCTTGGACCATTGAAGAAAAATAATATCTACAGCAAAGCAGTTTTACATGAGGCAAAGTGGCAACGTTAGAGAGAGCAGAGAGAGAAAACAAAATTGCGATTCTGGTCATCTTAAAATGGCCTCACTCTAGTTGAACTAGTTGAACTAATAGCTACGTAATAACTAATGAATATATATTCTTAACACTGTAAATGAGGCGGTTGGTCTTCGGCCAACCAATTATCATTCATTTCCGGGCCCTCAAGGGGTGTTTGGTTTTTCTGGACTGACATATTGATGTATAGCTATAATTATAAATGATCATTCAAGGATAAAATCCGGTTTTGAGAAAGGCCCATACGCCGAAACGTGTCATTAATAAGGACATCCTATTGACTATTGAAAAACATTGAGAAATGTGCAATTTATTTGCATACTATAAATACGTTTAATTTGGAAAATAAAGTGTTGATTTAAAGGATGAGTGCGCTCAAAAGTCTTATTCGGCAGGTTGCGTTAAGCAAACTGGGATCGATCAAAAAAAGATTTCCTATTTATCTTACTTTAGTTTTCCCCACTTTTACACATGTGAAAACAACCTGTTGGGCACGGCCATCTTGTGATAATCTTATCCGTGGATCGATCGCCCTATGTTCAAGTGCTTTTGCGGCAATAAATCAAAACACCCACCCCTAGAGCTGACATCACTTGTCCGAAAGATCGGCTCCACCTTTTTTCATAACATTTGTGGCCAGCGTAGTCCAACGTGCCACGTCATCACCCACACCCGCAGAAACAGGAAGAAAAACACAATATAAACACAGATATCCTCACACAGAGCGTACCTTCTCTGCCTTGCCGTGAAATGAATAACAATTGCATATAGAATATTTCAATAATACATCAATAGTGCTCAATGTAACAAGTGCTTTTATTTTTCAAATAACATTCACAAGAAATTATAATCTCCTGGAAACAAACTATTTTTTTATCACCCAGATAAATTAGAGCTAACAACCATCGCATGACTCTCAATCTAGGCATATTACGGTGTTCTGAGTCCTTGTCTTTCCATATTGTACAACCTCAAAACAATTCAATGACCCGCTTGGTGCTCCGTGTGGGAGAATATTTTTCTTTTTAGCACTTTCAATCCCAACGCTCTTGCTTCTCCACGTTGTTATGGCAGGAATGCTGACAGGTTGCTCCTTGTTGCCGGAAACGCCAATGGACATATCGGCCATGTCGATCGTCCCACATAAAGATGATCATAAAAATACTGCTTATGGTAATCCTCCGGTGTTGATTGAAGAAGCCATCAGCTGCCATCCGGAAGCTATGGCACAGGCAGTACGGTACAAAGTATCTGCGAACAAAACACAATAAAATACATTTCAGTAGCCGTTCAGTGATATAATATAACAAGTTACTGTATAACTCATAACTGTTTCAATCCTAAACATAAGCGCAAAACAACCAATTTTGAACACACACATGAAAACATGGTGTACTTCTTGAGACCATAAATTGTCTACAAGTTCAGCGCTCTGAAGTAGGTATAGCTCCCAATGGGGTGAGAACCACATGGAGGAAACGAAGAACAAACATAGCAAATATTTAGGTTGAACCACGGACAGATGTCATTATAAAGAAGCTGGCAAGATTACTGGTGGAAAAGTGATCACAGTGCACACGGACAACGTTTACCCCACCGCCTGCTGCACCGACTTTATGAAGCTCAACGATACACGGCAGAACTAAGGGGTTTAGATATCACTACCCTGCATACGGGTAGTGTTTGTTTAATTAGTTATTATGCATACAGCACCCTACTCGTTTTTAATCCCAATAATAATTTTAGGTCAATTTGAATTTACATTATTTCCTTTAATTCCATGGTGAGTTTCTGTCTATGAGCAACTGCTCTGTACGATGTATCACACATGTTCACAATAACTTGCGTTATGTCCGCTAACAATATATTGAAAGTTATCTTTTTTTTTTTCTATTCCCCACATTGTATGTTCTTCGAGCAATTGCTTCCTAGCGTCAAAGGCCAAATTACAATAAGGCAGTTGTCTTGTTGAAAGGCAGAGATGTTTAGCTTTCGATTCATTCCAGAAAAGAATGCGGGAAAGGAAATAATTGAAAACGGCAATGATGTGGTACAGTGTTTTAGAACAGGAATGCCAGTTTGAAACATCCATGTAATGATATGGTACGCCACGTTAACGTGTCAACATTCACAAATCGTGTGTGTTGCTGCAACGCACGTGTGTATATCAGCCCTCAAAGGAAATTCCATATAAATCCAACCTCACCCTCCTCCACAACTGTTTCGTGCCACCAAGCACATTCCCTGTTTATGTAGTAGTGGGCAATTGGACTTTGTATCTTTGGAGAGTTACATAGACCGGTTACATGGAGAGATGATCCCAGTTTACACATGCTATAATCTATAAACAGATGTGCAAAAGACCAATTGTAGCCTTCCATCGCCTATGTAATACTGTTATGTACAATGTCTTACCAATCAAGGGTGCGTGTTCAGACACTGTCTGTGATGTCATTACTGGTGCTGTGGCCTTCCAAAAGGCACCTGGGTCAGCCATCTCTGTAACCATCATGTGGGATAGGTGGCATATGATATGATATGGCATTTATAATGCACCAATACACAAGTGTTTCAAGGGGCGACGAGGCAAGGGAGGGGAACAGAGGGATGACAGACAACGATCTTACTAGGCCAGGTGACATTGAGATTGTGCAAGTGCAGGGGAGAGGGGAGGGGAAAAGTGTGAGGGGAAAGTGGGAGGGGAAGTGCAGTACATAGGATAAGCAGAAAATAAATAAAAACAATAAAGAAGTGTGGCCAGCTGGTGGCAGGGGTAAGTGCAGACATCAGGTGTCAAGTGCTGGTAGGGGGCTGTAGGGATACAGGAACATCCCCAGAGGGCATAGGTTGGGGGGCAGTGCAGGTGTGCAAATGGCGGGGATGGGACCTCAACTCAAGAACAGAGGGTAGCCAGGTTTCCAGTGCAATTTCGGTTTCCGCCAGGGGTTCAGCAGGGGAAGTGATGGGAGAAAGCAGAAGCAAAGAGGAAGGTCTTGCGGTGCGTCCAGAACCGGAGATGGTTCTCCTCAATTTTCAGAGAGGCATGGAGGCTGTTCCAGAGGGATGACCCAGCCGAAGAAAGAGATCTATCACCAACTCGTTGCTTGGAGAAGCGACTGACCCTGAGCGAGTTGGAGGCGGATGAGTGAAGAGCTTGAGAAGGAAGATATTTAGGAAGAGAGATTTCATTCCTGGAGAGATACGATCCCTGGGCTTGAGGCCAAGGACAAGTCTCACAGTCCTGTTTTGGATGAGTTGCAAAGGGCGGAGAGTAGAAGCAGGGAGATTTAGAAAGAGGCTGTTGCAGTAGTCCAGCCTAGAGAGAACCTGAGCTCTGGAGACAGTGAGGTTCTGGGGGAAGGAGAGGAAAGTAAGAATACCTCTGAGGAGGTGCAGCTGGTACTGTGATTTCTTAGAGATGTCAGAGATGTGAGGAGAGAAGGTGAGTGTGGGGTCGAAGATGACCACAAGGTTTTTAGGCTCACAGGTGGGAGCAGGAAGAGAGGCCAGCCAGAGAGAAACAGGAAATCAGGGAGCGGGTGTGCCGATGAGGAGAATCTCAGTCTTACTGGCATTAAGGCAGAGATCATTGGCGGCACACCACTCCTGGATAGCAGACAGACAGTCAGAGATGAAAGAAGGAGCAGAGGTGGCCGAAGGGAGCCTGAAAATGAGCAGAGTGTCATCCGCATAGCACTGAAAGTAAGGGCAGAGAGTGGCGATGAGCTGGGCAAGAAGTGCCAGGTATTGGTTGAACAGCCAGGGAGAGAGGTGAGATCCCTGAGCAGTGTCTCAACTTGTTCGTAAAAATTGCAGTAGCTGGTGAAAGTGCATGATCGTGCCGCTTAATGAAAAAGTGGTTATTATTGGGATGTCTGTGTCAAGTCAGGAAGGGGCATGAGGTGATGAAGAATTTGTTCCCACAATTCGAGTAGGGTGTGCCCTTGGCATCAGATCAGTTTTCAGAAGGGTGAGAATACCTGGGTAGCACAGGATAATACAGACAACATCTAATGTCTCTGACTGTCTGCTATCCTGGAGCGGTGCGCCTCCAATGATTTCACCTTCACCCAGATGCTCACTGTGTCAGCACTGGTTCTGTCTATGCCTTTGCAAGGGCACCAAAGTTTACTTTGTATTGACAAACTCTTGTTTTTTTTTATTCTGTAAGAAATCACATTCTAGAATGAACTGCACAATATATTTGTATGATCTAGTAAAACTCAGATACTAGGCGCAGTATAAACCAATAACTGTCATGGCCACACGCCCCAGAACACAAACATCACACCATCTAGTGATGGGGGCAATGGTACACTTGACTCACTTATGTCCCTGTGGGACCTATAAACACAGGGGCCCTGGCTGGACTCAGTCCTGGCGCCTTTGGCACCAGGCTCATATAGGGATGTGAGCAGGAACACTTTATTTCAGTGCAGGAGTGCTTTTATTTTACAAGAACTTTCCAGGAGCTGAAAGCCTTTATTCCAGAGAACATCCTCATGTGCTGACTCATCAGGTGTGGCTCCCTAGGCCTGGTATTCATGTGCTGACTCATCGGGTGTGGCAGGCAGGCTGAACCTGATGGGCGTGGCTTCAGAAACTCAGCTATATAAGCTGCTCCATCCTTAAGGCCGGTACTTCGCGTTACTGTGCACTCGCGTGCAACGGGATGCTCACCGCCGCTTGGACCAGTTTACTTTCCTTTGGAAACCAGGCGTTCTCCTGCATACTCACCTCCAGGAAACCAGTGCTTCATCGCTTCATCTGCAGACTCATCTCCTGACATCCAGTCATCCTGATCCTGAGGCCGCAGCACCGCACTCTGCATCCAGAAACTCAGACCCTGTGAAAAAAGAAAGACAAGGTTAGAACATCTGTCCTAGGGCCGCGCCGCATTTGAACCCTGCGGGCCCCCTAGTTAACAATTTACCAGTTACTGTACCGCTGCAGCTTCGTTCCTCATTCCCTTCGGCTGTCGCGTCGAGCACCGCAGCTACTGCCGGGCCGGCAAAATCACCAGCAATGGAAGAAAGCGAAAGAGCAAACATCAAAAGTGGAACGGACAGCAATACAAGACAACGAACTTTACAATACAACAAAAACAGATGAGGAAAGACAAAGGCAAACAGGAACACTTACCTGAAGCATAGTGGCTTAGTCGCAGCAGGACTGGACTACCACGTGCAAGGGACTAGTGAAGGAACTCGGTCCAGATCATACAAGCGCCCCTGCCAGAAGCAGCAGGGCGGTGTTCTCGCCAAAACTAATCAACAGGTGAGCTTTCGAGGGACAGCGCATCCCACGGTACCACAGTTTGGGAGAAGAGGTCTGGAAGGGGATCAGGCGCACAAACTGGCATACTCACGCCCCCTATTCTCCACACAGGAGCAGTCCCGAGCAGCATCACCTATTACCACCAGTCACCACATAAGTGCAGAGGGCGAGGTCGGACCCGAGCAAACTCACCCCCGGGAGGGCTGCAACTGTGCCCCAACACCTCTGCAGAGACCAGGTGATTGTAAAAATAACTCTGATGCGGGATAGCACATAGCACATCTACTATAGGGGAGTTTGACCATGGGGTGTAATATTCAATTACAGTTTCTTTTGAGTTCAAATGTTATGATATGGCATTTATGATATTGCATTTATAACATCTCCAAATGTAAATCATTTGAATCTAGAAGTCCATGTTCCGACAAGTTTGGATTTCGGAGGACTGTACTTTAGGCACATATTATAGAACACCTTCAAATATGCAGTGTAACAGAATTCTGTGAGTCCCTTCAGGTCTCTCGAAAGCATTTTATTGTACACAATCTTTTCAAGTGCTTTTTGTGGAGGTGAACATGGCACCTACCACTTCTTCTTCTGTTCCACCTCCCTCGACAACGGTCCACGTTCATATTCGTGGAAATGTTGGTTTTCCAACCATGCATGTTCGTTGGAACAATGGTGCATCAATGAACGCCATTTCTCAAGTAGAATTGTCACAGATCCATCACAAGTTTTGGAGCTCCACCAAAGATGGTTGCTGATGGACTGAGACCATTTTATAAGGCTTTCCGAACCCTTCTTTTTCCCTTCTTTTCCCCAGCAGCTGTAATTATTTTATTGATTGATTTTGCTATGATTTGCTATTTTCCCTTCTGGACAATCTCATGGGTTATGAACTTAGGGATTTATTCCATTAGTACAAGTGAGAAAGGTTCCCCAATACAATCTATATGTTTTGTTTCATTTATTGACAAAAATTGGTGTGAACCTCCAGAGTGGCATTTCTACCTTCTTTTTGGTTTTGCATTTTTATGCCTGAGTCTGCTAATTGTCACCACGGGCATACCGAAGCCCTTAGAATATAATGTTATTTAGACAACCATTGGTTGTTTCTTTCGGTTAGGTGACTTTGGGTACCAAATTTTTAGGACCTATCAAATTCTGGCCACTAAATTATCCCTGGATGCACAGTGCAAGAGGAAACTATGTTCAGTGCAAGTATTTAGGGCTCAGACTCATCCTTATTTATACGTATATAGAATCTCGGTCCATGTGGACAGGCACCCCCTACAGATCTACAGAACAGTAAGCTGTTTACAAACTGTGGCAGAAAGTGCCACCTTAAGTTACACTGAGGAACAAAAATCAGACTTATTATCAGGACCATCATTTTTTGATCCTACGGGACCTAATGAAACTGGGCCCCCAACAAGTACAGGAGACGACCTTCTTAAACTTAAAAAAAAGGTGTTCCGTACAGAACTACACGGACACTTTCTTAAGGAATACCTACGAGCCAGCATTATCCCTACCGGTTTAGTTGTTAGAAATGAACCGTGTTTGTTTCTAGAAGACAAAGAATACACAACGAATTTTAGCTATATTGCTACCAAGTGCAGTAGGGACCTTATGGTCCTCACAATTACAACGCCACAAAGAATTAGTTTGGAACTAAAAAAGACACTAGACGACGAAGAAAGAAAATCTTCAAATAATCCACTCATAACTGACGCAAAAAACCAAATAGAGGCAATCAACAAACAGTTTGCCACTTTTAAAACAAATACTTTGACTAAGAAAACTAATAAATTACAGAAAGACATTAAGGAATTCAAAATAGAACTAGTCTACCCCTATACAACAGAAGAATATTCCAAAAATTCCAATCAATCAGGAGGGACACTGTCTGGTCATCAGAGACCAAGGAGAAGAGGGGTGACTTTCTCTGGATCAAGCAGCAGTTCATCCAGTGGGAATTCCAGTCATAACTATAACCCCTACCAGTTCAATCAATTCGGCCACCACAATCACAAAACTATCCCCCACCACCTATACAACCTTTTTTAGGAAGATGAGGGACAGGATGGGGCCCCCCACCATGGAATCAGGGTTTCCAAGGCCAACGCAGATGCCCGAGACGTCAGAGGAGATAAACTCAGAGGCAGACCAAGATCTACCTATTTTTAACTTGGCTAATGTCCAATTTACAGCTACACAAACCTCAGTTCTTGCAAAGGGTTTATCATTTGTACCATCTGGAAACACCAATTGGTACAGTACCGAGATGGAAATACGACGGTTTCTGCGGACTGTCAGACTACGTAAATTTTTTAATGAACATGAAGCCAGTGAGGACCCCAGTGACACAGGATTTCATCCGAAATCTACTTTTTTACCTTCTGAGAATCAAATTCCTGCTGATCTTCTGACATTTGAAAGCTGTGTTCTGAGAGATCTCAGAAATTTGAGCAAGAGAAATGGCACTAAAAGACACCAAAACATCACACGAGCAGAAAGGGAAGCTCTTTCTGAATTAGCCAAGAAATCTGAGTTAGTCATAAAACCCGCCGATAAAGGCGGCAGAATTGTCATCACGAGCTCAGAACATTACCTTCGTATGGTCATGGAACTTCTAAATGATGCAGAAAGTTACAAACCACTAAAAAAAGATCCAACGAAATATCTCACAATAGAAATCGCTGCCATGGTCTCCTTTGCACTGGAAAAAGACTGGATAACAGAGAAGGAGTCGGAATTCCTCGTGACTACAGAAGGCAGAACTCCCTGCCTATACGCCCTACCTAAGATCCACAAAAACCCCACCAACCCCCCAGGAAGACCTATTGTTTCAGGGTGTGGTTCCATACTTGAACCTCTATGTAAATTTGTGGATCATTTTCTTAAACCCATCAGCATCACTACAGAATCGTATATCAGAGATACGATGCACACAATTCAGGTGTTTGTAAACCTGGACTTTGATCCACAAAAACAGTTACTAGTGACTTTAGATATAAAGTCACTATATACCAGTATCCCCCAACAAGCTGCGATCGATTGTGTATATGAATATCTCATTGCAGCCAACACAAGGACCAAAGCTCCACCAGAATTCATCATTGAGGTAATGACATTAGCCCTATGCAAGAATTTTTTTGAATTCAATAAACAGTTTTATCTGCAGACTAAGGGAACAGCAATGGGGGCTACATTTGCCCCCAGTTTGGCGATCCTATTTATGGCTAATTTTGAACAAAAGTTCATATTCAACCAAATCAATATGTGGAGCGACAAAATCAAGCAATGGCGTCGGTACATTGACAACGTAATATGCTTATGGGACGGATCAGAAGAACCTTTGAAAAACTTTTTTGTCAAGCTGAACAGTTGCAGTACAGACATTCAATTCACGATGGAACACAGTAATTCAAGCATACATTTTTTGGATCTGACAATTGGACATAATCAGGGGAAACCACCCCAAACACATCAAAGAGAACTTACCGTATGGGCAATTTCTGAGAATACGCAGAAACTGCACCTCCCTAGACAATTTCTACCAGGACGCCAGCCTACTAAGCAACAGATTGCGAGAAAGAGGTTACCTGAAGAAAATGTTGTCCAGATCTTTGAAAAGAGCACGATTTACGTGCCGTGACTCACTCCTTACTCCTAAAACTCAAGAGGGACCTAAAGATGAAATCACATGTGTGATTACCCATGGCCAACATGCCTTCCAAATCAAACAAATTGTCCACAAATATTGGCCCATTGTTAGACTCTGCCTCCCGGGCCAACAAAAACCCAGATTTGCATACAAAAGGGCACGCAACATTAGAGAACATTTAGTACACTCTATGTATATTAAAAAATCTTGAACAACATTTCCAATTGCAAAACCAACCAAGTGGTGTACTGCATAGAGTGCCCCTGTAAGTTACGATACGTTGGGCAAACCATGCGCAACGTGGGCACACGGATCTCCGAACATCGTTCACGGATCTGGTGCAAAAACCTCACATCTCCCTTGGTACAACATTATATGGAGAAAAAACACAGTACACAAGATATCAAATGGTGGGTCATTGAAAGAGTCCAGAATGGTCCCAACATTCAGGGCCGACTTCTGCACCCGGAATGTAGATGGATACACAGAATGGACTCAATAGAACAGGGACTCAATGAACAACAAATCTTCCCACACTAGTGATGCCTACTATAGGTCATGTCCACAGTCTGTGACCACATGTGTGGGGTTGGCATTTAACCAATAGCACCACCTGACCTCGACTCAACCTAGCGGTGAGTCCTTCCTTTTTGGAATAGACAGCCAACCCCACCAAGTTTCAAATAGGTCCGGGGGTACAAGTTCCATATGAACAAATATCTTCTTCCACACTTGTTTGTAATCACAGATATGCAATGTCCATTTTCCCTGACTCCATAGACATGAGGCAGGCATTACACCTACTGCCTGTTCTGTCTTTCAGACAATCCGGGGGTGAGGCCTCTCACACAGGATATACTCATACCACCACCCAGGAGACAAGGGAAGTCGCAATTTTGTACACACAGGCGGTTCAACATTCCCAGCCCCTGACCAGCAGTCTAGCCGCATGCACACTATGCGGCATGAGCAGGCATGGGATAGCATTTTCCTAGGAGCAACAGCAGACTAATGCGCATTTCATTACAGGCACTTCAGCCCGCAGCTAATAAATACAGAGCCGCCAAACAGCGGACACGATTCTGGGTCTGTGATGCCGGCTCCAATCAGGACACTGATCTTGCATTGCCCTGATTGGTCAGCCGGATCACACCCACCTTCAGCCATGAGACACGGGGCTCATGCTTCTACATCTAGTGCCCATCCCGCTTACATTTTACAATTAAGATCGCATTACTAACAACTCACAGTTTTCTCCGCGACCCACCGTATCAATACGTTCTCGCCTCATTACTCTGACACCCATATAGCTCCACTTGCTGTGGTGACTCCGCCCACCCTGCCTCGTCGCTCTGAGTTGGTTCCGCATTCCCGATGCGAGAACCAATCAGATGGCAGGGCCTGCAGCACTCCAATAGGCTGTGCGAATCACACCCTCCATTTTGCCGAAGACAGCCTCGCAAGCGTCCTCAGCCTACAGCAGTGCGGTTCGCTTTGAACTCGGCGTCAGAGCCCTGATTTGTTTCCCGGGCTCAGACGCACTAGTGCTCGTTAAAGAATATTTCAAGCAACGTAACGTCCTCAAGCACAAGAGGCTCTGGATGGCCCCGGCATCAGAATTCTTAATTTGACCACCTCACAGGTACTGCCACCCTTTCGGCACTGTGACATGCTGTTTTCAACCTCTTATGACCAACAGTTAGGTACATATTTTCTGTGATTTCTCCCACATTCACAGGGAGTTCCAGGCACTATTTTTCCACAACCCAGAGACTTGGGTTCCACCACCTGGAGTTGACAGTGGAGCTATGCCCAGCCTTTGCAGCTCACCACAACCTCCCAGTCCAGCCCAGGTATTTCCATGCCTCCAAATATTGAACGTTACACATACCACCTTTCTTGACTAGTTCAGATTCTCTGTACTTTTCTTTAGACATACCCTCCAGCTCCTGGTCTAGTAACAGGAGTGCGTATGCTGAGTGGGCAACCTACCATGGCTTTTTGCGTCGACAGGCACTAGTTCATACACGTGCAGCACGCAATCTTACCATGCTACATTTTGGCTCTTTTATTTTTCAGAATCTTATATCCCTATCGTTGCCACGTGCCTTCCACGCTTGGCTTGGCACGAGCACACAATCCTCCACCGGAATGACAGTCCAGTTTACTGGGTAGACCTGACCGGGGAGCCTGCCCCATTGAGAGATTTATTACAAGTGCCGCTTGGTGAGTTAGCTATTTTTTACTTCCACCACTCTAAAATCGAAGTAGCATTAGTTACACCAACTTGCTTTTTTATCAGCCCTCTACTCAGATGATCTTATATAGACACCCCGATTATAATTTATTTTATCATTTAAACAAATACATTTGTTGTTACTAATTCAGCCCAGATATGTCCAGAAAGGAAATAGTTCTGAACCAAGAAGATTTTATACTCACTTCTTTCTCTCTTCTCTCTATCTTGGTTTCTTTGATCCAGGGGCCGCTTAATCGCCCTGATGAAGGCGGCTACCGTACAAAAACACATATCCCTCTGATGTATTCTCAAGATGGATGATATTGCCGCCGAAACGTTTATTGTATGCAAGGGGGTTGCATGAACCCATTTTTTAAGGGTTTTGTTGTTCTATATTGTTCATATAATTTCAACAGCAGTGTTGGCTAAAAGCAAACATCTCACCCCTTGCCACGTTGGCACCTGAAAGATAAGATGCTTTTCATATACTAGATACTTTATTAATCTGTATACTTGCTTCAGGACTTAGTTTGCTACAGGTCCATAAGAGCGCCATGTTATTGACGCTTATGATTTTCATATGATTCCCTTACGGGTTTTTGATGTATATTTGAAGATTATTATGCATTGCACACTGTCTTAATTTTTGACTTCACCATATATCTTGGTTTATAACGTTGAATTTTCTTATATGTAAGTTTTCACAAGTGATTTTTTGTTTTTGTTCTAATACAAACAATGCATATTCACAGCCCCTGATGTGTGTGAGTTTCTTTTTCCCTTCTGGACAATCTCATGGGTTATGAACTTAGTGATTTATTCCATTAGTACAAGTGGGAAAGGTTCCTCAATACAATATATATGTTTTGTTTCATTTATTGACAAAAATTGGTGTGAACCTCCAGAGTAGCATTTCTACCTTCTTTTTGGTTTTGCATTTTTATGCCCGAGTCTGCTACTTGTCACCACGGGCATACCGAAGCCCTTAGTGTATAATGATTTTGCTATGTGCAATAGATCAAATTGATGCAGAATGTGAGTAAACTGCTCTTGCATGACCTTCGCTATTGAAACATGCCTGACAGTGGCTATCAGGTCGATTTCAATTACCCTGGATTGCAGAAGTTGAATGGATTTGATGAAACCATGTTTCTCCATGGCAACAGACGATGAACATTCAAACACCTGCACCACAACAGAATTTTTTTTTACTTTCCATGTCTTGAAAGTGGTAAGTGCAGTTCTTTGCAGAATATCCTGGACTGTCACACTGTCCGTCGCCAGCTAGCCGGAAACATTTGCCAGAGAATGTACTGTCAATTCACATCTGTTCGACATTCCAAGCATGACTAATAGCGGGGAATAAGAATTCCCTTTGATATTTGTAGTATTGAGTTTTAGCAAGGAACTCAAGATCCACAAACTGATTAAAACTGGAAATGTTGTTCAAAGTCGATCCGCTGAACAGTAAAGCTGCTGAACAAAGTAGATTCCCAGCAGGCACTTTGCCGAGCATCGGTTGAGCAGGCCATGTACATTTATTATGGAGGTGGACACAGGTTGCATGGATTTTCAGGTTGGTGCCTTGTAATGTGTGAGACACATTCACCAATGGCTCCCCGCATATCTTGGACCCGATTGTATGTTCACTTTTCAGCATTTGTAGAATCTCTATCAGGCAGCTATCAAACACAATGTACTTTTGCTCCTTTAATAGCCAATTGTCCTGCAGTACTGATTTTTGTGAGTCGATAGTGGTGGTCAAATCCCCAAGACTTTGCAAACTGAAGTCGAGATCTTGAGCAAGTTCATCGGTCAATTTCGTTGAAGCTTCAACCTCTGTCAGTTCATGCTGTGATAATTCAACATGAATTGGAGAAAGAGATAACATTGACAGGGTAATTCATAGAAAGTGTCCCCGTGCGATACACTGCGCCAGCCGCGTGCGATAAAGTCCTTTTCATCGCAAACCGTATTCATGGATTTTTTTAGCATCAAAAACCAGCCGTGGCGCAGAGTGGCGCAGCAACCCTGCAGCAGCGCCAGTTACGCCCCCAAGAACGCCCTCGCGCAAGGACAAGCCTTCAAAATTCCCAAATCATCGCAAACGGCTGCGCTAACCCTGGACCAGTTCACAGGGCTGCCAAACAGCAAACGCCAAGCGGGGAACGTGTATTTCAGTGGTTCGCGTGAAGTTTCACACGCGATTGTCCTGGGTACGTATACATCAGGGGTGCGCGGGAAGTAACACATGCAATTCCATCAGGGCACGTGTATTCCGGGGGTGCGCGGGAAGTATCACACGCAAAAACAGCAGGGTACATGCATTTCAGGGGTGCGCAGGAAGTATCACACGTGATTCCATCAGGGTACGTGTATTCCAGGGGTGCGCGGGAAGTATCACACACAAAAGCAGCAGGGTACGTGTATTTCAGGGGTGCGCAGGAAGTATCACACGCAATTCCATCAGGGTACGTGTATTTCAGTGGTGCGCGGGAAGTATCAAACGCGATTCCATCAGGGCACATGTATTTCAGGGGTGCTCAGGAAGTATCACACGCAAAAGCAGCAGGGTACGTGTATTTCAGTGGTGCGCAGGAAGTATCACACGAGATTCCATCAGGGCACGTGTATTTCAGGGGTGCGTGGGAAGTATCACACGCAATTCCATCAGGGCACGTGTATTTCAGGGATGCGCGGGGAGCACTACACATGAATTGCCCGTGTGGGTCCTCCCAGGTGTTCCCTCTACACCCTCCACGGCCCCTGCAGGCGGCCCACACCACAGGGGACTACCCTGCACATGTCCCAGGCAGCCCATCCACCATGCCCATGCCCCCCAGCCAACCTACATGTCACCTTGCACTACTGCCCACCAATGCATGTCCCCCTGCACCCCCAGCCCCCAGCACTTTGGTGCACCCTCCACCAGGCCCCCACTCATGTCCCCCTGCACCCCCACCCCCCAGCATCCAGGGGCACCCTCCACCAGGCCCCCACTCATGTCTGCCAGCGCCCCCACCCCCCTACATCCAGGGGCACCCTCCACCAGGCCCCCACTCATGTCCCCCTGCACATCCACCCCCCAGCACTGTGGGGAACCCTCCACCAGGCCCCCACTCATGTCCCCCTGCACCCCCACCCCTCAGCACTGTGGGGCACCCTCCACCAGGCCCCCACTCATGTCCCCCTGCACACCCACCCCCCTGCATCCAGGGGCACCCTCCACCAAGCCCCCCACTCATGTCTCCCAGCACCCCCACACCCCTGCATCCAGGGGCACCCTCCACCAGGCCCCCACTCATGTCTCCCTGCACCCCCCCCGCATCCAGGGGCACCCTCCACCAGGCCTCCACTCATGTCCCCCTGCACACCCACCCCCCTGCATCCAGGGGCACCCTCCACCAGGCCCCCACTCATGTCCCCCTACACCCCCACCCCCCTGAATCCAGGGGCACCCTCCACCAGGCCCCCACTCATGTCTCCCAGCACCCCCACCCCCCTGCATCCAGGGGCACCCTCCACCAGGCCCCCACGTATGTCCCCCTGCACACCCACCCCCCAGCATCCAGGGGCACCCTCCACCAGGCCCCCACTCATGTCCCCCTGCACCCCCACCCCCCAGCACTTTGGTGCACCCTCCACCAGGCCCCCACTCATGTCTCCCAGCACCCACACCCCCCTGCATCCAGGGGCACCCTCCACCAGGCCCCCACTCATGTCCCCCTGCACCCCCACCGCCCTGCATCCAGGGGCACCCTCCACTAGGCCCCCACTCATGTCCCCCTGCATCCAGGGGCACCCTCCACCAGGCCCCCACTCATGTCCCCCTGCCACCCCACCCCCCTGCATCCAGGGGCACCCTCCACCAGGCCCCCACTCATGTCTCCCAGCGCCCCCACCCCCCTGCATCCAGGGGCACCCTCCACCAGCCCCCCACTCATGTCCCCTGCACACCCACCC
Organism: Ambystoma mexicanum; assembly: GCF_040938575.1. Classification (NCBI taxonomy): domain Eukaryota; kingdom Metazoa; phylum Chordata; class Amphibia; order Caudata; family Ambystomatidae; genus Ambystoma; species Ambystoma mexicanum. Next base: position 443,646,105 of record NC_090924.1, on the reverse strand, counting down.
CCCTGCATCCAGGGGCCCCCTCCACCAGGCCCCCACTCATGTCCCCCTGCACCCCCACCCCCCAACAGTCAGGGGCACCCTCCACCAGGCCCACACTCATGTCCCCCAGCATCCCCACCCCCCGGCACTGTGGGGCACCCTCCACCAGGCTCCCACTCATGTCCAACTCATGTCTCCCAGCACCCCCACCCCCCGGCACTGTGGGGCACCCTCCACCAGGTCCCCACTCATGTCCCCCTGCACCCCCACCCCCCTGCATCCAGGGGCACCCTCCACCAAGCCCCCCACTCATGTCTCCCAGCACCCCCACACCCCTGCATCCAGGGGCACCCTCCACCAGGCCCCCACTCATGTCTCCCTGCACCCCCCCCGCATCCAGGGGCACCCTCCACCAGGCCTCCACTCATGTCCCCCTGCACACGAACCCCCCTGCATCCAGGGGCACCCTCCACCAGGCCCCCACTCATGTCCCCCTACACCCCCACCCCCCTGAATCCAGGGGCACCCTCCACCAGGCCCCCACTCATGTCTCCCAGCACCCCCACCCCCCTGCATCCAGGGGCACCCTCCACCAGGCCCCCACGTATGTCCCCCTGCACACCCACCCCCCAGCATCCAGGGGCACCCTCCACCAGGCCCCCACTCATGTCCCCCTGCACCCCCACCCCCCAGCACTTTGGTGCACCCTCCACCAGGCCCCCACTCATGTCTCCCAGCACCCACACCCCCCTGCATCCAGGGGCACCCTCCACCAGGCCCCCACTCATGTCCCCCTGCACCCCCACCGCCCTGCATCCAGGGGCACCCTCCACTAGGCCCCCACTCATGTCCCCCTGCACACCCACCCCCCTGCATCCAGGGGCACCCTCCACCAGGCCCCCACTCATGTCCCCCTGCCCCCCCACCCCCCTGCATCCAGGGGCACCCTCCACCAGGCCCCCACTCATGTCTCCCAGCGCCCCCACCCCCCTGCATCCAGGGGCACCCTCCACCAGCCCCCCACTCATGTCCCCTGCACACCCACCCCCCTGCATCCAGGGGCCCCCTCCACCAGGCCCCCACTCATGTCCCCCTGCACCCCCACCCCCCAACAGTCAGGGGCACCCTCCACCAGGCCCACACTCATGTCCCCCAGCATCCCCACCCCCCGGCACTGTGGGGCACCCTCCACCAGGCTCCCACTCATGTCCAACTCATGTCTCCCAGCACCCCCACCCCCCGGCACTGTGGGGCACCCTCCACCAGGTCCCCACTCATGTCCCCCTGCACCCCCACCCCCCAGCACTGTGGGGCACCTGCCAGCAGGCCCCCACTCATGTCCAACTCATGTCCCCCAGCGCCCCCACCCCCCACCACCCCCACCCCCCAGCACTGTGGGGCACCCTCCACCAGGCCCCCACTCATGTCTCCCAGCACCCCCACCCCCCATCAGTCAGGGGCACCCTCCACCAGGCCCCCACCCATCTCCCCCTGCACCCAGGTCCTGACAATCCTCAATCATGGCTGTTATGGCCAGCCTCCCCAGCCAAAAGGCCCAACCAAGTATCCCATCCACCCACATAGAAAAGGCAATTACATGATACACCCACAATCTAAAGTATGTAAATGAACACATGTCCGTCACACACACACAATGGTTGCAAGTGAATGTGAAAACCCATATCATGACATGCATGAAACCAATGAGACGATACCACACATCAAAGTATGAATCCAAAAAATGTATTTAAAAAACATGAATGGGAATAAAATGAAAAAAACAACAGTGGGAATGAAAAAATGAAACCTGCATGTCCCTTTTGAAATCAAAAACAAGAAATCAGAATCCAAATGAATGTAGTCCAAAATCAAAGTAAAAAAAAAGTAATCCAAGGGAAAAACCATAAATAAAACCATTGCTCCATGGTGAAACTAAAAATAATCAGGAAAAGATAAATCCAATGTTGAACTATGTACAAATGAACAATCCAGGGTCCATGAGCCCAACTAACTAAATGAAACCTACCAAAAATGAATACCTAAGAAAAAAACTATATACAAAAATGTGGTGCATAGTCCAAGCGCAACCAAAAGAAAAAAATAACAAAGGAAACCTAACACTAACTAACTAACTATATACAATGGCGGCGGGCAAGTCCAGCGGCTCACTCCGTGGTGTCCCGGGCCAGGGCATCATCGAACTCCTGGTCGATATCCCGGAGGCGGTCCACTTCCATGGCCCCGAGGGTCCGCAGGGACGACGACATGCTCTCCTTCAAATCCCTGCGGATTGCCTCGAGGCACTCGGCCCGCCTCAGGGCCCTCCGCATGGAGTTCTCCGCCCTGACCATTGTGAGCCGCGCCTCTTCCGCCCGCCGCCGCTCCGCACCTATCTGCTGGCCCAAACGCTGCCACACGGAAGACACTCCCATTCCAGGGTCCTCCTGTCCTCTGGCCGATGCCTGCCCCTCTGATGTAGATGTCCCCGAGCCATGATGCCTCCCACGTCGAGCCGTCCGCTGCCTCCGATGCAAATGCCTCTGCCAGCACGACGGCATCCAGGCTGATAGAATCCACCGACGCCGTTGTGCACGTGCCCTGCCCGATGATGCCGTCACATCCTCCATCTGAGTTGCTGGTGTGTCCATCCCAGCTGGACCTCCGACTCCCGACTGTGGCAGGGCTGGGATCCCCACTGAGCTGGCTGCGTTGGTCAGGGCAGGTCCACAGGGGGCCCTGGTGGCATCTGGGCCGGAAGACAGCATGGAGAACGACTGGCGCATAGTCTCCACAGAGGAGGAGAGGGCCGCCAGAGTGGCCGACACATGTACGAAACCCCTGACCATGGCCACTCCCAACTGGGCCACGTTGGCACGGTGCTCTTCATGATGACGTGCGTGCTCCACCCGTGAAGCACGCACATCATCACGAATGACACCCATGCGCAACGCGACACCAATCAGGACCTTCTCCATACGGCCAGGGGTCCCCTCGTCCGCAGGTGGAGGGGAGTCAGATGACATGGACATCCCCCCTACCTGCGGACAGGCCTGGGATGGGGCATCCCTGCTGGTGCATGGTGGTGCAGTCACAGTGTCAGGGACAGTGACATGCACAGGCCCCTCCACGGCGACCTGTGCTGCCTCCTGCCCCTGGATTGCACCACTTGCACCAGCAGGGATGCTCTCACCAAGCCCCATGTGCGGCTCAGTAGCGGCCTCCTCCTCCTCTGTGGAAACCACCAACCTGGATGGCTCCACACCGTCTTCCGCCGTTGCAAGCCCCTGTGGGGACTCAAACACCCCTTCCGCTGCAGCCGACTGCTGTGTTCACCCCTGCTGGAACAGAAGACTCCCGACTGGTATACCATCGCTCCACAGCCCAACCCCAGGACCCAGTTGCCCACCCACTCCTGCCTCTGGGGTTGCCATGTCGGGCACTGCAACATCTGGCACCACTGGCAACCCCCGGCGAGAGAGGCAGAGGGGCACCAGCTTCACTGCCACCGAAGTTGGTGTCCTGGTGGAGCAAGTCCTGGGGCAGTATGATGCCCTCTTCGGATCATCACGCGCCAACAAGGAAGGACAGGATAGGATCTGGGACGACTTTGTGGTTGCCATCAACGCGGAGGCGGTGGCAACCCGCAACATCAAGCAAGTCAAGAAGCGCTGGGAGGACTTGAGGTCTAGGTCCCTCTTGAAGGCCCGACACCTCGTGGAGGGGGGCCGGGGCCGCATGAGTACCATCCAGCTGAGGGTCCTGGAACGCATATCCCCAGCGCTCCACGTCCAGGTCCTTGAGAGGCAGACCCGTCTGGAGTTGTGCAGTAAGTGTACATGCATCATGATTGTAAGCTGTGTGTGTGGTGATGTGCCAGTAGTGTGCAGGTTGCACATGTGTTTTTATGGGGCCAAGTATGGGTGGGGGTGTACAGGGCCGTGAGGCTAACACATGCAAGGGCTCTCATCTCATGTGTGAGACATGGATGGTGCTTGTGTGTGTAGGCTTGCATGCCAAATGCAGTTGTGTGGGCACACATGTTTGGATGAATGTGTATGTAAGTAGGCTTGTTCGTGATGTCACACATGGATGTTGTTTTCGGCTGCATGTATCAGCACTGTGTACATGTGCATGTGTGTGTATTTGACAAGGGTGCAACAGTGATGCAACATGGATGCATGTGACAGCGGGATGTGGAAGATTGATTGGCAGATCTTACATGGATGCCGATCTGAACACTGCGACAGTTGGCAGAGGTGTACACATGCATGCAAGTGTGGTGGTGTGTGTGCATGTGTAGTGCACTCCCTGTGTTGCATGTGATGTCTGGCCCACCTTTGCCTGCTCATGCTGTTATATGTGTATGGATGGTGCTGGCAGTTGTGATATGGCTGTGGTAAGGCTCATGTGTGCAAGTTGAAATGACATGTGTGTTGGCGATTGTGATGCCATGTCTGAGGTTTTCCAATGCCACTCATGTACAACTGTCATGTGTGTATGTGTCCATTGTACAGTGCCCTAATGCCTGTGTTTTATTTCTCCCTGTCTGCAGCGGCAACTGATGAAGAGGGCGGAGAAGGTGCTGTGGAGCACAGCGGTGGGGATCGCACCGCCAGCCGGAGACACAAGGCCCGGCTCCCCTCCCAGGTTGTGATCTCGTCGGGGAGTGAGGAGTCCGGTGCCGCGTCCCAGGCCGCAGCTGCCGGGGGGAGGTCCAATAGGCGGAGGTCGGAGTTCGACTCCTCGGCAGCAGAAGGGGCAGCTGGGACCCCACAGGGCCCAACGGGGGAAGATGGCACGGAGTCATCCAGGTTGGTGGGGGGTTTGGTGGAGGAGGGGGCCGTGCAAGCAACAGAGACGGGGTCTGGATGTGGGGATTCCACTGGTGCTAGTGGTGCAGTGCAGGACCAGGGACAGGAGGCAGCACAGGTCGCCGCGGAGGTGCCTGTGTGCAATCCTGTCCCTGATCCTGTCACTGCATCATCTTGCACCAGCAGGGATGCCTACGTCCAGACCCGTTTTCAGGCAGGGGTCACGACAACTGGCCTTCGTCTGCCAGCGGACGTGGCTATCTGGGTCCGGGTTGAGCCTGTCCTGACTGGTGTGGCGTTGCGTCAACGGGCCATGCGAGGTGACCTGCAGTCTTTTCATGAGGAGACTGCACGTCATCTCGAATGGCTCGTTGACCGCGTCGGCCTACTGGGACAGGTCACCCAGGCCGGATTCCTCCGTTTGATGGGGCTTGCTCCGACCCCCTCCTCAACTGAACCCCCTATGCGCCAGTCATCCTCCGTGCCATCTTCCCACCCATTAGTCACCTGGGTGCCCTGTAGAGCTGCCTCTGACGGTGCGGCCAGGCTGGTGGAGGAGGCATCCCTGCCACAGTCGGGAGTCGGACGTCCAGCAGGGGTGGCCACATCAACGACTGCACCCCAGCCGGTGGAGGATGTGTAGGCAGCAGAAGCCAGGGCACGGGCAGAGGCACAGCAGCAGCAGCAACGAGGTGGGAGCCATGATGGCTCGGGGCCTTCAACATCGGAGGGGCAGGCATCGGCCGGAGGGCAGGAGGACCCAGGACGGGAAGTGTCTTCTGTGTGGCAGCGGTTGGGCCACGCCATAGATGCGGAGCGGCAGCGGGCGGAAGAGGCACGGCTCACGATGGTCAGGGCGGAGAACTCCATGCGGAGGGCCCTGAGGCGGGCCGAGTTCCTCGAGGCAATCCGCAGGGAGTTGGAGGTGAACATGTCGACGGCCCTGCGGACCCTCGGGGCCATGGAGGAGGACTGCCTCCGGGACATTGAGCAGGAGTTCGATGATGCCCTGGCCCGGAACATCCCAAAGTGAGCCATCGGACTAGGCCGCTGCCCTTGTAAATAATTCTGTAGTTAGTGTTAGGTTTCCTTTGGTTTTGCATTTTTTTTTTACCTTTTGGACAATGGGCCACATTTTTGTATATAGTTTTTTTTATTAGGTAGTGTTATTAGATAGGTTTCATTTCTTCAGTTGGGATCATGGACCCTGGATTGTTTCTGTATATAGTAGACTGTTGGATTTTCTAATTTTTTTTATGATTTACCCATGGAGCAATGGTTTTCGATTTTAATTTTCCATTGGATTTTCTTTTGTGAACTGTGACTTTGGACACCTTTCCTTTGGATTATGATTTGTGGTTTTACATTATTTCACGGACATGCTGCTTTTTTTTGTCAATTCCCATTTTCGTTTGTTTATTTTTGATTCAATTTATGTTGCTTTTAATACATATTTTTTCTTCAAACTTCAATGTCTAGTATCATCTCATTGGTTTCATGCATTTCATGTTATGGGTTTTGACATTCACTGACACCCATTGTGTGTATGTGAGGGACATGTGTTCATTTACAAACTTGCCATTGGGGTTGTGTCATGTAATTGCCTTTTCTAAGTGGGTGGATGCAATACTCGGGTGGGTGTTTGGCATTTGGAGGCTGCCCATAGGGGCCAGGGATCTAGATTGTGATGACATGTTGGCTGGGAGACATGAGTGGGGGCCTGGTGGAGGGTGCCCCTGGATGCAGGGGGTGGGGGTGCTGGGAGACATGAGTGGGGGCCTGGTGGAGGGTGCCCCTGGATGCAGGGGGGTGGGGGTGCTGGGAGACATGAGTGGGGGCCTGGTGGAGGGTGCCCCTGGATGCTGGGGGGTGGCGGTGCAGGGGGACATGAGTGGGAGCCTGGTGGAGGGTGCACCACAGTGCTGGTGGGTGGGGGTGCAGGGGGACATGAGTGGGGGCCTGGTGGAGGGTTCCCCTGGATGCAGGGGGTGGGGTGCTGGGAGACATGAGTGGGGGCCTGGTAGAGGGTGCACCAAAGTGCTGGGGGGTGGGAGTGCAGGGAGACATGAGTGGGTGCCTGGTGGAGGGTGCCCCTGGATGCAGGGGGGTGGGGGTGCTGGGAGACATGAGTGGGGGCCTGGTGGAGGGTGCCCCTGGATGCAGGGGGTGGGGGTGCTGGGTACATGAGTGGGGGCCTGGTGGAGGGTGCCCCTGGATGCAGGGGGGTGGGGGTGCTGGGAGACATGAGTGGGGGCCTGGTGGAGGGTGCCCCTGGATGCTGGGGGGTGGGGGTGCAGGCGGACATGAGTGGGAGCCTGGTGGAGGGTGCACCACAGTGCTGGGGGGTGGGGGCTCAGGGGGACATGAGTGGGGGCCTGGTGGAGGGTGCCCCTGGATGCAGGGGGGTGGGGGTGCTGGGAGACATGAGTGGGGGCCTGGTGGAGGGTGCCCCTGGATGCTGGGGGGTGGGGGTGCAGGGGGACATGAGTGGGGGCCTGGTGGAGGGTGCACCAAAGTGCTGGGGGGTGGGGGTGCAGGGAGACATGAGTGGGGGCCTGGTGGAGGGTGCCCCTGGATGCAGGGGAGTGGGGGTGCTGGGAGAAATGAGTGGGGGCCTGGTGGAGGGTGCCCCTGGATGCAGGGGGGTGGGGGTGCTGGGAGACATGTGTGGGGGCCTGCTGGCAGGTGCCCCACAGTGCTGGGGGGTGGGGGTGCTGGGAGACATGAGTGGGGGCCTGGTGGAGGGTGCCCTGCACTGCTGGGTGGTGGGGGTGCTGGGAGACATGAGTGGGACATGAGTGGGGGCCTGCTGGCAGGTGTCCCACAGTGCTGGGGCGTGGGGGTGCTGGGAGACATGAGTGGTGGCCTGGTGGAGGGTGCCCCTGGATGCAGGGGGGTGGGGGTGCTGGGAGACATGAGTGGGGGCCTGGTGGAGGGTGCCCTGCACTGCTGGGTGGTGGGGGTGCTGGGAGACATGAGTGGGACATGAGTGGGGGCCTGCTGGCAGGTGTCCCACAGTGCTGGGGCGTGGGGGTGCTGGGAGACATGAGTGGGGGCCTGGTGGAGGGTGCCCCTGGATGCTGGGGGTGGCGGTGCAGGGGGACATGAGTGGGAGCCTGGTGGAGGGTACCCCACACTGCTGGGGGGTGGGGGTGCAGGGGGACATGAGTGGGGGCCTGGTGGAGGGTGCACCAAAGTGCTGGGGGGTGGGAGTGCAGGGAGACATGAGTGGGGGCCTGGTGGAGGGTGCCCCTGGATGCAGGGGGGTGGGGGTGCTGAGAGACATGAGTGGGGGCCTGGTGGAGGGTGCCCCTGGATGCAGGGGGTGGGGGTGCTGGGTACATGAGTGGGGGCCTGGTGGAGGGTGCCCCTGGATGCAGGGGGGGTGGGGGTGCTGGGAGACATGAGTGGGGGCCTGGTGGAGGGTGCCCCTGGATGCTGGGGGGTGGGGGTGCAGGCGGACATGAGTGGGAGCCTGGTGGAGGGTGCACCACAGTTCTGGGGGGTGGGGGTTCAGGGGGACATGAGTGGGGGCCTGGTGGAGGGTGCCCCTGGATGCAGGGGGGTGGGGGTGCTGGGAGACATGAGTGGGGGCCTGGTGGAGGGTGCCCCTGGATGCTGGGGGGTGGGGGTGCAGGGGGACATGAGTGGGGGCCTGGTGGAGGGTGCACCAAAGTGCTGGGGGGTGGGGGTGCAGGGAGACATGAGTGGGGGCCTGGTGGAGGGTGCCCCTGGATGCAGGGGAGTGGGGGTGCTGGGAGACATGAGTGGGGGCCTGGTGGAGGGTGCCCCTGGATGCAGGGGGGTGGGGGTGCTGGGAGACATGAGTGGGGGCCTGGTGGAGGGTGCCCTGCACTGCTTGGTGGTGGGGGTGCTGGGAGACATGAGTGGGACATGAGTGGGGGCCTGCTGGCAGGTGCCCCACAGTGCTGGGGGGTGGGGGTGCTGGGAGACATGAGTGGGGGCCTGGTGGAGGGTGCCCCTGGATGCAGGGGGGTGGGGGTGCTGGGAGACATGAGTGGGGGCCTGGTGGAGGGTGCCCTGCACTGCTGGGTGGTGGGGGTGCTGGGAGACATGAGTGGGACATGAGTGGGGGCCTGCTGGCAGGTGTCCCACAGTGCTGGGGCGTGGGGGTGCTGGGAGACATGAGTGGGGGCCTGGTGGAGGGTGCCCCTGGATGCTGGTGGGTGGGGGTGCAGGGGGACATGAGTGGGGCCTGGCGGAGGGTACCCCACACTGCTGGGGGGTGGGGGTACAGGGGGACATGAGTGGGGGCCTGGTGGAGGGTGTCCCTGGATGCAGGGGGGTGGGGGTGCTGGGAGACATGAGTGGGGGCCTGGTGGAGGGTGCCCCTGGATCCTGGGGGGTGGGGGTGCAGGGGGACATGAGTGGGAGCCTGGTGGAGGGTGCCCCACAGTGCTGGGGGGTGGGGGTGCAGGGGGACATGAGTGGGAGCCTGGTGGAGGGTGCACCACAGTGCTGGTGGGTGGGGGTGCAGGGGGACATGAGTGGGGGCCTGGTGGAGGGTGCCCCTGGATGCTGGGGGGTGGCGGTGCAGGGGGACATGAGTGGGAGCCTGGTGGAGGGTGCACCACAGTGCTGGTGGGTGGGGGTGCAGGGGGACATGAGTGGGGGCCTGGTGGAGGGTGCCCCTGGATGCAGGTGGTGGGGTGCTGGGAGACATGAGTGGGGGCCTGGTAGAGGGTGCACCAAAGTGCTGGGGGGTGGGAGTGCAGGGAGACATGAGTGGGTGCCTGGTGGAGGGTGCCCCTGGATGCAGGGGGGTGGGGGTGCTGGGAGACATGAGTGGGGGCCTGATGGAGGGTGCCCCTGGATGCAGGGGGTGGGGGTGCTGGGTACATGAGTGGGGGCCTGGTGGAGGGTGCCCCTGGATGCAGGGGGGTGGGGGTGCTGGGAGACATGAGGGGGGGTCCTGGTGGAGGGTGCCCCTGGATGCAGGGGGTGGGGGTGCTGGGAGACATGAGTGGGGGCCTGGTGGAGGGTGCCCCTGGATCCTGGGGGGTGGGGGTGCAGGGGGACATGAGTGGGAGCCTGGTGGAGGGTGCCCAACAGTGCTGGGGGGTGGGGGTGCAGGGGGACATGAGTGGGAGCCTGGTGGAGGGTGCACCACAGTGCTGGTGGGTGGGGGTGCAGGGGGACATGAGTGGGGCCTGGCGGAGGGTACCCCACACTGCTGGGGGGTGGGGGTACAGGGGGACATGAGTGGGGGCCTGGTGGAGGGTGCCCCTGGATGCAGGGGGGTGGGGGTGCTGGGAGACATGAGTGGGGGCCTGGTGGAGGGTGCCCCTGGATCCTGGGGGGTGGGGGTGCAGGGGGACATGAGTGGGGGCCTGGTGGAGGGTGCCCCTGGATGCTGGGGGGTGGCGGTGCAGGGGGACATGAGTGGGAGCCTGGTGGAGGGTCCACCACAGTGCTGGTGGGTGGGGGTGCAGGGGGACATGAGTGGGGGCCTGGTGGAGGGTGCCCCTGGATGCAGGGGGTGGGGTGCTGGGAGACATGAGTGGGGGCCTGGTAGAGGGTGCACCAAAGTGCTGGGGGGTGGGAGTGCAGGGAGACATCAGTGGGTGCCTGGTGGAGGGAGCCCCTGGATGCAGGGGGTGGGAGTGCTGGGTACATGAGTGGGGGCCTGGTGGAGGGTGCCCCTGGATGCAGGGGGGTGGGGGTGCTGGGAGACATGAGTGGGGGCCTGGTGGAGGGTGCCCCTGGATGCTGGGGGGTGGGGGTGCAGGCGGACATGAGTGGGAGCCTGGTGGAGGGTGCACCAAAGTGCTGGGGGGTGGGAGTGCAGGGAGACATCAGTGGGTGCCTGGTGGAGGGTGCCCCTGGATGCAGGGGGTGGGGGTGCTGGGTACATGAGTGGGGGCCTGGTGGAGGGTGCCCCTGGATGCAGGGGGGTGGGGGTGCTAGGAGACATGAGTGGGGGCCTGGTGGAGGGTGCCCCTGGATGCAGGGGGTGGGGTGCTGGGAGACATGAGTGGGGGCCTGGTAGAGGGTGCACCAAAGTGCTGGGGGGTGGGGGTGCTGGGAGACATGAGTGGGGGCCTGGTGGAGGGTGCCCCTGGATGCAGGGGGTGGGGGTGCTGGGTACATGAGTGGGGGCCTGGTGGAGGGTGCCCCTGGATGCAGGGGGGTGGGGGTGCTGGGAGACATGAGTGGGGGCCTGGTGGAGGGTGCCCCTGGATGCTGGGGGGTGGGGGTGCAGGCGGACATGAGTGGGAGCCTGGTGGAGCGTGCACCACAGTGCTGGGGGGTGGGGGTTCAGGGGGACATGAGTGGGGGCCTCGTGGAGGGTGCCCCTGGATGCAGGGGGGTGGGGGTGCTGGGAGACATGAGTGGGGGCCTGGTGGAGGGTGCCCCTGGATGCTGGGGGGTGGGGGTGCAGGGGGACATGAGTGGGGGCCTGGTGGAGGGTGCACCAAAGTGCTGGGGGGTGGGGGTGCAGGGAGACATGAGTGGGGGCCTGGTGGAGGGTGCCCCTGGATGCAGGGGAGTGGGGGTGCTGGGAGAAATGAGTGGGGGCCTGGTGGAGGGTGCCCCTGGATGCAGGGGGGTGGGGGTGTTGGGAGACATGAGTGGGGGCCTGGTGGAGGGTGCCCTGCACTGCTTGGTGGTGGGGGTGCTGGGAGACATGAGTGGGACATGAGTGGGAGCCTGCTGGCAGGTGCCCCACAGTGTTGGGGGGTGGGGGTGCTGGGAGACATGAGTGGGGGCCTGGTGGAGGGTGCCCTGCACTGCTGGGTGGTGGGGGTGCTGGGAGACATGAGTGGGACATGAGTGGGGGCCTGCTGGCAGGTGTCCCACAGTGCTGGGGCGTGGGGGTGCTGGGAGACATGAGTGGGGGCCTGGTGGAGGGTGCCCCTGGATGCAGGGGGGTGGGGGTGCTGGGAGACATGAGTGGGGGCCTGGTGGAGGGTGCCCTGCACTGCTGGGTGGTGGGGGTGCTGGGAGACATGAGTGGGACATGAGTGGGGGCCTGCTGGCAGGTGTCCCACAGTGCTGGGGCGTGGGGGTGCTGGGAGACATGAGTGGGGGCCTGGTGGAGGGTGCCCCTGGATGCTGGGGGGTGGCGGTGCAGGGGGACATGAGTGGGAGCCTGGTGGAGGGTACCCCACACTGCTGGGGGGTGGGGGTGCAGGGGGACATGAGTGGGGGCCTGGTGGAGGGTGCACCAAAGTGCTGGGGGGTGGGAGTGCAGGGAGACATGAGTGGGGGCCTGGTGGAGGGTGCCCCTGGATGCAGGGGGGTGGGGGTGCTGGGAGACATGAGTGGGGGCCTGGTGGAGGGTGCCCCTGTATGCAGGGGGTGGGGGTGCTGGGTACATGAGTGGGGGCCTGGTGGAGGGTGCCCCTGGATGCAGGGGGGTGGGGGTGCTGGGAGACATGAGTGGGGGCCTGGTGGAGGGTGCCCCTGGATGCTGGGGGGTGGGGGTGCAGGCGGACATGAGTGGGAGCCTGGTGGAGGGTGCACCACAGTTCTGGGGGGTGGGGGTTCAGGGGGACATGAGTGGGGGCCTGGTGGAGGGTGCCCCTGGATGCAGGGGGGTGGGGGTGCTGGGAGACATGAGTGGGGGCCTGGTGGAGGGTGCCCCTGGATGCTGGGGGGTGGGGGTGCAGGGTGACATGAGTGGGGGCCTGGTGGAGGGTGCACCAAAGTGCTGGGGGGTGGGGGTGCAGGGAGACATAAGTGGGGGCCTGGTGGAGGGTGCCCCTGGATGCAGGGGAGTGGGGGTGCTGGGAGACATGAGTGGGGGCCTGGTGGAGGGTGCCCCTGGATGCAGGGGGGTGGGGGTGCTGGGAGACATGAGTGGGGGCCTGGTGGAGGGTGCCCTGCACTGCTTGGTGGTGGGGGTGCTGGGAGACATGAGTGGGACATGAGTGGGGGCCTGCTGGCAGGTGCCCCACAGTGCTGGGGGGTGGGGGTGCTGGGAGACATGAGTGGGGGCCTGGTGGAGGGTGCCCCTGGATGCAGGGGGGTGGGGGTGCTGGGAGACATGAGTGGGGGCCTGGTGGAGGGTGCCCTGCACTGCTGGGTGGTGGGGGTGCTGGGAGACATGAGTGGGACATGAGTGGGGGCCTGCTGGCAGGTGTCCCACAGTGCTGGGGCGTGGGGGTGCTGGGAGACATGAGTGGGGGCCTGGTGGAGGGTGCCCCTGGATGCTGGTGGGTGGGGGTGCAGGGGGACATGAGTGGGGCCTGGCGGAGGGTACCCCACACTGCTGGGGGGTGGGGGTACAGGGGGACATGTGTGGGGGCCTGGTGGAGGGTGCCCCTGGATGCAGGGGGGTGGGGGTGCTGGGAGACATGAGTGGGGGCCTGGTGGAGGGTGCCCCTGGATCCTGGGGGGTGGGGGTGCAGGGGGACATGAGTGGGAGCCTGGTGGAGGGTGCCCCACAGTGCTGGGGGGTGGGGGTGCAGGGGGACATGAGTGGGGGCCTGGTGGAGGGTGCCCTGCACTGCTGGGTGGTGGGGGTGAAGGGGGACATGAGTGGGACATGAGTGGGGGCCTGCTGGCAGGTGCCCCACAGTGCTGGGGGGTGGGGGTGCTGGGAGACATGTGTTGGTGAACAGTAGTGCAAGGTGACATGTGGGTTGGCTGCGGGGCATGGCCATGGTGGATGGGTTGCCTGTGGGACATGAGCAGGGGTGCACGTACCCTGCTGAAATCGCGTGTGGAACTTCCCGAGCACCCCGAAGTACACGTACCCAGGCCAATCGCGTGTGGAACTTCCCGCACATCCCGAAACACACGTACCCAGGCCAATCGCGTGTGGAACTTCCCGCGCACCCCGAAGTACACGTACCCAGGCCAATCTCGTGTGGAACTTCCCGCGAATCCCGAAACACGTACCCAGGCCAATCGCGTGTGGAACTTCCCGCGCATCCCGAAACACATGTACACAGGCCAATCGCGTGTGGAACTTCCCGCGCATCCCCAAGTACACGTACCCAGGCCAATCGTGTGTGGAACTTCCCGCGCACCCCGGAACACACGTACCCAGGCCAATCACGTGTGGAACTTCCTGCGCACCCCGAAGTACACGTACCCAGGCCAATCGCGTTTGGAACTTCCCGCGCATCCCGAAACACAGAAACCCAGGCCAATCGCGTGTGGAATTTCCTGCGCACCCCGGAACACACGTACCCAGGCCAATCGCGTGTGGAACTTCCCACGCATCCCGAAGTACACGTACCCAGGCCAATCGCGTGTGGAACTTCCGGCGCATCCCGAAACACACGTACCCAGGCCAATCGCATGTGGAACTTCCCGCACACCCCGAAACACACGTACCCAGGCCCACTGTATGGACCATTCATCATAGCTGTATATGGGTGCCTTTTGTTAGCGCACATTTTGGCGCACGTTTATTTCAGGCGCAGGGACGCTACAGCCTGCTTTCTTGTGGCGTACTTGTTTGGCCCTGTGCGCGTCTTTCACCGTGCGCTGGTTTGCCCTACTCGATTCCATGAATACGGGTTGTAGGCGAGCGTGTGGGCGTTCCGCGCACTTGCCTGCTGTACTTCCCCCGTGACGCCCATATTTTCACACGTTGTTCCCCATTCCGAGTGCTACGCCCCGTGTTCCGCCTACTTTTGTGATGTGCGCCGCGCTATGTGCGATTTCGCAGTGGCCGTGGCGCACGCCGTTGGATGACCTGTGCACAGGCATGCGCCGCACACTTTTTCAGCGCACATCCAATGTTTTTCTCGCGCACGGACTTCCATGAATCGATGTGCGCTGGTTTCCCTGCGATTTTCGCAGTTGCACTGCGATTTTCGCACTTTAACTGCGAATCGCACGTTTTGGCACCTCTGCGCAGGAATTTTCGGCGCACATTAATTCCATGAATCGATATGTGAATGTTTTTTGGGTAGAATCTTTTTAGCGGGTATAGATTGTGTGAAGGGGTTGGAAAGCAGTTGCAATGCATCATCACTTTCTTCATGTTCCTGTCTTAGAGCTGTCACAAAGTAGCAATGATCCAGACTGACTTTGTAAGGGTTGCATGTGACATTCCATTCATTTTCCAGCCACGGGGCATATGAATCACTAGTCTGCTTGTTGACTGAGCCACGCTGCGCCTGCGATATTAGTTGCTCCAACGTGAAATCTGTTTGGCAAGCGACATCTTTGGTTTCAAGCGGTGTCTGCGTCTTTATACGCCTCTTACTTCTGGGCTTCTAAAATAATAAATAGAAGAAGATGCTGAATGTAGTGCACACATACAGAACACACGATTTTGTAACTAAAAACCTAGAAATACTAAAACATCTGTTCAAAAGCGTGTGCATAATAATCTGGTTCGTACTTTACTCTTGGTTTCTTGATTTGCTTCCAAACAGTGGCCTTCTCTTTGCAGACAGAGACATCAAGCTGCAAAAAAACATTTTGCTGAATACAGCAAATTTAACTTCAAAGCAAACAAACATAAGTACATAAGTACATATCTACAAATCGAAAAGAACTAGATGGACTGGAAAAGATAGCAACATAATTAAAATATATTTATAATGCAATGTGATGCTCAATTTGACTTCGTATATGTATACCTCAGTTCCATGAGTCACTTCTAAGTCCACATCTGGAGTGCATTTCTTGAATAGAGTAATGTACAAAAAAATGCAATGTCGCAATAAAAGTTTGCATTCAACAGAGCACCTCCAAGCTAAGTAACTTACAAATACTTTGAACCATATACTGTTAGGCTTACAGTCGCAACACAAAGAGAACATTAGTATGGATAAAAGCTTGAAACAAGTGCACGTGACTTGAACATATTTCACCTGCTATCCATCTGAGTTCAAACATGGACTTTATTTGAGTTCACCCTGTAAAACATAGTGATTACAATGTTGCCCTGCAAAGTATTTTGCTTTGTAATGTGTCCTTGGTAATTGTTCTGCATTAGGGGGGGAAGTGCACTGTTAAATACATTTATGTTTGAAGGTATATCCAATGTTGGATGTAGTCTGATTCTTGAATGTGAAATGTGAATAGAAATACCTCAAGCTGTGGACCTGTTCCAAAGGAGGAAGAGATGGTAGTCAAAGTTCCACCATCCACCTATAATACAGCACTTGTTTTAATATGGATTAAAAAGTGAAATGATACAGAAAAAATGTAATGCAGAATAAGGTACACACTGAACTGAAAAAATTAGATGTAGACGATGGTACACACGTACACACAACCATACCTGCCACTTTATACAAATTGCCAGTACTGCACATAATACATTTGGATATGTTTACATTGAAAGCATACCACATGCAAGTGGTTCAATCGCATATAAAGAGTAGTGTAATATAATTACTTGATGTATGAGGTTGATGTTGACTCCGGAAAAGAAACTGAAGCAGAATCGTGCTCCTTCATTTTCAGCCCAATGTCCGAAAATAGTACAATGGAAAAGGAAAATTAGTACTTGAAAAGAGGGCTTATGAGACGCTATAACATTTCACTTTGTGCAGGTCTGTAGGGCTCACCATTTGGATAGAAGGCGTGTCGGTGGTTTTGTCGCTTGCGAGGGTCTGTTCTTCCATCAATGTGCTCTAAGTGAAGAAGGATATGTCAACCAACACATTTCTCAAACATAATTTCGAATGGGCACTGTGTACGTTTTAATCAAGGATCACATGTATTGGTTAGAGACTCCAGAAAGCGAGGAAAGATGAAGTATAATAAGATGAAATATTTGACACTTGTGTTGAATCTGGTGACTATGGAAAATGGAGTAATAGAACATTGATGTAGAAAAACAGATGCAAGACAATACTTATTAATGCTGACCATCATCCTACATACCAACAAACATAGCAAATAACAAACTTAACATTCACTGCTCACCTCACCAGCTGCCTGCAGAAATTTAGTTGGGATTGCATTTGGAAGCAATTTAGGAAGAACTTGCAGTCAATGTTTTTATGTGCAACTTGACTGGTCATACATATCCTCGGTGAAGTGCAGGCTGCAGACGCGGTATCAATTGGCCCTCACGTCAGCCAAGATTTCCTGGGCCTTAATTTAAATCTCGTGCACTTTACAACAACCGCAATTTCTAAGCCATCTTCTTATTGAATCAATATCCTTTGGGAATACATGCAGGATAGTACCAGGATATGTGGCGTGGCTTGCAGAGGTGCAACAGACAACCACACATGATGGCATTCTTGAAAAGTGCGTGAGATCTGTATAATGAAATATGAACTATTAGCCCGAATAATACTGGATGTATGGAATAATTGAATATGCACCAGAGATTAGTCTTTAAAGTTTAATTGAAATAAAGAAAGAAAAGCTGTGTAACCTAGTCGAGTGAACACAGAAACAACTTTATTATACACTTGTTATACTGCACATTCTACTATAACGCACAGTGATGAATTGTAGTAGTTACTGTTAACAAAATACCTGAACTAAATGCTAATGCCCAGGTCTTTGAGATACATGAACATTAGAATCCTGGGAACATTTGGTTGAAATCGACATAAACGTTCATAGTAACGATCGATGAACATAGGAAAGTAATAACTTGATTTACCTTTACTTTCGTGAACAGATGAGCTGATTCAGCAAGCAGAGGAACAAGTATCGGGTTAACAGGTAGTTCGAACAGATGAGCAGATTCAGCAAGCAGAGGAACAAGTACACGGTAAACAGGTAGCTTGATGACGATATACCTAGTAGATCTCCCAGATGTTCTCAAGGAAAATCTCAAGGTGTTTACAAAGGCTTACTGAAGTGGGTGTGTATGTGAATTGATGACATGTTTATAAACACACACTCTGCCTCCAGCCCAATGGTTCCCCATCTGCCATATGAACCCACCCTGCTGCCTTTCCAGTGCACAGGGATAGGCCTACTTGTACAGCATGTAGGGCAATAGGGGCAGGCTTGTAACACAAACGCAAACATGCTTGTGTGGGTCTTTGCTTTTTTGAAAGTCGCATACCTTTTTAGGCCTTCAATGCCAGTTTGATGAGTTAGTCCAATATGTGTGTAGTAGTAGTGAACAACGTTGCTGAATATATATTTATTAACATGCTCAGTTTACATCATCATCATCTTATCATAAAAATACTCACCTGGATAATATTCTAACGCTGCATGAGAAAGAAGGATCGATGGGGACGAGTTGAGCGCAAAAGGCTATGAACACTGCTCATTGGACAAAAACATTGCTTGATTGCAGGGAGGGGGACTTGAAGAGGGGAGTATGGAGATACTGTATTGCATGGCCATGCAGAGAAAATGAATTCATGGCCCCTGCCATGAAGCTACCAGTGATGGCAAGAGAGCTCGTCAGACAAGATGTAGGTCCATAACACACAAACCTGATAGCCCACAAAGGTGGCAATCAGTGAGCTAAAGAGGGCTAGTTCCAGTTTCACAGCAGAAGTGTCCAACAAGTACAGATCTAGGATAACGATACACACCTGTTTATTTGTGCATGGTCTTTGGTGCAAACTGCCATTGATACTGCAGTGGGATGGAGGGGGGGGGGTGGATGGACTTGAAGAGGGTACTCTGTAGACACAGGCTCTGGGGAGGGCCATGTGGACAATCGTCAGCGTTCAGAAGATCCCTTTGAAGTGTACATGATGTTTGGTAACTTGAGCGGTCACTCGCACACAGCCCCCTTGGGTGGCGATGGTCATAGGTGTGAAATGTCATTGGTACTAGAAGGGGGATGGATTGGGACAAGGTGAGTGCAAAAGTTAACCAAACAGGGCTGGAGTAGCCTACTAGGTACTGTGGAGATGTCACGGTGTGTCTCTGCACTCTCTGACAGTGTTGTATTTTATTTTCACATTATATCACAGGAAAAGGGTTGAGCTAGCTTAAAATGTGTAATATGGGACCACTTTGAAAATTATTTCCAGTGCCTCCATTCGTTCCCAGTCCACCCCTGGTACCAACCATTCTTTCAAGATACTCATATACGATTGAGCGTGTTCTTGACTCACTGAAAAACTCAAAGAACTATCTGTATTTACTCAGTTGTATTTTATTTAATTGGGTGATGCTGATGGCACCAACAAACTACAAATTGTATACTTGAGGTTGAAGTACAGTATGAGAAAATCCCTGGTACTGTCTGCTGTCACTGGGGAATTTCTTGTGAATGGCTCGAACGACACAGGCGGGCACGTGTTACTCGTCAAACGCAGTGTCCAAGCCTCCCATGAAGCCACGATGTAAACAAACAATAGGCCACCAGCCTGTAGCACCTGTTAAAGAGAAACATACATATTTTTATTGAATGAACCTGAAAAGTGCATCTGAAATTCGATGGCATAGTTACAGCACAAGTCACAATGATATGCTAAAAGAAATAATGATAAAACACCCCAGAGGTTTGATCTACCACCTGCCTTGCTTGGATCCTAGTGATATAGGTGGACATGTGTTGCTTTTGGGAGAATATACTGATGCACAGGATTATGGCTGTGGTGGGTGTTCTGGAAAGGTCAGTGCATGGGGGTCAAATGAGTATTATAATGAAAGCAACTGGGTGGTCGGGGCTCGTGGGACCCTTGCCTGGAAGATATGGGATATGGCTTGTCAAGGTCTTGCGCTCTCCGTAGAGCACATTCTTTCGGGAATTATACTACAGAATTGTAACAAAGCATGGCAGGACTTTCGTGATAACAGTGCTTGCGCGGAGCTGACAGGAAGTGTGGGGAAGGAGAGGGGGAGGGGGGAAGGGGAGGGTGTGTGTGTGTGTGTGTGTGTGTATGTGTGTGTGTGTGTGCGTGCGTGCGTGCGTGCGTGCATGCATGCGTGTGTGTGTGTGTGTGTGGGGCTGGGTAAGGTAGAGCTGCATTTCTAAAGAGAGATCGATCACAGTTAGGAAAAAGTAGGAGAAAAACATGAAATTCTAATGGTCTCAGTAGTCAAAATTACATCGCATCTAGAGTCTACTTAGTTGTTACTTGGATCGCGAGCCTGAACTGTTGCGCAAAGTTTGTGCATAAGCACCATCATAATCCTCAACACAGACCTTGTGAGGCAGGCTGCCCTAAAGTCATGCAGCTCGATAACGCATTGCAGTGGTGTAGGCTGAGCATCCTGAGTTTTCTAGGCAGTACCAGTTCTCCACCTCGGTTGGCATGAGCTTGCAACTATCGCAGGTACACCAGGTTGAAACGTCTTCCATGGGACTTGGCTGCGGCTCATGCTTGGGTGATTGAGCTTGCAAACTATCGTCTGATTCCCCATCGTTTAAGCAGCCTTCTCTTTCCATTAGTTCCTCATCGGAATACTCACGCTCGTACTGGAAGGGCTGTACTGTTGCCATTGTATGACAAAGATTTACCCAAAACGCAAGTAACGAGTGAAATCACTTCTGCTACAGTAAGTAACAGTTTGCAGGGGCTTCTTACTAGGAAGAAAGCTGAACAGAGCAGAAACGAGCCACCAGCGATATAAACTAAATACAGTGAAACTATTGACAAAGAAACTGCAATGTTGTCTGATCAGAAAGGGTCTTGTTTATACGTTTTGAGGAAAGAGGTGTCCTGCCATTTCCATGGAGACAAGTCAATAGCTTGCACACAGAGTACATTGAAACGAGATTTGCATTGGCGTTGTGGAAAGGGCTGAGTGTGTCTAGTGATGTCAGCTTCAGGGGCGGGCGATATGATTTAATGCTGCGAGGGCACATGGCATTAGGGCAATGGATCAACAGATAAGATTATCACAAGATGGCCGCGCCCAACACGTTGTTTTGGCATGTGTAAAAATTAGGAAAACTAAGGTAAGATGCATAGGAAAAAATTTTAAGGTTGATCACAGTATGCTTAACACGACCTGCCCGAACAATCGAGACAGTAACATTTTTTTAGCGCACTCCTCCTTTAAGATCCTGGTGCAACTGAGGAATACTTTGGGTTTCCTTTCTTAACAATGTTTGTAGTCTTATAAATTATTTCAGTTCCTTAATTAGGCTCTCTCACACTGTCAATGGTATGCGGTATTCGCCCTGAAGTGCCCCGGTATCCCATTTGCTTTACCTGGGGTTAGCCGGTGTTAACTGGTGGCTTCGGCGTGCCTCACGTCTTTCTGTCTTGTCTGCTCTCGGGCCGCTGACTGGGAGTGTGTTTCGTTAGCCGCTTAGTTTCTGATTTGCCTTCCTCTGCTTCTGGCGGTTCCAGTTGGCTGTGGCAAGAAAGCAGCAACCTTCTCTCTGCTTGTTCTCTCTGCACACCGTTCTCACAAGCCTCCATGCTGCGTCCTGCAGTCTGCTTGCCTCTAATGTTCCAACCATCGTCAGAACAAGTCAGATTCAGCTGCAGTGGCTCCCTCTTTCTCCTGTTCTGTTCAGCTTTGTCAGTTTTAAATTCCCCGGCATTGGTTAGCACTTTCCAAAGACTAGAACGGGACATTGGTTTAGGGCTTCTGGTCATCCTCATTACTCCATGCCTCTTCCTCATCTCAGTACTATAAAGGGGGGGCGGAGGTAAATAAGGTTGTTGGCTATCAATGCCTGACGCCATACAGGACTGCTGTAAAGGTCCAGGGGTGTCATTAAGAACTACATCTGAAAAATTATTTTTATCCAGTATTTTCCTGCCTTCCTGGAGTTGTCATCCCCTACATGGTCCTCCCGCAGATAGCCACCCCCAGAGTCAGAGTTAGGTAGCATCTGCTTGTCCCAGGCCACAAAAGAGAAGCGTCTCTCCAGGTAACCAGTGATGATATTGCTAGATGCGTCACTTTTCCCTTCCATCTGTCTCTCTCCACCTCCACATATCTGCCTCACACTCTTTCTACTCTTACCTGGCCCACACCTTTCAACTTTAAGGGGTTGGGGGAGAGCGCAGTTTGAGATACAGTATAATGTTAAAAAGGCCTTTCTCGTCTGAGAACGCCATTACAATGAGCAAGTTGCAGGTAAATTGCGGAGTGAGCAGCAGAGTGAGGTTGCAGACAGCGGCAGACCGGAGTCTTTCTGCTGTTTCTCCACTTTTTTCCCAGCATACCTGTCTACAAAGGGGCCTCCCACCCGCGGAGCGGCCGCGGAGTGAGCAGCAGAGTGAGGTTGCAGACAGCGGCAGACCGGAGTCTTTCTGCTGTTTCTCCACTTTTTTCCCAGCATACCTGTCTACAAAGGGGCCTCCCACCCGCGGAGCGGCCGCGGAGCGAGCAGCAGAGTGAGGTTGCAGACAGCGGCAGACCGCGGTCTGAGCGTGGACTAAGGGAAAAGCCACCGACATGGATACATATTCGTGTACAGGTGAGCCTGAGAGGACTACACCTGCAACGCACCGTGTGAACGAACAACCAGCTACAAGGGCGGAGCTACCTCAACCAGGTACGGCACCCCTTACCTATCACATGTGGGGAGCGGAGGGTCCCGCTGATTTTTCAGCCCTCCCAGCTGCCCGTCCGCTCTCTCCGCCTCTCATGCTGGAAAAGTCCCCCCTCCACGAAACCTGTTTTCCCGTTACCCTACCTACTTCCCTTATTCCTCCCCCGCCTTCCCCTCCCCTTACCTGTTCGATTTTGGAGGTGGAGACTGTAACAAATCAGCGGGTGCTCAGGCCTTTGAAGGAGACTTGTCCGGGAAGAGGACCCCCTCGGAAGCGTGGAGAGAAGAGCACTGATCTCAAGCGGGTGCCGAAGCGCACTATTTCGTCTGATCAAGCCGAGCCTTCTGAGACACCTAAACTCAAGACCGCGAGACTCCTGCTGGACAATTCCTGCAACGAAGTGTCCTGCCGCATACTGGAAATGGACCAAGGCAGGCCTTCGCTCTTGATGGACCTGAGAGACAATTCGCTAGCAGAGACTCAGCGGGGAAGAATTATCGTACCACCGATGTCGCCCCCCGGAGATGCACGTGTGTGCCGAGAGGGGGAGGAGAACCAGACTGCTAGAAATCGCACAGCTTGCGATCCATTGCTTACTGCTGAAGTGAATTGCAATAGCCCCAAGGGAGAAAAAGATCAATCTGAGGCATATGTGGTACAACGTCCAAGGACGGTAGCGACCACCGACGATGAGTCTTCAGAACATCTAAACATCAAAGACAGTGACCAAGACGCCACGCCTAAGCTGTTGGGGCCTGCAATGAGAATTTTATGTGCCGCGCAAATTCATACTGCATCAGCACTAGAAAATCAAGAGTGCCATGCAAAGGAACCCTGGCTGATGATATCCGGGGTTAATGAAAAATCTGGAGAAGCATCGAATTGTAAAACTGCACATCGAAATCCGGCGGTTTTTGATCACTCAGAGGATGGAAGTACTGAGGATATCGAAACCGCTACGGAATCGGGCACTGTAACTAAGACCCTGGTAAAACCGACCGTCGCATATTTCCAAATGAAAACCCAATCGAAAAAGAAACAAGAAAAAACGGGAACGGATAACGAGAGTCTGGATATTACATCCTTAACGACGATCTGCAAACCGCACCGTTATAATCATAACAAAGTGAGAAGCAGAACGACCCCAAGACTGAAAGCTCTACCAAAAAAGAAACTAGGGCCAAAAGCCGGTCCCATCAAAGGCTGCACAGTGGCAGCCATGAACGACTTTTTTAGAACGAAATTGGAGCCAAATTTAAATCAAGGTCATGAGCTGTCAGACAATGAAATTCTTGAGAGTCTAGGTGAAGCAGAAACAAAGATATCAAGATCTGAGTGCCTTATAACAGAGGCCACTGCGAGTCCAGATTTAATGATCAGTCTATCAGATAAAGCACAAGGAGGGTCCTCTACTCCTCTAAGATGGTATTATTCTAACAATCACAAGAAGAGGACTGAACTTAGTGAGTCAATGGGAAAGACCACTGAAACAAGTTCCCAAGCTTCACTGGAGGCTGAACTAAGGACAGAAAAGGAGAGAATTGAAGAAGAGATCTTGACCCTAGAGCCTAATACATACTTACATGAAACTACAATTACAGAAGGCAGCTCTACCAAAGAACCACGAAATATGGACACAAAAAGTGCTAAGAACAAGAGCCCACAGGCAGACGAGAAGCTAGTGATGGACGTCGGAGCAGTGTTGCTTCCAGCCGAACAAGGCCCAATCGTTTCCCCAAAGGAACATGAGATCAACAGGGAAAAAACAAACCTACTGCATCGTGCACGATCCGTGACGCGGTGTCCTGAGGAAACTCAACGGTCTCATTCACTAAACCTCGTGCAGCAAAGTATGGACCAGTCAACATTAATGTCGTCAGTGACGATAGCAATGGGACCATTCACAAAGATGTACGAGACTATAAACGACACGCTTCGGGACCAGATGTATATGCTTTCAGCAATGCAATCTAAACTGCAATACTTGGAAGGCTACATAATGGGGACCCAAAACCCTGAAATGGAAAGAATCACGCAAAAAAAAGGACAGGTTGCAACCTGCAGCTGCGCTATTGCCTATGGATTCCATCCCCCAGCTGAGGAATCAGAGAACAAACAATCACAAAATCCCAATACGGATCAGATAGCCCCCGTTATCAGACAGGACGAAACGGTTGGGCTATTGGCTCACGACGATAGAGTCACCAACATCGAACAAGGCGAAGAGCCACTGGACGCCATTATTGCTATCCTTGACGAAGGAGAGAATCACATGGTGACGGAAAACGAAGCAGTCACGATGGGGGAAAATCAAGAAACAGCTAATCCCTTTTCCTACATCCAGACCGGGGAAAAATTCGGGAACCCCAGTAAAGATACCATTGCAAAGCCAAAGAACTTTACATTTGGAATATTCTCGCAACAAAAATCAATTGTCAATCAAACTTCGAAGAAGGATGGGAACAGATCAACCACTTCTTTGGTCTCTCAAATACCTCTGAAGCAGTCAAAGGTTGTCGCTAGGAAAAATGGTCTTGCAAAGAGAGCAGCGAAGAAAACAGCTACTCGAACTACTGAGGAGAGTGAAAAGCGATCTAACCGCGCAAAGGAAAAAGAACCAGCCCTTATGGTTTTGGAGCAGTCGGACGGGAGTATTGCTACTGGGGATGAGACAGGATCCGAAAATTATCCAACAAAATCGTCAAAGAGAAAGGTACACAGAGCGATCATGGACTCTCCCAAAAATGAACCGCCGCATAAGGTCTTTATGTACGAAATTCCCGATTCTCCAATAGAAATAACAGTGAAAACTCAAAGACCGCAAAAAGTTGACTCTATATCCACCCGGAGCTCAAGGCCTAACATCCAGAAAGAACAAAGACCAAACGAGAGATGTAGACACGACACAAACATATGGAAGGAAAACAAAACCCGGTCTATTCCGGCTTACACTCGAGGCCAGGTGGATATAGGAGAGCGGAAAAAGGCTCGTAAATCTAGCCTCGATAACAAAAAAAAGACCTCAGATTCTTACCTCCAATATATCACTGAGGTGAACCAGAAAAAAAAAGGAGAAAGCACATTAGAACAAGACCAAGAACGGAAAAAAGCAGCAAAACAAATCCTAACCGCCCATATGTTAAGACTGAAAAACATCAACTCAAAGCAAGAGGATATAACTATGAACAGATCAAATATTCTAAAAATTCTGACTCAAATCACAAGTTTGAAGCAGATTGAAAATAAAGACCTGTGGATAGTAGAACCAAGCACCATCGGGAGAACTGACTATTCTTATATACACCTCTACTCGGAAAATACTAAACGATACATACTGAGAGAATCCGAAAATCTATTATCTATGGGATTTGAACTAACGGATCCCAAACAGGTCAACGTAAAAAAGGACTTATTTACACAAACTGAAAGAGTCAAGAGAAACACAAAGGTCACCCCGCAAATGAGCACTAGATACATCAGCAAAATGCCTCACGCACAACCTGGTCGGATGAATCGAAGTCCACCCAATCTAAGAAATGGAGTGGATAATCAGAAAGAGAGAAAAAGACCTGAGATAACTCCTCAAAAAGACACGCATCGGGAACAAAACACCCATCGAAACAAACGACCCCTACATTCCAACTGTAATAACTGGTCTCCCAACAACGATGGTAGACTAAGTTCAAACGAAGTGGAATCTTGGACATGGCACAGAACCGAAGCTTCAAACCATAAAAATCACTAGCAACGATCGAGAGGAATGAAGACCTCTATGTGCTCGGGAAAGCCAAAAGAACGAAAGACACAAACTCCATCGCCACATCCATTAAGACTTGGCAGTTGGAATACGAGAGGCTTTGCACACTTAACAAGAGAAACCGATGTTAATCTGGGAAATTTCGATGCACTTTGCCTCCAGGAGACCTGGTTAACTACTAAACCCCAACTAGATGGTTACGACATAGCATTCACGTGTGCTAGAAAAGGTGAATCGGGAAGACCATCAGCAGGCCTCATTATCGCCATTAAAGCAGGATCAGGCCTGGAAATTTTCAAAATACTAAAAACTCCTTATTGGATACAAGCCGTGCTTCTTATAAGAAAATCCTATACACTGAATCAAAAGGAAAGTTCGATTCTTTTGGTCAACGTCTACTGGAACCCTCAGGTAACAACCAACGAAGACCTCCTCAATGAACTTCAAAACGCTTTTGAGGAAGCACAGAAGACATGGGATGACCACAGTACCATTATAGGCGGGGATTTCAATGCCATATGTGAAGGAATTGGCAACCGTTCTACATCGCCAAACCTAAAGTCTCCCGTGCGGGAGAGAGGCATTTTTCTTGACAAGATCATGGCCGAACGAGACATGCACAACCTTCACTGGCAGCGAAATAAAGCAAATCTGGCAATTCCTTCATGGCAACGAGACGATCAAAAAGGAACAATAGACCATATATTCGTCTCGAGAGACATCTTGCCAGAGATCTGCTCCTTTACAATCAGGCCAACAACTTTCAGTGACCACAATCTCTTGGTGACAGAAGTTTGGGCCGCCAAACCCCAAACGATTCTGAATAATCTGCCATTGGAGACAACAGAAAAAGGCAAGCGAGTCAAAATATCTGCAAAGGGCATACGGGAACTGGAAGCCCAATTCGCTGGCTCTCAAATCACAGGATCAACAGCGTCTAAAAGAAAAGAGTTTGATCTGGATTACACACCCCTGCTAACCAGATTTCTAATGGACCCAGCAAAAGCATCGGTGGAGAAGAAAGACCAATCTTATCCCCATGCTTACAACAAAGATCTGGTAGTGAAAAGGAAGGAACTCAGAAGACTCAAAAGATTAGCACAAAGAACTCCATCCTCAGAGAGCAACGAAAAGTGGCTAAAATTGGCCCGGCACTACAGAAGCTGGCTTCAAAACCATCGCTACCAGCTATACCTGAACGATTCTCAGCAAATGCTGTCAACCATTTGTGGCAAGAAGCCTAAAGAGTTCTGGAACTTGATCAAAGGAACACAAAAGAATACCAACGAGAGCATCCAGAACAACGTGGGCGAGGCGCGCTGGATCGATCATTTTTCAAAATTATTCGCACCCATTAGTGAAGTGAATGTAACTGAAACTTCGATGAGCGACTGTTACAAAAAGACAAGCCCATGGTCTATCCCTGACGATAAAGAGTCTATCCTAGACAAACTAAAGAAACTAAACAACTCGAGGGCTCCGGGACCCGACGGGATTAGCAATATGGAACTGAAAAAAAATCCTGAGTGCTGGGCCAACATCATGAGTGAACTCTTCTCCAACTGTAACAGAAAAAGAGCAATACCACCAACATGGCGAAAAGCCAACATTATGCCCATTTACAAGAGAGGTGCGACCGACGACCCGAACCAATACAGGCCCATCGCCCTCTTGGACGTAATGGGGAAAGTTTTTGCGTCCTTGGCCCTAGATGCGTTCCAAGAATGGACGCGTTCGTCAAAAGCAATGGACCCATTCCAGAACGGTTTTATCAGAAACTCTGGAACTTCAACAAACATCCTACTCATGAGTGTGCTAAAGGGAAAGGCTCTTCAAAGTGGCAATCCAATCTACATCGTTTTTATCGACCTGGTACAAGCGTTTGACCAGGTAGATAGGGAGCGCCTATGGGCGAAACTGGAATCTAAAGGCTGTCCGGAGTCAATTTTAAATCCAATCAAGGCTCTACATCAAGAGACATCAATCCGAGTTCGTTTGAGTGCAGATGGTCAACTCTCGGAAGAAATTGAAACAGCACGTGGAGTCAAGCAGGGTTGCCCTTTGGCTCCATCGCTGTACAACTCTTATATCGCCGATTACGAAGATTCCACCCTTACGATCAGACATTTTCCCCCGACAATGGGAGGGGAGAAGATAGACCGCCTACTGTACGCGGACGATATCATCCTGATGGATTTAACCCCTATAGGCCTTCAACGACAATTGGACAACATGGTAGCATATATGTCGGAAAACAACTTACGCCTTAACACCGCAAAGACTAAAGTGCTCACCCTAGGTAGATCCTCAAAGTGGAATTCCAAGTTTACCTGGCACTGTGATGGAAGGAAGCTGGAAAGAGTGGAAGCCTTTAAATACCTTGGGATTACAATCAGTAACGATAAAGAGGAAAAAACCATGCTTGAAACACTCTGGACAAAGTTAAAAAATCTCACAGCCCAAGCTAAGGCCGTGGACAAGAAACACGGCCGTTTTTCGATTGTACCTATCGTGAGATTTTACAAAGCCAAGGTCGTTCCTACCCTAATCTATGGGATGGACGCAATGCTGCTAGCTCCGAACACCATCTGGGAGAAATTGGAAGCTTTCTTTTGGCGAAAGGTCCTCGGTTTAGCCCAATCCACTCCAATTGCACTAATAAGACGAGAGCTATGCACTTCCTCACTGTTGGCAATAAAACTGAGAGCCACCTTGATGTTATACCGCAAGGTAATAAACAATCCAGAAGCCAGAGTACTGGACCTCATACGGAAAGAACTTAATGAGGGAAATAATCGGGCGCTTGTAAACTGGGAACAATCCAACCGGAAAATGTTGGAAGAACTGGATCTTTCTGTTGAGACACTCATACACAATCCAAACCGAGTGTCGCAAAAACTTTTAGAAGCAGACTGGATCCATACTCAAGAAGTGGCTTGGTCGTATTCCATCACAGCAAAATTACCAACTGCTCCAATGAAGCTAAACGATACGCGTGGCTACCTACTGAGGTTTCCAGATAAGAACCTAAGTCGTCTGTTCCTAAGATTCAAGCTGAACCAAATAAAAACCAACAAAATTTTGGCACTTCGTAAGCAAGTACCATCGAGTTCCTGCCGCTTCTGTCAATCGATAAACGCCATAGAAAGCACAAAACATCTGCTAATGGAATGTACCGGGCTCAAAACGAAAAGAGATAAATACCTTGCAGTCCCATTGAAAAATTACCTCACCCTCGATGAAGAAAACCTCTGGATACTCCTGACGAACGGGAACAACATTAGATGTGTTATAGGAGTAACACTCTTCCTTAAATCCTTGAAGCTCGAGCAGGAGGAATTTCCTTAAGCCTAAGCTTATTAAATAAAGATACATCTAAAAGGAATCCGGACATTTGACATATGAAGACTACTCATCCTATATTTTTGTAAAAATTGTGATACAATTAAAACAAAAAAAAAAAAAAATTATCTATCCAAAAAGGGTTACCGGCAATGTTGTTATGTTATGTTAAGTTGACTTATACTGCACACTGTGACCATTTGCATGGTCTCCAAGAGCTCACAGGGCTCTGTAAGAAAGAGGGCAGGAAGGTTAGTGAGGGTAGAGGGATAGGATAAAGGTTGTGCTCTTTTTTTAATGTTTGCAGAACCAGGAGAAACTGGCATCTGTGTGTGTCTGCTTTTTGAGTGTGCTTTGATTGTGTGCACTGGCCTGTTGTGTCCAGAGGGGTATGGCCCAGTATCTGGGATTGTTTGAGGTTTGTTGTGGCGGGCATGGGCTTTGTGTGTTTCATGTGTGGAGTGGCTGGCCCTTGGGTGTGTGTTTTACTTGGGGGGGGGGGCTATGCCGGAGAGGAGTAGGTAGCAGGGGTGGTTAGTACATTGGCAAAACTCCAGATGCAACAAGCTTTCAGTACAGTGGCAAGATTCGAAGTGCAGCCATACTATATCCAGCCAAGTGGCTATGCTTGAAATGTACCTAGATTCAAAACATTGGCTGCGCTCAATAGTGCACCTAGATTCAATACGTTGGCTGTGCTCAAAGATGCACCTAGATTCAATACATTGGCTACACTCAATAATGCATCTAGATTCAATACATTGGCTGCGCTCAATAATGCACTGTGAGAAACCAATGGGTATTCTCCCATGTAGACCCAGAGAATCCTCTATTCAGGTGGTGGCTAGGGGAGGGCCATCGCTTTTGGATCCCAACCCTGGGGGTGGACAAGCGAGGGAGGATCACCTGGGTAGCAGATGCCGGGGTTGCCCTAAAGAGAATACCATAGGAGAGACGCTGTAGTCTAATGGGAAGATAGGTGAAGAGATCCCAGAAGCCTTTATGGGTTATGCAGGTGTCATTAACCCTAACCCCAGAGAGAAACTAACCGATTATCCCAGATCTGCCCTGGGGAAAGCAATTCAAATGCTTCTTTGTTTTTCCTCAGTTTAGATCATGGGAAGGGTATTGCAGGCCCTGGGTTGCATGGCCTGTAAAATGGGTGGGCAGGAAAGGGAGTACATTAATACAAAGAGAATCACCTTTTGTCTACAAAACTAGGGCCAGGGGGTCTCCCCCTATCCTTTACAAATGACCTTATAATGAGACAGCCTATAAATGTCAATTCCCATCTCACCTCATCCCCTTCCCCATTTCCAACAAATACTGAGACGAGTAAGAGGCAACTAAGATCAGTGAAGATTGTAAAGATTGCCCATCAGAATAACTTGGGGAAAGTAAGGGCAACCTACCCTAGAAAGAACTTGAGTTGTCCCACTAATAGAGTCAGGCAGGATCAGGTAGTTAATAGTAACCATTTACCCCTGACTCCACTTGACTGTTTTTTTCACTATAAAAGGTGTGGTTTTAAACAGATGGATGAGCGAGCTGGAGAGGCATTTTGGACCAGTGAAGCCACGGAGCTGGGAGCTGCAGGAAGGAGGATCTGCAGGAGAGCGGCATGCTGCAACGCTGACCCAGTGTGTGGGGAGGGCTGCAGCGTGGCTGGGGAGCCGTCTCTCCTGAGAGCCAGAGCGAGGCAGCTTGGACTCTGCTGGCAGAGTCCGTGCAATTGCTTGTTCCCTTGGGCCTTGTGCCGAGCCCAACGATGTCTGAGGGGCAGTTGGTGAGACCCTGACCTCGACCCAAAGCATCCCAGAGAGACTGTTCGCCAGCGCTACGCTACCCAGTGATTTGCGCATGACAGAGAGAAACTCAGGACCGTGCAGGTGGCTGGAGCCGGAAAGGGAGGAAGAGCAAGAATGGTGAAACGGTACTAAGCAGAAAGCAAGAAGCAGAAAGTAGAAAGAGAGAAAGCAAGTGAAAGAAAGTAACAGAAAAGATATGGCGCGCGCGAGCGGCATGGAAATAAGAGGGCAGAAAGTAAATAGATTTGAAAGAAAGGCCAAGCGGCCCGGATGTAAAGGTAAAAGCAGACAGAAACAAAGTTAGAGGAAAGTGCAAGGGCACACAAGAATGTCAAGAGAGGGCAATCGGCCCAAAAGCAAAGTAAGAAAAAGGTGCGAGTGAGCACAAAGAAGGAAAGTGACAGTTTAAAGGTGCAAGGACGCACAGCAAAGGAAAAGAAGTGCAAGTGTGCACGGCCAAATACAGAAGTGAGTGAACAGAAGGGTGTAAGAAGCACAATAAAGTCAGAAGATGCAAGATGCACAGAAGTAGTATAGAGTGGAAAAGAACAGTGCAATTGTACACAACAAAGTGAAAGTAATAAAAGACAAAGCAAGTGTGCACAATAAACATCTGAAGAAAAAAGGTACCAAGGAAATTGCAAGTAAGAAATAAAGAAAGGGGCAAAGGATCAGAGTGCTTGCGCTAAGGAAAATCAAAGAGCCTGGCGTTTTCGAAAGCCTCTGTTTTTACCCCATGAGAAGATTGTATGTAACAAAAGCTGTAAATAAGGAAAGGGCATATCCTTACCAGCTGGATTTGTGTTTGGAATTAGAGGGGCCTAGACTTGGGGAAGGGCACCCTGAGAAATCTAAAAGGAACTGTGATATACTTGGTTTTGTGCTAAAAGTTGGAAGAGGCCTGTGCTTGGGGAAGGGAAGCTTAAGGAAGCCTACTTAAGAAATAATGTACATCCTGATAAAACTGACTTTGTGTTTGAAAGTTGGAAGAGGCCTGTACTTGGGGAAGGGATCCCTAAGAGGCCTACTTAAGAAATCAAAGTACATCCTGATAAAACAGACTTTGTGTTTGAAAGCTGTAAGGGGCCTGAGCTTGGGGAAGGGAACCCTATGAGGCCCGGCCAAGTTGGAGACTTATTGATTTGCTTTAAAGCATTGAAAGGACTAAAGCTTGGGAAAGGGAAGCCCGAAAAGCTTACAAAGGGAACTGTGATACATTTCTTTTGCGGTGTTGGAAACTTGAATAAGTGAGGCTTGGGGAAGGGAAACCCAAGGAACTCAAAGACACTGAAGGTATTTGAATTCACTGAAAGGACCCTTTGGCAAAGGTCTTGCAAGCAGCCCTGTTTGATTGAACTTCTTTTGGTAAGCTTAAAACTACGCCTGGCAAGAAAGCCATTGGAAACCAACCTTGATTTTCCTATTTTTTTGTTGAACCGCTACATTTAATTTTTCACAAAGGACCCCCCTAACACATTATTTGTATAGAGTGAGGGCAAGCATAGGTTTAGACACAGACAGACTTTTATTAGACATCAACTGCATAATTTCAGGGAAACATCCCTTTAGAGTTAGAACTAGTTAGGTATTAAAGCAACCATGAAACGTTAAATAAAGGTTTTGAAATCTTACTTTCTGAACGTGTGTCTCTCTTTGTCACCATGCCTATTTTACAGCACCTATATTCAATACATTGGCTGCACTCAATAATGCACCTATATTCAAAAACAGTGGCTACCCTCAAGGTTCAAAACATTGGCTCTGCCCAATAATGCACCTAGATTCAATTAATTGGCTACCCTCAATGATGCACCTACATTCAAAAACATTGGCTGCGCTTAATAATGCACCTAGATTTAATACATCAGCTACTCTCTATAATGCATCTAGATTCAAAACATTGGCTGCACTTAATAATTCACCTAGATTCAAAAACATTGGCTGTGCTCAATAATGCTCCTAGATTCAAAAACATTGGCTGCCCTCAATAGTGTACCTAGATTCAAAAACATTGGTTGTGCTCAATAATGCACCTAGATTCAATACTTTGGCTACCCTCAATAATGCACCTAGATTCAATACATTGGCTACCCTCAATAATGCACCCAGATTCAAAAACATTGGCTGTGCTCAATAATGCACGAGATTAAAAAACATTGGCTGCTCTCAATAATGTACCTGGATTCAATATATTGGCTACGCACAATAATGCACCTAGATTAAAAAACAATGGCTGTGCTCAATAATGCAGCTAGATTCAAGCATTAGCTATTCTTGAGTTGAAGCTAAGTGGTAACACTGATGTTATGCATAGCATGCAACTAAATTCTAACAAGAGTCACCAAGACAGCACTGGGCATGCAACCAAATATTTGTTGTCTCTTACCTGGAAATGGCTGAAGACAGTTTTGGAGGCTTGCCAGGTGTGCTCACGGAGAGTAGGCCCAAACAGGCAATGTGCAAGTGCCTCTGGGAGGTGCCCTTTGCCTAGGCGCTGTCTTGGGATCCACTGAAGATGGGAACTTCTGGTCATGTGCTCAAAGCACGGACCAATCAACCCAAGTAATGGTGGGCTGAGGTTAGGGGGCCGGCAGGTGTGTGCCTGTGAGTGACCAGTGCATAGAGAAGCCATGTTTAAAGGAAAGAGAAGCCACACAAACCTCCATAGAAAAGTGTACACAGGCTGTAGAAGCCCTTGGATTCTGGAGAGAAAATTTCAAAATTTAAAGGGTTCCAATTTGGATATTAGCAACCCACAGGTGCCTCATGACTTGCATTCATAGACCCGGAGTAACTGTCTCATAAAGAAACAACGGGAAAGACAGATCAGCTACTGATGGGCTGAGCCAGAGTATGGCCATGATGCTACTGTAGCCCCTGGTTTTCTGGCCCTCGGGAAAACAAACACATTTACTTTTCCCTGGGACATAAACGGACCACACTCAAACCAACTCACCAACCTGCACGTATGAGATCCAATGACAATAATGCATAGCATACGGGGGGATATTTTTAACCCTTGCGGGTAATTATATTATATAACATAATATTCAAAACATTCCTAATAACCATGTTCGCCTACTTTAGTTTCCCACTCCTGGTTTGTCCTTTTATTTCTAAGGGTAAAGGATACCCTCATCAGACAAACCCCAAGCCATATGAACCTTAGGCAGGTTCCTAATCGCTTCTTCTCATGGGCTCCCATCCCTCAATGCAATCCTTTCCCCATTTTCATACACACTTCCTTTTTGTTTTTTTATAACATTAGCAAATACACAATGCCCTTTAATCAATCCTTGTCTGTTGTGAGGAACCTGAGGGCATCCTCACTTCTTCCTTCCCATCATCCTCTGCTCAGGTGGCCAGGGAAGGGCCATCGCTCTTTGTAATGCTCTCCCCCGAAAAGTGCACGAAACAACCATAAATCATCAATGCAATTATAGAGCAAGTACTTTGAACCATAAACAGACAGACGCAATAACTCACAACCACGCACTCTGAGAAGATAACACGCACTCTGAGAAGATAAATAAGCTCTTTACGGCTCTTTATTCAAATATTACAAGTACATAGAAATAACTCATGAAACTAATACGGACATAGATCACAGAAGAAGTAAAGAAGTCAAAAGGAAATACATCACCGTGAGCGTAATAGAAGTCCTCATCTCGTCCAGAAGCGGCTGGAGGACCCCGGGGACAGCCAGGCCGAGAGTACCACAGCTCACAGGAAGGCCAGACGTAAGCATCCTTCTCTGGCTGAAGTCTCACCTGACCCCATCCGGGTTTCCGCATATATACACACTCCACAATGGGGAGTTAATTCTCGAACATTCTGGAAATTGCACCTGCGCAGTTGAGGAACAGCCGTCGGTTGCCAGCTGGGTCAATCGAGAGCTCCCCTCAAGGAACGCAGGGCCTCCCTGCTCTAAAAACACGCTCCACGGAGAACAGTAGCAGGCCATAACAACGCTAGCTTTCCCAGCAGAAATGGCCTTGACCGATTACCAGGTTTGGAAAAGCATGTTTGTCTCAGCACTGTGAATCTAACACTTCAGCAAAATGTGTGCAGCCTTTCACTGCGGTGTGAAGTAAATATCCAACATGGCTCCGAGCGCTCCCAGAATGCATTGCGCGCCCGCGCCATTTTGAATCAAGCATAAATCAAGAATAACAATTCCACCCTTTGGATATTTATCTTCCGTAGCCAGGTGGCACTGGAACTGTTCTCTGAAACCTACGAAAGATTAAAACTAAATTGGGAACACATTGAAGGTAACAACAACAAGCAATGATAATAGACAGTATAATAAAAATGCAAGCGAAAATATAACATAGTGTACCCCCAATATCAGGTATCCATGAAAATAACCAATCCCACCAGTTTCTGTTACGATCTTGAGACACTTGAGAAATGAGATCCCTCAAACCTCGAATATGACTTTCAATGGATCGTGAGTGCTCACTTAAATTGAAACAACACATACCTTCAAAAGCGTTACACCCTAAATTATGTTTCAGCAATAGATAATCAACAGCAGCTCTGTTCTGCAAAGTTGCTTTTCTAATAACTTGACTATCAAGTAGTAATTCTTCTAAAGCCTGCAAATGTACATGTTGCTTCTAAAGCAAATGTACATGTGAATCACACTCAGGGGGTAGCCCTACAGATTCAAAGGTTGACCTTTTACCTCGAGTTATCGCTGAGTGTAAAGGAAACATCATTAGTCCTAATCGAGTCAAAGCACATGGACCTCCAGAAATGTTAGCTGGAATATAAGTATATGTAATGTTACAACATGGAAAGAGCCATCATGTTGGAAGTTTCACATGATTCAAATGACTAGCAGTTATCACTGTATGATTGCAAGACATAGTGTTATTTACACTGGTAGTACATTTGCGTTACATTCGCGAACACAGTCTCCTCTCGAACGTAGTGTGATTATACTGATTAGTCAACTCTATTTGTCTGCATTTACCAATTTCTTGTGCCTTGCACGTCATAATATAACACACATCACCTTGAGTTATGTTGTAAGTGATAACACGTGTCAAATTTCTCCATTTTCTATCAGTCTCTTGGCAAAACCGACAATATTCATAAACTGAAAAAGATTGTCTAATGTCTGAGTATTGAACTAAAGAATCATTATGTGTGACGCCGAAGATATGCTTTAAAACAGGAACAGGCGTCGGCACCGCTACTAAACATGTAGTGAATAAAGCTTCAGCATTGGGCACATCAGTAAGACAAAAGTGTGATATATTCAGTACTTGCTGTGCCAGATATATCCACATATTCTCTTCTTGGGTGATCATAGGAGAGTGTTTCCTCCTTCCTACAAAGGACTCCTGCACAGCTGGCATCAAGGTCGTTTTAACTTGCTCCTGTTGTGTTTGTCGCATTTCACGGATCCATGTCTTCGGTCTGGCGGGCTTGTCGGCACTGGCATAGAGCTGCTTGGGGACAACATTATTCATCACTATCAGTATCCCCTTGATCACTGGCACAGATGTGACATTTGTCGCTGGTAACAGAAGATCGTTTAAAATCACCCAAATGGAGTCCATTTAGTGCCACAGTCACACCAACCAGAACCAGGATCTACAAAGCAAACCCAGAAAAGAGATATCAGTGTTGCACATCACTCTCTCAGGTAACATTTGTCTGCAGGTACATATTGCCATTTCTTTCTACCAGGCTCCATAACTAAAACCACTTGATCTTTGCCTGAAGCAATGACATCTGCTGGCACTGGCGGGCCACATGGCTTTTCCACCCACACCTTTGCACCCGGTACCATACTGTCTGAAGAGCCAAAACCGCGATCCCCACGGGTAGTTAACACTGTAGGAGGCTCCCCTTTCTTAATCATGGACAATTTAATGGGAATGACTATCAATTGGGCCACTCGATCACCCTTGTGGATTGATAACAATTGATCCCCACTATTCATTAAGATGACTTTAATCTCGCCTTGGTAATCAGCATCAATTACCCCTCCCAATACTTGAACTCCCTTCAATGCTAGGCCAGATCTAGGGGCAATCCATCCCATATGCTCTGGGGGAATCTGTACTCCAATCCTTGTTTCAATGACAACTATTCCTCTTGGATCTAATCTGATTTCTTCATTGGAATGCAAGTCTACCCCTGCTGACTCCGGAGTTGGTCGATAGGGAGCTAAAGAACCTGGCGTAACTTCCCAGTATAACAATGTTTCTCTAACTGAAATGGGTTGAACCTGTAAATTAGGAGTCATTAATCGCATCAAAGGAGTTCCATGTTCATACACAGGCCTATTGTTTAACACTTGCACCACATCAAACACACGATCACGCCAGCCTGCCAAACTGCTGTCTCCAGATTTGCGCAACTGTTCTTTCAGTAACCCATTCATTCGTTCAATTAGCCCTGCCGCAGCTGAATGGTAGGGGATGTAATAAATCCACTCAATGCTCTTTTCCTGACAAAATTCTTGGATCAATTTGCCTTTGAAATGTGACCCATTGTCACTTTGAATCTACAAAGGCACTCCATAATGTAATATAATCTGATCTAACAACCTGATGGTGTTCAATTGGGTTGCACGTTTGCACGGCAAAACCATCAAATATCCCGAGTATGTATCTACAATAGTGCATGCATACTGACAACCTCTGCTGTTTGGCATAGGACCGATATAATCAATCTGCCAAATTTGACCTGGTAATTTTCCTCTTCTCAATGTGCCTCGAACAATTTGAGGTATAGGTCTATGCAATTGATGTTGGCACACGGAACACTGCAAAATAATTGTTTTCAGTAGTTCTAACGGAAGACTGATGCCTCGAGCTAGTGCCCACCTGATAGTAACAAACACTTGAAATTGTCACCTCTAAATGATTGCGCAATTATTTTCTTGAGGAGAATCAACTACTTTAGAATTGGCCCATATATCTGCCCCCCCAGGAGGGCTTTGGGTTTTCCAACGCAGTTTGAATAACATACGTCTTGCCTTGAAAAGGACCCGTTGTTCTGGGTCGAAACACGTGTCGGCAGTCTTGTTTTTGCATCATTTCATAAAATCTGTTTCAACAGCGTATTTTGACTGAAGAATCTACTTGCTTTGGACTCTTTGTTTCACCGTATCTGTTGTCCATTTAAACACTCAATTTGAATAGGACATTTACCATTTGCTCAGGGCTGCGCAATCATTTAGAGGTGACAATTTCAAGTGTTTGTATCTATTAGCAGTTTATGAGGTGACTGCTGGTCCCTCTTTCGTGCAGCAACCCAATCTTATTTGGTTTGTAAGGGTCTCATTGACTTTAGTTTGTCTTCTCAAATTTAGTTCTAACCCAGCGCCTCACCACACCGGCACACCTCAATTTTGTTTTTCAACCCACCTGATAGTAGCCTTTTCTCCAATGTGCCCACTTTTCTGATGGGCCCATTTGGCCAAACCCTCCATATCGTCTTCCCAAGCCTCTGCATCCATTGTCGCAATCTTGGTGTGTTTGTCTGCAACAGAATTAAACCAACGTTCTAATGAATCTGTGGCACAATGTGCGTCCACATGATATACAGTGACTTCACTTTGTAACAACATCTCTGCAATATCTTGCCACAGTTCCTTTCCCCACAACTCTTTTGAATGAATCTTCCATCCATTCTTTTGCCAAGTCGGCAACCACACTGCCAATCCATTCGCCACTGACCATGAATCTGTGTACACATGACATTTACCAGGGGTCTCTTGTTTCAATGCTTGGTAAACTGCGTAAAGTTCTGCGAACTGACGGCTCTTTCCTTTCCCTGTCGTCAACATCTTTTTTGTTTTGGGATTGTACGACACTGCTTTCCAGTACCGCTCAGTTCCCATGTATCGAGCTGAACCATCCGTGAACCAAGCATGCTCTGTTTGCTCCACGGTCAAATCACTGTAGGGGACTCCCCATTTCATGGGAGACTCACGTTTTTCAGGCACCTCCGGTGGTATGCAATCTGAGGGCGGTATGTTGGCTACTTGCTCATGTAATTTTGCCACTCCACCCTTTCCTGATTTGGGTCTGTCTTGAATATACCATTTCCACTTAATTATGCTGGCTTCTTGAGCATGTCCTATACGATGAGTTTTAGGAGAGCTCAGTACCCACTGCATGATTGGTATTTCAGGTCGCATCAATACTTGACTTCGAATTCTGGCTCCCTGGCGACTACCACTGGCTGCGGTGGCGTTGCTACCCGGGTCCCAGGTTGAACAGGTTTAAGGAGAGACACGTGGAACACAGGATGAATTTGCATGTTTGACGGCAAAGCTAGTCTGACCGCCACAGGATTTATCACGGGGGTGACGGTGAATGGAGCCAGGTATCTTGGACGGAAAGTTCGGGCTCCTTTAATGGACACGTGTTTAGACGCCAGCCAGACTTTGTCTCCCACTTGGTAGTTGGGGGCCTTTGCTCGGTGTTGATCAGCAAACTTCTTTGGCGATTCCTAGCTTAAAGTAGGTGTTCAGCTGCCCTATTAAAGGTTTGAGAAATGGTTGTGTGCAAGGTTTTGACTGCTGGCATTTCCAGGGTTGTAGAAACGTCCAACTCAGAAGTACGTGGGTGCCTGCCATACATGGTATAGAAGGGTGTCTGCCCAGTGCTGGTGTGTAGGGAATTATTATAAGCATATTCATCTATCCATAATAGGTCGAACCAGCTTCCTTCAGCTTGGTGTAAAATGCAATGCAGATACTGCTCGAGCGTCTGATTTGTCCTCTCAGTTTGACCATCCGTTTGGGGATGGTGACTGGTGGATAGACGGATGTCGATCTGGGCCATAGAGCAGAATTTTCTCCAGAAGTTAGATACGAATTGAGTACCTCGGTCTGCGACCAAAACTGAAGGAAACCCATGGAGCCGTACGATGCCTTCAAGAAATATCTTTGCCAGAGTGGAAGCATTTGGGAGCCCCTTAAGAGGAATGAAATGTGCCATTTTTGAAAATAGGTCCACGGCCACAAGAATAGTGTTAAACCCTTGACTGGGTGGTAAATCAGTAATAAAATCGAGGGGCAACGTGTGCCAGGGTGCTGGTGGGATTTCCAATGGTTGTAATAGCCCAGCCGGTTTCTGCTTGGATGACTTGTTTTGAGCACACACTCCACAAGATAGGATGAATTGGATAATGTCTTTACGCCACATGGGCCACCAATAATTTTGTTTTACCTTGGCTAGGGTTTTAGCGATTCCGGGGTGGACCTCGATCAAGGAATCATGATAACTGGACATGACTTGTTCTCGTAGTTCTTGGTTTGGTAAGAATAAATGATTCCTGAAGTAGGGCAGCTGATCTTTTATCATGTAATGTTCTCCTTGTGCACTGCACGCTTGTAATTGCTGCGGATTCATCAGGTTTTGGATTTCTTCATGCAATTCTTTCTGAGTTATGGTTGCTGTGATTCCTAGGAGCTTGTCACTCTGGATGATTGCTAATGGGTCAGTGGTCTGATACCCTTGCTCTTCCACCCCCATATGGAAAAGGGCATCGGCCTTCCCATTTTTCACCCCTGGTCAAAATGTAATCACGTAGACATATTCAGCAAAAAAAAGAGCCCAACGTAGTTGTCGTGAGGATTGGGCCTTTGCCGTTTTTAGGTACTGGAGGTTCCGGTGGTCAGTTATTACGGTGATTGTGTGTCTTGCGCCCAAGAGGTAGTGCTGCCATGCCTTAAAGGCTGACTTAATGGCCAGGAGTTCTTTGTCTGTGATAGCGTAAGTTCAGGGGGTGTGAATTTACGCAACCAGAAGGCAACAGGGTGTAACTGGCCCGTTTCGGGGTCCTTTTGTGAGAGGACGGCTCGCATAGCCATGCTTGAGGCGTCCGTTTCCACCAGGTATGGGAGATCAGGGCGAGGGTGGCGTAAGATTGGGGCAGATGTGAATCTTGTTTTGAGTTCCTAGAAAGCCTCCTCGGCTTCTGTTGTCCACTGGAACTTTTTGTTGCTTTTCCTTAGTAATGACGTGATGGGTTGCACGATTTGCGAAAATTCTGGGATGAACCGGCGGTAGAGGTTTGCAAAACCCAGCATACTTTGAACCCCCTTGAATGAATTTGGGGATGGCCAGTTCAGGATAGCATCTACCTTGTGTACATCCATTCGGATTCCATTCGGGCTGAGAATAAAGCCCAGGAATTCCACCTCGGAGACGTGGAATGAGCACTTTTCGAGCTTGGCGTAGAGCTGGTGTTGACAGAGTTTCTCCAATACGGATCGGACGCGTTTAACATGGTCCTGCTTTGATGCAGAATATACTAGGATATCGTCGATGTACACTAGAGCACAGACATCAATCAATTCCCATTGGACATTGTTCATGAAGTATTGAAATGCAGCAGGCGCGTTGCAAAGGCCAAAGGGCATTACTTGATATTCGTACAAGTTGTATTTGGTGCGAAAAGTCGTTTTCCATTGGCCCCCCTGTTTTACGTGAACAAGGTGATATGCCCTCCTCAGGTCTAGTTTTGTGTAGATTTGGGCATCTTTGACTTGATCAAGCAATTCAGGGATCAGTGGCAGGGGGTAGCGATTTTTTACGGTAATCTGGTTCAGTGCGCGATGGTCGATACACGTTCTCAAGTCCCCCTCCTTTTTCGGTACGAAGAATAGAGGACTGGCTGCTGGAGACTTTGAGGGACGGATGAACACGTTGGCCAGGTTGACCAATGTCAAGATAGGCCTTCAGGTGCTGGTTTTCTGGTTCCGGAGTGCGTAAATTCGCACACAAGGGATTTGTGCGCCGGGTATCAGGTCGCTTTGGCAATCGTATGGTATATGCGGTGGCAGGGTATTATATTAGCCTGTTCTTTCTGAAAGACATCTTGAAAGTCCTGGTATTCACTTGGTAGGGTGCCGATTGCACAGTCGCAAGCGTGGAGGTTCTGTTGTCTATTGGTTGTTTCTCTTGGCGATAAGATGTGTGGGCGCAAGTCTCGGGAAAGGCCAAATCTTTTGCTCGCCAATCGATTCGAGGATTGTGAGCTACCAACCATGGCATTCCCAAAATCAACCGGAACTGTGGTGCCTTAATGAGGTCGAAAACGATGGATTCTTGGTGTCCATCCTGGCACAGAATGGTTAAAGCTGCAGTGCATTGGGATACTGGACCAGAAGCTATTTCCATGCCGTCGACTGTGGTAACGGTGTCGGTGGTTGATTTAGGGCATAACGGAAGCCCCATCTTTGCTGCAAGATCCTGGTCGATGTAATTCCTAAAGGCTCCACTGTCTATGTACGCTCTTACTGCGTGCATCCGAGATGGTTGTTGGTGACTGATCAAGACCACAGATAGTGCAAAATGGGAGGTCTGTAGTTCACTTTCTTCGCTCGACAAGTGGACCCCTACACTTGCCGGGCTGGGGAGTTTTCCAATTCCTTGATGGTATCTTCCTTGTCCGTGGCCCCTACCGTCCTCCTCAGTGGCTTCACAGGGCACTCTTTAAGGAAATGACCCGACCTTCCGCAGTACAGACATAACTGCTGCTGTCTCCTTTTATTCCTTTCCGCTTTAGTCATGGGGATCCTTCCGTTGTTCAGGCAGTATTGTCCTTTGAACGCACATACATAGGGCGAGGGTCCGGTCTGGTTCAATCTGCTCTTCAGTCCTGCAACCTATGATCCAGTTGAACAACAAGGTCAATATATTCTGAGCAGTCTTTCGGGGGGTTCACTACTTGTGCGAGAACATTCTTGAGCTCCCCCCGCAACCCCTGATGAAATAACGTGGTTCTCTTCTCCACTGGCCATTCTGCTTCAACTACAAGTCTATTGAACGTGGCTATGTATGTTAATAGGTCTTGATTCCCTTGGCGTAGGGACAGAAGTTCTTGGTCTAATGCCTGCCCATGAGTATGACGGGCCAACAGCTTTTCCATCTCCTGCTGAAAGCCCCTGAAGTCATGTAGCAAAGGATCGTCTTGGGCCACAAAGGGTGCAGACCAGTCCGCAGCGCTACCACTCAGGTAGGATAGCACAAAAGTGTTCCGTGATTGGTCATTCGGAAAGGCCCCTGGCCTACAAAGGAAGTGAAGGCGGCCCTGGTTCATGAACGTTGCAAACCTCTTTGGATCCCCCGTAAATCGTTCGGGCGGGGCCAAGGGAACTGCCCCAGGAAGGGTTATCCGAACGCGATTGGCTGATGGCGCTGGCATCGAGGGCACGCTTCCCGGCAATGGTGCATGCCCTGCTTGTGACTGGAGAAGTTTGCCGGCTTAAATCATCAGTGCATTCTTTGGCTACTATCAGCTCTCTCCTCAGGGTGTTGGTCTCCTGCCTGGCTGCATGTACTTCGGAACGTAGCTGCCCCAACATGTGGGCTAACTGGTCGGTTTCTGACGTTTCCATGACACCCAGGTGGATTTTGATGTGAGGCTTTGCATTCTGTAACGCTCACATGGTATCCACGGGGACGCCACTCAGCCTGTTCTGACCTCTTATGACCTCGAACCCTTCCCTGGAGGCTATTCGACTGGAGAGTAGGCCTGAAACACAGCATTGGTAGAGTTTAACTCCCTATTGTCTCTGTGTGCTTGAACCCCTTCTTCCCCGGGGTCCAACCCTTCCCTTTGATCCACAGTTCACCTTGTTTTCTTGGATAGTGTGCTCTCCGTCCTGCCTTCAGCAGGGGCGCGTTGATTGATGCAGGCTCGTTGCTGCCTTGTTACTTCACTGGCAAGAGTCCAACAGGTAAGTATAATGAGTCTTTTGAACAGTTCTCCAACTTTGTTCCTTTCCTTCCTTAGATGATGGCCTGAGATAAGTAGAGCTGAAGGTGAGTGAGAGCGCGATGCACCCCTTTTGTATTTGCATTGAACTGAGTTCTTTTTCTGTGTCTTTTAGGTGCCACAACGTTTTCAGCGTGGATGCCGGTTATGAAGAACAAATATGGTGGGTAAGCGCTGTATGCAGCGCCTCTAGATGTTTCCACGCTAACCTGGAGTGTCTTTTCCCTCTTGCAGATGGATGAGAAGTTCCGGAGACAGAGTTCCTCCAGAGCGGCTGGGATTCAGGTAAGCGTTTGAAGCTCGTACAGTATTTAAAAATAAGCAAAGGTTTGCAGAATGCTTACTAATGCCTTTTTTCTGTTATTTTCCCTTTTCTTTAGGAAGCGGCGTGCCGGGATGGGAATGACACAGCCGAAGATGCCCGCAGAACAGAAAGAGCGAAGACTGATGGGCAGAAGCGCCGCAAGGTAAGGCTGTTCCTAACGGTCTTCTTGCAGGAGCTGAGCGCAGAAGAAAGA
Source organism: Ambystoma mexicanum (assembly GCF_040938575.1). Lineage (NCBI taxonomy): Eukaryota > Metazoa > Chordata > Amphibia > Caudata > Ambystomatidae > Ambystoma > Ambystoma mexicanum. The sequence continues at coordinate 443,601,798 of NC_090924.1, read as the reverse complement.
TGCAGGCCTACTGGAGACCGATCCGAACACAGTGAGTGTCACGCTGCAGGTGCAGAAAACGCAAAGCATGTTTCTCAGCCTGGGTGTGGCTTAAATAGTCTCTGGGTATCCCAGGTGCCACTGGGCTGAACCACACCCAAAAGACTAGACCGCACATGCAGTTCTGGGAACCGAAATATGTGGGGGCATCCATCTTGTCCCCATCAATGCACTACAAGTCCAATCCCCAATGTTATCCTATGAGAGTGAGTGAGTCTGGTGCCACAAGCGCCAAGTCTGACTCCAAGTGGGTCTTTGGAGGGATGGAGAGGCCCTTGAGGGCCATGTAGGTGATTGTGGCCTGGCTCCAGCCTGACATCTTGGAGGGCTGGGGACATGAGGGGCAGGAATCATGACACTATGGTACCTAGATCCATACCACCGTAAGAGGGAAAAATGTCTTCCTTCCTTGCAAAGTAATTTTCTACCGACTCGCCTTCGTCCTGTCTATATGTCGTTAATTTATCTCAGTTGATTTGTTTCCAGGGCTCAATTCTTTTGATAATACCCTAGGGTAGGGCCAATATGTCCTCATGCAATTGCCCTGATTCCCCTCTAAAATGCACTGCTTCCTTCTTTTCCAAAGCATTCCACTTGATTGATGGTTCTTCACTCTTCTGTTTCCTACACTATCTCCATATATCGGGAGGTAATATGCATGAAAAATGTTGGTCAATATCCCCTAATGTTAATGGGCCTGTGCGTATAATTTAGTTATTCTGATTATACCACTGTTCAGGGTTCTGTCTGATGTCAGGAAAATCTTTGGTAAAAGACAACAGCTCCATGGTACATGTACATGGTGAGTCGGATGGTCTGGGCTAAACCCCTCATAAGGGTCTGATGAGTGGGGACAGGGGCTTTTGTGAGCCACTCAAGTTTGATTAGAATTCCCTGTTCACAACACAATTCATTTAGGTTAAAGCTCTTGCGGTCTATATCCCCCTACAGGTCGGGCAAAAGCCACTCCTCAAGAGACCCCTTCTGACTGCCATTATGTTCTTTATTTTTCTCAAACACTAATACAGAGAACTGATGCACAATGATATTATTTGCCCGTAGGGACTGAGTTGTCATAAATTTAGAAGCAAGGAATGGTCCCTTCATTCCTGCCTGGATCCATTCTTCCAACCATGATTTATTACATGTCCGAGTTTCTGAAAGTACGAGACCCAGTGCTCCAGATAATATTTTGAGGTGGGAGTATTTTACGCATGATTTTTCAAATTAGAGAGTAAATGCAATTTCAAGAGAGTAAAAATGAGTTTTCAACTCTGCAAGAGAGTAAAACTTATCCAACACATACACCCACGGCATACGTAAAATCAGACCCATAGACCAAAAGCGTTGTAGATCAAAGTTGTCTGGCTTGTGCAGAGCCCTTCACTCCACATGCAAACGGCACATCCCGTCTGGGCACATAGTAACAGCACATCACTCCACTTGATAATGGCATATATCCTCCCTGAACATGCTAGCTACGCATCTCCTCATGACACGTACGCCACGCACTCTGTGCACATGGTAAAGGCACATCTACTTTGAGCATTTTCAGAGATTTGCTGTTAGCATTTGAAGAGCAAATTTGTGTATTTGCATGTGTAAATTGCACCTTTACACTGTGCGCATGCTAACAGCATATCTCTATGCATATGGTAATGGCAGACATTGTTTTCACGTATTGATAGAAGATGTTCTGTTTAGCAAGCCTGATATTTGTACATGTTGAAAGGACATATCTTTACCCATAGTGACCTCCAATCTCTTCTCTGCGCATGCTATTGGCACATCTCTTTTCGTCTGCTTATGGTACATCTTCTCTGCGCACATACTAGTGGGACAACTCTCTGTACATGTGTGATAACTGTGCGCATGTGCACAGAGATGTGCATGCTAATGACATGCCTTCTACGCACATGCTAATGGGATGTATCCTCTCTGCACATGTTAACTGCACATCCCATCCCTGCACATACTAAATGCACATCCTGTACTGCGACAGGATGTGCAGTTAGCATGTGCAAACACCACATCCTGAATATGCAGATGCTAACAGCACATCTCAGCTCTGCATGCTAACGGCACATCTCGGCTCTGCATGCCCTTCTGTTCCATGGCACGTGCAAATGACATATCATTACTAAGTACGTACTATGGGGACATTTCTTCTCTGTGAGTGCTAACGTAGCATCTCCTCTGCCCATGCTATAATAGCACATCTCCTCTCTGCCAGTCTTAACGGCAGGGCTCCCTTCTGCACACGCTAAAACGTTGCGTCCAAAGAAAGGGTGGAAAGCTACTGGGCAGGAGGGCGGCCTGCACTTCCCAAGTTCCAATTACGTGACGCAGCCTTTAATGGGTATGGCGCAGAGGAAAGACCGCAGAGGAGTCGCTTCTTACAAGAAATGTAATAATGAAGAATGACCGTTCACACAAGTTACTATCAGTGCTGGAAATTGACAAGAAGTAGTGGGGCCAAATGTACCCGATTTTCCCCCTCCCCTTTCCTTATTCCGCCTGACTCAAACATGTCCTCGCCAGCCCCCACCACAATGCCCAACAGTGCTTCCCTGGCATTCTGCTCTGTTTTGCTGTAATAAATGAAGTACCATTCGAAATGGGATAATAACCGATACCACAGTGGTTAAAAGTAGAAGGAATTTGGCTAAAAGCGCTATGTAAGAACACATATACCCTTTTGACCCGTTATTGGCATAGCCTCCGTACACATGCAGCAGCACATCTCCTCTCTGCACATGCTAACTGAGCATCTCTTTTCTGCATGCGCCAGTGGCACATGGCCTCCCTGCATGTACTATTGGCAAATATATTCAGTTCAGACTAATGGAACTGTTCATCCCTGCATGGGGTAATGGCCCATTCCTCGTGGTATAGCCCAACAACAAGTGCACGTCTTACTATAGCCAGCATAACTTTATGAATTATACATTACAGAGCAGGTTTACAACAGGCAGCAAGTAAAGGAATAATTGCAGATGTGTTGGCTCCCGCCCCTTTATTTCAGCACTTTGAGGGGAGAGGTGGGGGTGGCTGGTGGCTTGTGAGAGTAAGCCGACCTACCTGACCTCTCTCCCATGCAGGGGCAAAACAAAACCTACATTTTGGAGGGGAGGAGGGGGAATTAAGTCGTGATGTGAGGGGCCACTTCAGAAAATAGGCAGGGCAAACTTGGAGGCTCTGCCCCCACTGTTCTACCCAACTCCTTCCATGGTCTGGTGTGGGGAACAACTATTGAATAGTATATTTTAAAGCGCAATATGCAGAGAGGTGATGGAAGACTTTCTTGAAAGTAACAGCTTTAAGGTTTTACTGCGTTTGTTCAAGTACATTTTTCTGAGCACACACAGTAAATCTTTAACACAGCCAGTTTGGGGGAAAGACTTCCCTCACCTCCCTTCCTATCAAAATGCAAGTGCGCACATCCAGGGGTGCACCTAGGCTAAAATGTAGGCTGGGGCTAACTCTTCAAATGTTGGAAGAGGCACTAACTTCAGAGACGGTGGAGGAATGGCAAACTTACTTGTGTAGGGGCATCTAACTTCATTACTCATTGTAATAAGAATATTCTAGTGCAACTTCAATGTTACAATCAGTTAACTGCTCTCTCCTTTGAGTGAAACACCCACTTCTTGCAGAACCTGAAGGTCCTAGAAAGTGTAAAAATGGCAGATGGTGGGCAATGCAAAACTCAATATCCTAGCATAACAGGGCATTGCAGAGTGGGGGGCAGTACTATGGACGGCCCAAACAACTTCAGTGACTGGGAGCAACAGGGGAGAAAATGTAATGTTGGTTCTACCACAGTCCGCTATACTAGAATCTCTGGTGCACTGACTGGCTGGTGACACTATGTCTGCCTGTCAAATCCAGTGTTACAAGAATGGGGGAGGGCCAGTGCAGCAACAATGCAATTCTATGCAGCAGTATTGGAGCCACTAGCAGAGGAGCACCAGTATACAGCAATGAGTCCCTACACTTATTAAAACGGTCCTTTTGTAATGGTGTAAACTTATATGCACTCCAATTTTTGCAATTGAAATCAGAATGAGATTACATTATTTGCCCAGCATCACACACTTACGCTAAACAGCGAAGCTGGGATTTTAACCCGCTCTTTCAATTTGGGCATGGCCACCTTCTTCCGCACTTTACTTGGAACAAGACTTTTAGTTATGGGTGTCAAGATCTACAATAATAATGTCCTATAGAGTTTACTTGCATAGTAAAGCATCATAACATGACATGTAAATCCTAATAGCAGCATTTTGTGCCAAAATAATATCACTGTACCTTATTTTCCACATCCAGCATGGAAAACTAGAAGATGCAAAAGGCAAAACATCCTGGATTTACCCACTTCATTTTCAGTGCTTTGAAATGTATGGTTATTAAAGAATATTCTACGTTGGACATCAAAGCAAACTTTACGTTTTGGCATATCAAGCTATTAGATGTTATGGATATGAACACATTTTAAAAGGGTGCTTGCTTTGTGTTGCTCTCTTAGCGGTCGCAGATTTGGTCTTTCAGTTGGAAATTCACCATCATGTGTAAGAAAGGCTTTGCAGCTGACAAAAGAAACGCTACAGTGCCATCTAGTGGTGGAAAGTATGTTTGTTTTAAGGAATAAATCAGAGCGTACATGGTACGCAGTAGAACATTAAATCATGTGTATTTGCAATAATTACATGCGTAAATAAAAACGCTAGTTACGCACGTTATCTGCACGGCTGACGAGACCCCAAGTAGGGGGTCCCTTGTCATCTTTGCCAAGTGTGTCTATCTTATCATCCATATTGTATGGAGGGGGAAGAGGTTGTTTACTCAATGAATGTTCCAACAAATGGCCTGTCTCTGAATATTCAGAGGGTGCAGAAGCCTCTGTCTGAGGCCTATGAACAACATAAGCCTTTTTCTCTTGCATGAGTATTTCTCTGTCGTCCTGTTCCCTGTCCTCTTTTAACTTCTGTTGATTTTATAGTCTAGACTTATCTTTTTCTGACTGTGGTGTATATCGGTGCCATTCCTTCAAAAATAACACCACGCCAAGTCCCTTTTTTACCATTAATTCCCATCCCAGCAACCTTCTGGGGGAGTTGGAGCATGGTGTTCAAGTTTATTTAAACGTTTTCGACACCCACAACATTTGGTGCTTGCATTCCCCATGTTTCAAGAGCATTAATATACCTGTAATTACAAGGTTGCAATATGCTTAGGTTCAATTAAAACAGTGGTCACCAAATATTTCAATACTAAAGAAAAATATAGCATGTATTCATACCATTTTTTCAATCGGCACAAATCTCACTAGTTATTCTGTCGTCCTTCCGCTCAATCAGGCCAGTCTGTGCCAGTGTCTCTAAAGCAAAAATGCTATTCCAGGCTAGAACCACGGTCGGGGTAAATCAACGTGTCAGGAAATCTGGCGAGGTTTGACTTAGACCGCGGCTGCAGGAAAACACAATCCAAATCATGCAGTGCGATTCTATGGTCATTCGTCATCTGTCACCTTTTCTCAACTGCGGTTCATACCATCTGGATTTACGACCAACGAGGTTCCATCTGCAGGGTGCCATCTGTCAAAAGGTGCAAATTGGAGTAAGGCTGGAAGATAAACAAAGAATGAGACACCTTCACAGAATAAGATAGTCACAAAGATACATTTATTTAGCATCAAACAAAGCACTTGAGCGTTGAGAGGCGACAACATACGTTTTGCTAAGGCTCTCTGGTTTACTTATAATCTTTCGGACCTTATATACAGCTTTTTATCTGTGCTAGCATGACACAGAAATAACAGAGTCCTTAACAGATAAATCACTGGCAGGGTGAACCGAAAACTAGGAGGTAATTATACTGAAACACAAATAGACATGCAGGGGAGGCTCAATATGTGTTTTTTTCTATCCTTGGACTGAGCTCAGGGGGTCACCAGTTGCTGGAATTTGTGCATGCTATTTTGACCGCAAGATATTGCCTAACTTCAGGGCAGTGCCTGAAACTTAACAGTCTCACACACAAGAGGTTGTTTGGGATTTCACTGGACTGTCGTGTGACATTATGACAGAGAAAAAGAAAGAGAACTGGTGTTCATTTAATGTATATTTCTACAATAATAAAAGTGCCATTTATGTATTTCGCACCATAAAATGATTTGCCACTAGGCAACTTCTTGAATTGTCACATCCCATAGTGCATCGAAGTATCAAAACTGATGATGTGCTATGCAATGCCATTTTCTGTGAATTCAAATCTGTTGGTGTCAAAGCTTATGTAAATTAGGGCATTTGCATGCATGTTGACCTGCAGGGTATGGACAAAGCTCTAACAGGAGATTGGGGACAGCTAATCACGTAGGTTTTTTTGCAGCATTTTCACCACTTTCTTTTATGGGGGAGGGCAGGCCCCTCAGAGCCCCTCCAACGCGCCGAGAACTGCTTCCCCACCCCACCACTACCTAAAAACCAAAATACAATGTACCCTCACCCCCACCATAAAAATACAGCAAAACAGCCATTTAACCAAATGCAGGGAAATTGCTGCAATGAAGTGGTCAGGTCCCCTAGCATATGAGCGTCCTGCATGTAGAATGGCCCCACGGTTTTCTGTGCTGTGTCTGTGTTAAAATGCCATCTCCTTGTTTCTTCTTCACTTAAGTGGTGCCTTCATGGCAGGGCACTGACTAGGCCTGGGATACAAAATAACTGGCGTCTCCCTCCCCTTTGTTCGCAGAGTGTCTGACAGTTCACCTGGATGACAAGCGACTGGAGCTTTGCAGCTTGAATGCATCCATGCCAACGTTCCGACGCACCTATGAGGAAGATTTCGTCTGGGAAATCGGGGATGTAAATTTCCCCATAGGAATACATTGGGGATAGAGTGATTATAGGTGGGAGAACGTGAAATATAGCTATATTTTTCACAGAAAAGTCAGGAGTCTCCTGCTTAAATCGGGAGGGTTGGCATGTATGTGAATGTGCCTTTTACTCCAGCTACTGGCACTAATTCTTGGCATTGTTAGGGCTCTCTCTGCACCAGACTGTTAGTGTGCCTCACTGCATATGTTGCTGTACAAGCCCATTTGCTCTTTCATGGTGATGAGTGTTCCACTCCTGCTTTGAGAGCACCTCTCATCCTACGCCGCCTCCCCCTGGCTTTCCCTGTTAACATTTTTCATTACTTTTTTCTGCAATTTTCACTCTGTGATATAGCCACATTTTCTTTTTGGGCAACCTGTGTTTAAGAAAGAAAAGGAGGAGGTAGCTCATCAGGTTGTGAGAATGTAGCTGAAATTTGTGCTTAAGCTACATGGCAATGCTCCGTAGCCAATTTCAATTTTTTTTTTTTTAGAAGGGAGTAATATTTGTTTTTGAAAACCTGTTTCTATTTCAGTTGTTTAAATATTACAGGGTTTATTTGATCCCATCCCAACTGTTTTAAGTTAATGAAAATAAGGTACAACGAGCTAAAGCGGATTTGCTGCAGGCCATTTCCTAAATTTGGCCACCCCATCGGGGCCCCAAGTGAGCCTTTGAAATGGGCCCTGCTCACCTTATCCCTGCCCTAACCACTGCCCACATAGACTGGTCACAGCCCCGTGGCACGAGGCCTCAGGGAACATGACGATTCCCGAAATGAAAGCGGGTTATCACAAATCCGCATGAGACTTTCACAAAGAACTGGCTACGTCCTTCTCGTTCTACACGATCTAAGTAAGTGGCGCTAGCCCTTAGCAACGAGGTTCGCTCCCGTCTTCCTGACCTGACTTCCCAATAAAGCAGTCGGGTGACCAGGTTTTCAAAATAAAAAAACGGGCGCGGTCACAAACATAGAAGACGTGCCCCACCTAAAAAACACTGCCCTCCAACCCGTCAATATTAAGGACCCTAGAGTATTTCCAACACTCCCTCGTCCTCTATGAGCTGCCACAGTATTTCCAGCAGCTCTCCCGTTCCTGCAGTGTTATTAGAACGCTTATAACTTCTTCCTGCTTACAGAATGATCACGAGGTACAAAATCCAACGTAACGTGTAAACCACGTAATGAGGACGTAATGTTAGGTACATTCCTCTAACCTATACTAGCCATTGGCTCTTCTACCAACTCAACAGCAGGCAATTGGGGTTTCAAAAAGAAGGCGGGAACAATAACATCAATGGCAGTCCAAAACGCCCAAAGGTGAGTGAGTGAGTCTCTGGTTTTAGCATTTACTGCTTGACCGTGTTGTCGCTGGAGAAGGGGCAGCGGAACTTTCGGTTTTGCGCCAATATTCTTTTTTTTTTCTTCTCAACAGAGCGGGCGGGCACTACATACACAACGGCGTTTCCCTTTAGTGATACCAAGGCAGCTGGTTTTTCCTTTAACCTTTTGTCAGAGAAAAAACAACTATTGGAAAGTGAAAAAACACTTGAGTATGTTTCAAATTGAATAGTGTATGTGCCACAGAGTTCTGCTATACAACAAGAGGGACAACATTCTACCAGCAACGGTGTCAGCGCAGGATGCCATGCTGGTGAATAAAGCATCATTGGAATGCCCCACTTTCCTACGCAGCCAGCAGCTTTTTTAATTAAAAATGGCCATTCTTTGTGCAGTCTTGCGTTTTATGAGTAAGGGGGAGGGCCCTGACAAAAATTACATTTAATTTCGTCTGTCAGTTGTGCACATTTAAAGTGTTTTTAGATCTGTATGTGTTTTTTCCTACCGAACAATTCTGCTGAATTTTAGGTTTTGCTGTCCCTTCCGCAGGCAAATATATAGAATTTTCCATACTAACGTGAAGGAAAGTCATGATTCTATTAAAGACATGGAGGCCAGGGATTATGCCTAACTCTGCTCTTCTTGAGCAGCATGTACAAAAAAACACAGTCTTGTTCGTAGTTTGAACTTGATATGCTGTAACTTCTCCATGCCATTGTCTTCAACCTATCTCATATTTTTTTTTAATACAGCTACATAAAATATATTTTTTAATAAGCGTTTTCCTTTTTGGAAGGCCTTAACCACTCCTAATTCTATGTGATCCTTCTCGTTTATTTATTTATTTTATTCAGGGAACACCTGGACTTTATCAAAATTTCCAACAAGCTAGGTAACTCCGATTCTAGGTGCCGCCCAAACATTCGTCTCTATCCTCAGGTGTCTCGGATGTGGTCAGACACAAACCCTCTTCACGCTAATCTGTTCAATTAGTCTCTATTCAGCTGGGTTGCAGATGGAGTCGGTCTAATTGATCAGGCGGAATGTGAGTTCAATTAAGTTAACCATGGCCACCGTCCATCTTGTGGTTTCTCCTGAAATTAATCTGTTCCACAAGTCATATTCTTGTATCATCCAGGGGTTTGTTATCAGCGGTAGGAGATATACAGATCTGTTTTGTTAGATCCTTCTTATATAGATCCTTCTCTTCTGCTGCTTCAACGATAGATCCAAACTTTGCGTCCCAACAGGAAAAAACGCTGCAACCCAATCCCTGTCAGTCCCTGATTCCTCATGAACCTGTCAGTTTGGCTTCCTTGCCTGCATAGGAGACAAAAAGGATAGCTTTGTAAACCACTTCTTGGGCGGGCAATCATAAATCTAACTAGCTGATGCGCTCTCGCCTTGTTGCCGCTCATGCAGCCTCGCCATGTGTTAACTTGCATCTCTAAAGCGATTGCACGGATGTGGTAATCCTTCACCACTGTGTCTTTAATAAACTCTTGACTTTTCTTCACCTTCATATGGAAAATCGGTATTCTATGTCAAGACTGGAGGCTTGCATTATGCTTGTTCAAAGCTTACTCACCATTAACGAGGAAACCTGGTCGATTGGCCTAAAATGAAACTGCTTAAAATTGACTTGTTTGACCAGTCCGCAGATTCAAAATAAATTCTAAACGTGTGCCGACTCCAAAGGCTTTAGACGCCATCGTACCTCTCGCTGAATGTACTCCATGTGTACTAATATGAATGCCCGCTTGCTGCATCGTTCACCAAACCCATCTGGCCAGGGTGGCAGGAGAGACTGCGTTCAAAGGCTACCGCAGTGCAATGAGTAGCTGTGAGTCTCTGGTCAGTTTAAGCTGCTCCATCATTGTCTCGTAAGCCACCAGACTCCTGACGGGACAGAGCTTAGGCGGCTCTGAAAATGCTGGATATGAAACTGATTTAATGTTTGTCGTGGCCCTCTTGTTAATGTAGAAGGTAACTGTACATGGTGGTATGATCTATCAACCTCTAACCTGATCTCAGCGGCTCTTCCTTTTTTTTTTTTTTTTTTTTTTGACAAGAAAGCAGACAGAGCAAGGTTGTCATTTGCTGAAAGTGTTTTCCTCGAAAAGGCCATGTTTTTGTGCCACCTCTAAAACGGCTTCAGGACTTTATTAACGTCACCCAGCTGCAAGTATTTCGGCGCTGGAGGTCTTAAGAACCTTACTCCGCTCAGCAACCTGCATACTAAAGGATGCTTTCTGACCAGTAGCCCCTGAATGCGTTCGTGCCCTGCTGAAATCGTTGATCGGAATGTATGATACTGGATCCGGACCCAACTGTAAAACCACAGAAGCTGTCTGTTCAACCTTGATGTGAAGAGGACTATCCGACAAGGGCCCCCGTCATCTCATGAGCTGGCGAAACACTACAGAGTCCAGCTGCTAATCAAGTCTCATAGGTACATCACTGATGTTTCTCTGGAGGCAGAAATGCCAGAAATCTTTCGCCCAGTCGATTGAAGTACCTGACCGAGGAGACCTTGTCCATCTTGAGCAGGATACAACACTTCGCTCTCTTTTGCGCCCAACATCTCACAGCGAAAAAGCCAGCTAGCAACTCCAGGGAGTTTATATGTAAGTTGAGCTCCTTCTCTGGCCATCTCCCTCCCGTCACCATCTACCCACAGCGAGGCCCCCAGCCTCACCGGCTGGCATCCGACTCGATCACCAAGTCCAGGGAGGATCCAGAGATCGCTCTCCTGTCCCATGCATCCATTTTATAGAACCACCAAGACAACTCTGTCCTCGCTTCTGGGGAGAGAGGTACCCTCTGCTTGTAAGAGAGGCCCTTCCTGAGATGCTGGAATTTCAGGCACTGCAACAGTGCTCAATAGTGTAGTGGCCCTGGAAAAATGGCTATGGCTCAGGAGACGTTTTAGCGTCAATAATATTAGGCATCTTCTGACGCTATGAATTTTGCTGTCCTATGTCGATGCTTCCTTTTTCAATGATTTATCCGAGTACATTGAGGCTTTTAAACGTATGGGCAAAACATTTTAAGTTTTTAGTAATTTTTTAATTAAACATTTTAACATGTCTCTTTTACGTTGTATTGTATTTTAGTAGAGGTTAACAGCGATTTTTGCATTTTGAATATACTCCATTTTATAAGATGTAAATGGCGAAAACCGGGAAAAGTGTCTTGAATCAAGGAAGTGAGCCGACCAACTACTCTCACTAGCTCCCTCAGGGATATTGCATACTTTGCCATGACTGTCCTGATCTCATTCTTGACCGCGTTCGCTTTTGCTAACGGCAGGCTCAGCATCCCTTGGGCTGCATCCACGAGAAAACCCAAGAACTCATCAACTGAGATGGAGAAGTCTCTGATTGAGTTGACCAGGAAACCCAAAGAGTCACCTACTCTTTCTGCACCTGCTTGTCCTGGCACATTATGCAGATGTCTTCTAAATACGCTATGATCCTGATCCCTTGCTCACGCAGTTTGCTGGCTACTGGCTTCAGCAGCTTGGTGAAGCACCACAACGCTGACGCTTGAGCAAATGACCGGCATGTAAATTCCCATTGCTGCCCCTGCCAAAGGAGCTGCAGGAAACGATGAGGCTGGAAAATTGGCACTGTCAGCTAGGGCTCCCTGTCTATTCAGGCCAGCCAGTCTCCCTTCTGCAGGATATCCCACAGAAGGTGAATCCCCTCCATTTTGAAATGGTGGTACACTGAGAATGCATTCAGCACCCTAAGGTTGATGACTGGCCTCAGTTTGCGCTTCCTTTTCACCAGAAACATATTGCTCACAAAGCTCTGTGGGTTGGCTGCTGCCGGCGTGATCATGCACTTTCGCTACAGTTCAGCAATCTCTTCTCTCAATAGCTGCTTTATCGGGCCTGGAAGCTGTGCTTAAATAGGGTCTTGATAAAACTGTACGTGAAAACCTTGCACCGATTCCAGAACCCGAGCATCTGCAGTAATTTCTTTCTATTTTTGTATGCTCCCCCAGAGTCTCTTCCCTTGGACAGGAACTTGCTGAGCGGTGCTTCTTTCGCTCCCACTGAGGTATTACTTTGTTGTTTTCCTCTTTACCACCAGCACCTTACTCTCCCTTGTGAAGGGCAGAAGAGGTTGGGCTTGCGGTCTTCCTGCTCTCTCCAGGGAGCTGTATAGTTGGCGGACCTCTGGACTGAAGAGTGGCTGGCCGAGCGGCCCCTGCCAGCCCTTCCAAAAAGCTTAGTCCCGAAAACTCTCTTGCAAGAGGCCTGTGCGCTATCCAGAGCCACATGAGTACTGGCAAACTTGGCTATGTCCTTCATGAACGAATCGCCAAAAAGCTTTCCTTTGGCGATGGGTGCTGCTTCAGACGGGGCCAGCTATCCCAATTTGGGATCTATTGATGTTTGCTAATGGCCCTACTACTTCCATCTTGTCCTGACGGGGCCTCCAAGATCTGTCTATTACTTTTTTATCGTCCATGCTGCATTGTTAGAAACCTGAAGGTGTCTCAACCGCCAGTCCCCCGGGGATCTGTCATCCAGGTTTCCAGGGCACGGCCATCGCTTTTGGATCCAGTTCCTGGGGGTGGACCAGTGCGGGAGGACCACCTGGGCGAGGGGTCTTCGGCCGAGAGGAAGTGGGATACTGGATGGCGAGACGTGGTATCCCCTTCCTTATAACGCCTTCACACCATCCTACCAGGTAGGATGCTTAAGAACTCAACACCCGCCCCTTTTCCAACACACACACTTTCTCACGGACAGCTAATTGTGAGAGAAAACAGACTTAACACCCGAGCCGTATACCTGACATGTCCCGATACAATGGTAATGCAGGGTCAGGCAATCCCACTTTCCCACCCGGAGCACAAAAGCACACTCTGAACAAGGCAACGCGCACAGGAAAGCATCAGTTCCAAGATGGCAGTTTAATACCAGGTAAAAGATGGCAAGTCCGAACAGGATTGCAAGGACGCAAGTGCCCTTGACCTTTTCGACGCAAAACTGTTACTTTCATGAACCTTCGAGAATAGGAAACGTAAGACCAGGAATTGAGGCTGAATAATCCTGCATATTGTGTCAGAAGTACCCAGCACTTTCCCGCATCCATAGTCAAGGCAGGGAGAATCGTTTGCCGCCTTGTTACTGTCCTTTGCTCCTAATACAAAGCAGCGCCAGCAAAGGCAGCACAGCCGGTGAGTTGGGGAGACTGATGCCAAACCGATCTGTGTTGAAGCCACGTTGCAAGCAGCAACATTGTATAGGGAAAACTGAAGAGAACAGTGTATGAAGCGTATGTGGCAAGTGAGGCGAACATAATTAACCAGATGATGAGTTATTGTTATTGAACTTTGAAGCCAAGATTCGATACCGTCCCGAGTGGTCTGGCACCACGTGGGTGCTTAGTCGAAAGTCTGTTAGGTATCCAGGTGAAAAATTTGAAAAGAGTGGTGAAATTGAAGTGGTCCTGCAACGGGTCAAGGCAAACCCTGTGCACATTTGAAAGTCTATATATAGACTTTCAAATATATATAGACTTTCAAGTCTATATATTGGCCTGTTCCTCTCTAACACCTCTTCCTACTTTCTTTGTCGCTTTTCGTGCTGTGGTCGCAACTGAGTAAGAATCTTTCCTTTTGTCTGCCCTTTGATCAGACAACTCAGACCACATGGAGAACGGTATCCAGTAATGTTACAGAAAATCAAATGACATTTTTACCTGAACTTCAATACCGAAACAATACTGAATTTGTATTAAAAAAAAATATATATACATATATATATATGGGTGGGATAAGGGATAAAAAAAGTGGTGTGAAGTGTGTTGGGGTGGTGGGGTGGGTTATGATCATTGCAAAACAATTTTCGTTAACATCACATGGAAACATGGAGAACACATGGAGATACTGCATTAACTTCAGGCGGCTCAATGAGATATTGAAGTTGAATGCTTATCTGATACCCAGGATCGATGTGCTGGTGGAAACCCTGGGGAGGGCAACATTAATCTCCACCTTAAACCTGACCATGGTGTACTGGTATCTACCCCTCGGCGAACAAGCCAAATGAAAGACCTCCATTTCCACCCCAGAAAGTCTCTTCCATTTTCCCAGTGCTCCTGTTTGGTCTCTCTTGGACCTCTGCTACCTTTCAGAGGCTAATGGTTTGTGTTTTGGCCCCCTTTCAGGCTGAGCCTATCTCAATGACATTATTGTGTACAGTACTACCTCGGAAGACCATGAGGCACTTAAAGACCATGTGCGACCTGCTGCGGAAGACCCACCTCACTGCCATTCTGGCCAAATCTTGTTTTGCACATCAGTCAAGCACCGTGGCTTTTGGGGTAGGGAATGAGCAGTGAGTGAGTATAGAAGGTTTCAAGACTGTTTATCAAGAGGGACGTCCAAGCCTTTCTAGGACTCGTGACAAACGTCTCAGAGCTGGACCCCTAACCGATAAACTAACCAAGGCCCATCGCAATGTCATCCACTGGGACCAGCAGGTCCAAGAAGCCAACCAAAGCCTAAAGAAGGTTCTCTGGAAGTACCCAGAATTGATCATGCACAATTTCACCAAATATGTTCTGCTACAAACCGACACATCTTCCATCCATCAAATATAAGACTGGGAAGGGAGAGGCATAATGTTCATCAGCCGAAAGCTTCTCAAGGGGAAGAAACTACCATGTGGTAGAGTTAAAAAGCTTGGTGATATTATGGCCCATATGTAGTCTTAGATACTATCTGACTGGTTGGAAGTTTAAGCTTAAGGACACCAACCGCCATATTCAATGGCGGCTCCTAATATTACAGGTAGAGCATAGGGATGGGTCCAAGCAAGCAAGCTTTGATTTCCTGTCCTGGTATCCCAAGGACGACTTTGGACAAAGGGTGGAGGTGTGTGACAGGGTTCGCTAAGATTGGGTTGGGAAGCTTACCAGGTTGAAAGTCATCCTGTCTTAGCCAAGAGGGGGAAAGGTGGCAGTTGGGAGGGCCCCAATCCCTGGCCCTTGTTAAGTGTCAATGTGATTGTACAGAGTACCATTGTCCATCACCCCAGACCTGTCTCACATGATGCTTGCCATTTTATTTCAGTTTTTTTCCCAGAAACGACATGACCCACCATACCTGGCGGTAGAAAGCTCAGAGAACAGCCTATCCAAAACTTCAGAGTGGCCCGGTACCTATGAACCAAACCAGCAGTGTCTGGAATGGAAGCAGCTACGTGACTCGGAGCCACAGCGTGCAGCAGAGACCAGTGTTCTGCTGAATGCTCACATTTTAAGACATTACACTTACCTGTCACAGCCTGGGAACGGCTCCCTAGCCAAAATAAATGAGCCGGTGAGGCCGGCAAACAAACTCTAACTTGAAAACCTGGTGGACCCACATGCAACAAATGGTCAGGGTTTAGGCCCCTTTCATGGCTTTTGCTGATTTTACCACCTCTCGGGAGGGGAGATCAGGGAAAGATTGACCGAGGGAACCAGCAGGTGAGTCTAGCCAATGGAGGGGAAATGAGGAGGATACAAGGAGACCTAGGAAGCAGAATGTTGTGGGTTGTTTGGGTGCGGTCAGAGGAGGTAGAGGCAGACCATGAGACCAGGTGGATGAAGGACAGTGCAGAGGAGGATTATACAGGCAGGCAATGTGCCAAGGTGAGGTATTTGTTGGTGAGCAGAAGTGGTACTAAGAGTTGGGTGAATGAGCGTGTATATTAGTGGAGCGGCATAGAATGGAAAGTAGAGAGTGAATGAGAAGGTGTTGACAAAGTGAAGATTAAGCGAGTGTGACCAAAGAAGTAGCAGTGTCTAGAGAGTCCCCGTGGTCTGGACAGGGGAGAGAAGCAGTAATGTGGAGAGGGGACTCTAGTTGTAGGGTGGAGAGGGGAGAAGTAGTAGTCTGGATCGGAGAGTAGAAGTAATGTTGGTGAGAGGGGTGGAGCAGAGTAGTAGGGAATTAGATCAGAGGGTAGAGGTAGACTTTAGCAAGAGGAACATCGGAGGGATGGAACAGGAAGAGCCAAGGAGAGGGAGGAGAGACAGTGGGTGGTGTGAGGGTGTAGAAGGAGAATGACTAGGCGGGGTCATCTTGTGGGCTAAAAAATTGTATTCAATAATAATAATCTCTCCCTACTTCTAAGGGCGTTGCCTTGCCTCAAACTAGGAAAACTTTAGTGAGTTTTCAGAATGTCTGTCAAAATGAAATGTTCTCCATCAGAAACCAACTAATTAACCCTAACACTAGACACATTAGTATTTAATTAAAGTGAATTTTGTTTCTTTCACCAGGAGAATGGCTTCCCTTCTCCTGGTTACTTACTTCTGTTTTATAGTAGCAATAACTCCTTCAATGTTACATCACAAAGGACCAGGGGAATGACTCCCTTCTCCTGGTTCTTCTATAAAGGTTCTCCCAGTGGTCATTAAGCACTCTTGCAGAAAACTTTGATTAGTCTCCTTTAACTCCTTCCAGGAAGTAGAAACACTCGTAGCCTTATTCACCACTACTTGGGCAGTAGTATTGGGTAGACCACTGCAATGAGGGAGAGGACTTCTGATGCAGTCTGCTTGCTTAGTGGTATGGCCCTCATTAAAAGCTTGCCGGTACTGGTAGAATTGGCAGTAATTTGGTGACCCGTGCTGGAAACGTCAGCAATCCCCTTTATGGAATCTTATGGGAGTTCATGGAATGGGGATTTACTGCCCTCTAAGCTATCTATAATATTCCAGAATATTGGGCAGTGGAAACGGTTGGTCAGTTTGCCGATATTCCTGCCGGAATTACTGGTGGGATACCGGAAAACCTGTAATGAGGGCCCTTGGATTGACCACTGACTCCTGATGCTTTCATCTTGGGCAGTGGTGTTTGGCTGACAATTGCGACGAGGGAGATGACTCCTGATGCACTCTGCTTGAGCAGTAGTATTGATCTGGCAACTTCGATGAGGGAGATGACTCCTGATGCACTCGGGCTCAATTGAATGGTTCGGGTTGTCACCACTGCAACGAGGCAGATGATTCCCAATACACTCTGCTTGGGCAGTGGTGTTTGGCTGACCACTGCAACGAGGGAACTCCTCATGCACTCTGGCTTCTTGGTTTGGCTTCCCAGACCCCTTCCGGTCTTCCAGCCATTCCTGTTACCTTGTTCTCTGTTGGGACATGGCTCCCGTTCTTCCCAGAGGTTCTTCCTCTGTGATTTGAGACACCTGCGTGGCTCTGCGGCAGGCCCCAGTTGGTGGTCTCTGCACAGTTTCCAGACCTCACGGTCCATCTTTCTCCAGTAGCGCCACTACTTCGATTGAATCTTCCTTCTGGCGAGTCAGTTGCAAGCGGCTCCTGGGACGTTGTGGCAGTGTCCCGATCTTTGCAGCCTCTGCCGGGGCGGAACAGCTTCTCTGCGTCTCTGGTCCTCCCGGTGTGAATCTCCCAGGTTGGTCTTGTGCGCTGCTGGCTTCTGTGATGAGGTCTCGAGTCCGTTCTTGTTTTCTACTTTATATTTTTGACTCCGCCCTCGTGTAACATCAACCCCATATTGGAAAGTCTCTTTGGCACTCTTCATGCCTCCAGTGAGCCACCTCGTTGTAGTACTTGCCTCTTTTGCATATGGCTTCTCAGATTCTTCTTCATCCCAGTATGTTCTACATTTGTCAGTCATGGCTGTACAATAACACATCGTTCCTCTATCAATGGTGGAAGAAAAGGGTGACCATGAGGGTAGGGGTTTCTGTGACTGGGTTGTAGGGAGTTTTTTCCCCTGGTGGACGCCCTTATCCCCAGGATGCCAGTCCCTCCCTATGATGTCCTCCTGCATGTTACCACCCCAAGTGGGACTATTGGGTAGTGACCTCAAATCCCTCGCCTCATAGGAAAGGAATCTCCTCTGGGGAGAAATTATGAGACCTGGTGAATCGTCAAATTGGAGAAAGGGAATAGTGTAGGAAGAGGAAGGCAGAGCAACAGAGTGATATAGGGGAATGAAAGACCAAGTGCGGAAGGACCGAAAAGAGTGGGACCCGAGTGTCTGCAAGGACCATTGGGAAATTGTTGAATAGGAATCACTGTTCCCTGAGGGGATTCTAGATGGAGAAGGTGTTTGGCTTTATGCCATCACAGGAAGGCAGATAGCCTTTAGATATCTCTAGCTCCAGCCTAAGATTTAGGGATGCCTGAGCTAGGGGAGGACTGTCCATCCCTAGGTTAGACAGAGAGGAATGGCCCTTTGAAACAGTTTCTTGATAAAATAAAAACCGTGAAACTTTTTCTTGGAGTTGGTGTGTTTTTTGAGGTTGTCCGTGACTTGTGATAATTGTGAAAATATAGGTTTTTAGCTAAGCCTGGCAAATGTATTTTTTTGATCACTCTTCCGTACCAGCGATCCTGACACTAATATATGACAGGCTTGCACATGTCACCAAGACAGGCCGTTAAAGGGCATTTCTCTATGAAATGCTGAGAGAAAGAGGGGGGCTCAGGGGGGGGAAGCATTTCCATCCCTTTTTGGGGTTTGAAAAAGCAAGTGGAACCGCTGCGGTTTAAAACACGGCTGTCGCACTTAAACAAAGGTCAGAAATAACCCTGTTGTGATTTGCGCCTCCCCCTGCGCTTGTTTCGCCACAGGTGCAGGAGATAACCCTTGTTTCTGGGCATTTAAAAGCGCATCCTGTTTGTGAATTTGGGGTGCACTTTTAAATGCCCTGAAATGCTCCCTTATTTGCACGAGGGGGGGGGTGAGGGCATCCTTTCTTTGGTGCAAGTGAGGAGATTCGCTAGCACAAAACTTTTTCAGAATTTGGCCCAAAGTCACTTTATATCCTAGAAAGGTCATAGCTATCTTATGTTGGCCCACACCCACCTCTGTAAAGTACATCCAATGGTTTCTAGGTCTGTCAATATTTATTGGAAAATGATTCCACAGCTCACTATGTTTGCTAGCTCCTTGGAGCATTTGCTTAAAAAAGGGAATTCTTTCGACTGGTCAATAGAAGCCGAACGTGTTTTCTGTAAATTAAGAAGCCTTTTCAAAGGCACCCATCCTATGCCAACCTGACATACTTTTATTGTAAAGTCTGATGCCGCAGATCGTGCTATAGTGCTGGTCTTGAAGCAAGTTAAAGAAGATCACAAACAAAACCACACAGCCTACTGTTCTTGGAAGCTACGGAGAGTGAAGCTAATTATTCAGTCTTTGAAAATGAGCTCCTAGCACAAGCATGCCAGGAATGGAAACACTTTCCGTTGGGAGCGAGATACCAGGTGGAATGCAAAAAAAGATAACCGATCCTACAGCCATTCGAATGTAGGAACAGTAGACAATCCCGTTGATCTTTTGCTCAATCCCTTTTTATCCTCTATTCTGGGATATGCCAATACTCTTGCTCATTGACATTTATGGTGCATCTTAATATAATTCAGCACTGCATTATTATGATTTTCACATATTTTTATGATGCTCAGCTAATGATTTTCTGTCGAATAAAGGCGTGATGAAACCACTATCTCTGATGCCTTGTCCCAAAGTCATCTTGAACCAGAAATGACTAACAGCCCTCCCAAAATGCTATTGACTAGAATAAATAGTGTCTTTCTGCTGTCTGTATTGCTTCAAAATGTGGAGCAACCCACCAAAATGTCATTTGCCTTGCTCAACTAGGGACACTTAGGTTTATGGAAATTTCAGAGACTTGACAAGCTCCAGTTCTTCTACCGTCGTTTGTTCATGCCAACTAGTGAATTATAGCAATTAGTCCTAACCATGTGCCAAGGCACTCTACCAACTGGTCACAGAGTCATTACTGGGACTCAAAAAAATAATTAAGACTCTTGGTGGTGAACATTTGCACAGGATGCACATTGTCTACCAGTGCCACACCTTCTGTTTAGTCGGGAAACCTATGCTCAACATTGAAGATACAAAGGTACTGCTCTCGTTGGCAAATTTAAGAAGACGAAAGAGCAAGTTGGAAGCAGTTGCCTCTCCACCTTTCCTGCAAAATTGTGGGACAAGGCCCTTGAGACTCCAAAATCATTATTTTCTTTGTAAGTAGGAAAGTGTTGTTAATGAGTATTGTACTGATTATATACTGAGTTTAGTTTTATTTTATGGAACATTGTTTTAAAGAAGAGAACCAGAAATGTACCACTCTTCTGTTTGTGCTTTGTCCAGGGATATGGTCTCTCGCTGGACGCCTTCTTTACACCAAGCACATCTGTTGGGGTGGCCTTGACCAGCCTGTGACTATGCATTGATGGTCATTAACTTAACTTGATGCAGCCTTGAAAAACATGTTTACATTTTTTTTATTTAAACATACATGGCTCCAGGAATGGTGCCCTCTAATGCACATCCCTTGCCTCACCCTTTTTGTATAATTACTTGTCGACTATCCTCAAACAAAACTACGATTGTCCACCTTTGGCAATTTATTTCTTGATATCTTTTTTTTCTGACAGTTGACTGTTCTTTCCTGTATCTTTAGTTCTGTTGTTAGTTTAATGGCCTGCTTTTTCTTCTTTTTAGGCTTTTGGCCACGATCGAAACAACCTCTTCTCCTGAAGGACTGTTGAAAGATGATTCTGAAGGGGAGCTGTCAGCCAAGGTCCTGCTTGGATATTCCATGGTAGGAGATTATATGAATGTCCATTATTGCTTCGAATTAAATGCACAAGTCGGCATCCCCCTTAATGAGCTCTAACCAGAGTACATATTTATGCTCCTCTCTGGAGCTTCTGGATGTCCAGATTCAATCAAGATTCATTGCACAATCAGAATAGAAAGGTGGAGCATGGAACCCATGAAGGACACAAAATCCTAATGCGTATGCAAGCTCCTTTGTACGTTTATCCTTTTTTAACATACTGCTTTTGATTAAATTTTCTTTTCATACTATGAGCCACACCTTATTTTGCTGTTTTTCATGGTCCTCAGAACCCAGTGTTGATCACTGCCTTCTGGTCTAAGCTACTGTGTCCCACCTGTGCTATTGATAAACCACCTTCAAGTGATGCTGTGTTCTTTTTATTTACATTTTTATTTTATTTTTTCCTTTTTTTTTTTTTTTGTAAGATTCCATTTTGTGTTTTGGTCGAACACAAATTGTATCGGAGCTTAATTCCGTAACCTATCTGACCGATTTCTCTGAAGGACTACGTTTTTGGGTTTGCGACTTAGTAGATGGATCTGGCACCTACACAATGTCTGTGACACTGAAGTCTTTCTAAAGGGCAGTTCCACCATTTGTGTGAGGATCGTGAGGCCTAAGATCAGCGAAATCTCCAAAAGGTTTTCAGGCTGTTTATTAGATTCTTGTCTTACCAACACAATTCAGGCCACATTAAGAGTACGGCAGTGAGGAAAAAACTGCTGTAGCATGACCACAATTTCGTTACCGCTGCATTATCGTATTGATGGAGGATGAAAAAGAGTTGAGCAAGGGGGCTTTTGCTCATGCAGAGCAGAGTCCACAACCAGCTACCCTGCTCCTACCACACTCCATGCGGGTCGTGATACACACTTCTTAAAGTACACACTCACTGCAAATAGTTTTTTGTACAGCTGTCCACCAGGTGCAATTTGATAAACTAATTTTAATTCATATATACTTCACAAAAGTTTAAAATCAATAAAAAAAACAAGCCTGACAAATGTGCAGAAAATAGATTTTTAACATTGTGTATTGAAGAGAGCATAAAAGAAAATTCAGCTCAGGGGTGCACACACGATGTTCAATAATAATCAAACTTTTGTGATGTTAGTAACACAAGTGATAACTAGAAATAATCTCCATGTATAGATTGTTTATCATGGGGCGTCGACACCCATTCGTGTTTCTAGGTATTGAAGAAAACACCAGAAGAGTCTTCATCAGTTAACCGTGTGTCTTCAACACCAGTCTTCAGGACGCTTGAAACATTGTGTTGTTCCTAGGCTGCAATTTTGGAAATCTTAGGATTATCTATTTTTACAGAATACTACATAAAGGGGGAAATTAATGTGTCTGGCATGTGTGAAATTGACTATAATGAAAACCTTGGTCATAATCGATGGAAGCTCTTTCAGACATTCTAAAAGTAAATGTACATATTGTGTGTCAATTAATGGAACAGAAGATCTGTCTCTCTTGTACACCAGTAAAAATGAGACGCCTTCAGCTTCCTGAAAATGTTAGTTGTTGGAGACTCCTGTGGCTAAGGATATATACGTTCATATATTTCGTCATTGTGACAAGGTTGATCAAAAAATATCAGGAGAATTCATTTTGTGACAAGCTTTCATATCAAGAAATATAACATGCTGTATTAGTCAATCTTTCGGCGTATAAGATCTCATGCTGGCGCATGTAAATTTAAAAATGTCATTTCGGTACAAAGAGAAGTTGTTCCAGAATAAATAATTGGTGAGTGGATTTTGGAACTTTTTAAAAATTTCTTCGCTGGAAATAGCTGCTTTTAGACAGAGGAGTTAATATCTGGGACAAAGACCTATGAAAAGATATTTTAAAATGTTTGCAAGTGTTCACAATTTTTTCATCAACATATTCTCATTTGTTTTCCATTTTCTCAGAAGGGATATTTTTGATAGGCTTTCCAGTTTTCGTTATAACTATTATTTTAAGAGTGCGACTGATGGTAACGATGACAGTTACTTGGTTTGGGTGAACATGCATTTTCTTATGGCAAATAATTGAAAGTGAGCCAAAATCCAATACATCTCTCAACTAAGGAATAAGATTGAATAGTTGGAAAATGCAAACAAGGGTATATCAATAATCAACCCTTCACTGGACCATTATAGTTTGTTTTTTACTGTTGGCATGGCCTCTTGTGTCAGGACTGAATCCATAGCTTCAACGCCAATATCCCTCTTCACCACCCAGGCCTTGATGGAGTATTAGCTTTATAAACCCCCTCTCAGTACCAGGTGTGGGGGAAACTGGGAACACACTGCACTTTAGAGCCAAGTCGAGTTGCTGGCAGGATCATATAAAACACAACATCATTTTGTCAAGGGCAGTAATTTGACCACATCAAGAGGAGACTGGGTCCTCTGTCTGGGGGGGAGGCCTACCGCCACAGCCAGTCCTACCCCACAAGGTGACAGTGACATTTGATAGGGTCCCAATTCCTGTCTCCAACCCCCAGTGCCTCTTCTATAGGTGTGCAGTACCAACTTGCATCACCCATGCCTCCCGCGAAAGGTGCTGGACAGGTTTTCTCTTTCTTTCCTAGAACCAAAACGAATGTCGCAGCAGTATGGTTGGACTACCCGAGAGAATTCAACCCATCAGCATCCTACATTATCTGCCTACAATCTTATGAAGCCCCGAACCAGCAAGAGGGGGAGGGGGAGGGAGAGACACAGAGAGACACACAGAGCGAGACACAGCCGACAAAGAAAATGGAGAGCCTGCACGGTTGCCTGACACGTCGCGCAGAGCTCCCCAGCACCACCATGCACTGTTGCCATATCAAAGACGTGACACAAAGTGCCCGTCCAGCAAACATTCACTTACCATGGACGTTTCCACAAACTGAGCGCATAACACAAAATGGGACACTCTACACCGTGGACCGCCATTGTTGCAGCATGGCATCCCGTGCCGTGCATTGAAAAGGGGCAGGCTTAACCCTCTAACTTCCAGTGTTTCTAATGCCTCTAGGGAGAGGAAGAAAGGACCAGATTGGTCAGGACCCATGATCCAATGGGACATGGAGGGGGAGGCTTCAGGGACAACAGTAAAGAGAAAGTGGAGGTGACAGACCAAGAGACCAGCAGGAAGAAGGACGGTGGACAGGAGTGTGGAGCCGAATTGAAGAAAATGTGAGGTAGTGGCTGGTCAGAGTAAGTGGTACTGTCTGGTGAGTGTGCATGCACGATCAGTGAATGGGAGTGTTAAAGGGAGTGGAAAGGGTGATTGGGAAGTGAATATGAGATGAAATTAGAGTGTGTGAGTAAAAGTTGGGCTGGAAGAGTGATTATTAATGTGTAGGAGGTAGGGTAGAGTCGAGTAATCGTGTGGAGGAGGGAGTTACAACATCAAAGGGTGGAGCCAAGTAGTAGGAGTGAGACAATGGAGGGACAGAGGCGGAAGCAGATGTAGGGAGAAGGTGGGTAGAGTTGGACGCAGGAGAGTAGAGGGGCGTGTATAACATTGAGACGGGGAAAGGAACAGGCATCCGAGCGAGGTAGTGTCGGGAAGGCACTTTCCTTAACATGTTTTAGCACTAGAACATCAACCGTGTAGGGCTAGTTTCAGTTTAGAAAATCCCAGAGAGCGTCGATACAGAAGACAATTGCCTTTAGGCTCTACTAATAGCAATCTAGAGACTAGGCAGTAGGGGGGTCAGCATTCGCTATATACTAACCTGGATCCAAGGGCACTTGGGTTATGGTGGAAAACTCGACCTCTAGAAGAGAGGGTGAGCCAAAGAAATAAATAAATAACACTTGGACCGGCTCTGGGGGGGATGGAGTGTTCTTTGAGCGTTTTATTCTTACAGCATACAAATTCAAAACTGGTCCTGCTGATTTGAGAACACCCCTCCTTCACCTTGCTTATGTGCTAGGGCACTAATGGGCTGATCAAGTATGTGATGAAAGGGTCCCAGCCACACTGGGTTCCATAGTACTCTGGTCACAGTGTGGGCATGGGAGAATCAACAAGGGAGGAACAGGGAAAACCACTGGTAGGTGTGTTCAACAGAGAAGTACTACAAATAACTATAAAATATAGAAACCCATGCTGTGTCCTTACGCAAAAGGCAACTCCCACCTGCCCTGAGCAAGCGCTGGATGAATTTGGAACATATAACTGATCGGGATTCCGAGCAGCATGAGATCTGAGGGCCTTCCAGAAAAGGTCCTAACAGTAAGGATGCATGTAGAAGAGCGCTTTGAGAGGGGTCAGAAATGTGAGACAGACACAAAAGTATCATTTTTCTCAATGTTTGCCATTTTAGTAAAATAAAAAAGGTGAACTAAATGCCTATCTTTCCCTAGCCTAATAAGAAGATCCCTACCTAACAAACTAAAACTGAAGACCTAGCATCCAAAAACATCTGACAGAGTTAGGAGATATTATGAGGGGTGTTTGACTTCTCATTAGGGCTAAGATTTCTACCCAAGACCAAATCATGGCCAGTAAAGGATGTCGCATCTAATTTAGGAATTCCCAAAGTGTATAACTGATTCAGCCTAGATGACACTGACACTTCACAAACTTCTTCGGGACCTTTACAGTGACGACATGCCATTACATATCTGGAGATTACAGGATTCTCATCCTCACAAAAAGATGAATACTGCGTCCCTCCCAAAGGAGTCGCCACTTCTCCCTGATAGCCAGATCCTCCCATGTGATCCTTCCTCATAGTACCACCACAAAGGGTTAGAATCAGATAGCCACTGCCTTCCCTTGGCTCCATGGGAGGAGATCTTGGGTTGGGGTTCAGTGATGACTGCAGGATTCATCGCAGCTCTTGAGTGAAGTAGGGAGCAGGCTGCTGAGCACCTAAGCAATGCTCGCGGACAAAGAATCTTAGAGGAGGTGAGAAAGCAGAGGCAGAAATAGTGAGAAAGCAAATGGTGAGGAACAGGCATGGGGTGGAGCCTCCAAACCTAACTGGACCAAAACCACCAGAGGTCCAAGCTAACACACAGAAAAAAGCACTGGACCACCATCTTATCAGTCTTAAGAACCTAACTTCACCTCCCTTCCCGGAAGTGCCCCTACATCCTGTATCTTTGTCTGCCATTGCGGAGCGTGTTGCAATCGTCATTTTCTGTGCAACCTCCCTTCTTGGCCCCTTCTTTCATGACGCCAAGCCCGATACCTGACCGTACGCCCTCCTCTACAAACGCCCCCCTCTGCCGCTTTGGTTTTTATGGGTTCTTGACATTAAACATTTTTATTTATGGAGAAGCATGGACCATGAGCGCTAGTTCTAAAGACCTTTCTTCTGGCCCATAACATTTGCACTCTTCCAAAACGTTTGTTACTCATCCACTATGACTGACAGCGGCCCCACTTGTTTTCTTATCCTAGTTTTCACTGGCTTCGATAATGACACATGGAACACAGGGTTCACCTTCATCCCCATAGCAATTCAAACTTAACTGCACCCTTATGTACTCTTTCCTGACCAAGGAACAGTTCCACAAAATGTAGCATGGACTCTGTGCCGAGTCCTAGAATTTTGGAGTATTTAGAGATAACCTTCTGGCCCTTCTCATAGTTGGGGCAATCCATTGTCCCATTGGCACACCTTTTTATATTCTTTGCTTACCACAAGTGTCACACAACTTTCACTGGTGTGTCCTGCAATACCCTCAACTACGTGCCCGCCACCGGGAATGTGGAATCCTTTATTGCCCGGGGGAACATCTTTGCAGGAATGCCGTATGTGACAAAACACAGAGAGGTACCTGTTGCGCTGTCAAGTTATATGTGAACACCACTAACTGTACCCACTTAGCCAGGTCATCTTGGAAGCAGGTCCCAGAGCATCTCTAAAAATTTCTATGTCTGATACTCTGGCTATTTGACTGAGGATGGCAACTAGTGTATTTACTTCTCTGAATGTGTAAGAGCTTACATAGTGTCGTCCAAAACGTTTAAGTGAACTCTGCTGCTCAATGTGCTGCTCAATGTGTGATGCTAATTCCAGATGGCCCACGCAACCGTACAATCTCCAAAATATATGCATTCGCCAATATCATTGGAGTGGTGACCTTTTTGTAACTGCTCAAAATGTGCTAACCTAATAAGAGAATTCTTTACGACCAGGATTGCTGTTGACCCCTCCGACTTTGGCAGCTCCACAATAAAATCCATTTGACATAGTCAGTAGCAGTTTGGTTTCACATCCTTGTGCATCAAAATGCCCAACAGACCAGTTCAACAGGTTTTTTTTTATATCGGATAATGAACTGTCAGTGGCTTGTCATGACACAATTGCAAAACCATTATTGGCAGGAATACTTTGTGCTTCTACGTAAGCATCCCTTTCTTGAATGCTTTATACTTTTCCTCCTTTCTGGTCCATTCTTTATCGGAACTATGTTATAATTACCCCTAACTACTTCATTTAGTTCCTGCTGTTGGGTCCACGCTTGTGTTATTTCAGGTTGTATGTAAGGTTCTATCTGCTCCTTTTCTTTTCTCCCATTTGACAATCAAGAAGGGGAATTCGCTTTCCCATGCCTGTTGCCCATTCATCGCGTTATAATGAAATTCAACCTACTGAAAAAGGTTGTAGGTGCACGTGTCTGGCATTAGCATATTTAATTGTTTTCAAAAACCCCAAATTATTCTGGTAAGTCTAAACCTGTGTCGCCCCCAAGACCCCTTCCTAATAATGGCGCCAATGCTTGAATGCACTTTGATAGCTAAAAGTTCGATAACATAAATTGTGTAATTCTTGTGATGTATCGAGGGAGTTGTCGCCTCTCTCAAGGGGGAGCACCCCCTTTGGGACTAGCGAGGGGAGCCTGCTACACTTTGCACCCACTGGGGGACAGTATAAGTGCTACCCATATGGAGGTGGCACCCCCTTAGAGGATGACGCCCCCTGATGGGGCTATAAGTCATCATCCCTCCCTTTTGAATTTTGCGATGACCATGTACACCCTTTACTAATAGCTGACTTGGCTTCTGACCCTTGGTATGCCTGTGAAGAATAAGAGATGAGTGAACCAGCCCATAGGAGGAGCATCCCAGGAACAGCCAATTGTGGAGTCCTCTCAACAGGCCCTGCAGAGTTTGACCATGTCAAAGCGGCCAACAGTGGTGTGGCCAGAGAGGGAGAGGAACGCAAGTGTCAGCGAACGGGCACGGGACGTGCACCCAGAGAGTGCAGCGAGGCACAGCTGATGGCCAGCCTTCCTGAGAAGTTTATTGAACAGGGGGCAAGACCCTCGGAAGGCCGAAACAAAGCCCAGCTGAAAGGTCGCGTAAGCAATGCTGCACGGACACAGATGCTTCAAGCATGAGGTGCTAGGCCCCTAGAAGGCTGAAGCAGAGCCCAGCTAAAGGTTCGGACAGATACTGCACAGACCGAGAATGGGGGAGAAGAGTCTCCGAAGGCTGACACGGAGCCCAGCCGAAAAGTTGCATAAGCGACTCCTCACCATCCAAATAGCCAGGGCGAGCAATTTGAGCTCCAGGTGACTGACGCAAATCCCGGCAGAAAAGACCCGTAAGTGACTCCCTGACAACCGGATAGCCGACCAGACTGTATGCCCCTTCTGAGGAGCACTGCTCGAAGCAGTCAGATACTGAGTGGCTCAAGTGCAGAGGGAGGCACGCGAGAGGGAAAGAGGAAGAATACCCCAGGGGAGGGGAGTAAGAGGGCAAAGAACCCCAGAGTGGCAAGAGAGTGAGACATCCCCAAAGTTGGGAAGAAGCAGGACAAAAAACCCAGAATGGGAGGAGATGGCGAGAGCACCAGAGTGGGGGAGCAAGAAGAATAAAAGCTCAGGTGTGGAAATATACTGGGTGAATTCCAGAGTGGGGAGAAAGGGGAAAAACCCACAGTGGGCAAAGACGAGGAATACCCCAGAGGAGGGGAGTGAGAAGAAGAATGCCAGAGTATGGATAGATCGAGAACACCCTGGAGTGGGTAGTGGAGACTGAGAGAACCCCAGAGTGGGGAGGAAGAAAGATCGAAAGAGTCCCAGAGGAGAGAAAACGATACCAGAGTGGGAAGAGTCAGAGAGAGACCTGGACTAGAACACCGGGACAACTTTCCAGCACACTAAGAACTGCCTTTTTGGAACTATGGGCAAAAGCCTCTCCTGAAAGGGACAGTGTTGAGGTCAGAAGCCAGCAACCATCCTGCCAAATTCTTTGTTCATTCTGATAAGCACCCTTTTGACTTCCTTTTAGGGCTGAGCTGGTAGACGTAGGGAAACATCATTTTTTAACTCGACAATAAACGCTTCACACAATATCTGGTTGTTTGATCGAATCCTGGTTCTGCGGGATTCCTTGGAAATTGGGGGTGGAGGGGGTCCCCCCCCAGCTCCCCCTTTCCTCCCCTGCCGCCTCCCCTCCCAGCCCAGAGAATTTCCCCTTAACTCTCGTCACGGACACACACACACTGGCATTTACCCATTCCCACTCCCCCTCCCTTCTCCACCACCACAAGCATTTCCACTCCTCCTCCACACACACTTGCACACAGTTTATCTTTCACTCCCATGACTTCCCTCTTCCAGGGGTGTGGCAGTTCGATTTAGAAAGACTGCTTTTTTTGTGTTCATCTTTTTAAAAAGGACATTTTACACTTAGTACCCATGGGGGCGCCTATCAAGTATGTGCTGACCAAAGATCCAGCACAAGCATGTTGTCTATATTTGTTTTTCTAGAATAGGGATGGGCTTTGAAAGAATAGGTTTGTGAACACTTTTTGTTGACCAGACTTGGAGGACCGCCAAGGACTCGTGGGTGGGAGCCGGCCAACCAGGAGGCTAGAAACACGGGCTGATACTTCCGGCCATCTTTGCACAGTATTTTCATTCAATTAACGGGATGCCACTCCATGGGTTATCGCTTTGGTAACCTAGGGTGCTAATGGCGTTATTTACCAATTCTATTGGCAATACCAGGGGTAACGTCCCGGTGCCCTCGGGTTAATAACACCATGTTGTAACTTCCGGTTAGACTGGAGGCTAAAGGACTCAAAAAATAGGTCTGAACTTTGCATCACTTTTGAGCTTTTGTTGTTACATGAGGGCACCCCTGGAGGTATGGAGACTTTAGCTTTTAGCTTGATGTAGGATAATACAGAGGACACCACCATTAGACTAGAGCAATCGTTGATTTACAAGCCAGTTTGATCTTCATGAATAAGAAGGGGGCATGACATTAATGTATCAAGAGGATAAAGAATTTTCTTAAAGATTGTGTAGTTTGAATTATTTAAGAAAATTGGTTGTTAAGCTTTTACATCCTATCACGTTTTGGGACTAAGATAAGGAGTGTCAGAAAAGCATCCATTGTATTCCTGGGAGTTAGTAAAATGGGTTAATTTCTGAAATACACGAGGGGAATCCTAAAAGGTGCACAAATAAATGGGCAGGAAGCCTTGACTAATTATGCATCTTGAATAGATTGTTTTTATTTCTTTAAGAGTGATGGGGACTCCAGGGGAAGAAAGTTCACCGAATGAAGGTTGGTATTATGGATCTTTGAGAGGTTATTTAGAATGCCGGGAGGAATATTGTGATCAGGAACATTTTTGCAAAATTCAAGGAATAGCTGAGCTTTCTGGCAAAAGGTGACCCCAAGAGCCTAAAATGAAAACTCTTCTTTATTGTGTTTTAAGGTACAATGTTGATCATTTCCCAGCTTTATTGGAACCTTCATAGTATTTGGCTTTGACTCAATAGGGTTCTGCAAGTCATTTCAGTGGATATTTTGTATTCTGTGTGTTTGGAGCTTAGACTAGCCAAATGGAATCGGAGGGATTATTATAGAAGGAGGTTTCAATTAATTTCTTTGAGTAGTTACCCCGCTCATTTTGAATAGACGTGTCCGTATGCAGATAGGTGGCAAAACCCGTAGAGAAATCTGTGATGGGCTGAATAAAATGTTTGGGCCTCATTAAAAATATGCCAGTCCGGTAACAACGATGCCAGTAAGTTTATACCAGTTGGACCTGCTGGGCGGAATGGCACCTGCCCGCTGAGTTTTCATGGAAGACTCAGCACCGTTAACAGTGCTGGTACTTCCGTGGTCCCCATTCCCATAGAGTCCAGTAGGACTCTATGGGAATGGGGACTTAGTCAGCGCCTGACTTCCCGGACCGCCGGGGTTGTAGTTCCCCGGTGTTAACAGGAAGTTGGGTGCCAGTAAATCATTACGGGTCCGGCGGCAACCTGCAGGTAGCATCGGCGCAGTTGCCGCCGGACCGTTATGAGGCCATGTCTCTTAGGCTAAAAATATATACAGAGGTAATATTAATTGAGTAACATGTGGCATCCGAGCAAAATTCAGACTGCAGGTGCATGATCAGAAATAATCAAAGAGCCTTTCTGAGATAAGTGATGAGAAGAAATCAAGGACTTGTTTTCAAAGATATAGTCAATAAAGGAAGATGATCAGTGTGAAGGTAAAAAAGTTGAGGTCAGTTGAGGCAAGTTTTGAAAAACCCCTTGTATCAACTTCTAACTTTAGGTTGTTTAATTCTTATGGAATTAAACGATTTAGTAGAGAACTGATGTTACAGGGCAAAGACAATAATTTAATTACAAGCACCACATAATGATGTGGTCAAAATTTTAGAACTTGTGACCCATCTGTTTTTTTTTCCATGGATAAGCGAGAATTCAGGATTAGAGGGGAGATGGGTCATTAACATTTACATAAAGACTGAGCTGATATTAATAATAGAAAATGTAATCTAACTTCCTTCTGAATCAATTTCTTGATGTCCGGTCGTAGTCTATGCTCTGGGAGATCAAAATGGCAAACACATTCTTCTATTTGAGGGCATCAGAGAAAACAACTTCACCAACCTTTAGTCTTTTTAGTTTGATAATTTCGTCCTCCTATGCGGTCTAGTTGAACTTTGTAAGGTGAGGGTGCTTTCACGCCCGTAACTTTCCAAGAAATTACTTTTAGATTAGTGTCTAGAAAAGAACGGATAACGGTGCAGCACACAGATTCACAGTGAGGTAGACACATTTAGGCTAATTGATCCAGTGAAACAGAGTTTGCAGACCAATTTGGTCAGAAAACAAATATAAGGAGTTAAATTGAGAGATGTGACCAAGTACAGTTTAGAATGTGACCTATGGTACGCAGTATGAAAACTCCATCACAAGAGAGAGAAGATGGCTGCTCCAGCTCCTCTTCATCGCGGATCCGGATTGGATTTTGAGTAAATTGTGTTTCAAAGCGCCCACAGGGCAACAGGGAGGGGACATGGGAATGAAGAACAAATACAACAATGAAAGATTGAGGCAGATCTACAAGGCCTTGGGAGCATTCAGAACGTGCAAATGCAGAGGGAGACAAGGGATGAGGGAATTGGGGGCGGGGGAGGTAAGTGCTAGGTGTATCAAGAGGGAAGTGCTAGGGAGTGAGCAGCTGCAAGTGCATAGGTGGAGTACTTCCAAAATAAGTAATTGCAGGCCTGCAGTGACATGGGCCGGTGGGTGCCAAGGCAAAGTGCTGGGAG
Source organism: Ambystoma mexicanum (assembly GCF_040938575.1). Taxonomy (NCBI): domain Eukaryota; kingdom Metazoa; phylum Chordata; class Amphibia; order Caudata; family Ambystomatidae; genus Ambystoma; species Ambystoma mexicanum. The sequence continues at coordinate 443,569,354 of NC_090924.1, read as the reverse complement.
GGGTGGAGGCTGTAAGGGATTGGGTGTGGACGACCAGGACCCGGGATGACACGTAAGTACCCTGGTCACCAATCTCTGCAACACTGGGATTTAATAGAGGAGGGAGGGAAGGAGGACGAGAAAAGGAAAGTCTTGGAGGAGCTTCTGGAATTTGAGGAGATACGGCTCAAGATGAAGATGAATAGGAAGGGAGAGGCTTTTCCATAGGAGGGACTGAGGAAAGAGATCGGCCACCTGCTCGCTTTTTAGCGAAGCGCTTAAAACACAGAGTTGGTGCTGGAGGAATGTAAAGATCTGGAGGAAGAGTATTTAATGAGAACAAGTTGTAGGTAGTGTGGCCCCTGGCCCTGGACAGCCTTGTTGATGATGCAGAGGGATTTGAATTTGATCCTTGCAGCAACCGGGAGCCAGTGGAGAGTTTTTAGGGCTGGAGAGATTCAGTCCCCGGGCTTGAGGCCAAGGATGTCTTGCATCCCTATTCTGGATTAGATGCTGGAGGGATCATAGAGAAGTAAAGGGTATATTAAGGAAAACGCTATTGCGGTAGTCTACCCTAGAGAGAACCAGAGCTCTAGAGACATTGAGCTTCTCGGGGAAGGTAAGGAAAGGAAGAATGCCTTTGAACAGGTGGAGTTGAAAGTGAGATTTCTTGGCAAGGTCCTGAATGTGAAGTATGAAGGAAAGCGAGGAGTCGAAGATGATTTCAAGGTTTCTGGCTTTAGATGAAGGAGAAGGGGGGAGCCCATGGAGGAGAAAGAGGTAGAGGGAGGCCATAGGAGGCAAGGGGATGGGTGAAGGGGAGGGGGACGCAAGGGTGCTCAGGGTGACCTGAGATTTTGCAGTGAAGTATGTGGCCAGTGCGTTGCAAAGAGCCTGGGAGGGAAGAGGTGAGGAGGAGACTGCGGAGGGGTTGGCTAGTTCCCTGCAGATTCTAAGGAGTTCAGCTTTGTTGTTGGATGCACTACGGACACAGGACTGGATGTGGGACAGATTCCACACAGATTGTGCACACAGATTCCAACAACAAAGAAAATAATTTCGCATTACCCATCATAAGTTCAAGAACCTAAGGCTTAACATCATAAGGTGTTTTCCAGAAGGCACATCACTTTAAAAATAGGATATTGAGCACTGCACATCAGATGAAATGGGAGCAAATAGATTTTCATATAAGACCTAGGAGAATTCTCCGGTTCCGCACAATTAGTCACGGAGGGTCCAATAGATGTAATGGGGTTTTGAGATTTTTCCATAAACCTCATGTGGATCATCCATGACGAGTTACAATTTGGCTCTGGTTGAGCCATATTATTTAGGTCATTATTTGTTCCAATTATTTTCAGGAACTTTTGAGAGAAGAGAATTACTTTGTCTTAAAGAGGATGATGGTAGCTAATTTTGAAGCTTTTGTGTCAACAGGATCTGCGTCCAAAGGCTGCATGAAGAGGAACAAACCCTTCGGATCAAGGAATTCTTTAGTAGTTCTGGTGTGTTATGATCTTCACAGGTTCAAACAAAAAGGCCATATTTAAGGCCAAGTGTTTTCAGGGGAGTGGGGGGGATGGGGGAGCGGTTGGGGGGGACGTAGAGTTTAGGTCAAGTAATAATTTCCACTTAAATAGGGTCTTTTTGGAGAAATCATGTGAGATGGTTATTGTAAGACCAGCCAACATGATTGCTTTTAGCAGCCTTAAGAATATAACAAGTGTGTTGATGGTGAGGAATGCACACCTTCAGTGATGTTGGTGTGAGGAGGGAAAGTTAGGCAGAGTATCTGGAATTCATTTCTCTGTGAACAGGATAGGATTGTGTACCTTTTTCAGGAATCGAGAAAAAGCAAATATTGTCCCTCTTGATCCTGCCCTGCAAGCTGTTCTTATCAATTTCGTGTTGAAATATTTGTTGCATATGTTCGAAGTCTTGAACCAGGTCCTCGAGTTGTTACTTGTTCTACTGTCTATAGTAGTCTTCCAGAGAAGCATCTCCTCTTGGCCTTCACCCAGCCGATGGATTTTGTGCATTGATAAACCGATATAATGCAAGAGCGGATGTTTAAAAGTTATAAAAAGTGTTTTCCCAATACCTTGGTGAAGAGAGGACATGTTCTAGGGAGGCATTGCTATATTTTCAGATTTCTTATTTGGGCAAATAATCATTTAGTTTGCCTGCTATGGAAAGTAAAGCCCAAGTGGTTGTTAGGCAGCAGGTCGTGGGGGATCTATGTTAAAATAACAAATTTAAAGAGAGGCTGAAAATGCTGAATGAATTTTCCTTAGCGCTTTTTTCGATATTTTTTTTTAAATGCGGGGGGAGGTCCACTCCTTCCCCCCCCCCCCCCCCCCCACCATCCCTCAGCCTTATTGTATTCCTTTACCCAGTCCCCCATCTATTTATTACGAAACTAAGTGCAAAATATCAAAAGATTTGAGTAAATAAATTCAGCTTTTTCTGCCTCGTTATTTTGTCATTTGTTTTCTCGAGGCGATACTGGTTTCTATGTGAATTGGGAACAACCTGATGGTAATTGCTTGCAATGCTAACTAAATGTTCATTATGCAAATACAGATATTTGGATATTTATGAACCAAATTGAGGTAAGTCCCAGAGTGAAAACAGTGAAGGAAATTACTGCTCTAGCGAGGAAGCAGTATTTGAAAGTTGCCAATTGCTCAGGGTGCAAAATGGGTACTAGCCATTGGCTAATGATCTTTGACTCTTGGAGAGTAGGAGATGGTGTGCTGTGTATATGCATTTTTTATGGATGGATAGGCGCCTGCAATTTGAATTGCACCTAGAGTTGCTCACAATACAAATTATTCTTGTGCTTTTGACCGGAAAATTAAAAATTTGTTACACAAGGTAAATATTAGTTCAGTCAATGGCAAAAATGGCTAGGATAGCAGTAAGAGTAATGACTGCTAATTAGAACCCAAAAGTAGTAAGAGTCATGACTGCTAATTAGAACCCAAATTGTGGGGGGGGGTCGGGAGCACCATGAGGCTAGGGTGTGACGTTCTCAAGGGGAGGTACTTCCCTCCTGGGGACAAGGACGTACATATGGGACAAAAAATATGGGACAAAAACCCTTTATCTCCCAACCCTAGAGGGTAAAAACAAAAACCAACCCTTCCTTACTTATGGTAAAGTCTTAAGATCTGTTACAGTGAAATGTCAGTCTTGCATGAAGAATGTTCAACCAGTTGTTGTCAATGAAACTGACATTACGCTGCACCAGTCCCAGCTACTTGGGTTTAACAGAAAAGAAAGACAAGGAAAGTGGCATCTGGAAGGAGAAGCCGGTGAGCTAGGAGGCTGGCAAAAAGCCAGCGAGTTGTAAACTGGGCAATCGAAGACTATCGATGCAGCAGTGGAGTGACTAGAATGGGCCGAGGGACGCCAGGAAAGCATCTCGCCAGTCTGAGAGTTCACAACATTAAAGCTCAGATTAACTGTGGTGGTGGCATGACCTGTGGTGGGTGTACCACGCAGTCCAAGAACTGTGCAGAGATTGCCAACACTAGCCTGCTGCAGAACCGCATAGGTGATTGCATGGGAAGTATGAGGAACTGTGGTGGTTGCGTGACCAGACAGTCCACCCGTTGACCGCCAATAGTAACAGACCCTGAAGTCAAGCGGGCTGAACCAGAGGATTGAGAACGAACCTGTGACCCCTGGCTAAACCGGTAAAGAGTTCCCCTGAAAGAATGTACCAGGAACAATAATAAGTCCGGTCAGGGGCCCGGAAAACCTGAGAAAATGAATAGCGAAGTAAATCGTTTTATGAGGTAACTCCCGGTCCTTCCATAGTCTGTGGTATTGAAGAGTCCAGAAGGACTCGCCGAGCTTCTCCCTCGTACCTGTGAGGGCAGTTTTAAGAATATTGCTAAACATTGAAGAGTCAAGGGGAGCTTGGGGATTACTAGTGGGGGCAAGTTGAGGGACAGGTGACAACTGGCAAAAATATAAAGTCTATGGAGAGAACCTAAACAATTGATGAAAAATCTAAAATTAAAGTAACTCGAGGCAAACCTGTTAAAAACTGGGTGTAAACTAGGAGAAGGGAGAGATGCTCCTAGACCAGTGTGATATTTCTGAACACCATTGTGAAACCTAACTTTGAGAAATGTTTACCTAGGAGACTGGAGTCTTTCTCCTGGGTTGGGGGAAGAACTCTTTTCCTCTGTTTAGCAATCTGGGGAAATGTGAATCGAAGAGGCCCGGTAAGCAGAAACCAGATCCACAAACGCCAACGTTCCTGTGTTCCAATGTGAACCTCAGAACCATGGAAGATAACTCCTGTTTAGGAGTTGGCCTTTTGTCCAAGTCTAGCATGATATGATATGACATTCAGAACATGGCTGTGCACAAGTGTTTCTAAGCATGTTCGTTTTTGCCTGTTGTGTCAATACCAGCTCACCCCTAGAGCTCTTCTCTTCCCGCCTCCCTTTTCAGCTAAGAAGGGACAACATCTTTAAAACCCTTCAAGAAGGGACTCTAAGAAGCAAACCAGGTGAGCGAAAACTGAATAAGAAGAGACTTTCAAGTCCAGGTCTAACTCACAATCTAGGAGAACCTAGCCACAGGCATTTCGACACTGGAGAAGAGTGGCATTCTCCTAGGGTATGTTTTTGTTGTTTTGGGCTTTTGTTTTTCAGTGGTAGGAATAGTTTAGAAGTTTAGACCAGGTCGGTAAAAACGTATTTGGACATCACAAACTTTCTGACATACCCAGGTCTTAGTTTGGTTCAGGTAGGGAACACAACCTCTAGAAATAGGGAAATCTAGGTTTACATTTTCTGTGAAATAAGTTTATAGCCAAAACTTTAAAATCCTGGTCAGACTTCTCATTCTATGTCACCACTGCAAGCAGACAAGACAGCAGCGGTTCACAAACAAAAGAAGGTGCTCCAATTAAAAGTTTCCAGTGTCTGTGACAGCATGTAGCTGGGACTGATGGTAGGATGGTTTCCTCGGACCCCGGCATTCATTTTGCTAGTGCTCTGAGAAACCTGAAGGTGTCTCTCCTGCTACTCCGTGGGGATCTGTCATCCAGGTAACCAGGACACGGACATCGCTTTTGGACCCAGATCCTGGGGGTGGACCAGTGCCAGAGGATCACCTGGATGAGGGGGTCTTCGAGGAGGGGAAGTGGGATACCGGAAGTGTGAGACGCGGTATCCCCTTCCTTGTAACACCTTTTCTCCACCTAGCAGGTAGGATACCTAGGAACTCAACCCCCCTTTCCCAACACTTTCTCACGGACAGTTCACCATGAGCGACAACGGAATTACACCAGAGTCGTATACCTGACATGCCCCAACACCATGGTCAGGCAATTACGGATCATTACACACACCTGACTTCCATCACACTTCCCCACACGGATAAAAGGCGGAGCACCAAAGCACACTCTGAGCTAGGCAAAACACACGAGGAAACAGCAGTTCCAAGATGGCAGTTTAATACATGGAGAAAGAAGGCAAGAGCAGAGAGGGTTGCAAGGAGGGAAGTACCCTTGAGCTGTGAAGACCGTTACTTTTGTGAGCCTTGGAAAGTAAGAAACCGCAGACCAGGAACTAAGGCTGATAACCTGCACAGTGTGTCGGAGGTACCTGGGGCCTCTCGTGCATCAATAACCACAGCGTGGAGGAGCGATTGCCACTGTGGTAATGTCTTTTGGCTCCTGCAACAAAGCGGCATCAGAAAACACAACACAGCCGGTGAGTCGGAGAGACTGATACCAAACCATCTCGTGTTTTGAACCAAGGTTGCAAGTGGCAACATTGTATACAGAACCGCGTGCGAAGCGTTTGTGATGAGCAACGCGATTACAATTGGAAGCCAAAGAAAGTATTTGAACTTTATAATTGAACTTTGGGAGGCCAAAAAAAATACCAAACACAGAGTGGTCCAGTGCAATGTGGGTGCTCATTCGAAGTCTCTGTTAGGTATCCAACTGTTGCTGAGTGTGAGAGAAAGAACTATTGAGATCAAAGTTGTCATGCAACGGGTCAAGCTAAACCATTTGCGTCTTCGATAGTTTAATGTTCATCAGAATTGGTCTCAGCCCGGCTGAGGGAGGCTAATTGACCGAAAGAAAGGGATCTGAGCCTGGCAGAGGGGAATCCGGGGTGAACCGTGAATCACCCGAGAAACAATTCTCTGGGCCTTGTTTTGAAAGGCATCTGAGACCGGAAGGGGGGGGGGAGGATCCAGGGTGAACACTCAAGTTGAATACTGGTGAAAGGAAAACAAATATTGCGTGTTGTTTTTGGTACAGAATGTCCTCTGCGTCAAGAGACTTGCAAGAAGTAAAGAGACTTGGACACAGAAGCTCCTGAGCTGGGAAAATAGAACTGTATCCTTGTGCCGCAGAAGCCAGAGTGTGCGCTTTGCTCAAGTGACCAGCCTTGCCCCGTGGGGAAGGGAGGCCAACGCCCCGAGCATCCTGATATATTATTTTGTGAACACTTATTTCTTTTTCATGAACATTTCCCAAAATTATTTGTAAATTAGGTTAAGGATTGGCAATATCTTTTTTAGTATAGGCTCTTTTTTATTTTGACAAGACTCCACTAGGGCTGCATTATTTTTTTTTGATTGTCGTAGCTTGCTTGCATCTGTAGATTTAGGTTTAGATGAGCGTTTATCACACCCTTGTGCAAGTACAATAAACACCCTCGAACTGTAGTCACTTGTGCCTGTCTTACTGTTGATACCATGCCTTCCTTACAGTGCACTCCAAGCCTGAAATGTTGTTTATGGTTTATCTGAAGACCGCCTTGTTCTTTGTCATCATATGTATATAATCTAAGATGTTATCGAGGGGAGATGCCTCTGTATACCTTTTTTGTAATACATACTCTCACAAGCATCAAAACTCTACCTCAGTGTCTGCCTCTCATTGGTGTCCGTTCCTCTGTCTGGTGACTGCAGTGCGTTCTCAAGGACCTGGTATTCCAGGCTGGGAATCGAGCCAGAATAGAAAAGGGGCTCCCTGCGGCCTGGCATCTGGCAAAAGCCAGAAGTCCTTAAGGAGTGAGAGGGACTACACATGAGGCTACAGTGCAGATCCTAATGGGGGCATTGAGATCTCCAGAGATTAGGGGCATTCAAACCTGCTGGGCTGAGTGAGACCTGGTAGGGACCGAAGGTATGAAAAGCCCCAAAAGGAGCCTGTTATAGGCTCAATCCCAGAAGGGCAGCTCTTGACTAGAGGATGAAAATAACTTCACCATGAAAAGCACTCGGGCATGGGGGTAGAAATTCCTGCGGGTACCTGTTAAAGATGTCCCCTATGGAACAAGTGGAAATACAAGCACTTGCCTTCTGGTATGCCTTTGGAGCCTCTGGAGGGCAATGGGGTCGGCGAAGCAACTTCCCTGGCAGTGTGTCAATCCAGTGGATGAAACTATACGTCTCGTCAAGTTAGTCACAGAAAATTTTATATAGATGCACATGAAGATCTTGTTTCTGGTTGTTCGGGAGGACATGAGTATCATCTCCACGAGACCCGGGGCATTAGCAGGTGTTAAGAGATCCATCAGGGAGGGTTCCTTGGGTTGCCACCATGCCTTTAGCCAATTAAAGTTGTACAATGGCCTGGTTCTCCTGCAGTCGTCTTGTTGAACCCCTTGGCTGTGGTCACTGAGCACCTGCACAATTTTATAGGGAACATGCCACTGGGCCATCCACTTATTATGTGGTCGTGAATAAGACCAGGACCCAGACTGTGACCTTGAACCTTTTCAGCTGGGTTCTGCATTTGTACAACCTTCTTTTTTTATCTTGGCTGTCCGTCAGCTGTTATTGTGCCAAACATTGGATGATTCTTAGATATTTGGGTGGTTTGGATGAACTCTCCAGATGCCAGATGATTTCTTTCCTCCTATCCAGAACAATGCAGTGCTCTCTTCATAAATATTCTGGAAAGGAGAAAAACATGTGTATGCTGGTAATGTTTTTCTAGTAGCAAACAAGTACTTGGGTATTAGCTGTTCCGAGTTTTAGCATTCACTTATACCATTTTTGTAAGGAAATACTTTAAAGACTTGTTAAAGCGCGCTAGGACATATGTCTAGGGGATAGTAAATGGCAGTGCTCAGGGTCTCCAGTTTTAATAATCATATTAGCTCACTCATGACTCAGGACATGAATGGCGTCACCTAATCTGTGAGTAGCTCTTAATGGAACCGCCCCGGGTGGAAGTAAAGCATTGGATGTTTCACAATGCTCTGTGTGGTGTTACTTGCATGCATATGTCTGTGCAGTGACATGATCTAACATTACCAGAATGTAATGGTTCCCTCCCTTGGAGAGACTTGGTGGTCCCTTGAAACCCGTGCCCATTCGGGGGAGGAATGATTATTCAATGATTCCTGGAGGTTCTTTTGCGCCCATGCTTCTGGGTTGTGGTGTGTCCCCTGAGTGTTGGGAATGAAAACGATCTAAGAGAGCCCGTTTTAAAATTGGGGAGGGACTAGCTGTCGTTATCTGACCTGGCCAGCCCCCTCACATTATTGTTGACCTGATTCAACAATACTTTGATTTCCAAAAAGTTTTTTCCCCCCAGCCTTATGCCTTGCACTTGGGAGTTGGCACTATCAAAGGCTGACTTCTTGGAAGGGTCATTATAATGGCATGTTTAAGACACTTTGTTAAATGTCGAAGAATCCTGCACCTGGGGATTAGATGAAGGACTGAAGTGAGGAGTGGGGCTCTGGTCCTCCCTTAGTGTGTCTTCCTCCAAAAGATGGAAAGAGGCAAACCCTGTGCTTCCCCTTTCAATCTCACCTAAATTGGGTCTCTGAACTATTGGGTGTATATTCACAAATCAACTGAGCATTAAGATCTCGCTCCCCTATTGGGAACCTCTCAGTATCATGATTTTAATAGGGGGATTATTACTCGCCCTTCTTTAGTCCTGTAAATGACACAGTCTCCCACATCTATATCCTTTCGTAACAGCCAGCCCAGACTTTGGGGCAAGGCATCCATAAGTCCCTCTGGCTGTGCAAGTGCAAACCCACGGAAATGAGGGCCCATCACTTTGGGGTTATATCCAATACATCTGTGCTGTAGAAGTCCTACCCAGCGGCCCCATGGATGGCTTAGATGGGGAATGGAGCCATGGGTTTGGTGCGCGCCAAACTTAATTTAGGGGCAGGGCAGATTTCCACAAGTCTTTGCATTTCTGACACCATGTGTTCGGAGTAAAATGGAATGCATGAGTTTGGACTCGGAAAGGAAGTTTGTTGACTCTGTTTACCCAGAAATTAAACAGTGTTAAAACTACAGATCAAAGAAGAAGTGCTAATGTTTCACCTCCCAGTGGGGTTGCTGGTATCCCGGGGGTTCCTCAGCCCTTAGAGTCCCTCAGTCCAATGCAGTTTCCCAGGCATTCCCAAACTCTAATGCAAGCTCTGGTTCTGCCAAAATCCTCCTGGTTGATCTATTCGACTTGTTGACCAACTGATGGTACCGATGCAAAGTCCACATTGATGTGAGATTATGCCGGATTTGCTCTTCCTAGCAGCTTGTTTAACCATGGGGCTGTTTCTCCCCCTTCCTTAAAATACGAGTGCTCACACCTTCGAATGGATCCCTCGTTTTCCTCATTTTATGATATCTTTTGTTTCCAGCTTCAGCTGCTTTGGAAAACATTTTCCTTTCGGCAGAGAGCGCTGTGCGTCGAGGCGGTTGACCTGATGTCCCTCGAGGGCTTCCATCTCGGCTGACGTCATATGCGAGTACATATACCACGCGCAGTGCCCGTTGGCTTCAGTTCAGTTTTTCTGCAGATGTGATTGCTTTGAGAATTACGGCGCGTTTCAGTTTTCTACAAAAACCTTTCGTGAATGGCCTTGTCTTCAGTTCCTAGTACTCCAAAGACGGGCATCTTGTGCCTGGGCGTCATGTAACCGCTGACTGTCAATCCTGTCGGTCGTTGACAGGTAAAGCCTTAAAATAGCATAAAGCTAAACTATCAGTGGGTAGGATTGTCCCCAAATCCCTGTCCACTCCTTCAGAATTTGGTTCGTCCCACGAGTCGAGAGATTCTTCTCCTCCATAAGTCAAACAAACCATCCCACTCGAGCAGACACTCCTCCTCATCATCAAATAAATTGTAGAGAAGGCATAGATTACCACCTTCTTCCTCAGATGAAAGGAGCATAGTCTGCCCGACTAAATCCTCCTCCAAAGAAGAAAATGTGTAAAATCTTCGAGGAACATGCCTCATCGAAAGATAAGAAAAGTGACCATGCTACGGTCAATGACCCGCATAAGTCCAAGGCAAAACCCTACGTGCCCGGGTCATAAGCCTAAGACTTCTCGAGTGTCTTCGACAAGATGAGAAATCGTCGAAAAAACCATTTGAGTCGAGGGCTGAGTACCTCAAAGTGCAAGGTCAGATCGATTCCCCCGACGTCGACACAGATATAAAAGAACATTGACGCTGACTGTACATTCATCAACGCCTTTGCCTCAATGTCAGGAAAGGGTTTTTAAACCTCTACCTAAAAAGGATTTGTTCCAGTCCTTACCACCAATATATGAGGGCTATGAAACATCAGATGAAACTCCTGCATGCAGTCTTAAATTGGATACCCCTAGTATTCATAAAAAAACAAATGTCCCTGAATGCTTAATTTTAGAAGAGACTAGGGTTAGGGAGCTTCATGACATCCCACAGGTAGCTAGTTGGGGTAGACCCCTCCGCAGCGCTAGATTTTGGGAAACCGGACCCAGCTGATCATGCGGATGGATGCATCATACAGAAGCCTAATGTCCAGAGTGGTAGAATTCCTCGAATGGAGTAGACCAGCCCCTTCATTTGAGCAAGACGACCCTACAGACATTAGACATACGTCTTCAATATGACCCCATACTAACCTTTCATGTGGCACTCCAAAAAAGGGTTGCAGCAAACTGGGAGGCTCCAGAGTCCAGGCTTGCAGTAAATAAGAATTGGACATAAAATACAGGCCATCCAGGAGCGACCCTGGCAATCTGTCAATACATCCGACTCCAGAAAGTCTAAAGTGCAAGCAGCTACATCTGCCTCTAAGCAAGCTGCGTACCCAACCATACCCCCTGACAGGGATGATAAATGCATTGACTCATGGGCAAACAAAGTCTTTTCGGCTAGCAGCATGGCTTTTAAAGTCTACTAATTCTACATGTGCCCTTGCAAAGTTCACATTAACTCTGTTGTACTGCATAACGATGACGCTGATCACATCCCTGTAGGTAAGGAAATAGGTGGCTTCATGAACCTGAAAAGGGATGGAAAGGAGGCCATGTGTGAGTCTCTGCAATCAGGTCTGGACACTGCCGACCGCTTCAGTACGGCCATGGCGGCAAGCGCTGTCATACGCAGATTTGCGTGGTTTATGAAGTTGGGATTTGCACCTGATGTACAATCTCTAGACTCTTTTGACGGCTCCCATTTATTTGGTAATAAGGCTGACGTAATCCTTGAAAAGCTGCAGACCTCAAAGGCGGCAGCCAAGTCCTTGGGTGCTGCCATCAGGTAGCCACAGCCTTTTTACCCCCGCAGATCTTCTTGGAGGCGTAGGTCCTTTTGCTACTACTCCTCATTTGGAAGAGTGAGGGGACAGGCTGGTCAAAGTGGACAAAGAAGATTCCCTCATGGTGGACAAGGGAGAGGTGCAAAGCCCGCCCAAGCAGCAGTGGTTTTACCATCATTCGCTGCTTCAGCCGCCTCAAAACCACTCTAAGGTCTTGACTCGTGACACCCCAGTGGGAGGCAGACTGTCGCCGCATCTGAAAGAATGTTGAGGTATTATTTTGGATCCATGGGCACTGGAAACAATAGCTCAGGATTACTGCCTTCCCTTTATTCAGAGACCTCTGTATCATCCACCAGGAAGCCTTTCGCTAAATGTTCCAGATCGATTCCCGTTGCAGGAAATGTTGACCCTCCTAGAGAAAGGTGCTATAGAACCAGTACCTGTGATGCAGAGGAACAGAGGCCGAACATGCCCAGGAATATCTCGCTATCACCTGCCACTGCCTCCACAGACTGGGCTTCACCCTCAATTACAAGAAGTCCCACTCAGTGCCATCTCAGAGACTCCAGTTCAGTGGAGCAATCTGGATGCATCCTTGGGAAAAGCTTCGCCACCTGAGGTGAGTGCTCAGCACATATTGCAGGTGGTCACCAAGTTTCAGAGTGCCCAGCGTCTTCCGGCCTTGACTTTTTGAGGTTTCTCAGCCTCATGGTATCCTGCATTTCTCTAGTGCCAGAGGCTCGTCTAAGAATCAGATCTCTTCAGTGGCCTCTCATGACTCAATGGTCCCAATTCTCAGGCAGTATGTCAGACCTCCAGGTTCCGGGCAGAGCCGCACAAGTCATTCTGTGGTGGGCCTGCAGGGACAACATTCTGAAAGGAGAACCTTTTTGGCAGCCATGGCCGACAGTGACGGACGCCTCACTCACAGGGTGGGGCGCCCACCCCAACGATCAGACACTTAATAGCCGTTGGTTTCCATCAGAGTCCAAACTACACATCAACCATTTTGGAGCTGAGGGCAATCAGACTAGCACTGAAGGCCTTTCTGCTCTCTGTACGGGGAACAAATGTCCTGCTAATGACGGACAACACAGTAGCTATGCACTACCTCAACAAGAGAAGAGGCGTAGGGTCACTACCACTGTGCAGAGAAGCAATGAAGCTCTGTTTCTAGGCAATTGAAGAAAGAATCATTCTATTGGCAGTTCACCTAGCCAGAGAGCAGAACACAGTCGCAGATGCTCTGAGCAGGCATTGCACAGTCTCCCGCGAGTGAGATCTAGCTCAGGAGATCCTTCAAGAGATCTTTGCCCTTTGGGGACTCCCTCAAGTGAATCTGTTTGCAACCAGTGTCAACCGGAAAAGTGCAAACTGTTCTGCTCCAGGGAATTTCCCCAAGTGGAGTTCTAGGAGACACGTTCGTAGTGGACTGGGAGTTTCGTTTCCTCCAGTCCCCGTCATTCCTCACGTGATCAGGAGGTTGAGAAAGTTCGGGAACTCTAAGATCCTAATTGCCCCAGATTGGGCTGTGGGACGTGGCACCTGGACCTTCTGGACATGTCCATATGCCCTCCAATACATCTTCCATAAAGAGAGGACCTTCAATTGCGAGAGGAGGGTCAGTTTCTCCATCAAGACACTCAACCTTTACGCGTGATTTCTGAAAGACTGAGTGAGATACAAGGATTGGGACCTCCCGGATGACGATATGGAGAAGGCCAGCACCAGAATCCTTATATATCGCATCCATTGGAACAAATTCTGCAGCTGGTTTAGGCCGAAAGATGTGGACATTTTTCAATGCTATACACCTATGGTGTTAACGTTTCTATTGCATCTGGCAAATGTGGGGCTTCTAGATTGGAACAATCGAGGGTTATCTAGCAGCGCTTTCCGTATTCAAGCGCACCTCGGAGGAGGAATCTTACTTTAAAATACCCTTAATAACACAATTTCTTAAAGCACTCACAAATGTTTTTCCTCCTACACCATTCCAAATACCAACTTGGGACCTTCATTTAGTTTTAAAGTTTTTGGCACACGCTCCTTTTGAGCCACTCCATTCCTGCCCTTTAAGGTTGCTAACTTACAAAAATATTTTGTTATTAGCGATCACATCATCGCTCAGGGTGATGAGTTGCAGGCATTATCCTGTAAACCTCTGTTTACCATCTTTCACAAACATAAGGTTGTCCTCAAGGTTAAACCCTCTGTTCTAACTAAGATTGTATCGGATTATCACCTTAGCACAGAAAATTGTGCTTCCAGCCTTCTATCCTCCACCTCGTCCTGGCAAGGAAGAGGAAAGATTTCATCGATCCGAAGAGAGCTCTAAGCTTGTATGTTTCAAGAATTGCAAAGTTGCAACAGCACACACAACTTTTCATTGGTTGTACAGGTCACAAACTAGGTCTGTCAGTTACCAAACAAACTATCCAGCTGGATCATACTGGCTAGTTCGGAATGCTACAGACTAGCTGGGAAAGATCCCCCAGAAAACTCAAGGGCTCATTCTACTAGGGGAATGGCAACTTCCTCTGCCCTTCAGAGGGGAGTTCTGAAAAAGGATATCTGCGAGGTAGCTACTTGGTATACCATCCACAAATTTACAAAACATTATTGTTTAGTCACATCTAACGATGAGGGAAGATTTGGGAAGACCGTTCTATGCTCCATTCTTGACAAACATGAACTTACTCCCGCCTCCAAAAGAACCTAATACTGCTATCTGGAGACTATCATAAGATGAGGAATATGTGGGCAGACACAATCCATTCGAAGAACAAGTTAGTTAACCCTGGTAACGCTCTTTCGACTGGATGTTCCTCCCACGTATTCCTCATCGCCCTCCCAACCTACCCCACCGTACAATTTCCAAGCTTTAGACCATGCGCTCTTTGAAGGTCTGTTAAATTAAAGGCACTTATCAAGGGTGTAAATTCTGCAGATGGGTGACGAAAAAACAGAACGGAAGCCAGCGGGCGCTGCATGTGGTATATGTACTCGACAATGACGTCAGCCGAGAAGGAGGTCTTTGACATTGGGTCGACCATCTCCATGCACAGCATCCTCTGCCGACAGGAAATGTTTTGCCGAAGCAGCAGACTCTGGAAACCAAGATATCCTAAGATGAGGAATACGTGGGAAGAACACCCAGTCGAAAAAACATTACCAGGGGTAAGTAACTCGTTCTTCTGTTGCCCTAACTATTCCTCCACTGGTCTTCTTGCCGGGGCCTTGTTCCTCCACTGGCCTTCTTGCCAGGGCCCTGCTCTTCCCCTGCCTTCTGGTCTATCCTAAAACCCACCTGGCTCCGGAAAAACTTCCTGTTAGGACTACTGGGTTGTTTGCTTCATTCACCCAAGTCTACCCTTCACCACCACTTATCCATTCATCCACCACTGTAATACCGTCTACTGGTAACACTGCTACTTTATTCTCCTTCAAGCGCCCTTCAGAGTGTGACTTTACCACTTCCTTAGCATCACCTATTGTACCCAATGTTACTCTCTCCCCTTCCTCTGTAATTCAACCTTGTTCTGATGTGATCCTCCTCTTCCTCTGTACCACCTATTTATAACTCCTCCTCCTGTACCTTCACCCCCTCTTGCTAGCCAACACCTCCTTAACGCTCCTCGTATCACTCCAATCACCTGCCACAACCTCCTCCAACAACCCACACGTACTCACTTGTGTTTATGGTTTTTAAAGTGTTCTCTTTTTTTCTCCCCTAGATTGGGCTTTTGTTGAGGGCCAGACCAAGCCTTCATTTGGCCTGTACACAATCTTGCATTCCACTCTCTTCATCATTGCAACTCTCCGGTGCTGCCAATGCAGGATCAAGGCCTCCTGCATCCCCGGCATGTCAATTGTGTGCTGAAACAAAATGTAGGTATCTAGCCATGCTTTTAAACTCCTCGACTATACAGAGCATGCAGTAATTTTTTGACACATTGTACTTGCAGCGAGGGAACAATCTGCTGGAAGATGAAGAGATGATAGCTTTGTGCAACGTGCAGAGAAGTGTCTCATTGAAAAACCACAAGCTTGCAACATTGTATCAAGTGGGGGGGTCTCAGGAGTTCACAAAGCATTATGCCAGCCTTTGAAGTGCCTACCATAAAGCCACGGGTTGGACTGGAACAAGTGAAGCCTGCGTCGAGTTAAGGGCGTGCTGTTTTCTGCTGTGCGGCTGTGCCTGATTCTCCTTACTTGGGTGAAAGACTGCTCCCGCTCCAACTCGCGTAAGACTATCAGCTGGTTCTGATAGCAGTTGAAGCGAGCGGGTCCTGGCACAGAGTTCCTGCATCATCACGTGACTCGTGTCACGTGACAACTTGATGCCACTCCTCCTGAATACTGACTGAAAAGCAGAACAGCGCGACCCTTATGGCGTGAAGCCCGCGTGGAGTTAAGGGTGCGCTGTTTTCTGCTGTTTGTGGCTGGTTTCGGTGGTAAGTGCTTGATTCTTTGAGGTTGAAGGTGATCTTTGTAAACAATATATATCAGGTATTTCCCTGCTGTATTCCACTTTAATACCACCTATGGAACCTACTAAACCTAGAACTAGGTTGCAGGGGAAGTTAGAGGAATCTACAGCTCAAATGAACAATATTCCCCATGTCACCTGGGGAATCTACTTCTAAATCTATTGCAATAGATGAGGACATTAAAAAACCTATAAGAACTGAAGGTTGCAAAGAAATACTAAATATAGAAGCTATACCTAAAAAGTGTGGATTCCACTGTACTGTCGCCTTGGAAAGGTCACTTACCTAAACAAGATACTCCGGTGTTAAACCATGTAACAGAATTGAACAAAACAAGTCAACATAACACTCTAAAATCTATGAAGCTGAATGTTTGCGCAGAGGATGCTCCTCCCCTCCAAAACAGCTGCTTATTGAAATCCCAGTATATGGCCATATTTAACAATATGCAAGACAATCTGGCAATGGCTCAAATAATTCCTTCTGCTGCTACTTTACTGCCAGTGCAATCCATAACTAAAATATCTCAAAAAGTAAGAGAAGACGACAGTTGCTTTACGCCAACTCTGCAAGATGGTTCAAAAGCAGCAAAATTACACTGGCAGTCAACATATTCACTGAATGCCTCAAGAAACAATGATCATAACAAACCCATAGCTGTCCGAAAATCTGGATATCACTGAGATAGACGCCATCATGGATTCCCAGGAAAAAATAAATTAAGTCTTAGTGGAGTTTTCACGCCCAATCCACTAGGAAATATCGAGACATCTATGCCAATTGTACCATCAAGATCTTACTCTCCTCTGAAAGAAAGTACTACGCCCTTGAACAAGTTGACACCCAAACATAAAATGGATGACATAGAATTGTTTTCTTCAAGCATAAAAACTGAACATCCAAGTGATTTGCCGGAAACCCAACAAAGACTCCCAACGACAATGCTCGAATTACAAAACACATTAGTGTCGGTATTATCTACTGCGATGATTCCATTTCTAAAGATCCAAGAATATATGGTTGACTCTACAAAAGATCAAGCAACGCTGCTAGCAATGATAATGACCAAACAAACTTACCTGGAAACTTTTAAACACCATCCAGGAATGCCTTAAACATGAAGCAGAAACATCTAGAATGTGGCAAATGCGATTAGCAGAATTGGCAAGAGTGGATCGAGTAGATAAACAGAATCTTTTGGAAACCGTTTCAACAATTACCAAAAAATTGATTAATGACAAATCAAAAAAAAAGTACAAATGATAGAACAAAACAATATGTAACATATCAAACACAAACTGAGATTTCAAATAACATAGACGCTATGAAATCAGACCAAACTACACAATATGAAATTCAGTCACTCTCGGCTGCACCAAGTAATTTGACAATGCCGATACTACAGGTTAATGTTGAACCAAATTCTTGTATTCCATTCGACATTTTTGATCTTTCAAAACGTGGGATAGTGGGTCAAGAAATATCAAGCAAACCAAAGAATAAAAAAGCTACAAAAAACCCCCAAAATGGTTCTCGTGCATTTCTCAGAAAAATGCAGTCAGTTCAGAAATTATTACCGGAAGGGTCGAAGAAGAGCAATAATGAACTTGCGATCAAAAAAATGTCTATGCAACAAACTACGCAAAAAATAAAAACGATAAATGCACAAAAAAATGTCACCAACTTGGACAAGCAAGCATTGCCGGAAGCATTGGATGTGCTGTTGGAGGTAATCAACCAAGAAACGCTTTACAAACCAGTAAATTCGATTCTGATGATAGATTTATCAACAGCTGACAATGTAAGCGAGTGTAATTCAATCTCTTTAAACTCACAAGATGCTACTTTGATCATCGTCGACGAATGTCAAGATGCGGTTACAGATCAATCTCAAAGCGAAGATGAAGAAGAAGATTTTTCAACTAACTTCTCCTTGGAATATTCAACAGTATCCAATGATGAATCTTGGTCATCAGTAGATACGCAAGCTGGCTGCACAAATAACAAAAGCCCTATGGCTCAACCAAGTCCTTTACTAGTTAGACCATTATTACATTATAAATTATTATTATTATAAATGAAGCTATTCTATAGGCTTCTTGTGCCTATAGAATAGCTTCATTTCCGACGAGATCAAACATAGAAGAGCCGGTAATAATGAACAGATCTAACATTTTATGATTGTTCAAAGCTATACCTCAATTGGCTAAAATTAAATCTGATGACTTAGAAGTAGTTTTGTTTCCAAATAAACGATATATGGAAGAAGCACACATTGACTTCTACAAACAAGACACAATGCAACGTGTCTTAGCTACCAAACATCAGTTTGCAATATTGGATTTTGAAATAGAAGAAACCTTTGTTTCTAGACTGATGGCTGATAAAAAAGCAAAGAATCTTGCAATGTTCAGGCAACATGCATTTAACAACAATCTTGAACAGAGCAAATTGCTAATATCTGCACACAATGCCAATGATTCAAGAACAAAGTTGCAGGCACAAGACTATAGAAACACCCAAATTCTATGGCGTGATTATCGTGAAACATCACAGCTGAAAATTAACTTGAATGGCGATCAAAGTGGAAGGAAAAGTTACCTATAACAACAAAGCGGTAATGATTCCCAAGAGGGTAATGATTCCCATTAGGCTCTTGGAACACAAGAGGACATAAACATCTCTTTGAAAAACATTCATCAATTTTGGATGAATTGGATATTATTTGCTTGCAAGAAACTTGGCTGAGCGAAGAGATAATATGTGATGGGTATAGTACCTTAATGAACCCAGCAATAACTTCACAACAGGGAAGACCAGCAACAGGAATGTTGATATTAACAAAATAAGTTTGTCTTTTCTATTCACCATCCATTGAAAACACTGCTGATCGGTATATTACATTTTCTTTTTCTTTTTTTACAACAGGTGTGCTTATTATGATGTTAATGTGTTTGTACATGTCCACTCTGATGACTAGACGTGCCCTGAAGAAGGAAATGATTTCCGAAATGCATTGGCATATTTCAGTCTGAATTATGTATGGATTGTGGCAATTGCTCCCTCACTAAGAATTCATTAGTGACATTTTTTGTTCTTGTTTTGAATTTCTTTTGGATACATAATCACTTTGGATACTCAAACATGAAACAGACTCATCTATTTTTTTTTTGACTAAGCATTATACATTTTGGATACCTATTTATATCGCTTTGAATAACTACGTACCCAGATTGGGCCCCAAAGAGAGCGGCTGTGTGACCTAGTATTTCTACTTGGTCTTTAGCTTCTGTTGTTGTTAACAAAATTATTGCCGGCGTGGAGAATAATTCTTTTTAAGTGATCAGCCAGTAAATAGCAAAGGTAAACCACTACCAACGTGGTCACGAGAAAAGTCCAACTCAATTATCGATTATATTTATATATCCGAAGGGATTCGAAAAGTGACAACTTCGACTGGTAATTTGATAAAGCCGCACAGTGACCACCATTTGATACAGATTGAATGGGCCACACCTGCAGTAAATGATCGACGACTAACTCTACCTGAACTTGAACTTACCAATGGGCTGAATAGACTCCGAATAAAGCAACATCAAATATCGGAATTAGTCTCAACTTTTGAAGACGCGCCAATTCAAGACCAACAGAAATTGAATTATGGATGGATCTTAGAAAAATATCAACAAGTGGGATCAAAGCAGATACAAAAACAAACTCATTCCTATCACTTTAACATGGAAATTCAAATGAAAAAAGCAACATTATAAATGTTTGCGAAAACTAAGGAAAAAGAGGGAATTAGACCTTGAAATTGAAATAAAAAAGGAAAAACACAAATATTCCAACACAATGAAATCAATCAAAGCTTCTATAAAGCAAAATGATGCAGAAGCAATTTTAAAAGCACTCGATCAAAAAAATACGCGGCAACTATGGTCTTTGTTGAATATCTCATCCAAATCACAGAATGATTCAAGAAGTTGAAGCAGATAGATGGGTTAATCACTTTTCCAAACTATATAAAAAGACTCCACAACCATACACAAATGACATAGAAAAAGATGCTGATTCATGGGGTCTCAATTGGGACATAGAAGATGTCATTAGTACCATCAAGTCACTCAACTCTTCGCGAGCACCGGGCCCTGATGGCCTAGCAAACAGTAGTCTAAAAGCGGCGCCAGCAGATTGGGCTAAATTCTTTATTTTCCTTTTACGATTAATAGAAAAGACAAAAGAGATACCTCATACTTGGACAACACCTGTTCTGATTCCTATCTACAAGGCAGGAGATGGAAAAAATCTTGCTAATTATAGACCGATAGCCTTATTAGATCCTTTGGGAAAATTATTTGCCTGTTTCCTCCAAAAAAAACTGAATACATGGGCAATAGATTACGACAAAAAAGTTAAGACAAACAGGCTTTGTAAATAGAATAGGCCCTAATGTCAACCTTTTGCTGCTGAATATGTTAAAACATGAAGCAATGGCAAAATCATATCAAGTATATGCAATCTTTATAGATTGAAGGACTGCTTTTGACTCGGTCAATAGGCAATTACTATGGTCTAAACTAAGATCTTGGGGATGCCCTTCCAACATTCTAAATCCAATAAAACAACTATATTCGAACACCTCTATATGCGTCGGACTTCCGAAGGACGGAAGAGTGACGGAATCCATTCCTACCTGGAATGGGCTAAAACAAGAATGCCCCTTAGCCGCGTGCCTCTACAATCTGTTTACCTATGACTTTGGAGATAAAATTCAAAATAACATGGCAAATCCACCAAAGCTCAATAGTGAAACCATTCAAACATTAATCTATGCTGATGACATCATTATCCTAGATAAAACCTTGAAAGGACTTCAACAAACGGTGAACAAAGCTCAAGTTTACATGACATAGAATAACTTACAAATTAATATCGACAAAACTAGAATAATGAAACTCATTACTCAAAAAAATAAGATCCAATGTAATATAAAGATTCAACTAGAAAATAAAGTGGTCATGGCAACCAAAACAATTAAAATATCTTAAAAGAAAAAAAAGAAACATTCCCGACATCAGCTCTCTTGAAATGGTCTAATGAGATCAAATCCAAAATGAGAAAGGAAGATATCACAGAGGAAATGTTGCTCAACAGACCTCGGTATGCAAAACGGAAAGTTCAAATGAATGACTGGATAAGAACTGTAGAAGAACAGAAAAATTATAAACGTCATCTCAATGCTGAAACTGAAGTAAGAGCACTCAACGAGTTACCATCATACTTGTCACAATTTCCGTGTTGTAACACCCTTGATCTTTTTTTGCGCTTTCGCTTTAATATTACCCACCCGAGACTACCTATCTTTGATAGACAAAACAGACACCAGTTCCTCGGTTTGTCAATTTTGCAAAGATCAAACCAGGAAAGAAACTCTATTTCATCTAATTATGGTCTGTCCAGCTTTGAAAGCAAAAAGAGAACTATATAGAGACTTCTTCAAAATCTCTGGAAAACAGTCGACAACCGAGGAAAGATGGGCTGAACTTTTCGAAGGCAAAAATCAGCGTCTCATATTCACTGTGATTAAATTTTGGAATGAGATTAGTAAAGAACCTTAGATGAACAATAAGAATATAACTTTGTAAATCTTTTTGTAAAAATTATGTAAATATAAATGAAAAGTTTGTCAAATCAAACAAAGCATTTTAATTAAAAAAAACAAATCAAGACACGTTGTTATAGGTGTGTGAATGGCATCAACTCTGTGTAAAATGAAGCTTTTGTTTTTCCTTTCTGGGGTTTTGAGCCTGCTTAGGGAGACTTGGAGAGCAGGCACACTGCAGGTGTTTCTGTGACAGTCCCCTGCGAAGCAATGGGGACCATGGAAGTGTGACCAGGGGATCTCCCCATACCTCTCCCAGTCCAAAAACCCACTGACTGAGACTTCAGGCCTGCTGTACCACTCAGTTGGCAGTCCACAGAGCAAGGCAGGGGACCTTGTCATAGAGTAGAGCGTTGAAGATCAAAAAATGAGTTTCACAGCAGAATTATGGATAGTTTAAATACGATGGATCAGATTAGGAGGAACACCAAGAAAAATAGAAATTAATATAGTCCAAGCAAGACATGGGTGCCGAGGCAGCAAAAAGACGGGGAAAAATTGTATGAAGTTGGAAATTTGACATAAGACCTAAAAGGAAAACATTTCAGCAGGCTGTAAAATGGCTAATATGCGACACACAAAAAATGGATCAAATTATACACCAAATCTTTTTGCTGAGGTGACTGGGAAAGGGCCGGTGGCCATCGCACAACGCCAGAATAGAGTCCACCAAATTTCAGAGAGTGCACCTAATTCCATGATTGAATTTTTATCTGAATTTGGTTTTACATATTGGGAAGCCATCCAAGTGAGATGTTGGAAATGCAGTTTTGAAAAAGTGAATCTGACCACTTCCCCATCGAGTTGGACAAAGATTGGAGTATTATCAGCATAGGTATAAAACAAATGGCCAAAGGAAGGGCCCCCTAGGCTGAAAAAGGTAAAGTTTAAAGGGGCGTAAAGTGTGAAAGAAACCCTGGGGGGCACCACAGTGATGAGGGTGAAATGAGAAGAAATGAGAGATGAAGAGACTGTCTGAGATCGAAAGGTAGGAATTGAAGAAAGCCATGCGATTTATGCTGCTTCCAATATTGCAGAAAACAAAGCAAGTAAGAAGGATGCTGTGGTCTACAGTATTGAAGATATTATGGGACCAGCATCACTAGGCCCATTACTGAGACCCCATAGGTGGCCCTGCATACGCCACCTGAAGCTGCCAATACAACTTTTGTGCCCTGACCGGGATGCAATCTAGCCTTAAGAAGGTGAAGAGAATTTGAAGTTTCTATAAAATCCCAAAGCCGAGTAATGACAACATATTTCAAAATCTTGGCAGACACAGGCAAAGTAGAATTGCACTCTGTTGTAACCGGACACGGAAGTGCACACAGAGAGATTGTTACTCGACCCATAGATATAGTACGGCGCTTCCACGCCGAAAACTAAAAAAGATGTACCTTGAAGAGCGAAAAAGGAAAAAACGCCTCTTTTCATTTGGGAATCAGTCGGGACCTGTGCAGGATTCAAGAAGCCTCATACTTTAAGTATAAGGAGCGTTGCTTGTAGTGAAGGAATTGCTTTATGAAGCAGGAATAAAGACTCCTGAGACCTAACCCTGTGGGGTAGCCGTCGGGTCACAGTTTCTGATACCCAATGGGTAATTCCCACTAAAGAATCTATACTGGGATTATGAAGAAGAACCAGGACTTTGGTGTTGAAAAAAGTTACATATGAACTCTGGAGAAGATCACCCATAAAGAATGTGCAATTAGCTGTTGAATATAGGACAGTGTGGTGTTTACACAGGGCCTCCCCTGAAGAATTTCCATGAAATCATTTTTTTTTATAACACTATTGGTTTTATACAACAAAACACAATGAACATAGTCATTCAACTGAAAATGTTGGCAGTGATGATAGTAAGAGGCAGCAGGATCAAGCGGTTACATTGGATGTCCAAGAGGGGGCAGAGAGGAGGGAGACAGTGGGTGGAGGGGGGGGCGTGGGGAGAGAGAGATTTGTCAGTACACATATAGCCATTTCCCCCATATCTTCTCAAATTTCTGGGGGCAGCCCCTCGCGTTCTGGATGCGGTGTTCCATAGATGCGCACCTGCTTACTTCGTTTATCCATCGGTTCAGGCATATTGACTCTGTCGAACCCCAAGTTGCGGCAATCAGCCGTTTCCCTGCTCCAAATGCCACAGCTAGGAACGATCTTTCATATTTGATGAGATCTACCTATTCCCAGGAGAGTCATTTTGGGGTCCTTCGGAATTGGTGATCATATTATGTTGGAAATCTTATTGATACATTTGTCCCAGAAGGATTGTAATATGTCGCAGTCCCAGATCATATGGAAGAAGGTGCCCATTCCCTGTTTACATCGGAGATGAGTCTCATCCCCGGCCCCCGCCCCCATTTGGCAAGGGCTGTCCGCGGATAATAGGAGCGGTGGAGTATTCTGAGTTATATCAGTCTCAGTTTAGCCTATATACCTATCTCCCAGGGGAACATTAGTGCATCCACCCAGTCCTCCGGTTCCAGCACACCCAGGTCCCCTTCCCACTTCTCCTTCAGTTTAGTTGGTTCCTTAGTTCCGAAAGAGTTAAGGGCCTGGTAGAGCATGGAGGTGACTTTGGAGGTGACTTTGGAGGCAGTACGCTGCGGGAGAATGTTTGTCTCCAGGGGGGAGCCGGGAGGTATAGTGGTTATGTCTGGGAACTGTGTATGTATGGTGTGAGCAAGTTGTGCATGCCTGAACCGGTCGATACGCACCAGGCCAAATTTGTTGTTCAGGGCGTTAAAGTCTGCTAGGCGTCCCTCTTGGATCACGTGTGCTAGTGTGCATATCCCACGTTTTTCCCATTTCTTGAAACGACCCATTCTTTGTATCTCTGGGAGGTGTGCATTGTACCATAGGGGTTGGGCTAATGTTGGTTTTGCTCCCCAGCCTACGTGTTTGTGTGCCTCCTTCCAGGTACGGCGGGTATGAAGTGAGATTCTTGGTATTTTCGACACTCTTTCGTTGTCAGCGTATAGAGGTGGTATGGGGTGCATAGCCGCTGTCTCTATGCGGTAGTGTGGTGTCACCATTTAGCCATTCGTTTACCAACCCCGTCTGTGCCGCTAGATAGTATCTGCGGATACATGGTAATCCAATGCCACCCTCCCATACTGAGCGCTGCAGTGTTGTGAGAGCGATACTGGGCTGCCCCCCCCCCCCCTCCCAGAGCAATGTTTGTAGATTCATTATGCAAAGGTTTCGTGGGGGATGGGGAGTGGAGCATTTTGTAGGACGTATAAGAGTCTTGGTAGTGTCATCAACTTGAACAGCGCTGCCCTGCCCATTAATGATAGTGGAAGCGATTGCCAGTGGGAAACATCCCTAGTAAATCTGTCTAGTACAGGTTGTAGGTTAAGCTGGAGGAACCCATCCAGAGTTGGGCCAATACGTATGCCCAGATATGTGAAGTCTCGGATGGAGATGTGGTACGGGAAAGTCTCGGGGATCGCAGCGTCACCTCCCTGAATCGGGAAATACACCGTTTTTTGGTGGCGAAAATTTGGTATTTCCTGAAAGTATGGGACCCAATTGGGCAGGAGCTCACCGGGGTTGCTAAGGTATATGAGAAGGTTGTCTGCATATAGTGAGAATTGATCCTCCCCGCCCCCCGGCCAGGTGAATCCGGACCAGTTCTCTACGTTCAGAGTTTGCTCGTGGCTCGATGGCTAACAAGAATAGGGGGGGGGGGGCAGCCTTGCCTGGTTCCGTGGCCCAGTGGGAACAGTCTGGAGGACCTGCCGTTCACTCTCACGGTTGCCCCTGGGGATGCATAGAGAAGTTTAACACGGGTTGAAGACCTGCCCGAAATTCATCCTCCCCATGGTCTCCCACAGGGCCTCCCACCCGACCGAAGCAAAAATGCTATTTCGAAGTCGACCTCTATCAGGGCTAGTGGGCTCGGTATCTCCGGGGCCCTGTCAAGAGCAAGTTGAACTCTACATAGGTTCATGCGGGTGGACTTGTTGGGCATGAACCCACACTGGTCTGGGTGAACGAGGGATTCAATCACCCAGTCACCGTGGAAGGATTTTTGCCTCTCCGTTGATCAGCGAGATGGGTCAGTAAGAGGCACAGTCTTCAGGGGGCTTCCCAGGTTTAGGGATGCCCACTATGCTTGTTTTCTGAGGTCAAGGGGGAGTACGCCCAGTTCTTTACCCCGGAGAAACATGCAGTGCCTACGCCCAGTTTTTGCGTTGCTGAGGCGTTTCCAGGTTTCCACTGGGAACCTGTTAGGCCCGGGGGTCTTTCTGGTTTGGAGCTGTGCTAGTGCATCTTGTATTTCATTTTCTGTGATCTCAGTGTCTAGGGGCTCTGCCTGCTGCGTGGAGAGTCTCAGGATCTCCATCTAGTCGAGAAAGCTGGATTGAGCGGGCGTGGGGCTCACCACGGGTGGGGACTAGCTCTGGGTGTCCAAATGTACCATTTCCCAGAACCTGTATGGAGGCTGCCATATAGCTGCATAACTTAAAGGGCATTTTGGGTGTCCTAATCCCAGAGGATGAAGTGTGTACATTTCCTGCGCCAACAACAATGGATATCTTGCCTTCTTGTTCTATAATTCTTGGTAGCCAACACCAACAAACTCCCTCCCCCCCCCCCACCCATCCAACCGGAAGCACCTGTCGCCCAAACAGCTAACCATGAACAGTAAGAACTTATTCGGGGTAACCCGGACTGAAGCGGGCAATTTGCCATGTGGGGAGCGGCAGCCACAGTGTCAAACCCGTTGGAAAATTATGTTGCAGTACAGTCAGTACGGTGTGGGAGCTTCACCCATTCTCTGTGGTGCGCTCATCGGGTTGCGGTGCCGTTTCAGATTCCAGGACAGCGGGGGTTGAGCTGGGCGAGGGCTGTTTGGACCTAGGCTTCTGTCCAGATGGTCCAGGAGGCGACCGACGGAGGCCAGGCCCATAGAGGATTTGAGTTTCAAACCATTCCCGTGCCTCTTTGGGAGTATAAAACAGGTTGGTAGCGCCCTCGTGGTGGACTTTGAGTAGTGTGGGGGAAAAAGAGGGCATATTTGATTGACTGGGATTGAAGTTTTTTCTTCACAGAGTCGAAGGACTGGCGGGCCTTCTGGGTCTCCTTAGTGTAGTCCGGATAGAACCCAAGCGGGTATCCGTTGTATGTGATTGGGCCTGAGGTATGGGCCATTTGAAGGATAGCATCCCAGTCTCGGAAGTTTAAAAGGCGTGCAATAATTGTCCTTGGTGGGGCTCTGGGAGTAGGCCGCCCAGAGGGTACTCTGTGTGCCCGCTCGATGGAGAAGAACTTAGACAGTTTTTTGGGAGCAAACCTATGAACCAGCCAGTCTGCTAGGAAAAGTTCAGCGCTGGGGGCCTTCCTCTTTCTCTGGGATCCCGAGGATCCTTAGGTTATTGCGTTGCGTCCTTCGTTCGCTGTCCTCTGTGCGTTATTAGAGTTGGTCGACTTTCTTGGAGATTGCTGCCAGTTGTTGCTCCAATTGGCGTGTATCTTCCGTGTCCGATATCCTCTGCTCAGATTCCCCGACTCTGGATGACAGATTGTGTAGGTCTTGGCGGAGGAAGGATACCTCAGAGGACAGCCCTCCGATCTTCAGTTCTAGAGACGTCCTTGAGTCGCCAATCGCCTTCATAACATTGGTCAGTGAAACTGGAGGGTCCTCTCTCTTCCCAGGGCTCTCCACCATCCAAGGTTTGCATCGCGAGTCGGAGAGACCCCCTACTGTAAAAAGGTCCATTTTGCTCTGTAGGGCCTGTCTCTTGACTTTATCCTTGCCCATGGAGTTGCTTGAGTGATTTCAGTGAGACCCTGCGTGCAAATGAGTAGTTTCAGTCTCGTGGTGAGACCCGGCATCGAGAACAATGCGTGTGTCCAGCTTCTATGATGCCGACATATGCTGTGGGCGGTGGGACCACCAGATCCTATAATCACCCAGGTACCAGTAAGGCTTTCCCCGGCTGCACGAGGGTAGTCACTCACCCCAGTCTGCCAGCTGTGCAGAGTTGGGCGTTGTGCGCAATGTGGGTGCAGTCCGCAGCGTCAGAGGAGGGCTACTGGTGTACCTGCGTGTGGGTGGTGGTCACAGCAGTATGGTCAGTGTCTTGGAGGAGGTGTCTGAGATGCAGGTGACGGGTGGGCCTTCTCCGAGGTGGTCAATCTTTAGGCCTCCCAGGTAAAGCAGGTCAAGTGGATTTGTGGGTTTCCTATCCAGCACCCTGTTGTCGTTGGGCAGGTGATGAGGCAGTTTGGGTGAACAGTGGTGTACCCCTGGGCAGAAGGTGGGTTAACAGTCACACAGGAGCCAGTGTCTGCAAAGGTGTAGATGTGCCAGGGGTCCCACTGGCACAGTGTGCTTGCCACGCACCTTGAGAGAAGGGGTGCAGTGATCCCAGGTCAGGCAGGACCTTGAGTTTATGAAGCAGCACCCAGAGCTTGCTCCTTTGTGCGCGCTGCGCGTGGGCCCGTCGCATGGGGCTGTTCACACTGCTGGGTTTGTGGTCTGGGGCGCTGGTGGATCCACTGTGCACTGGAAAAAGTCTTCAGAGGTAGTGCCCTGCAGCTGGTCCCCTTGTGGCCTATTCTCAGCGCCAGCACCGTGGAGGAAGAGGAATGGCCAGTGATCTGCTGCACTGTGGGCTCAGGGCGATGTGATTGCGTGTGCTGGCCCTGCTCCGGTTAGGCAGACTTATTTGGGGGAGGGGCGTCCCTGGTCATGGCCGCTATGCCCAGCGATCGATGCAAGTGCCCTTCGTGGAGGGGGCGGTCCGTTCCGCTGCAGTCACAAGGGGATTCACATGCATTTGGGGCGCACATGGAGCCTCTCGTCTTGGTCTGATGGTGTGCACGGTCACCGGTCCCTGTGGCTGGTGTCTGGTCCGTCGTGGGAGTCAGGCGGGAGGAAGGGATCGCAGGCGGCACCAGTGGCTGTTGCGGGCGTAGTGTCGGGGTGCATCCGCTTCACGCAGCCGATCGCACAGCAGCAGCATGCTCTCCACCCCCGCTCCAGATTCAAACTGGCAGCCCTACGGGTTGTGGTGGCTTGAAGGCGGGCAGGCAGCTTGCCTCCTCACAACTGCCAAAATGTCGGCTGACACTCTGCCGACGGTCTTCAGCCCGTTAGGCACTTCTCTGGCACCGATTCGCCACAGGATTGCAGCGGGTGGCACCCAGACGGTACCGCCTCGGTATCGACTCAGTTTTGGGCTGGATAGATGCCTGGGGGCAAGGATACAACAGGATATTCGCCGAGGTCGCAGAGAGCTGATGTATCTAGGTCTTCAATCGCGGCTCGTGCATGCGCAGTCCCATTAATACATTTTAAAAAGATGTATGGAATGAAACATGTTGGGTCTATGTGTAGGTATGTATGACACTGGAGCGACAATGGAATGGAGTGAGTAATAGTGATTTAGAAGACATATGAGATTGTTTTATGAAAAGGATATTATATATGTTGCTGGCTCTGTGGTGAGGACCACTAGTGTTGTAACAGATGTTGTGAACCACTGAAAACAAAAACATATCTTTATTGCACTGTAATTTGGGATGAAAACGTAATTGGAAGAGTATTTTAGAAGGATGTATAAAATGAATAAAACATATTTATATTTTTGTTAAAAAAAAAAAGCGTCTTTATATTTGTTGAAAAAAGGACATGAAATCTCCACCTGAAAGATAGTGAGAATGACCACACTGGTAATATAAATGACTTTGAACCATTGGCACTTTTTGGTTTAGAGAAAAAAAGCATGTGACATCTGTCCAACAGTGATTTTTGTACCATTCAAAATCATCTACAGCCTTCTCAGGTTAAGGTTGTGACAGGCGTGGGGAAACATTTCACCAACTCTACTCCTGGTTTATGCTGGTGATGGATGCCTCCTGCTTTCAATTGAGGAGCTCCTCTATTATAACATGGGGAAACTGGACAAGATGTGTTGGATTAACCTATTGAAGCTGAGGGACAATCAATATTGTATTAGTTGCCTTTCTTGTTAATATCCGAGGGAATTTAATTCAGATATATTGTGTTGCACTGCCTTTCCTTGTTTTCTTAAAGGAAAAGGTGATTCTGAAAGTGAGGCCTTTCTTTTTTTGCCCAAGGGAATACTGTTTGTTAAGGTACATCCTTATCTGTCTCTTCTTCTTTTACAGATTTCCAAGGGAGAGAGGTTTCAATGCCTCGATCTGGATGTTTTTATGTCTCCAGGTCTAACCAGCTTTAGCTGGGCAGGGGGCAGGGTTGTAACCAAGCAGACTAACACTTGGTGGATTTTGTTGTGTATCAAGATTTGTACAGCATTCTGGGTGCAATACTATTTGAGGTTGAAAACGTACTCGGCATTAAGAAGGGTTTTTAGTTATTCAACTGTTCTTTTGTCCAAGCATATTTATTCCTCATAACCTCTGCCGAACATCCTTCTTTGGGAAGTGTTTTGAAAGCAGAAACTGTGGAGGAATGTATCCACTAGAAGAATTAGTTTCTTACCTTCTGAAACTTTCTAATGGTCGTTGTTCACACATATTCCACAGTCCCCTCCCTTCCTGTCTCTCTGAGTGTGTGAATACTTGTAGCCCTTCTTATGACACAATCACAACCAATATACTAGTCAATTGGCCTCTGTGGAGCAGGCACCATTTGTGGAATTGACCTAAGGGTGGATTGGCTTCTAAATGTCAATACCAGGAACGTCACTTTCAGCGTCCAGTGCCTCCAAGATGACTTGACGGTCTTGGGTACCAATACACATCATAAAAGATGATTATCTGTGGTCTGAAGATTGTATACATCAAAAAAGAACATTGTACATGTAAGTATTTTACTTGTCTTGCATGTATGAACTATGTTAGAGCACAGGGTGGCCAAGGTAACATCTTCCTGTGCTTCATGAACCATGGCTGGTGTGCCTAAACTTGCATTTATTAATTAGCTGGTACTAACTTGCAAAATGTCTGATTGGTTTTCAGACGAAACTGAGGCAGCAGAAGATCCTCTTGCAACAGCTCAATGCAGTGAAACTCCTGCTGGATTACACTGTGCAGTGTGATGCTAACATTCAGGCAGAAAAAGGCCTATTGGAAACACCACGTAAGTTCTAGAGAGGATTGGATGGTGAGAAGGATGGGACTGTTTACTGTACTGCACAGTCTTGTTAACTTAGTATTTGCAAAGCCAAAAGGTCTGGCTTGTATTAAGTGTGTTGTGTGAAGCATGGGTGTAGAGTGGTTATGTGTTTGGTTTGGGATTTTTTTATTGTCAGTGTTTTCTGGTTTTTGGTGCCTTATTCCTATATGAGTGGCTGTATGCCCATATATTGAAGTATCTGTTTACGTGTAGGATTGGCATGAAATATGCCCAAGTAGTTGTCTCAAATGCCCTGGTACTCTTCTCATGTGTCATAGATTGGCATGAAAATCAAATATTCTCCTGTCATGATCAAGGGTTGCACGGACAACTCAGAGTTCATTGACTAAGTTTCAAATAGCTTTGTTATGCAACCAAAGTATTCCTGCAACCTTCTCTTAACTGATTAAAAGAATTAGGACTTTTTCAAAACAACCAAAAATAGGAGCAATTGAAGCTTGCTTGAGCACCATAGTCTGTCAGTCCATCCTTCGCTTCCATGGGTTTCCAGAAAAAACACACCGTACTAGGGTATTTAGTGCCTCCTACACTTGTTTCTTGTCTTGGACCTTTCTGATGCTGGTGCTGTAGTCGGATGTTGGTCTCCATGCAGTCCGGCCCTGCTTCCAGTCTTTTCACTGTCATGAAACCTCCCGCTCAGGACAAGCTGTGGGACTGGGGTGCGCCACAGATGGCATCCTCCTTTTAGATTGCAGAGTCAAACTACAGCTCCCATGATGCTCCGACATCGTGCATGTGGCTGTATGTCATTCAGACTCTCATTCCACTATTCTGGGACCAGTTCCTGAACCTTTCATATTTTTTTTTGTTTGTGTTATCCTCATGCCTATCCTCATGCCGAACTGGGGCAGTGAGTCTGGTCTTTCTACAACAACCTCTTCAGTGACTTTTTCAGCTCATCAGCCAGGGTGGTGGTGGGGGTATGGGACGTCACAGCAGAGATGTTTTCATAACCACTCTCGCATCAATCAACTCTCTTTTTTTTCTCATCTTTTCCAACCTGTGACCCATGCCAGACTCTCAACGTTGGGTGATTATAAGTCCCTGGTTGGGCGGGGGTGGGAGACGACATTTGCTTAGCAAGTCTGAAGGGGCAGTCCCCACGGATAGGTCCACCCCAATATCTGACAGCCACACTTAAGTTATGTTCCTCCATATGTTACTGGTCCAGGGGACCATTAGGGTTGCACCCTGGAATACTGGCAGGTGACTCTGGTTGAGCAGGTGCTCCTTTTATCAGGACCTCTCTGCTCCCTTCCTCAATCTTTTGAGATGACCCCCTTGCTGGTCAATACCCCTTGTCCTCTTTTAAACTATTTAGAAAGACCGCTTGGAGACAGCTCTGAGCAGTCTTTCTAAAAAAAAAACGGTCATGCAGCTGGCGCACACAAGTACACACAGGGGCTAACAGTTGCGGTCAGACGAAGTTGCGGGAGTAAGGTTCAGTGTCTTTTCAGTTGTGTGGGTGTATGCGTGCGTATGCCTGCGCAGGAGAGGGGCAGGAAGGGAGGGGGTGGAGGGGTGTGCTTAACTGTGGGAGAGTAGGGCGAATGTGTTGTGCTCGGAAGGGAGGTGGTGGGTGACGAAAGGGAGGGGAATTCGTGTGGAGCTCTCCTCCGATTTACTATTAAAGCAGTGGGAGCGGGTCACCTTCTGAAGGGGGGTGGTGGGGAGGTATGTCATATTTCGACATTTTAAAGGCCACTCAAAATCGGCCAAACAATTATTTCTCTTTGTGTACGGCCTTTTGAGATGCAGAAATATCGCAATCCTTTCTCTTCCTTGTCGACACACCACCAACAATCTGGTCCACTTCCCACTGCTTCTGCCTCACAGTTTTTACTTGATTCTGACTTTTCACCTGCCAATGTTTCCTACTTTCTGCCATGTTTTCAGCTTTATATTCCGGTCTTCCTTGAAGTCTTGTTTCAAATTCTTTTTTCTCCCATCCCCTCCTGAGGGTTGCACGTTCAGTTCCTCCGGCACTTTCAAGAGACCTCCCAATCTCTCTCACATTCACTCCAACCCACTAGCAACTTGTATTCTCCCAAGCAGAGGTCTTGCTAGGTTTGGAAAAGATCTGAGGGTATGCTAATGTCGGGATTCTGGGCTAGCTAGCCTTTTGGTTGTAGCCCCTGAGCTTCTATACAGGGCTACAACCAAAAGACCTGGGGCTATAGCCCGCCACGTCTCCTAGTAACACCTCTGCTCTCGAGGGTCCACCTCCTGGGTCAGTGAAGGACCATTGATGGTCCGCTACGTTGTACAGCTCACAAGGCACAGCGATTGCCTGTGGAACTTCAAATTAACTATCTCAACTTGATGTACTATCTCTCTAATTAGCAGTGTGGTTCTGTAGGTTGAAGCATTAAGAAGGGTGTCTGCTATCTTGCTTATAATGCTCTTATAACAGCTGCAGCCCGCTGAGCCATCCTTAGCACGCCACCATTCAGTACAAGCCTGCCAGACACTGCAAATGCTCATGATCCATCCTCGACACCAAGAAACCTGCATGATACTTGTAGAGCAATACAACCTTTGGTCTTTGTTGGTCGGTTGTGCACGGCTGGATATTATTATTAGGTTGTGGATAGAGAAGGCCTGTCTTGTGGTTTGTTCCTTCCAGCGAAGTTCAGGTCTGCAAAGATCCTTACTTCTGGTGAATCGTAGGGCTCCAGCGATGCAGAGCTTATCAGCGAGGTAGTCTGGGGACTTGAGGGCAATGGCCTTGTAGATGATGAAGCAGCATTTGAAGGTGATAAATGCTTGCAGCGGGAGCCAGTCCAGTTTGTTGAGGGTCGGGGGATGTGGATGAATTTGCAGAGTACTTTGTCGTACTGACGTTGGTGAGTTGTGCACTGTCAAACCCACAGGTCCTGCTGGTGCCAGACCATTTGCTGGGACATAAGTTCCCTCTCCATCAGAATTAAATGATGTAGCAATATAGTCCAGGGCTCTTGAGCGTGGGTGGGTTGACAATGGGTATAATAACCTTTGGGAACTTTGCTAGCGGGTTCCTCAGCCTGAATCTTTGACATGTCTTGGGGAGGGATAAAGTGCTGGGATATGCTGCACATTCTTCATAAGGGGATGTAAAGTCTACAAAACCATTATATTAAAAAAAGACAGTCACAAGGGCGGTCTCAGGTCTTTAAAAACCTATGAGGACAAAGGGTTGATTTTATTTCTCCTGCTCCCCAAAGGCTGCTTTCTTGTCTCTCTGGCCCCACTTATAGCTCCCTTACATCTGGCATGATTTCATAAGCCTTTGTCTCTGTCGTTTCTTCCTGGTTCTTTCTTCTCATGGTCCCCCTTTCTGGGATTCTTACTCTTTTGATCTTGTGGTTTGGATATATGGCCATTCTTTCCATGGCTATTGATGGGCTAAAGAAGCGGGGGACCCACCCTTTTCCTTGTTCTGGGCCTACAATATTAAGATTGCTTTTCAGAAGCAACCCTGTGGACAGACTGAGCGGCTACCCTATTTTGGTACACAGGTATAGGCACTAATGTCCAGCCAAACCCGATCTGGGTAGTGTGACGAGCAGCAAGGCTTAGACTTAGGATGTGTGAGTGGTGAGGGTTCTGTTAAGCACACACAGAGCACTCTTAATAATACAACTTGGGCAGAGTGTGTACAAATACAGTTATTTATTTAGGCCTTAGACAAACTCCTAGCCAGGAAAGCCTGCAGGTAACGCACTCAAACATTGACTACTATTATATACACATTCATTTTGGTCTGCTCTGCTAAAAGAACGAAAACTTCACTTTTTAGAATACAGTTTCAGAATAATGTAGGATAGTAAAGCAAGTGAATAAAAGAACCAGGTAAGTAATCCTCAGTTAAATTGAAAAAAAAGAAATTGATTAAAAAAACCATACAATAGCTTAGCATATAAGGTACTACACCATAAAAAGTCCTTCCCTAGGTTAGAAAAGACCTGGCCAGGAGCCCTAATGTCACAGGTCCCAATGCAGTTCTATTCAGAATGCTAGGAACCCTTTTAAGAGACTTGGCAAAGCCAACTGGCAGCTTGTAAGGGGTCTCAAAGTTGGAGAACAATTAAAGGTTCTTAGCAGACCCTCCCCCAATTCAACCACCTTAGGGGTGGTTCCTTGAGTGGAACTCAACTAATCGCAGTCCGGTAAGGGAGAGGTAGAGTA
Organism: Ambystoma mexicanum; assembly: GCF_040938575.1. NCBI lineage: Eukaryota > Metazoa > Chordata > Amphibia > Caudata > Ambystomatidae > Ambystoma > Ambystoma mexicanum. The sequence continues at coordinate 443,534,362 of NC_090924.1, read as the reverse complement.
AAGGCTTTACTCCTGTTGAACCTTGGGTGGTAGGGGGGGGTTAGGAACAGGTATGTTTACTTGCCCCCTGTACTCCGATTCACTCAGGGGCCACCGTTAAAGTTTCTAAAATCACTGGGCACCCTTTTTTTGTGTCTTGGTTCTGATAAAAGAAGTCCAGACGTGTCTGATGCTGAGGTTACTTTTGGCATCTGTTTATTTGGTCCAGCTGTCCAAGGTTTGATGGATGAGTTCTGGACAGTTGGACATCTCTACTAGATTGAAGAAAGGACCACCCCTCCCGCAATTACCCGAGAGAATCCCCAAGACAAGATGCAGGCAGCGATCAGAGATGGCCACTTTGAAGAAATTATGACAATGTACACTCATGGTGGAAACAAAGAAACTGGTCCAGCAAGGCCCCTCTTTGTGTTGGAGAGCTGCAACGTCAGGTGGAGGTTTCTTGTTTTGTAACTCGAGGATCTGCTGAGTCCCAAGGCTCAACTCGGGATGACATCCGATGCAACGAGGTAGTCCAGGAAGAATTTGGTCAGCCCGCAGGATAGTTCCAGGTCACTTTCAAAGGCAGGATCCTCAAGCAAGTGTCGAGACTGGTTGATCCCACTGGTCCAGGGGTCGAAGCACTGAAGAAGGCTTTCTGGAGACCAACAGCAGCGCTTTGTCAGGATGGTTGACAAAAATAGTGCTGGTTGGCTTACAAAGAGGAGTTGCGGGTCTTCTACTAAGAGGAGCATCCTGCTGGAGTCTTGGCTCAAACGACGATCTGTTGAATGGCTGCAGGAGTCTGCCCTTTTATCCAGAATTCGAGCTGCAGTCGCCCCGAGCCAACCAATGGTTATGATCTGCACTATTCAAACTGGCAGGAACTGTCCAATCCTGGACAGCCTCTGGCCAACACCTCCTCCCAGCAACAGGCCCACTTTAGTTTGGATATGGACTGGCACCAGACCATCCCAGCCGCCCACATCAGGCTACACATACAATGCTACTTTGCTCGGGAAAGCTGGAGCATTGAGAAAAAAGGCCAAACAGCAAGATGGCCAAAGGACAGGCACAAATCTTGTGGCACAGCTATTTTAGAATATATGGCACTTTATGTGGCATTAAGTGATAAAATGCAAAATTGCACAAGACATTTATGTGGAAACTGTAGTAAAGTATCCACTGCCACCAGCGCGTCCTGGACACACCACGTTAGTAACCACAAAGTGATAACTAACAAGGTTACAGGGGCAAAAAAAGTCTCAGTAAGGTGATATGCGCAGGGAAAAAAAACAGATTTTTATAATGGAGATCTCCTGCATTGATAGCCATAGGGACTGATCAGTGCCCCCAAAACAGATTGGTAGGCACATGAAGTAAAACGTTTTCACTTGCCTCCAAAAGTCAGAACAGGTTACAGACAATAGCAGACCGTGTGGGTGTACCATTGATGTCAATGGAGGGGAAGTAACAAAAAGAAAATATTTACTAACAATCATGTAGCAGGTGGGGGCACCTGGATCCATCATTTAGAAGCACATAACCATAAATTGGTGCACACTGTTATGTATTGAGCCACACAGCCATGCACACATGCACAGTCAGACGCAAGGAGTCAAGATGCTCGGCTGTAGAATATTTGACAAGTAGCTGCAATAAACAATAAACTATTCGGCCCTGTAGAATCACACACATCTACTGGAGAGGAGAACAAAGAACCTACTTTGCAGCCGGTCCGTCAGTACAGTGGGCAACTTTTGGCTGCATATATTAAGTTGCGAATATGGGCGGTCTAATTACCCAAGATTGTTGTCGGTGGCTCCATGTCCATGTCCACTGCTCGGTGTTTCTGCTGACACTGTTTTTTTTGTTGTTTTTTTTGGTCTCTACCATGCTGTATAGCCTCACACGAATGTTCACTTGCTTCCTCAGTCTTCTTTAGTCGGTGCCCACAAGGCTACCTGCTGTGATTCCCTTGTCACCCTTGCATGTATTTGTTTCCTTCCTTGTGGTGTTTGCCCCTCTTCACTGATGGTCTCTGTCTCCTGTGAGACAGAAATATGCAAGTGATGGCAGTGTGCTGCAGGTAGCGAGAGACCCTAGCAGCACATCAGCATGGGCAACAATGTCCATAGCGCTCAAAGCGAAGAAGTCTAGCAAGCAAGAGTAGTTACCAAGCAGCAGTAACATTTGAACCATGAAGCCTCATTGGATGATGTAATCCCTCAGCACCTGGGGAACAGAAAAAGATCCAAATAAAAAAAAATGAATATCTTTGAGAAAGCATCCAGGTGTGAAAATGTTGTCCACTTATCACTAACATGTTTAATTATCAGTCTTTGAAAGGACGATCAGTAAATACCCATTATTTTTAAACAATTTGAAACACTGGATTTTAAAGGGGAAAAGTGGAAAACGGCGAATTGCCTGTAGGGGGCATCTAAAATTACTCCTTTGGTGGAAAAAGTGGAGGAGTACAAGTTGTTTTATAAGTTTTGATGTTTTAAAGAGTGAATTTAAATTTTTGAAATACATGAACATACTCAACCAGTGCAAAATTGTTTTTTTTTCTAGAGCATGTTGTATAAGTTTATACTTGGCACTGTGGTGTAATGATTTGCCCAGAAACTATGCAGTAGGATCTGACCAGAATGGTCAAACATAGGGCCCAGACACAGCTGACACCTTGTGCTTTTTTGGTAATCATTGTCTGTGTTGTCAGTCTCTGTAGTGAGAATCTGGGTAAAGCATTTTGGAGACCACTTTGCATGGATTTGTGGGTGCCATTTGTGGACGGTGCAGTACAATGGCAACAGGTGGATTTTTAAAGTGGTAGGACATACATGTTTTACACACACTGGTCCATAGTGCATTTCAAAGACATTTTTTAAAAAAACGGGTAAATGACCATAGAACCTACACTGGGTTCTGTAGGGTAACCGATAAAATACTTCACTAGATGGTAGGCCCTCAATAGTACACACACAAGCATTTCACAATATACTTTCATGTTGCTTGTGCCCGAAGAAAATCATTGCTCCACTCTCAATGGTATACAATGAGCTGCCCCTCAACCTTACTGCAGATTATGTCGAAAGGAAGCCGTGAGGCTTTTCTCATGAACGCACTTGTCTTGGAAGCAAGACGGCGCAGTGCAATACAGGTTCACATCCTGGTGCCGCACTTGGAGACTGGTCTCCGGTATTAAGTGTGTTACAAAAGATCAATTAATTATGCCTACATTACCTTAGTAAAGTATATTTTCATGATGCTTGTTTGCCTAGACCTGCCCCTTCTCCAATTATACTCCCTTTGCCCACTATGGCATGTGTTGCCTCAGTTGGCCCCTCTGTACCTAGTTCTGTTCCACTTTGTCCCGCTTTGCAGAGTTCTTCTTCCATTTACCCATTTGTGTCATGTTCTGGTTCCTTGCCCCTCTGAGCTGAATTGTTCCCCAATTTGGGAAGGGTTCGAGGTTCTGCCCCCATTTGCTCCTCTGATGCATTCTACCTATGTGTTTCTCTGTGCTATGTTCTTCCCCCATGGACCTCAAAGTGCTGTTACCCCTGTGTGCCTGGTTCTGTCCCAGTGTCACTGCTTTGTTCCACTGTTAGCCCCTGCACTGGACACTGCCAGGCACATCCTCTCTGCCCCCTCATACACAAACATGCATGCACACCCAACCATGCAAGCACACAAAGGGTTTCCTCTCCGGGCCTGCAATTGGAAAAGGGAGGCACATGGATTGACCGCTTCCCTTCGTGAGTCCCACCTCTGGATCTTCTATGGAAGGCTATGAGAGCTCGGATTTGGAGCTCCAACATGCACTCTTGTGCGCATTCTGGGCCACCAACCCTGATGTCTTAAGTGCCAGCTAGAATCTGCAGGCACAGAGGTCCTACTGTTCCTCACGTGGGACTGCTCTCCATCTCACATAGGGTCATGCAGGGGCATCTTTCCTTGCAGGCTGGTGGCAAGTTATGCAGAGCACTCTGCATGACACAATGGCAGCCTAGGCATGTTGAAGGGGCTCTTCCTCAACACCCATTATAAGCATGGACTGCTGCAGAGGAGAGCAACATGGCAAACTGAACCACCAAGCGTCCTGATGTGCTGTCTCTGACGCCTGCCATTTGTAAATGTGCTAACCTTTACATTATTTTACCCTTAACTGAAAGTAGTCATTTCTCATAAAAAAGATGACATACACAGGATTTTTGTATCTATGTGATTTGCTAATTCAGTCAATTTTATACCTTTCTAAAACAACTCCTTTGGTCCACTGAGTTCGAACTCTGTCCAGTACATCAGCAGCCATATTTTAATCAAGCACATGATTCATTCCTACAGTGGCTGTTTTAATCCTCTCCTCTCAAATGCCTGGCACACATTCCACGAGTTGGGAAAGCAAGAGCCGATTGACCAAGCTAAAGCACTGCATTTTTCATGGAGCAGCTGGGTGATGGCAGGCTCCTTGTAAGATAAGCATGCATTTGGGGAGCATAGCCAGCCAGTGCATGAAGCAGAGGTGACTCCGGAACTCTGCCATAATCACCAGGAAGAAGAACCCACGCAATGGGCATACAAGTTGGTACAAATGGAGTGAGAGGAAGACTAGGGCCCATGGAGTGTAATGCTGAATTGCAGAGGCTGTACCACAGATAATCTGCTGGTGCTTTGGAGGCTGAACTCCCCAGCACTGGCAAAATGGCCGTTGATTGGAACTGGTTGCTCAAAGGCCTCTGGATGGAAGTGACGGCTGACCTATGAGCTGTGACTGGAAAGCTGATTGGGCATTGAAGCAGTGTTGGTGGAGCTCCTAGTGACGGAGAGCTGCAGTGGAGACACAGTTCCGCAAAGGGGCAGGTGGAACACTGAAGTACTGCATACGGACAATATGGGAGTGTGGAGGGTGGACCTCAAAGGAAGCATTTGCCGCTAGATTTAATGGTGGCCTGTGGAAACGTATAGTGCAGGTGGCCCAAAACGAATGATTGGCGCCTTCAATAATTCTGTGGTTGTGGATTTGCAGTGAATGGATACATTGGAGGGAGTTGTTTGCTAAAGGGTGCAGAAAAACTAAGCTGAGCGCTCGAAGGATCAACTGTTAGAGCCCTAGTCCATATGGAGAGTGAGACGGTGGGCTGTACGGTGCAGCATCCGGAGGAGAACTTTGCTGACTAGGTACTATAAGGAAATTGTGAGTCGGTGGCAGTGTGGCTTGACCTCTCCTTGGTGTGGACCCTGCTAGGCTCCCCTGTATATGAGTGGGTCCCGTGCATGGGAGAGGGGCATGGCACACATTAGCAGACCTTGCCTGGATGTAGTTGGCGGGCCATGCTGCCGCTGGGCAGAGGCTCCGCATTTGGTAAGGAGTGGGATGTGGTACTGCCACTGAAGAGTTTCTTGTGCCCAGTGGACGCCTACTTCTTGACTGCATCCTGAGGCAGGCCACCAACTAATTGCAAGCGTAAAGGAGCGCACATCATAGCAGTAACAGAACCCAGTGCCAGAAGTGCAAGAGCTCAGAAAGCCTGGCGTAATTACGATGGGTAAAGGCAGTGGGCAGATTAGCAGTGCTAGGCAAAAAGGCAGCCAGGTGAAGATGGGCCAGTAGTTTACCTTGTTCCTCGACAAAGAGAGAGGCAGGAAGCAGAGTTAAGTACTGAGATGCAGGCGGCTAATGCAGGTTGTGAGCAGAGGCAAAACGGGGAGATTTCCACTGGTTACATTTCTGCAAACCTTTCAGAAATGTAGGAATCCTCTGGCAGACAAAACTGGAGCTGTTAGGGATGTCTTAACCTTGATTAGGGCACATTTATAAAAAGATCACAGACCAAGAATCGAATGTTGAGGAATTGACTGGATTAGGCACCACGGTGCAAGATCTTAACGCTGGTTAAACGGGCTGGTTACAACCCAGAACCTTAAAAGGAAGGCAAAAGGCCACTTGAAGAAATAACACGCGCATGCTGGGCATACTGAAGAGAGACCTCAAGTCCAGTGTTTGGAGGTAGCGTTGTAAAATTTAGATCACTGAGTCTTTAAGCTAGGTTGTGCTCCGTTATTCTCAATTGAAAGAGCACACAGCCCTGGAAGCTGCACAGAGAAAGGGTGAAGTACTCTATGGCAACACGAAACTACTTCTATTCCCCGACTACACTCAGAAGCTGAGGGAACTCTTAAAAAGTAGCTACGAGGCATACAAATTAGGTTAATTTGTTCCTTGCAAAGTAACAAATCATGGTTTAAGATATCGCCTTTTCACAGAGTCAGAAGGTGTGGGGATGGCTGCACAAAAAGCCGCTCCCAAAGGTACTTCTGCAGTGCACTCTTAATCATCCTAGAACCGAGCAGGTAGGACTTTGGGGTCCTGTAGGGGAGTGAGGGGAAGAGACCTCAACATGATCAACTTTGGAACTTTTATGGTTCGCTATTAGGTTTTCCCCTTGTTTGCATCATCCGAATCTGTATGCCTTAGCTGTCATGGTCTTGTTCTGTATTCATTTCTGCTTCAAGTGGTAAACACCATAACAAATGATGGTGGGTGGTATGTTGTGTGTCACAAAGCTGAGCGGGGATAAATGTGATGAATAGAATTAAGTGATGTTTGTAAGGGGCTCTTTTTATAACCACCAAAATATATTGCTCACCAAGTACAAGCTATATGTCTTCTCAAGGTAGAAAACAGGTAAACAAACGTTCAGATGACTTGTACAGAGGTTGGAAAAAATTGGATAATAAGTAACTCTTTAGAGCAAAAAAGTATCACTGTCTGGTTCCTCTCGCCGGGCAGTCGATGAGGGATTGTTTTTCACAGTCTGAGTTGGTGGTTTGCTCACTTCTTCCCACTAGTCCTCTGGGTGTCCTCATCACCATCCTCCTTAATTACTCCAGAAGTGAGGAGGTCTTAAGTGCTGCTCCTGACTACTCCTCAATTGTGGCTACCATAGATGGGAGCGTTAAAGTTTTGCAAGCATTCTTGCTGGTCTCTGCTCTGCTTTTTAGTAGGCTGGCTTAGTGCCTGAGAATGAATTTCTGCCTCTGATTCTGGGGCTTCCTGGTCACTTGCTAACATTCCCTTCTGGTTATCGTCCTTCGGGCCTCTTTCAAGTCTCCCACACTGGGTAAGCACTGATTTTCTTTCCCCATTACCTCCTTCACTCTTTTAACTCCATACACTACCACGCTCTGCAGGGTTATATTGTCTGCCAGATGTAAGGTGTATATGTGGTGCCTTCCTTCTGCCTCCACCTGTCTGGACGTATTTCAGCCCTTCTCCTTCCTTCGTCTCTGCGGGGTCTTGCTCTCTTCTTTCTCTTCTTGTTCGCTGCCCACTTCTGGGGCAGTATTCCTCCTTTTCTGTTGTCTGGCTGTAGCATTACCAGCTTTCCCAGGTCATGGGGTGCTCTCTTTCCTTTTACCAGATCTTTACCCACTTATCCACTTCCCCCACCCCCTAGTAATTCTCCTCCTTCTGGCTTTCTCCTCTTGAGTCCTGTCCCCAGCCTTTGGCGCTTCACCTCTCATCATCTTGCTGTTCTGTGTTCTTTCTACACTCACCCAGCTCTACCCCTGGGGTCTGTTTTAGGATGATGGGCTGCAGGTATGCAGAGTTTGGATTCTGGTCCTGTAATGGGTCCAAATGTCTTTCTTGGCGGTGTACCCTGCCGGGATGTGTTGCATGGCCAGCCCCTTTTCCTCCGCGCAGATCAGCCATCCCTCAGATTTTCAGAATCCACATAATCTTGGGGGTGGGTGGCGTCTAGCATTGGTGTTCTGGTGCATTCTTGTCAGCAGCTTCTTGATTCCAATTGACCATGTGTAGGTAAACTGAGTTTTTGAGTTTGCAAGAGTCTACGTCCATGAACAAGTTGGTTTGTGTGTGGCGCTCGTAAGTCAACATCAGTAGATAATACCCTTGAGATTTCGATTCAGTAGGATTTCTGTCTTAGAAAACTATTGCTTTTGGAGGTATGTCTTTTACAATGTCTCCCTTTTCAACACCTTATCAATGGAGAGATTCAGGAAGCACCTGCTAGACCATATTTTGGCATTGTTATAAAAACGGGGCGACTGGATCTATGCTTTTGACTTTTAGGATGCATATGTGTTCCTAGTTGGAGCACATACCTCAATTTTCTGAGGTTCCTTGGGGGATTAGCACTTCCAATTCCTGCCCCTCAATCTCTGTTCCGCTCCCAGGGTTTTTTTGGCAGGGGGATGCCTGTGGTTGTGGCTTTTCTGAGACCACACAGCATCCATTTTTTCACCCTTATTAGGGCGACCGGTTAATTCATGCTCCTTGGCGGAAGACAGTCCATTGTTCACTTCTGACTACCCTGAAGTTGGTCAATATCCTTGGTCCGTCTACTGGAAATAATCTACCCAGTCTTAGTGACAGAAAGTACAGTACATACGTTTGTCTTGGACTTCTTGGTTGCGGAGACCCTTTCCTCCTCCCAAGAGAATATTGGACCTGATTGTCTTCAGATGCGCAAGGTGATTAGGGTGCTTGAGTATTCAGGGTCAGATGGCCTCTTGTGTGGTAGTTGACCCACAAGGAAGGCTGGCCAGTCAGTAGTCTCAGGAATATCTGCCTCTGCAGAGGGCTGCACAGTTTGATCCTGATGGACTACACTACTGCAATGTTCTATATAAATATGCTGTGGACACAGTCTCTTGTTATGTGTTGGCTGGCAGTAGAACTGTAGTATTGGTGCATCTTGAAAGGGATTTCACCCGTAGAAGCCCACTTAGCATGGGTCCTTAATGTGCAGGTGGACATGTAATGCAAATTGAGTCGGGGATCGAAATTAAGATTGGATAAGCGGAAGCTAAAAGCAGCTACTGGGTATCTAGCATTAACCAGTGACTAGGAGCTACGATTGGGGAAACGCAGATCTTACTTCCACATAAGATGCAAACATCATTTTGTCCATTATTTATGACCCCTTATGCTTTAAATGTTGTATAGATGTGTCCTAATGTTTCTTTATAGTTTGCTCCAAATTCACATATGTGTGTTTGACATCAGAAGGCATCGGAAACCGAAAATAGCTCCTTGTAGCTGTTGGAGTAAAACTAACCCGTCTCTTATAAGCTACAAGCAAGAGCTAAATAGCTCCACTCTACTTCGAACCCTACAATAGGTGGCAGATTTTCCCCATGGTTCTGGCCCCATCAGTGTAAGAGTGTGCCTCTCTGACCTGTTTGCAACCTACATTAACAAGAAATTATTATTGGATACCGCAAGGAGTGGTCAGTGTCTCAAGCCCTTAGGGGGATGACTTTCTTACTTCTTGTACAACTGTCAGACATTGTATGACTTGCCCCATATTCTCTTTGTTGTTAAAGTTCTTCACAAATGCAGACGGGATGCCATCTTATCCTGGTAATTCCTCATTGGCTGAACAGAACATAGTTTTCGAAGCTCCTGGGATTCTCAGATCTTTCTTCATTCTGCCAATCAGGACCTACCTCGTCTCTCAACAGAATGGTCAAATGCTTCACACCTGCCCTACTTTTGACATTGACACAGACCATTTTTGTTCTCTTTATGTCAGCAAATTGGTGACATGAAAGATAGCCCACCTGGAGGCCATTACATCAGCCAGGCAGGTCAACATGCTTCCAGACTTCGTCTGCAGTGACAATTATGTAATGATGCTCAAAACTCACGTCTATCCCAATTGCTAGAGTGGACTGAAAACGTTACTTCAAGGAATTGGCCATCCCATGTCTGAGTATCAGCAATCCCCCAAAGATGCGGAAATTGAGCCTGAAGAGATCAAATGAATGATTAAAAACTGTGCCCTGGGCACCTGAGTAGGACTGGGCGGTTTCACAAACTTATCCAAATTCTATCAAGATTAATTGCACTCCTTGCTGAGTATAGCGTACAATGAATCGGTAATTGCTAAAAAAAAATATTCCCATGACAATGAAGCCATTGCAAATCCTGCTCATTCCCAAACTCGGCAGAACTGAAAGACAGCAAATGCATTCGGAAAAGGAAAGTTGGTATATTATTACACCTCCACAGGAATTATATTACTGATATAAGGAAAGACATAAAGGGGAGGTGGCTAAAAATCAGTAGGTGGAGACAAATCCTCACACTGCGCAATGTCTACTTGCTGCGCACTAATTCAGACCTCATACTTGAAGATATTGAAAACAATCTTGTATCAATTGACCACACTCGACTTATTATGGGGGCTTGCCACAACCTCGACAGAAGTTCAAAGGTTATGTGTCATTTTCCAGCTTTCTGAAGGTCACACATATAAAAGATAGTGACCAAACGGCCCGGTTTTCCCTGGACAGTCCGTGGAAATCTCCTGTGAGTTTTTTTCATTTTAGAAACCCTGTCCCTGGTTTGCATGGTTGGTTGGCTATGGTCCTGGTTTTTGCTGGGACCCGATTTCGAAATCTGGCCCCAGTGCAAATCTTCCTGCGTGAATGGGGGCTTGAAATGCTTTTCACGCCCCCACTTCCCCTCCCCGGCACCTCCTCCAATGAGAGAGGAGTGTGCCTGTGAGCACACCCCCTTGCTGCCCTCCCTGCTACAGGCCAGTGACATAGAAGTAGGACACAGTTTTATTTGTATTTACGTTAGTCCTACTTCGATGTCTCTGTCGCGTTTTTTTTAAATCTGGTCACCGATTAATAAAAGACTGATTATTTATTTTAAAAAAAGTCAGTCTATTTTGCGCGGGCCGCGGGAAACGGTCTTGCCTGTGACGTTTTTGTTTTGTTTAAATTTGGGGGGCTCCACCCCCCCACCCTGTATTCATTCTCTCTCTCTCTCTCTCTCTCTCTCTCTCTCTCTCTCTCTCTCTCTCTCTCTCTCTCTCTCTCTCTCTCTCTCTCTCTCTCTCTCTCTCTCTCTCTCTCTCTCTCTCTCTCTCTCTCTCTCTCTCTCTCTCTCTCTCTCTCTCCCCTCCCCTCCCCTCCCCTCCCCCGCGTGGCCCTGCATGCACTCGTGTGTGGCAGGGGAGTGAGAGTTTGATTTAGAAAGACCGATTTGAGACCGTACAGAGCGGTCTTTCTAAATCAATTTTTCGAGTCAGGGAAAATAATAAAGGTCATTTGACCTTAGACCGTTCGAACTCGAGACCCGATGACTGGGATGCATCATCTACCAATCATTTCGAATAATGTAGATTATAAGATCCTCACTAAAATCTGGGCAACGAGAATCAATGGTATTGCCAAAACTCTGCTTCAGACTGGGCAAACGGTATTCATAAAGTGGGGGAAATTGCTCAAGTAACATTATACAGGTGCTAAACACTATCCGGGAATTCGGCAGAAAAGCATGGAGAAGCTCTTACTAAGCTTAGAAGCTGCCAAACTCATTCAATAAGGTTTGTTGGAAATAACTGATCAAAGCTGATCTCTTATTAGCTTTAGCCCCTATGTTGCAAGTATCGCACTAATCCATACCAACGGCTTCTTAAAATTGCCAATTGACACTGAAAAGGGTAAAAAACAGGAATGTCTCGTACTGCCTCTTCTGTTTACCCTAACCTTAAACACCCTGGCAACGGCCATTAAAACAAACTGGAACATTACTGGAATAAAGATTGGAACTAAAATCTCTTCTCTTTGCAAGTGATACTTTCCTGACAATCGGCAGCCTTTAAATGTCTATCCTAGCTCTGTTAGAGGCCATTGAAGAGAACAGCGCCCTGACTGGGTATATGGTGAAATGGGGGAAAATCAAGTGCAATGCCAATGTCTAAAAGTGAGCGCCTGGAGACCATGCAAATGGCAGCGGTACGCGGTATAAATCAACATAACGTAACTTCACATTCACCTCATATGCGACCTTCTTCTACTCCCATGCCACACAAACACCTTCACTCAAACTGTAGAACCTTTTTCACTCATGAACCAATACCTCACCTGCTCCAATAATCTCCTCCACAAGCACTGCTGCTTCCTTCCTCCTGCTGGTCTCTTGGTCGTCCTCCACCTCTGCCCTCACAATGAAAACCCACACTTCCTGGTCTTTCCCCAGGTATCCCTCCCTGCTTTGAGACTGGTAAATGTTCCCTATTCTATTCTGGCAGCTTTTCCCTCCCTGGGATGCTTAGCTGCATGGAAATGCTTTGGGAGGCAGTTTGTAAGCGCAGGTCCCGGGCGGTGCTTCCTGGCTGCGTTGTGCCATTTCTCTGACTGCCAGGTTGGCTTTTGGCTTTCTCAGATGGCTTCCTCTTTTTTTCTCTCTCCCATCAGGCTGCATGCTGCTGGCTCCTCCCGGTGTTGTAGCATTCTGGCTCTGGAGGGTTTGTTTCTCGGGTGGGTGGTTTCTGTCCTTTTGGTTCATCTGATGTTTTTTATTTGCTTTGCTGGTTATCTTGAACAGCTTCCAGTCTCAAAACACAAGAGCAACACTGGTGAGCATTTTAGTACAGAGGCATAGCTGGAGGTAAGGTCTGCAAAGACGTACTTGCACAAGGGAGGGGACAGGAATTTGAGCCCTCTCTGCTGCAACCACCCACATCAGGCTACAACTGGCTCTGGGTTGGTCCCTGGTGGGCCTCTGACCGCCAGCTGAGAGGGGTCCCGTCCCCTTGTGACAAGGCTTGGTTATTGGCCTTGTCACAACAACTTGAAAGTGTTATTTAGCGTTCAATTCTTCTCCTTGAGCCATCATTAAAGAAGATTGTGACAGAATAAATGTTTGAAAAGTTAATGACTATCACTGTTCCTTGATGTCCATAGGATTTGTAATTTGCACCCAACCAACCAAAATGTAGGATTTTATTTTGTGTTTCCCAATCCTGTGAGACTGCTGGACCCTGACTAGCTCTGTACCTGTCCCTTAAACTCAGGTAAAGAGCTGAATGCGATGAAAAAGCAGTGGAAGTTCCTGAAGGAGGAGTATCTGGAGCAAGTGGAGAAGATCGAGTTGTCCATCTTGCAGCTTCTTGACAAACTAGAACAGCTGAGGAGCAAGAAGGGTCGCCTGGAGGAGGTTCTGCAACTTTACCAGGACAAGGTAAGAGACCAGTTGGTGAAGGGGCATGTGTTGTTGTTTGGCAAATACTACACAGCATATTCTGTAATCTCTTAAAAGGCAGGAACTATTTTCCATGGCCTGAAGTTGAGGCCTATTACCAAATGTTTCGGGCGTTTTTCACCTTTGTCATGGAGATGGTCTGGAGGTTATTCAGTATGGATGTAATTTCACAGCTCTATAGTGTCTTATTCAGTCGTATGGCTGCTGTCATTCACAAAATGATCTTCCAGGTTTAACGTTAGTTTTCCGACATGGGGCTAACAAATCATTTACTGTGGCTTGTTCGACATACTGTGTGTGCAGCACTTCTGGGACAGGAGGCAAAAGCAAAGCGGGAACCTTCCACTCCTCAGATCATCCAACACCAAAGGTAGGCAGGAAGGGGTCGAGTTACAGGCTCGAGAACTCTCTGATTCTACCGGACTTAAAAGTGCTCGAATTCTGGCAAGAACTAGGAAAATGTATTGAATTGCGAAAGAAGGGATTTGGGGATATGGGGCAGTGAATACAAGCAGCATTTCTTATGCAAGAATGGCGAAAAAAGCATGTAATATTTTCAACATTTTCTGTGATAGGCAGCCATCTTGTGGAACTTTAATTATTTTGTCAAAAGGGGTGGTTATTATTCAAATGCCCACAGCGGAAACCTCTGAGTAAGGGTATGGTTGTATCTTCCTCTGCTGTTAACTTGAGTCTCTTTTTTTTTTTTTCTCCCAACAGGTAGAGGAAATCAAAACCTTTCAGCAACAGCAGGTAACAGACATGTAAATGGGTATTGGCCAAGGGGGTGGATGGGTGGTAGCCACACAACCTTCAATCTCTATTTCTGGGCTTTGCACAAAGGCACCATAAACATTTCCCTGTGCTGATTTTTATTTATTATTTTTTTTAATCTTTTTTAGCCAACATTTCTAGTGATTGATCCAAATGTATATTTTCATTTGCAAAAGGGTTGATCACTACTCGACTTCCCAGGTTCAGAATGTATCCATAACGCTTATAAATCCTCCCAAAAAAGGCATGTACACAAAATCGTTAAGATTGTTTTGTTGAGCACTCTACATTCGCATTTTTAAATAAGCCCTCAAGACTTGTTTTGGCTTTGAAAGCCTCCCACATAATGTATGATATGATATACGGTAAATCATTTATAACTCACCAGTACACAAGTGTTTCTAGGGAGGACAAACAAACCATCTTACTAGGCCTTGTGTCATTCAGATCGTTCAAGTATGACAACGAGAAGTGCAAGGGGAAGGGGCTGGGGAAAGTGCCAGGGAGACGGAAAGGGGAAACGGGGCAGCATTGCTCTAAGTGCAAGGAGGCACGGGACTGTAGGCTACTGTTACAACCCCCAAGTACGTGGTAGGCCCGGATGTATTGCATGGGTGACTGATCATGATAGAGCCTGGTAACCAGTGTGACTCTGAGGGGTAGCCAAGCAACCAGTCTCTGCAGAAGACAGGTAGGTCAGCAGAGGAGGGATAAAGAGAAAGTAGAGGAGAAAAGGAAAGGTTTGAGCTGCTTCTGGAAAGTCAGGTGGTCTGGCTCAAGTTTGAGAGGGGCTAGCAGGACATTCCAGAGGGAGATACCTGCAGAGTTGAGAGATCTACCCCAACTCTAGGCCTGGAGAAGCGTCTGACCCTTAGACGTTTGGAGGTAGCTGAGCGAATGGTTTGTGAAGGAAGGTATTTTGGAAGTGAGAGTTGGATGTAGTGCGGGCCCCCGGCCCCAGAAAGCCTTGTGGGCAATGCAAAGGGTCTTGAACTTGATCTTTGCAGCCACGGGGAGCCAGTGAAGAGATTTCAGGGCTGGAGAGATACAGTCCCTGGGCTTGAGGCCAAGGATAAGTCTTGCAGTCCTGTTGAATAGTTGCAGAGGGCAGAGGGTAGGGAAAGGAAGATTGAGAAAGAGGCTGTTGCACTAGTCCAGCCTGGAGAGAACCAGGGCTCTGGAGATGGTGAGCCTCTGGTGGAAGGTGAGCAAGGGAAGAGTACCTTAGAGGAGGTGCAGCTGGTAGTGCGACTTCTTGGCGAGGTATGAGATCTGAGGAGAGAAGGACAAAGTGGAGTCAAAGATGACACCAGGGTTTTTGCCTCACAGGAAGGCGAAGGAAGAGGGCCCAAGGAGGGCAGCCAGATTGAGAGAGGGAAAGCTGGAGCAGGGGTCCCAATGAGAAGGATCTCCGTCTTAATGGTATTAAGGAAGAGATTGTTGGGCGGCACACGAATCGTGCCATAATCCAACAAAAGAAAAAGAATGTTTTGTCAACATAAATGGCAATATTTTATTCACTACTTGTTGGCATTTCCGAGAAGCAGTTCCATTCTAGACGACGGCTTGCCGTTGCTGCAGGCATTGTAGCCTGCTGATGTATGTTTCTTTTTGTCTGGAAAGGAGCACCCTCACAGGGTCACCTTTCCAGTGTTTGCTTTATTTATTGTTTTCCACCCATTTACCTTCTTTCGAAAATGGCAGTTGGTACTTGACAATTATCACACACATAAACCCCAACAAGTTCATACCTGGTGATGTCAGTGTTCCCTCGGGTTAAGCTTCCAAACATTTGCCATACACAGCTAGTTTTCTGATTCATTTTAACTTTCGTTCTTCATTCCTTCTCACCACAATGTGTGTTAAGCAGCTCGGTCCATACTATATGTACTGTACCCAAACGCATACGCACCAGAATTGCTGTGCATGAGGTAAAGATCCAGATTCTGGCACACTTAGCCACATAGAATGTAGCCATTGGAGTAACAGAACCTCAGAATGTGCCTATGATCAGACCGAAAATAAAGGATTTAACAGAAAACATCTCAAAATCAGTAGTTAATATCACTGTATTCATAAAAGCGCAAAACATACTTTAGAGGTAGGACCACAGTAACATTGCTACCATGGAAATGATATCCTAGCCCAAAAGACAAAAAACTGTAATTCTTAATGGCGCCAGTCCCTTCTCAGGCAAAACAGATCAGCGCAGGTTATACCATAATGGAGATGCTGAATGCTCATGGATGCAAGGATGGCATACCTATGCCAACAGGCGCATCTTTGCATACCCTGCTCACCCTTCACTGTGATGAATAAAGAATTGGGCATGGTCTCTTTTCCTAGGCAGACTAGAGATCTGCAAGCGGCCTATGACATTCCACTGCAACCTGGGAATGCCTTTAAAGTGGTTTGGCCTCAGGGATAGTACAAGGTCATTGGAGTGCAAGTAAGCAATAGCCCTTGCTTTAATTTTGAGACGTCATATACAAAATTGCTAATTAAGCGTGAAGGGTAATCCCACATGCATTGATAGGACAGAGACTGTCAATTTATTGAACATTTGACACAGCATTGGCTGGGTGGATGAAACGTGTACAGTGTTTTTGTCACAGAAAGCCACAAATGTCTTAGTTATCTACACATTATCCACTAAACCTAGACTATCCAATGAACCAGGCATGCCCATAATTTCAGCTAAGGATTCAATGAACCCACCCTTTTCGTGACTTTATTTTTCCTGAATCCATTGGTCTCCGTAGGTCGGTCATTTTTGAAAGATAACACATTTTCTTAATAGGCCGACCCAGTTGATTTAGATAGTCCTAACGTTATGGCCGCTATTGATGTACCGATCCTCTGCACTTGCAACTTGATTATGAATTAGATAGAGGCTCTCAAGAGATACTCTCAACGACTCTGTATTTTCCACCATTAAAATAATGACTTCTGCAATTGCTACATTCAATGTACCAAAAGGGTATCTGGTCATTGCATCTAATGCCATTCCATCGCAGTTTTTCCATCTAAAAAATGTGCGCCGAATGCATGTTTTGGGGGGGGTAAAGGGTTAATTTTTTGTTCAGGAGGATTTTAAAGGGTAAAAAACAAGGGTTTGGGGGGAAGGGTGGAAGGGAAACCCCCCCCCTCCCACCCCCCCTACAAAAAGGAAAAAAAAATGCATTTGATGCAAATTTATTAGATGTAAAAAAAAAATGCATTCGATGCAATGACCATAAACCTTCCAAAAGCATTATTTCAAAGTCATGTTTTCAATCTTCAATTCAAAGACTTAACTGTGTGGTCTATTGTGGGTTTCTTACAAGCAAACCCCTTCATGGTGTCTTGTGTAGGCAAATATGCTGAAAATCGTTATTTGGCAAAAATCGTAGCTATGCTATGTAGGCCAGGCCGTTATGGTTCGGTCAGATGCCAATAAACCACTGTGCTGCCTTAATTTATTTAAATACCATCTACTAACCGATAAGATAACTATTATTACAGTCCTCAGATTATAAACGACTTGGTTGTTACTTTCAAAAACAAACTCTTACATATCTTTTAAAAACTTCAAAGTACATTTTACAAAAGATTATTATTTATATCAGATGGGGAGCATTATTGCTTTCCGTAAAGCTAGTGATTTATTTTAGGTACAGATAAAACCAACTAATTGCTGCTTTTGATTCTCTTTCCAGGTAGAGGAGAATGTCAAGCTTGCAGGCTGTGTGGAGGAGGGTCGCCAGCGTGTCCAAATGTGTGAGAAGCAGATCCAGAGACTGCAGACTGAGTTGCAGCGGCATCAGGCACGAGGCGAAATGTGGATGGAAAACCTGAAAAAGTGAGTGGTGCATTGCCTCCAACCTGTCTGGTACATTATGCATTGCTGGTAATTTATTTGACATTTGTATGGTGCCTATACACCAGTGTTTCCATGCGCCACAAGACCAGATGGTTGCGAGAGCATGGGAACAAAGTAGATCAACAAAAACTGTTATATTGGCCTTGTGACAATCATACCGTGCTAGGGCATGACAAGGTGGTAAGTACGGGGGAAGGGGGTAGATTGAGAAGTGCAGGAGAGTGCTGCCCACAAAGTTGGGGGTGGGCAAGTGCTGGGCGGGCTAAGGCGGCAAGTGCCAGGGGAAGAGGGAGGAAGGGAGGATGAGTGCAGTGGACCAGATTGGCCTAGTCCAGGAAAGGGACCCAGAGGGCAAGGGATGCTGGGGGGACTGGTAGGAGGGGGTGGTCTGACCCCTGTATGACTCTGTAGGGACCAGGCCCTAGTCGCATAGGGAGATATAGCATGGGAGGGGGAGAGGGAAGGAAGAGGAGAAAAGGAAAGTCTTAAGTGTCTGGAAATTAGGAATATCCGGCTCAAGTTTGAGGAGACTGGGGAGGCCGTTCCAGAGGGAGGAACCAGCCGAGGAAAGGGATCTACCTCCCACTCTGCTTGCAGAAACATTTGACCTGCAGACTGTTGTAGCCAGAGGACCAAAGGACTCTGGCTGGGAGGTATTTAGGGCAGGAGAGCTGGATGTAGAGAAATGGGGCGGTAGCAGTGAAGATAAAAATTGAACTCTTTTAAAAATTCAGTACTAAAGTGGCATTTATCCAAGAGAGTGGAATCTGACTGCAACCTGTCTGGACCAGCAGCCTTGCCTGCCTTAACACATGCCAGTATCTCCTCTGGTGAAAATATCTCCTACACTGCCATCTACATTGGTACCTTCTCCTTCGACATCTGCATTAAACAGGATGTTAGAAAAATTAGACGCCCACCTTTCATCAGGGATTACTCCTGGTATATTTTCCTTCAGAGATTTAAATCCCTGTGCTACTAACCTCCAAAATAGCTTGAAATATTTTGAGGAAACCACTTTCTCCATCTGGTCCATAGCTTCAGCGTGTGCTCTCTTACGCCTCAACAGTTTTTTATAATCATACTCGGACGTCTAACGGCCCTGTACTTAAACCGCCACCCTTCACCGCACGGTATATTGCCCCTTTCAGGTGCCTACATTCCTGATCAAACCCTACCGCCACCATTACACCTTTCATTACACAGCTGCCACTACGTTGGTGGATCATACTTTCTTGGGAAATTGCCAATACTAATGCTTCATAACTTTTAATTACATCCGTGCCACCCTCTGGCCGAATGATGAAGTCGGCAAGAATTTCCCCGATTCTAGGTGAGGAAATAACTTTAGTCCACTTCTTTTGACTCAGGCGGCAGAGATAACCATGGCCCGGCGTAGTGCCATCCACCTCCTGAGTTGAAGGTTGACTACGATGCTTGAACTCTAAGAGAAGTGGGAAGTGGTCACAATCCAACCAAGTACCCACCTCAAAATTAGGGACCCAAGGGAACATATAACTATCGACCAGATAATAGTCAATTATTGATCTGCTCTTACCACAAAGGAAAGTGTCCCTGGTGGGCAATCCCCAATGTACCTCCCGTTAAGTTTCACAAGACTGAGGTCAGGGTCCTACCACCTGCCCCTCAAAGGCCTGTGCTCTCCAGTTACGTCCAGGGGAGGAGCTCTGATGTGGGTGCTGCCAGGGAACCCCGGCTGCCCTTGGTTTGGCTTCCTGGAGGCACAGCTCCCACTCCACAGTGCAGCTTCCCTGCACTCACAGGGTCAGTGTCTGGGTAGTTCTTCCTCCTTGAGGCCTTCCAGGTTCTCTCCAGTTCTATTGGTCTCCCGCTGCCTTCTCTACATCTCCAGCTCGCTCAGTGTGTGTTACTGTGCTCTGCTTTTTATACTGCTAGGGAGGTTTAACTAGTTTCAGGTGTGGGCGGTTTAAAAGTGAGACCTGACTCTGCCTGTCCTCGTTAATGGGACAAGATGAAGACTGTCCATAGGGATCCATGGTACATTGGTTCCTATAGGCAATCTTCATAGATCTGTTCCTCGAAAGTGTGCAAAAGTGTTCTGTGGTGAAGGAAGACAGTCTGCTGTAAGGAATGCTACCTGGCTGTTTTTCCGTGTTGCCGTGCTGTGGCCACTGTGCCTTTTTAACAGAATCACCCAGAGGAGCTTGCAGCGTTTCAAAAACTGAATCGCTAGCGAAAGGGCAGCGAAGTGTGTAAACATTTTCTGCAGAGTTCCGCGGGTGCTGAGGGAGGTGAGGTGCTGCAGGACCTGGCGAATTTCTTCCGCGATAGGAGGAAAGATCCAAAAGCCTTCCGGTAAGCTCAGGGGCTGGGGGGGTGAAAGGTGGAGAAGCGGGTATAGGGGCTCTCCAACAAAGGATTCCCATAACCCACTTGAGCGATACTGACAAGAGGGCCTAGCGTAGGTTTATCTGGTAAACTGAAGGAAATTGTCCCAAGGCTCACACATCCCTTAACACGGGAGTACAGCGAGGACAGACGCTGCCCGCAATTACTTAGCCCCTTATTGCCAATATCTAAAAATAATTGACAGAGCTCTGCTACCTACTAAAAGTGTCTAGGCAATCCTTTAAGTGGCTTTTCAGGAATAACTAAGAAACTAAGAAGTGAAGTCAAGGGAGGAATGCCATGTAACAAGGACATCATACATTTTCTAATGGAATCTGAAACCGAGCAAGCATGCAATGCATTTGACATGCGCTAGGATAGTAGCGAAACGGCTGACACCAGTCAACAGAGACTCGTGGTAATGAATCGGCCTCGAGCACGACGGGAGAAAGCAATAAACATGGATTTTACATTAAATATCCACTCTATTCAGAGTTAAAATAGGGGAATGTTTTGTAACGAATGTAATCAATGCGGCTGCTGTTCAAAAAAATTGTCGCCCCCACAACTAAAGGACAGGCTGCTAATTTTGGAAGGTCAGGCTGTCCCTTCAGTTTCTTTATTCCAGGGCAAGAAACCCTCACCCCAATGAGAGGAAGAACCACCCAAGGACTATTCAGACAGAGACTCCTTATCTAATATCCCTGAGCTGTTTAATTCCCCTATGGAGGAAGATAGATCTTATGGCCTGGACTCATCCGACCACTGAAATGTTTCAGTGTGTGGCAATCTAACATTAGCTGCATTGAACTTCGTATCAACCTCATTGGTGAAAATGTTTGACGTTTTAAGAAGAAACAAATCGTAACACCGAGCAAATTAAGAAAATTACCTCTATTTTAGAATTGTTGCCAAGAAGGGATGAAGTGAAGCTCTTTTTTAAAAACCAAGTGAACGAGATTGTAAATCTAGTAAACCTACAGAAAGAATTTACTCGGCTGCCTTTCTATGGGAAAGGTCCTTGAATCTGCAATAAGAATTGAAGATATCCAAATACAAATTACTACCATGACACTGGGAAATCCCCCATTGGAGAATCTTGAAAGTGTGGAAGCGGACTGAAGTGTGCAAATCACACGGACACCGCTAAGAAGTACCACAGCAATAATAGCCCCAAGGATAGATTCACCTGCTTTCATGGACACCCCTGTCGGTGTGGACTAATTGAAGAACTTCTCCGGTTTAGCTCACTGAAAACGTCCTTGGACCAATCGCTGGGTCTAAAGGATCACCTTTTCCAGAGGTTAACACTACAAACCATGGGCCGATAAACAAAACAATGGAAAAACAAACAATCGTGAGAAAGAGAAGCCATATAGTAAATATGAAGAAGAACGCAAAGTTGATGAAGCAGCAGAAGGGCCCCAGAAATCCTGGGGCAGAATTGAATACACCAACTTTGGAACAGGGAGAAAGTCGGAAGCAAGAACCGTTGAAAGAGTGCCTGAAAATAGCCCAGATATTTTTAAAAAAGGATTCTGCAATGGTTGCTAAGGGCTGTAGAGAATCTGCTTCATAGTATTCGCTGATCGATGTTGATGGGGCATCATTTTGCCATAAAGACAAAGAATCCCCCTCGGGGAGTTCGATGACCCCCTGTAGGGAAAGACTCGTAAGCCCCCAAGTGGCAACAGAAAAATTATTTCTTCATTCAAACCCCAAGAAAGGAACTGAATCTCAAAGCCCAATCTCTATTGGCCCCGAGGTGTGACCCTACGGCAATATATAAATCAGCCAATCAATTGGGCCAAGCTTTGCAGGCTTCTCGGCTGGATGGGGAAGCCTGTTGGGTGAAACGGAAGGGAGACCTGGCCCACTGGTTAACACCCCAAACAACAAATATACTGAATCAGGGGGCAAGAGAGTTATCTAAGCTGAGTATTATACCACTTCTCTTAGGATATCCTTACAAAAACCAGAAGCACAAAGGACGCATCTTAGATAGACCGCCCCTTAACTACAGTAATCCCCCAGTGGACAAACTTGAAACCCAAAGCGACACCCAAAAAGGTTGCATCTGCTATGGAGAAACCAGTGAGTTGGAAGGAATCGGACTTAACCAAACTGATGGCAGCAGTAGCACCTGAAACAATATGGAGAGAACCTGCAGCTCACAAAGTTGTGACCACTACAAGAAACTACAAGGCTGATTCAAAAGAGGGAAATGTAGATGTATGGAATAGAAACTTCCCGAATAACAACTCTGCCCCTCCTCCATGGAGACATGCAGCCTTGCAGGAACATCAGGAATGTTTCATTATGGATGCAATTCGGGATCTAAAGTACCTAAATAGGCCCTGGATTTTGACAATCTTAAAGGTTGTCCCGGGCCTTAAACTCTGCTCTAGAGACATTGATCGTGTGGAATTCTGCGACGAAGAAAGATGAGAATCACGGTCTATTTTTGCTCTACATTGATGAAATTCGCCAAAGAGGCTTTGACATTTGCAACATTATTGAATCCCCGTCATATACTAGTGAAGAAAAGATTGATCGAAGTGGATGGGAAACTTGCAGTCAAGAAAGGCAGGCCTTCCTAAAATCAAAAATAACTGGTGGACCAAGGGAGAAGAAAGGGCAGGGGGAGTACTTGGTAGCAGATTCTAGAGATTGGTTACGGTTGTCCCAGTCTTCTTGTATCAAGGGTATTGAGGGCCGGAAAGAGGGGCACAATCTTTAGCCTAGTGTCCTGGAACACAAGGGGTTTCTGCCACTTAATAAAACTGGGAGGCTCCTCTGAAGATCTGTGTAAATATGATATTGGGATTTTACAAGAAACCTTCCTGACAGAAAAGCTAATTTTGGATGGTTATTCAATCCACCAACAAATGGCAGTTGGTGGCTTAGTAGGACGCCCGAAAGGAGGGTTGTTGATCGCGGTAGAAAATGATATAGCGAAATTGTAAATTGTGGACAAGGATGTGCAAGGAAGGTGACTTGCATGTTTTGTTGATATGTCTATTGCAACTACGGAGCTCATGACCAAGTGGCAGTGATGGAGAACATCAATGAGACCCTAATTGGGTGGGACGAATCTAGGCCGGAAGGCCTAATCATAATAGCAGGGGTCTTTAACGCAAACTGTCTCGATACTGAAAATTATGAGATATACTCTCATGGCCGTGAAGCAAAGGGGGTGCAAGACATCAGTGGGGTGAAATGGAATTACTTTTTCGAGGGCTGGAACTTGACTAGCCTCAGCGAGAAAGGCAACCCGAGGGGGGGGTCTCCTTTTAACACATGAAATAGTGGCCAAAAGGCTTCTTTGATTTTTATCTTTACATCAGAGGAACTGCAAAAATGTAAATACAAATACAGGGTAACAAATGGATTCCACAGTGACCATGCAAGGCTATTGGTGACTTTTCATGATATCCTGACCTTGGGTCCTGTGTGTTATAGGAATAGCGTAGAAGTATCTATGGGGAACAAAACAGGCTAATTTGGGTTGAAGGGGACATCAACTATTTCAACCTGAAAATGGATGAAGGTTTCTGGAACTGTTATGGCAAAAACAACAATGAAATATGCTCAATTTACACATTTCTGGCTTTCATAAAAAAGCTCCCTCAACCCGAGGAAACCCAGGAGGCCACAAAAGAGGCCCAATTACAATCCTAATATTCAATTAATGAAAAGGGAATACAGGAAAGGAATTGGAAGGATTACTAAAGTAGGAGGAGAGTCTCTCCAATTAAGAAATAGCTTAATGAAACTAAAACAGGAATATATAAATGGTCTGAAAGATTTAAAGGAAAGGCTTACCAAAGAAATAGTATATGCTGACTTGTTTACGGGAAAAAAATGATAGCAACTACTGGAATTTGATAAAACAAAAAGAGAACTATCAGAAATAAGTCCATTCTAACCCTATAAGGGAACAGAGTTGGAACTCTTATTTCTTGCAATTATATAACAAGTCAACAGACTGCATAAATAATTGGGGAAGTCTACAATTGGTAAATTGGGCTTTAGTCTATACAGCAAAGGATATCAAGAGCTTTATATGCACAAGAAGTAATTGTAGAGTCCCCGGCCCAAGTTGCCTCTGTAATAAGGTCATGAAAGCAAATCCTATCTTGTGGTCCCTGGCATTGGAGAGAGAGCATTCTGCTCCATTATTCAAGAAAGAGCTACCACAGAATCCTTGAAGGAGGAACTAAAGTGCCTTTCTTCAAAAAGAGAGACGGAGGCACCAGAAAAGTATAGGCCTGTGGACTCTAAATTTTCCGGACAGTATTACTCTCTTCATTGGAAGAATGGGCCAGAGAAAATAATATCCTAAAACCAAATAGGCTGGGTTTTCGACCAGATGTTGGCACAAATCTAGCAGGATGGATCTTGAACTTTGCACAGCGTCTGGCTTGGGAGGGAGCATATTAAAAAAATATGCGTGGCATCGATCTTTTAATTACAAATTCGGCAAATTCTCTATAATTCCTCTAGTGAAATTCTATAAAACTAAGATTGTCCCAATGGTGACGTATGGGGCAGAGATTCACCATATTCTTTACGAGGAAGACTTTTGCCATCTGGAGGGTTTTATTTGGAAAAAGGTGTTCAAGCTTCCAGGAGCTATACCCATCAAATAATTAGATTCGAATTGGGATTGCTCTCCCTGGAGGTGTACATTATCTGGAAAAGAATCCATTTATGCAACATATTTCAAAAGTAAGCCGGAAAAAACAATGTTTGCTGAATTCACAGAGAAACAAGCACACCTTAGTAACAGCATAATTGAGACAACCATAAAGTCACTTGAAGACCGGGGCCTGAAGGGAATACTACTTGATCAGGTCCCGGGGAGTTTCAAACACAGGTTCTGGCGGGCAGATTGGTGCAGAACATGTGACGTGGCAGGAAGATAGAAAGATATCAAAACATTGTTAGTGATCATGAAAGACTAGGCGTTTGTGTGCAGTAACATACGAAATATCCTTCCTGGAAAGTAGGATATACCCTAATGAGATTCACAGTGAACATCCTACCAACCAGATTAAATTTGGTGAAATGGAGATGTGGAATGTTGCAGATTGTGTCTAAATGCGAGCGAGGAATAGAACATCTATTTCTAAATTGTGATAAATTGAGGGACCATCGAACGCTTTTCTTCAAGAAATTCATAGATCGATATGGAAGTAATACTGGGTCTACACTTTGGAACATGTGTAGATCAAAAATATCTTACCATTTGAGTAAAGCACTGTTTCAATTTGTAACGGTTATTAAATTAGTAGAGCACACAATAGGAAGAGCTGGGATGTTCGGAGGGAATACTAAATGAGTACATTGAAATCTAAATCTGTATGACCCTTCCTTCAAACACATTTTAAACTTCTTTATTTAGTGTAACATATGAATTATGCTGGAAGGTTTTTAAAATGTAGAAGAGGTCATAACTGCGATGTGTTTAGTTTAATTTTTGAAATGAATGAATAACTATGCTGTTTTGGCAAGGTTTGATTTTTGAGAAAATGTTTCTTTAGTTTTTGATGTGTTTTTTAAAACTATGCGCTCTTACTCCTCACTAAGACCATGGCTTTCTTTGCATCCACTCTATACAAATGTACTACCCCTTCTATGTTTAAGTTAACACCACAATGCAGTCAAGGAAACTGGGATTCAGACTTGGGGTATTTGTTGTCAAATATTGAATGGAACTGCATATGTGCGGGTCCATTTAAACACAGTTGATTTACAAATATGGTACACTCAGCAGAGAATTAACTACTACCTGTATTGGTCTCCTTGAAAGATGCAGCCGTGCAAGTTGTGCAATGAGGATGTTTGTTGGAACTGTAAAAGTGATGTGGGCACCACGTTCCATATGTTGCGATTGTGTAGGAAGATCCATCTATTCTGGGATAGTGTCTTTCAGAGAAGAGATCGAGTCTTGGGTCTATCTCTACCTAGGGACCCATTTCTTGGTGTGTTGGGCTTGTTCCCTTCAGATATTGAATCGACTAGCAGTAAATTATTCTGGACATATAGAGCCCTCCTTCTTGATAAAAGACATATTTTGAAATTCTGAAAGCGCGATACTGCCACCTTTGTGTTGATCATTGGCTGCAGAGTTTGTGTTCCCTGTCTAGGAGGGAGAAAGTGTCATTCGATGCTAAAGATCAACATCAAAAATATGAGATGATCTGGGGGTTGTTTAATGACTTTTATGCTTAGTAGTTTCACTTGTATTCTAAAATGTTCCCTTTTTGGTTTTCTTTTTTTTCCTTTCTCTTTCTTCTTTCTCTTTATCTCCATTTCCATTTTCTCTACTTTCACTCACCTCCTCGCCTACCTTCTCTCTGTTATGTTCCTTCATAGATTGAACTGTTATGACGTATGATGGTTGCAGTCTTGTTTAAATATTGGCCCTGTTCTACTTTGGCAAGGGTTATTACAATCCCTTTCCTCCTGTTTACCTCCAATGTGTATATTACGCCACAAATACTTTTAATTCATCAGTTCGGAATTCAATACGACTGTTGGCAGCCAGCGGTCTATTACATAGCGCCCTGGGGTCACCTAATGTAGGCCAACTCACTGGTCTTCTGTTGCACGTCCACTCGACCAGCTGCAGCTTTGGTCTTCCCCTCGCACGTCGGTTCCTGGGAGCCTGACGGCTCCAGTCACACGGCACGCGTTTGCTAAAACTGGCTCTTGTCACTTCCCTTGCAGGCTCCGGTGATCGGCAACCATTGGAGCCGGACGCTCCAAAGGGAGAGCTTCTCTCATGGGAAGGCCCACAGCTACACCGCTTCCCGCTGTGTCTCCTCTGCGAGATGAAGTCCCAGCTTCTACGACTCTCACTGCACCGCACTCTGTTGAAATCACGGCGGCGGACCCGGTGCCGTCTTTCTGCGACTCCCACTGCTGCTGCTCACTTCTCCTTCTGCTTGTGCTACTAATGGACCGCACCTGAGAGGGCCTTAAATAATTAAGTCTCGCTCAGGTGTGTGGTCATCAGAACCACTAGCCTGCACATCATAGTTCTGCGCCTCTAAACTCTGCTTCTTCATCCCAGTACCTAGGGAATTATGGGACTGGAAGTAAGGGAATCTATGATTGAATCTGTGTTTTATAGTGTACACCCAAGGGGGAAACATAACCCTCAAAAGTAGGGATATGTATTTCCTAATTCATACATAGACTATTCCCCTGTTGATTATAATTAGTTTTCACTTCCAACAATTTGGGTAGTTTTGGAAAGGGAAGCCCTACTCTCTAGCAACAGGCCATTAGAGATTTTGGCATCATGGAAATCTCTCCCTTTGAAGAAGATTTATACCGGATCTCTCCTAACGGAGCAGGGCTATTCCCTTGGGAAGCCTTCTCCTCCTAGGTGATCCACCCGGCAAATACCATCCCCATGGTTAGGATCCGGTAGCGGCTGCCTTTCCAAGGCCACCTGGAAGGAGACTTTAGGCGGGGATTCTGTGGGGATTACGCAGGATTTGTCACATTCCCCACTTTCCTCTCCAAGGAGATGCCCCACTTTCTCTGCTCCCAATCAATTTCTCTCTGACAAGCCAGAAACCCCTCGTGTTCCACACAACTATTACACCCCTATCTCAACCCCTAGATACTCTTCCTCTTAATCAATTTCTCCCTCCTTTCTACAGCATGACTATGCCTCCTTACTACACACACACACCAGTGAGTCCACCTTCCTGCTCTCTGCTGTTGCACTCTTAGTAAGTGGTCTCCAGGACAGGGGTCTTTGAGGGTCTGCTGCTGTCTTCCTGCCAGCCCTCCCAAGGCTTGACAGTGTCTACTTCTGTCAGTTTTAGAATTGTGGGGAAAAGGTTACAGCCTATCCCTTCTCCGTGGCTGCAGCTGTTAAAATGCCATGTGTTTTACTGCCTTTTAGGCTTTCATTTAGTATGGGGAAGAAAGGAAAGTCTCCTCTTGGTGTTGGTTTACTGTAAAAGGGAGGGTTATCCTTCTCTCTGCCGTTCTAGGCACCAAAAAGGAGTTGGGGGCGAGCTCCCCATGACTTTCTGCGCCAGACTGTAGGAAATGCCCTGTGGGGTGCTCAATTCTTCCCATAGTCTTTCCGTGCTTGGAATGTGCATCTGCAGGTCTTTGGTCCATTTCAGTTTGCCTTCTTGTACCATGGCTTTGCTAATTTGATCTGGGTGTTTTGGGGGCCCAGTAAGGGTCGGGTGGGCTTCCACGTGACTGTCCCTTGCACTAGTGCGAGGCACTTTATCACAGACACTAGCTAGAGATGAATGGAAATGTACATGGAACGCCATATGCCAGGTATTGGAGGCAGCAAGGTACACACAAACATTGCATTTTATTTACCAGCTGGCAATAGGGACTAGAAAATTCATGAAAAGAGATATGGTAGGCTCCTCTCGAAAAAGCTGGCACTGGCAGTGCATCTGGGAACTACTGCCATTCGTTCTACGATTTCCCCAAGGGACTGTGACCCTTCTCCCAAGGGGGCAGCCTCCCTCTTTGAGGCTAGCGATGTGAGCATGCTCCACAAGTCCCTCCCTATGGGTCTGGGCAAGTGGGAATCACTGAGATGGACTTCGCCTTAGGGGACAATGACTCTCGTTCGTGTGAGTAACTCCCCAGACCATCCACCATGGTAGCATATATGGGACTATCAGATATGAAGAAAATTCTAAGATCCAGAGTCTTGGCGGCTGAAACAAAACTAAAATACCCCATTATGAAAAAAGAGGAGGAGGTTCCATGTGGTAAATGTCCTTGCAAAAGACTGTGGCAAACCAGTCGGTTCAAAAGGGCTGTGGTGACATTATCACTGTGAACCTGCGGGTGAACCCCTCCGCAACCTGTGTTTAATTGCCCCTTCCCCACCAAGGCGAGCTGGGGAAAGCCCTGCTCCTCTCACAAATGGTCACCATACATAATGTCGCCACAGCAGTTTCCCGGCGGCTACATGTCAGGCAACCATCTGTGAGGGGGGGGGGGGGGGAATATTACCGGATACCGAGGAGGATCTGTCTCTTTAAGAAGACATGCACATTTAACGGATACGAGGAGAGCATGCCGTGGGGAGGCAAAGCACTGAGCAGGAAAGAGCAGAAGCAGGGGAGCCCCCCTGACGATGTGACGCCTGTGGAGCCGAGAGTCACAGAGCCTGCAACTTTTCATAAGAGTCCTAAGCAGCAGAGGGAAGCGCTGGAGGCTTGGCGTTTCCAAGTGGTAGAGACCTGAGGACCATGACTACTTCATGGTGGGCTGTGTGCCCGTCGAACAGCGCCGAAACACCCAGAGTCCACGAGACACCCTATGACCCGTATCCAGACTCCTTTTCAACGAGAGAGAGGACCGAGGGCAGGACACCGACAACAAAGAGAAGCACAAAACTCAGAGCAGAGGGAGGGAACCCAAGCGAGTGCCAAGCCCAATATCCTCCCACTGCAAATCCAGAGGTAATTGGGTGAATGGGAGCACCGGGAGGCTGCCGGGGCATCGTTATGAAGCAGGAGCAACTCATCCCAGTGAAATTGACGAGATACTAAAGATAAAGCCATTTAAGTGGAACTGTGGCTGTGGTAATTAGAATAACGCCTGAAAGAGGAGGTATTAAGAACTTGACACAAACACCCTTGGAAGAGGAAGAAGTTTAGAAATATGAATGGGAAGTGGTCGAGTGAACCAAATAAAAGGAGAGATCATCTAACTGAACAACCCCAGGAGAGGGGGTTGAGGGGGTTGGGAAGGTCAAAGGATACCCAACCTAAAAAGACCTGGGTTACAACAAGCGGAAAGACAAGACAAGACAAGAGTGATAAAAGGAACTGGGGAACAACTGTCCCAAGAGGGGAGTCCAAAGCCAAGTGCATTGTTAAAGAATTACAGGACCTTGTCCAGAAGGTGGCAAGAGACTATTTGAAGATATTTTACTGAAGAGACCTTTTGACTGAAGAAGAGACTTTGCCTTAAGAAAATACCTGGAGAACGGAGATATTCTAAGTTAGTTTAAAGTAGTGGTAGAGTAAGCTAGATCAAGTTTTAGAGTGTTTCAATTTTCATTTTGGACGTTCTGACGAGCACTTTTAGCTATTTATATAGGATGGGGTAACCCTCTAGCAATAGGGAAAGATGGGCTTAATCTTTATCAATTTAATAAACACCCCAAAAAAGTCCTTAAAGTGTCCGCCTACTTCTTTCAACCTGCCATAGAACACTGTTTTTTGTCTTAAGGTTTTGGGGGATTTCTGTGAGTTTACCAAAGTGAGGGTGCCTCTGTTTTTGTTACAACCTTATGTTCTGAGATGGGGACGAATCTATAGGTCCAGTTGCCTTTTTCAAATATTTGTGAGTTATGATGGTGGCTGCTTTTAGAGTGCAGAACTCTGTCTGGACATATCCTGGGGGATTTTCTCTGTAATACTCATCAGGATGGAAAAGAGTGCAACACGGTCACAGTGTGAGAATCCGAAGTAAACCCTGATCTTGGGAGAGCGAGAGATTGGCACACGCTTACTGTCCTGTTAGCTGATCCGTCTAGGAGCATTTGGTCAGCCCGCTACATACTTTGTTCACTTTCCCCACCTCTTGCTAATCTCCTCTGCCTATTTTTAATGTTTTTCTTTTCGCCTTATAGACTGGAGTAGTACAATGTGAATGTGTTTTAATTTTGTGACTAGCGATGAGCACTTGATATCCAAGTTTTTTACTCCCTTGTATTATATTAATTTTCTACTTTAATTTTGTTCTCTGTTCTTCACAATATTACAAATGAATAATAAAAGGTTAAACTTAAAAGAAACTGCTGCTTAGTTGGGACATGAGATCCACCCTGCTGAGAGTTGCGGTTTCCTTGCCTAGGTCTGAGTGTAGAGCCAACGGAGAGGGTGGGCCCAAATGTGAAGTGGGAGCACCCAAAGCGGAGACCTCCTACCCCCTTGTACTGAGATGCACCTTATGAAGCCTTTTCAAGTTGTTCTTTTATGACCTTGCCTCTATGTCTCAAATGTTCTCTATAATTTCAGAGATTCTGATCTGCTGCAGCTCGTGGAAGGATTATGTGGGATTCGGCTGGTGTTGGTCGATGAGCAGCAAATGATTGTAGACGTGCAAGACCCTTGTAGTGGGCTGGGGCATTCTGAGGGAAAGCCCCTGGGCATGACCCTTCACTGGACCAATGACGAGACGTTCCAGATTCTGGTGAGGAAATCAGTATCGGACAAATAAAAGTATGACGTTACCTGCCTTTCCACTGCTCCGCTTTTCTCCTCCCTCACCCAAATATTTTCAGAGCTATCTTCTTTTTTAAATTATTCAATGTGAGTATTCCTTTTATAGCATGTTTTAAGTTGCTGCTTTAGCATGCTGAGCGGCCTGACTTTTCTATTTTAGTACAGTCACCTAAGTTGTAAGGGCTGTGTAGCCTTCACATAAGTGCGCAGTGATCACATACATTGCACGCAAAGTTGTTTGACGCTCGGGAACTATTGAGGTTTATGGTATTTCTTGGTGTAATATTTTAGCATGCAAGGATAGATTAGAACCTGGCAAAAAGTTGTTGGAATCTGCAGAACCATTTATCAGGAGTCTGGTGATTCAGCAGTGTTAGGGTCCCAGAAAATGCATACTATTCTCTGTTGTAAGGGACAATGATGATTGCATGACGGTGAAAAAAGATAGTTTGTCCAGCTTCTGCGGGCTGAAAGTCCTTGAGAAAGCATGTCAACCTATTGTTGATACTAAAGTCAGGGGGTGGAATGCAGGTGATTTTGTGCACATTTTGATATTTCAGTGGATACCTTCAGAAACTCTTTTTGGATCTCGACAGATGCTAGTGGCTTATCTTCAGTGAGCCAGGAATAGACCAAATCCTGGATAAAAGCAAAGTGGTCCAAATTATTGATTTTGGAATATTGCAATTTAGTGGACTATTTTACCTTTCATCTGATCAGCAGTCATGGGATTATATTGTTTACGCATTGAAGTTGCGTGAAAAAAGGTGGTGCTTCAATATATCTCCAACTTCTTTAAGCTTTCTGCACTGAAAGTACCATGAAATTTAGGTATTGGGTATATTAAAGTACATTGTGAGTTTTACCCCACTAAGGTGCCAGATTAATGCAACAAAACCCCAGAAATGTGGCAGTTGAAATATGCTACGTTAACTCTGAGCCCCCTATTTTGCAGCCCACACTAATTACATCACACACAACCTCTTCTATGAGCTTGCTTAAGATTCCTTGATCTACTAAACCAGGGTTTTGAGTTTTATGTTTTTACCTTACCTGAAGTACCCTATTTCTGCGGTTTTCTGCCACCCATGCCCACCATCAAAAGAAATAAGTTTGCCACAAACCAACCTCAAAGAGGCACACAAGAAGAAGTTTGTGACGCCGCCAACATTTCTAAAGGGCGCATTGAGTATCGAGAAAATGTACACACCTAGGATGGTGGCTGTTTCCACACTAATCCTTGCTATACATGACAATAACAATTGCCTCCACCTGGAAAGGAAAGAACTACCTTGAGTTTTCCATAACCCATCCACACAGCGGGGTGCAAAGTAGAGTTCTTGCGACCACCCGTACACTGATGGGCTAATTGGGGAAGGCAAAATTGACACAACCTCTTGCTGTACCAACATATGCTTACGTACTAAAGCAGGATTTCTAGAAAGTATACAATGCTGTTTTATTCCTTTTTATGGTAGTCTCTAATTCTTCTTGAGGCAGCCTATTTTCAGCCAATTCTCTGTGAGTTTCACCACTGTAACAAAGAAGACGGCTCCTGAGACTTTTTTGATTTTAGGTGCATTCCATAGCACCCCTGTGATGAAGATGTCTTCTGATTCACTCTTGCTTGGTATAACTTTCTTTTTCCCTACTGTGACAAAGGATATTACTTCTGATGCACTCTTGCTTGTTGTGAATTTCATTGTCACCACTCTGACGAAGGAGATTAGTCCAGAGATTCTCTTGCTTGATACGGCTTGGTAACTGCCGTACCCCGCCGGTCTTTACCTGTTTCTGCTTGGGGATGTGGCTCCAGTTCTTCTAGGGGTCGCGGACGCTCAGATCTGATGTTCTGGGTTTCTACACGAATCTGCGGCAGGTTTTTGCTTCGGTCTCTGCGTTGTTTCTGGACCTAACGATTCACCGGTCTGCGGTTGTACAACCACCAAAAAGATTGCTCTCTTGGTTTGGGTCAGCTTCCTGCCGGCTCACCGGATCCTTTGAAGGACTGCTTCAACATGCCTGCAATACTCCCGGTTTGAATCTCTCAGTGCTTTGCTGGCGTTCTGTTGCTTTCCAGGGTCTCCAGATCACCCACCCCCCCCCCTAGTCCATCTTTGCTTTCCATTTTATATATTTGACTCTGCCCTTGTGTAACACCAACTCCAGGTTGCAGTGTTTCGGTGGCAATCTTAATGCCTCTCAAAGGCTACCTCGTCACAGTACTTAGTGGAGTCTGCATATTGTTAATCCACATGTTTCTTCAACTCTTCCTCATCCCAGTATTTTCCACACGGTTGACAGTTGTAACTTAGCATAACGCATTATATTTCTGTCAATTTGGGAGGAGGCAGAAGTCGGAGGAGACAACCAGGGAAAGGTATTTTAGGACCGTGTATTGGGAGGGCTTTACCCAAGGTGGACGTCCCTGTCCCCAGGAGGTCCATCTGCATATTACCACCCCTAGGGGACTATTGGGTAGCTGCCTCACCTCCGTAGCCTCATAGGGAAGGGCTCCCCTCTAGGGAGAAGTGACAGACACTAGTGAATCATCATTGTGTCAATGAACCCCATTAGACACCCACCCACACTGCTCTTCCCATTAGCCACAGCCGTCGATCCTCTGTCCAGACGAGCACACATCTTACAGTCCCCAGCCCAGCAGACACCAAAACACTGGGCACCCACACCCTAATCCGACCATAGGTGACATTTTTAAAAAAAAAATATTTTAACTTTCTTTTCTATGCACTGGATATACAGTTTGTGAAGAAAAGAAAGTAGACCCTACTCGATGAAGCATTACCTGGTATACATCTATCATTCAGCCTGGAATCCCTGATTGAGTTACGAATGTCACAGCTAGTGAGTATGTACACATAACCAGGGACAGGGGATTATCTTTTAGCAAATGATCGTGTCAATCACTATTGGACTTGGCCAGGTATGCCTGGAAGTCGTGACAATATGTCCTTGGGGCAATGAGTGACCACAGGTGATTTTGCCATGTATTTCCTTTCACTGTGTGCCCTCAAGCGCCATACTAAAGTTTTACCCAAATGACATTTGTTAAGTATCCCATTACGATGCATGCTAATAATTGCATTCGGCATGGGGAAAATTGAACTACTCATTTTGCTAGACATGTTCATGCTGGCATTGCCACTGTAAAGCACATGTTCATGATGCCTCGGCCCACAATATATGCCAACATGTTCTATTGAAACAGTGGTTGGTTCATGCTGGCTGTTCCCAAATATATGATTAAAACGGAGAGGGCAGTTCGCACAAAGTTACGGATCCAAGCAGAAACTGAGATATAGAAATTAATATAACAAAGCGCATAATAAAACAACCTAGGGACTTGATGTTAAAGGCAAATTGAATCGGAAAACAAATGTGTGTTTTTAAGAAATATTTCCTTGATTAGTTTTACAAAATTGAACTAAAAAAAAAAACTGACATTAACATCAATTGTGAGAAATTTCCTGAAAATAATTTTTGAAAAACACGTAATGTTCAGTTAGTAAAATATGCGACATGAACCCGCATATGTGTGTATACTCCAATACATCTTACATTAAATGACCATTTATCATTAAGAATGGACAACCATGAAAAGAAGAAAAGGTGGACTCAAGTTTCGGCTTGGTAAAAAAAGTCTAAATGTAGGGTGACGTTTTCCAGACCATTGTTTACAGAGATAGAAATTAAGATTGGATAAGCAGGAGCTAAAAGCAGCCACATTAGATCCAAACTTATCATTTTGTCCATTATTTATGATGCATGCTTTAAATGTCATATTATATGTGTCCTAATGTTTATTTATAGATTATCCCAAATGCACAGTTGCATGCATAGATAGATGTGTGTGTTCAGCTTCAGTTGGCCTGAGGAGCCAAAAGTAGCTCCTGGTATGTGTTGGTGTCAAGCAAACCAGGCTCATCTAGGCTACAGGCAGGAGCTAAATCAGCTCCGAGCTCCCCTCAATTTCGAAGCCTGGTTTACCTGTAACAAGTTTCAAATATGTAATAGGGGGTGATTCCAGAAGATGAAATAAAAAAGGCATTAAGGCCTTGTGCTTCAGTTTCCTAAAGATTTTAAAATAATTTCATATAGATTAAGACCAAATTTAATTTGGAAAAGGCACTTAACTTTCGGGTTAAAGGTTGTTGTTATTACTAAATCATTGGCAAGATCATAGAGTGGTCAAGGTCCGGACAATCCAGTCAACTTCCTATCTTTGAACTTCCAAGAAGTTCTTGGTAGTTTGCAAAACTAAATGGCAGTATTGGCAATATAAAACACTTTCCTTCTTGTGTCCAAAATACAGCATCTCACTGTAAAACCACTCTTGCTGCCGTTTGCAGTCCTCCACATCCTCCACCAACCAGACTGACATGCAATCATCGCACTTGCGGAATGACTCACTCACACACTCAATCGCATGCATGCACATTCATTCCATATCCCTTGTGCACACTTAAACACACAGATTCACAGCAAACACTCAAACAAAGGGGCTCATCAGAGGTTGGGCTGTATCCTGGCGGTAAATGCGGTAGGATACCACCCAATGCTAATAGCATTACTGCAACTCGGTCTGGCGCTATTAGCGCCGGATCCCGAGTGGCGGGGGATTGGTGCCAAGTCCCCATTCCCATTGGGTCCGTTGGACCCAATGGGGCATATTGGGTGCTATTACCGCGGTAATTGCACTGTAAATGGGCGGAAAGTGGCAAGATTTTCCTCCAGCTCAAAGCTGGAGGTAAATCTTCCTGCCCAAATTCGGAATTGGGCGGAGCGGTAATGCGGCCGTAACGCTATTACCACTGCATTTTTACTGCTTTGCCCAACCCCTGATGAGGCCCAAATAGTTTTATTGTTGTTTATGTCCTACCTTTCCCTTCAGTGATGGTGTCCTTGCCTATCTTCCTCCAGTGTGTAGTGCAGGGTCCTTGACAACGATGTGAATTTACAATCCACAAGTTCCAGAATGCAAAGAAAGAAAGCCCGACTCGCCAAGTACCTTTTTTAAATGGAATATTTATTCAAACATACTGTAAATGCTTTCCCTTCCTGCTCAAGCTTACTTTAGAAATCAGACCATCTCGTCAGATAGACAAATCCATCAGTTAGACAACCCACCAGCTACCGACGCTCTTGTAAAACATCCAGACACCGGCACAATTTGGGCATACACCTCCTTCTCTCGCCATACACCTGCAGATCCCTCCATTACATACCTCACCCCATCAGACACCCACACCTCTCCCATCTGACTCACCAGTAGACACTCGCACACCACATCAGACACATCAAGACAACCATTCACTGAATCGGAGGCCCAGACAGCACCAGATATTCACCAGACACCCAGTTACTGCATCAGACATACTAATCAAAGCCCTGCAACTAATACTCGGGCAACGACCCCTAATTTAGTTTTTTAATTTCGTATGGTTT
Source organism: Ambystoma mexicanum (assembly GCF_040938575.1). Taxonomy (NCBI): domain Eukaryota; kingdom Metazoa; phylum Chordata; class Amphibia; order Caudata; family Ambystomatidae; genus Ambystoma; species Ambystoma mexicanum. The sequence goes on along the minus strand of NC_090924.1, from coordinate 443,497,632 downwards.
CGAGGAGGATGTATTGCCATTGCTACAGGCACATAAATCTACCGAACTTTGCCTCCAATATCTTCCTGACTATTGCAGCTCGCCATTTCGCTAGCGAGCTTTACCACTTCTGTTTCCAACTTGACTAATCTCTCTCTTGGGCAAAGGATTATGCCGGGTATTCTCCAATTGGGGGAAATCTCCCCACTTATGAAAATAACTCATATGCACCACTCTCAAATGAGTAATTTTCATCCTATTGCCCATGGTTATCTAAAATACCATGGCTGCCTCCAAACCCGTGTCCGGGTAGTCGGTATGGGGATTTACCGGGTCATTCCAACCTTGGAGGACCCGGTAAGTCCCCATTCTGAAAACCATTCCCCATTCCCATTTGAGCCCCCGTAGGGCTCAATGGGAACGGGGAAGGAGCTAATAACCGGCTCGTTATTAGCTCTCTGGTCCCTTAACGGGTCCCGCTAAGGGCGGCTGGTAAAACCAGCTGGCCCTAGTGGGACCCGCTATGGGACCTCGGAATGCGGCGGTAGGGGGTTAACGGCACCGGCATTCTTACCGGTGCCATTAACCCCCTACTGCCGTACTCGTAATGAGGCCCATTGTCTCCTCTACAGAATGTAACTGGAATGACATATTATAGCCCAGTCTGGTTCACAAGTTTTCACATTGGGAGAATTGAACTGGTGAAATTGGGTTCATATGTTTCTGATCAAGCTCCGGTTAACTGTGGCGTCCCACATGGCTCCCCCTGTCTCCTCTGTTGTTTAATATTCATCAGCACCCACTTAGAACCATTCTCTGAACATTTCAACTACACTTTCATTTGTACAATGATGATTCCCAGATTTATGTTGAAGACACTGGTCCTCCAGAGAATTTCTGTGTTAATTTCTAGGTACAATTTGGCATTGGATGACCGATAATGGTCTCCAGCTGAACCCTTCCACAACGGAGGTCATGCTGTTTGATCCTTCGTTTCTGCTTAAGGGCCCACGTTGTTCCACTCCCGCTCCCATTTTTATTTTTGTAAATGTTTTTACCTCCCCAATTTTAATGCTTGCAAAGTAAAGAACTTGCGGTTCATACAGGATGCTGACCTCTACCTTGCTGCTCAGGCTAATGAACTTTAAAGATTTCAGACTTCGGTTTTAAACAACGGCCCTTCTGCTCATGCTAAACGACTCACTCATATGGGTGCATGGATTCATTTCCATCAGGATTATGTCAGTGCCCTCTATGTTGATATTTCCAATAATCCTTTACATACATTGCAAATGATCCAAAATGCTGCAGTAGGTTAGTTTGCAATCTTTCTAAATTCTGTGACTATTTTTCTCAGGGAATGTCAACAGATGATTATTTTAAGGTCATTTGCCTTATTTAGAAGTAAATTAATGAGCTTATTTACGCAAAATGATCTCTTTATTGTCCCCCTAGGCCTTTACATTATGAGGAAAAGAAGTTACTGGTGGTCCAGTGGTCTATTGCTGTCATAATGGAGACAGGTGGTTTTCAGTAAAGGGTCTGAAATTGGGGAATCGGCTTCCACAGGACGTTCAAAACATTGTGACTGGCTGTTTCGAAAAAAAGTTTAAAACATACATATTTCAATAATGATGATGTAGCTTTTAGCTGACTGTGGTCAGCTGTGCCCTGATGCAGGTTTTATGCGAGCTTCCATACTCTGTGGGGATGTGTGTTACAAGTGGAGGGAATAAATGAATACAACCTACCTTAGACATTCTGGCCGAAGGCAACCCAGACTCTGCCAGCAGACACCCCAAACCGCCATCATTCTTCAATCCTCGCACCCTCTGTATACCCCCCCCAATCGGACATCCATGTCCTCAACCTACCACTGATTAAACAACCAACGCACCCCTCATCAGACACATGTACGCTCACAATCCCCTTCAGACCTGCCCAATCTGTCAGAAACCCAGACCCTTCCAGTCCTCATCAGACACCTAACCTCTTCCACTCTCCATAAGATGTCTGGCACTATTCCCATGCCCCAAATAGACACTCGGGTCCTCACCAACCAGACACCATCATCAATTCATTTTTTTCAGACACCACTACACCCCATTCAAACACCTGGGCTGTCGCAGTGCCCTTCTCCCATAGGAGATATTCAGGCTCTCCCAATTGCCATATCAGACACTGCAACCTACCCAGTCTCCTTATCGGACACCCTGGCCCAGCCAATCCCCATATCCAACACCCTAACCATACGAATTTCCCCCTGAATCCCAGGGCCTCCAATCTTCATATCAGACAAAAGACCCTCACAATCCCCAAATCGAACACCAAGTCCCTCTTTGAAACGCTGGTCCATCTGATATCCACCCTGCTCTCACCATCACTCACCCACACTACCCTCCATAGGAGACAATGTGGCCTTTCCACCACCCCACACGACGACAAACCCCATACTCTCCTCCATGTGCCAGATACATGGGTTATCACAATCCACGTTTTCCGACACACAGGCTCTCCCATTTCCATATCGGGCACCCACACCCATCCAATCCCCTTTTCAAACACCCAGACTCACCCAACCCATATGAGAAGACACCTAGGTCCTCTCAGTCCTCACATGGGACACCAAGGCTCTCCCAATCGCCCTCTAAAACCCTAGACCTCCCATCCCCTATATCTACCTGTGCCAAATTCCCCATTGACAGAAAGCAGCTCTCAACACCACACATCCTATTAGAAACTCGGACAATCTTACAGCACCTAGTCAATTTGACACCAAAACACCCCAACAGCACACACTCAACACACAGCAACACAATCTCTGCTTAATACAACCCCATGTGACTGACTTATAGTTTTTCACTGTGTATTCTATTTAGCCATAATTAACTTGTAAACTCAAGAGGTTTTTTTCCACTTGTGCTACTTTACATGCTGGCAATTGTCTTCATTACGGATGGGGAAAATCAAGGCCTACTTTTGGTCAGCATTTTCATAATTTATTTTATTTAATGTGTTTAGACCAACATTGAACTTTACACATCAAAATATAAGATCATTCATTTCGTTATACAATGTCAATGATTCAATAAAACAAATATATTAAAAACATTCTTACAAAATCATCTTTCATGCTGACAATCCCTTAAAACATTTGTTTTAAAAATCATGCTAAAATGTTATCCTTAAAAATAAAAAATAAGTTCAGCTTCTTCCTTCTCAATTTGCTTACATTTATATTCTATTAGCTTGTAATACTACCTCATATTTAAATCGAGGTAGTTACAGCAATCCCTCACCACCATAAAGATCGGCAAAAAATGTGATCTTGCTTCACTCGACGTCGTCTTGTTTCAACCATCTTCAATAATGGTCATTAACTAATACCTACTATTTCATGTAATTCCACACTTGTTCACAGGGCATTTGGATAGTTTGCCTAATTTGGGTTCCATGTCATTTCATTGACCGTAATTACTTTGTGGTAATTTACTAAAGTAATTAAATCGAAATGTTACTTCAAATGTTTTATTTTGCAGGGTCCACCCCATAACCTCCCTTCCCCTACCCAAAACTCTCTCCACCCCTTTTTTACGCCTTAACCCATGAAAACACATATTTGTCGAAGTAATGAATTTACTTCGTAGTAAATTACCACAAAGTAATTACTGTCAGGAAAGGAACAGGACACCCTATTTTGAGTTCAACCAATTGCGAGATGTTAAATGGAGCAATGCTTAACGAAATCTATTCTCCATTCATACAGCACTCCCAAACATAACTCTTGTTTATCCATTCTAGATCATGGACACATTTCCCAAGGCAAGGCTTGTATGCAATACCTAATTTATGGCAACAGGTTAGCACATGAATTTTTGTTTCAAGTTTATATACTAATTTACACAATCTACATACCCTCTTTTCTCTAGGCACCCCAATCTGGACCCTGTCACAGATGGGGTTGGCAACAAATTTAGTCTAACCAATAATATGAATCTTCATCATGGGTTATTGCTGTGGCTATTTAAAGGTGCATGTGTTCCTGGAATAGAATACCTTTGATTTGAACTTACTAAATGTGTATAATTTCTATTCCATTCCCACAGGCCCAATTTGTGCGTGAACAATGACTGTAACTTATAGAAGTCTAGTGCCAGTCTGGTATCCAGTCAATCTCCTCAAAAACCTTCAAATTCAATAATTCAAAGTCTCTCAGTGAATGGGCCTTTGTATGATAGATATTCCTCCACAATAGGTTCAAGAGTGGGCAGGTTGGCTTTTTCACTGTGTTAATGTACAATAATCCTTGCCTCAACTTGAGAATCCCGACCAACGACATTTCCCCAGCTCAGTTCTGATTGTCTCGACTGGAACACTTTGTGCCAGACCTAAAATGCAATGCCACAGTTTGGCTTCCAGTATATCCAGCCACTTTAGATTGTTTAAGTAGCCAGCTTCCAGGCCAGAGAGTACTACAGTCACCACAGATTGCATAAGTACCATAATTACTCAATTTTTGAATTTTATTGAAAACCAACAAATGCAGAGATTTATTTTGCATCGCAGTTGCCAAACAGTGCAAGTGATTGATCATTGTTTTGCCCTCCCCTGCCCGCTCCCTCAGCACATAACGAGCTTTGAGAAAAACAGCAAAAATTCAAACTGCGCCTAAACGTCTCTGCACTTGCTTGCGCTATGCGCAGTGCCTTAGGTATTTAAAGTTCCAGGCAAGACTGGTTCATGCAAAGCAATCCATTGTAGATCCTGGCTCCAGTGCAAAATACGCTCCAACTGCCAAAGTGTGCTGACCCTTGTCCGCACTTGCTGATTTTCATACTGCCTGTGTGTTAAGTAGGCAGCCGGAGACAAATGAGGTTTTATTTCAAAATTGTTTATTTTCACAACTAACACTTCACAGGTCATTGAATTCAGACAAACTGATGACGGTTCCTTTCACCTCACAGGCATTGGCGCTGCGACTTGCTTTACTTGCAATTCAGTGGTTATGCTTTTATAAGTCCCAAATAGTCTCTTATATTTCCCCGGCTCGTTTGGGCTTTCACGCCTCAACCTGCTCGCCTGCCGGGCAAACGAAATAAAATGAAATGGCAATTGTCCACAATTCACACCTCGTAATACTTTTCCTCCGGTTGCCGCTTTTCTTCTCTGGAATGCTGTCTTGAGCCTCGGACCAGGTACAGCGTCAATCTGTGGGTTTTCCGCTTCTTCCTAGTAAGCCCACTCATACTCTCTGCTGATCTCACTCCAATCGGGTGCATCGCCCATCGCCACGCGCCGTTCCTGCAAGAGAAGACCCCCTGTGAGTCTCTTGAGTTGCTTTTAACCCTTGCCCCGCAATCCACCTTGGGTGTTCCCAGCAACGGTTTTATCACACCTGACCCCGATTCCCCACCTCTCCCTGCTCCGCCCGCTGTGGGTTAACCCTGTACTTCGTGTCTGTTCTGGTGGGTCTGATATGATAGGGAAACCCGGTTTTCCCTTTCCTTAGTTTCCTTTCTTTTCCTATCGGTCGGCTCCCTACCTGATGCGGTATTCCGTGTGGCATTCGGGGATCTGTAGTCTTTTTCCTGTTTTCCTTTCCCTTAAAGGCCAGCATTGGCACCCGGCTGATCTCTTCCGCAACCCCCTCCTTTCTCCCGTAATCCAGGGCGACCGCTACTGCTTCCACATCACACTGTGGCTAACATATATGCTAGCATTGCCACTCAAAAACACATTGTTGATGATGCCCACAATATATAGCAGCACTGCCACTGTAAAGCACAGGTTTCCATATCTATATAGATTTACACATCCAGTATAAGACACTTCCCTAATTTCCTACAAATAAAAATGTATAGAAACTCATAAATCAATAAACTGCATGCTATACCTTAGTTCTCAATATTGCAATGCACCACAATGCAATACCGCTAACCTTATTCGTGGAATGGATCAATAAATAGTCATAGTATCACACCCAAAATTCAAACCCACAAGGTATTGGAATGATCAGAGTACCTCTATCTCTAAATGCACTGCGAAAAGAGTTAGCCCAAAATATTCATATTCTTTGACTACCGACTGCAGTGTATTTAGAGAGAGTGACTCTTGTTGGTTTGCATCGGATAAATCAAGTTTGGGGCCCATATGGCAATTTAAAACCTGCATGCCCAATTCATCTAGAATGTCACTGGCACACTGATGGCAGATACCTCCAAATCTGCACCCATCAACACATCAGGATTCTGTCTTCCCCTCTCCATCTGATCCAACTATAACACCCGCTTCAGCCTCTGAGTTGCATCAACCTAGCAGCAAGGCAGCAAGAGGACACTATCACTCGCAGAAGATGTATGATATGGCATGTATAACACTCCTATACATACGTGGTTCAAGGCACGATACACAAGTGTTTTTGTACTATGCAAAACTGTTACATTACATTGCGTGTTAAAACACTTCCTTTGTGGCCAGATAAACTGAAGGGAACCTTCCCCTGGGACTAATCCAGTGAATTTGTCCCTTCTCCCCAAATGGGAGCCACCCCTTTGGAACTAGGGAGGTGAGCCTGCTATGCAATGCCCTCCCTAAGGGACAGGGCAAGCAGGATCCCATTGCAGGTGATTTCTCCTCCCCCTTCCTTAGGGGAGGAGGGGACCCCCAGACAGTGATCTAAATATACCTCCCTCATACTCACATTGTTAATGGCATATCTAGGAACTCACAAGGCAATAATATGCAGGGCCCTTTAAGACCGGCTGGGGTGGTTTCTGACCTGCAACCAATCAATTCTCCCTTTCATCTATAGGGCTCAACATAACAGCTTGGTGACGTCTGGCGAGAGAGAGAAGAGGTGGAGACCTACACCAGACAGAGGATGAAGAGCTGCAGAGGAGGTGCCGCTCTGGTGGAAGGCAGATTCAGCCTTCAATCCTGAAGATCCGGTGGGAACTGCAATGCAGCAGACAAATCAGTGGAACGCTGGTTCCTGGAGTCGAGCCTCAAGCTGGAAGAGCTCGCCCAGCCGGAACAGGAACAGTGACTACTGGAGTTGCAAATGCCCAGCGTAGGCTAAAGCCGATGCTGGAGGCTGTGCATCCACCAGAGTCTACCCAAGGAGTCCCGAACCGCACTGCCTCGGCCGATGGAAGCTCAAGCGAAGAAGATATGTGAGCTGTACCAGAAACCGGGAGGCAGGCAGATCTGCGTACACCCTACGAAGGGGTTAATATTGAGAACTGTGTGAACTGGGGTGACAATCCCCATAGACAACGCTATGACTGACTTACCACTCCCCCCTGGCCTAAATCTGATTAAATGAGTTCCACCAACACTGCTCTACGCTCCTATTACATGCTTGGCATCATCCAACCTACTATTCTTGGCCAATTCTTTAAGATTTACTCTCAACAATTTATCTCACCTGACAAACCCACATTATAATGCATTCTGCTTCCTACTCCGAAGGGTTAAACCTCTCAATCACAGTACTCAAAAGCAACATCCTGCAAGCAGGCCTTCTAATTCATCTGTACCCTCAAAGCCTGCAGCTTGCCACGTAACTGTAGCAAACCAGACTGATGATGTTCCCTGCATGCCGTTTTCATTGAAGCCAGTTTCCCAGTGTTGGTGCTGCAAGGAAACAGAATTCCCGAGTTCCCCCTTTCCCTGCCGTGCCCAGATGCGGAGGACAAAACTGCAGCAGCCATTCTCTCACCACCCTCACCCCTGCCGTTTATTCTACGGGGATACGCCTCTTGGTCCGCCCCTTCCTGATCCACTTTCCCCCATCCCCACTCCCACACAGTACCTGGCCCTGCCTCCTTACCTCTGTTTTCATTGGCCGCCACTTCCTGGTCCCCTCCTACGCATGCGCATTTAGTGCAAATGCCATTTCCTGTCGGATAAGACCCTCATTATTTTCCAAATCTGCTGCATAGCCTGCACCTCCCAAAACCTTGTTTAATATACTTGTAATGTGGTTACTAATGATTCAGTTTTGCTAAGATTATTTTTTATGGCAGTAACATGATTACGCGCCATGAGTGCTGTTGCGTTGTGCAGGGTTCAAGTTATTTGTGGGAAGAAAGAAGTAAAGTGAGCAGTATTTTTCAGAGTTACCACGTGGCTGCTGCTGCTTCTCTGAGTGAGTGGAGGCAGAGTCTTATAGCCAAATTACCAAGTGCCTTCCCCGCTTTCCATCCTCGTACTTTTCTAGTGTTCTGGCAAGGCCTGTTTGACATCCACTTGTATAGATGACGGCAGAAAAAATCTGTCAACACAACTACACGACACATTTGTTAAAGTGGGCATGTGAGTTTCCTGCAACAAAAAAATCAGCTTCTAATGTATTCCTTCCTGCCACGGATTCCTCATCTATGATATTCATACATCATCTACGATATCCATATATCATATGATATCCATATCCCAGCACAGCTGTTCTCCAGAAACATTTCCACCACCAGGCGGCGCAGCGTGGCTACATGTTGGGTCCGTCCGAAGCCTCTATGTGCCCGAAATGGCGGCTGGACCAGTATGAGTAACGGTGCCGCACCCCATGATCTCGCTTCCTTTTTTGCATGCACTTTGTCTGATATTGGGAACATAATCGTCAATCTAATCCACAGATTTGCCATGCCGAATCCATTGAAGGCCGATGCGCACCATATTTGCTTCTATTGTCTGGGCGAACACCACGACGCCCGTGACTGCGTGTCATTAGATTGTCAGTTGCTGCACCAAACAGCTCTTGGGGAGCGGACAGTGATATTATTCATCCACAAGGTGACGGTTCCGTGGTCTCGGTCAAGGTCGCATGGTGCAGATAGTCGTTCCGAAGATCGCAAGTCTCTCCATGTGGAGAGGGAGAAGACGCATTGTAAGAGGTTGCGCTCTCAGACTAAGTCCTCTCACCAGCAATCTTCTTCCTCCTTGAAGAAAAAGAACCACTGTTCTAAGGGTTCTCCGGATCGGTCCACGATGGAGGATTGGGAAAGTTTTCGCCTGAAGAGAGGGGGGGTAAATAACGAACACAGTATTAGCGAATGTAAAACAACAAATATAATTAACACTCAAATAACAAATTACATTTTTCAGTTAACAATCTTCTATTACTAATGGTTATAAATAAATATTAAATTCGTCTATTTGAAATTTTATTTTTGTCCATTAGGTGTCACTAGCGCTAATACAGTTTTTAATGTAATTCAACCGGAAACTCTTAAACGCTATTTTTTTTTTTATCGGTCACGCTTGTCCAGCTTTCCTTTTTTCCAGATTCTTTTATTATTATTTTTATTTTTAAGATTGGCTTGGTTTTACTGGGCCTTTTCTTCTTTTTCATTCCTCAGAACTTTTTTATAATTCGCTTTATGGATGGCTGATGCTCTTCATTTTACTTTCCATTTTTGGAACTCTCTTGGACTTTAATAGATTTTTCCATGAATTTATGTGCTTTTTTCCAGTAGACTTTTGTTTTTCAGACTCATTTGGATGAACCTTTCCTGGATTTATGGAACTCTCTTGGACTATTGCTGACTCCGCAGGGCGTACCTCTGATTTATACCCCTCCCCGGAAGGTCTTTAAGGCCGGCAACCTTCTTCATCTTGTCACTCTCGCTCTGCTTTCAAACACTCCTCTGACATCTGCCACCTCCTTGAAGAATTGGACCTTGATGTCCTCGGTCTTACGGAGACATGGTTCACGGCCAGCTCTGTCACAAGCTTTGACACTCTCCTCCCTGATGGTTACAAGATCCTCTCTGCACCCAGATCCACCCGGCCCAGACGGGGTGTAGCCCTGATCTTTTCAGATTGTATTCCTGCCACTATCATTCCCACTCAGATTTACTCCTCTTTTGAATGCCTTGTCTGCAGGCTCTTAATCTCTCCTAGCCACTGTTGCTACTCTCTACCGGCCCCCTTTTCTTTCTGAGTGGGCTGACCTCTACCACTCAACTCCTCCTCCTTGGTGACCTTAACATCCATCTCGATTCCCCCTGCCCCTCATCTCTGCTCATTCGCGACCTTTGCGATTCCCTCTCTCTCTAGCCTCCCCTCTGGCCCGACGCACTCTGCAGGATACACACTTGATGTCCTGATCTCCTCTGGCCTCCCCCTCTCTAGCCCTCTGACCACTCCTCTCTCCTGGAGTGACCAGTGCCTTCCCTCCTCTCATCTCTCACTCTCTTCCCCCCAAGCCAAGAGCACCCCAACACTGCCACCTACCTTCTTGGATATCCGACCCATGAAGCTTGTGTCAGTTGAGGCTTTCGCTGCTACCTTCTATACCCCCTCTCCTCCTCTGGCTGACTCGCACCCGGACACAACCTTGTCCCTTCTCTACTCTTCCATTTCTGATACTCTTGATGCTCTTGCCCCTGTCATGAGGATCCGCTTGAAGTCCAAAGCGAAGTGTAATTACTGGTATGACTCAGACCCAGCTACACTTAAACGTAAGTGTAGGGCAGCTGAGAGGAAATGGAGGGCTTCTTGTTCATCCTCTGACAAACTGGCCTGTTGCCTGCTCCAAAGGCAATACCGACTCTCTGTCCGCACCAAGAAGAGAGTCCACATTCAAGCCTGTGTCTCTGCGGCATCTAAAAACTCAGCTGAACTCTTCAAAATCTGCAAGGAGCTTGCCAACCCTGCTACAGTCTCTACCCCTCCTCTTACCTCCCAGGCTCTCTGCAATGACCTTGCCTCTCACTTTATCTCAAAAACCCAGGACATCTTGTCCACCCTCTGTTCCCCTTCCCCTCAGTCTGCGCTTGCTAACCCCCTTTACCCACCATCCTTCCCTCCTTCTCTTTCTTTCCTCTTCCCTGATGAGGTCGCTAGACAAGTCCGATCAATGAAAACCTTGTCAAAACAGGTTCATCCCTGTTCCTCTAAAATCATCAAGGACCACATTGACACCCTCGCTCCGGCCCTTGCCGATTTTTGCAACCATTCCTTTGCTTCAGGATCCTTCCCCTCCCCTCTGAAACACTCCCTTGTGCATCCTCTTCTCAAGAAACCCACAGTTGATTCTCCCTGTTCGGCTAACTATCGCCCAATCTCCATTACTCCCTTTCTGGCCAAACTCCTGGGAAAGCTGGCCATCTCTCAGCTTAACTTTCATTCTGATTCGGTTGGCTGTCTCCATGACCACCAGTCTGGTTTCTGAGCAGCCAGAAGCACGGAAACTGCTCTCCTGAACATCTCTGACAATCTGGTCTCCAACCTTTCCAACCTTGACTCTAACATTCCCTCTGTCCTCATCCTACCCGATCTCTCTTCTGCCTTCGACACAGTCAATCATACCATACTGCTCAACCGTCTCCGTGAGAACCTGGGTATCACTGATCAGTCTCTGGCCTGGCTGACCTCTTTCTTCTTTGATCGACCCTCCCAGGTTCAACTGGGGTCCTTCCTATCCTCTATCTTCCTCTCTACCTGCGGTGTTCCACAGGGGTCTAACCTCTCTCCCTGGCTTTTCAACCAATACCTGGCAACTCTGGCCCACTGCATTGCCACTCTTCGCTGATTGCCTAACTGCCATTCAAGATTGGTGTACAGCCAATAATTTTGTCTAAATGCCAGTAAGACCGAGATCCTCCTCGTCGGCAACCCTTCTCCATCCTTTCCCCTCTCTCTGGCCGGCCTCGCCTGGCCCTCCTCCTATCCCCATTTGTGAGGCAAGAACCTTGTGGTCATCTTTAACTCCACACTTTCCTTCTCCGCCCACATCTCTGAGTTCTCTAAAAAGTCAAACTTCTATTGTACCTCCTCATAGGCACTCTTCCTTTCCTCTCCTTTCCCCCAGAAGCTCACTGTCTCCCAAGCTCTCGTTTTCTCTAGGTTGGACTATTGTAACAGCCTCTTTCTAAATCTACCTGCCTCTACTCTTCGCCCGCTGCAACTAATCCAGAACAGGACTGCAAGACTTGTCCTTGGCTTCAAGCTCTGGGATCGTATCTCTCCAGCTCTGAAAGCTTTCCATTGGCTCCCAGTGGATGCAAGGAATACATTTAAAACCCTCTGCATTGTTCGCAAGGCTTTCTGGGGCCTGGGTACAAAATCCCTTCAGCTATCCCTCTGCAAATACCTCCCCTCTCGAGCTCTTCGCTCCTCTACCTCTAACTCCCTCAGGGTCAGTCGTTTCTGAATGAAACGAGCCAGGGGTAGATCTGTCTTTGGCTGGGGCCTCCCTCTGGAACAGCCTCCCTGCCACTCTAAAACTTGAGGAGAACCATCTCCGGTTCCAGAAGCATCTCAAGACCTTCCTCTTTGCATCTGCCTTTGCTCCCCCTCTCCCTTGCTGATCTGCTCTCTTGGCACTGCATCTGGCCACTCTCCGTCCCCTTGGCCCAGTTACCTGCTCACCCTGCCACCCTTCTGCACTGCTTCCCGGCCACCCCTTGCACTGGGGACTGTGTCTGTACCCATACAGTCTCCCATATCCCCCATTTTCTTCTTTTTATGCACTTATCAGACTTACCCAGTTCTGCTGCCGTAAACGCAGCACTTGCTGGCTCCACTACCCCTGTTTATTGCTCCATTATATATTTTATTTGTATTGATCATTATTTATCTGTTTATCCTCTGCTCTGCACTTTCCACTCTCTCCCTTCGATGCACTTTTCCCCTTTCCCTTTCCCATGCACTTGCACAATCTCAATGTCACTGGGCCTAGTAAGATTGCTGTTTTGTTCTCCTCTGTTCCCCTCCCTTGCCTTGTTGCGCTCTGAAACACTTGTGTACGAGCGCGATACAAATAAAATATCATATATCATGACATTGATTTTATGCTTTGACGACGATAAATCTGGAATTTTCACATGGCAAGTTCTTTTTTTTTATTTTATTTTTTTATTTTTTATATTCGTTTTTATTGGCATTTTCAAACAAATGATAACTGAGAACCACTCCTCCCACCCAATTCACCCTCCCCCTTCTTCCCAGGTCCTTTGCATTCCCTTGCACCTTTTCCAAAGAATCTTGTCAAATCTTCCTTATCCTTCCTCTCCACAGAGGGTCCTACAGAGTCTCCTCTTAGCCTACTGAATGTGATGGTCCTCAGACCAGGCCCAAAAGCTTCATCCTCCTTGGACACCATGCTTTCCTTGAGTCTTTAATTAGGAATTGTAACACCATGTCCCAGTCCATAAGGAATTTATGATGCTTTCCCCTGATTGCGTATGTTACTTTTTCTATGGCTACCAGGTTCCATATCTTGCCCACCCATTCATGTTCTGAGGGCGCCTCTTTTGATTTCCATTTACCGGCTACTAGTAGGGCCCCTGCCATTACCAGGATCATGTACATTTTCCTCTGCGCCCTCGTTGATAACTTGTCCAGCTCTCTGTCCAGGCCCATTCTGAACAGCCCCTTATTTGGGGACTTTGCCGTCCCCAGCATACCGTTAATAGCTTCTTGGATCATTTCCCAGTATTGCTCTATTACTGGATATTGCCACCATATGTGCCCCCAGGTTCCTTCCTCATCGCAACTCCTCTAACACAATATGGAAGATGTTGGGTATATTTTCGACAGTCTAGTGGGGGAAGGGGGTGAGGTGCCATTGGTGCATCATTTTGATCCAGATCTCTTGGATTTGTAGCGATTGTGCCAGCCTAGGAATGCCTGCCCATAGATTATTCCACTGGTCCCGATCTCTCTCTCTCTCTCCCGGCTTCCTTCTCCCAATTAATCATAAACCTTCTTACCCTGGATTCCTCCCACTCTTTAATCAGTCTATAGATGTCCCCCATCAGATGTTTGTCCCCAGAGTTGGAAGTCGCACATTTCTCAAGAGGTTAACCTTCCCGTCGCTGCCGGTCTTATCTTTGGGTTTAGGGCCCAGTGTCTGTTTGGCGTAGCGGAATCTCTCCACTTCCTCAAGCCCGAAGTCACTTTTACATGGGGAGAAGGTTTTTATCTCTTTCAAACAAGTCCCTTATCTTCGTACATCCCCCCCCTCCTGCCACTTTGCAAAGTCCCTCCTGTACCACCCTGGCGAAAACCGTGAGTTCCTGAAAATCTGGGTGAGCGGGGAGGGGAACGTGGTTATCTTCGTTTGCTTTACCAGATCGTCCCACGTTTGCCCCACCATGGGTTCGATGTGACTGCAGTACATGTTTCACGGTCTGTCCTCCCGGGGTAGCCACAGAACCCTTTCTAGAGCCTCCCCCATCACTGCTCTATCCATGTCCCTCCACTTTTTCCGCCTCTGTCCTCGTTTGGCCAATCTCTCAATCTTCTAATTTGGGCCGCTCGGTAGTATGCAACAGGGTCCGACTCTTCCATTCCCCCTTTACGCCTAGGCTGCAGCATCACCCTGTATGAGATTCTGGGTTTCTTTTATGCCCATATATAGGCCTGTGTGTGTTTGCGTATAGCTCAGAAGAATACCATCGGAACCCTTGCTGGGGTATATAGCAATTTCGGCATTACCGCCATTTTTATAGCGTTTATCCTGCCCAGCCAGGATACGTAGAGGGGGCCCCATCTGAGTAGCATAAGTTGGATGGTTACCAGTAGAGGTGGGTAGTTAGCTTCAAATAGCTGACCTATAACTTAAGTAATGTATATTCCTAAATATTTTAGCTTGCTAGAGGCCCACTTGTAGGGTGTTCCGTTTTTCTGTTGACCTATGCAAACACAGCACCTCCGACTTGACCTTGTTTATTTTCAGCCCGGCTACCTTCCCGAAGCGGTCGAGGACACTGTTCACTGCCTTTTAGGGACTCTTCTGGGTTGGTTATTGTCAGCAGCATATCGTCCGCCAATGCCGTGAGTTTATGCATTTCCACCCCTCCCCCCCCAAATGCAACCCTATGTATTTCATGGGTGTCCCTAATCTTACACGGGAGAGGTTCTAGATGTTTCGCATATAATAGCGGGGACAGCCCTGCTTTGTACCCCTAGATGCTGCCACCGGCTCAGAGTTCTCCATTTATGAGTAGACGCAGAGATGGGTTTTGATAGTTTGCTGCGTTCTTTACTATAAAGGTCTCCCAGAATCCAATGTTACACATAGTGAGAAAGAAAAAAAAAACATTCCACCCTATGAAATGCTTTCTCGGCGTCTAATGCCAGTACTATAGCCTCAGTACGTGATTTGTTGACCTTCTGTATAATATGGGCGATTCTTCTTGTGTAATCGTGAGTTTGTCTCCTACGTATAATGCCCGACTGATCGGGGCCTATCAGGCTGGGGAGAAGAGGGTCTAATCGGAATGTCAGTATCTTAGTGTATATTTTGGCGTCCAAATTAATAAGCGTGATTGGTCTAAATGAGCCGCATATTGTATGATCTTTCCCTGGTTTTCACTGTAGCGTCCTCCATTGAGGAAGTTATCCCCCCCCCCCATTCCAAATCTGTTAAATAAGGTAGTCAGCCGTGGGGCGAGGATCTTCTTGTAGGTTTTATAAAATTCTGCTGTGGAGCCGTCTGGTCCCAGAGCTGTATTGGGGGGAGGGGCACTGTGATTGCTCTAAGCACCACCTCTCTTGTTGTCCCTTTCTCTAATTCTTCTCTTTCCTGTGGTGTTATCTTAGGTAGGTTACACTTCTCTAAATAGTCCCACTGGCTCCCCTCATGTGGTACCTCTGATGTATAGACATTCCTATCATAGTCCATACATTCTCTCTTGACGGACTTAATGTCGCTATGTTCCTCCCCCTCTGCTGTCTTTATTTGTTTTAATGGTTCTCTCTTTTTCTTCCTTTCGGAGCATTCTGGCCAGTAATCTGTCCGCTTTATTTGCTTTAATATAGTATTTCTGTTTGAGGTGCATCAGGGACTTCTCTGTCCTGCTTGTTTGCATAGTTTCCAGTTGACCTCTAAACACTCTGAATTCCTTCCTTACTTCCCCTGAGGGTTTGGCTGCCATTTGTAGGTTGAAAACCTTCAGTCTGTCCTCCAGGTATATTTCTGTCTGCCTAATCTCCCTCCCTCTCTCGTCTTGCTTTAATCACTATTATCATCCCCCTGATAGTAGCCTGAACGCATCCCAGATCACACGGGGGTCTATTTCCTGGATCTCATTTATCTGAAAGTAATGATCTATCCCCTCCCTTAGTTCCTTCTTCAGGATTTCATGCCTAAAGATATATGCTGCATACCTCCACCTCTGCAGCCCCTCTGGTTGTTTGGATATTGTGAGTGAAAGTGTGATGGGACGTGGTCTGATAGGGTGATGGCTCCCACTTCTACCGCCTTTATTCTCCCCATCAGTAGGCGTGAGACCCATAGGTAGTCTATCCTTGACGCTGATCTGTGGACATGGGAATAGAACGTGTACCCCCTAGCGTCCCCTTTCATTTCCCTCCAGGTGTCAACTAGCGAGAAGCCCTCCATTTTCCCCTGAGGTCCTTCGAGGGCTTGGTTTGGGTGTGGTAGGTTCTCGCGCTCCTGTCACTCTGTGTCTGACCCCATATTGAAATCTCCCACTAATATTATGTTCCTTTTGGCAAACCTTTCCAGTGATCCTCTCCCATCTTAGACGCATAGAGTGAGGCTAGGGTTATTGTCTCCACCCATCCTGAAGAGTTAATGCTATGAACCTCCCCTCCTTGTCCCTACACTAACCCCCCCCCGTTACGATACGTTCCAGATTGTTTTTCAACGCTTGTTCCCCCTTTCTTCCCTGGGCTATTTGACTATTGTATTCGGTCATAACCTTGCAGTCGAATTCTAAATTTTTATTTTTCTTGTATGTGAATTTCCAGAAGGGCTATATCTGGGATTTCCCTAGCTAGATAGTGGTCCAATCTTTTCCTCTTGACTGGCGAGTTGAGTCCTCCTTGTATTCAGAGAGATGACTTTTATCGCCCTTTCCATATCCATTGCTTAATAGTTTCCTGCTCCCTCCCCTCCCCTTGTTTGGCCTCATTATGTCTTCCGGACCTGGTTCCCTCCGTCCCCCTCTGCCTCTGGGCCCCCTCCCCTTCCCTGAGGTGGCTCGACCAGCCTCTAGACCCCCCACACTCCCCAAATCTCCTTCTCGGGTGTTGAGCCCATTCCCCGCCACCCCACAGAGCTCCTTGTGGCGGGTCTTCCCTGACCCAAATGGTTCTACCAAAATGTCCCCCTTCTCCTCCCCACCCTCCGCATATTTATTTTTATTTTTCATTGTTGTATTTCCTCGGTTTATTTTGCTTCTCTTTTTTTTCACTTTGCCAGTATTTTTTTCATATTTTCAGTATTTCAAATGAAATTAAATGCAAGATGGTAAATATGATAATACCTTATTTTGCCAACATTTTTCTGGCTTTCATTAAGTCTAATGGCTGTTTCACTGTATTTTTTTTTCTTTGCACTCCAGTTTTTTCTCTCGATAAGGCTTGTGCTTTTTCTAATTCCACAAAGGATTGTTCTTTTTTTTTTAAATGTTTGATGAAACTCCAAAGTGTGGATTCAATGTGCTAAAAGAATGTCTCAGACCATTGTGCCAGCCTTCCAAAGAATTGTTGGTTGTTTCCTCAATACTCGCCAAGTAACGGTTCCATATGGTTTTTTTGGTATCGTGGCCGCCTCCTTGTCCCCCCCTTCTGGTTAGTAGTCTTATCCAATTTGTATCAAAGTAGTCCAACAATGGTTCGAGTAATTCTTTGTTTTGCTTGAAATAAGTAGCCTGTGTTATATTCTTCCATGTGTTGTTGTGGCACAAATGCTGATGAAAAAAGTAGCTTTATGTTAAATTCAAACTGTGTCCTGTAAATAGCGAATTTGTAGTCCATTTATCTGTATCTTTTTCCAGATCGCTTGAGTAAAGTGAAAAAAATAACCTTGTATTTTTGTGTTTTTTAAAGTTTTTATTTACAATTTTTATTTGCTGTATTTCATAATCCATGACTATTTGTTCTGGCTGGATGGGATAATTGCATGTTTGAGAAATTTATAAAATTCACTCTCATAACTTTTTGACGACGTTAAACTGTAGATTAATGGGAAAAGAATGTTGACGTTTCCGTGTACTTAATAAAATTGAACGGTCGCGGTCACACTTTGAAATTCTCAACACCCTGCCATTTTTTTTTCGAATTTTTCAAATTATTTAATCAATTTTCCGTTCTGAAAATGAGTCTCCCCACTTTTTTTCGTTAGTAAAGTACACATGGTTCCTTCTGAGTTACTTGTAGCTCATCTGGTATTTGTACATCTTCGTAGGAAAGTGGTTGCAGCATTACATTTTCATTTTTTTTGTTTTCTACTGCATTTGCGTCTTTGTAGTAATTTGGCATTTGTGAGGAATGGCATATTTTGACAAATCTTTTTAATAATAGAGCCACTTACTTGCTCACTTTCTCTGTTTGCTATTTCTTTCATTTACGCAATTTTTATTTAATTTCCACTTTGCTTCCATCCGGTCGGTTTATGGTTGTGCTCTCCTTCCACTACCAATCTCCTTTTATTATTGCTCTACCTCAGCAATTGTGACTATAATAGCTTGAACACTTCTAGTATGTACGCCCCGCCTTTTCTCTTTTCTTATTCAGTGCGTAACCATTTCATATTAACTGTTTCCTCCACTTTTGTGAGGCAACACATTCCAATCCTTTTTCTGCCATAGAGTAACCCGTCAAAAAACAGAAATGCCATTCAAAATTTTATCGAGGTTATAATTTCCTTTTTCTTCCTTTCATTTCTTTTCCGTCCTCACTTATTTGACTTTCTTACCTTCTCTGTAATATTATTCTATTCTTCAATTGTTAACTGTTCTCTGCTATCAGTTTCAGAATTCTCTTTCTGTCGCAGTTACCTCAAACTTGACAATCATTTCAATCTCTTCAGTACTCGTATTGTCATTTAACTTCCACATTTCGGTTCTTTTCTCTATTCGTGCAAACCTATTAGTTCAACACGGGATTCGTTATTCCCAATTCGATATTTTTCTCATTTATATTGACCTTCATATAATTCGATAATTATGTGTTCGTTATTTCGTTTTGGTTATTTCCTACTTTTGTTAGGACATGTAAACATATTGGTGTTTGCACTAGCACTTCAGTCATGTTTACGAAACCATACCTTTATGGTGGTTCTCTTTAAGTAAGCTGAATCACCTATGCATTAGTGTGCTACAGTTTGTGCTTTCATTTCACATTAATTGTCATAATTAATGATGTATTAATAACTGTTCTATGATTTCGCTTATGTGTAAGATTTTGATCCATTTGCTTAGGAGGGATTATTTTCCCATAGAAACAAATAGATGCTTTCAGTGTAGTTAAATAATGTGAACTATGGAGACATTGTGTTATGTATATAGTGCTCTCCTGGTCTTCATAGGATATTACGACCCCTGTTGTAGTGTTTGACATCTTTACCCAGGCACTGGTCGATCCGGCATCTGTGGCGCAGGCAGGGGTGCTGCTGGCTTCGGCTACTTCGACGATAGGTCCCACCGCGTCTTCTGTGAATCCCACGGTTCCCTCAGGCAACCACTCCGCATGCCTACTGGCTCGGGCCTGGTTCAAGCAGAGAGCGAGATTGCTTGGTGCTGGCATACTCCGACCGCAGCTCCGGCTTCAGTGTCCTCTTCGACATAGTCAGCACTAAACTGTGCCGTGGACTCAACGGGAATATGTCCCACTTCCCAGAGACCATTTTATTTAGAAAATGTATGACTATTACGACGAGGAAGGCAACCATGTCCCATTTGGTTTTGAACCCATAGGTTCTAGGGAAGAGAGGGACTTCCTCGAGGGGTTCAAAGGGCGTGGTGACATGCTGACCTGCAAGGAGCCAGCATTCTGGACACTTCCCAGAGTTGGACATTCTGCCGGCACCAACACCAGGTGAACCTCGAGTTTCTTTTTAGTGCCCAATGGCAAAGGTGACTGATTCACTAGGTCTCTGCACCTTCCAGGATGATGCCCCAAAGAAGGAGATGCTGCTGTCCTTCAAGTTGGTGGTGGGGCCGCAGTATTGGAAGTGTGGGAGTAGCATGCCTCCGTTGTGCCAGTACACAGAGATCTGGTGAGAAAGCACCGTCCGGCATCTTCTGACCCAGCTTTTCTCTCTGCACACGCATCACCTGAAATCCTGGTGGTACAGGCTGCAACAGCAAGCCTGAAGACCTCTACTTTTCCTTCCCTCCCACCGGACAGGGAAAGCAAAAGCTGGACAAATGGGTGAAGAAGGTGTTTGCGTCAGTCAGTCTAGCATTAAGAGACATGAATGCCTCTTCTGCTCTGGCAAAGTTCTCCTTTGGCCTCTGGTCTGCTGTAGCCATTGTGGCAGAGCATGTCCCAGAGGGTGAGATGAGGAATGGGTTTCAGTCCCTGGTCTCAGACAGCAAGGAGGAGGCACAGCAGATACTGCACTCTGGCCTAGACACAGCAGACTGGCCACTAGCACTGTGTTCAGGTGCCACTCATGGCAAAG
This sequence comes from Ambystoma mexicanum, assembly GCF_040938575.1. NCBI lineage: Eukaryota > Metazoa > Chordata > Amphibia > Caudata > Ambystomatidae > Ambystoma > Ambystoma mexicanum. The sequence continues at coordinate 443,477,270 of NC_090924.1, read as the reverse complement.
GACGCCCGAGTTTGCCGCCAACGTCCAGTCGAGGCTGCTTGATTTGCCCTTTGACAGACACAATTTATTTGGAGCTAAGGCTGGCGACTCAATCCAGAAAGACAAGTCGTCTAAGGCGACTGCCGATTCCTTGGGTCTCGTGGTCCATCAGCCCACCTTGCGATCCTCGTCTCGGGGCTGGGGTTTTTGCCCCTTTTGTCCAGAGGGACCATGGACAGCCTGCCGTGGGAAGGGGCCAAGGCAGATGCTTCCCGAGAGGCAGAGGGAGCGGTTCACAGCGAGGAGGTATTGCGGCACCGCTCTCCCCTCGGTGCCCCAGGGCACCAAACCTCAGTGACAGACTCCAGCACCCATCACCGGTGGGGGGGGGGCTATCCTTGTTCAACAGGGAGTGGTCAGAGACCATATCAATGCTTTGGCCCTTAAGGTAATCGGGGGTATTTCCTTCCTTATATCCAACGGCCACCAGACCACGGTCCACCCCTTTCTCTCCGAACCCCATCCTTCTGGAGGAGGTCTGCTATCAAACTAATTCCACATTCAGAACGAGGGAAGGGGCGGTGGTACTCCACCTATTTTCTGGTGCCAAAGAAGGACAGAGGCTTGCACCCCATTCTGGATCTACAGCTACTCAACTTGTTCCTTTGCACAGACAAGTTCAAGATGGTTTATCTAGCCCGGATTCTGCAAGCCCTAAATCTCCAGGACTGGTTGGTCTCCCTGGATCTTCAGGGCGCCTACTTCAGATTCATTTGAAGCATTGCAACTACCTGAGATTCGTGGTGGGCCAACAGCATTACCCATGCAGGGTCCTGCCGTTCATTCTTTTTGTCGGCACCCAGAGATTTCACCAAACTGCTGACAGTTATGCGGCTCGAATCTTGAGAGAGGGCATCCATGTCTTTCCCTACCTGGACAACGGGCTTGTCCGAGCTCATTCACATGAGCTAGTGTCGGAACATCTTCTGTGTACATGTACTCTGTTGACAGTTTGGGCTTTTCCCTCAACTTCAAAAAAATCTCAGATTCTGCCGTCCCAGTCTCTCCGATTTATCGGGTAGAATTGAACACTCACCTGTGCAGGGATTTCCCGCCTGAGGATCGAGTGGCGAACATTTTGTGGATGGTCCATGTCCTTCAAGCACAGCACAAGTATGAGCCTGGGCTTTCCTGTGCCTTCTGGGCCTCGTGGCCATCTGCATCCTAATCGCTTTAGTGGCTTCTTTATTGCCAGTGGTCAGTTTCCAGGGCCAGGGCCGCATGTCATTGTGGGCTGGGCGAGACAACTTCTCCAGCATGGGGTCTGGCATGGATTCACATGCTCATGAATATTCCCCGTCGTCAGGCTGGGAATCCTCGGTAAAGAAAAAACCAGTATCAGTTTCGTTTCTGATCTGTCTTTCGTAGTAGTAACCAATCACTGATCTCTGCTTCATACTGACCACAGCCAATGACTGCCCTCTACCTAAGCCGCGCCTCTGGCAGCCATCTTGAGATTTTTACCCCACGTTCAAGTGTTGGGATCCTCGTGCTATTGCTCTCGAGCATTAGTGCTATTTTTCACGTTTTTTCTCAGAAAAATTTCTCTTTTTTTCGGTCAAAAGAGCCTCAAGCTTCACCGTTTCTTCATCCGATCAACGGGGACCCGTGTCGGATTCGTCTACGCCCCTCAAGGGTGAAGATTTCGTCGAGCCGCGCTTTTGGAGAACTCCAGAAGTTTCTCAGGCCCATCTCGAACATGGCCCAGAGAGCTGTTTAGGGTCTGCCCTGGATGCCAGCTTCAGAATGTCTTTAAGGAGGACGAACACTCCCTTTGCCTTTACTGCCTACATGAGGACAAGACGCACGTGGAGGACTGTGCGTTTTGCGGCAATATGTCGGAGCGGACCATGAAGGACCGCCATCAACGTATCGCCAACTGGCTGGAAGGAAAGAGCCCGTCAGGCGAGAAGAAGAAGAAGTCCGAGTGGTCTTCTAAGACCTTTGAGGGCGCCCCGGCGACGGGGGTCCAACAGAAGGCCAAGCACCGCGAGTCCGCTGGCACCGGGAGTGCCGAACGGTCGGGCTCTACGGGCGCCAGGCAGGGCGCATCCTCTCCAGCGCCATCAACCACGAGCCAACGCTCTGGCTCGGGTAAGAGGAAGGCCGAGCACCCGGCGAAACTCCTGGAGAGACCCCGGTCGTGCCCTAAGGCCCCATCGGAGGGGGAGCGAGGTGGTGACCCTCCCCCCAAGGAGAAGGCGGTGAGCGCACCTAAGGTGGTGAAAGCCTTGATCCATCCGGCCAAGGCCTCTATCGAGACAGTCGCGGCGGCCCTGGCTCAGCCTGTGGAGGCTACACCAGTGGTGGCGACCCCGGGGCCCAGAATCTCCCTGCCACCGCGGAGGGAGTCCTCTTTCATGCCCATCGACAGGACCCCCGTGAAACCTCCGATAGAGAAGAAAAAGGGGGGGCAGGAGGTCGTCGTGGACTCGGCCTCAACCTCTGAGGAGGAGCTGATCGAAGTCTTAGGCCACGGCTCTGGCGTGGAAGAAGGCCATCCTGTCGGGAGGGACCCCGACGTGGAAGACGACGAGGGCGTCGAGGATGCCGACGGGGCTCATGATCGCCCGTCGGATCTCCCTCAACCAGTGCCGCAAGACAACTCGGCGGCCATTTTGTTGGCTATACAGTCCTTATACTCGGAGATAAGGACGAGACTGCCGTTACCACCAACAGAGGAACCGCTCCCGACGGGGGACCCGGAGCCAGGCCCTTCTGGGAGCCCTCCCCCTAAGAGAAGAAGGATTCATCCTCCACCTCCTTTTCAGCCATCGCGCCCTGTTCAGCCCTCCTCCCCGTCCACGACACGTGGGGATGATACGGGGACTGACACGGCCGCGACGGGTACAGACGACGAGGTTTACGATGAGGATCTCCCGTCGTCACCTCCCACCCGGGCTTCCCCGCCCGAAGAGATTGGATCGTTTCACTCCATGATCGCCAGGGCATGCAAGCTTTTCCAGCTCTGCCCGGAAGAGAAGAAGGAAGGTTTCCTTTATCAACGGCGCGAGACCAAGAGGAAGACGGTCCTCGCTGTACCACTACTAGACGATATTTGGGATGAGGGCCTCGCCCTCCTCAAGAACCCATCCACGACGCCGGCTAGAAGGGATCGGTACGAGAAGAAGTACCGGGTCCCGGACGCGGCCCCCTTGTGCCTTCGGGCACAGCCGACCCCGGACTCGGTAGTCTCCGCGGCGGCCAGGAAGAAAGCGGGGGGGGGGGCGCGGCCTCTACGTCAACCTCCCCGCCGGACGGCGAGGGAAAGAAATTAGACACGATGGGACGCAGAGTCATCTCGTCGGCAGCGACGACGATTAAGGCGGCCAACGCCTTGGCTATCGTAGCCCGCTACGACAGGGAGTTGTGGTACAAACTGGCCCCCCTGCTGGACTTCCTACCAGACGACAAGAGGGCGGAAGCCCTAGAGATCTTGCAGGAAGGAGAGGTGGCGTCGGACCACGCCATTACGATTGCGACGGACATCGCTGACACTGGATTTCGCCAGTTGGGCAACAGCGTGTGCCTTAGGCGGCGTGGATGGCTCAAGGCTACTGGTCAGGACGTGCAAACTAGAGTCTTGGACATGCCATTCGACGGAAACAACCTGTTTGGGAAAACAGTGGACGATTCCCTTCAAGCCATCAAGGCGGACACGGAGACGGCCCGGGCTCTTGGGGTTCTCCAGCAACGGCGGCCGCCCTTTCGGAGCGGCAGAGGCAAACAGGGTGCCTCCAAAGGTTCCAGCGGCGGATTTTCCACCTACCGTCAAGCGGCCCGTTCATTGTCACAGGAAGCTTACAGGGGACGAGGCAAGTCAGGCGGACCCCGCCGTCGTCGCCAAGGAGGACAAGGCAGCAAAGCCTCGTCGAAGCAGGACTGAACCGGCCGTGGGGTCGGGCCCCCACCGAAGCACCCCGGTGGGAGGCCGGCTGGCGAGCTTCGTCAGCGTGTGGGAGTCCATCTCCACCGACCATTGGGTGCTGGACGCCCTAGCTCAGGGTCACGCGCTCGAGTTTCTAAAGAGGTGCCCGCGCGTCCCCCCTGTGGCCAGGAAAGAACATCACGTCCCTCAACTTCTTGAGCATCACCTTTACCTCCAAGAGAAGGGCGCCATCGAGCTTGTCCCAAAGAGGCTTCGGGGCTCCGGAGTTTACTCAAGATACTTCCTCGTGAAGAAGAAGACGGGAGGATGGCGTCCCATCCTGGACCTATGACGACTGAACAAATTCATCAAGGCACAGAAGTTCCGGATGGTCACCCTCCAACACGTCCTTGGTCAACTGGAGGAGGGCGATTTCCTGTCGTCGTTGGATTTGGAGGATGCCTACTTCCATATTCCCATCCTAAAGGGACACCGAAAGTTTCTCAGGTTTGTGGTCCAAGGGCGTCACTACCAGTTCAGAGCCCTTCCCTTCGGATTGAGGTCAGCACCCAGGGTGTTCACCAAGTGCCTCGCACCAGTGGCGGCGCAGCTGCGCCGAGAGGGGATCCACGTCTACCCCTACCTGGACGACTGGCTCATCCGAACAAAGACGAAGGAGCTCGCCGTGGAGCACACGGCAAGGACCGTCCAACTACTCACGGACCTGGGATTCTCCATAAACTACGCCAAGTCTCACCTGACGCTGTGTTTCTGGGAGCGAAGCTCGACACAGTGTCGCTTCTGGCCTCTCCGTCGGAGGAAAGGACGAGGGCCATCTTGGGCAAGGTGCAGCGGATGCTGGTTGCGGACGCGGCCAGGGTGAGGTCCATCAAGTCCCTCCTCGGAATGATGTCTTCTTGCATTTATCTCATCAGCCTGTGCAGGCTCCGGATGCGCCCGTTGCAGGAGTTCCTGGACGCGCGCTGGATCCAGACGACGGGCAGCTTCGAGGAGAGGATCACACTCGACGAGAGTTTCCGACGAGCGATCCGGTTTTGGGGCACCCGCGCGAATCTGACGGCGGGCATGGACTTCCAGACCCCCGGCCACCAGGAGACAGTGACCACGTATGGCTCCCTGGAAGGGTGGGGAGCGCACACCGAAAATCTGCACGCGAGAGGCCTTTGGCTTCCGACGGAGAAGTCCCTCCATATCAACGTCCTGGAGCTCCGTGCAGTGTTTTGGGCCCTCAGGTCTTTTCTTCCGTCCCTCAAGGGCAAGGTGGTGAGGATCTTCACCGACAACACCACCACCATGTTCTACATCAGGAAGCAGGGCGGTACCAGATCCCCAGCCCTGTCCAAGGAGGCGCAGGATCTGGGGCATTGGGCCGTCGCCCAAGGGATGTTTCTGGTGCCGTTTCATCTGGCAGGGTTAAAAAACACCCTCGCCGACTCGCTCAGCAGAGAGCTCCGCTCGTGCCACGAGTGGGAACTACGACAGGATCTAGTGGACCGCATCTTCCGACGGTGGGGCACACCCCAGATCGATCTGTTCGCGACGGCGACGAACTCCAAGTCCCAGAGGTTCGCCAGCAGGTTTCCCCAGCCGAGGAGCATGGGTGATGCTTTCTCGTTCCCCTGGGAGGGCCTGTTTCTATACGCGTCCCCCCCCCCCATTGCCATTGCTGATCCGGCTCATCAACCAGCTCAAGAGGTCACTGTACAGGATGATCCTCGTCGCACCTGCGTGGCCGAGGCAGATATGGTTCCCGGACCTTCTGGACTTGTCAGCGTCCCCGTCAATCAAGCTGCCAGTGGACGCGGATCTTCTCTCCAGGGAGAGAGGCGCCATCCTCCATCACGACCCGAAGTCGCTGAACTTGCAGGCCTGGCTCCTGCAGCGTTAGAGTTTGGAGGATACGACATACCGGCCGACTGCAGAAAGGTTCTTGCAAAGGCCAGGGCGTCCTCAACTCTTAAATGCTATGGACACAAATGGAAGAGGTTCTCTGTCTGGTGCCACGCACAGAAGATTAACCCTCTACGGATTACGGCTCCCCAGGTACTGCCGTACCTTCTGACGCTGGCCAAGGCTGGACTGGCGCACGCGTCCATCAAGATTCATCTGGCTGCGATCGCCCGATACACCAGAACCACGGGGCGGACGTCTTTGTGTTCTCATCGTCTGGTGAAAGAATTCATGAAGGGACTGTTCAGATCGTTCCCGCCGGTGAAGGCTCCGGCCCCGGCGTGGGAGCTCAACGTGGTGCTGACCAAGCTCATGGGACCTCCGTTCGAGCCTCTGCCCTCGGCTCCGTTGAAGTTCTTGTCGTGGAAAACAGCGTTTCTTGTGGCCATCACCTCCGCACGAAGAGTGGGAGGGATCCAGGCCCTTTCCTGCAAACCCCCGTACTTGACTTTTCACGACACGAGGGTAGTGCTCAGGACGCACCCCTCCTTCATGCCCAAGGTGCCGTCGGACTTCCACCTCAACGAACCCTTGGTGTTGCCTGTTTTCTTCCCGTCGCCTTCGTCGCCGGCCAAAAGGACTTTGCACTCGCTGGATGTGGCTAGAGCGCTGAAGTTTTACGTGGACCGCACGAAGTGTTTTCGGAAGACATCACAACTTTTTGTGAACTTTGGACCTGTCAATCAGGGGAAGGCTCTCTCAAAGGCCTCCATTTCCAGATGGCTCTCCGGCTGTATCATGTACTGTCATCGGTTGGCAAACCGACCGCTGCCTGGCCGTCCGAGAGCCCATTCCACCAGAGCGATCGCAGCTACCACGGCATTCCTATCTGGTGTGCCCTTGCTGGACATATGCAGGGCTGCTACGTGGAGGTCGACGCACACCTTCACGAAATTCTACTGCGTCGATCGGGATTCCAGGGAGGAGTCCAGGGTCGGCCAAGCAGTGCTGCGCAATCTGTTCGCCTAAGGTGAGCCTGGTGAGGAGGTAAGAATTGCTTAATGTTGAGTTTGATGTAATGCTTAATGTTGAGCCTTTGCCACCTCCCGTGGTTGTGCATGTGTGTACTGCTATGTATTCTTTATTCATGAGCATGTGAATCCATGCCAGACCCCATGCTGGAGAAGGAACAAGTTACTTACCTGTAACTGTTGTTCTCCAGCATGGGTCTGGCATGGATTCACATGCGAACCCTCCCGCCTACCCCTCTGCAGCTCTTCACTTGGTCATACTGCCACTTCACGTGCTACCAAATCTGAAGATGGCTGCCAGTGGCGGGGCTCAGGTAGAGGGCAGTCATTGGCTGTGGTCAGTATGACGCAGAGATCAGTGATTGGTTACTACTACGAAAGACAGATCAGAAACGAAACTGATGCTGATTTTTTTCTTTACCGAGGATTCCCAGCCTGACAACGGGGAATATTCATGAGCATGTGAATCCATGCCAGACCCATGCTGGAGAACAACAGTTACAGGTAAGTGACTTGTTCCTTGCTGAAAGGCGCGTTGTTTTGACAACCTTGGCCCCAGTTGACAGTGGCCACGGACGCATCTCTGACAGATTAGGGGACTCGCTTGTCAGATCTTATGGTGAGTGGGCTGAGCACATCAACTTGCCGGAGCTGATGGTGATTAGGCTGGATCTATGTGATTTTAACGAAAACGACAATAATTAAAACATTTACACTGAAGTAATTTGGTCGAAAAAATACTGATTCGTTTTTATTTTTTGTATTTTTATTTTGAGTCTCCTCACACCAGTTTCCTTATATTAATATCTGCAATCCCCTCCTCACCAGTATACATACTGATCCTGTGGGACAACACCTTGGCAATGCACTACCTCAACAAACAAGGTTGAGTGGGGTCCTTGTCTCTGTGCAGAAAAGCAATGAGACTGCTAGTGGGCTCTCGAGAGTAGCGTCTCCCTTACAGCAGCTCATCTGGCCGTACGGTGGAACGTCACAGCGGATGCATTGAGCAGACAGATCCCAAGTCAGAGCTCTGTCAGGAAGTTCTCATGGAGATATTCACTCTTTGGGGGGCTTGTCAAGTGGACCTCTTCGCTTCCAGTGTTAACAATTGTTTTGCTACAGGAATTTCCTCGTCAGTGAGCTTTTGACGAGTGGAGTGGACTTTGAACCTCCTAAATGCATTCCTGCCGATCCCTGCCATCCTGCTGGTCCTCTGGATACTACATCTGTTCGGAACCACACTGATCCTGATTCCTCCAGAGTGGGCCCAGAGAGCATGGTATCCGCAGTTGATGGCCATGTCCATCTGCCCTCCCTGGCGCCTTCCGAAGAGATTTGACTTTCACTCCAAATTGGGGGGGACAGGTCGTCCACCTGAACCTCAGCAGCCTGAACCTTCTGCTTGGCTACTGAGAAGCTGAGATAGGAGTGGGACTTTGGCTTCTTTCGCCTGAGCATCTAACCTGGTTTTAACAGCAACCACTTCCCCTCTTCCCCATTTTCCCCCTCCTACACTCCCCATCACGTCATCTCCTCTCCTCCCTCTCTATCTCTCTCTATCACTCCTGGCCTCTGCTCTCTCCTCCTCCCTCTCTACTCTCTCCCCTTCTCCTGTCTCTTCCCTGTCATGCACCTCGCTAGATTTCTCCTTTCCCACTTACCTTACTCCCCTCTCCCTCCCGCTCCCCCTTCCCTCCTCCCTCTCCCCCTCGTCCTTTCCCTAATCCTCATGTCCATTCCCTTGCTAAAACCCCTCCCCCGTCCACCCACTTCCTTTTCTTCCCCTCCTTGTTGCCTCAACCTCATTTACCCTCCAATACAACCTTCCTGCCTAATCAACCTTGCTCTATGGAATGCCAGATCTCTTTGCAATAAAACTGCTGCTGTTTTAGAAATGTTCTTTTGCCTCAACCTTCACTTTCTATGTCTAAATGAAACTTGGATCCCACCTCACAATTCTACTGTACCTGCCTCTCTATCCACCTCTTCCTTCTCCTTTTCTCGTGTCTCCCGTCCCACTGGTCGTGGTCTACTCTTCCATCCTAACCTCTCGGCTTCCTCCTCTTTGTCCCTTCCTACCTTCTCTTCCTTTGAATACTTGTATAAATCCTTTACTCTCCCTCACCCCATTTCCTTCCTAATAAACTATAGACCCCCTGATCCCCTCTTCCTTTTACGATGATCTTACCTCCTCTCTCTCATCTGCCCCTCCCCCTCACTGTTCTCGGTGATTTCAACCTTCACCTTCCTACTCCTCCTCATCCTTCTCTTCTCTCTATCCTTGACTCCTTCCTTCTCTCCTCTCCCCTCCTCTCCTACTCACTCTTCTGGCTCCACATTTGATCTCATCTTTAATTCTACTTACTCCTCCTCCCCTGTTTCCTCTCTACTCGCCTATCTATCTGATCATACTCTGCTCTCCTTCTCCCTCACTCCTTGCTCCCCTCTTCCCACTTCCGTACCCCTCTCACTGCTTTCACCCGTCGTGACCTCCAGAACTTTAACCCTTCTCTCTTCCTTGGCACCTGCTCCTTGTCCTTGCCACCCCTTTTTGACTTCTCCTCTCTCCCTGCTGACCTTGCCCTTCTCTCTCACCTCTAGTCTCCATCAATTCTATCGCCTCTCTTCTTTCTGCCCTACTCGTAAGCCTTCTCAACCATGGCTTTCCCCTCACCTCCTAGCCATGCAGCGTCTCCTCCGTCGCCTCGAGTGTTGCTGGCTCAAATCCCCTACTCTCCCTAACCAAACCTCCTTCTTTTCATATCACTCACTATATGACTCCTGCCTTAATATGCTAAACGCTCCCACTTTTCTTACCTCATTCACTCCCAAGCCTCTCATTCTCGTCGTATCTTTCAAACCCTCTCTAGTCTCCTCTCCCCCTCCTGACCTCTCTTCTACATCCCCTCTCTCCATCCGACTTTACTATCTTCTCTGAAAAAATCTTTTCTCTTCGCCAAAAAAATCTCTCCTTCTTACTCCCACCTCCCTCCCTCGCACTCCCCCTCGGCTTGCATGTCTGAATTTTCTCTCATCTCTCCTTCTGATGTTTCTCTCCTCCTAACCAACTCCCACCCTACCACCCCCCTTCCTATCCCTACCCTTCATATTGCCAAGGTTTATCCCCTCTTATTCCCTATTTAACCTCCTTCTTCAACACTTGTCTCTCCACGGCCACCTTTCCTACAGCCTTCAAGCATGCCACTATTATCCCTATCCTTAAAAAGCCTTCTACTAATCTCCTTCTTACATCTAATTTACACCCAATCTCACTTCTACCTTTTCTCTCTAAACTACCTGAACGACTAGCCTATTCTCAACTTTTGACCTTTATCTCTAACCACTCTCTGCTTCCTCCCTCTCAATCTGGCTTTCGCCCCAAACACTCCACTGAATCTGCTCTTACCTGTGTCCTTAACTCCCACCTTACCACTCGCTGTGCTAAGCAATCCTCTATCCTCATCCTCCTTGACCTCACCGCTGCTTTTGATACTGTCGATCACCCCTTACTTCTCAATACTCTTTCTTCCTTTGGCCTCCAAGGCTCAGTCCTTCACTGGCTCTCCTCTTACCTTTCACACCGCTCATTCGCCATCTCTTGGAGCGAAAGCACCTCCTACACCTTCCCTCTGGACTACAGCGTTCCCCAAAGCCCCGTCCTCTGACCCTTCTTATTCTCTCTCTATACTTCACTTCTCGCTCCTCTCATCTCATCATTCGGTATTTCTCACCATTTCTACGCTGATGACACTCCGCTCTTCCTCTCCTTTTCTTCCTTCTCTCCTGACCTACATCTAAATCTCTCCTCCTGTCTCACCGCCATTAAAAATTGGATGTCCTCTTACTATCTCTCTCTGAATACTGACAGGGCTGACGTCTTATTCTTCCCTTCTAACACAATTCCCTCTCCCTCTATTCATTTCCCCCTTCTAATCTCCAGATTCCCTCTCATGCCTGGAATCTAGGAATCTACTTTGAATCATCCCTGTCCTTTACTCACCATATGTCCCTTACGTCTCGCTCTTGTCGCTACCACCTCTTCAATATCTGTAAAGCCTGTTCTTCTCTCACCTTCCATTCTACCAAGCTCTTAATCTCCTCCCTTATCTTTTCTCGCCTTTTCTACTGTTGTTCTCTCTTTTTCGCTCTCCCTGCCTCCCATCTCGCCCCCCTTAAATCCCTCTACCACTCTGCCATCCGTACCCTCTGTCTTCTCTCTTCCCATGATTCCATCTCCAACTCAATTTCCAACCTAGGCTGGCTTCCTTTCCATTCCCATCTTAAATTTCACTTCCTTTGCCTTGTCTTTAAATCTCTTTATGACCTTGCCCCTCGTTACCTCTCCTTTCTTCTCTCATTCTATACCCTCTCTCGCTCCCTTTGTTCTGCTGATCTCTTCTTACTTTACGCCCCCCCACCACCTTGTGCCTCCTCTTGTTTCCGCTCCTTTCAGCTTCTTGCCCCCCTACATTGTAACTCCCTTCCTTTCACTATCTGCTCTACTTCCACCTATTCCTCCTTCCGTTCCTCCTTGAAAGCACTCCTTCTCCACTCCCCTCCCTGTGACACCTGTTCCCTCTCCTTCCAATGCCCTCTTCCCTGTTCCTTTGTCTTCCCTGTCTCCCCATGATCTCCAGCCTACTACTCCCTACACTCTCTCCCTTTTCTCCTTCACTGCCCCCCCATTCTTCTTCCTCCTCAAATGAAAATTGTTCGACATGCTGTTTTTCCTGGTTTGTCTCATATGAACTGTTATTGCTTCTATGTTCCATGTTTAATGTGCATGTGTTGTTAAACTGTAAAGCGCTTTCAATTAAAGTGCTATATAAACAATAAAATACAAATACAACGAAGTCCATTTATGCCTGCATGTGGCGTAAATGTTTGTTGTGGTATGGAGAGAGGAACCCGGATCTGTTATCCTGTCCTTGGATTTTCTGCTTTCTTTGCTCCAGGCGGTCCTACAGATTAGCACTGTAAATGGTTACCTCACTGCTATGTGTTCAAGAGTTCCCCAGAAAAGGGCTTGTTTTTCGCAATCCCGTTATGCAGTTATTGTAGGTTTTGTGTAAACCGTTTCCTCCCTACTTGTTTGTGGTTCCAGCGTGGCATTTGAATTTAGTTTGGATATTTCTCATGGGTGCTCTGTTTGAGCTCCTTCATTCCTGTTCTGTTCGATTGCTCACCCTTAACGTGATTTTCCTGGTTGCCATCACTTACGCGAGACGGGTTAGTGAGCTCCAGGCGTCTGTTTTACCTCTGTATTTGTTTTTTTCCAAAGAGAAGTGGACTTTGAGAGTGAGGCCCTCCTTTCTGCCGAAGGTGGTCTTGGACTTCCATCTCTCTCTCTCAGGAGTACCATCTTGCTGTGTTCTTCCCTCCACCTCACCCTTCCAAGGCAGATGAACAATTTCATCGACTGGACTCGGTACAGGCCCTTAAGTACTATGCATCTCGTACTAGAGCAGTTAGGAAAGATGAGCAGCTTTATGTTGGTTACGTTGGTGCTCATGCTGGCACAGCTGTGACCAAATAGACCCTGTCCAGGTGGATTATTTTCTGCATCTCAAAATGTTACAATCTGGCTGCGAAAGATGTGCCTGAGGGTCTCGGGGTTCATTCTACGAGAGAAGTGCCTGCCACCTCTGCTCTGCAGAGGGGAGTCCCTGTCCTGGACATTTGCCACGTGGCAACATGGGCATCTCTGCTCACTTTCACTAAGCATTACTGCTTGGATTCCCTTGCGAGCCAGGGTACCGTTTTGGTAGGTCTGTTCTCCAGAGTTTTCTGGTTTAGCTAATGTCCTTGCTTTCCTTCCTCCTCCTACTTTTGGAGTCTATCATAGATGAGGAATCCGTGGCTGGAAGAAATCCATTAAGCTAACAAATTACTTATCTCTCGGTAATGTTCTTTCTGGTGGATGTTCCTGCCATGGATACCTCACCGCCCTCCCTACCTGCCCCTCTTGTGGGAAGCTAGTACGCTATCGGTTCTACAATCCCTCAGCATCAGAATGCTGGGGAAAAAGGGTGGGACAGAGGTCATTGTTCGTGGTGCCGCTACTTATACTGGCCCCAATGTAATTTCCGGTGTGGAGCGCATAGAGGTGTCGGACAAACCAGACGCAGAGCCGCACAGCACACCCCTGGCGGCAGGAAGGTTTCCAGAGAACATCTGCGGTGGGATATGGATATCATAGATGAGGAAGCCATTGCAGGAACATCCATCAGAAAGAACATTACCGCAAGGTAAGTCATTTTTTCATTGGCAACTACTCTGGGATTAAAAGGGCTGGGTTTCGAGGGGTGCTAGAAGCAATTCATCTCCTGCTTGTAGGACTGGTTACCTGGACACCAAGTGCTACAAGGAGCTACTTTTGGCTACCCAGGTCAACTGATGCGGACCAAACTTACTTATATGACAATAGCGTTAATTGACAATCAATAAATGAGCATTAAGATAAATCTGACATTTAAAGCATAAGGGGTTAGCAATAATGGACAAAATGATTTGTTTCCATCTTACATCGAAGTTAGATTTGTGGAAGGCTGTGTACTAGCTCCTTGTTCCCCAGTGGTAGCTCCTGCTCACTGGTCCTTTCCAGATACCAATAAGCAATAAGGAAGCAGGATATAACACAAAACAGGAGCTAAAAGCAGCTCCTGTTTTGTGTTATATCCTGCTTCCTCACCTCCTTGCTCATCTGTGTAGATTCATCCTGTGTGGCTGTGATGTCATGGAATGGACAGCACATGCTGATGCAGCAGCCTAGAATGTTATGCCTTGAGCTTGGTTCCGCCCAGGGAGTTAGAGAGACATGAAGCCTGTATGGTGGAAGCCTGTGGGCTCTCCCTGCAATACTTAAGATCCTGCTGCCAGCTCCTGTAACAAATGCCATACCTGTATCTTATGTGCATGCAACTTAAACTAACCTAAGGACTCACCATGCTACCTCGAGGCCTGGCGACTGGGAACTTCGGGCGAACCCAGAAGAACAGGTACCTGAGAGTAGGAGAGAGGTATGAGGCAACTGCTGCAGGGGGTGCAGAGTGCAGGATTAAGAAACTGAGGAAGAGGGAGACCCACTGCCCCCAAGGAGACAGTCCTACCACCCAGGGCCAGGTGACACACCCAGGGCCAGGTGATGCAACCACGGGGCCTCCCCCGGAGAAGAAAAGGCTGTCTGTGGAAGGACATACTTGCCCAAATGTAGGTGTCCCGAGGAGAAAGAAAAAGGCCCGGGGAAGGAGAATTTGTGTTGCGAGATGGCTAATACCTCCCTGGAGGAACTGCAGTGTAATGTGGATTGTGAATGCCTCCATGGAATAACTGCATATTGGGGGATGGAGGATGTCCCCTTGGAGTTGTGGGGAAAGGAAGAATGCTGATTCCTTACATAATGTCTATCCTTTACGAGGTGCTCAATAGTTCACTACCAGTGCCATTCCAATATAAGCTTAAGAAAAGAAAAGAAAAGGACACAGAGCCCATGTCAGGTGCTACAGAGGTTTTACTGATGTGAAAAAGTGCTTTATTAAGCTTACCGGCTTGTGAGGAGAAAGCACAGGAACACAAGAGCATGTTTCTGCGCTTGCAGTTGTTGTTGTATGGTGCCCTGAGCAGGAGGGCACCGCTGACTGTTAGGGATGTAACGGTATACCGTTAAAGATACCGTGAACCACTTAATTGAACAATAATAACCGTCACATTGTTTATACCGGTATACCTTTTATACCGTTAAGTGTGCTTTTCAATCTAATTTGCGCAGTCTTGGTCTTGCACTGTTGGATGTGCCGTCTGCAAAGTCGTTTCAGTTGGAGCAGTTTTTAATGCCATTCCATAAACCAACGTGCCTGACACAAAATCAATATGTTAGCAATAGGAAGAATAAATACAGTGCCAAGAAGGAAAAAGGTTTACTTTTGGTTGGCGGCTTTGGGGTTTATATATTTATAATGGATAATGTTTGCTAAACATATGACAATGGGGGATTTCCCTGGCTCTATCATTGAATTTACATATAAGTCACACTGCGAAATTCACTAATCTCTGTGGGTATTACCTGCTGCCATACCAAAGGGTAACATGTCTGTGATTACTGAACACCTTTTGGCCCGCAAGTAAACTAAAGGCTGTAACGTAATGTGTGTGTGTGTGTACAAGCGTATACTACCATCAGCCTCCATTGATCTGTGGCATGTAGGTTATCAAGATGGCAACATGTTCATCTTCACCAGTAGCCAGTGGGGGAGCTAATAGCCTAAATGACCACTTAAGAAAAGCTATTCAGTTTGCTTTGCCAGTCGCAGCAGGGCTCCCCACCCTCCTCTCCACACGTGTGTTTGTGTTTGGTGGAAGCAAGGGGTGGCATTTCAGTAGAAAGTATGCTGAAAAGCCCAATTCTGGCCCTGGGTGCATGGTTTTGTTTGTGTTGATAAATCTGACAATTTATGACTGTTTAGAAAATATTTAAGATTGGTTAACTCCACCTGCTATATCGCGATAACCATGATATACCGTCATTTGGCGAAAAGGTTATCGTACCGTCATAAAACTAATAGTGACACCCCTACTGACCGTTGCACCGAGAACCCTGATCCCCCGCTGCGGTCTGGCTGTAAATGGTGATGTCATATTGATGGTGTCTGTGTTGGTGGAGGAAAGAATGTGGAATCATTCTCAGTTCATTCCTTTTTCGCCTCTGAAATGACCCCAGCAGCGTGCCTAGCGTGATGACCTCAAGGCCACCACCGGTCTGCGAGAAACAAAAGGAAGCTTAAGTTTTATTGCTTACACAAAGTTATTCAAATTAGTCCATTTGAATTGCTGGGGAATGTCGTCTTTTTCATGGTCTCAGGAGTCGGACCATTTGTGTCCTCTGTATCTGCATCATATAGAGCAGTGTTGCAGGAGTGGAAAATTGAATCTGAAGTCATTGAACCTCTAATGCAGTGAGGCATAGTCTAATGATGTTTTTAACCCCATATTATGACTATACGCAAACCTTACAGAGATTAATGTATTTAATCGTTTTCAGATTTAGGGGTTACACGTGTACACAGAGGTGCAACCTGCATTTTGCTTACATGTTGGATGGTACACCTGAATAATGAGTACATGCATGGATGTTTGTGAAGTCGGAGCGTTGCCTTTGAATTTGGTTGTGGAAGGAAACATTGCTTACCAGTTATAAAATCAAAGGAATGCTAATTTGATATATGCATTTAGTTATAACAAGCTGGATGAATTTTCGTGTTATGTTGCATGGAAGCAAAAACGACTAGTAGGCTTAAACATTTAGTAATTTCAAGGCATTGATGAAATCCAGGCCCTAACATATTCTGAGGAATTTTTAGCGTTTGGCTGCACACCCATGCAGCAATTGACTTTTAGTAAAATCAATGCAGTCTCTAATGTGTTTAGGATGTGTTTAAATGATCACACAAAAATGTGTTATGCTCTGCATGTGTTAACATTCAACTGTTATGCGTGGAGTGTGGCATAGCTTGTGGTCATTGGGAATAAGATTGGTGGTGGGGTCATGGCAGATTAGAAATACTTGTGGTGTCAGGAGTGGGACATCACTGCACTGGTCAGGAGACATGTCATCACTAGATTGAGAAGTTGTTTTGTCATAGTCTGGAGAGATACAATTGGGCAACGTCTATAGAGCGCCCTAAACCCTTAGCTAGCTGGGCGCACAACATGACAAGAATACTTAGAGCTTGGTTACAGGTATAGACCGGTACAGAGAATACTTACAAGCAAGTTACAGATGTTCATGGGTAGGCAAGACATGGAAACTGACAGCTGAAGTCATTAGTTTAGTGGTTAAGGCGTAGCCAGGTACGGGTGTTACGTCTGAAACTCTAGTAAGACTGATCCCTTCTGAGCTCAACTGGTAGTGCGTTTTATTGCTGGGCAGCTTTTACAGGGAAGCTGTTGCCTCCTGTTTTGTTTAGTCGGAATCTGGGTATTTGGAGGCAATGGGAGTTGGCCGTCCTAGTTGGTCGTGCAGAAGATTTTCTAATTATTCTTTCTTTTAGGTATGGGGGGGCTGCGTTGTTGAGGCATTTGAAGGTTAATGAAACAGTTTGAAAGAGGCTCCTATAGCTAATTTTCAACCAGTTATGGTTTCTCCTGGCATTGGATATGTGCTCTCTAGTAGGGAGGTTCAGGGTTGTTCTGCGCGCATTATTTTGAAATGTTTGTAGTTTGTTGATGTATTTATTGGCTCCTACATACAGTGTGTTGCAGTAGTGCAATTTTGATAGGATGAGGGCATTGGCTAAGATAATGCAGCTTGCTAGTGAGAGGAAGGGTCTGCATGCTCTAATAAGTTTGACAGTGTAGGCAGTTGATGAGGCCACAGAGTTTACCCGTTTTTTTAGGGATAGCATGGAATCCAGATAGAAGCCAAGAGTCTTCACTTCTTTGGCAACTGTGATTATGTTGCCATCAATGTTGAAGGCGCTATAGTTAGTGTCAAGTATTTTTAGATTGTTGGCTGAGCCAAGGATCAGAATCTCCGTTTTATCGTCATTCAGGTAGAGGCCATGGGTTGCCATCCATGCCTGAATGAGGATGTCAATTTTGTTTACTAAGGCTGTATCTGAGGTGAAATTGCCCAAAAGGGGAATGAGGATCTGGGTGTCATCTGCATAATTTGTGTAGGTGACACCCAGTTTGTTCAATTTGTCAAATAGAGGCTTAGTAAAGATATTATACATAGTTGGTGAGAAACATGAGCCCTGGGGGACTCCACATGTTGTTTGAATTGGGTTTGCAGATGCTTAAGTGGAGAAGACTTGCATGCTTCTGTTGTCTAGAAAGTACTGGACCCAGGCTATAGCTTCACTTGAAAAGTAGGCAGCCGATGCTAGGTGTTTGCATAATACTGCATGGTCCACCAGGTCGAATGTTGCCGACAGATCAAGGAGGAGCAGTATAGCTGTATTTCCTTTGTCGCTAAACTCATCGATTTGAGCTTTAAGGTCTATTAATGCTGTCCCCGTGCCGTGCTGGGGTCTGAACCCCGATTGGCGGGAGCCTTAAAGTTGGTTGGTTTCAAGGTACCTCTGAATTTGTAGATGGGCCACTCTATCTATTATCTTCAGGAGGAATCGGAACGTTGTGATGGGCCTGTAGTTTGTGGGGATGGAGGAGTCTAAGGTTTGTTTTTTGAGAATGGGTAGAACCCAAGATTCTTTTAAGCTACTTGGGACTGTGTTGGATGAAAAGGAGGCGTTGGTAAGTTTAGAGATAAAGGGGGCTAAATCTCTGGCTAGATCCTTAATTATTTGGGCCAGGCAGTTGTCGCCTTTGCAGTTTGACGGCTTTAGGGAAGCAATCATTTTTTCAGTTTCCTGAATGGAGACTTTAGTGAATCTAAATGGAGCTAGGTTAGGCTTGTGAATGGGAGTGGTGGTAGTAGTTGGTGTTTCAACAAGGGGAAGAGAGGCTTTTTTTTACTGCAATTTTAGTTTGCACTGTTTTTATTTTATTTGTTAGGGCATATTAAATGCTAGTGCACCATTGCTTGTCTTTAGGTACGTTATCCAGTGGAGGTATGGCCAATTCTAATTCTCGCAGGATCACAAATAATTCCTTGGTATTGGAACCTGCTTTGGATATTCTTTCATTGTAGACTTCTTTTTTGGTTTGGATAATTTCTTTGCTGTAGTTGTTGGCACAGAGTTTTAGTTTATTTTCTTCCGTTGGGGAGTGTTGCCATATGGTTTCTAATTTCCCTTTTTCCAGTCTAGGTTCTTTTAGGTGAGGGGTGAACCAGGTGTTGAGGTGAAGTCTGTTCACTCTTGCGTGCCTTGAGTGGGGCAATGGTATCTTGTGTGTGTGTGTGTGTGTGTGTGTGTGTGTGTGTGTGTGTGTGTGAGAGTGTGAAGGCATGCATCAGTGAGGACAAAGTAAGGCCTCATGGGGAGAGCGTCGGGAAGGACCCAGTAAGACACCACTCAGAATGTTTTGGTGTTGCAGCAGATGTCAGGAGGGCACTGCCAGGCCACCATTGTATTATTGTGTAGGCATGCGTAAGGAAGGATGCTGTAAGGCCTCACAGGGCGTTCCTCAGGAGGACGCTGTAAAGCCCTTCAGCAAAGTGTTTGTGTTTTGGAATGTGTCAGGAAGACACTGCGAAGCCACGGTTATGATATGGCATTTATAATGTGCCTATACACAAGTGTTTCAAGGCGCAACGAGGCAAGGGAGGGGAACAGAGGGAAGACGCAACGATCCTACTAGGCCAGGTGTCATTCAGATCACGCGAGTGCATGGGAAGGGGAGGGGGAGAAGTGCAGGGTGGGAAGTGGGAAGAAGTGCAGGGTGGGAAGTAGGAGAGGACAGTGCGGTACATGGGATAAGAAAATAATAACAATAGGTAAGTACGGCCAGAAGGTGGCAAGGGTAAGGGCAGACAACAAGTGCTGGTAGTGGGACTGTAGGGATACAGAAACAGTCCCCAAGTGTGGGGTTGCCAGGAGGGCAGTGCAGGAGTGTGACTGTCGAAGGAGGCGACCTGGGCCCGAGATCAGAGGGCGGCTAGGCAACCAGTGCAAAGTCTGTGTCAGTCAGGAAGTCAGCAAGGGAGAGGAGAAAAAGCAGAGGCAAAGAGAAAGGTTTTGAGGTTGCGGAACCGAAGATCATCTGCCACCAACTCGTTGCTTGGAGAAGCGACTGAGCCTGAGGGAGTTTGAGGCAAATGAGCAAAGAGCTTGAGAAGGAAGGTATTTAGGGAGGGAGTTGAAGGTATTGAGGCCTCAGGCCCCAGAAGGCCTTGTGGACAATGCAGATGGTTGTATCGTAGTGTAGGCCTGCGTCAGGGAAGATGCTGTAAGGCCTCACAGAGCATGTCAGGAGAATGCTGTAAGGTCCCACGGCAAAGTGATTGTGTTTTGGAAAGTGTCGGGAGGGCACTGCGAAGCCACCATGCGCTTTGGTAGTGAGTTGAGTTCTCAGACGTCTGGTCCACGGTCATCTCACATGGAAATCGAGAGGATCGCTGAGGTGCTCTTTGTCATTTTGGTTTAGGCTCCGGATGTGTGGTTCACGGTTGCTTTCAATGGTAAGGGAAGCATTTGCGAACACCTGTGAGTTAGATCGGACGTGCGGTACACAGTGATGGTAAGCGATGTAATTTACCGACCCACTCATGAGTTGATTTTCTTTCAATATCTGATGCTGATCAACAGCTCAGCCTGCTGCATCCCTTTGTGGTTGAGCACTGTCCTTGGTCAGCCCGGTGACCGGTTTCACCTCCCCATCTGGTCCTCGGTAGTGTGTGGTGCAATAGCAGTTTGGTTCTTGCCTGGCCAGCAGCTCTGAGCATAGGGTGTTGACAGTCTGGCAGACTTTTGTTGGGTTTGTCACCCCCAGATCACTGTGATTGTGACGGAGTGGTAGATTTCTTTCGCACATGTGTGTTGACAGCAACACTCCGCTCTAGCGTGTTAGTCCGGTATGTCTGGTTTTGGTTTTCCATTCGCCCTTCAGAAATCTGTGCATCTAGCAGTCCGATGTCTTGGTGTTTTTCAGGAAGGAGCGGGAGGTTGTTTCGTGCCTGTGTTTCTCCCCTCTTGTTCTTCCCATGTGTTATCTTATGCAGATCTTTCCTGCATGTTGGTTGGCTAAAGAGAGAAGGTGCGTTGTGTGTGTTTCCCCCTGCTTGTTTGGTGTTTGCAGAGTCTGCCTTGTTGTTTAATGGAAGGAGGTGTGTTATATCCTGCTTCCTCTCCTCCTGGCTCATCTGTGTAGATTCATCCTGTGTGGCTGTGATGTCATGGAATGCACAGCACATGCTGATGCAGCAGCCTGGAATGTTATGCCTTGAGCTTGGTTGGGCTCTGCCTGTTATACTTAAGATCCTCCTACCAGCTCCATACTTCCATCTTATGTGCGTGCAACTTAATAAACTAACCTAAGGACTCCCCATGCTGCCTCCTGAACCTACACTATAATACTTATCCAATCTGAATGTTGATACAAGCAAGGGACAGTGCTGTCGGGTGTGATTATCTTCTTTCCTTATTGAAAAATTCAATCACTTGCCATTTCACTTTGCTTAGACACTTTGCTGTATGCAACCCATTTGGAAGAGGATGATCAGTTTGCCACTGAGTGTTCTGTTGAAGAAGGCTGGCTTAAAACGTTTGTATTCTTTCTCTATTTAATCAAGATCTCTGACTTTAGTCCCTCTTTTTTTTTTAGACTGACAGTGCGTTCGTCATACCTGCTGATGTCCTACTGGAGGAGCAAAACACAGCTGCCAAGATGGCCATCTTGGAGATCCAAAATGCCTACCGGAGCCAGGCCAGGCTTCTCCAGGAGCTGGAGGAAATGAAATCCAAGTCAGAATGCTTCACACATACGGTTTTTCTTATCCCACTTTCTCCTGTATGCTATTGCACCCGGTAAAAGTCAGGAAGCCATTGCCACAAGCTGAAGTCGTCAGACCGTCTCCAGGTAGCATGTTGAAGGTACCCTGTAGTCTGTCAACTGGTGATGTGCAGAAAGTGCACTTTGGTAACGCACTGAGGGTATGACGTGGCAATATACTGAAGGTACGCTGTGGTTGTCTCCTGCTTGAGACATGCCGCACTCTGCTGCCTAGTAGTACGTTGGACCTATAACAAAGGCTGTTTACAAATTGGAGGTTGAGGGTAATGTTGCAATGGAAGAGTAAGAACATCCTAGCATGAAAGGGAGCATTAACATGGGCCTGCTGTTTGTGAAAAAATAGCACCCTCCGTGCTGCTATCCCTGCCCAACTTTAAGAAAATGTCACGGGTGAGCAAACTAACATACTCTTGATAAGGGGAGGGGTGATGCCATTACAAACAGGCTATCTGTGCCTGAGGAGCAGATGTCTGGTTTCATTGGTAGCTTCTAGCTTCAGAATTTTAATGTTACTGCTCGGAGGTCTCCTGCTGCTCTCTACTGTGCGTTATAATCTGTTGTCCTTATGCAGCATTTATCTATTGAGAACATCTCACCATACAAACATTTGTAGTGGTATGAATTATTTAATAAATGATCCCTGTTTAATATTAATTTCCTTTAACACAGTTATCAATACGCATTTGGAAATTTGCATGTTTGTATTGCGGTTTATATTTGTCTATTAAATACGAGTTAGTACTGTATGTGGATAGTGAGATCCGAAACACTACTGTAAAACAAGCATTGGTAACGCCAACTGTTTGGGCTTTTGTGTAGACATGTGAAAGTGGCAGGTATTAACTGGCCGTTGATGGTAGCCTGTGCAAAAAGCTGTGAGTAGCTGGACATCTAATATCAGTGCCTGGCAAATGCCCAACACTTACCCACAAGCCAAAATTGTTGGCTTAGCCAATACTTGTTTTTAACATGACTTTAGTGAAGGACACTTATAGTGCTTATAAAGCGAGTGGCTAAAGACAGACCTAGTTTAGGCATTTTTATCACACCAGTTGCGTGTTTACAGCTCCAATTAAGTTATTAACTCTTGGAATACAGCTTTTAAAAAACACTGGCAGGCACGTCAGTGCAAGGTTTGATAGTAAGGCTTGAATAAAGCGAGCTGAAGGAGTTTGGAACTGTTTGGGAATGGTCATAGGGATTAGCATGTCCATGGGCAGTCAATGGGTGGACAAATAGCCAAACAACACCTTCAAGCTTTGTGTCCTTCCTCATACGGGCTGCTTAGTCGAGCCTTGCCTGCCACCTAAGTCCTAGAATGGCAATATGCACACACGCATCTCCTAAACTAAGCCCCCTAGAACTCTATAACGACATCGACTACGGTCACCAAGGGCGTTCAACCAAGGGAAAGCGCATTGAGGCCACACAAGTGGGGAAAGGGCGCTATATAAATAATAAAATACAATATGCCATTTCATCCTATCTGTACGGTAATGCAATAGTTTCGCTAGCAGGTGTCCTTGCCACCCAAAAGCCCAAACGAATAAGCATCCAAAGTAATGTTTTTACACCCAAGTGATTGAGACATTAATTATGCATGTTTCTGTAATCTTTTTGATGTTTAGATGTGTCATTTGTGTATAATGCGATTGAAAACAGATTCTCTCATTGTCTAAGACTATATATAATGACAGATTTGTTCTGTAGTTTGAATCAAGTGTTTTTCGTCTTGTGTGTGCACCCATACGTCACATGAGTTTCTGGGTACCCAATAGTTTCCAATTCGACTTGGATCTTTGGCATGTTACTACTCCTGCATCCACCATCGTGTGTTTTCTTCTCAAGTGTACCTTGCACACCTTAAACCCCGCAGATCCAGATATTTTTTTTGCCCTGTGAGGTATCCGGGTGTCTCCATCGTTCCCCCCCCCCCTTCCCACCAAGATCTATACCAGACACGTTGAGATGCACCTCTTTGATCTCGGCAGGGCTAGCCCTCTGCTGTCTTTCTTGCAGAAAGGGATGTAAGCGATTTTATCAGCATTGCTATTTCTTCCTCTTTGAAGGTTCCCAATTGACTGGCGCCCGAAAGAAAGGAAGCTGCTGTACCTGAAAGGCAGTACTGTGTGCGTCTTGCTGATCGAGCCCGGATATCCAAGCAGCGGAAGGATCCAGTTGCTCGCTCTCCAGGGATACAAAGGCTCCATGGACATTTGTCTCTTGAAGGTAAAGCCCAGTCCATTCTGCTTTTTAGTCCTGATGTATTGACCTATCAAATTTGGAAAAATGTATTTCATGAAGATTGAGAAGATAGTCACGTACTACTTTTCTCTAGCATTGTAATTTTTTTCTCTTAGAATTTAATCTCCACAATTGGATCTGAGGACACCTTTTTGTTGGACACCTTTAAAGGCACTGTGAGTCTTCAACTCCAACAAGACGCCATTCTCTCAAATTCCGAGCTCTTATGAGAGATTCCCAGTTTTGTTTCGTAGGGAAATGTTTTTCAAATTTCTTCTCTCCTTATGGGATGTTTTATGGCGGTTTTATTTTTTAGAATGATTATTTTATGCTTATTTTTTGTTTTTTTTGTGTGTCCTTTATTGGTTTTTATTTCATTCAGTGGATTGTCATTTTGTTCTTACATTGACAGCGCAACTTGCTGTTTGTATCAAGAGACCTAGCTGTTTTCTGATGTGCTTTTTCGATCTTCAACCTATTGAATAGTAATTCTTGCTGTTCAGTTCAGATAGTTACAAATGGATACCCTTGGTGCTCTGGCGAGCCAGAAGGAGGCAGACTCAGTGAGGGCAAGTTGACTGTGTTTATTTAAGTTATAGATATAAAATATCCATATTGCTTTGAGCGTCTTCCCTACCTATGAAACTAAACTACGGGTGCTCGTCAGCCCTTTAAAAGAAAAATTTCCTTCATCAAAATCGATTTTCTATCTAGCCCTATCACTATAGAAAATACCCTAAATAACCAGAATCCTGTTGCTGTTTTAAAGGTATCACTGTTTCTGCACGTCGCCAAGATTCATTACTCTGGTTTCTATGGCTCCCGTAACCCACGTTATACTTTGTTTCTCTTTGTTCCACTCGTCTCTCCTTTTCCTGATGTCTGTCTTGGTGTCGAATCTGCTCCATGAGGAGGGTGTGTCTACAGGGTATCTTTCACATGCCTGATTCTCTCTTCGGGCTGTGAGTGCTGCTCCAACAGCTCTGACATTACTCTCTGCTTCTCTTCTCCATGTGGGTGCCACTCCGACAGACCCTTTCTGCTAGCAGTTCTGGTAGCCTTCTTGTCTTGGCACGGACTCCAGGCTTCTCTGCCCCACGGGATTCTGATGTCTGCATTCGTTTGCAGGCGCACAGCCCACCATGGACTCAGTGTGGTCACGTCACCAGTGGAGACAGCTTTCCTGTTGTCTCTTCATCGGTTTGTCCACTGCTCGGGTTGCCAGTCCTCCGGTGTCCTGTCCTTCATTCTCTGCGTCGTTCATGTGCGTTCCGGCCGTTTTGCTGTACTGCACGGCTCCACACCTCCAGGACGGTGTGTTGTCAGATGCTCACCTCTGCGTAGTATATACTCTCTTCTCGTTGGGGTTCCTCATCCTTTTATGTTTGCTACCCTGTATCCGGCGAGAGGTGTCCCGTTTGTCTTTGTTCCTTGACTGCAATCCAGCATTACTTAGAGCCAATGAATAAGAAACAATGTCACAGTTGCTTGGCTCAGTATACTTGCCGCCGTATTTCAAAGGGCCGTTTAATTCTTCTTTAGCTTTTGAGTTCAAATGGAATCCAGTAATATCTAAAGGCAAATAGATTGTAGCAATACCACTTTTTGATGGATGCAAACCAGAAGTAATATTATTTGTTTGACAAAAAACAGAAGTAGTCTCTTTTCAATTCCCATATATACACAAATTGCATTCTTGATAGGGAGTTCCTTATAGGAATGGGAGTCCTTGTCGCCTAGAGCGGAGTCGCACCCAGTGAGGTCCCCCTTTCCCAGACCCATAGGGCGGGTCTTGCTTAGTTGGCTCAGCTCCCCAGCCTCAAAGGGGGTGGCTCCCCCCTGGGGAGAAGGGACGAGTACCCTGGATTTGTCATAGTATTCAGTCATACACTCCATAGGCGAGAACTAGCTTTGTCAGGGGATGCTCATTATAGAGCAAGAGAGCAATTGGGGTATTCGAAGGGATTGTGTCCTCCGACGTATTCCTCATCTTAGATATCTCCTTCCAGCTCTGCTGGCCTCGGAAAATCTTTTCTCTCTCTAGAGGGCGCTGCGCGTCGACGTCCTCCGAGTCGATGTCCCTCGACAGCCGCCGTATCGACGTCGACGTCATCCTGCCTATAAAGGCCGCGCGCAGCGTCCGTTGCTCAGTTCCGTTTTTCCGCGCTTACTCAGTGCCTCGGAATACCGTTGCTCAGTTCTTAGTCAGATTAATCCTATTTACCTCGAGTCATTCGATCTGTACTCTATGGCTTCCTCGTCGGAACCGACAACTCCTCGATCCGGCTTCAAAAAATGCCGAGATTGTGGGAAAAAGATGTCGTTGACTGACCCTCACAGAGTTTGTCTGTGGTGTTTGGGAGCTGAACACCATTGTTCGGAATGCGAGGACTGTATGTCCATGACAGCTAAGGCCCTGAAGGAGCGTAGGGGGAAGCTGGAGAAAGGTAAGACTTTTAAAGCTTCTTCTTCGTCGACGAAGTCGAGACACTCGTCTCCTCGTCACCATTCGCGCTCCAGGTCTCGGAGTGGGTCTCATCACTCCTCGAGATCGAAGCACTCGAAGAGGAGACGTCGAAGATCCCCTTCTCCGTCTTCCTCTTCCTCTGTTTCGCCAAAAAGAATCCCTTGCCCCACGAAACATAGTTCCCGGGCTGAATGGGAGGAATTCCGCAAAAATATGATGAGCGTCTTCGAGAAAGCGGCCTCGACCCCCTCGAAGACTGCCGAGAGCGATGCTCTGGTCGAAAGACCCGAAGGTCAAAAACGCCGCGAGTCACAGTACCCGGCAAAGGAAACCTCTCGAGTGCGTCTCGAACCCTCGAGTAGGATTATGACCTCCAAACCTTACTCGAAGGTTCCGTCGACGCCGTTGACGAGGGTTCCGTCGACGCCGAGGTCGATGTCTTCGACGCCGTTGTCGAAGGGACCTTCGACACATGGGTCTGTCGACTCGACGCCAGCTTCGACACCGCCGTCGACGCCAAGAAAACTCACGGTTACGACACACCCAGTGACTATCCCCAGGTCCTTGACGTCGATGGCTTCGAGATTGTCGAGTAGAATTCCAATTCTGTCGAGGTCTTCGAGGCCTCCGCCTTTGTTTTCGACGCCACGCTCGAAGCCTTCGGCGTCGACATCGACGTTTTCGAGACCGATAATGACAAGTTCGGCACCCTCTGCCTTGGAAATGGGATTTACTCCTTTTATGAGTTCAGAACAATTGAGAACTATGTCCTCAATTTTGGAAGAGGGTGAATTGTCTGAACAGGAAGACACATTTGAGTTGCAGGGACCTGTAACCCCAATTAGAGAGGAATTTTCCTCTGAAGAACGTAGGTTAAAGGATCTTCATGATTCCTTACATGAGGCAAGTGGGTTAGACACTTCCCCTGAGGTGGAGTTTGCTAGGCCAGACCCAGGGGAGCATGCTGAAACCCCCTATAGAGCCTTAATGGCCAGGATCACAGAGTTCATGGGGTGGTCTGCACCTTCACAATCTTTCCAACAAGATGACCTCACGGATATTCTTGACAAAGGCCCACAGGAGGATCCTGTGGTGCCTTTTCATAAAGCTCTTCAGAGGAAGATCATGACAAACTGGGAAACCCCAGATGTAGTACCAGCCGTAAATAAAAAACTGTCTACAAAGTACAGGGTATCTTCTACAGACCCGGAGTTTTTGTCTAAACATCCATCCCCAGAAAGTCTGGTGGTACAGGCAGCATCCTCTACCGATGTCAAGACGGCTTATCCTACCGTCCCACAGGACAGGGACGATAAAAAATATGATGCTATGGCAAAGAAAGTCTTTTCAGCATGTAGCATGGCGTTAAAATCTGTTAATGCTACTTGCACCCTTGCTAGGTTCAGCCATACACTTTGGGAGTGTGCTTTTACAGCGGCTGACTGCATCCTGGAGGGAGAAGAAAGGGATGCGTTCCTGAATATTATACAGGACGGTAAAGACGCTATGTGCAAATCCCTCCAGACGGGCGTTGATTCGGCTGACAGTATCAGCAGAGCAATGGCGGCAAGTACATCAACCAGGAGATTCGCTTGGTTGAGAAAGTCTGGTTTTGCCCCAGATGTGCAAGCCAGGCTCTTGAACATGCAATTCGATGGCTCTTCTTTGTTCGGGAAAAAGGCGGATGACAGTTTAGAGAAACTGCAAACTTCAAAAGCAGCAGCAAAATCCCTAGGAGCTGCAATCCGTCAGACTCCTTTTCGTCCCACAGGAACCTCTGCGAGGGGCAAGTCCTTTCGCTTCTACTCCGCATTCGGAAGAGGTAGAGGACGACCGGCTCAAAGGGGACAAAGAAGAACTACCCGAGGTGGACGGGGTAGATATTCAAAAGCCGCAGCAACAGCAGGTGCCTCTTTACCATCGGCATCTGCATCAGCCGCCCCAAAACCACTCTGAGGACTTCCCTCACAGGACACCTGTAGGAGGCAGGTTGACTCAACATCTGGCGGTATGGCAGGCTATCACGTCAGATGCTTGGGCATTGGAAACAGTTGCCCAAGGTTACTGCCTGCCTTTCCTACGTATACCTCAGAGTCATCCACCGGGGATCAGCTCTCAGAAAGCTCCAGATCCGCTCCTCTTGCAGGAAATTTTAGACCTGCTAGAGAAAGGTGCCATAGAACCGGTACCTGTAGCGGAGAGGAACAAGTGCTGGTACTCCCCTTACTTTCTCATTCCAAAGAAAGACGGAGGACTGAGACCCATCTTGGACTTGCGAGAATTGAACAAATTCCTCAGAAAAGACAAATTCAAGATGGTCACTCTTTCTGGTTGGTATCTCTGGACCTTCAGGACGGTTATTTCCTTGTGCCTATCCATCTCAAACACAGGAAATACCTGAGGTTCGCAATTGGCAACTCTCACTATCAATTTCGAGTGCTGCCATTTGGGCTGACCTCCGCCCCGAGGGTCTTCACCAAGTTAATGTCGGTAGTGGCTGCAAGTCTAAGGAGGGAAGGGATTCACGTCTACCCCTACCTGGACGATTGGTTGATCAGGGCTGTTTCTCCGGAACAAGCTCAGATCCAGCTAAATCACATGTGCCACTTCCTTCACAGACTGGGCATCTCCCGCAATTTAAAGAAGTCACAAATGATACCATCGCAGAGACTCCAGTTCATAGGAGCGATCCTGGACACTTCCCTGGGAAAAGCCTCGCCACCAGAGCTGAGGGCTCAAGATATTCTACAGATGGTTACCAAGTTCCAACATGCCCAACGTCTCCCAGCCTTCGACTTTTTGAGGTTGCTAGGCCTCATGGCATCCTGCATTTTCCTAGTGCCAGAGGCTCGCCTGAGAATGAGATCCCTCCAGTGGGCACTGAGGACTCAGTGGTCACAATTCTCAGGGAGAATGACAGATTTTCTTCAGGTTCCCGGCAGGGTGGCTCGAGACCTTCAGTGGTGGGCCTGTCAGGAGAACATTCTGAAAGGAGAACAGTTTTGGCAACCCTGGCCGGAGATAACAGTAGTCACGGATGCCTCACTCACGGGGTGGGGAGCCCACGCCAACGACTTGACCATCAGCGGTCGTTGGTCTCCATCGGAGTCCAGACTACACATCAACCTGTTAGAGCTGAGAGCCATCAGACTTGCGCTGAAGGCGTTCCTGCCAGCTGTACAAGGGAAGAACGTCCTGATAATGACGGACAACACGGTGGCCATGCATTACCTCAACAAAAGAGGAGGCGTAGGATCACTACCCCTGTGCAGAGAGGCGATGCAGCTCTGGTTTTGGGCAATCCAAGAAGGAATCTCTCTATCGGCAGTT
This sequence comes from Ambystoma mexicanum, assembly GCF_040938575.1. Classification (NCBI taxonomy): domain Eukaryota; kingdom Metazoa; phylum Chordata; class Amphibia; order Caudata; family Ambystomatidae; genus Ambystoma; species Ambystoma mexicanum. Next base: position 443,447,968 of record NC_090924.1, on the reverse strand, counting down.
CACCTAGCCGGAGAGAAGAACTTGACAGCGGACGCTCTGAGCAGGCAGAACACAGTCTCCCACGAGTGGGAGCTAGCTCAGGAAGTCCTTCAAGAGATCTTCGCCCTTTGGGGAACCCCTCAGGTAGATCTGTTCGCCACCAGCCTAAACAGGAAATGCGACCTGTTCTGCTCAAGGGAATTTCCCCCGAGAGGAGCTCTGGGAGACGCGTTCATAGTGGACTGGGAGTTTCCGCTTCTGTACGCGTTCCCACCGGTCCCCGTCATTCCTCAAATAATCAGGAGGTTGAGAAGATTCCGGCGAACCATGATCCTAATTGCCCCGGATTGGGCCAGGAGAACGTGGTACCCGGACCTTCTAGACTTGTCCATCTGCCCTCCAATTCGACTTCCACTCAGAGAGAACCTACTCTCACAGAAGGGAGGTCAGGTTCTCCATCCAGACATCAAAACCCTCAACCTTCATGCTTGGCTTCTGAAAGGCTGAGGTACAAGGATTGGGACCTCCCTGATGATGTTATGGAGGTGTTGCTTTCGGCAAGGAGGCCAGCAACAAAGTCTTTATACCGCTGCCGTTGGAACAGATTTTGCAGCTGGTGTAGAGAACAGAATATCGACCCTTTTTCATGTGGTACACCAATGGTTTTGTCCTTCCTACTATATTTTGCAAATTCAGGCCTTCAAGTTGGCACCACTAAAGGCTATCTCGCAGCGCTATCCATCTTTAAGCGTACTGCGGAAGAACCATCCTATTTCAAATTACCCTTGGTAATACAGTTTCTAAAGGGGTTAACCAATGTTTATCCCCCAAGACCATAACAAGTTCCCCTATGGGATTTAAACTTAGTACTAACTTTCCTGATGGGTACACCTTTCGAACCTCTCCATTCTTGTTCGTTAAGATTCCTTACCCTTAAAACTGTTTTATTAACAGCACTTACATCTGCTAGAAGGGTGAGCGAATTACAAGCTCTTTCTTGTAAACCCCCTCACACAATATTTCACAAAGACAAAGTTGTCCTGCAAGTGAAGCCTAATTTCCTCCCAAAGGTGGTTTCTGAATTCCATATCACTCAGAAGATTACCCTACCATCTTTCTATCCTCCTCCTCACCCGGGGAAAGAGGAAGAGAGGTTACACAGGCTAGACCCTAGGAGGGCTTTAAGTTTTTACATCAGTAGACTAGCCAGGATAAGACAGGCAGACCAGCTGTTTGTAGGTTACGCAGGTCACAAGCTGGGGTTACCAATAACTAAGCAGACCATTTCCAGATGGATCATTCTAGCCATTCTGGAATGTTATAAACTGGCAGGGAAAGAGCCCCCTCAAAACCTTAGGGCTCATTCGACCAGAGGTATTGCAGCTTCATCGGCCCTCAAAAGAGGCGTGCCGGTTAAAGACATATGTGCGGCCGCTACATGGTCGTCTGTCCATACCTTTACACGTTTTTACAATTTGGATTCCTCCTCCAGTCAAGAGACTAGGTTTGGAAGGGCTGTACTGCATTCTATTCATCAATAGAAGACAGCGTGAAGTCAGTACTCCCTCCTCCGATAATAGGCTCCCATAGCAGTATTCTATCTAAGATGAGGAATACGTCGGAGGACACAATCCCTTCGAAGAACAAGTTACTTCTTACCTTGTAACGTTCTTTCGACGGGATGTTCCTCCGACGTATTCCTCATCGACCCTCCCATCCATCCCTGCAGTTCTACTTCCCTTGTTGTTGCAGCTTATGCTCCTTCAGGGTGATTAGTTTAGTCCAGAAAGTATTATTGTGGGCTACAAAACGGAACTGAGCAACGGACGCTGCGCGCGGCCTTTATAGGCAGGATGACGTCGACGTCGATACGGCGGCTGTCGAGGGACATCGACTCGGAGGACGTCGACGCGCAGCGCCCTCTAGAGAGAGAAAAAATTTTCCGAGGCCAGCAGAGCTGGAAGGAGATATCTAAGATGAGGAATACGTCGGAGGAACATCCCGTCGAAAGAACGTTAAAAGGTAAGAAGTAACTTGTTCTTTGGGACCCACCATAAAGAGGCACGTTTGTTCACCATGTAAGGGCGATTTTCTTTGATGCAATTTCCCTAGGGCAAATGTCTGCCCCCATGAGGTGCCCATTAGCCAAATCCTTCTGCCTCCACCCTTCTGTCAAGGCTGGGGAATCCAAGTAGTTGCTTGGTGTTGAATAGTCTTTCTGCGCGAGGAAATTATTTTGGTTGGGAAGATACTTTGCCTCAATTAAAAAACAGTGTTCTTGTGGGATTAAATAAATACAAGAAAGGAAGCCCTTCTATCGTATGCTGTGCCGCACATTTGCCTTGAGAACAAGATGATGCTCTGCAACATGGGTTCAAACCCATGTAGAGTGCTTAGAACCTGGGAAAGCCGGCATTAAGTGCAATATAAATTACCTATAAAATAAATGCAGTGTAAGATACATAGGTCATTAAGCTACACATGCCACAAAGTAGCCGTCCATGGAAGTTTAGCAACAGTCTTGTACCACAGAACCATTGGTATGAAGCCATGAAGTGAAATGCTTGCATCTTTATTCCATTTGTCCCATATGAGATGAATGGCATTAAGTGCAGTGCTGTTTAATACACAGCTTTAACAGTCCAAGACTGACCGCTCTCAATGATGCAACAACCACATATGCTTTTCACTGTTGCTGGGGATCATCAGTTTGGCAGAGAAAGCAAGAGGCAGGCAACACCTGGAAGAGCAATGCTCTCTGGAAAGTCTGTATTGCGGCTGTATGGGCATGTTACACTTGAATCCAAAGGGCCAAAAGGTAGTAGTGGATGATGGTGATTGTAGGGAGTGCAAGTTCTCAGGTGAAGTTGCTTTCTACCAGGCTCTTTCCCCTGAATGATGTATGACCTGGGGAAAGGATGTGACTGCTAAATTTCAAAGCCTTTCTTAACTATATCATTTTATTCTCGTTTGAGCTGGAGTTTGAATCTCCACAAAAGTGATATTCTGCAAAAGGGGTGCAATTCTGGAACCGACTATGGCCGTCTTACTGAAGTCTGCTGTTGACCGGTCATGCTGGCTAGAGAGGAAGTATTGCGCTGTGGAGCTGGACCTGGTCTTCTTCTGAAGCAAATGTTGACAGGAAAGTGACTTTTCCCTTGCCCTAGATTAGGCATGTGCTTGTCAGTTTGGTCCACCCGGGCAGTGGCTTTGATGGTGGCAATTGTCTCCACTATCATTTCATAGGTCTGAACGATGGGCTACTCTGTCACAATATTGGTTAACTGATCAAGTTCCTCCAAGCAAACCACCTCCATTAGGAACACATTCTACAAAGGAAATCTCACTTCCAGCTATATAAAAAGATGTGCAGGCATTTGCAACCATCCAAGGCAATGGCTCATCAAGTGTGCTTGACGTCTTGGCCCGTGGGTCAGTCGTAAACTTGGTTGGGTGCCATGAACTTCCAAGCTCCATAGCCTACGGCATCAGAGGTTTAGAAGTGGAGGTAAAGCATTGCCCCTGCAGGAGTTTCTTTCGACAATTACTTCATGTTTTCAAAGGAACTTACCGCCTTGGTTTGGTAGAGGATGAAAATATTTCTACCTGGCTGTGGGAATATTTCCTATAAAACTGGGTATAAATAAGTTATTCAGAGGCTTAATCTCTAAAAAGACTGACGGTCAATGTCATCTATAAAAAGAAATATACAGAAATGTCATCTTAGTCTGCTTTGAACGGGAGCTCTGTTGAGGACTCCATGTTGTAACGCTGCTTATACATGCAGTATTTTCTCATGAACAAGAAAGATCCAGGCATGCATCCCATTCTGGAGCCCTGAAAACAGAACATGCTCTAAAACAAAAACAGAAGGGTTAAAAAACGACTTCTCCATCGGTGGCCCAACTCTGTTATCAACATTCTCAAGCATGGGGTCTGGCATGGATTCACATGCTCATTAATATTCCCAGTAGTCAGGCTGGGAATCCTCTGTGTAAAAAAAAAAAAAAAAAAAAAAAAAAAAAATTGGTTTGTTTCATTTCTGAACTGTCTTTCTTCTAACGAACAATAATTGGTCTCTGGGTCATACTGCCCCCAGCCAATGACTGCCCTCTACCTAAGCCCCTCCTCTAGCAGCCATCTTCAGATTTTTACCGCACGTTAGAGTGGTGGGAGTCCTCGTGATTAGCTCTCGGGCTTTTTACTGCGTTTTGAGCTTTTTCTTAGTTTTCTCTATTTTTCAGTCAATCGAGCCTCAAGCTCCATCAATCCATCATCCGACTAACGGGGACCCGTTTTTCAGAACTTTCTACGCCCCTCAAGGGCAATTTATCATAGAGTTCCCTTCTTAGAGGATTCCAGAAGATTCTTTGAGGCCTACTCCACGTGGACATGGCTGAAGAGAAATGAGACTCGCCGCCTCTGTTCAGGATCTACCCTGGATGTGGACTACGGGACATTTTCCTGGACGATGGGCACTCCCTGTGCCTCTACTGCCTACATTCTGACCTGACTCATGTGGAGGAGATCTGTGCGTTCTGCAGGGATATGGTGCCTCACACCATGTAGGACGGTTGCTAGCGGCCCTCCAAGCGGCTCCAGATGAAGATCCCCGGGCAGCAAGCCTCACCCAGCAAGAGAAAATCTGAGCCGTTTTATAAGACCTTTGAGGGCGCTCTGGCGACGGGGACCCAACATAAGGCAAAGCACCGTGGGCACCGGGAGCGCCGTTGTGACGGGCTCTGCGGCTGCCAGGTCGGGAACGGCATCTCTGGCACCCTCGAACACGAGCCAATACTCCGGGTCAGCGAAGAAGAGAAAGTCAGACCATCCGGGTAAACTTCTGGAGAAGTCCCATCCGACTCTGATAGAGAAAGCCAAGGGAGAGCGGGGCATGAACCCCCCACCTCCCACAGTAAAGGCCTCCAGTGCACCCAAGCCCATGAAGTCCCAGGTTCACCGGGCGAAGTCCTCCCTGGAAGGAGTGGAGGTGGCCTCTAAGGCGAGAGTTTCCCTGCCTGCTCAGAGGGAATTGGCTTTTCTACCCATTGAGAAGACACCGGTGAAGACGTTGCTGATCATCTCCCCTAGACCATCCCAGCTGGTCGAACAGAAGGAGGGGGGCCGATAATCCTGCTGGGCTCGGACATCTCCTCCGAGGAGGAACTTTCTGGTTTGAAGCCATACTGGACAAAAAGTTTGCCAAGGCCAGGTCCTATGGGAAGGACTGGCGAAGCGGATGTGGAGAGCGACGAGGAGCAGCAGGGTGGTGAGTAGCCAGAGGACATTGCGCCACTGCCACCGCTCTAGGTGTAGCCGCCACAGCAACCTCCACCACCGCCAGCGGACGTGTCGGCGGACATCCGACAGGCACTGCACACCTTGTGTTCAGAGATCCGGTCGAGGATGCCCATGTCGCCGGTGGGAGATCCTGCGCTGCCTTGGCTGTCTGGGTGCCCCCCCATCCCCCGACAACCTCAGTGCCATCCCCCACCTCAGTGCCATCCTTCGCCACCATCCCCCTCCTCCGAGAGATGATACAGAACCGGATACGGCAACGACGGGCACTGGTACGGACGTTGGAGGGGACATCCCGTCGCCAGTGCCCAGGGCCTCGCCACCCGACGAGATTGGCTCTTTCCACGTCATGATCACTAGGGCCTCTGAGATGTTTCAACTTGCCCCGAGGAAAAGGAGGAAGGCTTCCTCTACCAGTGCCGGGAGGCCAAGAGGAAGACCGTATTTTCTATCCCTCTATTGGACGACGGGACTGAACCGGCCGTGACGTCTGGCCCCCACCCGCTCCCCCCGGTGGGAGGCCGGCTGGCGAACTTCGTCAGCGTGTGGAAGTCCCTCTCCACCGACCGCTGGACGCCCTGGCCCACGGACACACCCTGGAATTTCAACAGAATTGCCCGCGCATTCCACCGTTGGCCAGGAATGGAAATCGCGTCCCTCAACTTCTTCTGGAGGTACGGGCCATGCTGAAGAAGGGCGCAATAGAACTCATCCGAAAAAGGCTCCGGGGCTCGAGTGTACTCCAGGTACTTACTCGTCAGAAAGAAGACAGGCGGTTGGAGACCCATAATAGACTGCCGCCGCCGCCTCAACAAGTACATCAGGTCCCAGAAGTTTTGGATGGTCACCCTTCAGCACATGCTGGGGCAACTGGAAGAAGGGGATGTCCTATTGTCGCCGGACTTGGAGGATGCCGATTTCCACATCCCCATTCACAAGGGACACAGCATGTTTCTGCGCTTCGTGGTCCCAGGGCAGCACTACGAAGTCAAGGCCCTTCCCTTCGGATTGAAGTCAGCACCAAGGGTTTTCACCAAGAGTCTGGCGCTGGTGGCTGCGTGGTTGCACCTGCAGGGGATTCACATCTACCTCTACCTGGACGATTGGCTCATCCGAGCGAAGTCGAGAGAGACTGCCGCCGAGCACATAGCGGGGGCCATCGCAGGGCGTGCTGTTTCTGGGGTCCCGGCTCAACACTGTGTCGTGCCTGGTAGCCCCATCGGAGGAGAGAATAGCGGCCATCCTGGGAAAGGTACAACGGCTGTTGACCCTGAAGATCGCATGGATAAGGTCCATCAAGTCCCTCCTTGGCATGATGTCGTCATGCATTTACCTCGTGCACATGTGCAGGCTGCGGATGCCACCACTGCAGGAGTTCCTTGACGCCCGTTGGATCCAGGTATCGGGAAGCTTTGAGGACAAGATCACCCTCGACGAGAGCTTCCGTCGAGCGATTCGGTGGTGGGGTGTCCGCGTGCATCTGTCGGCAGGTGCGGATTTCCAGACCCCCCTCACCAGGAGACGATCACGACGGACGCATCCCTGGAGGGATGGGTTGCACACACCGGTCGTCTCCACGCTAGAGGCCTGCGGCTACTGGAGACGTCGTTGCACATCAACGTTCTGGAGCTACGGGCTGTGTTTTGGGCCCTCAAGTCTTTACTTCTGTCCCTCAAGGGCAAGTGGTGTGGATTTTCAGACAACACCACCACAATGTTTTACATCCAGAAGCAGGGGGGCACCAGATCCGTGGTGCTCTCCAAAGAGGCACAGGACCTATGGCAATGGGCCGACGCCCAGGAGAGGTTCCTCGTCCTATTTCACCTGGCAGGGGTGAAGAACACTGTGGCCGACTCTCGCAGCAGGGAACTGCACTCGTGCCACGAGTGGGAGCTTCGCCTGGACCTAGTGAATCTTCTATTCCGATGATGGGGCAATCCCCAGATCGATCTGTTTGCGACAGCGACGAACACCAAGTGCTGGAGGTTTGCCAGCTGGTTTCCCCAGCCGGGGAGCATGGGGGGATGCATTCTCCTTCCCCCTGGGACGGCCTGTTCCTCTATGGGTTTCCTCCGTTGCTTCTTCGACTCATCAGTCAACTCAGACGGTCCCGGTGCAGGATGATCCTCGTCGCACCAGCGTGGCCGAGGCACATATGGTACCCGGACCTTCTGGACATGTCGTTGTCCCCTCCAGTCAAGCTTCCAGCGGATGCAGATCTTCTCGCCAGGGAAGGAGGCCCGATTCTGCACCACGACCCAGGGTCTCTGAGCCTGCAGGCCTGGCTCCTGCAGTGCTAGAGTTTGGTGGATACCATCTCCCGGCAGACTGCAAGGGAGTGCTTGCCAAGGCCAGGGCGTCGTCTACACTGAAATGCTACGGACATAAGTGGAAGAGGTTTGCCGTCTGGTGCCATGCACAGAAACTCGACCCTCTATGGATTACAGCCCGCAGGTGCTGCCGTATTTACTGTCGCTGACCAAGGCAGGGTTGGCCCATGCTTCCATCAAGGTTCATCTGGCGGCTATCTACTGCTACACCAGACCTCCGGGGCGGTAGTCGTTATGGTCACACCGCCTGCTCAAGGAATTCATAAAAGGACTTTTCCGCGCGTTCCCGCCAGTGAAGGCTCCGACCCTAGTGTGGGAGCTCAGTGTGTTGCTGACGAGGCTCATGGGTCCCCTCTTCGAGTCTATGCATTCGGCACAGCTGACGTTTTTATCGTGGTAAACAGTGTTTCTTATGGCCATCACCTCTGCACGACGAGTGGGGGAGATCCAGGCCCTCTCTTGTAAACCACTGTACTTGACATTCTACGAGACAAGGGTGGTGCTGTGGACGCACCCCTCCTTTATGCCCAAGGTCCCGTCAGACTTCCATCTCAACGAGCCCTTGATGTTACCCATTTTCTTCCCGTCGCTGGCTGAGAGGACTTTCCACTTCATGGACGTGGCTAGAGCGCTGAAGTTCTACGTGGACCGCACAAAGTGTTTTCGGAAGCCATCACAGCTGTTTGTGAACTTTGGCCCTGTGAACCAAGGGAAGGCCCTCTCCAAGGCTTCCATTTCAAGGTGGCTCTCCGGCTGCATCTCCCATTGTCACTGGTTGGTGAACCGACCGTAGCCTGGTTGTCCGAGAGCCCATTCGACCAGAGCGATCGCTGCAACTATGGCGTTCCTGTCTGGTGTGCCCCTGCTCGACATCTGCAGGGCTGCTACGTGTAGGTCGACACACACCTTCACGAAGTTCTACTGCGTCGACAGGGATTCCAGGGAGGAGTACAGAGTCAGCCAAGCAGTGTTGCGCAACCTGTTCGCTTGAAGGTGAGCCTGGTGGGGTGCTAAGAGATGCTTCATGTTGAGATGCTTAATGTTGAGCCTTGCCACCTCCCGTGGTTGTGCATGTGTGTACTGCTATGTATTCTTTATTCATGAGCATGTGAATCCATGGCAGACTCCATGCTGGAGAAGGAACAAGTTACTTACCTGTAACTGTTGTTCTCCAGCATGGGTCTGGCATGGATTCACATGCAAACCCTCCCGCCTACCCCTCTGCGGCTCTTCTCTTGGTCCTACTGCCACTTTCGTGCTACAAAATCTGAAGCTGGCTGCCAGAGGAGGGGCTTAGGTAGAGGGCAGTCATTGGCTGGGGGCATTATGACCCAGAGACCAGTGATTGGTTGTTATCAGAAAGATAGTTCAGAAATGAAACTGAAACTGATTTTTTTCTTTACCGAGGAGTCCCAGCCCGACGACGAGGAATATTCATGAGCATGTGAATCCATGCCAGACCCATGCTGGAGAACAACAGTTACAGTTAAGTAACTTGGTCCATCGTCCTCTGCACCATAGATCTTCAGCATGCACGCTTTCACATTCCATTTACTGGAAGGCACAGGTGGTTTGTGGTCGTGTAATAGGGGACCGGCCATCTCGTGCTGAATAATCCTCTTAGAATTATCATTACGTTGGTCTCGAACAGCATCCCGTTTCACCTGTTTATTTAGGCAGAAAAGGCATTCATTTGTAGCTTTTCTGCAAGAGTTAGAATAACAAAGCTTCTTTGGCACCTTTTGTTTCATTATTAATTTGATAAGAGTGGTGCCTCTGCTGATAGTTAATTATTGTTGTTCTGCCATTCTAGACTGCAGTAGGAGTCCATGGAGCTTTTACTAAGATGTCTAACTGTTGTTTTTATTTGGGTGGTGGAACCTATTGTGAGGTGGTATTGTAAAAGAAAGATGCCTAGACGATTCAGAACCACTGACAGATTTCCCTTGTTGCAAAAATCATTACAAATAATTTCAGTTGATGCTGTATTCCCACTGTCCACTTCACAACTGTACTGTGGCGATGATTGACAAGGGTGTGCTTGCTTGTGGCTCGTGTCTGGAGCTAATGAGTCACACTATGGTCCTAAGGAGATTTACATGTCCAAAGAATTCTCACTTGCTTTGCTCCTGCGCCCTAATCCCGTACCTAGCCTTGGTATCACAGGTATGCTTTTCCAAATACTCTATCCATGTATGGCTGCGCAGAACCAATCCAGAGACTAGTTTTCTTTTTTTTTTTTAATCTGTTTAGGTCACTCTAGGCCCACACAAATCCATTTCTATGCTCTTATGTTGTGGGTTTACAGAGCACTCCAGTGCTTTCCTTGACACACTGCGAAAGGATGAGCAGTTTTCCTGCCGAAGATAGCATAAGCCCAGGGCTTCATCCAGACACTTTAATATAAGAGAGTAGTCAGAACAAATGTCAATGGGAATTGTCTGGAACTTCCAACCATGCTAGACTTATTTATAGGCGCTTTGGACTGGTGACACAACCCCGGAAGTGCAGGGCAGTGGCAGCTCCAGGCAGAGGGAGCAAAATAAATCTCCCTACATGCATCACCCAACACCTCAGAATAAGGGCCACTTCCGTTTTCACCTTTCTACATTAGGTTGGTTAAAAGTGCCTTTAAGAAGGATTCTGGTCAGTCGCAAATAAAGAGCATCGAAATGCAATCCTGCCGGAAGGGTAATAAAGAATTGCATTTATACTTCAGAAAAGGGATTCCTGTTGCTATTTGTCAGTCTTAAGTTAAGATCATGAGATTTCCACAGAAGGTTTGAGGCTATTTGTTTCAATACTATCATGCTTTTATATAGTGTGCCATGCCGTATTTCTCCCAGTTTTAAGTGCTGTAACAATAAGTGGTGGTGTTACCCAATTTATTGCTACTCCTTTATAGTCCTCAGAAGAATTAGGGGCTGGACCGCACATCTGAGGGGTGCCCCAGCGCAGAAAACCAGATCTTTAAAGATGCTGTCTGACAAACTCATCTGCCATATTCTTGCTTCTAGGGTTAGCTTCTTGGGTGGTTAGTTGATACTGGGAATATGTCATGCGAGCCAAGCTACAGTGGTGAACCAGAAGGACTGTGAAACAAGAAAAGTGGCAGAGAGAGGACCCTACAGGGTGCAGCGCATGGATGGCGAGTTTAGGTGCTTGCTAATGGGCTGCGGCTGAGAGCGGTAGCGGGAACCTGCCAAATTACCCACAGAGTGAAAGATGAGGGAAGACTGTTTGCTCTCACACTGCGCACACAATATCAAATAGAAAGCACAATTTGCTGATTATATTAAGTGATTTTAATCAACGTTGCAGCCTGACACGTGTTTCGAGCTTCATGCTCTTCTACTGAGGCTGCTTGGACGTGATTTTGAAAAAATAATTGTTACACAAAACCAAAATCAATAATAAAGGTAGAACACAAACCCTGACCCGAAACACATGGAGCAGGTAGGGTGTACCAACCAGAATAAAATCATAACAACCACAATGCCATGGCAATTGAATAAAAAGTTACCAGAAAATACATTTGAATTAAACATAAGGTAAAAAGCATATTACCAATGGAGTGCGGCATTGTTTGTCAAATGATATCAAGTTAATAAAGAGAAATAGAAAAAAAATAAAAAAACATTGAGGAAAGAGGATTGCAATGGTGATCAGCCAACAAATACATGGGTAAAGCCCTAATTGCATAGGAGTACCTTAATCTTGATTAATCTGCAAATCTTGTGCTATTGGAAATAATTGCGCAATAAAGTCAAAGGTTGGGTAGAAATCCATAAAATGCGAAAAAAAACTGTGCCAAGAGTAAAACGCTTACCAGGTATTGAACCTTAATTAGAAATGAAAAGTAATACGTGGGCTCCCTATAAAACAAGATTTTTGAGCGCCTGTTAGCAGATCTGATGAGCAACAATAGCACATTAATAAATTTAATAAGTAAAAGCAACATACCAATAACTTGCATGCACGGAGAACGTTTTAGTAAAATAGAGCAATGCTGAAATATGGCCGTAATCCAAGTGGTAAACATCCCGTAATGAAAAAAGAAGAGCAAAAGAGAGACATCAATTAGCAAATTGAATGTCTCCTCCGGCGGTCGTCTAGACTAAGACGGAATTGATTTAAGTCTCCGCATGGACTAGGGTTCATCTGCAAACTAACTGAGCGATGCCTTACCAGCGCGTCCGCTGCTCAATGAAGTGAGTGGAGCCGCTCGCGTGAGGTTCTGTGTCCATAATTGAATGGAACAGAGAAGGGCGGCAACAGCGAAGACGGCCGTATGCCAGCGGATTAGGAGTATGGCAAGGGGGTCGTCATGTTAAACTAGTGTTGTACTATGCAATTGTGCAAGAGAAAAGCAATGGAAAAGATTGTATGTGAAAATGTGGCAATAGTCACTGGTAGTATTTAGAAATGTAACCAAACAGCCAATGGAGGGAAACATTTGACTGGATAAATACTTAGGCGCATCGTGTACGTACAAAAGTTATAATTAGAGGGCTGAATATAAACAATCCTGTGTGATGCGCGTAAGAAAGTGACAATTAGGACATATGGAGAAGGGACCGGTCCGTGTTGTGAACATTTAGATTAGACATTTGATACAAGTGACGGGCTCTGGAGCCAACATGCAAGAGGAGGAGCCAATTAGCAAATCCTGCCACGAGTCTGTGATAGTTAACAATTACATAAGCGAATCAAAAATAAAGGTTGACGAATAGTGTACAAACACATGTATTGATTGACTGATCGTCATTGTTACAAGTATATAGTGGTTTGAGTAGGCCCTTAATTAATGGCATATAGCAGAAACCCATGAGCTACACATACAATAGGGTTCTGAAATATATGTGATCACAAAAAGGATAGTTCATGGTCTGTGTTGAGACCAAAATCAACAGTACGGTATTGGCAAATTAAACGGGCTTCTAATTGCTGTAGTTTCAATACCAGGTTGCCTCCACGTTGCGGGAGTGAAACCTTCATGATCCCAGCAAATTGGATCATTGATTTGTTGTCCATTTGATGGACACGTTGCCAGTGCATGGCTAAGGGATATTTGGAGTCTGATTGTGCAATAGAATAAAGATGTTTCCTAATGCGGATTTTCAATGGACGAATCGTACTGCCAATGTAATAAAGACCACAAACGCATTTGATACAATAAATGCAGAATTTAGAGTTGCAATTAATAAAAGAATTAATCTTGTGTATACCTAAATGTCCAAAATAAATGGCCGTGGTCTCAAGTTTATGGGAGCACACAGGACAGCCCCCACATTTGTAAAAACCTGGGCGTGAGGGTTGGTGTAACCAAGTTTTTTGTTGTTGTGATAGTGTTGCCATCAATGAGGGGGAAAGAATATTCTTAAGATTGCCTGCCTTGGTATAAATAAAACTTGGTGTGCTCTCAACCCAAGGTGTAATGTCACGGTCGAGTTGTAAAATGTGCCAATGTCTTTTGATTGTATTGTAGAGTACTGAGCTATCCGAGTTGAATCTGGTGATAAATTTCAGTTTCTGAGTGTGTGTGGTCTCCTTCCGTACTTTTGGTGTGAGTAGATCGCACCTCTTCATGACTCGTACTTCTTGCTCTGCTTTAGCTACTGATCGAGAGTCATATCCTCTAGCAAGAAACCTCTGACGTATTATTGAGCATTCCTCATTGAAATCTGTGTTCAACAGACAATTACATCTAGCCCTGATAAATTCACCTTTCGGAATATTGGAAATCACAGTTTTCCTGTGACAGCTACTAGCATGTAGAACTGCGTTAACAGATGTAGATTTTCTGAATGTTTTAGTCACAAACTGATTATCTGAAATGCTGATTGTAAGATCCAAAAAAATGATACTCGTAAAGCTATATGTATGTGTAAACTGGATGCCCCAATTGTTTGAGTTAAGGTAAGTGACAAATTCATTTAAGCATTCAATAGAACCCTGCCACACCAAGAACACATCAATATATCTCTTCCACATATAAATATGTGGTTTAAAAGATTGGTTGGAAAAGACAATTTGTTGTTCGTAGTTATGCATAAAGATATTTGCAAGGGCAGGGGCATAGCTTGCCCCCATCGCAATTCCAATACGTTGTCTATAGTAGGTGTTGTTAGACAGAAACACATTATTGGAAAGAGCAACTGTTAGTAAATCTTTAATCATTTCTATGTGTTCGAAGAACGAAGCTGAGTGCGCTCTGAAGATAGTCAATGCTACTGATTGCTTGTTGGTAGTTGATAGATGTATAAAGGGCTTTAACATCAAGTGTAACCAAGACCAAATTGGGTAGCATAGGTAACTGATCAAGCATCTGAAGAATATGCATAGTATCACGGATGAAAGTTGGTATAGTGTTCACCAGTGATGAAATGCACTCATTGATAAAGAGGGAGGTGAGCTCTAGGATGCCACCACCGCCACTTAGGATTGGTCTCCCTTCTGGTATTTTGGTAAATGTTTTATGAATTTTAGACAGAAAATATGCCGTTGGCATTGTCAGCCCTTCTACAATTAAGAATGGTCTTTCCACATCAGTTAGCAGTCCTGCTGTGTGCCATTTGTCTACCACTGATTTAATGGTTAATCGAAGAGTGGTCGTGGGGTTGCCGGGCAGGGTTTCATAGCAGCCCGGGGAGTTTAAATGAGTGAGACCCATTGTAATATAATCAGCTTTGTCCATGATAACAACGTTACCTCCCTTGTCTGCCTCCTTTATAATGATAGTGTCATTGTGACCAAATTATGTAAAGCTTGTTGTTCTTTACGTGAGAGGTTGAATTTGTTACTTTTTCGTTTGACTGAATCTTGGAGTTTGTGAATGTCATTGATTACCGCTTGATGAAATGTATCAATTAAGTTATCCTTAGGAAATACAGGAGTAAATTTGGATTTGCTTGAGAGTTCTTTAATTTTCAAACTCTGTTGTTGGATATTCAAGTCATGCAATAAGTCCATGACATTTTTATTGCAATCAAATTCACAATCATCAATAGACATCAGTACATGAGTGCTCAACATAGTTTGTAATGTAATGTTGGATAGTAGGGTTTATTGGGGCTTACTTTTGTAGTACTTGACTTGTGTCGCAAAGAATTTTTAAAATTTTAATTTGCGAATAAATTTATTTATTCGATCTGAATTTGGACATATTCATTGAATCCCGTTGGTGCAAAGGAAAGTCCTCGATTGAGGACTGCACGTTCATCAGAGGAGAGCGAATAGCTACTAAAATTATGAATTAAGTCTATCTGGTTTGATTCTCGAGTCTGTTGGTAAGATGCCCGTGTGACTCTGCGTTGGGCGAGTGGGGCGTTTACACCTGGTTGGTTGGCCTCCCCTTGTGCCCCCAGGCTTGGGTCTGGGGTTGTAGTATTGGGGGGTGGAGGTAATTGGAACCAAACCTTTTTGGCTGCTTCTATTGCGGCTTGACGATTGCCTTTCTTGTACCTGCGAATTTGTTCTAAAAAAGGCATAGGCTGAATAATTGGCGTTCGTTTGCCTTCTGTTGACTCCAAATCATCAGAGGGATTAATCTCAAAGCCAGCTGAGGCTGCATCTGGATCTGTTTCAAAATTGAGTTTGTCGCCATCACTCTCGGCATCAGAGCTCACAGGGGATGATGCTAAGCTACTTGTGCGGGAGCGAGAGACTTGGTCATATTTGGGTTGATAGGTGTACACCCTATTGTCGCGATAATCTGTCATCACGTGAGAATTTACGTGATTTACGTAATTTAACTTCATCTTGGTGTTTGCATAAGCGGGTGTACAGGGTTTTATAATTCTTGTCTACAGTGGCACTTGGTGCATCAAGAAGGGCAATTTCTTCTTTCAAGGAATCAATTTGAACAACAATTCTATCATGTTCTATAAGTAACTTTAACATGTTATTTGAACTGGTTGTTAGATTGTTTTCCCAATCTGTTGCTAAATCGTTATCTAGGGGCTCTTCAAAGTCCGGTAGGATCAGTATACGAAGACCCCTAGGTATTTTGTTTTCCTGTAGGTAATGAGTGAGAGTGGTCTTCTCCCAAAATGTATTAATCTCTCTGATGCTGAGTCTTTCCAGTTTAATACATTTGGATCGGAGATCCTCTGATTCAGGTGTCATCCTCTTAAAAGGATTCAAAGTTGAGCCCCTAGGGGCAAATAAAGCTTTGATGTCGTCATCTCTAGTCAGAATATGTTCTGCAGTTGCGGCCATATTGGCTATGAAGAGAGTAGATTATATACAGACCTGCCAAATCTGCTGCTGTACCACTATGGTCTGGAATGTGAAACAAGAAAAGTGGCAGAGCGAGGACCCTACACGGTGCAGCGCATGGATGGCGAGTTTAGGTGCTTGCTAATGGGCTGCGGCTGAGAGCGGTAGCGGGAACCTGCCAAATTACCCACAAAGTGAAAGATGAGGGAAGACTGGGTTTGCTATATGCCATTAATTAAGGGCCTACTTAAACCACTATATACTTGTAACAATGGAGATCAGTCAATCAATACATGTGTTTGCACACTATTCTTCAACCTTTATTTTTGATTCGCTTATGTAATTAACTATCACAGACTCGGGGCAGGATTTGCTAATTGGCTCCTCCTCTTGCATGTTGGCTCCGGAGCCCGTAACTTGTATCAAATGTCTGTAATCTAAATGTTCACAACACGGACCGGTCCCTTCTCCGTATGTCCTAATTGTCACTTTCATACGCGCATCAAACGGGATTGTTTATATTCAGCCCTCTAATTATAACTTTTGTACGTACACAATGTGCCTAAGTATTTATCCAGTCAAATGTTTCCCTCCATTGGCTGTTTGGTTACATTTCTAAATACTACCAGTGACTATTGCCACATTTTCACATAGAATCTTTTCCATTGCTTTTCTCTTGCACAATTGCATAGTACAACACTAGTTTAACATGGCGGCCCCCTTGCCATACTCCTAATCCGCTGGCATACGGCCGTCTTCGCTGTTGCCGCCCTTCTCTGTTCCAATCAATTATGGACACAGAACCTCACGCGAGCGGCTCCACTCACTTCATTGAGCAGCTGACGCGCTGGTAAGGCATCGCTCAGTTAGTTTGCAGATGAACCCTAGTCCATGCGGGGACTTAAATCAATTCCGTGTTAGTCTAGACGACTGCCGGAGGCACCATTCAATTTGCTAATTGATATCTCTCTTTTGCGCTTCTTTTTTCATTACGGGATGTTTACCACTTGGATTCAGGCCATATTTCAGCATTGCTCTATTTTACTAAAACGTTCTCCGTGCAACTGCAAGTTATTGGTATGTTGCTTTTACTTATTAATTTTATTAATGTGCTATTGTTGCTCATCAGATCTGCTAACAGGCGCTCAAAAATCTTCTTGTTTTATAGGGAGCCCACGTATTACTTTTCATTTCTAATTAAGGTTCAATACCTGGTAAGTGTTTTACTCTTGGCACAGTTTTTTTTGCATTTTGTGGATTTCTACCCAACCTTTGACTTTATTGCGCAATTATTTCCAATAGCACAAGATTTGCAGATTAACCAAGATTAAGGTACTCCTATGCAATTAGGGCTTTACCCATGTATTTGTTGGCTGATCACCATTGCAATCCTCTTTCCTCAATGTTTTTTTATTTTTTTTCTATTTCTCTTTATTAACCTGATATCATTTGACAAACAATGCCGCACTCCATTGGTAATATGCTTTTTACCTTATGTTTAATTCAAATGTATTTTCTGGTAACTTTTTATTCAATTGCCATGGCATTGTGGTTATGATTTTATTCTGGTTGGTACACCCTACCTGCTCCATGTGTTTCGGGTCTGGGTTTGTGTTCTACCTTTATTATTGATTTTGGTTTTGGGTAACAATTATTTTTTCAAAATCATGTCCGAGCAGCCTCCGTAGAAGAGCATGAAGCCCGAAACACGTGTCGGGCTGCAACGTTGTTAATTAAAATCACTTAATATAATCGGCAAATTGTGCTTTCTATTTGATATTGTGTGCACAGTGTGAGAGCAAACCCAGTCTTCCCTTGTGAACCAGAAGGAGTCAACATGTTCAAAAAGAACATCTCCTAACTTGCCCTATCGCTATTAGGGAAGTTTGCTACCTAACAAAAGTAAAACTACAGGTGCATAACGTTCAAACATGTTTTCTGTCCCAATCCTAAGTACCTAACTGGCCCCACCACTTTAGAAAAGTACCAGGGAGGCATCGATATAATGGCCTCGGTATGGGCTTGCGCCTGGTTCGCTTGTGTTCGACTTGTTCTCAGTCTCACAGTTCTTGCAGATTTTCTTCACAGCTTAAATTGTGTTATGGTTTTGAGTCAAAACTTTCACAAATACAAAAATTAAATTTGCAAAAAATGTAAGAAAGAGATTACACCAGATTCACATCAATAACAATATTTCAGCAAAATTTAATTCTGTTTAAGAAGTTAACAATATAACCTAAACAAAGCGATACAATACAGTTCAACCACTTATAGGTACAGAGCATTCAAACACCCTTAAAGGAATACCTAATGAAATAGCTCGGTGGCAGGCTACAGCCCACAAGTAAACATTCGATTAAATTGGATAGATTACCAAGAAATGTGTTACAATTTCATAACCACATTTCATGAGTAACTACCTATATTTAATCCTGAAGACTCGGCAGACACTGGGCTAAACGAGGAATATCACAGTTTTGAGATATATCCTTTAGAAAAGCAATTGGCGCAATTGCCATAGATAGTTGACCTTTTGAAGTCATCATGAAGCAAGATACAGACAGCAGATTCAAAGTTCAAAACAAGTTGCTTTATTATATCAAATGTCAGGGTAGTAGAAGGCCTAACCTGCCCTATGTTAAGGTAGGATTTCCCTACCTGAATGAAACTAAGGAAAGTCTGAGTCAAAGAGTTCAACTTCAGTCTTTCTGTGTCCAAACCCTATCCTTGCCCTCAAAACTAAAGCTAAACAATGTATAGGCATGTCAATAATAAAAAAAATGGTGGTCAACATTCGTACTGAGCTTTTCCAGCTCTTAGCTTCCTCCTTCAGCTTCCCTTCCTCAAGTTCAAAAGAGTTCCACAAAAGTTTTAAGATTATCTTTCCCAAGTTCAAGGCAATGCAGTTCCACACAATCCTCAGGGTTACACACAGTTAAAAAGAAAAGGGGTCTTGAGGCTCCGTTCTCAAGACAGCATTTGCAGCTCCTCAAGTCTCTGGGTTTCCTTTCCCAAGACTTTAATGTAACAGCTAGTATTTGTTTCAGTCTTTCAAAGTTCAACACATCTCTTTGCCAACCTGACCCTCCTTTTAAATGGCATCACCAGTTCGCTTACAGTGCTTCTTCTTTGCTTATTTCACAATGTCTTTGACTTTCACAGTTGAGGGCTCACTGGTCTAGGTGCAGTTTTCAGACCACACAGTCCACCCATCAAGGGTCGTGCAACCAGGATCCCTAGGCTCATCAACCCACACAGGTTCTTCTGTACCTGCCCCATGCACAATTGTGCATTCATTTGATTTCCCTTTGTTGGCTTCTTGGCTTTATTTGTAGTTTTACACTCTCCTGGCTTCTCCTGGTTAGCCTCTTGGCATTGCCACAACTTGACACACATCTCTTGCCAGTCTTTGGCCTTGCCGCACTGTATCCATTTATAAAGTTTACTTTATGGTGGTCTGGTTTATGCCTCACCTTTCTGTTACACTCTTTCACACTTGCGCTCTTTTCCATGAGCTGCTTTCACCTGGGCACTTTCCCTTCTTGGCTTTCATCAGCTACTTGCTTTGCCCATAAAGTTTTATTTCATTTCAGTGTTCAGAATGCTCAATTTCAAAGTTTCTTTCAGTACGGTATTCACTGTGCATAATTTAACTTAGTTGCCAATTTTCATTCAGTTCGGTACTCAATATATAATTCAACTTGGTTTCAAGGTTTCATTAATTTCGGTATTGAATAGGCATAGTTCAGCTTACTGTCAAGTTTGTATTCAGTTCGGTATAACGTTACTTATATGCTGTCCGCTAGAAGCACCCCGGCTTTTGAGTGGGTCTCCCCGACACTCACCGGTCCTGGCCTTCCTTTCCAGCAGCTCCCGTTGCTTCCTTTCTGCTTCTCAGGCCGGCCTGCTAACCTTTGCGAGCCTCGCTTGCATGCCTGGTGTTGCCTTGTGCACGCAAGCAATTCCACTGCTTCTGCACGGACGCAGACAGTGTCCTCTCTTTGCCCGCTTGCTTGCAGCTCTGGCTGCTTGCTCTTCAACCCGGAGGCTCCCACACCTCAACGGCCCACTTTCCTTGGGCTCCACAGGTCCTCTGGGATGCCGGCCAGTGTACTGGCTACGCCTCTAGTCCCACTACAGCTGCCTCCTCATGACACATGTCCCCTGCTGGTCTCTCCCCCACAGGCCTTCATGTTGTTCTCTCTGGTGCTCCACTGGTCTTCCTTTATACACCTGCAACCACTTGACAGGTTGCAGGTGCGGACGAATAATGAAATGTTCCTGCCCATAGTTAAAGTGACATGCCTGACCCTCACAGTACTTTGCAGGCATCTTCCTCGTCCCGGTACCAAAGGGGTGAAATTAAGGTTTAGTGTTAATTATTTTTAGTCGCCTCTTCCTCGTCCCCAGTACTGTCAAAGATTGAATGTGGGGAAATAAGGGGAGTTGTTTTACAGTAGCCTAAAAATGCCAGGGAAGGTTAGGTTGGTCTTCAAAAGGGTAAGGGGGATACCATATCTCGCCTACCTCTCCCTTAATCCCCCTCTTCTATTCCTCCTTTCTGGTGTTTCTAGATTGGTAATAACCCCTAGCTTTTTCTTGATCAGTGGGACAGGGATAGCAATATCCCATAGCTACCTCTGCGATAGAGGATGCCTCCTGAAATGGAAAGGTGGAATACTGCGCCTCGACCGGAGGACATAGCTCCAAGTACCAACCACCCAGGTGATCATCCCTCGCTTCTCCACCCCCAGGGTCAGTATCCAAAAGCAATGGCCTTTCCCTGGCCACCTGAGAAGTGGACCCACAGGGAGCAGATGTGAGGAGGCACTTGGGTTTCTCATACCCTCAATACCCTTTGCTATAAATTCTGGGAGATAACCGCTGAGACATAAAAGCGGATTCTCATCTGCATTAAAAAGGGGCATTCCATAACTAGATGGCGTAAAGTTTCTAAATTGTCTAGTTTACACAATATACATGTGCGCCTGTTTCTGGGCAATCCGATTCGAGGACCAATCTGGAAACAATTCAACCTACATTTTAGGATCCACATTCTGATGCTCTTAGAGGAGAATTTAATTGAGTAAGGCTAAAGAGACTTTGAACAGCTAGGAATACCCGAAATGTCTTTGTAGAATTTTAATTTGGAAAAGTACTCCAGTTTCTATTTTATCCCACTCTCTGAACCTTTTTCTTATTTCTGCCTTGGGGGAATCCACATAAATTCCTGCTTCGGTCAAGGAGCATTCACAAGACCTCATGAACTCATTTAAGGAGGCATCCCTCTCCGATCGAACATTATAACCCAGTGTAGCCAATAGACCTTTAAAAAGAGCACCAATGTATTCCACTTGTACACCAGCCACGAAGAATTAATACTCCACTCAAGTCTGATGGCTCCAATGGACACTGAAGGCGGGAGGCCCAACACCGAACTGCATATTTTACCCTCAAGGATATTGGGCCATTTCCTACTCCTTAATGTGAGAAGCTCCAACCCATACAACACTGAAGAACTCATATGTAGAGATAACTTTATCATCAAAGAAATACTATTACTATGCTATCGGCAGAATTGCTCTCCCTAAAACTAGAAATCTCCCCCTCACGCACCTCATCTATAGACCTCCAGGTCCACTAGCCACCTTCGAAGAAGACCTAACTACCCCATTAAACACCAACGCCAAACCAGGAACCCAAATCATCCCACTAGGTGATTTCAACTTAGGTTACAACGAACCTAAAGACACTTATACCACCTCCATAGCTAAAACCATTTCAGAAGCAGGCCTCACCACTCGGAATAACAGCCCCACGCATTGCAAAGGCTGCACACTGGACTGGGTAGCAGACATTAATTGTGTATACACCATAACAGCAATTGAACCTTGCATTTGGACTGACCAATATCTGATCTCACTGACCATCTCTGATCTTCCCCAACATAAATCTATTAAATTATATGCTCCTCCTGCACTCACACGCTGCAAAAAAAATATAACACTACTTAACCTCCTCCCGCTGATTCACCTTATCACCAATCTCTCTAGCCTGATCACTGACCCTAATGATCTAGTTGACCTTTACAACAACACCATCAACCTTGCGATAGATGCCATTGCGCCACTCAAGCTTACCAAATCTAAACCCCTGGCCCATCTTAACACTTGGTTCACCCCAACGTTAAAAGCCCTACGTAAGGATAAACGACACGCAGAAGCCTGCTGGAGAAAAAATCCTTCTCCCGATAATAAAAACCTCCTTACCACCCTCACCAAGAGCTACAAAGAACAAATCATCCAGGCAAAAAAAGGACTTTCAATGACAGAATCAAAAAAGCTAACTCTAACCCTAAGGAAATCTTCTCCATTTTGAGAGAATTAGAATCTCCCATTGCTCCTATAGACCCGTGCGACAAAGACAAAATTTGGTGTACAAACATTCAAAATGACCAATGCAACAAAATCACAATGTTACAAAATAAAATGCTGCTAAAAAATCCTCCCTCCACAACATTGCCCTCTCGACGCAAAAAAAACATCCTCCAGGAACTTGCAACAAACCAGATCAAACCTCCCAACCAATTCAGCTTTAGAGCCATCTCCATTCAGGAAACTAAGAATATCATCACATCTCTCAAACCCTCTCAATGCCTTGGTGACACTTGCTCAGCCCCCATAATCAAAGAGGCTGTACATGAACTAGCCCCCTTTGTCACCACATTTATCAACGCATCATTCAAATCATGCTCTATACCTACTAACCTTAAAGATGCTTGGATACTACCCCTTCTAAAAAAAAAAGCCAATCTGGACCCAAGCATCCCAACGAACTACAGGCCCATAACTACTGTCCCGTTCCTCCTCAAAATCCTAGATAAAGCGGCATATCTACACATCCAATCTTACCTGGAGCTCAACGATCTTCTAGGGATTAGACAATCGGGTTTCAGACCGAGACATGGAACTGAAACGGCCCTCCTTGATCTCAAAAACCAACTAGATGAGCGTAAAGACAGAGGCGACATCTCCATTTTCCTACTCCTAGACCTTTCCGCTGCCTTCGATCTGGTTGATCATAAGGTTCTATGTGACCACCTTCAATTGGCAGCCAACTTCTCTACACAAGCTACAGCGTGGATAACCTCTTTTTTGGACAAGAGAACCATAAGAGTCTTCTCACCCACTTCAGCAGCAGATCCAGTCCCCATCACCTGTGTAGTTCCCCCAAGGGTCTTGTGTTTCCCCTGACTTGTACAATATTTTTACAAAGCCTGTCTTTGATATTGGACAAACTAGTGGTCTCATACACCAATTATGCGGACGACATGCAGATCCTTATCCCAATCCAAGTCGACCATGACAATGACACTAACCTCATAAATAAAGTCTACCAAATTATCCAAACGTGGATGGCCACACATGGCCTTTGTCTCAACGATGACAAGACCGAGTTGTTAATCATCGGATCCACAAACAAACTCAACAAACTGTCCCATCTCTACAACTTCATCACGATCGATGGCATCAAAATTAAGGTAGCTAAAGAAGTCAAAACTTTAGGATTCTACTTAGATTCGGCCCTCACCCTTGATAAACAAGTAAATGCCACTGCATCAGCTACTAGCTATACATGCAAACTCATTCAGGCTTGCAAACCTTTCCTATCTATAGCCAGTTGTACAACCATAGCGCAAGCCCTCATCCTCTCCAAACTAGACTACTGCAATGCACTGTATCTAGGCACTAGGAAACACAATACTAACAAACTCCAAACTCTGCAGAACAATGCCCTCGGAACAGCATTAGGCATCCCTAAAGGGCAACACATTTCAGACAAGAGAAGAGCAGTCAACTGGCTAGCAATTAATGACCGGATCAAGTTCAAAACCCTTAACATTACACACAAGTGTATGAATAACTAGGCACCTGCCTACCTCACTGATAAATTCACCAAGCATACCTCTGAACGTCCCATCAGAAGAGCCCAGGCAAACAGCACAAAATCCCCAATTTTCTTTTTTTTTTTTATTGATCTAGTTGATACATCAACTTTTCAATACACTTTATACAAAAAATAATCAAACATATGACAACTCATTCCTCAAAAAGTCAATAAAATATAACATAAAACAATTTCATGCATAAAATTTACACAATTTGTTAGCACAAGTTTAACTAATTTGGAAAAAGAAAATCAAAGTCAAACACATCGGCGTCAGACATGTAGCACCAAAGCATCACGACTCCCAGAGCACCAAACTCACTGATTTTAATTATCGTAATTCATCTTCCTTTAGGTTTAAAGCTTTCAGGAAATGTATGACCGCAATTCTTATAGTGGTGATCTGGGTATTATAGATGCGGTGCCAGAAATCTTCCGCCGTTAAAGCAACATGTGTTACAAAATGTTTTTTAAAATGCTCTATTCTCATTTGCAATAGAGCCGGAAATACGGCAATCAGATGGTATAAGGTTTCTGTACTTTCTGTTTTTTCGCAAAACCGGCAAAAGTTTTAATTTTTATCAATAATTTTACACTTGGCCATGTTACTTTTAGTGTACCACCAGTTCATTCTAAATTTGAGAAATTTATTTCTGGCCTCCGAACCAGGGAACTTTAATAAATAGCTTTCTGTTGCTCTTGCTTTTTTGATAACCATTTTATGATGTGATGCATGATTTGTTCTTTGACATCGGTCATATGTGTCTATCCAATCCCACGTCATAACCTTTTATTTAGCTCTGTCAGGGTTCCGCATTATTAACTCTTCAGAAATCTGTCTTTATCAGAAAACTCCTTACTTGTTTACGCCAAGTAAAGATCACTCTATGTTCAGTAGTTTTCAGGTAGCTAGACAAAATTGCCAATAGTGATGGATCATCCTGTTGTACCATAATGCATTTTCGATAAAAACTGCATAGTCTCCACATGTACATTGAGTTTAAGGAGGAGAGGCCCAATTCATACCTCAATAGACACATCTGTGAGGCTTTTGGTATATTCAAGACCCTCTTCCAAAACATGCCTTCCAATTTCTGCCAGAACATCTAATTTCTCCAAGGTTTGGATTCTGCACCGTATAGTACTGTCGGAACTACTTTTTGGCAAAAAAACAGAATAATAGGCCTGAGAGAAAATGTGCAAATTGAAAAGAACTGGAGGATCTAGCTTCCAAGTACTAGCTGCTCACCTCTGGAATTCCATCCCAGACTCACTTAGAGCTACCCCTTCCTTTCATGTGTTCAAAGCCAATGTCAAACGCTGGCTCCACACTAATGACTGTTAGCCTCAACCTGTATGTACCTGAACACTGAATGTAAATACTCTTAACAGTAACTCCTTTTTTCCTTTCACGGAAAACTATGCAACAATGTAATATAATGTATGATTTACATGTCTTCCTGTAACCTAAGCATTGTATATTAACTATGTACTTGTAACTAAGAATTAACGGCCCGGTGCGCTCTACAAATAAACAAACAATACAATACAACTTCTGTTTTATCGAATTCTAACCGTGGACACAATTCAGGCCAAATATTTTAGCTATTCTTTATCTTCATAAGGGAGATATAAGCAACAATCTTAGCCCCATGTGTTTTCTTTAATAAGATTCAAGTGGGACCTGTTGGCAAAGATAAACCCCAGACAAACTGGTCTGCTTCCTCGATCAGATTGTTATTAATGACCGAACAAATGTTTTTATAAATCGCTTTTTTATTAAAGAACAGAATTCTTGATTCGTCCAAATTAATTTCAAGGCTGATGGGGATCTGATCCCACCGAATCAGATCATCAGCTTACACCATCCACCAAACTCTCATGGTGCCCAATTTATGTGGACTGAGAGAGGACATTAAAAGCATTATCCGCAGATCGGAAATGTACAGGTTGAAAAGGGTGGGTGCCAGAATGCACCCCTGCCTTAAACCCTTCTAAACCTGTACATGCCTTGAAAGGTCCACTTCAGAATTCAAAAATGCTTCACTGTTATCAGAGTGGAAAAAGAGCGGCATATTTAGCAGGCCTGGCTCAATACCCCACAAGACCAATTTCGCCCAGAGCCGAGTTCTACCCATGCTGTCAAAGGCAGCCGAGAGGTCCAAATTGGCCGAGTATAGGGAGTGGTCCTTTCCCTCGCCTGCTTTTGTCAAACTGAGTGTGTATACTACTCCATTCAGGGAAGTCCCCATATCTTTTTGAAATCCTATTTGGAAAATGCTAAGCCTCTTTGTAGTGTCTATCCACCTAACCAAATCCTTTAACACAAAACCTCCCAGAACCTTGCTTAAGGTGTCAATTAATGAGATCAGCCTATAACTTTGAAGAGATATCTTGTTCCTTTTTTTAAAAATGGGCACTATAAACGCATCAACTCAAGACCTTGCAAGAATCTGGTCTGAAGCGACTTGTGCAAAGTATAAACGATATTGGACCATAATGTGACCTTACCTTTTAGAACCCTGTTAAACACACCGTCTGGCCCATCGGCCCTGCAGTTCTTGAGTTTGGGAAGAGTCAATTCCAAATCGTCCAACTCAAAATTCAGCTTCCAAGGAGACTGTGAAAGCCTTGCTACCTGTCTTGTTACCTTCACCATTCGCTAACAGGGTAGAGAAGTGTAGAACCCAGGAGGATTCAGAGACACAATTGGCTTGATGAGGAATCTGTTTACCTTTGTGCTCATTTAGTAATCGCCAAATACCCCTACAGTCATTTCCAATTAAAAATGCTATAATGTTTTGATTTATTTTTATGATTATGTATTTTATATCATTTTAAATTCTTATAGCTCTGTCTAATCTTTCACAACCCTTTCTGCCATTGTCAAGGTGTCCTCTGCCCTGACCTTTTGAATATCCAATCTCATTAGCTTTTTACGATTTCTGATGATTACGTCAAAGGAAAGTGCTGTGTCCTTAACAAACGTGTGCTGATTCCAGCTTTCTAATGAAGAGAAAGAAATGAGCAATTTTTGTAAGGTATCCGTATAAGAAGTAGGCGTACCATTGCACTGTTTCTCAAAGGGCAACCGGTTATTCCAACACTCTTCCATAATCTGATTCATTTTCTTGGGGTTAGACCAAACCTGGAGCAACCGATTTCCTGTATTATTGACGGAAATATCTTTACCTCTGGACTTTGCCCCAATTTTCCTCCCTCCGCTCATTCATAAGTGAAGAGTCAACATTGCGTGATCACTATACACATTTTTCGACACCACAAAAGAAAGAATGTCACTTATATGATTAGGGACATAAATGTAGTCTATTGTTGAATGCGAAACTGGATTGACTAGGAGAGTCAACAGGAAAGTTACTATTTAGTTTGTAGAATCTTGCTATCAATTTTGCCCAGAAAAGACCTCAGGCCTCTCTCTTAGCCAGAGACTCAGTTGTAACTAATTTAATCAAACTACGCTCATTTCTAGCCTCAGTAAAGAGATACTCAACCACCAGACAACAACCATTAAAATCACCACTGACTATGACCACTGAAACAGGCTTACTGTGTCCTAAAATCTCCTTCAGTTCTAATCTTATCTGATCTTAATGACGTAATCCTGGGTTTATATAAACATTGATCAGTAGGACACTAACTTCTCGATGGCCAGAGCAGGTTGTCCATTTTGTAACCAGGAAAGCGTCAGACTCTTATTTAACAATTGCCAAGTCCCAGTCTGGAATATTTTCTAAAGCAGTCAGAAGTCCCCGGAGGGTTCACCTCAGCCTCCTTTTTGGCTTTCTTAATTATTGGGGTCAAATCATCAATAACAGGCAATTCTCACAACCATTTTTCCTTTCAAAATAAAACTGCACGTTTATTGAAATTCACACAAATCTTACCAGTCATCCGTCCCCGTGGCCCCATGTCCTGTGTAAACCTGCCTCCACTCTGCAGCATCTGTTGTACAAAACCATTTTGGCAGACACTGATTTGCATTCCCATTATCGGAGGCCAAAATTACCCCTGTTCAAAACCATTGTTATGTGGTATTTTCTTCGCCCTGGGAATACATGACTCATAAGCCCTCTGCCTAGATGGTGATCGTCTAAAAATTCAATTTAAGGTCAGCCAAGGAGATTGAAGACAAAGCGGGTATCTCCCAGGATAATGCCAGAATCCTAGACCTGTCCAAAAGAACATTCATTTCCTCCTTGAACAAAGATTCAATTAAAATCCTTTTGGAAAATAAATCATTATAGTCAGTCTGGGTTTCCCTCTCCCTTGGATAAAGAAACAGTTTCAGATTATTTCAATTTTCCCAATCCCTCCAGGATGCCTTGAAATCGCACCAATTCCTTTCCACCTTCGTAGCGTTGGGACTTCCCAAAGTCTGGTAGCGCTGTGGTTAAGTGTCTTATTTCTCGGTATTAAGTTAGATTAGGGCTTCTGGCCAGACGGGGAATACAGCTTCCTGTTTTTCACACACTTTGTAGCCAGGGTTACAAAGTATTCGCCTTCCCTTCACTCCGTTTCAACATAAGCCCCTGTCTGTACTTGCGGTTGTTTCAGCTTGGATACACCATGTCTGTATCTTTTCCACTCTCGTTTATTGGGGCCATGTGCCTGTTTCGTTTCCTCATTTCTCATACTTTTCGCAGCTATTCTAGCCTAGCGTTGCAGTGTTCATATATATCCCTTTTCTTGCGATTAGTGGGGCCGGGTGGCAGTAATGTTTTCATACGTTTGGCCGCTATTCCAGCCTTGCATCACATAGTTATTTTCCCTTTCTCTCTGGCTTAGTGGGGCTGGGTGCCCGTTTCATTCACTTTGTCTTTCGTACCTACGTCTGTTTCGCTCCTCCTGGAAACCCGCAGTCATAGGTCTTGCTCACCTCCACAAGTCTGCAGCGTTTCTTTCCCCACCTGTACCCCCTGCTGCAGGAAAGGCACTTATCGGCAGAAGCTCGGAACTTCAGGCTCCTCTCTTCCTTCGGGTCTCGGCGTTGGTGGATGCTGGGCCCCCACCAGTGCTCTTCAGTGGTCACACCACCCATGAAGACAGTTGGCTTCCGTCCTCTCCTTCCTCTTGAATGGAGCTGCTTGCGCGGTCAAGGTATCTGCCTTCCAACCAGTGGGTTTCTCACTCGGCAGGTCACCGCTGGCTGCGCGGCTCTACCCATTCAGGATGTCAGTGCTCCAGGGGCTTGCCTCTCTGTAGCACTTGCCCTCCTTGCAATGGGCAAGTTCCTCCTCCATTCACAGTTCGTCCTCCTCTTTTATATATGCCATTCGAATCAATGAAATGTCTGCCTTACTTGATCATGGCACTCAGGCGAGTTTCACCATTGCCTGAAGCCAATAGAAGGAAGAATCTTGGTGCATTAACATTGTAACGGGGAATGCAACAGTCTTCGACACCCATATATGCAGAAAGGGAGTTCCATGCCGGAATGATAGTATAATGCAACAGTCACATGCATAATACCTCTGTATGTCAATGGCTATCCATTCGCGGAAGAAGAAGGTTCCAGAGTTGATATAAAAAACACAGCAGTAGTGTTTTAGGTAAATTGAAGATTCATATAATTTCCAGAAGCTCTGGAATCCAGTGACTTTAACTGGTGAGGCTGTGCCCAAGCATTCAATTGGTAAATATACATGAAGGTAGTGGGGTACTAGTCCATACGAGGGGAACACAGGAGGCCTTTTTCAGCCCAGAAGTGGGTTCCTCTTTCTTTCGAGCTTTGCTTCTCCTGAACACTATAATGGACCATGTCGAACCAAGCATGTCCCTTGTTTCTGCAATTCATACACAAATTCTATTTGTGTTTTTGATTGTCTGTCTGTCTGCCAGGAAGTCTTCAGATGTCCATGGGTTCTTGATCAGGTTCCTCAGGCATGATTGTTTTAGTGGGTATGTCTAGAATGGGGCCCGTTGAATGAAAAGGTTGGGCCTACTTGGTTTTCTTTTTCTCTTATTTTCTGTGTCTTGCATTTGCTGATCAATACGAAAGCCTACCCCATACAGCCTTCAGTAGTGTCCATTGCAGGATGTAAATGAACAGAAACCTTTTTGAATTTCATCTTGAAGCTAATATTTGGACATAGTAATTTGAGATTCTGCAGACCAATCGGCTTCTCTCAGCCATTTTGTTAAATGGGCCATAAAGGTGAGGCGGTCTAACAGACCTTGTTTTAATGTTAACATCTTTACGCCTTTGGATGGAGAAGCGAAATATTGTTTACAGATTCTTGAACATAGCCCTGAAAGTCAAGTGGTTTAGAAGGTTACGCTCATCGGAACTCTTTACTATAGTTGACCAGGTCAAAGCACATCCCCTTTTAAATATATGATAGGTTGAGTTTTGTAGAAATGTTACCAAACGCAGAGCT
Source organism: Ambystoma mexicanum (assembly GCF_040938575.1). Classification (NCBI taxonomy): domain Eukaryota; kingdom Metazoa; phylum Chordata; class Amphibia; order Caudata; family Ambystomatidae; genus Ambystoma; species Ambystoma mexicanum. Next base: position 443,417,796 of record NC_090924.1, on the reverse strand, counting down.
TGCAACCTCTAGTGCTTGTTAGATCTATCGTGAAAGGTCTTGTGTGTAAATAGATTGTATGCTGCTTCTTGAAGCACTATCCCTTGTACACTACCTAAGGGCAAAGATTGATTTCAGGGCTGTAAAGTAAGAAAACGGGCTTATTTCTGGAGACTGACAGAGTCTCGAGAACTGTTAGGCTGACTTCACGGTCAGCTGCTCAGAAACCTATGAATGCACAAATCAGACTATCTGACCTTTCCAGGGCCCTCCGAAACGTAGTACCAGGTACACCAAGTAAGCAAACAGACCAAGACCACATGTGGAAGGAGAGGAGCGTACATTTACATCAGGCACAGATCTGGCAAGGTGTGAACAGGGAGCAGTGGAATAGTGTGGAGAAGAAAAACTCAGTGGGACTAAAGGAGGTGACAAGAGTTCTCATTGGTTACTGGGGTTTCTCAGAGAACCTTACTTGGCCTCAGAATCCTGGAGGTGCAAGGCTTAATGAGGTGGTGATTTTGAGAGATGACACCATTGGTAATGTGAGGAGGATGAGGAGAGACTCGTAGCTTGCATCAGAGATTTAGGGTGCTTGCTCTGAAGCCTTGCCCTGTGAACCTGTTTTTGCTCAAGAATAGAGGCTTGAGCATGGTAGCAAACGTTAAACTGGAGATCCTTGCAGGTTCATGGGAATGCAAGCAAACACCAGGGTTGCTGGCTGGAATGAGCAGAACTTCAGGATACCAGTAGCATTGCAAGGCAAAGGGCACTACTAACAGGGGAATTCAAATCCAATTTAACACAGGTGCAGTTCATCTTGATAATAACCAGGTCAGATTTGTAGACTTGGTCATCCCATAGGCTAAACAGGAAACTGGGATTGAGTATTCTTGTTTGGATAACATTTCAGAACAAAGTTAGTGCTTGTGAAGGTTGTCAAATTTACAAAAGGGTACCATATTGTTATCAGGCAAGCAATTCCCCATTTTCGTACCAACCCGCAAGAGCCGCATTTGTGGTGGAAGCGTATCCAATCGCATTTTGGGAATGAATGGGGCATTTCATATCACATTTCCTAAGGTTGTTCAATAAAAATATAGCTTTTTGGGAATTAATTCATTCCACTCAATATCTCTGAATGTCTGTCCGATCGGATAAAGCTTGCAAATATCGGATAGCAAAGATACATTTCTCAATTGCTTCCAGCTGATACGGCAGAAGAATTTGTTCGGTTATCAGAGGGTGAAATAACCATTTCTACAACAAGTCTAGGTTAATAAAGACCTTACAGACGCTACCACAAAGGCTATTGCTTTTTGCACATGCAGACATGCATATTTAAGAACCTCTTCCTCACACTCAGATATTCAGTACACAAGGTCCTTAATCTTTCTTTTAATGCATTGCAAGAAGAGTGAGATTTAGCCCCATCCCCCCCTCCCCCCAGTTTATTTACAGAAGACACTGATATTTTGTTGGACTTAAACGAGTTTCCCCTGGATGAGCAGAAGAAAAGATCAAGGTCTGAAAATGGGATTCAATTCCCGATGGTTCTAGAATAGCGTTTTGTCTTAAAACAGCCATTAATCTAGCAATAACAGCAATGAGCTATCCAAGCAGTAAAGATGGGATCATCTGTCATGACTGTGATTGGTAGAGGATAAAACAACAAGCCTTTTATTTTCTGCAGATTCCCACCCAGAATGCACCAGAGGGTTCTGCACAGATTGCATGATTGATGGATTGTGGCTCTAGTAGGTGTTTCCAACGCGTTATGCATTTGCAGGGATCTGATTCTTAACCTGAAGGAGGTTTCCATTATATGTTGTATGGTCAAAATACACATTTCACCAAACACTGGTTCTTTTTTGCAAAATAGGACTGGTCATAATAATGCCCTTAAGCGCTGTCACAACTTTTTCAAAACCAGGAGCATTTTATTTATTTATTTGTTTAAATTTATAAAGCACCCAGAGGCATCGTGGCGCTGTTGCAGAGAGTTTGCTTCTTACAGAGTATGCATACATGTTATTACAGACATTACATAAGTGGTGAATACAAATGAGTACAGGCAGTTTCTTAGGCATTATACATGGACAGGTTTAGATGACAGTGTTGGATTGATGTTCTGGGGTAGCAGAGCAACGGAGTCGGGGACTCTGCTGTGTTGATGGATGGTCTAGTTGAACAGTTTTGTTTTTAGAGCTTTTCTGAATACTGTGATGGAGTTTTCGTTTCTTAAGCTGAGTGGGAGAGCATTCCAAGCTTTAGGGGCTAGTACTTCAAAGCTTGTGCCGCCCGCTTTAGCTCTGTTGAATGCTGGGATTGAAAGTAGGTGGCAGTATTGCTCATGTTTTGGTCTATTAGTTGGAGCCTGGTGAATTCTGTCTAAGAGGTAGGCTGGAGCGGTCTGGCTGAGGCATTTGTGTGTGATTGTGAGGGCCTTGAATGTTATGCGTTCCTTGATTGGGAGCCAGTGGGCATCTTTTCTTGCCTTGGAAATGTGCTCTCTCCTGGGGATGCTCAGGGCGGCACTTGGAGCATTATTTTGTGCAGTTTGTAGTCTGTTAATGTTGTTGCTGGAGGTGCCTACGAGTAGAATGTTGCAGTAATCAAGTTTTGCGCCATTAGTTGCTCTGGCAATGTTAAGGCAGTTCATTGGTGACAGATGGGGTTTTACTGCGTTTATGATTTTTGTTGTTAATGCCGCTGAGGATGGGATGGCACTGACTTGCCTGTCCATTGATAGTGTGGAGTCCAGATATACTCCAAGGGTTTTCACTGTCGTGCAGGCTCTGATGACCGTGTTTTCAATAATGGAGTTATATTTTTCATTTAGCTTGTTTAGGGATTCCTTTTAGGGATTCCTTGGGGCCCATCAATAGGATTTCTGTTTTTACTCCGTTTAGACAGAGACCATTGTCTGCCATCCATGCCTGGATGTGCGCATAGGTCTTTTGGAGTGTGTCGTAGTCTTGCTCATAGTCTCTGTTAGGGGGAGAAGAATTTGAGTGTCGTCGGCATAGTTGGTAAAGGCTATACCAAAGACTTCTAAGTCGCTGAAGAGTGGGAGGGTGAATAGGTTGTATAGTGTCGGGGAGGTGCAGGAACCTTGAGGCACTCCACATTCAATGGGGGATGGAGAGGCTGAGGCCCGGTCAGAAAAGACCCTCATGGCTCGGCCTTCCAGGAAGGAGTTGATCCGGGCTGTGGCTTCTTGGGAGAAGTGGGCGGTGTTGGTGAGGTGTTTACACAAGATCTTGTAGTCAACCAGGTCAAAGGGAGCATATGATCCATAACAAGATTTTGGAGCAAGCTAGTCTCAAAAATCAGACCGTCTTCCACATCCTGGCAGAAGAAGAGAATTCATCCCAACTCGAAGCCTGCCACAGTGTACAACGTCCCTTCAAAAGACACATCCAAAAATCAGTTTGCCTCCAGGCTGTTGGTGTGAAAAATCTCCTTTTTTATCAAAGAACATGCATGCTCAGTGGGAGGTAGGCCACTCTTATCAGCAGTGTACTTGCACACCCAAGAGCCATAGGTATTGCAAACAATAATGGTGGTGGTGGGGTTTAGTAGTAATAGTAGTAGTAAGTTTATTATTTTGAAATTGAGAAATTCCAGAATAGCCATTACATGCAAATCACATAAATAGAATTATCATAAAAATACCATAGACCATTCAGCAACATTGTTAAATAAGGTACAAAAACAAGCATCAAGTATGTTGCAAACTCTCATGAAGTTGACAAAAGCTTTATACGGCTAACAAAATTGTGCTGAAACATAATGTATCATGACTACACCTGTCAATTGCTCAAATATAGACAGATGGTACAGTAGTGCTGTTTGACAGTGCAAGAAGTCTCCATCCCTGAGAAAAGACTTTAGAATTCTGGATCAGTCTGTTGTACGGGCATCAAAAGAAAATGAAATGAACAACCCTCTCGTGAGTACTGAGAGAACAGGTGCACACCCTATCTGCTTCTTCCCCTGGCCACCATCTGGATGCAACAGAACGTTGCATCTGTTCCTCCATCCTCTCCATCAAAATAGCAAAGGTCATCTTAGAAATGTAACATCTTTTCCTGTTTGAGGCAGTAAAACTTAAAATGATGGAGGCTGCTGTTCTATTTCCGTTACTTTGTTGTTGCCCAAAAAATCAGTGCCATCGGGACTATTCAATACCTCTCGGACCTTAATCAATTTCAACTTCTGCGTACCCATTTTGACACAAATTCAGTTTGGTGGATCTTCAGAATGCATATTTTCTCATTTCCAGCAGGGAGAAGCATTGCCTCTCAGATTTAACAAGGGAGGTCAACAATAACAATACCATTTTCTTCCTTTTGGTGTGAACCAGCCCCCTAGAGTGTCCCTTTGGTAGTAGCCGCCCATCTGCGACTGCATGTATTGCATCTATTCCATTAACTGAATGACTATACAATCGAAGCTTTGTCCAAGGCCTAAATGCAGCCAAACTGAAAGGGTGTGCATCAATCTTCACAGCAACAGGCATTCAATGTTGTCACTTGTGGTCAATGTCAGTTCATTGAAGTAATCCTGGGCCCAAGCGTATTTACCAAGGTCCTCTATGACTGTGTGTTGTGCATCTTTTCCATTAACTATTTGACAAGCTACTTAAAGCTTTGTTCCTGACTGAAAGGGTGCCCAGCATCATCATAAATCCTGTTTTATCCCTTCTAGTTGAAACCAGTTCATTGGGATAATCCTGGGAGCCTACTTGGTGATGTACATTCAACAAACATGTTTTTCTTGTCCGGAACCACATCATTACGTCATTCTGGTAATTCCAGCGGCTTCTTAGACTTGTGGCCTTGTGTATTCAGTTGGAACCTGTTTTCAGGTTAAGAATGAGATCCCTGCAAATGCATACCACGTTGGAAAAACCTACTAGAGTCACTATCCAGAAAGGTATCAATCATGCAATCTGTGCAGAACCCTCTGGTGCATTCAGGGTAAGAAGCTGCTTAAAAAAAAAAGGCTAATTGTTTAATCTTCCTCCAATCGCAATGTTGACGGATGTTCCCATCTTTGCTTGGAGAGCTCATTGATGTTATTGCCAGATTCATGGCTGTTTTAAGACAAAAAGCTATTCTAGAACCATCTGAAATGAGATCCCATTTTCAGACCTTGATCTTTTCTTCTGCCTATCCAGGGAAAATGTAAGTCCAATACAATATCAGCGTTTTCTTTAAATAAACTGAGGGTTGGAGGGGGGCACTGAATCTCACTCTTCCTGCAATGCGGCTGTAGGAAGGGGTCCTTTAAAATCAAGTTTTTCCTGTGGCATCCCATTTGTAGGGGAGGAGAAACACAGAGGCAGTCCCTTGATTATGCTTCATCCTACCCACAGGAATGGCAGATCAAAAGAGCAGCACTTCTACAGATCCTTAGGAAATCTGCCCCACTCACATACAGAATTAGATCTAGTTGGGGCCAAATTTAACTTCCAGTATGCTCAATTTGCATTCGGCTTGGGTGCGCGGACATTCCCTGTAGGATGCTCTCTTTTTATTGGTCAATGAGGTTCCTCTATGCTTTTTCTTACCTTCTGCTGATTCGCCCATCGTTTCAGAACTTCAAGAGGTCCCAGCACTCGCAATTGATTCTAATTGCTCCATTCTGCCTTCCAAGATGTGATTTCTAACAAGCAGCAGGCATCTGACTGTACCTCAGTATCGTTAAGTTCAGCAGGCGAGTTCAGTCCACACCATTGCTGAACAAGAGTCTGGTGCCTGAAAAAGCTGTCTTATACACAGTGAGGAATTTCAGAAGAAAATGTCAACTATCTTGGCAGTCAAGAAAGAATGAATCCTAAAATGGTAAGATTTATTGTCATTGGGCTCTTCAAAAACAAATCAGTTAGTTGAATGTGACTTTAAATTGGTTATTAGCATTTGTTTCTCACCTTGCAAGCATATGCGTCCCGATGGAAAACTGGAAGCGCTACCTTTCAGATATTTCTACTTACTAGAGTAACACAAAAGAATGTTTCGAGGGGATTGGGTCCTCCGACGTATTCCATATCTATGACAGTAATCACCACAGCTGTGCTGCTCCGGAAAATCTTTGGCTCCTGCGTCAATGACGTCGATACGCCGCCCTCGAGGACCTCCTCCCGACGGCCGACGTCACTTGATGTTATAAGTTGGACGCACGACGCCCGTAGCCTCAGTTCCGTTTTTCGATTCGGAGATCTCGGCGCGCCTCGACTCTTTGGAGTTCCTGTTCTTTCTCGGTTCTTCGAACCTGTTCATATTGTGAAGTCTTTCTTCGTGAAGATGTCTACCTCGTCTTCCACACCGCGTCCGGGCTTTAAGAAGTGCGGGGACTGTGGGTCCAAGATGTCGGTAACGGACTCGCATGACGCCTGCCTCTGGTGCCTCGGGGAGGCCCATGACACGGATGACTGTGTCGACAGCCAGTCGCTCACGTCCAAAGCCTTGCGGGAGCGCAAGAAGTTGTTATCGGTAGGTAAAGTGTCCAAGCCACGGAAGTCGAGGTCTGCGGGGCTTTCGACGGACGATTCGAGGGGCGACTCTCCGCGTTGTCGTCGGAAGTCCAGTGGGTCTCGGTCCCGCTACTCCTCTGCCTCTTCGAGACACTCCCGGAAGTGCCGTCATCGGTCCGCCTTCCCCGTCCTCATCCGAGGACTCTGCCCGTCGGCGGGTCGCTTACCGCACCAAGCATGCGACGCCGGAGGAATGGGCTTCCTTCGGGAAGAAAATGTTGGCGATTCTCGAATCGCAGGGCACTGGTCCGTCCGTGCCTCCGAGTGGGGTCGGTCGTGATCGGTCGAGAGACACCGCTGGCACGCCTTCGGGCTTGGGTGGTCGGCACGATTTGCGGGAGAGGTCCGGCTTGGACAAGGGGAATCGTTCTCGTCATGCCCGTTCCAGGTCCCGGTCCTCGCCGCGCTCGAGACCGTGTGCACCTGTGGTGTCTTTGAGGAAGACATCGAAGGCGGTGGCGCCGAGGTCGACGACGACTCTTTCGAGGCCCCGCCTCCGAAGAAGTCGTCGACGCCATCTGCGCCCAGGCTGTCGAGGGACACGCTTGGGGCGGCGGCCTTGAGGACTGTGTCGATGCCATCGATGCTGTCGACGCCACGTTAGGCGTCGATGCCGATTCACTCAACGCCTTTCGAGGCTGTTTCAACCGGGGCTCGGTTGAACCACCTAGAAAGGCTCTGGCAAAGGTCAAGCGTGGCTTTGTTCCACATTCTGTGCCTTCTTACCGCCAACTTGAGTTTATTTCAGAGGTGGATGAGGGCTCTGATGATGGCATGGTTCCGGATACGGTACCGGACGAGATTCTCTCGGGCCATAGCCAAATTGAGGACCTGCGGCAGTCCCTGCACGATGCCAGTGGGCTGGACACCTCTCCGGAGGTGGAGTTTTGTAGGCCTGAGCCTGCCACTCGTGCCGACTCCTCGTACAGGCGCCTTATGTCCAGGGTCACTGAGTACTTGGGATGGTCTGCTCCCCCAGGGGATTTTCTTCAGGATGACCTTACGGATATCCTCGACCAAGGTCCACCAACTGACCCGGTACTGCCGTTGCATATGGCTCTACAGAGGAGGGTGGCGGCGGCTTAGACTGCTCCAGAGAGTCTCCCGGCAGTGGGCAAATCTTTGCCGCGAAAATACCGCCCAGCCAGTAGCGACCCCTGCTACTTGACCAAGAACCCCACTCCGGAGAGTTGGGTGGTGCAGGTGGCTACAGCCTCGGCAAAGAAGGTGTCGTATCCTACCATCCCTCCTGATGGGGACGACAAGCGTTTTGACGGCTGGGCGAAGAAAGTTCTTCAGGGGGTATGGTGCTTCAGGCGGCCAACTCCGTTTGTGCCTTGTCACGTTTCACGCACACTCTGTGGAACTGTTTCTTTAGCAGCTGAACATATTCCCGAAGGGGACGAACAGGATGGTTTCCTTGCCATGGTTCAGGATGGCAAGGATGCCATGTGTGAGGCCGTTCAGTCGGGTTTGGACATGACAGATTGCGTCAGCCGGTCCATGGCGGCGAGCACCGTGATACGCAAGTTTGCGTGGTTGCGGAAGTCGGGGTTTGCTCCTGATGTGCAGACCCGGCTCCTCAACATGCCCTTTGACGGGGAACATCTTTTTGCCAGCAAGGCTGACGAGAGCCTTGAGAGGTTGCAGACTTCCAAAGCTGCAGGAAAGTCGTTGGGCGCTGCTGTTCGCCAACCTCTGCCTTTTCGTCCTAAGGGACAGCAATGGAGGGGAGGTTCCTTTCGTTATTACCTCATCCTTTGGTAAAGCGAGAGGAGCTGCCAGTCAAAGGGGCCACCGTAGGAGTGCCAGAGGGGGAAAACAAGGTACTCGAGGTGCCAAGGCCGCTCGGGCTGTTGTCTCTTTGCCCTCAGGCAACGCCGCAGCCGCTTCAGCTCAGTCATGAGGCCATGTCCCATGGTTCGCCGGTTGGGGGGAAGGCTGGCGCAGCATCTTGCAGAGTGGCGCGCCATTACCTCAGATGTGTGGGTTCTGGAGATCATAACCCACGGCTACTGTCTTCCTTTCCGGCAGAGGCCTCAAGACAATCCACCGGGGAATCTCTCTTTGAAGAGTCCGGATCCGCTCCCTGCGCAGGAAATTCAATCCCTGCTGGAGAAAGGTGCCATAGAACTGGTGCCTGTAGCGGAGAGGAACAAGGGATGGTATTCCCCTTATTTTTCGATTTCCAAGAAAGACGGGGGATTGAGACCCATCATGGACTTGCGCGGTTTGAACAAACTTCTCAGGAAGGACAAGTTCAAGATGGTTACTCTCTCTCAAGTCCTCCAGGCCCTTCAACTTCAGGACTGGTTGGTGTCTCTCGGCCTCATGGACGCTTATTTTCATGTGCCAATGCAGCCAAAGCACAAGAAGTACCTGAGGTTCGCGGTTGGCGACTCGCATTTTCACTTTCGGGTCCTGCCATTCGGATTGACCTACGCCCAAGGGTCTTCACCAAGCTCATGGTACTGGTGGCAGCGCACCTCAGGAAAGGGGGGGGATTCACGTCTACCCCTACCTGGACGATTGGTTGATCAGGGCGCGCTCTCCCGAGCAAGTCCTGGATCATCTGTCAGTCTCCTGCCACTCCCTCCACAAGCTGGGCTTCTCCCTCAACTTAAAGAAGTCCCATTTGACCAACTCAGAGGTTCCAGTACATCGGAGCAGTGTTCGAAACGTCCCTGGGGCAGTGTTTTCCTCCTCAGGTGAGGGCTCATCACATTCAGCAGATGGTGCACAAGTTTCAGCTAGCCCAGAGTCTCCCAGCGTTAGAGTTCTTGAGATTGCTCGGCCTCATGGCATCCTGCATTCTTCTGGTGCCAGAGGCCAGGTTGCGCATGCAATCTTTGCAATGGGCACTCAAGCTCCAGTGGTCTCAGTCCTCCAGCAGGATGTCGGACCCTGTTCAGGTGTCGTCCTCGGTCGCCCAGGACCTTCTGTGGTGGGCCGTCGAAGACCATCTGATGAAGGGGGCTCCATTTTGGCTACCCTGGCCGGAGGTGACGATCGTGACGGACGCATCCCTCACAGGATGGGGAGCTCATGCCAACAAGTTGACAGTCAGCGGTCGTTGGTCTCCGTCGGAGTCCAGACTCCATATCAATCTGTTGGAGCTGAGGGCCGTCTGGCTACCCCTGAAGGCTTTTCTGCTGATTGTGCGAGGGAAGAATCTCCTGATCCTAACGGACAACACGGTGGCCATGCACTACCTCAACAAAAGGGGGGGTGCACGGTCACTTCCTCTGTGCAGGGAGGCGATGCAGCTCTGGTTCTGGGCAGTCCAGCAGGAAGTTTCGATCTCGGCAGTTCATCTGGCCGGAGACGAAAACGAGACGGCAGACGCTCTGAGCAGGCAGAGCGCGATCTCTCACGAGTGGGAGTTGACTCAGGAGATTCTCCTGGAGATCTTCGCGATTTGTGGGACCCCTCAAGTGGATCTCTTCGCCTCCAGTGTCAACCGGAACTGCGAGAGGTTCTGCTCGCGGGAATTTCCTCCAAAAGCAGCCTTAGGAGACGCGTTTGTGGTGGAGTGGTCATTCCCACTGCTGTACGCGTTTCCTCCAGTCCCCGTCATCCCGCAAGTACTGCAGAGGTTACAGAGGTTCGGTTCCCGGATGATCCTCATTGCTCCGGCGTGGGTCCGGAGGACGTGGTACCCGGACCTTCTCGACTTGTCCATCTGCCCTCCACTTCGTCTTCCCTACCGAGACGATCTGCTCTCACTGGAGGAGGGAGAGGTGGGGGGGGGGGGTTCTCCATCCAGAGGTCAGATCCCTCAACCTTCACGCTTGGTTTCTGAAAGGTTGAGGTATAAGGATTGGGACCTCCCTGAAGACGTGATGGAGGTGTTGCTCTCAGCCAGACGGCCATCAACAAAGTCCCTATACCGTTGGCGTAAGTTCTGCGACTGGTGCAGGGTTAAAAATGTGGATCCTTTTGCATGTGACATTCCAATAGTTCTGTCTTTTTTGTTTTGCTTTCTTTGGCCCACTGAGGCTTGCAAGTGGGTACCGTTAAAGTTTACCTGGTGGCGCTGTCCATATTTAAGCTCTCGTCTGAAGAGTGTTCCTATTTTAAAATTCCTTTAATTTCTCAGTTTCTGAAAGGGCTCACTAATGTGTTCCCTCCGTCACCTTTCCAGGTTCCCGGTTGGGATTTGAACCTTGTTCTCAAGTTTCTGATGGGTGCTCCGTTTGAGCCTTTGCATTCATGCCCTTTGAGACTGTTAACTCTTAAAACTGTATTTTTGGTTGCGGTCACTTTCGCTCGCAGAGTGAGTGAGTTACAGGCACTTTCAGTTAAGCCACCCTTCACTGTGTTTCATAAGGACAGGGTTGTCCTTAAAGTTCGTCCTTCCTTTCTCCCGAAGGTAGTGTCGGAATTTCATTTAGGCCAGAAGGTTGTTCTTCCGGCATTTTATCCTCCTCATCCTGGTAAGGAAGAGGAGAGGCTCCATAGGCTTGATCCTAGGAGAGCGTTAAGCTTTTATATTTCACGCATGTTCCTGGTCAGAGTGGACGATAAACTCTTCATTGGTTACGCTGGAAAGCGTTTGGGACAAGCTGTGACGAAACAGACTTTGTCTCGCTGGATTATTTTGGCTATCTCGGAGTGTTGCCGTTTGGCGGGTAAGGACCCACCGGTCGGCTTACGGGCCCATTCTACCAGGGGTATGGCTGCCTCTACTGCCCTACAGAGGGGTGTTCCTATTTGTAACATCTGTGATGCAGCCACCTGGGCTTCGGTACATACTTTTGTACGTCACTACTCCCTCGATTCCATCCGGGGGCAGGATCTGGTCTTTGGGAAGGCGGTCCTTTACTCCGCAATTTGATTGGGCATTCTAAATTTCTGTTTTCTAAATTGCTTTCCCACCTCCTTGCATTGGTACTGCTTTGGGAGTCGGTCATAGATATGGAATATGTCGGAGGACCCAATCCCCTCAAAGAACAAGTTACTCTCTTGCCTGTTAACGTTCTTTCGATGGGATGGTCCGACAACGTATTCCATATTGCTCCCTCCCTGCCTTCCCCGCTGCAGAATTTCTTATGCGATTGCAGCTTACGTTTCCGCAAGGCTTTGTGTGTCAGACTGGCAGAAGACTGGTGCCACACGTTCTGGGGAAAAAACTACAACTCAGTCTAAGGGCGTCGTGCGTCCTACTTATAACATCCAGTGACGTCGGCCGGTTGAGGAAGTCCTCGAGGGCGGTGTATCAACGTCATTGACGCAGGGCGCAGACGCCGAAGATTTTCCAAAGCAGCACAGCTGTGGTGATTACTTTCATAGATATGGAATACGTCGTCAGACCATCCCATCGAAAGAACGTTACCATGTAAGAGAGTAACTTGTTCTTTTCTTTACCAAATAACGGGTTTTAAAGACATTTCGATCGCTTGTCTATATTTTTCACCATTTAACTCTCCAGTTCGTCGAAGGGAATTCAATGTTGCTCTTGCTTCCGTTAAACCCTGTCATTGTGTGCCTATAGCATCTTATCATTTAGACCTCTAAACTTCTTAAATACTGTGTTTCCGGGTGCCATCTGTTCATCCAGACATGCTTGGGAACTTCAAGAGTTATCCTCTGAAGAACCCTGCAACATCTCCCACTGAGGCAAAGTGGTCCTCAGAAAAGGTCCTCCTTTTATTCCAAAGGTTTTGATGTAATACGCTTTAAATCAGGAAATTGTTCATGTGTTTCAGTCTAGAGTCTCTCTTTGGCTGAAGAAAGCCCCCACAATTTGGACGTTTCCAATGTCTCAGGTTTTAATTTTAAAAGAACAAGTCTTTTCCCGAAAATACCTTTTATCACCTTGTAACAAGGCAGTTACAATTGCATGCCAGTTGGATAGTTTCTTAGGTTTGACGATCTATTTAAATCTGAGGCATTCAAATACCTCTCTGACTTCAAGTCACATTCCACCATAGTTAAAGCAGCATTGGTGGCCTTTCAAAGATATGTTCCTTTCACAGACATATGTGTGGCATCTTATGTGGGCAACTCCTCATGCTTTTTTTGTTAGGATTACTCCTTGGATTCTTCAACCAGGAGAAATGACGCCTTTGGCCAGGAACCTTGCACAACCTCTTTACTTGAACTCTGATCATGACGTATACTACTGTTCTACACCCATCATTATGGTCTATGAAAGCTGATTCCCAACCATTGGGGAGGAGGTAGAGCAAGACTGTGTAGTCAGGAAACATCGTCTTCATGGTGATTCTGGCACTCTTAGTAATTGAATTTCCTTCTTCACAACACCCTCCCAGCCGGCCCCTCAAAGCATATGCTGTACTTCTAACTTAAATGTTGGAAAGAACATGTAGGAACTCAAAAGGGACAGTTGGTGACACATGAGGGGGTGCACCATGGACGTATGGATGCCCATGTTGGGAGTCTTCGAATCTGAAATTGAGGCTGCATCTTTTTGGACTCTTTCTGGTCCTGCCTGCGGTGCAGACCACTGCCCAACAAGTTTTAAAGGAAGGAGAGCAGTGACTTGAGAGTATCGAAATCACCATAAAGGTAATCTTTCCTGTGTTGTCCGGATAATTGTATAATATTGCACCTTCCTGTAGAAGTACATCAACTGATGCGTGAGATAAATACTAAACAGTGTAGGTGACACGCATGAACCCTGAGACACTTCACACCCAACAGAGGATGCAAAAGACATAAGCATCTAATTTGACTCTATATTGTCGCCAGGCAATGAGTCTATTCAGGTCTATGCCTTTTGAGGCACCCAATCACCTCTCCAGTCGGCAAAATATTGAGTGGTTGAGGGTGCTGAATAGGGTCAACTGGTCGAGGAACATAAGAATTCCCTCATTATCCAATAAATGCAACAGATAATTATATTTGTCCAACTGCACATTCGCAAGAACTCTATGGAATCAAAAGCCTGACTGCCGATTTCCCAGCAATTTATTTTCCTCAACAAGTAACCTTGTTTTCAGCCGAACTGGGGCATTAGTAGGGGGTCTGTAATTGGAACAAGGGCAAGGATTACTTTTTTTTCCTTTTTAGCAACTGGGTGACCCTGGCCACCTTCAGATTCTGAGGAACAGCACCATCATGGAAGGAGCTATTGATGATGGCTGTAATCAACGGTACTAGCACATGCGTACATTGGTGCACCACAAAGGAAGGAGATGCAGTAGTTGTTAGATGCTATAACATTAAAGATTTGACATGAGGACCACTGAGTTAAAGACCTGGTGATCTCTCACAAGAGTGCTTTTGAAAGACCCTCCGGCGACTACCCTGGCACTGCTGAGATGTGTCCTTCATGCTGCAACAAGACTCGTCAAAGGACTCCGCAAATTCCACATCACCCCGACCCTCCTCAAACAGTACTCGCTCCCACTGCAAGCCCCTGTTATCTTACAATCCTGTTGCATCATCAACAAGTCTGTCACCCTCAAGTCCCCAAGCTATCTCATTAAGAAGCTCTGCATATCTGGAGGTCTAGGATCCACCACAAGTAAGGAAATGTGCAGACTTGAACTCCGATGGTGCAGGAAGACAAGAACCAGAAGACGGGCCTTCTCTTTCTACACTCCAAGACTCAAACCTTCTCCCCATCAACATCAGAGTTGCCCCATCACGTCTACAGTTCTTGAAAAAGCTCACAACCTTCCTCTTTAAGGGATGGCTCCTCCCTAACACCTAGGTCCACACACCCTGCATTCCCCACCCTACATGAGACTTGGTGATCTGCTCCCAACTGTCTCCTCCCCGGTTTGCTTGTAGATCCCTTGCTGCCAATTGCCCACCCTTTCCCTCCCCTGTTAGCTCCCCGCTCCCTAATTTCTGCTTCCCTCACTGTTTTTTCCCCTCTACAATTGCAAAGCGATTTGTTGCTTCTAGGGCTGTACCGAATAGTAGATTTAAGTATTCGGCCGAAAAGTTGGTCAAGTGTTCGTCCAGAGCCGAATAGTTGCTTTTTTAATAGTTATGTAGACAAGAAAATCATTTTGTAAATGAAAAACACATTTTAAAATATGTACATCCATTCTTTATTGCATTTCCTCTTTTTTGTTGTCTACAGAATATGTTTGTGTAAACCATGAAAAGAATACATTATCAGAAGGTAACCCGCTCAATAACAGCACAGTTTGTATTTTTGTGCATTCATGGATGTCGCTTGTTTGGCAGGACCCAACTAGCCCAATCCCAGTCTTTAGCCTTCTGGCTCTACCAAGACACTGAAACACAAAAGGAGTCATCACAACTCCAATTACTTAAACATTCACATATATGTGAATAGGCCCTGCAAATAACAAAAACAATTTACAAAGTAATTCCCCACCCAGTCTTACCAAATCAATCCAATCTCCATCAAGTAAAAGGTGCAGCCCACTTAGTGAAAATCTGCATGGTTTTGTCTCCTTTTGTTCTGTAGGATGGGCCCTTAAGCAGACATTATGGGCGCTGCGGGTGGTGGAGAGAGGAGGAGGGAGACAGCACTGCTTTCAATGCTGTGAATTACTGTTCCAACAGTTCTCCCATTCCAAACCATCAAATCAGAATTCAATGTCCAATCATAAAATCTGAATAAAACTGTTGAGAGACAAAAAGAGAGGGGGAGAAAAAAAATGTATACATACAAGCTACATTTCAACCTACAAGTTTACATTAATATATATACATACATATGCATTCCATCAAATAAATAGAATAACAGAAATGTACTTATCTTATCTGTCAACTTCTTCTTGTGACACAATCTCAGTCCATGTCCAAGTTCAAAAAGCCCCCCAAACTTTCTGAAACCGGGTTTCTTTCTTCTGTATTGTAAAAAATAATTTCTCAATATTGCAAATCGAATACATTTCTTCCACCCAAGAGTTCCATGTTAAAAAAATCTGACTTCTAATTCCGCAAGATTAGTTTTTTGCCCGCTACAGCTCCTTATAAAATGCAGTAGAGGTAGCTGTGACTAGAGGTGGTGGGAGTAATAGTGGTAGTAGAGGATGGTAGTGAGAAGTGGAACTAGAGAAGGGGCCAAAGGGGAAGTCGTAGCAGTAATAGGTGGCAGCAGTAGTAGAGGGGCGGTAGGAGTAGTGGTAGAGAGGTGTTAGTAGTAGCTACAAGACGATAGAGTAGAAGAAAGGAGGTAGCAGAAGCAGTAGTATAGTGGGAGTTGGAGGTCATGAGAAGTGGGAGAAGGAAAATAAGGAGAGCAGTAACTAAAAAGGGTGAAGGATAGAAGGCATAGTGTTGAGACTAGAGGGACAGTTGCGTAGCAGGAGGAGAAAATCTTGATTGTCTTTTTAAGGACACTACCCTTCAAAAGGGAGCCCGTAAAATATAATCAAAGGTGGTGTTAATACAAATAAATAGTTGCGTGAGAGCTCTCTATCTCTTCAGTATAAATTACAAAAAAAGGCAGTCCGTTTGTTGCTAAATGCTCTGAACAAGGAGGGACCCAAAATTATCCCATTTTTAATGGGTTGTGTCCTACCACGGATTACACATCTTAGATATATTTGTATCCTGCTTTGCCATTTGAGAAAAACAATTCAACACTAGGTGGGGCTGTGTGCCATTGGTGGTGTTACCATTCCTCATCCGGACGCAATAGTATATATGGCACGCACCGCACCCCGTTACTTCGGTTCTGTTTTTCTGCATGCACAGAAAGCTCTTGGAACGGTTTGATTCACTATAACGCATGTCGTACTGTTTGTTTGGTGAGTCTGTAACAAAGTCTGTGATGAAAACATGATTCAAGAGATTTACCAACTGTGACGAAGATGTCGATCACTGATCTGCACAGGATTTCCATCTGATGCTTAGGTGAAGCGCACGTCATAAAGTGTGGCTCCTGCCAGTCGATGGCCACTAAGGCCTTGAAGGAGAGGAGATCGAAGATAGTCCTAGGTCGGTATCTAAATCTCCATCCTCCACTCTGTCAAAAACAAAATCCTCTGAAGAAAGGAGTTGCACAGGAGACACATCTCTTGAAAGGCCCAAGAAAAGATCTAAGCGCTCTAAGAGATCTAGATCCATGAGTGATGTGTGTCATTGTTTCTCTTCACCATCAAAAAAGAAGAGTAAGCAACGTTGCTATCATTCTTCGTCATCCGATTCCTCACCCGACAGGCGTCCGGTGTGGATCCCCAAGAAGACCACCTCGATGGCTGAATGGGAACATTTTAGAAAGAGAATGATGGAGGTGTTCTCGAAGCGGCTGCTACTGGCCCCTCAAAAGAGCCAAAGAAGGCTGTAGATCCTGCTGTGTCTTCAAGACCGGCATGGAATTGGTTAATGCTTCGATCATCGCCCTAAAAGCCTGTGTCAAAAAGCCTCTGAGATGTGTACTCGAGTGGCATCGACACCATCGACCGCAGTCAGCATCAAAGCAAAAGGCTCCAATGGCATCTTCTTTGAAGGAATATACGGAGTCGAAGAGACCTTTTGACGTTGACCTCAGAGTCAACATCGAGGTATAAACTTCGATCGAAAATGGATTTCTTTAAATCCTTAAATTCGATTTTTGAAAAGGAAGACTTTCTCTTTGGGTATGAATATTTTTGGACTCCTAATATCCCAGAGGAATTGATTTCAGAGGAATCACAGCTGGAAGACCTTGTCTTGTGTCTAAAAGATGCCAGTGGTCTAGATATTCCCCTGAAATTGCGTTTGACCCTCCAAATGGGCATTCTCACCCAATGCAGCATATTGAACATGTCTAAAGAAGTCTGGGGCATAAGACGCTTGTCAGTACTATGACCTTTTTTGGGGAAGAATGATATGATTATTGAGTTATAATTAAATACTCAGATAAGTGTAACTGCAGCGGGTGGTTGTGTCAAAATGGACCCTATGCCCAGGGTATTCAGTAAAATATCAGGCTGTGTTATTATAAATATTGATTCATATAATATCAATTGTACATGCGCAGTGTGGTTGTGTAATTGTTGAAATGCCTGTATTTAATAGGTTCATAGAGTTTTTAGGATGGGGTTATCCTGTAAGACATCCTAGATAAGGTCCATCCTAAGGAGCCTGTGTTTCCCTTGCATACAGCACTAAATAACCCACTCATGGTACTCATGAGGGGTGGGTACTCGGGTGGGGTGGGATGGGCCAGGGGGTGGGGGAATCGGAAGTTTAAACAATACAATTTTCTTTTTTTTTTCTTTTTTTTTTTTATATCTAAGCACCCTACACCAGAAAGCTATGCACTTGCCAAATACAGCTACACGTTATGGAATGTGATTGCACAAGTGGCCGAACATATTCCAGAAGAAGAAATGAGAGAAGGATTTACTAACCTTACTAATGACTGGAAGGAGGCCTTGTGTCAATCCCTAGAATCTGGGATGGATGCCTCAGACTGTGTTGGTAGATACATTGTATCTAGCACTGTTATCGGGCATTTTGCATGGCTACACAAATATGGTTTTGCCCCATATGTCCAGTCAAAACTCCTGGCTATGCTCTTTGATTGGTCCAATTTATATGGCCCCAAGGCGGATGTCAGCCTGGAAAAACTGCAGGCTTGCAAGGCTGCAGCCTATATTTATGGGCAGCCATCTGCCAACCACAACATCATCTACCTTCACAGAACTGGAGAGGGTGGTCCTTTAGCTACTATTCCTCCTTCATTTCTAGAGGCAGAGATCGGTCAGTACAAAGACAAGGGCAAAGATTTGCACGCACCCCAAGAGATCGTAGAGGAAAGACTGCCCAGGCTGCATCCCCCTCTTTGGCCACAGCCCCAAAACCTCTCAGAGCACTTTGCTCACCAAGACCCCAGTGGGAGGCAATTTGACCCAGTATCTGCAAGAATGGAACACCAGTACTTCAGCTGCATGGGCATTACAGTTGTCCATGGGTACTATCTTCCGTTCTTAAAGAGACCTCCAAATTGCCCCCCCCCAAGCGAACACACCCTTAGGGATGCAGATCCACTCATCTTACAGGAGATTCTTTCCCTGTTGGAGAAAGGTGCCATGAAAAAGTTACCTGTAGCAGAACAGAATCAGGGTAAATACTCAACCTATTTCCTGGTCCCCAAAATGGACAGAGGACTGAGAACGATCCTGGACCTGATGCGCTTGAATTAGTTGCTCAGGAAGGACAAATTCAAGATGGTCACTCTTTAGCAGATCCTCCCGGCCCTTCAGCTCTTGGACTGGATGGTGGTAGTCTATCTTCAGGATGCTTATTTTCATGTTCCTATACATCCCAGACACAGGAAGTACCTGAGGTTTGCCATTGACAGTTTTCACTATCAATTTCGAGTGGCAAGTTGATGGCAATGATGACAGTGAATATAAGGAGGGAAGGGGTTCACATCTTTCCCTACCTTAGACGACTGGCTGATCCAAGCCCGTTCTCTTGAGCATGCTCTGGAACATCTCAACATCCCCTTCCACACACTCCACAAACTGGGCTTCTCAAGAATTCCAAGGCAACACCTTCCCAAAAGCTTCAATTTATTGGGGCGGTCTTGGACTCTTCCTCAGGGAATGCTTCACCTCCCGAGTTGAGGGTTCATCATATCTTGCAGATGGTAATGAAATGTCAAAACACCTAATATATACCAGCATTCGACTGTCTGAAGTTGCTGGGCCTCATGGCATCCTGCATTTTCCTGGTTCCGGAAGCACTCCTACGGATGAGATCCCTCCAGTGGGTGCTCAGTTCCCAATGGTCACAGTTCAGGCAGGATGAAAGACCTTCTTCAGGTCCCGAGCAAGGTAGCAAAGAACCTCCTGTGGTGGGCGTGCACACTCCTACATCAAAACACGGCCAAACCCTTACCAAATGAAAGCAAACTCAGCACACAATGACTGGTTTTTCCGAACTGAAGCTACCAACCGTACAACAAAGCTCTCTTGCGCTTTCCCTCTCGATCCCACTAACTAACCCACCTCACAGAGGAATGGGATGTCTTTCATCCACTATGTTTCATTTGGTCTCCTTTTTCCATGCTCTTTTGCTCCCTTCTCTGATTTTCACTCTTTCGATCTCCCTCCTTACATCTCAAACCCTCCTCCTACCTTTTTGCTTTCTCGCCCCCTCCTTCTGTCTCCCTGATATTCTTACTCTTTCAGTTTCCCTATTTCTTCCTATGGCCGTCTGTCCCTCTGGTAGTCTGTCTCCTTTCCTCTCTGCCCTACTTCCCTCTCCTCTCTCTGCTCCCCTCGATCTCCACTTCTCTCTACACTCCCCTCTACTCTCCACTCTCCTCTATTCTCCACTCTCCTCTCTTCTCTATTCCTATCTACTCTGCACTATCCCCCTGTCCACTCTTCCCCAGACATCTTTCACTCTCTCATCCAAACCTCTTACTCACTCATTCTGCTACTCTTTCTCTACCCTTTATTCACTCCTCTAACCATCACAACAATCAACTACCGCACTCTGTTACAAATCAGGCCAATCTGAACCTTGTTTTTTCTCCTGGAACCACAGGTATGAAGCGATAGTGTCCTTTAAGCCCCGCCCCCTTTTAACCACGCTGCGCTAGTGCTTCCAGGTGGCTGCCTGACACTGCATTTGTCAGTTTCAGAATTTGTATGCATCTGTAATAGTGTCTTGCGCATTCCTCGCCTGTAGGTTGGATATGTCTGATATGTCTTCCTTTGCCGCCAGGACTTCTGGGCTTGGTAGTTCTACAATCGAAGAGGGAAAAGCTTGGTCAGAATAGGATAAGGCAACTATCGAGTGATTGTCGGTTGGACTTCCCAACTATATAACCAGGCACATACAGTGGGGTGCCCTTAGCAGCAAGGCTGAAGGCTTTTACCAATTTTTCCAGAAATGGTTGGTGCTGCTGCACGAAAGGGACTGGAGGGGTCCCTTCTTGGCACCCAGAGGAAGTGAAAGAAGGCACTGTGCTGGCTCCCAGAAAAAGTAAGAGTAGGTGGCATGCCGGTACCCACAGAAAGGGGAGGGTGTTGCGCTGATGCTCAAAGTGACAGCAACTGTCACGCTGGCATTCGGTGTTAGGGGGGCATTGTACTGACCAAGCTAGCTCCCTTAGTTAGAAACCCATTACCTGGCCTTTCCTCTGATGTCAGCATGCTGCCCTACCTACATTGCGCCCTAGACGAGTGCTTAGACAGCCTATGTTTTACGCCAGCCTTTTCACATTTTCAACATTTTCGGGGGTGTAAAATGTGTGCTTCTCTGCATGTGTCTTGTAAGCACCTCCTTGAGAATGTACCTCTGGATTGTAAGGGAGTTAGGAAGGTCATCTGGCACCAGTGGTGATAGAGTTACCAACAAGAGGTGAGTGATAGCAGTGGACCAGTTGAGTCAAAGTGGAAGTGACATTTCTGGGAGGTAGATTTTTGGGGCGGGTCCGTTTTGGGGCAACAATAGATTTTCCCCCTTAAATTGTTTTTCTGCAGGGATTCTCGCCACTCAAAACTGTTATCTGTTAATTACGTAATCTGCTTTGAGACTTGGGAAGCCATTTTGTTGTGAAGATTCCATGCCTGAAACTTTGATTGCCTTTCGACTGAAACTCTCTGCAGAGCAGCAGTCTAATTGAAAAACTCTCATATTTTTAGTCCTTACATCAAGATTAAAATGCACATTTTTTCCTCAGACACCTACAGCAACTAGAACATAAACTAGATGGCAGTGCCACCTGAGCAAAAATGCCCAGTACTTAGAGAGGACTCATTTGATATGTGTGAGAATAGACTGCAGCACATTAGCCATTCATAGAAAGTTGCTTTTGTCTTTTTTCTAATAGTTATTCCATTGATACATAATTATTTTTGGGAAGTTTTTAGTGTTATCTTCATTGCAGAGCTCCTATAGTGGGGTTCCATTTATACACTCTTATGCTATTGCACTGGGTGCGCTGTGGAGGCACTTACCTGGGCGCACATTTACCCACGCAGCCACTTAGCAGCCTGCCACAGAGACTCCTCTCCTTTGGTAGTGTCTCTGTTGCGATCGAGTGTGACCTCAGGCCTGTTGAAGAGACACTGTTGTATCCTGTGCTTCTTACACCACTTTCTAGTTGTCCTTTTGGGGATCAGTGTCCAGGCCGCGCTTAAATCACTGTGGAGTTCTTGCCAAACACTGGGTTGTAGTCGGGGGCGACCGTATTTAGCTCTAGGGAGTTATTACACTAGAAAATCATTTAATTCACCAGCAGTTTCTATGATGGGGGAATCGGAACGTCACACAAGCCTTCTCTTGAGAAACACTTTGAGCTACATTTAGTTCGGCATAGAAGTAGTTAGGCACAGGTCAGTTAACTGAAGTATTTGGAATAGCTTTATTGAGGAAAGAAAGTGACATGATCTAATTTTGGGTGCTCTATATAACGTTGAGAAGGTTGGAGCCCTCCTATGCAAAGGGATGGGGTGCGAAGTGCTTTTTGGGGACTCTCAGAAGTCGAGGCACATGAGGGTCTGTTAAGGTAAGAGATGTTGATTTGTTTTATTGATATTTCCGGGTGCAAAATGACAAAGAAATGCACTATTTGAACATTTCTTCTGCTTGCTCGCTTTGATTTGGCTTTATCAACCAATTACTGGATGGAATGATTTCCGTGCCACCATTGCTTCTGATGGTTAGGCAGAGCATACATATCCACGTTCTTATGTTTTATGTATTTAATTGTTGAGATTTGTTTACTAAAACGCCCTGGCAACAATAACCTACAAGAAATGCTGTAATTGATGTCATTACACACACATGGTTTAAGGACATGGCGGCTACCCTTCTGAAAACGTGATTGCGGGTTTGTTTTTTCTTCACCTTTTATAATGTTTTCATGGTGAAGCAAACGCATTAAACCTTTTATACGGAATAATAATTAAGGATCTTTTCTCGGTCTTCAATTGCTGCCAACTCATCATCCACAAAGAAAGATGAATAGACTACAGGCTGACAGCCTTTAGTAAAGCCAAGTCATTCTGCATCCCTATTCATGAACTTCCCATTATACAATGAGTTCCTCTCCTTCCCCCTGCAACAGTAAATTCATGTCTTGTACTGAAGAGGGCCAATAGGATTTAAGGCCTCATTCATGCTGACCATGCAACTGCCGTTATTTACCTAAACGCGTAGCAAATTATTTCATCTATCCTGTTTTGTTAGCTGCACATGCATTGTTGGCTTTGCGTGCTGGAGCAGGACCTCTCCTTTGGGTTACGAGAATGGAGTCAGGTGAACACATTAAATGTGATCATGCCCTTTGGGAATTAGCAGAATCCCAAGTCTGCATCTGTACAGCAGCAGTGTTGCATGTAATTCTCATGAACGTACCTAGGAACCCTCTTCACAAGTCAGACTAGCTTCAGCCTAAACGTCACCTCCAGCTGACGTCTCTTTTTTTTCTCTTCCTCTAGCCACCATATGCGTCACCTACACTCTGCAACTGGCTGGTGTATCTCGCCTCTAACCCCGAGATCTGAATGAACCAAGAGTGCGGCAGCAAATCTCGCCTTCCTACACTGAGGAGTCCTACACCAACAGTAAATGTAAATGCACAAGTTTCTTGCTGTGCATCTCCGGTTTAACTGAGCCAATGGTCCTGCAACTGGGCCCTCGCTCACAATGACTGATGAGCTGGAGGCCTGCAAAAGGTCTGTAAAGTCGTGCTGCCTCAGCTCCGTGACTGTATTTGGCCTGTCCTGCTATGCCGCATTTACCAGAATCCTACTGACTGAGTTCTGCCTTGCATTATGGTCACCTTGTTCACAGACGTCAAATGAGTTTGATTGCTTTGTTTGTTTTTTCTACTTAATAAAGGTATATGTTGATTTTCAGTGTCTCCACTGAAGGTTTTTGCTATGAGTTGCTCTACGTCATATATCAAGTAATTTCATGATTAGAAAGACCTTTTTTTAGTAGGGGAAACATGTGCTTGTTTTTGGTGGGATCCAGGCTTAGTGTCTGGACAAAGCTCACTTTGCACTCTGCCATTTCATAGTTTACACATCATGCACGAACAATACATTTGAGACCCCAAGTAGATTGTGAAGATGAAATAAGGCACTATAACCTATTAGATTTAAAAATGGCAGCCAGCCCTATATTGAAAAATTAAGGCGAAAGAAAATTATTTGGAAAATATCACGTTACCAGAGTGAATCTGTTTACTCATATCTCACCCAAACGTTTAGTCCCTGATGGCATTCATTCCATGGCTAATTTGGTGGGAGTCAACACACCCAAACGCTTTACCCAGCCTGCAGTTAACCGCCACACTTTGGGGAGTGGGTGATTTTACCAATCAACTTTCCTTAGCTTGCCACATCTTGCACCCTTTGGTGGACAACACTTACTCTGAACGTTAACCTTCTAATAGGCACATTCCTCCCACAGATTTCCAATTCGATGAAATAGCTCCTAAACTATGTTCCCCCTAAACTGTGCAGATGTGAGCATACCCAGCATGCGTTCTGGTTGCCGCTCAGAAGAGCGTTAGTAGCGCACATAGACAATGGGCTTCAGGAGTTTGCCAGCCGGAAACAAGGGCGCCGGTAAGCTCACCGGCACCCTTGATTCCGGATCGGCAACGGAGTCTACCTGCCGTGGCCGCTGGGTGCAGTGGCTACGGTAGGCAGACTTTTTACAGGAGCACCGGCACCGTTAACAACGGTGCCGGTGCTCCCTTGTCCCCACTCCCATAGAGTCTCAAACGACTCTATGGGAATGGGGACTTACAATTTGCTGGCACCAGTAAATTATTACGGGTCCGGCGGCAAACCGGCGGTAGCACCGGCAGGATTACCGCCGGACCTGTAATGAGGCCAATTACTACTTCAACAAGAATTTATAATGCACAAGCCACAGAAGTTACCTGCCATTTGCTTTCTCGGCTCAGAAGGTGAAATTATACTAACTAGTCTCAATATACTGTTCTAGCCCTGGTTAATTTACCCTCACTCTGTGAAGGTGACGGTGCAGAGGTATTTTATTAAGCCTGCCAACAACTTTGGGTATGCATATATATGTATCTGCCGCTCCTACTTTACCAGTACTAACTTTGCCCTAGAAGTGGAAAGCCATGTTATTTGGTTGGCCTACCAAGGATTCATGGTTTTTCCCTGCACTATTCATACCTTGTAGTAGGGCACTAGATTTTTAGAAATCTACAATGCTTCTCAGGCAGTCTGCATACTTTCAGAGGTCCATTGGGTGCAGATGTTAATGAATACTATCTCCTTTCCAATCTCTACTGTGGATCGGGGGTTTCACATCAATATGATTAGGGATGGGGATGGTGCAGTTAGTATGCCCTGCGAAATAACTGTGTGCATGCAAATACATTACAGCAATATGCTGAGGCTTTAATGTGGGCGTGGAGATATCCCAGTGAGTGTTTTACTGCTACAATGCCCAGCGTAGCCTACCCCACTTTTTATTGAGCCATGTCGATGAGTATTGGAGGCCAGCACAGGAGCAGGGAGGGAGTTGAGTCAGAGAGCGGGGAGTGGAGGTGGTGAGCACAGGACCACATTCATTGAAGTGAAAGACCTATGAACCACTTTCGAAATCCAATTCATATCTTTCAGCAGTAGTGTACAGGGAAGGGAATGTGCTTTTTACTTATATTGAAGGACAGCGACCTGTGGAAAAAGCCTAGGAAACTGGGCCATGTAGTATTCAGCATGGGGACACAACTCGGGAACCAGTCAGGAGACTGTCACTACAAAAGAAGGTGAGTACTTTATTCTTCAGTTACATTTGTAATCCAAGATGGGAACACGGGGAGAACGCATCTTTCCTGCTTGCAGTCTCATGCTGAAGTCCCAAGTAACTGTCACTCTGAGAACCTCCAGCTGCTGTTGGGAAGCATGGGCAATCGTCCCAGGCTCCCAAGAGGTTGAGGGTGAGGCAGTCCTCGAAGCGTGTTCTAGATGTTTGGGTAGAGTCTAGGGGGGGAGGGGTGTTGCTAGAAGCTGCATCATGTGCCAGTTAGCGCATGTGTGGGTATGGGGTGCATTCGGAGTGGAACGTAGAAATAGCAGCCGTATTAAAATCAAGGCCTAGCGCTGAGTCGCAGCCAGGGCAGTAGGCCCAGGCCGCGAACATGGAAATAGGCGTGTGCATGCAGGAATAGGTTGTAACATGGGTGGCAGTGAGAGGCCAGAACCACAGAGATTCATAAACCTTTCATTGTCTCATACTGGCAGCATTCATATGCCAGGAGGAATGTGCCCTGCCAGACCATGAGGTGGCTAAGAGCACTCTGTGCAAAATTATTCCACGAGAAGGAGGGCGCAAGCCTACGACCTTTACTTTTCCGACCATTAAAATGTTGTGTTCAGATGCCCCTGTCCCAAGACCCCAGCATTCCAAGGTATCAACCAGTTCCAGACCACCGACCATAAAACTGTTTGATCACCAATCGAACAGAAACGAACACAAAACAGGGACTGCTGCCCCAACCACTAGATCATGCGATTTGTGCTGCGAGGTGCTGGAAGCGCCAAAGCAACAAACGTAAAAACTACGATGGGAAGCTTTGGACAGGCGCCAACGTCTCTGGGATTGAGTTAGGGTTGCAAATCATAGTGCCCTCGAAAGAATCTCCAAGCCCATGTCTGCAGTACCAGATGCTCATTGGAGTAGAGATGGGGAATGCATTGTTTTTCTGTTTATAATTGACCATTAAAAAGTAGCTTCACGCCCATCCGATGATGCACCAGAAGGAGCCCACGTGGAAAAAGACAGACAGAAGAGGCTGGGACCAATGACCTAGCATCCCTTCTGGAGCAGGTAGCCTATGTATAGGGTCACACCAACCAGCCATTCGTATTTGTAACCTACGTCACTGATGACTCTGTCTGCCCTTTTAACGTGTTGCTTGTCCTGATTTTGCCAAAGCGCTCTGTGGCCGCAGGGTTCTTTGCTAGTGTGTCTTTACTTTGTGGAAATAAAACTTGTTCTCCTTACAAGAGGTGCGCTGGGCCTTTTTCCCTAGTGGGTTGCTTTTTTTGTTGGTGTGAGCGTTGATGAGTTTCTCTACACTACACAAATTCTACATTCCATTCAGCATGCTCACAGCAGCACCTAGCTGGATACCACACACCTTCTATTTCTTCTGTACTGAGCTGCCAAAGTATTTTCTGTGTTTGGAGCCTCTAGCATACACTCTCCATCTTGTTTGAGTGTCGACTGAGAATATCAGAAGGGGGACCCCCTAGTTACAAGAGAAGGCACTGCATCCGTTATATCTCTGAGCAGTGCTGCTATTAACTTTTAAGGCAAAGCTATGTGATTATATTTTTTTATGGGGCACTCTTTTCGACCTCAGTGAGGCTCTTATTTATACTTTGATTAGGGTGGGTGAGGATTGGTGGGCAAGACAACCATCAGTTGGATTCTGTATCCAGTTATTTAATTTCCTAGAACAGGATTACAAGCTTGTCTCCAGATAGAATTTCGAAATTGAAGTATTTTACTTGATTTATGTTTTAAACTTAGGAGTAAAATGATTTTTTGTGGAGTAATAAGTAAGTCACATTGCCAACAGGGATACTTTGTATGCTAGTGGAAATATATTTGAACTCTAGAACAGATCTCTTTATCTAAGCTATACATGCTTCTTTCCATCTAGTCTCATTTTTACCGTTCACTGCCTATTGCCTGTGATCTGAAGATTGTGGGCACAGAAGACGGTGAACGAAAGACCAGGGAGCTCAGTGGTCTAGCCCCGCTGCACACATTCGTGCAGAGGCTGACATGCCCTACCTCGGAGCTCCCCAAAAGACACCAGCAAGGAGAGGAATGTAAGTGTTTCTGTGCGTGTTGTGTGAAATCTGAGAGCGTCCTCACTTCTTTCCCCAATATATCCTCCTCCCAGGCGGCCAGGAGAAGGCCTTCGCTTTTGGATCCTGACACTGGGGGTGGATATGCGAGGGAGGATCACCTGGGTGGAGGAGACTTGGGGAGTGGGGATGAGGCACCCTTGGGTGAGACTCGCTATCCACCATTTCCCTTTTGTAAGGAGTCCAATATCCCCCAGGCATTTGTTGGGTATTACAAATCCCTACCCTATTTTTCCAGAAAACCCTCTCCCAACACACATCAGTCAGGTACTGAGACGAGGAGACAACCCAGAGCAACACTCTTTATTAACTCGGACATAGACAAACACCACTCTGATACTGGGATGAGGGAGAGGGATGCTGAGTACCAAGACCATTATGCAGTAAATGAATATTGCCTGCACCTGGGACCCAGAGGGCGGTATAAATGCCCGCTCAGGTAAGGCTAAGGAGATCGACTGTGGAACGCTTGTAGGAGAAGCCGGAGCTGAACCGAAAGACATTTGCCCTAAGCGCCTAGGAGCTGCAGAGTTCCCGAAGCGGATTGTGACAGAAGCATTCGAAAGGTCTCCAGTTGCATAGCTGGTCTGCGCACCTCCTGGAGTCAGGGAGACTCCTCCATAGAACTGAGGCGGCGAAGATCCTGGATGCGAGCCGAGCTGGGAACAGCGACAGCCACAGCGACTGCCGACGTGGAGAACAGCACCTGGAGCCAGCGGACCCGGTGAGTCAGAGAAGGCTGAATGACTCCGGGACGCTGTGGTGTGGACCGTTGTGGTTGCTGCAGGTCAGATCGCTCGCAAGGGATGGTTTCGGCAATATGAATGCCGGTCCCGCTGGAAATAAATGCTGTTGATGAAACTTAAAGTTGCTGTGAAAACTGAATGAAGAGTTTTGTGAATAACAACTTGCAATCAAGATGAAAATGACAAAGACCCAGAAATGGCCTGGGAAACATAAATATTTGAACTTGTGAATACGTCCGTGAACAGGGTGCAAATTCTCAGCAGGAGATTAAACTGGGAATTTGATGTTAGTTTGTCCAATGCGACTGAATGGAATGGAACGAAATGAAACTTTTTTTTTTTTTTAGTTTTTTTTATATTGAAAGAAAGCAAGTGTGATTGAATACCAATTGGATTAAAGCCAGCTGGTGAAATTCCCTGATAAAAAGGAATTGTGAACTGTGTAAACTGAAGAAAACCAGCATTGGCCAGTGCCATTTGAATATCTGAAAGTATTACAAGTGAATGCTGCCAAAACAAGTATTGAGAAAGCTGCAAGAGGAGAAGTCCAGTACCATTGTGAAAGCTGAAACAGTGGCAGTGTAACTGCTAGAAGCAAGTAAGGTGTGTCAGTTGCGTAATTTATAATTTATAAGCTTGTAATTGAAGATCAAGGAAAACTGGTGTGCTTTAAAGTTAATGAACTGAACTCTGATATATTGGTGAAATTGATGAAAGGCAACTCGGACAGTAAAGCTGGGAAGTATCCCAAGAAATTGTGTTGTTTTGGCACATTGAGAGACTTGAAAGCATGGGGAAGGGAAACCCGTCTTTTTGGTAAAGTGAACTATCCTGAATCTTGGGGAAGGGAAACCCCCTTTTCCAACCAAGAGCTGGAAGATTCTCTGAACTTTTATTTGAACACATCTCATTTTGATGCTGACATCCCTACACATTATATAAGAGTAGACGTGAGGGCAAGTATATGTTTTGGACACAGATGGACATTTGCTTTGGACTTCCTGATACAGACTATCATTAGTTTCAGTTAGGTAGGGAAATCGCTCCTTAGCATAGGGCAAGTTAGGCCTTTTTCCAACCTTCTTTTTATTTTAATAAAAGTGTATAACCCACGTTATACTCAGTTGTTTGTATCTACTTCCTGATGCCTTCACAGTGTTTGCATAAACCTCCTGAATAAAAGTAAATCCCACAAACTGGCGGTGATTTGGGTTAGGTCGGGCGGTAAAACCACTGAAATAGCCACTTTCCCGGCCATTGAAGGCCACACCAAATCGGCATAAACCATTTTTTTTTACAGTTTGATGATTTGTCTTATTAAATTCTTTTCCTAAGATATATTGTGTATTTGAATCGAATATGTACTGTTTTTATGATTAGAGATATGGCTCTGTTGTTTTAATAATATAATTAAACTATTCTGCATTAGACAGAATATTGTTATTTCAACAACTGAATGTTGAGTTAAAGACCTGCTAGAACTGTTATTATTTGCAGAACTTCAGTTTTCAATTTTATCGACACTCATTTTTTGCTAATCACAGGAGTTAAAAACAAGATTTTACTCTTTGTATTGCATTTTCAGATGAGCATTGTTTTTCCCATTGTCATAAATGACGTACTGGATTGCCTCTGAACAGTGTTTGCCACTCGATAAATGAATAACCATAACTAAATCCATTATTTATACTGGATGAGCGTTGCTTTGTTTGGGTTCATACATGTATTTTTCTCTGCACACAAGTAAGTTTGCTAGGTCCTGTGGCAGAACTTGAATTCTTGGGTTGGTTTGTAAGCGACCTGTAAAACATTTGTTTTTTTTGCCAATATATTTGGAAAAAGTACTAGTAGATAGTTTTATACAGATTTGTAACGAATGGCAATGGTTGGGGACAGGGGGAGGGATGAGAAAGGGGGAGGGGGGGGGGAGTACCCAACACTCCCTACACAGATGAGAGATGATAGCTCACTAAGTACGCATGCTAACAAATGTGCTTACTGCGTTAGTCGCATACATGGAAATTAATGTGCACACAAAGGCAATTCATTTCCGAACTTGGAGAAAAATAATGAGAACATTGCTGCCAGGGATGATTGAGTCAAATGTGCTGTTTTTCCCATTTACCTCAGGGCTTTGTTTACATAAGCCAGAGAAGCCATTGGGGACCTTTTAACTGTATTTTTCTGATGCTTTTAACACATTTTTCCTTTTTAAATTGATGCTCCTCCCTGCCCCCATCCTAGATGTCTGTCCGTGATCCACATCAGCACTTTCTTTGGTGGCTGGTTGTGAATTCAGAGACTAATGTCTCTGACTCATGTCAAATATACACCATACATTTTAGCAGGTTGCCAGTGTGTCCACAAGTGTAGTGGACTGAGTTTTATTTACGGGACGTGGGATTTTGGGAATATGGTAAATTTGGTTTTATACAGAGGATGGACCAATATGAGAATAAAATAGATAGAAATATTTTCTTTTCCTGAAATGATTTTGGACTTTAGTTGGATGTGAGGATGTGGAGGGTGGGATATTGGCTTTCTGAAGTTTAAACATTCTGTTAAGTTCTTCCAGGACTGGAGACTGATGGGGGTTACGAGAATACAATGATGACTTTGTTGTTGAAGATAAAGTATTGCTCTGGAGGTTAATATGTAATGTTCTATTGAGATAATAGCATAATCCTCCTTATGATTGGAGAGGTGACTCTATAATAGTGCAAGTGGTGAGCTTGTCTCTGATTTTGGTTTTTGAAATACTTTAAAATAAAACATTAAGACAAGTAACTCTTTAGTATGGCACCACATCAGCTCATCCCCTCTCCCACTTATCAGATTAGTACAAACCTAAACAGTCTTGAAGGTGAACTCATAATTGCATGTTATGTTGTGGGAAAAAACACACTAATTATACCATATTATACTCTATCAGGGTATTTATCTTGTCTGTATCGCTGTAATTTGGCTATCAGATTATAATCTAAGTGGTTTGTCCTCCCCGGATTATGAACCAATCCTGCAAAATCTCCACAATAGACCATTAGGCAGAGCAGGCTCAAACCACAAAGTTCCACTTCCTTGTAAAATCATCCCTTCGAATGGATTGTGTCCTCCCACGCATTCCTCACCTTATGATATCTCCATATCCAGCTTTAGCTGCTTCAGAATTTGTTTTCCAGGGGGGGGGCGCTGCTCTTCGAGGCCTGTCCACTAGATGTCACTGGAAGGGCCTCCATCTCGGTGTCAACGTCATCGATGGTAATGGCGCGTGCAGCGACAGTTGGCTTCAGTTCTGTTTTTCCGCAAGAGCTAACGCTTCGGATTATCGGCGCGCTTCTGTTCTATGACTAAAAAAAACTTTTGTTTAAGTGGAATGGCATTGTCGTCGGCATCATATACTCCGAGAACGGGGTTCAAGATGTGCCACGACTGTGGGGCGAAAATTCACTCACAGACACCCATCGGGTATGTTTATGGTGCCTGGGATACTCTCATGCAACGTCGAGTGTGGTTCTTGCCTATCGCTGCATAAAGGCAAACTGGCTGCAGATAGGTTCCATAAATCCCCTTTGACAACCTGTCAAAAAAGGCTTTCCTCCGGCGAGTCGAGAGATGACTCCTC
The DNA here is from genome assembly GCF_040938575.1 of Ambystoma mexicanum. Taxonomy (NCBI): domain Eukaryota; kingdom Metazoa; phylum Chordata; class Amphibia; order Caudata; family Ambystomatidae; genus Ambystoma; species Ambystoma mexicanum. The sequence goes on along the minus strand of NC_090924.1, from coordinate 443,386,134 downwards.
GTCGGAAGAAAGCTAAAAGTTTCAGATCACGCAGTGGCTCACACCACTCGTCATCTTCGTCACGGCCGTCGAAGAAAAGGTGCCACAGGTCGCCATCGACTTCCTCCACTGAACGGGTCTCGTGCCTGACCAAATGGGCCTCGCCGGCCGAGTGGGAGAAGTTCAGACTAAAGATGCTCGAAGCATTCGAGAAAGCGGCCTAGATCCCTTTGAAGAAAGATAAAAGCCATGCCGGTGTCAAAAAGCACAACAATAAGTCAAAGGACAGAACCTGTGTGCCCCTGAGGCCCGGGTGCCAAGGAGAAAACTCCTTGAGAACCCTCAGAGGTTACCTCGAAGGCAAAGGCTCCTTTAGCACCGAAAGACTTCACGTCGAGTCATAAGAAACCGTCAACGCCATTACCGTACATCAAGTAGAGACCCGTACTATCTAACAAAACACCCAACTCCTGAAAGCTTGGTAGTTCAGGCTGCCACTTCTACATCCAGACAACAAGCATACCCAACCCCTCCCCCCTCTGGGACAGAGATGACACTTGGGCTAGAAAGGTTTTCACTGAAAAGTATGGGAGTATGGCCCTTAAATCAGCAAATGTCACATGTGCACTGGGAATGTCCACTTTCACATTATGAAATTGTATAGCAATGGCAGCTGAACATATCCTCGAAGCGGAAGAACGAGACAGCTTTTTAAACATTGTCAAGGATGGGAAAGATGCGATGTGTGAATCCTTCCAAACGAGTCACGACTCTGCGGACTGTATCAGCAGAGCAATGGCGCATAGCACTGTAACACGCAGATTTGCCTGGTTGAGAAAGTGTGGTTTTGCACCAGATGTACAGTCCAGACTTCTTAACATGCCCTTTGACGGCACTCATTTATTTGGCAGCAAAGCTGACCAGAGCCTAGAGAAGCTGCAGACCTCCAAAGCTGCAGTCAAATCCCTTGGCGCAGCAATCGGACCGCCTACTTGCCCCACTGGTACAGCTTGGAGGGGCAGGTCCTTTCGCTATTACTCCTCAGTTGGAAGAGGGAGTGTTGGGGAGAATTCTCTTCTAAGGCTAATTTCCCTTACCTATAGAGTCCCCCAGCAGCTTTGCTGGATTTGAAGGGTTTATTTTTTTTCTCCTGCTAAGAGAGACTTTTTTTTTCTTTTTTTTTTTTCCCCCCCACTCTTAGACATGTTGCTGATGTGTGTTTTAGACCATCTTGTGTGCTTATGGGCTATGGGGTTTTTCTCACCCTCATAGGTATCATCTTTTTACATGTGTGTTACACAGCACCCTCAGTGCAGTAACACAGGGGTGTCATAGTGACCCCCAAACATAGACTCCATACCCTGGGACTGACTACTGTCTCCCAGGGCATGTAAAATACCCATTGACTTTACTAGTCAATAGTTATGAACAAAACCAGTACAACCCATCTTACTATGGAAGTACTGCAAAGGGTTAATAGTTTTTCCCTGGTGTTCATTTTCGAGGGGGTACCGTCCAGTCCCTCTCTCCAAAGTTTCTGGCTGGTGGCGGTGGTTACTACCGTAAATATTTGACCGCAAATATTTTCCTTTGGGATTTTCCCATTGTTCGAGGCTACCACTTTTACAGACAGCCTCTAACATACTGCAGGTTTATTTTAATATTAACTTTACTCCGGTAGGGTTTTATTGCCAGATCTTTGATAATATTTCTTTCTCATGTCTTTCTCTGAAATCCTAAACCAGGTCGGGATCCTTGTTCGTCCTTTTGGGGGGCTGCTGCACAGAAGCCCTCCTTTCGGCACCACTGAGTCTGGGGTAGACCAGATGTGTGGGAGGGGGAATAGGCACTCTGGACAGGGTTACCTAGGCAACCTAAGTCACACTCTGCACTGATAGGCTGGGGGGGTTATCCCGCCAGGATAGCCACCCCACTGTGTGAGTGACAGCTAGGCTGTATGAATGGGGGTTCTTCTGCATAAAAGCAGGGCTCTGAGGACTGAGAGGTCAAGACGTTGCCACTGGAACTAAGAAACCCGAAGAGGAGAGAAGCTGAAGACATCTGCAATGACTGAACCACCGGTGAAGCCCTGCTGCAGATCCTCATCACTTTTCTCCAACGACTCGAGAAGATCTTCACCTGCAAGAGTTTTCTTCCCTTGAACTGGTGGGGTCAACCAGTTCGCCAATCGCCTTCCAGGACCTGCCTTGGTCGAATCGCCAGTGCCCAGCACTAGGAGACCGGATAGCCAGGCACCCATCCACCACCACGACCGCGATTTAAAGAAGCGTGCCTTTTATTTCGTTTTGGCATCACCGTGGCTGGCTTTATCCCTGGGCAGTGCAGTAACTCGAACCTTCCTCCACGACGAGAGCCTCTTTTCCTCTGCTGGATCTCCCGAACTGCAGGAACTACCGCCACCGCAGGAGCCTCTCCCACTTTCAAGGTACATTGTTCCGCCAGACCTCCCGTTTCGTTGGGTACTGCTAGAGGTGTTTCAAATCCTTTACTTACCTTCTGGGCTGGCCGCCCCTTTCATCTAACATTATCTTTTTACCTTCTGCAACCGCATTTTCAAATCATTAAACAAAGACTTGACTGCAGCTACTAGAACTGGTTGTTCCTGGGCACTTTGCCTTGTACCACTGACTCTGGCACAGGCCTATTGACTCTGGCTAAATCTGTTACAACTGCCTTCCCTAGATTGCTTTTCACTAAGAAATGTGTTGGTGCACCTAAACTCTACTAACCACCTTTTCTTCCCCTTTCTGTATTGTTGAAGTGCCATTTTGCTCGCCTTGCCTAACTTGTTCACAATCCAATTGGGAAGTGTTGCTGGTGGTTATAGGTTAAAGGTGTGAATGAAAAGTTTCGAAATACAATAGGTTCGAAACAAAAGGTCCCCCCTAACCCTCGTTTTTGTGGTAAAAAACACTTTTTATTTTTTACCTATACGGAAACCCAAAAATAAATATATAATTTAAAAAAATCGAACCTTTTGTTTTCGGTCCTATTGACCCGAACCTATTGCATTCGAACCTTTTGTAATCGCACCTTTAACCGGACTCCGTTGCTGGTGTGTTTAGGAGTCTAACCCTGTATGACTTGTCCTTTCCCTCCCTCTGGAGAAATTGTTATAGTGACATTTCTGCTTGGTTTTTACTGTGCCGTTTTGCTCAGTTTTCACTCTTGCTCAAACTTGTCTACAATTTAAGTAGGGAGTTGTGTATACTTTTCTTGACTGTTTTAACTTGCTTTAATGATAGTGATTTGTGTGTGAACTTAAGAGTGTGTAAAATAAATATATATATTCTTTTTGATACAAAGCTTTGGTCAGTGTTTCCTTGTCCCATAGTACTGTATCCTATTGTGTAAACCCTGAATACTGCTAATCTCCCTCTTGAGATAAGTCTGACTGCTCAGCCACACCTACCAACTAAATCTTTGTGGTACAGACTGATACCAAAAGAGATTTATTGCATATACCTGTAGTCTTAATCTTCTGTAGTGCTCCCTAAGGGAACTGCATAGGATTCTGCCTAATAGGGAGAGGACTGTCGAATCAAAGAGGTCCAAAAAGTTTCCCCCCCTGGTGGACGGGGAAGAGGTGTGAAGACCGCCCAGACATGGGCTGCTTTACCCTCAGCCACTGCATCAGCTGTCTCAAAACCTCTGAGGCCTTACTCCACAAGACCCTGGTGGGAGACACTCTCACAGCTGGTTGAGCGACAGGCAGGTTCCTGTGTGAGGAAACACAAATCTGCACCTGTAACATAGCCACAAGGCTCTTATGGGCTGGAAAGTATGTTGCGTGTAAGGTTGGCTAGGTAATCTCTCTCATATCTCTAGTTTATCATGTGTTTGTGACGTTTGTAGTGTGGCCATCACTTCTCCATTTTTCGTCTTTTTGTTTATGGGGGATTCTATGGCTGCTGCCCGAATGTCCACTTTTTCATACACCCTGACAAGCTGTATATGATGTCATCTAGTGGTAGGGGCCTCTTCAATATTTATTTCTAAAACGCAAGTAACGTGCATCCTTCAATAATCCTCAGACTGATTGCTTCTTTTTCTGAAAAACAGACAAATTGGCAGTGGATTAGTTTTTGTCTCAACCTTGTCACAAAGTAGTCAATCGTTTCATGTGTTTGTGGGGCACATTGGTTAAATATGCATCTTTCATAGTCTCTCTTTGGCTGTATAATTAACTTCTTGTTGAGCGCATTGACCAGGGTGTCATTTGTGGCTCTTTCTCCTGGTAGTGTTTTTATGATGACCTTGATCTCTTTTCCTGCCAATTTTGTGAAATGGCAGCTGTTTGATCATCACCCACAACACGGATGAAGTAAGTACATTATTCAATCCATTTCGTCCACTGGGGCCCTTTTTCATGTTGTGGCTGTAGCTGGAACAGAAGTGGCTTTCAGAGAAAAGTTGGCTCTGGTGTTCGATGGTGATGGGGCTTGGACCCCACTTGCATCGGCTTCCATTGTATAGCATACTCTGTGATCAGTGGTTTGTACCCTGATGGGTTCTTTGCTTGGGGTCTTCCCACGATGTGTGCTTCTTTGGTGGGCCTTTTGGGATTTGTGGAGCTGTCCTTATGGGTGAACCCAGTCCTGGCTCTGTGGACCTCGCGTAGCCCTGTGCATGTTCAGCATCCCTGGTGGCGGCCGAACTGTAGGGAGGATGTGCAAGGCGTGCTTGTGTATGTCATAGTTTGGCTCTTGACATCGACAGCAGTGGTGTCGGAGAGTGTGTTGTGGTACCCCCAACTCCTTACCTCCTCACAGGACATGCTCTGGCATCTGCTGGCATATCAAACTTCTTTTTCCTTCTGCTGCTTATCGTGGATGCTGAGCTGCTTAGATGGCATCTCTTGGCATGAGAAGATGTTTGGATGGGAAACTGTGCTGCAAGTCCTCAAGAGTATAATGGCGGGATTGCCAGGCTGCTGTCACGGAGTGTAGGCCGATGTGCAGGGAGCTGGCCTGCGAATGGATCGCCAGAGCCACAGCGGGATCATTGTATCAAAATACATACCAGGATGAGATGACACACCAGTGGGATCACCAAGTGCTCAGACACCGCAGCGGAATTGCTGGGCCACAGCAGCGCGATCGAAATTAGATGGCACACCAGTGGGATCACTGAGTGCTCGGATGCCGCAGCGGGATCGCGGTGCACAGCAATGGCTGATGGTGTCCCCGTGACGGGGATCACCATCGGTGGACAGACCGAGATAACTGGACCTGGATACCTTGTGTGTATCGTGGTGCAGGTCTTTGGAGTTCATCGCCAGATGATATGCCCCCTTCTTTGGGACACAGACACACACACACCTCTCCCTTCTCCCCTCACTCAACCTTCTCATCCTATATCTTTCTCTCACTGCTGCTCCCCCCTTATATTCCTCCCCTAGAGGGGCAGTGCCCCTTTTACTGTAACACTCCTGCTCTTCTTTCTCCTGGCATGAGGTTTTATTTGGCACACTGGCTGGCTATTATCCACTCCACAACATACAAGATAGACGGGCAAGCCTTTTTCGCCAGCAAGGTAATTAGGGCTACAAGTGTCTGCAATCAATCACGCTGGCACAGCTGGAGGCCACATGAATTGGATTTCTCGCTGAGGTACCCTCCCCTTCTGACAAGGCTACATTACTGCACGAGCCTTTTACTTCAAATCATTATATAAAACAATAAAACAAAGTCTGGGTGAAGGAGGGATGTGTCACATTTTATTGTTATGCAGATCTCCAGTGAAGTGGTGAGCAGACATGGAACGTACCGGGCCTTAGGATGACATCAGAGTAGAATGTGAATGCCTTCAATTGGGTTTTGTTGATTTCAAATGGGGGCAGGAGAGAGCTAGAGATCGATCCACCCTGCTAACAGGATCTTGCTCACATATATTTCACCTTAACATACATATGGTTAATCTCCAGTGGCTGGTGATTAATCTTTACAACAAACTTGTAGTGAGTGCTGAGTCCCACCCCCAATAGCAAATGGACTGCAGAATCTAAACGCTGTGCATAAGATGGAAAATGTACAACGAGATGCTTGAGAATATGCTCTTGGCAGAGTCAAAGTGTACAATTACCACACGGCCTGGCCAAGATGGCGGAGTATACGGTTGCTCTTCTCTGACCCGCACCAGACCCCGGCTGCAATATCAGATGAAGAGCAGAGCTCCTAAATCCACCTTGCAGGCATGAAGTTGCTACCCTGGCACACACATGAGACGATCCAGGCGGCACCAAGTCAACCCCAAAGGCCCACAGCCAGCAGGTGCAGGGAAAACGACCCAGGGACCGTAGCACCAAGATGGGCCAGCCACGTGGAAGAGCCAAAGAGACCGACACCGGGCCCTGTTAGGGGGAGGTCAGTGGCTGGTGGGGTTCTGGTGGAAGATAGCATTACACAGTCCAGCGTAGAGCGTGGTGTCCGGCCCTTGGAGTGCCGGTGTGGTCAGGGACCCAGCGGGGGTTCCCCTCTGCTGGAAAGAGGCCATGGTGGCGCGTGGAGGGGAGACTCCCAATCTATGGCCCGACTGCTGTCAATCGGAGGCAGGCAGTCCTGGAGGGATCCCTCTGTGCAAGGCCCGAGAGGCGGCCACAAAGCGCCAGTGCCGAGGGAGCAGATGAGGAGCGGCTCATAATGTAAAGCACACACAAGCACCAGCAATAAGTTACGGCCCAGCTCAACAGCATTCTGGTACTCACGGGAGATCCAGTAGCCCTGATGAAAACAATTGGGCTGAGTAAGGTCAACGGATAATCCCAGGAATCCCCAGACTTCAATTGACAGATGGAACCTGGGGGGGCCGGAGGGGTGATGTCTGTGAAGCTGCGCGGGTGGAAAGTATAAATAAAATGGCACCAATCCAAGCAGCAGAATAGTGAGAAATATCCTGCTGGTCTCATCAGCACCCATAATCATTAAGGTAATCCTGGCTGGATATCTGAGGTAATGGGGAAGTCTGACTTGGCTGGTACCTGACAAAACCGGAGACCATGTGAATCTATGAAGGTGCAGACCTACGGCACTGACGGGCAATACAAGGGTGGCGAATATGGCCATTGGTAATTGTGAGCGAGCAGAGGGTATCCGACCAGTGTGATAAGTGGAGACACAGCGCACAGTGGATTGAGGCAGCAGTGCTCCAATTACAGTAGAGCAGGACGCTTCCAGATGGTTTGTAGAGAACGGATGCCTTTCCCTACCATCAAGACAAACCCCATGACACTGCTGAGACCACTCAATAGGACCCCTCAACCACTACATGCCCAATGGAGGACAACCAAAGGGTAGGCTCCTGGACCACGCAAGTTTGTAATAACCATGGACGAATCACTCTATTACGACAGACCTGTGGGAAGAACAAGTCATCCCTTACTCAAGACACAGGGACGAATATGAGGGTCTGCCAATACCACAGCCAGGATGCAGAGAATACCCACAAGACCTCTTCTATGAAGAACGGCAAGAAGACTACTACCCGTAGTACTCAGATGAATACGTTAACCTGATGCACAAAGATCAGGAAGCGGAAGAGGCTCCAAGAGTGACAATAGACATGGGTTGCGCCAGCCACTGCTTCTTGTTAGACACAAGTGCAGCCGTTGACATCATGGGTGAGCAGGAGTTTCTTCAAACAGTAAACAAAAACATACTATCCAGATCCACGACGAGGATTTTCCAATACGATGCGAGCACGCTGCTACTGTCCATTGGTCAGTTTCAACGCACACTGACATACGAAGCCCCGATTGACCACTACTATACCTGTAGTATGCAGCCCCACGGGGGGATGCTGTCTTCTCAGTTATAAGATGGCCAAAGAATTGGCTCTTATTGATTTACACTACCAAGCCACCAATGTGGTGAAATGCATCGCAGGACGAGGGAAAAGCGGCAGAAACTTATACAAGTTGACAGCAGGCCCGGTGTCAAAGGACACGATCAAGGCAACCTTTCTAACCCTTTTACAACAACTAGGGAAACTCAAGGGGATGATTGTCAAATTACACATCAACACCGCCGTACGCCCTGTTTCACAACATCTAAGGAGGGTTGGTTTCCATTTAAAGCAAGCTGTATTGCAGGAGCTCCATCAGCTTCTCCAACATGACGACACAGAGTGTGCAGTCAGACCAACACCTTGGATCTCTCTGTTTTTTAATGTACCCAAGAAAGGGGTTTGCACCAGGCTATGCATAGACATGAGGATTGCCAACACAGCCATTCAACGAGAAAGGCATGCTGGTCCCAATATAGAGGACAAAATCCTTAAACTAAACAGGGCCACAAGGTTCTCGAAAGTGGACTTAAACCAGGGGTATCACCAGCTGGAGCTCCACCCCACCTCAAGAGTTATAAATGACGTTCTCCCCACATGTGGGTCTGTTCCACTATAAGAGGCACAACTTTGTGATTTTTCTCAGCAGCTGAGATATTCCAGGAAGCCATCCACCAGGTGATCCTCCCCATAAAATCAGCATTTAACTATAGCGACACTATCTTAGTATACAACATGTCATAGGAGGAACACGACCAAGCACTAACATCAGTTTGCTCGGCCCTACAAAATGCGTGGTTAACCCTCAACTACGGAAAATGCGAGATCAACAAGGGAAATCTCTGGTTCTTCGATCACATCTTCTCGAAGGAGGGCATGACGCCAGATCCTGACAAGGGCTGCATCATTAGTGACTTAGCGTTCCCACCCAGCCATCAGACATACGGTTGTTCCTTGGCATGGAGGTCTACTGCGCCAAATATCTGCCAGGTTACGCCACGCAGACCAGACCAAGCCCTTGGAGCTCCTTAAAAAGGACTTAATATTCACATGGACGGAGGAATGATAGGAGGCTTTTGATGACATCAAAGCCACCCGCGCAGAAGCTAAACGGCTAGCTTATTTCAACTCAGCCTAGCACACTGAAATCATCCTCAACGCCAGTCCAGTAGGGTTCGGAACCATTTTAGCCCAAATCAATGAGGAGAATCCCAAGCCGAGACACATTGTAGTCGACGTCCGAAGGTCCCGATCACCCATGGAAAGTGCATACTGCCAGGCAGAGAAGGAGAGCCTGGTGGCCGCCTGGGCATGTGAACACTTCCATCACTTTATCATTGGCAAGAAATTCACCCTTGTGACGGATCATCAGGCCTTGTTATCCCGGTTAGGTAATCCATGCACAAAAATGTCACCAAGAATAGAGAGGTGGTACATCCGTCTACTAGAGTATGATTACTCCATTATCCACAGGCCAGGTGGGGATCAAAAACCGTCCATTTACATCTTTCGACACCCACGGAGGGCCCAGTTCTAGAGAGGGTGATGCTGAAAGCATCCGATGCGTTACAGCCAACGCCCGGCCTCCAGCCCTTATAATGGAAGCTGTCACAAAGTCATCAGTGGAAGATCCATAAATCTTAATGGCTGTACAACTAATCAATGACAAGTGGAGAGACTGTAAGAGGCAATGCCTGCTCCACCCCCATGCAAACAAATTGGAGATTGAGCGTCTTGTAAAGGTTCATCTAGAACTAGCGGTAGCAGATTAAAGTTGCTATTCAGAGGATGTTGCCTGGTTGTTCCAATGAGGTCTGTTGTTCACACAGCCCACGAGGGACACAGGGGAACAGAGAACACAAAAATACTTGCTCAGGAGGTATGTGTGATTCATGCTCATGGACACTCTTGTTGAAGATACAATAAGACACTGCCTACTGTAAGGTATCAAAGTAAGACGGACGCAAGTGATCACAGTCCAAGGGTGTTGATTGAGCTTTATCAAGGATGTGAGAAACACCTATCTAAACCTAAATCTAAGATGGGAGCAAGCTACGACCATTAAATAATAATAATGCAGTCCTAGTGGAGTCTCGTCAAAATAAAAGGGCCTATTTTAAAAACAATTATTGCCAATCCTTGCCGCTAATTTACAAATGGTGTGGGGAAATTTTAATGAAAAAGAAAGACGTGTTCACAGAATAAGTCAGGATGTTCAGAGGCTGTTGACCTCCCTTCCCCACGTTTTCAGCACGGGACAAGACAGTTCATTCGAGCATAGCAGACTCTTCGGTTTCTTCGGCACAAGGACACAATTCCATTAGAAGCATCAGGGCCTTCTATGCCCAAGTCTCTTAAGTTGTCAAAAGTCTCTTGATTAAGAGGGCCTGATGTATCAAAGAAACAAAAAGTTCCTTTCCCAGTATTCAAGTAGGGCGATTCACTTTTCACCCTGGATGCCCCTCAGCCGGGCTCAGATCTCCCTTTTTTACCACAACCTTTTCTCGGGTAACTCACGGTTCACCCTGGATCCCCCTCAACTGGGCTCGGATCCCTTTTCACAATTCTTCTCCCTCAGCCGGGCTCGGACCACTTGCAGCTTGTATAAGCTATCCAAGACTTTTGAATGTGCATAGGGTTTAGCTTGACCCGTTGCAGGACCACTTCGATTTCACGGTTCAACAATTTTACACTCTCAGTTGGATACCCAACCAAGACCTTCAAATGAGCACCCACGTGGCACCGGACCACTCTGTATATGGCACCTACCTTGGTTTCAGAAGTTCAGTCACTCCATGGATATTCAATTATATTCGTGTTGCTCATCACATACGGCTTATACTCTGTTCTTTGCAGATTTCTTCATACAATGTTGCTGTTTGCAACCTTGGTACTAACACAGACAGGTCTATCATCAGTCTCCCCGATTCACCAGCTGTGCTGACTTTACTGGAGCGGCTTTGTTGTTGGAGCCAAGGACAGTACCCTGGTGGCAATCGCTCCTCCCTGCCTCGGCTATTGATTCGGGAGAGCCCTAGGTATCATCGACACACAATGCACCTTTCTTCAGCTTTAATTCCTGGTTTTATGATTTTTTTTCTCGATGCCTCATGAAAGTAGCGTTTTTCTTCCTCTGAAAAGGCCAAGGGCAATTCCCTCTTTGCAACCCTTTCTGGTCTTGTCTTCTTTCTCCTCGTATTAAACTGCCATCTCGGAACTGCCGATTCCTCTTGTGTTTTGCCTTGCTCAGAGAGTGCTTTCGTGCTCCACCTTTTATCCATGTGGGGAAGTGTGATGGAAGTCAGGTGTGTGGAAGAATCAGTAATTGCCTGACTCTGCCTGACCCTTGTGTTGGGACATGTCAGGTATACGGCTCTGGTGTTAGTCTGTTGTTGTTCACTGTGAGCTGTCTGTGAGAAAGTGTTTGTGTCGGAAAGTGGGGGAGGGTGTTGAATTCCTAGGTATCCTGCCTGGTAGGATGGGGGAAAAGGTGTTACAAGGAAGGGGATACCACGTCTCACCCTTCGGTGTCACACTTGCACTCCCCCAGGAGCCCTCATCCAAGTGATCCTCTCGCACTGGTCGACCCCAAGAACTGCATCCAAAAGCAATGGGTGTCCTGGTCACCTGGATGACAGATCCCAGGGGACTTGCGGGTGAGACACTTTCACGTTTCTCACACTACCCTGTCAATGCACGGCCAAACTAGACTCTCCGTTACCACTGCGACACACAGATATTCCTGAGAAACCGTGGCACAGGGGAGCTGTAGTTTCCTATGGGTCTATGAAGTCAGGAGACTAGCTACTGGTGATGATAGAGGAGTTCTCTAAAGTGAAACAGACCCACACAACAGCTTTCGCCCATGTGGCAGGAGTTATAGACGAAGTCCTCAGCCAATGGGGCATCCCGCACACGGCAAAATCAGATAATTGGCCCCCATTCGATGGACACGAATTTGCAAGGTTTGCAAGACACATGGGCTTTGTACTGCAAAAGATAAACCCCATTGTGGCTGCAAGCTAGCGGGATGGCTGAGAAATTCATGTCCTCGTTTAAGATAACGATCCAGAGATCAGGCATTGAGGTAACATCGACCCCGCAGGCCCTCTGCAGAATATTAAGGGATTACAGAAACACACCCCATGAGGCAACAGGAAAGACCCCAGCTGACATCATGATGGTGCACCAAGTGAACACGCGACTGGTCAGAATGCCAGTAGATAGAGGAGGCAAAGATGCAGACGTTAAAGAAAGGCATGCACTGAACACGTGGCGAACCAAGGAAGACACCGATCATAGAAAGGGAGTGAGACCGAAAGAGTTCAGCACAGGAGAAGAAGTGTTGGAGAAGACAGTTTACGCAGAAAACAGGCTCGAAATATGCAGCTACCCCTTTCCATGTTGTAGCAGTCAAAAGGGACTGCAAAAAGCAGAGGTCAGGAGGTGATGAGGAACGTGTTGTACTTTAAGCACTTTTAAGAGAGGAGGCAGGGATGGAAGCTGAAAGACAGGAATGCGAAGAAGAGGTCTTGCCTGGTTGAGAGGTCCTGAGATTGTAGGGAAGCCTGAAGAGCAGGGGAGAACAAATGCAGTAGATATGCCTGTGAAGAGAGACCGAGGGAGGCCTATGAGCAAGAGACCCCTCTGCCTGCTAGAAGAATGTTGAGACGTCCAAAGGGGAGGAGGACAGGAGGGGAGCGGCAGTAAGAGAAAGATATAGGAGGAGAAGGTTGTATAAGAATAAAGCGGAAGAGTTAATCCAAACCGTGTGTGTGTATGCGCGCGCGCGCCTGTTATTGACACCCCCGAATCCCCAGAGAAGGGGGCATATCAGGGAGGAAAACATGCAGGCAGAGCGGACGCTACGCAGCAATAAAGACCCCTGCATAATGTTCATTGACTTTGATGGGGATATGCCGCCGGCAAGAACAGAGACCATAACACCCCAAGAACTACAAAGTGGGATCCCGCACCCCAGGCATGGACATACATTCAGGACATCTAGACCCAGGCCAGTTTGTCACTGAGTGGGAGGGACTTGGCCCACTTTTATAGACTTCCTGCTGCACATTACCTCTTCCTGGGAGGGGAAGACGGATTCAGACTGGCTAAGGGCATTGCACAGGAAGGGGCAGTTGTGAGTTTTTTCAGATGAGGTCAGGAGTGGAGGTGTACGAGGGCCAAAAGACCAGCAGGAGGAAGAAACGAGCTGCGGCTTGTGGCAGAGGTGGCTGAAGAAATATTGGTGAAAGACTGAGCAGTGCGAGCCCGAGGCATGGCTAGTGTGTGCCGTCGCCCCGGCCCGAGCTCTTGGGGCCCCGCAGCTTCCTGCTGCAGTGAGTATAAGAAGACAATTTAGTTACTTTTAACGGGGGCTGCGCTGCGTCCAATGGCTCTTTGTGCCTGTTTTAGCAAGGCTGTGCAATCAGCTCCCAATCCCTGAGACTCTCTTCTAGAGACAAATACCTCCCTCTGCCCATGTCCTCTTCAGCCCATCAGACCTGTGGGGCCTCACAGTTAGCACTTATCACGATCTTTATTTTAGGTAATGGTCCATTTCAGAATCTTTGTTTTGGACATGGGTTTCAAAAGGGGCATTTTATTCTGAAAGCACACACAGAAAAACTAGTTTGCCGCCCAAATCTGTCTTCTTTGAAGACAATTCAAATATATTACCAAAATAGAGATGTGCACTAGATCACTAGTTTTCATGTGTTCGCTTAATGTCACATTTCACTCTCTAAATATAAGGCATGCCTTTGTCAACCGATGCAAAACAGCCAGCTAACCTTTTCACATTATGTTTTGTTATGGGTCTAAGTTTTAAAAGACAGCCTACAAGCCATTTTTAAAATCAGTTTGTGAAATTGCATTCTGGGATTTGAAGTCTTCAAGACCGGGTAGAAATAACGCAACATTTGTACTCTTTTTGTTTAACATATTTCTATAAGGATTCCTATATCACTGGAGTACTTTAATTATGATCTGTATACAAGTCCTGTTTATAAAACAGAGTATTGTTGAAAGCCAAATGCTGGGGTGAGGAGGGGAAAGGATCCGAGCGCAAGTTTATTATGATTTACCAGGTCCATGGACGTGGGAAGAGAGGTCGCTGGACTGAACATGTTCTACCTGGCCCTGGGCTGATTTTCAGGATACAAGTTGAGGGTGCATGTGGGTGGACAGCATCCCCATTGGGAGTTTTTGAAGCCAGCATGTAATAAAAGCTGGTGTGTTCACTTTTTTGCCCACCAGGATTCGTACCCTGGTCCTAAAGTTCTCAGGGCACCCACTTACCCACAAAACCACATGGAAGTGTCTTCAAAGCACATGCCTTGTAATGGTATTTTGCTTTTAATGCAATATTTCAATGTAGATTTTTTTGGTTTAAAAGGTGCACACCTTTTATACTTTTCCAGTAGTGGTATAATACAATCTCCTCTGGTTATTTTTCGGGTATTGAGGATACATTTGTAGTGTGGATTTTCTTCTGTTGGAAAAGGCCAGTTGAATACAATTTGTATATTTCAGTTTGATACGTTCAGTCCCTGTGTTAATGAGACCCCAACGCATTTCTTTGGACTTCAGCCCTTCTGATAACATTTGAAGACGTGCGGAATGGTTTACTCTGATTGCCTCAGTAACTTACTGGTTTATAGGCTTAGATTGATTGATTGATATTTTATTTCTATCGCGCTCGTACGCAAGTGTTTCAGAGCGCGACAAGGCAAGGGAGGGGAACAGGGGAGAACAAAACAGCGATCTTACAAGACCCAGTGACATTGAGAACGCACAAGTGCATGGGAGAGGGGGGGGTGCATGGAAGGAGGGAGAAGTGGAAAGTGCGAAGCAGAGGAGAACCAGATAAATAACAATAAATAAATAATAAAGGCAACAAACAGTGGTAATGCAGCCAGCGATTTGCAAGTGCTAGGTTTAAGGCAGCAGGCAGAGTAGGTCTCATAAGTGCAGGAAGAAAAAGGGGGGGCTGTATGGGTACAGATACAGACCCCAGTGCAAGGGGTGGCCCGGAGGCAGTGCGGGAGGGTGGCAGGGTGAGCAGGTACCTGGGCCCAAAGGACAGAGGGTGGCCAGGTGCACAGTGCCAAGAGAGAACAGATCAGCAGGCGAGAGGGGGAGCGAAGGCAGAAGAAAAGAGGAAGGTCTTAAGGTGCTTCCGGAACTGGAGATGGTTCTCCTCAAGTTTTAGAGTGGCAGGGAGGCTATTCCAGAGGGAGGCCCCAGCTGAACATAGAGATCTACCCCCAGCTCGTTTCTTTGAAAAACGACTGACCCTGAGGGAGTTGGAGGTAGAGGAGCAAAGAGCTTGAGAGGGGAGGTATTTGCGGAGGGATAGCTCAAGGTCTTTTGGACCCAGGCCCCAGAAAGCCTTGTGGACAATGCAGAGGGTTTTGAATGTAATCCTTGCATCCACTGGGAGCCAGTGGAGAGATTTCAGAGCTGGAGAGATACAATCCCAGGGCTTGAGGCCAAGGACAAGTCTCGCAGTCCTGTCTGGATTAGTTGCAGAGGGCGGAGACTAGAGGCAGGTAGATTTAGAAAGAGGCTGTTACAATAGTCCAAGCTAGAGAGAACCAGAGCTTGGGATACCATGAGCTTCTGGGGGAAGGGGTGGAAAGGCAGAGTACCTCTGAGGAGGTGCAGTCGGAAATTTGACTTTTTAGAGACCTCAGAGATGTGGGCGGAGAAGGAAAGGTTGGAGTCAAAGATGACCCCGAGGTTCTTAGCCTCGCAGGTGGGGGTAGGAGGAGGTCCAAGGGAGGCCGGCCAGAGAGTGAGGGGAAAGGATGGTGAAGGTGTGCCGATGACGAGGATCTCCGTCTTGCTGGCATTCAGACAAAGATCATTGGCGGAGCACCAATCTTGAATGGCAGTTAGGCAATCGGAGATGAGAGAGGGAGAGGAGGTGGCAGAGGGCAGCCTGAAAATGAGTTGTGTCGTCAGCGTAGCACTAGAAATTTGAGCAGAAAGTGGCAATGCAGTGGGCGAGTTGCCAGGTATTGGTTGAAAAGCCAGGGCGAGAGGTTAGACCCCTGGGGAACACCACAGGTAGAGAGGAAGATAGATAAAAGGATTTGTTTGCACTATAAAACAATCCGGCAGCAAAGGCACTTTGCCCTCTCTGACCCATGACCAATCCTTGCCCTTACATCCTTGGAATGTGCAGCCACATTAGGTATGCTTGGATTACTTACCAGTGATCTTCATTACTCTTTTTCCTGCTCTTCCTCATCACATTACTTTCTTTTGAGGTACCCATCTCTACAAATAATTCAGCTCACTCTGTTGACTATTTCCAAATAAGCCTCACGCCTTATATTGTTACAACAGTAATATTAACAGTTACATTTAAAATACTGAATGTCAGTTTATTCATTCCCCACCAATATTAAAGACCGGTTTTGTGACATCATTTTCTGTGTTGCAAATGAGTGGGCGCAACACATTCTTTGCCGCCCAGGGCCCCACAACTCCTAGAGCCGGCCCTGAGTGACAATGATTCTGTAGTGTGAGCGGGTGTGAAACAAGTTTGTAGACGGGCTAGTGCACGTTGTGTCTGTTAGAAGGCTGGGACAGAGTGACAGGAGGGTGGTTGAGTAGTAGCAGCAGAAGCAGGAGGAGGGTAGTAGTAGCAGATGGAGTTTAGTAGTAGAAGGTGAGTAGTACTAGTAGGAGCAGAAGACGAGTAGAAGTTGTGTGAGCAGAGTAGCAGGAAGAGAAAAGTGGAGTGGGAGGAGACGTAATATCAAAGGGTGGAGGCCGAGAGCTAGCAGGAGTGAAACAGCGGAGAGACAGATGAGTAGTGGGTGTAGGAAGGTAGAGGGTCGGACAGTAAAAGTAGTGAAGGGAAAAAGGTAACCATGAGTGAACAACCCCGAGTCCCACTGAGTAAATGCAAAGCACTTCTGAAAACCCCTTAGAATGCTAACCACTGGGTATAGTATGGATAGGTAGAAAGCCCCTTAGGGAGTTAGAGAGGCACTGTTTTCGGGATCCCATATGTGGCCTAAGCAGATATTAAATAGTTGGGGTTATCAATTTGTATTAACCCGGGTTATGGATGCCTGGGTTAGGGGGAGAACCCCATGGGAGATGAGAGAGATGAAGACCCTAGGTCTCTTAAAGTAAAGAACCCTCTAACCGTCTCGAGGACGCAGGGTAGTTTTATGTGACAAATCATAAGCTGGCAGATTCTATGTAGCTATTTATTTATTCACATTTGTTAAGCGCACAGCAGCCCGTGGGCATTGTGACGCAGGTTACAGTAGATATACATATCTTAGTTACAGAGGTCATGTGAGCACATACAAACATGGAGCGCACAGCAGCCCGTGGGCATTAAGGCGCTGGTTACAGTAGATGTTCATATCTTAGTTACAGTATTCGTGTAAATACATACAAACATGAAGTGGCATTATGGAGCTAGAGCAATAGGTGCGGGGGGCAAGCTGTGAGAAGTACCTACAGTGTGCTAGCAGCTAATTGAAGAGTGTCCTTTTTAGCTTTTTGCGGAAGGCATGGAGAGAGGTCTCCACAACCTCTCTCCCATCCACAAAGTTTGGTGTTCTTGTGGATGGGAGTCAGGTGGCGCTCCTTCGTGCTGCTAATGCTAGTGTTAGTTGGGCAGAGGTGACTGGTGTAAGCACTAAGGATGGTCCTGGATCCTAAATGCTTATTTCTGAGTGAGATGGAGGAGAGTATGGTGGCAAGGTTCATGGGGTGAGTGCGGTTCCTGAGACTGTGTATTCTTGAGTGCAGCATAGTGGGGTTCATGGCTGCGAGCGTGGTGAGTTGGAAGGGACTAGGTATAGGAGTTAAGGCTGCTGTTGTACGTGTGGCTGTCTGGACCTGGCCTGCGATCACGTGGGAGTAAGGTGCCTAACATGCATATGAGTAGAGGCAGGGTGTTCATGTTGGATGGGAGTGGAAATCTAGACTGCTCAGTCTAACTGGCGTTAATTCCCTAGGACAGTAATAATCTGAAGATGCTGTTAGCACCGTGCGCACTCTGCAATCACAGGGGCTGAGATACAGTGGTGGCAGTGCAATCAAATGCATATTAGCTTGTATAGATTCAATATCACAGTGTAGGCTAGAAAGCAGTATACAGGTATCTGAGTACGGTTTCAACACTGAGGGATCACCTAGATTCAACTTTCACAGAAAAAAACACTAAGAATGCAGTAGTGGGTCGTATACATTCAATTGTCACATTGTAAGCTACGGACGCAATATGCAAGTGGCTGAATGTACTTTTTTACCGGCATTGAGTTGTGTCAAGCTCTCTGCTCCACGCCTCAAGAGAGAATCTCAATGCCATTGCGCAACACAGGCTCGGCTGAAGAAGTGTGGGGGCTAATTTCAATATAATGGTTGCCCCCCCACTCTTGCTTAGAGAGGAAAACAGTATGGAGCACCCGTGAAGGGCATACATTATAGATGAGACAAATACAGCTAGATGTTAATAGCTGCCAAATATCCCCAAATGGGCAACCAGCAGGGAGCTGAAACACTAAATGCCCACTGATTATCATCCTGTCATCTTTTAACACCAGTTCCTCAACAACAGCCCCTTGATAAAGAAGAATGTATAGCTTTTCAGTCAGCATTTAGTGTTTCAGCTCCCTGCTGGCTGACTGCCTCGTGATAATTGGCAGATATTAATTCCCAGGTGTATTTCTTTGCTTTAAATGTGCGCTTTGCAGTGCTCGCGTTACAAACTTCGTTTACTGGACCCCTTCAGGTATTCATTAATAAGTGACGACGTGAGGGGCTCAAGCAAATGAAGATTGTAAAGCAAGCGCTGCAAAGCGTGCATTTAAAGCCAGAGTACAAAAATAATGCAGAAACAAATCTACTACCGCATTAGAAGACTGCTAATTTGAAACAGGGGAGCAGTTGCTGGGTGAATCTTGAAAGGCACCGACGCCATCCCTGGTGCTACATTGTAACAAGGCAAGTCCCTTGGTCACAAATCTGGCTCAGCTACAAATGAACAGTGTGGTTCCCTGTGAGGACTCTGGCAGTGTGTAACACACACTGGGTGAGTTGTCCTACAAGAGTGTGAGATATTTTCAGCCCCACGATATAAGTAAACTGCATAAGGCCAAGATGCTGGCCAAAAGGCAGAAAGATGAAGAACTAACTGGGCCCTGTGTTTGAGTGACCAGGCTGAAAGGCTACAGGCCGTATTCCCACTACATGTGACAGATTCACTAAAGTGCAGCTTTGCCAAAACTGAGTGCTGCCATGGAGAAGTCTGTGCATTCTGTAGCTTGGACTGAGCAATGAGCATATTAAAGATGATATACCCCATTGCCTGAGTCATTCAAAGGCACCATATAATGCAAGATATTGAAGCAGGCCTCATGTAATGAAAGAAACATGTAGAAAGTACTATGTTCTGTTCATTTGAACAGAAATAGACCTGTATCTACTTATTTCCCCCATCATGAAATATTTCCCCCATCAGCTCACTAAAGCCAAATACTCCATCACCCCTCCATTTGGTAAACCCCTTTGAAGCTCAGCAGAGCCAGGAAGGGGAAGGAGCTTGGGTCTGGAACAGAGGTTTATTGAGGTGGAATGATGACCACTGGGTAAAAACTGCAGACCATGGATCCTGAACTTTCTAAAATACTCAAAATTGAATTCAGCAGTGGTGGAAATGGAAATAAATTGGTGGGGGATCCCACAAGGGCCGGGGTGGGGGTGGAGTTTGTGGGTGGGGGTCGGTGTCCGAGGAGGCAGGGTTAAGGGGACGGAGCTAGCAGTTGAACCTCCGATCAAAGGAAATGTCCAAAATAATAGTTAAAAAACTGCACTATTTCATCCATGCTGCTTCTTTTCCAAACTATAAATCAATTCCACTTTAAACCACTTCCATGGCACTTGTAATGAGTTACTTCACTATGCGGAAAATCGTTTTGACCAGTGTTGCTGAGTAAATATTCTTTAAAATGCACAATTTGCATTCCATTTTATAAAGAAAACGTCCCCTTGTGTACTATTCAAACACAGGGATTTCTGTTTGCCATAAGCAACGTTTTCCTTTACTTGAACCACACTCGGCACAGCTCCTGCAGCTCCCCTCTAAAAGCAGTTGGGTGGCTGCATTGTGTGTGATGTTAATTTATGTTAATTAATGCAATGTTTGTCGGATACCTGTATATTTATTTATGCAATGTTTGTCGGAAATAGGTATCCGACAAACATTGCATAAATAAATAATCCGGATCCATGTGTCTGGCAAACATTGCATAAATAAATAAACCTTGCATGCGCTTTTTTTTTTTCCTTTTCCCAGCGCAGAGCAGGGGTTTGGGGCGGTTGACTCTGGCCGGATCCCGAGATTGGGCTACATATCTGGTGCCGGATCTCGGATCCGGCGAGAGCTGGCCCAATGACCAGCCCTGCAGTTTGCAGTGGGGTCCTGAGCTGGCTGACAATTTGACATACAACAGGAGATAACATGATCCAAGGGGGCAGAGTATATCCCTCTGCACAACAAGATAAGGAAACCCATGTTCAGGTCATTAGCCTCAGAAGAATGCTAGGAGGTTTTACTGGTGAGTATGTCAACAGGAGAGAGAGCCAGGTCTCGCTACCTGGTTTGTGAACAGGCAAATGCTATTTAATTAAGCTAAACACTAAACATATGCCTATAATTAAGAGGATTTAATGGGATTCTATGGAAAATCATATTTTGCTCATAAACTGGGGGACCAGAATAGATACAGAGATGGTTCATATGTCTTTGGATAACCCACAAAGAGCACGATCTGTTGATGGGACTTCCCCCTGTCCCCCCACCCCCAAAATTCGACCAAAGTTATAAACTAAACTATGATTGCTGCTCAGGTATCTTGTAATTTATGGAATCAAATACCTGTCTGTAAAATATCAGGTTCCTAACTGCAATTCTTTCTGTTGAAATCACAAAAATCTCACATTCGCATAGGCAACCATCAGACACATTTCTTTGCAATTGGTATGATCAGAGCAATTTTGAAATATATGGGTTGTGACCGTCAGTGGAAAATTAGAGAAAAGTGCTGTGTGAAGAGTTTTTACTTCATATTTGTGTTGCTCAGAAATGAAATTTCAGATGGCCTGAGCAAGAAATCCCAGAAATGGGGGCATGGAGACCTGAGGACTAATTCGGGGGAAGGTGCCAGGCCATGTGTAGAGGGAGAGCAATCAATGCCCAATCCAAATCATTAGCTAGAGAGCTAGCACATCCTAATTTAGATATTTTGGGGTGTGACTAGGAGGGTTTATTTTATTTATTGCATATATAATACACCCAAACCCTGAGGTATCATAGCGTAGGATACAGATATCTTGGTTATATAGTTTCAATATAGAAAAACATTACATTTCAACAACTTAGCTAGCAATGACTTTACACTCATATTATGTTGCAGTACCAGTTAGATATAGCTGATCATGATTACAGAATAAGAACGCGTACAATTTGTTAAAAGGCATGTGTATCAGACGGTGGCAGTGGAAAGGGTGGGTAAAGAGATAAGGTGAGTAGTGGGTAGCATCTAAGAGATTGGTGAGGTGCAGTGCGGGAGTTAGCAAAAGTTAGAATGTATTGAAAAGCCAGGTTTTTAGTGACTTTTTAATGATCTAGTGTGATGGCTCATTTCTCAGATGCGGGGGGAGTGAGTTCCAGAGTTTAGGTGCCAATACTGGGAAACTGCTGCCCCCTGCCCTCAAACTTTTAAAATGAGGGACGAAGAATTGTGAGTTATTGTTGGATCTCGGAGCTCTTGAGGCCTTGTTTAGTGTGACAGCATTGTTAATGTATGTGGGGGCCTTCTTAGCGAGACATTTATATTTTAATTAACTTTTTTTCCCTTATTTTCCTGCTCTTTTTCAAAAATATTCAAAGTACTTTTATCTTTTTGTTGTTCTTTGGTTCGATTGCGGATCCTGACATGTTCATAAGGCAATCGAACCGAGGAACAACAAAAAAATAAAAGTACTTTGAATATTTTTATAAAAGAGTGGGAAAATAAGGGGAAAAAAGTTAATTAAAATGTACATAAGAATTTAGAGAGATCTACACTTAAAACAAGAAAGAATTCTAATTTGGTATCTCTCCTGGAGAACCACGGGTACATACCGTGGGGAAACACGTGTTGAGAGAAACAAAAGTGAACATAAGGAAGTCAATGTATTTGAGAAAAAAATGGACTAATATGTGAATTGAAAATCAGAGTTGCATGAAAATTAATGCAAATGTGAAAATTCAAATTTGGACTTGCATGAAAGTCGATGCAATAGAGATAGAAATTGCCAATTGTGTAATGAAAATATGAGCAAGAACACACAGAAGAATAAATAAGTTATCGAAAAACAACAAATCTGTTATCTAATTTTTTCTTTTTCTACCAGAAGCGCATCCCATAAAAGTGCTTTCTTAAAAAGAAAACTGCTCAGTTGTATTTCTGTTTGCAATGAATAGGAGAGGTATTGCAAAAGAAAGGTGCCACTATGCTGAAATAGACTGGAGACATGAAACAGGGCAATCAGTTGGCTGAACAAGCCCAGCAATTAGTCAGGCAGTTGGAGGATAAATTACAGCAAAGCCAAATTCTTGAGCTCAAATATGAACCTCATTTAGCAACTTAACAATGAGGTAAAAACCCATGAACAAGCCAGTTCTCTGCACTCCAGGGTGCACACAGAGTATACAAACTTTAAGCCAACTGCAACAAAAATTGAATGAACAGATTTTACAAATTGATGTATTTCTGGATGAAATGACCTTCAAACCGTCCATTAAGCTAAAACGAGAAAATAGTCAATTATAAAAGAGATTAATTTACAAAATAATTTGGTCAATTGGACCAGGATTTAAATATTCTGAAGTAACAGAAAATGCAGCTGATCACAGAAAAATCTGCCTTAATATTGAAGATGGATGTAGATAAGGGACAGTCTGTTTCTCAGCAACTGGCCAGAATCGGAGAGAAAGAATTGATGTTGGAGTGTTTTAGACAAGCAAAAGGTGACCTGTTGGAGGCAGCGCATAGGAGAGACTCTCAGGCGAGACAACGTATTTGTTTGAATGATAAATGTTGTGAAAGTGCGTGCACAATGCAAGGCTCTCAGAGGGTATACAAAGCCCTCCAAGAGGCACAGAAATTGAGGGGGCAAGTGGCTGCTCATTGCAGAAAGCCTGAAACTAGCCAAGCCTCGGTGTCAGATTTAAAAGTTCCACTCTCTGAATGTCAGTCGAAAGTTATGGCAGAGAGAAACAAGTTTGTGGAATTAAATAATGAAATGAAAGAATACAAAATGGCACTGAGACAGTCGGCCCAATTAGTGTAGGGGATAGGGTCCTATGGTGGAGGGAGAACATCCCATCTCATCAAGGCCTTCATATTGTTTACCTACAACCCCACATGCACTGACTGGAACTGACCTCATGCATGCCCCCCCTATAGAGACCACAGAGGCATGAGGCTGTTTGGCTTGCCTATTCCTAGCCAGTCTGATCAGTAAGGCCAGTCCTTATCTGATATTAATAGATGTTTACCCTTGACAAACCGAAATGAAGGTGGCCAGGCCAGTGTGTTGTGGGAGGTCAAAGATAGTCCTGTGAGTACTTCTGAACCTGAAAATACATGTGAGGAGAAAATCAGAGAATTAGAGTTACAATAGATAATGCTGCAGAGAGATCACCTTAGCTAAATAGGAAAAGCAAATGTTTCAGCCTAGCCCAGTTGAATGGGTGGATTAACCCAGGTCAACGGGAAAGAGGGCTAGTGCATATTATGAACAGTCTAAGAAGTGACTGTAGTATCCTGTGCCAAAATCTGAATACAGGCAAATTGACCCTGAGAGCTCACAGGGGAAAGGAGGGTTCCAGATCCCATGCTTTGGAAGGCCTTCCCAATATCACAGAGATAGGGAGCGCCTAGAAGACAGGGACTGGAGTCCCAACAGCAGCACTGAATCGGAAGAAGAATGGACTCAGAAGCGCAGAAGGAATACAAAACTGAGAAAAGGGTTTGGTAAAGACCCCATCAGGCAAATTAAAGCCATAAAAAGTTTTATGACCCCATACCACAAGAATGCTATGTATTCAGCGTGGTAACATTTGGAATTATACAAACAAATGATATCATAATTTGAAATAAAAAATGTCAATTGCATTGAATTTGTAAAATAGACATTTTCTCTGTAGTACTCTAGGTTCTCTGCCGGACTGGAAGACCAAGATCATTTTAAATGGTCCACCTACAAGGTGGCCATTTTTGAAAATGTTTTGACCCACCAAAACCTACAAGAGGCACGCAAGGGTGCCTATAACTTACAATGTGGGGAAGATCAGATGCCTAAGAAGTTTGCACAAGAATTGAAACATGCCTTTGCATAGACTTCAAGGCGGGTGGATACAAATAGCAGAGAATGTGTTATCACATACTTCCATGCATTACCCAAATACATTATTACTCAATTAGTTAAAGATTTCCAGTTAGCGATTTCTATGAGCGCAGGATACTGGATTGGGTAATAGAGCAAGCTACTAGGATTTATGAGTTGCAGAAACGCACAGATACTAAAGTTCACCTCAGAACCAACTACCATGCCTGCTGCAAAAGTGACAGAAGTAAAAAAAGACCCTACCTTTGGACCTGGAGACGGGGGGGGGCCTAAAAATACTCCTCCAGCTGATAATCAGAGTAGGAGGCAGAGAAGGCTCTCCACCCAGGCCGAGTCAACCAGGGTATCAAAGCAATGACCCATCTGACACTAGCACCTACATAGGTATAAAGGTATGAGGCCCATATCAGGTTTTATTTACACTTCGCCGGCACAAAGGGGGGTTCAAACCATGTAAGTACTTCCCCAGGGAATTTCCCACAGGAAAGAAGTACCATGCCACGTCCAAACATTAATCTTTCCAACAGTTACCCGCCAAACCCTAATTTTCAAAACAATCCTTCACCTTCTCTGGGGTTCCAGGACAATAGATCCATGAACCAAGGAGAAGAGAGAACCAGGTCTGAAAATGATGTGGGAAATGTTCAATAATACCCAAGTTACTTTGCTAGAAGGGATAATTTCCCTTTTAGGGAGCAAAAAAGGTATGAGCAGAGACCGCTCTACAACCCCGAAGGAAGAGAAAAAGTAACTCTATTAGAGCGACACGTCCAACAATTGACCGTAGGCATGGGGCAAATGCTGAGGGCTCTGTCAAACCCTTAGACCGACCATGTTCCTCAGAATGCCCCCACACCACGGGTCTGATGCCCTGGTGGGGGGAAACTACTGGAGGTAAATCCAGACAATCAACGGGCACCTGAAGATTGGGGTCCTGAGTTTTAAGGGCGATGCCAAGCCCTTGAGAAAGGTTCCTTTCTTAACCAAAAAGAACCCCTGGAAACCTCACAACCGGAAACCCAAAGAACAGAGGGTATGTAGAAGAGGCTGAAGACAAACTCACCATGAAGAGAAAACAAAACAAGATAATCCCCTTTGAGAGAGAAGAATCCCCAGAGGATTCGGGTAAGAAAATCTTCTTTTTTAGGAATAGGGGAATCCCTCCCAGAGAAAAATGGGTCATAACAGACACCGAGTCCGACAGTGTAGATACTAAGACCGACACAGGTAGAGAAACCCCTAGACCTCAACTATGTGAACCAGATAATCCCAAGACCATAGGGGTATCCTCGCTCCTTCCAATTCTTGATGTCGGCTCATTTTCTGCCACTTAACGCTGCTAAAACCAAGGTACTTTTCTTACACGCATATGCTATTCCCTCCCCTCTAGCTCCCTCCTTTGTTTCTTTTCCTCCTTCTCAAATATCTATTTCTCTTATGGCCGGTAATCTAGGGCTCTACTTTGATTCAGAACTGTCCTTTAAGCATCACATTTCATTATCTGCACGTGCTTGTTGCTTTCATCTCTACAATATCCAGAAAGCTATTTCTAGCTGTTGACGCTACTAAGCTTTTGTTATCTTCATTAATCTTTTCTCGTCTCATTTACTGTTCTTCTGCCCTCTTTTGTGTCCTCTTAACTGTCTGGCACCTCTTAAATCTATTTTCATTGCCTCTATTCACTTTTTCTTCTCACTCCTCGTGACTCTATTTTTCCATCACTTTCTACTCTTGGCTTGCTTTCCTTACAGTCCTGTCTTAAATTTAATTTCTTATGCCTAGTTTTTAAATCTCACTATGGTCTTGTGCCTGACTACCTCTCTTCTTTATTCCATTACCCTACTAGTACACTTTGTTCTTGTTTCCAATTTTGTCTTGTCACCCCTCATCCCCCTTTCACCCAATCACATTTCCACTCTTTTTCCTTGCTGGCCCCCCTGCAATGGAATGCTCGTCCCATTTCCTTTCTCTCTATCACAGTACTTTGTGTTCCATGACTCTCTTAAGTCCTACTTACTTCACTCTGGTTAATATGGTTGCGAAAATGTTATCTCTATTTTATGTACCGCCTGATTCTGTGTACAGTGCTTTGGTGTAAAGCACTTTATGAAATTCAAATAAAATACAAATGCAAACAGTTTTTGAGGACTGCCTTCAGATACAAATGGACAGACTCTGGAACTCTATCTTAAACAGGGTGATGTCTCCACGGAAACCGTCCAAGATCACACATTTACTAGGTTCAACATTAGGAAAATGACCACCGACCTGGCAATTACTCACACTTTCTTTGTACATTTGAGGACAAGGAGGGCAGATGTTCTGCCCCTGTCAAGGTACAGGGTCAATGTGAATTATCCTCCCTGGTGGACACTGGATCCCAAGATACTCTCTTGTCTAAAGAAGCATTTGACTGACTGAATCTATAAAGAGGGAGGCGTCATCAGATTCCCTTCACACCTCGATCTGGTGAACTCCAAAACCTTGACGGGAATGATATTTCTGTTGAAGGGACTGCGGATCTAGAAATACATTTGGGCAACATTGTTTAAAAAACCCAGTGATAGTCGTAACTACAGAGGGCACTCCCTGTTTACTTGGGAACAATTTCCTTCTGAGGTTATCACCTCTCATTGATTGCATGAACCAGGTCCTCTGGACCCAGACTAACCAGCCTTTCAAACTCATGATGAGTAAAAATGATGTTAGCCTGAATGGCACCTGTCATTTGATCGAGCAGCGTACCGGTCAATTAGAATTTGTTTTCCAGAACATCCAAGTCCCAGAAATCACCATCCTCTCTGTAGGAGAGCAAACTGGCAATGGGAGCTATTAGCAACTATTGAAGTACAACCTTACTCCTCACTGAAAGAGAACACTTTGATATTTTATGCAATTCAGAAATGACAAGAAACACTTAGTCCTTTGAAAAAGAATGATGAAAAACCAGCTTGAAGTCTTACCGATATTCAGAAAAGGGGCAAACACCTGTTTTTTTACCATTTGATATCTGAGGGGGAGGAGGAGCCAGTGCTCGCCCCAGTATGTCTGTTTAGTAGAACAAGCTTAATCAGCGAAGTATTATTCAAGCAACTCCAAAAAGATCAGACCATTCCAACATTTAGATTGCTTAATAAATAGGAAGTGGGCTTGGAAACACCAGATTCTAAGCATTTCCTGCCTAGCCGGTGAATGCTAAAAATGTCCATTGGCAACAAAACTATAGAACATAATTGTTTGGTCATTAGAGATGGTCCCTTTGATCACTGAACAAAAAGAGGACTCCAGTATTGGAAAATTCTATCAACATATTGAAGATCCAGTGAGCTTTCCTCTAACGGAACCGGATTATACTGGAAAACAGGATCCCCGGGTGATGATGACATTTTCCAAGATGTTTCGAATCCAAGACGGTTTGTTAGTAAGGAGATGCCTATCTGGATATGACCAATGGGTGAGAACTACTTCATTCCAGAGACTGATGTTGAATCACACCTGTGACGTGGATACTGCCGGTCATAGGGGTTTTCACAAGAAATCAGAAAGCGTGTGAGAAGTTGCATACTGGCCACATATTAGCCAAGACCTCAACATATGTCTAACAGAGTGGATTGTGTGTGCTTAATTACAACCAGGATCTCCCACACTTCGAGCTCCCTTGAAGAAAAGGGGAATGACACTGCCTTGGTCAGATTTTCAAGTTGATTTCAACGGGTCAGTGATTCGCTCCTCTAGAGTAAATAAGTATATGTTGACGGTAACATGCTTATTTACAAAGTGGGTAGAGTGTCTTCCAGCCCCAAATTGTAAGGTGGAGACAGCTGCCGCTCTAATGATCAACCACATCTTCTCTCGTTATCGTCCTTCCGCAAAGGATTGAGTCGGATAGAGGGAGTCATTTTACCAGTGAGGTGATGACCAAGATGAGTGAGTTTCTAGGGGTAAGAAGAAAACTCCACATAGCTAACTGCCCGCTATTAAGTGGAGGTGTTGAGAGATACAATAAGACTATTGTAATTATACTAAAGAAGTTTGTGGTTGACTCTGGACCCAGTCGGGTCATTCAATTACTAGTTGTCCTGATGGCTCTTAGGTCTACACTTTCTTCTGCAACCAAAATGTCTGCATTTGAACTGATGATCGATCGAAAAATGGTGTTACCTCAGAATCTGCTCTATAGAACTTAGGACCAGACTCTGATTAATGCATCGATCACTTACAAATATATATTGCGAGCCTTTGGAAGCATCTCCAGCACGCTTTTGCTTATTCTCAGTGCAACTTAGAGAAGTCGGCTGTAGGCATGATGTCATACTATGACTTGAAGACCACCAAAAAGGAGTATGAAGTAGGTGAAAAGGTCTATCTCCATAACTTTCAGAGGAAACAAAGCAAGGAACGGAAATTCATTACGTCTTAGCAAGGCAGTTTCGAGATAGTGGATACAATATTGCATGTTGACTATCAGATCTGCATCTCAAAAGGAGAACAGGTGGAAGAGAAGTGGGTCCATATCAATCAGTTGAAAATCTGTGTGGCGACAAGGAATGAAGAGACTGACCAAGTGGTGCCATGATGATTGCCATAAACATTTATTCAAAAGAAAGATAAACCTATCTGTCCTTAACTCTAATAGGATTTCCCTACCTAAACTAAAGAAACATCAGGAATTCTGTGTTCAAAAGGCACCATCCCAGTCAAAAAGACTCCTACACTATCCCTGTCACTACAATAAACAATAATAAAGTTGCGGTTCTGCTTGTGACCCGGGAAAATGACTCAATTTTCCTGGATGTAAAGTGTTCCAAAGATCCCAAGTTTTCTCAAAAGGTTCCATAAAGTTCTGGGATTTTGTGACACAAACCATTACCGTTCTACAGGATCGTCGTGGGGCTAAGAGAATGACTGCCTTCTCCTAGCTGGTTCCCCAATGTTCCTTATAGTTCTCAGCAAAACTTGTAATTCCTTTTGAGGTCTCCACACATTCAGCTTTTTTACATTCTTTATTCTGCCTCCACTGGAATGACAAAGATGCTTCCCAAGTCTCTCTTGACTCTCCAGCACTACACTCCTGTGGAACTGTCCAGGGAATTGTGCTACAAAGTGATTTACTACTTCATCATGGCTTACAGTCTCACATCTTCCTGGCTCCCTCAAGGACTTACACCTGTTCCCGTTACCTTCTCCTGGGGAATTCTTCACCGGTTTCTCCAGGGGTCAGAGGTCCACGCTCTCTACTACAACCCCTTCTTCCATGCGATTGCTGCGACCTGCTTCTCTCCATGGCCAGTTACTGCCAGTGGCCTCTGTGCAGTTTTTGGACCCCTCAGTGCACCCATGACCGGTCACGCCACCACCACAGTCTCTTGCACTCTCCACACATTAGCCTATGCAGCACTGCTGCAGGTCACACCACCACCTTTCCACCACTCCAGGTTTACTACACCGGTTCCCGACCGATCCGTAAAATGCTTCTCAGGCATCCTGCTGCATGCTTCTTCAACTTTGGAGACATGACTTGCTGCAGTCTCCCGAAGCATAAATTCAGCCTTACCGGCTTTGATGCACCCCCCTCGCTTACCGGGTTCTCCTTCTGGCCATAACAAAACAGATAGGTGATGGCTGGAAGGTTTAGAATTAATCATAACCACGTGCACAGCTCTGGGCAACCCTCCAGACCATTGTTTTTCAGCCTGCCAAGCCATTACAGAAGGGGAAAAACCATATGCAAATCGGGCTTGGTCCTACCCAAAAAGGGGCAGTCCAGCCCGAACTGCTAGGTCATATCCCTTCTGCACGAGACCACAAGCATCCCCAGACATGTTTCAGCCAATTTGGGCGTCATCAGGGAGGAGTAGCTTGGGTCTCCTGGCTGTACCACAGCTCCCATACCAGTACCACAGGGGCCATTGCCGGATGGGTCCGAAGACAACAAAGAAAACCGTCCTCCTTTGTTGTTCAGTTCAAATAGCGGAGACAGCCCCAGCGTAACATCGGTCCAATTGACAGCAGCTGATTGAGTCTTCAACCCGCTTGTCGACCTTTTTTTCTTTTTTTTTTTGTCAATATCTTTTTATTGAAACATCGATCAAACATGAAATTCATCGCATAAAGTATAACAGAAATAAAGCATGAATCGCTTCCTTTAATCAGTCGCTTCGAAATTTAATTTTAACTTAGTTACAGTCCATTTGTTGCTTATAACTTCATCATCACACTCAGGGAGATACGAGTTGACATAACATAAAACCACAGAGGGAAAGGATTAAATGAAAGAGGGGGGAGAAAGATGAAAAAAGAAACAAAACAAAAAACACATATCCATCAACACCATTTACGCCATTGCCTCCTGAGAGGATGTAGGCTGCTCAGGTCAAGTTTCCACACATGGAATGTGCAGGCCTTTCCCAGTCATGGTTTAAGGAGGAACTTGATCAGTCTAGGTTGGAAAAACATATGTTCTTTTTCAGCTACATATTCCAGGAATGGCTCCCAGAGCCGGGGACACTTGGATGACTTCCTCTCCAATGTGGCCGTTAGCTTCTCCATTCCAAGCAGTTCCCAGACCTTCACCCACCAATAAGCTATATGGGGGCCCTCTATCCAAAAATGAGCCCGTGTGAGGCGAGCTGCCATGAGTAGTTGAGTAATCAGTTCGCCTCTGGGGCCCAACTGTGGATAAGACCCATCATCTGGTGTGTCACCTAGCAGCAGTATTAGTGGGTCCGTGGGTAGCAGAGCCCCACATATGTCCTTGATCTTCGATCTAATTTCCAGCCGGAAATAGAGTGAATAATGGGGCAGTGCCACCATAGATGACCCAGGTCTCCCTTACCCCCACACCCATGCCAGCACGTGTCAGGGTAGTCTGGGTTCATTGCATGGAGCTTCTGCAGGGAGAAATACCATTGAAAACAGAGCTTAAGCGCACCCTCCCTCACTGCCGTGCACCTTGAAGCCCTATCCCAAATGCTCTGCCAGGATTCTTGGGACACAGCGGTCCCTAGCTCCCTCTCCCACGCCAGCATATAGGGGAGTTTCTCATCTTCTGGAACATTTTCCAGTAGACGATAACAGCCAGCTATTCTGCATGCATGCTGACCTTCTGAAGCCATTAGTTCCAATCTCTTGGGGGTCCTAGTGGCTGCCCTTTTCGTATTTGGATTAGTTATCCAGTGGCAGAGTTGTATATATCTAAACCTCTCAGTTTCTGGAAGATTAAACTTCTCTTTACATTGGGCAAAGGTCAGGGGCGAATCATCCACATAGAGCTCTTGTAGTCTCAATATCTTCCCATTTGACCACAGGTGATATGAGTTGGGTTGGAGCCCAGGGGTGAAGGCTGGGTTCTGTGCGACAGGGGAGAGTGGGCCCAGGCCTGACGTGAAACCTCTCTGCGAACAGAACTTATCCCAGCATCGAAGTGTAGTTACTGTGGTGGGAAGGAGGGGTCCCAGATAGGTTCGCGCCTCCCGTGGGAGAAAGGGCAGGTAAGAAAGATGGGCCCAGATGTGTTGCTGTTCAATGTCCTGCCATTTGGGGGGCTCTACTGGATTAGTCCAGCTCAGGATGGCAGCGATTTGGGCTGCTCGAAAGTATCTTGGGAAAGAGGGGAGCCCCAGACCTCCTGGCATTTCCCCCCAAGTTAGGAGCTTCCGTTGAATCCTTGGTGCTTTCCTCTGCCAAACAAAACGGCCTATTTCTTTCTGTAGTTCGTGGAGATCTCGCTCTGGGATCATTATAGGAAGGGCCTGGAACGTATATAAAAGCCTAGGGAGCAAGACCATCTTGATAGCGCTGATGCTTCTGAGCCAGGATATGTCTTGTGAGAGCCATCTCTGTAAGGTTTCTTTAGAGTCTTTTAATAGATTAGGGATATTGGCCTTCAGCAGGCCCCTAAAGGTTGGGGTCAAGTGTACCCCTAGGTACATAATAGCTGAACTCTTCCATTGAAGGGAGTAAATATTCTGCAGGGTGGCCAAAGTGTTCAGAGCTTCCGACAGGTTCAAACCTGTTGATTTGGCTGAATTTATTGTGAACTCTAAGACCAGCATGAACTGGTCGCGTAGGTCCATAAGGAGAGGGATTCAGGTTCTGGCTTCCCTCAGAAAGCAGAGCACATCATCCGGGTATAACGCGACTTTGTGACATTGCCCTCCTACTTCAAACCCTTGAATCTTTGGGTGGAGACGAATTTGCTGGGCTATGGGTTCCATTGCTAGCGCGAATACCAACGGGGAAAGGGGGCAACCTTGTCTGGTTCCTATACCTAAGGCTATCTGTGGTGTCCATTGTGAGTTAACTCATATGCGGGTTGAAGGGATCAGAAAGTTTGATAGAATTCATCTCGCAAATTTCGGGCCAAAGCTCTTTAACACCAAATTCAAATAGTCCCAGGACATGCTATTGAACACCCTATGGGCATCCAAGGATAACAATGAGAGAGGGCCTGGGGCTGTGGGGGCAAGGGCTATCAAGTCTACTGCTCTGCGGATATTATTATGTGCAGAACGACCTTGAATGAAGCAAGCCTGATCTCTGTCTATTATTGTCGGCAATACCTCCCCCAACCGCCGGGCTATAATTTTGGGAAACTATTTTGCGTCGGTATTAAGCAAGGATATAGGGCTATAGGATGTGCACTCGGTTGGGTCTTTCCCAGGCTTTAGGATTAGGGTTGTGGCCGATTCTGCCATTGATTGTGTGATAGTGCCTGTTTCCCAAAGGAAATTAAATAGTCTTGTGAGGTGGGGCGTGAGCTCTGTGCAGAAGGGTTTTACAACATTTTTTGTAAATCCGTCCGGGCCAAGGGCTTTCCCAAGGGGGAGGGATTTAATTGCCATTTCCACTTCCTGTGCGGATATCAGGTCTTCCAGAGGGCCTCGCAGGGCCTGTGGAACTTGTGGGAGGTTCGCTTTTGCTACAAAATCTTTTGGAGGCTTGTGGGTCTCCCGCATGTGGGGTTGCTTGTTCCCTGAAAAATGTTTCAATAATTTGGATCTTGCCATCTTCTGAAGAGACGTACCTGCCTCCGCCATCTCGTAAGGTGTCTATCCTGTTTTGTTTTGTCTGTTTTTTTTAATTTAGCTGCTAGCAACTTGTTGGCCTTATTGCCCCTCGTGTAGAATTACTGCTTAGTAAGCATCATATGGTAGGCTGCCTTCCCCATGTGGTGTGCCTCAAGTGCCTTCTTGGCTATCCGCAGGTCTCTTAAGGAGTGCCGCAAGCCTTTTCTTTATGTATTTCTTTATGTATTTCCTCAAACTTGCGGGCCTCAATCTCTAGCTGTGCCTGTAAGAGTCTCCTGGCCCTCCCTCTCTGTGCCGCCTGTTCAATCAGATGCCCTCTAATCACTGCATTATTTGCCTCCCATATCAAGCCCCAGTTCATGCCGCCTATGTCGTTCTCCCTAAAATATAATTCCATGGCCTCTCTTATATGGGTGCGGGTTAGTGGGTCTTCTAATAAGAAATCATTCAATCTCCAGGGGGGTTTTCGCGGTGTGGCTGCATGAAGCGGGGACATTATCAGTCTCACTGGGGCATGGTCTGAAAGAGCTTCCGGAAGTATTTCTGCGTATTTCACGTCTTTTAGCGAGTCCGAGATAAAAAACATATCTAGCCTGGAGAACCCCCCATGCACTGCGGGAAGTAGGTGTAATTGCACTCCTCTTGATGAAAGTAACGCCATATCTCAATGAGTGAGTGTTCCCGCAGCAGCGTGGTAAGCGCTCTAAAGTTACTCCTATCATTGGCCGTTGGGGGCAAGGTTTTGTCTACTAGGGGGTTAATTACCACATTAAAATCACCACCTAAAAGTATTTCCCCCTCTACGTGGTCAGACAAAGCCTTAGACAATTTTGCGAAAAATATATCTTGCTTAGCATTTGGAGCGTATATAGAAACCAAAGTGATTTTGCGCCCATTTAACACGGCCACTACCAACAAGAACCTTCCCTCCTCATCCCGAACCACTTCCAGTGTCTTGAAGGGGGTACCCTTGCGAACCAGGATGGCAACCCCTCGTTTATTTAGGCCGCTGGAGGCAAAACATGTTGTGGGGTATAGCCTATTGTTAAGGCGAAATTCATCAGCGGGCCGTAGGTGACTTTCCTGAAGGAATAGAAATGTTGCGTCTAGGGTCTCTAAACTACGGAACAAGGCATTACGTTTTAAGGGGGAGTTTAGGCCTTGCACATTGAGAGTGATAAGCTTAACGTCCGGGGTCGCCGTACCAGGTTCGCTTAGGCTTTTATGTCCTGCTTAGTGGCAAAGGTTCATCGCCCAGGAAGAACTCCCACCCTCGATAACCTTTTCTTGGGTCCCCTGGATGTGGTGCAAGGGTAGCTTGCCTTCCGTAAGGGCAAACAGTGGAGGCCCGACAGGGGGGGGTCAAGAGAGAGAAACTCCAGGAGGACCCTTGTTGTGGCATAGCTTACAAGAATCGTGTGGTGCATGTGGTCATATCTCGAACTTAATGATATCATGGTGAGAGGAAAAGAAAAAACATAAAATAAACAAATAAAGCACAATGGATGAAAGAACATTGTTGAGGCTCTTAAAGGATAGTTCCGGGACTTTTTTTTATTGTCCCTACGGTTCGGCCATGTGTTTTTAAGCATAAATCGGTAGATGGTAGAAAACTTTCCTATGGACCTTACCCGACTTTTCGTCCATTAACGCACTCGAAATCAGCCGCCATTTTCTGATAATCCTATCATTTCCCCCCATCGCCCTGGCTCACCTGCTTTTGCGGCACTAAATCAAATCCCCCGCCCCTGAAACAGACTTTATCAAAACATTCATATTCCCCGCCTCTATCCGTGACGTGACTCTGCTGCATAGGCAAACGCGCCCAGGCGTCTTCTACGCGACTCCACACAGAACCCGGAAATCAACACAGATCAGCTCACAACACAGCGCGCCACAATTCGGAATATGAAACTGTACTTTTAAATCAAACCGCAAGATTGTAAATTTGGTAAAGTACATTTATTTGACATCAAATGTTTAGAGAATATGCAGCGATTTGCATTTTTATTTGCTCTCGATCCAAAATAGTTCGTTTTGAGGCACGCGATGTTCCTTTGCTGTACACAGGGTCTTAGATCATCTCACAATACAGCGCCACAATTCGGAATATGAAGCTGTGGTTTAAAAGCAAACTGCAAGATTGTACATTTGGCAAAGTACATTTATTGGACATCAAATGTTTAGAGAATATTCAGCGATTTGCATTTTTCTTTGCTCTCGATCCAAAATAGTTCGTCTTGAGGCAAGCGATGTTCGTGTGCAGTACACAGGGTGTTGGTTTACGATACAATAAGCTCTTCGGTCGCACTGATAATCGCATGGCTGTTCCAA
Source organism: Ambystoma mexicanum (assembly GCF_040938575.1). Lineage (NCBI taxonomy): Eukaryota > Metazoa > Chordata > Amphibia > Caudata > Ambystomatidae > Ambystoma > Ambystoma mexicanum. The sequence continues at coordinate 443,350,558 of NC_090924.1, read as the reverse complement.
CAACGAGGCACTAGGCCACCACAACGGTATGTATGTTGCATCTAGCCATTAGTACCGCGTAAGGGCATACTTGTACTTGGCGATCGTCCCATAAAATGGTCAGGGTGGTAACGTTGTTCACGCGGAGAAGCAACTGGCGGTTAAAAAACCCATCCGCCGGTGCCTGGTACTCGTGACACACACAATAATGAGTGATGTACCTGTTTTAAAAACATAAAAAATGAAATTAGTCTCACCATCAGATCTTTATTAAAATTATTCATTTTATATATTAGGTCGGGAAATTATTTCATAGCTAGGACAGTGCAACTGGGTATTATACGTCATTTCCAGTAACCCACCCCCTCTCCTCCGCCTTTTTCACAGCCGCCTGAGCGCCAGTGGACCACTTCGTCAGCAGGGGAGAGGGAGAGAGAAAGCAGAAGCAAAGAGTAAGGTTTTGAGGTGCTTCCGTAAAAGGAGATTGTTCTCCTCAAGATAGTGCGCGGTACAAAACAATATGCCACATTGAACGAACAAGTACAACTTAACCCGTCTTTAAAGCTACTGTATAGTAATTAAATTGCGGTATAAACTCATCTAAAGAGTTACTTACATTATATTTGCATTTTCCATTGTGTCTGTGCGTAGGGCAGCCCCGAAATACCACTCCTTCTATGCCGACGTTATTTCTTCTAATGAACGAACATTAAATGGCTATCGTTTCTGAAATTTTATTCATTATCGTTTCTTACGTTATTGCACCACACCCCCAAAAAGAAGTCTTTCGGGATGGTCCCGGCCTGTCAAGGTCAAATAACAATAGAACCTTATACTAAGTCGTGGGCCATTCCGGCACCCGAGCAAAAAATCAAAGCAGCTGACCTTCACTTTGAACGAGCACACATTCCTAGTTAGCTACATTCAGTGTAAGGCCATCTCACAGGACTTGAAATTTACACTCCATCTTTGCATTTTGTCTGCGTGCTTTGCAGCCCCAGAGAACCATAAATACGGAGACATTCTATATTTTTTGAAAAATGATTTATATTACTGTTTGGTTTAATTTAATGCGCAAATGAACAAGGTTGGATAGACACATTGCATGTACACTGAGCAATCACTTTTATTTACACATTACATAGATACACATATTCAATGGGCCTGCGACATGAGCAGACTCGAGAGCAAAGTCACAGGTGACACCCGGGTGGTTCGCACTACTGCACGGTGAAGGGAGGGGCAAGGGTGGAGAGACACATTGCATGTACACTGAGCAATCACTTTCATTTACACATTACATAGATAGACATATTCAATGGGCCTGCGACATGAGCAGACTCGAGAGCAAAGTCACAGGTGACACCCGGGTGGTTCGCACTACTGCACGGTGAAGGGAGGGGCAAGGGTGGAGAGACACATTGCATGTACACTGAGCAATCACTTTCATTTACACATTACATAGATAGACATATTCAATGGGCCTGCGACATGAGCAGACTCGAGAGCAAAGTCACAGGTGACACCCGGGTGGTTCGCACTACTGCACGGTGAAGGGAGGGGCAAGGGTGGAGAGACACATTGCATGTACACTGAGCAATCACTTTCATTTACACATTACATTGATAGACATATTCAATGGGCCTGCGACATGAGGAGACTCGAGAGAACAGACAATCAAATTACAATCATTTAAACCGTGATGTGTATTTCTCAATGAGCTCTTCTTTAGGTGGACATGGAACAGAGGCAATGTTGGGTGGCAATGCAGTTGTCCCCTGCACAGGTTCGTTCACAACTCCATGTATGTGCCTATCTAGGACATCAACGATAAGTCTCTCAATAAACTCATATTGCATATCCTCAAACACTGGTTTGATCACCCATTGTTTACTTCTTTTAGTGAAGGCCTTATTGTAGCGAAGCGTCCCTAAAGTTCCGGTCGTCCTACTTTGTTGACGGCCAACATTATGGTTATGTGCCAAGACCGCTAGAAGAGTCCGATTTATCATGCCCTCCATGCCAAAATGCAATCGTTTTGGCCTGTACTTTAGGCACATATTGTGGAACACCTCCAAATCTCCTGTGTGGCAGAATTCCGTGAGTCCCCTCAAAGCTTTTGTTATAGTTTTATCAAATACAATCTTTTCAATGGCTTTGTGAGTGGGTGATGAAGGAATCAACCACTTCTTCTTCCGTGCCTCCTCTGTGGACAAATGGCCATGTTCACAATTGTGGAAATGTTGGTTTGTGTTCCAACGGTGAACGTTGGTACAGTGTAACATTACTGACCGCCATTTTTCCAGTAGAATTTCCAACGACCCTCCACATGTTTTTGAGCTCCACCAAAGATGGTTGCTGATTGACTTGGACCACTGTGAAATACCTTGCATATCTTTTTTTTTACCTGCAGCCGACATTTTTTTATTGATTGTTTTTGCAAGATGCCAAACGTCAAATTGGTGATTTATATTTTTGTACTCTTCTCTCATTGTCTTGGCAATTGAAACGTGTCTGTCCGTGGCTATCGGGTCGATCACCATTCCCCGCGATTGTAGTTCTTGCAATGATGCTACAAAGCCAACTTTCTCCATGGCCACTGAGGATGTACTTTGTGACACCTGCACGACCACCGAACTCACAATTTTCTTACTTTCCATGTCCTGAAAGTGGTAGGTGCAGTACTTGGCTGAAAATCCTGGGCTGTCGCACTGTCCATCACCGGCTAGCCTGAACCGTTTGCCCGCGAATGTACTATCGATAGACATTTTTTCCATTCTCCAAGCTTCGCTAATGGCTGGAAATAGATAATCGGTTTGGTATTTGTAGAACTGAGTTTTCGCAATGAAATGGATTCCCACAAACTGAAAGAAAGACTCTAACTTTTTAAAACTTGAACCACTAAAAAGTGCAGCCGCTGCACAAAGTAGATTGCCTGCTGGCAGTTGCCCCAGCATGGGTTGTGCAGACCATGAGAAAGGATATTTTGTACAGGTGGCATGTATTTTAAGGTTAGTGCCTCGAATTGCACGAGTCACATTAATCAATGGCTCCCCACATACTTCCCCACCAACCGAATGCCCACATTTCATCCGAATAATAATATCAATCAAAGAACTATCGAATACAATGAATTTGGCCTCTTTCCTTATACTGTCACTCTGCATCCCAGCTGGTTCGGCCTGTAACGTTGAGGACATGTCACTCACATGAAAGGTAGAATCTCTGATATCGTCTTCCGCTATGTTCAGTGATATTGATGGTGTTTCATTGTCGTCCACTTCATTCTCTTCCATTGCAACATCTGTTCCTTCTCCGGCGATGGGTGAATAAAACAATTTCTTCAACTTTCTCGCGGTCTTAGTTTTTGCGCGTGTGGATTCTGTGAATTGATCTCCGACTGCATCCGAACTACCAGGAGGACATTCACTATCAATGGCTGGTGGTGGTATAGCTCCGTTGTCAATCACTTGATATTCTTCCCATTGGCACGATGCATCTCCAGTCTCAAGTCCCTGCCAAAAGGTTTGACAAGCAACATCTCTTGTTCGCTTCACTGTCTGTGTAGATCTAGTTCGTACACCCACTCGCAACTAGAGGACAGATTGGAAAAGGGATGTTCAGTTTAAACACAACTTACAGTATTGAACTAATAACAGTGAAAAACAACATAATATAGTGACCAGGACACTAACCTTCTTTTGCTTTCTTTTCTTTGAAACTTTCTTGCCTCGAACTTCAACATCAGGACGCTGTTGCTCCGACTCGTGTGTGCATGTCTCCACTTCCTCTTGCGCTGCAACGACTATATTTTCATGATAAGCACATCCATCACGCACTGACGCTCCATCGACTCCCTGAAACATAGAACTTTCATTAGTATGTATAATAATATCGAAAACACAAAATGTACTTGGGGACCAATACCCACGTACATCTCAATAGCAAAACACGAATGAACGCTTTGTGTAGAACATTCAAACGACAATTATTCACGCATTGTTGATCTAGTTAGATGGAACTGTCAAGATCCATACCTCGGGCTCCTCATAGACTTCCATTGATAATATTATTGAAGATGATGCTTCAGTAACTCCCTGAAACACAGTAATTGCATTAGTATGGTTTTCTATTTTGTTAAAAAGAACATAAACTTTGTGCAGGCGTCAACGGCTCATCTAAATAGACCTGCACAAATGATCAGTTGTCTAAAATAAATAATGGATATGTAAATATGATTCGATTTGCTCGATCGTTGGAAGTGTCACCACCCAGAGATCTGCATCAACTACTAGGGGTGATGTTCTTGTAGAAGAAGCTCCGTCATCTCCCTGAAACATAGTACTTGCGTTAATAAAGAAGGAAGTATAGCGGATGTAATCACGTCATATGATTTCGCTTGATCGAACTGTCAGTATCCATACCTCGAAATGCATAAGAACATCAAGGGACGATGTAACTGCGGTGCACACTTCTGCAAGCTGTTGCGCAGACCCGTAACTGCATGCTCCCCCTTCTTCTTGGACTAATGCTCCATCGACTCCCTGAAACATAGGACTTTCATTAGTAATGAACACAATATTGAAAAAAAAAGACACATAGGAGGGCGACGGCAGAAGGACATATCAATGGCTAAAAACGAAAGAAACATTGTGTGCAACAATCACGCTACAAGAATGCAAGATCTGATGATCTCCATCGATGGAACTGTCCGGAAACGTACCTCGAGCATCTGAGTGACATCAACGGTTGTCGTCAATACGTTGGACTCCTCAGCATCTCCCTGAAAGACAGTACTTGCATTATTTTGGATAACAATAATTATAACTGAAAACAAAGACTAGAGGACGAGTACAAGGGTGGTGTACCATTAGGTAAAATAATTACACGATAAATTACAACTATTGATTTACATGCCTAAAACAAGTCAGTGGCAGAATAGCCAAATAAGATTACCCGATAGGCGCTTGAAGTGGCTGATGACTGCAATAACGACACGGATGGAGAATCTTCCGCCTTCATATTGAGTGGATACATAAATGGGGAAATTATTGTTAGCTAATGCTACACACTACCGCAAGGCCGAGAGATAAATACGTAAACTTGACTCACCAGTGGAGGGATGTGGACGAATAGAGTGGGAATAGCGGTTGAGAGCAATTTTCTCCTCGCTCGCGGTGTGTTCTTCTTTATTAGCAATGATGTGGAGTACATGTCTGAGCTAAAGTGCCTGCTGCAGATGCGGTATCGATCACCCCTCTTGTCCGCAAAGACTTCTAGGACTCTACTTTCAAGCTCAGACGGTGGATATCCGCAATATCGGACCCATTCTCTTATCTGATCTATTGTTTTAGGGAAAACATGCATTATAGTACCTTCAGATTTATTATGGGTCTTCGAAGGGCAACCGCCAATGGAACAGGCAGGCATTGTGGAAAGTTCTGAAAAGTAAAGATCAACAATTCTCTATGAATACCAATGTAAACTCAGAACATGTGACTAGTTCCTTGCATGTACTGTCTTGAACGAAAAGAAATTGGACGCAAAATGATTATGGTACATGGCCTTACCTTGACGAACAAACAGTTAGATGCTGGGATCAGAGTAGTTTCTTGTCGTAGAACAGGGAGCAGTTCACAGGTTGCAAACTGAGGAGTTTCATCGAAGTGTTCACGGAAGTTCACAGAGACGAAGAGCAGATAACCAGCACCTTCACGGGTTGACTAGCAAAGCGCAAAGAAGTGCTCATTAGAAATATGAAGTGGGTTATAAAGAATTCAAAACAGGGGTGTGTTTGTGAATGAATGACGTGTATATGTCGTGGCATTATGCGGTTTGCAGGGGGCCGTCCAGCGTGAGGGGGGATGCTTGGCAGGAGACACGGGGTCTGGAGGTAGACATGGGAACAACAACCCATGCTTTATAGACCACTTTGAAGTGTACATGGTCTTTGGCACCTCTTGGCCTTTATCGCTCCCTGACAGCTCCACTTGCCAGCACAAGTACCCCGGTGCGAACTGCCTTTGATAGGGCGGGGGTGGATTGGGGCGGTGGTCGTGCAGACAAGACACAGGAAGACTTGTGAATGGAGACACACTTATGTGGATTGCAGGGGGCCGTCCAGCGTGAGGGGGGATGCTTGGCAGGAGACACGGGGTCTGGAGGTAGACATGGGAACAACAACCCATGCTCTATAGACCACTTTGAAGTGTACATGGTCTTTGGCACCTCTTGGCCTTTATCGCTCCCTGACAGCTCCACTTGCCAGCACAAATACCCCGGTGCGAACTGCCTTTGATAGGGCGGGGGTGGATTGGGGCGGTGGTCGTGCAGACAAGACACAGGAAGACTTGTGAATGGAGACACACTTATGTGGATTGCAGGGGGCCGTCCAGCGTGAGGGGGGATGCTTGGCAGGAGACACGGGGTCTGGAGGTAGACATGGGAACAACAACCCATGCTCTATAGACCACTTTGAAGTGTACATGGTCTTTGGCACCTCTTGGCCTTTATCGCTCCCTGACAGCTCCACTTGCCAGCACAAGTACCCCGGTGCGAACTGCCTTTGATTGGGCGGGGGTGGATTGGGGCGGTGGTCGTGCAGACAAGACACAGGAAGACTCGTGAATGGAGACACACTTATGTGGATTGCAGGGGGCCGTCCAGCGTGAGGGGGGATGCTTGGCAGGAGACACGGGGTCTGGAGGTAGACATGGGAACAACAACCCATGCTCTATAGACCACTTTGAAGTGTACATGGTCTTTGGCACCTCTTGGCCTTTATCGCTCCCTGACAGCTCCACTTGCCAGCACAAGTACCCCGGTGCGAACTGCCTTTGATAGGGCGGGGGGGGGGATTAGGGCGCTGGACGTGCAGACAAGACTCGTTTGCCGCAGGGCCTCACCTCACCAAGGAGAGGCCATCTCACTGCATGTAAGAGGCAGGCTGAAGGATCTAGTACATGGAAGGCAGGGGGGTGAGTTTATAAATACCTCAGCCTCCCAGGAGAATATATGGGTGCAGTTCACCCTGGAGACCCTGGATGCCTAGGCAGTTAGTCAGCAGCAGGCTGGCCTGTGGTGGCAAGGCGGCACGGGCCAGAGGGGGTCATCTCTGTACCTGGTGCCCAAAAGGATGATTTATTATGATCAACCATATTGATTATTTACCTATAACCATGTTTTGTATCAATAAAATCCAACGGCCTTCCTTTTATTGCCAACGCTTGAACAAAGTGGTGTGGTAAGTATTTTTGGGGGAGGAGGCAAGGCCGGGAGGCTTGATGCCAACCCGCAAAATAACATATGTATGTCTGCTGCATATGGGTTCAACGGTTATGTGGATTGAAGGTGGGCGGCCAGCGTGAGGGAGGATGCTGGCCGGAGACATGTGGTGTGACAAGACAAGGCACAGGAAGACTATTCAATGGAGACACACTAGATTCATTTAAAAAATCAAAACAACCATTGTTAAAATATATGTTGGGTTTTATTTTAGATCTTAATTTCAATTGAACATAAATAATAAACATTACACATTGTAAAGTTCCGGTTGCAGCACATCCAGGGAAAATCCGCGGTATTGTCCACTGTCGCTGGGGAAATGTTGTCTAATGGCAAGTACCGCACAGGCTGGTATTACTCTCCGAACGCGGTGTCCGAGCCTCCCGTGAAGCCACCAAGTGAAGCAACGATAGGCCACCAGCCTGTACCCCCTGTGAAAATGAAAGATGCAAACTGTATTAAAATGACAAAACTTTCTTATCACTGTCGATTCAGGTAAAAAATGTCATTCTGCTTTGAAAAAAATTCTATCTAGAAAATGCACAATATGGAACCAATTTACATGCATTCGAATGATATGTAGATGTAATTTTAAATGTGGGAGACGACCATGACATAGTAGTGGCATCACTCACTGACATCAAAACCAGAGTATTCTTACTCGTTACTCGGATTACGCGGACGAACAGTGCCGCGAAGTTCGTGCATAAGCACCATCATCATCCTCAACACGGTCCGTGAGAGGCAGGCTTCCCTGAACTCTGGCAGCTCGGTGATGCATTGCGGACTTGGCTCGCCTTCCGAAATGTAGGCCAAGCACCCGGAATTTTCACGGCAGCAGCAGTTCTCCTCCTCAGTTGGCATTAGCTCGCACCGATTGCACGTGCACCAGGTGGAGACGCCGTCCATGCGACATGGTCCAGGCTCTTCATCCGTTGACTGGTCCTCCCAACTGCCGTCCGAATCCCCATCGTTTTCGCGTGCTTGCCTTTCCAGTAGTTCTTCCTCGGTGTACTCGGGCTAGTACATATACGGCATTATTGTAGCCATTGTGTGGTAAAGAAAGTAAAATAATTTACAGAGATGGTACAGGTGTTCACAAGGCCTAGAAGCGGCGAAGGTAGCTGACCAGAGCACAGAAACGAGTCACAGAATACTCAAAGTAACACAGAGAGAGTAATGGAATCGAAAATCTGCTGCTGTGTGTTGTGAAACGGTGTGTTTATACTTATTGAGGAAAGAGGCGTCCTGCCATTTCCATGGCGACACGTCATTAGCTGAAGCGCTGCGAATGTTGACACGAGACGTGCTTTGGCGTTGGGAAATGGGCGGTACGCGTCTGCTGATGTCAGGCTCAGGGGCGGGGGATTTGATTTAGTGCCGCAAAAGCAGGTGAGCCAGGGCGATGGGGGGAAATTATAGGATTATCAGAAAATGGCGGCTGATTTCGAGTGCGTTAATGGACGAAAAGTCGGGTAAGGTCCATAGGAAAGTTTTCTACCATCTACCGATTTATGCTTAAAAACACATGGCCGAACCGTAGGGACAATAAAAAAAAAGTCCCGGAACTATCCTCTAACAGCCTCGTTTTCCGAACTAATTTTAACCAACCGTCAAACATGTTGGGCGCCATCCACTCGGGTACCCAAATCCGCTAAACAAGAACTTCTATTACCCTTAAACATTCTAGCATCTAGCATTCCGAAGCTACAGCTCTTTGGGTTGCCCACCAGATCATAGATTGAACCATCGTGAATCCCTCCCGTCGGCTCCCCAAGCGGCGAGGGGTCAGGCGAGTGATGTGTAGGGCTGAAAAGGAAGGGGAGGCAAGCCCATGGCTCCAGGTCCCCTCAGTCAGCTGTCCTTGGAGGCCTTGCAACAGGGGGAGCACTATTCATTAGGCGTAGGTAAGTGGGGAGTCAACTTTCCACCTACTGAATACCATTGGGTCAAATTCTCACTAACTCAGCTGGCCATAAGGCTATCTCTCTCTGATGTCAAGGGGGCCTCAGGAACACGCTGCCCGTCGGCTCCCTCCGTAGCTTCTGTTTCCTGGTGTGGGCTTGCCTCCAGACGACGCCAGCCCCTAGGCAGTCTCCGCTTGTCTTTCGGTGTGGGGCTGGAGGTGGGGTCCCCCAGGTCCTGTGTGCAGGGCCCTGCTGGGACTTCACTGGGTTTCTCAGACATCAGCCCCATTGCCTCATCCTCTGAAGAGATTACGTGATGTTGATTGTGAAGGTCAAAGAGAAGCTTGCACGGAAACCCCAATGATATCGAATCTTTTTAGCCCTCAACCAGGCCGTCACCTTCTGTAGTCGTCTTCTGTTCGCTACGGTAAACGGGAAAGATCCTGAAAGAGCTGTAATTTCGCTACTCTAAATTGTATCGAGGCTGAGTTCCTAGCTGCTAACATGATCTCCTCCTTCTGACGGAAGAAATGCACACAAGGAAGGACATCCGGCAGTAGGTTCCTTTTAAGCTGGGCTGTGGAATAAGCTCAGTGGGTTCTATCCAGCACCAGGTCTTTTTCTGGGGGGAGATCAAGGAGGGATCTAAATAGTGCTTCCACATACTCCGACATTCTTGATCTGAGACCTACCGGGGAATACCTCGCAGACGCACGTTATTCCTTCTTTACCTGTTTTCAAGTTCCGCCCGTTTTGCCGAGATGTCTTCCAGTTCTTCAATGAGCCTCACCCTTTCTGCGAGGACCTCGCTGTCGTGCGTATGCTCGCAGTTTAAGTTTTCCAGCTCATTGACTCTGGTCTCCAGACCCCCAGATGTGAAGTCAAGTCTGCAAGTGATTGGGCTAGAGAGTCCTTGGAGGTTTTGATTTCCGTTTTAATTTCTTGGGTGATATCTTGCTTAAAGGACCGTAGCATCTCCTCAAAGTCCTCTATGGAGAGGGCCATGTTTGAATGCTGCTTCAGAGACGGGGCTGGGTGAACATCTGCCGTAACTATGTGTGAGCAGGGTGAAGTTGCTGGCTGCGGCATCAGGAAGGCCTGTATTCCATGCGCTTTCCGTTTCCCTGCAGCTTTAGGCATCGCCCGTATCCCCAGTATAAGCTGTGTTAATGCGTTCAGAGCGCAGGGGTTTGTGCGTGGTTGGAGGGGACAGAATGAGAGTCTCTCCAGCAGGCGCTAATCTTACTTCTCCGGCTTGGGCTGAAGGAGGCAAAGGGGTATTCCCTATGTCATCACTCAAGGCTTCCAAATTTCCTGTGGAGATGTTTCAGCGTGTGCAGTTCTTATTGCCCCCAGTCCAGGGCGGGTGACTACATGTTTTAATGTGCACCCCAAGGCTACGCAATCACCCACCTGTCAGTCGCCGTCCGCGTGGGGGAGATCCCCAGTGGTTGTGGGTAAGTCGAGGTGTAAGGCAGATTAGGGCTGGGGCTTGTCAACGCTCATGCGGTGCCCTCTCCGGACCCCACGGACCCCCGCCAGGGTCCGGCCTCAGACAAATGCTTGGCGGGCTACAAGCGACCAGGGAGGAGGTTGCAGTGCAGGGCGCAATGTCCCTGCTCGCCTGAATACTCTCCCGCTCCAAGGTCTTCCCTCCTTCAGGCTATGACATAGGGCAGCGGCACTCAGGCTGTCAGCAGGACCGCCAGCCACCGGCGCGTCAGGCCAAGAGAAGTGGTCTACTCCCACTGGGGATGATAATATGGGCACAAGAGAAGAGGATTCCCCAGACGAGGATCCCCAAGAATCCCCAGCCTCCTCACAGGAGGAAGCAGATAATGAAGGGGATGAGGAGAGCCAGCCTCCTCCAAACAAAAGACTCAGAAAACTGAATAATCTCGAAGAGGAGGAAACCTCGGATATGTTCCAACCAGAAGAGATAAGAAACCTCAGATCGTCTGAGTGGGTGCCCTCACCGAGGGTAACTAAATATATGATGCAGAGATTGCGTAAAGCTTTAGAGAAGGAAGTCAGGCAACGGATGAGAGCTGAGTGTCCGAAACCGGATTTACCAGGCAAGGTGGCGGAAGCACCAGAACTCAATCCGAAGATGCTCTCTTTCGTATCCAAATCGAACAGAGATCCCAGGAAGGGCATAGACCGCTCCTGGAAGAGCTGCCAAGAAAAAGTCCTGGACATAGCTGGTCCATTAGCAAAGATTATGGACATGGCAGAACGAGCCAAGGACATTGGGGAGGAAGTGGACCCTGCAGTCCTAGCCAACTGGGCGCAGAGGGCGGTATGTCTTTTAGGCAACGCGAACTGCGCAATCTCATCAGAACGCAGAAGAGGCCTCCTGCTTAAAATTGACAACAAACTAGGGGACCTGTCGTCGTATGAGGCAAGCGAGTCGGTGCAAGGACTCCTATTTGGCGACACGTTTGGCAAGGAAATGGGGAGATTCGTGGGAACCTATACCTCATTAGAAAAGGCCCAAGCATCAATGAAAAAGATCTTTCCCGGGAGAGTTTTTGGCGGAACCGTCGGTCCAGAGGCCGAGCGACCGGTCGCTATCAAGCGTTCAGAAGGCCTCAAGGAAACAGGAACACCTACTGGGAGAACAGGCAACCAGACTCATTCTTCCCGACGAGAGGTCGTTTCCCGAGAGGGAGGAGAGGCAGAGGACAGGGAAGAGGATACAACTTCCCCACAGGTGAGAGTTTTTGCATACCCTCCGGTTGGAGAGAGGACAGCGTTATTCTGGGAGAAATGTCACTCGTTTTCCAGCGACGCCTGGGTTCTACAGACAGTAAAAGGCATGCACATAGACTTCATAGAGACCCCTACTCAGAGTCATATTCCCTGCCCTCTAGCCACGACCCAAATAGAGAAGAGTCTATTTCACGCAGAACTGCAAAAGTTAGCAGAGAAGCGAGCGATAGTGCAATGCGACTCTGCCCAGAAATTTGTGAGCACTATGTTTTTAGTTCACCAGAAAGAGAGAGTAAGGCCGGTGATAAACCTAAAAGACATGAACAGATGGTTAGTCTACAACAATTTAAAGATGGAAGGGACCCACCAGCTCAGGGATGCACTCAGGCAAGACGATTGGCTTGCAAGGATAGACTTAAAAGATGCTTACCTGACAATACCTGTGCACAAGGAGTTTCGCCCTTTCCTAGCATTCAAGGGGCAATTATGGCAATTTGCCACAATGCCTTTCGGGCTGGCCTCGGCGCCGTGGGCATTTACAAAGGTCATGAAACCAGTAGCAGCAGCGATCAGGGAGAAAGGGATTCGGATGATTATATATCTAGACGATATCCTGCTGATGGCCAGCTACAAGGAGACTCTCCTTTATCAAGCCGACTGGGTTGTGAAGCTCCTGACGTCTCTGGGTTTTCTAGTGAATCGGGAGAAGTCGGAATTGAAACCAACTAAGAGGTTAGAATTTCTAGGGTTTGTCCTGGATACCAGGACAGCTACGCTAGAACTTCTAAGCAGGAAAATAAGAGGCATAAAAAGAGAATTGAGGACATGTCTCAGCAAAACAGTGATTTCCCTCCGCACTATAGCGCGAGTGGTAGGCTTGTTAGCGTCCTTGATACAAGCGATCTTCCCAGGTCCACTTCATTATCGAGCCCTGCAAAGACTAAAAATAAAACGTCTACAGCAGGGCCTGCATTATCACCACCTAGTGCAGATCGATCAGGAATCCAGGACAGAACTACAGTGGTGGTTAGCGAATATGGAAGCATGGAACGGAAGAGCCATCTTCGGTGACCGTCCAGACCTGATAATAGAGTCGGATGCCAGCCGAGCAGGCTGGGGAGCCCGATGCAGGAATCTTCAGACAGGCGGGAGATGGAGCGTGGAAGAACTCCAGCTTCACATCAACTGTCTGGAATTATTAGCCGGATCATTTGCGATCAGGGCTTTTACGAAAGGAAAAGTGAATTCCTGTATTCTGCTGAAGATGGACAACATTTCAGCAGTCAGGTACATAAATCATTTAGGAGGGACGAGATCCAGATTGCTGGCGGAGATAGCCAAGGATTTTTGGCACACCTGCCTGGACTCTGGGACGTCAGTGGTAGCCGAGTACCTGCCAGGGTCGCTGAATGTGATAGCGGACTGGAACTCCAGATACCTCTCGGACTCCAGCGATTGGATGCTGGATCGGGAGACATTCCGACAGCTGGAGGATCTGTGGGGACCGATTCACACAGATCTGTTTGCGTCCAGACTGAACGCACAGAAAGAAAGATTCTTCAGCTGGAGGTTGGACCCACCAGCAGCGGGGGCGGACGCTTTCCTGCAGGACTGGAGAGGGCAGACTCTCTACGCTTTCCCGCCATTTATAATGATGAGCTGGGTTTTAGCGAAGTGCGCAGAGAAGCAGCGAGCCTCATAGTAGTAGCTCTGATTTGGAAATCGCAAGTATGGTTTCCGCGGCTCATGGAACTGCTAATAGATTATCCGAGACTATTACCTCAAGGAGTGAGCCTGCTCACAGACCCAGCTGGGTCATTTCACCCTCTGAGAGTGAAGGGGACGCTGCCACTGATGGCGTGCAGGATAACAGGAGACGCTGGAATCTCCCAGGAATTTCGGCGCAGGCTGCAAGCCTCATCGCCGAGTCTTGGGCACCTTCCACCAGAAGGAGCTATGACGCAGCTTGGAATAGGTGGTCGACGTGGTGCAGAAGGAGAAAGATTCATCCAGTTTCTGCCCCTCTAGTCGAAATATTAAATTTCCTAGCAGAACTGCTACAAGATGGTAAGGCTTACAGGACCATAGGAGTTTATAGGTCCGCAATCTCAGCAGGGCACGTGCCGATAGAGGGAATACCAATAGGAGAAAATATAGCAGTGATCAGACTACTGAAAGGGATTAGATTTAGGAAACCTCCACTACCAAGATACAAATCGCTGTGGGACGTTTCCACAGTGCTGAGATTTCTTGCAGATTGGCCAAACAACAGATATCTGTCTTTGGGACAGTTATCCGGAAAACTAGCTATGCTCCTGTGCTTTGTATCATGCAGGAGAGTAGCAGACGTGAGAGCCCTAGAGATCAATAGAAAGACTTTTGGTCTGGATGGAGTGACATTCAACATAGTTAGAAGGACAAAAACGGACTCTTCATCAATCACTTACCCGTACATGCAGGATCACCCCAAGTGGTGTGTAGCGACATGTATTAAAGAATACGAGGCTAGAACGGCAGAAGTGAGGCCGGCAGGGACAACCCAGCTTTTGATAGCGCGCAGAAAACCACATAGGGGGGTTGCTACTGCCACGATAGCGAGATGGGTGAGAGACATCATGAACCTGGCAGGCATTGATATGTACAGATTTGGGGCGCACTCAGTCAGAGGAGCGATGGCCTCAAAAGCATTAGGACAAGGCGCAGCGTTGCAAGACATCATGAAAGCAGCAGATTGGGCTAGCGATGCAACATTTAGAACGTTCTATTTTAGACCAATTAATACGATAGCTGATCCAGTATTGAGAAGCTTTGAACAAGCTTAATGCTCGCCTCCGTCTTGACATAGAATGAAGAGTCCCCCTGCTAATAGCACAGGGAGCTCTTAATTCTATTAAAGACAAGGAGGCGAGCATTAAATTCCCGGCCCGAATACACAAGCAGATGCAATGATAACATAAATGACTTGATGTAATGTTTATAATTAATTCGATTATTCCTTCCAGAATAGGGTGTGTATTCCCCGCCCTAACATGTACATTTTGTTTCCTCCTGGCATTAGGGGATGAGCAAAAGAACAGCTGAAACGCTTAAAGGACCGTATTGCCTGGAGCGAGCTCGCAAGTTCAAGTGTGAGAGGCCATTACAGCATTGAGTAGAAAGTGCGGATCAAGTTGACCTGTTGGTTACACGGTTTGGGAAAGGATTGCAGTTCGAGCAGTTAAGAAGAGGAAGGACTAAGGGACAGGAAGGACTAGGTCACATGGCCAGAGACTATGGGACTACAGGATTGATGGGACTTGAAGTTTTGTTTAAAAAAAAAAAAAGTTAAATTTGAAAATGAAAGTTTACAAAGTTATATTTGTTGAAACTGCTGGAGAGTGGAAAATAAAGAAGAAGAAGCTTAATGCTTGCCTCCTTGTCTTTAATAGAATCAAGAGCTCCCTGCACTATTAGCAGGGGGAATCTTCATTCACACAGTCACAAGTGTAACTTCACCCCATTGAAGGATTTACTAGTGCAAGGTTCTTTGAAGCAGTTGTGCCACGAGGCATAAATATAGGAGCCAATGCTTTAGGTGACAAAATAGCTTTTGTTTGGGGGGCTGGAATGGGTGGAGGAATATTTTCCAACAAATCTTCTAGAGCCCTTAACAACAAAGTTATAGGTGAAGTCTCCCCTAACATTTATATATTTACATCAGCCGTTACCCCTGTACTCTGCATCTCAGAGTTAAGCAATAGAATACTCATGTCCAGGACTTCAATGTGTTCCGTCGCTGGTTTGAGAATTTGTCAATTGGACCCTTGATACCAGATTTTGCTAGTTTCTCAAGGTTTTTCCTCTTCCGTGTTGCCTCCTTTGTGGAAGATTTCTTTGTTTCACTTATCTTTAGAGACTCAGTGGGTACCATTGCCCCTTCCGGCAA
This sequence comes from Ambystoma mexicanum, assembly GCF_040938575.1. Taxonomy (NCBI): domain Eukaryota; kingdom Metazoa; phylum Chordata; class Amphibia; order Caudata; family Ambystomatidae; genus Ambystoma; species Ambystoma mexicanum. The sequence goes on along the minus strand of NC_090924.1, from coordinate 443,334,751 downwards.
GGTTGGAGTTGTATTTTCTTGAGTGCACTTTTGGAAGTGTGAGAGCAAGCTGTTTTCCCAGCTAAGATTCCTCAAGAATTGTCAGGATCCCCTATGCCTTTATTTCAAGGGGATTATCTTATTTTTTTATTTCTTCGCTTGGTGATAAGTCCTCGATATATTTGTTGATGAGTCTAACATTCTTATGTCATCTTGGATGATGATACTATTCTCCCCCCGGTTTAGGTGGCAGCCGTGCCTGGTCATAGAGTGACCGTCAGTTTGCATGTAACTTTCACAAATAGAAGGGCCAGGCCATTGAAACAGAGTACTCTGCTGTAAACTAAGCTGCACTGGAGGTGAATAGGGTAAAGGCAGAGACCAAGAGGCAAAGGCAGACATGCTTTTTTCCAGCTGATGATAGAGACTTAGACTCTACCTTAAAATAAATAAAGCCCTCCAAAAAGGCCATTTTGGAAGCCATGGCATTGAGTATCATTAGTTGGTCTCTGAACTCTTCTGCTATAATTTCGTGTGTGTTTGCCATTTGAGTAGTGTAAAGTTAAGGCATGAAGTCCTGATCCGGGCCTGTAAGGAATCTCATGTACCGAGGTATGCATCAAAGGAAAACCACCATGGTTGTAGGCACAAGGCTGAGAAGAGTGATCGATCTGGAAGTCAGTGGCCTCAAATCTTGGGGAGTTCTACCGCAAACAAAACCGGGAACTGTGATAGATTTCTGTCCGTAATTTGCTGCACCTCAGATGAAAATGAAATATGGTGTGCTTCCAACAGGCTCGCTACAGTTACTTCGATAAGATCGATCTCGGTTATAAGGGCGCTGTTGCCCTGACTGGGCATGGTCAATATAGATGTATCCATTGGGGATAAGTTATTAGCACTGAGTCATTGCCGATGATGACACTTAAAAGGGGCATATCCAGATTAATGGCGGCCACGTTGCTTAACTTGCAAGCTAGTACTAGGCTATCCAACAGCTTCTCTGCTGGGGATGACTTGACTCCACTTCTAAGCGAGTAATAGGTCTCGAGGGTAGGGGGTCTCGAGGTTCGGCACCTGCATTTTCCTCATGAACGCTTCCTTGAGTTTACTGAAAGCGTCTGAAGCCTCTGGGGCCATTGGACGTGCCCCTTCTAATTGGCCCGGGGGATCAGAAGAGTCTCCGCTCTTCCGGGCCTTGGTACACCCCTTTGGACCCTTCACAGAGGTCCTAGTGGACGTGCTTCCTTTGGTGCCTGTATTATTCTTGCTTAAAAAGAGCTCAATAGTCTGGAGTCTCTCCTGTAAGGGTCTAACTCCTTGAGCTACTGCCTCAGACAATGAATCTCCCAGCACTTCCTTAAAACTGTGGGCTAGGTCTTCATAGCCTGCCTCTTCATCACTCCACTCAAAATTGGACATCTTATGTGCTGACAGGTGCCTTAAAATTACCTTAGAAAGGTGTAGTGGCACGTCCACTGAGATTCACTTTGAGGCTGCACCTTCTCTGCTTCCAGTACGAGACTGAGATCTTGCAGGGATTATTATGCTATCCCTAGGGTAAATAGCCACTGAAGGAGCTTATTATTAGCCAACAACCAACAGATCTTAATGCACACACGAAATATAGGAGCTAATTCCTGCTCCGTCGTATCACACATACTCTCGACTCCTTCAAATTCTCCTGTAACGGAGATTTCGGAGCTTAGCTCCTCCCCCCAAGGGTGGGGGCTCGTATGACGAGCGATGCCTCGTTCTTCACATAGGGGGAATCCTTCTTCCCCTGAGCCGCGCTCGCTCCCCGGCCCTGCCTCCACAAGGGTGGGGGCCGGAGCAGCTCTCTACGCGGCCCGCTGCAGCGGATTCCCCTCGGATCCCGAGGGTGGGGGCCGCCTGCCTCTTACGTGAGCGAGGAAAGCAGAGGCTTTCCTGCTCGTGGCAAACTCCGCCCCCCCAAAGGTGGGGGCCCGCCCGCTCTCGGCGCGAGTGCAGCGCCGTAGGCCTGTGAGGAGATCTGCAAGCCCCTGCGGTGCCGGTAGTGCGGCACGGGGCCGCAGATCCCTCTCCGTCTAAACGAATATTACTCGGCGAAAAGCGACACCGAATGTTGCGCCGCTGCGCGCGCGCACCCCACCAGGGTCTAAACACTCCACAAAGTCCCTAATACGTGTAAATCCTCACACATACACAAAGAATCACGGAGCAACAAAAGAAAGGTACACTTATCTTGGAGAGCAGAAAAAGAAGAGGAAGGACTAAGGGACAGGAAGGACTAGGTCACATGGCCAGAGACTATGGGACTACAGGATTGATGGGACTTGAAGTTTTGTTTAAAAAAAAAAAGTTTGAAATGAAAGTTTACAAAGTTATATTTGTTGAAACTGCTGGAGAGTGGAAAATATAGAAGAAGAAGCTTAATGCGTCTTGACATAGAATTCAAACTCACAACTGATTGTTGTGACATCAGCTGCCACAGAGAAATGTCAGGCTGTCTCTGGGGCACGTGGCATGGATAGGACCAAAACCCACAATGATGTTTCATCTGACCTGGTTTTTCATACCCTAGAAGAAGAAAGGAAGGGTGTGGGTCATACAGTGTTAACCTCTTGCACTTCTGATTACCAACCATTTTAAAACATTTTAAAAAACACCAAGGTAATGCTATAAACCGTACTACTTATGTCATTCCTGCCATTAATGACGTCTTAGCACAAAAGAACAGGCATAGGAGAATCATTTTAAGAAAAGTTACTGATGATGTATGATTCGTAAAAAACACACTTGGACTGTCGCTGGTCAGAAGAACACCCTGACCCTAATGGCTAAGAGATCTCCATAGGAGGCCGGTGGTGCCCCCCCCCCCGGCTAATAGGGATAGCAAGGAGACTTTGACACGCAGAAACGGTAGCAGTTGTAATTGATCAACGAAGGGACCTCGGATTGAGAACAAGGGACACCACACGAACAGAGCAAGTTGTCCCACTCACGGGCTGAGCAGTAAACACCTTACAAACATCACGTCCATTGACAGTGAGCAGAGTGAGGAACACACCGCGAGCGGAGCTCAATCCAGCTTGCACAGTCTACCACTGCCTTCTTCCAGAGCAACACTAAAAGCTCCGGATGAGGGGACGGAAGGAACCGCCTGTTCCGCCATTGTGGGCCACATTTGGAGTGAAGCCCAGTATGAAAGAAATCGGATACTGAAGAAGATGACACCAGTTGGTTTGGTCATCGTAACCGGTCGACCATAGAATCATGGGGTTTCTCATGATTATAATGCTGTCCAAGAAATAGGCTGAACACATTTGGAAAAAAAAGTCTTTGTCCTAGCTAGGCTAGATGCCACTAGGCTTTTGTTGGTGAGATTAGTATCTCTATGTTTTAATATTACATTAACAAGGTCTGATGTGTATAGGCTTCAACTTAGTAGGTGAATAAAACTGTTGAAAATCGAAATAGAAGGAGCCTTTCAAAAACACACAGTGATATGATATGGTATTTATAACGCGCCTATACACAAGTGTTTCAAGGTGCGAAGAGGCAAGAGAGGCAGAGCAGAGAGGGGGACAGAGACAACGATCTTACTGCCTTCTGAAAACATCTATCTTCAACTGATTTCTTAATGCACTGTATATTTTTCTTTACCTACAAATGCAAAGTGTTTTCTACCCCTGTAACTAAGAATCTATCTGTAACAAGCGCCTCAATTCCCCTGGGCTGTCTGTGCGCTCTTCAAATGAGAATAAATAAATAAATAAATAAATGACTGGGCCAGGTGACATTGAGATTGTGGGGGGGAGGGGAAAGTACAGTGGGGGAGCAGGAGGGGCAGTGTTGGTACATGGGAACAACAATAAAAATAAATCGTATAAATAAGCAATAATTAAAAGTGTGGCCAGCTGGTAGCAACTGCAAGGTAAGTGCAGACATCAGGTGTCAAGTGCTGATAGAGAGCAGTAGGGATACAGAAAACAGTCCTCAAGTGCAGGGGATGCCAGAGAGGCAGTGCAGGGATGCAACTGGAGGGGGAGGGGACCTGGGACCGAGATCAGAGGGTAGCTAGGTGACAAGTGCAGTTTCAGTTTCAGCCAGGAGTTCAGCAGGGGAGAAGAGGAGAGAAAGCCGAAGCAAAGAGGAGGGTTTTGAGGTGCTTCTGGAACCGGAGATGATCCTCCTCAAGTTTCAGGGAGGCTGTTCCAGAGGCAGGCCCCAGCCGAAGAAAGAGATCTACCACCAACTCGTTGTTTGGCGAAGCGACTGACCTTGAGGTGGTTGGAGGCGGATGAGCGAAGAGCTCGAGAAGGAAGATATTTACGAAGAGAGAGTTGAAGGTATTTAGGCCTCAGAAGGCCTTGTGGACAATGCAGAGGGTTTTGAGCTTAATCCTCGCAGCTACTGGGAGCCAGTGCAGAGATACAATTCCTGGGCTTGAGGCCAAGGACATGTCTCGCAGTCCTGTTCTGGATGAGTTGCAGAGGGCGGAGAGTAGAAGCATGCAGATTTAGAAAGAGGCTGTTGCAGTAGTTCAGGCTAGAGAGAACCAGAGCTCTGGAGACAGTGAGCTTCTGGGGGAAGGGGAGGAAAGGAAGAATACCTCTGATGAGGTGCAGCTGGTAGTGTGACTTCTTAGAGACGTCATAGATGTGAGGAGAGAAGAAAAGGGTGGAGTCGAAGATGATCCTGAGGTTTTTAGCCTCACATGGGGGTGCAGGGAGAGGGCCAAGAGAGACCGGCTAGAGAGTGAGCTGTAAGCTGGGGGTAAATGAGCCAGACTTGTGATTGGGTGAACCCTTAATGCGGTGGTAATATCGTTACAGCTGCATTTAAGGGCTACTGCCAAACTCGTGATGAGGCCCTATATTTTTTGTCCAAGGATTTGTATTGGAAATGTTCCAGCCTGAAAGTTAACATGAAGACAAGTGACCATAGTTTGTTAACTTTTGTCCTGGATTTGAACATTCCTCAAGCACAGGAGCTTGAATCAAAAATTGTGGTTTACGTCAACCCATCAAATCACTCAATTGTTTGCAAACCAGCCTTTGCTATACGTTTTCATGAATGTATTTTGCATATGGGGCACAGGATAATGGTATATTGTTAAATCCTACTACATACGATAAAGCAGTTCAATCAGCTCTTCGTAACTTATGTCTGTAACTTATGTCTGTAAAGCACATAGTTCCCAGGCCTCAAAGAAGAGTTATTTATGAGCATAAGTATGACTACCAAGTTTCGGAGAAGAAGGGTACTCTTAACAAAGCTCTGAGACTTCTTCAGAAAGCTCTGATAAATTATGACAAGCAGGCAAAGGTAATAAAAAGAAATGATAAGAACTGGGTTAAGGGACATCATTTTACCCTATTAATTGAAAAGTTGCAAGTTCCTTTTGGAGATTGGTGAAAAACCCTTACGCCAGCAATCTCTTCAGTCCCATCTGATTAAAGCTGAGAGTTGGGAGGCCCATTTGTCCGCATTATATGGTGAATTGTGTCCAGTTTCAGGGGTCCCCTCCTAAGATACACGTTGGTCAAAGGACGTTGAGGCAGATTTGTTGGATTTGTAAGCTTCCAATACCCTTCGACCAGATGGTCTGGCAAATGCTCTAGTCTGCTTTTCTGAACTTTTTATTTCAGGACATTTTGATGTCCAACGAACTCCCTCCTTCTTGTAAGAAAGCCCTGATTTTGGTTATATACAAGAAGGGCAATAGATGAATTCCCTGAAACTATCTCTGCTGGACTCCTTGAGTAAAATCTTCGATGCACTGATTTTGAAACAATTGCAGTTTTGGGCCTCAAATAATGGTTGTGTTGATGTCAATCTGGCTTTAGACCGGATTTAAATACATCTCACAACTGTTTTGCAATTCATTTGCTATGATCTAAGGCTATCCAAGAAAAAGGGGGTATTTACTGTGCTTTTCTAGATATATAACAGGCTTATGATCGAGTAATCCGTTCTATTCTTTGGCAAAAACTGCACGGCCTTGGGTGTCCACATGGAATTATTAGCATGTTAATTGCATTACACTCGGACACCAATGTGAGAGTCAGGTTAGATCAGAACGTCAATTACTCAAGATGGATAAATACCCATTGTGGACTATGCCAGGTTTGTGTGTTGGCTCCATTTTTATTTAACATTTATCTTAATAATCTGGGTACGGTCCTTTTGATTCAAAACTATTGCAGTTCGAAACAATGTATTGAACCCTTTGACTGGACACCAAGTGCACCGCATGCAGGAACCTGTATGCAGTGACAGATGTCCTGCTCTGGTCCATTGTCCTCCAAAAACAATGAGGGGGGTAGCAGAAGCTGACGTGCAGGAACAGGTGTCCGTGTCCCATCCTGGTCTGCTGTTTCTTCACGCATGCTGCACAATGAAGGGGTGGAGTACAGGCATCACCTGGGTATGCAGGATCAGGATCAGTGTTCCACTCTTGAATGCCTAATGCGTTTTTATTCAGGCATTTGGAGCGGGCAGGGCAACTAATAATCCCTTCCTGTAAGTGGTTGCTGTGCTGCTTGGTGCGGCGGCACCAATGAGACTCAAAGAGGGAAGACGGATCACAACCATCCAGATTAACTGGTTAACTGTACCTGGTCTTTGTCTCTACCCCAGGAGCCAGCAACAGTCCAGTGACAATCTGGAGCCCAAGAAGACAGTCAACTCCCAGAACCTTAAAGCCCTCGCTCCACACTTGGAACACTGTGGGCTTTGAAAGGACTTGCCGATTTGAAACTCCTCAACTCAGTACTCAAAGACCATCAGCAGCCCCCAACACCTTGTAAGAGCCCACCCTGCCAGAAGAAGCCCAGCAGGTACCTCAAGTGTCCCTGAAGCCCCCGCTCCAGGCGTCCAAGGACATCAGCAGCTTACAGGGGCTTGTAAGATTCCACCCAACAATGGATGCCCTGTTGGCAGTTCCAGAGACCTGGAGACCCCCACTCCAGGATCCAGGGCCACCAGCAGCTCCTGGAGCCTTGGAAGAGCCACAACAATGGTCTGCAGGTTGCCCACAGCAATGCCAGAGGTTGAGATTAATTCTAAACCTTCCAGCCATTAACCTCTTTTGTTTTGCCTGTATTAAGTGAGCCGCTGTTGAGAGACATATATTACATTGTACAGTTAGGTTTGTCTTCATTGGCAAGCGAGCCGGAGCGGTAGCACATGTGGTCATGGGTACACATTTTCTGATGTCTGTTGACAGGTATGTGTATGTATGTGGAGAGGGAGCCGCGGCATGAGACTAGGCAGAAAGTATTATTTTAACGCTGTTCACCCCTTTTGCTGGTTGCATTCATTTTCATTTCTCCAAATGTCCATGATGCACGTTTTGTGCTTTGCTTTCTTTCTGCTGAATTGTGTGTTGTGTGTTGTTTTTATTTTTATCTCATGTGAACATCGCTATCCTGTGTGTGTGCGGGCGCGTCCACTGTCATCGGTAAAACTTTGAAGCAGATGAGTAATTCAGCCACATCTGGTTGCAAAGCCACTTCAGGGTTATTTTTTACATTTTACTCCTGACAAACTGTAATGAGTGGGAAACACGGCTGGGTTTTTACCACCTTTGAGAATTTCCAGGTCCTCGTGTGACCATCTTTCCCAACAAATCTGCTTTGATCAGTGATGGATGTCAACAAAAGGGCACAAATGATTCGTGTAATCGTTCCACTAGGTCTCATTGTATATCTCTGCTGATACCAGGGAAAACTGATTTAGCTCTTGGAAGACCATTGGTCTAAATGTGGAGGATGTGTTTCCAAGAGCCTTACAATCAAATCCCAGATCCAGCACTTGACCCAACTGTGTGATCCTGGTCAAAATATGACGACATTAGTTTCTTTTATTGCCAAAAAAGAACCATTTTGCGGTGATGCCGTTCAGGTTGTGCTGTAGAAAAAGGTGTACATTTGGCGGGACACACAGAGGCGTGCTAAATAACATACTCTCCAAAAATGTGTTTCCTTAGTTTGCATAGACACCTGCTTTATGCTCACGTAGATAAGGTGCAGGTCCACCATGCCAATTAATTCTGGCTACACCAGTGGCTGGGCACAGGTTTCAGAATTGAGTGACCGTGGGCTTGCATATCCAGAATGTTTGCATCATTTTATGTTGCTAGATTCCACTGGACATACTTGCAGGCAAGATAATAGTGTGACACAATTTTAGTCATATTGTGGAAGCCCCCCCCCACCCCCTTAAAAAGTACAATGCGCTGATGGGGACCCGACGATGGATTACACGTGTTCATTTACCTTGGGAGACTAGGATTGAGAAAACCTACAATTGTTTGCGTTAGCGCAGCACATGTGTATGATGCTATTAAGAGACAAACTTGAAAACTGTCTTTCAACCATGCAATGTTGTCAACTGGTGGCAATATGGTGGAATAAGTTCTGAGAACGATAGTAGGAACGTTTCGACATGGATTCTTCAGAAAACAGTGACAATTATTTTTTAGGAGAATGTGCTACATAGCATTGATCTGTTTTGTTTTTAATGAAAAACAAAATGTTTCAAGTAGCATAGGACGACATGTTCACTTCTGTTTGTTTTTTCAATCTAAAAGATTGTAACCTCATATGATCCTTCTGCAACAACGCACCAAATGATTCATGGGTGTTGCACTATACAAATATCAATAAAGCACAGTCTGTAGTGCTACGCTGTTTGAAGTGGCAGCAGTTTCTGCTGTTACTGCAATATCAATATCTGTCGAGATCAGTTACCCGTAGTCACAAACAGCAGACATAGAGGGCAGTTAAAGAGTAGAGCGGGACAGATGTATTTTCTTCATTTCTTAAAATCCGTGATGATAGCCATCATTGCCTCCTGGTTCTCCTTGACCTCTCAGCAGCATTTGACACAGTTGACCACCAGACCCCCACCAACAATCTACATCACTGCATCAGGATCAGAGAGATCGTGCTAAGCTACTTCAAATTGTACCTTGCTAATCGCCACCAGTTTGTACAAATGGTTTCCTCCAGATCACCACCTCAACTCATCTCCTATGGACTTCTGCAAGAATCCATCCTCTTCCCTGTGATCTTCAATCTTTACATGGAACCCTCCTTGCGCCACACAACATTCACATCCACCAATCTGCATATAACACGCAGCTCTGCCTCAAGATATCCTCCATCGAAGACATCCACAAGGTTATGGCCTGCCTATCATTGATCTAGTTGTGGATGTCCAGTGCTTATCTGAAGCTCAACCCCTCCAAGACTGAATTCCTACTGCTGACCAACAACACTGAACATCCAGATATCCAGACATGGCTCTCTGCTATGCACCTTGAGTACTTCACACCACAGCTAGCCACCTGCACAAAGTCCCTTGGATTCAACATTGCCAGACACCTCTCCTTCAAACGGCACACAGCAAGGAAGACACAAATTGCTTGGTGCCAACTTTCTCACCTGTGAAAAATGAAGCTCTTCATCTCAGAAAACTTCAGATCCGCTGTCCAAGCCATGGTCCTCTCCCACCTGGATGTGGCATTGTCCATTTGGAAGGCCTTCCGGCAAATATCCCAGCTCCCATGAGAAGTGTCCTGCATGCTGAAGCATGGCTGATAAAAGGACTACGCAAATGCGACATCACCCTGACCCTCATCGAACTGATCCACCAGAAGTAAACACATGTGCAGACTTGAACTCCACTGGTTCAGGAAGGAAAAAAAACGGAAGACAGACCTTTTTCTGTCTTTGCCTCAAGACTCTGGAACCTCCTACCCATCAACATACAACTCACTGACTCGCTTTTACTGTTCATGAGCTTCAACCTTCCTCTACAAGGGATGGCTCTTCCCTAATGCCTAGGCCCATATGCTGTCCACTACCCACCTAACCTGAGACTGGGGAATCTGATCCTGACTGTTTTCTCCCCTGGTTACTTGCAGATCCATTGCTGACTATTGGCTAGATCCTCACTCCCTTGTTTTCATGTTCCCTAACCTATTTTTTCTCCTAGGATTGTAAAGCACTCTTTTGCTTCCGAGGCTAGGCCTGCACTCAATAAATACCCTTATAATAAAAATGATTTCCTGCCAAGGCAGCAGTATATGGAAACAATGCATTCAAAGGTAAAACTGGTCCTCCAGCTACTTGAAAATTGATGCCATGAATAAAGATTGTATTCAGCCTGTACAGCAAGAGGGAGCATTATTGTCCAAATCTATCAGGCAGAGGGGAACTTGCATTCTTCTGAAACAGGTCATCATACATCAGATGCCAATATTTCTTTCTTCGATGCTGTCAGCAGAGAATTTACGCAAGGAGTGAAACCACTCCAGAAATTTTGGACATAGATGAATGAAACATGCATCCTGCCAGAAGTGCAATTGCCAAAGAACTGTACTTTTACCACTACTTGGCAAATATTTACAATTCATAAAATGTTGGCATATCCTTCAGATCCTGCTCTTCCTTCCTGATATCCACCTGAACACCACCATTGTGAGAGAAATGTTCTCTTAGCCAGTGCCTGCCAGTTAAATGGCCAATTTATTTTCCCTAATGACAAATTTGGAGATTGAATGTTTAGGCGTGAATGGTAGAAGAGCACAGAAAAAAAATTGGACATCATGGCACATTACAGAGAGGCTTGTATTTTCTAGAATGTAGACATTCGCCTTCTGCCATCTTGTTGGTTATTTGCCCAGCACCATAACAAAGGCTATGGGATGGCATTTTCAGATCCAAAATATTGGAGTACTTTCTAACTGGATGCAAGACACTGTGAGGTTTAGCAAACATAAACAATCAGTACATGCATCCAAACAGTGAAAACAAAGTTAACGAAAAAGAGACTGAAAATGGATTTTGTTGTGAGGGGAACTTGAGGCAATGGTACAACTCAGAAACAGAAACCAGATTTCAGAGATCTTTATTTAGTGAGACGTCATTTAGGATTTGGGTTGGACAAATGGATACGATGATAAACTTTGAAACTAAAGAGGGACTTCTATATAAACACTGTCAAGTTAGGCTAATGAAAAATAAGTGGCTATTGGGTTCCAAGTCTCCAGTATAGCAACTCAAAGTAATGCCTAATCTTTAGAAGCCCTCACCCCTCCTTGGACACCCTATGCTGCAAAGGAAAAATTCAAAGCATGTGGAAAATAAACCTAGTCTTGGGAGTCTTTAGCCTCAAGACTACTGTAATCTAATAAACAAATGTTCCAAGGGTTTGCCAAAGCAATCAATTCTTAAATCCTAGGGGGTCATTACGAGGTAGGAGGTAACCATGCCGCTATTAGTGGAATGGCTACCCCCTTACCAGGTACCGGGTTCCTTGAATGAGGAATTACCGGGCCATTCCGACCTTGGAGGGCCCGGTAATTCCTCATTCAAGGAACCCGGACCCGGTACATCCCCATTCGAGCCCCCCATAGGGCTCAATGGGAATGGGGAGCATGCTAACAATGGGCCTGTTGATAACGGGCCCGTTGTTAGCATGCTGGGCTGCTCGCGGAACCCGCTAAGGCCACCTAGTAAAACCAGGCGTCATTAGCGGGTCCTGCAAGCAGAACTCGTAATGAGGCGGTAAGGGGTTGACGGCTCTGGCACCTTTACCGGCTCTGTTAACCCCTTACCACCAGGGTCAGAATGACCCTCCTAGTCTTAAAGTCTGTTCCTAAGGCATACAAATCAAACAAACAAGGGTCCCTGTGTTGGCTCCTGCAGGAGTTACTCACAGTCTAGACTTCCTTATGCCACTCTGTTTTGACCACACTCAGGTCCTTTTCCATGTGGTTCTACAGTAATTTCGTCTTAGGTCTCTTTGAGGTCTTGCAGTCAAAGGAACCCATAGGCTTCTGCCTACTTCAGGGTGCTCAAGATTCTATGGCAGTCTCTCCTAGATATTGGGTTGCTCAGTTTTCACATCGAGTCTTTCCTAGACCGTCTGTTTCTCAGGATTCCCTGCAGGTCCCTTGTGGACATTTGGACTCTCAGGGTTCACCAAAGGTCCTTCCTGCACCTTGGCTTCATTTGTTACACTCACATGGTCTCTGTGGGGACGTTGGGGCACGGTTGCAGCCCTCCCTGGAAGTGGATCACCCCTATCTGGCTTCTTCCTCTGCAAATATGCTGTGGGCTGCGACAAATGGTGACACTGCTCCTGCGTGGATATGAGAGAACATGGGGATGCTAATCTGTGAAAGTTGTCTCTCTCGAACCTTTCTTCCCAAAGTGTGGTGAGCATGCACCGACCCATATAGGCTCACATGTTGATTAATGATAATGAGCTCTCTGTCCTGCTACTCTCTGCAGGGGTGCTTCTTGATGGTACCGAGTTCCTTCACTGGCCCCTCGTACGTGGTAGCCCGGTCCAGCTGCGATTATGCCACTTCTTATGGTGTCTTTCAGTTCTATTGTCTCTTCTCGTTGTTGAAATGTTTTGTATTGTTAATGCATCTCTTCTGATTGCTTCCTTTAGGTGGATTTGAGGCCCGGCAGCGGCCTTGGAGCACAAGGCGAAGCCGGATGGGAGAGGACAGGATCCGCGATGGTCCGACAACAGGTAAGTGGTGGTTTAAGGTTAAGCGCAAGGTCAGATGGCGGCGCAACCTTAAACTGAATGTCTTTAATGTTTAACCTTGTCTTTTGTATTTCTTGCAGGTGCCGTCTTCGTGAATGAGGAGCACGTCATGCTGCGGTGTCAAGTTCAGGATTTCGGCAGGGATGAAGCTGGAATGCTGGATGCCAGGTTCGACGAGAGGCGCGTGCTGGCGAGAACAGGTAGGTAAGTTTGAAGCTGGAGTCCAAGAGGTGAGTCTGCAGTCAGGCGGCGATGAGCGTTACGCTGCATGCAAGTGCAGAATAACATGAAGCATTCGCATGAAGGCTGGGTGGGCTTATATAGTCGAGTTCCCAGCCAATCCTACTAGCTCTGGCTTACCAGCCACACCCTGCCACTCCTATATGATGCTGCACATGCAACCCAGTTCCCCTGCAGCCAAGCCCAAACCGAATACACGTGAAAAGTTCCTGTGCTCATGAATAAAGCACTCCTGCACCAAATAGACGTCTCAAATTTACATTTGTTCATGAGCCTGGCACCAAAGGTGCCAGGACTGAGTCCAGCTGGGCCCCCTGTGCTTGATTGCCCCAAAGGGATGAATAAGATCTGTGTTCCTCCTTGTCTCCAACCCCTGATGGTGCGGGGTCTGTGTTCTTGGGCCAGTGGCCATGACATCAGGATTCATGATTGGTGACATTAGGTTTTAGGATTCATGACAGGTCCCTTGTGGACCTTGGGTTTCAGCATTGACACCAGCCCTCTCATGGGCTTTGGCCCCTCCTGCCAGAGTCTGGAACCCCTTATTATCTTTCCTCCGGGGTTGCTGGTGAAAAGCCCTAGGCTTTGACTTTCTATTTCCCCAAGAAGTTGAGTGGGCCTGTGGTGCCCTTCTGGTCAGCATTCCTCCTCTAGAGCTTCCAGCTGTTTAACTCTCCTCCCAGTCTATGCAGGCCTTCCTCTGGGCAGCACTCCCTCCATTCTTCCTTGGTCCAGCAGCCTCCCCTTGTATCAATGGAGCACCCGCAGTTACTTCTGCTTCCTCCCGGTCCAAGAAAATGAATGCATTTTTTCAGCCCCTTTTAAACCTATGAGGTGTTTTCTGCGGCTGATTCCAATTGTTTATTTACCCAGGGTTTTTGTATCCTCTCCTGGGATTGCCCAATTCACTTATGAGTCTTAATTCCAATAATTATTTCATTATTGGTTGAGGATAGTAATTGGTTCACAAGGTAATGGCTTCTAGCACGGTTTGATTGGACCTGCTGCAAGATTCTTTAAGGGTCTGTGATGTGCAGCACCATCTTGGAATTCCTAAAATTGAACTTGGCGGCTCTGCCCTGCTCCGCGGTCTCTTCTGCTGGTGCAGTGTTTTCTCGACTTTGGGTGCTGGAATACCTGGATGGCGAACACAGCACTGCTTGTTTCTATATACCGGTCTGGTCTACTTCCTTGTGGGGTATTCTAGGCAATGGAGTTCTCGGCTGTGAGAGTGCAAAGGGTTGTCTTGTTGTAACGGCCAAGATACACTCTCTCTGAGACCTGTATGCACTCCAGTGCCCTACCTGTAAAGCAAGCAAACTTAGTATCCCAGTTAGGGCTCCTGGGCAATGTAGTTCACTGTAGCAGAGGTGGCTGAAACAGCAAGATGGTCTCAGGAAATTAATTGAGGACCCTCTCCAATCACTCTTCAAGCCCACATCTGGTAGTGAGAGGTTAGCCCATCCTCTGTGTCTCGCTCCCCTTATACAAGAGTGTGGGAAGTTCTTGCAACTCACCACAGCAGTTGAACGAGAGCAAGTAAAGGCATATAGTAACCAACCAGGTATTCAAATAGCGTACACTAATTTTAAAGCACATGGATTAGCCATTTTTTCCCGCATTAGTAAGCAAATTAACCTTTCTAGCTGACTTCCTCGTTGCTGCTGCAACGCATGGCTCTTTTAACCACACTTAAAGTAGCGCTTTGGTCATTGGATTATATTTTTTTGAGTTGCACCACAGAACATCACAAAAGAAGTCTAACTTGGTTGTCCTATTTCACATTAGGTGCTGCATAACTTTTGTTGTTTATTCGCCTGTGGCTAAATCAAAGATTCAACCTTTTGAAAACCAATCAAATAACATTCATATTACAAAGAAAGAATAAACAATTAATCAAAAATAGTAAAAAAGTAACAGAAATAAAATGTTACAAAATTATCAATCTAAATGACAAAGCATGATGCTATTTATTTTTTTAACAAACAACATTCGTAAATTGCATTCATAAAATCACAACCAATTAACTTCAAGAATCATCCAAATGTAAACATTTTATGAAGCTCATGACAGCAGTAACTACTGAGGTGCGGTGACCCCTCAACAGTCTGGCCCATAAATTCTCCACATCAATCCGATCAGGTCTACAAATCAATTTACCAAGGTGCAATTATCAAAGAGCAGTCAGAGACTTACAAGTAAGCAATAAATGCTGCATCGCCTCTTCCACATTGCAGACTTGGCAAAATCTACAGAAAGCCTTATCCTTCATTATAATACCTCTATTGGGCTGAATTTGCATAGTGGGACTGATGGCCAGCCTAAATCTAAGTAAATTGCTACTTAAATGTTCAATTGGGGCGCAATGGTCCCCATTTGGTTATGATCTCCAATACGATGACTTAGAGATCGATAAGCATGGAAATCATCCACTGTATGGACCCAATATGACATAAAAAGCTATTTTTTTACTGAATGGGGATTATCAAACGCATGTAAGCCCAGTTCTTGGAGCAAGTTATTACAATATGAAGTGAGATCCTTAACACAGTTTTCCCTTTTGTATGACAAGTACTCTTGTAGATTTTTATACAGAGCATCCTTTGGGGGATCGATCAGAGATCGATAAATTGATCACATTCGCCAATCTGTGCATACTCTAAGAGATTTCAATCCCAACTCATATCTGATGATTGAAATAGGTATGCAATTAGGTAAGCACAGGGCATTTCTCCATATGAGCCCCTCCAAAAAAGGGATTTTCCCAAGAATCCAAGAAGGAAAAATGTCCACCCCATATAACAATTTGGAGACGATTTTTCCTTCATGAAACTTCAGCATTGGTAGAATAGAAAATGTCCCATATTTTGATCCGATCTTTAACAGCTGACTATTGAACATGAATGCCTTATTCATATGGAAATCCACTAGGTGTGATTTACAAGGGCTATCCAGAATAGGGATAAATCATGTTTTTTGAATATTGCAACTTTATCTTTTTCATGTAGCTGGTGGGCTTCCAGTGCGTCCCATAGACTGAACTGAAAAGCGCATCACCCAAGTTTGTGTTGGATTGACCTTGAGGAAGTTTGATTCTGCATGCCTAGAGAAGGTATCAATCGGCCTTTGCAGTCCGAGGGAAATAAGATAGAATAAAAGGAAATCATCAGCATAAGCCATTAGAGTGATTTTAACGTCCCCTAATCTCAGAGGAGCAAAAGCTTCCTTAATTAGGTAATCCTCATGGTCCAAAACATAGAGGTTAAAAAGACATGGTGCAAGAATGCAACCCGGACTTTGGCCAGATGAAGTATAGATTTTCCTTCTAGGAGCTCCCTCTATGTTAAGGTGCACCTTCATATTCAAGCTGCAATGGAGCCCCACCAGAATGTTAAGGAGGCCATCTGGGATTCCCCAGGAGCACAGCTTAGTCCAAAGTAGTGAGCGACTGACCAAATGAAAGGCATTTGAAAGGTCAATCGATGCAACATATATTTGATCAAATTGTTTGACCAAGCAGATTCCTGGGGGCACTTGAACAAATATCCGTTCAAGGTGATCCCCTGATTTTTCCAGAAACCTGTGTAAGGGCCTCATGAAGCAAGACACACGCAGCACATTCAAAGTTAAAAATAAAATGGTTTATTAAATCAAATGTCAGGTCGGTTGAAGGCCAAACTTGCCCTGTGCTAAGGTGGGATTACCCTAACTGAACAAAACTAAGGAAAGTCTGAGTTTTAAAATTCAATTTAAAAGTCTGTCTGTGTCGAATTTCACAAATCCTTGGGCTTCCCTTCCCAAGTTCAAGGCAGCACAGTTCCACACAATCCTCAGGGTTCCCTTCCCAAGTTCAGGACCGCACAGTTCCAAAGAAAGGTGTCTTGAGGGTTCCGTCCTCAAGACAGCATCGCAGTTCATCAAGCCCGGGGGTTCCCTTCCCCAAGACTTTAAAATAGCATCTTATACTTGGTTTCAGTGTTTCAATGTTCAACACAACGCCAGGTCAACTTGACCCGCCTTCTGGATTACATTAACAGTTCACTTAAAGTGCTCCTTCTCGGTTTGTTTAACAATGTCTTTGACTTTCACAATTGAGGGTTACCTAGTCTTGGTGCACTTGTCAGACCACATGGTCCACCCATCACAGGTCGCGCAACCAGGAACCATAGGCCTACCAGAACCCCATACACAAACATGCTCATGACCCCCAAAGTCAAGAGAGCCAGAGCAGGTGGGGTTAGCTTCCCATACCTAGCTGCACTACATTGGAATTCCCTAGCACCATCCCTGCGAGCAGAGGTCTCTCACCTAGCATTCTGTAAAGCTATGAAAACCATGCTCTTCAACTAAACCTAGCCTGCACCCCACACATCACTGCAATGCATCAACGTGCCCTAAACATCAACTTGTCTATGAATGATTATGTACCAAATACTGTATGTAATAATGTATGTAACCCTGTAACTTTATGTATGTAACCTTGCGTAACTAAGTCTGCCACAAGTAATAGAGCCACGATGCCTTTGGGCTGTATGTGCGCTATACAATTGTAAAAATAAATGAATAAATAAAAATAGGCCCTTCAGCCCACACAGGTTCTTTTGTGTTTGGCCCGCTGTACAGATTCACATTCACTTCGCTTCCCCTTGTCGCCCTCTTGGCTTTATGTGCAGTTTTACACTCTCCTGGCTTCCCCTGGTTAGCCACTTGGTTTTGCCACAATGTGTTACACATCCTATGCCAGTCTTTGGCCTTGCCGCACTGTATTTATTTACAAAGTTCACTTTGTGGTGGTCTTAATTATTCCCCACCTTTCTGTCATGCTCTTTCACACTTGCACTTTTATTTCGTATGTTGACTTCAAATGTGCACTTTCACATTTACCTTTCATCAGCTCGTAGCTTTGCTCACAAAGTTCTCATTCAGTTTGGCATTCAATATTTGTGATTTTACTTTGCCACTTAATTCTTATTCAGCCCACGGCTTTGTGTTTATTTCAATCTGTACGTGTCATTTCATTCAGCATTCAATTTCGTTCATACAAAATTTCTCACTTATACATAGCCCTAGGAGCGCTCCAGCTTTGAATGACATTGCCCTGCACTCACCGGTCCTCTGCGTTCCTTTCTGGCGGCTGCTTCACTCCACTTCTGCTTTGACGGCTGGCTTGCTAATAATTGCGAGCCCTGCTTGCGTTCCTTTCTGCCGGCAGCTCCACTTCCCTTCTACAGACACTGGTGGGTCCTTTTCTTCTTTCTCCTTAATCTGCAGCTCCAGCTGCTCTATCCTGAAAACACAGGCTCCCACACCTGTGGAATTCTTGCGTCCGAACTTGCCTTGGTTTTCGGGGTGGTCTGTCAGCATCCTGGCTTCCTTTCAGGATCCACCACAGCTGCATCCTCACAGAAAGGTCTCCCTGCTGGGCTCTCTCACACCGGCCTCCCTGTTGGTCATCTCTCCATTGCTCTTTTCCGATCCCCTTATACTCCTGCAACCAGTTGACAGCTTGCAGGTGTGTGCTCTCAATTGGACTTGCCTGACTGTAGTTAGTGTGACATGTCTGGCCTTCACATTATAGTTTTGCTTTCCCAATTCTAAAGTTAAAGGCATGTTGAGGGCACTTAAGCCTCTAATCTTGACTTTAAGTTGCACTTCCTTTCCCACAAGCATGAATCCAACTTAATGGGGTGTCTTCTAGAGCTCTTATCAAAATTACAATTCCTGTGAGGCTGAAAAGCTCCATTGATTGATTAGCCCAGCAAGGTAGGAATGGAACTCATTCATGAGAAGGTGCAATATTTCCATTCAAGGGAGGAGTCCTCAGAGGTTTTAGCTAATTCCAAATTGAGCCAGGCTATTTTTCTGTTGTCCACCTCATTCGATTTAACGCCCGATTTACCTTTAACTTCGGGAAAGGCAGGGGGGTTCACCTCTGCTTTCTTTTCTATGGCAAAGGAGGCAGACAGGATATTATGGTCACTGACTGTAGTACTCTTAACAGAGAAATGTTCTCATATTGAGTAAAGCATATAGAGTCAACATACATGTAATCAAGTACAGCCCCCTTATTCCCTCTAAACCAGGTATTGTGCATAGGTTCATCGCCAAGAACATTGACATTTAGCCTATTGTAGAGTAACCCCGCAATGCTCACACCAGAAAAAATACAACCCACTGGGGAAAAAGACCCAGCCCACTTCTTGCAAGGAGAACAAGGTTTATTCTCATAAAAATATAAATGTGTGCAAACAAAGAACTCTGCTGCCACGAAGCGCTCTGCCAAAAACAGCACAATGAATGGGTTATAAAAGGTACACAGCATCACAAGTGACGTTACTCACATAGGTTACAAATCCAGATAGCTGGTTGGTGTTACTATATACACACATAGCCTGCTCCATACTGAATGCCAGGCGATTGGTCTGAGCAGCTTCTGTCCATCTTCTTCCACTTGGGGATCTTCATCTTCCGTCATCAGGTGCAAGGGCCTTAATTGGCAATACAATTACACAATTCAGTATTTCATGGCATCTACAGTGCACCTGGTACAATGGACATGAGCGAGGCGGATAATCTTCTTCGAACTCCGTAAACCCCCACTCCAATTCAGATACGGCAGCGCCTCCACAACTTTCCCACCCACCTTGTCCCCTGGCACCTCGGAGCAAAAAATGTCATGACCTGATGGTGGGGGCAGGCTGCCCCTGCTCTCTGATCTTCCCGATTGATTGGACATTTTACAGTATTATGGCCATGGGGTCTTGGGCTGGTCAGTGTACTCAAATGTTTGTGTCTGGGACTTGGGGGTTTCAGGCCGCTATGACTGATAGATCTGGATGGTGGAGGCCTAGAGCCACCCTTCTCAGGGAATACCTTCTTCAAAGACCCAGTCTGGTCCGCTCTTGGCTTTGCAGGGTACATTCCTTCTGGGTTGAATGTACTACTGATAAAACACAATAAAGAACTGTGTGTGTGTGTGTTCAAGAAATGAACCATCTGTGAAGCGACCAGGGCTACGAGCACCGAAGGAATGCACGCACGCACACACGCACACACGCACGTCCCTCTAACCCTTGGTGTGGGAATAAAAATATTGACATAGTTCTAACACCAGGCCTCAATTTCAAAATGGTGCCTACCTTCTAAGATGAAGTCTCATTACACACGTGATACTAACACCAGGATTCAGTATGTTTCCACCATAATCCAACTCCTATGGGTGACCTCCCTCTCCCGTCCATTCCCCTGGCTCGTCTACAGCGCCTCCTTCTACAATCGCCTTATCCTAAAGCGCTGAGGGATCTGGGACTTCCGCCTGTGCACCCCAACACTCTAAAGGCCCAATCATTTAAGACAGGCCAACCATCTACGGCCATTATCTGCTTTACTGGCATGCTTTGGCAAATCAATCAAAATCAATGGATTAAGATCAATCCCTCTGAATCAAAACAGGAGGCATTAAGGTCCACCATGCCAAGTACAAAACCAATGTTGACTTTTCCCCACCAATCATAAAGGAATACCATAAGACCATCAAGAAGGGAACCCAAGGGGCAACTCCCTTGTGCCAATAGATGTTAATAACTAGCATAGGTGTGAATTTAGATTTCCAAAGCACTTCCAGTTCCGTTGCCACGGATCCAGTCTGTATATTGCATTCAAAAAGCCAGCAGATAGTCTTGCTAGATTTTGTCGCAGTCAGAAGGACGCCAAATGGACACCACTTACTGCTTTTCCCGGCCTATTATGCATCAGTGGTATAGCCATCCGACAGGGGCTTCCCAGTGAGCCAAGTCTCTTGAAGCATAAACATGTCAAAGTCCCTGAGTTTGTTAATGATCTCTACATTTGTAAACAAGGAAGAGTGACCTCCAGTATTCCAAGAGGCCACTTTCAAGTCATCATAGCTAGAGATCCCTTTCAAGAGTCTGTCGAGCAGACATAGGCAAATGAAGAGCTCCCGCCACCTAAGCCCAGTCATCATTCTCTCAGGGAGCCACCATGTCCGTAGAAGACCAGGTTGCATCCCTCTGACCCTGGGCCGTAGTGTTCATAGAAACGCTCAGCTGCAAAGCATTATTAGACTCCCCTGGGCCTTGTGTTTTATGACGTGCAAAGGTTGGTTCCAGCCTATAGGTTTGCATAGCAAAGCCCAATTAACACAGGATCTACGCTTCTTTCAAAAATACATCATGTACAATCTTAGAGCCAATTTCTAAAATGACTATGTCTGTCCGATCAGCTCCACTCAGTCCTCTCGGTCTACATCCTGAGAAGTAATTGCTCTCAAATTGGGGATCTCGGCGAAAAGGGCTAATATTTTCACCCTATTTAGAATGAGATACCTTCCTTCAGGAAAAATAGATTCGAGCAGGAGCAAATAATTCTTATTTTGAGCAACAAGATGACGATCAGGATAACTTGCAGTATTACAAGATTCCACTTTTTTAGTTTTGTTTGTTTAGTTTTGGTGCAGAGATGCTGTAGTTTGCCTGCACCATTTCAGTACTATTTCTCATAGTGGACAACCATGATCTATACCAAGTTAAAATTTGGGGTTTATTACATGTTTGCCGGTAACCCGCCGGTAACTCCTGTGGGATATCAGCAAACTGACCCTACCTTTACTGGTGCCTGATATCCTGGTATAACCACGATATTGTAGTTTCTGGCAATGGCGGTACATCCCCATTCCATGGAGTCCAAGAGGACTCCATGGAATGGGAATATACCGCACAATATTTCAGGACCAGGAAAACTGTAATGAGGCCCACAATGACCTTCTCAGTGCTTACCCAAACTTAGGACTACTCAACTGAATGCTTGGCACTGTTGCAATGACTACTTCCAAAGCTGAGTGTTCCTTTACCAAGCCGCTCCTTTTAGAAACCTACGTGTGCCCAACCATGGGAGTAGAGCGTCTTTCTTCCTTCGCGCTGCCAAGCTTTGAACGGTACTTGGCTGAATCATTTGGTTTCTCACCTGTTCTTGACATGTTTCACAGGAGAAGTATGCTACTTTAGTGCTGTTCTCTTTTGGTGTGGTAATTCTGCCTTCCATCTTCTAAACTGACGATTATTTTCCATATCCTAACAGGCTTGTATCCTGCCCACTACTGTTGAGCCCAGGGTTGCAGGCAGGGTCATGCCACCTGACATCATAACCTGTGAATAAGGGCTCAAGTAGGACTCGCACGTGGGAGTAGTATCAAGGGGTGGCCTCTGTGTCCTTTGTCGGTGTGCTCCGTAATATAACATATCGAGTTCACGAGTTTGACAGTAACCCTTAAATGCGGCGGTAATGCTATTACTGCCGCATTTAAGGGTCCGCCAAACCACGGGTTTGGCAGGATTTACCCCTAGCTCTGAGCTGGGGGCAAATCTGCTGTGATTTTGCTGATTTTTGTTGCTATTACCGCTGCGCTAATACTGCCGGCGGTAGTAGCGCCGAAAATTCCCCAATGGGAAATTCCTGAATGGGCCCAATGGGGAATGGGAACTTACCGTTCCGCCAAACCCGTGATCCAGCGCTAATAGCGCTGGGGGGGGGGGTTTGGCGGTAATGTTAATAGCCCTGGCGGATACCGCCCAACTCATGATGAGACCATTGACTAGAGCAATTTTTGTGCGGCGGTCTGTGCAGACCAGGCCGGTTGTTCTTTCGAGATATGGTCGCCCTGCTTCCCAGCTTCAACTAAGGTGTGTGTTAAATTCGTGTACCCAGGTCGTCCTGCATCAAGTTATCGTCTCCTCAGCATCGATTTCCTGCATTGAGATGGGGCTTGCTTTACTGAAGCACCGTTTGCAGAAAGTATTTAATGCACATGAAAAGAGCAAGGAGCAGAACGCGATGAAAGTCTGTGATCAGCTTTGCTCCCCGCCCTCAGTGACAGCTGGCAGCAGCGTGGTAGCCTGCTGGCCTCCACTGCTGACGGAGGAGGGCGAACGGAAACCCAAAGACCTCGGCTCAAGAAGGATAATGGAGGATTAGGGACCGCTGCACAGGAGGAGCTTTCGACTGCTCTCACAGCCGGAAAATTCTATTGTTTAACGGGTCCCGAGCACCCAGCCAGAGAAAACCTAAGCATAGAAACAACGTTCAGCTTGATGTAGGAGGCAGACGCATCTGTTGTGTATATCAAAAACAACACAATTGAAACCACCCTGAATATCTAACCTACAGCAGGAAACAGCATCTTACATGCCAGCAGTAACCACCCAAAACATATACAGAACATCCCATATGGGTAAATGTTAAGAATTATAAGAAATTTCAGTGACATTTTAGATTATGAAACACAAGCAGAGCTGTACTGGCCTATAGGGAACTCTGGAGACTACCTGATAGGCCACTGCACCCTGGGCCTCTTTTGTGAGGCATTTCCACACTTTCTCATGGGAAAAAGGTTGGGCTTGCTGAAAATGTGTAATACCTAATTTGAAAAGAGAGATTATCATAAAAACAACCTACAAAAAGCAAAATTGAAAGCAAAAAGCAAAAACAGACAAGACCTGCTAAGTGTAAGAAATATGGATACAACTCACAAGCATCAAAATATAAGGTTTATCACCAAATACAGGTCTAACGCCAGAGAAATTGCAAATATCCTCCAGAAGCATTGGAACATTTTGAAACTGGATAGAGGTACAGACAAACATATAGATAACCATCCAGCAACACACACAAATCAACCAATGAAAAACCTCTTGTGTCTGAGCTATCTAAAACCAGCCAAACAACCACAGACCTCTGGAATCTACCACCAATACTGGGCAACCACAAATGCGGCATCGGCAAAATGTGCCCACAGATCATGGAAGGTAACTAACAAGTAGACCTGCCAAACAGAACTAAGAACAACTTAAACAATTTATAAACTGCAACACGAAATATGTAATCTATGGACTTGAATGCATATGCCACAAATGGCCATTGGAAGCACCATGCAGGCATTGAAAACCAGAATCATGGAGCATCTTTGAGCCATCAGCAATAGAGACACAAGATACCCACTTCTTAAAGGAACACCCACAAGAAACAATATCTTCCATTACATTCTTGGGATTGGAGAAAATGGAACTACCGCCAACAGGGGGAACAAGAAATGAATGCTTCGCCAGTGAGAAGCAAAATGGTTATGTATCATGGACACATGTACCACTGGATTAAACCAGGACAATGAGCTTTATAACTATTTATGAACTAAAGTCCTATCAACCGCACAGACAATAATGTTTTTGTTCATTATACATGGCTAACAAGCCATATCTTTCAATACCCTTCAAATGCCATTATCATTCGCCTCACTCGCAATTTGAGAATGTATAAAATGCAACTCATCCAGTACAGTAAGTATACCAATGAGCAGACTACACCACTACCAGTACACATTGAAGTGATGATACAAAACAATGCTATGATTCACTTGGGGGAAAAAGTCAACTGTGAAATACGAACAGGTTTCCTTCCATAAGGAAGGGAATCCTGATGGCCACCATATGTGTCAATGTCATAATGTCATCGAGGTTGGAAACACGATGACGTCACACGTCCACTATAAAGTCCACTATAAATAAGCTGCCATTTTTTAAAATCACTGCACATAGCGCGACAGCATTTATTTATTTATTTATATTGCATTTGTAAGTTATACATCAAGTAAATTGTGTTTCAAAGCGCCCACAAGGCAACAGGGTGGGAACATCAGAATGAAAGGCACATATAATAACAATGAAGAGAAAGAAAGAGGTGTTCCTAGTAGGCCTTGTGAGCATTCAGAACATTCAAGTGCAGTGAGAGAGAGGGGACGAGGGAGGGGGGTAAGTGCTAGTAGTTCCACAGAGGGAAGTGCTAGGGAGTAAGTTTCAAGCAGCTCTTAAGTGCCTAGCAGAGATCACTTGGTAAGAGCGGTCAACTGCCAGTACAATAAGTGTAGGCCTGTGAGAAAGCACAGGCTAGTAGGCACACAGAGACAGGTGCTGGGAGTGGGCAGAGGCTGAAGGTGATTGTGGGGTGTGGGGGGAGGCCAGGACCCAGAAGGACACATAAGGGCCCTGGTCACCAACCTCAGCGACTGGTGTTTAGAAATGAAGGGAGAGAGGGAAAGAGGAGGTGAAAAAGAAAGTCTTGCAGAGCTTCTTTAATTCGAGGAGATCCGGCTCAAGACAGACGTAAGGGGGAGGTTGTTCCGGAGGAGGGAGCCAGCCAAGGAAAGAGGTCGGCCACCAGCTCGCTGTTTAGAGAAGCACTTGGCACGTAGAGAGTTGGTGCTGGAGGAGCATAAAGATCCGGAGGGAGAGTATTTGGTGAGAGCCAGTTGTAGATAGCGTGGTCCCCAGCCCCAGACAGTCTTATGGATGATGCAGAGGGATTTGAATTTGATCATTGCAGCAACCGGGAGCCAGTGGACAGATTTTAGGGCTGGAGAGATGCAGTCCCTAGGTGTGAGGCCAAGGATAAGTCTTGCAGCCCTGTTCTGGATAAGCTGAAGGGGACGTAGAGAGGAAGATGATAGATTAAGGAAGAGGGTGTTGCAGTAGTCCAACCTAGAGCGTACCAGAGCTCTAGATACATTGAGCTTTTGGGGGAAAGTGAGGAAAGGAAGGATTCCTTTGAGGAGGTGGAGTTGAAAGTGGGCCTTTTTTTGCAAGGTCCTGAATGTGAGGGAGGAAGAAAAGAGAGGAGTCAAAGATGACGCCAAAGTTTCTGGCTTCAGATGAAGAAGAAGGGGGAGAGCCCATAGAGGCTCGCCAGAGTGAAGGGAAGAAAGAAAGAGCAGGCATCCCAATGGGAAGGATTTCAGTCTTGCTGGTGTTGAGGCAGAAATCATTGGAGGCACACCTGGACTAGATGGCAGA
This sequence comes from Ambystoma mexicanum, assembly GCF_040938575.1. Classification (NCBI taxonomy): domain Eukaryota; kingdom Metazoa; phylum Chordata; class Amphibia; order Caudata; family Ambystomatidae; genus Ambystoma; species Ambystoma mexicanum. The sequence goes on along the minus strand of NC_090924.1, from coordinate 443,309,114 downwards.
TAGGCAGTCAGAAATGATGGAGGAAGTAAGGAAAATATCAGAGGGAAGTTTGAAGAACAGTTGTGTGTCATCTGCATAACACTGGACTGGAAGTAAGGGGAGAAAGTGGAAATTAGGTGTGGAAGCGGAGCAAGATAGATGTTAAAGAGGCAGGGAGAAAGGTTGGAGTCTTGGAGAATGCCACAGGTGGAGATAGAGGTGGGAGAGGAGAAAGAGCCCAGGATAACTTGAGAGGAGTGGTCAGTGAGGAAGGAGGTCAGCCAGTTCAGTGCCTGTTTTCAGGCGAAATCGCGCAGGGCTGTCACACCCAGCGTGCAATTTTAAAAAAAGTTCACACAGCTCTGGTAAGTTATCCCCTCTATTTGTACATCCTGACAACCATGAATCCATAGAATTAGAAACCGTAATGACTGAAGCTAATACCATCAACTCTAGAGAGATAAAGCAAGTGAGAATATTATGCACCATTTGTTTCAGATAAGCACAACATTCTGCATACTGATGAGAGAGACCAAGAAGAATATTGAATAGAATGCATTAGGGTGAGTCGCACAATAGAATGCTCCAAAAATAGAGAAACGTATGCACCAATCCTGATGACTATATTTCAATGAGAGTTTCTCACTGTACATATTGTGTACACTTTTTTTTGTAGATTTCAATAATTGTAAATCAAAAGACTCCCCTGAAGATCCACATCCATAAGTGTGGTGAAACAAGTGTTGGGGATCACAATAGCGTAAAACTAACAGAGACCCAGAACAGAGACCATTATCATTCCACTGGATGTTAGAAGATTATATTAATACAGGAGACATTGCCTACTCATGTATGACTAAGAAAATATGAGGACTAATATATGAAGTTTGCGCAACCTGAAATTATAAAGTGAAAACAATAACATCTGGGTCTTAAGACATATGTGGAGTAACATAACAGAAGTGAAAATAATAAATAACAATGATATAAATGGAACATTGTCGTGCATTCTTTAGACTACACGCCCATTTCATAGTAAGAACTGGCGCAGCAGTAGGAGGCCACATTATCTTTAAGTTTTGTATCTGTTATTGGATAGGTGCAAAAACTGGGCTTAGCCACTAGCCACGGCTCATGATCAGAAAAAAGAAGAAAATGGGCCTCATTACGACTCAGGCGGTAAGGGTTTTACGGCGGCGTAAACAGCGCCGACCCTTACCGCCTGATTCCGAGGTCCCTTAGCGCCATGGAGGTTTCAACACAGGTGTTAAAATCCATGGCGCTAAGGGACCTTGATGTTAATTACGCCACCGTAATTTACGGTGGCGTAATTAACGCCTTCCCCACTCCCATTATGCCCTATGGGGCAAAATGGGAATGGGGAAGGGAAAATGGGAAAATGGGGATTTACCGCCCCGCCAAGGTTGGAATGGGGCGGTAAATCCGCCAACCACCATGGCGTAAACATAGTTTACGCCATGGTGGTAAAGTCACGGCCCAGGCGGTAACTTACCGCCTGGGTCGTAATGAGGCCCAATGTGTCGCCATAGCATTTGACGTTTTCCTATCAACCTCCCATCTGTTGTTGTTTGTCTCCCTATACTTTTTTCCACTCAGTGATTGATACAATGGGCTAAATCTTGTTCTTCAATAGTTGCATCATATGTATAGTCAAAAACATTCTTGTTACGGGTTCTGATGGGGTGACTAGAGAAGACGCAATGGGGGAGGGTGATGGTGATGAGAAAATAACAGAGAGGGGCTACAAGGTAAGCCCCTCTCTGGTAACGGGTAACGTCGACATGTCACAGGGGGAATGGCATGGGGAGAAGTGCCCTAGAGACCGGGGCACCCAGAAAGTAGAGAAGGGGCACATGCACTATTTATCATTTACCCAGGTGAGGCACCATGGCCTCCAACAGCCAGAGGTCCTACGGGTCTACACTCATGCCTAAATGCTTCCACCGGTTTCCGGTGTGGGCCACCTCCTTGCTAGGGTTAGAGACTGAGATGCAGGGGTGTCATTTTAGTGGGGGGACAAGGGTGTTTGTCCCCCCCAGCCCACTTTCATGGCACACTATGTTGTCCCCCTCATTTGGCAGGGGCCCCTTTCCTTTAGATGTCATGTCCCCTCACCCCCAACATTTTCAGAAAAGTTACTCCACTGCTGAGATGTACCAATAACAAATTGCTTTCTTGCAGGCTTGTTAAGCTTACCTTGTTTTGAATGGAGGATATCGCACACATCTGTTCTAATCCTCAACACCATTATTCCGAATATATCTCCTCGTGCAGCCTGCAGGCATTCACTGAAAGTGATGTTGTTTCCACACCTTTGCCTCAAATGATCAGAGGCACACATTGGCTGCCCATCCTGCAGTCACAGCAGAGACTAAGCACGGAATGGGCATGCAATTGGGCATGGAGACTGGAAACTATTTTAACGGGCGCTGGACGGAAGGCCGAAATATGTTTGGGGATGCTTGTGGTCTCGTGCAGAAGGGATGTGACCCAGCAGTTTGGGCTGGTCTGCCTCTTTTGGGGTGTGGCCAAGCCTGATTTGCATATGGTCTCTCCTCTTCTGTAATGGCTTGGCAGGTGAGGAACGGTGGTCTGGAAGGTTGCCCACAGTGGTTAAGATTCATTCTAAACCTTCCAGCCATCACCTCTTTGTTTTTGCTTTGTCACCCCCAGTGGGACGGGTATGCTCAGACGTGGGTCCCATGTCTGCTGGGCCTAGAGACCCAAGCTACTCCTCACTGATGTTGCGCAACAAGGCCAAAACATGTCTGGGGATGCTTCTGGTCTCCTGCAGAAGGGATGTGACCTAGCAGTTTGGGCTGGACTGCCCCTTTTGGGGTGGGGCCAAGCCTGATTTGCATATGGTCTTTCCCCTTCTGTAGTGGCTTGGCAGGCAAAGAACAATGGTCTGGAGGATTGCCCAGAGCAATGACAGTGGTTAAGATTCATTCTAAACCTTCCAACCATAACCTCTTTGTTTTTGGGGAAGTATAAGCAGTCAGTGCTTTTGCGCAGTGGGAGGAGCAGTTAGACAAACACACACTGATGGGCGGGGATAGAAGACTCATTAGCAGTGACCACAATTTCTGTGCTTAGAGATGTTTAACTCTTTATACCATGGTGTATGCATAAAACCCATACATCCATTTGATGTCAATACAAATAATGCACATTAATTTCTGAGATTTTAATTTGTGGTGGCTTTCAGAAGCTACATGATTCTGCAGCACGTTTCCATTTTAAAGGGACTGTTTCTAGCCAATCAAGAAGGCGATTCAGATATTCAGTGCGGCAGGTCAAAGCCTGGTGCGGGGCTTATTATCATTGTTTCAATGACGTCATTTGCACAGTACAAGGTTCACCACCTAGCAGCGCTCATCACATTGAGCAAAATAAGAAGCCAGAAATAGAGGCAATTCGGACTGGAGCGGCAGACCTTTGCACTTTGAGAAACCGGTGGAAGCATTTAGGCATGAGTGTAGACCCGTAGGACCTCTGGCTGTTGGAGGCCATGGTGCCTCACCTGGGTAAATGATAAATAGTGCATGTGCCCCTTCTCTACTTTCTGGGTGCCCCGGTCTCTAGGGCACTTCTCCCCATGCCATTCCCCCTGTGACATGTCGACGTTACCCGTTACCAGAGAGGGGCTTACCTTGTAGCCCCTCTCTGTTATTTTCTCATCACCATCACCCTCCCCCATTGCGTCTTCTCTAGTCACCCCATCAGAACCCGTAACAAGAATGTTTTTGACTATACATATGATGCAACTATTGAAGAACAAGATTTAGCCCATTGTATGGAAGGAATCGGGCGAGAGAAGCAGTTCCAATGCGAAGAGGGGATGCAGAGAAGGCCTGTCCTCCTGCACAAGGTTTTTGTTGAAGCATTAAGTGGCAAGAAGGTTGGAAGAGGAACAGAGATGGACAGATCAAGGCCAGTGGTGGAGTTCGTAAGTTGGACCCTGGTGTTGGAAAGCGTGATGAGCCATGCATGAGAGTTAATTTATTTATTTTATTTTATTGTATTTTTACAACGCGCCTAATACCGTACCTGAGTTCGGTTTTTAAGCGCAGATCCGGGTTTCGAACCTCTGTTTCTCTGCATGATAGCATTTAGTAGGATACCTACGTGGGTACAGAGCAGGGCCAAGAAGGGGGCGAGGAGTATGGCCCGAGTTGAGGCGATGATGGTTCCAGTTAATTACTCTTGTTTGAGCCACTGGTCTCATCCAGCTCTAAATAGCAGAAACGCACCGTACAGGGTCTTTACCGTGTATTCAATGTTTTTGTCACAGCTAATAAGGATTCGGAAAGAATTGAGAATAATTTCCTCTAGGCCTTTGGGCCTTGGCAAAAATGTAACCAACTTATTAGTCCTCCATGAGGTGCAATAGCATCTATTTCTGACCATATTCCTGGGAGAGTAATTAAATACTGCCAAAAGAGTTGGAAACATGAAGCACAGTCATTAGTAAAGAACAGTAGTGCAAGTATGGTCCCAAGACCAATGGAATAAAATAACCTGGTTTATAGCGATTTTGAGGGAAACTGGAAGGAATCAGATGATCTAGTGACCCATGGGATGGCCATGATGATGAACCTAGAATTTTAAAAGAGGGCCGCAGAATTTGAACTCTAACACTGGCCTTCCTGGGCCTCCTTGTCCAGTATGGACTTGTGCGGAAAAGGTGGGTCATGCTTAGCTCGCTTTTTAGGACTTTTCACTTTACACACCCCCCAGGTGGGAAGACCGTGCCAAATTGGCCAGGTGGAGAGATCCAATCCAGACAGAAAGAGCCAGATATAAGCAGGAAGTGTGGGTTATTCAGGTGAGGTCAGACGTGGAGCAGGTGGATGTCCCAGAAACCAGTAGGAGGGAGGAGCGACGGACTGTGGAGGCTATTTGTGGAGCAGGTGAGGTAAAGGCTAGCAAGTGAAATTGGTACTGCTGTGTGAGTGTTCATGTGGCAAGCATTGAGAGTAGTGTGGAGGAGGAAGTAGTAGCGTGGAGGAGGAAGTAGTAGTGTGAAGGAGAGAGTAGTAGTGTGCAGGGGTTTAGTAGTGTGAAGGAGAGAGTAGTGTGGACAAGAGGAGAAGGAGTGTGGAGAAGGGAGCAGCAGAGTAGTGGAAGGAGCAATAACATTAATTAAAGGGAGAGGCAAGTCCTAGAAAGAGTGAGATATTTGGAGCTATGGAAATTGGCAGGAGAAGTGCAGTGACGTACATAAGAGGACAGAGAAGGAAAAGGGAGAAGTGAGCGTGAACATGCTAGACAGAGGCCTGAATTCAACGCGATACCTTTAAGGCACACCTCCCAGATCCCTGTAGAACGCAAACTACTGGATGGTGTAGGGAAAGTTAGGAAGACCCTGAGGGGGTTTAGACAGATAAGACATTCTGCCTTCAGTTCCCCAGCATTAGCCGAAGATCGAAATGGCAGTAGAAAGTTGATCTTCTGTATCTACTAACCTGGGTTCAGGGATACCTCGGTTAGGGTAGACGTGACACAGAAGACGCGAGAGAGACTGCCCCAGGGCCCACAAGAATGTTTCAAAAATGCCTTGAACCTGCTATGAGAATCAGAGTGATTATTGTGCCAATTTGTTTCACTTGTAAATCAGTTTTGTCCAGTCGAGCTAATTAGGAGGAAGGAAAAAGTATCAAGTGTAGTTGTGGTTTGGGTACGAAAGAGGAAAGAGCTTGCTTTTTGCTTTATTGTAGATGACACCGAGAGCTGAGGAAAAGATGGATTATTCCCATTTGAAATGTATCAGGTTATGGGGAAACTAGAGGAGCAGAAAGAATCCTTTTAAACCTATCGTTGCATATGCTAATATCTTTAAATACCTACGTATCTAGAGCTCTGAAAGTGCAGAAACGGTTTATACTGGTTGGATCGAATGCCAAAGCATCGAATGACTTAGCATCTAAAAAAAAGCAACATCAAAAAAAGCATCGAATGCATTTTATCCCCCATTTTCTTTAATGGGGGTCCCCCTCACCCCCTGTTTTGTTTACCCCTTAAAAACCCATTATAATTAAAATAAAACCTTTACCTTGGAAAAAAATGCATTCAGTGCTGTTTTTCGATGCATTTTCTTCAATGCTTTTGGCATTCAATGCTTTATATTCGATGCAATGACTGGATACCGTGGAAACATATGTTAGAAATGAGAAATGCGATGTAATGAATTGTAGACTAAGAAATTGTTCTTTCTGTAACTCTTAAGTGGTTCTTTTTAGTGTTATATATGTATAAAGCGTAGGGTGGTATTGTTGAATAATTTAACACTGCTTTTATTGTTTATATATTGTAATGTGTTTGATGGGTTGGTCTCTGAAATAAACAAATAAACAATATATAATGATGATTTGAGTGTCATCGGCTTGGTAGTAGAAGCTAAGATTGAAGGAGTGAATGGAGGGGGTGGATGGTCATAGATTTTGAAGAGAATGGGGTAAAGCGAAATTGGAAGAACAGGGATTTCAATTTCGATTTAAAAAAATGACCTACAATAGCACATTTACAGATAGCAGAAGCATTCCCACAGAGGCTGCTGTGAGAAACCAAAGGGTGTCTCACTAGCTAGTCCCCATGGAAATGACACTCAGGTGGCTAGGGCACAGCCATCGCCTTTTGGAACCAGTCCCTCGGGGTGGACCAGTGCAGGAGGATCCTTGTGGAGTGGGAGTAGGACATCGGATGGTGAGACGTGGTATCCCTCTCTACCCTGTAACACCGTTATCCAATCCTACCCGATGGCATATTTAGAAACTCAACCCCCCCCCCCACTTTTCCTGCACAAACACTTTCTCACGGACAGCACGGTCTGGGAGAAAACAGACTCACACCCAAGCCGTGTACATGACAGGTCCTAATATTATGGTCAGGCGAGGTCAGCCAATTATCGACAATCACTCGCACCTGACTTACACTTCCCCACACAAATAAAAGGCGGAGCACGAAAGCACACTCTGAGCGAGGCAAAACACACAACGGTACAGCAGTTTCAAGTTGGCAGTTGAATGAGGGAAGAAAGACGGCCAGGCCAAGCATGAGAGGTTCGTGAGAGGGGCAACACCCGTGACCTCGCTGACAGGAAGCCGTTACTTTCAAGAAACCTTCAAGGCAAAAAACTTGAGACCAGGAAACAAGGCGAAATAATCCTGCATTGTGTGTCAGAGATATCGAGGGTTTCTGCCACGGAACTGACGAAGGCGGGAGGAGCAGCAGACGCTGTGGTATCGTCCTTGGCTCCAAGATCAAAGGAGCGACACAAGCCAATGATTTGGGGAGACCTGTCTGTGTTGAAGTCAAGGTTGCATGCAGCAAAACATTGTAAAGTGAGCGCTGGAAGGGATATTGTGAAACGCGTGTGATGAAAGATGTGAGTGAAGTTAAATTGCTGATGAATATTTCAAATAAGAAGAAAAGATACAATACCTCTGACAGAGTGGTGCGGCACTGTGAATGTGCTCAATCAAAGGTCTCTGTACGGTATCTTGATGAAAGAAAACAATAGCAGAAGATCGATGTGAAGTGTAAATTGTGTGAAGTGAATCAAAGTGGTCCTGCGATGGTTTAAGCAAAACCCATCACACATTTGAAAGCCTTTGATTCTGATATCAAAAGGGGTTCTGAGCCCAAATGAGGGGGATCCATTCTCCGATCCCACTGGAGGGAGACCAGTCTTGGGGGAACAGTCTTGAACTTGTGAAAATGAAACCCTCACAAAGGAAATTAACTTTTGTGTTTTGTTTGTTGCATCAGGCCCTCTGCAATAAGAGACTGTCATTGCAAGAGAGATTTTGGCGGAAGACCCTGATGCCAATGTGTTGAACTGTTACCCTGTGGCCAAGAAGCTAGAGTATGTGCGAAGCCAGCACGTACCGACTTCCCCCGTGCTGAAAACATGGGGAAGGGAATCTAAAAGCTCAACTATCCTGGCATATCATTTCTTGAACACTTTTCTTTTGCATAGATTGTCAGCCCACACCATTCCTTATAAGTAAGGATTGGCAATAGGTTTATCAGTATAGGCCCTTTTATCTTCACAGACTTCACTAGGACTGCGTTATTATTGGTTGGCCGTAGCTTGCTCCCCTGCTTAGATTTAGGTTTAGATAGGTGTTTTACCAACCCATTGAGGTTCAATAAACACCCTTGAACTGTGATCACTTGTGTCTGTCTTCACTGTTTTATACCATGCCTTCCTCATATGTGGTGTCAGGAGTGGGATGGGACCCAATTGAAACAAAATGGGGGCCCAACCAGTTTAAGAACAGTACCCCTCAAAACTAACCATCCTGACAAATTTAGGAGATAAGGAAAGAAAGAATACCTTCTTCTCAACCTATAGAATGGGAATTACCTTTCACCCCCAACCCCCACAAGCAATCCCTCCTGAAAGGAAAAGTGTAGAGGGTAATGCTTATAATGTATTCTTCCCTGAAGATTGTTGGATACCAGGAAGAGACAAGGTGATAATGTCCCTGAATCTACAGATAAAATATCCTTCTAGTTGGGTTCTTGTGACAAATCAACTTCCAGTGCACCAGTGGTCCAGGGATGAATATCGGTGCCTAAACCATCAATCAGCCCCAGACCTCTATTACACCAGAGGGGAACAGAATAGATTGGAACAAAAGTCAATTATGAACCTCCTTGCCCAATTTTGGTAACGTGGACGGAACAGCAGGCTTATCTCTGCAAGGTCGTGGATCATTGGTTAGTTGCAACACAGCAAAAATACAATTATTACCCAATAATAAAAGGGACTGTCCAGTCAAGGTTGTATAACAATATCTACTTTATTATTATTACAACAGACAGTTCTAGCACACTGCAAAATACAACCCACCCTGTAAAGGAACACAGAGGGCAGTTTCAGGAAGGAAAGGGATGCACTCTGGATTTTGACAGCAGGGTAATCGGCAAAGCAATCAGTCTTAACTGTTCAAGGTTATTTGGTTTCAGCACCAAGGGAGCAGGGGGTCATAAATGTCACTAGTGGCCTTTGGAGAAGGACCTGGGGGACAGAACCACAGTGTACCTGGTGCTTGAGATGTTCTTGATGCTCACAGCTTCAAGTCGGTTCCAGGACGCTTTGCAGCTCATGCAACAGAGTTCAAAATGGGAGACAGCTGTGGGTATCAGGTGACAGGCAGTTCGGCAAGCAAGGCTGGACGGACGACTGCAGGCTGGCCTACATGGCGGCTCGGGGTCAGGAATCCTGGCCTTCCTTCACTGGCGGAAGCTGTAAGGTAGACTGTACCTTCAGCCAGGGTCCAATGCTCAGTTCTTCTTTTCTGCTTCTGGTGAAGCCTTCAGATGATCTCCTAAGTGAGGGGCTCAGCCCTCTTTTAAATCCAAATAGGCCCCAGTGATTGGTGCAGGCTAAGCCTACCTTAAGGAACCAATCCAGGGTCCCCACCAACAATCATATACGTGTGGTCAGGACCAGAGTGCTTTGCAACAGGAAAGGTAAGAGGTGACGACATGTACTACTCAGTTCCACCCATCTTCCTGTCTGTTGTAGATCGAAGTGTCTATCTGGTTAACTTAGCCCTCTGTGGCTCTTGATCAAAGCTCAGGTCTCACTTGAAGTTTCTGGTGAGAACAGACATCTGTCTCCCTCAAATCACACGCTTCGTCCCTCTGAAACGGAGTTTGCCTACTGTAAACAGTTGTCCCACACATGACATTCACTGCCCTTCGTACAGAGGGGTAGGAGGTAGCTTCAAGGTGGCACGTTGCATATCAAAGTGGTGTTTGTTTTCCTTTTGCTAAGTTCTGTGACCAGGCCTATTCGCAGGCCTGCTTCAATTAACTCTTATCAGTATGCGCCACCACCACACAGAACTCAGACAATAGAACAAGGCGGATTCATGGACCCCTTGATATTTAATTAGGCTGGACATGGGAGGAGGAAGGTGTTGCCCTTCTCCTCTTGATGTTTTCGTGCACCCCTCACTGTCACCTGTCAAATAAATGTTACAGGGAGGACTGTGCCTGTAGGGGGTGTCCCACGGAACACAGGACTATGTGTTTGCTGTGCGGCGAGCATTAGAAAATGTGTGCAGATTACCCCCACACATTTTTGGAAGTTAATCTCCCACCATTCCATTTCCTAAAAAATCATCAAAAAAATCCCAGGTGAGCGCAAACCCTCACATGCCCCCCAGCCTCAACATGTGAACCACCACCCTACTGAGGGTCTCTTTCGTCATCAAGGTGAAAGTACTGGCTGAGGCCATCTGCATTTCCAGGCAGGGGGCCTGGCTTGTGCTGGATGGCCATATCTAATCGCTGTAGGGATATGGCCCACCGCAAAAGCTTAGGGTTCCCCCCTTGCATGGCCATTAACGATCGCAGAGGCCTGTGGTGCATCTGGATCATAAAGTGAGATCCAAAGATGTAGGGTTTCAGCTTCTTTATTGCCCACACAACCACATATGCCTCTTTCTACGACAGCCCAGTTCCTTTCCTTTTTGTCTACCGCCTGCTAATGTAGGTGACTGGTTGCTCTACCCCTTCAGAGTTCAGCTGCGCTAACACTGCTCCAATCCCAAAATCACAGTCGTTTGTCTGGATAAGGAATTCCTGAACATAGTATGGCACTTTCAGAACTGGGGCCCTGCACAATCCCTCCTTTAAATCCTGAAAGGAGGTTTGACAGGCAGGGGTCCAAGTAACCTTCTTCGGCATCTTGTTTTTTTATGCATTTTAATTGTTCCAACATTACAGAAAGTTAATGGAGCCTTTGTATGAGAATGGATGGGTTGACTGTGTCAAATGCAGAGGTGAGATCAGGAAGGATGAGGACATAAAGGGAGTTGGAATCAAGGGATGCAAGCAGTTATTCATGGGTGTTCAGAAGAGCAGTTGCCATGCCTCTGGATGCTCAGAATCCAGATTGATGGTTGTAGAGACTGCCAAATAGTTCAGTGTGAGAGTTGAGCTGGGACAGGGCCAACTTCTCCAGCAGTTTCCCCAGGGAGGGGGTGATGGAGATAGGTGCGGTAGTTGGCTGGACAGGAAGGGTCTGCTGAGGTTTTTTAAGGAGGGGCGCACGAGGGGGTGTTTGAGGGAGGAAGGGAAAGAACCTGTAGCAAATGAGTGGTGGCAAGAATGTTAAGAATCTTGGTGATGGACAGGTGGAAGTTGCTGAGAGCAGTGTCAGTGGTAGAGTCTGAGTTGGGAGGGCAAGGGGCGGATAAAGGTGGAAGTGAAGGCAGCAGCTGACACTCGTTTCATCGGACGGATGTTCGTGAACAAGGTTGACAGGGCTTTTGGGAGAGTGGTCACAAGGCCTTATGGACCCAGGTGGGATGAGAGAAGGGAGTGGTCAGACCAAAAAAGAGGGGTGACCGGGTGAGATGAGAGCGGGGGGGTCGGAATGGATGAGTGCATCCAGAGTGTGTCCAGCAGAGTGTTTTGGACCAGAAGGGAGAATGGAGAGGGATAGAGAGGTGCAGAGGTCAATGAAAAGTGTGTATGCTCTGCTAGGGGAGTCCAATTGGATGTTAAAGTCACCCAGGAGCTGCAGGTTGGAGGAGGTTGAAAATAAGGAGGAACAGAAATCAGTCCATTCAGAGCGGAACAAAGAGGTAGCGCCTAGAGACCGGTAAATGGTAGCAACGGTCAGGGTGGAGGAGGGAGAGATAACCAATTTGCATACTAGGTTCTCAAAGGAAGAGTGGTGCTGGGTGGGTAAGATGGAAGAAGGAACCCACTTAGGGAAGATTAAGGCAACCCCACAGCCAGCACAGTGAGGTTGAGGCTTGGAAATGATCTTAAAGCTGTCAGGTAGGCTGAAGTCAAAAGCGGTGACTGAGCTGGCATTGAGCCATGTCCCAGTAATAACGAGAATGTCAAGGTCAGTGGGCCTCAATACAAATCTGGCGGTAACCCTACCAGTGCTACCGGCGGTTTTCAGCTGGACTTATAAGATTTACCGGCACCTGGCTTGCTGGTAACACCGGGGTATTACAACCCTGGCGTTCCGGAAAGTCAGGCGCCAGTAAGGGAACACAGAAGCACTGGCACCGTTAATAACAGTGCCGATGCTTCTGTTATGGCTTGCCTACCTTGGCCGCTGTGTTCAGCAGGGTCTGCTTGCCGGGCACAGTGGCTCTGGCAGGCAAACCTGTACTGTGCCAGTCCGCAAACATTGGTGCCGGTAGGCTTACCGGCACCATAGTTTCCAGACCGGCACAGTTATAATGAGGCCCACTGGGGCTCCTTCCGAGTCCGGCGGTAACCCTGCCGGTGCTATGGGCGGGTTGGCGCCAGACGCTGAATAATTTACTGGCGTCTGACTTCCCGATGCCACCGGGGGATTACAACACCGGCGGCCCGGTAAGTCAGGCGCCGGTAAATTGTAATTCCCCATTCCCATTGAGTCCCATAGTCCCATAGGACTCAATGGGAATGGGGAACATGGAAGCACCGGCACAGTTAATAATGGCTGCTGTGTCTGGCAGGATCTGCCCTGTTGGGAACAGTGTTTCCGCCAGGCAAACTCATACTGTGCTGGTCCAGAAACAACAGTGCTGGTAGGCTTGCCGGCACCATTGTTTCTGGACTGACACAGTTGTAATGACGCCCAGTGTCTTCAAGAATGAGGCAGATGTCAGCGGAGTGTTTGTTGGCTGAGCAGGTGTTAAGAGTCATCAGGTGGAGATGATCTGTGCCTTTGAAGGCTTTCTGAGGTGGGGTACAGGGGCGTGGTACTTCAGTCAGAGGTGGGGGCACAGAGTGGGAGGTAGGGGGAGAGGCAGCAGAAGGAAGAAAGTTAATGAGGGATGACAGGGTCCAGTCAAAGAGAAGGAGGTTGGCCTGAGGACCCTGAACCAGGATAGTGCCAGTGTGGTAGACATTAATGATGCAGCGCGATGAGAAGAAGCCCGCCAACAGAACTACCGGTGTGCAGTCATTTTTTCGAGAAAAAAAATGTCGAAAGAAAATAATGTCGAAAAATCAATGTTGAAAAAAAAAAAGTCGAATTCCTTTTTTTAAATTATATATTTATTTTGGGGTCCGGGAATTCAAAAAAAGGGGTAAAATAAAAAAAGGGGGGTTGGTGGGGGAACCCCCCCATTTCGAATAAAAAGCGTCAGTAAAAAAAAATTCTACATTTCAAAAAAATTACTATGAACCAGAACTACCCACATGGTGTCACCATTAATGGGAGAGGATGAGAAAGCGGAGAGAGTAGAGCTGAAATGAGAAGTCCATAGGTCTGGAGAGGGGACAGAGAAGGCAACAACAGTGAAGATTTCTCTGGAGGATGCACTGACACAGGTGTCTGCGATGGATGTCAGCATTTGCACCTGGGTGTCTTTTCTGTGCTTTTTACATCCAGATTTTGTCTGTGAGAGAGGGCTTGGCCTATCACAGGCCCTGGGGAAGGCAGCCAAGCAGAGCACTATGGTGCTTACAATGATATGGCCATCTTGGAACGGTCATCGAGGCACAGGCAATGAGTATGTGTGGGTGATCACAGAAAGCAGATGCTGGGACACAGAATGTTATAGCCCCATGATGAAATCATTACTTCTAAACACAACACAATTTCTTTTTGCAACGATTCCGCCGAGTGCAAAAGACACAGAATGGTTAGCCCAAGTGGGCTTACCTGCACATGGCCCTGTTGGTTATTCCAACAGAAGATGTCTCGTGGTCGGGGGGGAGCCTCAGGGTGAGCCGCTTCCCCTGATGCATCTCCGGGGTCCTTCATGTAGTTGAAACAGCCAGCCATTGGAATTACTCCATGATATGAAGGATCACTTTTGGTGTGGCAGTAAGAGGTCTATTAGATCTACTAGAGGGATCCCATTCTGCATTCAGGATTGTGTTCAAATTTGCTCCCCATAACATTGGGACCCCATCCCATGTGTCGAGAAGCAAGGCCAACTGTAGAATGCAGGATCATCAATGTTTGGCCCATACGTGTTTACCAATATCCGAGCCTGCAACACTCCCATGAACTAGTATGTAGCTACCCAGTGGATCTGCAGTAGATTTGTTCAATTGAAATGGGAGAGCCAGATGAACTTGGGTGTAAATGTTGTATACACGCGTGTCATAGCGTCTGTCTCCTGAAGCACCACTATGTGAGTGGAATGCCGGTCCATGTACGAGACCAGTTTCCTGGCTTTCACCTGATTATTAATTCCGATCACAATCCAGCTAATAAGCTTTAGGGGTGTGGCCATAGAAAGAGTGGATAAGGAAAATGGTGTGCAGCATAGTATCCCTTCACGTAGCATGCCACCTTATAATGTACTACCTAATAGGAAATGGGATGCCTCGCAAATGCTGTTGGCTTATTCCAAGTATGTGTTCCCACCCACACCATCTTTCCCAACTTGAGAGCGAAACCGAAATAACAATAACTAGTTTAAAATTCAAAGGGGGCATCGTAAACAGCAGTGCTGCACTGTCACCACCGAACAGCCCAACATTACATAATCGTTTTATGCACTGGCTTAAATATGAATAGGGTTTTGGAGCCGCTGAAGCCCTTCCACGCAGTAGAATACCACTGACCTGTCATCAATCCAATTACTTCCACAATGCTGCACCCTGCTATTGAACATCCTGGACCAGCAAACTGTACTTAAACATTGCCTCTGAAAGCATGCGGTACATAACTATAGGTTTTGCAGCTTCTCTCAATGCAGACAAGAATTGTTAAGGCAGCTCTGGTCTCGCACAGTTGCCCCTGATCTGCAGGAATTGTAGTCCCAAAGCAGCATCGGCCACTGCTAGCTGAACATCAACCCTCTTGACATCTCAGGGTCCCCGGTCCAGGCCGACTATTCCCGGATATGTCCTTCAGGTGGGAAGGACCGACAGGTATGTTAGATTCAATATAGGATTTGGCCTCTGCTGGTGATGTGAAGAAGTGGGCCTGTCCACCATATTGGATACGTAGCTTGTACAGAAACAGGACTGCATATGATGCTTTTCGATCTCTTAGGAGCTTCTTTACTAAGTCAAATGATGTATGTGCAGATTGAACCGTAGGTGAGTAGTCCGTATAGACAAACACTCTTATGGACTCGAAGCGCAGCTCTCCATGCTCCCTGGCTAGTCATAGGATCAAGTCTCTGTTTCTATAATTAAGGAGTCTCGCTATAATAGTCTATGGTGGGGCCCATATTTAGGCGGTGGTTGCAGGGACCTATGTGCCCACTCGAGTTTCTCCATATACAGCTCCATGGGGTCTTTAAAGGTGGACTTCAGTACTCTGACTATGCTTATGTATATTACAGTGCCTGAGGTGGCGGCCCTGTAGTTACGGTTACGTTGCTCAACCCATAGGACAAGTACTTTTTCTTCGGTGGCTTATAACTTTGGCCCCCCTGGACAAATCCTTACTGAACTTTGCAGAACAGGTATATGGCTCCCTCGGATTGAGGTTTCATCCGTGGGGGGGGCAAAGTTACAGGGGGCTGCCAAAATGTGTGGTTTTCCTCATAGATGCAATGGAAAAAACTTTGCTCATGGCTACAGCCCAAACCACTGGATGGATTTTCACCAAATGTGCGGCAGGGGTGGCGGCTTAGTTCCGAAAGCGTGCCTTTGTAATGTTGGTGTGCATCCGACCAGTAGTTTTTTTTTAAATGGCCAAAAAGTAGGTCCAAAAATATTTGTGATATCTGGGCCTATTCCGCAGACTCACTTCCCTATTTGGTCTGTGGAAACCTCCCTGGACCAATCAGGGTCCGGCATGCTGTCCGTGGACATTGGACATGCCCGCTGATTGGATGGTGTTAAATGTGAGCTGCGTCCGATATTTTGAACCAGTCACAATGTTGGATTCGCAAACAGCCGCTGTAGTCTGCGGACATTGCGGTAAAACATATTGAAAAACAACATTGCACTTGTCAAACTAATGAAACTATCTCCAGGGAGTTAAGAGGTGATGAGGATGGGATGGGGTATGGCCATAAAAAGCCCCAAAAAAGGTGGTTTTTCATCGTTGAAGTCTGCGAACAGTTGTTACAGTGTTGGTGAAAAGCAGTTTTTGGATGTCTTATAACTTTGGTGCCACTCACTGAAACTGCATGCAATCTTGTGATATCATTCAAGATCTGACTTTGAATGGTTCAACAAAGGTTGGTGCTGTTTTGCCAAGAGGGAACAAAATTAGAGGGGGATCCCAAAATATATGAAAGGCTTATAAATTTGGTGCCGTTTTACAAATCTGCCCAAAGGTTTGCAAAAAGATTTAAGATACAGATTTGAATGTTTTTGAAAGATTTGGTGGGATTTTGTGATGAGGAGCAAAATTAGAGGTTGTTTTGGACATTTTAGATGTTGCCGTTTGATGAATGTGCACAAAATATTTTAGAAAGATTATAGACCTAACCTTGAATGTTTGTGGAAAGTCTGAATGGATTTTGTCAAGTGGGAGCTAAGCTATATGACTATATTATGTATGTACATTTTGACACTTTTCAAAAAATAAAACATGGACGGTTTCATAGTACAGTCACGGAAGGACCATGGGCAGGGATCTGAAAGCATGGTTTTGCAAATGTGTCAGTGTTTTATTTTTTGAAAAGTGTCATAATGTAGGTACTCAAAATAGTGATATACCTTTGGGGACTGAGGTATAGCCTGTGTGGTCAGATTGTCCAAGTCATGGCTATATGTTTAATATGTTTATAGGCTATATGTAGAGATTTTTAAGTGATTGGTGGATGGATATATGTGTGAATGGTTTAAAGCAGGTAATGAGGGAGTGTTACAAACATAACAGTAAAAAGAGTAGAAGGGCTGTCTTGTGTGATGGTGTGCATGTGCAATCCGGGTTTTCTAACAATGCATGGGCTAGACAGCGGTATGCAGAGACTGTGGATAGTCATAAAGGGCAATGGATTACGGTGTTTATTGTATACTAGAGAGAAAAATGTCAGGCAGAAAATTGTTTCAGCGCTTTTTTCTTTTTCTCTAATATACAATTGTCCATCATTTCCATTAGAATAGTAGAAAAGGCTAATGGGAATGTTGGAGAATCTTATTGAATCTAACTACTTTGCTGAAAAATGTAAAGTAGATGGATTCTATAAGCTTATTTTTTTAGTATGTTTTTTTAACTGTGAAAAGTTGTTCCTAAAGAAACCTTTTTTTAATGTTTTTTTTTTTGCAGGAGAAGCCAGAAAGTAAGGTGGGGAGGGAAACGAGGGAAGGGGCACCAACCACAGATATGGAGGGGCAGGTGGACAGGGGAAGATGTTGCACATGTGTTAAATCTAGGTAGGGGCAGTGTTTCTTAGGCTCCTTGATTTCAGCTTGAAAAGCACTTTCAAATTGCTCACCCCCGCAGAGTGGTGTATTGCAGTATATACAGAGTACTGTTGTCTTAGAAAGATATGGATCAACAGCCTCTTTTATTGCTTGCAAGGTAGCTGGTGGGATTTTGTGCCCAACAAAAGTAGGCTGTGTGGTTAGTGTATTGTTTGAGGAAGATGAGGTAGAGGAAGAAAGCCTACTACTTCCTATGAAAGGAGCAGCCTTTCTGAGAGAATTGCGGTGGTTGGATTTGGTGTGGTGGTGCATGGAGGTGGTCCCGTAGGAGTACTGCCCATGTTGTCCATGACTGAGTTGTACTCAGTGCATTTCACTTTGGTATCTTTAGCCTTTGGTACATTTGCAACAGTGGTAAAGAACTGCCACACCCATGATTCTCTCTGGGTGCTAGAGGTAGGCACTTCCTCTACCTCATCTTTTTGGTCGTCTTCGTTGTCTTTTGAAGTATTGCGCTTCTTTCATTTTGCAGGTCCTCCAGCTGTAGGTGGTGGTGGTGGTGGTGGTGGCGGCTCTTGGGAAGGAGAGATTGCAATAGCTGATGCCATTTTTAAGATAAATAGTGGTTTTGCTAATATTCTTCTAAGTATGTGCTGTGCGCTAGATTGTTAATGGATAATGATTAAGAATAGGTGTAGGAGCTGTGCAAGGGTATATTTTCAGCTTGAAACTTCCTAGATCAGCTGAAAATGCAGTTTTGAACTGTATTCGAAGCATGGACCCATTCACGAAGCGCCAATCCATTTGTGACCACGTCATCATGCCACGGGCACGTGGTCACCTGACTTTGTCCAGAAAGTCTGAAAGGACATCCGATGCTCACAAACTTTGTCGAACACAAAAACAGTGGAAAAAGTTACAAAAGGTTTATAGAAGTGTTAAAAATGTTGCTAGGAGGTGGGGAATGGCACCGTTTTAAGTTCAAACTCTACATCGGCCAAAAATGCTGCTATATTGGGGGTAAGTATGATGTAAGAAGATTGTAGCAAATTAGGGTGCACCGGTAAAAACCCATGAAATTCAGTGAAAAAACTTTGTTTGTTTATTTATTTATAGAGCGCACTGGGCCGTCGGGCATCTGGGCACTTTAGAAGGCTTAGGAATAATTACATCTTTAAAGGTTACATTTGCAGCAGTTACATCTTTGAGGTTACAGTTACAGTATAATACATAATACAGGAGAGTAGAAAGTAAAACAGTGTAGAGATTTACAAGAATATATACATATGTAAACAGAGGTGCATTGGTAATAATAATATGCACTTCATATCTGTTGATTCAGGTAGTTGTGTTGGGATAGTCAGAGTATAGGTACGGAAAGCTAGGTCGTGGAGTTAAGCCTCAGCAGTCATTGGTATGTAACCAATGTTTAACATTGGTTTTCAAGGAGTGGAACGAAGGCAAGGCTCTTAGGGGGTCCGGTATGGAGTTCCACAATTGAGCTGCCAGTAGCGGGAAGCTGTATCCACCGGTTCTTTTCAGGTTAAAGTTAGGGATTTTAATACTGTTGGCTTGTGCCTTTCTGATAGGTCGTTCGGAAGTATGCTTAGAGAATTTCTCTGCGGGGTATGCAGGTGCTTTGTTGTTGAGGCATTTCTAAGTTAGGTTTAGTGTTTTGAATTTAATTCTGTCATTGATAGCTAGCCAGTTGACAGATCTCCTTTGGTTAGAACTGTGTTGGCCTTTGGGAATGCATAGGAATGTTCTTAGGGCGTTCTTTTGAAGGGTTTGAAGTTTATTGGTGTTGTGTTTGCTCGTGCCTAGGTAGAGTGCGTTAAAGTAGTCATGTTTCGATAAAATTAGCGCTCGTGCAATTGTGGTACAGTTTTCCGTAGACGGTAATGGTTTACATGTGTGGATTAGTTTGCATGTGTAGCTTGTTACAGACGCAGGGCATTTATTTGCTTGTTAAGGTTCAGAGCCGAGTCTAAGTAGAAACCTAAGGTTTTAACTTCCTTGTCGACTTTGATTTTAATACCGTCAATGGTGATGGGTTTGTAGAGGTTGCAGAGTTTGTTTAGTTTACTGGTGGATCCAATGATTAAGAGTTCGGTTTTTTCATCATTAAGACATAATCCGTGAGTGGCCATTCAGGTTTGTATAATTTGATATATTTTGTTTATCAGGTTGGTGTCTGTCATAATCTCCCTGGATTGGCAACAGGATCTGGGTGTCATCTTCATAATTTGTGTATGAGACACCCAGATTGTCCAATATGTCAAAGAGTGGCTTTGTGAATATATTGTACAAAGTAAGGGAGACACATGACCCCTGTGGGACACAACATGTGATGGGTACTGGGTCTGCTGCTGACGAGGGTGAGAAGACTCTTATAGTTCTGTTATCCAGAAAGGAGTTTATCCATGCTGTGGCCTTTGTGGGGGGGTTGGCAGCTGATTTGAGGTGGTTACATAATACTTTATGAACGACCAAATCAAAAGCAGCTGACAGATATAGAAGTAAGAGAATGGAGGTTTCTCCTCTGTCTTTGCGTTCATCCAATTGATTCTTGAGATCGAGAAGGGCCGTCTCAGTCATTGTCTAGATCTGAAACCTGATTGCCTCGTACCCAGTAAATTGTTGATCTCCAGGTAGGATTGAATCTGTAGATAGGCAGCTTTATCTAAGATTTTCAGGAGAAAGGGAACTGTCGTTATAGGCCTATAATTTGTTGGGACGCTAGGGTCTATGTTTTTTTTTTTTAGGAGAGGTAGTATCCAGGCATCTTTGAGGTTGGTTGGGACAGAGCAGGATTTAAAGGAAGAGTTGATAAAGGTAGTAATGAACGGAGCTAGGTCTTGAGCAGCTTCTTTGATAATGGAAGCTGGACATGTGTCACCAAGGCATCAGGAGGGTTTAAGTGAGGAGCTGACATTTTTACCTTCCAGTGTGGAGATAGACCTGAAGTTGAATTGGTTATGTGGTTTAGTTTGGTTGATGGCAAGTTCTTGTAAGATGGCTTCTTGAGGGGTAAGCGCAATATTATGGAGGGAGGTTTTATTTGCCGATATGTTGTCTTGTAGCATGGTAATTTTGTTGCATACGGCATTTTGGATGTTTGTACACCCAGCTTTATCTTTAATGCACAAGTCTACTGGTGCAATAGGAGATTCTAATTCTCTGAGAGTAGAGAAGATTTCCTTAGTGCATGAATTGGCTTTTTTGATTCTATCATTGAAGGTTTCTTTTTTTGATTGTATAATTTCCTTCTTGTATCTGTCAGTGAGAGATGAGAGGAGATTTTTTTTTTGGGAAGATTCTGCTTGTCTTTTTTCTTTGCGCAGGGCTTTTAGGCTAGGGGTGAACCCCGTGTTAAGATGGGCCAAAGGTTTAGCTTTGCTCACTTTCAGCAGGGCTATGGCATCTATAGCTGTTTTGATGGTGTTATTATACAGGTCGACCAGTACATGAGGATTGGTGAGTTGGTGGGAGTGATTAGTGATCGGCTGAATCAGTGGTAGGAGATTCGAGATAGTTATATTTTTTTTACATCTCGTAAAGGCTAGAGGTGCCGTTGGTTTAGTTGCCTTAGATTGAGGGATGTCCTCAATGGTAAGGGAGATCAAGTAATGATCAGTCCAGATGCAGGGTTCAATGGCAGTGATGCGGAAAGTGCAGTTGCTATCAGTCACCCAGTCCAAGGTGCGACATTTAGAGTGAGTGCGCCCGTTGTTCCTGATGGTGAGGCCATCTTCCATGATCGTGTTAGCTAGGATGGAGGCATTAGAGTCTTTAGGGTTGTTAAATCCCAAGTTAAATTTGCCGAGTAATATAATTTGTGTCCCAGGTTTGGCGTTAGTATTCAGGAGGGTAGTTATGTCATCTTCAAATGTTCCTAATGGGCGAGCAGGTCTATATATTAGGTGCATAGTGATAGTACATGAGGGGGAAATTCCTATTTTTAGCAAGAGTAGTTCCGCTGAAGGCATAGGCAAGAGATCTATCTCTTTGATGGGGAGGTCAGCTCTGCAGATGAGTGCCAGGCCGCCTCCTTTAGAAGTTTCTCTATCTTTTTTAAAGATGGTGAAATTCGTTGGAATTGATAACATTAGGGCAGGTCCGGCTGCTTTGTGAAGCCATATCTCAGTAACTGCTAGGAAGTCTAGTTTGTTACAGGTCATAATATCGTCAATTTCCAATGCATGGGCTATAAGTAATCTAAGGTTGATGAGGCCTCCATTGAGGGCATGCGTTTCTTTAGTTATGTCCCTATTGGGGTTTTTGTTGATGATGGTGGTGGAGTCATAGGATTTGGTGCAGGACTTTAGTCTATGGTTAGGTTCAATTTTAGAGGTGATGCAGGACGAATGTGTAGCCTTCAGATCAGAACAGCTGTGCAAGTGGTAGACTGATGGTGGCTTCGGTAGTCGGGTTCCTAGTCTATGGTTTCTCCATTTGGTAGGGCATATTTGGCTCGGGTAAAGCTGGGTGGTGGAGCATGATATCCATTGTGGTGGGATCAAGGCAGGCGTAGGGCTGCACTCTACCCTAGCTATCGGGATACTATAAGTTGAGATAGTCATTATGGTTAGGGCTGCAAGTGCGCTGTGGATGATTAAGTGGTAGATAGTTGGATTGGTCATAGCAGATGTCATGTCAGGTATGACGGAGGGTGATCTTCTAGTTTAAGGGGCAGCAGTTAAGCTGGGTCTTTTTTAAAGGGACATTATAAAAACCTATGAAATTCAATGAAAAATGTTGTTAAAGGGACGCTTTGGTTACAAGCAAAACTGAAAACCCCCAGAAATTTGCCAGTTCTCGTAAGGTAAGCAACAACTCACGCCACCACCGTGGACTGCTAAGACTAAAACCCAGGACATGAAAGATTACATCACGAAGGTGCCATTTCCCACCTTCTAGCATAATTTTTAACACTTCTATACTTTTTCCACTGTTTTTGCTTCCGTCGACGTCTGCGAACATCTGATGTCATTGCGTACCTTCCGGACAGTGTCACGTGACCACGGCTTTTGCGCAGCATGATTACGTGTCCATGAACGTGTTTGCACTCCGCGTTTGGGTCCTGGCTTCGAGGACAGTTCGGAACTGCATTTCCTACTGATCTAGGTCTTTCAAGCTCAAAATGTACCCTTGCACAGCTCCTACACCTATTCTTGCTCATTATCCATTCCAAATCTAGTACAAAGCACATACTTGGAAGAATAGTTTCAAAACTGCTATTTATCTTAAAGATGGCATCAGCTATTGTCATCCCTCCTCCCCAAGAGCCACCACCACCACCAGCTGGAGGACCCACACAAGAACAAAAAACACAGTATTTCCAAAGACAATGAAGAGGACCAAGAAGATGAGGTATAGGAAGTGCCTACCTCTAGCACCCAGAGAAAATCATGAGTGTGGCAGTTCTTTAACACTGTTGGGAATGTACCAAAGGCTAAAGCTACAAAAGTGAAATTCACTCAGTCGCAGACTACCTGGACATTACTCCTACCACCACAATGTGCTGCCGCACCAAATCCAACTACCGCAATGCTCTCAGAAAGATTGTTCCTTTCTTAGCAAGTAATAGGCTGTCTTCTTCCACATCATCTTCCTCAACCAATACTGTAACAACACAGCCTACTTCTTTGGGACACAAAATCCCACCAGCTACCTTGCAAGCAATAAAAGAGGCTGTTGATCCATATCTTTGGACAACAACAGTCCACTGTATATACTGTGACACACCACTGTGCAGGGGGAAGCAATTACGAAGTGCGTTTGAAGCTGTAATCAAGGAGCATGAGAAACACTGCCCATTACCTTAGAAGTAGCAGACACGCAACATCTTCCACTGTCCACCTGCCCCTCCATATTAGTGCTTCGTGCCTCTTCCCTCATTCCCTCCTCACCTTACGTTCTAACCTCTCCTACAAACATTTTATTTTTTAGAACAATAAAAGAAATGTTCCTTGAAGAACCACCTTTCACAGTTAAAAAATAGAACTAACAAAAATAATCTTATAGGGCCTCATTACGAGGCTGGCGGTAGCTGTGCCTGTAATACAGGCACGGCTGCCGCCAGTATTATTTTTTTTCCTGCACCCAGAAATGGCCAATTACCTGGTCATTACGGCCTTGCCGCACCCGGTATTTGCCCTTCCAGGGCGCAGGGGAAATTCTTCCCCATTCCCATTTGAGCCTGATAGGACTCAATGGGAACGGGGAAGCCGGATGCACGAGCACGGTTATGAACTGTGACGGTGCATCTTACATGCTGTGCTCGCGGGTGCCACTCTGCCTGGCAGGTCCGACCTGGTGGGCAGAAATGCACCCGCAAGCACAACGCGTAGTTTGCGGGTAGAACTACGTAGTAGAACTACGGTACCGGCAAGCTGACCCATACCGTAGTTCCCAGACCGGCAAACTTAGTCTCCATCTACTTTACATTTCTCAGTAAAGTAGATGGCCTCAATACATTTTTCCAACATTTACATTTGCATTTTGTGTTATGCTAATGGGAATAATGTGGCATTCATCCCCCGTTCCAGAGACTGGAATGGGCGATAACGGCCGGCAACCCAAGTTATCGGCCCAAGCAAAGTATGTCTGTGTGCGCCCTCATGTCTGTGGGCTTTGGCGCATTATAAATAAATAAATAAATAACAAGGGCTCCAGACCATTATCCTCCATTACAGCCCCTTCAATGGGGGATAAAGGCCATTAGCACTTTTGGTTCCCAAAGCGGGAACCTGGGTGCTAAAAAATAGATTTTTCTTTCTACAGGCGTACCGCTGTAGGAAGGAACATTTTTTTCCAAGATGGCCACCATGGAAATGGAAGGCAGGGCTCAACACAGAGCCCCTCTTCCCTTTCCATGTAAGCCTGCAGAAAGCAAATACAGGACCCCATGACCATATTATCACAAGCACATTATTTTCCCCTATCAAACCTATCCCACTTTCGAATAACTTTACTACATAGCCAGTCCAAGGTGTACATGGCCACTTTAACCCCATTTTTGTCCCTTGCGGTCATGGCCAATAGCCAGATTGTCCGGGTCATGACCTTATACCATGACCCCGAAAATCTGGCCACTGCCCATGGCCACAAGCTATATCTCAGTCACCAAAGGTATATCACTATTTTTTGTACCTACATTATGACACTTGTCAAATAATAAAACACTGGCACATTTGCAAAACCATGCTTGTAGGTCCTTGCCAACGCTCTTTACAAGAGTTTGCTTGAAATCAACCCATGTTTTATTTGTTCAAAAGTATCAAAATGTATGTAGATACAATAGTCATATAACTTAGCCCCACTTTTGTCCACATTCATCAAACGGCAACAAAGTTCTAAGTCATCTAAAAATGTTGAGACCCCCCTCTAATTTAGCCCACTCCTGACAAAATCCCACCATACTTTACAAAAAAACATGTATATCTAGATCTGAAATATTTTTGGAAACTTTTGTGTACATTCGTCAAATGGCACCACATTTATAAGCCTTTACAATATTTTGGGACCACCCCTCTAAATTTGTTCCCTCTTGACTAAACAGCTCCACGCTTTCCAAATCCATTCAGAATCAAGTCTAGAATAACATTCCAAAATGTCATGCAGTTTCATTGAGTGGTGCCAAAGTTATAAGCCATCCAAGAACTGCTTTTCACCAACCCTGTAATGCAGAAATAGGAAAAGACGTCCCCAAACATCTGAAGTGTTTGCAAACACCACAGGACTGCCCCCGAACATCCAGAGCGTTCATGGACTTCAGGATGAAAAACACCTATTTTTTGGCTTCTTACGGCCAAATCCAAGCCCATCCTCATCACCCCTCACCTCCCCAGAGATTGTTTGATAAGTTTGACAAGTGGAATGTTGTGTTTTTTTGTATGTTTTCACTACGATGTCCGCGGAGACCGGCGTATGTCCACGAATCCAACATTGTGGGTGTTTCCAAAAATCTGACGCACTTCATGCTTTTCACCATCCAATAAGGGGGCATGTCCAATGTCCGCAGACATCACGTCACCATCTAGGCCAATCGTATGCCTGACCGCGGACCGAACAGGGAAATGGGTCTGCGGAGCCGGACATCACAAATTATTTGAACCTACTTTTTGGTTGTTTTAAAGAAAACTACTGGACAGCTTTCCACCAAAGGGCACGCTTTTGAGACCAAGCCGCCGCTCCTGCCGCAAATTTGGTGAAAATCTGTCCAGCGGTTTGGGTTGTAGCCATGAGCAAAGTTTTTTAAAATTCAGTCTATGAGAAAAAAAGAAAATTTTGGGACCCTCCCTATAACTTTGCCCCCACCTGACAAAACCTCACCAAACTTGTTTGGAGCGGGCCATATACTTTTTTTTACAATGTTTGGTGAGGATTCGCCCAGGGGGAGCGAAGTTATAAGACTCCCAAAAAGTACTCTTCCTATAAGTTGAACAACTTAACCATAACTACACGGCCGCTACCGCAGGCCGTGTAATATATGCATTGACAGAAAAACTTTAGTTAGAGTTTAGTTAAGGTGCCCAAATGTATCACAATGAAACCCCTGAAATTCAGCGCATTTGGAAGTCATATTGTAACAATGTTTGAGACATTAGGGAATGCTATCATAGTGGGATAACTGCTGCAGACACCAGTTTGTAGAGGGTGGCAGAGGGCATTGGTCCCCAGGTACTTGGCAGTACAGATGAAGACAATACACTCAATTATTTTTGAGTGATGGCGAGAAGTTAGGCGGGCTGTACTACTTGATCTCCTTCAACCAGGTTAATTGCTCGTCCATCCTCCATTCATCTTCCTCCCTTGGCATTTCCGACTGCCCACTCAAGTAGGTGCCCTCACCTCTCTCTGTGTCCCTTCCCCATCTCCTGGAACTCTAGAACCTCCTCCTCTACCACCCATCAGTTTTACTTATATTTGCCAAAGATGAATTCCTCAAATCCAACCTCGCCAAATATGAGGGACCGGAAGGCTGGACCACTGACAGGTCTGAGCACCTAATGCAAAGTGATAGAAAGAGTGGTCTGCTTTCTATGGCTGTGTGTGCAGTTTACAGAGGAAAAGGAAGAGGAATGGGGTAGCGTGGAAGAGGAGATATGGAGCGGATGGTGGTAGGCTGGGGCAGATTAAGTGGTGCAGGAGTGTACACAGATAGTGGGGGTAGGAGGAAAGGGCAGATGGAGGCCCTAGCCATGGTTATGCTGTAGTTGCGGGGGCATAGGAGGTAGTGCCCCCCATTCAGAGGTGTGTTGAGGAGGTGGGGAGTATAGGGGATGGAGTCTCCAGAGAGTCAGGGGAGAGGCAATGGGCAGAATTGTATATGGAGTTTTGGCGAAGAAGGAAGGTCGGTAGGTGGTTGAGATTTGGTGAGTTGCGGATTGGTGACACATTATTCAAGGTGTTCTACTTTGGCACAATCACATAGATCCCAAACTCCTTGCATCCCTATCCTTTGGCTTCCAACATCTTCTCTTTGCGGAAGACACACAGATCTACTCCTCCTTTACTCCTTCTCCCCTGACTTTTCTCAACAAATTCCTTTCTCTCCGCCATCGGTCAGAGGATGGCCCTGCGCTGTTGTTAGGAAAGATTTCATTAATGTGCAATTTTCCCTCCATTTATGGACCCCGCAAACCTTTTGCTTTTGTTTGGCTTTACTATCCGAACTTACCAGTGGAGACCAGCCTGGAGGTCAGTCGGAGGTAGTTGGCCAAGCACCTGAACCTTACGAGGAAGAGGTGCTGCCTGAAATACTCAACCCCCATGACCATCCTGAACTCCAAGGTTTATTGGTTGAAGGTGGTCAGGGCCAATGTCAATGCCCATCTTTGCAAGGCCTAAGGAGACAGGCCTGCTCCTAGTTTGAGGGTGAACCTCTTGGGAAGCATAGGATTTATTGGGAAGGTGGGCTCATGTACAGTGAACCCACAGAGTCTACTGAAGGAGACCATAGGAGGTTGATGGTCCCCCTTCAAGTAAGACCCTTCCTCCTGCAATTAGTAGATTAAGTCTCCCTTGCTGGTCACTTTGGGATCAAGAGAGCCAAGCAAAGGTTATCCATGCAATTTTACTGGCCCAAGATGGGGGTGCAATTTAGAATTTAGAAAGCCATTGCAGGCGTTGTGCCACTTGCCAGATCTCTGGAAAAGGTGGTGCAACAATCCAGGCTCTGCTGGTGCCACTCCATGTTTTGGTAGTGATATTTGAGAGGGTAGGGATTGACATTGTTGGTCCCCTTGACCCTCAGACATCCTCTGGCAATAGGTTTATCTTGGTGCTGGTCGACCATGCTACCAGATATCCTGAAGCCATTCCATTGAATAGAGTGATTACCAAGTCAGTTGCTAAAGCTTTGCTTGGCATATTTTTTTTTATTTAATACGG
This sequence comes from Ambystoma mexicanum, assembly GCF_040938575.1. Classification (NCBI taxonomy): domain Eukaryota; kingdom Metazoa; phylum Chordata; class Amphibia; order Caudata; family Ambystomatidae; genus Ambystoma; species Ambystoma mexicanum. Next base: position 443,281,454 of record NC_090924.1, on the reverse strand, counting down.
TTTATACAAACCTTTTAAATATAAATCAACACATCATTACATCATCTTCATTTATCAAAAATTACAATGCAATTAATCAATCATGTTCCAATAAAATCCCTTCTCAATTTGTCCATACCCTGACAGCGTTATTCCAATTGAATACTTTGCATGTTCTCTCCAAAAGTCCCATTGCTGCCAGGGTTAAACTCACAATCCTATTCCACCAATCATCCGCAGATAGCGAGTTTATTTAGCCAACAACATTTCCCAGATAGACGGTTCTCAAAGTTCTTAATGCAGGACAGTTTATCAATGGTTACCATGAGCTTTCACACGCTTTGAGTCTCTTGCAATATCTGCACCCCGGGGTGTTTTGTGGATGTTTTTCCAAGAGAAGTAGAATTTCCCCTATTACAAGCATGTTAAATTGGAATTTCATAAACAATTTCTGATCGTACCTTGATGGAAATTGCTTTAAGTAGCCTGGCACAGTATTTAGGGTTCGTCTTTCAAAAATGCTCAAAATGCACATTCGGTTGGAAGATTTCATGGCTTGCATTTGTATTCAGTCGTGGTCTTTTGACCATATCTGGACTATTTTTCAGCATTTCCTTTGCCCCAATGTCATAGAGCCGTGTTAAGAACATAGCCTTCCATTGATCCAATAACGCTTATTTTCTTCCATTCATTTCTGTTCTTAGGATTTCGAAGGGTGGGGAGTGATCTTCTAATATACATTTCCTTAATAGCGAGAAACATCTCCGAAGCACCTGAGATTCTAGTGACTGGAGTCCCAATTCATATCTGATTATGCTAATCATTAGCCCTCTAGGTAGGCCTAGCACTTTTGTCCAAAAGAGACCTTCTAACACTGGCCATGTTTTCTAGGGTAAATTTAGTAAAGTTTCCGGTCCATAGGTTAGCACCGGCACTACTTTCTGTTTATAGAATGTAATTGCTGGGATTAGTGTGTATTTCCTGTATTTATTGACAATAGCTTTAGCTTGTGCAGTCAAACATTTAGTTTTCATGCGTAGTATATCTAGCCATTCTTTTTAGTTTATGTCACAATTAAAAAGAATAGCTAGATAGACAATGGAGCAGACTTGATTCAGTTGTTGTCCTCCAATCTGCCAAGTATAGGTTCTTTTGGCTCCTATATGTTTTCCTTGCCTGGATCCTAATTGCAGGACACATGTTTTATTTGTGTTTATCCTTAAATTATTAGTTATGGTGTATCCTACAAATGTGTTCAATCTTCGTTGCAGTCTGATTGGTCTGGTCAATGATGACCACATCAACTCCATAGAAGATCCACGCAATGTGCTGGTTGGCTATTTTAGGCAGAAAGCCAACAACCGATTCCTGTGATTCAGCAAGATCTGATAGGTATACGTTGAACAGTATGGATGCAAGTGGGCAACCTTGCTTTAACCCTCTGTATGTCAATATTTTAGGTGTAACATGACCCTGATTGTTCAACCTAACCGGTACCGTTGTAACAGACTATAACGTCATGATTACCTGCAACAAGTCAGATGGGCACTGCCAACATTTCAATGAATGCCACAACCTACTTCTATCCACGATATCAAATGCCTGTTCAAAGTCGATGAATGCAAGGAAGTACATTGTTCTTTTTTGCAAAGATCTCAGTTTAAGACTATTAAGGATTAAAAAAATTGCACCAATACCCTTAATAAATCCTGTTTGTCAAGGATCTAAGCGTCCACTTTCCTTTGCCCTGGTGGTCAATTCTCATAGAAGGATCAAACTAAATAATTTACTCAGAACATCAGAAAGCGCTATTGGCTGGTCATTTCTAGGGTTTTCTTGTTCCCCTTTTTTAAATACTGGTACTATGATTGTATTGGTCTACAAGGAAGGGATTATTTTCTGTTGCATAATTCTCTTAAATAATATTGTTATGAAGCTAGCCCAGAGTTCTGGATTTTCCTTCAATGCACAGTTGGCTAGACCATCCGGGCCTGCTGCTCATAACAGGTTTAATTTGCCAATCATTACCATGATGTCCTCAGTATCCCAAGCAAGATACCATTGCTTTGATGTTTGTCTAACTACACATTCAGTTCCTTGTGTTGTGCTAGCAAATAAGTGTGTAGTGAGCTATCCAATTTTCCTCTGACACATTCAAGGTGAGTAAGCTTTCTTGGGATCTTCCATTGTTATTTAATAGCTCCCACAAGTATCTTGTATTTTGCCTTGTGATTGTCCTCATTATAGTTTCGGCATCCGGTTGTGCTCTGAGTGATTAAATCGCTATTAACCAGTTTTTAAATTTTTGCCTTCTTACTTTTAACGTAGCTAGCATATTTGTGTCTTGTTTTGATAGCAGCCCTAAATATTCTATGGTATTAGTTGAATTTCCTTGAGTTTTACCCAATAGATTTGTGATGTATTGAATGTCTCTGGTGTTCATTCTAAGTCACTTACCCCCGTAATATTATATGATATGATATGGCATTTTTAACACGCCTATACACAAGTTTTTCAACGTGCGACGTGACTTCGATGGAATTATTTATTTTTTCCAATACGTTTTTATTAGGACCTGTGCATATTAGCTCTAAGAGATTGTGATCACTGGTTGTCATACTTTTTATGCAGAATTGTAATACAGTTTCTAGGAGAGTTCCAGAAACAAAGATGTAGTACAAATGCCCTTTGGTTTCAGAATTTCTGGCTTCAACACTTTCTGTCCAATCATAAGCATTTTTATCCAAGTGATGTTTATCCAAGACATCTCCTTCTGAACCAAGTAACCTCATATTCAAGTCTCCACACATAATTATTGAAGATTTCTGATGTTGAGTGACTGTATCGTCAAGTTCCTTCATAACCTGTCTGCTGCCTTTAATACCGTAGATCACCCCTTACTCCTCAGTACTCTTTCTTCCTTTGGCTTCAAAGGCTCTGTCCTCACCTGGCTCTCCTCTTACGTCTCCAATCGTTCCTTTGCTGTCTCCTGGGGCGGCCGCACTTCCTCCAACTTCCCCTTGGAATACGGTGTCCGCCAGAGCTCTGTACTCGGCCCTTTTCTTTTCCCTCTTTAGACCTTCCTTCTCGCCCCTGGTATCTCTTCTTTTGGCATTTCTCACCATTTCTATGATGATGACACCCAACTCTATCTCTCTTTCTCTTCTTTCACTCCTGACCTCCATCACACTTTATCTTCCTGCCTAACGGCTATCAATAACTGGATGTCATCCCACTTTCTTTCATCAACATTGGCAAGACGAAAGTCCTTTTTTCCTTCTAACTCACTTTCCTATACCCCCCTTCTTTCATCCACTTCCCCCCTTCCAATCTCCCCATCTCTTCCCATGCTCGCAATCTTGGCCTCTACCTCGACTCCTCCCTCTCCTTCTCCCACCATATCTCCCTTGCCTCCCGTGCCTGTCGTCAACATCTCTTCAACATTCGCAAGATCCGCTCCTCCCTCACCTTCCATGCTTCTAAACTCTTAATCTCCTCCCTCATTTTCTCCTGTCTCTTCTACTGCTCTGCTCTCCTCTTTGGACTCCCTGTCTCATATCTGGACCACCTCAAATCCATCTACCACTCCTTTATCCGTACACTTTGTCTCCGAGGTCCAAGTGACTCTATTTCCTCCTCACTCTCCCACCTTGGCTGGCTTCCCTTACTCTCCCAACTTAAATTTCAATTCCTCTGTCTGGTTTTCAAAACTCTCCATGATCTCGCTCCCCCATATCTCTCTTCTTTCCTATCATTTTAGACTCCCTCCCGTTCTCTACGCTCGGCTGACCTCTTCTTACTCACTCTACCCCCTTCCCCATGTGCCTCCTCACGCTTCTGTTCCTTTCAGCTCTTGGCCCCCCTTCATTGTAATTCCTTACCTCTCTCAATTTGCTCCATCTCCACCTACACCTCTTTCTGCACCTCCTTGGAAGCCCATCTTCTCCACTCCCCCCTGACTTCCTTCCCTACAATCTCTCCTATCAAGCTTCCCTGTCCCCCTCTTATCTCTTTTCTGCCCTCCCTTCCTTCTCACTCCCCCTGAATTTGTATCAGATATTTGAAATGTTGTTCCTCCCTCCCTTTACTACATCCTCTCCCTTCCTCCTCACCCTTCCCTCTCCTCCTCCATCTATGTAAATTGTTCTTTGTCTCACTGGTTTGTTTCATGATTGTAAATATGCTTCTTTCATTATTGTACCTTGTTGTTATATCGTAAAGCGCTTTGGATTAAAGCGCTGTATAAACCTAATAAACATAAACATAAACACTGAGAGAAATGTTTTAAAGTTACTCATTCCTGGGCTCCGATTGACATTAAAGATGATTAATGTTTGCAACTCATGACACGTCTCCATTGAGTTATTGACTGTAAGGATTTGGCAAAAGATGTTTGAGTTCCTAGTCTCTTGTACAACAAGGCCAGATCCAGTTTTGATGAGTGTGAGGAGACCAGAGAAGGGTCGACCAGTTAGCGCTTTTTTTGCAGGATTTAGATAACATGAATACCCATCATAAATGGGGGTTTGTCTGAGTCCTGATTTCTGTATGCAGATGATATGATACTTATCAAGGCCTAAGGTTTCATTATTAAAAAGGTGATAGAACCCCTGGGAGTTCCATGATCCCATGCTCAGGCCTGTTTTCTCGGTTTTCTCCTGGCTCTAATCCTCCATCTGTTTTTCTAAGGCTGAAGCAATCCACTCCCATTCATGCTCCTCCTCTTTGTTTTCGAAATCCCCCATCTCGACTGGACTGACCTTGTGATGATGTCTCAGTTACAAAGGTGACTTGGATTTGTATGGACGGCTGCTCTCTCATTTCCCGTTTCCAGTCAATTTCAGATGTTGATGGCACCGCTTTCATTTCATGTGTAGTTTGTTTCTTTACTTTCGAAAAGTGTTGGCTCATTTGCTCTTTGCTGTGTTGTGATTCTCATCTTGAGGCCTCACATAGTCTCTTAATTCAAAACCTAAATGTAGAAAATCGTTTGCCGAGTCTAATAGGCTTTCCGTGATTATCGGGGATTTCAGATGCATTATCACCCAATCTGTGCGTCTTTCGTTCATGAATTGAATGATTCTGATATCTTCAGATGTGATGTATTTAGGCTTGGGACTATGATGTAGTAATTTCACCACATTTTTACAATTTAATATCAAATTGTCACGTGAATGAAGAATCCTTGCAATTGAGATCAGATTCAGTGTGTCAATCCTGTCATCTGTTTTAGGATTTGTTCTTATCTCTCCGGCCATGCATTGTTGATTTTTATTGGCTGACATGGGATGATTGTATGTTAGCATGTGTATGAAATATGTTCAGTTTCTGCTCTAAGGTTAAGAATGCCCGTTTATCAGATCTCAAAGCCGGGGTTATGCGTCCCTGTCTTGGCAGTACTTGCAGTTCCATAGATATTTTGTTTCTTGCGGAAGTGCCTGAGCTAAATAAGTTTGACTCTTCAATATTAATTATGATTTCCTTGTTCTCTGGAATTGCAATTCCATCTAGTAATTCAGATATTCCTTCATAATTTTCACTCCTGTTACTTCCTGTATTTGACGAGCCATTTAGATTTGCCAGCTCTGATGCCGAATCCTCACTGTGCAAATTGTTCACACATTAATTTCCTATAGTTGGTTGGGAATGCTGATTTTTTGAATTTTTCAAATCAAGCAATGGTTTCTGTAAGACCTTTTGGACAATCTTTGAGTTTTCATTGAGCTGAGTTGTAGGAATTCTTATGTTACGCAAGAAGGCTATAGATCTATTTGTCTTAGGTTTCTGTAAAATAAGTACATTCTTGGACTTTTTCTGTTGTGTGTCATTCACAATAATCTTTCGAGTAGTTTGGCTGGCTGCAACCGAGAGGATCGCCAGTCCCTTTGCATTGGATTTCTTTTGAAATATATCAAAAGGCAGGAGGTTCCTCTGAATATCACTCAGGTCTACTGTTTTTGCTGAAGCAATAGTTTTTTCCATTATAGGTTTTTCACTTCCTGCATCTTGTGCATTTAAGAAGATTGAAATCAGAGACTCCTCTATTTCTATGTCAGAGCGAGGATCTTTATAATTTATCTCCAAGGGGGCACAGGAGATTATATTATTTCACCTTTTTCGGTCTGATTGGTTTGGTCTTTCTTTGGTTTTTTCGGCCTGCTACTAGCATTAGGTCTATGTTTTTTCTGAATATTGACATCAATTGGTTGATGTTGTTCATCTGTTTTATGTATCTCATGATTTGACAGACTTGATGAATCTCGAGTCAAAGAATGTGGTTGTAAATTAGGTGTTTGCTGAGATTTTGTTAGGTGACGCATCCACTTACACTTTTCTAGAACATTTGTCATGAGAGCAGCTTTGTCTGATTCATCCCTTCTTGCTAAATCACAGAGCATATTTTTTTTTGATAAAACATTTTTTATTAAATAGATATAATATAAGCAAAACAACCAAAAACAAAGAAAAAAAAGGCAGCTACAGCGATTGAGGCCAGCTTGTCCAATCTTACAGTAGTATTAGCACTTGTATCACCATTTATGTAGATCATGACCGTGACCCACTTCATATGTGTTCAAAGTTACATCACCTGTGTCCGTACACATCAGGGCCCTCTCTCCTCCCACGCCCCCCATATTTTAGAAGCTTCGTTGGGACAGCCTCTTGCATCGTATATCTGTCGTTCGATCATAGCACATGTGTCCATGTCCAGTGCCCATTGCTCCAGTGTCGGGGGCTTTGGCACTCCCCATTTTTGTGCGATGTTGCGCTTCATCAGGGCTGCTGCCGTATGTAGTAACAGTTCTCCCCATTTATTGAGATCGCTGTCTCCCGGTGCACCCAGGATTAGGACCTTCGGGTCCAGTTTTATCGTGCTAGAGAGTACCATGGCCAGTTCCCGGCAGCAGGCATCCCAGAAGACTCGGATGCGGGGGCATGACCACAGTATGTGAAAGAAGGTTCCCTCCTCCTCCCCACACCTGAGACAGTTCGGGTTTGTTGCTCTCTTCCAACCATACAATGCAGTTCTGGGGTAGTACACTCTGTACAATATTTTGAGTTGCACCAGCCTAAGTCTAGAGGAGATGGCCACCTCCTTGGGTGCATTAGTACCTGGATCCAGTGTTCTGGGTCAATTTCCCCTACATACCTTTCCCATTTGGCTTTTAAGCTGGTCAATTCGGGAGTAGCGAAGGATGTGATGGCGTTATAGAGGATGGATGTGCATTTGGTGGGGATATACTCAGGCAGTATATTGCGTTCTATAGGTGTGTATTCCGTGATATTGTCGTCTGTCGGTATGTGGATTCTCAGGGAGTGAGACATCTGCATGTGGTGGTACCTCTGGTGTCTGGGAGTTGAAATTTGAGTTGCAAGTCCACAAATGGGGCCAGATTCCCGTCTTTTAAGACATCCTCCACTTTCAGAATTCCGGCCCTCACCCAGCGTGGCCATGGTTCAAGTTTCTCAATTTCCCTCAGATTGCCGTTTTGCCATAGGGGTTGCGCCGCTGTTATTTTATTTCTCCACCCCACAAACACGTGTGCGTGTCTCCAAATGGTGGTGATATGTGCCCTCGTTGTTGGCGGAGGGGGTCTCTGAGGGGGTTGATACAGTAAGTGTAGTGGATCAGTGTCATGCATGGCCGCCATGTCAGCCCTAATATGGGGTAATTCCCGGTCCCCGTACAGTAGGTCGTTAACCACTATGAGTTGGGAGGCCCAGTAATAGGTCTGAAGGCGGGGCACTCCTATCCCACCCTCCCAGACCGACCTTTGAAGTGTAGTCAGGGCAATGCGTGCTTGGCCTCCACCCCATGGAAGCTCTCTGAGAAGGGTTCCACCCAGTCTAATTCAGATTTTGGGGTCTGCAATGGTGCATTCTGAAGGACGTAGAGTAATCGCGGAAGGGCCATCATTTTAAAAAGTGTGGCTCTGCCCATGAGGGTCAGGGGGAGATGTTTCCAGTGGTGTACATCATTGGAGAAGAGGTCAATGATTGGTTGGATATTGTGCGTGGCGTAGCTGGTAAGATCTGTTGTTATCCAGATCCCAAGGTACCGGAAGCCAAGCTGCTCCGTACGGTATGGGCATTCCTGTGGGTTAGTCTGTCCTCCTCCCTTCACCGGGAAGAAAACGGATTTCTTCCAAATGATCCTGAGTCCACTAAATTCCCCGTAACGGACGAGCATCAGAGTCACTATGGGGCAAGTCCTGGCGGGTTCTCCCAGATATACCAAGAGGTCATCCGCGTCCTGGGAGATTCGATCTTCGTGTCTCTCTGGCCATCTAAATCCCATCCAGGATGCGCTCTGGCACAGCCATATGGTGAGTGGCTCAATCGCGAGAGCGAAGAGAAGGGGGCAGAGGGGGCATCCCTGTCGCATGCTCCTACCCAGGTGGAAGGATCGAGAGGTCCACCTATTCACCCTGACTTCCGCCTGGATGTTTGTGTACAACAGCTTCACCCATCTTAGAAACCCTTCTCCAAACCCCATGTGTTTCATAACCTCCCAAAGGCTATCCCATCGAACCGAATCGAAGGCCTTCTCAAAATCAATCGCCAGAAAGGCAAGCGGGTTGTTAATGATGGGGGCCCGTTCTAGTGCCAGGTGGAGCCGGCGCAGATTCATTCGGGTTTACTTGTGTGGCATAAAGCCACAATGGTCCGGGTGTATCAGAGTGTCAGCAACCGGTTGTAGCCTGTTGGCTAGGAGCTTTGCAAGGACCTTGGCTTCGCCATTGATTAACGAGATTGGCCTGTAAGAGGCAAATTTTTCCTGGGGCTTGTCAGGTTTAGGAATAACCATGATGGTAGCCTTATACAGGTCCGGTGGGAGGGTGCCTTGTTCCCGGGCGTTCAGTAACATTTTATAGAGGGAGGCCGTTATGTTGTCCCAGCCCAGCTTCTGTCAGGTTTCGACTGGGAACCCATTAGGGCCCGGCGTTTTCCCAATCTGCAATTGTGCTAGTGCTTCAGCTACCTCGGCCTCCGAGAGGTCAGAGCAGGGGCGTTGCTAGGGGGGGGCTAAGGGGGCTATAGCCCCTGATCTTTTGGTTGTAGCCCCAGATAGAATCTCAGGAGCTACAGCCAAAAGCCTAGATAGCCCTCAGTCCCAACAGTTCTGACATCAGCTTAGCCCCGGGTCTTTTCCTGACCTAGCAACTCCCCTGGGTCAGAGTCCAGACTTGCCCTCTGTTGTTCTGACAGAGTTGGGAGTAGTATGCCGTTTAGGAGAGTTGGGTCCAACGTCGAGGTTGGGGCCTGGTATAGTGTTTCATAGAATTGGGCAAAGGCTTCCGCTATCTCGGCGCCTTTCACCCAGTGGGGTGACGATCTCCCAGGCACAGCTTTGTCCCTCATCCCTTCTTTCTAACCAAGCTAGCAATCTGCCGGCTTTGTCCCCTTGCTCATCAATTCTTGCTCTGGAGTCCCAGTGGGCTTGTTTGGCATTGTCTAGCAATAGGTTTCGGAAGCGCCTTGTGGCTCGTTTGAGGGAGAGTTGGGTCTGAGGGGATGGATCGAGGATGTGTTTGTTCTCCCTTTGGGTCAGTTCTCCCTCCACCTTCGATATGTCTTGGAGTCTCTCCTTCCTTTTGTTCGCTACCCAGGAGATCAGTGTGCCTCGCAAGATGGCCTTGTAGGCTTCCCACACCACTACAGGGTCCTGTTCCCCAGTGTCGTTAAGCTCGAAGTACTCGGTGGAGACTTCAGCGAGGCGGTCCACAAGCTGGGGGAAACCCAGGTAGTAGTTGTTTAGTCTTCACGTTCTAGGGGGGGAAGCACCCTGTATGCGCATTTCCACAAGCAGTGGTGAGTGGTCCGAGACGCCCCGGGGGAGTAAGTCAGCTGACACTGCTCTGAAAAGGTCTGTATGCGGGAGAAAGAGGTAGTCAATCCTGGAAAGGGAGCCATGGCCTCCAGAATGGAATGAATACCCCCTAGTATCCGGGTGCAACTCTCGCCACACGTCACAAAGACCCAAGGCAGGCGCAAAGTTAAAAAGCCTTGTGGGGGTATCCGGGTTGCGCTGTCTTAGATGGGTGCGGTCAGTGGCGTTGCACATGACATCATTAAAATCACCCCCAAGAAACCACTTATGAGGTTGGTGTTTGCCTATGAGGGTAGTCAATTCGTCCAGTAGTTCCTGCCCCAGTCCGGGTGGGGAGTATATTGTGACCTTCTCGCTCCACAGCATTTCCAGGATTAGCACGTAGCGACCCCGAGGGTCCTGTTCTAAGCACTGGAGGGCAAAAGGGATGCGTTTATGTATGAGAATGAGAGTACCCCTGGATCCCATTGTGTATCCCGCATGGAAGGCGGCCCTGTAATTGGTGCGCTGAAAGAGGGAGCCGTTCGATCCTGCTAGGTGTGTTTCAGATAGCAGGGCCACATCGGGGGAGTGTCTGCTGAGTACCTGCTTGATCAGGCACCTTTTAATCGCGGAGCCCATCCTGTTTACATTCCAGGTGAGCACCCTGAGGGATTTGGGGCGTTCAGTCGGTGTCGACTGGGATTGTATGGGTGCCATCTAGTAATTTAATTAGAGGGTTGGGCGGGTGTCTTGCGGGGGTAAAGTCCCCGTCTAAGGTGATGTATTGTGGCGCATGCCTTAAGTGCTGATTGCATTTCTGTCCGGGCAAACTGCGGCCTCGTTTTGCCATGAACCTTAACAATCCCTGGAGCTTGCGAGGGTGCAATGCTCCTGGGGTAACAAAGATCTCATCCCAACTTTCCCTTCCCTCCCCCTCCCCATATTCCACCCCAACACAAAGTACCTGTTGCCCCAACATCGCTGACAGTCAAAAGAGGTAGGGTGTCAACTTAACAATCCCTTAATCGAATTGAACTTAAGAAATTGGGGGGGCTGCAACTTTTCCCCAAGTGCGAGGGCGGTACACCTCCGCTAGCCGCATTATGAAATAGTAAACGCTTTACGTAGGTTACTGTGGCGCAGCTCTGCACAGTCCATAGTTCAGTTTCGCACCTGCCTGTGGGACCTGGTTCTTCGTTGGGGATCTAATCAGGGTCAGTCCCCTTTGTCCGCCGGTCGGTCCGGTGAGGGTGGCCGATCCGGCACCGGGCGCCGGTCCGCTGGTGTTCTGGGGTTTCTGCCCCTGTTGGTTTGAGGTGTCGACCAGTCCCCCTCAATGTGCTGCTCCACCCATCGCCAGGCTTCTTTAGGATCGTTAAAATGGACCGTTGTGCTTTTATGATAAATTTTCAATTGAGGAAAAGCAGGCCATATTTGACTCCTAGCGCTTGAAGTTGTCTTTTAAGCTTTTCAAAGGATTGCCTCGCCTTTTGCACCTCCTTCGTGTAGTCTGGGAAGAAGGCTATCCTATAGCCGTTGAAGGTGATCGTGCCTTTGGTATGTGCAAGGTGTAACAGTGCGTCGCGGTCCCGATAATTTAACAGCTTTGTTATAACCATTCGTGGGGGAGCACGGGGCACGGGTCTGCCTGTGGGCATTCGGTGTGCCCTTTCTATAGAGAAGAATTTAGAGAAGGATTGCTGGCCGAACAGGTCCATCAGCCACTGCTCCAGGAAGAGTTCCATACAGGGACCTTCGGCTTTCTCAGGAATGACAAGGATTCAAATGTTATTGCGCCTGGATCTGCCCTCTCCCTCTCTAGCCTCCAGGATCTTGAGCTTGGCTGAGACTCCTTGGAGTTGTTGCTGCACAACGTGTAGCCCGTCTTCCGTGTTAGAAATACGCTGTTCCGCCTCTCCAGTTCGTGCTGATAACTTTTGCAAGTCGTGTCGGAGGAGGGATACATCCAAGCTTATTCCATCCATCTTCTGCTCCATTGATGAGCGGGAGTCCGCTATAGCTGCCATGACATCCCTTAGGGAGAGCACTGGCGCTGAGTCCACATCTTCAGAAGGCGACGGTTGAGGTTCGAGGGATTGTGATGTGGGGATCGTATACTGGTCAATCCTGTTTTGCACTGTGGGCCTCTTAGTTTTGTCCTTCCCCATGTTTGCCGCTATGCCCCGCGGGCGTGCTCTTGTGTCCGGAACCTTGTCTAGTTCTTCGAGGGGCTGCCTGCCCAGGCTTGTTACAGAGGTCGGTATTCAGTTAATGGCACTATGTCAGGGTTAGGAAGCCGCCTCGCTCCGGGGTGCAGGAGGGGGAAAAAAACTTTTTAACAGCATAGTACTTCCTTTATTGCAGGGTGCCGAGTGGTGGTAGGCCCTAGGCCCTGGTGTCAGACTCGTGTTTGCGGCTGTGGTGTTCTATCTGCTCCGCTCTGCGCTGCAGCATTGATGGGTCACACAGGGGGGGTCATGCTCTCAATCGGGTTGTGTTTGTTGGTTTCCCACTCCGTTTCCCCTTTGGAAGCTCGATGTCCATTTGAGTGAGGCGGGGGGGTATAAAGAGTTCTGCCTCCAGTGATCAGCCCCGAACGGTGGTGGGTCCCCCCACCGTCCCCTGCTTATTTCGGCGAAGTCGAACCAATCCCTTGCCCCTCTCCTGTGCCGGAGGCGGTAGTAGTTGTAACAGGAGGGAGATGGCCGTTCCGTAGGTTACATGCCCAATTGTATCCCTGCTAGCCCTTAGTTTTCAGTGACCTCCCAGTATTGCTAAGGTTGTCTTGAGTGGGGGTCAGGGGGCCTTGATATTGCTGTGGCCTCCAGTATGCGCGATGCGCCCCTCTTTACTTTGGGCGGCTGGGAGCTCCTGATGGCTCCTGTTGGCTCCCCTGGAGGTCGGTGTGCCCACGGGAGAGCCGTGACTCCAGCGCACGTGGGTACGGCAGCCGGAACACCAGGGCTGGATTCGGGCTTGGTCCCCGACTCTTCCTCTCATTGCTGTGTGCCGTGGATGGGGAAGCCCAGCTCCACGTGAGACACCCTCCGGACAGGGAAGCAGCTGGGGCGTGCTATGTGCGGGGGACTCCGGCCCAGGCGCTCACCAGTGGGGGCAGACTTCGCCGCTTACAGGTCGCTGCGGCAGTGTCTGGTTGGGCCCCTCCTGTCTCCTCGTCCCCAGATGGGCGGCCCGGGTCTCCGACTCCGCCGGTCCGGGATCTTGCAGGTCTCCGCCTCTGCTCGCCTCCTCTGCCAATCCTTCGGCGAAGGCCGCCCGGGTCTCTGTCACCGGCGCGGGCTGGCGTCTGCCGCTGCAGCCTCCGCTCCCGGGGCCCCAACCGCCTCTGGTGCTTCGATTCCACTTGATGGAATCAGGCTGCTGGTCTCCGGGCCGTGCCGACTTGCATTGAAAGCGCACCCATGATTCTGGCAGCCATCTTGGTTGCCTGGTGAATTGGTTCGGCACTGCCTTCGCCTGCTTCTGGTTCTGCAACCCGGGTGCGTTACGGGCTAATTTTGGACACAGATGTGCCCCAAGACTTCATGCACCAGTGGATGTGCTCTGGGGGGTCGGCGGGTGCTGGTAAGCGGGCGTTTGGGTCAGGATATACCACAGAGCATATTTTGCCACATGAAGGACTTCTCAGCTTCTTCATTCAGCCTCACGTCAACCTTATTATTATTATCAAATGTATAAAGCGTGGACTTTGGCCCAAGGGCATCTAGGCGCTGGGGGGCGAAATAGCTCACACAATCAATTGCCACAAGTCCAACAAGAGGAAGAAAAGGAACTAAAACAAGTGAGTCTTAAGTACTTTCCTAAAAGGAAAATACTCAGTTAGTACTCTCAAATATACCAGAAGAGCATTCCACAAACTAGGGGCCAGAACTGAAAAAATAACGGCCACCCAAACGCTTTCGATGGTACTTGGGAATCTTAAGAAGTACATGAGATTCACAATACCTTTCCAGTTTTCTTTTTAGATAATGAGGACCGAGATTGTGCAGGGCTCAGTGGACAATGCAGAGAATCTTAAACTCAATCCGCACTGCCACCAGCAGGCAATACAAATGATGTAATAGAGCAGCAGACGAGGTTCCCTAAGCGCCAATCGCGCTGCTGCATTCTGAAGCACTTGCAGCCTCTGGATCTGCTTTTTGGTTGTCCCAAATAGATGCCATTACAATAATCTAAGGCATCCATTATAGTGGATGTCACCAGTGTAATGCGGTTATCTGAGGCAAGCAGAGGAAGAATTTTCCTCAAGGCTTTTAATCTTCCAAAGCCCACACTACAAATGGCTGAAATGTGGGTTTCACGAGATCCATTAGGAAGGAGTTTCACTCCAAGGCTCTTTACAGAAGCACAGGTTGCCATACAAGGGCCAAGTGACTCGGGCCAGTAGTGAGTATTCCAAAGATGGTCCCTTCCAGGGGGCCTGACCACCAGTAGCTCTGTTTTGTTTCCGTTTAGTTGCAGCCAATTGGCCGACATCCAGCTGCCCACTTTCTCCAGGCAGTCACGCAGCTTCTTAGGAGATGCCGCTTGAGAAGAGTCCAGCCGAATTATTGTTTGCGGGTTGTCCACGTAGGAGTAGAAGAGTACTCTGCATTCTGTAATCAGGTCAGCCAGCATATGTACACACAAATTAAACAAAATAGGGGACATGGCCGACCCCTGCGGGACTCCACAGGACAGCTCCACAGGAGAAGAATGACACGGTTGGAAGAACGCTGTTTGCGAGCGACCTTCCAAAAAAGACCTAAACCAGGCCAGGAAGGAATCGGTAACACCCGCTTGCTCCAGCCTAGTCAATAAAATGTCATGATCTACTGTGTCAAAGGCTGCAAAGAGATCCAGGAGAATAAGTACTCTGGTCTCTCCAGGGTCTTGAAGCAGCGCAAGTTCCTCTAGCAACGATATCATTACAGACTCAGCCCCCATCTTGGGACAAAAGCCAGATTGAAAAGGATGAAGGCAGTCATTGGGCCTCATTACACGGATGGCGGAGAACCATGGCGCTGTTAGCGCCATGGTTCATGCCGGTAAAATACCGGCACCGCCTTGGCGGAAAGGGGAATTACCGCCCCATTCCAAGGTTGGCGGGGCGGTAATTCCCCCTTCCACCATTGCCCTTCCCCATTCCCATTTTTGCCCCATAGGGCATAATGGGAATGGGGAAGGCGCTAATTACGGTACCGCAAATTGCGGTACCGTAATTAGCTCCCTGGGTCCCTTTGCGGGTTGGTTTTTAACGCCTGCAAAAAGCAGACGTTAAATTCCCCAACCCGCAAAGGGACCTCGTAGTAAGGCTGTAAGGATTTACCGGTACCGGTAAATCCTTACCGCCATCCGTGTAATGAGGCCCATTGTCTTCCAGGAATTTAGACATCTGAGGGGCAATCACTGGCTCCAACAGCTTCGTCATTGCTGGAAGCAAAGAAATAGGCCTGTAATTAGCCTTTCAAAAGCGGCAGGACTACTGCATGGTTAAGGGCAGGCAACACAATACCCATTGAAAAAGAATACTGCAGTGCGTCAGTCAGCATGCCATCGGCCTTTGAGGAAGAGCTTTCAGAATGTGCTGAGGAACTGCATCAAGGGGTTAAACTGCTTTAAGGTCCATCAGGTATTCACTATACCTTCCAAGTATATCAATTTGGTATGTGACATAGCAATCAATGTCGCTTGATCTTGAAACGTGTCATGAATTGCCTCATAGAGTTTAGTAAATGGAGTCATGGAGTTACATAAAATGGGCAAAACACCATTTTGCAGTTGAGTTATTATTTCTGCAGTTATGTCACATGGCAGCCGTCATGTTGAGTAGCAGAGTTTTTTCTTGACATTTGCCTATACGAATGTAACGAAAAATCCGACCGAGATGCACTGCCGGCATCTCTGGCTCCATCGTTATCCTGTGACTTAAAGGATTCTTCATTTGTTTGCAATCCATTGGGCTCTCGATATCCTTGTTGATTTTAATCACGCTCAAAGACTGATTCGGCATTCATTCTGTCATCCATCCCCTCTTTCGTTTTAAACGCGGCAATGTCCCTTGATGAGGTTTATCGTCCTTTGCAGCGTCCGATGTTTTGGAATAGAAAGCTAGGCGGGTTTTGATTTCAGCTATGTCTCGAGACAATCTCACTGCAAAGGCAGAACGCGGCATTGAGCCAATGTGTAGATTGTGTGTTTCGAGCGTATGTGCGTGGTGAGAACGATGTGCTTTCTGATCCTTTAATGTGTTCATATTAAATGGTGAGCTTGGATTAGCAAACACTCGCTCTAATGAAATGGTTTCTGCCGAATGATCCATGTTTGATGTATAATGCACATTCTTTTGGCCAATCCCCTGCAGCGTGTTGCGCGCGTGGGCAGTGGAGATGTGCTCAGGGTTTGTATTCCCAGTTTCGCATTCGTGACGTTCATGGAGTTCAACTACCAATGCTCGGTCTGCGCCAGCCGGGACAGAATTCAGTTTAAAGACTCCATCCTTCCCAGTCACGCACTCTCGACCATCGACAACGCAATCCACAACTTCGCTGTACATACTGCCCAAGTCAGGCCCTCTGCCGCCTCTCAAGTTACGTTTCCCCAGTACACCTGTGAATTGTGCCATCGTGTACACACCATGTGTTGTGGAAGGCAATTGACCAGCGATGAGTTGAGCGGGAGTCAAAGGCACATCCAATGCCATGGGCATGGGTGTAATTTTAGGGGGGGACAGGGGTGTTTGTCCCCCCCCCCAACTTTCATGCCACACTATTTTGTCCCCATTCATTTGGCTGGGGCACCTTTTCTTCAGATGTCATGTACCCCCCCCAACTTTTTCAGCAAAGTTACTCCACTGGCCATGCGGCTAGATGTGAGGTGTGTTATTTGAATGGGGCCCTCGCATTGAATTTATTTTACTTGTTCAGGCGACTCTGGCTCTATATATTGTGTTCCTTCCATCACATTTCTCGCATTGGTTCTCCTGGCTCACATGAGTCGCTTTCAATGATGTGTGTGGGCAAGACTTGAATGTTTCACTTGTGATAATATGTTCCAGGGTAGTGTGAATAGTATATGCCTCAGGTTTAATCGGAGTGTCAATGTTAGGGGTGTTACAATTGAAAGAATGATGCTGAATTTTTTAGGATGGAAGTAGGGTGAGATGGCGAGCCTCTTACCTCTTCTGGACCGGCTAGCCAAGCATCCACACTTATCTGTTGCAGCTTCTGCCTAGTAATGGGGCTGTCGGATGGCATTCCCACAGCGTCGGAGCCAGAACCTGCTGAAGACCCGGTGAGACTGCACCACCTCAGCACCAGTTCTGCGACCGCTCCGCCTTGAAATGGGTTTTTTTAAAGGGAATAGATGCAGCTCCTCCTCTCACCACAATGGAACAGGAAAACAGACTGTACTGCTGAGATTGCACCACCTCAGCATATTAAGTAGGGTTGGCTTCCCTAAAGAAGTTGTGTCTGACAGAGGCAGCAACTTTATGTCCAAGTATATGCAAGCCATGTGGAAGGAGTGTGGGGTCACATATACGTTTTCACCCACCGAAAATGGGATCTCCTGTTACCATGCTTACTCTTTGCTTACAGAGAGGTGTCTCAAGAGGAGGTTGGCTTCAGCCCCTTTGAGCTTCTTTTTGGTCACCCTATAAGGGGACCACAGGCCATAGTCAAGGAAGGGTGGGAGCTCCCCACTCCTCCTGTTACTACCAATGTACTAGGCTATGTGCTGGGGTTAAGGAAGAGGGTCCTCCTGATGGCTCAGGCCAGTGACAAGTTGGAGGCTGGTCAGGCATTGGTCAAACATTGGTATGACCAAAAAGCTTCTCTTGTTCACTTTACCCCAGGCCAAGAAATCCTGATCATGAATCCTATAAGGCCTCGAGCCCTACCGGATAAATGGTCAAGCCCTTACACAGTTGTGGAGCAGATGGGTGAGGTTATCTATTTGGTGGACCTTAAAAGGCCTGGACAGGCCCCAAAAGTGTTTCACATAAATAGGGTGAAGGCTTTCACCCGTAGGGTTGAAATAGCGGCACTGCTACTGGCATCAGACATGGAGGAGGAGGAATCTGAACCTCTCTTGACTTGTTCCAGAGTGGTCCTTCAGATGGCTCCATTGAGGGTGTCCAAGCAGCCCCTCGCCTGACTTCTGACCAACAAGTGGAAGTAAGAACTTTGCTGAGGCAGTTCTCCTCCTTGTTCTCACTGACTTCAGGTTTGACACCTTGGTGCAAACATGAGATTGACACTGGAGATAGTATACCTACCAAACGTAGGGGATACAGAATGTTAGGTAAGGTGAGATCCTAGATCAAGGCTGAGGTCAACAAGATGTTGAATCTGGGAGTGATTGAGCCATCCAGTAGTCCCTGAATCAGTCCAGTGGTCTTAGTGACAAAAGCTGGTACCTCTGAACTTCGGTTCTGTGTGGATTACAGGGCTCTGAGTGCTGTCACCAGTACAGATGACCCCATACCTAGTACCGATGAGCTGGTAGATACCGTGGGTGCCTCCAAGTACCTCAGCACATTTGACCTCACTGAAGGCTATTGGCAAGTAGCCCTAGCAGAGCATGACAGGGAGAGGACCACATTCTCAACTCCAGAAGGCCTTTACCAGTCTGCACTTTGGGTTGAAAAATGCACCTGCCACTTTTCAGAGGCTTGTGAACCATGTTTTAAATGGGATGGATGAATTCTGCTTAGCATATCTGGATGATATAGCCGTCTTCAGTGCCGTGCCACCTGGGAGAAACATGTGGAGCACCTTAGAATTGTGTTGCAGGCCCTTTTCCGAATGCCCACTTGACCATAAAGGCCAGCAAGTGCCATACTGGTGAAGGATCTGTGGTCTACCTTGGACATGAAGTAGGTGGAGGGAGGATTCAGCCTCTACCCCGTAAAGTACAAGCAGTACATGACTGGCCTATCCTCACTACTCAGACCCAAGTGAGAGCCTTCTTAGGACTCACTGGGTACTACCAAACTGTTATGGCAGACTATGGCACCATAGCTGCCTCTCTGACTGCTCTCGCTACTCCAAAGAAGCCTAAGAAGGTCTCTTGGACTGAGGAGCGTGAGAAGGCCTTCAATGGCTTAAAAGACTCCCTGTGCCAGGCCCCTGTCCTCAGGGCCCCTGACTACAAACATGCTTTTACTATGCAGAGAGATGCCTCTGACACTGGGATAGGTGCTGCACTATCAGAGATAGATAAGAAAGGCAAGGAACACCTGATTAGATTCATTAGTCGTTAGCTTAAGGACAAAGAGCTCAAGTGGTCCACAGTGGAAAAATTATGTTTCTCTGTCATGTGGGCCCTAAGGAAGCTGGGGCACTACTTCTATGGGACCCACTTCACTGTGCAAACTGACCATAAGCCCTTAAAGTGGTTGATGAACATGAAGGGAGAGAATCCAAAGTTGCTCAGGTGGACCATAAGCCTGCAAGGGTTTGACTTCACCATTGAGCACAGGCCAGGTGCCCAACGTAGCAATGCTGATGGGCTGTCCAGAATGTTTAACTGACCTGACCATGAGGCCTATCCAGGGGTGGATTAGTTCCCCCTGTCCTTAGTCTGGGAGGGGCGAGTGTTGGGAAATTTTATTTATGTACAATTTTCCCTCCATTTATTGACCCCCCCACACTTTTTGCTTTTGTTTGGCTTTCGTAACCTGACTTTTACCCGTGGAGCCCAGACTTCAGCTGAACTCCCCTGGGCTTTTGCTCACTTGTTATGGGGAAAATGACATGTCCTTTAGACTTTCAGTACTGGGAAACTATGTTTCCCTTAGCCTTTGATTATGGTGCCAATTCTTGGTAACTTTTTTACAGTGCACAATGTACCTTCTAGTAGCGTGCGCTCGGGTCCCTTATTTTTTTATTGCCCTACACACCCTTGAAGGATTTTTTGGTGATTCTACGAGTGTGCTTGGGATGAACTGGTGGCAGCAGTTACTTTTTATAATGTTTTACTTCTGTTTACTGAATCATATCGCGCTTACCACGTTTGGTTCAAGACTGTGGCCAGGTCCAAAAATGGCTGGGCCAAAAAGTCTTTTGTTCTGTCCCATGGCCATTTTATCCCTTGCCTTCACCCAGGTCGAGTAACCCGGCTTTTCCTTATTTGGGCATGCAGCCTCCTGCGTAAACCAATCTCTTTCGCAGGCTTCTGCCAGTTACGTGTGTGTGCCAGGAAGCGGGTAGGGACTGGCTGGTCCCAATCCACACTGCTTGTGCCAGGATGTCTGGAGTGCCTGAATGACTGAGAGCACCAGGGGCCATGATTGGTCCACCGCTGGAATGCCTGCAAGAGAGCAGATCTTCAATTGAAAGTCCTTGATTTTTCTGTGAGGCTAATTTTGGGTAAGAGGAGGGGCTATGCATCCATTCCAGGTCGATCACCTGAGTTCTTACCGAACTACAGAAGGAGCGAAGCCTCCTGCACGAAGAAACAGATTTGTGAAACCACTGGAGAAGCTTTGGAAGGTTTTAGCACCCTTTGCCATCTGCTGTCCCATCGGACCCCTGCTTTCTTCTTCGATCAAGAAGGCCTGCCAAGGGGCTTTGCCCCTTTGGAGTAGTGGGAACAACTACACTTAGTGCCCTGCCCCCTTCTTACCCACTGAACAAGCTCCTTCCAAAGTGTTCCGGGGCCATCCAGTGAACTGTCCAGCTCTACCTCAGGGTATCCTGCAGAATTGCTGCCATCTTGGGTTCAAACCAGAGACTTGTGACATTGCTTGTTTGTGGTCCTGTGCATTTTCCCCCCATATTTCGCAGGCCTAGCTCCTCTGGGTCCCGAATTAGGAGCGTGCATTATGCTGCAAGCATCAATTTGATTCCTGCATCACTACCTGGTGGTGACGGTCACTGTAGATCCCTTGCTTTTCAGATCGCCTGTGCCCTGGAGCCTGCTGCACCAGAATTTTCTTCATACCTCCTTCAGAAGCTGAGAAAAGGCAACTGCCCGGTCACAGACGACCGTTCTCCTCCGCAGCTGCTGAGAGCCGGAGCGCCGCAAAGCTGCAAGACTCAAACCTACTAGCGACCTCAACTAAACTGGTAAAGTTTGGTTCGGACTGTCCCGAGGGTCGGTGACCCACTTGCATCACTTACCGGTGGCCCTCTGGCACAAACGATCCCTTTTATGCATGAATAACCCTTAAAAGGTATTCAAACTTGGCTGGGTTAGCCTGTGCGCCCTAGCTATTCTCGCCATTTGAACACTGCTTTGCCGCCAAGGGCAGGGCCTACTCGAATATTAGGAACCAATTCTTCATCACTGCAAGCCCCTTCCTGACTTGCTACAGCCCTCCCAAGAAGACCCGCTTTTTGCTTCACCTGTGCGATTGTGCATTTTTTCGCACAACTGTACTGTTAAGCACAAGGCTCCACTCTTCTTAGGGTTGGACTTGAAAGTTAGGGAACAAACTCCAAATAAGAGCATAATACTATAACTGTGTCAACTCAACCCTCTCTGTACAGGTTGTGGCTAGACTTTACCACTGTAGTGCATTAGGAAACGTAATGCATATATATTATATAGTAATAGGATTTTGTGTGATAACTGTTTTCACATTGCTAAAGTTACTTGTGTCTATTGGTCCTGCCAACAATGAATGTATAGATATTTTTCATGGTTTATAGTGACATTTTCGAACGTCACATTTTCAAAATGCCAGAAAAATGTGAATTTTTTTTTTAAATTTAATTTTCCAACCCCCTGTTTTGTTTTATTGACACTTTTAATTTACTGACGAAACAAAAATAAAACATAAAAAATAAAAATTAAAACATTCGAAATGTATTTTTTCTGCATTTTTTTGGTTGAAAAAATGGCATTTATAAAATGTATTTTCGAAAATATAACTGGATACCTTTTTTCAAAATCACTTGTCTAAGAGTAATTTGTGGTTTGTTGCTGTGTGCGCTCATTGCATGCGTCTGCTCACTCTCACCCCTCCTGAGACTTAGTCTTGACTGCCTGCCAAGCTACCTAGATTGGTCTGGCTTGTCCAGAAGGTTCCCCTGTTTCACTAAACCGAGGGTAGCCTTGTAAACTTCTGCCCACCAGGGCAGAGTTTAGAAATCCATTTTAACAGCTGACTGAGACGGAAGTACTCTTTCTCCCAGACTTTAAAGTCAACAATTATACGATCCCTTGGCCCTTTTTCCGCCTGATCTTATCACACTATCGTCCAAGGATCTCAAACATGGGGTCCTCTTTGACAGTGACACAAAACTACATAGTGTAACACCACCACTACCTCTGCAGCAAGATTCAGCCTTTCAAATATCAGTACGGTCTGCCCCCAGCAGTGGACCCATTACTCTGCCAAAACCTTTGTCCTCCCTGGTGATCAGAAGGCGGTACTATTGCTCCAGCCTATTCGGGTGCCTCCCTCTCTATTGTGTCGTCCCCTCAATGAAGAACTCAGCTTTCCCACACTCTCTCTCTACAACCAACCCAGCTTTTCCCCCATATCGGCATATCGGCAACACACCGGTTGTCTTTCTATGGTAAATCTCTCCCTCTTCAAGAATCTGCTTTTTGTCTTCAAACTAGTGCATGGCATGACCCAGGTCCCCACTGCCAGTCTAAATCACTATCTCTCTGGTCAAAAAAGTATTTCAGAGGTATAGGCGTGTGCGCAAGCCCTAACATATTTTAGCAAACGTACATTCTTATTGTATCAATATGAACACCAAAAATCATTTTAAAATGATGGCATGCTACTTGTGTGAATATGATGTTTTAATAATGAGGGGAAAAATATAGTACTTCCAGTTGTATGGCATTGCAATACAACATTGTCATTTCATTTAGATTGTATTGGACCAATACCCTGCCAACTGCAGGTTACAGATTTTGTTGAAGCAATGCCCTTCCACAGCACTGTTAATTGTATTCAGTTACAATAAAACACTGCCAGGCGCAAGGACACATGGGCAGGCCCTGCCACAGGAAGCCCTGGATGAGGCTTCCCTTTTCCTACTAGCGGTAGGGCCCGCACCAGGGGTGCCTGTGTGTGTAAGGTGATTGTCGCCCTCATTGGAGGCCATCACCCTCGGCTTGGGGCCACTAACTTGGGGAATGCTGCCTCCCCCTGCAGTCCCCCCCAATAGACCCCTCTTGTACAGGCTCTAATGTTTCAATAAAACACTGGCCCTCATTACAACACCAGCTGTAACCAATGGCGCTATTAGTACCATGGTGGCTGCCGGTATTGTAACGAGTCCGCCAATGGTAAATGGGGAAATACCGCCCCATTCCAAGGTTGGCGGGGCAGTAATTCCCCATTCCCATTTTTGCCCCATAGGGTCAATGGGACTGGGGAAGGCGGTAATTACGGTACTGCAAATTGCGGTACTGTAATTACCTCGGAAGTCCCTTTGCGGGTCCCTACTTTAACGGCTGGTCCAGACCAGCCGTTAAGGTCGGGAGCCGCAAAGGGACCTCATAATCAGGCGTTAAGGGTTTAACGGCGCTGACACCTTTTACGGCGCCGTTAAACCCTTAACGCCAGGATCGTAATGACCCCCAACTGTCATTTCAATGAGATTGCATTGGTCCAGTTTCACTTCTGACAGTGATATCTAATTCTAACAGAAAGCCCACACAGCAATCCAGTTTTGTTGCAGAACTATCTTGCCAGACTCCTGACAATTGTATTAAACTACAATGTCTTGCCAGACCAATATCTTGCCAGTGCAGGTTTCGTGCACCGCTTCATGTGGTCCTTTATTATGAACACGCAGCAATAAATACATAGCTTAGTCATGTCATGAGCAATGCAGTGGTGATCATGAACAATTAGGTCCTCATGAATGCATTGACGGCATAAATCATCTTCATCTGTTGGTTCTTTCATAAGAAGGAGAAAAAAGAAATAATAAGAAACCAAATGGGATGGGGAAAGGATTCACTTATTTTGATGTTCTGCACGCGGTCTTGGGTGCATTCTCCAACCTGCATTAACTCCCATTGTATTGTATTCTCATTGGCACAGGAAGCAGAAGTGTCATAGTAACTAGTTTATCCATAAGGTGTGTGTATTAACCGGCAAATGTATATAATTGAAACTGAGGGGGGGATCTATGTAAATAGCCATGATTACTATAGTGTTCTTACCTAATAGCTTGAGGCCGATATGTGGACTGGGGTTTGTGCAGCATACATATCTCGTGCCAGCTGCTGCTGGGCTGCATAATTGCAAAGGTAGTTTGGTTAGCACTGCGTGGGTTATAGAATTAATCAGTAGTGTTGAGGGCGGTGATTAATAACTGTTTGACTTCCCGTTTTGCTATCACATAGTTGTTCTAAATTGCTCAGTATATCTTCTAGGTTTGATAAACCTCACTCGTTCATGGTGACAGATTTGGTTAATTACCTCTGATGGTTAAAAAACATAGATTCATGCAGAGTGTGTTTTGTTCCGGGAGGATAGCTCAGGGGCAACGTGCTCGCCTTGGAAGCAAGACGACACAGAGCAACACAGGTTGGATCCCCGGATCCGCGCTTAGAAACCTCTGGGTATTAAGCGCATTATAAATAACCTATCATATCATATCTGTGTGCAGTTTGTCTATGCGGGTAGGAGGTAGCCCGTTCCTGCCTTCTCTGATCCTTGTATAGCATCTCTGAAGCCCCTTCCACTTTGGTATATTTGAACGGCGATTACAGCATCTTTATAGAAGAATATGGTGGCTTTCACCCCCTATGCAGGGGGGGTGCAGACATGGCCTGTAACGGCCCACCATGGTAGTCCCGAGTGATGCAAGGGCCTTAGGCTCGGGATGTGGGCCGTTACTGGCCATGTCTACACCACCGCCCCCACCCCCTGCAGGGGTGAAAGCCATTCGCACCACAGGTTTTAACTGGAGTGCGATTATTTTTTTTGGGGGGGGGGTCGTCAGGAGAACCTCATCGCGAGCCCATCTCGTGAAGAAAAGAAAAAAGTTTCAGAATAGTGTTCGAGAAAGACAGCTTCTGATTGGATGATCTGTCTTTCCCAGGTGCGAATAGAAAGGAGAGCTCTGTGCTGGTGCTCATTAGTGTTCGCCTAACCTCAGTTTTGATTGGACGTTATACTCTACAATAGTTCCACTACTTAGCCCCCATTACTACTTTGAGTCAACGTAGATCTCTTTCGCGGTGGGCCCTGCTTGGTAGACAGTGACTGCAAGTTGGTTATCCTCGCGGTCGGCATCATTCAGCACCATTTGCAATTGTTAGTAGTATAGGGACTAGTTTTGTTCTCTCTGGCACAAAGGCACAGTGCCCTTACCTGGGGTAGTTGTTCAGCATACGCCCACCGACTACCAATAGGATAGCGCAGGGAGACTGCTATGTTTGCCTGAACAGATTTTGCTTTAGGTTCTCTCTTTCTCACTCCCCCACGTGCCCTCCCTCCCGTTCCCCTCTGGGTCAGCCTCCACAACCTCTGTTACCCACCCAACACCCTCCAATGCTTCCAGTGTCCACTCGTTTGCTCTTCTGTCGCCTTGGCATTTCAATGCTCATCAAAACTATATCAGAGTAGAGCAGTCAGTGGATGTATTCGAGACTAATCTGAAGCACCACACCATCACCGCTAACCACAAAAGGTGCACGCCCCACTCCCTCCTTCTATGACCCCAACTTTCTCTCTGCCACATCATCACCTAATGTACATTTGCAAATACATAGCTTTCAACCCCTGGTCCAATGGTGAAATATACAGAATATGCATGTATGTATGTATGTATGTATGTATGTATGTTACTATGTGCTCCCTATATACACACATTCCAGTCCTTGTTACTGTTTAAAGATGCCTAGAAATGGGACTGCCTCTGCTGCCTGCAGCCTGTTGCTACCATGTACGCACTTCTGTCATTGCCAACCCTACTGCCAAATAAGCGCAAATTGCAAATCCTATTGGCTTGCACGCGCATGCTGTCAGGGCCAATGCAGGTAGTGGCCTATAAGCATCATGTTCCGCTGTTGATCATCTGCAAGGTAGAGGCGTGCGTCATTACGCACTGGGCATCAGCTGACGAGCTGTTGCACAGTTTAGCCAGGATATGAAGGTGACGACGTAAAAGTTGGAGGAGGTGCCCTAATAATGTGGGCAGGGTCCTCCTCCCTCCCCCCTTGTTAAGGGGGAGGTGTGCTGAATGCAGCATGAGGGGCGGGAAGCGCGCCAAACCCAGATAAATGCCTGTGAAAGGCAACAATAGGAGGGGGCGTGCCAGGCTGCATATAAGCTGGCCGGCGTCCTGCTGCAGGAGAATCCAGCTCGAGCAGAAGGACGCCCGCCGAACTGAAGGACCTGCTTTTCGTTTGAGACCCACCTGCCCTGCTTAGAGAACGGCAGAATGGCAATGCCTGCCCGTTGATGTTGCAGAACAGCGAGGCTGTGTTTTGGTGACCAGCAGTGGTGTAACACAAAATGTGGGGGCCCCCCTGCAAGCCATGCTGAGGGGGCCCCCCCAACTCAGCAACAAATCACGGGTCGCGCCACACTCTGGGCCGGCCTAGATTATAACACTTGCGCAATACTCACGAATGTGCTGTTGAAGGGGTATGCCACACACTGCACTAGGAGAAAGATATAAATATGTGTTTTAATGAAATATACAGCACACTTTCTAAGGAAAATTGGCTAAAAAGCCAGAGTGTTTGAATGGTTTTGTAGAGTAACAACAATCCAATACATGCAAGTCACCAACAGTGCACAGGAACATTAGTGCTTTGCTATTAAAAATGCCACGCCACAATGAAAACATGTCCAACTGGCTGCACAATGTAGACCAGTGTAGACACGTAATGGCATCCCTAAAGCATTACAGTAAAGCATGCCAGGCCACATTTAGACATACCTAGACTGGTTGCACCAAAATGCCAGTCAAAGCAATAACACTCATCAAGAAGAGAACACACATTCAATCCCGCGTCTCTGTGGCATCTAACAACACGGCCAAACTCTTTCAAATCTGCAAACTGGTCAATCTTGTTGTGGCCTTTACCTCTCCTGTTCCCTCCCAGGCCCTCTGTATGGCTCTGTTCTCTCACTTCTCTGCTAAAACGCAGGACATCCTGTCCCCCATCTCCTCTTCCTCTCCCTCTTCCTCTCTTGGTGTCCAAACAGGTGCTCCCCTGCTCCTCTAGAAGCATCAAGGACCATATTGACACCCTCGCTCCAGCCTTGGCCGATTTCTGTAATCACTCTTTCACCCCTGGAACGTTCCCCTCTCCCCTTAAGCACTCCCTGGTGCACCCACTCCTCAAGAAGCTCTCTGCCGATCCTTCCTACCTGTCAAACTATTGCCCAATCCCCATCACTGTGTTCCTGGGCAAACTGTTGGAAAAAACTGGTCATCTTCCAGCTTACTTTCCATATTGAATCGGTTGGTTGTCTCCATGACCATCAGTCTGGCTTCAGAGCTGCCAGAGGCACAGAAACTGTTCGCCTGAACATCCGTGAAGATCTGCTATCTAACCTTGATTATAGCATTTCTCCTGTCCTCATCCTCCTTGATATTTCTTCCGCTTTCGACATGGTTTAACCACGCCATCCTGATCAATCGACTCCAGAGAACCTGGGCATCACGGATCAGGCCTTTGAGTGGCTGACCTCCTTCCTCTTGTACTGCCCCTCCCAGGTACAACTTGGTCCCTTTCTCTCTGCCACATCTCTCTATACCTGTGGTGTTCCACAGGGCTCCATCTTCTCACCCTGGTTTTTCAACTTCTTCTTTGTCCCTTTGGCCCACCTGATCTCTACCCCTTCTCCTCTATGCAGATGACACTCAGCTTTCCTTCAGGCTCCCCTCAGACTCCTCTCCACTCTCTCCCATTCCTGACTGGCTATCCGTGATTCAGGAATGGTGCGCATCCAGCGATCTCTCCCTTAATGCCAGTAAGATGGAGATCCTTCTCGTTGGGACCCATGCCCCTGCTTTCCCTCTCGCACTCTGGCCACCCGCCTTGGGCCCTCTTCCTTCACCTTCGTGTGGGGCAAAAAACATTGTTGTCATCTTTGACTCCGCTCTCTCTTTCTCTTCCTCACATCTCGGACATCGCCAAGAAGTCCCACTACCAGCTGCTCCTCCTCAAACTGACTCTTCCCTTTCTCACTTTCCCCCAGAAGCTCACTGTCTCCAGAGCCCTGATTGTCTCTAGGATGGACTACTGCAACAGCCTCTTTCTCAACCTGCCTTCCTCTACTCTCTGCCCTCGGCAGCTAATCCAGAATAGGACTGCAAGACTTATCCTTGGCCTCAAGCCCAGGGATAATATCTCCCCAGCCCTGAAATCTCTCCACTCGCTCCAGGTTGCTGCAAGGATCAAGTTCAAGACCCTTTGCATTGTCCACAAAGCTTTCTGGGCATGGGCCCACACTACATCCAACGCTCTCTTCCAAAATACTTTCCTTCTCAAGCCCTTCGCTCAGCTACCTCCAACTCTCTAAGCGTTAGACGCTTCCCCAGGCAGAGAATGGGGAGGGGGTTAGATCTCTCTCCTGTGCAGTTTCCTCCCTCAGGAATGGCCTCCCTGCCCCTCTCAAACTTGAGCCGGACCACCTGAAGATCTGGAAGCATTTCAAAATGTTCCTCTTCTCCTCTGCTTTCTCTATCTCCCTCTCCTGCTGGCCTACCTGACCTACCTGTCTGATGTACTGACTGGTCGATTGGCTACCCTCAGAGTCTCACTGGGTACCAGGCTCTTTCTTGATCAATCACCCCTGCACTGCCTCTGGACCTACCATGCACTTAGGGGCTGTACCTTGCACTACCCAGAGCCGCACTACCCTGGCTACACATACTCAGGGCATTGCTGCCCTGTTCCCCCCATCTCCCTTGCACTTCCCCCCTCCCTTTTTCCTTCCATTTCTTGTTCTCGCACCTGCACGATCTGAATGACTCAAGGCCTAATAAGATTGTTTGTCTTGTCCTACCTCTATCTCCCCTCCTGTGTCTTGTCGCGCCTAGAAACACTTATGTACATGCGCGTTATAAATGAATTATATCATACCATTTTTATCACAGATGCCCAGAAAAATATACAATGCCCCAGTAAGAAATTACTAGTCTGGCAGCACCCAAATGCTAGTCTAGCCAGGTAATTACACTTAGCAGGTCTGCTTTATCGGAAATGGCCAGTTATAAAAAAAGTAATACCAAACTGAGGAATGACTAGACTGTCTGCACCAAAATGCCTCTCTAGCCACTAATACCACATATCGTGCCTGCTTAGCCTAGACATAGACAACCATTATGATTTGTCACACAATCCCGCCCACCCACACATTTAAGTGTGCACCCTTTCACCATACACTCACACAGGCAGCCACCTATACATTTAAGTGTGCACCCTCTCACCATGCAGGCACACCCAGGCCCTCACCCGTACATTTAATTGTGCACCCTTTCACCATACACTCATACCCGCACCCGTCATGGGGTTGAGGAGAGCCCTATTACTTCAAAAAGAAATTGTTTCTTTTTGAAGTCACTTTCACTTCATAAAGAAATTATTTCCGTTAAGGACCTATCCATAACAGAAATAATTTCTTTATGAATGCAGAGTGAC
The DNA here is from genome assembly GCF_040938575.1 of Ambystoma mexicanum. Lineage (NCBI taxonomy): Eukaryota > Metazoa > Chordata > Amphibia > Caudata > Ambystomatidae > Ambystoma > Ambystoma mexicanum. Next base: position 443,252,074 of record NC_090924.1, on the reverse strand, counting down.
TTCAAAAAGATGCTGGGGCTCATTATGAGTCTGGCGGTAGCTGTGCCGATAAAACCGGCAGGCTGCCGCCAGACCCGTAGTGATTTACTGGTGCCAGATTTGCATGAATTACCAGGGCATTACAGCACCGGTGGTCCGGTAAATCCGGCACCGAGAATTCTGTAAATTCCAATTCCTGTGGAGTCCCATAGGACTCAGTGGGAATGGGGACCACGGAAACACCAGCACCATGTCGTAATGGTGCCGGTGTTTCCGTGCATCTCTGTGGGTGGGTGCCGTTCCGCCCACCAGGTCAGACCTGGCGGGATGGCTCCTGCCGCAGAACTCATAGTTTGCTGGTCCGGATAACGGTGCCGGTACGGTTCTACCGGCACTGTTAATTCCAGACTGGCAAACCTGTAATGAGGGCCACTGTTTCTTTTTGAAGTCATAGGGCTTCTCCACCCCATTACATGGAGGCCTCAGCCTAGGGTCTTGCATTGCATGAGGTGGGGGATCCCTCGGAATTCAAAAAGAAAGTTTGTTTTTGTAGTCACTCTGCCTTTAGAAAGAAATTATTTCTGTTACAGAAATCATTTCTTCATGAATGCAAAGTGAAACCAAAAAGAACATTTTTTGTATTTTTTTGAAAAAAAAATATTTTTAATTTATTTTTGTCCAAGTGGGGTCCCCCTCCCAGGACATGTGCTGGTGGGGCTCCCCCGCACCACAAGGGCCTCCGTTACGCCAGTGGCGACCAGTGGAAAGATACAGACTCCAAATGAGCCGTGGGAAAGCCGGAAGGGTCTTCGCTCTTCTCGGGACGAGCGGTTCTTGGGGGTCTAAGCGGCAGGGGTTCTGGTGGTAGCAATGAGGGTTCAGCTTCCCCTGAATAAACGGCACTCCCACAGCCCAGGAACACCTGTAAGGGAAGGCGGGGCTCAGACAAGAAAGGTTGGGGGGGCTTTGGCCTACTGAGGACTTAGTTGGTAAACGGGGAAGCAAGTTTTGGACATGGACCAGTCGCCACACCTTCTGAACTATTTTCACAAAGTTTGTTTGCAGTGTTTTGATTTTATTGTGTTGTGAAAATAAATCTGCTGCCTTTTTTATGCCAACAAAGAAGACGTGTCGCATTCTGCACCTTACTGGGCGGGATATCTAAAGGGGCAAAGAGAATGAGCTAATATGTTGGTAAAAAGGTGGACAAATGCCCAGGTTATGCTGAAAGGACGGTTCGACTAAATGGGTGTGTCAGCAGTGCCCTCTTGCCACTTTCCAGGAAGCCTGCGCATGGCGACACCAGGCACGGGGACAGGATTGTCTACTGTAGTGACTCTTGTACTGGTAATCATTGTCTCTCTTCTTCCAGATGACGCGTACTCCTATTTTTTAATAGAAGCTAGTGGCCATGGTAGCAGAGAGCAGAACACCTTCGCTGCAGCGGCCATTTCGGCACAGAAGCCTATCTGGCACCGCTGATCTGGCACGAGGAATGTTTGGACGTGGCTGACGTTGCAGCCACATCTGAACGCTCTCATGTCAAATACTAAAGGATTATTTTTTCCGCAAATGCGCACGCTGACAGGTACTGTGCCTGTTAATGTGATTCATTTGTGAGAAGTTTGAATATTAGGGAGACAGTGTTACAGCCCGGGGCAGGGCCACGCTGAAATGTCCGCTGGAAAGAACTCAAGAACACCCTTTCCCCAGCAGCACCAATATCTACAAATGTACATTTCTCTGTTCCAGTAGAATTGTACATATAGAAGGGGCTCGCCTACTGGCTCATCACGGAACTTATATCAACAGTGCATCAACGTTTGCCCATTAAAGTCTTTCTAGCATCAGACTTGCCACATATCAGCTGATTAGTGTGGGTATTAATACAGCTGTATAAACAGTTATTTCGGAACATATGATACTCGAAATACAACTTGACCTGGTCTTATGGCATAATAATACTTATAACAGTGCACATTGAGCGAGGTTATGTTATGTTATTTTGCATTTATATAGAGCCTTATATACCATTGGTATGGTCTGAAGGCGCTGGTAGGTTGAATGCCCTTGGGAACCGAAGTTCGGGTCAGTAGAGAGAGTAGAGAGAGTCCAAAAAGTGCGTGTGCACACCAGGTATGTGTGCAGCTGGTCTGGAATTCATGTGGTTGCTGCTTACCGGTAGGTGTGGTGGTTGAGAGATCAGGAGTATGCGTTCGCTCTGGCCGGAATTATCCAGACCGATTGTGGCTGCGTTAGGCCTGAGGAGAACGCCTGGCTGGCGGGTGTGAAACCAGCAATGTTTACTTAGAGTGATGTGGAGTGAGCGGGAGATGTTGATATGAGAAAAGTTATACCGAATGTAAGGTCATTCATTTGTATAAAATGTATACATCCTTGCCTGATCCAAAGGTAACGGCGTGCATTACAATTCAACATTTACACTTGCAATTACAAAAAGTAACAAGACAGTACAGTAAAAAAAATTTAAAAAGCGGAACATTATTAAGAATATGCCAAGGAAAATACCTAACCGCATCTATGTTGAGAGCTATACTTTTTTAATTAACTGCACCTGTAACATGTTACAGGTACACTTTCTTTAACTGCATCTTTAACATGTTACAGGTACACTTTCTTTAACTTCATCTTTAACATGTTACAGGTGCAGTTTCATGTCCGTTGTCGCGCCAAAAGATACCCGTGCCTAGAAGTCCCTGCGCCGTACTGGTTGCGCCGAAACAGGGCGTGCAGCCAAATGGCTGCGCCATAACGGCATGCACTTACTGGCCGCGCCGAAATGTCCGTAGGGAGTGACACTGGAGTGCAGGATTCCCATTGCGTTTAAACTTTTTTCCTTGTTGCGCACAGTCAGAGAAACTGGTGACTTCAGTGCAAAGTGGCTTTCACACACTGTCCTCCAGACTTCTTTCTCCCCTTCGCAGGGACGTCATTTCACCAAAATGTCAGGGGGAGCGGAAGTGACATCACATGACCCTTAACCTCCGATGACATCAAAGGAAGTGATGTCATTTGACCCCATCCCGAAGTGACATCACGGGAAACGATGGAACACGACCCTTCATCCCTTGACAAAACAGGAAGTGGCTTCACATAGCATTGTTTCTAAGTACTCTAGGAAAAATATGGTTATTATATCACTGTAAAGTGATATACATTTCATACAAGAGTGGATCACCATATGTATCATTAATATCAGTGCGTATAGGCTCATATTACCAAATTACTGTGAATGCAAGCAGACATCCAAGGCCAAACGATAATGATGTATTATTATATAGCACTTATGCTTAAGCGCTTCATATAGAACAACTATGCATACAATATCACCCAACCTGTGTTAGTACTGATTTATCAAACTCAGAAGGATGAAAGGCTGCGATTACCATGCCGGGAGTCGAACCTGCAACCTGCAGCTCACACACACATGTTGCAGCAGCAAGCGCTCAAACCACTGAGCTTTCTTACCACTATTGCTATCAGAAAAACCATCCACTCCAGAAACAAAGAGCCACATGCTGCTGGCCTCAGCCTATGAGCCTCAATTAAAAAAAAAATGTTTAAAAAAAATTGTTTTAAGGGTAGCAAGGGAGACCACGGGGGTCGCAGGTGCGAACCCTGGCGACCCCTAAATGATGTCCATGCCACTTCGTATTCTCCTGCAAGGCGTCTCTTAAGCTCTGGCCTGACTGTTTGGTGTATTCTGGCTTGTGGTGTTTGTTGGTTTCTCTCTCTCTCTCTCTCTCTTTCTCTCTCTCCCTTTCTCTCTCTCACTCGTTCTCTCTCTTGCTATCTCTCTCTCTTTGCAAAAAAGAAGATGTGGAACCAGTGGGCAGGGGCATGGAGCAACATCTGTTGTATGGATTTGTGGGTTGGGTGGGATAGATAGTCTGCCAAGAGAGTGAGATTGACACAAGATGGACGTTTTATTCTCTTTATGCAAAGCAGATCAAAGCTGATATAGTGCTGCTCTGAGGGCTTTGGTTTCCTCCTGAAAATTCTAGAAATTCTCGGAAAAGTGTTGGAAAAGTTGCTATTTCACTTTTTTTGTGTTGTCAACTCTGGTTTAATATTTCATATTATTGTACAAGAGTCCTATTCTTTCAACGTATAATAGCTTCAGTTGGAATAAGACGAGTTTTACAGTAACTGCTATATTTTCCCAAAAGCTAAATTTAAAGGGAGGAGGGAACGTCCTGACTTATTAACGTAGTACAATAATCAGGAAATCTATTTCACCAAAATGCCTGGGGTAGCGGAAGTGACATCGCACGACCCTTGACCCCATGATGACATCACAGGAAGTGATGTCATTCGACCCCACCCCCAAGTGATATCGCGTGAAGCGATGGAACACGACCTTTCACCCGTTGACAAAATAGGAAGTGGCATCACATAGCATTGTACACTACGAAAAATATGGTTACGATATCACTATAATGTGATGTACATTTCATGCAAGAATGGATCGCCATGTGTATCGTTAAGATCAGTGTGTATAGGCCCATATTACCAAATTACTGTGAATGCAAGCAGACGTCCATGACCAAATGATAATGATGTGTTATTATATAGTACTTACACTTAAGCGCTTTATTAAGAAAAACTATAAACCCAATATCACCCAACCTGTGTTGGTACTCAATTATCGACCTCAGAAGGATGAAAGGCTGAGTTGAGGCGTTTAAGAACAGACTAAATCAGTGACTCACCCCCTGAAGTGTGCCAGAAATAAACCTTTAATGAGTCTAGCAATGTTTGTATAGAATTGCAGAAAGACACATTATTTGGTATTCCTATTCGTTCTTATTTAGGGTCAGTGCTGAAAGTGTTAGACTTGTGGCACTTCTGTTCTTATTGTTCTTCTTTTTTTTTTTTAAAGGGGCTTGAACAAGAAAGCCACCACTCCAGAAGTAAAGAGCCACATGGCGCTGGCCACAGCCCTGGAGGTTGCAATACAAAAAAAAAAAAAAAATAGGAAAATCTTTTTTTTCCGTTTTTTTTTTTAGAGGTCGCAAGGGGCCCCTGAATGACGTCCCTGACAACAATGTTGTCAAATCTCCCCCTTTCCTGTGTACAGTCTCTGGCAAGTTGGAGATGCAGGCAATGGCACCAAACTTGCCCTGGGGTAATGGTGCGTGTGTGAACATTAACTGCACGCACGTTTGAGTTTCAGCACAAAATGAAAAGGATACATAGATCCCAAAAAAGCTACGCTATTTTATTTGGCTATTGGGGATCTAGGCGGTCTTTTAAGAGAAGAATATGGGGGCACAGTGTGAATAGCAGGTGCGTTTCCGCTTGCACAGGGTGTGTTAGTGAGGATAGGATGATAGGATAGGTTCAGAGCCAGGAGGAACTGGCGTCTGTGTGCGCTGTCTTGCGTGTGGGAGTTGGCTCGATTCGTTCCTGAGTGTGCATCTTTAAGCATAGCGTCCTCTCCCTCACACCCACACAGGAGCATTACCACATGTAAGACAGTGTTCAATGCTTGCCCGCTCTGTAAGGGCAGAGCTGACGGGATTACATCGCACCAAGTAAAATGCAAAGGGGTGCTTACATTGCAAAAAGAACACTTCTGAAACTGTATACATGGGTGTAAAAATCCTGTAATGAGTCATAGTAAAAATAAAAGTAGTGTCACTTGGTTCCCATTGGTTCCTGCTTACTTCGTCCTCTGCTTTCTTCGATGTCACTGGGATATGTAGCTTTATTTTGTTTTATGTTTTCGGATATTTTGCTCCCCTCCTAAGAAGAGGCTTGTAAAGGATGCTTCCCGCGCTCCATGATGCTTCCGCCCTGCCTTAGAAGCACCCCGCCTTTCTTCACATTCTATTAACGCCACCGTTTGTCTCCATACACACTAATGGGATCACCTGCGGATCAGCCTCTTTGGCAAGATTATTCAGACAAAAATAGATGCACTGCGCGTGTAGTGTTTGCATTCTGGTCTGTCAGAGCTCCTGTGCCCGCCCCATTTCCTGCCCCCCACCGCCTTGGTTATGATTTAATCCCACTCACAGCCGCACCAGGCGTCAGGGCCTTTCAACTCTTTCAGCTTGAATGTGCTCCCACACCTCGGATCAGGACGTTTGGGCGCAGCTTCTTCAGCGCTGGTTGTTTTGGTGTGGCCTGTTCACTGCGGCCAGCGGTAACCTTTGCCTCCATAAAATGCCTCCATAAAATGAACGAAGCAGTTAGGATGTCAATAGATGTAACGCATACAGTGCACGCTCAGAAAACTCCGCAGTACTTTATATGAACACTATTTAAAGTACAGCTTCGATTTCTGAGTCAGCACTATATCCATTACATCGGTTGTCATTTAGGGGTTTGGCTTTCCCCGCTGACCGGCTTTCTTTGTTCTGCTGTGCAGAGGCCAATACCTCAGGCCCTTGATAATCTGCAGCCAATCAGCCCCTCCCTCCTTTGCTTTATCTAAGTCTTTGCTACAGGATGAAGCTGCAGGGTTGGGCGGATGGTATGCACACCTTCCCCATGTTCACAAACTAAATGCGGTGTCACTTTAAACCTGCATTTTCTGGCCAAAAACAGACTTCCCCAAAAGGGCTCAAAAATAAGAGGAATATTTTCACATCGTTGGCGTGGGGCAGCGAAAACGTTTGCAGATGAATGAAGTTGAAGCTGTGCTTCATGTTATGTAACCTTCATGATAAACCCAGGGAAATCACTGCTTGGGATTTGCATTAGGACACATGTTCTCCTTTATAATGTCTGCACCGCACAGCTGCCTCCTCAGCTGATGTGCTTTGCCTCTGCTGCACTGAATTCATTCTTCCCATTCCATATATACTATAAAACATGCGCTCCTGGGATGCAAAACTGCACCAACTAAAACTACATGCGCAACAACAAAAATGGGCCATTTTTGCCCTGCCTCTTTCCCTTTGAATTTTTTTAACTACACCAGATGAATAGATTTGTGCAGGCAAGGAGGTCACCAATCATCATTTCAAGGTGGGCTCCCGCGTACCTTCTGTCTGCCCACAGCATGAGCATCTCAGTGTTGCCAGTCTCTCATGCCTCGCCAGAACATTCTCTCTCGCCCTCCAGCTGCTCCCAGATCGTGCCTGCTGCCCGAGCTGACCCGAGCCTTTGCTGGGCCCAAGGACATGTCCGTTTCGCCTTCCTCGGCCGATGTCCCCATGTGCACCTTTCCTCTGCCCGAGCTGACCCTGTCCTTTGCTGGCCCCGAGGACCGCCTTCCTCGGCTGATGTCCCCATGCGCACCTGACCCGGGCCTTTGCTGGGCCCAAGGACATGTCCGCTTCTACCGCCTTTCTCGTCCGATGTCCCCCCATGCGCACCTTTCCTGTCCCCATGCGCACCTTTCCTCTGCCGGAGCTGACCACAGCTTTTGCTGGGCCCAAGGACATGTCCGCTTCTACCGCCTTTCTCGTCCGATGTCCCCCCATGCGCACCTTTCCTGTCCCCATGCACACCTTTCCTGTCTCCATGCGCACCTTTCCTGTCCCCATGTGCACCTTTCCTCTGCCGGAGCTCACCCCAGCCTTTGCTGGGCCCAAGGACATGTCCGCTTCTACCCCCTTTCTCGGCCGATGTCCCCATGTGCACCTTCCCTCTGCCGGAGGTGACCCTGCCCTTTGCTGGGCCCGCGGACCGCCTTCCTCGGCCGATGTCCCCATGTGCACCTGACCCGGGCCAAGATAAAGCATGGTGTGACGACATCCAAACAGCCATGCGCAATCAAATCAGCTCACTCCAAACCAAAATTCTGAACACTAAACTAGTGCTCCCCACCCCTCCTACCCCCCAACCTTCCCCCTCTCCTCACCCACAGAGGCCGCCCCTACCTTCTCTTTCAAAACCATTCAGGAAAAAGACATGATCAACATCATGAAAAACATCAAACCCTCCAATTGCAAAGGGGACACCTGCCCCGCCTCCATCATCAAAGACTACTCAGACACCCTTACTCCTTTCCTAACAGCCTTCGTCAATGCCTCCTTCACCACAAGAAGCATGGGTCCGACTTCTCATAAAAAAACCTACACTTGACCCCACCTCCCCCAACAACTACCGCCCCATTACCACAGTCCCATTCCTCCTCAAGATTCTAGACAAGGCAGCCTACCTGCAGGTCCAGCACTTCCTCGAAGAGCATAACCTCTTAGGACTGAGACAATCTGGCTTTCGGCCTAGACAGAGACCGCCCTACTCGACCTCAAAAACCAAATGGATGACGCTAGAGACCAAGGCAAACCTGTCCTGCTCCTTCTCCTCGATCTCTCTGCAGCTTTCGATCTTGTAGATCACATCCTCTGTCATCACCTAACCTCCACAGCCAACTTCTCCCAAGAAGCCACCACTTGGATCACCTCCTTCCTCCAAGGCATAACCATGCAGGTCTTCTCTGACCTAGCCACGGCCTCACCCACCATCATGCTACGTGGTGTGCCCCAAGGCTCCTGCCTCTCCCCGACCTTATATAACATCTTCACCCGCCCCCTCTTCCTTATCCTTGACGTCATGGGCATCTCCTACACCAACTACGCTGACGACACTCAGATCCTCCTCACACTAACAGGTAACTATGACACTGACTGCGCAACTCTTAACAACATATACAACACAATCCAAATGTGGATGGCTATCAACGGCCTTTGCCTTAACTCTGACAAAACTGAGCTCCTTCTCGTAGGATCCCCCGACAGCCTCAAGAAACTTGACCCCCAGTTTAGCCACTTTACCATTGACTCAATCAGAATTCCAGTACTCGACACGGTAAAAACGCTAGGCGTCTATCTAGATTCTAACCTATCCATGACCAGATAAGTAAAGGCAATCGCCTCCTCTGCGGCTTACCATGCAAAACTCCTCAACGCAATCAGGCCTTTTCTGTCAAAAGACACCTGCACCAACATAGCTAGAGCCATAACTGGTTCCCGACTAGACTACTATAATGTTGTCTTCTTAGGGACCTCCAACAAAAACCTTGAGAAGCTGAAAGTAATTCAGAACAGCGCCCTGCGCGCTGCACAAGGCATTGCCAAGAGAGAGCACATCACCGCTGCCAGAAAAGCATCCCATTGGCTCCCCATAAAGGAAAGGATTATATTCAAGGCAATAAGTATCACCCACAAATGTGTCCATCTCTCAGCCCCAGCGTACCTATCTCAGAGAATCCACCCAGTCGCGTCCACAAGACCCACCAGGACACCCTATGCCAACATGCTCTCCGTGCCCAGGATAAAAAGAGCTAGAGCAGGTGGCGCCAGCTTCCCCTACCTTGCCGCGCTACATTGGAACAACCTTCCCACCTCTCTGCGAGCTGAACCCTCACTGATTGCTTTCCGCAAAGCTATGAAAACTACCTTGTTCACCTAACCAACCTCTCATGTTTTAAACTTTAATGACTAACATGGATGATGTACTATGATGTATGATGTACTCTGTTGTATGATTCTCCTTATCGCTTGACACAGGATCCTGCCTCACTGTAACCCAAGGCACAACCTATACCTGTACCTGTAACTTAGTTCCTTTACAAGTAACAGCGCCACAATGCCCCTGGGCTGCCTGCGCGCTATATAAATGTAATAAATAAATGAATACATTTTCTGGGCACAAGGACATGTCCGCTTCTACCGCCTTTCTCGGCTGATGTCCCCATGCGCACCTGACCCGGGCCTTTGCTGGGCCCAAGGACATGTCCGCTTCTACCGCCTTTCTCGGCCGATGTCCCCCCATGCGCTCCTTTCCTGTCCCCATGCGCACCTCTCCTCTGCCGGAGCTGACCCCAGCCTTTGCTGGGCCCAAGGACATGTCCGCTTCTACCGCCTTTCTCGGCCGATGTCCCCCCATGCGCACCTTCCCTCTGCCGGAGGTGACCCTGCCCTTTGCTGGGCCCGCGGACCGCCTTCCTCGGCCGATGTCCCCATGCGCACCTTTCCTCTGCCCGAGTTGGCCTGAGGCCATCGGTACACTTTTATCCAGTCGCCTTGCTTGGCATAGTGGCCCCGCTTGCTCCCTGACACATCTGTGCTTCTGCGGTCTGAGGCTGCTCGGCGTCCCACTCTACTATGCTTCCTGGCCCTTCTCCACATGAACTCTAGAGGGTATACCCAGATTCCCACGCTTACAAACTGTCCAGGCTGGAATTCACAAGCTAAGGGCCGCTTTAGTATGGACGGCTTTCTTCTGCAGGAATACCCCCAGAGGTATTTCCAGAATTCCTTCCAATTGCAGCTTGACCATTGCCCTAGTGGTAAAGATAGTGGCATTTCTTGATTACTGCTATTTGCATTCCAGAAATAACACATGGTGTTCTTCAAATGTTTTTTTCTACCCATTTCCACCCTCAGTTTACGGGTGGAATGGACAGTGTACAGGTATCAGGTAATGTTTTCGCCACCAAAAATATCGCCGTACATATGGTCGTCGGGAAGGGCCATAGGTGATATTTTTGGTGTCGAAAATATTAGTTGAGGGGGTGTCCCCCGCACATAAAGAAAATGGTGTGGGGGTGTCCCCCCGCAGGGTCCATATGTTATTTTCGCCGCAAAAATATGGCGATATTTTTCATCGCAATATTTTTGCGGCGAAAATATCACATGGAACCAGTGTACAGTAGTGGTTCACACGTCTGACCTTTTTTATGCATTACATGGGGAAGTTGCTGAGACACATACAAAAGAAAACAAGGCAACTTTGCCTTATTATAACTGGCGCTTCTCAGTTGGCCCTTAGAGAGGGCTGCAAATTCCCAAAATATTTAAATCCAACATTCTCATAAATTCAAATCAAAGCTTCAAATCAAAGCATCAGTTAAATCCGTGCAGTTTTGGCCAGGAATGTTTTATTCACATTCCTGTTTTTATAATTACATTTATTCTGAATGTGATCTGTTGGGCGATCATATTTTGCCATCAATATACATTAAGCCAATGCATTTCGGTGTAAACCTTCATCAGGGGTGTATATAGGCTCTTGATTACATCATCAAGCTGCACATAGTCATATATATGTTAACACAAGTTCATTGAATGATTTATATACAATACATAATCGAATTCACAATTACCATTTTGTTTGTCCCACGAATATTCAATTGGTACGCCCGAAAAAGTAAATGAAAAACAGAATTTTCATTTAGTATCAGCATTACAAAATTATATGTACATAGTATAAGGACAGAAGAGTGTCCTACCTGATCACGTTTATGCAAATCTGGTAAGCCCCAAAAGGCTTTTCTTTTTGCAACCCTCACGGCTCCAGCCACGTGTGTTGCAAATGCGTGGTGAAACGCATCCGTTAAACTGGTCTCTGTGAAAGAAGCAGGCTATTTAGACAACCGTTCTAGCATGTCTTTAATGATCAAAGCGGTGGATGTTCTCCGACATTTACCTTCAATTCCTGTGTTGTTCTGCCTACTGCAGAGAGACGTGCGCGCGCACGTCTCTTCGTTCTATTTAAACGTTGCCTTGGAGACGGGGTCGAGGCGCCGAGGTCCGACAGGAATGCCGGAGCACGTATGCCTCGCGCCCCACCCCCGGGTGATTACCCTGGGGCAGGGATCCAACTCCTGAAACGCTATGTGTTACCAAGCTGTCAGCACCTTTCTTGTGTGATTGACATTACTTTCGGACTATTACTTTGAATGTATGTACTAAGTAGTGTGAATGCATATTATAAGTGTAATAGGTCTGGTTTTTACTGTTCTAAATTCATCTTTATTGCGGGTAACCATGTATCGCTACCTCTACTGGCTAATGCTTGCAGGTTCTCTACAAAGCTAATTAACATACTGTGTGAAGTATTTAGGTTCTTCATTTGCGGGTTTCAAACGGTAGGTCTTAATTAAAGCAGGCACCAGTACCAGCACAAAAGAAGAAAGCCACCAAGAGGATAGGTACTTTTCCTTGCCTAAATTGTAGCAAATGTGGCTACATCATGAAAGGTGATTCCTTGAAACATCCGTATAAAGGAGAGAATATAAAACTAAAAAGCTTTGGAACATGTGACTCCCAAAACATAATATATACCATAAAATGTCTCTGTGGCTTGCATTATGTTGGACAAACTGTAAGAACGGCCAAAACAAGATGGAACAAACACAGATCTTGTATACGTAACAACTGTGGCAAGACATTGGCATGACAAAAAACATAACTTGGCACAGATTCGATTTGCTATCCTAGAAATAGTTGAAAAGAGAGATCCACATGAAAACTTTCAGAAAACAATGGATCAACGAGAAACTTTCTGGATAGATCGTTTGAGTTCGCTGATTCCTAAAGGAATGAACGAGGAGATTAACTACATGTGTTTTTTGTAATTAAATATTCATGACTGCGTATGAACTCCCACAACAGCCATCGTAATGGCCAACCAGGTCTGGAGTCCAGTCATTGACATATGAAACAGACATAATTTGACACTTGGAGGGACATTTGTTTCTAATTTCATAATATCATGTACTAGATTGTTTAAAACATTGTTTGGGTGAAGGTTTTCTGCTGGTCCTTCTGATGAAATACCCTACGTGACGTTTTATTTTAAACGCTACAGTCCTATTGTTTTACATTCACACTGGTGCCTGCTTTAATTAAGACCTACCGTTTGAACCTGCAAATGAAGAACCTAAATACTTCACATAGTATGTTAATTAGCTTTGTAGAGAACCTGCAAGCATTAGCCAGTAGAGGTAGCGATACATGGTTACCCGCAATAAAGATGAATTTAGAACAGTAAAACATCAGACCTATTACACTTATAATATGCATTCACACTACTTAGTACATGCATTCACAGTAATAGTCCGAAAGTAATGTCAATCACACGAGAAAGGCGCTGACAGCTTGGTAACACATAGCGGTTTCAGGAGTTGTCATGGAGACATCCCCGCCCCAGGGTAATCACCCGGGGGTGGGGCGCGAGGCGTACGTGCTCCGTCATTCCTGTCGGACCTCAGCGCCTCGACCCCGTGTCCAAGGCAACGTTTAAATAGAACAAAGAGACGTGCACGCGCTCTCTGCAGTAGGCAGAACAACACAGGAATTGAAGGTAAATGTCGGAGAACATCCGCCCCTTTGATCATTAAAGACATGCTAGAACGGTTGTCTAAATAGCCTGTTTCTTTCACAGAGACAAGTTTAATGGATGCGTTTCACCACGCCTTTGCAACACACGTGGCTGGAGCCGTGAGGGTTGCAAAAAGAAAAGCCTTTTGGGGCTTACCAGGTTTGCATAAAAGTGATCAGGTAGGACACTCTTCTGTCCTTATACTATGTACATAGAATTCTGTAATGCTGATACTAAATGAAAATTCTGTTTTTCATTTACTTTTTCGGGCGTACCAATTGAATATTCGTGTGACAAACAAAATGGTAATTGTGAATTCGATTATGTATTGTATATAAATCATTCAATGAACTTGTGTTAACATGTGTAGCTTGATGATGTAATCAAGAGCCTATATACAGCCCTGATGAAGGTTTACACCGAAATGCATTGGTTCAATGTATATTGATGGCAAAATATGATCGCCCAACAGATCACATTCAGAATAAATTTAATTATAAAAACAGGGATGTGAATAAAACATTCCTGGCCAAAACTGCATGGATTTAACTGATGCTTTGATTTGAAGCTTTGATTTGAATTTATGAGAATGTTGGATTTAAATATTTTGGGAATTTGCAGCCCTCTCTAAGGGCCAACTGAGAAGCGCCAGTTATAATAAGGCAAAGTTGCCTTGTTTTCTTTTGTATGTGGTCTATAGAGGTTCTTGTGCTATAGGACCAGTTCAAACTGGCAGCTCCAGGTCAATAATTAACTGAGAGAAGCAGACATTGAATAAAAGCGAATAAACATTGTGGTGCCCACCTCTCCGATATTTCTTGAAGTTGCTGCGACACCCACTTCCAGTGTCTCCAGGATAGCAGGTTTTTTTTTACCTGTATTGAAACTTTACGGTCTAAAAATAAACAAGTAAAATCGTCATAAGACGTTTTGTCATTTTAAGGATGGAGGTCAGAATTGGTGGATTTTCCGGGTGAAAGTGCACCCTTGGATCTGGCGGAATCGCCACGGAATGCAGCTGGAGGTATGCACCACTACACCTGTAATGGGGAGGAAGGGAAATCAGACATGACTTGGGAAATCGTCTCTGGCTTACCATGACCTGCTCCCGGCCCGCGATGAGACAGATACTGCCTGTCCGCAGCGTTAACATGGAAGCAGTGCAGAATCCATGACAATTCCCCTGGACAAGTGGCAGACAGTGCAGAGTATTGCGAACCATTGCAGGAGGTACTGTGTTGTGTTTGTTGACCTTCACATTTTCACCTTTGGGGGTAGCAGGTGGCTGGGGACCTGGTTGGTCCAGCCACACCCTGAGGTCCACCTGCCCCCCCCCCCGGCATCCCCTCCACACACAAGGATGGACTTGGCGGGCTCCCGTTGGCCCACTACCGCCTCAAGAATCCAGTATCACCTTTTTTTTTGTAGGCCTCATGGTGGAAGGAGGAACTCAGGAGTACATATCCCAGGAGGTATTGCCTAGGTCATCAATACTCTATGGAACGGGTAACTGAGCGGAAATGAGGCACACTACGGAAACACGTGACCTGTGGATGCTGCAGAGCTTGAGAGCCGCTATGCCGAAGATTACCTGGGAAAGGTGGGAGAGCACACGGCGCGGCAACATCGCACAAGCCATGGAAGGCGAATGCAAGATGCTGCTTACCACCGTGCACATCTTTAACTCCTCCCCTGGCCTCCTTAAAGGCTGGTTTACTCATCAAACAATTAGCCAATCCAAGAGCCCACTAAGGATTCCTTGATGAGACAAATAACAGGTCCTTTAGGACATAACCAATCCCAAAGGAGGATTCAAAATAAATGAGGTGTAACCAATCACAAAAAAGGAGGAATGTCTAGCTCTAGTACCAGGAGGGTACAAGGGGCTGTACAAAGCCAGGGGAGGGGAGAATAACAAAGGAAGCAGATGGGCCTAACTCTGCTCTCTGGAGGACCGAGGAGACTCCAGAGAGAAAGCCATTGGGAAGGACTAAGGCCTAGCAGAAGGCTACAGACCTCTGGGATAAGATATCCCAACTGGCTGTCAGGGCCTGGAGACCCTGGAGGAGGCACTTGGCCAGTGTATTGAATGAGGATTTCCCACTCCTTAGGAGGAGGAACGACGTCTGTGGCAGAAGGGCTAGTCCTCTATTGACTGCTTGAAAAGCACCTGCACTGAGGTGGGGAGGAACACCTTTCCCCAATGGAAGAATAAATCCCACAGTCCAGATTCCTGATGCCACAAGGTTTGAGGGAAGACTGCAAGATCTGGTAGACCCCAGGCCCAGGTGGGACCGTTTGTGAACCCTAAAACGCGAGGCCCAGGTGGGACCACTGGAAAACCCTGAGATGACTCACTGTCCAGGATGGACCACGTACCGAATCCTTGAAATGCCAGGTCCAGAGAGGGACGAACCGAGAAGTTGATTCTCCCAAGTCCCAGGGGCAACTTTTGGGAAATGTATACCAAGGCTTAAGAAGGGGCCTGGAAAGATTCCTGCCCTGCAGCTTAAAGAGAGGGTTAAGAAGCTGCCAACCTAAAGAACCCTGCGAGGTATTGGAGGACACTAGACAGGATAAGGTCTGGACCGGCCGGTAAAAGCAAAGAGGCCTGAAGGGACAACCCGACTGTGAGTAAACAAGGCAACAGCCGTCCACATGAAAAAATACTGTTGAAAATAGAATAGGGGTAGACATATCAAGAATAAGTTATGATATGATAGGTTATTTATAACATGCTTAATACCCAGAAGTTTCTAAGCGTGGATCCGGGGCTCGAACCTGTGTTACTCTGTGTCGTCTTGCTTCCAAGGTGAGCACGTCGCCCCTGAGCTTTCCCCCCGAGACAGTTGCAAACTTTCTTGTAGCCAATCCTTGTAACAGTTTGTTTGTAGAGTAGAGTAGCCCGGAGGCTGAAGCCTTGTGAAGCAAAGGTTTGAACATTCATTGGGCCCCCTTACAGAAAGACTTTTGTTTACTAGATTAGGGTGTCTCAAGGATAGACAGAGACTGGTATAATACTGAGGATAACCATCTCATTGGATACAGAGAAGACACAAGGGGCAGAACCTCACTTTATCTTGCCCATTCTCAGTGGTGTAACACAAAATGTGAGAGAGCCCTGCTGAGCCCCCCCCCACACCACCACTGCACCCCCAGCTGGGAATGGGCAGCATGTGTCCCCCGCACTGCAGGGGATGCGGGGGGGGCCTGTTACGCCAGTGCCCATTCTATACACTGCCTGGTTTAGAAGATTCCCTATGATGGCTAGGGCTTTTCCCTACAACTGCAGGCATTTGCTCAGACCACCAACTGAAGAAAAGCAGTGTAATATAGACCCTACTGGGTTTACAACTTTATCCACGTGTCTTGAGTGCCATTGCTCGGCCTACTACAGTACCTTGCATCAAACGTGGCATGTTTGCCAACCTGTGTTATTATATGATATGACTGGTTATTTATAACGCGCTTAATACCCAGAGGTTTCTAAGCGCGGTCCCGGGGAAAGAACCTGTGGTGTTCCGTGGCGTCTTCCTTCCAAGCCCCTGAGCTATCCTCCCGTTGCAATCCTCTCCCGTCCTCGGCGACACACGCTCAAATTCTCTCTTTGGCTTTTTGTGTGTTTTACAGAATAATGCTTGGGTAATGTGAAATGATGGGCCCTTCAGTAAAGACGCAGAGAGACCGCGCTTGGGGTGAGTAACTTCTTTACTCAGGTTCAGTTTACAAGGCTACCGGTTACAGGTCAGTTTTTTGGGTAAGGGCATAGGAAGACATCCACCGGAAGCCTCGCTCACGGGCACTCAGCTCTCAACTGATATCCAGGATCACTCAGGGGCAATCACACCTCAACATTCCACCGGCAGTCCACCGGCTCCCATGCTCACACCACAAGGACAGGGAAGAAGGCAAGACGCAGCATAATGCTACCAAACTGTTTACGGTTTTTCAAGAAACAGATTGGCCCCGGAGAAGGATTTGGAAGATCCAAAATGCAGTGGCCTCTCACCCTGTTTCTCTTATGCACTTCCCAGAGTGTTTATTGAAGCATACTGCATTCTGTTTAAACATTATGTGGATTAATTTTCCCACAAGCTTGATCTGTATGTCTTGAATTTTGGAGTGAGCCCTGCCAGACTGTCAGTGAGCACACCATATGATAGCTACCTTGCTGTGATCCATTAGTGCATGTCTGCCGGTTAACACAGGTCAACAGTGTTGTTTGTCTTTCGTGGGTAACTCAGGTCAACCGTGTTGTTTATCTTTTGTGGGTAACTAAGGTCAATCGTGATGTTTATGTTTCTTCCAGATGAATACATGGTTCCGTACAGAAATCCTTGATCGCACGTGCATTCCATCTTAGCCAATCGGAATGCTCAAGAGGCAACCTATATCCTCTGGTGTAGACCTCGCTCAAACAGCCTGACTTGAGCAGCAGCTTGAAATCATTCACGTTCCTTGTTGGTTGCGTGACCCCATGTACTAATAGCCTTATAATCCTCAGGAGGGGTCACAATGAGTTGGAATAATCAACCTTTCCCAACTTATATCCCTTGGCTCTGCTTCAGGTATCAACTTGGGAGCATGTAAGTTTCCTCCAATCACCACCCTTCCTGGCCCCTTCTTTCTGTAACGTGTAATAATAATGGCGGCGATGAGTGGGCATCATTTCGATCCCTCCCGTCTGCCAAATTACCAGGCAAGAGTGCTCCAAAGCTCTTATGTTTGTCAGTGCTAGCATATTTTGATATAGCGCCTCTTCCACTTCTGAGCACTTTGAGATTTGGCCATGTTAAGTTGCACCATGTTGGTGATTGCTTGTACAGTGCCCTTTCCACCACAGCTGGGGAACTGAAGAGGGGAGTGGAGGGCCTTACTGGAGAGTGGGGAAAAGAGCAGGGTCAGACTGGGGCATAAAATTGTCTCGGGCGCCAACGAAAAAGTGGCCACAGTTGCAAATGGCAATTCATTCCTTTTGTGACACATTTGGAATATTACCCAAGGGGGAGGTTTTATCAAATGTGATGCAAATTGTACATTTTAAAGAATATTTATTCAGCAACAATGGTCAAAACTATTAACCGCATAGTGAAATAGCTCATCCAACTGGCCCACATTGGCCAAAAAAGTGCCCACACAAGCATTTTGCGTTTTTGGTTCGGCCATGGGCCTATTGCCCTGTACCCCAGTCCGAAGCTGGAAAAGAGAATATGGGTCTGGGCAGCGTGGGCGCCTGTATAGCGCTCAATCCTTCCTTGCCGTCTCCAGTATAAGCACTGCGTGGGGGGAACGGAAGAGGTGTGGATGCAGGCGGAGAAAGGGGTGGCCGGGTGGGCGCATGATATGTTGTTGGTTGCTTGTGTCTCATTCGATTTTCTTTGCCTGCATCAAAATCTTTATAATGCAGAAGTTGAAGTGTATTTAAAAAATAACTTGTGCTGCTCTTGTCTTGGCTGGTGGGGGATTGGGGAGGGGGGCCAACGGCCTTACTGTCAGTCGGCAGTGTCGATTAGTCAACGCAGGGCCATGGGGACGGCTGCAGACGTTTCTCAAAGAGGATCAGCAATCACAGACAGGTTTCATCTTCTTTACAGCGGTCGTAAACTACATCTAAACTCTAATGTTATTCATGTGAGCAGCGGGCACCTGAGTCGGTATTCGCATAATTGACCTAAAACATTTGATCGAATTTCTTCGACCTTTTTTCAGTCAAATTTAATGAAATATATATATATGGGGGTGTGTAAGGGTATAGATTCGGTTGAGGGGAAGTGGGTCTCCCCCCACATTTTAGACCAAAAAAGGTCAAAGAAATTCAATCAAATGTTTTAGGTCAAATAGACCCAAACCCCTGAGTCTGCACAACAGGGCGTTCCTTTCCCTGAGACCACCTGCTTATTTCCCTTTTACACATATTCGTGTTACTTGACACTCCGCCAGCAATCCGTGACCATGTGATTATTTCAGTGCTAAGTTGGCCTGCAGTCTTTTTTTTCTACAAACTTTAATTTTTAATGTTTTAACTGTGATCAGCAATCAGCGCATTGTGGCCTGCCTTCCGGTTAATAACGCCTTAGCTTCCGGTTAATAACTCCTTACCTTCCGGGTTAATAACTCCTTATCAATGCGGCGTGGATGGAGGGGAATCATCCTGCTAATTACACCGTTAATAATAGTACAGAGTCCCCTTGATGTTGCCAGTACAGGGCCCATGAACCAGTACTCCAAGGGAAAGGTTTCATCAGCAATGCATAATACATACGTGTATCCAGAGAAGCACCTGCCAATGAGGAGCTGGCACAGTGTGCACGACAAGGGCTGGCATTACACCTCTTCCCATCTCGCATCGCTGCTTGCTGCCAGGGGCGGACTAGGCCATAAAATTGGCTCGGGCACCAATGAGAAAGTGGCCCACATTTACAAATGGCTATTCATTCCTTTTGTGACACAGTTTGAATAGTACCCAAGGGTAGAGCATTTTGATAAAGTGTGATCCAAATTGAGCATTTTAAAGAATATTTATTCAGCAACACTGGTCAAAACTCTTAGCCACAGAGTGAAGTAACTCATCCGGCGGAGGTCTTGGTGGTGGGTCTGCCTTTAGTTGCTTCTCTTTGGACTACTGATTTCTGGCCTGCTTCTTTTGGCTCTCTTCCGTCTCCTGCCTTGGTGGTGAAGGATCTTGGGGTCAAGCTTTCTGCCTCTCTGTCACGTGAGGCTCAGATCTCAGCTGTTTGTCAAGCTGGACATTTTAAATAAAGTGCTTCCTTTTGTTCCTGTATCGCTTTATGCCCATGTGGTCGCCTCCCTCGTATTGAGTGAAGCCGACTATTGCAACTCACTGTATCTGGCTCAACCATCGTATCTCATTCAACGTCTTCAGCGACTTCAGAACTCTGCAGCGCGAGTGGTATCACGGGTCCCCTTCTCCACACATATTTGGCACATACATTCTTCGTCAGCTACATTGGCTGTCTATTGAAAAAAGAGTGCAGTTTAAATCTCTCGGCTTAGTTCACAGGGCTTTTTACAGAGTTGGACCAGAATATCTTCAACACCAATTCCCTCCCTATGGTCCTAGCCGTTTTCTTCATTCTCAGGATAATGCTGTCATAGCTATCCCCAGAATTCGACTCTCTCGTGTAGGAGGCCGCGCATTCTCAGTTACAGCCGCTAAACTGTGGAACTCTATCCCTCGTGCGCTGCGGCTGCTGTGAAAACATTTCTCTTCTAATGACTTGTCTTTTCTTTCTGTTTACTGGATTAGCACCAATGCACCTTAGGGTATTTGTGCACTCTATAAATATCAAAACCAATCAATCAAACTGGCCCACATTGGCCAAAAAAGTGGCCCACTTTGACCAAAATAACTGGCCCACAAAAGCATTTTGCATTTTTGTTTTGACCCTGTACCTATTGCCCTATAGGCCAGTCCGAGCCTGATTGCTGCCCATTCATTACCCAATGGATCTTAAACTGTGCTGTATAGCATGAAAGCTTTGACCCTGAAGAAGCCATCCTTTGTAGCTGATAAAGGTTGAAGCAAAGTAAAAGCCAGAGGTCGAGCTCAGGGGAAATCTCCATGCACAAGTAACAGAAGAGTCCTGGAATGTGAGAAAATGACTGCTTTAATAGTACAATTTCAGAAAAAGCAGGGATGCGCACAGACGTCTCAAGATTTCCAATGCTCCCAACTCATTACAGGCTTGTCATGGAGTTTTATTACACAGTGACATCACAAACTAAAGATAGTTTTCTAAAACCTCAGATGAGACGGGATTGGGTGCACAGTATGGATAGATTTGTATTCTCTATGTGTTGGATGATATATTTGGTCCGGCCTTGTTGCGTAGCTCCTCTAGAACCACCTACAAAATGTTGTGACTATGTATATGTCAGGCTAATATGCTGTAATTGGGCTCTGCAATAAAATGTGAGCTTAGCGTGGACGGTGGGTAGGGATTGGCTATTGTAGGCCCCCTTAGCATGGGAAAGCAACCAGCACATGAGAACAAGGGGTGGGGCGGAAGAAGGGCCCCAGGGTGCCACCTGTTCCAATGAAATTACCACTCTCTGACTCCACTGGCCGCAAGAAAAGATATTCTAGCTTGCAACTTCATGCTGTATCACCTTTGTATCATCTGTATTCAGTTTGTTGGGAACAAAGGTCTCTGCCTGCCTCGAATGTGTGGGCTTTGTCTCCCAGGTTCAGATCACGTGTGTAGGTACCATAAACTTGAGTTTCTCTGCTTGCATTTATGAGGATTTTCAGCTTCTTAGTGTTTCAGGTGTCCTATCTCTTCAATTAACTCAAAACGTTCTCTCGTGGTGTCCTTGGCAAGGGTGTGCACAATAGCTACACTGACAGCCTGGTCTGCGCTTCTCAGTGAAATCAGCATATCAGGCCTCTCCCTGTGTTCTTGAATCTCTTCAGTGCCTTCCATTCATTTCAATTCAGCTGTGGCTTCAATCTTTATTTACATGGATGTTCATGTTAGTTGCGTTTAAGCGTCAGCAAGCTGGTCATGTGTATCCATGTGCAACTTGTGGTTATTACATAGCAAAAGTGTGTCTGTCCTCTAAGTGAGCCATAAGCATGTTCTATGTGTCTGCCAGCAATGTAATGTAAAAAATCTGCAGAGCTTCATGCAGGAATGCGTGTCTGCTTAATGTCTAATGCATCTATGTGTGTTTGTGTGTGTGTGTGTGTGTTCGGCCATGTCGCCTCTTCATGATGACTACAGTGATGTCACCTGATGATGGTTTGTAGGGCTGCTTCAGTGAGTGGCATCTGTCACCTGGGTGGTATTTTATTGGGGGGTGGGGTATATGCCCCCACTACAAGGTACTTGTTGGCGAGTGCTGGAAGGCCCAACTGCCAGGCTGTTCATTATTCCCAATGCCCAACCACACAAAATGGCATTTGCACACACAGAAACTGATGCACAGAAGAAGAAAGACATTACACCGTGGCTTGGGTTTACAATAGCCTGGAACCAGCCTGTTAGAAATGTTAGAGGGTCAAATTAATAGGGGGACCTCCCTTAGAAGAGTGCTCCTACTCCCACTTGTCACCAAGATGGTGGCCACCTAAAAGGACACCCCGGGCACTTGTCACATTTTTTGGATGCAGTATTTTTTCTTCATGGGTTTTGTCTCCTTCCCTCAGGCTTATCTCATGCTCACTGTCCACTTCCCATAAATTGGCCCGGTTCTCCGAACAGGCCCATTCTGTGATATAATAATAGCTTAGTGACCTATTGCTCAACAGGCAACCCACGGTCGGTGGTTCAATAAGAGCTGATAGACACTGGATAATAGCGTAGCTTGAACGCTTGGTTCTGGTAGCTCACTATGCCAACCTGGTAGGGAACTAAATAAGAGAAGTTGGTGTCAATGGGGGCCTATACTCTACCACCATGCAGCCAAGTCAATAACCTCTCCCTCCCCTGGCTAGGCGGCACACCAACCAACGGCCAGAGAACCATTACTACTCTCCCCTGCACACATGGGGACAGATTCACAAGACCCAACGCACATACCAGAAGCAGAGAGGATTTGCTTGAGTTTTAGCAATGTGCAGGTCCCTTTATTCTCAAAGATAATCTGCCCAACCACCTCGCCTACATCACAGGCGCCCAGCACCCACACAGGTGCTGGGAGTGCATTTCACTGGGACACACACTTCCTTAATGGGCCTCTCACTGTAAAATGTTCAAAAAAGAAAAAAACATGTCTGTCCCTCTTTGAGGATGGAAATGTAAGTGGCGCAGTAGGGAGGATTTAGATTCTCAGTAAGAAATAATACAGAAATGGCTTTGAGCATGCACCAATGTCCTAAATGCGTTGGCCACGTTCATGTCATCTGCATCTGTTTTCCCCACTGCCAGGTGCAGTAAATAACTGAATCATCACTCTTATGCAGTGGTGGAAATGGGAATAAATTGGTGGGGGATCCCACAAGGGCTGGGGTAGGGGCGGTGCCCGAGGAAGTGGGGTTAACGGGATGCGGGGGGGGGGGTGGAGCTGGCAGTTGACCTCCGATCAAAGGAAATGTCCAAAATAATAGTTTAAAACAGCACTATTTCTTTCATGCTGCTTCTTTTCCAAACTATATATCAATTCCACTTTAAACCACTTCGGTGGCAATGGTGATGAGTTACTTCACTATGCGGATAATAGTTTTGACCAGTGTTGCTGAGTAAATATTCTTTAAAATGCACAATTTGCATCCCATTTTATTTTTTTTAAAAACTCCCCCTTGGGTACTATTCAAACAGCATGATTTCTGTTTGCCACAAGCAACGTTTTCCTTGACTTGAACCCCACCCTGCACAGCTCCTGCAGCTCCCCTCTGAAAGCAGTTGGGTGGCTGCATCGTGTGTGATGTTAATAGGGGTATTTATTCATGCAGTGTTTGTCGGATACCTGTATATCTATCTATCTACCTATCTATCTATCTATCTATCTATCTATCTATCTATCTATCTATCTATGGAATGTTTTCGGATACAGGTATCCAACTAACATTGCATAAAGAAAGAAATAATCTGGCTCAATGTTTCCGACAAACATTGCATGGGGTCACCAGAGGAAGTTACAGTTTGCTCGCCTGAACTTTCTTTTTTTTTTTTAATAATTCCTCCCCAGCGCAGAGCAGGGGTTTGGGGCGGCTGACTCTGGCCGGATCTCTATTTTTTCAGTTTTCTGAGTATCTTTGAATGCATAATATGATACCGTATATTTTGTTTAGGTTACTTTAACGTCATACATAAGGGGTCCTTTCTGGGCTCAAGAGAGGAGCGCGCAGTACTTGGCGAGGCTCTCTGGGCATCATTAGACAGTAGCATTCATACTGCATGCTACTCAGGAATGACCTCGTTATCTAATGCAGATTTCCCTGAGCGTGTTCCAATCGGGTTCATGGGATGCCTTCGTTTTCTGCACATTTTAAAGTGTATCCTGTTTTGAAATATGGAATGTACTTTAAAACGCGCAGACACGCCCTCTGATTTGCGCACATTCAAATGTCTTTGGGAACGCGGCCCACCTTTCCTGGCGTAACCAATGGGCTGCGCTAGCGCATTCTATCATTTGTTCACAAAAAGGTTTGAAGAGTCCCAAGAAATATAAAGGTCCACTTACACGTATACCTGCAGCATGAAGCCCAGAAATCTTTCTTTCGCTCCCCCGGCGGCCATTTTACGACGCATTTTCCTAAACCACTTCCTGGAGAAGACGCATGTGGTGCTTTTAAACCTTTTTTTGACTTGCCATTCCTGTTAGCCGGAACCAGCATGCTGACAAATTACTACTTTCAGGGAGTGAAAGAACGTCACCTCAAAACCCCCCGAGGATAAAGCAGGCGAAGAGGGAGTACCCCCGGGTGCCATGCTGTGATCAGCTGCCCCGAGGAGATAGGACAGGGGTAGGGGACTTCCTTCTGGTGGTGAGGCGGTGGGGAGGCCGGGGTTCGGGGGCAGAGGGGTATGGCACCATAACTTTGTCCAAGGGAGCGTCCCAACTGTCTTAATTTGCTGTTGCTTGGTCCTCTCGTCTCGCCCCCATGGCAGGCGGCCAAAATGCTACAGCAAAGCAATGTTTAAATATCTGTGCCCAGTCCCGTGTGAGCCAGATTCCATGGCAGCGCCGTGCCCTTAATTGATCCAGCTGCCCCACTGAGCCTCTTGTTAACGTGACCACGATGCCACTTGTTCAGCATGCCAGCTGCCCCCCCTGCCCCACTAAGCCTCTTGTTAACGTGACCACGATGCCACTTGTTCAGCATGCCAGCTGCCCCCCCTGCCCCACTGAGCCTCTTGTTAACGTGACCACGATGCCACTTGTTCAGCATGCCAGCTGCCCCCCCTGCCCCACTGAGCCTCTTGTTAACGTGACCACGATGCCACTTGTTCAGCATGCCAGCTGCCCCCCCCTGCCCCACTGAGCCTCTTGTTAACGTGACCACGATGCCACTTGTTCAGCATGCCAGCTGCCCCCCCGCCCCACTGAGCCTCTTGTTAACGTGACCACGATGCCACTTGTTCAGCATGCCAGCTGCCCCCCCGCCCCACTGAGCCTCTTGTTAACGTGACCACGATGCCACTTGTTCAGCATGCCAGCTGCCCCCCCGCCCCACTGAGCCTCTTGTTAACGTGACCACGATGCCACTTGTTCAGCATGCCAGCTGCCCCCCCTGCCCCACTGAGCCTCTTGTTAACGTGACCACGATGCCACTTGTTCAGCATGCCAGCTGCCCCCCCTGCCCCACTGAGCCTCTTGTTAACGTGACCACGATGCCACTTGTTCAGCATGCCAGCTGCCCCCCCTGCCCCACTGAGCCTCTTGTTAACGTGACCACGATGCCACTTGTTCAGCATGCCAGCTGCCCCCCCTGCCCCACTGAGCCTCTTGTTAACGTGACCACGATGCCACTTGTTCAGCATGCCAGCTGCCCCCCCCTGCCCCACTGAGCCTCTTGTTAACGTGACCACGATGCCACTTGTTCAGCATGCCAGCTGCCCCCCCGCCCCACTGAGCCTCTTGTTAACGTGACCACGATGCCACTTGTTCAGCATGCCAGCTGCCCCCCCGCCCCACTGAGCCTCTTGTTAACGTGACCACGATGCCACTTGTTCAGCATGCCAGCTGCCCCCCCGCCCCACTGAGCCTCTTGTTAACGTGACCACGATGCCACTTGTTCAGCATGCCAGCTGCCCCCCCTGCCCCACTGAGCCTCTTGTTAACGTGACCACGATGCCACTTGTTCAGCATGCCAGCTGCCCCCCCTGCCCCACTGAGCCTCTTGTTAACGTGACCACGATGCCACTTGTTCAGCATGCCAGCTGCCCCCCCTGCCCCACTGAGCCTCTTGTTAACGTGACCACGATGCCACTTGTTCAGCATGCCAGCTGCCCCCCCTGCCCCACTGAGCCTCTTGTTAACGTGACCACGATGCCACTTGTTCAGCATGCCAGCTGCCCCCCCTGCCCCACTGAGCCTCTTGTTAACGTGACCACGATGCCACTTGTTCAGCATGCCAGCTGCCCCCCCTGCCCCACTGAGCCTCTTGTTAACGTGACCACGATGCCACTTGTTCAGCATGCCAGCTGCCCCCCCTGCCCCACTGAGCCTCTTGTTAACGTGACCACGATGCCACTTGTTCAGCATGCCAGCTGCCCCCCCTGCCCCACTGAGCCTCTTGTTAACGTGACCACGATGCCACTTGTTCAGCATGCCAGCTGCCCCCCCGCCCCACTGAGCCTCTTGTTAACGTGACCACGATGCCACTTGTTCAGCATGCCAGCTGTCCCCATGCACCTTGGAATTGCAAAACTCTATTGATTCCCCCCAGCTCACTGTTATGTGGTATATATACCACTGCCGCATTATTACATCTGAACCTCAACATCACATCCCTTGTGTGTTTAATAAAATATGTGCCATCTGCCTTACATACATAGTTCACATTCAAACAGCATATTCCACCCCAAAATCTTGGCTAATATAGCAATATTGTCCAGCTGTCACTTTGCAAGCCACTCCCATTCAGTTTCCTACTCCTTGCAGCAGAGCGGGTATCACCTTGGCTAGTGTAGCAATAATGTCCTGCTGTCATGTGGAAAGCCACTCCCATTCAGTTTCCTGCTCCTTGCAGCAGAGTGGGTATCACCTTGGCTACTGTAGCGATAATTTCTGCTGTTATGTGGAAAGCCACTCCCATCAGTTTCCTGCTCCTTGCAGCAGAGCGGGTATCACCTTGGCTAGTGTAGAAATAATGTCCTGCTGTTATGTGGAAAGCCACTGTTACATTGATCGTGTCTCTTTAAGAGACCAAGATCGTGTCCCGTGGGTTATGTCACGTGACGGGGTTACGTAAGCGGGAGGGAGTGTTTAATTACTCTTGTATGTGTAACGAATAAAGAAAGACGTATGCACTATCTCGGCGTGTCTGTCCTTATAGCAACGGCCCCCTCTGGGCCTAAAAACTGGTGACGAGGTGCCCTCCCAGACCGCCTCCTCCTCCTCCTCCTTTATCTTCCGGCAGCGATCCCGCTCAGAAGTGCGCCACAGGCACTTTCAGCCCGTGGACGCCCGTGCCTGATCCCAGGCCTGCCTCCTCCTCCCACCTCCTACGAGCCGATCCCGGCACGCCCGACGGCACCAGCGCGTGTGATCCCACAACCGCTCTCCTTCTCCTCCTCCTCCGCACGGCGACCAGATCCCAGGCCTGCCCTCCTTCCTGGAGCACTCACGGCCACGTGGAAAATAACACGTGGGCCACTGGCGGCCTGCCAATTCAGAGGCCGTTTTCCTTTCTCCTCCATATACACGTGCAAACCACGTGTGCAACAGCACGCCTGATCCCAGGCCCATCTGCCCACGCCAGCGACGACAACTCCTCCAGAGTGCACGCGAGGTGCCCCCCCACACCGACTACACAGCAATCCGCCAGCAGTCACATCCGAGGCCCGGCAGACATCAGCAGACTCCTGTGAAAGGTGGGTGACACCCCGCGCCGACAGCCAGCTCCAGCCCATTTCACCTGCCATAACCAAAAAGGGGCCGACTTGTAGACGGCCAACAGTGACTCACACCCATCACGGCCAAAATGAGCTTGCCCCAAGATCAGCAAGCTCCAGCTCCCCCAACTCACTCCTACAGTGAGCACAGCAACCACGGCATGGCGCATGCCCCCCCCCGTTCTCCATGATGCCACAAGCGGAAAAAGGCCCAAGGTGGGTTGAGTGGTTGGAGGATTTTAATACCTTCATAGATGCCGCGGGAGAAGAAAAGTCACCAAGACTACGCAGCATGTTTCTAAACCTTGCAGGAAACGACATCAAAGTCCTGTTGAAAACCATTCCAGCGGCTGAACAAGCTGACTTCCCAGCACTAATCGCGGCACTGAACAGAAGGCTGGTAATTGAGCCCAATAGAGACTATGAAAGGTACATATTTAATCAGTGCACGCAAAGGATCGACGAAACCGTTGACGAGTTCATCACCCGCCTACGAATAAAAGGAGCGAACTACCAGTTCCATGCCTTCTCACTCGATGAGGCCATACGACTGAGAGTAATCGAAGGATGTGTATCCCAGACCCTAAAGAAACAACTTCTCAAAAAGCCCATCACCATTGAAGAGGTCAGCCAGATGGCAAGAATTTTAGAAAGGGTCGAAAAACAAGTGACACAGATAACAGGCACCACCTCCACAAAACAAGACAAGAACGAAACAATAGCGGCAATGCAGTCCAACGCCGCCAGAACAATGGAAAGAGGCCCCAATCCCAACTACCCAATGACGCCAAGAACCCAACACCAATGCTACCGCTGTGGGATGGCTTTCCCTCATGCAGGGACTTGCCCCGCACTGTCCCAGAGATGGCAACTCTGGCAGAGAGGGACATTTTCAATTGGTTTGCGGGGAGGGCAGACCATTTCCGACACGAAGACCACCTGTTGCCCCCCAGTTCAAAATACCCAACAAGAACCCACAAGCACAAGCCTACCAAACACGACCATATCAACAAAGCCCGAGGAGGTATGTCAGAGTGGTTGAAGACGTCTACCCACCTGATGAAACCCAGGCAAGTGAAGGATACGAGCAAATATCCCACGAATACCATGGGCCCCCAGCGTTTCTCACGCACTACAAAGTGGACCAACAAAGTCTCGAATATGAAGGCGATCAATACGTCCACTATCCGCATGACGAATACGTCAACCTTATCATGGACGAAGGACAAGCACGTGAAGCACCCAAGATACCAGTGGATATAGGAGGAAAACAATTCTGTTTCCTGGTCGACTCAGGAACCATGGTCAACATAATGGACGAAAAAGAATTCCACCAGATCCCCAGCAAACCAGCCGTGACACCATCCGATTCCAAGATATATCAATGGGGCGCTCCCACCCCCCTACAAACAATTGGTTAGTTTGGGCATCGCCTCATCCACAGCAACCACTCCACCACGACAAGCATCCACGTAATTCGCAGTCCGACCAAAAGAAGATGCCTCCTCAGTTACAGAACTACCTCCTGCCTAGGACTCATAGACATACACGTGCAAGAAGGCAACAAAATCCACTCAACAGAACCAACACCAGAGACAAAAGAGAGCGTGTCCAATGTCCGATAAGGGCCCACAGATACAGACATGATGTCAAAAGACTCCATTATGAAAGAATTCCCCCTCATCTGCAAAGGCCTAGGGAAACTAAAAGGACCCCCAGTAAAACTTCACATTGATCCCACAGTCCGACCTGTCCTGCAACACCCAAGGAGAGTTGGCTTCCACATCCAAGCTGCAGTGTCAGCTGAACTCGGACAACTTCTGGAAGATGGAATAATCGAACCAGCGATGGGCCCGACCCCGTGGGTCTCTCCATTGGTAATCGTGCCAAAAGACGGAGGACGACTCAGACTCTGTGTGGACATGCACATAGCCAACACCGTGATTCAGCATGAGCGACAACCAGGCCCCAGAATCGAGGACATGATTGTCCAAATAAATAAGTCCACCCTTTTCTCAAAACTAGACCTGAACCAAGGGTACCACCGGATGGTGCTCCATCCAGACTCAAGAGGTATTACCACCTTCGCCACGCACAATGGATTATTCCGATATAAGCGCCTCAATTTCGGCATATCATCAGCCGCAGAAATTTTTCATGAAGCCATCAGACAGATCATTCGGCCCATCAGAGGGGCACTGAACTACAGTGACGACATTCTTGTGCATGGAAAATCGAAGGAAGAACATGACGTCGCCCTCCGTGCTACATGCAAGGCCATCCAAGAGGCTGGCCTCACTTTGAATGTTGACAAATGCCGATTCAGCAAAACGAAGTTAAACATTTTGGTCATATATTCTCTGCAGATGGAATGGCCCCAGAACCTGACAAGGTTGCACGATCTTCAACCTACAAGAACCGAGGCAAATAGCAGACGTACGATCATTCCTAGTCATGGCAGGATACTGCGCAAGATATATACCGCATTATGCCACAATCACTGAACCACTCAGGAAGCTCCTCCAGAAGGACATGCTTTTCGCCTGGACAGCGGAATGCCAAGATGCGTTCGACACCATCAGGCAATCCCTAGCGGAAGCCAGAAAACTAGCCTATTTCGATCCGGACTGGCACACCGAAATAGTGGTCGACGCAAGCCCAGTAGGATTGGGTGCCATTCTTGCACAGACCAACGGAGTTGACACCCACCCAAGACATGTAGTGGCTTACGCCAGTAGGGCTCTGGCGCCCCTCCGAGTCTGCATACTCTCAAGCAGAAAAAGAGAGCCTAGGGGCAGTCTGGGCGTGTGAAGAATTTCCCAATTGCATAATAGGAAAGAAATTTACCCTAATCACGGACCATCAAGCCCTACTTTCACCGTTTGGGAACCCACAAACGAAAATGCCCCCCAGAATTGAAAGATGGGGCATTCGCCTACAGGAAGACGATTACCAAATCATACATCGACCGGGGGGTGAACACAACCCAGCAGACTACCTGTCTAGACATCCAACAGGAAGACCTACACCAAGACAAGGCGACATAGAGTACATAAACTATGTCACCACAAATGCACTTCCTCCAGCAATATCGCTAGAAACCGTTGCATTAGCGTCAGCAGCTGATCCGTCCATGGCCCTAGCGATCGACCTCACTGAACACAACAAGTGGAAGGACTACAGGAGGTCACTGGCAACACATCCAGATGCAAATCGAGATGAACTAGACGGAACTTGCCGTCAAGGATAAAGCCATACTTCTCAGAGGATGTAGGATAGTAATCCCAGCAGCCCTGCGGTCAGACATAATAAAGACAGCACACGGGGACACCGAGGAGTGGACAACACCAAACAACAACTCCACTGCCACGTTTGGTTCCCATTCCTTGACGTGCTAGTAGACCGATGGGTAAGAAACTGCATGGCATGCCAATGCATGCCCAGAGCTGAAGCGCTGAAACCCCTACAGCCAAATCAGATACCGGAACACCCATGGGAAAGAGTAGCAGTGGACTTTTATGGACCCCTAGAATCAGGGGAGTACCTACTCTTATTCATCAATGAACATTCAAGATTCCCTATCGTAAAGAAATCGTCATCTACAGCCTTTGCTCAAATCGCAGCTGTCTTCGACGAAGTCGTGAGTGAATGGGGCATACCTGAAGTCATTAAGTCAGACAACTGCCCTCCAATTTGCAGCCACGATTTTGCAACGTTCGCCAAGCACTTAGGGTTCAAACACCAGAAAATAACACCCAAATGGCCACAAGCCAACAGGATGGCCGAGAGATTCATGTCATCGATCAAAAAGACATTGCAAAGAGCCAGACTAGAAAATGTTGACCCTCACCAGGCCCTATGCAGGATGCTTCGAGATTATCGGAACATGCCACATGAGGTCACGAATAGGACACTGGCCGAACTCATGGTAAAATACCAAGTTCGCACACAAATCATACGACACCCTACCAACAAACCAGAAATAGATCCAGAAATCCTAGAGAGGGACGCAGGATGGAAAGAGCGAGCCCGCATCCAGACAGACGAAAGAAGAGGAGCATGCCCAAAAGACATTCAAGTGGGAGATGAAGTGTTAGTACAACAGGCAACAGTCAAGAAGACTGATCCAAGGTTCGCCCCACAGCCATTACAAGCCACTGCAGTAAAAGGAACCATGGTGACTGCCGAAAATGAAGAACGAGAGATAACCCGGAACTGCTCGCAGTTCAAACTCACGGCAACGCAATGAAATGAGAGATTGGAGCCCCCAGATCCCGAACCCATGTCACTGGATCCGAGAGATACACTATGGACGCCGCCAAGATTCTCACCTCGCCCAGGAACAAAGAGAACAGAGAGACCATAAGAGGATCCAGGGGAAGCCACCAGCAGCCGGCCCCAACAAGCGATGAAGAAACCAGCTCGCCTAGTTGAAGAATGTTGAGAACGTTGTAAGGACATTTGTCCGGGGGTGATGTTACATTGATTGTGTCTCTTTAAGAGACCGAGATCTTGTCACGTGGGTTAGGTCACGTGATGGGGTTACGTAAGCAGGAGGGAGTGTTTAATTACTCTTGTATGTGCAACAAATAAAGAAAGATGTATGCACATCTCGGCGTGTCTGTCCTTATTGCAACGGCCCCCTACGGGCCTATCAGTTTCCTGCTCCTTGCAGCAGAGCGGGTATCACCTTGGCTAGTGTAGAAATAATGTCCTGCTCTTATGTGGAAAGCCACTCCCATTCAGTTTCCTGCTCCTTGCAGCAGAGCGGGTATCACCTTGGCTAGTGTAGCAATAATGTCCTGTTGTCAATTGGAAAGCCACTCCCATTCAGTTTCCTGCTCCTTGTAGCAGAGTGGGTATCACCTTGGCTACTGTAGCGATAATCTTCTGCTGTTATGTGGAAAGTCACTCCCACTGAGTTTCCCACTCCTTGCAGCAGAGCGGGTATCACCTTGGCTAGTGTAGAAATAATCTGCTACTGTCATCTGGAAAGCCACTCCCATTCAGTTTCCTGCTGCTTGCAGGAGAGCAGCTTTCTGGGGTATTAGCACATCCGCCACTTCTATCCTCCTGTGCTCTCGCATTGCACAATTGTACCGATACTCCAACCTCACAGCTACATGGTGCACCATTACAGCAATAATAAATCTGAACATCACCTTAACCAACAAGTGCCCACCCTAAGTGCCTAGGGGCTTATGTACACGGCTAACAATTATTGGCCCAAAAACAAGGGAGCAATATCTGTAGTTCAAGGAAAAAAAGCTCACGTTACTGAATAATGTCACCTACCACAAAAAAGGAGGAAAAAACGACCCCAATATGAAGTGCAACTGTGGTGTCATTATAAATCATCCTTAACATCCATCACCACAACAACAAAAACAAACCACAGATAATCTCGCTCAACAGCACATGGCGGCTACCAACCGAAAAACACACCTACGCGCAGTGACCGATTTCTCCGAACTGAAGCTGTCAACAGCACGTCACAGCTCTCTTGTTCTTTTTCCTGCCCAGTCCTACTAACATTCCCACCACCATCCTTCCATTACAGATTCGTCAGAGCGCCAAGAGACCACGCAGATGGCAGCAGTGCACGGTATAAGAACCTTTAACATAACATGACATACATAGGTAAATACATTCAGAAAGGGATTTGAGCATTTATTACACCCACTTCTGAGTATGGTTTTGTACCATTGGTTAGTACTGCAAATCCACGCACTGCCCAATAAGAGTTGTTACAATTGAAACATCAGATACATTGTGCGTTGGTTTATTCAGATGATCAACCGACATGTGTTCCGACTCTCCGGTCATTCTCAAGGCTATATAGTGCTGATTGTTATGCCTGAATGTTGTGCTCTTAGAGAACACCGGCAACTAGCCTGCTCTATGGTATATGTCCCACTAAGCAGGGTCTACAAAAAGGTGAATGTTGATTTGCGTATCAGTATGGTCCCACCCACAAGGGGCAAACATTTATGAAAATTCTGTCCATCTGCCCGAACACCAGGGAAAGGGACACTGCACCAAAATAATAGACATGTAGCAGCTGCAGCTCGTGGCCAGCCCCACAGAAGTAGCAGTCGCACCTTTAATCTATCAGCCTTACTGGTGCCTCAACTCTAAGAGGTGCCCTCCTTTGCTTGCCCACATTAGCTTGTGATCAGACCAACAAAATATTCTTACATTCCTAATAATACTCTCTGCCTTGAGCAGAAACTCATTGTCGAAGTTCAAGGTGCAGTGACCTGACCACTCTGCTATACAAGGAGCATCGGCTGCCCATTAGCAGCTTTCAGGATGCTTTTTATCCTCTCTGAAAGTAGTGTAGAGAATTACAATTCCTTATTGCTTCATCTTGGAGCTGTTTCAATAGTAAGCCCAGTGGCTGAGTTAGGGCGAGCAAAGGGCCTCAGTAGTATATGGGCCCCCCTTTTTTGCAATGTTACATTTTTGACAGGTGGGAACGCCCCTGCTTCCGGCCTTAGTCCCACCTTCCCACTTTTGATATGATTTGATATGGACTTGATATATATTTAATATCAAAGATGATATTTATTTTATATCAAATGTATATATGTTGATATAACGTGTTTAACATGATGTGGGCTCATGTGCGCTGCTGCCTGTTGGAGGTCGAAGTGAGTTGTGAGAATGTTAGGGTTTTGTCGTGTTGACGTGTTGATGACGCGAGAGCGGGTTTGGCTTTGCATATATTATTGATAAGCCTTTGAATAATGTTTATATGTACTTTATATTATTTTTATATAAAGTTGTCAGACATTTGATACGACTTTGAATAATGTTTATATGTACTTTATATAATTTTTATATAAAACTTGCGTACATTTGATAAGCAACAGTAGGAAAGACTGGGGGTCGTGAGTAGTCAATGCGCTAGTTAATACCACAAATATTAAAAAGTAATATGGCCTGCTGCAATGACACCCTTCCACTGGTGCCCCCTAGTAAACACCAGTACAAGTAAACATGAAATTGAAGAAGGAAGGTAAGATCAGTCTGCAGATCCCAATGTTCTCATTGAAAGTCCATAAGACAAAGTATAAGTTTGGCTTCAAGTCCCAATTTATTGGTCACTAAACAACTGACACATGTTTCGACCTTCCAGGTCGTTTTCAAGGCTGTACATTAATCACAAAATGATATATTCTTGGTTAGGGTAAGAGACCATGAACAAAAATTAATAAATAGAACATCCCAAACAAAATGGCATAGATGAAAAAAGAAAGAATAACATACCAGTATTTAATGCATGGTTGAAGCCAAGGATAAGTTAATTTATTTCCATCATGTACATTGCATTGTGCATTTACTTTAAACCTACCTTTAATAACTTCTTAAACAGTAGTGAACACACTATTAAGGGCTATTTCATTATTGTTTTAGGCAACAAATGTCTTGCTTCATACATTAATCTGCTCATCACGACTTTGGAACCACGGTATGTTGCAATTTCCCACATGCGCATTATCATCAAGAGTGCAACACTTTTCTTTCTTTCTCTTTTTGATAAAAACTATGCTCAAATAGTTCATACTAATTTTGATTATTTTTCTGTTTCATTTTGGATCCTTAGTGTGTTTTTTCCATTGGCTTCAACCATGCATTGAATACTCGTAAGTTATTCTTTCTTTTTTCATCTTTGCCATTTTGTTTGGGATGTTCTATTTATTAATTTTTGTTCATGGTCTCTTACCCTAACACATGGATATATCATTGTTTGATTAATGTACAGGCTTGCAAACGACCTGAAAGGTTGAAACACGTGTCGGCTGTTTAGTGACCAATAAACTGGGACTTGAAGTCAAACTTATACTTTGTCTTATGGACTTTCAATGAGAACTTTGGGATCTGCGCACTGATTTTACATTCCTTCTTCAATTTCATATATTTGATAAGCATTTTAATAACTTTATAGAAACTTTATATTATTATATAAAGTCAATGTGCATTTGATATGATCTTAATAATGTTTATAACATTTTGATATAAAATTTGACTGAAAGGGCCGGCTTAATTCTGTGTTGGCATCAGGGGCGGGCTTTAGAACCCAGATATATAGCTTTTTGCAGTGAACTGGAAAACACTGTGCTTTTGAGCTTTACAGGGGCTGTTTACGAAACAGCTATTATGAACAACTACAGTTACGATGAGGGGAGAACACCCCCGGGAAGCCCTGTAGATTTTATGGTCTATGATGGGATGGAAGATGCTCAGGATTTGATGGGCGACTATGAACCCGAAGAGTTTTGAGCCAATGACAATGTGGTTGTGGAAAAGCCATTTGCGTCCGATGCCAGCTCTGAAGACAAGGACTGTGACAAGGACTGTGAAGCTGTGACTCTGCAGGCGGATGTGGCTATGACGCCCGGGACTGATTCCGCCCCTGCAGCCGTGATGAAAAACAGGATCATGTGTGCGGGATGTGGAGAACCAGACTGCGGCATAGACTATTACTATTAATATTTATTGTGCTTTCTGTTCAAACCAACTTGAAAACCGTGGACATTTTAAAAGTAACCCGTGTAAGGCCTGTCTTTCGTTGATGGAAACCGCTAGCCTTAATGACAATGCTATGTTCCATTGTGCTTGTTGTTCAAAATGAGTTGAAAGTCTCGGAGATAACAGTCTGTCTAAGGAATGTATTATGTTAAGGGAGACCGA
This sequence comes from Ambystoma mexicanum, assembly GCF_040938575.1. NCBI lineage: Eukaryota > Metazoa > Chordata > Amphibia > Caudata > Ambystomatidae > Ambystoma > Ambystoma mexicanum. The sequence continues at coordinate 443,215,790 of NC_090924.1, read as the reverse complement.
TATGGACACAACGGCCCCTCTGCGCGCTGATATTTGTGCCACTCAGCGGATTACGGCCATAGTGACTGGGGAGTGTTTAAAACAACAGGTTTACAGATGGTGGTATGGACATAAAATGAATGATCCCCAGCAGGATGCTCAGGAATGTTTGCAAATATCTTACACAGATAATTCTCTATGTAAAATATGTTTCGTGTTGAGCTCTAAATATTTATTAGATTTGTTGCTCTTGACGCAACCTGCTTACATAGATAAGGATTGGTGCAGGAACTGAACGATACATATCTAAAACATTACGGGCTATAGAATCGGTGAATAGCCGAAGCAGTTTAGGGGCATGTGTCTGATTTGTGTTAGAAGCATCATTGAAAAAACAGTTCCCAACTGGGCCGGGATAGAGTAGAGTATATATATAAAGGAGCGCCTAATGGAGTGTAACATGTTCGTTTACGAAGCAGCGGCATGCAATGTGTTTGTGCAGTATTCACATGTATTATGAAATCTATAAAAGGGCTGATTGCTTTAGTGTTTTAATGTGAATATATTTCTAATAGAAATGGTCATTTTAAATGCGAATAAAAATCTTTTGCTTATAAAAACTGATTGTGTCTTTATGTTGAGCTGTTATGGGCAAACATGTCTTGCCTGAAGCTGTCGAAAATATATTATGACAAAGGGGTACTGAGAGCTTGTAACATCACTTGTGAAAATAAAAAAGCCAACATTTTGAAACATGGAAAGAGTTCTTAAATTACACTGTGGGATTAAAACAGTTTCACAAAAAGTTATTGACCCAGTCATAAATTAACATTATACATAAGAATGAAATAAACTTTAAAAGTGATGTGTGTTATTATACATAACAAAAAGGACAGCATAATAAAGAGCAGACCATTTTATGATTTGTAAAAATATTTTTTTATATAAAAAAAGTTATGCCTAAAAAGCCTAATACAGCAAGGAAAACATTTAGTGCAAAAGAAAAAATAAGCATGTAGTTTCAAATACCCAACTCTCAAACAAACAGCTAGAAGGACATGTCACGTATGTGGCGTAGATGATTTAGAGATAGCGATATGGCAGCGGCGCTGTAGAATAGTGAAGGGGCTGGTAAAGATTAACACTAAACATATTTCATAGCCAATTTATTGCAGCCGTGTTGTTAACATTCACCATTATACCTTTAACTTATGTAGAGGAGGAGCCAAGTGCCTGCACCAAAAGCTCCATACGCTGGGAACCAGAAATGGCTACACAAGCAGTACCAATGAGGATGCTTGTACCACAAAGAATCTTCGAGACAAAGTATCCATTGAGAAAACCCTCCATGCATGCACAAATAAAAAGTGCTTGTCTGGCTGGGGTGCCAGAAGAAGTGTGCATCTGAACGGGAAAGGGGATTGGTGACGTCATGCAACGTAAGAACTGACGCACCTAGAAGAGACATGCAAGATAAGAAGATATAGACAATACTTCATAAAGATGAAGTATTGAAGTTAAGCAACATTTCGGGATCGAAATGAAGATGCTCGTGCAAAGAATCACTGAAGAAAATGCAAAGTCATTTTACACCTGTACAGATGCAGCAACGCAAGTAGGACAAAGTAATCATAAAGGCTGAATTAGATTGCGGCTATGCGCCAATGTATACATATAGGAATATATAGAACCTGATTATTCCACAATGCACTTTAGCAAGGCTTGAAACCCCATGATGAAAAGGATTTCAGTGTGGCGAATTTCGAGAAAGGCTTGGCTGGCCCAACACCAAGAAGTCGAGGCCACAGTGAGTTGGGCGCCTGTCAAAAAGGCAACAACGAACCTGAGAAAAGAACAAACTTCTGTTTGAAGCAGAATGAAAAAACACTGAAGGCGTAATCATTTAATGGTTTTATATGCAGCAAAAAACTCGAAAGAGTGGTCTCCAGTCACATGGTCGAGATCGAAATAGCTTGGGTCAAGCTACACCACAACCCGAAGACAGAACGATTCCACACTCCCTTTATTTCTCAGGCACAGACAGCTTCTGCAAGGCCAAGTTCAAAGCCTTAATTGACTGGCAGACTGTAGGAGTGATGAAAGATGTTGGGCTAATTGGTGAGGAGGCAAAGACCACGCCAACCCTCCAAACACCTGGGATGCTAGCCTGTGTGCTGCTAGTGTGTAGAATATTCCAGAAGGGTACAAGCGTGCCAACCATTTGTAGAAGGCCACGTAGTACAGAACCCTACAGTTTGTGTAAGCAATTAATCGCCATACATTTAGTGACAATGAAGATGACTGTTCACTTGGGATGGGTTTAGTTGCCCACCTGACTTAGATACCCAATCACAAACCCCCGGCTATATAGAACGTAACTGAGAGCCAATCACTTTCCCAGATTAGTTTGCCACGTAGTATGACGTCAGTGATGACACATTTCTGCTATAAAAGCTTTGTTTTTTGCAATATGTGTTGAGATTGTGCTGTGCGATGTCCGATGATGTCCGTTGTACTCCCTGTTTTAGATAATTGATATTAAAACAGAACCAAGATTTTGACAATTTCCTGAGTTGTTTTGATTATTAATGTTTGAGTAACTTCTGCATCCCCATCCACCTCTAAGTAGTGCTGCCTCATCTTAAAGGACCCTAGCTCTATGGGTTCACGTGGTAGCAGAGGTAAAATGGTTAAAGTCCCCATTGGCCCAGTAAGCTTTTAAGGGTCTCAGATTATCGGGTGTCCTCCGCCCTTTAGCAGGAGGACCGCAAGGCTCCCTGTGGATAGCGGGCAGTAGTAAAAAACGTGTGAGTCAATAAAAATAGGTTGGATGGGTCCCTCTTTGACGGAATCCCCTCCCGTTTTTTACAGGCAGATGGGCGGACTGAAGGCTACTGTGGACGGTTAAGGAGGAGACAATCCCGTGGGTCAGGAGCTGAAAAACGAATGGTGAGTAGATTGAGAAATGTGGCAAAAGTACATTGCATGGGGAAAGTGATAATGGGGAAAAGTAACAGAGGGTTGGTTGGGTGTTAAGATAATGACAAAGAGTGTCAAGTAAATGCATATGGACGAGGAGCAATCCATATGAGAGCCCGAAATCCTGCGTTCAGGAACGTCAGAAGGAGTTGTTTCAAAATCCAAGTGGATATATTAGGCCACGAACAGATAAGTCTGTTAAAGGAAACAATTCAAACTCCCTATCAGGAGTCACTTTAGTGGCAAGGAGTGGCCACGAGGAGCGTTGGCAGAGATATATGTGGGCCGGCCAGTTCGTCTGTGTGTATTGTATGTTATGTATTTTTATGTGCAGGGAAAAAAGTGAAATGTCGAAGAGTGCCAAATAGCAGATTGTGTTTAAAGAGGCAAGAGTACAAATTATTATTTATTTAGACATTGAGAGTATTGACTGAGTAGGTAGATTAAAGTAAAGCGAGATGTAGAGGCTTGGAGCTGCGACGATTGGTGGATGCTCATATTGTATTGTTTTTCTGAAAAGTATTGTCGGCGAAAAAGAACGGTAAGTATCGACAGTCAACTGGCACTTGTCACAATGGAGGATGTTACTCTGCTCATACACTTGTGTAAACAGTTGCCAAAACACACACCCATGCTTAAGCAGTACATGCAACAATGGGTTAAGGGCACAGCACATAAAATTTTCATGCAATGGCCACAAGGGCGATCGATGTCAAAGGCGTTTTGTAACACATGACCACATACTTGCACGCTGCGTACACAGGAAAGAAATAGGAAAAGAGGTTAGCTAGCTTAGAGCTTTGGAAGATGTCTGTATGATATGATATGATATGATATGGCATTTATAACACACCTATACACAAGTGTTTCAAGGCGCGACGCAGCAAGGGAGGGGGAAAAGAGGGATGACAGAGACAGCGATCCTACTAGGCCAAGTGTCATTCAGATTGTGCAAGTGCAGAGGAAGGGGGAGGAGGAGAAGTGCGGACTGGGAGGAGGGTGGGGAAAGTGCAGTACAAGGGTAATAGAATCAATAAACATTAAGAGAAGTAGGGCCAGATGGTGGCAAGTGCAAGGGTAAGTGCAGACATCAGGTGTTAAGTGCTGGTGGGGGACTGTAGGGATACAGAAACAGTCCCCAAGTGCAGGGGATGCCAGGGAGGCAGTGCAGGTGTGTAACTGGCAGGGAAGGTGACCTGGACCCGAGATCAGAGGGTGGCCAGGTTACCAGTACAGTTTCAGCCAGGAATTCAGCAGGGGAGAGGAGGAGCGAAAGCTGAAGCAAAGAGGAAGGTTTTGAGGTGCTTCCGGAACCAGAGAAGGTTCTCCTCAAGTTTCAGGGAGGCTGTTCCATAGGGAGGCCCCAGCCGAAGAAAGAGATCTACCACCAACTTGTTGCGTGGAGAAGCGATTGACCCTGAGGAAGTTGGAGGCGGATGAGCGAAGAGCTCGAGAAAGAAGATATTTAGGAAGAGAGAGTTGAAGGTATTGAGACCCCAGCCCCCAGAAGGCCTTGTGGACAATGCAGAGGGTTTTGAACGTAATCGTCACAGCCACTGGGAGCCAGCGCAGAGATTTCAGTCCTGGAGAGATACAATCCCTGGGCTTGAGGCCAACGACAAGTCTCGCAGTCATGTTCTGGATAAGTTGAAGAGGGCGGAGAGTAGAAGCAGGCAGATTTAGAACGAGGCTGTTGCAATAATCCAGCCTAGAGAGCACCAGATCTCTGGAGACAGTGAGCTTCTGGGGGAAGGAGAAGAAAGGAAGAATACCTCTGAGGAGGTGCAGCTGGTAATGTGACTTCTTAGAGACGTCATAGATGAGAGGAGAGAAGGAGAGTGTGGAGTCGGAGATTACCCCGAGGTTTTTAGCCTTGCAGGTGGGAGCAGGAAGAGGGCCAAGAGAGGCCGGCCAGGGTGACAGGAAAGGAGGGAGTGGGTGCGCCAATGAGGAGAATCTCAGTCTTACTGACATTAAGGCAGAGATCATTGGCAGAAGACCACTCCTGGATAGCAGACAGACAGTCAGAAATGAGAGACGGGGTAGAGGTGGCCGAAGGAAGCCTGAAAAAGAGCTGAGTGTCATCCGCATAGCACTGAAAGTTGGGGTGGAGAGTGGCAATGCGGTGGGCAAGAAGTGCCAGGTATTGGTTGAACAGCCAGGGAGAGAGGTTAGACCCCTGGGGGCACCACAGGTAGAGATAAAGATAGAGGAGAGGAAGGACCCAATTTGGACCTGGGAGGGTCGATCAGAGAGGAAAAAAGTCAGCCACGCCAGGGCCTGACCGATGATACCCAGGTTATCATGGAGACGGTTTGAGCAGGGTGGCATGGTTGACCGTGTCAAAGGCAGAAGAGAGCTCAAGTAAGATGAGGACACAGGGGGTGTTGGAATCAAGGTTTGAGAGCAGGTCTTCACGGATGTTCAGGAGAGCAGTTTCCGTGCTTCTGGTAGCTCTGAAGCCAGACTGATGGTCATGAAGACAACCAACAGATTCAGTGTGAAGATTAAGCTGGGAGATGGCCATCTTTTCCAGGAGTTTGCCCAGGAAGGGAGTGATGGAGATTGGGCGATAGCTAGCCGGGCAGGACGGGTCGGCAGAGGGTTTCTTAAGAAGAGGGTGCAGGAGGGAGTGCTTCAGGGGGGCAGGGAAGACTCCAGTGGTGAAGGAGTGGTTGCAGAAATCAGCCAGGGCAGGAGTCAGGGACTGAATGTGGTCATTGATGGTTTTGGAGGAACAGGGGTGAACCTGTTTTGATGAGACTTTCATAGATCGGACTTGTCTAGAAACCTCATCTGGGGAGAAAAGGGGAAAGGCAGAGAAGGAGGGAGGAGAGGTGGCCGAAGAGGGCCCAGAGGAAGGGCCCAGTGGGGGCAGGGGAAGAGGAAGAGAGAGAGGACAGGATGTCCTGAGTTTTAGAGATATAGTGAGAAGCCAGAGCCATGTGGACAATGAGCCGTTATTGCCTTTGGAGCAAGCGGCAGGCCAGTTTGTCAGAGGATGTACCGAAGGCAGTCTATTTCCGCTCAGCCACCCTGAACTTTTGTTTGAGGGTGACGAGGTCAGAGTGATACCAGGAACTGCACTTGGCTTTGGGCTTCAAGTGGATCCTCATGACAGGGGCAAGAACATCGAGCGTATCAGATATAGCAGAGTGGAGCATGGAAAGGGCTGTGTCAGGGTGTGAGTCAGCCAAAGGGGCAGAGGGGGTGAGAAAGTGGTGGCGAAAGCCTCAACGGACACACACTTCATGGGTCGGATAACCAAGAAGGTGGGTGGCAGTGCTGGAATTGGCTTAGCCTGGGGGGAAGAGAGGGTGAACTGGGCGGAAAGGATAAAGTGATCACTCCAGGAGAGAGGAGTGATGAGAGGGATAGAAAGGGGAAGGTCTGAGGAGATCAGAACATCCAGAGTGTGTCCTGCAGAGTGAGTCTGGCCAGAGGGGAAAATAGAGAGTGAGAGAAAATCGCAGAGGTCACGAAAGAGTCCAGAGGAACGACAGGAAGCATCAGGTGGATGTTAAATTCTCCAAGAAGGAGGAGTTGAGTGGTGAAGACTAGGAGGGAAGAGGAAAGGTCCGCCCATACAGAAAGGAAGGAGGAGATTTGACCAGGTGGCCGATAGATAGTAGCCACAGTAAGGGCATGGCAAGGAGAGAGAGAGAGAGCCTGCAGACGAGGGATTCGAGGAGTAGGCCTGCGTAGGAATGACAGAGGCAGGGATCCACCTGGGGAATATCAGGGCTACACCCTCTCCGGTGCGGTTGGACCTATGCTCGGAGAGGATCTTGTAGCCGTCAGGGAGGAGAGTGTCAAAGCTTGTGACAGAGCTGGGCGTGAACCATGTCTCAGTGAGACCGAGGACATTGAGGTCAAGTTCCTCCAGGAGGCGGCAGATGTCTGAGGAGTGTTTGACAGCTGAGCGAGAGTTAAGAGTGGCAATATGGAGAAGGTTGCTGTCCTTGAAAGGCTTCTGGGGAGGGGTACATTCAGAGGTACGCCCTGCAGAGGTATAGAAATGGAAGGAGGAGAGGGCAAGGTAGCCAAGGAGGAGACAGCAGGGGAAGGCGAGGAACCCATGGAGGGAAGAGAGGGGATAGCAGGAGAAGGAAGGAAATTGATGAGGCGCGGAAAGCATCAATCAAAGAGGAAAAGATTGGCCTGAGGGCCTTAAACCAAGACGGTAGCATTCGAGTAAACATTTATGATGACCTTAGAGGAGTGGAAGGAGGACAGGAGGGCCTCCCACCGGGTGCCACCATTGATGAGAGAAGAAGAGAAAGGAGAAAGCACAGAGACCATATGAAGAGTCCATAGGTCTGGCGAGGGAACGACAAAGAGGATGTCGGTGAAGGTTTGCCTAGAGGCAGCACTGGTATAGGTGTCAGCGATAGGGGGGCCTGGGTTGGAGACCAGGATATCCTTTTTAAACTTCTTCCTACCAGGTTTAGTGAGGAGAGCAGGATAGTCGATAGAGAAGCAGTTAGAAAAGATAGGAGAGACAGAGAGCACCAAAGGGTAGGTAAGGAGACACAGGACGAAGAGAAAAGTGAGCGACCAAATGTGACCCTAGATATAGAAAGAGAAATTAAAAGATGGAAAGGAGAGAAGGACAAAGCTGACGAGATACCGCTCATACAGAATGAGAGGATGGGCAGTCAGATATTGCTCAAACTTGACGGGAAGAGCATTGAGGAAGGGCGGCAAAGAGAAGATCAGGACGAGCAAGATAAAAATGACAGGGAATGAGAGAAACAATTGAAAGAAGATGAGGCTAAACGAAAGAGTAGACAAAGGCAAGAACAAATGTATCAGGAAGAGCAGTTAGAAAAGAAGAAAGGGCAAAGTAACAAAGAAAATATGATAATAAGAATAGAGCGATCTAAGAACGAGACAGGTTAGAAGAGAAAAGAGAAAAAGAGGAAGAGCAGAAATTAAGAGACAAAAGAATGCAAAGCCGCAGAGATGCAGGGGTGCATAGGGCAAACAAGAGAAGAGAAGCGTAGAGACAGGAGGAAGAGAGGGTTAGAGAAGAAGCAAAGAACCGAAGACAGAGAGCATGTGACATTGATGGCATTGAAAAAGAGCTAATGGAACCAAATCCAGTAGTAGCATGGGAGGACATAGAGGAGTTCTTCCCACCACAAGAACTGATGCCATGACCATCTAGGGTAAACCTAGAGGAGGATTTTGAGGTATGAACTATAGGAGACAGAATCGCAAAAGCATATCACGAGATGAGAACAAAAAGTGAATTAAAAAACAAAGGGAAAGATGATCAATTTGAGATTTCCCAGTCACGAGGCAAGAAGGGAAGTCCATTTAGTCTTGAGCACCGAGCTTTGTCTTTGGACAGGCTAACTTCAAACAGAGACGAGAAAGGGGACAGCCATACAAGTTGGGGATGGGAGATGTCAGATGAAGACAGGGAAACTTTCCGTGGGAGGAGGGAGCTGGTGCATGTGGTTCTGAGGGATGTTTTCATATAGACAGACCGCAATATATACCGTGGCCTCAGATGGATTAAGACAATTTAAGATGGAAGTTACCCAGCTTAACGTCGGGTGATGGAAAATCGATATATGAGCTAGAGAAAATGACTGGAGGTAACACTCTGGCCATATGGGACATTAAGGGTCTCCTTGCAGCTATGCCTGGGGAAAGGGCTGATGACATTTGGATGAGAGCAGGTGTCACTGCAAAGAGCACAGTGCATGATGGTGCACCATTTAATAATTGCAGAGCGGCTGTCTGGTAAGTGCTTAGAGTACAGTATCCTGATACGTCAGATATGGGAGCAATTATGGCACGCAAAATGCAGGACGGCGAAGATCTGCTTGCTTACATTCAAAATTTTCAAGAGCAGTGGTCCCTGGAAACTTGAGAACTATGGGGGAAGTCTATACCAGTATTTTATCATTTTCTATGGCAAGGATTGCCAGAACAGGTACAGAGACAGCTTAAGAAGCTGGTGGGTATGGAAGCAAATCCGTGGCCAGAAATACAGTTGTCCATCGTGCACCATTGTCGGAACAAAGAGGACACTAGAAAGATTGAGGAAGCAAAATTATTGCAAAAGAAACTGTCCAAATATGCTCTAGAAGGGGAAATGTTGACTAGTGGAGAAGGGCCACGATCACAGCAAACAGCGGGTATGCCACAGGTGTATAACCAACGGCAGCCAGATCAAGGAGGAAATGGGTTTGTGCCGCGAGGCAGAAGAACAGGTTTTAGAGCAAGGGGAGGCTTCCAGAATAATCATGGAGGCTTCCAAAATAACCAAGGTGGCTTTCAAAATGTACAGAATGATAAGCAAGGCTTGCAGGGAGGACAGGTTAGGAGATTCCCTCCTGTATGTTGGACATGTGGAATGACAGGACATACAGCGAGAACATGTGGGAGCCAAGGGTATGTACACAATGGGAAATTCTCAATAGGTGGGGACAGCTTATCCTCCAGCATATAGCCCACAAAGTAGGGATGGGACCGCCCAAGATCAGACAGTGTATCAGACGCAAGCACCACAAACACAACAGGCTTTGCAATCACAGCAAGCACCATTGAATCTGCTGCAAGGGCAATCACAGCACACACCCATGCAGATACAGCAGAGTGCAAACACGGGGCCGTTATTGACCCCCCAGAATAGGAGGTGTCACCGTCAAAGGTGGGAATCCTTTCACAGGTATGGGAATAATTATGCACCCACAATAGGACAGCTCACAGGGTGACTTGATGTGTTGAGTAGTGTCTGTGACGCCAAATCCTCAAGAGAACCAAGGGTTGACGTTACGATAGGAGGCAAATCCTTTTTTTTAGTAGACACTGGGGCAACTCGCTCATGTATACTAGAGGGAACATTTTAATTGTCGGGAAATGCATGAATGGTTAAGGGTTCTCTGGAGCTACAAGTAGAGTTCCTTTTACCGAGAAATTGCCAGTCTCTATAGGAGAATGTGATATGTCTCGAGAGGCAGACAAGGGGATTTTTAAGACTATATCAGCTATGATGGAACAAGACATCTTACTGACGTCACCATGCAATACCACAGTGTACCCTATAAAAAAATGAAAGGGGGCATCATGGTGTTTAATTCAAGATATGAGGCTGATTAACCAGATTGTAGAGGCAGAGTTTCCTCCAGTCCCAAATCTTGTGACGATTCTGTGCAGTATTCCCCAAGAAGCACGATATTTCACGGTGATTGACTTGAAAAATGCGTTTTTCTCAATCCCGTTGCATAAAGATTCCCAAGATCTTAAGTAAAGAACCTGAGCAATATTGATTTGCCAAGTGTTGTGTTGCAGTATGTAGATGACATTTTAGTTTGCAGCACGACAGAAGAAGAGTGAAGACGAGACTCAATTCAGTTAAGGATTGCATTAGCAGATAAGGGATATAAGGTGGACAAAGAGAAATTGCAGTATTGCCAGGAAGAGGTGTTATACATAGGGCAGCTAATTTCGCATGAAGGAAAGAAGGTTACACCAGAAAGAGCTGAGGCGATTATGAAAATGTCAAAACTACACACGATTAAGCAAATGCAACAGTTTCTGGGATTGTGTAATTATGTGAGAGCATGGGTATTTGATTATAGTTCATACACAACTTGTTGCAAGCCCTAAAGAAGGCACAGGGGAATAAGGTAAAGATTGAATGGACTGAGGAGATGAAGGAGGGGTTTGATGAGTTAAAAAAAGCAATTTGCACAGCTCCAGTTTTAGGAATTCCCAATTATTCTGAGGAGTTCTTTTTGTTTTCACACACAAATGGAACAGTCGTGACAGGCGTACTCACACAGAGAACTACATTGGGGTGCTAGCCCTAATATTACAGTGGGATTTTGGACCCAGTAATGAGGGGTCACTTCCCCTGGGAACAATCACTGGCAGCAGCTGCGTTCACCATTGAGAAATCTGCAAGCATAGTAATGAGGTGTTCTATGGTATTGTTTGCTGAGCATGCACTATTTGCTGTTTTGGAGAAACCTAAGGGTATGCTGACATCTCGAAGAGCCTCCGCTTATGAGGTGGTTATATGGAATCCTGCCATCAAAATAGTTAGGTGCAGAATAGTGAACCCTGCCATGTTTGTAGCCGAACCTGTGGCAGAGGGTGAACATGTGCATGATTGTGCTAGTTATGAAGACTCATATGAAGACGTACCACATGTAAAAGAAAACATGTTACCTGGAGGAGAGACCCTCTTTGTTGATGGTTCTTTGAATATTGATCAAAGTAATGGGGAAAGACTGACTGGCTCAACTGTAGTGAGATACAGAGAGAATGGAGATTTGAAAATGTGGCACGTATAAGGCTGCCATCTCATTTTTCAGCACAGGCTGCACAATTGGTAGCATTCATTATTGCCCTTGAGAAATACAAATACGAAGGAGAGGAAGTGACAGTGTACAGTGACTCCGCCTATGTGACATCAACCAGGAGGATTAGCACATTTGAAAGGGAGGAGTTACCTCCGAGCGAATGGCACTCCAGTGCAATATGCTGAGTTATTGGACAGACTTATAAAAGCACCACAGCACCCAGCAGTCACAGTGATAGTTAAATGCGCATCACATACTAAGAGAACTGACTTTATTTCACATGGAAACCAAGCCACAGACGAAAAAGCCAAAATAGTTGCAAATTCTTCAAACATTTTGAGTTTTGAGCAAGGGAGAAGTCTTGGCTGTAATAATTACAGAAGGTTTTAACCATTTGCCAAAAACCCAGTTAATAGAAATTCAAGGCGGGTCTCCACAGGAAGAGGAAGACTTATGGGCATGGAGGGGTTGTTCTTTACCCCTTACCGAAGCACTGTGGTGACAAAACAGCACTGGTAAACCGGTGATGCCTGTAGCCTTATTAAGGGTGGCGTTAGAGCAGCTACAATAACCTGCGCATGTCACTAGGGAAAGCCTTGCAGCAACCATTGCATAGGACTGGTTTGTACTGAATTTGTTAGAACAAGTTGCTTTTTATGTAGTAAATTGCATCGTATGTCAAATGTTTACTGCTGGGCACATGCTGTGAACAGTCAGAGGAGTTATTCCTTGACCGAATGGTCCTTTTCAGTCTTTACATATTGACTATGCTGATATGCTGCAGGTCAGTAAGGGTTATAGGTATATGACAGTGGTAGCGTGCCCCTTCTCAAGGTGGATGGAAGCAGGCCCATGCATAACTCCCTGATGCCACTTGCGCTGTGAAGTTTTTGTTTTGGTCTGAGAAGTATTTCCTAGATGGGGAGTATGTGAGGTGTTGAAATCAGATAATGGCCCCCATTTTGTGAACAAGACATTTGAGCAAATTAGTTTATTGCTCAGCATAAAACATATGTTTTCTTCTGCTTATCACCTGCAAGTGAACAGAATATGTGAGAGACTCAACGATCTGCTCAATGAGAGAATAGGAAAGTTAAAATTAACCCCGAAGAAGGGGTGGCTGCATTACCTGCCCCTTGCATTATATGCATTGAGAAATCAGCCTTGCTCAGATCACCACCTCACACCCCACAAACTAGTCACAGGGAGGCGAATGAGAATGCCTCTAACTCCTCCATGGAGGACTAGGAGTGATGCCCAGGCAACTGCAGAATTGTTAGGAACTGAGCTACGTGAGCACTTAACATGTATGACGGCTAGCATCTCTGCCATTTCAGATCAAACTAAGTGTTCAAGAATTACCTATACCTAGACTTTTCCCAGGAGATCAAATATTAATTAAAACTTCACAAGGAAGTGGCACTAGCCTAGATTTGTCAGCCCTTTCATTGTAGAGGACGTCACTCCAACAGCAGTCAAAGTCCAAGGAAGACGAGCTTGGATTTATCAAGGTGATGTGGAAGCCTACGCTGGAGAGACCTACAAACCCCGAACCCATTCGGAAGCAAGTCAAGGAGAAGAAGTTCAGCACGTGCAGACTAGATCGATGATGAGGAAGAAGGATGCAGAGACTATAGTCAATGCTAAAATTCACCAGGCGGAGGTCTCCGTCAAAAATAAACGCACTCGTAAGTGAGTTTAACAATCATTTATTGCAATAAAACAAAGCTTCCGCGGAAGGGCCGACACGTAGCATCATCAGAGGGATACTGCTAGTGTGTGCTGCCAGTGTTACGGTGAGCATGCTTTTTTATAGGGAAACAATTACATTGAGTCTTATGCCTGGCTCAGAACCAGACATTTCCAAACATACAAATTCCTGTTGGAACACTTTTGGCTGTATTCCCAGACATTGTGGCGAGATTTTACAAAGGCCGGGCATTGCAAATGGTCATCATTCACATAACTTATCTAAGCAAGTCATAATACGCTTCAAGATGCAGATATAACCTTTGACATGTATGGTCGTACAACGAGCTAATTAATCACACTTGATACAGGGGGAATTTTGCAAGCTATACATATCCTGTTTCTGTAGTGATAATGATGTCCATTTATGGGCTGTTGAACAAAAGCAGGACATATCTTTTTACAGAGTGACGCACAAGCGCCTGGAATAATCCCTTTCACACACCTTCCAGAGAATAACAAAAGTCAGTACAGATGGATTTGTGCTTATGTTCCCAGGAAAGAGCGCGGATGTCAGACAATCATTATTTATAAAAGAGACTCTAGGGTCGGCGAACACATGCTGACCTGCAAAGCTGCACACTGTGGGAGGGAAGTGTAAAAGTGCTAACAGACATTGTTTGTGTAGCCTCACGGGAAAGGAGAGCAGGGAGACATTCCTAAGTCTATGAGTAATATGCACTCAAGGTGAAAACCCTGGGCCTCGTGTACGGACACAAAAGCAGTTGGTTTAACATGGACATAATGCTATAACATGGACAATGTTTTAAGTCTTGCTGAGGCAAAGTAAACATGGTAATTACATTATTTTGGTATTTACAAATGACCCTTTTGCATCAGCAAGACTTTATCAATAATACACCTGGTTTGGTTTGTATTTAATTATTCTTTCACTTTCATTATCTGATACGTCAATCTTGTGTAACCCCTCGATCGCCTCTTCCAATTTTATCATCTCATTAGTGACCATGGCATTTGTGGGCTTGGGTGTGAGTGTTCCCTTCATTTTCCTGCAGCAGTCTCCTATGACGGATATGCACAAGGGAAAGCACTGGATGCAACAGCAGCAAGCAGCTATTAATCTTCCCACGATGAGAAGAGGGGTGAGAAGCTTCCATCCCCAGCTTCGTAATAAATCCCAGAACCAGGATGTCCCATCCCCAGGCCCAAATTCAGAATGGATTTGAGCTGCCATTTTATGCATTTCATTGATACCTTTAAAGATATCGGTGCTATAATCAGGTGTAAAAGTGCAGCAGGAAGTGCCAATTATTTTACAAGCCCCTCCTACCTCTGCCAGCATTGTGTCTAGTACGAGTCGATTTTGTAATGCTGTCAGGAAGGTCGGTAATCTCCTCTTCCTCCTGAGACTCCCCTTCCTCCCCTTCCTCCTCACCTTGAAGTCTCCGACGTTGAGTTAGCGTTGGATTGTCCTTAGTTCGAGCCTTCCCTCCTTGTTTTTTTTTGAAGAGAGGGGCGACCAAGGTAGGACGCCACAGTGACACCCTTCGGGTGATCTGTGGCAGCCCTCCTCGGTCGCTGTACAAAGGGGAAAAAGCCAAAGGCACAAAAAACCCCGGAGGATAAAGATCTTCAAGCGTAGTGATGTAAGGGACTCTCCTGAGGATGCAGTAGAAAGAGGAATCGGGAACGAACCAGAACGATGAAAGTTCTTAAATAGTAGACTGTAGAGGATGAGGCGAGGCAATCCAATTTGCAGACAGAGGTCGGTACACAGTAATCATCAGCAGAACTAGCAGAAAAGGGCTGGACGAGGCAAACCTTGAAAACAGACAGAGGTCGGAATCCGGGAATTCACCGAGAGGCCAGAGGGGGGTAACTGGAGGAACAGCGAGGAGAAAGAACACAGGAGGAAAACAAGAAAAGACGGGAAAAGAATAGACGGAAAAGATCAAGGCGGAAGGGGGGAAGGAAATAGATTGGAACGGAATAGAACAAGGGAGAGAGAGAAAGAAGGCGAGAAGAATTTACCGAAGCAGGTAAGGAGCGAAAGGACTGGAAGAGGGAAAGAAACTAACAAAGCGGAAGGGAAAAGGAATTAACTTCGAAAAGTAGCAGCGGCGCAGGAACAGGACGAAACACTGTACGTTGCAACGCACCTGAACCCGGAAGTGGAAAGGATTAAATACCGGTTCAGGTACGTCGCAACGACGACTAGACCTGCACCGCAAGCTCAAAACACAAAACGTAATGGAATCCGCTATGGCGGTCGCAGCTTCCACCTCCTCCAAAGCCGCCAGTTTCCCTGCGGCGTGACAGTATGCCCCCTCCTAAGGGTCTCCCCACCGGGTTTATTGGGATGTCTGGAATGGAACTTGCGCAACAGGAGAGGTGTATTTAAATGGGCTTTGGGTTCCCAGGTATCTTCAGACTTAGGGTAACCTTTCCAGTGTACTAGGTATTCTAGACGACCCTTATGAAATCTAGAGTCACAAATTTGGGATACCTCATAAACGTCTCCAGTGGGGCCTGAGGGGATCTGAGTGTTCTTCCTTCTTCGGAACCACTTATCTTCTATGAAGGTCTTCAATTGAGAGGCATGAAACACCGGATGTACTCGACTTAGTTGTGCAGGTAACTGTAAGCGAAATGCTACAGGGTTGATCATTTGTGTTATCTTGTAAGGTCCAATAAATCTAGGGGACAGTTTAGATGGGTGTACCCAACGTGGTAGAAATTTAGTGGACAGAAGTACCTTAGATCCAACTTCCCAATTCGGTACTGGTCTTCTGTGTCTATTTGCTTGGGATCGGTTCCTTTCATTTGCCTCTAAGAGTCCTTGTCTAGCTTTGGTTTGGGCTTCTCGAATATTAGATAGGGAAGCTTCCACAGAGGGCACCGAGGACTCAATGTTGACCAAGGGAAGAAAGGTACGGGGATTATACCCGTACATACAGAAAAAAGGGCTAGAACCCAAGGCAGAGTGGCAGGTGTGGTTATATGAAAATTCGGCCGTAGGAAGCAATTGGACCCAATCATCCTGCTGTTGGTTGACAAAACACCGGAGATACTGCTCTAATGTACCATTAAGACGTTCAGTTTGTCCATTTGATTGTGGATGAAATCCCGAGGTCAAGGCCCTTTCAATGCCTAATCGCTTGCATAAAGCAGACCAGAAATGAGAAGTGTACTGGCTGCCACGGTCTGAGATGATCTTAGTAGGCATTCCATGTAGCTTAAATATGTCGCTCAAGAAGACTTCTGCCATGCGAGATGCTGAAGGTACACCCGGTAGAGGCGAAAATTGTGCCATTTTGGTGAAAGAATCGATTACCGCCATTATACAGGTACAACCCTGAGACACTGGCAACTCTACAATGAAGTCGGTCGAGATTGTGGTCCACGGACCTGTGGGTATGGCGTCGGATTCTAACAAGCCCAAAGGCTTTTGTGTGGAATATTTGTTACGAAGACAGGTAACACAAGACTGAACGTATTGTCTAGTCTCTTCCTTCATCCGAGGCCAGAAAAAATATCTCGATAAAAGTTCTTGCGTATTCCGAATTCCACGGTGGCCCGCTATCTTGGTATCATGGCACCAGGATAATGCTGTCTTCCTTAAAGACGTAGTTGGCAGATACAACTTGTCCTTAACCATATATAAACCTTCCTTGATTACATAATCGGTCTTGACGATGTCCTTTTCTGCTTCAAACCTCCCTCCAGAATCGTCCTTAACTTGTTGCAGGAATGTGGACACCGCTCCGATTTTCCGAGATCTTGCAAACATCAATTCAGTAGTAGTTTCTTGTTCTGACAGGTAATCACCTCGTCGAGACAGGGCATCTGCCACTAAGTTTTGTTCACCCGGGATATAAGTAATGTTGAAATCAAATTGGGCAAAAAAATGTGCCCACCTTGCCTGTCGTGTGTTGTAACATTCGAATTGGCGCAATACCTGCAAATTCTTGTGATCCGTTCGAAGTGTAAAAGGGTGTTCTTCACCTTGGAGGAGGTGTCGCCACTCTGTGCAAGCTAATTTCATAGCCAGCAATTCTCTCTCTATCACAGAGTAGTTACGTTGGCTGGGGTTAAGTGTCTTGGAATAATAGGACACTGGATGTTCCTTCCCTTCATGCTCTTGTAGTAACACTGCTCCGATTGCAGCAGAGGATGCATCAGTTTCCACGATAAAAGGATGGAGCTGGTCAGGTTGTCTTAATATGGGAGCTGAACAGAAGGCTTGCTTGAGTTGTTGAAAATTCTCTTCGGCATGCGAAGACCACCGGAAGAGAGAGGAAGACTTTTTAAGGAGTGAGGTCATCGGGAGTACTTGTTGAGAGAAGTTGGGTATAAACTTCCGGTAAAAATTCGATAATCCCAGGAATCTTTGGATGTCTTTCACGGACTTAGGAGACGGCCAATCTAGGATGGCATTGACCTTCTGAGGGTCCATGGCAATACCCTCAGAGGAGAGTATGTATCCCAAATATGATATGGACGTGGCCGAAAACACACACTTTTCCAATTTGACAGAGAGATGATTTTCTTTGAGTCTGTGAAATACCTCCTTGACATGAGTGTTATGCTCTACTGGAGAGTGGGAAAAGACTAATATGTCATCAAGATAAATGATGACAGAGTGTCCCAGCATATCTGAAAAAAGTCTGTCCATGAAACGTTGGAAGATAGATGGAGCATTTACCAGGCCAAAGGGCATCACTTGATACTCATATAAGCCAAAAGGTGTCCTAAAGGCAGTCTTCCACTCATCTCCGGTTTGGATCCTAAGTAAATGGTATGCATTGCGTAAGTCTAGTTTAGTAAACACTGTGGCCGACTGGACGGCATGAACAATTTCAGAGATGAGAGGCATAGGATATCTGTCCTTGATGGTTACCTTGTTTAATCCTCTGTAATCGATACAGGGTCGTAGTTCTTGCGTGTCTTTCTTGGGAATGAAGAATAGGGAGGCACCAGCAGGAGATTTAGAAGGTCTGATTAACTCATTGGCTAAGTTCTTGTCTAGGTAATCTCTCAAATAATGTCTTTCTTGCAAAGTCAAGGGATACATGCGACCAAAAGGGACTAAAGCCTCAGGGTGCAAATCAATGCAACAATCCTCAGACCTGTGAGGAGGAAGCTCTAATGGAATCTTCTCTGCCACCACTTCAGCGTAACTGCTCAAATAGGATGGTAAGCAATGTATGGACTTCGATTCCATCCCACAGGAAGTCTGTATCGTCGAAAAGTCTGGTTTCGGCAAACAGCTTGCTTTACAGAAGGTTGAATGAAAACTCAACAGGTTCCTAGACCAATCAATGGTAGGGTTATGACGACGCAACCATCCAATGCCTAGAATCAAGGGGAAATGAGCAGCTCTGATGATATCAAAAGAAAGGCGTTCAGTATGTTGCATGATACGCATGGTGAGGACTTCTGTAGAATGGGTAATAAGGCCTGAGCTCAAAGGTTCGCCATCAACTCCCTCCACCGTCTGATCCTCGGTCTTAGCTATCCGAGTCAGTCCTTGACTCTCTGCCCAGTGGGTATCGATGAAATTTCCTGCGGCTCCACAATCCAGAAGAGCCTGAGTCTGGATTGAGGTCTGGCCATACAGAAGAGTGACTGTCATTACCATAAGACGATCATCGTCAGAGCATTCCAAAGAGGTGACTGAGAGGGTAACAAAGGGACTGGACTCCTTCCCTCGGTAATATGTCCCCAAATTTACCGAGGGTACTCGTTTCCCGAGCGTCTAGGAGGCACATCAGGACATTCTCGAAGCAGGTGATTAGAAGATCCGCAGTACATGCATAGGTTTCCTTCACGCCTCCTCTTTCGTTCTTCTGTAGAGAGAGGAGAACGGGTAGTGCCGATCTGCATAGGCTCTTCACGCGAGAGACGAGTAGGAGGAAGGGGTGCTGAAGAAGAAGTAGCTGGGGGCATCAGAAGACCACTCTTAATCTTACGTCGCTCAGCTCGCCGTTCAGACAGCCTGAAATCGATCCGAAGTGTTGCAGTGATAAGATCGGCAAAATTTAAGGGGCGTTCGATACGTGCTAGTTCATCTTTTAGCTCTTCTCGTAGACCCCTCCGAAAGATGGCGTACTGAGCTTGTTCTTGCCATCCAGCCTCCGCAGCGATCTGTTTAAAGGAGGTGATATAGGACATTAAGTCTGCATTCCCTTGTCGGATGTCCAATAGATCCTCGGAGGCTAAAAAAGTGCTCTCTGTTCGAAGGAACGTTTGTTTCATCATGGTCTTGAAAGCCTCATAATCCAGAAGCACTGGATCTGTTCTATTGACCAGAGGGGTGGCCCAAGCCAAGGCATTGCCAGACATATGGGTTATCATAAACCCAACCTTGGTATGGCCAGAAGTAAAGGCATGTGGACGAAATGAAAAATGTAGGTGACAAGCATCTAAGAACTCTTTTAGCCTTTTGGGCGTCCCATCAAACTTCCCAGAGACTAACGGTAATGGAGGCAAATCGGTTGTCGGTAGTTCTCGCTCTGCCATCCTCTGTTGTAGAACTGCATTAGTGCCCTTTAAATTCTGGACTTCTAGGCTCAAGTTTTGGACGGCTGCTACCAGTTCCTGAACTTGCTGTGGAGTGGCCATGTCTAGATTCGGGCGTTGCAAACTGTCAGGAAGGTCGGTAATCTCCTCTTCCTCCTGAGACTCCCCTTCCTCCCCTTCCTCCTCACCTTGAAGTCTCCGACGTTGAGTTAGCGTTGGATTGTCCTTAGTTCGAGCCTACCCTCCTTGTTTTTTTTCGAAGAGAGGGGCGACCAAGGTAGGACGCCACAGTGACACCCTTCGGGTGATCTGTGGCAGCCCTCCTCAGTCGCTGTACAAAGGGGAAAAAGCCAAAGGCACAAAAAACCCCGGAGGATAAAGATCTTCAAGCGTAGTGATGTAAGGGACTCTCCTGAGGATGCAGTAGAAAGAGGAATCGGGAACGAACCAGAACGATGAAAGTTCTTAAATAGTAGACTGTAGAGGATGAGGCGAGGCAATCCAATTTGCAGACAGAGGTCGGTACACAGTAATCATCAGCAGAACTAGCAGAAAAGGGCTGGACGAGGCAAACCTTGAAAACAGACAGAGGTCGGAATCCGGGAATTCACCGAGAGGCCAGAGGGGGGTAACTGGAGGAACAGCGAGGAGAAAGAACACAGGAGGAAAACAAGAAAAGACGGGAAAAGAATAGACGGAAAAGATCAAGGCGGAAGGGGGGAAGGAAATAGATTGGAACGGAATAGAACAAGGGAGAGAGAGAAAGAAGGCGAGAAGAATTTACCGAAGCAGGTAAGGAGCGAAAGGACTGGAAGAGGGAAAGAAACTAACAAAGCGGAAGGGAAAAGGAATTAACTTCGAAAAGTAGCAGCGGCGCAGGAACAGGACGAAACACTGTACGTTGCAACGCACCTGAACCCGGAAGTGGAAAGGATTAAATACCGGTTCAGGTACGTCGCAACGACGACTAGACCTGCACCGCAAGCTCAAAACACAAAACGTAATGGAATCCTCTATGGCGGTCGCAGCTTCCACCTCCTCCAAAGCCGCCAGTTTCCCCGCGGCGTGACAAATGTGACCATCCGGACTGCATGTGCTTCTTTAGTAAGGTTAGCCAGTATGTCGCCGGTCACATTTAATTCCTTCTCCACTAACAAAGCCAGGTTCCTAATGCTCCTGGAATTCATAACTATTCCCATTGGCATCATTATGCCTTTTAGAAAATCAAAGAATTCATCCTAAGTAGTGTCTTCCTTAGTGATAACACCTCTTTTCCTTCGCCCATAATTCCCCATACTCAATCTTGTTCTCCTAGTTTCTTTCCTTAAGTTAGCTGCTTCTAATGGTTTGTAATGTAGTCCCAACATTATATAGCCAACAGTACATCTGCCTTTCCAATGGCTAGGCAACCAGAGGTAAGCGTTTTCCCCACAAATAAACATGGCGCCTTCTGGAGGAAGGAGGGGTGCTGATAAACTGTTTAAATCCACTGTAATCAGGCAGGTGTGTTGGCCCATAAAGACACCCTTATGAGGCAGTTGGGTTCGTTGGTAACAAAAGGGTGCTTGTCGAATTATATTTTGCACGGGTGTCGTGGAAGGTAGTTTTTCTTCCCTCCCATCTCCTGTATAAAGAAGGACCGGATCTAAGAACCTTGTATCTGGCGGACAGGGAGCGGATCTATTCAGATACCGGGTTGCGTTTGACGTCAGGGGAATGTGGGCCGATGAAAGTTTAACTGTGTACGACCTCCGGTCCTCCCTTTTCCCACTATCGTAAGTTGTCGAGTTGAGCATGTCGAGTATTTGTTCTCTATTCTCCTCAGTTAGTGAGCGCAGTAGTTCTTTATGTGCGTCATATTTACGGTCCATTTCTGCTAATTTCCTTTTTGTATTTTCACAGAAATGGTCATCTGTTATAGTATAAGTGGAGGTATCGTTCCTAGAGGCACTAAAGAGAAAATTCTGCAGGGGTACGCAAGTGTCATTTGTGGCGGGAGTCGCGTACCATTCAGGTCCGCTTTCATGGCTATGGGGAACATACGTGCAGATGTAACAATTGGTTTTATTTAGAATCTGATTTGTATCATTCATCCATGTCAGGATGCTATTCCTGGGGTGTTTCTTCCGATACTCCTGATCTACATGGGGAATAGTTACTGGTTCTAGTGTAGGGGGCTGCAATGTGGTGGGTAGCAGGTTACGGGCAGCATAAATATCATAATGCTCAAGGTACCAGAGGAATATGGCGAACCCTATTGTTATAAAAATACAGACAAGGGATAAGATGAGCTTTTCCTTTGGGGTGCATGCATATCTATTTACTCGGGGATGCCTCTGTCCCTCATCCTCATTATCCATTTTAACAACCTACTTTGTTCCCAAGCACAGAGCTGATCCCAGGTGGCTAAGTTCCGGAACTTGGCTGTCAAATGTCACACTATATATATATATACAGTATATATTTTACACAAAAGGTTCAAAGTCCCTAACAATTACCCTAACGGTGCCGTCCGTTTATGCGCTAGATCGCAAGGGTCGCACAGTATAACCAGTCCTGCTGTCACCACTTCTGGCTCCTACCTTGACTCGTCTCGTTGAGGCTACTTCCTACCCTTGGGGGGTGCTGAGGCCATTTCATTTGTGTCTCGGTGGGCTACTTCATACCCAGGAGGGGTTGCTGAGGCCACTTCATCTGTATTTTCAATAGACCTTGCTTGTTCTGACCCTTTACCAAGTCCTTTCTCAGCCAGATGTCAGAGTTCAAACATAGGCAATCAATGTTGCTTCCTGGGGCGCAAGTTATACCTTAGAGTGTCCTCCGTTAGTTCGGCGGCAAAATGATCTGTGTCCTTGGTCGGGGGGTGGAATATCTGAGGTGGTGCCTTCTTGAGATGATTGGGGTGTATCCACGTCTTGTAACCCGCTACCTTGACAGAGGTTTGTGTTGCTAAGAGGACCAAGAATGGCCCCTTCCAGCAGGCTTGCAGGCAATTTGTGCGATCAAAGCTCTTTACCAGGACATAGTCCCCTGGTTTGATGGCGTGGCCCTCTCCTTCTAGGGCCGGCGCAGCTGCTTCTTTCACCTGTTGATGGATAATAGATAGTTTATGTGTGAGTTCAGCATGGTAATCCCTCAACAATGGCTGTTCAATGTTACCAATAACCCTTGGTTTAGGGACAGACCAGGCACTTGGGGGGTGGCCCATCACGATCTCAAAGGGGGACAATTTGTGCGTCCCCTTTGGAGTGGTCCGCATACTCAACAATGCCAAAGGAAGGGCATCTGGCCACTTCTGGTTTGTGGAGGCACAGATTTTTGCCAGTTTGTTTTTAACTACGGCATTCGATCGTTCAATAATGCCGGCACTCTGGGGATGATAAATGGAATGGAATCGCTGATCGATACCTAAGGCAGTACATACATACTTCACAACTTGACCAGTAAAGTGTACTTCGTTGTCGGAATACAGAAGGCTGGGCACCGTGTACTGGGGCACCCAGTATTTCAGGATACATTTAGCTGTGGAAATAGCAGTGTTGTCTCTTAGGGGGTAAGCATCCGTCCAACCAGAGAACCCACACCTCATTGCAAGACAATATTTTAGTTTAGCAACTGGTTCCATTTGTATAAAGTCCATGTATACTACTTCAAATGGCTGCGTAGGGAGTCTGCTATGACCTGCTGGTACCTTCACAGATTCGCCCACATTGTGCTGGAGGCAGATGACACACTGTGCTGCCCACCTCCTGCAATACGATCCAATTTCCCGGTTCTTCCACACCTTGCTTAGAATATCCTCCATTGCACTTGCATTAACATGGGCATTCCCGTGTGCCATATCGACTACCATGGGTAAATGACTCTCAGGGAACAACCACCTCATTTTGATTTTGTCCAGCCACACCCCTTTAGAAGTGTGTCCATTGTTACTGTCCTTAGTCCATGCTTTAATTTCACAATCTGCCGCTTCCCTTTGAATGTCCTTTACTATCTCCTCAGGGTCCTTTCCCAGTTCACCCTCATCCCTCTTCCCATCCACATTCCTTTGCAGCATGTTACACTCTGGAAGGGGCAGTTTACAGTGTTCTGCGGCATATTTAGCCACCTGGTCTGCAAAATCGTTTCCCTGCCCCACAAAATCTACCACCTTTTTATGGGAGGAGCATTTCACTATAGCCACCTGAGCGGGTTCAGCCAATGCCGTCAATAATTTGTTTATCAAATTACCATGTTTTATTTTGGTACCATGTGAGGTGAAAAGCCCTCTTTCTTTCCATAGCAGGCCAATATTAAAGGCCACACCATGTGCATAGGCTGAATCCGTATAGATGGTTACAGCTAAACCTTTGCTTAATTCTAGAGCCTTTGTCAACGCCCTCAATTCTGCAGCTTGCGCTGATAACTCGGGTATGCGTTCCATATGGACAATTTCACTTTCAGTTGTAATCGCGTACCCAACCACTGTCTCCCCACTTTCCAGTTTGTAACACAAGCCATCACAAAATAGAACCCCATCACCTCCCTCTAGGGGAAGGTCACTCAGATCGACCCTACCTCGGGTCTGCTCATCAGTGCGTATAAGGCAATCATGCATGTCTTGAACTCTCTCACCACTTGGCAAGGGCAAAAGGGAAGTTGGTTTTAAAGTATTACATCTCATGATAGTTACATTTGGTGCAAACAATGTCAATTCATATTGTGTCAAGCGGGCTGCTGTAAAATGCTGCTGGGTTTGAGTTCTATTGAGCAACACATCTACGGCATGGGGAACTCTCACAATTATAGCAGTTCCCAGCACTAAACCAGCACTCTGTTTGAGAGCTACCGCTGCTGCGGCAACTGATCGCATGCAAGGGGGAAGTGCTGCAGCCACACTGTCCAATGTGCCAGAGAAATAAGCACAAGGCCTTTGCTTTCCATTTTGTTCCTGAGTCAATACAGCTAGGGCGTAATCTTTTTGTTCATGTGCGAAAAGAGTAAATGGCTTGTCATAATTGAGTGTCCTAAGCCCGGGGCACTACACAAGGCGCTTTTCAAAGCGTCGCAGGCCTCTCTCATTTCTTCCGTGCAGGTGAAGGGTATCTGATCCTTCTCTGTCTTCAGACATTGTAACATGGGTTTTGCTAGCAGGGAGAACTCAGGGACCCAATGGCGGCAATATGAGGTGATACCCAACAGTCGTCTCAATTCTTTAAAGGTACTGGGATAAACCATTTCTTGGATAAATCGTACCCTTTCAGGTGACAGTGATCGACCCTCTGCAGTGAGGACATATCCCAAATAATCAACCTTAGCCATTACATATTGCATTTTCTTAAGCGACACTTTGTGATTATGATATGCCAAATGTTGTAACACGATCAAGGTACCTTCTTTACAACTTAATTCAGTGTCTCCACAAATAAGAATATCATCCACATACTGGATGAGCATCACACCAGGGGGTAACAAAATTTTGTCCAATTGTTGTTTTAGTGCTTGGCTAAAAATAGCGGGGCTCTCTGTGTAACCATGGGGTGCTCAACAAAACCTATATTGCTGTTGTGCTAACACAAAGGAGAAAAGGTATCTGGATTCTTCAGCTATGGGTATGGAGAAAAAGGCATTTTTCAAATCCACGACACTAAAATAAGTAGCCATGGGGGGGACCATAGTAAGAATACTAGTCACACTGGGGACAACTCGATACCTGGGGTCCACAACCTTATTAATTCTTCTGAGATCAATAATAAATCTGTATGGGGTCACTTCATCTCCTTTCTTATGGACTGGCAGAACCGGGGAGTTACAGGGACTGTCATCACATTCCTCAACAACCCCAAGCTCCATCTGGTCCTGTACAATCCTAACCAATGCTGCTTCTCCTTCTGGAGATATTCTATACTGTGGGGTTCGGGGTAGAGGGACACCATGTTTTACCTTGATCACAACAGGGGGAATGTTCAAAACCCCCACATCATTACTACTAGTAGCCCAAAGCTCTGCGGGCAATGCCTGTAATTCTGGCGGCAAAGGTTCAGTCAAATAACAACCACCAATTTTGGATTTACATATGGTCATTCGCAAACCTGTCGGAGAACAATAAATGGTTGCATTTAGAGCTTTCAAAAGATCTAATCCAAGGAGATTCTCGGGACACCTGTTAGTAAGTAACCATTTGTTAGTCAATTTCACTCCACATATAGATGTTTCAACTTTCTGAGACACTGGAGTACATATGGGTTCCCCACCGAACCCTACAGAAACCTTATTTATACCCGATAGTGGAACTGAGGAGACGGCCTTGGCGTCAACCGAGCTGTTACCTGCCCCGGTGTCAACCAAGCATTTAACGGTGGGGTGCTGTCCTATTTGCAATTTAACATACGGTCCTTTCTGGTCTATAGGCACAGACACCGCCTCCCCAGGTTCACTAGGGGCGTTTCAACTCATTGCTGCTGTGTTATCAAAGAACATCATTCCACTCAGTTCATCTTTCGCAAACCCATTGCCATTCACTTCAACCATCTGTCGCTGCGCCGTGCCGGTTGAGAATACATTTTTTTCAGGGTTTACAAACCTTCCCTGTCCTTGGGGTGGTCCCGTATAAGGTCCACCTCGGCCTCTTCCTCTCCCACCCGCCGGTTGACCACCTCATGCCACCAATATAGGACACTCGTTTTTCCAATGCCCCGTCTGTTTGCAAAATGAACACTGATCAATTCGTGGGGGTGTCCATTGTGGGGCATTACCTGCTGGGTTTCGTACCTGGGGTTTCTGCCCCTTTTGTTTACTATAAGATGGTTGTACCAGCTGTTGCATTAGCACCTTATTTTTTAAGTTCCTGTCTGCCTGTTTCTTACCTTCCATTTCTTCCTCCTCCTGCCGTTCGTAATATTTAGCCATCTCTAGAATCTGGGACGGAGTGTTTGCCTGCCAAGTGCTCTCGCCCAATTTAAGTGGTTTCTTAATTCCTTTACGCAAACCCTTCACAAAGCCCATGGCAAAATACCTCTGACCCGTAGGGTTGCTAACAGACTGACCACTGTGTGCCTTAAATGCACTTTCAAATTTCAGGAAATAGTCCCCAACTGTTTCTACAGGGCCCTGTATAACAGCATCCATTTTCTCAACATTCACATCTACTTCTGGCAACACGTCACTTAATGCTCTTAATATTCTCGTCCCCAGGAGGGTCCTGAGATCTAAAGGGTTCCAATACATCAGCCGGTGTCATGGCAGACATCACATGATCAATGTCCTGCAAAGTCAAGGTACAAATTTTGAATAGCGCTCTTAGCTCCCTATAGAATCCCGCGGCGTTAGTCCTAGGGTCCGGGGTGCTTTTTATTATACTAAACAATTCTGCTCTAGTGAGGGGTACATAGACATATGTCTTGGTTACAGTGGGGTCTTTGGCTGGGTCTACATTTGCTGTAACAATAGGCGCGCATTCCCTCAGAGGTGCCATCATTGGGGTTTTTGAGAGAAATACTTCTAATAATTCTTTGAACAATCTGCGCGTCCTGAGATCCTCTACTTCCCAATTAGGCTTATACGTTTTTAACTCGGCCTTGCACTTTCTCACCTTTTTACAAACTTCCTCCCGCCCACCTGTTCCACATTCTGATCCTATTCTGTTCAAAAGTCATTCCAGACATACCAGTCGAGTTGCCTCGCTATGGGTGGCAAATATGTCCGTCCCATATTCTAACTTCCCTGGCTCCTCTACTTTAAGTATCCTTTTAATCAAAGCGTTAGCCGTCGGTTTGGCATCATGCAAGGACTGCGCTCTTCTGCAATTTTCCTCTTCTTCCCACATCAGTTGGTCGTGGTAATCTTTCATTTCCTTAGTTACCCGGTCAATTATCTGGTTGTATTTATCCCATAGAGCTGCCCGATCTTTTTCAGTGTCCAGGTCCCTATAAATGTTATGCAAACCCGCGGGCCATGGGCGCTCGGCATCATCTCTCAACCACTTATTAACAAGGTTGCAATGTATTCTCATTACCTGGCGAAATTCCTTCTTCTGGCAGGTGTTCAATTTCTGTTTTACCCCTCCAGCCGGGTTATTAAACAAATCGTTTGCTATGTATTCCAACCTGGCAAATTCAACCGGAGTGAAGAAGGGCGGCTTTCTAGGCAAATGCCCTGCTTCCTCTTCCTCAGTACTATTTGGATCCATGGTGCCGATCTGGGTACCATATGGGGGTGGGGGTGGAGGAGGAGGTGCAGAAGGCACTTGAGGTGCAATATTAGATGGGGATATGACAGGTACTGTTAGTCGCAAAAGATTTTCTGTTAATCTGACTGCATCCTGATCAGCTTCGATGTTAAAACTGGCGATTTCCTTTTCTGTTTTAGGGAGAAGTGGGTACATACCTTTACTATATTTTATTAGGGCAGCCCGATCCTCTACATCTAGCTGGTGCTCAAACTCTTTATTATCCAACTCACAGGCCTTCTCCTGCAAGGTTTGTTTTTGTTTCTTTCTATCCTTTTTATCTTGGGACATTTTCTGCTTTATCGCTTCTGTTCGCCTCTGGCGAATAGCATCATGCTGGGCGGGGCGGACCTTCTTTCTTAATAATACTAATTCCAAATGCTTGATTGTCTTAATATCAAAAGTCCCGACTTTAGGGGGCCATCTAAATTGAACAGACATCTTTGTGTAGTCCTCCCAATTTTTGCAAAACTGTACCGCCCCCAGCCCATAGTTAGTTAGCATAGTATAACACGGAGTGCCTTCAGCAGGTGCATGCATAGGTTCCTCATTTTTGTTTCGGGCACACAAGTTTCCCATTATTAATAAAATACCTTACCAAACCCAAAAAATAATACGTACCATAAAACTGATACCAATTGTGGCTTACCGTCCACCAATACAATTTCTGAAGATACAATTCACTCACCGCACCAAGGAGACCTCCCCTCTGTCTGGTTCGTCTGGTCCTTGGCAGAGCAGTTGTCTCTCCTTCTTCCTGATCTCCGTCTCCAGATGAAGACTTGTGCTTTTGCAGAAAAGGTGCAATAGAATTTGGGCCCAATAAGTCGTCCGCCGGAGACGGGAGCTCACTGGAAGGCACGCATCAAAGCGATGGGCTGCATCTGCAAGGCCACCAGCCATGGACGCCAATTAGTCAATGCTAAAATTCACCAGGCGGAGGTCTCTGTCAAAAATAAACGCACTCGTAAGTGAGTTTAACAATCATTTATTGCAATAAAACAAAGCTTCCGCGGAAGGGCCGACACGTAGCATCATCAGAATGATGTTGCTAGTGTGTGCTGCCAGTGTTACAGTGAGCATGCTTTTTTATAGGGAAACGATTACATTGAGTCTTATGTCTGGCTCAGAACCAGACATTTCCAAACATACAAATTCCTGTTGGAACACTTTTGGCTGTATTCCCAGACATTGCGGCGAGATTTTACAAAGGACGGGCATCGCAAATGGTCATCATTCACATAACTTATCTAAGCAAGTCATAATACGCTTCAAGATGCAGATATAACCTTTGACATGTATGGTCGTACAACGAGCTAATTCATCACACTTGATACAGGGGGAATTTCGCAAGCTATACATATCCTGTTGCTGTAGTGATAATGATGTCCATTTATGGGCTGTTGAACAAAAGCAGGACATATCTTTTTACAGAGTGACACGCGAGCGCCTGGAACAATCCCTTTCACACACATTCCAGAGAATAACAAAAGTCAGTACAGATGGATTTGTGCTTATGTTCCCAGGAAAGAGCGCAGATGTCAGACAATCATTATTTATAAAAGAGACTCTAGGGTCGGCGAACACATGCTGACCTGCAAAGCTGCACACTGTGGGAGGGAAGTGTAAAAGTGCTAACAGACGTTGTTTATGTAGCCTCACGGGAAAGGAGAGCAGGGAGACATTCCTAAGTCTATGAGTAATATGCACTCGAGGTGAAAACCCTGGGCCTCGTGTACGGACACAGAAGCAGTTGGTGTAACATGTACATAATGCTATAACATGGACAATGTGTTAAGTTTTGCTGAGGCAAAGAAAACATGGTAATTACATTATTTTGGTATTTACACTATCCAGTAGATAGATAAAGAGTACTTTGGACTGTGGCTCCTTCATGAGCACTCTTAAAGGTACTTAGTAGGAGTGCAAAAACAGCAACTGTTCTTGAGCCACAGGAATTCGGTGACATTGGACTGTGGCTTCCCTGGAAACACTCTTTGTAACTGCTACAGCAAAGAGTTGAGAAAGTTACTGTTCTTAAGCCACAGAAGTGTGTTAAAATTGGACTTTGGAGTGCGAAAGTAAAGCTAAGGAGGCCAGATTTGTACTTTCTATTCGACGACTGGAAGAGGGAGCAATTGCCAGACTCATTTCAAACCAAGTTTCTCTTTGGCAGGCCATATGGTGCTCACTGATGTTGACGTACACAGACTACTTCTTGCTGTCTTCGTTTTCATACTCAGAGCTTACCCTGCTCTTGTTGGGCGTAGCATTAATGTGCACACTTTTGTCCAAGATCCTAAGAATGGCCCAGCGATTAGACATCTTCTGGCAGCAATTCTAGACCAGATTAGACAATTACCTGAACATCTTTTTTGAGCGCACAAATGGTTCTTTCTAACGACGATGATGTTCACAATGTCCTTGCCACGATCTTTTACTATCTGTTAATCTTGTTTGCTGCAAAAATAACACTTATGTGTACATACGAAATCCTATCAATCGTCCTGCAATCAGTCAACTACTTGTGGAGATTTCCTGAGATTGCCTGAATAAAAAGAGTTTTTTTCTTTCCTTGAAGGTAATTACAGGCACTCATGTGATCCATAAACCACCTAGCTATTCCAACCAGTGAACAAGATCGGTGACGAGTGGAGACACCGTGATGGTGAAGCATAATGTATTGGTACATAATATATGCTTGCTCAATGTTTATCATTGTTTTCCTGATTGTGCTAGTTCATGCTGTGTATGTTGTTGATCAAAAAAAGGGGAGAGTTCCTTCGATTATTCCCACTCCAGTAACCAATGCAGAGCTAGATATTGTAAAACAGCCTAGGCCCTATGTGATTGTTCCTACATCAGCGGTGCATGAGGAAGCACCTAGTACTGTGACAAATGGTTCTGGGCTACCTTTTGGAGGGAGGTCTGCTTTTGAGCTGCTTTATGTTCATCAGGTACAGATTCCTTTAGCAAAACAAAGGAAGAGACATAATGTGGGTGCAAGGGAAGATGATTATGATTTAAATGATTATCTAGACAGTACAGTACATTTGAGAAATAATATGTGTTATCAGCATATGAAGGAGGTGGGCAAACGTCCTTCTGAAGAGGAATGCTATGTATGTGCACTCCTGTGTTATGCTATGGGAAAGTCTAAGGTAGTCATAGCTATGAAAATAGATGTCCAAACAGCTCATTGCCTATCACATGTAGCACTCTGCCTGGCAAGAGGTCAGTTAATGGGTCGAACAGCATTGGTATGGGCAACAGAATGGTCAAGCCCAGATGAAGATGATTATGTCCAAGATTTGAAGACAAGAGCAAGGACATTCACCAGGAATCACGTGGTAAGATATGATCCGCCTGGAGTGAAAGGAACTGGAATCAGATGAGAAGCAAATAGAAGACTCGATTGTCAAGGAAAGTCTAAAGAAGAGATTCTAAGATGCAAAGAAAGAGGCCAGATGCAAATCTGGGGAACAGTGCTTTCTCCTGATGGCTGGGAGGAAGGTGTGGTCATTTGCAGAGCCTGGGCGGCGACTGGTCATCATCAACCAGTTATTGACCGAGTGGAAAAAGGATGCAAACCTTTATGGCTGAAACTTGCAAAACTACTGACATGGGTCGAAGACAAAGGAGGTCCTTTGGACGGTGCAAAGTTATGTTTCAGAAACAATGGCATGAGATAAGTTGGATAAAATGAAAAGTGTGTTAGAATCTTCGATGTGCCAGGAATGAACTTTGGGACAGCAATGATAATGGATCACCACTGGGCTTGTGGATCCAGAGCTTACATGAAGCTACCCAGAGATTGGGGAGGACTGTGTTCTCTAGTGATTGTCCATGTTCCAGCATTGGTGATTCCAAAGAGCGACTTGAACATTGATGAGTGCCCAAAAGCAGATGCTCACCTGAGGAAGTAGAGGTCTGCTGAACTCTTGAATCGGATGAAGAGAGAACATAACTTCTCAGCCAAGTCCATAGAAGCTTTTGATGCTATTCCATACAAACACAGATTGTTCAGCTAGAAGTCAGCAGTTCTTTCTGTTATCTTTATGCCTGGAGTCCAGACGATGGCGAATACCAAATGGCTACAGATAACTAGATGGAAGCTTCTGCAGACGATTAACACTACCATAAAGGGATTCAATGCTATCAAGAAAGAGCTGAGAGCCATAAGACTGATGACTCTGAGGAACAGATATGTCCTTGATATGATCACAGCTATAGATCGAGCTGTTTGTCCCAAAATCAGGGAATCCAGTTGCACATTCATACCTTCTCATAACGATGAGAATGGCACCTTGACAGAGGC
This sequence comes from Ambystoma mexicanum, assembly GCF_040938575.1. Lineage (NCBI taxonomy): Eukaryota > Metazoa > Chordata > Amphibia > Caudata > Ambystomatidae > Ambystoma > Ambystoma mexicanum. The sequence goes on along the minus strand of NC_090924.1, from coordinate 443,183,752 downwards.
CATAATGATGCTGACAAACCTACACGTCAAGATGGTAGATGAAGTTGAAGACATTGCTGATGACAGTTGGTTTGGATCGATCTTCTCGTGGGTTCCACAATGGATGGCGAACATTTTCGAGTTCCTTGGAGCACTGTTGGATATGATCCTGCTTGGATTCTGTGTGATCAGGATAATAATTGCACAATGCAAGAAGACTGCAAAAAAAGCAGTAGGAATGAAGATTGTGATCGATGTTGAATTAGGAGTTGAGCCCAAAGAACCACCAGATGAAGAAATCATAGATTACGTCAAGGCCAGCATTTACGCACCTGAGGGAACGAAATTCCTGTATCCAGGACACCACAGGAAGTATGTTGGAAGGTGGATTTACTGCAGTCCTAGTGGACAATGCAGTCGTATGACCTGGAGTGTTGTTGAACATGTGAAATCAGCTGGATGCCTGAAAGGAGTTGTAAAGATATGGGTCCCAAAGAAGCATTTCTTCAGACGAGGATGCCTTGATGTGAAGGTTGATGACAGAGTGGTCGATGAATCGCCCAGAGGGCGGAGTGTAGAGGAAGAGCCAAGTACCCCCACCAAAAGCTCCACCCCCATGTTGCCTATATGCTGGGAACCGGAAATGGCTACACAAGCAGTGCCAGTGAGAATGCCTGTACCACAAAGAATCTTCGAGGTATCCATTGAGAAAACCCTACATGCATGCACGAAGAAGTAGTGCTTGTCTGGCTGGGGTGCCAGAGGAAGTGTGCATCTAAACGGGAAAGGAAATTGGTGACGTCATGCGAAGTAGGAACTGACACACCTAGAAGAGACATGCATGATAAGAAGATATAGAGCCTCATTAAGAGGCTTGTGCTCCCATAATAAAGGGGGCCGGTACATTTCTCCAACTCCTGGGTTGGAACGCCAGCACACTAGCATTCCCTCACTCATACATCCACACTCTCACCATCCAACATTCTCTCTGGCCTCATGCATTCCAGACTAGCTGGCATCAATCCATCCATCCATTCACTTCACAACACTTCTATCCATTGTAACATGGCCCCTATTAAAAAAAGACAGGCCTGTTGGCTTTGCAAATGCCTGTTTTATATTTGCGGCCACGATTCTAATGAATTTGATAACCAAATAAACCTCCTGCATCTATTCTGGCAGCTTTCGTTTCCAGGAACCATTTGCCAAACACGTCTTCCAGTCAGGCTTGTTTGTGTGTGAAGTGCAGAGGGTGGGGGGGGGGGGAGGCCGAGTGAGAGAGAGAAGGGGAGATTAGATGCGTTGAGTGAAAGAAAGTAGGATTAGTGCCTGGCGATTCCGTGTGCAGCTTCACAAGGACAAGGTCACTTGCCCCATCCGCAGCCGCTGCTCCCTTCACTGCCGAGGCCTCGCGGGGACCATCACCTCCTGCGCACTGGCCTGGCCTAGACTGGCCTCACCAACACTGGGAATACAACAAACGGAGTAGCCTTTTCATCCTCACCCCAAAAACTGCGTCCAAAACGGTTCGAGAGGGTTCCAGAGGGATAGGCAGGACTCCCTGAGAAGTGAAGGTAAGGTTAATTATTCGTCCTCAATTGTTTTAGAGACATCCCGAGATTACAGCATCTTGATCTGGACTGACCCCTGTGACAAAGGCATGTGGGGACGATTTGGGGACATGATGACAGTCAAACTGTCACTAGCCAGCCAGTGCACAAAATAAACACACTCGGATTTTCTAGACTGGCAACCTACAAGCATATATCAAAGAGACAGTGTCTATCCTATCGACCTCACGTGGCCTAGTGCCAGGATGGGGAGCTCATCCTTTCCAGCCCTGTGTTCAGAATGTGGTAAACAAACATTCCCAAAACGGGGAGAATCCAACTTGGGCTTGAGCCTGGTACAGATAGAGCGCGAGAGACCCCTGTCTCTAGCATTCTGTAATGCCTGCAGCCTGGGTACATAACATTAGGGTGGGAAGTGGAAAAAAGAAACTAGTGGTACTCTGGCTGCATCCAAAAAGGAGGGAGTGGGATGGGCGGACAGATTGCCGGGAGGTTGATATCGGGTGGGGTTGGGGGTAAGCTTACCGGCACTATTGTCACCGTACCGCTATACTACGAGTTGTGCTCGCGGGCCTCGCTCTGCCCGCCAGGTCAGACCTGGCGGGCAGTGCGGTACCCGCGAGCACAACTCGTGGATGCACCGGCACCGTTACAAACGGTGCCGGTGCATCCGAGCTCCCCATTCCCATTCAGCCCTATGGGGTTGAATGGGGATGGGGAGTCCCTTATTGCCGGCACCCTCGAATGGGCAATTACCGGGTCCGCCAAACTGGGCATGACCCGGTAATTTCCCATTCGCGGGTGCCGATAAAATCACGGGTTTGGCGGCAGCCGTGCGTGTGTTACAGGCACGGCTGCCACCAAACTCGTAAGGAGGCCGATAGAGTTTACGAACAAAAAACACAAATTGCGTAATAAAGCCACATGACAGCATGCAAATCCTTATAGCAACATGTTAAGCCAAAAGAATATTATTGTGTGTTTAATTTCACATCTTGAATGGTAAACTAGAAGTCCCAGACTGCAATATAATGCCAACCTGAAAAATCTAGTTGTCACTGTACTTTCAGTGATTTAAGACATGTTATTAAATAAATTGTGTAATAAACAAAGAAAGACTTGCAGATTCTTTGTCACACACTTCCAGCTCGTTGTTATGCATGATGTTCAAAACATTTCATTAGTGACTTAAAGCAACGATATTGTTTTGCATGTCGAGATAGTAGACATCATGGATATAAACTCATCTTCAAATGGGTGCTTTGAGTTGCCCACTTTAACGAGCACAGCTTTGCAAGGTATCTGGCGCTCTGCCAGCTCTTTGGGTTGGACATGTGCTGTCTTGCATATAAAAGGCTCTGCCACTGATAAAAGAGATGTGTTTGCAACCTGACGTTCTATATTTGGCTCCGGAGAAAGACAAAGCGCCAAGGACGCGTTGCGTGAGCCTTTGAACTAAAGTTACGCTCTGTGAAAATTGAAAGAACTACTGGTACGGCGTACCAATGCTTTATATTCCACTTCCATATCTGCATAGCATAAAAGGTGTATTTGCAGAGCGCTCGTTCATCCCCAGTGGGGCATCGTGGCGCTATTGACAGATAAGAGATGTTTATTGTTACCCAACTTCATGGTACTTAAGACCTCAGAATGAAGAAGGGCTGAGTGGAAGTGCTGCCTAAGTAGCACCCTCGGATACTGCAGAGTGTGTGATAAACCTGGCAGCCCTATGGCATATCCTATACCTGCCTCATTCATGTGAATGGAATTATCCTGGCATATTGACTAACCCCGAATGGGGGCGGCAGCATGGAACATTTCAGCAGTCCAGGTGCTGCTCAAATGTTGGCTGCTCCCCAATGATGCAACTGAAACTGATTTTTGTTTTGACTTCGTTCCCAGGAATTATGATATTTACTGGAGAAAGTGCTGTGCCCGAAACGAGTAGTCAAGCGTGTGTATTTATTATCTCCTTAATGTATGGACTGTTCTCTTGGGATGCGTTCAGGCAGAGGTCCAGCATCCTGCTGACTCGCTCCCCAGACTGCGCACGGTCTCCACGCCTGGATCAGCATTCCGTGATATTTACTAGTAGAGGAGCCTGATAGGCTTTAAATCTCCTAACACAATCTTAAAAACGAGTACATATTTTCTGACACATGATTTGTAACTGCTGCTTTATCAGCTGTCGACAGTGCATCTGATGGACACTGTTTCTGCTGCAGCTTTATGCAGCTAAATACATTTCTATATGGCACTTAATTTTCTGATTCTAGTAAACAGGAACTTGTTCATCTGTTTTCCTTAACCTTTTGACTGTCCCAGGACCCTGACTGCCACAGCCCAAAATTATATATTTTGGCAACGGTCCCTGGCACTTGGCGGTGGAGGGGGTGAGAGGTATAGGGGACATGGCGATTGCCCTATCCCCAAACAAAGGGCAAAATGCACGTTCTAATTACAAAATCTGTCTGTTTTTTCTCAGACGTTCCCTGCGACAACAAAACCCCAAGTGGCTGACCCCAACTCACCAAGAATTCCACTAGCACAAAGATAGCAGGAGCCTCTGATCGCCACACCTCAACACCTCAGCTTTTTCCTCTTGCCCTACCCTCTCTCGTCTCCAACTCCAACCCCATACTCTTGCCGAACCGAGCCTGAAGATGCCACAAACTTGGCAGAGGCCATGCTATGCAAGGCAGAGTTACATTCACTGCTCCAGATAAGATTCTGAAGTGGGAGTACAATACTCCCTAATTTTTCCAGGCGGCTGTACAATATGTTTTCGGGGAGTATAAAATGAAGTCATTTTCCCAGTGGGAGCATTTTATAAGCGAGTAAAAATATGTTTTAACTGTAAAACATACCTGTGTTTGTAGTATATACTTATTTGTGCCTAGTTTGTTAATGCACATTAAGAGAGATATTTTTTCATCTTCATATCAAACTAATAGTTTCTTCCTGTGGTACTAAGTGCACTACTGGTCCAAACCCATCCATGCAGCTGTGTGGGTGAAAACAAGGGCACTAGGTCCTATGTCTATTTCCTACTTTTTGTTGGGAGTATTTTTACTCCCTATTATTTATTTTTTGGGAGTATCTCCCTATTTTTAGGGAGTAAAAGTGGCTGATACACCCCTTATCTGTAGGGCGGGTTACATTACAATGACATACACCAGCACCCACTCAATTGGTGACCCCTCATTTCAGGGTGCCTCTGATTTGCTTCATAAATATATGGCAGAGGAGAGGCCAAAGGGGTACTTCTGCTTGCTATTATTTTGAGTGTTTCATTGCCCCTTTATTATGCAGGAAGGTTGTTCTAGTCCAGCACGGGGTAATTCGATCTAAGGGATTTTTCCGTCACGGAAAAGTCTGCAACGGAAAAGTTTGCATGGGAAATGTACGCACAACAAAAGGTTTGTACATTTCCCATGCGAACATACATTTCAAAACCCAACATACCTAGACCCACACCCACAACACACCCCCACCGACACCCCCAACATAACCAAACCCTTCTTACCTTCTAAAACGCCTTGTGTCCCTGCTGCGCCAGTTCCCTTTCACCTCCGTGATCGGGAACCGGCGCCGCAATTAACTTTTCTTTTTCTTTTTTTTTCCGGTCAGTTTCAGGGATTTCCCCCGCAACCTCCGCTCACTATACTATCAAGTATAGTGAGCGGGGGTTGCGGGGGCACCCCTCAGCCCCCGTTATTTTGTTTTTATTTTCTTTTTTTTGTCGGGTGTGCTGCAGGGGTATCCTCCACAACCCTCACTCAACATACTACACAGTATAGTGAGCGGGCTGTTGCAGGGGACAACCCCACAGCCCCCGTTTTTATTTTTGTTGTGAGGTGTGCTGCAGGGGTGTCCCCCGCAACCCCGCTCACTATACCTACCTTAAATGCATACCACCAGAGGTTCAAACTTTTGGTGTTCGGACCTTTGAGGGTATGCATTTTCGGACATTTTGATAGGTCGCACCTTTAGATTCGGACATTTCTTCCAATTCCCGTAATTCCAATGACATCTGGAAACAAATGGAGTGTCGGTTGATAGGGGGGAATGGATTATTGCAATGTTTACCCTTGCCAGTAAAGGTCATTTACTTCTAATTGCTATGGGACTCTCCCTGTCCTGCTTAAAAAAACTTGAGGGGGGTCGAGGTTTGCAGTGCACCATCTCAGTTGCCACTAATGGACACTCTTTGTGTAAGTGGTCGCAGAGTGGTCGTTCCGTGAAGGGGCATGGGAATGCCTCCTTATGCATCAATGCAGATGTTCCATATTAACGTTCAGGAAAGTCATGATTCTATTAAAGACACGGCGGTTCCTTCTATGTGCACATCTGGGGTGGCCTGAGTTACACACCAGTAAATCATAGAGCCACGTTTTCCTTGGTTTATTTTGGATTTATTTCAGTTGCTGTGTCAGGGAGCCGCAGCGGTTGAAGGCAGGACACAGTTTAGCCAGCCAAAGCATTGCTGCAATCTGTGCTTTAGGTCTGTTCCTCAAGCATCAAAGGCTGGCTTCGGGACACGCAGCCATGGACAGACTACGCAAGGGGGTGGGAAAAGGATAGAGCGGGAGAAAAGTCTCGGTCTCCTAGCAAAGAAAGGGAAACCTACTTTGGCTTCAAACTTCTTTGCTCTTTCAGCTGCAGAGGATGATGTTTGAACTTCCGGTCTTTTCTTGGATGGTGCAAATGGACAGAGAGGCCAAGGTCAAGTCTTCATTTTGCTAGAGGTTTTAACTCCATTGGAATTCAGCCCCCAAACCCATCCGTCCCATGAAAAAAAACATGTTTTTCATTTCAGGGTTGTAATTGTACGACACTTTTAATAACTTGCAAAAAGACAGGCAATCATTTGTGACATCTTTACATCTTGCATAATACAAGCAGCAGACCTGTGTAAACAATGGCTACATGCGTGTTACCTCACATGGTTTCTTCTGTTGTGTGTCTTTAGTTCTGGAAAGCTACAGCTTTAAAACCCAGAGGTTATTTTTTGGCTCGCGTAATTTTGTTTTCTTTGCATATTTTTTTCATTGATTTGCATTCTGGTATTTTTAGTACAAATAAATGTACACATCGTTTTGCGTAACATATTTCGATAAGGGCTTATTTTTTTGTTAGTTTAGGTTGGTATGTTATGTGGAGTATGCCATTCAAGTCATTCATATTAACACCATTAAAGGAAAACCGTAGCATATATGTGTATGATATGATATGATGTGGCATTTATAACGCGCCTATACACAAGTGTTTCAAGGCGCAACGAGGCAAGGGAGGGGGCACAAAGAGAGGACAGACAACGATCCTACTAGGCCAGGTGTCATTCAGATTGCGCAAGTGCATGGTAAGGGGGAAGGAGAGAGTGCGGGGGGCAAGGGGGAAGGGACGGTGCAGTACATGGGAGTAGAGTAATAACAATAAGTAAGTAACGACAAGCAGGTGGCAAGTGCAAAGGTAAGTGCAGACATCAGGTGTTAAGTGCTGGTAGTGGGACTTAGGGATACAGATACAGTCCATAAGTGCGGAGGTTGCCAGGCAGGCAGTGCAGGTGTGTGTGACTGGCGGGGGAGGGTCCTGGGCCCGAGATCAGAGGGTGGCCAGGTAACCAGTGCAGTTTCATTTCAGCCAGGAGGTCAGCAGGGGAGAGGAGGAGAAAAAGCAGAAGCAAAGAGAAAGGTTTTGAGGTGCTTCCGGAACCGGAGATGGTTCTCCTTAAGTTTCAGGGAGGCAGGGAGGCTGTTCCAGAGGGAGGCCCCAGCCGAAGAAAGAGATCTACCACCAACTCATTGCTTGGAGAAGCGACTGACCCTGAGGGAATTGGAGGCGGATGAGCGAAGAGCTCGAGAAGGAAGATATTTAGGAAGAGAGAGTTGAAGAAGGCCTTGTGGACAATGCAGAGGGTTTTGACCTTAATCCTTGCAGCCACTGGAAGCCAGTGTAGAGATTTCAGTCCTGGAGAGATATGATCCCTGTGCTTGAGGCCAAGGACAAGTCTCGCAGTCCTGTTCTGGATTAGTATCAGAGGGCGGAGAGTAGAGGCGGGCAGATTTAGAAAGAGGCTGTTGCAATAGCCCAGCCTAGTGAGAACCAGAGCTCTGGGGCAGTGAGCTTCTGGGGGAAGGAGAGGAAAGGAAGAATACCTCTGAGGAGGTGCAGCTGGTAGTGTGACTTCTTAGAGACGTCAGAGATGTGAGGAGAGAAGAAGAGTGTGGAATCAAAGATGACCCAAGGTTTTTAGGCTCGCACCAAGAGAGGCTGGCCAGAGAGCAACAGGAAAGAAGGGAGCGGGTATGCCGATGAGGAGAATCTCAGTCTTACTGGTATTAAGGCATAGGTCATTGGTGGCACACCACTCCTGGATAGCAGACAGACAGTCAGTGATGAGAGACGGAGAAGAGGTGGCCGAAGGTAGCCTGAAAATGAGCTGAGTGTCATCCGCAAAGCACTCAAAGTTGGGTCAGAGAGTGGCAATGCAGTGACCAAGAAGTGCCAGGTATTGGTTGAACAGCCATGGAGAGATGTTAGACTCCTGGGGGACACCGCAGGTAGAGACCAAGATAGTGGAGAGGAAGGACCCAAGTTGGACCTGGGAGTATCGGTCAGAGAGGAAAGAAGTCAGCCATGCCAAGGCCTGACCGGTGATACCCAGGTTATCACAGAGACATTTGAGCAGGATGGCATGGTTGACCGTGTCAAAGGCAGAAGAGAGATCAAGCAAGATGAGTACACAGGGGGTGTTAGAATCCAGGTTGGAGAGCAGGTCTTCACGGATGTTCAGGTGAGCAGTTTCCATGATTCTGGCAGCTCTGAAGCCAGACTGATGGTCATGAAGACAACCAACATATTCATTGTGAAGATGAAGCTCAGATATATCCAGCTTTTCTAGGAGTTTGCCCAGAAAGGGAGTGATGACGATTGGGCGATAGTTAGCTGGGCAGGAGGGGTTGGCAGAGAGTTTCTCAAGAAGAGGGTGCACAAGGGAGTGCTTGAGGGGGGATGGGAAGACTCCAGTTGTGAAGGAGTGGTTGCAGAAGTCGGCCAGGGCAGGAGCCAGGGAGTCAATGTGGTCCATGATGATTTTGGAGGAACAGGGGTGAACCTGTTTTGACGAGACTTTCATTGATCGGACTTGTCTAGAAACCTTGACTGCAGAGAACAGGGGAAAGGCAGAGGGAGGGAGGAGAGGTGGTTGCAGAAGGGCCAGAGGAGGAGTAGGGAGTGGAGGGAGGGAGGGAGGGGAAAGGAGGAGAGTTTTAGAGATGAAGTGAGAAGCCCGTGCCGTGCAGAGGGCCTGAGAAGGGACAGGTGAGGTAGAGACTGCGGCAGGATTGGCCAGTTCCTTGCAGATTTTAAAGAGTTCAGCCGAGTTGTTAGATGCTGCAGAGACGTGGGCTTGGATATGAGCTCTCTTCTTGGTGAGGACAGAGAGCCGGTATTGCCTTTGAAGCAGACGGCAGGCCCGTTTGTCAGAGGATGTACATGAAGCCCGCCATTTCCTCTCGGCCACCCTGCACTTGCGTTTAAGGATGACGAGGTCTGAGTCGTACCAGGAGTTGCACTTGGCTTTGGGCTTGAGAAGCTAGTACTTACATTGCAGAATGGGCTCAAATCACAGCGTTACTGAGTGCTTACGAACACACTTAAAGGTTTGCATCAAGTGGATATGTGCCTTTAAAGGGCTTGTTATGTGCAACAGTTAAAACAGGTCCCTACACACATTCCAACGGCATTTGGTTTTTCAAGTGTTTTACTGCGAATTTTCCAATGAACACGTTTATTTAATTTTCTATTTATTCATTGCATTTGATTATACACCCAAACCCAAGGGTATCACGGCATAGGTTCCAAGACTACAGTAAAGCTTTCTGGTTACATGGGAAGCAAAGACCGGTGCGAATAACAACATTAACAACATTGCAGAGCAAGTACACAGTGAAGGAAGCATGGGCTTACCATAGTTACAATAAAGTGGTGCTCAGGACACATTTAAAAGCATTTGAGAGGTAGACAAATTAGAATTTGTTAAATAGCCAGTTTTCTTTAGCAGTTTCTTGAAGTGAGTGTGCGAAGGCTCGTTGCTTATGTTCAGTGGGAGAGAGTTACAAATTCTGGGAGCTGCTACAGGAAAACTGGAATGTTATGATCATTTGTTGCTGTAGCTTTAAAACAATTAATTAAATCATACATAACAAATGAAATGACTAGTCTGTAATGACCTCCTACTCCCCCCTTCATCAGGTACCTTCAGGGTCCAACTCACAGCACCGTGAATTGCACCCCAGCCAAACTTACATATTAAAATGGACTTCCTTAAAACGCCCACTCAGTGCTTTAAATAGATAACTAATAACAATGCTCCACCCAACCTTTTCCCCTTTATTTGAAGTTTAACAATAATAATATCCTATTTTTTACCTAGCGTCTCATGGTGGATACCTTCCATGTCTAAGTGCTGTAGTACCTATTATTACCATCAAAATCTGCCCAAAAAGGGGTGATTATAATGGAGAGGCAGGTGCGACACATGGCATTAATGAGTGCAGGCCGTAGGTACCAGTGTCCTGAGTGCAGGTTTATGTCTATTTGGTTTGTAGCATTGACACTTGACTACGTGTTCTATGTAGTGGGGAAAACTCTAAATCTATTAGAGGACAGACCTGTGACACTGGGGGAGCCCCTGGCTGGCGTGCTACAGCACGTCATAGAGCTACACATGTAACAATGAGCTTCTACCCCCAGGGTTTCTGTGGTTGGGCTCCTGCTAGCAGGCCTAACTCTGCTGCGTATTGTGTTTCCATGTGTGTAGTTCCAGGGTTTTAAGATTAAAAGGTGTGTAGATTAGTTCAGGGGAGAAGAGAGGGCTTGGGGTGAGGAATCCAAGTATTGAATTGTTAGGGCTAGACTGACGCGGTAGATTTCAAGTCAAGATGGCCCCATTCAGATGAGGTGGCATTACCCTTCTAGGTGTCATTTAATGATGACTATGGTGTGGTGTCAGTGTCTTATGTCTCATAGGGGAGAACATGTTGGGGAGACACACCCAATTGGGTTTTGCCCTCAAAGTGTTTCTTCATTTAAGTGCTTTTCAAAGGCATATTCTATGATGTATTGTTAATTTGTATAGCACCAGCTGCAAAACAATTTACTTTGTGGCCCTCCAAGACATGGAGGGGGAACAACAAACGGGTGATTCACAGGTCTTGGTGTATTTAGATCAGGTATGTGCAAATACGGGCGGGGCGTGCTACCACAAGAGCAATACAAGTGTCAGGAGGTAAGGGTTTAATTATGTCATGGTTGAAAACCACAACATTGCATGATGTGGGTACTTACGAAACAGAGAGCCATGCAAAACGGTATTGCATCAAGTACATGTGGCAAGAAATATGGGTGCATTGCAGGCCGTACTGTAGAAGGGAGACAGGCAGTCCCAGTGGAAAGTGTCAGGCTGAATTCAACGAAAAGATATAACTCCAACCAAAATGTTCCAATTGGACAATACTCACAGTTCCAGGGAATGGCTCCCTTCACCTGTTTCCTGTTACCAATATGCAGGTTTTCTTGTAACTCAAGAGAATGGCTTCTCCCTCTTGGTGCGCACACACAGTTCTCGGAGAAATAGTTCCCTTCCCCAGGTTCCCTTTTGCAAGTTACCTCAAAACAGAAATCATAAGGTTTCTCTTGTATTTTAATACACACTTGATTTGGCCTGGTATACTCCCCTGCGAGGACTTCCTTACAGTCTTTTGCACAATTTAACTTCACCTGCTATGTTCTTCTATCAGGACTTCAATACACTAATTCTCTTCACCTGGTGTAATCTCCTGCTAGGACTTTCATATCATATCTTTATTCCATTTCTCTTCACCTGGTATACTCTCCTGTCATGACTTTCATAACTTCTCTTTCTTACAATTCTCTTTTACCCATGAAACAATACCAGCCCAATGTTGGTGCATCATTTCTTGAATGGTTTTCTCTTTCATATATTGGCTTTTGTCCCTCTCTTAAGTGTGTTCATCTTTACATGGTTTTCTCTTTGTGTCTCTTTAAGATACGGGTTTGACAACATGTGTGTGGAATAGCTTAAAGTAGTGTTAAGCTTCTACACAAACTTCACTTTTCTCACTCGTAGTATAGGTTTTAGATTTATTAGCTTCTTCACATACTTCACTTTGCTTACGGATATCTACTTTGAAGCAGTGCACACTTTCAGGCAACCCAGTAACCCTCTCCACTTCCTTGGTCTTACTGGGTGGTCCAAGTGTCTCCCATGCCTCTCTGCTTCTGTTCTATTCGGATTGTGGGCTCAGGGTGTGACTTGTCCTCCGCTGCACCTCTGCCATGCTGGTCTTCAACTTCTGATTCCTTTCTCTCTTGGGCAGCACGTCCTCTGCACTCCGGTTCCTTCTCCTGCTGGGCAGATTAGCATAGATAGCGTTTCCCGTGGCGTCTTCTTCCCACATCCCGGCACGGCTTGCTTGTGCAAGTAACTGAGCAGCTCCGCGTATGCAGCTCTCTCTCCTTGCTGTTGTCTGCAGGGGTTTTAAATTTTCAAGTTCCGATTAAAGACTTTCAATTCCAAAGACTAGACCGCAGCCTAGGTTTCCCGGCCTTAGTGATCTTTACTGTTCTTTGTCTCTTCTGCATATCAGTAGTTGAATGCTGATTCTTTAAGTGTTGTTGAGCAAGCTGGTATGGGATTCTCTCAGGAGTAATCATTACTGCTCCCTGGCTCTTCCTCGTCTCAGTAATTAATGTATTACTCTGGTTATCATATCAGGGAATATTAATACTGGATACGGTACGTGGATGAGTGTGAGTGGTGCAATGAGGCATTAAGGCCTGAGGAATGGAAGGAACAATCTCAAGAGGGAATGGGGGTATGTGACTTTTCCCAATGGTGTCCCCCCTTCTCCCTGAGGGTCACCTCCCCCATGGTGGTCCTCCTTCATATAGCCACCCCCAGGGTCAGGATCAGGTTGTGGCTGCCATCTCCTGTCCACATAGGGAGAAACTACCTCAGGGAAAGGAGTGAGGACACCATTAGATTCATCACAGTTACCATGTAAAAATCAATTCCAAACTGTGTGGCTTTTTACAGAGATGTTCATAGAAAGTGTGTGGTAAAATGAACAGTTTGAAACTATTATTCAAAAAAATCTCTTGGGGTGAGAAGGGGGAATCCCCTCACCCACCCCTGAACTTCTCTTGGTTGGTTCGGTTTCCCTCAGTCTGTTCATTTGCGCCTGCGTACTTGTTGGTAACGTTATGCCCCTTCAATTACAAAATTCAATAGCAGACACTAGGTTTCACTCTGTGTTATGTAATGTTGTTATTAACTTTTCCTATTGTTTAGTTGGCAGTCAATGCACGCGGGACACCAATAAGGCAACAAGTCTTTCTGTAACAAGGAGGCTGCTATTATTTGTATACTCGTCCGACCTGGGACAGGAACTGACCATTTAAATAGTCACACCCTTGTTGGGTAATATCCCTAAAGGAATTTTGTCTGGGAAAAAGAAGCCCAACCCTGAGAAAGACCTAAACAAGGTTGAAACACGTGTTGGCAGTTGGACACTTTGGACATTTGGAATTTGATAACCCACCTATGGGGGGCTTTTGAACTATGCAATAAACCATTTCATAAAACTGTAACATTGAGCCATTCGCATTTATGGGAAGGAATACAAAAACGACTGTCGCTCCTAGTTCTCATCACCATTTGAATCTAATCATAAGCAACAGGACTTTGATATTGTAGGGCCAAGCGCCAGGAGGAGGTGCCATATTTTTTCTATATTCTGTAGTTTAGGTCATGCGAGGCCAGGTGTATGTGCGAGCCTGTGAGTATTGTCCTGTGGCGTTTGCTGTGATCTCATGTGCAGTGTTACAATGACAGCATACCCAACCAAGGTGTTACTTAGTTGCACAGGTGTCAGTGATCGTGTGTTGGTGAAATTGATTTACATTTTTTTGCAGTTTCCTTTGTAATCTAGACCACCCAGATTATGTGATGTAATGTTCTTTCCACACGTGGACTCATTTTTAGGATGGTTGCAGCCTGTACTTGACTTTGCCATGCTAACCAATGTCCTTTCCTTAGGATGGCCTATTTTGTTGAGTGATATAGCATGCAATTCGCTTCTGGCATGCCAGGATGTTTAGCAGCGCAGTGGTATCCTTGCTTGTCCCCATGGTGGATCTCCTGGGGAGTCCGAGTGGCAATGGCAATTTCTTAGCTCAGTTATCATTTTACAGTGTATTATGGCACGTCCTGCAGTACCATAATATCCCCATACTATTCTGTTTTATTTGTGTGCACGTACCTCATGCTTGTCACCAGATGTGTTTATCATGTATGCAGGGCAATGCCGACTGACGTCCTGTCTCGATTGTGTCTCTGCATTGAGCCATGCTGTGGCTCCTACATTCACCCTCTCTATCTGTTTACGTGGGTGTGCTAGAGGTAATGGCCTGTAGAGTGGATTGTGTTCTGCAGGGTTGTGTTATGAATTCTGTGCGTGTTTTCGAATGCGTGTTGTTTATCACAGAGCCTTCTGCAGGATTGCGTTCCAATAATATCTGTACACCAGTATGTGTGCACGTTTCTATGTGTTTGTGTGTAGTGGGCCGGATCTTGTTTCCGGAGGAGCTTCTAGAGTTGGTGGCGTGTTGCTGTCAATGTACGCTTCTTTCCTCTTATCTTGTTGTTTCTCTATTTGGGGCACATGCATCATTTATTGTTGAGTGTTATATGGGAACTAGACCCCGGTTGATCATTGCGTTAGTACTGATTATTTATTGGTCAGTATTGATGGTGCGCTCTCTGTTGTTGTACTGAAGTGTCTTTCTCTTCCATTGGTCATTGGTGGTTTCCTCATTCTCTTCTCTGTACGGAGCATTTCATTGGCCGCTCTTCTGCTGCGTCAGTTCTGTGCGGGTTTCTCTTGGAAGGTTTGCTGGCATGCACTGAATCTGCTGGCAGTGATCCTGTTTCCTTACTGCCTACCACATTCCCAATGTTCCTATTTTGGGTTTCAAGGATGTTGCTGCTTCCCTGGGTTTTCCAAGGTTTCATGTCCAGGTGGCCGGTGGCTCATTTTGATTGGCTCATGGTTTGTGTTTTATTGACTGGCCACAAAGTTTTCTCCTTGGCATCCTGGCTATTTTCGGATGCTTTCCCTATTGCAACTTTGGCTCTCCCAGCTGTCTCTTTGGGTCTTCTAAGGTTGTTGGTATCTCAGCTAGACTCGAGGGATTATCCTCTTTGGGTCTCCCAGTTTAAATCGGTTTATCAATGCCTTTATTGGTTTGGTTCCTGTGCAGGTATCTCATTGGCTGGTCAGATTTCACAGGTGCCTCATTGGTTGGTCAGCTTTCACAGCAGCTTATTTAAAATTGTGTTTCCTGTGTGCTCTTCTTGAAGTGTTTGGCCGGATTGCACTGGTCTACTTATATGTAAAAGAAGTTTGGTGTGCTATACTCTGTGCTCTTTCCATACGTTTATGCGCTGTGTTGATCGTATGCGCCTTGTGTTCTCATTTCAGCCCAGGTGGGCTCACTGTCCAAGGTATGTGAGCTCAGTGTTAGAATGTATCTCTGTAATTGGAATGTTTCCCTGAGGATTATTGGGTGATAGTTGGGGCTGTATTTAGTGATAATATTGCAGGAAATAATAACAACTGAATTTACAAAGATGAAAAAATATTGCTAGAATTACTACATTGGGTATATATACCTACCGGCAGAAAAAATATCAAAATGAAGACAAGAAAGTGTAGTGATAGGGATGAGTTTTAGGTGTAAAAAACAGATTTAGGTTAAAATTGGGCAACAGGGGAGGGAGACAATGAGAGTTTAGGAGTAGGAGATCCAAGGCGGAGGCAGTTGGGGAGTTCCCAGGTGGTAGCGATGGCTCTCATCCGATTTGATTACAATGCATCTTAATAAAGGGCCTGACACCGGATGCTGTGGCCTCCAGATGTTCCTGCAATCCCCCTTCATGGAGACCCCCACAAGCTTCAGGACACTTACCAGTTCTGCATTTAATGAGCGATTCCTATTGATATTTCCTTAGCTTTACTTTGGGAGGGGGGTCGCTGCTTGCTTTTAAGTGCCGTTGTCCTTCCTTTAATCCCAGGTGCCGTTTAAAGATGTGTTTTCAGCACTTTTGCTGTCTTCAATTGGTCCCTCACTTCAGTTGTATTCTGCCACACTTGTTATTCTTTATGTAGATAACTGCTCCCCTCAGTGGCATAGCACAAAATCTGGGGGGCCCCCATGTGAGCCATGCTGAGCCCCCGCACCCAAGCTCAGAAACAGATCACAGGTCTCGCCACTCTCTGGGCCGGCGTAGATTACCACGCTTGCGCAATACGCACGAACGTGCTGCTGCAGAGGTACGCCACACACTGTACTAGGAGAAGGATATATATTTATGTGTGTGTTTTAATGCATTATACAGCACACTTTCTGAGAAAATTTGGCTAAAATGCCAGAGCGTTTGCAATTGTTTTGTGGGGTAACAGCAGTCCAAAAATCAGATACATGCAAGTCACCAACAGTGCACAGGAACATTCATGCTTTAATTAATTTAATGTTTTGCTATAAAAAATGTCATGCCACAGTGAAAACATGTCCATCTGGCTTCACATTATAGACCGGTCTAGAGACGTAATAACATATTACAGTAGTGCACGCCAGGCCACATTTAAACATACCTAGACTGGTTGTACCAAAATGCGAGTCAAAGCAGTAACACTTAGGTTTGTTTTATCACACATGCCCAGAAAAATATACAATGCCACAGTAAGAAACGGCTAGACTGCCAGCAGCTAAATGCCAGTCTAGCCAGGTAATTACACTTAGCAGGACTGCTTTATCAGAGATGCTGAGTTAAAAAAAGTCAAGCTAAACTAAGAAATTACTAGACTGGTTGGACCAAAATACCTCTCTAGCCACTAATACCGCATATCATGCCTGCTTAGCCTGGAGATGGATTACCATTATGATTTATCATACAATCCCTGACCCCCCCCCTACAGCCCCTCTCCCTCCAACCCCTTGCCCCATACCCCACAATCAGCACCTTGACCCAGAATTACCTCCACATCCCTCTTCCTTTTCCCAGTGCTTATGTATGAGGCACCTTGCCTTACTTTGTTTAGTACTTGCATGCCAGGGGAGTGATTGGAAGGGTAGAGAGGGGACAGGAGACCGCTCATTCGCACAGCAGTCCATAAGTGGGTGCTTTCAGACTTAAAGGAGAAAGTTAACTGCTTGTAACATTGAAGTTGCACTAGAAAGTCTCATTAGAATGCGTAAAGAAGTTAGATGTCCCCACACACATATGTTTGCCCCTCCCCCACCACCCGTGAAGTTAGAGCCTCTCCCAACATTTGAAGGGTTAGCCCCCCTCCAAAATGCAGGTTGTGTTGAGCCCCTGAACACACTCACACACACTATTCATCATACACCCACATGTACACCTGAGCCACCTATACATTTAAGTGTGTACCCTTTCACCATACAGGAAACCCAGGCATCCACCCATACATTTGTGTGTGCGCTCTTTCACCATACACTCACACAGACATACCCAGGCTGCCTCATCCACTCACTCATCAATACACATAACATTATATACATATATATATATTTTATTTTATTTGTAGCATTTGTCACTTGTATGACACAGAATACCTGCTGCTATTACACATAATGCACTTATAAACATCCTAGTCAAGTTATATACTGAATGCACCAAGCACTTTATTTTGATAAGAAGGCTTTTTTATAATCAGGGAAAACCTTGGAAAGATTGTTATGTTGCACCAATCACTTTATTTGTAGCATTTGTCACTCATATGACACAGAATATCTGCTGCTATTATGCATAATGCACTTTACCCAGCATTTAAGCAACAGTGGAGGTGGTGAAATATTGACTATTATGATGCATACTGCATTCTATTTTTAAGGATGAAAAATGATTGTTTTTACCACTTGTAATACTGAGAGACATTTTGTTGCCAAAAGTATTTTAATCGATGCTATCATGCACTAAGCACTTTATTCAAGGTAATAGAAACTTGGAAAAATTGGAAACATCGGCAGCTATAATGCACACTGCACTTTGTTAATGGCATTTAAGATTTTATGCTGTGGTAACTTAAATGGAAGTGACCTTCTCTCAAAAGAATGTTGGTCATATTTTTGATATCTTGTCAATACATGACCTATGACAGCACGAACTGCTTGAGAAGAGTGGAAACACATATTGTCATATTGCACAATGCACTTTATTGAAAGCGCGAGGCACTTCAGATATATGGAAATAGCAATAAGGGAAGAAGATAAGGCAGTATCTCTATAAATGAGTCATTATGGACAATTTGGGGATTGCAATGTTTGTTGTTAAAACAAAAAAAATATGAAAAAAATACAGGAAAACGGTGAATATTGCAAAATAATGTATATTTAAAAATATGACTGATATGGGGATAATATATTAGCCTATGAGTATCTTGGTAAGTATTTTGTAACATCTTTAAAAGCAACACATTGGATGTAAAATATATATGTACATACCTTTTACCATTCCAAGATGTCACTCAGAGAAACATGCATTAGGTCTGAGAGGGAAACTCAAGGGAAAGCAAAGAAGGACTTTTTTCTCGCATGCACAAGTGTTTAAATGAGAAGCCTGTCATTTATGTTTACAACCAGACGAAGCCCGTTTGGGTGAAACGCGTAGTTGTTTTAGTTCTCTCCTGAGCAACTTGTCCACTGTACTTAACAAATAAAGGACGTTTGATGGAGATCCTTTTTTGACGTATCTGGGTGATTTTTATGATTGAGGAAGAGTGCCGTCCAGGAAGCGGTATTCCGCTTTCATTTTCTCTTTTTTTGTTTATATATATATATATATATATATATATATATATATATATATATATATATATATATATATATATATATATATCATTAAGACATGGAGGAAGGAAAAAACCGCACTCCAAGCATGAGGTCTACAGGTCCCAGTAAAAAAAAGTGGCAAACTCGAATCCAAGTGCCAGAAAAACGAGTTTTAATAGATGGTTCAAAATAGTAGGCAAAAGACACACAGCAAACAAAACAGAACGCCAGGGCAGTGTCCTTAACGACGCGTTTCGCGCTTCTCCGAGCGCTTGATCACGTTAGGGAGACATGAAAACAATGAGAGTAAATATTAACAATGGGTCCTTCTTCCATGTTGCCTACCAACACAAGCTAACAGTTTGGCGCAATAACATGGCGGCCATTTTAGAGTGTAGCAGAAAACTGCATTAACCATAAAAAGAACAGGTTAAAAATAGAAGTAGAATCAATAGCACATTAAAAATCAGCACCAAACATGTAGATATATAGTAAAAGGACATGCAGTGAGATGGATGTAAACAAATTTCACTCAAAGCACACATTAGCGCAGATTAGCATAAATTAGCAACAATAAGCATAAATTGGCAGTCCACTGCTGTGACATAAAGTGCAAGTGCATTCCTATGTAAGCTTATGAAAAAATATATGTATGGAATCGCTAAAAAAATATATATAAAAATATATATATTTAAAATGCAAGTGCATGTCTAGCTCACCAAGGCTATATGATAATAATATATAGAGAAAACACAGCTGGGACAAAAAATGCTGTCTAATATGAACACTTGTTGACAGATTGGGAACAGTCAATATGTACGACGTTTAAGATAAAAACATGTTACAGGCTGCAATGTAAAGTGCAAGTGCATTAGATTGTAAACTTATGACTCTAGCAGCATTAAATAGGCAGAAAGTTGGTAATCATAAAATGGAGGTGCAAAATGCAGTTTTAAAGCTTGTGGGAAAAATAAAGGCAAATTACAATGAAAAAAGCAATGTCAAAAACACCCAGAATTGCAGAGTACAGATACAATTGTGTACTCCCAACATTCAGACCCCCTAGACATCAGAAAAGGGCAGGACAGCCAACATAGACCAACTGAACAATTAAAAAAGTTGGAAAACTTGAAAAAATGCAAATTAAATAAATCAACCAATTCCAGGCCAGGGCCAAAATCCAAGTAAACAAAATGGGAAAAGCAGTATATGGCGGCGAGGGACCAGGATCACATAACACAGAGCAAGAGAAAAGGAGAGGTGTGTGTAGGCGCATAAAAAAACAGAATAATTACGTTCCCACAAAAGTGTGTAGCTCCTCATCCACATTATGGCCATTGGGATACTTAGTGTCAAAGTCCAGGATAAACCTAGTTTCCAATTGTCTCAATTTCAGAGTGCGATCACCTCCCCTTGGATCAATTGGTACATGAGCCACAGCAAAAAATGCAAGCAAATGAACATCACTGTCGTGTTCCTGCCTGAAATGTTTGGCCATAGGATACGTAGGATCAAAGTTCTTAATCGCTCTGAGATGCTGTAAAATACGGAGCTTAAGTACACATGTTGTGGATCCCACGTACCATTTCCGGCAGGGGCATGTTAAGACATACACTACAAATGGAGTCTCACAATTGATAAAATATTTTAACCTGAATTCCATACCAGTGATTGGATGTACAAAAGATTTACAATTAGTGGCATGAGGGCAGGCTTTACACTTTTGACACTTGGTAAAACCCTTAGGTAAGGTGGATAGCCAATTGGTCCTAGTGGAATTTTTCTGGGCAGGAGACAAATAACTGGAAACCAGTCTATCCTTCAACGAAGGTGCCTGTTTGTAGGTTACTGTGGGACACTTGGAGAGTAATGGGCCAAGATCTTTGTCAAGCCTGAGAATATGCCAATGTTTCGCAACAATTTTACGAACATCATAAGAGGCTTTGTTGAATGTAACAATAAGGCGAGGTTCATCCTGACCCTTATCTTTCCTCCTACTGGCAGAACCATGTAGTAACACTTCCCTTGAGAGTGACCGTGCTTTGGAGAAAGCCATTTCAATAATCTTTTTTCGATACCCCTGCCGTAGGAAGTCAGTGGCAGCCAACCTGCAACAGCGATCAAACTCTTGAATGTCTGTACAGTTACGTCGAAAGCGAATAAATTCGCCATAAGGGATACTGTTCTTGCAGGAGAGCGGATGGCGACTCGTTGCATGCAGGGGAAGGCCAGTGTTAGTGGGTTTTTTGTGTAGGGAAGTATGAATGCCTAGGTTGTCCAATCTTACATTGACATCCAAATAAACAATTTGAGTATAGCTGTGGCATTCAGTGAATCTCAAATTCACAACATTGTTGTTAATGTTGTCCACAAAAGATCCCCACTCATTCTCATTTCCCTTCCAGATGATAAAAATGTCATCGATATACCGCCACCAACCAATAACTTGTGTAGAGAAACTAACTGAAAGTAATTCAGACAAGAAAGTAGCTTCCCACCACCCCATGGTGAGGTTAGCGTAGGATGGCGCAAATGTACTACCCATGGCAGTACCTCTGACCTGGTGATAAAAGGTACCCTCAAAAAGAAATACATTGTTAGTTAAACAGAACAGAAGCATATCCAAAATCATACTACTGTGCCCCAAATAGTTCAAAGAACGAGTGTCCAAAAAATGTTTGCAGGCTACCAATCCAGTCGTGTGATCTATAGATGTGTAAAGGGAGACAACATCTAAGGTAGCTAACATTAAGCCCTCCTCCCAAGGTATATCTGAAATGTGACTCAAGAAGTCCTTGGTATCGCGTAGATATGAGGGCAGGACTGACATCAACGGGGACAGAGTCTCATCTATGAATTGGGCCATATGTTCAAGGAGAGAACCACACAAAGTTACAATAGGCCTGCCTGGTGGATGGATCAAGGATTTATGAGTCTTGGGCAGAAAATATATGGTGGGTATAGTATGACTAGCAGGCACAAGAAACTTGGCAAGCTCATCCTCAATAAGGCCTTGCTCGGCCCATTTGGTACATAAGGCAGTGAGCTCCAACTGTATTTCGACAAAAGGATTCTTTGGAAGCCTGGAATAACAACACCGATCACGTAACTGACGATTCGCCTCAGCCACATAACATTCCCTGTCCTGAATAACAATATTAGAACCCTTATCGGCAGGTTTTATCACAATGTTAGGCAAATTCTGCAGTTCATTAAGGGCCGATCGTTGTGGGATGGTAAGATTCTGTTTGTTGTTAAAAGGTTTTTTACGAAGTTTGCGAAAATCATTAACACATAAATCATGAAATGCCTCAATACATCCCCCCACCGAAAATTGAGGGTTGAACCTAGACTTATATATACACCCACTTACATGCACACACACACACATTTAAAGAAAATACATTTTCTTACCTTTAATCTGTTGGTCCAGGGAACGGGACCTTCAGCTCCCTGCAGCAGCTAGGAATGCTTGTTCCCGTCATCAACAGAGGATCTGGAGGCCTCTGTGTCATGCGGTGGAGAAGAGCCCCATAACTTCAAAAAGCAATTATTTCAGTTGAAGGACGGAACCGGAACAGAAATAATTTCTTTATGAAGGCAGAGTGACTTCAAACAGAAACTATTTCTTTTTGAGGTCATAGGGCTCCGCCTCCCGATTTTCTTTTGTCCTCTGTCATAACGTGATGTTCTCTTATATTTACTACTTTCGAAGGTGACAGGTGGTTCCTGAAGAAGATATCGCCAATCTTGTATTTGAGTTCTACCTTGAGGGAGCTTACGGGCTGAACAGACGGTGCTCTCACATTGTGCCGTTCATCATAGAGGCCCTTTCTCCTTGTTAGTCAGCCTTTACCCTGTATCGGATATCCTGAATCTTAGAATTTAATGTTTGCCATATATAGAGGGTACAGTCTCAACTTTGATCTCTACTCCATCGCATTAAGGATGACGCTGCTAGGTTCGTATATCAATGATTTAGCTAGCAGTAAAAGCTTTTATTGACTTTACTGCTCTGTTTGGTCACCTTCTTGAAAGCGCCTGCTCTTTTTCAACTGCCTGGCTTGCCTCAGGATGCTGCGACAAGCATCTGCTGTAACAAGTTAAGGGACAAGAGACGCTGCCACCACATTTCTCCCTGTATCGGAAAAGCACACCTAACCTAACACAAAGGTTACAACAACTAACAGTCTTTGCATCTGGAAGGCAGCTGTCTTTCTCTTTTAGGTCTGGGGGGTATGAAATGTCCTCCTACATGACTTACATCAGGGGAAATCGAAACACTTGTGTTAGGGTGATTTTTTCTTTTGTTAATCTTTCCCTCTCTTTCTTGAGCCTCCTAGCACTACTGCTGGACTCTCTGGGATATTTTGCTGACTCCGGAGGTGAGTGGGACCTTTTTGTCTCAGCCACCTCCTGCATATACTTTGATTTTGGGTTCAACTGACCCCTCTCACAGGGGCCCAGTGAAGGGAGATCTCTCCCCCTTTCTGAGCCGCATGCTTTCCTATGGGAGCACCCCCACCATAGGTGGTATGCTGCCAGGGACCCCTAGGGTCCCTATTTCAATATAATTTTGGGTTCACTGGGGTGCCCCCAGGATCCCCAGTGCAGGAGTAGTCACTTCCTTTTTGTGACTGGTATTTTTTACCATTTGCAGCACAAGCCACGCTCAATGGAATGCTGTGGGGACACTGTGTATCCCCTTAACTTTGTTAAAAGTGACAATATTGTTACTTTCCAGGCACCTACCCCCAGCCCCCCTCAGCTCCCGGACAGTCGGGTGGCAGTTGTTACTTTTTACTTTATTCTGCGAATGCATTGTTCAAGGCTGCTACTGCAGCTGTGATAATGCACTATATGAGACCATATTTTCAAAATGGCTCCCCTTGTCGTTCTAACACCTATTGAAGGTTTTCAGTCTTTTTTTGGCAATCCTTCTACCTTCACAGGTGGGTGAGGGCCCTTTCCTTTCAAGCCCTTTTGTTGGTTTCTTGCAGAAAGCCTGCAAAGGTTCCTCTTTGTGTGTCTGCTGGCCGGAAGTGGGTAGGGGTCACCCAGACCCCAATACACATTCTCCAGGAGACTGATGCTGGGGAACACTATGGAAGGCTGGCTGTCTCCAATTGGACAGCCACCTCCAAATTTGAATATTGCTTGTGTCCCTGTTGGGGTCACCCAAAGCCCCTTTTTCGGTTACAAGATGAGTTGGACCCAGAAGCATGAGTCGACCACTGGACCAGAAGAGATCTGAAGAAGACGACTGTGAGATGCCGGAGGACTGCACCAGTGACCAGTACTGGACCAGTAGAAACTACTATGCCCGTGCCTCGATCTTCTGAGCGACAGGGAACTCCTCTGCAAGGTGCCTTCCTCCCTAAGACTGGTGGGACCAACCAGTCAACTGTCCTACTCGAGGTTGGTCAACAGTTTACCATTGGTGGAACGTGCGCCGCTTGCCCTGCAAAGCCCGCAACTAGCAAACTTCAGTTTTAAGGACTTCCAGCTGCCCAAACAGCTGGAACTCGACATTGGCATCTTCAAGGATCTGCTGGGACCCCAGAAATCCACTGTGTTACCCTCCACCAGCGGTTCCTGCAGGATGGCTGGAGTTTGACCACTGAGTTGCAGAATGTCCCCTGACCCTGTCCGGGGCAAAAGCAAGGAGTAAATCCATGAAGATTTCCTCAAGGCTCCCCCCACCCCCTTTGTCCTGGAACCGAATCCAGATTACCTACCGTCTGAGGCCACCAGAGGCTTCTAATGAAAACCGGGGGTTACTGACCTTGAACCCATGACCAGATAACCCTGGCCGATGACTTTAATGGTGAGCCTTACTTCTCCCAGCAATTTGCTGTCACCTGGGCCTACTCCTAACTTTCGTGGAGATTGGGGAGCTGAGATTACTTACATCTATTGACCTGCCCTCCCCCACCCATTGGGTTTGCATTGGGTGCATAGTCCTGCTTACCTTAGCACTATCCGGGGCTGACCCAGGGCAGAGGAATCTGAGTCAGTACATCTGTTGGTACTCCTGAAGACTCCCAGGAGTGTGGTGGTAGTTGCTCCTCTTCATAACGGAACTGGACTTAAGGCTTCTTAAGTCCCTATCTTCCATTGATTTCTATGGCCTGCATTGACTAAACTTTGTACTGTACCTGCCTGAACTGAGTGTGTCCTCCTGACTACTCACTCATCTCCATCCTCCAGGACCTTTTGAAATCACTAAAAGATCCTCAGGGGCTGGACTTCTAAAGTTTATTATATACTATTGGCCCTACCTGTGAGATAACATCACCTGCTCCCTACTTTGAAAGTGTGCATTTCCTGTCTATGTTCTATGTTAAGTACTTTAAAAGTCATATGTAACCCAAGTGGGTGACCAATTGTGAGTTGTATATATGTGCTAAAGTATTTTTACCTACCTTTATCATATTTAAAGTGTGCTTCAGGGTAGTGTTGCAATAAGAGTGTCATTTTTATAACTTACCTGTGTGGGGCTTTTACTTATCTCTTCTGCTAAGTGTTAACTGTACTACACAACAGTGCCCCCTTCCTCCTTAGTTCAGTCTTAGTGCTTGGTCGTGCTACTACAGTGAGCGGCTTTGCTCAGCTGACGTTGCAAGAAACCTTACTAACTCTAGCTTGGCTTTTCCAAGTCCTATCCCTGTTGTTAGGAGGGAAAAACCCTCCTAACAACTTGTGTTCAACAAACCCGGCTTCCTGTCCAGTGCCACATGATCCCTGGATTCATATCCAGCTTCTTCTGAAGCTGACGTTTCTTGGGTGTCCTGAGAATGTTTACTATGTAAGGGCAACCATTACTCTCTCATATCATTATGTATTGGTGGGGGTTCTATAAGAATGGCATCAGGTGCTTTGGATCTCTCATATAGTGCCACTCTCTCCACGTTGCATCTTTGGCCATCTCCAAGAGCCACATAGTTCCTGCTTGTTTAGTTACAACTTGAGGGTGGCCATAACTTTAGATGGTGGTTTTATCTGTGTGAGGCATTCGTGTGTTCACTACATCTCCTTTGTGAATAGTATGTTGACAACATGCTTGTGATCACACTTCCTTTTCATTACTGTCTGTTTTTGTTTCATTCTAAAATGTATTCTCCTTACATTGATGTCCTCCAATGTCACTGTCGAAGGCGTTCAAGGAGGGACCAGTTTTGATTTGCATTTTCTGCCCCTATGGCAATGTTGGGAGGTATGCAATAAGCCGCCCACCGCTGCATTTAAGGTTGCATGTTTTCTTTGCAGTCTTGATGCATCTGCTAGTTGGAGACTTTGTTTCATGAATCTATTGGCACGTTTGATCTGCTCATTGGCTTGGGGACGATATATAAGGCACTGAGGCTATGCTTTATTCATTCCCTTCTGGTCATTTGTCATGTCTTGTGAGGTATGTGTATTTATTTACTCATTTATATCGCGCCTTAGGCCCATGGGCAAACGGGCATAGATATAAAAAGTATTCACAACAGACAAACAAGTAAACACCAACAACAATAATAAACCAAATAAGAAAAAAGCAATTTATAGCTAAAACTTCCACAAAAAAACATTTAACCCATAAACACATATAATACCAAGTTCAACAGTCAATTGATTCATAAAATGTCCAGACATAACATTTCAAAATGATAATTTGCCTTTTTGCACAGAACACTAGGTCAGAAACTCAACCACATCCCCAAAAATGATTATGTGTCCTCTGCTCAGTTAACGGCAACATTTCAATCTGATGGCACTTTCAAAAAACTTTTGCATGTGCTCAGAAAAAAAAGGAAGATTGCTTTTGCCACAACCCACTACTATACAATCTCTATTGTTAAGGGAGCACCATTCCTCAATCCGTACTCTACTTAGTACTCTCAGGTCATGCAATCTTATGCCACCATGTCCTACTTTCTGGTGTAACCAGGATAGCACTTTGTTCCTTAATGCTTCTCTTGGCTCACTTCTCACTGGCTTCTCCAAATCTATATAAATAGAAATGTAAATGTTTGTTTGTTCAAAATCTTAAATCTCCAAAGTTTCTTCACCGATTGCTTTGAAATGTTGACAAAACGTTGCATTAGAATATACGCGTGTTTTTATATACCTGCTATATATAGATGTCACACCTGTGACAGGTAAAATTATGCTTTTTCTGAAAAACAGTGCCATCTGTTGGACGTAAAAGCAACACACGCTATACTAAATATTTTATGATTCCATTTCAATGGCTCAAATATGTGCCGAGGAAGCAGCAGAGCGACGTGCAGCCAGACTTTAGGATGCATGGTTGCGAGCATGGCGATCGCATTCTGCAGCTCCAGATCTGAATCAGAATGAACGCGACAGGCTGAGAGTGGCTGCCAAACACGACTCCATGCTCAGCCAACAAGCGATTACAATCGCCTTGCATTCCGGTACAACCCAGCTGTTTGAGCCGGCATGTTCTCATCGGCACTATGACTGAAGTGTGTCCTTGTTGCAAGGCTCTGAAATTTAATGGAGAAACGAAAGGAATGAGTTGCGCCGCCAGTAAAATTAAACTGCCTCAACTTGGAGAACCGCAGGAGCTATTAAAAATGTTGCTTGCCGGATATACCACCGAATCAAAGCATTTCCTATCTAACATCAGGAAATACAACTCATGCTTCCAAATGACGTTGTTTGGCGCTGAAACCGTAACAGCCCAATTCATGCCAACTTGCATTTGCAATCACCATCAACAAAGCTCAACGCCAATCTTTAGAATTGTGTGGTTTAGATCTAGACACGGATTGCTTCTCACATGGACAATTATATGTTGTGTTTTCTAGAGTCGGCAAACCAGACAATCTCGATATCTGCACAGACAATGGAACACCAAAAAATATTGTATACCCACAAGCATTGTGAAATTAAACATATTAGAAACGTGCGCTTAGTCTTTTCTTTCTTTTCCATTTAACCAGACTGAGCCACAGCAATGCATGGCCGGGTACAGCTAGTGTGTAATGATTATATTCCTCTTATCCATGATTAAACCTCTTAAATGACTGACTGCAATAACCAGCATTTGAGTTTTTGCAATGCGGATGTCCCTTGGAATAGACAGCCAAAGTGTCCTGGGTATCTTGTACTCCCCCTGTTATTCTCCGCATGTAAAGCCCCCTGCACCAAGACTTTAAGACATAGTGGTATCCCTCCGCCCATGTTTTTTGTTGCATTTGTTTCTTGTATCTTCCGTACTTTGTATTTCTTGTCTCATAATGTAACTAGCACCTAGATACCCAAAGGTTCAGTGCGTTGCAACAAATACAAAAATAAATAAATAAATATCATCGTTGGACTTCCAGTTGGACATTGATGAGGCAATGTAGATCCACCTGGAGTTGCTGCTAAAACTGGCAATAGTACTGGTAGGGGTGTTGTACATGTCAGATGACACTGCCGTTCAGCAGATTCTTACCGAACCGCCCTATTCCTACTAACTTCTTCCATGGTTGTTTGGCAGTATTTGTGCACTATTTCCTGAGGGGCCTTAATTACTCCTTGTACCGTAGATTTAAGCCATTGGCGAAACTCTCTTAAGTTATCAAACTGATTGAGTTTAGCCAAAATATGCTCCTTTTTAAGTTGCCAATTTGCAGGGTTGATCAATTCACAGTCCTTCTTAGCCTGTATTGACATAGCGCTCCGAGGGTCCTGTGGGGGGACTTTGAAGGAGCTCTTCCCACCTCTTTCATTACAGGAAGACTCCTACTTAAAACCATGCCATCTGTGGTTCCTGTTTCAGTTCTTTATGGCGGCTGGCATTTTTTTTTTTTTTTGCTTGCTTTATTTATTTCACTGCTGCTGACTAACAACTGCGCTGTGGCCTTTGGGATTTTTCTATTCAGCAGCGTCGGTACCAACAACCTCCCTGGCTACCGTCCTCATTTCCCTCAGTCGTTGCCTCCAGCGCACGCTCCTCTCCAAGACCTCAGAGAGCCGACTCCCTGTAGGTTCTGGGGCAGCCAATGGTGTAACAGGCCCTAGAAGCGCCTGTTTGAGATTCCCAGGATTAAGAATTTCTTCAGCATGACTTCCCCCTGCCTCCATATCGGGAGTCTTGGGCTGGGTGGGTAATTCCGCTTCCATCTCTCTCATGTAGGCAGCTACACGCACAGGTGACATATTTATATTGTGCAGTCTTGTAATGGGCCTTCTATAAGAAGCGTACCTACTCGAGCCGCAATAACATCGACTCACCACCAACTATGCAGCATGCTATCTACCACATGCCACTTGCCTGGAAGTCTGAGTGCCTCCAAGCCAGCTCTTCAAGTGGTCCACACACTCCCTCCCACTGAAGGCGCTGAACACAGCGATGCACAAGAGGAGGAAAGGATTAGGAAAAACAGTCAGCGTCCCACCAAGCACACCACAAACTGTGACAGCAGGAGGGGCCACCAACCGAACCTAGCTACAACACCCCGTCCCCAAACCTCCAACTCACCGCTGGACTCAGGCCCCACCTCGGCTCCCCATGGACACCGACAATGTTGTGCTGTATAGTCTGTGATAATTTCTGCTAGATACCCCTCAACCAAGAGTATCAATTGTTGTAGAAGTGGTTATATTGCTCACAAAGTTGAAAGATAATCAATGAGCACTATACCGTATCAGTCATCACTGGACATCTTATGCAACAGTCCAATTGAAATCTAACCCAGTTTATTTTCCTCATATTTATTCAGTATTTACACGTGCTCCTTGGGAGTCTCCATGGTGTTGCTTTTTTTGTTTTGAATGCAGGCTGGACAGTTAATGACTATAACGTGTACATCAATGTTTGTGTCGGGCCACCAGTAGGTGTTGAAAAGTCTTTTTTGTCGTCAGATTGGTGCAGAGGTTGTCCTTCTTGATTAAATTATTTCTGAGACTGATGGGTGGTATGAACCTTTTATATCTTATAGTAAGATCTCCTTCCAGCATAAGTTCATCCACTTCTTTCCAGTATGGTTGCATATAAAGTGGTCAGTTCCTTTCTGTAGGCCATCTGGGTATTGTCAAAGTTTTTAGGGACTTCGGCACTTTATCAGGTTGCATGTGTCCTAGCCCCTCATTGATGCAAATTTGAATCTCTCTTCTTCTTGGTGGCATTGGGGCAGACTGCTTAATTCGTCTTTCCAGGTGGCTCTTCCTATCAAATAAGTGCATCAAGAATTTGAACTTCTCGGTGTATTCCTTGCTGATATTTTTCCTCCATGGCAAAAAGGAAAGTGAGACCAGGTCCTTTCCATTTATGGAGAGGTGACACTAATGTGATGCCTTCTGGCTGCCTATTCTCATGGCCAGCATGGGGGTTAGACAGTGTCAAGGCAGCTGCTACTCTCATGCATTCTCTTGCCAGTCATTGGGGTGGAATTTAAGGCTACTGGGGGTCATAGACCATTGTCAGTTGCTTGTGGTCAGAAGCCAAGCATGCCGTTTTGCAGTGGACAACATGGCTGTGTTCTTGTGTAATAGTCGTCAGCTGCAGATGTTTGAAGCACGGTCAGTAAGTTGCCCTGCAGTGGCCACATGGTTCACAGGGACTGTGTGTCTTGCTCATCATTGATGGCTTTTGGAGCTTGATTTTTCTAGTCAGCTTGATTGACATTTCTGTCTTCCTAATGACCTGCACCACTTTGCAAAGCACCTGCTGAATGCCTTCTGCCTCTAGCTGAGGATGGGGTATCCTTGGGCACATAGGTAGGGTCAACACATCTGTAAGAACGTACTTTGTGGTGTGTTCTTCCAGTTAGCTTCCTTCTATGTCTCATGTTTGATGATCTTGCTTTGTATCTGTCACTTCTGTTAGGTGTGGTGGCATTTGCGTGTGCCATGAATCGTTCCTGTGCTGTTTTTTGCTATGGAAGGGCCTCTTCCAATTCTGCGTTCTTCTCGTTTTCCGGTTCGTCCAGGTTCCACGATCTCTAGGCTTCTACAGTGAACTATCAGCATGACTTTGATCATCCTGTCGGTGGTAGGTCCAGCATCACGAGATACCACCAGCTCCCGTAAACTCATTGTGAAACTGTCTACCGGTTCCTGGTTCTATCGCTGTCCAGTATAGAATTAGATCCTCTGAATCAGGATGTTGTCTTTTCTGGCCAGAACTCTTTTCTAGATGCATGGTGGCCTCTGCACAGGCCTCAGCCTAGTTGTCAGATCTTGGAGGCACATTTGTGGACACACTGTTGAATAGCCTTTTCGGAGAAATCTGTGTCCCCCATGGCTTCTCCATAGGTGTGGAACCTCTTGAGCTTCTGGCCCCATGGGATAGACGGCTTTCCTGGTAATGGGAGACATTGAGGTGTTGGCGTTGAACCCTGCATCATTATAACTTTCCTGCAATGCAGCATGCCAAGTACCAGCTCCAGGCCACCCATGAGCGGATGTGACAAGCAGGGAGGGACTTGCAATTGATGGAGTGGGAGAAAACAATGCATATTCTCAACCACCCATTGCGCGTCCCTGTCCCTGATGATAGACAGGCAGTTGTTGTCGATTTTAGAGCAGGGTGGGTCACTTTCTGCCCTTGTTCTGTACCCATTTTGTGTGTGAGGGTATCACACTACTCCCTCTGTTGTACTTGGTCTGTGTGATGGAGGAGTTTACACTACCAAAGCATGGCCAGTGCTCTCAAGATGTCCCATGACTTACATCGAAGGACCATTCTGGGACATTTACAGAATCAGGTAATGGCAAAGGCAGCAGGTTTTGCTCTTGTATGGCCATAAGGCATTTGCATGGTACTGCCACCATATACCTAAGTACATAAACCATTTTCCAGCGGTTGCCCTTCTACGGCTAGGTTGTATCGGTTCCATGTGATCCTATCGAAAATATTTAGTCAAAGAAAAATGTATTTTCGCACCCAGGAAATGCAGTTTGACCAATCAGAATCTGCCTTTCACGGGGGGCGGGATTCTGCATTCAGCACACGCAGCAGTGAAAAAAATAAAGCAAAACAAAAATGGCAGCCGTCATAAACATCAAAAAGGGACTATGTTCCATTTCGGATGACAGTGGCCATTTTTTAACATGTTTTCAATGACCGTCGTGATCTGAAAAGGGACCTGGTCCCTTTTCTATTTATAGCGGCAATTTTTTCCATTCCAATGGGAGATGTGCTCACGTTGAGCACATCTACCGTTGGAATTAACAAAAAAGAAAATGTTCCGCCCCCCTCCCACAGTAAATACCGGGGTGCAAATAACTTTCAGGCCCCTGGGTGGACATGGCGTTTAATGGCACGCAGCACGAGCTGAGAAAACTCGGGATGGCAGGCTGTTTAACGCCATGTCCGCCCTGGCACCGGGGTGTGAAAGTTAAAGAAATGTTATTTTTGATAGTTTGATAGGGAGCCCCCACAAACCCCCCCTTCACTCCCCTATATTAATTATTTCCCTAACCCCCATATATATGCCGCAAAATTCATTGTAAAAAACTCGACTAATTCTTCTTCGACAAAACGTACTGTGGCAAAACTTGCCATTCCCGGTGGATCATCATCATTTGCTAAGTGAGGTCTCCCTGAGATAGTGAGCAGGCTTCGGCACCCCTGTAAAGCAATTGATGTGAGTAACTGGCCAAAGATGGCCATAATTGGCAAATGTGCATCTCTGAGCATATGGCCACTATACATAAGCTATATCCCCATATCTGCAGGTCTGGCAATTATATGCTGCCAAGTGTAGACCCAACTGCCCTAAAAAGGCCATTCTATAGTCCCCATATGTAAGGTTTAGCCACCTCATGCCCAGGTTTGCCATCATATGTGAAGTGCAGTCTAAAAGGTTCCAATAATGCCATCACATGCCTGGAGTAATGACCCTATGTGTAAAGTATAGCAGCAACACTAAGTTATGCCTTCATCCAGCAAGGGCGGCCGCCACTGCCCAAGCAATGCCAGTATATGCATGGAAATGTAATCACTATATGTAAGCTAGTGCCCCACATATCCAGGCGCCGGCACCATATGACAAACACAGCCCGAAGTATTCCAGCATATGGTTAGTATAGTAACCATCTGTTGTGGTATACCCTCAAACATGGCAGGATCATACGGCATAATATACCATTATGTGCCATCATATACGAAGTGCAGCCCCAAATGATTTAGTAATACAGTCATATGACACATATAGTCAACATATGTTAAGATATGACCCCCATATGAGCAGGTGCTACAACTATATGCCAAGGAAAGCCACAGTTGTTTTAAATTGTGGCACAGTTATTCGCTTAAGGGTGCACATATTTCAGGGTTACAGAAAACTCTGGAGTCACAGGACAAGGTAAAAGCAATCCATTAAAGTCATTGACAGGGGTCCTTTCCTGGGCGCATCATCCCTCTAGACCAGAGGTCGCCAAACTGTTGATCGCGAGCGACCAGTAGCTCGCCTGAGCCTCTTCAGTCGCCCGCGCTGGAGATACTGAAAAATAAACACTTTCTGAAGCAAATTTGTTTACTGGTGTGTTTTGCTGCTACTCTCCGTGTTCAGTATCCGAACCCTGGTTGTCCCGCTTGCAGGGAGGGAGCTTGGCTGCTGTGCCATGTGGGGCTGCTTGTAAATTCACTGACAGATGTCAGTATCACGATCTGCTTCAACGGCCTCCTGTAGTATCACAGATGGCGTTATGCCCCGCTTGAGTGAGCACCCTCTTGTTTTTATTTATTTACTTATTCGTACATTTTTATAGCGCACAAACAGCCCTTGGGCATCGAGGCGCTGCTAGTTGCATGGAACTTAGTTACAGGGGTACAGATACAGGTAGGTAATGCATTTACATGTTATACAATAACACAGTAGGGTACAGTTTATAAAACATTTTGCAGGTTACTAAGAGATGCATTCTGCAATTACAGGTGATGAGTGAGGTGCCCATCAGTTGAAAAGTGCTGTTTTCATGGCTTTGCGGAAAGCCATGAGAGATACCTCGCTTCGCAGAGTAGGAGGTAGGATTGCGGGAGATGTCAGAGGGGCTCGGGCAGCATCAGGATCAGTGTGTGCCACGCAATGAAAATATCAGCGCACATGCTGTGGTGCATTAAACGAGTGATCGATATATGATATCCTGCTGCTCCTGCATTTTAATTGTGTTTGATTTTTGGTGGGTTCATGTACTGCTCAGGAGGCGGATGAACCTGGGGATCGTGTTCTTGGTGGAGGCGTTGCTAGAGGGGGACTGAGGTTGTAGCCCGGGATAGAAGCTCAGGGACTACAACCAAAAGGCTATAGCTAGCCCTGAATCCCGCCAGTCCCGACATTAGCTTAGCCCCTGATCTTTTCCAGATCTAGCAACACCCCTGGTTCTTGGCATGTCTGATTCAGTCAAGAATCAGACAGCCTGCAGGCAAACGCTGTGAGCATTGCTTTTTTGCATGCACAGCAGAGGGGCTGCAAATCACTGCAGCCCACGAGGTTACCGTGAGAGGAGGGAAGCTCATTAACATGCCAGTCATCTGTTATGTGCACTGTTCCAAGTGCCTGAGGAAAAGGTGGGGGGTGAAGTATTTCGAGGAGTGAGGTAAGGAGGGAAAGGTGGTGAGTTAATTAGAGACTCCTAAGTACGTATTCAACAAGTCATGACGAGATTAGGAGCACAGACTTTGCTCCCATAGCCGGGAACACAACTAAATACATGAGGCGTCTTGCGCTGCCGTTTTGTCATCATTCATCAACGACGTTTGTATGTGTAAATTAGCCTACTCTTGGAGTAATGTTAGTGAAGGCATTCACAATGTGTTCCTGAAAGGTGTAATGACAATGGCGTTCCGAGTTAAAGTGTCTGATTTATAAAGCAATCATTAATTGGCAATTATGCGGAAGAAAGGGTACACTGCAGCCTACGCAGTGCACAGCCTACATTCAGAAGCACATTATGAAGAGCTCCCCCAGAATTAAGGTGAAAGCAGATGTTGTGCAGTGCATATGTTTTTTTGGCTTCAGCCTGAGTTAAAGCGGAGGAAAGAAAGGCCATAGGACACTTTCGATGTGGAGGTGCATCAGAAGCTGTATGAGGGTCGCTGAGTTTCCATGTGTTTATTTGCGCCCATCTCCCCCCACCATTCACTTTTTTGGAAACATTAAGGGCAAATGGCCAGTGGAGGTGGCCAGGGAATGGGTTGGGCTGGTTGCTTGCTCATATTCAGGGCGGAGGTGGGGATATTTCTGCCCCTGTAGTGAAAATCAAAAGTTGGCACCCATGAACCCACAGTTCAATTTCCTAAAAACTGCTGTTAGCACAACAGAAGCATTTATTTGTGATTAACCAGTTTGACAAGCATATAACATCTTTAGAAATATAACCTGTGCAAAAAAACGATAAGGCATATGTTATTCCATCTATTTATAGAGGGGAAATAATCGGGCCAAAAAGAATTGGTAAAGATTCCGAGGTTTATAAACATCCCCACCCCGATATCGCCCGCTAGTGGCTCTCCACTGTTGGCCTCCACTACAAGTAGCTCTAGTTAACGTAAAGGTTGGAGACCCCTGCTCTAGACTTATCTGAGCATTCCTTATTTCAGCAATGTTTTGGATCCCTTGAGATTGTGTCCCTGTCGTAGGTAAGTCTATATTTCTCCCCTGCGCCATGCTATTGGGGGGGATCTGTTGTTGGAACTTGTTTCCTAACGGTGATTGGTTCGGGTTTCATTAATGTTGAGGACCCTAGGGCCCTAGCTTGTCAAACTAGAAATTATATCGTGCCTCCTATTGCTATGAATATATGTATATTGGCCTACGCCAAGCTGCTAACAAGCTGCTTATAAACTACATGTGAATAAACTCGCATTGCAAGGTCCTGACCTTAGAAACCATGTAAACTGTCATTTTGGGTCAAGCCGCCATTTTAGGTTTTCTTGCTCTATAAAGTCACCATGTGAGATAAAATGGTAGCCTATGTTATTCAGAACAGAACTTGATTGTCATGACCTCTGCACAGCTAATGTATAAGTTGCCTGCAGGCCACTTGTTAGGGTCATGAGCTGAGACCTTGTCCTTCTGCTGACCTGTGTGCAATGGATTACCTGTATTACCGAAACTGATCTATAATTGAATGAGAACACCTGCTTAACTATATTGTATAAATTAAGTCCTGCATTGTAATGTTAGGCCTAGAGCATACATTATTACCATTTCTTCTTGTTAATGTATAAACCTAAGATGAACTAGATTTGACCCTAGAGCAGTAACTTATTTATGGAATGGTTAACCTGAAGAAAGGCTGGACAACAGGCTGGAGAAATGTATAAAAGCCTGACTGTTTCAATGAATATTTGCACTCACTGAGCACACCGAACCACGCCGGAGTTCGCTGTGTTGTACTGAGGGTCGATAGCTGTCTGAATTTTGTTCTGTTCTTTTGTAACTGGATTCAGTATAAAATAAAGTACTTTGTATGTTCCTTTGTAACCTGTGTTTGGTGTGTTTCCTTTTTGGTTACCCTGCCTCATATTATTCCCTTGTTTTCACAAGCTGGGTTCCAGTGTTCAAAGCATTCACAAAGACATTGTGGTCCCTTTTTCCAAAACTCTTTATGGGTAGTGAATAGTGGTTTGAGTGGGATATTTCTCTCAATTGGTAGCCACTTCAGCGACTCACATTAAGGTTGCCAAATGGCTCCATGTCCCCTTTTCTTTTTTTTTAATTAGTTTTACTGCAGCCTATTCTATTGAGTTGAAATGTCACACAACTACAATTCCCAGAGTACAATTGGTAGAGAAATTAAATTTCAGAACTGGGGGCATGTTCCCCCTTGTGACATGGACCCACCTAGTAACGTTACCTTAGGGCTGCTGAGATAAGGCAATGTGTCTGCTGTGTTCTGTGCCAGTTGCATTTGTGACAGCAGGTATTTAGGAAGGCCCAGAACTCTAAATGGCTTAGTCCTAAGGCCTGTACCATTTCAGTCTTATTGTCCATGTCTATGAAAGAGAGGATTCTTTTGATGATGTGAAGTTGCAGGTGAGCGTATTTAGTGAGGGAGGTTACTTCTTGTTGCATCGATAGGTTAGTGTCAAAAAGGATCCACATGTCTTTTG
The DNA here is from genome assembly GCF_040938575.1 of Ambystoma mexicanum. Classification (NCBI taxonomy): domain Eukaryota; kingdom Metazoa; phylum Chordata; class Amphibia; order Caudata; family Ambystomatidae; genus Ambystoma; species Ambystoma mexicanum. The sequence goes on along the minus strand of NC_090924.1, from coordinate 443,147,203 downwards.
CTAATTGTGAGTGGGCGTGCATAATTACATGATGGGTGTAGTCACTGTATGCAAGGGATAGGCTCACAGGTGTTGTAACAGCAGCAAACCGAACACTCATTGGCAAAGCAAATAGGTCTAGCTTTTTATAGGTAAAGTGATTGTTTACGGATGAACAGAAGCATGAAAGGATGGATGGTTGCCATCGTGTGAATGGATGTTCGATGCCCTTGAGTGGATGGATGTGATTGTGTGGATGCAGTTGAGAGAACGGGCAGTCAGATCGATTCATGTGATTGAAGGATTGGTGTGATTGTGTGGACATTGTGTGAGTTGTGTGTGATTGGATGGATGTGCGAGTGTGACTTGTGGCCTGGAAGGATGGGTGAGTGACTGGTTGGATAAATACATGTCATTAGGTGACTGGATAGAGGAGCACAAATGTATTTATGGGTGTGTTTGTGGATGGATGAATGCGACTGGTTGAATTGGTGGGTGAGTGAACTAGTGTGGCTATCTCGATGCAATTGGATGAGTGAAACATCTCTTAATGAAAACAGGGAAACAGGCTCAGTTTCCTGGGAATCACAGTATTAAGTACCATATGAATATATATATAAAGCTGCAATAGGCATTTAGGACAAGATGCATTTGCAATCTACCAAAACGTGACGAATCCCTGATATTTGGACTTGTCCCTTTGGACTAACTAGTCTCCTCGGTTAAACTAAAAGAAATGAGCAGCAGTCATCAATCAGCCTTTTCAGGAAACTATGGAGCACTGTGTCGAATCATCACCTACGGGTGGACAAGAATGTGGTCAAAATTGCCTACTATAGAACCAGTTCACCAGTGGTCATCTACTCTCACCAGCACAACATTGTGGGATCCTGGGCTGTCAGGATTCAAGGAAAATGAGGTAGACACGTAGAGAGCAAGATGTAAATTGGGTGGAAAGGCAGTAAGGAGACCAAGGGGTAAAGGGCTCCATTAGGTTCTGGGTATGGTATTTTTGTACTTCAATCACCATTCTAAGATGGCTTCCAGATTAGACTTGCAGTAAAAACAGACTGAACTTGACTGCAAGGGGTTTGGACTGGACCATAAATAACTAGTACTGGCATTTGAGAATTGCTTGGAAACGTTCTTCGGTGGACGAGACCTGCAGTCCCTTTCCAGTCCATTGAAGAGTCCTTCGCCAGTTATTTCTGGACCAGTTTGGTGGTCCAGGCCTCTCCTCGTCCCTTTTCTGGTCCAGAATTTGGTTCTGTTTTCCTCGTTTTCTTTTGCCATCTGTATTCTCCACTTGGCTCTCCCTGCTTTCCTGCTCCCACCTTCCATTTCACTCTCCTTGATTCCCATATTGTTTTTTGCCTTTCTAGTATTTCTTGTTCCCTGGTTTCCCCTCAATGATGGCGCCCTTTCCCGCGTCCATCCTTGAACCACCCCTGCGGCTTTTCCCATGCTCACCTAACTCTACTGAAGATTCGTGCCTGTCAAGCGCATCTCCTCGCCTAGCTCGCCTTCCACTTCAGCTCTCTGCTCATCCACTGTTGGGCAAACTTAGCCTCACTGTATGCTTCTTTCTGGAGTCCTTGCTTTACACCATTGAATCCTCAGTATTTCTACAGCAGTTTTTCCCTGGACCTGTAGGGCTTTTCTCGACCATTCCATTCGACTACAGCGCACCAGCAGGGGAATGTGGGTGTTGCTAAGGCACCATTTCTATAAGCCCTCTACCGAATAAGTGCCCCAATGCAGTTCCTTTATTGTTGGACCTTGCTGATTGATCCTGACCTCTGACCTTTCCTTGTTTTGTTTCCCCACCTTAACCCCCCCCCCTCCCTCCGGTCAGTGGTGCTCCTGGGTGTGGCATTCATCTTGGGGATCTAGGGTCCAGTGGGGATCTAGGGTTGGCATCTAAATCCACAGAAACTACATTCCAGTCTTGACATTCAGTTTCTGTGTCTGATCACATTGGAGGCCCTTTGACAGAGCCTGACGCTGGCCTAAAGCACTATGTAAAAGGGTGTCCATCCGCATCAGCTTGTGTTACCGGTCTGGCTAGATTCCTGCATCATTGGAGCATGCATAGCCCGCAGTGCAATTGGGCGCGAGAGCTCAAGGAGACTAAAACAAAATTCACGTCCCAATCACAATTTGGTTAAAAGAAATAAGATTATTTCAAAAGAATTTCATTTGTTTTTAGTAGTAGAAACAGTAAAACGACCCATGAGAAATGCAGCAAAGAGGCGATTCCGCCAACTCTGTGTTGTGAAGTACCTTACTGGATGGAAGTATGTTGGCTTTTCTGGAATGCGTGCAGTCAGAGAAAATGTTGGTGTGTGAGTGAGAGAATGCTAGCGTGCTTGTGTTCCTACCAGGCAGCTGGATGATGGACGCCTGGGCGGTGGGAGTCAGTGGGTTCCTTCCTCTGATGTAACTTAAGGGCAACAGGAATAAAGGACTTGCTAGCGTCCTGGTGTTCCTACCAGGCAGCTGGAAGATGGACGCCTGGGCGGTGGGAGTCAGTGGGTTCCTTCCTCTGATTTAACTGAAGTAACAGGAACAAAGGATTTGCGTGTTAACCTACAAAAGTGTGCTGCTGAGCCTTATTTATAACACTGTGCCAACGTGCCAACATGTCACCCTCTCTGCAGCACAATATTTTCACTGTCCCTGACAAGTGTTTATCAGGACATTGCAACTGCTAATGTGGAGGTCAGAGATGACCTGCGTAGTAGCTGTGTTCAAAATAAAAATGCTCTCCTTCATAGTTGCAGAATGCAAGGGCAGCAATACCACAAACAACTGCAGAGGTCACAAAGTGAAAACAGCTGATTGTTAAACGGATACAATTCTACCAGTGCCACCAGGCAGACACGCTGCTGAAGTGAGCATCTGTTAACATAAAGAGTATTTCTTTTCGTTGGAATTTCAAGAAGAGAACATCTCGTGCCTAAAAAGCTGAGCTGATTACAGTGTTATTGATGAGAGTGAACTTTGCCTTTCCAACCAGGCAGCCCCAATAAACACAACATGAAAGGGTAGGAGCTGCCTTGGGCATAGCATTGGCTGCAATGGGAATTCTAATAATAATAACACAATATTGTGATAGTAACAAAAACAATGTAATGCAGCACAAAAGTGAAAAAACCTCGACAAGCAGCATGGAAAGAAATCATCTTGAAAGCATCGTTCCACACATCTCCCCCCAATTTAGACAGTTCCACTGATTCCTATAACATGGCTGCCACTTTAGCCTAGCTTTCACCATGATGCACTTGATCTGCTTCATGGAGCAGCCGATTGGCGTCAGTGTCCCTGCAATGTGCATCTTCAGTCGCTAAGGCAGAGTGCTAAAGTTCTCTCAGCCAGACCTCTAAACAGAATCAGAATCTGAATTGCAAGAGCATTCCTGGCTGGGCCAATTCGAGAAGGAGTCAGGGGATCGTGGGGGTGGGGTGGCGGGGGGGGGATGGGTGGTGAGGGTTGGGGGAAGCAGCTGAGGGTGCAGAACCAGTTGTTCACCACTACTGGCCAGAGTTTAACTTCCGAGGACAAACTGGGAACGCTCTGTTCCCATTTGTCATTTTCAATTTGGATTTTAAGAACAATTGAAAGCCACAGAGTTGGTCAAAAGTTTGAACACATCTTTGATTAAGCAGAGCATTCAAAATCAGAAGGGATTAGAAGTAGATGAGGGCAGACGCAGCAGTGAGTGGCCCATTTGAAGTGACTATTGTTACTGCAGTGTCCCTTAAGAAGATTTGTGAAGCAATCATTACATTCAGTGGACCTTAGCAAGCAATTTTTTTTTCTGTGCTCGTTATGTCTTCATGGTACAACTGTAAAAGCCAGAGATGTGTCTATGCTCCACCAACTGGAGCGGGGGGAGGAGGGAGGTGGAGGATTAAGATGTGCTCAATTGCCTAAATTGCAGACTAGCAGAAATCCCTGATTCACCGATTAATCAAAGTGTCTGATCCTAGAAAAATCATTTAATCTCACTGTGCATTGTCTGCTAACAGTGGGTGGCCTTAGAAGTGACTCAGTAAATTTAAATCTGACTAATGGTTTGCTGTAGTGTAAGATAGACAAAACTAACCATGATGGCTTATGGATAGTCACATTGTTTTTGTAACGCATTCACCAGACAAATAACTTTTAGTTGTTTACAAATGTGTGGGCCACTCTGAGGATCTTGTTTAACAGGTGCTGTTGATTTCTGAGAGGAATTTCACTATGTTAAATGTGGTGTGTGACCCTCCCAAGTGTGTTGCCCCTTTAAGCGAATGTGTTCCTCCCATGTGTATTGCCCCTTTAACGGACCCAAGTTGTTAAAAGGAGTCCCTGCAGGCACGTGCACCCGAACGGCTGCAGATTCCCAAAGAGGAACAACTGAGTCTGTCTCTCATTTAGGCCTGCAGGCCCACACTGTGTCAGCACCGGCCTGCAGGCCATGATGCTGTGGGACCCTCCAGCCAGCAAGGTGGCAAGGGTCTGCTGCATGGTCATGGGTATGGCTCGCCTTGCCCCCACTTAAGACCGGGTACCCCCCACCAACCCTCTAAGGTGCTGGTGACCCGTAGCACCCCTGGGTTCTGCTGGATGCCCATAGCAGGCCCCCCTACAACATTAAAACGAATAAAATAGGTACAGTCTATAACTGCTAAAGAAAGTGCTGTTGCCACTGCTTATACTTTCGATTGAGAGCAAAAGGATCAAAGGGTAGATCCATTTTGTAGCAGCAGCGAATGCTTTTATGACCGCACACTCTAGGGGAGGGCACTTTAAACAACGAACACAAACATAAGATAATAATGGTGATTTGTTGCAATATGCGTTTTTGCGATACTTGCCTTCTCTGCCTCGACTTCTTATTCCTTTTGAGAGCTTGAATAAAAGTTAATAAAAACAGCCTTTTATATTGCAATGATTTTATAGTGTTGGAGTGGGGTTGCAGTGTGGGGTTGGCCGTATGGGGTGCATTCTAGAGTTTTACCTCCGGTATGGGAGCGCATTCTAGTATTTTGCCCGGGTGATATTTTGACTAGAAACTGACCCGATTTCTTGTGACATACATTAAAATAATTAAACCAGATGAGAGGCACAGGAACAGCAAAACCATGAAGTGACAAGGGCCTGTGAAACACATTCTAATAAGGGGATGTTGATCTGAATTGTAAACATATCACCTGTGGGATGTTACCTAGAGAATCAATTTAGCACAGTGGGTCAGAACATTACAACCGTGACATGGATGCTTACAATAGCCTAGAAAGGCAAGAATTACACATCATCTACTGCAGGGATGCAAAGGGCGAAGACACGATTTCACTAGAGGTGTTGCTTCCACAACCCCCTTACATGGACCATCTGAAGATATGCCAGGGCTCGTGCGCGCCCATTTCAAAATGAGGGGGTGCATGGATTATAGTGGATGAGATAAAGGAATGCAGTGAGGGGGCGAGTAGATGCAGATTATCATGGGACTGGTGCACTGGCCTCCTCCACACAGAACAAAGTAAGCCACCCAGCGGGGTGCTGAAATACTAAGTGCCTCATTCTGAGTGTGGCAGAGCGGTAAAAAAAGTGGCGCTAACGGAATTACTGCCGCTTTTACCGCTGCGCCAAACTCTGAGTTTGGCCATGGAGTGGAGGATTTACCACCAGAAGACACGAGGGCAGCAGCAGCAGCTCAGGGGCTCGGTCCCATTTCGACTGAAGGGTTGAAAGGCCACGGACGCAAGTGCCTGCCCGCAACAGCTCTGCGCCATGCTAATGCGGCCCAGACTCGCACTCTCACGCCCATCAGTAATAGGATGTCAGGGGCGCTTTATTGGCGCCCCAAACACTACAGTCTGTTTACATTTACTAGGCAAAAGTGTTCAATTTCACAGTTACGTGTTCAGCAAGGGGTTAAACTACAGAGGCACATGTCCCTCCCACTGCGTGCCTTTCCTGACATCCCTGCGTTCCTTCACGCGTGGCTCCAAAAACCCTTGGCATGGATGGCAGTACGTGATGCCAAACTGTGTTTGCTTCTTTTATGAAGCTGAACATCGGCTTGGTCTCTGCTGGGCCAACTAAGTCCGCGCTCACAGCAGAAGGAGGCAACTATCAGACAAGGGATGTGGGGGGCCGGGGAGGGGGGTCTTTATGTAGAGAACAGGCCACCAACTGGTGCTATAGAATCCAGAGGGCAGCGCGCTGGCACTAGCTAGTGGCGGCAGAGCAGCTCCACCAAAGCTGGGGAAAAGCGCCTGGCAGGTGACATAGAACTCCCCCACGGATTCAGGGGTGTATTTACGTGGCAGGACTATGTCGAAAGCCCTTTTTTTGTAATGGGGAAATTGATTTTCCCAATGTGTAGTGGAGAAGATAGCAAGTAAGAAGTAGGTTTAACCCTTACAGTTGCATTCTACTGCCCCCCCACCCTGCTAAACTCCCCCAAGAAGATGATCCCACCTCACCCCACACTCCCAACCTCTCCCACGCTGTTACCTTCCTTAGAATTCAGGGCAGTTACCTCCCTCAACGCCTCAGTTCCCCGCCCATAGCATAGCATACGCCCTCACCACGTACACACTCAGAGACATGCAAACAGTTTCGTTTGACTTCTCCCTGCCACCTCCCTCAGCAGATGCAATGCAAGAGGGGTGCACAGATGTACAAATACACCCAACCCAAAACGATTTTTAGAAATTGAGGGACAGATGCAAAACAAGAGTCTCTTGCTTTGCATCTGTCCCTCAATTTTTTAACATCGTTTTTTACCCCGCTTTTACCTGGGGCGCCAGAGAGAGACACAGTATGGATGGAGCATAGGGCGATCCATGCTGCGTCTCTTCTCTCCATCCGGGGGGGCTCAGCCCCGACTTTATTCTATCGGCGGGTGCCCGGGCCCCGGAGCACCAGCGTACTCGGCGCCCCTGCTAACTAGCCACTTAAATGGGCTTCCCTGCCCCACTCCGATGATACCACTACAGTATAGACACCCTCATCACGAGTTGGGTGGTAATACAGCCGTAATTCTGCCTCAGGAGAATTACTGTTACCGCTGTGGAATCCGGTGGAATTGCTGCTGTATTACAACTTGCCGGGAGCTTGCACACACCATTGGCAGAAATGGTAATTTCGTCCAGAGGAATTACTGCTGTAAATTAGTTTTGGAAAGTAATTCTGCCCAGAATTGATGGAATTACCGTTACTGCCCGGGGACCACACCATCTTCAAATTTATCTTACTAAATACTCCCCCTCTAGACCACTACACTCCTCTGGCTCTAACTTTCTGTGTGAAAAGCGTTTTGATAAACAGAGGATAGGTGGTCGTTCACTTTCTTCAGTTGCCTCCACCTCCCCCCCAATGGAACAGCCTCCCACTCCCTCTGCACTTTGAACAGGATCTTTCTAAATTCCGGAAACTACTTAAGACTCTCCTCTTTACGTGCACCTTCCCTTCTACTCTCCCCTGCTTATCCCACAGTTGCTGCAATTGGTGTCCTGGGCCCTTATGCATCCTCGGGCCCTGACCTATCGCACCCAATCGTCCCAGCTCCTGTCTATCTGATCTTTCACTTACACCATCCGCCCTGGTGCCGCGCACTTACAGCCCTCGCGGCTCCTGGCAGTGTAGTACTCAACATTCCAAGCATTTCATCAGTGGCTCACCCATGAGCTCAGACTCCACAGCACTGATCCCCTACCGTCTTCCTTGCTACATTTGCATGTTCTGAATACCCCCAAGGTATAGTAGGTTCGTCCTGTTTTCCTCTTCCCTCCACTGCTCTTATATATTGGGCCTCATTATGACGTTGTTTCCGGACTGGCAACCTTGTAATGTGGCCTATTGTGTTTTAATGTATTTTAATGTATTTCCCACTCTTGCTTCCTTCATTGCCCTGTGGGCGCTTTGAAACAGTATTTTCTTATTGTATAAACGCCTAACAAGCAAACAATAGATAAATAAATAATTAATTCTGCCAACAGAATTACAGTCAGCGGAATAACCGCCGGCAGAAATAGCATCATCGTCGTAACGGAAAAAATGGCGGCAGCCATCTTTAAAAATCAAATCCACTCTGAATCCCTCATTTCCAGTTGCCATATGAAACCAGAAGGAGGACAGAACATGTCACAGGACAAAGGGAAGGTGCCCGATATGGGGCTTTGCAAGCATAAATTCAGCAAGGCAGAGCTGCAGCTGTATTGCTGTAGGCACAGGAAGATATCTGAGCAGAGGAAGGCTGTCATCTGGGCCATCGTCCAAGATAAGGTCACGGCAGTGGGCACAGTCCCACGGTACAGCAAGGGCTGCTGTAAGAGGTGGAATGACCTCAAGGGGCCAGGGTTAGCAGCCTCTTGTCAAAACACTGGCAAAAAACATCTGCCACAGGAGGCGGCACAGTCAACCCCCTTGTCCTGACCTTGTGGGAGGAGAAGGCAAGCAGCAGTATCCATATGGAGAGGATCAAGGGTGTTGGGAGTGGCAAGGTTGGAGGCAACAGCCAAGGCAAAGCTGGTGAGTATGAATGTTCCCCCTCCCACAATAACACACTGGCCAAATGACCATCCCATGTATGTGTCCTTTAGCATAGTTGGGTCCAATGGACAGTGGAATGTGCAACCACATGCCAATGCATCCATAGGCAATGCCACTACATGAATATGTAAGCGAAGGTGGGCAACTGTGCACATACCCATGCACTGTAGTCGGAATTTGCGTGTGAGCGCATGCAACCATGTGTGCTGGGAAAGCCCAAGTGTCAAAGTGAACCCCCACTGCAACTCCATGTACATTCCACATCACCAACCCAATAGGCAAAGAGCCCATGCTTATGGGGTGTACACTCTCAGCAGACACTCACCCACCTCGCATTAGCCATATGCATTGGCCTGCAATTGACCCTGCACATAGACCACATGTGTGTTTGATGACCTTTGACCATGTAGCATGAGTGACTTTCAAGCACACGTACAAGTATGCATGATGACTTAAAGCATGTCATTGTCCACCCAACAGGCTAACAGTCGACTCAGGAGGAGGATGCAGGCCCATATACGTTCCATGTCAGGGCCACTGGTGCGACCATAACAACCTCCACACCTGTACCGCGCAGCAATGGGAAAAGCAGGAGAACTGGCAATGGTGAGGCACCAGGACCCAGCAGGTCCATGCCAACTGCAAGAAGTGGAGACACTGCCACAGTCCACACCAGTAAGCCAAGTGGCACACACAGCAGCATTGCACATGCACTGCTGGCACTGCACCTGATGGCAGCACTACACACGCAGCTACATGTGCTGCACCCTGACATCTGCCACTGCCACTCAACAGCCGGCCCTGTGGTTGTGTCCGAAAAGCCAGATGCTGCCACCGCCACACACCCATCTGCCCCATGACACCCCCTTGTCACCTGAGCAAAATGACCAGACACATGTGCAGCCTGACCTGGAACCAGAGGGTGAAACTGATGCCAGTGGACCACACAACAGAGGTCACAAGGATTACGGGTCCTCCGGCTTCAGCACCAGTCCTCCCCATAGCCCACAGCCCAATGCGCAGCATTCTATCGATGGTGTATGGAGGAGGCCGAAGACAATGGAGCAGCGGCTGATCAACCTGGAGACAATTGCAAATACCCAAGAGCAGCATCTGCAAGCAATCAGTGACTCTGTACAGGGTGCCTCAAGGAGGATTGCAAGGTCCTTGGACCGGGAGTGACGACAATGGTTGGTGGCAGCTGCTACCCTGACTGTTGTGGGGCATAGGATGAGAGACCTGGTGGAGGGCATATCAGCATTTGCTGAGCAAGAGCAGGCCAACATGCTCCCGACCCTCCAGCACATCTGGGGGCCAGAGTCTGACCTGTCAACCTCAGTGACCTCCACAGAGGGATCATCAGCTGGCAGCCCATGGTGCCACTCCTTCAGAAATGTGCCCCCCACCCCCACAGCCAGAACAGCCTGCCGAGGGCAAGATATAAAGGTAATGATAGTACCACATTACAGTTTTTCACCGGGCACAGGAGTGGGGGGTTGGTATGGGTGTTGGGGGTAAGGGGGGGTGTTTGGGTATGGGGGTTTGCGATGAATGTTTTCGACACTGCACTATTAAATACTTGTTCACTTGAAGCAATGCTAGGACAATCCTTTTTGTGTGAATGTGATATATTCAAGACGTGGCTATGTACCAAGGTGAGCAAAGCAATAGGTGATATTCAGTGTGTTCAGAAATAATTGCCAATCAATTCTTGCCACACCAGATGACCATCCCGTCCCCCTTCCGCTCACTGAGTGGCAGCACTGCACCTGCAGGTATTGAGTCGTTGTCTTCTGGGGAAGGCATGTCCTCATCAGTGGGGAAAGGGACATTTCACCTGAGGCAGATATTGTGCAGCATGGCACAGGAAAGAATGATTTGTCCAACCTTCTCTGGCCTGTAGATCAAGGGCCCTCTGGTTGTGTGGAGACAACGAAAACGGCCCTTCAGTAGGGCAACAATACGCTCTATGGACAGCCTGGTCTTGATGTGTGCCTCATTGTAGGCCACCTCCTGTAGTGTACGTGGATTGTGCACACGTGTTATTAGCCATGGTAGCTGGGGGTATCCAGAGTCACATGCAAGGGCAAAGGTCACAGGTGTCAGGCACAGTGCATTGTGGATGTGTTGCATTTTATAAAGGCATGTTGATGGACACTCTGTGTATACATTTTCCATGGATTGGCATACAACATAGTTGTCCAGCCCAGGTATTGGATGTAGAGCCATTCACTATGGGGGAACATAGGCATTATTGTGTTACACCATGCACACAGCTCACAACCAGAAGTCATCACTCTAATGGTCTGTGATTGGCATTGCAGAGTGCATGTTGCTTGTTTTGGACCTGTACACTGCCATCATGAATGTGTCCTGATGGGTGATTTGTGGTTCTTGTGTATGTCTGCCATTTCTGCTTTCCTTCCATCATGGATTCACATATGGTTACAATATTACATGGCATTACTTTCTGCCAGTGTTGCATTGTCTTTGGCAAGTGTTGAGCTGTGACATTTGATGTGTAGTTATCTATCCCCTTGCATTATGGTTCGTGCAATCCTCTGTGTGTATATTGCTTGCTTGTTGGGGCAATATGCATCACCAACATACTACTGTATTTTCCTGCATGTCCTAGTCCTGTGGGCTGGTGGCTGTCATGTGTGGAGTGAGTGGGCAGGTCCTGCATGTACAAGGCCTTGACAGGGCATGCATTGATCAGTTGTGCTAATATCACCCCTGTTTCACATTGCATTTCACTGTGAGATCAGTTTGTGTGATGGCACTTGTACTCACCCAGTATCCATGTCCGTTGACCTCTGTGGCTCTCCATGTATGCAGCTAGCGTACTGTTCTGCAGGACCATAGCATTGTGAAATTAAATGATCTGCCCAGAATCACATGCTTTGATTAAGTAGTGAAGCCAGAGATTTAACCCACTCTGCAATTTAGACAAATGACCACATACTTTCAGAATTGTACTTTAAGTTTTGCTTTCAAAAACAAGAATATTAATGTATTATATTACTTGCAAAATACCCAAATCACATATTAAAGTAACTTGACTTTACAGCGCACACCAGCTGAAGTACCGGAGAAGTACCGCTTGTGCCGGACAAAATGCTGCTGCTCATTTCTATATCCTGTGGATTTCGATACATTGTTCCAACTTGTGAAGCTACGGGCTTTGGGAGTTTTAGTATTAACTTAACTCCACCCCCTTTTTGGTACATGTCTACAAGAACAGGCACGCACGCGCACCAGCCGAAGTACCGGAGAAGTACCGCTTGTACCTGATATACTGCTGCTGCTCATTTCTATATCCTGTGGATTTCGATACATTGTTCCAACTTGTGAAGCTACGGTAATCTACATCTACATCTACAAAACTTATGGACCCGTGTGGACCCGTGAATCTAATATTTCTTTCGTTTACTTTCAATTCAGGGCTTTGGGAGTTTTAGTATTAACTTGACTCCACCCCCTTTTTGGTACGTGTCTACAAGAACAGGCATGCGTGCCCACCAGCCGAAGTACCGGAGAAGTACCGCTTTGACGCTTCGCCGCTTGGTCGCGGCAACGCGGTTTTGCTTCTACCCGTGCTTTGGTGTAAGAAATATAGTAGTTCCATATTGACTCTAATATTTTCTTTGTGCAGCCACGCGGCCGTAAATATTCTATTGTGATGGCTTTTTCTTTAAGAATGGGCATGCCGGCCCTTTATGAAAATAATACACAAACTTGTGGAGCTGGTCCCTCTATTTTAAAATCACATAAAGGGGCAGCTTCACATTTATGTTCTGAGCCTACTGGACGGCCACTCACCAAAATTGTTAAAGTATTGAAGAAGCCAGAAATATTGGCAGGCAATACAGATATTCGAACTTTCTGCATGGACAAACAATGTTTAAATGAAACCAACATGGCGCCCAACAAAACCTCAGCCATAAATCCAACTCTCTCCTTTTCGAGCGCTTGCCACTTACAAAAGGTTTTGTCTAGTGTGACAAAGGTGCAACAGGACCAAGTTGGGAAAGTTGCTGTTACTCATGGCAAGGACTATTTTGACAAAGATGATTCTAAGGGTGTAACCCCTTTGGTGCCTAAACAAGGAGATGTCTCTGTTCTAACAGAAGAGAAAGGAAAAATCCTGACTGCCGTAATGAATGTTTCTGTATCAGATAGCATCATTTTGGGTGTAGCACCCTCGGCTCAGAACAAGGTACCTGGCTGCCAGCCGAGGGTGATACTCCCCGGGGATCCAGCAGTGATTGATCTGAACTTAAATAGTTCTTGTTTTTCATCACATACCTTACCAGAAAATTGATCTGGGTCACCAGTGCTATTTGCGGAAATCAGTCATTCATATTCAGATCTGTCAGGATCATATGTTGCACCTACACCGAGAAGACCTAAGGGTGCAGATATTACCTCAGTCTCAGATGTAAAAAAGATGCCCTCACAGAATCTTCTGGATATAACACTTCCTACTATGAACATAGCTTTATAATCCTTAGCTAATTTATTTGGTACTTTAGATGGCAAGTTGACCACTCTTTCAAAACAAGTGGAAACATTGTTACTGTGCAAGAGAAGGTAACTAAAGTTATGGAGAGCAACAAGAGTTCTGTTTTGTCTGAAACACCGAAATATATAAAAGAGCAAATAAAGTATATTACAACTGCTACCCAAACACTAATAATGCAAAATTGCGCTGTTCTAGGAAGTCTAGATCAGGAACCTTGTGGCGGGCAGGGTAATCCAAGCAAGTTAACCTGTAAACCTGCCTCTCTCCCATGCTTTGAGAAAGTAATATGGGAAGAAACAAATAAAATACCAGATGCTGTGAAAGATCAATCATCAATTTTGGATATGACGAAGGCAGCTTATACTAGCTTTGCCCCGGACCCGCAAAGAAGAATGTCTCTGATGGCAAAGATAAAACTAAAAAGGGTACACAGACCAAATTAACAAAAAATCAAAAATCTATGAAGAATTCTAACTCTTACTCGACTGCTAAACAATTCTTTAAATCCATCAAGCTGCCCACAAAAAATACTTAGTTGGCTCCGAGTGCTGTCAAAGAAATACCTATTACTAAATCAAGCTAAAAGTTCCAATTTGGCCTTAGTGAAAAACTTGAAGGATCTTAAATATGCCCCTCTAGATGATCTCGTTAGTATGGCAGAAGATACTGATAAGAATGGTTGTAAATTGGGACAGCCCTCTGGACCAACAAGTGTACTTACAACCCAAGGGGACAGTTCAGAAGTCGATCAGACCTTGACACTCCATCGTCAGGAAATACAAAATGCAGTTGATGCGTATATGGCTGGATTTCGCTCATCAGCAAATTTGGGACCATGTCAAACTACATGTCAAAAGTTAGTGGCCCAATCGCAGCCACCAACAAGACTGGTCCAACCTGAGGCAGAGGCTTTTAAAAAAGCCCCGATATCCAGTACAGGTAAAAATGAGACCAGCTCTATGCAGCCTTTTCCCTTCACAAAAAAAAGTGCAATTTGATATTTCCACCGATATGGCAGAACGAAGTGACAAAAGTAACCCAAAGCAAGTAAGTTCCACAGTTTTGACTGCACTTACACCGCAACTTCTTAATTTTATTGGCAATGTACTAAATAAAGGTCAACAAACTATAACACCTGATCAAGTCAAACACACGAATAATGATTCTAAGAGATCCGAGTTCCGGCAGCCTGCTCGGAGAGACTCTCGTCCAGCATCATACTCTTTGATTTTGGCCTGTAAATCGTTGCCAAACATCCAGTATGATTTAAGTTGAAGGGCAACATTAGCTAAATTCTCAGACATTCCTATGCTAGAGGATATAGCATCTTCTGATATTAAACTAGTGGAATTCATTAAAAAACCTTGAATTCAGTAAAGCTTTGGGTTCACTCGAGGGTTGTTTAGAATACAACCTGGGCTGCGAAAAATCACTTGTATAAACTGGGTTTTGAAGCATTCACAGAAAATGACACAGGCACACAATGCATCAATATGGAAAAACAAATATTCCTATACATCAGGAGAAGAAATCGTGAACAATAGTTGACGTTTTGGTGAATCTGACATATGCACCAAATGTGTTACGCATGGTAAATAACTAGACCCTAATCGGAAACTCCAACAATTTTCGCCTGTAAGTTGAAACACGAGGGGGTTTTGTAATTTGCTAAATAATGATATGAACATAATAGGCAAACATTCTGTGGTATTACTACAAGAGACATGGATGCTAGTCCCTCCAATATGGGACGGGTATGATGTGCTCTTAAATCCAGCGACAAAGGCCGTCTGAGGTAGACCTTCATCTGGCCTCTTAGTAGCTGTTAAGGTAGGGTCAGGTTTGAAATTAGAACCTTGGGTGACCCCAAATGCGTATATCCAACTGGTGAGGTTATCTGCCCAAACATTTTCAATTGCAGTTTTAAATCTTTATTGGAATCCAGTGGGGATATCGAACACTAAATTTATCAATGATTTGGATAACTTGATGAATTTAATAGTCCTGGATTCCTCTGTTTCCTACATTATCTTGGCTGGAGATTTAAACTTGCATTTTATGAGTGAGGAGGCTAGTGTTGATAGAGAAAGACTTTCTATTTGGAAATGTATTGCATGTATGAAATGGGTCTTTTTTGTCTGACTGCCCTCTGCATCCAACGTGGCAAAGAGGTAAATCTGTAGCAATTTTGAATTACATTTAGGTTAACCATGCTTTGATCCCAAGTGTTATCGATTTCCGTGTTGTAGAGACCTTGGAAAGTGATCATGATATACTGGTTATGAAATGGCAACATGAAATACTGGGGAAAGATAAAAATGTTACGATGATTGAGGGAAATGTCATGGTGAATAATCAACAAAACAGGCTATGATGTTCGGAATCCTCAGAGCTTTTGGCTGTCTTCTGTCTTATGAACTAGATAATGACAAGTCAGTAGGATTTTCAACCAACATAGTATACAGTGATATGATGCAAATGTTTCAGTCTCACACTCATGTAAAATCCACTTCTAAACTGAGACTTCATGTTTTTGATCATGAAGTGAAGATCAGGAAATCTCAGTACCGATTACACACAAAAATGTCAAATTCTTAATTATCCTGTGGAATTGAGAGCTGGCATGTTATCTCGAGCACGCACCAAGTATAAAAACTGGCTACGAGGTCGTAAAGCTGCCCTCTTTCAAGCAGATGGGGCTCAAATGTTGCAAGCCCTTGAGACAAAAAATACTGCTAAAATATGGGCCATTTTGAACCATGTTACTTATGGCTCTCAAACAATTGTCCAGGCAAATGGTGTAACAGAAGCTGCTGGATAGCTCATTTTGTGCAATTGTATTCGCTAAAATCAAGTTGTCAGAGTTTGGAGTCTGTTGTTACAGACAGTGGCTTTCATTTGAACTTTCAGTTAGATGATATCTGCTTTCACATCGCTAAATTAAGCAGATCTCGAGCTCCAGGCCCTGATGGCTTGTCAAACCTTATGATTAGACAGCACCCAGAGCTCTGGGCGTCTGTCTTATTCGATATAATCACAGCTATTAATCAAACACAAAAATTGTCATTGACCTGGAAGCATTCAGTAATTGCCCCTATATATAAAAAGGGAGACCAACTTTGCCAGCGAGCTATAGGCCAATAGCTTTACTGGATGTGCCAGGAAAAATATTTAGTAGAATAATATTAAAAGAGTTAAATGCTTGGATGTTAAAGACCAGGATGAGAGATCCCTTGCAAGCTGGTTTTATTACTGGTTAAAGGAAGATATGTAAATAGTTAAACCGCGCCACATTAAACACTTCCAAGTTTGTACAGTTATACAGATTTTTTAATTAATTATACTGAGCAGCCTTAAACAGCCTGGCACGTGTTTCGCGCAACGCTCTTCATCTGAGGCTGTTACAATGAGAAGTATATACAAATTGTCAGATGTCCAAGGTTAGATCCAATATACATTAACATGGGGCACATAATAGAGGTTGAATGACATGGGGCAAGAAACCATAAATGTAGTGATTAGTAAAAATAATAACATAATCAATCATAAATAGATAATCAAATCCAGTTGATTAAAAAATTATGCACATTACAAATTCAGGTAGTGACGTCGCCGAAATTCACATAATGAACAAATAAAGAAAGAAAGAAGAAAAGAAAAATGAAAAAAACACAAGCAGTTAGCCAAATCAGTAGATAAACGACCATGAGTGATATCTGAGGCATCTTCAAAAATATTAGAAGTAATTTGTCATTTACCAATTGATCTGAACAAAGAAAAAGTATATATATTTACCCGAAAGAAACCTTTTCAATCTGAAGGTGCTGACATGATAAACAAAAGATGTGTAAGTGATAACTGAATGAAAATTCTAATAATTAGTAATCTCTCTTACTATTGCGAAATGTATACAAACTCACCAATGATATACAATCTGCCATGCATTGGCTACGTATCCAATTTTAGAATCTAGAAAATATAACCAAAAATGCAATTGCAGAGGTTGTATTGACTACGGGAGCGGGTAACTATAAACTCCATATGCACAAAATTGCAATAAAAGCCGAATTTACCTTAATTACAACTGCAGTTGCAGATACACAATAGTATTTAGAGAACTGCAGCATATCCAAACCATCATCATTGAAGCATCGGGAAGTAACGTGTTAAAAAAAGCCAGACCATAATAGGCCAATTAAGGAAAGAAAGAGAGACAGAATAGATCCTGATTAGTTGCGGGCTCGTGCTTACTCATTCGCAATCAAATGGTCCGGTTAGGGACCTTGTAAGTTTGAAGAGGCATCTTGCTTACCAGCCTTCCGGCACTGCACTGAATCAAAGGGAGAACGTGTTTGCTAAGCTAGTCCGTAGCTATAACCCGGCACTAGACAGTCAATAGTACCGTAACCCGCGGTCTGGAATAGCCGCCATATTGGGTGAATCAAGTGCTATCTCAGGTGTTCTATTCAAAGGATTAACAGCAGATATCTGCTCTAAGGTGAATAAATGCATTAGAAAGGGATGCACAGACATGCTATTATAAATGAATTAACATACATAAATGTTTTCTCTTTTTTTGTGCATAATGCGAAGGACGGAATTATTAGATGATACGGGTTGCCAAAATGATTAGAGAATGCCTCAGAGGCAGTTATGATTGTCTATCCACCCTTGCCATATATACATCTGATAGGCAACATTACAGACATTTAATATCTATAAAACATATCTATAAAACAAATCCCGTAACTCAATGGCACTACAGAAGTGTAACCAAGGAACACCAGGTTGTTATTATCACTCAAGCATGGTTCAAGAATAAAGCTGAAAAGTTGATAAACAATTCATACAGCATGGTTATTATTCTGAAAAAAGTAAAATTCAAACAGCACCATGATCTAACAGAGAAATAATTATGCATGTCTGCATCTAATGGTCACATTCATAGAAAAACGTGAAACTCATGATCTGAGTTCAAACCCCTGGTTACAAGTTAATGTTTACATATAAGGCGTGCTTCCCATTGTCTAAGTTGGAGTTCAATGTTACCGCCTCTTTTCTTTTGGCAGACCTGGGTTCAACCTGTAAATCTAATATTCTTAACATTGTCCAATTGGTGACAGATGTGCCAATGCTCACGTATACAAATTGTAAGGGGTCTGATTGTACTACCAATGTACATAAGTCCACAGACACATACAATGCAGTAAACAACAGATTTAGTATTGCAATTAATGAAAGTATTCATTTGATGTTTACCTGTTATACCAAAATCAACTACGGCAGTTTCCAAAGCATACATGCACATATTGCAGCTCCCACATTTATGGAAGCCTTTGAGCTGCCCCTGTGCAATGTTAAGAATATTAGAAGATTAAGGTTGGGCGGCATATATCTTTTCCTGGATACAATCATGGATGGTAAATGGGCTCAAAGTACTCTTCGCTACTTTAGTGCTAGTACTGCTAGCCTTCTGTGTCATTCGAGTAGCTATAACCCGGTGCAAGAAGACTGCCGAGAAGACAATAGGGATGAAAATATTATTTGATGTAGAGACAAAGGTAGACAGGGAGATGCAGACTTTAGAAGTTCTACAATCACATTTGAAACAATGTCTCCTTTTCCCTCCATGTACAGGGTTCTCATTTCCCCCAGATACACACAACTACATGGGATGATGGCTATGGCGCACGCCCGATGGAGACTGCTGCTACATGACCTGGGGTTTGGATAAACAAGTGAAGTACCATGGTCACCTGGGAGGAGTGGCAAAAGTATGGGTCCCAAAGCCATATGTTAACAAGGAGAACCTCCAAGGAAGTGTGGTCGATATAATCACCAGAGGGGGGATTGGCATGAATGTGGACCTCATTGCACCGGTCCCACCCTCGCCTTGACGCCAAAGAAATGAAAGTTGTACATTTTTCCTGGCCCCTTCGTCCCCATCACCAATGTATCACAGATGTGAGAAATGCTTTTAACTCAGACAGTGACCCAATCCTGATGACATTGTTGAAGAGATACATTTCCAGTCAATGGAGCAGGGGGACTGACTGTGACCATACAAAAGCTGATGATGTCACAACTGAGACTATGACATAGATGCATTATACATGAAGCACATATACACTCCTGCAAGAAGCTATGCAGACAATTAGATTAAATTGCTCGTAGACATGAAGATAATGCTTATGACCCACTTAGATAAAGGACGGACATACCTTTGCTATGCAATAACCGCAAGTTGCACAAGAATATATATGAAGTGCTTGCTGACGCTGAATGCAGCCAAAATGAGCGGCCATGTAAATAAAGATGGAAGCCCCAGCCGCATTGAAATGAATGGAAGGCACTGAAAGGACTCGAAAATAAAGAGAGAGCTTCCAGAGAAACTAGGCTTAGTTCATACCTTCCAACCAGGACTGGAACATTATTTGGTAACTTTAAAATTTTCCTCAAGAATGCTCCATCAAGCTTACACCATTGCCCATCTAGGGAGAATAATGTTGTCTCCGCACCATATGTCACCACAGGGACCACCTTTTTACAACAGAACTCTCTTACAGGGATTATTGAAAAATTCCCAAATGTCTTGTTCAGAACAGCAGCCCGTGTGGCCAGAGCGATAATCTTTTGTTGCTTTACTGCTAGCCACTGGGCTCTATTTTCTGTCGGGAAGATTGAAAAACCCAACTATACAAAGTAGTCCACTTTCTCTAACGGTTTCTCGCTAATGGACCACTTGAATTGCCCTGCTGCCTTACCTCGCCTCTTTTGCATAACCAGGTTTTTCTATTTGGGAACGCTAATCATTAGATTATTCTTTTTTTTAGTAAACCTCCACAGCCTTCAACTGACGCTGCAACCCGATAGGCATGTGGTCCATTGTAGCGTTTCATTTTGGTGGAAAGAATTTAATGTCAGAGAATGCTTCGCCCTGATCGGACAGAAAAAGTATGACTAAAATTGGGGCCAGTAAGCAGCCTTGTTTCAGGCCTGTAGGCAAAATGATCGGAGCCGATAATCTGCCCTCTCTATCCAATCGAACACACATGGAAGTGTCTGTGTGTAATGCAATAAGGATCACCAGTAACACAGGAGGACAACCCCCTTCTCCAGTTTGGCCCATACCTTGTCCCTCATGACATGACAAAGACTATGAAGGCGAAATAAAGCGTTTGTTAATTTTAATTGCCCCCTTCTTTAGCAGTTCAAACACAAACCCATTCATATCTTTCCCGACACCTTGACAGAACCTTTTTTGGAAGACATCCATCTTTCCATTCTGTTTTGCCCAGTTTCCCAGGTCTCTAAAACAAGACTGTGAAAATATTAGCTGGGCAATCCAGACGGGACATTGGCCTGTAATTAGAAGTACTTACACACGGGCCCTTTTTAAATATAAGATATACAATAGCTTTTAACCAAGACTATGGCATGGCTTTCTTCCTGAGTATTGTCCTAAACATAATGTCTAGGACCCCTAACCAAGTTTCTGGATTATTTTTAAGGACACACATCGTCAGGCTGTCTGGTCCTGGAGCCGAAGATTTCTTATTCCTGTCGCTTAGGTCAAACAAATCTTCCAAGTCCCAGGCCATCTTCCAATCTGTTATTCTTTTCATGTCTCCAAGCCACTCCTGATCTGTATCACCATCTGATTTATAGATCTCAGTTATGTGGTCCTTCTACATTTTTTCAGAAATCGGGTTTATTTGAGAACTTCTTGCCAGGACCTCCAGCATTTTACGAGCGACCCTCAGCATCAAATGGTGGTGGTAATGTTGTAACCAAGCCTTGTAAACCGCCTTCAAGCTTCCTACTCAACGTGTCTTCTTGGGAGAGCCCCTTTGATATGGATTCTCTTTCTAAGGCAGTCTGAGTGAAAAGTGCCTTTACGTGGACACGGGGAAATATGATTGTGGTCTTTTAGCCAGCCTGTTCGTTCATAGAGCTTGTACCCAGCTGGCAGTACCAAGGTGCTGAGGAAATCATCCACCTGTCAGCTCTCAGAATTTGGGGGATATATTCCACAGTCGTTAAACATCCTGCCCAGGCAGTATAACATGTCAGTACATCTTTTGGCATTTCTCCAAGGACAACTTTAAATAATTATTCTTTAGTACAAATAATTTCGAATGCTGCTGCTGCCGCCTTGGGGATGAAGTCATGGGCTGCAGCTAGGTGGGCATCATGGGCTAGGTGGTGCATAGTGCAGGTGGGCAGGTTGAGATCTAGCTCCCACCCGACCCCCTTGAAATTCTTTATTATGTTGACATTACCTGTCTGACCTACAGAGCCTTCAGCAGGGCACAGACTGACAACAGTGCTTGCGGCTGCACAGTTAACAAAGGCTTGGCAATTACTAGTGTAAAGCGTTTCATTGTTAGCACCTCCATTTGTAAGCGTACATTTTTAGGCAATTGATGGGCGTTAGTACTTGCAAGTCAAGGGAGTGACTGGAAGGGTAGGTCGGTGTGGAGACCGCTCATTCTCACAGCAGTCCTTACATTTGTGGTTTCAGACGTGAAGGAGAGAGTTAGCTGCTTGTAACATTGAAGCTGCACTAGAATAGTCTCATTAGAATGCGTAAAGAAGTAAGATGACCCCACACAAGTAGATCTGCTCCTCCCCCACAGTCTCGGAAGTTGGCACCTCTCCCAACATTTAAAGGGTTAGACCTCCTCCCCACACCAATGAATTTTGGTCTAGATGCACCCCAGCCTACTTGTAGATCCCTCCAGGAAGTAAGACCAGCCCTCATTGCACTCTATGGTACTGAAAGCCTGAAGGGATGGGTACAGCTGAGCATTCTACCATTTTCCCGGTCTGCTGAGCAATGCCATTAAATGTGGATGCAATGGTGGCAGGTAGACTTTATCATACTGTCATGCCGCGGCAGGGTTGGCGGAAGTGGAATCGCTGGCGGTTCGGTCCGCCGTAGCATTCCGCTCCTCGTCTTCCGTTTACCGCTCTAGTCGTTGTACGCGTCCGTGACCCGGAAGTATAAAAATCCTCACTTCCGGGTCGCATACGCGTTGCAACGTTTCCGGGTTTCCTCCTGTGTTGCTGCCGCTCCATCTCCCGGTGATATTCTTGACTTTCTGCATTTAGTTTCGCTGTTTTCCACTCAGCTGTTTTCCACCCTGCCCAGTGCTTGGTCTCGTCCTTGTCTAGCCTTTTTCTCCTTATTTTCCTTTGCCTTCCTTGCTAATTTTTCCCCTTCTTTTCAACTTGATTCTACCTGTTGCCAGACCCCTGCCTGCCTACTGGACTGCCTGTGATTATCCTTAGTATCTCATTTGAACTTACCTGTTGCCAGACCTTTTGCCTGCCTACCGGACTGCCTGTGATTATCCCCGGTATCTACTTGATTCTACCTGTTGCCAGACCTTTTGCCTGCCTACTGGACTGCCTGTGATTATCCCCTGAGTCCGTTGGATCTACCTTATTCCAGATTCGGTGCCTGCTCATTGGATTGCACTCTCTTCAGCTAACACATCTTCTGGGATCCTCCACCTGCAATACTACGTCTAGGGGTTTTTTGTGCCTTCCGGCTTTTTTCCCCCTGTGAGGCGTTCTCGGTAGGATAACCCCCGTTGCCCCTATCTTAGTGGCACGGTGGCATCCTATCGAGGGCGTCCTTATCTTCACAAGAAAAAAGAGAAGCCTCCACGACATAAGGACGGAAGGATTAAGCAGAAAGAGGAAGGTGAGGAGTTGGGGGAAGGGGGAGAACTTGTCATCTCATCAGAAGAAGAAGACATAACCGACAATCGTGACAGTTTGCAACGCCTACAAGAAACTGAGATGGCTACCCCCCAACAAGTTCAGGAACTAGTAGCCGCAGTCCAAAACCTTAATTTGGAAGTCCAGAATCTTAAGACAACCAACGCAGCATTGCAACTAAGAATGAATGAACGGGAGCGACCCTCTGCAGACCTACCTTCATACCCTTTGGTTTCAGGCAAGTTTGATGGATCACCGAAACGAGTCAAGGAGTTCTTAGATGCCTGCAATCTTCACTTTTCCTTCCGTCCGCAGACCTTCACATCAGATTATGCCAAAGTAGGATTCATGATTACCCATATGATGGGTAATGCCCTGGCGTGGGCCACCCCTTTGGTTAATCAGCCAGATCCTGTGCTGCAGAACTACAATGATTTCAAGACCCTGCTGCAGCAAACATTTCTACGCACAGAAAGTACTTTTATGGCCTCGGAGGACCTCTTAGATATCCGCCAGGGAAACACAGATCTTCTCTCCTATATCACTACGTTCAAACAGATAGCCGCCGAAGCTGGCTGGCAGGAACAAGCCCAATATGCCATCTTCCGTCGAGGGTTGAGAGAGGAACTCAAGGACGAACTAGCTCGTATCGACCGTCCATCCTCCTTTTCAGATCTCATCACGGCCACTCTTCGGATCGATTTCCGACTCTCGGAACGACGGTCAGAAAGAAAGAAGAACAAACTCTACAGTCTTCCTCCCTTAGAAGCCCAGATACCATCTTCTCAACCACCTTCACGCCAAGGCAAAGAAGAACCGATGCAGATCGGTACTGCTCGTGCACCACTCACCCCGGAAGAACGGAAGAGACGACGGGATGGCAACATGTGCATGTATTGTGGAGCCTCTGACCATCTGTTACGGAACTGTCCTAATGTTCCTCCGAGGCGTTCGGGAAACGAGCGCCCTCAGTGAGTATGGGGACGCACTCCCGAGGGGCCATTCCTAGTCCTTATGCAACTTTGTCAATAGCCTCTTCTGGTTTACTAGAGGATTCTAGGTTGATGGTTCTGTCAGTCACTCTTACTGTAGGCAGGACCGAAGTCCCAACTCAGGCTTTACTAGACTGTGGTGCAGCCGGCAACTTCATAGATACCTTGTGGGCTAAGCAAAAAGGTATAACTCGTCTGGCCAAACAGGAGGATCAGAAAGTCGAAGGAGTGGATGGGGAACCTTTGGTTTCCGGCATGATCACGCATACCACTGAGGAATTACAACTATGTATCCAGCAACATACCGAAAGGATCTCGTTTGACATAATCCGAGCAGCCCATTTTCCTATCATACTAGGGATAAGCTGGCTACGAAGCACAACCCTCACATTGATTGGGCAAAGAACGTACTCTGTTTTCAGTCCACCTTTTGTAGATCCGAATGTCTGCCTGAACCAAAGTTTGAGACAGTACAAACTACCAATGTTTATGACTCCAGACTCATCCATTGTCTTCCACGCCATCTACAAGAATATACAGAGGTAGTAACAGAAAAGACGCCTAGTGATCTTCCTCTACACAGACCAGAAGACTGTTGTCTGGATCTTGTTCCTGATGCACTGGTACCGTTTGGTAGGATGTTCCCTTTATCCCTCAGAGAAAAACACTTCCTCCGGGAATATTTGGATAACAACCTGGCCAACGGTCTTATAAGACCTTCAAAGTCACCAGCTGGAGCTTCACTGTTTTTCATCCCGAAGAAGGACACACAAGAACTGAGACCCTCTATTGACTACAGGGGTCTAAACAAGGTGACCATAAAGGACAGATATCCCATGCCTCTTATCACCGAAATTATTCAAGCTGTTCATGGTGCCACAATCTTCACAAAATTGGATCTTCGGAATGCATACCATCTCCTCCGGATCCACCAAGGGGATGAATGGAAGACCGCGTTTAGGACCCCTTATGGGTTGTACGAATACCAAGTGATGCCCTTTGGGCTTGTGAATGCCCCATCTGTGTTCCAGCGCTTTATGGACCGGCTTTTTTCGGACCTGCTGTGTCAGACCACGATTGTCTATCTCGATGACATACTGGTTTATTCAAGAACTCCGGAGGAACATGTTGTCCATGTCAAAGAGGTCTTCCAGAGACTAAGAGAAAATCACCTCTCAGTCAAAATAGACAAGTGTGTTTTTTCTGCAACATCCATCCCATATTTGGGTTTCATATTATCAAGTCAGGGTGTCGCCATGGATCCCCGCAAAGTTTCTGCCATTTTGGAATGGCCTTCACCTAAATCCATCAAGGAGGTACAAAGATTTTTAGGTCTGGCAAACTTTTACCGGAAATTTATATCCAACTTTTCCCACCGGATTGTACCTATTACCACGCTACTTAAGAAGAGCTCCAAACCATTCTTTTGGTCCAGCTAAGCTGAGGATAGCTTCCACAATCTCAAGGAAGCCTTCTGTACCGCCCCCATCCTTCAGCAGCCAGATCAAGACCGGCCTTTCATCGTCGAGACAGATGCATCTTCATCAGCTATGGGGGCAGTTCTTTTGCAGGAACATCAAGGTGAGGAACATCCAGTCTCCTATTTCTCCAAGACACTAAATGACAGTCAAAGGAACTACTCAGTCATAGAGCGTGAATTATTGGCCATGAAGTCAGCCTGTTTAGAGTGGCGTCATCTCCTACAAGGAGGTAAACACCCATTCTCCATCAGAACAGATCACAGAAATCTACAAGTTCTGCGACAGTTCGAGTGCTACAACACAAGACAGGCCCGCTGGGCTCACTTCTTTGCCCAGTTCGATTTCAACATTACCTACATCCCAGGGCCACAGAATATAGTCGCGGATGCTTTGTCTCGCAGAGGAGACTATGTGACCGAATCCGACAGGACGCCGGATCTTATGTTCCCCTTGACGAGGAGAATAGGGGTTCTGTCCACTTTCTTGAGACAAGTGAAAGAAGCTTCAAAGGGGGGTTTTGAGTCGGAGAGTCACCCACAAGACCTCGTCTATGAAGTCAAAGAAGGACTCTACTTTGTGAAAGGAAAATTATATTTACCCACTTCAGAATTTCGGAGATTGGCATTAAAATGGTGTCACGACTCCAAGTTGGCGGGTCATCGAGGTATTAAGGGCACATTGGAATTCCTACAGAGGCACTTTTATTGGCCAGTGATGCGCCAAGACGTGGCCAGTTACGTACAATCCTGTGTGACCTGTCTTCGCAGCAAGAGTTCTCGTCTAAGACCTTTGGGCCTTTTGAGGCCTAATCCTGTTCCCGACGGTCCTTGGGAAGTTGTATCTACTGATTTCATCGTGGACTTACCTCCTTCTGAAGGAAGCACATGCATCATGGTGGTGATCGATTACTTCACAAAAATGGCTCACTTCTCCCCATTACCAGGGGTACCAACAGCAGCAGCCATGGCCGAGACATTCATCAAAGATGTCTTTCGTCTCCATGGAATACCAAAGAAGATCATCTCAGATCGAGGTAGCCAGTACACTTCTCGTTTCTGGAAACATCTCTGCAACCGTTTGAGTATAGAGAGAGCTCTAACATCAGGTTTCCACCCTCAGTCAAACGGACAGACGGAACGTTTAAATGCCACCCTAGAACAGTACCTACGATTTTATGTGAACCTTCAACAGGACAACTGGGTTTCTCTACTACCCCTGGCAGAGTTCTCCTACAATAACTCTTTCCAATCTACTCTCGGTTTCACCCCTTTTTTCTGTAACTATGGCTACCATCCCAGGGCTATACTACCGGTCTCTAATGTCTCCACCTCTTTACCCACAGTTGACTCCACTCTCGCCTTGTTGAAAGACGTCCACCTACAGGCTAAACACAATCTTAGCAAGGCTCAAATGAGATATAAGGACCAGGCCGACAAACATCGAAAAGCGGTGCCTGACTGGGGGGTAGGATCTCAGGTCATGTTGTCCACAAGGTATCTACCACGATGGGCACACCCTTCCAAACTCTCCCCTAAATTTCTGGGCCCATACGAAGTCACACAAGTCATCAACCCGGTGGCCTTTCGTCTAAAATTACCCAAAAGCCTTCAAAGAGTCCACCCGGTGTTTCATGCCTCACAACTCAAACCTTTTCTTGCAGACATCTGGTCTCGCAAAAAGAAGAAAACCCCCTTGCCTGCTACTTCGACCCAGGAGGAATTTGAGGTAGCCCAAATCTGTGACTCCCGGTATCGCCGGGGAAGGTTGGAATTCCTTATACAGTGGAAGGGGTATCACTGGTCGGAAAACTCTTGGGAACCAGCCTCTCAGGTACATGCCCCACTGTTGGTCCGCAAGTTTTTTCGCTCTCATCCGGGGAAACCGGGGGGAGGTCTCCATAGGAGGGGGCATACTGTCATGCCGCGGCAGGGTTGGCGGAAGTGGAATTGCTGGCGGTTCGGTCCGCCGTAGCATTCCGCTCCTCGTCTTCCGTTTACCGCTCTAGTCGTTGTACGCGTCCGTGACCCGGAAGTTTAAAAATCCTCACTTCCGGGTCGCATACGCGTTGCAACGTTTCCGGGTTTCCTCCTGTGTTGCTGCCGCTCCATCTCCCGGTGATATTCTTGACTTTCTGCATTTAGTTTCGCTGTTTTCCACTCAGCTGTTTTCCACCCTGCCCAGTGCTTGGTCTCGTCCTTGTCTAGCCTTTTTCTCCTTATTTTCCTTTTCCTTCCTTGCTAATTTTTCCCCTTCTTTTCAACTTGATTCTACCTGTTGCCAGACCCCTGCCTGCCTACTGGACTGCCTGTGATTATCCTTAGTATCTCATTTGAACTTACCTGTTGCCAGACCTTTTGCCTGCCTACCGGACTGCCTGTGATTATCCCCGGTATCTACTTGATTCTACCTGTTGCCAGACCTTTTGCCTGCCTACTGGACTGCCTGTGATTATCCCCTGAGTCTGTTGGATCTACCTTATTCCAGATTCGGTGCCTGCTCATTGGATTGCACTCTCTTCAGCTAACTCATCTTCTGGGATCCTCCACCTGCAATACTACGTCTAGGGGTTTTTTGTGCCTTCCGGCTTTTTTCCCCCTGTGAGGCGTTCTCGGTAGGATAACCCCCGTTGCCCCTATCTTAGTGGCACGGTGGCATCCTATCGAGGGCGTCCTTATCTTCACAAGAAAAAAGAGAAGCCTCCACGACATAAGGACGGAAGGATTAAGCAGAAAGAGGAAGGTGAGGAGTTGGGGGAAGGGGGAGAACTTGTCATCTCATCAGAAGAAGAAGACATAACCGACAATCGTGACACATACCCTCAGCAGAGGTAAGAAAAAGTGGTTCAGGGAATAATGATATATGATATGATTGGTTATTTATAACTGCAAAATACTATGATTATTAGGGTTAGGTGAAACTCCTGTGCATGCCGCCAGGTTGCGTGTGGTGTGTAACATTGCACATGTTACTCCCTGAGCTAGCCCATCTTTGGATTCCTTCAGGAATGCATGAACGACATATGATTTCGGGTTGTCCCATAGCTACTGCTCAGAGATCGAATGCAAACAAGTAATTGACACCAACGTACACTTTGAAAAGGCAAATGAGTACATACACCAGAGAAGTTTTTGTGGCCGACCTCGGTTCAATGCCGATATTTAAACCGCTCATTGCATAGGATATCCTTGGGGCAGCTCCTCTCCTTCATCCTAGTCACTATCTCTCCCCTCCCTCCCACACTTTACTCGTCTTGTTTTCCCTTGAATTGGGGACGTGTTTTTGGTGGTGGTGGTACTTCTCCTTGCAGCCATACCTTCTGATTAGAGAGCATGTCGTTCTCCCATCCTAGTCGTGTTGCTCCGCCGCTTGAGGGCTGCTCCACCCTGGATGATTATAGAAGACTGGCAGAGTAGGGGCAGTGATGACTTACTGGAATGCAACTGGAAGGCTTGCATCTCCTTCTTACTTGACTTTAGTATACGCAGTACATGCTAGCCAGTGTTCCCACTGTTCTGCGCCCCCTTGTCACCAAGTTGGCGACTAAGTGCAAATGTGGTGATATCACTGCCGGTGATGTCACTTGCCTATATCTGGGCATCCCCCGGGAAATGCATAAGTTGATGTATAGGGCATCAGCTTTTTATTCATATGGCACTGCTGGAAGAATGTCTATTCATGACAACATTTGAGGCTTCGTTGGCTTAGCTCACTAAAGACGGCTATCAATAGCTTGGAGTCCAGCAAAGTATGCAAGCCTCAACAGAACACATACCTCGCCCATCTCACTGTCTGGCTCGTCACCTCGCTTAGCTGCAGGCTGTCAGGTCAAAGCCCTTCTTGTCCATGGTTGCATTAGGCTGAGTGAAGCCCTCATTGCTCTCAAGTAACCCTCATCCGAAGAGCTCAAACGCCTTTTAATATCAAAAAAGCACTTGCAAGTGGTGCTGTCCCTCTCCTCCTCCCTCAACCAACATAACACTGTATTGCCACCTTTCCTCTTCCCCCCAGTGGTGCTGTGTCAATGAAACAGGGCCCCATGAGCACGAACGTTCCCTCACTAGAGTCCCATTGCACCTCTCAAACCCTATACCACCAGTTGTGCTTCTGGAGGTGGCTCATATTGGTGGACTCCTGTGACACTGTGTGTGCGCCACACCAATGGAGACAGTGGTGAGGCTGGAGGAGGCTC
This sequence comes from Ambystoma mexicanum, assembly GCF_040938575.1. Taxonomy (NCBI): domain Eukaryota; kingdom Metazoa; phylum Chordata; class Amphibia; order Caudata; family Ambystomatidae; genus Ambystoma; species Ambystoma mexicanum. The sequence goes on along the minus strand of NC_090924.1, from coordinate 443,117,761 downwards.
ACTCTGCCCCTCCTAGTATATTAATTCTGTGCACTTTAGTGTTTCTGCAGCACCGTCAGGGCATGCCGGAGGAAGCTCACACTGCTACACTACATACAATATATAACATCGATGGCACCTGTCGGGAGCAGCTCACACTGCTAGAGTACTGCGGGGTATGTATGGGACGGGTGATGCCAGAAATGAGCTCTGTACATGGGACTGCATGTCAGTGCTATGCATTTGAGTCATGTATGTTATGCAAGGGCGGCCCTTGCGGAGAGTTAGGGCCTCATTACGAGTTTGCTGGTAACCCATGTACTACCGGCAAACTCGCCTTACTGTTACCGGCGCCCGATATCCTGGTGGTACTGTGATATTATGGGTGCCGGCCACGGTGGTAAGTTGGACTCCATGGGATGGGAGCGAATGAATCACTGGCACTGTGGGGCTGGTGATTCGGGAATTTCTCTGCCAGTAGGGGCCTGAAGTCCTGGGAGGTCAGGCCTGCCGGTAGTTCACTGACCCTACCAGCAGACTCTGAGTGACCCGGTCCGGTAGAAAATGCCAGAGCTGGTAGTATCGACATTTTGTCCGACATCTTTACCGGTCCAGCTTCCCTGTAATGAGGCCCTAGAGTTGGTTATCGTTAACTTAAGGGACAGCTATAAGAAATAGTTGCAACCAAGTGAGGAGAGATGTATGTGCAATGGAGGTGCAAGTGCACAAAGGTTAGGTGTATTATGAGGGTCACTGCGTAGGTGTGGGTGTGTGATGCACAAGCAAAACCAAATGGGTGTGTGAATTATAGAACTGCTCCATGCACACAGGTCTATGGACCTCACAGTTGGGCGGAGCGGTAAAAATGTGGCGGTAACGCTATTGCCACCTCATTACCACTCCACCCAACTACAAGTTGTGAGGAAAGTCACCCAACTTTACCTCCAGCTTTAAGTTGGAGGTAAATCTGGCGAATTTCCACCCATCTGCGGTGTTATTACCACAATGCTATTAGCGCCCGCGGTAATAGCACCCAACATGCCCCATAGAGTCCTATGGACTCTTAAAGAAATGGGAACTAAGGGCTCTATCACGAGTTGGGCGGTATCCCAGCACCTATTAGCGCCGGATCATGAGTTGCGGGGAGGGCCAGGGGGTGGTAAGTCCCCAATCCCATTGGGTCCATTGAACCAATGGAGTTGCGGGCACTATTACCGCCAGCGGTAATAGCACCGAAAATGGCCTTAAATCCGGCGCATTCACCTCCAGCTTAAAGCTGGAGATGAATGCCCTGGCAACACGGGATTAGGCGGAGCGGTAAATGCGGCAGTAATAGCATTACTGCTGCATTTTACCGCTATGCCCAGCTCATAATTACCCTGTTACAGCCTTACCGCAACTCGGGATCCAGCAATAATAGTGCCAGACCAAGTTGCAGTAACGCTATTTGCGTTGGGCATTTTCCCAGAGGATTTACCGCCGGGATACCGCCCAACTTGTGATGAGGCCCTATGTGTGTTGTCTTGGAGGCCAACTACATCGGAGCTGAATATTTGGAGGGACTGTAACTGCACAGCGCTTGCGTCATGGGGATGCCACGGGAAGTGTATGGATGTGCATTTGTACAATGAGAACTCTACTGCTTAGGGAAGAGTGTACGTTGCAGGAGTAGAGCTTCACGCAGCTGCTTGGATCTTTGGACGATTCTCTACACAATGAAGTGTGCAGGTTTATTCATGTAGTTTGGTCTTTCCTCATCTTAGTTTAAGCAGAATTTGAAGAGCGCAAGATTGGCCATTTCCATGGCTTCTTGGCACTGACGGCTAGCCTGGAGGCGATGGGTTGTTTCGCCAGAGGTGGGTGGGTTGTCCTGTGTGAAGTTTCCCCTGAGCGGGAGAAGCTGTGCAAGATCCCTGACACTGGAGCGTGATGTGATGCGAGTACGTCTTTGGCTCAGGGGGCGGTGAAGCTCTGAGGCCTTCTACGATGCGTGGGCATCAGCACGGGCAAGCTGAGACAATGCACCAGACACAGGCCGTAAATACCCTTTGACTTTCTCCATAGGCCTTGAACGGCCATGTTCTATCTACAGGCGGGATCCTACTGGAGCATTAGACACCTGCAAGTTCACAAGGCCTTCTATGAACTTTATTGCGAGGGATAGAGTGGTATGGGAGGCCGGCTCCTTCTGTGGGTGAGGATGGGCTCTCCTTGGACTAATGTGCCTAAACCAGGCCTTTTGCACCCTTCTCTCCTGCATTGATCTTTTCCTGTTAAGAGGGAATCAGTGTGATCCTGGGTCCAAAAGAGGTCAGTTTGCCAGCCTTTGTTTGCCCATTAACGCCTTCTTGATGGGCTAAGGGTCGCTTTACATGCATTATTTATTTGGGAGTTTTGTGGCGTTTTGCACATCACCTGCTGAACGCTTCGAAGAGCTTGTTGGCCCTGCGGATGTTCCAGCCACATGATGATATGTTGCCCTGATTATCCCATTTGCTGATGGTATAATTTTGCTGGGCTACAACGACGAGATGTGTGCCATCCTGCCGTTCTATAACAAGGGGGATTGTCCTGCCCTCTATGGATCTCAGGGGTGTGCAGGGTGAATTCAGTGCACACTGGTTTTTAGACCCTTGCGGTTGCCCGTGCAGTTTGGGCAACCGTTGTAAGAAACAGCATGCTTGCTGCTGTCAAACAGGTCTCTCCAATTCATATACACCATTCATATACAAAATTCCAACTTTTTTATAGAGAAAATTGCAGCTTTTTATTAATTAGCCGATGCTTATTTTCTTTATGCAAAACATTTTAGTAGATTTTTATATATGACAATCTATAATGTCCAATGTGGAACACAAAAGAATAGTTATACATTCACTATGACATAAATGCAAAAGGCATGGAAAATAGATCATTCACTTGTACATTTAACAGGCAGTTTGTTTGTAAGCAAAACGTTCCATGCCAATGAATGTAGAAAGCACAGGATGAAAGTGCAAATGGAGGAGACATTGGTAGTCGGTCTCCTATGCCCGGCTAAAGTCTGACCTCATATTTGGTCAGACTTTACCTCGTTCAGCAGTGTGTCCCTGTTCTTTGCACTAATGGATGACTGTGCTATGCCCATGCCTTTAGAAAAGCAGAACTGTAGGTACCAAAAGACGAAGAAAAAAGAAAATCCAGAATGGATGGGTTGCTCGCAGTGATCGAAGTGAGCGGGAAAGGTTGGGAACGCTGTTCCATTACTTTTATTTTTTTTTTCTGTTTACCATTCCTCTACTTTTTACAACCATATTCTCCTTTCTATATTAAGGATGTGTCCATTCATGTCCCTGTGTAAGTGTAAAGTTGTAATAGGAACCTTAGTTACTAGTCACTTTGACTAATGGAATGCCCCGGATGCAAGACCTTGTCCCACGTTGCACTAGGCTTCCGCCTGCCCTGCTCCCTGCGAGGCTACAGTTCCACTACTTTTTTCAGTACACTTTTACCAATGGTTGCTCGAGTGTGAGATAGGACATCTTGCACTGTCTGTAGTATGTGCAGGTCTGGTGCAGAAGACAACTAGAAGGATGGTGTGTGCAGCAATATTAAAACCCAAATCATGTAGCCATGCCCCATGTGAGGAGAAAGTGAGTCTCACTGCATTCTAACACTGCACGGAAAGGAGGTAGGGCCAAGTATGCTATTCACCAGTAAAATGAGACGACTTGAGCCGCCTGTAACACTACTCAGAGCTGTGCTATCAGGACAGAATGACACTACTTTCAGCATTACTTGAAACAGGTATGCAAGTATGTGAATGAAATGTGTAGTGCCACAGAAAAAGTACATTTTCTTTGCTTGCGAATCAAGCAACGAGCTTTGTAGATTTTTTAAAGTACTTTGTTTACCTTTTCTTTAGAAATTCATCAATCAGCTTCAGGTTGTAGGGGAATCACGTGGGGGCTGCTTTTACAAATGAGCGGTTTACGTAACTGAGATGTGTCGGTGAGTGTGCTGGAAGGTTGTATACAGTAGACAGATATACATCCACGTATACAAAGCCCCACAGCCTCCTCACCATCCAGCTCCCATCTCCTACACCTGACCTCACATGGTGCCAGGCTACTCAGACCAATGGCTGAGTCCGCTAGCATCACAACAGACATTCCTCAAACTCAGACATAACACTATTAAGAGGCTCAGGGAAAACGACCCCTAATTTCATCAGTAATTACCTGAACCTACCTACTCACTGCATTTTCTGCACCTCTAACGTCATCCATTACTGCTATCTGCTTCTATTGTTTGTAAATATGTAAACTTAACGATAGTCCCTGTCTTTACATGTCTAGTCCTCTGTTATTATTGTAACTACATGTATGCCTTGTATTATGGTAACCATGTAACATCTAAATTGAAAGCATTCTTGTAACCTCTCCTGTACCCCGTGCCCTGATACCCCTGGGTCTGGTGAGCACAATAAATAAATAAACAAACAAACAAACAGGAACAAAGAAACAACAAGGGAAACAGAGTGAAAGGTATGTAGCGTGGAGTGGCCAGTCCATGAAACCATGGAAGATACAACAGATAGCACATCACAGTCCCAATAACAAGAACATTAACATGTTTAACAGAGATTGTATTGTATGTTATTGTATCACGGTTTGTAGAGCGCACAAAAACCAGAAAAGGCATCAGGGCGCTAACGGAGAGCGAGAGACTGCATAACAGGAACTAAAACAGGAAAGTCTCCAACTGTTTCCAAAGGAAACAAAATGAGGGATGCCACGCATCTGAAGAGGAAGGGCATTCCACAATGAAGGGGCGAGTACAGAGAAGTATCTTCCTCCTGCATGAGCCGTTTGGAATAGAGGCACAACCAGCAGAGACTGATTAGCTAATCAAAGAGATCTAGTAGGTAGGTAGGGTACAAGTCTGGATTGGATTTGGACCTCTTCTCACAGAAAGTTCACTAAACATGACCTTGCCCTCATGAACCATTTTTCCATGATTGCTGCCTGCTGGACAGTCGTCATAAAGCTGAAAATGGTTACACCGCTGGAAAAACCGGAATCCATGAAAAGGTTAGCGCGCAGGGGGTGGGCGGGTGACTTCAGTCAAGATCCCTCAGGGCCAATGGTCTATGCCCTTTTCCCCTGACCCCAGGGTAAACAGAGGAAGGGGGAGTGCACTGGTCGGTTATGGAGACAATGTCTGCTGCCTGTGCCAAGACTATGGATATGGCAGTAGTCAAGGAAGTAGGGGGACGAAAAAGTTGTGAAGACCAAAGAACACCTTTCAGAGGTTTAGGGGCTGTGGTATCTTGTGCCTGTGCTGCCCTGTCTTGTGTGCTTGGAGATTCCAGGTGCTTGTGGAATCCCGGATGGAAACCGGGATGCAGGACCTTGGAGGTTCTAGGTGTGACGTTTAGGGATCAGAAAGGACTAGCTTGATTACATGGTGACTGTCTTTTCCTTAATCTCCTGCTTTCTCTTCCATCTTGTAACCTACAATAAAATACTGGCCTTTTCTATAATCCTGGCTCCAGCTTTGTTCCTGCTTGCCACCTGTCTTACCTAGCTGCCCACGATACCACATTTAGGAGATGAGGTATCTAAGAACCCACTTTGAGGATGGGGGCCGGGGGCAGGGAACACTGTTACACAGTCAACTACCTTCCCCCAACCAAGAGTTCTCATCCTAGCCAGATGTTGCCAAGGAGCCTTACATAGCCCCTAGAAGTCCCTACACTTCCTGCTTAAGCGATGCAATCTCTGTGATGCCCTAAAGCTGCACCATGGCTCGGATGGAGAGGGCTTCTGATACCAGAGAGGACTACCATGCAGTCCCCCCCCCCTGGTGGTCTATGGGGAAGTAAGAGGTGAGGAGCTGGGAGCAACTGGTTGACATTTGGCAGCTGCCCCATGGAGGAGTGTGCCTGGAGTGCATCGCCTCCTAGAGAGGGGGCGTCTGCCAGCACAGTCAGGTATGTGTTGGTTTGGTTGTGCTGGGTCCCCTGTTAAGCGCCACGCTCTGTACTTCCAGCGCAGTCTAGTGTTTCAAGGGGTTTCGTTATCTCTACTCGACTGTGGTGGTTCTGTTTTTCCTTTGGGTTACACCACACAGTGCACGGCTGCAGTTTTGTCTGCTTTCTTGTCCTAGTTACACATGTTGAGAATTTGGGAGTGCTCTGTAGGTAGTTCGGTAAGCGAGTTATTATATGACATAAATATGTGTTTACAAGTTATGGATTCGGATGGTGAAGCCTGCATTTGCAGTGGCCGCACACGGTGCACCATATAGGAAGTGTCGAACCCTGCAGGATGTGTTCTACAGAGTAGGCACTGTGTTGAGACTGCAGCGCGTGTTGCTACAGCTAGACAGGTCAAACAATGGTTTGCCACGCGGGATACGCCAGTCCACAGGCGGACTGCATTAATTTATTTACAGGATGTAACATTACTGTTTGCCAAACAGGATGTATTACTGGAGCATTTCCCCGCAGAGTGGGGTTTATTCCAGTAGCCAGGGGTGGACTGGCCTATAGGGAACTCTGGAGATTTCCTGGTGGGCCTCTGAACCCTGGGCCTCTTTTGTGTGGTAGTTCCATATTTTTTCATAGGAAAAGCATTGGGCTTGCTGAAAATGTGTCATATGGGGCCACTTTGAAAATTATTTCCAGGGCCTCTTTTGGTCCTCAGTAATTATTTCCAGGGCCTCTTTTAGTTCCCAGTCCACCCCTGCCAGTAGCAGGAGATATTTTACCTATGCACAGGATGTAGCTTGCAGTTATGCAATATTTCCATGCAGGGCGTGTTTATTTTCGCCACCAGCGTGCATGGCAACTGCTATTTAGGCGGTACACAGGAGCATGCAAGTGTACACTTTGCCCATAAGTAGACAGAATTAGGTGAAACCCAGCATGGGTGGCCATACGAACTAGAGTCCATACATGGTACTTGTATGCGGAGATCCACAAATATCACACATCCAGTGCACCTGTCAGGGCAGTATCTGCTACACAAGAAACAGCCTGTCTGGGTGTCTTGGCTCCGATGTGAATGCGCTGTGATCATTTAGAGACAACAGAACAATGAACCCCAGCAAGTAAAGTCACAGTGAATTATGAGGACGGCGATGGTGAAGTTCAGGATGCCAGCTGGGGCTGTGATGAAGATGGCCCAGAACAAATATGGCATAAGGGAGGCGGTAGCAGCATAACGGTTGCCAGTGTCTGAGAGTAGAAAGGTGCACCAAGAGGTGGCAGCTAGGTGAAGGATGCTGGAAGTGAACAGCAGCCAAATGCACCAGCTGGGAGAAGACACAGATGGGGTCATCATGAGTTGGGCGGTAACCCTTAAATGCGTCAGTAACGCTATTACCGCTGCATTTAAGGGTCCGCCAAATCACAGGTTTGGCAGTATTTAACCCCAGCTCTGGGCTGGGGGTGAAATCTGCCAGGAATTTGTCGATTTTCAGCGCTATTACTGCACGATAATACCGCTGATGGTAATACCACCAAAAATTCCCCATTGGGTCCAATGGGGAATGGGGAATTCCCGAATGGGCCCAATGGGGAATGGGGAAGGACCATTCCGCCAAACCCATGATCCGGTGCTAATAGCACCAGACCGGGTGGCGGTAGCGGTATTAGCACTGGCGGTATCCCGGCGGGAATACTGCTGGGATACCTCCCAAGTCGTGATGAGGCCCAGAGTCTTGTAGAAGGTCTGGTGTGTATGGTACAAACCAAAAAACCATAAGCTGCTGAGGTGCTGAGACCCCCTCAGCAGGACATAAATGCCCTTTTAGGCAAGAATGGGCTTTATCCCCCCCTCATCCAGATGTGCAGCGTTATTGTGGCTGCAATATGAACAGAAATGAAGAGTACCTTGTGTCACCCAGTAGAAACAGGTGCTGTTTTAGCAGCTCTCAGCCAGTTGTACCTCTAGGCGCTTTGTGCAGAATCGTCATGGAGGAGAGCAGGCAGTGGCAGCAGAGGGCTGACTTTGTCCTGGACCCACAGAGGGTGAAGAGGGGTGTCTTTGTCCAGGACCCCTGGAGGTGGGAGAGGGGTGTATTTCTCCTGAGCCACTAGAGGCTAAAGGGGGGTGTCTTTGTCCTGGACCTCTGTGGATGCCTTGAAGTCGGAAGGTGGCGCAGCTTTGATGCACTGCGAAGCGTGCACCCAGGAGCCATAACATCTGCAGCGCATGGCTGTGTGGGTAGTCAGAGCACATGAAAAGGCCCCTTCCAGCGCGGATGCAGTGATGACTTCCTCAGGTGAACCTTGATGGCAATCCAAACACCCGGCAGGAGATTGTGGCATGGAGCATCTGGCCACTGCAGGAGTGCTTCATTAATCTGCAGAAAGTGAGAACTGACAATGACCATTGTTCTCTTGCAATGAAAAATGTCAAGATCATCATTGAATTGCAAAGATGACAATAGTGGGGTGGATGGCATTCCCAGGGGCCTACCCATAAGTGTTTAATGTGGTGTTCATCCCCCGTTCCAACGGGCCAGCAGCCTAATTTATCGGCCCGAGCGATATGAGGGCCATTAATGAGGGATCCGGCCTGTTATCCCCTGTTCCAAGGGCTGGTATGGGGGATGAAGGCCATCAGCACCCGGGTTGCCAAAGCGCCGTCCCGTTGTAGAAAGGAAAATCCTTTTCCAAGATGGCCACAATGGAAAGGGAAGGCGGGGCTCTGTATGGAGCCCATCTTCCCTTTTCATGGTGGCCAGCGAGAGGCGAGGTGAAGGAGGGGATGGTAGGAAGGTAAAGTAGCGGTGTAAATAGAGTTACGGAGGGTGGGGGGAAGGTGGCAGTGGAGGAGCTGGCCGTCAGGCGCTTGGAATGCCTGCTTGTACCGGCAGTTCAAGCCTGCGTTCCTAGCCATCTGATTGGCTGGCTCCCTCCGCTCGGGTGCTAATGAGGTGAAAGACCATGTGTTCTATGCACAGTGTTCCTAATGTCCATGAGAAGAAGGGGAAGAGCCTCTGGCAAGTTTAGGCCTGTTTCATGACAAACATTAGAGAGTCTGTTCTTGATATCGCTGTTGCATCTCTCAACTGCCCCTGACGATTGTGGGTGAAAGGCACAATTAAAGTTGTGAAAAAGTCCTAGAGCAGTGCATATAGGTTGAACAGTTTGACTAGTAAAATCAGTTCCCCTATTAGAGTTAATGGAGACAGGGAGGCCAAAGCGTCAGATTAACTCTTTCTTTTTATAAGTTTAATATTTATTAGCATTTTATTCTTCTTACAAACATCATAAAGTCACAATAACGTTTAGCGATAATCATCCCCCAATCACCCCACCCCCCTCTTAACACTCAGCACATTTCCATCACAAACAATCTCAACAAAAACATTTGCAAGACAGTTAGGATCAACTATAAGGTACCAGTTTTACTCAGATACATAAACATCCTCTTAGCCCACAATTGGTAAGAATATGAATATCCCCCTCGACGGCCTTAAGCCAGCTACCCCAACCCTCAAGCCAGTGCCAAACTCATTCCACTATTCAAATCTACATTCAAACGGGGACAGGATCCCCCCTGCTTCAGTTCACTACCCACCCACTTGAATCCTACGCTGACTGACTGCCTTATGCTTTTTCCTCCCACCAGGTAATCAAAGGGCCCCATTTGTCTTGGAGAGATCCCATGTGATCGTTCACTATTGCTGTTCATTTTTCCATTATCATAATCTCTTGACATATTTTCTCCCAATCGGACTTCGAGGGGACCCACTCACTTTTCCATTTGTTGGCAATCACCAGCCTCCCCGCTCTGAGCAATGCCTCCCACATCCTGGGGAATCTATATTCTATAAAACGTGTATTCTTGGGAAGTGCCACCATATATGGGAAAGCAAACCGATCTCAACCCAGTCTAGGGACAATGTGGAGAGAATACTTGGAACATCCTCGATAGTTTGAGGGGGTCTGTTCCAACTTTGCAGCATTTTGAAGTTATGTTCCACCGAGGACGTGAAGAGATTCCTGTGAAAAGTGACTGTAAGGATTATTGCCCAATGTTCCTCTGAAATGTCTCCTGTGAGGTTGGCATGATGGAAGGAGACACAGACAACAGATTCAATATATAAAAAGGCTTTTATTAAAGAAAATGTCAGGATGGAGTATGGCCTAACTTGCCCTATGTTAGGTGTTATTTCCCTACATAAAGAACCTAAGGAAAGCCTGTGTCATCAGGTTCAACTGAAAAGTCTTTGTTCAAAACCTATGCTTGCCCTCACAACTAAGACAAAACAATGTGTAGGGATGTCAACCATAAACTAAGCAGTGCTCCCAAAAGTAAAGTTCAGAGATATTTCCAGCTCAGGCTTATTCTTCAGCCTCTTTTCCTCAAATGTCAACCAGTCTATCACAATGTTCAAGTTACCGTCTGTTGGACTTGAAGTAATAAAGTTCCACACTTTTGTAAATGTCAGGGTGCCCGGCCCCAAGTACAATATAGCTCTGGGGCAGCACGTCTCAGGGTCCCCTTCTCCAAGTTCAATGTCAAGAGATGTCACAAAAAGAAGCATCTTGAGCTTTATTCTTTAGACTGTGTTTCCACAATTCTTTACAGCTCAGGGTTCCCTTCCCCAAGTCTGGTGTACACCGATGGTAGCTTTCCTTTTGATATAACAGCAAGTTTCCTGGTTAGTTTATAGCTGTTCTCTGATCTTGGCACAGTTGTTAGACCAGATGGTCCACCCGTTACAGGTCACGCAACCAGGAACTTCAAGTTGTTTTTGAGTAGTTCAATATTCAGCTAAACCAGTGGCTTCTTAAATGTATCTCCACAACTTCACTAAACAAGTGGTTTCTCAAATGTAGAATCACAACAAGCACTTGCTCGGCCTTGACCTCAACTCTGCAGCTAGAGTCCTTCTTTCAATTTAGTTTCCTATTTTCTTTCAGTTCATAGTTTAAACTTAGCAGATTTGATATTTGCATTCAGTTTGATGTTCAATGTAATAGTATTTGACTTCTTCAATAAATGCAACTAAGGTTGTTTCATGCAAATCGTTATTCAATAAATGCATCTTTACTTGTTTCATTCAATGTGGTATTCAAAAGGTGCATTTGTGCCTGTTTCTCTCAATTCGGTATTTAATAAATGCAACTTTGCTTGTTTCATTTAATTCGGTATTCAGTAATTTCAGTTTTCCTTGTTTCATTCAATTGGGTATTCAATAAGTGCAGTTTTGCTTGTTACATTCAATTCAGTGTTCAATAAAGGCAACATTGCTTGTTTCATTCAATACAGTATTCAATGAAGGCAACTTTGCTCACTGTTGTGGACCATTAATGTATTTATGGACCCTTGGAGTGCCTGGGTGGGTTCAGTGTCCCCAACACTTACCAGGACCCAGCAGCTCCTCTGGGCGGCTTCTCCCCAAGCGGGAAAGCCTGTTTGCTGGGTGCTCTGTTCAGCACACACACCTGCCCTTGTGCACCAGCTGGCTGCCTTCCCTTCCGAGGGTTCTCCGTCCTGCAAAGTCCCACCAGTAGGACTTCTGGGATCTTGGTCAGCGTCTCAGCTTCTCACGCTGCCACACAGCTCCTTCTGCTGTGTCTCACTCTTCCACAGCTGCAGCTCTCTCCTTGTGCTTCTGACCTCATACAACTGTGGTCCGTTAATGGCTGCAGGTGTATTCCATTAATTAAGGCCGCCTGACTCTGATTATAAGGACATGCCTAACCTTCATGCATCTTCTTCGACCCAGTACGAAAGTGGTGAGAGTAAGTGGTGTCCATTAATCTCAGTTGCTTCTCCATGGTCTCAGTACTAGAGTGGGGAAAGTGTGTAATGTTCCTAACTCGCAAGTCTTTTCTTTCTTGTCTCAGTACTGTTAGGTACCCCAAGATGGCAATGATGGGGAACTGCCTTATAATGACCCATAAATGTTGAAGGAGGGTTTGGGAGGTTGTTACTAGAATAAGGGTGAAACTGTGTTTTTTCCCACAGTACCTCAGCCCTAATCCTTCTCCTCCTCTTTCTAACACGTCTGGGATGAAAATAGCTCCTGCCTTTCTCAGAGACCAGGGGTCATCTTCACCAATATCCCATAACCACTTCCGGGATAGGTGTTCCCTCTTGAAAGGATGTGGAATACTGTGTCTCACCTAAGGACATCCCACTTCCAATCCCCAAGGACCCTCCATCCAGGTGGTCCTCCCTTGCTTGTCCAATCCCAGGGGCAGGATCCAAAAGCGATGGTCTTTCCCTGGCCACCTGTATAGAGGATCCAAGGGGAGTAGTTGTGAGATCACCCTCGGGTTTCTCACACTCCCACGGCCAGGTTTGCGCAGTATCTCTTAAAGGTCTGTCTACCTTTAATGTCCACCATGATGAGGGTTTTATACATCTTAGAGATGATCCGCTTTCTATTAGCTGAGGTGCTTAAGAACTGTTCAAATGGCTTAAGTTCTATAGACACGTGTACTTCCTACTTCTGGTCAGTCCATATCCCCATGAGTCTCAGGTAATCAAAGATGGTAATCATGTTCCTAAGACCTCTGCACTTCCTCAAATTTCTGAAATTCACTGTCCTTGAACAGTGCCATTTCAAGTCCCCCGCCCGACCACTGTTGCTCATGGTGAAATCCTTGTTGAGATAGACTGAAAGGGGGGCCCCACATGGACGATATGGGACAAGGCCAAGAGCAGGGTCATCTATTTGTCCTGTTATTTTTCCACACTGTTCAAAGCACACCCAGGATGGGATGGCCTCTTAAATGAGTGGATATTTCATGGTAGAGTGCCCATAACAGACCCCTCACTTTGCGAGGAAGAGATACAAAATCTTCCAAGTGCGCCCAGTAGAGATCTTAGGTCTTCCCTCATGTGCTCATAAACCAGATGTAATTGGGAGGCTTGGTAGTAAAGGAGAAAGTCGGGGAAACCAAAACCTCCAAGGTCCCTTGGGAGTACGAGAGCGTTTCCTTTCACCCTGGGTTGCTTGTTCCTCCATAGGAACCTGCCTACTGATTTATTTAGCTCACTAAAGAAGCTGTCTGGGAGGATAGTTGGAAGCACTGCAAACAGGTAAAACATGATTACGGTCATACAACCATAGTAGGATAGAACCAGTGGGTCCCATCTTTTCAAATCGGATTTGATAGCTTCCAAGAGAGGGTTAAAGCTAACCTGCCTTAAAATTATACAATCTCTAGTGAAGTGGGCCCCTAGTTATTTAATGGACTTTTACTCCACCCCATACTACAAATCTCATTCTGGAATCCAATAGTGAAATACCCTCTCCCATCAGCATGAGACAAGATTTGTCAATGTTGATTTTTAGGCCTGGGTAGTGTCCGAACCTCTCAATTTGAGGAGCAGTTCAGGGAGGGAGGAATGGACTTCAGCGAGGTAACCCAAGATATCATTGGCAAAGAGGGACAATTCAAATTCTACTTCCCCACACGTCATACCCTTAATGGACTGATTAGCTCTAATGGTGATTGCCAATGGCTCCATGGACAGGGCAAACAACGACGATGATAAGGAACATCCCTGTCTGGTGCCTATCGATAAGTGGAATAGATCTGACATTACTCCATTAACATGTACCCTTGCAGTCGGGATCTGTATAACGCTTGAACCCATTTCTCAAAATTGTCACCCAAACCCATTTTCTCAAGAACATTCATCAAAAAGACCAATTCAATCTTATCAAAGGATTTCTCTGGGTCTATCACTACAAGGCAGGAATCTAGGCCTGTTGATCTTGTGTGGTGCATAAGGTTGATAGTCTTTCTAATGTTGTCGGAGCCCTGCCTGCCCCGGATGCAGCTGACCTGATCTCCATGGATTAGAGTTGGGAGCAGGGTTTGCGTCTATTCCTCAGAATTGTTGCTAATATTTTGGCATTGTTGTTCAACAGAGAGATTGGTCGGTAGGAGGAGCAGAGTGATGGATTCTCCCTCCTTGTGGATGACCACAATTATGACTTCCATCATTGTATCTGAGAGCTTGTCACCTGCTAGGGCCACATTAAAGACCCAAACTAGGTAGGGTGCCAAGGTCGATCTATACATCTTTTTGAATTTCATGTAGAAACCGTCACTACCCAGTGTTGCACCTCATTTTCATGTTCTTGATTGTATGAATGACTTCTTCAAATGTGATGGGCAAATCTAGGGTGGTAGCAGGTAACTACCTTCTTATTGGTATTTTTAAGTTACACAAGGCAATTTTGTATACATTACAGCTGACAGATCTCCTTATCCTTGCAGCCTTAGGAGTATGAAGTTTAGGTGGCAGTGATCATTTGTGTTATGGTCCGAATCAAGCAGGTTGGGTTCACTTTAGTATCTTCAGTTTTTTGCACATAGTTGCACTGCGTGTGTTACCCTCGTAATACTACGTGTGCTCCACACGTATCATACACTAGATCCCCATCATACCGTTGATCTGTCGTGCGAGTGCTACAGTTTCAAACATCCATTCATTGTGCATGCGTGTCTTTTTATTAGTCTAGATAGACATGAGAAACGCTGATTATAACCTATACTGATGATGATCTTATGTTTTTGTCTGTATGTTTTGTGTTTGCATGTTTTTTGTCTGTGTCCTAAGCACAGGTTCCCCCATTATGATTTTGCTCTGTTTGCTTTGATTTACTAATTATGTTGGTACCCACTACCTCAATACTATGATGAATGACTTGGTTTTGTGCACATTTCCTGGTTTTCATGTTCTTCCTATAACAATTTTCGAACTTTAATATTGAATTGATGTTGCTGATGTATATGGGGGTCAATGTTTCATATTGATACGGACAAACACTTTTGGTTACCTCCTATTGTCTCATGACATTTCTGTTCAGTTTAAATTGAAGAGTTTGCCATGGCCCTACCTGCATCCCTTGGTTGATTTGGATCTGTAATGCCGTAGCTTTAGCAATTGCATCTTGTTCTTGCCTCTTTTGTTTATCATAAAAATGTTGAGCAGCTTGACGGGCCTTGTCATCATTTGATTCTGCTTGCCATCCTATGTGGACATTTTGAATGTTATTGGCCTGTTCTGCTCTGCTGCTTTCTCAATGTCATTCAGGCTAGATAGGTAGTCTAATGGAGTTGGGACTGTTGCTGCTTACAAGCTGAAATGTTTGCCCAATCAGATTTCTTAGAATATTTTTGCTTAATGAGATTAGTGAGTTCAGTCATTTTCTGCCTCATGGTTTCTACATAGGATAAGGTGTCTGGCCACTGTAACCTTTCCATGAATTGTTTGTAAAGCGTTTCTTTGAGGACAGCACTAAGGGGTTGTTTGAGATCAGCGAGGGTGGGGTTATAGCGTGCAGAATAATCTCCTGGCAGTGATAGGGATTGCTGTGCCACATGGTAGAGGTCTCGGGCGCTCTATGGAGTGTGTATGAGCGGAGTGTTGCCGGCAGTATTAGGAGCAGGGTATGTGCACACAGGCATAATGGGAGCATCTGGTAATGGATTCTGCCCCTGGGGGTGGACACGCAAGGGAGGACCACCTGAATGGAGGGTTCTTGGGGATTGGAGGTCGGATACCCTTAGGTAAGACACAGTTTTCCACATCCTTTAAGGAGGGAACCCCTATCCCAGAAGTGGTAATGGGATATTGTTCACCATGTACTCTGGTCTCAGAGAAGGGCAGGAGATATTTTCATCCCAGATGTTTTAGAAAGAGGAGGAGAAGGATTAGGGATGAGGTACTTTGTGGCACACATCGAGCATGGGGGGTTCTGGAAATGAAGAGTCTGAGGGTTGCGGAACCTGAAGTGGCAGATTTGGTTGTGTGTTATATTTGTGCAAGCACCCTAGACTTCCTGCTTCCAGATAATTTTGTAGATATTTGGCTGATAACAAGTTGTGGAGGCTGTTGCGGTGGGGAATGTGGTGGGGAATCACACAGGTGATTTAAAAACAAGAGTAGAGTGTGACATGACAGTTGGGAATGGTGTGGAAGCATTTAAGGGGGATTTGTTCAGAGAACAACATGTTACCCCATTACCCTTCATTTATTTAATGTTTGCACTGTTTTTCGGTGTTACGGTCCGCTTTGAAAATTACCACTCTGTTTTCTTTGCAATAAAATGACTGGATACCGGGCGCTACCAGATAGTTTGCATAACGGCAATGGTTTCTTATAACCAATGGCTTCCAAGCAGAAGTTAGGCCTTGCGGTTTCTACCCTTTTATAACTAGGGTTCAGCTAGCATGGCTTTTTCCTATAGCTTATGAGGAATAGCATAAACAATACCTACATCCCAAATAAGGAAATGATAAGAGAAGAACAACAGTGACATGTCACATCAGGTTGCTGGGGCTCAGCAAGATATGCCAGGCCTGGAGTTTGTGCATCGTGTAAAAATGGGGCACACAGGGCTACACAGAAGGGGACTTGGGAATGCATGTAGATATTCTGCAAAAACATAATATATTGCAATGCATGCATTCAGAGTGTTAGTTTACACTGGCCCTCATTACGACCCTTGCGGAAAGCGACTGACCGGAGCGCCACAGCGTAAATAGCGTTTCCGCCATTGCACGAAGGAGCAAAGTGCGGCCCATTCCGACCCATCGGGCACGAGCACCACGCCACGGCGGAAGTGCAAAGTCCGCGATGGCGGAAATGACCCCAAAACGGCCCACACCGCCGCCGTACGGCGCCCTAGGTGCAATACCGCCACCCCTCTTAGCGGTCACCGCAGTGTGCGCCTACCGGAAAGTACGGTGACCGGAAATATACGGAAACGGAAGTTAAAACATGGGCCCGGAACGGGAAACATCCCGGCGTACACCTATAAAACCACTAAAACCACACAACCACTAAAATCACTACCCTGAAACACACCCCAACCCGTCACCCACCCTAGCGAAACCAAGACAAATGGGAAAAGTAGCGAAGAAAGCGTGCGACCGCAAGCGGCAGGTCCACTTCTCCCGCGAGGAACTCACCGTGCTAACAGAGACCCTCCAGGAGAATGCTGCCGTCGTCTTCTCCACGCAAATGACCAGAACGGCACTTGCAAACAAGAAGACCATATGGGCTCTGGTGGCACAGCGGGTAAGTGCGGTGGGGACCGCACCCCGCACCCCACAGCAATGCCGCAAGCGATGGGACGACCTGCGGATACGCGTCCGCAGCATACTCTCTGCCAACCGCAACATTGCCACAGCCACCGGGGGAGGTCCTGAATCACCCATCAAGTTGACCCCCTGGGAAGAAATCTGTGCCTCCACCATCGGAATGGAGAGCATAGAGGGAGTCGGAGGGATGGAGAAAGGAGTGCAGACATCCGAAGATTCAGGTAGGTGTACCAGATAAAACAATGCCAAATCCACACAGTCCATCCATGTGAAGTACCATGCGTCCACATAGTGCAACAGAAACACATGTCCAGGAGAACGGCCACACACATCGGCCTGATAGCGCACGTTAAAACCCACAATAAATACATAAATAATTAAAAACCCCTAATACACGCACTACACGTGCAGCAGGCACACCCTAACTGCAGGCTGCCAAACAACTGCACCCTCACTCCACACACAAATCAAAGCACCTCCAAGGACCCGACCCAAATCACCCTCAGGTACCACCCCAGAGCATGTGATACAATGCCATTCCAATTCCCACAGACCCATCATTAACCCTCGCCCTCCTTTACTCCACCACAGGGTCCGATCCAAACGACGAGCTACAGGACACCCCTACCAGCACACCTGCAAAGAGGGCCAAGACCAACGGCCAGAGACCCTCCACCTCAGCTGCACGCATCAAGACACGGCAGCAGCACAAATCAGGTGGCAGCACAGAGGAGGGAACATCAACAGGCACCCCAGCAGCCAGCATGCCCACAACACCACCACCACAGGTCCCCCCAATGGATGCCACAGAAGGCACTGCCTCTGGTGGCAGCAGCACCATAGGTGACACCCCATTGATGGCAGCATGCTCCGACACAGAAAACGGGGATGTCGAAGTCAGATCCATCCATGACCTGTCCCAATCCCCCTGTCTGTCCCATCCCGTACAACATGAGGATACCACGCAGGGGCACCCACAAGACAACGACTGGCCATCCCCCACAAGCCCTGTGGCAAGGCAACATGAGGACAACAGCCCCTCTGTGACACCCCCGCAAATGGGCATGGCCCAGCAGAGGCAACAGTCCCTCGACAAGTTAATCGTGCAACAGCAGCAAATGGCCACGCTCCTCAAGGACCATGCCGATGAATGTGGGGGCACTAAGGCAGACATAGAAACATCAACTGAGACACTTAGGGCAGAAATGGAGAGAGGCACAGAGACGCTAAGGGCACAAATGGAGAGTAGCACCGAGAGCCTGAGAGTCCAAATGGAGAGAAGCACCGAGAGCCTGAGGGGGGAACTGCATGCGACGTCCAAAGACGTATGTGCCGAACTTGCCGCAGTGCGCCGTGTGCTCACTGAGCTCTCGCAAACCCTTAGGGACATGCATGGACGTGAGCAGGCAGACACATCATCCGTTGCAAGTTCCGTCCAGGGCAGCCCCCAACGTAGATCTGGAAGGAACCTGCGCTCCACAGGCAGGGGTGCCCCTGATACCCGCAGAGGGGGCTTGCAATAGCGACAGCCCACTGACAATGAGCATCTTTGGACACTGGGGTTCGGGGGGGAGGTAGGAGGGTGGAGGGGGTGTGTTGGGCTCACTTGGGTGGCGGGTCGATAGGGTGTTCAACATGACATCACATAAAAAGTGCACGATCAACCAATGAGATGTGTGGACATTGATTTCTGTGTACTAGGCCATCATAGGCGTACAGTCCATATTGTGCATGTCCCAGACACGCACAGTGCCACGAGTCCCGTGTCCATGTATCAGCCACCAGGCGTGAGTGCTAGAAGCATACATCAATGAGATGCTGACGAATGTCACGGGCCTCCGGTGCCTCGCAGACTCCATGAGGTGCTGCCACATCCCCACCCTCATCATGACCATCATCAGGTGCTTGCAGTTCTGCGTCAGGGGGCATGGGCACATTTCTACGTACGCACATGTTGTGGAGCATGACACATGCCATCACCATCTTTGCAACCTTCTCATGGCGGTACAGGAGTGCCCCGCCAGACCTGCTGAGGCAGCGGAAACGAGTCTTCAGTAGGCCGAATGCCTGTTCAATGACTACACGGGTACGTGAGTGGGCATGGTTGTAGTCCTCCTCATGCTGGTCCCGTGGGTTCCGGACTGGTGTGAGGAGCCATCTCTTCAGTGGATATCCAGCATCACCTGTATGTGGACGAGAAACCTATGATGTGGAATGCCATTGCTACGTACGCACACCCCCCCCCTTCCTGCCAGGTCATTGCCAAATCACATTCCCCACATAATCATGCATGTAATGAGACTCACCGAGTAGCCAGGATCTGTTCCCTGCGTGTCGCTCCATGTAGCGTGGTATTGTAGAGTTCCTCAAGACCATAGAATCATGGGTAGATCCAGGGAATCGGGCACAACAATGTGTAATGATCCTGTTGGAGTCACACACCATTTGTACATTCAGGGAATGAAATTGTTTTCTGTTGCGGTACTGGGCCTCCATTGCATGTGGGACGACCAATTCCACATGGGTGCAGTCGATGGCACCAATGCAACCCGGTATGCCGGCAAGTGCATGGAATCCCACTTTTGTGTTGGTAATTTCCTGCTCCGAGCGTGGTAGAGAGATGTAGTCGTCTGCGTGCTGCAGGAGGGCATCGAGCACTTGCAATAGTGTCCGTGAGAACAGTGGCTGAGAAATGCCATGCAACTGTCCGACTGTGTGCTGGTAGGTGCCTGTGGCCAGGAAGTGGAGTACAGACACCACCTTCAGTAGGGGTGGGATGGCGGTTGGGCTATCTATCATGCTGACAAGGTCAGCCTGTGTCATGTCCACAATGGCGGCTATGGTGTCCCGGTCCAGACGGTAGAGGGTGTGGATCTGCTCATCAGTGAGGTTGAACGGATGTGCTCGGAGGCGTGGGATTGCGGGCTGCCTGCGTGGTGGTAGTGGCTGTGCTGGCGGCCCTTGCTGGCCCTGCCTTGCCCTCCTCCTCCTCCTGCGTCTCCTTCGTGCGGCCGGTTGCAGTTGGTGTTCGTCTTCTTCTTGGAGTTGGAGTACTTGCAGTGCTATCAGGTCCCCCAGGGCCAACATCGCGAGTCCTGCCGGTAGCATTTCGGTGTGGTTGTGGGAGGAGACTGGCTGTGCAATTTATGTGTTTTCAGGCTGTATGGCCTCCACCTGTGGTGATTAATTCCACCTGTGCAAGCTGCTCTCCCCTTTGGCCGAGCACGTCCCGCGCACAACGCTGCAAATCTGGGAATGGCATCTTGCTCTTGCAATCATGTATTTGTACCCGATGGCCGTGTAACATTGGTTGACATGTTCATTCTGCTGTGGTCCCATTGTTGCACATACTATCTGTGCAGTCGCGAACAGACTTGTGAAGGGTCAGTGGAACGTAGTACTCGAGTAACGGTGGGCCCTCATGCATCACTTTACCGAGTTGCAATGACGGGCGGGGCGTCCCATTTGTGGGTGAAGGCAGTTGCCATTTTCACACACAGCCGCACTCGATGGAATAATTAGTGATTTCAAACGGCCACAGATGCCTTTTCGGCGTGATGTTGCAAATGTGGAATTCCAAGGGCGGCGCTTTCGGTTTCCAGCTAGCGGCGAGGAGATGCCCACAGGTCTGACTGCAAATATAACGTTCTGTTGTTCAATGTCCTTGAGACAGGGCCCATGGCGAGGAAGCAATGATTGATATGAATAGTTTGGGATGCGCAATTGCTACGTGGGCGATGAGGCCGGCCGTTCCCAGATACATGTTACTTCACAACACTGGAATTACGGGCTGGTGCACTGTGGATTTTGCAGGCTGCATAACGCACAGACTCAATGGATGTTTCTAATGTTATGTGAGTAATTATTCAGGCGTTTTGATTCCGGGATGAGGGAATGATGAATGGATGCATGGGCAGGTGATTTGATACAGAGTTTGCCATGTACAGGGCTTCTTGGGATCTATCCGCCTCCCCTACGCTATGTGATGCAGGGCTGCCATGGTGGGACCATCGTCTATCTGGCCTTGTTGAGCCCTCCCTGTCTCGACACGCCCTCAGACACTTGTGTCCATGCACATTAACATTCCCATCTGATGGATTCTGTTTTGACAGACGCATGCACAGGTACACTCGTTTGTGATGGTGTTTGCACCTCGATATAGATGGTTAGGAGTCGCAAGTGGTTTTGGGGTGGTGATGATCCTTTGGAGTGGGCTAGCATGCATATGGCTGTGGATTTCGTGTGATCATTGAAGTGAGTTGTTGGAATGTAGTTCTGATGGCCATTCTGTTCTTTTTCTTTTCTTTTGGTTGACAGGTATCTCCTCCCCTTTTGCCACTGCCATCTGTATGCCACTCCTGCAGATGGGTTTTACTCCCGACACCTGCTGCTTCGTGTTAATCAGTGGAGCAGCATTACGATCTTATGGGACGATCGCCAATGGCCCACATGCCCTTACGCTGTACTGGTGGCTCGGAGCAACATTTCGGCCTTTCGGCTGGACTAGTGCCTCCCCATTGGGACGGCCCTGCGGTTCTGTGCGCTTCCATGTTGCCTTTTCGTACGTGAATGTGGCTCTGTGTACCATGAGGGAACAGGACGACACACAAGTAGTGGCTGGTCATTTCTTGCGGATGCAGCCCACAATGGTGATTGGTGTTTAGGAGTTCATGGCCTGATGGCTGTATGGGCTTGGTGACTTTGATATGCATTAAATTTCTATTCTGATTTGGCCCGTGTAGCGTTTTTCTTTGCAAGTGATGTGGCATATGCCTATTTGGGGGGCGATGTATTGTGAGGAGATCTGCATTGGGTTCCAGCTTCGGAGTTTAGTTGCGTGGTACTGTACTGGGCGCGTTTGCCTACTAAGCCCGTGAGGTCAGGGATGGGGGCTGCCAATATGACAGTTTGAATGTTGTCATGCTCAGGGGCGGGGGATTGGGTTTTGTGTAACAGATGCCGGTCAGCCAGGTGGACTGGTGGAATGATGTGATTCTCGGAATATGGCTGGTCACAGGTGCCTGTGTTTGCGTGCGTTTCTTGGTGGGGGACTGTGGTCATGTCCATTGGGATGGCTTCTGTATTCGTGCCATCTGTGCCCTGCAGCTCCCATTGGCCCCTCTTGTGTTTCTTTTGTTCGTTGCCATGCATGGGTGACTTGTACATTTCAATGGTTGCATTGTGGCTTCATTGCACCTACGGGGAGTTGTACTTTGTGGGCAGGGAGCGGTGTACAGGCACTCAGTGGGGCCGTTTACGGTTGATTCGCGATGCCGTACTTCTCACCATGGCGGAATGGTACATTACGCCATGCCTGATGGCGTTAGGTACATGTCCGCTAGGGTCGGAATTGGCGTACCGTTGCGCCATGGTGGTGTTTGCGGTTTCGCATGGCGCGCGCGCGCGTGCTTGGTGCAGTTAGCGTTGGCGTTCACTACGGTGTCGCTAATGGCTTCGTACTTTGCGGTGACGGGTCATAGTCGCACCGAGAGCTATTCGATGGCGGTATTGCATTTCCGCCATCGTTTTCCGATTTCCGCAAGGGTCGTAATGAGGGCCACTGTTATGTTTGATGTTAGTTGTTGTTCGGTGAGTTGCTGTTTACACGGTTAGTCTTACTTTTGATTATTACTGCACTTTCTACTCACAGTTCTTGGACTAGTAGAGGGATTATACATGTGGCCAGGAGTACATGTGCTATTAAAATTTGTCAATGCAAGAATTGCTTGCTGGTAAGTTATGATCCTCTGTGTGGAAAGAGTTGGTTGTGTTTGGTTGTCGTGATTTACTCGAGTGAGCTCAATTCACGGTGAGCACATCGGTGGCTTCCCCTTCACCTTTTAGGTAACGTTTTCTTCCTCTTTATGACTGTTCCCCCATGTAGGAATGGAAGTAATTACCCCATATCTACAAGTTACACAAAGGTACCACTCTCCTGCAGTTACTTTCATTTTTAATGTTTCTTTGTCTAGTTAGTGGTGAAATATAGCCCTTGAAGGCCAGAAACAAAGACGCCAGAGTGATTTGTAAATACCCATGGAAATCTAAGGCCAGCAAGGAAATGGTGATGTCAGACATGAGGCCGATTGAACCAAAAACAGGCCTAAGGAAAGAAAGTGGGCTTGAATTTCAAAAGTGCAAAGATATGCGCAATGTATTTCAGCAAGGAAAAGAAAGACATGTGACTGACAATGCCATTTTACTCAATCCATGGGGAGCTGCATTTGTACTTAAAGAGACAGCAGTGCGTACATTATCTTCAATGTAATAACAGATGGTGCTCCAGTAATCTAAATTGAAATCAAGCTCCTTGCATTTATAAGAAATAAAAGACTTTCCTTTTTGTTTTTCCCTCATCCAAATGACAGTATGCAGAGAATAATGCTCACTAGACTTTCAAAGTTTGAACATGGTTTCTTATATAACTGCCCTCTACATATGGACAATCCAGAAGTGATACTCATCTTTTTTGAAACTGTGAAATTAAAGAAACATAGTACATATGGATAAGGCCCATATGCCTTATAAGATGTCATGTAAATTGCATTGTGTGTGAGTTTAAAAGGCCATTGCTTGCAGGGTACATGAGCCGGTAATTTCTCCAAAGATGAAACTTAACCTCCAAGACCTTTCTTCTGCTGCCCTGAAGAGTGGGACCTGGTTGTCAACCATCAATCAGGGCCATTACTTAAGAATATAGAGAGAAAAACAATGCTTAGATGTGAACCACGGTAAGGACTGTTAAGGGCATGCCTGTTCTTTCAGCAGAAGTGACCTTGAGATCACAATTCCCATAGAATGTCGATTAGAGTTGCTATCATTGTATCACAGGCCTTGAAGGGGGAGGCGGACATCAACATGAGCTAGTCTCTGCTTGGTCACATGCTAAG
Source organism: Ambystoma mexicanum (assembly GCF_040938575.1). Lineage (NCBI taxonomy): Eukaryota > Metazoa > Chordata > Amphibia > Caudata > Ambystomatidae > Ambystoma > Ambystoma mexicanum. The sequence goes on along the minus strand of NC_090924.1, from coordinate 443,093,815 downwards.
GGTAATGCAAATTAAGAGAACAAAGGAAAGGCTGACTTTGAATTAATAGGAAAATACATATAATTGCAAAAAAAGGGGCATCATAGATGCCACAACGGTCATTCCAGATTTTTATTAAAGGTGACAGTCACCCCCTTTGAACCATGCTAAAACAATTGTTGTATGATAAACATAACTAAAGTTATTAATGAAAATTTGATTTGGGCCTTCCCTTGATTATGAGAGATTTGAAATTTGGTGTGAGGGTGATGGAAATAAGTAACAAGAGAACTATGAAGTGGCATATTTTTCACTGATACAGCTCTGAGTAAATGAAGGAAAAACATATCTCCACATAGGAAGGGCATGCCGACTTCAGATTAGTATCATCTGATTTGCCTTAAAATGTAGTTCTTAAAAATATATTCATGAATGTAAAGATTTGCAAAATTATGGTGCTTGCCATGTTGATAGATTTTTAGAGTTTTAAACATGCCAAGCCCGCTGTCAGTTTGGTATGATGAAGCTTTCTCCTCCCACACCTGTCCTAATACACCCCCTGATCTCCTTGTCCTATTAGCACATAGGTGGGAGGTGGGTAGTGAAAACCAACCAATCCCTTCTGCGGGAATCATGACAAGTTTGTGATGTCATTTGCCTGCTGAACTCTTGCGAGAAACATCCCAGTACAGAGGCCTCAATCTTGAATTGGAGACAGGAAACAGGAGACGTAAAAGCTGACTGGGACCCCTTGGTGGATTCAGAGGAGACAATCCCTGACTGACACCCTTGCTGTCCCAGCGGTGCCCTGCTGTTCCCTGATGCCCATTCCAAGGCCTCCCCTGTGGGTAAAACTATCCCAAAGCCATAGATTGTGTAGGTCTTGCATATTTTCAAGCATCATTTTAGTTATTTCCCCATAGCAAATATCCAGTTTGTCTTTGTAGCTCCTTAGCATATTTAATTAAAGTACATCAATTAATTCCCCTATAGAAATCACGGATGTATAGACATAAAGATTTGGCAAAAGAATGAATCCCAAACCCCTGTTTTCACATGAGTGCGCAGGGTGAAAAACAAAATTCCCCATTGATCCCCTTAATTTTAAATCAGAAGTGTAAAGCCTGGTAGTGCCTTTGCATGTGCAGGGTGCAAAACGAAATTTCCCCTTTGTTCCCAGTGTGCTCTGACCAAAACCACAAAGCCCTGCCTGTTCTGTGTAGGTGTGGTCAAACAAATTTCACATTGCTTTTTCTGTCACTCATATTGCATCTGTGGTAAAAAGTAGAACAAATGATTTTTCCCCTAGAATCCCTTTTCCAAAGAGTGCATTTTTATCAGAATTAATACCAAAACGAGTGTCCCATTGTGTTCCCACTCTTTGCCACTGGCCTTCAATTCAGAGCGGTGAAGTCTAATTGATGTGTGGAGGGTGGAGTTGCTGGGAGAAAAGTAGTATAACCAAATCAGCAATCACTGTGTGTCTTGAATTGTTCTTTTTCTGTATTGGTGGGTGATTTGAATAGAAATTGTGACTGCTTATCTTAGTATTATCTCTGTGTTGGTGCCTTTATAGAAGTAGTTTTTATTCTTGTGTTGCCACAGCAGTGGTGGCTGATGTTAGTCTGTTTATCCAATTTGGTTTAAATAAATTAATAAATATCTATATTCTTAATACACACTAACCTGGTTCCTAGTCTGTTGTGGCTCTGGGTATTTGTTAGGGTTGGGTGCGAGACGGGTTGGAGGCCTTACCAAACTGAACCGAATCAAAATCAAAGTGATTTATTGTGCGTCACATTCATTGGGGGGACAGGAACTCCCTGAGTTGAGCGTGACTGTGTAATAAACCATAACCGTTGCTTTCCTGTCTCTTTCATCCCTTTTATGTGTTGTGCAATGAAATGTGGGTGGTTTGGTTTTGAGTCAGTGTCGCTTGACTGATTATTTCTGGGATGGTTATATTGGGCACCCTCCTGTTAGTTCAGATGGGTGTATATGGGTGTGCCTGTATTGGTGCTTAGATGACTTGGTCAGCATGGATTGTTGGTTATATTTGTTAAATTGCTCTGTTTGTTTTTCTTTGTATATCAGAATTGATTGGTAGTCTTGGTTCCTCTGCGTTGCTCAGCTAGGTTGGTGCTCAGCTGTGGCAAACCTGAGGCGTAAGTGTCGAAGGCCTGCACAAAAGGAGCTATTGTTCATCCTCTTGCAGGCATGTTGAAACATGTCCATGCACAGTCATTATGATGCTTGGTTGTATGTATTATGATGTATGCCTGCCTTGGTGGTTTCGAGCAAGTATGCTCTTTTCTGGATGATTCTAGAGGGTTGGTGCGTTATGGTGACAATGCTAGACTCTGGTTGTTGCCATTTTTAAGAAGGGGGGCGTGTGATAACCTGGCTGCCTCTGTCTTGTGTGCATGCAGATGACAGGTGCTTGTGGAATGCCTGTTGGAGTAGGGAATGTGGTTCCTTGGAGATTCTAGAAGTGATTGTTAGAGATGAGACAGGATGGGATTAATTACAATGTGGTTGTCTTTTCCTAAATCTCCTACTTTACTTCCTACTTGTAACCTGCAACTAAATATTTACCTTTTCTATAATCCTAGCTCCAGTTTTGTTCCTGCTTGCTACCTGCCTTCCCAGACTACCACAAGGGGGCCATGTCTCACCTACCCCCTGTGGAAGGCAAAAGCATTTAATTTCTGATGGGCCACAGATGTTCATGAGCCACGGGCAGAGAAAAACCTCAACCATAACTTGGACATGACACACTGATTGCAGAACTGTTGAGTGGTGCGGTAAGAGATCTAATTGGTTGGCATGCACATAAGGACCCATGTCATGTTAGCCTCTGTCTGAGGCACAGGTGCACCCAGTAACACTTTCTACATATACTAATGAAGGTCTGAAATGGTGCTTTAAAGCCATACCCTCGAAGGTCAAAGCATGTTCCATTAGGAAGTTCTTTGTTGATGGAACCGACTCAAAGTATTATACTGACTCTTTGTACAAGGCTCATCATAGAACATGCTATAGGCCATATAGGCCAGGAGCATAGCTCAGGGGCAACACGTTTGCCTTGGAAGCAAGACCATGCATAGCAACACAGGTTCAAATCCTGGGCTCGGTCTTAGAAACTGGACCCCGGTATTGTGAAAGAACAATTATAATCACAAAACCATGAGGTATCTGTGTTCGGTAGCCACAGTTTTGGGACAGGGATACTGGAGCAGTTTCTCTGTCCATTTCTGAACAACTGGAAATAAATCCTGTCTCTACGTTTGCTGCCAGCGGATGCTTATTAGATTACTTGGAGATGGGTGTAGGTTTCACCTCTCTGGTGGTTGCACCTATGTAGGAGATTGTCTCTCTGAGGGTCCATCTCAACACTCTTATCTGCTGTCGTTCATCCTGCAAGCACCCTCAAACAGTAGACACCTTAATATTCTGGCTGGCTCTCTACAGGGAGACCGAGGGAAGGACTATGCTCTGGTGGAACTAAGGGCGCTTTAACACTTGTAAAGAAAAACTATCAGGTGCAGAAGGCAAGCGATAGGGGATGCCTGCAGGCTGCCCTCTGGGGTAATATACAACCGTGGCCATGGACCTCATTACGGGTGTGGCGGTAAACCAGCCGGTAGGCGGTGGGCTAACACCGACCCCGTAACACTGTTTCTGCCGCCTGACATCCTGGTGCCACCGGGATATCCTAGGCAGTGGCGGGACGGTTATTTCCCATTTCCATGGAGTCCCACGGGACTCCATGGGAAGGGGAAACCTGAAGCACCAGCACTGTTAGCAACAGTGCTGGTGCTTCAGTGAAAAGCCTGCCGGTAGGGGCCTGAACTCCCGGCCGGTCAGCCCTGCCGGGAGTTCGGTGCCCCTACCGGCAGACTCTTCATTTGGCACTCCAGAAAGGATGCCAGTACCTTGCTGCCGAGACCCTTATTTCCGGACCGCCAAACTTGTAATGAAGCCCCATCCCTGAAATGAGTTCAAATCTGAAAGGAACCACAGATAGGAATAGTCACGTCATTTACTTTCTGTTTCAAAGAGAAGCAGCATTTTATTGATTGCATTCTTATTATAGTATTATGGTTCTGTAGTTGGCAAGTGGAGCTTATTGGGCCTCATTAAGCGGTAGGAGATAAGGGATTACCGGCACCGGTAAGGGTGCCGGTGCCGGTAATCCCTTACCTCCATATTCCAAGGTCTCTTAGCGGGTCCCTTCCTCAACGCCTGGTCTGACCATGTGTTAAGGACAGGACCCACTAAGGGATTTCAAAGCCAATAACGGTACCGCAAACTGCGGTACCGTTATTAGCTACTTCCCCATTCCCATTGAGCCGTATGGGGGCTCAATTGGGAATGGGGAATGGTTCTCAGAATGGGGACTTACCAGGTGCTCCAAGGTTGGAATGACCCGGCAAGTACCCATTATGAGAACCCAGACCCGGTATCCGGTAAGGGGGTAGCCATGGTGCTAATAGCTAATAGCACCATGGCTACCTCCTACCGCGTAATGAGGCCCATTGACTGTCTAGCCACAGAAAACAGAGCCATGTGCTTTCCTCCCATGGTTAATTAATAGACAAATGCAAGCAAAATGATTACTGAACATATGAACTTTCCTGTCACACACAGCAGCAAGATCTTCTTTTGTAGGTTGGCACTCAGGACAGCTCTCCCCTTCAGCAATGGCTTTTACTCTGCTGTTGCCTCATTGCTGGGGCTGCTGGCTGTCATCTTGTTGTCAACCCACCCTGGTGCGGCAGTGCTTTCGGTTATTGTAGTAGCAAACCTGCACCGATGTCATGCAGACTGACTGAAGCAGTGTGCAGGCATGACCAGCACGGGCGCACAGCATTGTCACCTCCCAATTCATTGGTATTCATGAAATTGTATAACTAGCACTGCCACAGGTTCATGAATGAAAATGGGCCAGCGCGGGATGCAGCGCCACGTTGCCAGTGGACACTGTTGCTGATTGTTGTGTGGCTGCTACTGACTGACAGATAAAATAATAAAGTTGCCAAAACACCACATCATAATTAAACTGAGTCTGAAAAAATTAGAGCCGTGGCTGAAAATTGAGTGCCTGGGCCGACACTCCCATGAAGTAAGCACTGGGAAGGACACACACTGTTGTGCATGCCCAGTGATTGTGTACATATCGGTTGGCGGCATACCTGCTCTTCCTGGAAGCTGGAGCAGAGCATTTTCATAGAAGCAGCACAGACAGACACCACACATCATGTTCTATAGTTGTGTAATTAAATATGCAGGTGAAGGTTATTTATTGATGCTTTTCAGCCAGACCTACAATGCAAGAAGGAAAACACCACAATGCCACTGGACATTACCGTTTCTTTGAATGCATAGTAGTACAAAGATATGTATTTATGCCCATAAACACGTATGTAAACACAAACACATACCATAGAAGATGCAAGAACATGGACCATTGTAGATAACACATTGGGCTTCAGTTTGAGTGTAGTGAAAATTCCCCTCCTCTTTCTTCCCCCATCCCACTGCTACATTACTATGGTTGGAAATGCAACCCACGGTCTTCCCTTTCATCCTAACATATTTAGCTGGTGGTCCAGTGGGCTTGCATTCTCTCCCCTTTTTCAACATTCCCTGGTGGCTTAGGGGGAAAGCTTTCTCCTTTCTCACTAGTCAATATTCGCTGAGGGTCCAGAAGGCTCGCCTAAACCACTTGCCCCTCTTCTTCGCTCTCCAGGGTCGGACTGGGCCATAAAATTGTCTCGGGCACCAATGAGAAAGTGGCCCACATTTACAAATGGCTATTCATTCCTTTTGTGACACTGTTTGAATAGTACCCATGGGCAGAGGTTTTGGATAAAATGTGATGAAAATTGAGCATTTAAAATAATATTTATTCAGCAACACTGGTCAAAACTATTAGCCGCATAGTGAAGTAACTCATCCAGCGGAGGTCTTGGAGGGGGATCCCCCTTCAGTTGCTTCTCTTTGGGCTACTGATTTCTGGCCTGCTTCTTTTTGCTCTCTTCCCTCTCCTGCCTTGGTGGTGAAGGATCTTGGGGTCAAGCTTTCTGCCTCACTGTCACGTGAGGCTCATATCTCAGCTGTTTGTCAAGCTGGACATTTTAAATTAAAGATTCTTTGGAAAGTGCTTTGTTTTGTTCCCATATTGCTATATGCCCCGACTATTGCAACTCACTGTATCTGTCTCAACCATCTTATCTCATTCAGCGTCTTGAGCGACTTAAGAACTCTGTGGCACGTGTGGTATCACGGGTCCCCTTCTCCACACATATTTGGCACATACATTCTTCGTCAGCTACATTGGCTGTCTATTGAAAAAAGAGTGCAGTCTAAATCTCTCTGCTTTTTACGGAGTTGGACCAGAATAACTTCAACACAAATTTCGTACCTATGTTCCTCGTCGCTTTCTTCGTTCTTGGGATAATGCTATCATAGCTATCCTCAGAATTCGACTCTCTCGTGTAGGAGGCCGGGCATTCTCAGTTGCAGCCGCCAAACTGTGGAACTCTATCCCTCGTGTGCTACGGCTCACAGAGAATCACCTTATGTTTCAACGTGCTGTGAAAACATTTCTTTTCTAGTGACTTGTCTGTTTTTTTTCTGTTTACTGGATTAGCACAAAGGTGCCTTAGGGTGTTTGTGCGCTCTATAAATATTAAAATCAATCAAACAGGCCCACATTGGCCAAAAAACTGGCCCACTTCGACCCAAAAAACTGGCCCACACCAGCATTTTGCATTTTTGGTTCATCCATGAGCCTTATTGCCCTATAGGCCAGTCTGAGCCTGTCGCTTTCCTATTTATAGTGGTCCAGTGGGCTTCTCAGATCTCTGCATCAGGTGCAGAAACCCAGTGAGCAATCTGCCACTCCGCCTCAGCAGCCTCTTGTCCTGGCCACTCCCCCACCATCCTTTCCCATTCACTCTTTTTTAAGGCCGTCCATGCGGTCTAATAACCTTCTTTGTAGGCTGCTCCAATTCGACTTGTGCAACTCCTAACACCGGTGCCTCCTGCCACTCCTAACGGCGGTCCCTGGTCTGCTAGTGAGCCTGCCCCTTGTCACCCCATTGCAAAATGTACTTGTTGGTTAAGTGGGCCTCATCTCCCCTTTCGTACACTTAAACAGCCCCTGCCCCTCACGTACTTACCCATTTTGGGATCCCTAATAGTATCCATAAGGGGCAAAGGCACAGTGCAGCCTGCCAGGGGTATAACCTTGACTAATTCGAGCCTCCCTATGGGCCTGGCAGTGAGCTGACCCTCTTCCTCGCCAGTCGCCGAGGCTTTATCTTGGTGTTCCTGGCTTACCTGAGCTCCACATACAAATGCGCTCTTGTCTTACGCGGCTGCGAGCCAGCCCGCCTGCACGCAAGCACATGGTGAGTGACGGTAAGAAGTGTGTTATAAAGGCATCTGGGGATAGATGCAGTTTGTTTGGTGATTGGATGCTGTATGGGCACCTGTGGGTGTGAGGCAAGGTGGTGAGGTCGTATGGAATATGGAGTGTTGGAGTGTTGGCGTGTCAGGGTTCTGGGGAAGGTTCCACAGTGACAGTTGGAGTTGCTTTACTGGCTGGGGTGGATGTCCCAGTATTTCTCTTATCTAATAAACTTACCTTACAACTTACCTCTTGACTCCAGCGTGGTGAGTGAGAGAAAAGAACCCCTTTACTTCAAAGTGTCACCACTGAAGAAAAGTCCAGAGCCTCAGCGCACGTGCCAGAGGACTCCTGTCACAGCGCAACCAGGTCTGGAGTTAGTTATTAGCGGCAGAGCCGCTGGAGTGTGTGAGGTTGCAGCAGCTCACTGTACTGGGTACAGGGGGCTGTAGATAGTCCCTGATCGGCAGCTGCTGGGTGAAGCCACAAAAGGGAGCTCTGGTACTCAAAGTAGGATATAACAATTGGCGACGGGGGCAGGATGACTGGCTCTGATGAAGATTTCGCCCCCCCCCACCAGTTAGCACCCCTACATCAAATTTCCAGAGCAAACGGTCATCTACTACAATACCCATTCATGAGTTTCACACTCAAGGAGCACCGTCTGCATTGGGTTCCAAATGGACCACGTGGGTCGAGGGACTCGAATAGTATTTCAAGACCACCCTATACTTTGAAGTGGATGCAAGGAAAACATCTCTTCCGTTCTATGCTGGCCCAGCGGTCCACAACATATTCAAGACAGCAACTCCCAATGGCATCCCCTACAATGAAGCCAAGTGAGCTCTAGCAGACTACTTCAGCCCTCAAGAGAATGAGCCCGGCAAACCGCCCTTGGTCCGATTGACGCTTTTCAAGCCTGGCTCCATCAGCTGGCACAAACGTGCATCCTCCTAAATGAAACTGATGACGTCCAAGCTCAACTTATGCAAGGCTTTCAACCCAACACGCTATGTCGCAGATCTTAAGAGAAGCAGGCCTTACTCTCCAGCGCATCCTGGAGCTAGGATGCTCGCATGAACTAACAGGAGAGCAGGGAATATGGAAGTGCTGTTCCAGTCTGTAAATGTCAAAGAGGTTCAGGAAATTGCAAAAAGGCATATGGGGAAACCTAATGAACGCGCCCAAATCTTGAGCCACACGCTAAAAGAATTGACCGGCCACAGACAACTAGAAAAGCATGGGATTATGGAAGAGGACCAATACCTCACAGGGACCGTTACACTGCATGGGGAGCAGAAGGCACCAAGTGCAGCAGAATTGGGCACTTTGTGAAGGTTTGTAGACATCTGTGAAACGGGAAAGACATCGGACTCCCACGCTCGATGACTTGCTAGTGGACATTCAATGATCCATGTTCTTTTCTAAACTAGACCTACGAGCAGGTTACCACCAGATCATGCTTTGCAAGGATTCGAGGTACATAAGGACCTCCTTGTCACAAATTGGGCTGCAACAGGTACAACCACCTACGTTTTGGAGTGTCGTCCGAGGACAACGTTTTTTCAGGACACTGTATGGGGAGTTATAGCAGGAATTCCTAGTGTCATAAATTTCAGCGATGACATCCTGATTTTTGCCAAGTGTCTGTCTGACCACATCAACCTTTTCTGAACTATCCTGAAGGGAATTCAGGAGCAGGGCCTCACACTCAACAAGGAGAAAAGCAAATTCCTCAAAGACCACCTAGAATTGTTCAGCTTCGCCTTCCACAAGGCTGCAATGTCGGCTGATGTTCAGAAAGTTAAGGACATAAAATCTGCCCCTGCATCGAAGAATCAGAGACACACAGCTTCCATTTTCCTTGGAATGGTAAATTACTGCAGACGATTCATTCCACACTTGGCTATGCTGCCGGACCCACTAAATCGTATTATGAGAGCAGCTGAGCATTGGGTGTGGTACACACCACAGCAAGACTCTTTTTTTTTTTTTTAACTTTGGTTTTATTAGTAGTTTTTAGAAGGAAAAAACAAACGGCAACGCTGGGAGCGTTGTTATCATCACTTTTAACATTGTCATAAAACCCCCAGGTTCCCTCCCCCCCCCTCCCCCCCCACCCCAACTCCTCCCCTCCCCCCAGATCAGAGTCACTTCGCAAGTCGGACAGCTGGGGCTGTCATCGTAGTTCATTGTACGTTGCCACAGAGGTATGCTATGCTCTCACGTCCAAATTGGCTGGATGGGATCCGCTGTCTCCCGGGTCCTGGGCTACTCCTACATCCTTGGTTGAAGCATTCCAAACCTACCCCCCGCCAACTCGCCAGAGTGTTCTCATGTTGTCAGTGGGGGTCCCAACCCCATGCCCCATAGACCCCATACCAGTTAACCTGAAAGGAGCCCAGTTCATTATTTACCATGGCCGTCAGTTTATCCATTAAGAACATGTTTTTGAGTTTCTTAAGCCAGTCTTCTTTGGATGGGGTCTCTGGGCTCTTCCACCTTTGTGCAAGGGCCACTCTACCCGCCCGTAACATCGTCTCCCACATTCTTGGGTACCTATACAGTTCAGTGTCCTCCGGGGGGAGGCCCAGCAACATCGTTAGGGGGTTGAGTGGGATTTGTTCCTCGGTGACCTCGGCCATCCACCCCCGTACTTTCTCCCAGAACTCCTGCGCCTTGGGGCAGGACCACCACATGTGCCCCCTCGACCCCACTTGGCCACAGCCCCTTGGACACCTGGGGGACACTCCCGAAAACATCCTGGACAGTTTCAACGGGTCCCTGTGCCAACCCTGTAAGATTTTGAAGTTGTGTTCCATGTCCGATGTAAATAGGTTCCCATGGAATGCTATCTTAAAGACTTTGGACCACGCCTCCTCTGTAAGTGGTTCTCCCGCCAGGTCATCCCAAAACCCTCGGAACCCTCTTCTCCCCTCCAAGTTAACGGTGTTCAGTATTCGGTACATTTTGGAGACCGCCCCCTTCCTTGATGTGGCCGTGTCCAGAAATTTTTCGAAGGGGGTCAGCTGTCTCCGAAGGTTCTGGCCCCATGATTGGTCGCAAAGGATGCCTTTCAGGCGTAGATATTCAAAGATTGAAAGGGACTCCCGCCCCAGTGCGTCTCGCAGGGCCTCGTATTCGAGGAACTCGCCCTCTTTGAACAGTTGTCCCGCCCATTCCAGACCCCCGTCCGACCAGGACTGGGCACTCCTGAAACCTCTGCTGCCTAGTTTGAGAGGGTGGCCCCAAAGCGATGACATTGGAGAGGGCCATGTCGTGAGGTATGAGGTTGTGGGTCCCTCTTTCCAGAGTGTCCAAAGTATTCCCAGGGTTGGGTGGGCTTTCAGTTTGCTAGGGATGAGTCTGCGCGGCAGCCACAGGAGGTCGCGCACTTTCAGAGGGTGGGCATCCATATCCTCAAGGTATGACCAGTAGGTGCCCATCCCCTCCTTCATGTGCTCCAGCAAGACCCGCAGCTGGGCTGCCCGGTAGTAAAGGAGGAAATCCGGTAGCCCGAACCCGCCCTCCTCTCTGGGTAGTGTTAGAGTGGCCTTTCCTATCCTCGGGGCCCGCCCTTGCCATATAAACTCGCGGATTGCTTTTTGTAGATCGCGGAGCAGCTGGGTGGGGACCTCCGTTGGGAGTGCGGTGAATAAGTATAGTATTCTCGGCAGAACGTTCATCTTTATCGCTGTCATGCGCCCATACCAGGACAGAATCATCCCACCCCATCTCCTCAGATCTGACGTAACCCCCGCCAAGGTAGGCCCATAGTTCACCGGGGCCAGTCTCGAGAGATCTCTGGTCAGGGTTACCCCCAGGTACCTGATGGAATCCTTCCCCACCGCAATCCCCGCACACCTGTCCCGGGGGTCCAACCTCGGGTCCTGGACCCTCATGGGTAGGAGCTTTGATTTTGCTGCATTTATTTTTAGTCCCGAGAACTGCCCGAAGGCTGTCATCAGCCGCAGTAGGGGGGGGAGCGAGGAGCTGGGCTCCACCAAGTATGCTAGGATGTCGTCAGCGAACAGGGAGAGCTTGAACTCTACTTCTCCCCTTTTGATCCCTTTGATGTCGGGGTGGGCCCGGACCGCTATGGCCAGAGGTTCCATCGTCAAGACGTATATTAACGGAGAGAGTGGGCACCCCTGTCGTGTTCCCCTCGTGAGGGGGAATGGGTCAGAGAGTTCCCCATTCACCTGCACTCTCGCTGTTGGGGCTTCATAGAGGGCAGAGACCCAGGTCCTGACGTGAGGCCCGAAGCCCATTCGACGGAGGAGGAGTTGCATGTACCTCCACTCGACCCTGTCGAATGCCTTCTCGGAGTCCAAGGAAAGCAAACTAGCCTCTAGGTCTGATTCCTGGGCATAGTGGATTAGGTCAATAGTCTTCCTGATATTATCTGAGCCCTGCCTGCCCTTCACGAACCCCACTTGATCCCCGTGTATTAATTTGGGCATTATCCCCTCTAGCCGTGTACCCATCACCTTGGCTAGGATCTTTACATCTATGTTTAAGAGGGAGATCGGGCGGTAGGAGGAGCAGTCAGTGGGGTCCTTTCCTTCCTTGGGCAGTACCACTATGATGGCTCTCATCATCGTTTCCGGCAGGGTGCCCCCCTCCAGTACTGCATTGAACACCCTCGCCAGGTGTGTGGCCAAAATCGACCGGAACCTCTTATAGAAGAGTACTGAGAACCCATCTTCCCCCGGGGACGTTCCCGCCTTCATCCCACCGATTGCATTCTCCACCTCCTCCTCTGTGACCCCTCCCTCTAGACCTCCTGCCATTTCGCCTGTCAAGGACGGGATCTGAATGGAGTCCAGGAACTCCTCAATCTGAGTGTCCTCCCCGGCATATTCTGAAGAATATAGTTGTTCATAGTAGCGTCGGAAGGCCGCTCCTATGACTGGGGTGCTATGGTCTAGTGAGCCCTGTTCGTTTCTGATCGCCCTCACCATTCTGCTTCGCTGGACCTCTCTGAGTTTCCAGGCCAGGATTTTATCGGCTCTATCCCCCTTCTCATAGTATTTTTGTTTCACTAGCTGGAGGTTGCGCTCAGTTTTATGCAACAAGAGATCTTTCAATTGGAGTTTGTAATTTTCTAGGGCCGTGATCTGTTCCATAGCCAAGGGTGCCTCCGGGGGGCCTCCCGGCTGGATCTGTGCGATCTTTTCCCTAAGGGATTTTTCTTGGGCCTCCCTTTCCCTTTTTTTCTGAGCCCCCATTCTTATGAGAACCCCGCGTAAGGTCGCCTTGAAGGCGTCCCACAGCACGTGCGCACCCACCTCGCCATTGTCGTTCAGCTTAAAGTATTCCACAATGGCGTCCTGCACTTCCTGCACCAGGACGTCGTCCTTCAGCAGGGAGTCGTTGCATTTCCATCGCCCTTTTCTGCCACCTCGCCATTCCCCTATAATGGTGGTACGGACCAGGTCATGGTCGGACCAGGGGACCGGGTCTACCTCATAGCCAGAGACATATGGGCGCAGGGACTCGTCTACCAGGATGTAGTCTATACGGGAGTATGATGTGTGGATTGCAGAATAGTATGTGAAGGAGGGGTGTTCTGCCCTAGGGGTCGGGATGGTGTCCACTAGGCCCAGCTCTGTGTTCGCCCTTTGGAAGGAGCGGGCCATCATTTCGTCTGCAGCCCTGGTGGGTTGGGATTCCAAGCGTTTCCTATCAATTTTCGGGTCCAGGACCATGTTAAAGTCCCCCCCCACCACCATTGGCCCGCGTACGAATAGTTTCAGTCTGTCCTTCACTCCCTCCCAAAATTGCGCCTGGCCTTCATTGGGGCTGTACACAACTGCAAGTGTTAAAGGGGAGCCCCGCAGGGAGCCCCTCGTCAGCAGGAATCGTCCCTCTGGGTCTTTCAGTGAGGCTTCTACTTCAAAGCCAATGTCCCTCGCTAGCACTATGGCCACCCCCCTTTTCTTGGTCTTGTGGGAGGCGCTGAGGACTTCTCCAATCCCCCCCCCTCGTAGCTTTGGTTCTTTCCCCTTTGCCCAGTGCGTCTCCTGAAGGAAAAGCACGTCTAGTTTAGCCCTCCTGAATTCCCTGCAGACCAGGGATCTTTTGGTGGGGGTGTTCAGTCCCCTCACATTGAGGGAGCCCACGCCCAGGGTAGGCAGATCCTCAGCCATTTTCTAAGAATAACCAGCTACCGGATAGCTGACTCGTGGCACTTTCCTTGTCCGGCTCATTTCGTGTTATCCTCTGATCTCCCATTTCCCTTCCCCCCCTCCCCCCCAGGTGGTCCTGTAACCTTTCCCCAACTGACCCCTGGTCCCCCCTGTGAACGTAACAATATCAACAAACCCCCTACCCCCCTCCCCCCACCCCGGCGTCCAGCCAAATAGTTCTACCATTGTTGGTAACTGGCCGGACCACCAGCCTACCGCCTCCTGCTGGGTGAATATCCAAATTAGAGCCTCCATGAGCCCCCCCTACCCCCTCTCCCTCCCCTCAATGTAACTCTCATACTTGCTGTTCCGGGAGGGTCCACAAACGTTCGGACCCCATGGTCCTGGAGCCCGGCCTGTCTGCAGGCCGGAACAGATGGTGAGTCCCCGTGGTGAATTCTTTACACAGTTCCCCCGAGGCTGATGACGCCTGCCGTGAGATGCCTCAGCTCCCTTCCTCGCCCGGGTCCGACAGTCCCGCTCCACCCTGGCCGGGATCCGTGTCATTCCTGTCCGTCGATGGGGATGGAGGGTTCAATTTTTTGAATTTCCGTGGGCCAGTCTTTTTTCTCCTCTCTCCTCGTGACCGGCGCGCTCTGGCTTCATCCGCGGCGAACCCGGAGGGTTCCCTTCGCGGGGTCGGGTCCGTTGTATATTCCTGTATTGCTCCCCTTATATCTTCCTCTGTGATCAGGTTCACTCGTTGGCCTTCGTATTCGAACATGAGGGAGAAGGGGAACCCCCATCTGTAGCGTACCCCCTTTGTTTTCAGCATCTGGGTCAGTGGGCGGCACATCCTCCGTTTGGCCAGCGTGTATGATGAGAGGTCCTGGAAGATGGCCACCTGAGCGTTGTTATAGGTTATCTCCCTAGATTTCCTGGCCTCCTCCAGGACCTTCGCTTTTTCAGTGTAGTAGTGGAAGCGGACCAGAATTGACCGGGGGCCCCCAGCTCTTCCCCCCGCTCTATGGATCCGATCAAACGTCGGTTCGGTTGTCATCTCATCCGAGAAGAGGAGGGTAATGATGTCCTTCACCACCCTGGTTAAGTCTCTTTCCGTCTCCCCCTCCGACTCCGGCACCCCGAAAATCCTGAGGTTGTTCCTCCGCTCTCTATTTTCAAAGTCGTCCATTTGTCTTGCCCTCTCCTCATCTCTCTTTTCCAGGGCCGTTAGTCTCAGGGCCGTGTCCAGCTCCTGGGTCGCTGCTGAGGACTGGTTGGACTCTAGTTGTGACAGTCTATCCTCGACTTTGTCCACTCTGCGGTCCATGTTTTCCATTTTTTGGGCGATGTCTGCCCGCATGTCCCTGATCTCCTGCAAGACCGAGGCAAAGCCCTTTTCCATGGTGAGGGTGGGCAGGGGTGGGGTCTCGGAATGAGACATGCCGGCCCGTTGGTCTGGGTCGCTGTTCTCCCTGCTGGTGCCTTGGTAGCGGTACTCCTGGAGGGTATGGCGCCAACTCATTCGGTCCTCCTGCTTCTCCCCTCCGCTGATGCGTCCCTAGGGGTAAGGGACAGAGCCCGGTCGGGGAACGCGCTCTCTCGCCTTCTGGTGTGGCCCTCTGTGGGGGGCCTCTCGTGGGCGGGCACTCGCCCCACCGACCTCCGGTGGGGGCCTCACACCCCCTCCCCCCCTTGTGGCCTCTGTCTTTGGAGGTAGTTCTTAGGGTGGGGGGGAGCGGCTATGGTCGTCCAATCGCGGTTTGTTGGGGGGCTCTCAGGCGCGACTCCTTCAGCGAGAGCCCCCAGGCGGGCACTCGCCCTGGGGTTGAGCCCAGGGGCCTCCACCTAAGAGAGTGATGGGCTCGAGGGTACTCTCTTCCAGTAGATTTGTGTCCCCCCGCGTCTTCCTGACTTTTTTTTTTTTTTTTTTTTTTTTTTCCGGGGGGGCTCGCGAGGGGGGGGCGGGGCCGACTCGCCCCTCCGAGCCCACCGATGCGTCCCGCAGCTGGTCCCCCGGGGTCCTTGAGGGTTGCGTGGGGGCTGTGATGGGCTTCCCCCACCTACCTCGGCGCCGAGTTCGGGAGCGCGGGCAGGCCGCCTCTCCCTACGCGGGTCGCGGCCCGCGTTTCTCCCAACTCCTCAGCGGGGGACTCCCCCTCCGCGACGGCTCCTCGGCAGGGTGCCGCGGGGGTGTCGCCGGCGGGTCTTCTGCCGGGGCGCCGGCGCGCTCCGTGTTCGGGGGAGTGAGGGGATCGCGCGCGCCTCCGAATGCAGGCCGCCGCTTCCCCTCTCGATGGGTGTGATGCTGCCTGGAGCTCCCCGGGGCTCCTCCCCTCGGGCCGCGGAGCTCGTTCTCGGGCCCCCGGGGGTCCCCGGATGCCGCTCCTTCGCCTCGGGGGGCACTCGAGGTTCACGGGCCCCGTGAGCCGTAGATCTCTCGTGGGGGGGTCACGGGGGGGGGCTCAATCCCTCTTCGTGTCCCAGTTACGGCGGGAGCGGCGTGTTCAGGCTGCCATTGCCTGTGCGCCCCCTGGTGGCCTCCGCAAGACTCTTTTAATGCCACGAAAATGCTCTGGCTGCTGACACCACAATATCTTAAATTGATCCCCAGAAACCGACTGAACTGGTTGTTGATGACAGCTATATGGCCTATGAGTGGTTCTGGCTCAATGGACTTCCGACAATGAGGTTCTGCCCATCACTTTCCCAAGTAGAGCCCTGACTTCGCCAGAGTCTTGGTACCCCCAGATTGAAAAGGAGGTGAACGCGGTTCTGTGGGGCTGTCCCACTTACAACTCTATCTTTATGGAAGACACTTCAAAGTGCTCATGGACACTAGCCATTGATCCCGATTTTCAATGGGTCCTGTCTTCGGCTGTCGCCTCGGCTTGAGAAGTGGACTCTACAGTTGCAAGAGTTTGATTTCACCATGGAGCATCACCTGGGAGCGGGCAATCCAGCCAACTTCCTCTCGCGCCACCTCGGAGCTGTATCGCCTAGTGAATTAAGGGCAGTAGCGAGGTTGGAGCTCCAAGTTGACCTAATATCTCAAGGCACTACGCCTCCAGGAGATACATGTAGCCTCTGGGGAGGATGAGTGTTTTCTAGTCATCAAAACTGCCTTCTCGTTGGGTCGCTGAAAAGATTTTGTGAAGAATAATTCAAACAAGGCTGAGTTGTCCCAAGGTCATCACACTATTTTCTTTTCCACAGAAAGGAGCAGCTAAGAGTGGCAGAGACTGGTCTTCTACTATGTGGATCATGGATAGTAATCCTGGCATCACTCACAAATCGGGTGGTACACCTGGCCCACATAGCCCACCAAGGAATCAGCAAGACCAAAATCATGCCTGAGGAAGAAGGTCTGGTTTCCAGGCCTGCAACCTGCTGTTGAGGAGGGTCCCATCACCCTCTTTCTGGGCCTTGGCATATCTGGGGTCAAGAAAACACCCTTGAGCACATCAGCAGACTGAGGCAGCAAGTATATTTTCTTCCAAGCAGGACACATCATCATACAGCTTCCAGGACATCTCTGGGACTCTGCTAAAAGTTATAAAATGACCCTCCTTATATATCCTTCTTGGTTGTCTCAGTTCCCAGTCTATGATGCAGAACACTCTCATTGGTTCAGGCACTCCAAAACAAGCCCCTTCCTCCTCTAGGGTTGGCTGACTGAGCTACCAATTCACAAAAAGCCCCCATGTCATACCTACATCTGTAACTGATTAAGATTGTGTGTGCTGTACCTGATCTTTAAAATGGGAACACCAATGACATCAATCCTGAGACAATAATTTTAGCAAATGCATCATGGTTTCCTGTCCCAGAGGCCCAACTATGGGCATCGCTGTATCCTTTCTGCTAATTGAACCAACTGAATGCATCACCCACTATCTTCCTTTCACTGCTACCTCGCTCCCACCGCTCGTCACTGTCAAGAATAGAGATAAGAAGCCCAGACACCATGTCCTTGACTACTGAACTCTCACTGAACTACCATGAGGTAATTATTTTATTCTTTCAGCATGGTTTCACAGACATTCACTTATTTGTATGCCAGCATCCATCTTAGAGTGCCTGACCTTGTCTCAAAACCCAAAATCGCTGCCCACATTACAGAATGCCTGACCAACCGATGTGTACTCAAAACTTGGTACCTGCTCCAATTTGAATCTAGTTTCTTTGATAATTTATCATAACATGTACTACCTGAGACATTCTCTACTGCACATGACGTTTTGACTCCAAAAAATAGATCGTTTTCCAAAGCGCTTTCCTAGAAGGCACTACCATTCTGATTTCTGTAACATTTAAAGTCAGTGATCAACCCGATAGTTTATCATCATTCGATTTGAGGTAGAGGGGGTCTATCTCCACTACATTCAGTTTGAGAGGGAGGGGGTACACATTCCTTTACACTCCCCCCACTGTATAGTATTTAGTCATCTACTCAAATACACTGTGGTTGGACGATAGTGTTGCGCTGCATCCCATGTCAGTCATCTCACCTAGCCAAGGTCCTGGCGTCCATAAAATCCATGGCCTTATGAGCGAAACCCTGAGAGTATGTGAGTGCACACGTTGGTGGTAATCGATGAATATTCACATTATCCTGAAGTGGAAACAGTTATGTCTGCAGCATCATCGTCAGTGATCCCCAAGCTGAAAAAGATTTTTGCTACTCACGGCCTCCCCGATGTAATCGAGACGAATAATAGCCAACCTGCTGGCCTAAGCTAATGGAGACGCAGATCACTTCATGAAGACCCTCAATAAAACCTTGAGGATTGCCCCTAAAGAACAGGCGGATCAGGAAAGCAGTATCTTCAGTTTCTTCAGAGTAACGCTCAACTCCCTGTGCTGCCATTGGAGCCGCTCCAGCCACTGTCCTGGAGTGGAGGCCTCGGACATTTGATGTTCGGACATACACTGCCAAGAGAGCGAGGTTAAATAATGCCAACAGTCGAAGAAGAGGTGCTTGAACAACTTCCCTTGAGGTGGGCTATAAGGTGTTGGTATAGAACTGTAGGCCCCAGAACAAATTCTCTTTGCCATTTGTTAAGACGGATTTCTGAACTCTGTCCTGGTGGCGCAGAAGTTCAGAAGGCCAACCTAATTACTTGGAACAGGGTAACCTCTGGACAAGCCAGACCAATCAAGGTAGCGATCGCGGCGGTCAAGACTAGGTCTCAAGAGGGGTGAGGGTGACTGAAAGCCCGCAGTGAGCACACAAAGCAAGAGCGCTTACAAACTACTCCAAACAGTTGTTTATATCAAAAATAGATACACATTTATTATAAGGCCTTGAAACTAATAACCACAGTAAAAGCAGCAATATACAACGATATTAAACCAACACATACACTATCCACCCAATATATATACAGAATACACAGTTTCCCAGCATTAGCAGCACGAAATATGTTATCCACCTGCAGGGGAAGGAAAACAGGCAGTGCGAACCAATGCGGGTGATATGTCCGCCTTCTGAGGCCCCTAACTAGATGGTAGTCCAATCCCTACGAAGAGTGGAGCCTAGCGCTCAAAAGTACCTGCACACGCCGGTGCCAATGGGCAGAAGGTGAAGCTCTTCGGAGGACGTTGGACAGCTCTGTAGGGTGCCCTAATGAAGGAGAACACGGTCCGCGACTCTAGCGCAGCCTCCACTGTGAGGCAGAAGTAGGGCGCGAGTACGGACAAGGGGTGCTGTATTTACAGCGGGGAAAAGCAAGGGGCACTGCAGGAGGGCGACCAGATCCTAGCTAATCTACTCACCGGTCCCCGAAGCAAGCAGGCCCGAGCTTCTCCTCGATAGATGCAGCTTCTGGCAGGTTCTGAAGAGCAGGGAACGTCTCGTCGTCGTGCAGAGTAAAAAGGCGTCCCGATCGAAGAATCCTGCACAGTTTTGTCGCCACGGCAGGGCAACGGAACGGCCGGGTGTATTCAAGCCAAACGAGCACCGTTCACCTCTAGCTTAGGGTTGCTAAGCAAACGAAGCGTGTGAGCGTGCCCCGGACTCAGAATACCACCCAACCTGTCGGCGATTACAGAGCAGGACTCCTTAGTAAGCTGGTCAGTCAACTGGATGGCCCAGAGACACTTCCGAAGGCTTACGGCAGGAGTTGATGAAGGTGCCGGGAATAGCTGGTCCTGCTATTCCAATAGGTCGAAGCGCCAGTACAGGCCTTCTTGTTCGATCTTAGGTGGAAAGGGCTTCACCGGACGACAGCAATGAGGAGCAGAAGTTCTTCAGGGGGTCACCAGCGATTCCTCGGTCCAGCCTCGTGTTCGCAGGATACTTGGCTCCTGTATCCCTGGGTTCGTAAGAACTCAGGAGATCGACATGGCAGTGGTGTTTCCAGCTCCCTCTTATCCACGGTTCCCTTCGCGCCAAAACGGAGGGGAGCCAATGGGAGATCCGCTCATCAACACACATACCATACGTGGACCAATCACGGACCACAGTGGTCCCAGGCATTCACACCACCCTAGACTCTTTGGCACCCAGGATGTGTATTGGGACCAGACAGCCCAGCCCACATCCTGGGGGCACTCAAACGACATGTAGAAGCCCGCGAAAGCAACCGTGTTTCGCGGGAAACTACATGCCCAAATAAGGAAGGCCCCGGGTCGCCTGACCCGGGGGAAGGTAAAGGGAGCAAGACGGACAGTGGACGAGACAAAGGAGCCTCGTGGTCCGGCCATTTTGGGTAGCCGGGCCACCCTTTTGTGTTCGCGGCAAAAAGGTTCTCAGAACGGCAAAAGGAGCTCAAAATAAACCAAATGATCGCTGCCACCAGCCCAGTCCCTGAATGACTTGCACCGATCCAAAAACCATCCTACAAGAGTGTCTAGGGTCTGTAGAAGGCTAGAGACCCAAGAGAGCTGTAACTTAGCTTACAGTGCCCTCTTGTGTCGTGTTGCACTAAAATGGCGACACGATAAAAGAAACTACGGGGAACAGCGTTCCCCGGTACTGACTGTCTTAAGGGCATGTCAGTTTCCCCGTAAGAAAGGAGCGAAAGCCCAGAGGAGTACGGCAGAAGGCTGCACTTCTCTGGCAAAGTCAAGAAAACAGGTTGAAAACAATAGCAAAAAGTTTAGGGGTTGCCACATGGAAGGAAAGTTCCCTACAATAACGAAATCTTTCCTAACACTCGCCCCTCCCAGACTATGGACAGGGGGAACTAATCCACCCCTGGATGAGTCTCTTGTTCAGGTCGGTAAAACATTCTGGACAACCCATCAGCATTGCTATGTTGGACACCTGGCCTATGCTCAATAGTGAAGTCGAAGCCTTGTAGACTTATGGACCACCTAAGCAACTTTGGATTCTCCCCCTTCATGTTCATTAGCCACTTTAACGGCTTATGGTCAGTCTGCACAGTGAAGTGGGTCCCATAGAGGTAGGGCCGCAGCTTCCTTAGGGCCCACACAACAGAGAAACATTCTTTCTCTACCGTGGACCATCTGAGCTCTCTGTCCTTAAACTGGCGACTAATAAAACCGATAGGGTGTTCCTTACCCTTCTCATCTACTTGTGATAGTACAGCTCCTATCCCAGTGTCAGAGGCATCCGTCTGCACGATAAAAGGTCTTTGATAATCAGGGGCCCTGAGCACAGGGGCCTGGCACAAGGAGTCTTTCAAGCCATTGAAGGCCTTCTCACACTCGTCAGTCCAAGTTACCTTCTTGGGTTTCTTCGGAGTTGTGAGGGCAGTCAGCGGAGCAGCTATGGTGCCATAGTCTGCCATAAAATTGCGGTAATAACCCGTGAGTCCTAAGAAGGCTCTCACTTGGGTTTGGGTAGTGGGGGTAGGCCAGTCTTGTACTGCTTGTACTTTACTGGGGAGAGGCTGTATCCTTCCTCCACCTACTTCATGCCCAAGGTAAACCACTGAGCCTTGTCCAATCTGGCATTTACTCGCCTTTATGGTCAAGTGGGCTTTCTGAAGAGCCTGGAGCACAATCCCGAGGTGTTTCACATGGTCTTCCCAGGTGGCACTGAAAACTGCTATATCGTCCAGATATGCAAGACAGAATTCGTCCAACCCATTCAACACATGATTCACAAGCCTCTGGAACGTGGCAGGTGCATTCTTCAATCCGAACGGCATTACCCGGAATTGGTAAAGCCCGTCGGGAGTTGAAAATGCTGTCTTCTCCTTGGCATGTTCTGCTAAAGCTATTTGCCAATAGCCCGCAGTCAGGTCAAACGTGCTGAGGTACTTGGAGGCACCCAAGGTATCCACCAGCTCGTCAGTTCGAGGCAAGGGGTGAGCGTCTGTCTTGGTGACAGCATTCAGAGCCCTGTAATCCACGCAGAACCTCAATTCAGAAGTGCCTGCCTTTGGAACCAATACCACAGGACTGGACCAAGGACTACTAGAGGGTTCAATCACCCCAAGGTCTAACATCTTGTTGACCTCGGTCTTAATATAAGACCGTACTTTATCCGACATCCTGTATCCCCTACTTTTGGTAGGTACACTGTCTCCTGTGTCAATGTTATGTTTGCACCAAGGTGTCAAACCAGGCGACTGTGAAAACAGGGGGGAAAACTGCCTAAGCAAACTTTTCACCTCAGCCTGCTGATCAGAAGTCAGGTGAGTGGCCACTCGGACACCCTCAACGGAGCTATCTGAAGGACCGCTTTGGAACAGGTCGGGAAGAGGTTCTGACTCCTCTTCCTCAACGTCTGACGCCAGTAGCAGTGCTGCGATTTCGACTCTTGGGACGAAAGCCTTCAGCCTATTTACGTGGAACACTTTTGGAGCCTGTCCAGGCCTTCCAAGGTCCACTAAATAGTTCACCTCACCCAGGGGCTCCACCACTGTGTAAGGGCCTGACCATTTGTCCTGTAAAGCGCGAGGCCTTATAGGGTTCATGATCAGGACTTGCTGACCAGGGGTAAAGTGAATTAAGGAAGCTTTCTGGTCGTACCAATGTTTCACCAGCGCTTGTCCTGCCTTCAACTTTTCACTAGCCAAGCCCATCAGGAGTACCATCCGTTTTCTGAGCCCTAGCACATAGTCAACTACATTGGTAGTAACAGGGGGAGTGGGCATCTCCCATCCCTCTTTGACGATGGCTAAGGGTCCCCGTACGGGATGACCGAACAGAAGTTCGAAGGGGCTGAAGCCAACACCCTCCTGTGGTACCTCTCTGTAGGCAAACAGCAAGCATGGTAAAAGAAGATCCCATTTTCTTCTCTGGGGCTCCTCCAGAGCCCCAATCATGCTCTTTAACGTTCTGTTGAAACGTTCCACCAGACCATTGGTCTGGGGGTGATATGCAGAAGAGAACTTGTAGGTGACCCCACATTCTTTCCACATAGCCTGCATATACTTCGACATAAAGTTGCTGCCACGATCTGACACAACTTCTTTAGGGAAGCCAACCCTAGTAAATATGCCGAGTAAAGCTTTTGCAACTGACTTGGCAGTTACAGTCTTTAATGGGATGGCCTCAGGATACCTGGTTGCATGGTCGACCAGCACCAGGATAAACCTATTGCCTGAGGATGTTTGCGGGTCAAGGGGACCAACGATGTCGATCCCTACCCTTTCAAATGGTACCCCCACAACTGGGAGCGGTACCAACGGAGCTTGGATTGTCGCGCCAACCTTACCAGACAACTGGCAGGAGGCACAACTCCTGCAGTGACTTTCTACCTGCACCCCCATCTTGGGCCAGTAGAAGTGCATAGATAACCTTTGCTTGGTCCTCTTCATTCCAAGGTGACCAGCAAGGGGAACTTCATGCGCCAACTGCAGGAGGAAGGGTCTAACAGCAAGGGGAACCACCAACCTCCTATGGTCTCCTTCTGTAGACTCTGTGGGCTCACTGTACAGGAGTCCACCTTCCCAATAAATCCGATGCTTCCCAGGAGGTTCACCCTCAAGCTGGGAGCAGGCCTATCTCCTTAGGCCTTCCAGAGATGGGCACTCACGTTGGCCCTTACTGAAGTCGTCCCTATCAGGACCTCCTTCAACTAACAAGTCTTTTAGTTCAGGATGGTCGTTGGGGTCGAACACTTCAGGCATCGCCACCTCCTCGTCAGGCTCGGGCGATTGACCAACTCCCTCCACCGCAGTGGTAGGCGAGCTCGGGGGAATATTCTCTTTCCCCCGTCGGGACTTGTTGACTCCTTTCGCCTTGGGTTTCCCCTTCGGCTGGGGCGGCGTATTGGACTTGGCCAATGCTGCCCGTGCTTGAGACCGTGTGTAGGGTCTTTCGGCAGTGTCTCCTACGAGCCCTAGAGCTCTGAGATCATTGCCCAACAAGACCTTTCCCGGGACGTTTCTCTGAATGCTCACTGGAATCCTAACTGCTGTACCATTTAAAGTTAGATTAACAGGGATCACGGGAAACATACGGAGGGGGCCGTCAGCCAACTTAGTGGGCATCAGAGGAGCTCTGGCAACTTCCTCTGAGTCTACCAAGGTAGAATCCACTACAGTTCGACTGCACCCACTATCCCTAAGAGCTGGAGTATCCACTCCATTGATCAGCACACTGTCTTTAAAGTAGTGCTTGGTATTATCCGGAATCCTAGCATAAGCCTCTGCGACCTTAGGCTCCCAGGAACCCAGGGACACTAAAACTACCTCAGCCTCGATCCCGCTGGGAAACGAGTCTGAGGAGAAGGATGCTCCTGTAATCTCTTCTTCCTCGTAGGAGGAGAAGGCCAGATTAGCGGAGTGGACCCCCAAAGGTTTAACCTTACACCGGGGATCCCCCTTCACATGGTCAGTTGCTCCACAAGAAAAACAAGCCCCATTGGGTCTGTTTACGTAGGGAGGCTTATTATAACCAGAGTTCTGTTTCGGAGGCGAACCTCCGCTACCCTGTGAGTTCTCGTATGGCTTACCCTTATTTTTCTTTTTGTGGCCCTTATGGGAAGAAGATTTAGCAGATTCCCCACCCTCCATATCTTTGGACTTTTTCCCTTCCTCCTGCTTACCAGGATGAGTTTTGTCCTTATGGGACACTCGATGTGACACCCATAAGTCTGCTGCAATGGCCAGCTTCTTAGGATCTATCTCCTTCGAATCGGCCAAATGCTGCTTAAGCTCCGGGGAAGAAGAAGCAAAAATGTGTTCCAGCATGACCAGATTGATCATGCCTTCGAAGGTAGAAACCTTATAACCTTCAACCCAGCCAGTCAAGTTTTTCAGGGACTCAGCTACATACGACACCCAAGTACCACCTTCCTTTTTCTTATACTCTCTAAACCTTTTCAAATATTGGGTCGGAGTCTTCCCAAACTTTAAAATGAGAGTCTGCTTCAACATTGCAAAATCAGCGCGCTCAGCCTTCGAAATTTCCATAATGGCACTGCAACCAGAATGGGGCAGTCTGCTGAGTAACCATGCAATCTTATCCGCATTATCAACCTCTTGAACCTCGCATGCATACTCAAACGCATTTAACCAGTCCATAATGTCATTTCGTTCCTCATACACACTGAGCAGATCTTTTGGAAAGCGTGGATTAGAGGAAGCCCCAGAACCATGTCCAGGACCCTTGGACCCATTTGCGAACTGAAGCTTGGCCAGTTCCAACTGGTGATCCCTGTCTTTTTGTTTTTCTGCCTGGTCGATTTTCAGTTTGGCTATGCTGAATTCAAGCTCCTGCTGCCTAAACCGCAGCTCTTGCTTCTTGAATTCAAGCATAGCCTCCCCATCAACACTGGCAGAGGAAACGTTAGACATTACATCCTCCCTGTCCTCGTGGTCGTGATGGATCAGTGCAGCGGCAGAACCGTCGGTTCTGCCAGTGAGAGCAGCCCCACCACCTTCTGCACTGTCCTCGGAAGTTATAGCGTCAAGCTGCGCTTCTTGCCACGCCACGATTCTCTGGATCATTTCCAATTTAGTGCCTTGAGAGGAAACCCCTCTCTCCGCACACATCTTCTTCAATGTTTCAGATTTCGAAGCATTTAAGGTTAATAAAGTATTCGTTTCCATACTGTTGATAGGACTATGGCCTTTTTAACGTTATATTCAATATTTTACTGCGTGTCCTGGTTGGAATAACCTGAAAACGCCTTAGCTCGTGTGCAACACTGGATACCCTCAGTCGTATCCCACCGCTGTACACCAATTTGTTAAGACGGATTTCTGAACTCTGTCCTGGTGGCGCAGAAGTTCAGAAGGCCAACCTAATTACTTGGAACAGGGTAACCTCTGGACAAGCCAGACCAATCAAGGTAGCGATCGCGGCGGTCAAGACTAGGTCTCAAGAGGGGTGAGGGTGACTGAAAGCCCGCAGTGAGCACACAAAGCAAGAGCGCTTACAAACTACTCCAAACAGTTGTTTATATCAAAAATAGATACACATTTATTATAAGGCCTTGAAACTAATAACCACAGTAAAAGCAGCAATATACAACGATATTAAACCAACACATACACTATCCACCAAATATATATACAAAATACACAGTTTCCCAGCATTAGCAGCACGAAATATGTTATCCACCTGCAGGGGAAGGAAAACAGGCAGTGCGAACCAATGCGGGTGATATGTCCGCCTTCTGAGGCCCCTAACTAGATGGTAGTCCAATCCCTACGAAGAGTGGAGCCTAGCGCTCAAAAGTACCTGCACACGCCGGTGCCAATGGGCAGAAGGTGAAGCTCTTCGGAGGACGTTGGACAGCTCTGTAGGGTGCCCTAATGAAGGAGAACACGGTCCGCGACTCTAGCGCAGCCTCCACTGTGAGGCAGAAGTAGGGCGCGAGTACGGACAAGGGGTGCTGTATTTACAGCGGGGAAAAGCAAGGGGCACTGCAGGAGGGCGACCAGATCCTAGCTAATCTACTCACCGGTCCCCGAAGCAAGCAGGCCCGAGCTTCTCCTCGATAGATGCAGCTTCTGGCAGGTTCTGAAGAGCAGGGAACGTCTCGTCGTCGTGCAGAGTAAAAAGGCGTCCCGATCGAAGAATCCTGCACAGTTTTGTCGCCACGGCAGGGCAACGGAACGGCCGGGTGTATTCAAGCCAAACGAGCACCGTTCACCTCTAGCTTAGGGTTGCTAAGCAAACGAAGCATGTGAGCGTGCCCCGGACTCAGAATACCACCCAACCTGTCGGCGATTACAGAGCAGGACTCCTTAGTAAGCTGGTCAGTCAACTGGATGGCCCAGAGACACTTCCGAAGGCTTACGGCAGGAGTTGATGAAGGTGCCGGGAATAGCTGGTCCTGCTATTCCAATAGGTCGAAGCGCCAGTACAGGCCTTCTTGTTCGATCTTAGGTGGAAAGGGCTTCACCGGACGACAGCAATGAGGAGCAGAAGTTCTTCAGGGGGTCACCAGCGATTCCTCGGTCCAGCCTCGTGTTCGCAGGATACTTGGCTCCTGTATCCCTGGGTTCGTAAGAACTCAGGAGATCGACATGGCAGTGGTGTTTCCAGCGCCCTCTTATCCACGGTTCCCTTCGCGCCAAAACGGAGGGGAGCCAATGGGAGATCCGCTCATCAACACACATACCATACGTGGACCAATCACGGACCACAGTGGTCCCAGGCATTCACACCACCCTAGACTCTCTGGCACCCAGGATGTGTATTGGGACCAGACAGCCCAGCCCACATCCTGGGGGCACTCAAACGACATGTAGAAGCCCGCGAAAGCAACCGTGTTTCGCGGGAAACTACATGCCCAAATAAGGAAGGCCCCGGGTCGCCTGACCCGGGGGAAGGTAAAGGGAGCAAGACGGACAGTGGACGAGACAAAGGAGCCTCGTGGTCCGGCCATTTTGGGTAGCCGGGCCACCCTTTTGTGTTCGCGGCAAAAAGGTGCTCAGAACGGCAAAAGGAGCTCAAAATAAACCAAATGATCGCTGCCACCAGCCCAGTCCCTGAATGACTTGCACCGATCCAAAAACCATCCTACAAGAGTGTCTAGGGTCTGTAGAAGGCTAGAGACCCAAGAGAGCTGTAACTTAGCTTACAGTGCCCTCTTGTGTCGTGTTGCACTAAAATGGCGACACGATAAAAGAAACTACGGGGAACAGCGTTCCCCGGTACTGACTGTCTTAAGGGCATGTCAGTTTCCCCGTAAGAAAGGAGCGAAAGCCCAGAGGAGTACGGCAGAAGGCTGCACTTCTCTGGCAAAGTCAAGAAAACAGGTTGAAAACAATAGCAAAAAGTTTAGGGGTTGCCACATGGAAGGAAAGTTCCCTACAATAACGAAATCTTTCCTAACACCATTTAATCCAATGCCTCTGGAAGTCACTGCTGGGAAGGGAGTAAGCTATCTACCCAGAGAAGTTCTTCTCACTGTATCCTTGATGGGAGGGACACTTTGGATGTGCCGGAGGCAGAGTACATTAGCCATACTCAGGCAAACCCCATCAGGAGTGAAGATACACAGCCGGTAGTGGAGGTCCCGAGAGAAGAGGAGATTTCCTCTTCTCTCGGGACCTCAGGGCCAATATCTCATGTGATCTGCTGAAACCCACAAGGTACCCCTCAGGGAGAGGTACTCGGCCTCCAGAGATACTCAAGGACTTTGTGTGGGGGTGATGCTTCTAGTGTGGGCTTCTGCATCTGTCACTGTGTTGGAGAAGGGATGTGAGAGCGTGGCTCACTGTAGTCATTACACGGGCCGCGCTATGCTTAGCGTGAGCTGCGAGCAAACCTGGTGGCATGCATGTAAGCATGTACAGAATATTAAAGGCCGGACCCTCGGCACACGCGCCAGAGAACTCCAGCCACCCATCAACAGTGCCTGGAGGATAGTGATTCGCGGCAGAGCCCATAGAGTGTCTGAGGGTCCAGCAGCCACCTGGATAGAGAACCATATCAGCTTCACTGTAGGACACTGGGCAAAGGAGGCTGGGGAAAGTCCCTGAACTCAGGCAACTGGGTAAAGTCACAAGGGGGAGCTCCTGTACCAAAGATAGAATATAACACCAGGCACTGCGAAAAAACTGTCTTTGCAGCACACTGCCACCAAACAACTCTTAATATTCCCACCCAGCACAAGGTCACAAGGTGATGATGTCAGGTCGCCGGCAGAAGCCTCAAGCAATGGTTGCTTGTGGAGGGAGGTCTGGATGACAGGCTGCTTGGTTGCCTCGGTCCCTCAACCCCCCCACCCCTCCACCAAAACGAAAATATATTTAATTCAGCTACATTTTTCACGTGGTTCCCGGGTAACTTAGTTAGATAGCTACCTGTGCCTTTGCAATTCTTAGTCATCCTGAAGAGAATTAATTGCAGTATTTGTATATTCTTTAATCAAATGTTGTTTTTTTCTTTCAGCCATTTAAAACCAATAAAATAAAACCAGTTGCTTTCAGTAAATCGCATCACAGTCTCCTGCAATTTAACTCATAGGCTTATGGTTTTTCACGAGCCGAAAATAAAATGAAGCCAACATTTCCTTGAAAGGATAAAGGCATGTAACCTGTTCTCAGCAGATATCGAATTTTGAAGGTAGATCTTCAACCTACTCAGATAACCGCATACCCCCGGGTCTGGTTCGCAATATAAATAAATAAACAAACAAACCAGGGAACAGCTTGTAAGGTACACAATGTCTGTTTGTTTTAGATTGTCCCTAGGACAGCACAGACATGAGTGTCACATTGCTCTGATGGCTGGAACTGATAACACTGCTGTGATCTTGGGCGTCGAGTTCATGGTGGCCAATCCCTACTTGTTTAGCAACTGGGGTGGGCACTATGTCCCTGCAGAGGTGTTTACATGTTTCCGCTGCCGACTGTACTTCCCAAATGAGACTGCACACATTTATTTATTTATTTTACGTATCTTCTTAAAATGCGCTGGAGCCTGCAGGCATCAGGGCGCAAAAAGATTGCTGGGAGCAAGACAGATCTGGAAAAAGTTGTTATATATTTCATTTAAACAGAATTGTTGCCAGTGCTGCAGGAGATACAATGCGTGCCTTTTAACTTAACTGCGGCGGTGGGCGGAGCCTCCAATCATTCCCGGGAATTCAGGCTGAGCACCGACACCCTTGGCACTTGTGTGTGCATGAAGTGTACGGCTGCGAATGCAGTGACTTTGGACAGTATCAGGGGTCAGGCTGCAATCCTGAATTCTGGGAAGTTCAGTGGCGGCGCCCAAAGCAGAAAGCACAGCTGGTTAGGTGGCCCGTGGTGAGATATTGTAGGTTGAGTTCAACCGATGCATCCCTTAGGATTCCCTCATATTCCTTCTGTAAAATGTGCTGCAAAATAAATCATTTCTACCTGTGAAAGAGTCAAAACTTGGCTGCTTGCTCATACTCACCAGTGGGGGCGGGGCTGGAGTTGGGGGTGGGGGGGGAGGGGTGAAGAATGTGTGCCTCCATGATGAAAATCAAAAGTAGGCACTCACGGCTGTGATCAGCAGTGAAAAGAAACCTTGCTTTCATGATGCCTCGACGCAGGAGCACCATGGTTAGGAGTGGGGCCGTGAACAGCTTTAGTTGAGTGTCATGGATTGGGAGCCTAGCTATTACATTATTTAACCACATTATAATGATTGATTGATTTGAGGGGAACAAAGGGAGGACAAGACAAACGGTCTTACTAGGCCTATTGTCATTTAGATCGTGCAAATGCGCAACGAGAAGTGCAGGGGGGAGGGTACAGGGAGAAGTGCACCCAGAGCAGCAGGGCTCTGAGTTAAGAGCAAGGAAGGCTGGGACTACAGGGGGAAATCCCAGCCCGGTAGTGCAAGGTTAGCCTGGTGGCAGAGCAAGGTGTGCCAGGCGGCAAGTGCAGGTGGACTGGTGAGGGGGGTGGGCCTGGTGTCCTGTATGACTCAGTAGACAGAGCAGGAGCAAGGGAAGGTTAGCAGGGGAGAAGGAGCGAGAAAGAAGAGGAGAAAAGGAAGGTCTTGAGGAGATTCTGGAATTTAAGGAGATCTGGCGCAAGGCAGAGAGAGGCAGGGAGGCTATTCCTGTCGGAGACTCCTGCAGAGGAGAGAGATCTGCCCCCCATTCTCTGCTTGGAGAAGTGACACACCCGCAGAGAATTAGAAGTAGATGAGCAGAGGGATCGTCGAAGGAATTTAGGGTGTATGAAGACTGAAGAGAGAGTGGAGGGGTGAGTGAGTGAGCAGGAGAGGCGCTGAGAGAAAAAGGAGGTAAGTGGGGCAGAGGGCGGAAAGCAGGAAGAGAGTGGTACTATAAGGAGAGGAGGAAAGTTGGCATGAGTAAATGAGGAAGAGAAGGGAAGGAAGAAGTGCAGAGTAGGAGAAGATCAGAATGGAGAGAGGTTAGAAAAGGTAGGTGGAAGGAGGTTGGAGAGAGGGAGAAGAGAAATATTTAAGGGGGATGAGAACAGAAATAGGAGTAGTAGTGGTGGTTGTGCAGGGAGAGAAGGAAGGTGAGAGAGAGAAGAGGGGACTGCAGTAGCGTAAAGTCCCTTTAGAAAGCCCCACATGGCGATAGAGAAGGCTATGGCTTTTAGGCCCTCCCTTAGGACTAGACTACCTTAGATAGCAGGGATTACCTTCAGTTAAAGCATCTCTGGGTATTGTGGGGGGGATTAGGCTTGCCTGGGCTAGCGTGGAGGGAGCCCATATGGAACTTGAGCAAGACTCAGGGTGCCCCTTAGTCCAAACTATCACCCTCCCAGAGAATACTTTATACCAATCTTAATCAATTTGAAAGAACCTAAACTATCCTTATCTGGTGATTTTTTTTAAACCATCTGTGATACTGCGTATTGGTCTGATTCTAGTAGCCAACATGTCATAACCGGACATCACTTACCTTTACAGTTTAACGTGACACCATGCTGACTACAGTAAACAATTATGATGTTTTGAATCAGAGGTGTAAATGACTGAAAAGCCACCTTTGTCTGTTGAATCTTTGAGTTCTGGCAGCTGTCAGGAATGTATTATACATGTCACCTTTGAACCTACCCTGATGCCACTGCAGACTGTCTCAGCAAAGTCACTTGAGTGCTTGATGATTTTGGCATGGAGTATTATGAAAGGGAGGTTCTGATTAGCAGACCCTCCCATTCAGAGACAGGATTACCCATATGATTAAAAAGCAACAAAAAAACACATTGTGAAAATACATTGAATACCAAGCTGCAGGGAAACAAAACATGTTTTAAAAGCAACATTCTGCAAATATCTCACCTGCCTTAATAGTCCAATTGGCCCTTACAAAAGGGCTGCTGGTCTAACAGAGCTCTATGGAACAGTTAAGCATGAAATGCAGCTAAGTGACTCCAGAGCCTCTCTCTTCTGTGTATCTGCATTAGCTTTCTCTGGCAGTGAACACAGCTTGCACCTCCAACAATTTGGGCTTTTGTGTAGGCATGGGAAAGGCACTCACCAGGCACTGCCATAGTAGTATTAACTGGCTATTGTTGGTATTCGGTGCAAAATGGTGAAAGTACCTGGGCATCTAGTACAGTGCCTGGCACATGCCTAATACTTATACACAAGCCAAAACTGTTGGCTTGGCCAATTCTTGTTTTTAACAGGACTTATTTATAGAGCGCAAACCCAGCCCGGAGGCATCTGGGCGCTAGAGTGCTTATAAATACAGTGGCTGAAGGCAGAACTGGCAAGACCTTTTTATTACACCAGTAGGAGGTTTACAACTCTAAGCCATTGGGCCTCATTATGACCATGCCGGACCGGTAACAACGGTGCCGGTAAACCTACCAGCACTGTTTTTACCAGACCAGCATAGTACGGCTTGCGGGTGCCAGCCTGTCAGCCAGCGTCAGACCTGGTGGGCGGAACGGCACCCGTCCACAGAGTTTCACGGAAGCACCAGCATCGTTATTAACTGTGCCGGTGCTTCCGTGGTCCCCATTCCAATTGAGTCCTAAGGGACTGATATGGGAATGCGGATTAACATTTACCGGCGCCTGACTTCACAGAACGCCAGGGTCGTAATCCCCCAGTGTTTCCAGCAAGCCAGGCATCGGTAAATAGTGCAAGTCCGGCGGAAACCCGCCGGTAGCACCGGCAGGGTTACCGCCAGACTTGTAATGAGGCCCATTAACTCTCAGAAGACTGTTTGGAAGCAACACTGGCAGGCACTTTGAATGCAAAGTTTGATTTTAAGCAGTGCCAGTCTAAGTGGCGGCAGCGCCCCGGGGAGAAAAAGAACAATTTTGCGATACCCCTCTGGCGCACCCCTGGTCAATTGGAGGGGGTTGGAGGTGCCAAATGTTTCTTTTCGGTGGTGGGGGAAGGCATCCTTTTGAAATTAAATGCGCTCGTGGGAGCGGGCACATTTAACAACAATAGGGCGCCGTGGCTCCCTATTAAGATTATCTTCCCACTCTCGGGCCGGAGCAGGGAGTTCATCGCTGGAATAGGGCGCTGATGCAAGCATCCTGATGCTGATGCTGAAGCCTGTTTTAATGAAAGCCGCCCCACTCCTGTGTCACAGCAGGGAGGTAATTATCTCAATAGGGGGCCAGCACCTTATTGTTATTAAATGCGCCCGCTCCCGCCAGCGTATTTAATTTCAAAAGGACAATTCTCCCACCACCCAGCTTGGGGTAGCCCTTGAAAGGCTCCACTGAGCCGGCGCCCGGGGGGCGGGGGGGGCTATGGCACCCCGGGCATTCGCCCGACCCGCTCTGCCCTAAGGCCGGCTCTGATGGTAAGTCTTGATTAAAGCAAGCTAAAAGAGTTCCCCTGAGGCGATGGTTTGGGTGGGGAGGGGCAGGATAAGCATGGCCATGGGCAGTCAATTTTATTGGCAAATACGCAAACAACAACTACTGGCAGCTGCGTGTCCCTCCTCATATGCCGTTTCTTCCTATCTGTCTTCCAATGCAATCGTTCCGGCTTCTAGCCCAAACTAAAAAGAATGATTGCATGGCCAAGCACACACGCGCAAGGGAAAAACGACCTGTACAGTGTGGGAGGAGGGAGGGGGCCGATCTCACTACAAAGACAAATGTGTTGCTCATTCTCAGTCTGGGTCACTATAGCAGGAGTTCCCGAACGCACAGGAAAGTACAAGATATCCCAGAAGCGGCAGCACACGGTCTATGACATGTGCTTCCGAAGTGCAGCTGCATCAATCGCCAGCAAGAGACGAGTATGGATACGGAGGGCAATGGGGGGGGGGGGTGTTGAGGTGTATTCCTCCGCAAGTGCTTAGTGCTGTCAAGAAGCGACATCGCTCCACGATCATGCCATTAGATTTCACAGAGGGGGCGGCGTGCCTTTAGCCAAAATTAAAGAAACGGGACTGGGTGGGTGTGAGGCACTTAACACCTGACAGCGGAACCTTGAGAGCGTCGAATGACGCATATTCTGTGCATGAGGGAAGTGTGAAGCTGTGTGTGAGGGAACCTTGCATAGTTGGGGTGCTGGCACGGCCTGCCTGTCTTCATGGAAATAACTTTACAAGCATTATCGTCCTAAAAGTGGGTCGTGAAAAAAAATGTGTTTCTGGTCGAATATCACAACAACTGAGCTGTCACATATCTAGATTACACTATGCAGGCTGAAATGCAAGGCAAATTCCCACACATGGTTGCTAAGCAACCCTGCGCGCATTTCCGTCTCGTTGGACCTACTTCTTCAAATGGGTATTAGCATATAGCTGTCTACCTCTGGCACAGAGTGACCTTAAGCTACATACAACACATCCTCCCCCACTAGCTACAGGAATATGCGCAAAGAATTTGTTTTAGGTAAACAGCGGGCAAGCTGTCAGTCAGAACTGACAAGGCACATTTTCCGACAGGGAGTCGGGGGAGGACGGGCATCTTTTGACCTGGTGGACAAGCAGAATTGAGTGGCACATGATGTGGCAGGGCCAGCATAGGTTTCAGCTGCCCCAACCCACCATTCAATTTGTATAAGGTTGTGTGCGTGACATCATACAATTCTGGTCGGGAAGGACAGCTGGTATTGTAAAGCAGGCATCCGGGTTCCAGAGTCTATTTCTCATACAGCTGTTTGTCACAAAAAAAACACTGCCTGAGCAAGTCAACTCAATACAACCCCTGTACCCCCTCAACAAATGGATACACTGTGCACATTGACTTTCTCTGTTTACTGTGAAGACAGGATGCAACACATTGTGCAGTTATTTTTCCTGTCTCTGGGAGAAACAGGTACCAGGGAAGCCCGAGACCCCAAACCTTCTAGTAATGCCTCGTGGAAGTGAGTTCTTATGTGGGAGAACTATGGCTCACAAGTGAGAGTTGCCATGATTGTGTAACAAGACAATTCAGCATATGTTGTGCACTTTGTATACAAACATATACAAAGCATATACAAAGCAACGATGCCAAATTAGTGAGACTGTTTAGAGCACACAAAATCACCTTTAGGCACTGAGATGTTCAGTGGGAAAATGTGATTTGACTAGGATAACACCATTCAGTGGAGTATGGAAGCCATGATTTAATGTCAACTTTCCTGGCTCCACAGATTGACATTTTTCTGCCGATTGCAATGCCCCAATCCTATCTTTAGTTTTAAACCATTGTACATAGGTGTACTTCAATGGCCAATCTAGTAATCAGTGTTCAATAAAACGGATTCACAAAACCCAAAGTACATCAGCCAGGCAACAGCCAAAAATAGTATCCGGTTCCGTCACATTACATACGAGCTCCCTGTCTGACATCTATCTGTAATCCTTAGGAGGGACATAGAAGTGGCAACAAAAACAACTAGGTGGAACTAACCATCAAAGGTGAAGCCGAAGAGTACTATTTCTCTGTCTATTCATAAGTATACGTATATCAAAAACAAAGGTGCCACAAAACAGTGGGCGATATCATACATTTTTAGTCAGAAGACTGTAGAGGAGCAGGTGAATGCCTCTCCTCTGGTCCCCGCTCCCTCACCCCCATCCTATTGCAGTAGCAGGCGAAGAGCTACAGTTGGGAACCCATGCATGAATCCATGTAACATTCCTATAACACGTTGGGTGTATGAAAGACGATATGCACTCAGGCAGCCATTCAGATTGTACCCTCACGTAGAAACAGAAGAAGGATGCTACCAGGAGGGGTGCCCACTACCAAGATGTCAGAATGGGGTTATGAATAATATGGATGAACTTCAAGTAAAATCTGAAAATAACAGAATGATGTCATAAAGGAGATATATTAACCTATACTGAAACAATATGAAAATACTTAAAACTGACAATGTAACAGAAGCACAAAGAGAAACATGCACCTAAAGACAAAGGGCCTCATTACAACCCTGGCATTGGACCATGGTGCTATTAGCACCATGGCCCATGCCGGATTCCGCCATGGCGGATTTACCGCCCCATTCCAAGGTTGGAGGGGCGGTAAATCCCCATTCACCATGGCCCCTTCCCCATTCCCATTTTTGGCCCATAGGGCTCAATGGGAATGGGGAAGATGCTAATTACGGCACCGTAAATTACGGTGCCGTAATTAGCACCAAGGTCCCTTAGCGGGTTGGACTTTAACGCCTGCAAAAAGCAGGCGTTAAAGTGTGAATCGGGCGTTAAGGGTTTAACGGCGCCGCAGCATTTTACGGCGCCGTTAACCCCTTAACGCCAGGGTTGTAATGAGGCCCAAAGTAATCGTGAATATAAGAAGATGCAATAACATGCTTACCAATAACTGTAAATACATTGTGATGCAAGGTCAAAAAGATACATAGAAACTTGCTAAAAAGAGGTATACACATAACGTTTTCAATGGCCCTTGGAAGAAAATGGACGATGGCCTGTCTTAAGAATCAACCCTGTTACCTCAAAAGACGAGCCTAGGATTACAAATTGAAGAACTAGTGAAGAAGTTGTTTTTGCGTGCGGAATAAGGGAGTACCTTGGCCTAGGATCAGGAAGGCTACTTCAAGGCAAAAAGGGAGTCGAAGGAACGGACCACATGCGTAAGACATATTTCTGCTAAGATTAAGAGAGACAAGGACATTTGCAAGTGACAAATACTGAACAATCACGAGGACAAAAGCCTATGTGAGGTGGAGTGAGCAAGTCTCCAAAGGCCAGACAGGGTAATGGCACCCTGTTTAATAAAATCAAATAGTCCTAAATAAGAGGCTGAAATGGACAAAATCATGGTCCCCTGACATGTGACTCTGAAGTCGAAAGCAAGGGCTATTCGTTAAAACACAGGTAGAGATAGTGGTCTGTTCTTACCCCCTCAATTTTCCAGAACAGTGAGCAAACTACGAGGTCAACTACAAACTGAAAGACTTGGCTAAGTATCAGGTCAATGACATACGATAGACTGGGAAAACAAGAAATGAATTGACGCATTTTGAGCATCTAGGTTTCGTTTCTACACACGTGTTCTAAAGAAGCTTAAAGTCCAAGGTTGGATGGGGTTACCAACCAGTCATAAGACCTGCCACACACTTTCACATACAAAGTTGCTGCCATATTCTCTGCTACAATCAGTATACTACATATGTAGAAGTAGCACAAGACGTGTCCTACAGACAAGGAACAGCCAATGAGATATTAACACTTAGCCCTAGGGTGTGTTTTAGGCTCTAGGAATGGAACCTGCCAGTGCTAAGCTCCAAATGTTTTGTGATTACGATTTTTTGGGGGGCAAGATCACAGGAGCGGTTTTGGGGTTAGCCTAAGCCCCAGTTTGGTAAGTAGAAAAAGAGAGGTTTGTTGCTCCCGGCTATCTTGCTTGTAGTTTGTGAAATAAATATTTTAGACACTTTGGTTAATACGAATTAATTCGTTTATTGTTGGTGTTTTTCTCTATGATCTTTTCATAAGTACATGTGTTTATAAAAAACACTATTTCGAACTTGACGAGCAAGTTTAGGTCAGCCGACACGTGTTTCGACCTTACGGTCGTTCTCAAGGCCAATTAGGTTTGCTGTGTGCCCTCAGTGGGGTTCTGTAATATAAACTGTCCTTTGCGGCAGTCCTGGCTCCTGTTGGGCCCTGTTGCTCTGTCTGGCGTCCCAGGCGGTGCTCTGCTGCTTCTTCTGTCGGCTGACCTAAACTTGCTCGTCAAGTTCGAAATAGTGTTTTTTATAAACACATGTACTTATGGAAAGATCATAGAGAAAAACACCAACAATAAACGAATTAATTCGTATTAACCAAAGTGTCTAAAATATTTATTTCACAAACTACAAGCAAGATAGCCGGGAGCAACAAACCTCTCTTTTTCTGATTCTATAAGTAGACATGTTCCCCTAATCAAATCCCTCTCCTGGTAGTAGGTTTTGCAAAATTCCACATAGGATGACGTATGAAAAAGTGTATAAACTCTGTATGTACAAGAGGAGGTGTGAATATGCATGCATCTATTTTGATAGCTGTACAACTCTCTGCTTTCTTCCATTGAGATTAAAGCAGCATTGTAACATTTTCCTTGAGTCTGTCTGGTTATTTGGTCTAAGATGTTTAATGGTAATTCCATCTAACGCATAGAGGACGCTTCAAAGTGCTACAGCACAAGACATTCATGGTTTTCAAGATGATGACATGAGTATCAAGAGACAAATTACTTTGTGGAGTGCAAATTATATGAATGAGGTGTTTTTCGAAAAACTGTCTAGTGAAAATGTTATCACACTGTGTCTTGAGTGTGAAAATTGGGTGTCACTAGTAGTGACACCCAATTCTTCCACTTGAGACACAGTGTGATCACAATTTTTGCCAAGCATCACATATTTGCATTTAGGGGTGAAGCAGGGACTTGGGCTCACGCTGCATTTTGATTACTTGGCCACATATTTTCTGTCACAAAGCGTGGGTGGGATAAACACGACCTGAAACAAGAGTTAACTAGTTCTCAAGTGAAGTTTGTTTAGGGTTCACTATGGGAAAGAGGGATAAATAATAACTTTCATAGGATCACTTTTTTTCTTGGCGACATAGCCTGTCCTGTCCCCGCCCCAGATTTGGGGTGTCAGTTCTTGAAGCGGTCAATATTCAGTTTCCAGTGAAAACGTTCTTAGAGTTATTCTTGCCTTGTCAGGATAGCACTTGTCTTTTCCCCAGGTTCAAACCTTTCCTTTGGCAAGTGATTCTGAAGATTTACTTGGAAGATATTTGAGGTCTTCCCACATAGCAAATTGGCTTATTTTTTAACCAAATAAATAAAAAAGCAACACCAAAAGTATCCCAGAATGTCTCTTGAATAAGCCAAAGAAATAATTGTCTCTGTGAGTCTGCTGCCCGAGCCACTCACAGTGTCCTAGGCCGCAGCCTCCTGTACTTCTCTAGTGCACCTCGGCGGATCACTCGCCGGTTGAGCATGGAGTGAGCGCACCGCTTCTTCTCCCTCTGGCATGTTTCAATTCGTAAGAGTCTTGCACCACCACCTACATCTTTGCCAAAAAGGCGCACAGTCTCCAGCTTGCAAGGGCACCTCAAAGCTTCCACTGGCTGTCTGCCTTAGGCACTGACCTCCTCCCTGTCTAAGGGTCCTGCCACTACTGCTCACAGGCCCACTCGCTCTCTCCTCCTCGATGCTCCACACTGTGCTTGATGCTGATGGCACCTACTCTAGTCCTTGCACTGGCCCCCCTGGTCTCCTGCTGCCCCACATTGATTTGTCACTGTGTACTGATTCCTCTACCTGCCCTGGGCTCATCCCTCCGTCACACAGGGTGTGCCTCTTTCTCTACCACTAGCTCTCTGGGTCCTAACTCATGCTGTTTGCCAACACCCCCTGCTAGCCTACTCTCCTAGCTACGTCTCCCAACCTCACCCTTTTCGTCTTGACGTCTCACCTCCATCAATGATATTCACCTCTCATCCTCGACACTTCTCTTCAGCACTACCCTCTTCTCACCTGTAATATTCCCCCAGTCCTCGTCTGCACTTCTCTTTCCAGCCTCCTTCTGTCTTGCAGTCCCTTTCCTTCCCATGTGTTGATTTCTAGTACCCCCTTGCTCACCTGCTCTACGTCCCTGTGCGTCACCTGCCCCTCCTTGATGCTTCACCACATGCGCATTCCTCTGACGCATGCTCCCACTTTTCAGAATCACTGTTGATCCTCTTCCTCCACCACCTTAGTCTTCTCTGGGCCACCCATGGATGTCCTTCCAATCAACTCCTTTCACCAACTGATGATATTTCTCCTCTCCGCGTCTTTCAACCTTCACTTCCGGGTCTTGGCTGTCATGCTCATTCTAGCCCCTCCTCCTCTCCTGTGATGTCACTCTCTTCCTTCTCTCCCCAATCGCCATCCTCCTCTGCTCAGTTATCCCCCGCGTGCCCCTTTCTTTAATCACAGGCCCCCATCTTCTCTCGCCAACTCCTGCTGTCTTTCCTCCCATTCTTTCCTCTCCTCTCACCCACCTCCACTCTTCACCTTGATGCTCCACCACACCTCCATTCCTCTCTTTTCACGTTCCTGCTCCTCTCTCCAACTACTGGCCTCCTACTTCCACTCTGTTTGCTTTCTTGCCAACCCCCCATACCTCATGCATGTCTTTTCAACAGGCACATGCACCCTTTCCTGTCTTATATTGGACCCGGACCCCTCCCAGGTCTCCCTTGGTCCAACGGCTTCAGTTGTGCTTTTCTCTGGCCCAACGGCTTCAGTTGTGCTTTTCTCTGGCCCAATAGCTTCAGTTGTGCTTTTATCTGAAAATCGACATGTGATTGGCTAACTGAGTTTGTACTGCAACCTCTGTGTGGAGCCTTAAGCACCACCCCCTCTTTGTGAGCTTCTGCCTGTTTGTCAGCTTCCGCCTGCTCACTCTCTATTGGTTGCTGCGCTACAGAGAGGATTTGTCAGCGGATGTGTTTGCGCTCCTCGCTGTGTCTTGCGTTGGTCTGAATCTAATATCTCCCATGATTGTAAATCTCTACCACCAGTCAATGCAGACACCAGAGAGTTGTACTGCGGCATCACGTAATATTTGGTTTAAAGTTATCATTTTCTGATAGGGCTACTGGGTCTTTTAAACTTCGTTTGAACTCTTGATCAATCGAAAAAAGATGTCACATTGACTTTGTTATTATTTCCCCGGGTGTCAAGGGGATTACCCCCTTATAATGTGTGGCCTTTTAAACTCCTGCACATTTCCCTGTGCCTTAAATGGCCACAAATACATGATGGCAAGTTGTGATGAGCCCCCTTTTCCCACACAGGGCATGGTGGAGGTGGTCCTCCACACTTCACCACTGAGAACAGCATCATGGGAGGAGTGGTAGCTCTCCGTGTCTTGGCCACCCCACCCATCACCCCAAAGAAAAAGCAAGGATCTTCATAACATATCTCCCCCTCTTTTTTGGAGCTCTCTTCCTAGAGGTCCAGTGCTAAGCGTCTAAGGTAGCATGTGTTAGATTGTAGCCTACCCTGTTGATTTATTACTATGAAGTAATAGGGTTGGAGAGAAAGAAACCACCTCATAACTCTGGGATTAGTATCCTTAATTTTCACAGCCACGTAAGAGGTGCACGGTCCATGGATAGTGTAAATTGTCTCCCACTCAGATTGTCTCCTTCTATAGCCCACTTGATGGCCAAAACTATAACTCAATTCACCTGTAATGTCTTCCCCTGGGAAAAAGCTTCCTACAATTCAAAACAATTGGATGCTGGATTCAGTTACACACTTGGGACAAGGCAGGTGAGCCCCACCCTGGAAACATTGGCTGAAGGATAAAGGACTCTGAAATCGGCATAGTGAGAAGAGGCGGGTGACAAAGGTAACTCTTCAAACGACTCAAAGTATCTTCACTACTCTCAGTCTATTTCAACTAGTTGAACGTGGATCCCTTGAACAAGGTGCTCTAACAATACTGAAAAAATCATATTGAACCACATGTAGTAACCGCCAAACCTCCAAAAACAGTTGTAGGTCCCATTTGGTCTTTGGCAGTGGCGTCTTCTCTATGCCTTCGATCTTTGCATCCAGAGGTTGTACTGCACCGCTGCCGACTTTCAAGCTGATGTTTTTCACAGTGGTTACGGTAAATTGATGCTTCCCTGTGTTAGCCTTCAATCTGGCATCCCGGAGCCTCTATGTCATAGGGAACAGATGCTGCATTTGTTCTCTCCAGGATTTGCTGT
Source organism: Ambystoma mexicanum (assembly GCF_040938575.1). Classification (NCBI taxonomy): domain Eukaryota; kingdom Metazoa; phylum Chordata; class Amphibia; order Caudata; family Ambystomatidae; genus Ambystoma; species Ambystoma mexicanum. Next base: position 443,052,312 of record NC_090924.1, on the reverse strand, counting down.
AAACAGCAACATCATCAAGGTATGCTGCTGCATGAGGTTGGTGGAGCTGTAATACACAGTCCATAATCTGTTGTAAAGTGGCATGCACTCTGGGCCTTCCTAAGGTAACACCGTGAATTGGAAGAGTCACAGTGGGATTCTGAAGCTTCCACCCTTCATAAATCCATGGATATTAACAGTCCAGGAAAGAGGGGCACACTCTGGTTCCCTGTACGTACAGTTAACCTACTCAGCCACTGATGTTGGGTGGATTTCTGAAGGGTCAAAGCTTCAAAATTCATTAAAACGGACAACATAAAACAATACAGAGTAATTTTACCTAGCCTTGGTCCCAGAACCTTCGCCAATCATTCTCCCCCTGTTGTAAAATCAGTTTCAATTTGAAAAAGAGCATTTCTAACAGCTTGCTCAAGGCTAAAATCAGAGCTTGATTTTAAGTGGTCATTAACCTGTTCCACATTAATGATCGCAAAACTTGATCTGTCGAGTGAACAAATGGGCCCAATAATCTGATCCTGTCATCCTCAAATGCAGTGTACAGCCCAGCACTAAATGATACAGAGATCCGTTTCCACATCACCACAGGCTCTACAACCACACATAATCATCGGTAATTCCAGTACATTTAGCTGAAATTTAAAGTATAAATCCCTAATCTTTTGTGATGGAAATATGTGTATGTAAATTACTGGGGTTCACGTAGGGATATAAAGTAATTGTTTGTCCCTATACAGCGTCGGTCTTTCTAGGTCTGTCACATCTGTGCTCTTATCCCACTGCCAGATCTTGTTCTTCTTTAGAGTCAATTGATTTAATCGTTGTCATTCTTCAAACACTGTACAACGTTGATAATATTTCCTCAAAAAGGGATTCCAGTCCAATTTTGATTTGTTAGACAGTCATGTAAATATGAGCCCAAACTTGGTTGCTCTGCCAATTTTAATTTCTACAAGAGTGACAGGCTAAGCTTCATTTATTGTACCCGCCATGATACTGTACCCAACTCAAGGTGAATAATACTAATTGGGGTAGATTAAGGGAGACCCAGCACCACCTTCCAGATCTTATCCTCAATTGTATCCAAAAAGTTTCGTTTTTTAAAGGTTATCATTTCACACCCACTATAGCATTGCTGTCACCTTTAGGTTGAACAATTCAATTAAAAGTGTTAAGGAAAACATACACAGTTTAGATCTCAAACCTTTCACCGGGGATATACATGGCAGGACCCTTTTCCTTCATTTTTTCCCTTTGAATATCAGAAGAACATTTGGAGGATATTGGAAAACCCAAGTATCTAATTGTTTTAAACCCTGGCAACTGGCATTTCATTCAGTTTCCACGTGAAGAACTTTGAACTGCATTTTTTGTGAAGGTCATTATGAAAGATTTTGCTGGGTTAATCATCAAATAATTATTTTCGGAAATATCTTTCCACTCGTTCCAAGGATCTCTGCAAACCCGCCTGTGTGTAATCTATTAGCACCAGATCATCTGCATATGCCAAAATATTTACTCTTAAATCTTTCCATTTCAGAGAATAGCTTCCCCAGTTTTTACTTTCCACCCAGAGATCTTCCAGGTACAATTTAAAGCATGTGGGGGCTTAAACGCACCCTTGCTGGACTCCTGGTGCAATAGGGATCGTACTAGATATATTTCCCTGATTGTTCAGACTTACCTTTACTGAGTTTCCCGAGTATAAAAGCTGAAGCATTTCAGCCATTATACAAAACATTTTCCTTTTCCTTATCTCCTGTTGGCGGTGGGGTGCAATCAGCTCTGGTCCCTCTTGCAGGCTCTCTAGGCTGGTAGCAGAACCAGTTATGACTTCGAGGCCCATTTTCCATAAATGTGCTCTCAAGGGTCTTATTATTAGGGCAGGACGAAATTGTTAAATTCCATTCCGGCAGCCAAGGAAGCAAAATCTATGAGATTTCGATCCGTTTCTCCACAATCTGCTGTTCTGCCACCCCTGCGTATCGAAAATAGAGGCACAAAGTTTCTGGTGCCGCTGCGGGAACCTAGCACGAATTGAAAAGAGCGGCTTGAGGTTTCTTGTGCAGCTGCATGAACCTACTACGAATCGAACAAAAAGATGTGCAAAGTTTCTCATGCCGTTGCATGCTTCACGAACCTAGCACAAAGTTTCATGTGCCGTTGCGCGTACATAGCATGGTTTGAAAAAAACATGCAATGTTTCGCGTTCCAAAAGGCAAAACTAGCACGGATCATGGAAAACCTTGCAATGTTTCTCATGTCGCTCCACAAAACTAGTACGGCTCGAAAAAAGATCAGCAAAACGTTTCTCGTGGCACTGCACGAAACTAACACAGTTTGGAAAAAAACAGTTTCTCGTGTCGCCAAAAAAAAGATCCATGCAACGTTTCTCGCCACGCTACATGGGAACGAAACGCCACGCTCCATGCAAAACCGCACAAAACTCGTGCAAAATTTCAGTGGTGGCGGAACCATAATGCTGATTTTCAAGAACGGGCAGAAGCAGATTCCAGTGTGGATTCCGCACTTTTTGCTTTGTAGGCAAACATTTTGCTCACCCCTATTTATGACCTCCTTCCCCCGGGCCTTGCTTTTTAAACGCTGCCACTTCTTTCTAACTCTCCTCTGGTCCTGGCTCTCTGCAAAGCTATATAACCAAAAATATAGAGGGGTAAACACACTCCTTAGTTAGAATATAGTAATAATGTGTTACGAAATTGTACTGAACAATTGTTTAAGATATTTCAGGGTGCAGGGAGAGAAAAGGAGGACTTTGACACTGGAAGTCGTTAAGCTAATTGCAAAAGAGAGTTAATTTGTAAAAGTTGAAAGCAATGAGCACCTGCATGAATGGTAGAATTTACATCAATAATAAATCGAACTAAATGATGAATTTTCCCAATTACTGACTGGTCCTACCAGTACAAATGTGTGCAGGGGACGGGAGTGTCCGTCAATTGTGGCCACTTTACTCTCTCTGCAAAGCTTTGCCACATTCTTGTTCCTCATCCCACATGTGATCAAACTTTTTTAAATCGGGGTCTCACTCCTACCCCATGTCTTGGCCAATGTATGCCATCTCCTTCCTTCCTATGCACGCTGGTCCTGGATTCCGTAGTCAGGACATCCCTTACTTCCAGCCTCCACCTGCTGGTTCCCTCTTGCCACCACCTGATCCTCTCATCCTACTACTGCCTTAATCTCATCTCCTGTCACCACCATGAAGGCCCTAATTCACAGAAGCGTTTTATAATGGCAAAACACCATTGGAAAATGCTCTGTGAATAAGGGCCATAGTCTCCACCAGCAGCCAAGTGATGTTCTTCCATTGCGACCAGAAGATGTTCCCCTCTGACCAGCTCCTTGTACCCTCCTCATGCCACCACATTATGTTTTTCTCCAGCCACCACCTTAGATGCTCTTTCCCACCAAATGACGTTCTTCGTTCTCCCCGCACTAACCTTCAGACTCCTTCTAATGATCCAAAAATATGTCACCCGAGAAAGATGCGCCATTAAGGCCATTTTTATTGATCTGAAGTGCGCGTTTGACGCAGTGCCCAGGATTAAGCTTTGGAAAGCCTTGATTGATCTGAATATTCCTCCACAATTGCTTCATGGAATTCGGGGCTTGTATAATAGTAAGACTGTGAAAGTGAGCTTGAACCTTGCAGGTGATGTGACGGACCGGATAAGGAATGGTGCAGGGGCGAGACAAGGGTGCGTGCTTGTGCCTACTATGTTTTGTTTGTTTATCAACAAAATCATTATTTCCCTTACACGCCTGCAAGCATATACCCTAAAATTGGGCAAAGATAATATTCTGCGACTATTGTTTGCTGATGACGCTGCCCTAATTTTCCTGACACTGAATGGACTGTACAAACAGGTACAAGCTTTTCATGAAAAATGCAAGGCCAGTGGGTTGGTGATCAACTATGAGAACACGAAATCCATGGTGTTTCATACAACCCGACCAAGCCTTTCAACTAGGCTTAATGTTAAGATTGACGAGCAAGTCCAGAGCTTTGATTACCTCGGTATTAGGTATGCTAGCAATAGTAGTTGGACTTGCCAGGTTCATAAGGCCTCGCTTTTGTTATAACGCCAGAGTAACTCAATATAGAAGTTTAATTTAAACCATGGCAGTGGCGATTTCTCACCAGTACTTCAGCTCTATAACTTGCAGGCAAGAGCTTCAGCGACGTTTGGAGCTGAGATTTGGGGCTATTTAAGTTCTACCAGGATGGACATAATCGGAACAAATTCCTTAAAAAACCCTTATTTTTGCCCTCCAGCACCCATAATACCATGCTACACCTTGCACTAAATCAGAGTTCAATCTCTGATGTAATTGCCATTTACCCTGCTCTCTACTGGGTTCGGTTATGGATAGGGAGGCATTGATGGACTTGCTGTCCCTAAGTGGGGGGCCAGAGGTAAAATGGTGCAAACATGCTCGGTCCATGTTGCACTTGCTGGACTTAGACGATTTCTGGCACAATCCTCTTCAACTAAATCCTAGTTCCCAAAAAATAATATTGCACATTTTTGACTCCATTCTAAAGATCAGGGATAGCATTGCTTGCTTTGAATACAAACAAGCATCTCCATATTGGATATCCAAGATGGGAATTGGCTATGAGACATATTTAGACATAATTTCGCCTAGTGACTACCATCGTTATCTACGATCTTCATATATAAAATGTAATCTAGGCATATTACCCCTGAATGACCGACAGTCATATGAGCAACATTGATCTGTGCCCTGCTTGTCCTCAATTGAGAGAGAGCATATCACACTTCATATTAATTTGTCCACTGTAAGCCCTTGCTACAGATGTTCTCATTGCAACATCTTAAAGACGCTTTATTATTTTGTAAATCCACTTATAATCTGGTGGTTTTTACTGTTTCGATTTCTATACACAGGGCATGATCAGCACAAAATATCTTCGAACCAACGTTCCCTGATGCGCATGAATTGAATTTTGAAATTGCATGAAGGGGTATAGCAATACATTAAGGGGCCAGTTCATGGAATAAATGTGTGCCGAAATATGTGGCGCAAGCTTGCGCAAGCGTCAAAAATGTGCGCCAGCGCACGATTCATGGAAGGCCTTGCACGTGTTTTTCCCAGGATGTGCGCCAAATTCGCACGTGGCTCACACAGGCCCACACGTCACTGCGACATCCCGAACGCTGTGCGCGACACGCTCACCGAAAGCACACAACGTATAGCGCACACACCGAAAAGGGGGCAGAACACGGGGCGGAACATGCAGAATGGGGAACAACGCATGAAAATGAGGGCGTAACTGGGGAAGTACTGCTGGGAAATACACGGAACGCCCACACGCTCGCGAACTACACGTATTCATGGACTCGAATAGGGGAAACCTGCGCATGCCAAAAGACACGCACAGGCCTAAACACGTCCGCCACACGAAGGCAGGGGAAGTGTCCCTGCGCAGTATAAAAGTGCGCGCAAACACCAAACACGTATATACAGCTACAATGAATGTCCCATTTCTCGCAGCACTGATCATGGGACACTGCAGGAGGAGAAGAATAGCCAGGCCCCACATTTGTTTGCCCAGGACCAGGCTTTTTGGGATGCCTGATGACCAGGTCTATGGCAGGTATAGTTTTCCACCTCATTTCATCCTAGACCTGGTCCGGGAGTGGGAGGATGACCTCATATCACACACCTTGTGCTCCCAAGCACTGAGCCCCTTGGAAAGGGTGCTCAATGTACTGCATTTCTTGGCCACTGGGTCATTTCAGTGGACCACTGCCATAGTGGGGGATGGGGGGGTCTCACAGCCCACTCAGTCACGCTGCCTACACCAGGTGTTGGCAATCATGACTGCGCGACCCTCAGTCTGCAGGCACATATACATGCCCAGAACACCCTCAGAAAGGCAAGCCATGGTCCAGGACTTTTACAGGGTGGCACACTTCCCCAAAGTGGTTGGTGCCCTAGATTGCACCCATGTGGCCCTACCTACGGCCACAGACAATATCCACTGCCATCGCAAGCACGGGCATACCATCAACGTGCAGGTTGTATGCAATGCACCTCTGTCTATGCTAACTATCCTCGGTCCACCCATGACAGTTTCATATACAGAATGTCCGCCCTGCGCCGGGACCTGGAAGCTGTGAAGCATGGCAACACATGGCTCATTGGTGAGTACAAATGCCTGCGCACATGCATGCATGTCACACACAGACAAATACACAAACCAAACTAATGACAACCATTATCACCTCCCCAGGGGACAGTGCCTGCCCTCTGAGCACCCACATGATGACGCCAATACGGAAACCCACTACCCCACCCCAGGTAAGATACAACGCAGCCCATATTGCAATCTGGGCCATAGTGGAGCACACATTTGGAGTGCTCAAGTCACGCTTCTGCTCCCTTGACCGCTCTGGCGGCCAGCTACTCTATGCACCTCAGTAGTGTGCAGGATCATTGTGGCAGCATGTGCCCTGCACAATGTTGCAACACGGCGGGGCGTACCGGTGGACATGGTGGTGCCCCCACATTCTCAACCACATGCACAGGCGCTGCGCATGGGAGGGGAAAGGGCAAGTGGAGGCCGCCCAACTGAGGAGCCCCTCACCTTTTGTGGCCTCCCAACCATGGCGCAGATGTACTAGTACCAATGGGAGGTGCACACAACAATTGTCCTGGGCAACTTGGGTGAAGGGGCAAGGTACGTGATGCAAACAGAACCCCTGTGCTCCTGCAAGGCTGCCTATGGCCCCTTAGGAAAAAACACATGCAGTACGCTGTGGCAGCCAGGAACACAAAAAATGCGTATGTGATCAACACGCGGGCTAGTATGACTGAAAAAAGGGGGTACGCGACAAACCGTCTGCCTTGCGTGTAGAAGAAGAACGCTTAGGCAACACCCCCGCCAAAAGAAGAAGTACGCACTGTAGCGCTGTGAAGTAAACGCGTGTGTACCCCAACGTCTGGAAAACACACGCACCGCTCTCCACGAAAAGCACATACAGAGCGATGGAAACCCACGTGGGACCTTTAACCCGTGGCGAGTGAAACGCCCGTGCGCACGTTATGTCACCTACGTGCTTACGTGCTAAGGGCCTTTCCTCGAATTACACGTTGATGTGCTATTTTTTCACGTGCCAAATCACTCCGTATCAAGCTGGCCATGCAACAATACACGGAAGACCATGCTCCTGTCCAGAAGGCCATTTTCCTGCCCCCCAGAGCCCCGAGCTGACTCCCACCAGTCATCTGCTGCTTCCTGCCTGCCTGCTGGCCATGTGCCTTGCTATTTGGTGCCTGCACGTCAGCCATCTGCAGGGGTCCAGTTGCTGTGACCAACCCTGCTGGAACAGAAGACTCCCGACTGCAGTTCCATCGCTCCACAGCCCAGCACCAGGACCCAGTTACCCACCCATACCTGCCTCGGGGGTTGCCATGTCGGGGGAAACACCATCTGAGACCACTGGCAACCCCCAGCCAGAGAGGCAGAGCGCTGCCAGCTTCACAGCAGGAGAGGTTGGCATCCTGGTTAGTAAGACCTGGTGCATTATGTTGGCCTCTTCGGAAGAACACACGCCGACAAGGATGGATGGAAGAGGATCTGGACAGACATTGTGGTTGTCATCAACGCGGAGGGGTGGCAACCCGTGACCTACCACACGTCCATAAGCGATGGGAGGACTTCAGGTCCAGGACCCTCAGGAAGGCCCGACGCCTCTCGGAAGCAGCGGATGCAGTGAGGTGCCGGGTCCACGTTACCACCGACGAAATGAGGGTCCTGGAACGCATTAACCCAGAGGTTCACCGCCAGGTCCTTGAGAGGGAGACCTGTCCGGAGTCGAGCAGTAAGTGTCCATGCGTACTTATTGGAGGCAGTGCATGTTGAGGTGTGCCAGGAGTGTGCAGCTTGGACATATGTCTGAAAAGGGCCATGTATGGCTGTGTATGTGTAGGGACATGACCGTGCTGCATGTGAGTCCAGTCATGTGTGATGCATATCAATGGTGTATGTGTTCCAAAGCATGATGAACAACTGGATGTGGAGATGCACACATGTTAGCATTTCTGTGTATGTACTATGGCATGTTTGGGGTGTGACGCATGGATGCTGGTTCCACCTTCATGTACTTGCATGGCGTACATGTGCGTGTGTGTGTTTGACATGTGTGCGACTGTGATACACCATGGATGCATGTGACACAGACATGTAGGAACCCGATTGGCAGATGTGACATAGTTGCTGATGATTGCACTGAGACAGGTGGTGGAGATGTACAGATGAATGTCTGTCTGGTGGCATGTGTGTATGTGTTCGGCACTCCCCATGTTGCTTGTGACGTCATGCCAACCTTCAGATGTTCATGCTGTTGTGTGTGTATGGATGCTGCTGTCTGCTGCACGATTCATGTTAATTTGTGCATGTGTGTGGGTTCAAATGATATGAGTGTTGGGGATTGTGATGCCATCTGTCAAGTTTGACACTGCCACTCATGTGCAACTGTCATATGTGTATCCAACCATTGTACATTGCCCTGATGCCTGTGTTCTGTCTCTCCCTGACTGCAGCATCGACTGATGAAGAGGGCGGAGACAATGCTGTGGAGCACAGCGGCAGGGATCCCACTGCCAGCCGGAGACGCAACGCCCAGCTCCCCTCCGAGGTAGTCATCTCTTCGGGGAGTGAGGAGTCTGGTGCCACGTCCATGGCCGCAGCTGCCGAGGGAAGGTCCAAGAGTTTGGAGGTGGACTCCTCGGCAGCAGTAGGGGCAGCTGAGCCCCCACAGGGGCCTATGGAGGAAGATGGCACGGAGTTATCCAAGTTGGTGGGGGGTTCGGTTGAGGGGGAGGCCGTGGAAGGACCACACACAGGGCCTGGAGGGGGGGATTCCACTGGTGCTAGTGGTGCAGTCCAGGGCCAGGGACAGGAGGCAGCACAGGCCGCCGCGGAGGTGCCTGTGTGTAATCCTGTCCCCGATCCTGTGACTGCATCATCCAGCACCAGCAGGGATGCCTCCGCCCAGACCCGTTTTCAGGGAGGGGATGCACATACAACAACTGGCCTTCCTCTCCCTGCGGACGTTGCAATCCGTGACCCGTGGGATCACGTTGCGCCAACGTGGTATTCGGGATGACGTGCAGGGTTCTCGTCTGGATAATGCACGTCATTTCGAATACCTCATTGGCCGCGTCGACCTATTAGGATAGGTCGTTGGCACTGGGCTCATCCGTGTACTGGATCTTCTTGCGACCCCCTCCTCAACTGAGCCCCCTATGCCCCAGTCGTCCTCAGTGCCATCTTCCCGCCCAAGTATCACCTGGGCCCCCTGTGGAGCTGCCCCTGAGACAGCGGCCAGGCTGGTAGAGGAGACATCCCTGCCACAGTCGGGAGTCGGAGGTCCAGCAGGGGTGGCCACCCCACCAACTAGAACCCAGCAGATGGAGGACATGCAGGCATCATCAAGCAGGGCACGTCCACGGCGGCACCAGAGGATTCCATCAGCCTGGAGGCCATTGTGGTGCCAGAGGTAGTTGCATTGGAGGCAGCAGCAGGCTCAGCGTGGGAGTGATCATGGCTCGGGGCCTTCAACATCCCAGGGACAGGCATCGGCCGGCAGGCAGGAGGATGCTGGATTGGGAGTGTCTTCAGTGTGGCAGCGGTTGTGCCAGCAGATAGATGCGGAGCGGCGGCGGGTGGAGGAGGCATGGCTCACTAAGGCCAGGGCGGAGAATTCCATGCGCCGGGCGTTGAGGCGGGCTGAGTGCCTCGAGGCAACTCGCAGGGAGTGGGATGGGCCATGGCTGCATCCCTGCAAGACCTCGGGCCAAGGAAGAGGCCCGCCTCTGGGACCTTGAAGTCGAGTTCGATGATGCCCTGGCCCGGGACATCAATGAGTGAGCCATCGCACTAGCCCGGCGCCTTTGTATGTAGTTATTTAGATTTAGGTTTCATTTGGTTTTTATTTTAATTTGGAGTCCACAGACTTTGCTCCACCTTTTGTATATAGTTCTATTTTAGATAGGGTTTTAGGTAGGTTTCCTTTTGTTTTGGGATCATGGACCCTTCAGACTTTCATTGTAAATAGTTCTGGACATTTAAATACTCTTATTATTTTTTTTCATCCCATGGAGTAATGGTTCTTTATGCTTTTCATTTTTGGATTTGTTTCTATGGACTTTGGCAATGGACCACTTTTCTTTTTTCATGTCTTGGTTTTTCAATTTTCCTTGGATTTAACTTTCTTTTTCAGATTGCATTCATTATTTGTTCATTTGTATGTGTTGTTTTCTTTTTGTCATTTTGTTTTATTTTTAATACATTTCATAATTCTACATTTTTGGTGTGGTGTACTATGATTTATTTTGCGCATGTCTCCATGTGTGGCTCTGTTGGACATTTGTTGATGGGCATGTTGGTTCTTTTCAGACTATAATGGAATGGGTAATTTACTAGGGAGTGGGTGGAGTGGATCGTTGGGTGTTTGCACTGGGGGGTGGGGGGGTTGGGATTTGGGTTGGCATTAGGGCCATGGGTCTGTATAGTTATGACGTGGTGTTTGGGGGGACATGGGTCAGGGCCTGCTGGCAGGTGCCCGTCACTGGGGTGGGGGACATGAGTCGGGGCCTGCTGGCAGGTGCCCGTCGCTGGGGGTGGGGGACATGAGTCGGGGCTCCCAAGTGCATGGTGCCATGTGGGCTGCCTGCGGGGCATGCCCAGGGGTGATGGGCTGCCTGCGAGGCATGGACTGGGGTAATGGGCTGCCAGCAGAGCATGCCCAGGGGTGTTGGGCTGCCTGCGGGTCATGGCCAGGGGTGATGGGCTGCCTGCAGGGCATGCCTACGGGTGATGGGCTGCCTAAGGGTCATGGCCAGGAGTGATGGGCTGCCTGCGGGTCATGGTCAGGGGTGATGGGCTGCCTGCGGGTCATGCCCAGGGGTGATGGGCTGCCTCTGGTGCAGGCCCAGGGGTGTAGGGTGGTTCACTGTGGTGTGGGCTGCCTGCGGGGCATGGGGGAGGGGCACACCCGGGAGGGCCCACACTGCCAAATCGCGTGTAAAACTCCCTGCGCACCCCCGGAATACGCGTTCCCCACTCACGCCAGGCCAATCGTGTATAAAACTCCCCACGCACCCCTCGGAATACACGTACCCCACTCGCGGCAGGCCAATCGTCTGTGAAAATCCACACGCACCCCTCAGAATACGCGTACCCCCTCGTGCCAGGCCAATCGTGTGTGAAAATCCACGCGCACCCACAGAATATGTGCAGGCAGCCCATTCCCCCTCCCCATGCCCCGCAGGCAGCCCACCCACCCTGACCATGCCCCGCAGGCAGCCCATCACCCCAGTCCATGCCCTGCAGGCAGCGCATCACCCCTGGGCATGACCCGCAGGCAGCCCATCACCCCTGGCCATGACCCACAGGCAGCCCATCACCGCTGACCATGACCTGCAGGGAGCCCATCACCCTTGGGCATGCCCCGCAGGCAGCCCATCACCCCAGGGGGGACTTTTTCCACACAATTTACCTGGCGCAAGTGGGGTACACATATTCGGAGGTGTGCGCGGGGGGTTTTACACAGGATTTTGCTGGCGCAAGCGGAGTACGCGTATTCCGAGGGGTGCGCAGGTAGTTTTACATGTGATTTTGCTGGCGCTAGCGGGGTACGTGTATTCCGAGGGGTGTGCAGGGAGTTTTACACGTGATTTCGCTGGCACAAGCCCGGTACGCTTATTCCGAGGGGTGCGCAGGGAGTTTTACACGTGATTTCGCTGGCGCGAGAGGGGTACGCGTATTTGGAGGGGTGCGCGGGGAGTTTTACACACGATTTCGCTGGCGCGAGCGGGGTACGCGTATTTCGAGGGGTGTGTGGGGAGTTTTACACACGATTTCGCTGGTGCGAGCAGGGTATGCGTATTCGGAGGGGTTCGCGGGAGTTTTACACGCGATTTCGTAGGTGCGTGAGGGCTGTGTGGTGTTTTTAGCGTGTTTTCGTGGTTGGGGGGCTGTATACTGGTCCACTGGCCTTTGCGCCATATAGGGGATTCGTGCGATATTTTTGGTGCACGGGGCGAGGTTGGGGCTGTAACTGGCACTGCTGCAGGGTCGCTGTGCCACTCTGCGCCACGGCTGGTTATGGATGTAAGTATCCATGAATACACTGAGCGTCAAAATGGGTTTTGGCGCACGCGGCTGGCGCAAACTGGAGCACGCACACTCTGTGCGCCACTTCTGCGCTTGATTCCATGAATTACCCCCTAAATTGCTGCAGTCGCTTGTTTCAATAGACCCACATTTATATCAACCTGAGTCCTCGTGTACAACTAGGTATTCGTATTCCACAGCCCACACATTGGGCCTCACCCTTACGGATACAACAACCCTGTGCATGCAATCAACCAATCTGCAACCAAACACACACAGATGCCAGTTTCTCCTGGTTCTGGACCTCTCCTATCCTTCTACCCGCCCTAACTGACCCATCCTCTTTCTTGCAGAGCCACATGAGGGCATGGGGACTGCCCCTGGGTTGTAGCGTTGCACGATTTAAGTCAACATAACATAACACCTAGACAATCATAATGTTTTTCTACCTCAAGCCGCACACCCTTAATTACAATATGCACCTCCTCAGCTTGCGCAAACCTACTGCCAAGTGTTTGTAGAATTCATGGTAAGACCTTTTCCTTGGCAGTATTTCTCAAAGGACTCACCTAGAGCCATAAGACCTTTTGCAGTATGTGTCACTTTAACTTTATCATATTATTATTGGCACACACAACCCACATTTTAATCCCTCTAGCAGTATGCTATATCCTCCTGTCTTCTTACTTGCCTGTCTGTGTGTGTGGAACCCTGGGTGAGTGACATGTGTATGCCGTGCTGTGGAATGTTCATGCCAGTGTTCCGTCTCTGTGTTGCATGTTTTACAGTTAGGTCAGTTTGATCTGCCACCACTGGGTGAAGGATGCCTTGTATCCAACATCCTTGTCCATTTTCACTGGAGAGACCAACTTTACAACTATAGTTTCGTAGGACACTTTAGATGCAGTGGTACATCAGAAGCAGTTTGTGCTAGCCGGGGTTCCAGGTGGCATAATTTGCGCCTTCCTTTTATGCCACCACCATCCACTTTCATGGTAACATTAGTTGTAAAGGGCCATATACTATCGGACCATTATGCATAGAGGGTATGACCAGTTAGATTTCTCTTCAAGGTCTGTGTTTGGATCTCCAGGGCCCTATCTAACAAAAAACTTGCAGACCCACTCATTTGGATCATTAGTGACATCATCAGAAGTGACATAATGGAAAATAACCTTACAAGGACTGTCAGTCTTTGATACTCTATTGCATAATTCGTAGTGACATTAATAGACGTTCCATGTATAAGCAAAGAGACAAATAATTTTGCGATATACAATGGGCCTCATTACGAGCATGGCGGTAGCCGTGCCTGTATGGCAGGCACGGCTACCGCCATGCTCGCTACCGGCACCGCCTCCCGCGATTGGGCAATACCAGGCCCATTACGAGATGAATGGGCAGGTAATTGCCCATTCGCGGTTGGCGGTATTGCCAGGCTCCCGATCCTCATTCTGTCGCATAGGGCAGAATGGGGGTGGGGAGCATGGTTGCGCCGGCACTGTTGATAACGGTACCGGCGCAATTACGAGTTATGCTCGTGGGTGCCACACAGCCCGCCCGGTAAGACCGGGCGGGCTGTTAGGGTCCCGCAAGCAAAACTCGTAATGCAGCGGGATGGTATGAACGGTTCATACCGTCGTCACCAGGGTCCTAATGAGGCCCAATGTGTCAATTAAGCGTTAAGCACCCATTCCAACGGAACGGGTGTTAACGGCCCGGGGCACGAGTTGAAGGCCAGAGCAAAGCGAGGGAATTTAGCGAGTGCATCGGGACATTAACACCTGCGTCATCCCTTGATACCAGTATTTAACGCTATTGGCACCCGTCCCATGGGCTGGGCTGTGGCTAACTGGAAAGTATTGTCTTTCCGTGCACGGGTCACCTCGTGGCATCCTGTTCACGAAAGAAAATACTTTACAAACATGGCCGCCATGGAATAGGAAGGCGTGGCTTGGTATGGAGCCCCTCTTCCATTTCCACGGCGATCAGCCGTGCAAGGACAGAAGCTTCAGGAGCTGCGGCACCGGTACCTGCCGCCCCATCAATCAGGTAAGTGAGGATTGGGGGGAGTGTGGACAAATTAATGTTGACTCGGTGGGGGGGAAGATGGTGAACAGGGGAACCGGCCATCAGGCAGCTTGGAAAGCGGGCTGAGATTAGCATTTTCAGCCTGCATTCTGCGCCTCCTGAATGGCTGGCTCCCCTGCCAAGGGTGCTAATGCTCACTATTGTTAATATGAAACAACTCCTAATGATTAGCAAACCATTAGAGAGGATGTTTTAACATCAAAAGCTGCACACTAAATCACATATAGGGTCTCCCAACGTTGGCAGATCAGGCACAGTGAGATTGATTTGCCCAGGATCAAACACATTGCTTAACTTGTTAATAATCAGTTTCATAGCAATGCCTCCAAAAAACGCATAAGAATCTAAACTGACTAAATATGTATATATCATTAGGAACACCATCTGTGATATCATGTATAATGTAATTAGTGATGTCACCAGTGATATCATCAGTAATGGCATCTGTAATGTCATCATTGTGGTCCTATGCTGCCCAAGGGGAGGCGCCTATTTAAGGTGTACTCACTTGAAATGGAAGTGCTGAATTACAGGGGATTTGTTGCGTTAAATCTGATCACCTTAACTCTCTCTTAACTAAGATGGAACAACCAGAAACTCTGGTATTAGCTGTTCGGGGTCAGTGCGAACATGATCCTAACTGCCATGTTGCACATGTGAGGTGCAATGATGATCTTAATTCCATTTCAAGACATGCATATCTGCTGTCTTTCCTTCAGAAATGAATTGTTGGGGGAGTCCACAATCAGCATTTTTTCAGTGTTGAAAAGAAAGGTCATCTTCAAGCAATTAGTCTTGAATTGACAAGCCGTGATGGACGGTTCAAAGAAAGTATGGCTATCATGAACCATGTGAATTATTATGAATAAGCTTTGCGTACTAGTGGAACACCCAACAAGAACATTGTTGAAATAAGGTTTGACTTTCAAAAAGGGCATGGAATTAATTTCCTAGCTAATACGCTCTGATGAAGGCCCTCCAAAACAACTAGGGAGAAACGAGAGATAAGTGCACTCTGCCCTGTTGGCCGAACACTAAGTGTTGGTACATGTTAAATAGGCATTATTTGTTTGATGTCCACCTCTTTGTTATCCTTGTGGGATTTTGAGTGCCAGTAGGGGGAATATTGGTTGCACCACTAGTGACTTAAAAGTGTTTCCACCGAGATAGGTACAGAAAGACCACAGGTAGTGGTGCATAGTGTGTTCAATTTAGACGATATACGAACAGAAAACATTGCTTCTGGTTTATTACAGCAACCAGGGCACCTAGTGTATCACCCCTTAAGTCAACTGTGATATATTTGTATTTTGCACTTTGATGCACCTGCAATTTATTGTGTCTGATGTACTACTGTTTGCACTTCATTATATTTTTGCACAGGAGACCTCTGTCTTTATATGTATTGTTGAAGATATTTGATGAATATATATGTATATGACCTAAGAATAAAATATGAATAGTTTTTTAATAACTAGATTTGTCAGTAGATTTGTTCAATATCAAAGAAACACATTTTGAAAATAGCAGAGTTTGTCACTACATTGTTTGTTAAGCAATAAGCCCTGAGCCGCGTGGCCATTACCGAGGCAGGTAATGCCCTGAGGCATTACCTGACTCGGTAATGGCCCTGCAGCGAGGGGCTTATTGCCATTAGTACCCCGGCCCGCAAGAACATTTTCTCTCCATATCTGGCTTCCAAAACCATATCCACTTCCCTAACTTCACATGGCATCCTTTTTCCACCTCCCCACCTCTAGCCTGATAGGATTGCATCCGTTTTCCTCCTCCAAATTATTTTTTAGCACTTTTAATTACCGGCTTCCCCGGGTATTATCGCGAGCAAATAAAAATGGCAGCTTTTCATGTCTGAAAAGTCTCTCTGCTGCAAAGCACCAAGGAAGGCATATACAGGTTTTTGGCAGGGGGCGTCCCCTTGTCCATCAATTTTGTTTTCAAAAACGACTGGACGGATTTACCTCCAAAAAGTCAAGGAAATTAAGTCAACACTTTGTGCCCAAGTTGTTTCTTATTTAGTCGAAATCCATCCAGTGTTTTTGGCTGTTCACAACCTGGCACTTTTTCTCTGTGGGTAAATGCATGGGGGTGGGCAAAAAACTGTGTTTTTTTGTTTTCCTAATCGTTTTTTCATTTTTTTATGAATTTCTTCCAAAGTTCCAGTAGGGAAGGGAGTTGGGAGGGGTGCAGTGTCAGACGTATGGAAAATGTCATACAAATCCCCCCAATGGGTCAAAAGTTATTAGCAACAGAATTCTGAGAAAAGTCTATGTATACCAGTTTCATCTTAACTATAGGGCGGCGACCACCCACATTATAATATACATATAATATATAGAAATATATATAGAAATAGTTACATACTGAGCAAAACTCATGTCTACAGAATATTTATTTTGACCATCCTGAATGCAAGATTAGCAGCCTCCAATGGTATAGAAACCTAAACAAATCTCATTTGGGTTTTACAACTGTGTTCAATCTTATTTATTTGGGTTTTAAAACTGTTTGCAGTGGAAATAAATATGCAGAGCAGTCGGAGTGAGACTGCTTCAGTCATATTCCACACAGCACACAGCTTTGTGCACCCCTCCCATTTTTCCCTATTATTTACACCTCTTAAGGGGCAAATGTTCTTCAGCTGGCACCCCTGTGCTGGCCCGTTAACCCCTATTGCCTCTCATTGTAATGCTTTGTTGAGACAAAGCACCTCAGGGCAGCCGCTGCTCTTCCCTGCAAAACTGGAAACGCATTGAACAGCTAATACTGCTTCAGAGCAACAATGTTATGACTTCTACCAGTCCCGGACATGTTCTGTGCGGGACACGGTACAAAGCGCATCAAAAGTTGCACCCTAATTCTCACCGTTGTGTGGAGAACCAGAAGAAGGACTCGGACTAAGAGGTCCCATGTTAACTGGATTTTATTTCAATAAAAGGAAAACACCTATCCAGCCCTAATGCTATGAAGGAGGTTCCGTGCCCAACCAACTAAAATTAAGGGTGCTCGTCAAAGTCCAAAAGAAATAGTCCTTAGTCCAAATCCTATGATCCAACTGGTCCTACGACTTAGGACAACTAACAAGGAGGCCGGAGCAATAGCCTCTCTCATTGGTTTCTGCCTGGCCCAATCACTTGGATCTCTTCCCCCAGTTCATTTATAAAAGTTCAGCAATCGTTCGCAATACAGTTCAATAAAGTTCTCAACCTCTCTGCAGGTTTGTTATGCCAAATCTTCATTCTACACAGTTCCCTCCATCCAGGAAGAAAAGGTTTTCTTGACACAATACAACCATGTCCTACTTGGTGCTTTACAATGTTCTGCTTTAGTGCTTTATGACTGGAACACTCTGGGTTCTCTCTCTCTCCAGATCTGCTCTTTATGTTTCATGTTTCCTGGGCTCCCTAAAGTCCTCGGGCCCTCAGACAGGTTTACTTTAGTGGGGCCTTAGTAGGGCATCGGCCCATTCAGGTTTTCTTGGCTCCTGTAACCCTTGTGGCTTTCCCAGCCTTGAAAGTCTGTTGGTTTCTCAGGGCTCTCCAAAGCCCTATGGCCCTCTGATAGGCTTGCTTTGTCTCGATTTGGGTTTATCTGGCTCTCGTAACCCTGGTGGCTCACCAACCCAGATTATCACTGTTCACCTCTCTCAACAGCGTTACCTCTTTGGGAACTTTCGCCTCCTTTCCGCTGCTCGGCTGTGAATGCACTTCTTGTGCGGAGCTTGGGGATCTGGTCTCCCCGCTGTAGTCTGGACTCTGGGTAGACGGGACGAATAATCCAGATTCATCACAGTTGCTAGTCTATACCCGTTATTGTTCTGCTGCTTCTCGGAGCATTCCATGAACAGGACCTTTTTCCTCATACACCACATGCATGCCCCGAGGTGCAGGAAGGTCCTTTTAGTTTTGGGTAATAACTAAAAGCTAAAATTATTGCATTAGAGTACAGCTAGATAGAAAGGTCATATGAGGAGAGATACAAAGCATGCAGGTATTTTTTGGTTATTTACCCACCCATTGACTGCCATGGCCATGCATTAGCGTTACCCTATGGCCATGCCCACCCACTTCCTGCCCCTCCCCTCACAATACTGTGATCTCTTTGAGCTAGCTTCTTCAAGCCTTACCATCAAACGTTGCAACCCATGTCACCCATTGCAAAATGAAAAACAGCTAACAAATGCACTACACAACTAACTGGGGCAGAGTCAATAATACAAATATATGTATTGCTTATAAGTGCTGCTGCAAGCCCCTTGCTTAGTGCAACTGACTGCCAGTGTCACTAAGGAAGGTGTGTGCAGAGGCACTGTAAAGCAATGCATATATAGTTGTATTATTCAGTGACTTGTGCTGTGCGCATTTGTTAGCTGACTGTTATTTGGCAACGGGTGACAAGGGTTTCCATCTCGCAAACCCTTGTCACCGGTTGCCAAATAAAATTTACGTACGTGCATTCTCGTGTGTCTCATCTCTTGCACGTATCACATTCAAGCACCTTACTTGCGTACACATCTTCATTTCAGCTCACTTCGCATGCACATGTGGGATCGTGGACTTCTGCAGGCATGGTCGGATTGGACCCTCAGCCTTTTCGCGAAATCGTCCCTGGGGAGTGGGGGCCTGTTTCCAGCCACACCTGGGCCGGTTTGGAGAAAAAAAACAAATTAATTTTTTTTTTTTTCAAATGAATTTTTTTTCAAAAAGCCTTTCATCCTTCTTAGGTCGATACATGAGTACCAGCACATACTGCATGCACATGTGTTAGTGTATAACATATTGGGCCTCATTACGAGTTTGGAGGTAGCCATGGTGCTATTAGCGCCATGGCTGCCTCCAAACTCGGGTCCGGGTTCCTTAAATGAGGAATTACCGGGCCATTACAACCTTGGAGGACCCGGTAATTCCTCATTCAAAATACCCATCCCCATTCGAGCCCCCATAAGGCTCAATGGGAATGGGGTTATTAGCTCCCTGGTCCCTTAGCGGCTCCCGCTAAGGGACCTCATAATGCAGCGGTAAGGGGTTAACGGCACCGGCATCCTTACCGGCGCTGTTAACCCCTTACCGCCGACCTCGTAACGAGGCCCATTATCATTTGGCCTTGGACGTCTGCTTGCATTCACAGTAATTTGCCACCATGGATCTATACACACAGATATTAATGATACATATGGTGATCCATTCTTGTATGAAATGTATATCACATTAGCGAAATCATAACCATATTTTTCGTAGTGTACTTAGGAACAATGCTATTTGATGCCACTTACTGTTTTGTCAAGGGGTGAAAGGTCATGTTTCATCGCAAATGACATCACTTCCAGTGATGTCATCAGAGGTCAAGGGTCGTGTGGCGAGGGGTGCGCCACTTTTTTGAGGCGAGCGGTGCGCCACTTTTTTTGGGTGACCGGGCCTATTTCTTGTCCCAGTCCGTCCCTGTCTGCAGGCCCATTTCAGACGCTTTCCCTCTATCCCACTTTGGCCGTTGTTCTCACACTGTTTTCTTCCCACACCGCTTTCTTTTCTCCTGCAGCGGCCTCCCTGGCAGTCCGGTCCCTACTGCCTTGCAGTAAACGCTTACTCGAATTTGTTCAGCACTAACGTTGCACCTGATGTGTGTAAATTTGGCACCGAAATCGTCTATTTCTCTAACTGAATAACCTTCGTTTCATTACAGTTGCTCTATTTTCACAGCGCGTGGCCCGATTACCAGCGGAATAACTGGTGCAATGCAGTATCAAGACCACGCGCTCCAGCTGGCTGTTTTTAATGAATCATCAGCTGCCTGCATCTTGATTCTGTTCTGGAACGCGACGTCCTGCTTCCTCTTTTCTGTTTACTGCCCTTATCATGCGTGTCAATGCCTTACCCCCTTGCATGGCGGCCGTCTGGCTCGTTGTGCTGGTGATCTGCTGGCAGCGCCAAGCCCTGCCTTCATATGCGACACCCTCGCATAAAATGCGTTTCCTTTCTGTGTTGAAATGAAGACCCTCGCTATGTTGCGCACCTTCAGCGAACACCCTTTTCCTCTTCGCCTTGCCCTACACAGGACTGGACTGGCCTATATGGAACTCTGGAGATTTCCTGGTAGGCCTCTGCACCCTGGGCCTTTTTTTGTGTGGTATTTCCATATGTTCCCTTAGGGAAAGGGTTGAGCTTGCTGAAAATTCATAACATGGGGCCACTTTGAAAATGATTTCCAGGGCCTCTTTTGTTTGCCAGTACACCCCTGCCTATACCTTTTTTCTTTGCAGGTCAACAAAGAAAGGCTGTGTTGCTTTCTTTGGCCTCCTACTATGCCATAATACATGTGTGTGCATCCCTCCTTGCCTGCCAGTCCTGCCACACCTGCTCGCTCCATCCGGGGCCATTTTCCTTTCAATTTAACCCCTTAACTGCCAGGCTATTATGCAAGTCTATGCAAAAAGGACGAGCATACTCGTCCTTGGCACTTGGGAGGAAGATGTGTTGTATCTTGCTGTCTTGCTTGCCAGTCTCTGCAGGTCATTACGAGTTTCCCGGTATCCTGTCGGTAATTCCAGCGAGATACTGGAAAACTGACCATACCGTTATTGGCACCAGATATCCTGGTATTACTGGGATGTTTCAGGTGACGTCAACGGCAGCAAATCCCCATTCCATGGAGTCCTATATATAAGAATGGGGATTTGCTGCCGTTGACATCACCTGAAAATTCCAGGTCCTATAGGACTCCATGGAGGGGATTGCTGGAATTACCAGCACTGGTAATACCAGCATTTATTTGCCAGTGGGGGCCTGATTTACCTCCAGCCCTTGGCTGGTGATAAATCAGTGCCACTACAGACAAAATTTCTGGTGCCGGAATTACCAGCAATTTTCCCAGACCAGCAAACATGTAATGACCCCCTTAGTGTATGGAACCCTGGCTGAATGACATGTATAGGTCATGCTGTGTTGTGTTTGTGCCAGTGTGCTGTCTCCCTGTTTGCCATGTAGTACAATTAGATCAGTTGCATCTGCCATCATTGCGTGAAGGATGCCTGCTGTCTCTGTATACACTGTTCCAGTACTTACCGCATCGTGATGGACCTCAGTGTCTCCTGTGGCAGGTCGGAAGAAGGAGCTGGAGACTGACACACAGGTGGCATATTTTTGGGTAGAGACTTTTATTAAAACAAAAGAAAGGACACCTAGCTATCCCTAACTCAAAGTGCATTGGGAATGTCTTCCATCCCCTGGCTTTCCTCAGGATTATATTTAGAGTTCCAAAATGCAGGGAGGAAGATCTTCCGTCCCCTGACTTTTCTTACCCCTCTACCGAGCTTCTACGACTTATGAAGGGGTGGCATGAATACGAGCATACACGCGTATGCGTACACAAATACACACACAAACACACACACGCACTAATGATAATGGGGGTGGCACCTGGGTTGGCCAATTAGATTCCAGGGGTAGCACATGCCGCCCAAGGCCACTCCCTTGGTTTGTTTCTTTCGGGACCTCAACCCCTTGGTTTATTTCTCTCGGGTCCCAGACCTCTTAGCTTCTTTCTCTCGGGTCCAAGACCCTTTGGTTTCTTTCTTTTGGGTCCCAGACCCCTTTATATTGGCTTCTCGGATCCCAGACCTCTGTATCTGTGTTTCCTGAATGCCCTTGAGGTCCCTGGGCTGCCCCATACCTTCTGTATGGGCTCCCAGTCTCTCACCTTGGTCGTAGGCCTCCTGACGTCTTCAGACATGGCTCCCCAGCACTTCCTGGGAGCCCGGTTGTGCATACCTGCTGGACCGTCTTACTCAGCACTCTTCTGGCCTTCGGTCTTCAGTCCTCTTCAAAGCAGGTAGGGACGCTGTCTCCTTCCGCCACTTCCCACACATTAGCTGCAGGTTCAGCTCTTCTGTCTGCACGGTAGTTGACTTACTTGCGGCGCCTCCGGGAGGGACTGGCAACCTCTTCCTGAGTCTCTCATCCTTTTCTATTCTCCTTGGAACAATGAGTAACCGGTAACCACTAGAATGCTCATTGTGGTTCTTAGGAGTACACTTCGTGCCTCCACTTCTCTTCAACCTAGTATTTCTCAGAGCCTTCTCCATAAGGCATACCTGCCTCTCCTTCATCCCAGTACCATCCTATGAGTCTCTCCTGGGTAGTCTGTGTTCTTCCTTGTCCCAGTACTATTGATATTTTGAATATGGCACATGTATATGGGCCAACAGGGTACAGGAGGGTGGGGTGATGGGGCCTGCTCCTGCCTATATCACATTCTCCTGGGAAAGTTGTCCCTAGTCCCATAGGGGGCAATCCCTCCCCATGAGATCCTCACGCTAAGTACCACCCCCAGGGGACTATCAGGTAGTGTCCTTGACTCCCTGGCCTCACGGAAAGGGGCTCCCTCAGGGGAGAAGGGACGACACCCGAGGATTCGTTACACTATCTAAATAAGTAAAGGTGCTTCTTTGTCATCAGGAAGTCCAAAACAAATGTCCTCGATCCAAACCTAACTCTACCTGACCCTACCACTATTATGAAAAACTTAAAGTAGGCCAAAAGAATGTCTCTCTTCTCCTGGTCTTTTCTTGTCTCCTCATATTCTCTTTATAGAAATGTCTCTCTTTCAAACATACATTTCTTAAGACAATCTTCATGGATATTCTCTTGATATCTCCTTCACAAGCTCTTCTAGCTCTCCCAAAACATTCCCGAATCGTGTACTCTATTTAGTAATAACTTATGACTGCTTACCTTGAGGCACACTCTCACATTCTTGTCTTTGGTCGTATATCTCTCACAGTCTTTAAATTCAACCTCTTATAGGTTTGATATGGCTTTATCCAATTTTAGTCTCTTCTTCTCCTGGGTTCACCGTAATGAAGTACTACGTCTCTTATACTGTTCACTTGACAGTCTTATCCCACAGCACTTATTAGATGTTTTTGTGGCAAGTTCTCAGCACTCTTCCACCCTGTACTCATGGGGCCTTGCCCTTTCTTCCCAGGGTATTTGTTTCCAGTCTCCCTTTACTTCTCATGCAGGGTTATTCGTTACATTCTTTATTGGCTTCTCACAACTCCAGTTAGGCTGGTTTAGTGTTCGAATTTCATCCTCATGACTGGGACGAGCTTCTCCACTAATATACTGTTGCCCCGGCAGCCTCCCGCTTCTCCCCAGTACCTTTGTGTATGCAGGTGAGCCTTGCAGGGTTCGCCACTCACTCAGGTAATTGACTTTGCTGTCTGGCTTCTCAGTCTTTGGTTTCATCTGCGTTTCATTCTTGGCTTCCCTGTAGGTGGCTGCCGTCTACGGACGCTGCTGGTAGGGTGCTGATAACACTCCTGGTTATGATGGTCACAGCGTTGTTAGCTGGACATCTCACCCACCACGATATGGTCATGGTCATGCCACCACCTTGCACAGGATTCCTCTTCTTCTTTTCCAAACAGCTTCCCCGTTATTGAACTCGCTGACCTTGTGGCATCTCAAGTTGACGTTCTTCCCCTTTCTGAAAGTCGCAGGTGGGCTTACATCAGGGGGCTTTTCCTGCACTCTCTCCCTTCGTAATTCAGTTGTCTCAGTTAAATGCACGTCTCTTCTTAAAGAGACATCTTCTTTTCCTTTTGATGATTGGTTTACTTCAGCATAGCCTGCAGCCAAAAGTAAGGAGGGCACATCATTCTTCATAGCAGGCATTCCCACATATGCTGAGGTGGCGCTTGGTCTAAGGAGTTCCTCATGGAAATGAGAGTCCTTGTCCTCTACGGGGGAGTCACTCTCAGTGAGGTCTCACTTGCCCAAACTCCTAGGAAGGGTCTTGTGGAGTGGGCTCACCTCCCTAGTCTCAAAGGGGGTGGCTCCCCTTTGTCGGGAAGGGATGAATACCTTTGATTTGTCAATCTTCCAATAAGGACACCTATCTGCAGAAGTTGACTCCTGTGTTATTTGCTTCCATCTCCTGAATATTACACTGGAGTGTCTGATGGGCCATTGTTTCCCTGTTACTGCTAAAGATCAGCTTCCATCTTCCTCTAGTAACCTGAACTCAAATTCCTCAGCTGACTCAGAAGTTAGATGATTTGAGAATTTTTCCCAAAAAATCACAGTTTTGATGGGTATCATTAGCATGGCAGGAGAGGATCTAAGAGTTCTCACTCACACAGTTTCTGGCCATTCACCAGGGTTTGCCCAGAGTATTTAAGGGCCACTGAAGGGTCTGGTTACACCTGAACACCATTCACAGGTCTCCTAAAAGCCTATAAGAAACTGTTTTCAAGGAAGCTGACTCGCCATCTAGGTGTAGAGTTTAAGCATCCCACATCCTCACCATTGTGAAGTGTGCCATGGTGGAAGAGCAAAGGCAACAGGCCATGTCAGAAGGGCTGTTCATCGGCCTCTGCTGTCTTGGTGCGAGCCCCATGACTCATACATCTGTATAAGGCACAGCCCTCTGCCAGTGCAGAGGAGCCCCTGATCCAGGATGAATTATAACGGGGAACCTCTCCTTTCTCAGGCAGATGTATCTGAGAGACATTCTAAATGGAATTGCCAGGGCAGGGGCTCGTTGGGTTTTACCCTGACTCCTATGCCTACATTTTCACAGGTAGATTTATCACCTCCCCCTTAAATCAGAATGGTGGTCCCCTCTATCCTGGACTTCATGCGCTATCGGCTGCCGCTGGGCCATTCCCACCCACTTGGACTAGGACTCCAGAAGTGAGGACTCTTTTCTAAAGTGATTACATCAAAGGAGGTACCTTTTCCCCAACATCATCTGATCTGGAGGATTAGGCCTACAGTACCACAAAGCACCTCCTATGCTCCAGTGGGCCCAACATTGCGACGGGACCCTAAGCCCACGTCCATGCCTTTGCAGACTCTGCCACCTCTTCTGCCACTGCGTCTGTTGGGTGTACTGCAGCCAGTTTTGCATCCCCCGGGGCAGACCCTTTTCAAACTCCTTAGGATGCAGAACCCAAGCCTGCAAAGAACAAGAACTCCCCTTATGTCTTCTCTGAGAAATTAGCTTGAGGCAATGATGTGGGGGGATTAAGAGGCACTGCCATCTACCATCAGAGCCTTCCATGACAGACACCAAGAGATGGATGCCATTTATAGACCTGCATATCTGAGACCCACTATTTTGGAAAAAGCTGCTATCAAAAGGGTGTTCACCAAAGTGTAAAAATCAGGGACTCCACTGCAAATTGAGGGAGGCAGAAGATCTGGCACAAATAAAAAGCTGGAATTAAAATGTTGCTCCCCTCAAGATGAAAAGAGGGCTCTTTCGATAAACTCACCAGCTCCTTCATCAATGATGAAGACAACTCTAGTTCCAGGAAGGGCCGCTCTGCTTCTGTGCCTTGTATTTGGCCTTGACCTTTTCAGACAAGGAGGACATAGTGATGTCGCAGAAGGCATATCTTAACAGCTCTCTCCACCTGTGTCAAGATAATATGCTGTCATTTAGATAGCATATGTAGAAGGGTATAGCAGTATTTGCTTCAGCCTATCGGCTGCCCAGAAAGAGCCATTCCTGGCAGAAATAGTTGATGCAGAACAAGTTGCTCACACCATGCTGGAAGCCGCACTCCTAGCCGTGTCGACATGGCAGCCGGGGGAATATAACTAGGGCTGATATCAGACGTAAAAGAGCATAGGGCTGTATTGCATGGACCTATGCAAGGTCAGGGGGTTCGATGGATTAAAACTGTTTCTCACATCCATGGATGGATGAGGAAGTGCCCAGATGAAGCACACTGACGGCCAAGTTCATGAGCACAATCACAAAGCAACTACAAAAAAATAGTCAGAAGGATGACAAAAGCTGGGGATTCAAAGGGTTGAGAGGTTTTCAGGCTAGGTTGCAGGAAAGGAGGGATAGGCCCCATGGCTCGTCACACACTCCTCGCCCACGCCCTTACCAAGAAAAAGGCAAAGGAAAAGCATGCTTTCTATAGCACCACAACTTCCTCCTTGGAGAAGCCCAGACAGTGATGTTTTCAATTGTGTCCTGCGTCTCAAATAGGAGTGAGAACGTCGCATCTTCTCATGGTCTGAAAGTCCATTAACAATGAGTCATGAATCATTTTCAGTGGTTGGGAAAATATTCTCCCTCCCCCTTGCTCCCCAACAGCCTTCATGGAAAGTGCGCAAGGAGAATCGCCAAAGTGCTACAAATGAGTGCAAATGAACCGGTGACTGAGAACTATACTCATGCTATTGGACTTCAACCGTCATCTTTAGAAGGATAGTTTCAAAATGGGTATACTGGTGAGATACTAACTTCATTTCTTCATTCAAGCTGAGTTTAGAAAGAATATGGGGACAGTGGACCAATGCTTTACGCTGTTCCTGTTGATCCAGAAATACATTGTGCTGCAGAAAATGAAGCTGTACACAGTGTTTTTGGATCTCAGGACGGCTTTTGATTCAAGCTCCACAAAACACCTTATGGCATATTTTGCTAACTCAAAAAGCCCCACCACAGCTCGTTTCGATCATACAGCTGCTATATCATGAGAACCAAGCCACAGTACGTTATGGCCTTGGAGGTGAGCAAACGCACCCTTTTGATGTGAGCAAGGGTGTGAGGCAGGGGTGTGTATTGGCACACCTGCAATTTAACAAATAAATCCAGGAGATGATAGATTTACCGGTTAAGAAATGTCAAGACGGTCACAGGATGGCCGCAGAGAAAAATCCAGCTTCCTGTTATGCTGACGATGCAGTCATTCTCGTAACCACACCCCAGGGCCTGAAAAAGACACTGCAAGCGCTGCTGTCCAAATGCAAAGAATTGCAGCTCAATTTAAACACAGATAAGAACAAGGTTATGGTCCTTAAGCCACAATTTGCAAAACACAGCTCCATGTCACTTAAATTATGCAACATTGCAACAGGTTAAATATTTTGATTACATGGGTGTCTGGTTTCAAGAGTCTGGGGGAGGGACAGACCAGATCGACAAATCAAGTACCACCATGGAGAAGTGCAGTGGGGCCGTCAAGTCCTTTTTCCGTAGGCATGTTAGAGGTGCAGTCTCTCCCACACTAGATCTGTATGAAAAACAGGTACTCCCTGCCATCTACCTATGGCTCAGAGAAATGGGACTATGTTAATGTAGAGATACAAGATTTCTCTGAACATAAGTTTCTGAAAAATCTGGCATTACTCCCCAAAAGTGCTCCTCCTACAGCATTGGTCTACTTGCCTGTGGGTGACCAGGTCGGCCTCAAACCAGTTCTGAATTGGACAGTATTATGGCAAAGAGAGGGCATAGAGAAACACTGGGATGAATTGATCCACCTTCTTCCCCTGGATGGTGGTAAAAGCTCCAGATGGGTCACGCATGTGAAGAACACTCTCCTCGGCCTGGAAGAGAGATGATGGTGGGAAAACCATCAGGGACGAGCAGGATCAGCTCTTAAGAGATTGAAGAAACTGCAACAATAAGACCAAGGGGTCACCTGGAGGCGAACGCATCTACACTTAAACTAGGGCCAGATTATCCTATGCATAGAATGGGGCTTGGGTTTAAACCCTATCTTGACAAAATTACCCTCAAAATAAGAGAGATCATTGTGTGTCCACTTTATGTTGGTGAATTTGCCCCTAACATTCTGTACAAAATCATGGGAAGATGTGGGGAGAGGGCCGTGCCCGATGTGCGGGGCAGAGAGGGAAACTCTGATACACTTCCTTAATCTTAATATGCACCTACTTAACAGCGGTTTTAAGGGTGCCTGGGATTTGACTTTCAGGTGAGGCAGCCAATTTCCTCAGACAGACAGCGACATCCCATGTCGTTTTTGCAACGGTGCGCTACATACATCGGGCCAGGTTGCAAAGATAGAGGGTCTTAAAACAAGCAAACCCAGTAAACGTGATAATAGAATGTGCCGCTACTTGGGCTGGTTGCTTCTGTTCTTACACAAAGTTGATGAATCCCAGCCACACGTGCGAGGCTGTGAGCATGCTCTCCTCGCTTTTAGGTAGTGAGCAGGTCCAAAGGTGCAATAGTGAGTTTTAATCCCTTTTATTTGATTAACTTGACGATGTGTTTTACAATTATTATAATTAAATATTAGTGACAAAGGTTTCACACTGTGACTGCACCACATGTATTAAAAAAAGGGAGTTGTAGATTACTAAGTCATCAAAATGTCAGACAACTCCCATAGGAGGCCCTTTTTATTTGTTAACGCGTGTTTCGGCTCATACCGAGCCTTTCTCAAAACAGGGCATATATCCGTTTACTGACTCGACCAGCCGACGCGGAGGAAAGGGGTCGCTGCACACTGCAGGTGGGATTCTAACCCAGGGACTGAACACAAAGAGTGCCACTACTATTTATCTTACGTACTCGAAGTAATCAAAGTGATGCAACTATGATCATGATAAATGCCCTGTTTTGAGAAAGGCTCCGTATGAGCCGAAACACGTGTTAACAAATAAAAAGGGCCTCCTATGGGAGCTTTCTGACATATAACTGGTATCTACTGATCATTTTGATGACTTATTCATCTACAACTCCCTTTTTATGAATCCATGTGGCGCAGTCACAGTGTGAAACCTTTGTCACTTGTTTAAAACATCGGAGGAGGGGTAGTGGTTTCTCCGAAAAACCTTTCACACAGACGCGTCACGTCCGCTTTAAAACTAAAGAAGGGCGCAGGCCTAAGAGATTGACCTCAACAAAACTACCCAAACACAGGACCTCTATATTAAATATTAGATTTACTATTTTTATAGAACTCTTTTTTAAATAATCAGCATTATACCATCTTACATTTTGTATGTTTTATGGAAATTGTTTTATATGTGTGTTTGTACTTAAAGGTTTTTATGCCAAATAAAAGTTTATTTGACTGACTAACTCCATTTCAGGAGGGGGAATGTTTTTTTGTGATACATTTACAGAACACAATCATGCACATTCCAGTCTGCTTTTCTCAACGTGCGTTCCGCAGAATTGCAAGACGAGCCATTGGCTCCAATTTGAAGTGTTTTCCTTTGGCCTGAGCTAGGGTAGAGGGTCATCTGGGCCAGGCAAGAGTCAGCATTTACCCTTATCTGCATGACTGGCTAAGGCAGGCACTAGACCACCAGAAGATAGTATAGTCCCCACACGTAACTCTTTTTATTCACTAAATGTTTTCACTTTCATCACATTTCAAGAAATCTTCCCTGTGGCCAACCCAGAATCAGCAGGAGATTGAGGTGATATGGGACACCAAAGTTGGCAGAGCGGCCCCTGAACGGCACAGGATATAGACAATGAATTCTGTCTGCAACCAGTTGTGCAGAGTTTTGAAGGTCACAGATCTTTTGTCAGGGAATTGTTGGGCTTTATGTCCTCTTGTGTTGGTGGTACCTTGCAGGCTGCACTTGAGGAAGACGTATCTTTACTTGCCAGCATGCAGAGTTACAACATGAGCAATGTGGGTCGGTGGAGGAGACAAACCAAACACTTCAGGGTCACAGACTCCGAGTTCTCTGTTGGCACAGGCTACTGGAACTCAGTACTCAAGTATATGGACTTGCTTCTGTCATTGGTGCACAATATTAACATTCTTTAACCATTCCTTGCCAATGCCCTTTTTTCTTGTTGGATTTGGCCAGTTCTGGGATCAAAAGTAATTCCTGAAGAACCTATATTTTAACAATAGAGACCTTTATGAACATGCATTTTGATAATTTCTCCTTAACCAATCCAGTGGTCAAGAGGCATTTCAACTGGTTCTTAAGATTACCCCCTCAAGTTTGTCAGCCAAAACTATTTTGGGATCTGACTGTGGTCTTTACATGTCTAGTGAGCTTATGGCACCTGCAGATGTAAAGCTTGTAACAGCTTTTCTTTGGGGCTTGTACATCTAAACCTTTATCAGCGACATCCATGCCTCTCTTCTGTGTAAAAAAATAAATAATGTGGTTTGTGAGACCCACTCCTTTCTTCTACGGTGGTCACAAAAGTCCATCTGAATCAGGAAATCATACTACCAGTGTTCTTTATGAACTCGGATAGAGTCAGAGAGAACACTGCACAACCTAAGTGTGTGGAATAAAAATGCAGATATGTACAAAAAAAGTTATAAAGCATGTTGATGGGAAATTCTATTGTAAGTGAATCTAAATGGAAGTGGAAGTGGTACAATGATTTGGGAAAGACAAGCCCTCTATATTGAGTACTTGGCCATGTGTAGCTTAGGAAAAGACTCCATTTTGTATTAAATGCTTGCAGTCAGGATGGAGGGATGAAACTTGGCAACTAATGCTGTATTTACTGACGCATGATGTATTCTGCTGGCTAAGCAAGTTATTTCATATATATGCTCACATTGTCAAAAGTATGCCTACGTTTCACAAACAGAAGCAGCTTCAAACAAATGAGGATAAAGAGTGGGAGTCTTAATTGTATTAATGGTCAACATCTGTGCACGTTCTCTCTTAAAGACTGGGCAAGTGACCTTGGGAGGCTAGGTTTTTCGGACTTCTCATAGAAGACCATTGTGCTGATTGGGCGGACTGATATACTTAGTGAACTCATAGAATCTTTGAGGCCTCATTACAAGTTTGGTGGTATCTCAGCGGTAAATCCACTGAGACACCACCAAATGGATTTACTGTTACAACCACTTGGTCCGGTGGAAATACCGCCGGATTACAAGTGGCAGTATGGCAGTGCCAGTCCCCATTTATGGGGTCCATAGGAGTTCAAGGGGAATTCGGTGGAGTTACCACTCAGGGTAATTCCACCAAAAGGGCTGTTTATTGGAGGTAAGGTGGCGGAATTACCTCCAGAATTTTGGTGGAGGTTTTCCTCCATCTTACCTCCAAACCCATAGCTCGGTGGTGCAGTAATACAGTGGTACTTCTGTTACCACTGCATTGCCACCGTTTTTGGCCACCCTGCCGAACTCACAATGAGCCCCAATGTACTGAAAACCTATGAAGTCCTGGATAAAGAGGTGGGGTAGGACAGTTTTGGATTGCTTGTGGATGGTGTATAGACTATTTCTGTGTTCACCGTGCAGGGCTGTGAGTAAAGGTTAATCAGACTATCCTCACCTGAGATTCAAGTCCTGCATTTGATTTCCACGACAGAAGTGGCCCTGAGTGACCATTTGTAGGCATGGCTGGGAGCTATGGCAGGGAGATGCATTGGAGCAGAAATGAGCTGTGGGAAGCATTAGGTACCCGAGTTGGACTTCGAGGAAGGTTGAGGGGAAGGGTTGAGTTGAGCGACGATCTGCCTGCAGCTCCAACAGATAAAAAAAAGTTCTTTGAATAATATGTTCCTGGAAAACGTAGGGAGGGTTGCTTTGAAATGTGCCAAGTAATTTTAGATGGAGGGGCAGGAAGTACACGTGGTAGTGCGCGTGTGTACGTGTGCCTATTTAAACAACTGGAGCTCGTTCACGGAAGTGACGTGGACATATAGGTGGTGACACAGAATGTCCTTTAAAACCTTAGACAAGTCCGCTCTGTGATTCACATGAGTTAGTTTGATTCCATATTAATGTTTTCCGAGATGAGTCGTTGATAAAGAATTATACTAAAAAGATGCAGCTTCATTAAGTCACTCAGCGGCCTAATGAGAGGACAAGCTATATTTTTGGTTAATTACTGCACGGCTGCTAGCAAATCAACATTTTATTACAAGGTTTAAAAAAGGCTTAAGTGGAAGAAAAACATTTCACCCTGTATAGGGAAACCACGTGATTGTTTTGTCCCATGCAAGGGGACTAAATGTCATGTAGGCCCTCATCCTTTCATTCAAGGATTTACACAGAGTCAGCTTCACATGGACCTTCTCTTTATTCTCTCCTCCTGGAACTGCCCTTCCTTCTCCTGGCAACTCCTCTTCCTCCTCGTGCCTCCCTGTGCCCCTGGCTCCCTTCCTTTCCATTATGGTACTTGAGGGTTAAGTGCGCTATAGAAATAAATAAACTAAACCAGTGGAGTAACTTAGTTGAAAATGTTGGGGGTGGGGGTGGGAGCATGCCATCTGAAGAAAATGTGCCCCAGCCAAATGAATCGGGACAAAATGGTGTGCCATGAAAGTTGGGGGGACAAACACCCCGTTCCCCCCTAAAATTATGCCCATGAACTAAACTAACTAACCTAAGGTGGTTCTCCCCTTATGGTGGGTCAGTTCTGTTTCACTTTACAACAGCAGTCATGCCTCTACCCCACCAAACTAATGAATAAACATCAATTTCATTCACTTTCCCCTTAGCACAAATGGTAATGTTGGATTAGCAAGCATACGGAAATCATAAAAGAGTGCACCCAGGGGTATGTTTCGTGCATGAACTTCATGCCTTTCTCGTGAAAATGTGTACTGCAAACAGTGTACAATCTTCTAATAACTGTAAAAACAAAAGTGCGGGCCTGATCTGATGGCAATGCTGAAATACAGGCCACAGAGTTTCTTTAGGCAATGCTTAGACTCGCTTATTAAGGGTCAGTGGCCCTCATTACGACCCTGGCGGAAATCAACCGACCGGACCGCCATAGCGTAAATAGCGTTTCCGCCATTGCACGATGGAGCAAAGTGCGGCTCATTCCGACCCATCGGGCACGAGCACCACGCCATGGCGGAAGTGCAAAGTCCGCGATGGCGGAAATGACCCCAAAACGGCCCACACCGCCGCCGTACGGCGCCCTAGGTGCAATACCGCCACCCATCTTAGCGGACACCGCAGTGAGCGCCAACCGGAAAGTACGGTGACCGTAAATATACGGAAACGGAAGTAAAAGCATGGTCCCAGAACGGGAAACATCACGCCGTACACCTATAAAACCACAAATTCCACACAACCATTAAAAATACTACCCTGAGACACATCCCAACCCGTCATCCACCCTAGTGAAACCAAGAAAAATGGGAAAAGTAGCGAAGAAAGCGTGCGACCGCAAGCGGCAGGTCCACTTCTCCCGTGAGGAACTCACCGTGCTCACAGAGACCCTCCAGGAGAATGCTGCCGCCGTCTTCTCCACGCAAATGACCAGGACGGCACTTGCGAACAAGAAGGACATATGGGCCCTGGTGGCACAGCGGGTAAGTGCGGTGGGGACCGCACCCCGCAACCCACAGCAATGCAGAAAGCGATGGGACGACCTGCGGATACGCGTCCGTAGCATACTTTCTGCCAACCGCAACATTGCCACAGCTACCGGGGGAGGATCGGAATCACCCATCAAGTTGACCCCCTGGGAAGAAATCTGTGCCTCTACCATTGGAATGGAGAGCATAGAGGGAGTCGGAGGGATGGAGAAAGGAGTGCAGACATCCGAAGAATCAGGTAGGTGTCCCAAATAAAACAATGCCAAAACAACAATGTCCAATCATGTGAAGTACCACGTGCCCACATTGTGCAACAGTAACACATGTCCAGGAGAACGTCCACATACATAGGCCTGATAGCACACTTTAAAACTCACATCAAATACATAAATAATTAAAAATCCTAAAAACACCCTCTACACGTGCAGCAGGCACACCCTAACTGCAGGCTGCCAAACAACTGCACCCTCACTCCACACACAAATGAAACCACCTCCAAGGCCCCGACCCAAATCACCCTCAGGTACCACCCCAATGCATGTGATACATTGCCATTCCAATTCCCACAGACCCATTAATAACGCTCGCCCTCCTTTACTCCACCACAGGGTCCGATCCAAACGACGAGCTCCAGGACACCCCTACCAGCACACCTGCAAAGAGGGCCAAGACCAACGGCCAAAGACCCTCCACCTCAGCTGCACGCATCAAGACACGGAAGCAGCACAAATCAAGTGGCAGCACAGAGGAGGGAACTCCAACAGGCACCCCAGCAGCCAGCATGCCCACAAAAACACCACCACAGGTCCCCCCAATGAATGCCACAGTAGGCACTGCTTCTGGTGGCAGCAGCACCATAGGTGACACTGCATTAATGGCAGCATGCTCCGACACAGAAAACGGGGATGTCGAAGTTAGATCCATCCATGACCTGTCTCAATCCCCCTGTCTGTTCCATCCCGTACACCATGAGGATACCACGCAGGGGCACCCACAAGACGACGACTGGCCATCCCCCACAAGCCCTGTGGCAAGGCAACATGAGGTGATCAGCCACTCTGTGACACCACCGCAAATGGCCATGGCCCAGCAGAGGCAACAGTCCCTCGACCAGGTAATCGTGCAACAGCAGCAACTGGCCACGCTCCTCAAGGACCATGCCGATGAATGTGGGGGCACTAAGGCAGACATAGAAACATCAACTGAGACACTTAGGGCAGAAATGGAGAGAAGTACAGAGACACTAAGGGCACAAATGGAGAGTAGCACCGAGAGCCTGAGAGTACAAATGGAGAGAAGCACCGAGAGCCTGAGGGGGGAACTGCATGCGACGTCCAAAGACGTATGTGCCGAACTTGCCGCAGTGCGCCGTGTGCTCACTGAGCTCTCTCAAACCCTTAGGGACATGCATGGACGTGAGCAGGCAGAGACATCATCCATTGCAAGTTCCGTCCAGGGCAGCCCCCAACGTAGATCTGGGAGGAACCTGCGCTCCACAGGCAGGGGTGCCCCTGATACCTGCAGAGGGGGCTTGCAATAGCGACTGCCCACTGACAATGAGCATCTTTGGACACTGGTGTTCGGGGGGGAGGTAGGAGGGTGGAGGGGGTGTGTTGGGCTCACTTGGGTGGCGGGTCGATAGGGTGTTTAACATGATATCACATATGCCATAAACAATGCACGATCATCCAATGAGATGTGTGGACATTGATCTTTGTGTACGAGGCCATTATAGGCGTACAGTCCATATTGTGCATGTTCCAGACACACACAGTGCCACGAGTCCCGTGTCCATGTATCAGCCACCAGGCGTGAGTGCTAGAAGCATGCATCTATGAGATGCTGACGAATGTCACGGCCCTCCTGTGCCTCGCAGACTCCTTGAGGTGCTGCCACATCCCCACCCTCATCATGACCATCTTCAGGTGCTTGCAGTTCTGCGTCAGGGGGCATGGGCACATTTCTACATACGCACATGTTGTGTAGCATGACACATGCCATCACCATCTTTGCAACCTTCACATGGCGGTACAGGAGTGCCCCGCCAGACCTGCTGAGGCAGCGGAAACGAGTCTTCAGTAGGCCGAATGCCTGTTCTATGACTACACTGGTACGTGAGTGGGCATGGTTGTAGTCCTCCTCATGCTGGTCCCGTGGGTTCCGGACTGGTGTGAGGAGCCATCTCTTCAGTGGATACCCGGCATCACCTGTATGTGGACAATAAAGGAATTTTGAGGAATGCCATTGCTACGTACGCACCCCCTCCCCCCCTTCCTGCCAGGTCATTGCCGCATCACATACCCCACATCATCATGCATGAAATGAGACTCACCGAGTAGCCAGGATCTGTTCCCTGCGTGTCGCTCCATGTAGCGTGGTATTGTAGAGTTCCTCAAGACCATAGAATCATGGGTTGATCCAGGGAATCGGGCACAACAATGTGTAATGATCCTGTTGGAGTCACACACCATTTGTACATTCAGAGAATGAAATTGTTTTCGGTTGCGGTACTGGGCCTCCATGGCATGTGGGACGACCAATTCCACATGGGTGCAGTCGATGGCACCAATGCAACCCGGTATGCCGGCAAGTGCATGGAATCCCACTTTTGTGTTGGTAATTTCCTGCTCCGAGCGTGGTAGAGAGATGTAGTCGTCTGCGTGCTGCAGGAGGGCATCGAGCACTTGCAATAGTGTCCGTGAGAACAGTGGCTGTGATATGCCATGCAACTGTCCGACTGTGTGCTGGTAGGTGCCTGTGGCCAGGAAGTGGAGTACAGACACCACCTTCAGTAGGGGTGGGATGGCGGTTGGGCTATCTATCATGCTGACAAGGTCAGCCTGTGTCATGTCCACAATGGCGGTTATGGTGTCCCGGTCCAAACGGTAGAGGGTGTGGATCTGCTCATCAGTGAGGTTGAACGAATGTGCTCGGAGGCGTGGGATTGCGGGCTGCCTGCGTGGTGGTAGTGGCTGTGCTGGCGGCCCTTGCTGGCCCTGCCTTGCCCTCCTCCTCCTCCTGCGTCTCCTCCGTGCGGCCGGTTGTAGTTGGTGTTCGTCTTCTTCTTGAAGTTGGAGTACTTGCAGTGCTATCAGGTCCCCCAGGGCCAACATAGCTAGTCCTGGCGGTAGCATTTCGGAGTGGGTGTGGTTGTGGGAGGAGAC
Source organism: Ambystoma mexicanum (assembly GCF_040938575.1). Taxonomy (NCBI): domain Eukaryota; kingdom Metazoa; phylum Chordata; class Amphibia; order Caudata; family Ambystomatidae; genus Ambystoma; species Ambystoma mexicanum. The sequence continues at coordinate 443,015,820 of NC_090924.1, read as the reverse complement.
TGGGTGTGCAATTTATGTGTTTTCAGGCTGTATGGCCTCCACCTGTGGTGATTCATTCCACCTGTGCAAGCTGCTCTCCCCTTTGGGCGAGCACGTCCCGCACACAACGCTGCAATTCGACGAATGGCATCTTGCTATTCCAATCATGTATTTGTACCCGATGGCAGTGTAACATTGGTTGATATGTTCATTCGGCTATGGTCCCATTGTTTCACATACTATCTTTGCAGTCGCGAACAGACTTGTGAAGGGTCAGTGGAACGTAGTACTCGAGTAACGGTGGACCCTCATGCAACACTGTACCGAGGTTCACCGACGGGCGGGGCGTCCCATTTGTGAGTGAAGGCAGTTGCCATTTTCACACACAGCCGCACTAGATGGATTAATTTGTGATTTCAAGCGGCCACAGATGCCTTTTCGACGTGATGTTGCAAATGAGGAATTCGAAGGGCGGCGCTTTCGGTTTTCAGCTAGCGGCGAGGAGATGCCCACAGGTCTGACTGCAAATATAACGTTCTATTGTTCAATGTCCTTGGGACAGGGGCCATGGCGAGGATGCAATGATTGATATGAATAGTTTGGGATGCGCAATAGCGAAGTGGGCGATGAGGCCGGACGTTCCCAAATACATGTTACTTCACAACACTGGAATTACGGGCTGGGGCACAGTGGATTTTGCAGGCTGCATAACGCACAGACTCAATGGAAATTTCACATGTTATGTGAGTATGGAAACAGGCGTTTTCATTACGGGATGAGGGAATGATGTATGGATGCATGGACAGATGATTTGATACAGAGTTTGCCATGTACAGGGCTTCTTGGAATCTATCCGCCTCCCCTGCGCTATGTGATGCAGGGCTGCCATAGTGGGACCATCGTCTATCTGGCCTTGTTGAGCCCTCCCTGTCTCGACGCGCCTTCAGACACTTGTGTCTATGCACGTTACCAATCCCATCTGATGGATTCTGTTTTAACAGACGCATGCACAGGTACACTCGTTTGTGATAGTGTTTTCACCTCGATATAGATAGTTATGATTCGCAAGTGGTTTTTGGGTGGTGATGATCCTTTGGAGTGGGCTAGCATGCATATGGCTGTGGATTTGGTGTGATCATTGAAGTGAGTAATTCAAATGTAGTTCTGATGGCCATACTATTCTTTTTCATTTCATTTGGTTGACAGGTATCTCCTCCCCTTTTGCCACTGCCATCTGTATGCCACTCCTGCAGATGGATTTTACTCCCGACACCTGCTGCTTCGTGTTAATCAGTAGGGCAGCATTACGATCTTATGGGATGATCGCCAATGGGCCACATGCCCTTACGCAGTACTAGTGGCTAGGAGCAACATTTCGGCCTTTCAGCTGGACTAGTGCCTCCCTATTGGGACGGCCCTGCGGTTCTAGGCGCTTCCATGTTGCCTTTTCGTACGAGAATGTAGCCCCTGTGTACCATGAAGGAACAGGGCGTCACACAAGAAGTAGCTGGTCATTTATTGCGGATGCAGCCCACAATGGTGAAATGTGTTTTGGAGTTCATGGCCTAATGGCTGTATGGGCTTGGTGAATTTGTTGTGCATTAAATTTCTTACCTGATATGAACCGTGTAGCGTTCTTCTTTGCAAGTGATGTGGCATATTCCTATTTGGGGAGCGATGTATTGTGAGGAGATCTGCATTGGGTTCCAGCTTCGGAGTATAGTTGCGTGGTACTGTGCTGGGCGCGTTTGCCTACGAAGCCCAGTGAGGTCAGGGATAAGGGCTGCCAATATGACTGTTTTGATGATGTCATGCTCAGGGGCGGGGGATTAGCTTTTGTGTAACAGATGCCGGTCAGCCAGTTGGATTGGTGGAATGATGTGATTATCGGAATATTGCTGGTCACAGGTGCCTGTGTTTGCGTGCGTTTCTTGGTGGGAGACTGAGGTCATGTCCATTTGTATAGCTTCTGTATTCGTGCCATCTGTGCCCTGCAGCTCCCATTGGCCCCTCTTGAGATTCATTTGTTCGTTGGCAGGCATGGATGACTAGTACATTTCACTGGTTGCATTGTGTGACTTCATTGCACCTACGGGGAGTTTACGGTTGGTTCGCGATGCCGTACTTCTCACCATGGCGGAATGGTACTTTCCGCCGTGCTTGATGGCGTTAGGTGCATGTCCGCTAGGGTCAGAATTCGCGTACCGTTGCGCCATGGTGGTAATTACGGTTTGGCATGTCGCGCGCGCGCGTACTTGGTGCAGTTAGCGTTGGCGTTCACTACGGTGTCGCTAATGGCATCGTAATTTGCGGTGACGGGTCATGATCGCACCGAGCGCTATTCGATGGCGGTATTGCATTTCCGCCATCGTTTTTCGATTTCCGCCAGGGTCGTAATGAGGCCCAGTGAAACTTTCAAAAAGCTTTCATTATTTAGTGCATGTAATTCACAAATAGGTCATTGAATGCTGACGTGGGCCCAAATGCATAACATGTTAAGGTGATTGTCCCCCTTTATCAAGTGCTAGGACCCCTGAAGGCATGCCCACAAATGCTCACGCCAGAAAAAATACAAACTGCTAGGGAAAAAAGGCCAAGAGATTCTAACAAGGATAACAAGTTTTAATCACAAATAAATAGGTATGCCAGCAAAGAACTCTGCTGCTCGAGAACGTTCTGCTGAAAAAATGGTACAAGCAGAATGTTATAAGGAAACAAATCGTCATCATTGACGTAAACATGTACAGCAAAATCCTGCCTGGCTGGTTGGTAGGAACCCTATACATGGTCAATCTGCTCCATAGGAGATGCCAGTCCTTTGGCCCCAGCCCCGTCCATCCGTCTTTCATCACGTTGGATCTGCTAGGCTCATCTCCAGGGAACCAAGGTCGAGCTTGCAATTAGTTACTATGTAAGACAATGCTACTATCATAATGGCGTGCACCTGGGAGGCTCGGGGACTGGCACAGGGGGAGGCTTAGCGAAGCGGGAGACTTAAAATAACGCTGACCCACACATTGTTAACTCATTCTGTAGCGCACTATCCGCACCAAAGGGTTCCACCCTCGCTTTGGCCTATAATTTATTCCACCCTGTACCTCGCATTACAAATACAGTCATTATGAAATAGGGTGAAAAGTTCATGTTCTTTTATATCTTTTATGGCCAGCGGTTTTATGGTTAGTGGTCTGGGGTCACCTACTATCGTGGAATTCAGGGGTCTTGGACTGGGACAGTTGTAGGTGGCATAACTCATGGTTGGCTGGGTGGGGGTTGGGGGCTTGCTTTGGCCTGGCTGTGATGAACGTGCACTGTGAGGCGCCTGGTACTGTCTCGCAGCCTTGTAGGGCACATTCCTTCTCGGGGTAACACATATTGGCAACAGTTGTGGAACAAGGGAGAGTTTGTATAGAGGCCAACAGTGTGGGTCTCTCTATCATCAGCGCTTGGGCCTATTCAGGTTTCTTAGTTAGGTTTGTAGTCTGTGTCTACCGCACAGCCATGCAGGTCCACATTTTTCTACCATAACTACAAAATGGAGCGTGTTTATATGCATGCACTGAGTATAAGCATCTACATTTCGCATAGTATTATGTTCATGCAGGGTCCCTTAATACGCCCTCCTCCCCCCGGCACATCACACATGTATTTATGGGATTCGCTTATGCTTATGGGGGTGTGATAGGTTCATCTCCTTCCCAACATTCCCCCCTTTCGTTACTTCTACAGTAATGAATTTCTCTGCATACATGCATTCATTTTCTCTTCTCACTGCGGCCTCGTACGGTAGTGTTCCCTTTATTGGCATCCAAGTTCTACATACTGACCGTAAACTTTCTCCTGCTTGTACACATTCTTTGGGTGTGTATGTCATATAAATACATCCCCCATTTACAGCTAGATCTACCCAAACTTCCTTATAATTTTCAGAGTCAGAGGTTGGGACAATGATGGTATGGTATAAGCAGTCTACTTTATCTCTATAGTAAATAGGGAGCATTTGGGGAGTGGCATGGTCAGTTTGTATTTCAGAATCTTTTGTATTGCAAAGTACTTTTTAAACACCAATTGATACCATCATCATTGCACTAATAGGCACTGCTCTGGCACAAGAGGAGAGTCTCATTTGGCAAGTGCAGAAGATGACCAGGATGAGCATGATAACAGGTACCATCATCTTCACCGTGCTCCTAACCAGGATGGGCCCAATCGAAGAACAGATCAAACCAGTCCTCCCCTTTTATTCCTCCTTCTTTCTTCCTGCGAGCACCTGTTTCAAGTACTGCTGCAATGATATGAGATAGTGACCCGTTCTGTGCATCTTCTGGGAGCACGAATGTGCAGCAAGAATTACCAATCTTACCAGCAAACACCTCCTTCCATCACTGTCAGCATGTCAAGTACATACCTATTCTGCATCATCATTAGTCTTAATGCTCTTAGTTCGACCTTTATGACGTTGAATCCGTGTACAGTATCAATTGCCAGCTGTACCAGTTCCCAGCATACAATTTGCAGCCATTTGACATTGGTTGCTGCTTGTATGCCAGGTAGCAGAAGTGAGGTGAAGAACATTTCAGCCGAGCTGAAAAGTCGGTATTCATCTGCGATCTCAGCGAGCCGCGCAGATGAGTCTTTGGATAAGTAATTGACCTCTTTCTTCTTTTTCAGCTCGCATACTGCCCCCTTATGTGTAAGATGCGGAACTCAGACGATGGTAGTGGGATTCGTTCTTCCAATGTTGGTGGAACAGTTGGGGTGGTATCTGTGATCGGCCCCCCTTTCAGGTGTTCTTCTGGGACTACTAGTAGCGCTGAGTGCAGCATGGCCAGCAAAGAATAGCCCTTCCATGTTGGATGGAGGTGCAAGTATGCTTGTTGGACACAGACCCAGTAATAGTCCATTGCTGCCCCTTTTTAAGTCTGGAATCAACAATATTCTGTTACATTGTTTGTTAGAGGCGATGAAGATAGTTCCCTCACTGTGGAAGCATAGTTCATAAGTCTCTTCTTGGTGCACTTTCACTGCCTTTTCCATTTCCGCAATCCATGTCAGTTTTGTTGTAATGTGTTCTGTCTATATTTGTGCACAGTTTCTTTCCATTAGAGCTCATACTTCTTCCACTTATCCCAGAAGGCCTTCCGCCAGGCAGCTGAGCATTGTTTCTTGCCACTTCTTGCTTATGTACTTGAGTCTGTAAATTACTAAATACAGTTGCTGTAGGCAGTTGAGGTTTCTGTGGGTTGTTGTTGCATTGCAGGGGGTCTTTATCCACAAGCTCTAGTCACATGATGTGTGCCTGGAAGGTGCCTTTTATTCTATATAGCGCAAGATGAACTAACCATTATGCCTTTATAATCGGAACTTCCTGTGATACTAAAAACCTGGGTGCCCCCAATGCTTGCAGTTTTCATGAGCATGCATAGCAGCTGCTGTTGGTTGTTTTTCTTCCTACCAAACTCATGTCAAAATACCAGCTATTGGACAGCTCAGGGTGTCTAATATCTTCAAAAGCACCCAAACATAGGCCGTGGTATGCATCATATTTGGGCCTATGCGCTTGCCTTCTCATTGCATCATGCCTTGATATGTACCTTTTTGTTAGTGTACTGTTGCTATCAATCCTACTGGTGTTTGTGTTGCAAAAAATGTTTCTAAAAATGGTAGAAAATAAATAATATTTTACTCACTCATTTGTCCAGAAAAAAATTCTTGTGTGTTAACACTGTTATTGCTCTTATAGAAAATGTTGTACATATGTACAGTGGTTTTGCTGATTCTGTTTGTTTTCCTTGCTCCTGTAAAGGAAATAAGAGAGAAATAGAGAGATTATTTTCTTTTTTATAAAGTATGTATGCCTTTAGCAGCTATGCATGTTTATTATTCGGGACATGTAGTCAGGTTATTAGTTCTGAGGTAGTTATTTTGAGATAGATGGGTAGGACGTTTGGGATAATTGTGAGGTATTTGGGGGTGCTCTATGAACATCAGAGAGATGAATCCAATGCCAAAGCCCCTTGACGTTTACAGCGAGAGGGGTAGAAAACACCACTTCATAGGGGCCATGGAATCTGGGGTTGTTCCACTTACGCACACAACTTTTGACGTATATTAGTTCTCCTAACAGCAGTGGTTGGGTGGGCGTGGGATCTGCAGTTGCTTGCTCGGCTGTGTTCAGTGTGTCTTATAGCCAGGGTAGTGCAATCTATTGGGAGGCATGTTTAATTGCACGTGTTAAGTTTGTCAAGTAATCTTTGAATTCTTCCCCTAGAACTGCTGCAGCCCTATGGGCATCTGATGCCCTTCTAACTGAGGAGTTGTTTGTATGCATGCGTCTGGCAGTTATTTCGTGGGGTGACAGGTTGTGGTCTTTACTTGGCTGTGTCGTAAACTGAAGAGGGCCAAGGGCAAGCAGTGCACCCAGTTTTTCTTTAATGGGGTGCAGAGCTTGGATAGTTTGCTTTTGCTTTTAAGGAGGCCTTTTATTCTTTCAACAACGCTGTTTGCCTGGGGTGGTAAATTGAACACATCCGGTGTTTAATGCCAAGCAGCGCTGTGATCTCCTTGATGACCTCATTGAAAAAATGGGTGCCTTTGTCGGACTTCAATAAATCGCACATGCCCCATCGAGGTAACACTTTGCACATCAAAAATATCAGGTTTGCGAGATGTTCTTGAAGTTTTGGTATGAACCAATCTTCTTGTATGTCCGTTGTGATGTGCTGCTTGGAGCTGTGGGATTGGTGCTCTATATATTGGGGTTCACTGCTGGGTGGTGTGTGGGTCAAATCTCATGATGGCGAGAACTTGACTTCTTGCGTGTTCAGTGTTTCAAGTGAATATGTTTATGTGTGGGTCCTTGTTTGTTCACTGTGGTATTCAATTACATGGGTTGTGTGCGGGTTTGGCAGATGGGCCCCATTCAGAGATCCCCTCATATGTGTTTCATGAATTTCTCAAAGTAAAGGAATTCTGCAATCACGTGTCTGGGGAGACTGGTAGTGTCAGATATTGTCTTCATGTAGTTGATGACTAAGCTACTCACAATTTCAACTTGAAATTGGAAGGGGCTCAAACGAACTTCTAATAAGGTGCTAGCCAAACTGTCTCATAAAAGCTGATGTAGTGCTCCTCCAGGAAACCCACCTATTGGTAAAGGGTTGAACATACATATCAAACAATAGGTACGATACAGTAATATCAAGTTGCTTCAAAATAAGATCAAGAGGCATATGGATGCTATTTTGAATAGGGTTGTGACAGGGAGCTATATACTGTCGGAGATGATAGTGAAGAATGTGATATTAAACTCGGTTTATGTGCGGATTGAGCTACGTCAAGAAAGAAAGCTAAGAGAAATAAGGGCCTTACAGCAAAATGTATGGGAGGCTAAGAAGAGGTATGCCATATTGGACATACAGCACATTTTGCTAAATGTGAGTTCAGAGCAGTGATCAAATTATGGTTAAAAGGTGAGTTTCCATTGGAAACAGAAACACTTGGTGCAAGGTGATGGGGGTAAATGTTTACTGTTAGGGCTGAAGTGGATACAGGAGTGTAGAGAAATACATCCTCTAGTTGCGACCTTGAATGTGGAAACCACCTGCCATGCAGATGTAGATCTGAACACGTGTTTCCATATGTCTGAATTACTGTGCATTGAAACTCCGGAGAGTGTTAGACTTGAGGGTAGAGTTAGTTTGTTTAAGGCAGCTTTGGGACAACTTGAATTGGTCCACCCACTGAGGCTGGATGGAATTCCTACAGAATTCTATCAGATGTTTGAAGATTAATTGGCCACTAACCTATGATTACTTTTTGGATTGTGAGGACTCACAATATGTCACAACCTAGGTATGGTATCCCAGTTGCCGCAGATATTACTCTCCCAGTTCCGGAAAAGTAACCTTCTGTCTTCGAACACGAAGTCTCTAACGTGATATGCCAAAGACTTCCCTCCCAAGAGCTCAGCCTACAATGAATCTATTCCACCTGTCAGGCTGAGGGCTTGAGTGAAAAGGCAGGAGCAGACTCAGCAGAGCTAAAGGAGGGAAGAACAGAGCAGACGTTCAGAATGCAGCCAGGTATTGCCGAATCAACAGCAAACAACACCCCCCAAGTACCCACTCTTACCTGTTCCGTAGCAAAATGTACCAGTAACCTACTAGTAATGGACACAAAGGGGGATTCTTATATCAACGGTGAAGGAGGAGTACACCAGTGTCTCAGGACTTCAGTGCTGCAAAGCGTCCCAAGAAGATAGCCACAGGGTTCCAAAGTAGAGTCAGCAAAGCGTTCCAAATCAAAATCCACAGTGATCCGAAATAGACTCAGCAAAGCGTCCCAAAGAATATCCTAAAGTGATCCAAATCAAATTCAGCAAGCGTCCCAAATGTCCAAAGCAATCCAATTGTAGATTCAGCAAAGCGTCCAAATTAAACAGTGTCAAAAAACAATGAATTGAAGTAAACAAAATGAAGGGCAAAGAAAATAAGCGTTACTTCACGCTAGTTCCTTTATTTTCGTGTTCGAGTATGTTAAGCGTCACAGCCAAAGGACTTTAGCAAGTGGAGGTCGAGATGCAAGCCGAGTTCAAGGATTCCGGGGAAATCAGTCGAAGAGGGGCGGGCGTTGGAAAACGGAAGAGAAGGCAGGGGCGAAGGTTTGGAGTTAGCACAGGATTCAGGATTAAACAGGAGTCAGGAAACAACGCTCGAAACTAACACAGTTTAGGAGCGCTGGGCACTCGAACAGACAGTACTAAATACGGTCTTCAGAAGACACGGCAACGTGGTGCGTGCGTGTCAGGTGACCAACGTAGCAGGAAGATGGGAATTGTAGTTTTTTAACGGGTTCTGTGTGTTGAAGAGCGCTCATATAAATGCCATGGCAATTTCCAACAAGAACGGGATGTGACAGTACCCCTCCACAAAGGGCGATTACACCTGTGCCCACGCAAGCGATGTAACCAGAAAGCACGCAACAAACGGGGTGCACTCAGATTAGAGGCTGGCTCCCAGGACCTGTCCTCTGGGCCATACCCCACCCAGTCAACCAAATAGGACCGAATCCCACGACAGAGGCGGGTGTCCAGAATGGCACGCACCTCGTATTCCTCCTCACCACGGACGGTAAGTGGGGCCGGGATGGGAGGCAATCAGGTGCCAGGTACAAATGGCCGAAGCAAGGAAACATGAAAGATCGGGTGCACTCTCCAAAGTGCTGGGATGTCCAGACGAACAGCAACGGGGTTGAGACACCGCAGGATCGTGTAAGGACCCACAAAACATGGTAAAAGCTTCTGTTTACCCCGAATGGCCAGGTGCTTTGTTGAGAGCCATACACGGTCCCCACAGGAATAAGGAGGAGCCGGAGCACGCCGCTTGTCCGCCTGTATCTTGGTGCGATGTTGTGCAGCTTGTAGATGTGCCAATACAGATTTACGGATGGCAACCAATGAATCCCTAACTGCATTGACTGCAGGAACTTGCCGTAGGGAAGGCAAAACAGGTGGAAGGGACCTTGGATGCAACCCATATAATGCATAGAACGGAGAACAGCCAACCGATGAGTGCAGGGAGTTGTTATAGGCAAATTCCGCGGCACCTAAAACCGACAGCCAATTTGATTGATGCTGTAGACACAGACATCGAAGAAACTGTTCCATGGTGCCATTGGTACGTTCAGTCTGGCCGTCCGTTTGGGGGTGGTAGGCCGAGGACAAGCGGGCATCAACACCCAATGAGGAAGTGAGAACGCGCCAAAAGCGCGAGGTAAACTGAGACCCCCGGTCGGAAATTAGAATCGTAGGCAGACCAAAAAAGCGTACCACATGGTCAAAGAATAAGTTAGCTAATGTGGGAGCAGTTGGTATTCCCGAACATGGTATGAACCGAGCCATCTTGGTAAAGACGTCCACTACCACAAGAATTGTGGACATACCCCCGATACAGGGGAGTTCTACCACAAAATCCAGGGTCACCGTGTGCCAGGGGTGCGGTGGTAAAGGCATACACATTAGAAGACCAACAGGTTTACCAGGTGGTCTTTTGCATTGTGTACAAACGGCACACCTACGGACGTATTGTTCGGTATCTTTCTTCATTCCAGGCCACCAGCACCAACGGTGCAATAGATCGTAGGTTTTTGCCTGGCCAGGATGGGCTGCTAACGGGAGGTCATGGGACCATTCAAGGGCCTTCCGTCTGGTTTGGTTGTCAGGTAGGTATAGCAGACCTTTAACGTAAGGAAGTCCGGAGATCAGTTCAGCGTCCATTTCCTTCAGGACAGAAACATGATCCTTGGCCCATCTCCGTAAACTGACTACAATTGAGGGAGAGACCGAACAAACACATATAACAGCCCCTAATGGTAATACCGGGGTGGAATGTTTGACAGTTTCCGTGTCAGTACCAATGCGGGATAGGGCATCTGCCTTTCCATGTAATGGACCAGGGCGATATGTCACCGTGAAATCAAACATGGTAAAAAACAAATGCCAACGTATCTGTCTGGCGTTGGTGCATTTCACGTGCGACAAGGCCTGAAGGTTTCGATGATCTGTATACACAGTTGTCGGGTGTCTTGCGCCTAAGAGATGATGCCTCCACTCCTTGAACGCCACCTTGATTGCAAGGAGTTCTCTTTCCATGATCGCATAATTACGTTCAGCTGGGGTAAGTTTTCGAGAGTGGAAAGCTACTGGGTGTAGGCGTTGAGTAGCGAGGCAAACCTGCGAAAGGATGGCCCCTACTGCAATGGCTGAAGCATCCGCTTCCACGATGAATGGGAGAGCAGGATTGGGGTGCTGTAATACAGGAGCGGTGGTAAATGCGTCCTTTAGGTTCCGGAATGCCGTTTGCGCTTCTTCATCCCACAAAAAAGGAACATTAGGACTAGTCAATCGAGTTAATGGGGCTACTATTTCAGAAAATGAGGCAATGAAACGCCTATAAAAATTGGCAAAACCCAAGAAGGATTGAAGAGCTTTTACTGAGCTCGGAACGGGCCAATCCAAAACTGCCCGAACCTTGGAGGTACACATGAGTACTCCTTTTTGGGAAATCTGAAACCCCAAAAACTCTACAGATGATGCATGGAACACACACTTCTCCAGTTTTGCAAAGAGAGAGTATTCCCTTAGACGAAGTAAAACAGAGCGCACATGCTGTATATGTTGGGGCAAAGTGTCTGAAAAGATTAGAATGTCATCCAAATAGACAACAACATAGCAATCCAGCATATCCCTGAGGATGTCATTTACAAAATGCTGGAATGTCGCCGGGGCATTACAAAGCCCAAAGGGCATCACACAATATTCATAAAGCCCATATTTTGACTTAAAGGCAGTCTTCCACTCATCTCCCTTTCGCATCCTCACCAAATTGTATGCTCCCCGCAAGTCCAACTTGGTGAAGATAGTGGAGGAGGTCATTTTATCGAGGAGCTCAGTAATAAGTGGCAACGGATACTGGTTCTTCACCGTGACTTTATTAAGGGCGCGGTAGTCAACACAGGGGCGCAGATCCCCTTCTTTCTTTGGCACAAAAAATATTGGGGAGGCCGCTGGTGAACGGGACGGACGTATGTGTCCAAAACGTAAGGCGTTGTCAATATAGCTCCGTAGATGTTCTTCCTCCTTCTGAGTAAGGGAGTAGATTCGACCATGAGGAATTGCTGCTCCAGGTATCAGGTCGATGGGGCAGTCATAGCATCTGTGTGGGGGCAGTTTTTCCGAAAGACCTTTGTTAAACACATCAGAAAATTCCTGGTATTCCAAAGGGAGGACCGAAACGGGGTTAGATGACGTGGCATTGATAGAAGGGAGGCAATCTACCATCGCCAAACAAGGGGACAATACCGCTACATTACGGGACGTAAAGCACCTCTGTATACAAAAAGAGGAAGAGAACCGTACGGTTTGTTCAACCCAGTCAATTACAGGATTGTGACTTTGCAACCAAGAAAGCCCCAGAATGATGCCAAATTGAGGGGCCGTGATAAGGTCGAAAGTGATGGATTCCGAATGTCCTTGTAATGTAGACATTTGTAGTGGTCCTGTTTGATCCGTCACATGTCCGGATATTAAACGTGAACCATCTACCGCATGTATTTCCTCAGGTCTTTCTTTAGGTAATATAGGTAGCCCGTAACGTTTGGCCAACTTATGATCCATATAATTCCCGCTAGCCCCTGAGTCTATCATTACCGGATTGGAAAAGGTAATGACGCCGGGAGCCGCAAAGGACATGGCAAGGTAAACATGCGAAGACGGAAAACACTCACCCGGGCCTGGGATCATTTGACTCGTCCGGAAGGCCCGGTTCAAGGGCGAGTCCTGGCGTTTCCCGACGACTTAGCGGGTCTTTTAGGACACAGACGGATGTAATGGCCTGACTGTCCGCAATAGAAACATAGATTATTCACCACCCGCCTTTCTCGTTCAGTTTTGGACAATGGACCCCTAATCGCCCCGATTTGCATAGGTTCAACTTCCCCCTGGGAAACAGGGGTATTTCCATCTGATCGAGGGGTGTTGCGAATATCGGGATAGCGACGTTCGCCTCGTCTTTGCCGGAGTCGAGCATCGACTTGTAAGACTAAGTCTAGCAATTCAGGGAAGCCAGAAGGAAGAGCAGGTACCACTGATAGGGCATCTTTCAGGTCATCTGACAGACCTTTATAAAACACAGCCGATTTCTTCTGTTCTGGCCATGTGGTTTCAGCCGCCAATTGATTAAAACGGGCAAGATAAGTCAAGAGATCCGATTTGCCTTGACTGATAGCCAAGAATTCCAGATCCGAGGACTGTGCTTTATATCTCATATCAAACACACTGTTCATGGCTTGGATCAATCTATCGAAATCATACAGAGCCGGGTCATCTGCTTCTAGTAATGGATTAGCCCATGCTGCAGCAGTGCCACCCAGATGGGAAAGAACAAATGCCGCCTTTGTAGTAGCATCTGGAAATGCCAAGGGACGACAAAGAAAATGAAGGCGACATTGGTTCACAAAGGTCCGGTACATTTTGGGATCACCCAAAAAGAGTTCTGGCGGGGCCAAAGGGAATGGCCCAGGGAGGACTACAGGAACTGGAGCCAGAGGTGGTACAGGAGGAGGCGCCGCAGCCGCGGCGTCACCGAATTCCTCGTCATGGGGTAAGGGCTGCACAAAGCTCTGTAAAACATCCATGCGTTGATGTAATGTCGCATGTGCTGATGCCATATCGGTACGAAGAGCAGAAAAAGCCTGCATGAGGGCTGCCAATGGGTCTGAGGCAGCCTCCATAACCGAGAGACGGTTTACAATTGAGGCTCCTAAATCTGTCACAACCTAGGTATGGTATCCCAGTTACCGCAGATATTACTCTCCCAGTTCCGGAAAAGTAACCTTCTGTCTTCGAACACGAAGTCTCTAACGTGATATGCCAAAGACTTCCCTCCCAAGAGCTCAGCCTACAATGAATCTATTCCACCTGTCAGGCTGAGGGCTTGAGTGAAAAGGCAGGAGCAGACTCAGCAGAGCTAAAGGAGGGAAGAACAGAGCAGACGTTCAGAATGCAGCCAGGTATTGCCGAATCAACAGCAAACAACACCCCCCAAGTACCCACTCTTACCTGTTCCGTAGCAAAATGTACCAGTAACCTACTAGTAATGGACACAAAGGGGGATTCTTATATCAACGGTGAAGGAGGAGTACACCAGTGTCTCAGGACTTCAGTGCTGCAAAGCGTCCCAAGAAGATAGCCACAGGGTTCCAAAGTAGAGTCAGCAAAGCGTTCCAAATCAAAATCCACAGTGATCCGAAATAGACTCAGCAAAGCGTCCCAAAGAATATCCTAAAGTGATCCAAATCAAATTCAGCAAGCGTCCCAAATGTCCAAAGCAATCCAATTGTAGATTCAGCAAAGCGTCCAAATTAAACAGTGTCAAAAAAGAATGAATTGAAGTAAACAAAATGACGGGCAAAGAAAATAAGCGTTACTTCACGCTAGTTCCTTTATTTTCGTGTTCGAGTATGTTAAGCGTCACAGCCAAAGGACTTTAGCAAGTGGAGGTCGAGATGCAAGCCGAGTTCAAGGATTCCGGGGAAATCAGTCGAAGAGGGGCGGGCGTTGGAAAACGGAAGAGAAGGCAGGGGCGAAGGTTTGGAGTTAGCACAGGATTCAGGATTAAACAGGAGTCAGGAAACAACGCTCGAAACTAACACAGTTTAGGAGCGCTGGGCACTCGAACAGACAGTACTAAATACGGTCTTCAGAAGACACGGCAACGTGGTGCGTGCGTGTCAGGTGACCAACGTAGCAGGAAGATGGGAATTGTAGTTTTTTAACGGGTTCTGTGTGTTGAAGAGCGCTCATATAAATGCCATGGCAATTTCCAACAAGAACGGGATGTGACACAATATGAAGAAGGAAGCATTTATTACCCACAGACCGAAGTCCGCCATGATCCGGTCAGATGTAAAAACTGCTGCCCTATTTTGCTTTTGAACATGGATGTAAAAATACTGGTGGAATTGTACGCACTCGGCCTCCTCTATGTGATAGGGCTAGTGAGCAAGGAAACATTACAATTTTCTTGGGTATAAGCCATTAACAATTAATATTACAGCATAAAACCACCAAAACAATGTGAACATTTTAAAAACAACCCCATTTAAAATACCAATGAAAGATTATTAAAATGATCGACCTAGCCTTTTGAATCCTGCTCTTACAAAGATGCAAACGTCTGTTACAAAATTCATATAATAAAAATTCATGAATAGGTTCATTACTTCCTTAATCACCCTGATTGCTTTCCTCATAAAATGCTTCCTGAGCAAATGCCTTCTAAGATCATGCAATATAGGGCAGATCAGCAAGAAGTGTAAACAGTTTCTTCATGGCCAGACCCACAGGCACACTCTTTGTGGCCCCCCCAATGAATTAATTCTTGCCAGTAGAGGTAATATATTTAGATGAATCATTAAAATTGTCCTCCTATACTCCGGGAATCTGAAGGTGCTTATGGGGGTCCTGTCGGCAGGACTCTTACATACTGTATCAAAGAATGCAAATGACAGGAAACTGAAAATTTGCGTCATCTTGCTTCCACTGTCTAGCCATGCCGCATTGTTTTTAAGAGCACTCTTGAATGCAGCCAGGTTCTTGACATGGCTCAATACAATGCCTCACTTCTTTCTCATCATATCCCCATGTTTGCCCCAAGTATACTTCTTCTGTAGTGGAGAGGATTGAAATTCACTCATCTCATTTAACCTGTTTGGGTTTTTCACGTTGGATGTGTTAATTTTTTTTTTGTTTTCTTTATTGTGTTTTTGTGGTAAAAAAAAAGATACACCTTACACAACATAAATACCAGAACATTCAATAACACTACCATTCATAAAATTACAAAGCATTAGATTACGCAGAAACATTACAGTCACACATTGGTTACATTATTTTCAATTCCTTCTTCTAAAACAATAACACTTAAAATTCAATTCATGGCTTTCGTTTATGTATACAGATAACGCTACACGGTAAACACTATACATCCTTCATAAAACTTGAGCATGAAGTCCCTCACCTTGTTCAAGAATTATAGATACTTCATAAAAGAAGGTGATTAAAAATGTCACTAGTGCAAGAGATAGAGAGATTTGATTACCCACCATTAATCTATTCCAAAGGTTGTTGCAATCACAGCAGAAGTAGAGTGAACAAAAGGTGCAAGCAACTTTAGCATGTCATCCATCATCGTTTTACATTCCATAACTAAATGGTAAAGTGACTCAGTGCATTCCTCTTTACATAATCTACATATCCTTAATTCTTTCGCCATCTTTAATCATCTTTAATCGTGGTCCTAACATTTCTAGTGTGGTTAAGCTATTCAGTCTGAACTTTAAAAACCATTGTTGTGCATATTGTGAAGGACATTTTTTCAAGTACACTCTTGCTTGCCCACTCGGTAAGTAAAAGACTCCGTCATGCATATGTTGTGTAAGTCTTAACAGATCGTCAGAATCTCTGATCTTATCCCATCTATTTATTTCTTTTTTCAATTCTGACTCGGACACAACACCATCTGTTTCAATCACCTTCAAGAAAGTCTCAAATTCTTTCTTAAAATTACTACATAAAGAGGTATAATTCAGACTCAACATACTGCTCACATGTGTAAAAATACCACCCTTGATAAAATGTGTTATCTTTTATTTTAAATGTGTTGCTACACGTATTGGGACCACCAGGATTGTAGACCTAATTCAAGTCTAATAATACTAATGGTAACTGACTAAAGTATTCCTGACACTTCTTTCAGAATACGACCTTCAAGTTCATCCAACCATTTACTATTTGTTAGATGAAGTAGTTCTATCCGTACAAAAATACAGGTGGCACTTTCAATCTGTAGAACTCAACCATAGGAGTAAGAGAAAGGGCACACAACCTCATCCTGACTAGTTTCATTAGCGAGGAACATGTTTTTACTTTCGCCTATATTCTACTTTTCTGCCTTTCCTGAAGTTTTTGGCAGAAAACAAATAGCCTATGTAGCAGATTGTATCAACTTCCCCAAAAAGTGTGTTGTTGATTGTCCATACGTACCCTTTTCTCTTCTGCTTGTTTGAAATTGTCATTAGCCTGGATTTTGACGGATTGATTATTAGCTTGTTTTGTTCCAAATAATGGGCTACTCCATGCAAGGAATGTTGAGGTCCTACAGGAGTAAAGTGCGGGAGAATTAAATCATCAGCATAAGCAATGCAATTGATCTTTAAAGGACTGCACTTAGGTGGGTAGCCCAGCCATTCCTTACTTCTGTCCCAGAGATCCGAAACATATAAGTTCAAAAGTGTAGGAGCGAGCACGAACCCCTGACATACTACTTTATTCTCTTTAATACTCCTTGAGAGGTCCCCCTGAATATTTATCCTCACTCTTACGGTATTGTTAGAATGAGAAATGAGTACCATACTTAAAAACTGTAAGGGATTCCCCCACTTAGACAGTTTTATCTATATAATACTTCAGTCAACATTATCAAAAGCAGAGGAAAGGTCTAGTGCTGCCACGTATAATCTTGTCATGTCGTTTTCCAGCTTCAGCCAAACAAGAGCATAAAACAACCCCACTCATTGCCGTGCTTATGCCTTTCCTATGGCCCATTTGTAAAGGGCTGAATATATCTAGACTCTCAGCCCAATTAGTTAGAATCGTTAGTACCATGTTTGCCAAAATCTTGGAGGAAACATCAATCAACGAGATGGGTCTGTAACTCAGCGGATTGTTTCTTAGACCTTTTTTTAAAGATCAGAGTAACAATTGCTTGCTGCTACGAAGGAGGACAGATTCCTGTATTACTCATCTGAGTAAACAGGCGGACAAAAAATATCAGACCATAAACTGGGACTCTTTTTTAACAAACTGTTCATCATACCATCCGGTCCACTGGCTGTCACATTTTTTAACTTTCAATAATAGATATAATATCATCTTTGTCAAATTCGTATTCCCACCCACTCCCTTTGTTCAAAGGACTAGGGGATCTGTCAATAACATCTTCACATGCATTACCCACCAAAAATAGACAAAAAATGCTCAACCCACTAATTTTCTGGAAGACTGCACGTTCACCTGACTCACATGTTTGGAATTCAGTTTCCACCACACAGACCTAGTGTTGCACCTGATTATATCTTCCAGTAATTATTGATTTGTCTTACTATATATGAGTAGTTTGTGGTTTCTTTTTTTTTTTAAATTGTCTTTATTATTTTTCAGAAATCAACAAATAACAAACTTGTACCAACAGTTTCCCCCCAACTCCCCCCCCCTTCCCCCCGGGGACCCTTGTGTTTGATTCGGGGATTATTTTATGCATTAAATATGTCCGTGACCTTAATGTTGTGGGGGCACCATTGTTCCATAAAGTCTGACTGGAGGTACTCCAGGACTCCACCCCATTCCTTGGTGAACTTGTCCTTCGTTCCTTGGATTGTGTGAGTAACTTTTTCCATTGCTAGCTGCGCCAAGACTTTTTGAAGTCACGTGAAATTCAGCGGTGTGTCTTTCTTTTTCCAATTCTGGGCTATTGTTGTCCAAGCCGCGATGAGGAGTCCCACAAAGCTTCTCCATTGTGCTTTTGTGTATCTTCTTGCTGTGTCATCTCTCATTCCGCACATCCATACGCCCTCACCTAGTTGCCCCACATCTGGAAATATCTTGCCCATTTCTTCCTTAACTTCCTCCCAGAACGGCACAACTCCCCTGCAGGCCCACCAGGTGTGTCTCCACGTCCCCACCTCTCCGCACTCCCTCCAACAAAGGTTTGATGTTTTTGGGAACATTATGTGGAGTCTCTCAGGCGTGTAATGCCACTGAGTCACTATTTTAATCCACATTTCTCTTATTTGCGCTGATTTGGTCATCTTGGGGATCAAAGCCCATAGGTCCTCCCACTGTTTTCTCGTTAGTTCCACTCCCAGCGTTCTGTCCCATTTGCTCATGTATGACCATTTAATTTCTTCATCTTGTGTGTTTATGAAAGAATATAGCGTCTATATCCATTTTTTTGCCCCTGAATTGGTTGTAATGTATTTCTCGAATGAAGTTAGGGTTCTCGTTGCTGCCTTCGTGATATCGGGGGATTTTAGCCAGTGCTTAAGTTGTTCATATCTATATCTATCCCGTGTGGATCGTGTTGGAAGTGAGAGGGAATATTCAAGTGGTCTAATTTCCTTGTTGATAAACATTTCCCCAATTTTCGTTATGCCCGCCTCCTCCCAGCTTTCATATGTACCCTGCTCCATCCCTGGCAGAAACTGTGGGTTCCTGCAAATGGGGGTGAATGGGCCTAGTGTGGTTGTCATTACACCCTTTCGTGTTTGGATGTCCCACGCCTCCATCGTTGTTCTCAATATTTCGCTAATCCCTATGTTGGGGTGTCTATGCTGTTTCTGTTTCCAGAGTAGTTCCACTAGTGGTGTTCTTGCCACTGCCCTGTCTTGTGCTGCTCAGATTGGTTGTGGATCATCGCCCAGCCACTCCCGTAGCACTTTTAACTGGGCCGTTTGGTAATATTTTTGAAAATGGGGAAGCGCCATCCCACCTTCCCTAGTTGGCGAGGTTAAGACCGCCCTGGCTAGTCTTGGAGTTTTCCCATTCCACACAAAGGTTGTGATTACCTTCAGGAGTGTTTTGAAGAATGAGCGGGAGATCCCCACCGGGAGGGCCTGGAAGGAGTACAGTAGCCTTGGGAGGATAGTCATCTTTACCGCTTGAATCCTACCCCACCATGAGATCAACAAGGGGTTCCATCTTTCCAAATCTCTGCGTACGCTCGTCAGGAGCAGCGGATAGTTTTTACTATGTAGCTGTTCCACCCTGTGAGTAAGTGTTATTCCCAGATATTTAATACCCTCCGCTGATATCTTGAGATTGAGTGCTTTTGCTTCTCTCTCTATCTCCCTTCTGTCTCCCGCCAGTATTAGTATTTCTGATTTGTTCCTATTGATTTTTAGACCTGAGATGGCCCCGAAGACTTCCAGCTCTCCAACTGCTGCCGCTAGCATCAGGCCCGGCTCCTCTAATGTTAACAATAAATCATCCGCATATGCGGTTACCTTATGTTGTATGCCTGCCATCTCTATCCCCTTAATTTGCGTGACTTCTCTTAGTTTCATCAGTAGGGGCTCTAGAAAGATAGCGTATAATAAAGGGGAGAGTGGGCATCCCTGTTTTGTTCCTCGGGATATGCATACCTTTTCAGTTACCTCCCCATTGATGGCCACTCTGCATGTTGGGGCGTTAAAGTTCGCTCTAATTCTTGCAATAAAGTTCTCCCCAAATCCCATAAACTGCAGGGTCTTAAATAGCATGGACCATTCAACCCGGTCGAATGCTTTTTCTGCATCAAGTGCCAGAAGAATTGCTGGGGTTTGCTTTATCCCAATCTTTTCCACTAAGTGAATGATCCTTCTAAGGTTGTCATGGGTTTGTCTTCCTGGGATAAAGCCCGATTGGTCTAAATGAATTAACTCCGGAAGAAGTGGGGAGAGCCTAGCTGCTAATATCTTAGTGTATACTTTGGCATCTATATTAATCAGGGAAATTGGTCTATATGAAGCAGGGTATGCTGGGTCCTTCCCTGGCTTGTGAAATACCAGGACCTTCGCTTCGTTCATGGTGGGGGTCACATTGCCACATTCTTTAAAAGAGTTTAGGAGTCTAGTTAGGACCGGGATCAGCAGATCTGCATATTTTTTATAAAATGGGGCCGTGAAGCCATCCGGGCCTGGGGCTTTATTTTTTGGGAGTTCGTTTATTGTTTTTCTAACTTCCTCTTCCATTATAGGTCCTCTAAGGCCTGCCTGTCTGTCATTGAGATTTTCGGGAAGGTGAGGGATTTCAGATATGTGTCCTGTGCGTGTGCCTCCGGGTGGTCAATGGAGTACAGTTTCTGGTAGTATTCTCTGAACACTTCCCCTATGTCTTGTGTGCGCGTGAGATGTTCCCCTTTCGTGTCTATGATGCTTTTGATCATTATATCTTTCTGTTTGGCGCGGAGTTGTCTCGCTAGCAGCCTATCTGCTTTATTAGCTTTTATGTAAAACCTTTGTCTTAGATACAGCAGGCTCCTTTCCGCTCCTTTTGATCGCAGCAGCTCTAGTTGGCCTTGAGTGTGTCTGAGTGTCCTCTTAAGTTCCCTAGTGGGTTGTGCCAGGATTTTCCCTTGCAGCTCTGTTACTGACCTTTCCAGTTCCTTTTCCCACATATACCTCTGTTTCTCCCTTGTGATTTTCAGTG
This sequence comes from Ambystoma mexicanum, assembly GCF_040938575.1. NCBI lineage: Eukaryota > Metazoa > Chordata > Amphibia > Caudata > Ambystomatidae > Ambystoma > Ambystoma mexicanum. The sequence continues at coordinate 442,995,038 of NC_090924.1, read as the reverse complement.
CCATTAGCTTCCCTCGGATCACCGCTTTAAACGCCTCCCAGACTGTGCTCATTGAGACTTCCCCGTGTCATTTTCCGTTATGTATTCTTCAATCATTTCCTTTATGGTTTCCCCCGTGACCTGGTCCTGGATTATGTCCTCCGGTAATCTCCACCTCCACAGACCACTAGATGTCCCCTGAAGTTTCATATCGAGCCACAGGGGTGCATGGTCCGAGAGTGCAATTGCCCCTTTTTCCACCCCCTGGATCTTGCCCATGAGTCCGACTGACGCCCAAAAGTAGTCAATTTGTGACATAGAGTTGTGCACATGTGAGAAGTATGTAAATCCTCTTTGCTCCCCCTTGAGTTCCCTCCATACATCATTTAGGGCTAGTTGGTCCATTTGTTGCTTGAGACGTTTTGACGGTGCCCCAGGGCCATATACCCCTCCAGTACTTCTGTCCCGTTGTGGGTCCCATGCCATATTCAGGTCTCCTCAAAAGATCACCTCCCCCCTTGCAAAGGATTTTAGTTTGTCCAGGGTGTCTCTTAGAAAGCCGTCCTGTCCCACATTGGGCGCATATACTGACACGAGAGTGATCCTCTGCCCCTTCAACACCACGTTAGCGAACGCATAGCTTCCCTCCTTGTCTGTGATGGAGTCCTCCAATATGGCGTCCCTTCCTGTCCTCACTGCTATCAGGACCCCCACCCTTTTATCCGTGGCATTCGCCTGGGCCCAAATTTTAAATCCCCTTACCCAGGTTTTTTGTTTGTCCTTAGCTCTGATATGCATTTCTTGGAGGAGCAGGAGGTCCACCCCTTCCCTTTTGAGTAGCTTCTCCAGTTTCACCCTTTTTGTTGGATGATTCATCCCCCTTATGTTATAAGTCACAATGCGGATCTTCCCCATTTAAAATGGCACAAGTTCAAAGTACATGAAATCCCTTCCTTCGCTGCTGCTCTAATTTTGTTGTCCCCGTTCCCTTTTCCCTTCCCCCTGAACTCCCCCCCCAACTGATAACCAATAACAAAACTTGTTGCCCCCGAGTAGGGCGAGGGTTCCTACTGATGCTAGGGCGTTGCGCCCGTAACTCCCTGCCCTCCTTCCTCTCGGGGGATATGTTCGTGGGGGATCCTAAACCCCACATTACTGTCTTATCTTACCCGATTCCAAGCCGGTGGGTCACTCCCAGACCGCCTCCTATGCCTCTCATGCATCTGCTCTTGTTCTCTCCTTCCCCCTCACCGGTGCAAAGTGTGATCGCCGCTTGGGTGTCCACGGCATTCTTTTTCATCTTCTCCCCCTATCATGGCAGCTTCCTACGGCCTCCCCTTCCCATATTTGGCCTTTTTTGCTTGATCGTTTCCCATCCTTTAGGTCTTCTCCTTTGCTCCCCACTGGATGTTGCTTTATCCGTATCCTCCACATCGCCCTGTAGGCCCATTATGCTGAGGCCCTCTTCCCAAGTGGTTGCTCTCTTCTGTTTCCCTTCCCATGTAAATGTCAGCCCAAAAGGGAAAGTCCATTTGGATTAGATTTCTTTCGCCAACAGAGCCTTGACTAGTGGGGCCATCGCTCTCCTCTTTTGCATTGTAACCTGGCTTTCCTCAGAATGTGTTCTTTTTGCGGGTAGGAGGAAAGTGCCACCAGAACGTCCCGTGGTCTCTCCCCCGGTGCTCCCGCTCTTTTTGGACCGACCATGTGAACTCTGTCGACTCCGATAGTGTCTGTCTCCGCTGCGTCCAGTATATCTCCGAACACCTCCTTCACTGCCGACATAAGATCTCTGTCTAGTACTGTTTCCGCCATGTTCTTGATGCGAATGTTAGAGAGTCTGGAGCGGTTCTCCAAGTCCTCACACTGTATCTCAAGGTTATGGGTGAGTCTCACCAAGTGTTCCTGAGTTTCGCTGGCCTGTTGCGTTTCCTCCTCTATCCCCTGGACCGTTCTTTCCAGTGTGTCCGTTCTCTCCTCCAGTTTAGCCACATCGATCCTAAGGTCTTGAACCGCCTGTTTCATGTCATTTTTCATCGTCGTAAACTGTTCCTGTACGGAGGACATGAATTTTTCTTGGAGTTCCTGGAACCATGATTGCATGTCATCCCTTGAGGGTGGATGCTGGGGGTTCGCCTGTGCCATTCCTTTGCCTTGTTGGTTGTCCTGAAGCTTCCCTTTAGCTTGCGGTGTGTTGTCCGTTGACCACAGTTGAAGGAGGTTTGCGTCTTGCCTTGAGGGCAGTGGGGTCTGTTGTGAAGCGCTGATTTTACTTTTTGCCCTTGACATGGTATGGTTGTTTCCTTGGCTGTGTGAGGGCTTCTGGCATTCCCCCGTGAGCTTAGTGCTGTACGCCCTAGGCGCTCGTGGGGCTGTCCTCCTGGATCACCTGTTGGGGTCAGCTTAGGTGGGTCCTTCTTGTGGGAATGAGCTCCCCTTCCCAGTCCAGGTTTCCTTTCTTGGGCTCAGGGGGGCCCCGCACTGATCCCGTCGTTCCGTTGGACTCTCCCTTCTCTCTGTCACGGTCTCCGCTCACCCTCTGTTTGTGCCCCCTTGGGCGCCTTTACTGTCGCTTGTAGATTCGTGCCGCTTTGCCCCACCGTAATATTCTGTCTATGCCCCCCTTCCCTATGGGAAGTGTATTGATACGGCTACTAGATGTGGGGGCATCTGGGGAGATCACTTAGCTTGGGCTCCGATTCCCCTCATCCACACCGCTCCGCTCCGCTCTCCTCTGTGGGGCCTTTTCCAGCCCGGGCCAGAGCCCGCCTCGCTCTCTCCTCGATCCGTGGTGCTTTCGTGCTTTCTCCGTGCAGGGGGAGCGTCTACGCCTTAGCCCCCGTGATCCTTGGGGTTCTCGTGTTTGTCGCCGCTCTGCGCGGCGCCGGGGGCCCCGTGGCCAGGGAATCGGGCACTTTGTGTCTTCGATGGAGGCGGAGGAGGGGCCGGAATGACCACTCCGCCGCCCGCGATCTCCGCTGCCTGCGATTTGGTCCCTTTAGGGGTTTCGATGCCTCAGCGTGGCACCGGGGGGGGGAGGAGTTCGCCCCCACCGCTTCGGCTCCGTATTTCTCTGCTTCAGTGCCTGTCCGCCCTCCCGCTCCGCACTGGTGTAGCTGCCGGATCGGCGGCGGGGATCGCCCGATGGGGTAGGGGCGGTCGCTGCGGAGCTCTCGTTCTCTGTGTTCTTGGCGCCCCACCGCAGTGCCCCCGGTGTTCCGGGCCCACGGTCGACGCGGGAGGGGGCGATCCACTCGAAGGCAGTGCCAATTTTGCTGCAAAGTGTGCTTTTTTAGACGGCCCGGGACGAGCGCGGCTTAGACGCAGCTCGTCTCCCCGGCGGCCATCTTGCAATGTTTGTGGTTTCTTAACAAAAATGTGTACTCACATTTAAGTGTATGGCCCTCATTACAAGTTTGCCGGTCTGGAAAAAAAGTGCTGGTAACAGTTACCGGCACCTTTTCCGGACCAGCCAACTACAAGTCTGCTGGTAGGGGCAGAGAACTACCAGCAGCCCTGACCTGCCAGTAGTTCAGGCCCCTACTGGCAGATTTTTCACTGACGCACCGGTGCCGTTATTAACAGTGCCAGTGCTTCAGCATTCCCATTCCAGTGGCGTCCTATGGGAATGGGAACTTACTGTTCCTCGCCGCCCATAATATCCTAGTATTAACGGGATATTAAGCGGCAGCAACGCTAATGCCAGTCAGCTGGTAACCCACAGACTCATAATGAGAGCGTGTGTATCATTTTATTTTTTATTTCCCAACCTCCAGGATCTTTAATTCATTTCTTCACTTTGGCTCTCGTGGTGCATTTCTTCTCGCTAAGGGCCTTATCATACACAAAGTTCTTAGCTTGAACCAAATAGGGCTTCTTCCACTGTTGTATAGAAGTAGTGTGTGTCTTTATTTTGCCCAGGGTGTGTGAGAACACATTTGGGGAACAGCAACACTGCCTTTCCTCCTCAGAAATGGTGTTCCACCATTTACTTAACTTCTTGTTTATCTTTTCACAGTTGTTACCAAATTGTTACACCCCTATTACCAGACACATTATTTACAAGGTTGACACATTTAGTCAAAACAACTTCTGGAACCTCCTTAGCCATTAGAAAAGAAGTAGGCAAAACGGCACGATTACTCCTTTCTGTTTTAGTTAGACTAAAATTGGTAATATTTTGTCGTAATATAATCCAGAGTGGATTTTGAGGCAACCCCAAATCAAGTTGGAAGGGAGTTGATCTCTGAGTCAAAGAGGGAGTTTAATTGACAGAACCCCCATCTAGACAAAAATCAACCCCAAATTAGACTGTCACTGCCTTTCTTCCCCTATACTCTTTTGTTTTGATCAGGTTGAAATCCTAGGTTGTCATCTAGTTCATCCAGACCTACCACTATACAAGGGCATACACTGTTGAAATCACCAGCAATTATTGTCAATTGTTGCTCTCCATCTTGGGTCCAATCTACTAACAAGGTCTCTATTTCGATTATAGTTTTGCCAATGTTTACACAAGTGGGATTCAAATATATAAATATCAAGGGAAACTGTTGAGAAACTCCTGCTAGATAATCTATAACTACAGTGGCTAAAATGGCCTTTCAGACGAACAGGTCATTTAACAATCGCCAAAACAATTAAATAATTCAACAATTTACAATTCATCACTTCATGTCCCTTGCTCCCTCCCCTCCCCCTCAATTCCTTTCAACCTGCATTCTCGCTTTCTCCCATCTTCTCCCCAAGGCCACACCCCTCCTTCTTCAATACCTCTTCCCCCTCTTTCTACCCTAGCAAAAAGCACCACCCCCTCCTTTACCGCGCAAGTACCCCTTTTTGCTTCCCCCGACCACCCTCCAAAGGGCCATGTCCCCAGCAAACCCTTACCCCTGTTACCTCCCCCATGCTCCCCTCTACACCAATCTTCCTCCAATGCTATGACCTGCAGCCAGGCTGACCTGTTACATCAGCAACTATGAACCTTGTAACATAACTCAATGTTCCATAGTAATGCCTCAGCCTGTCACACAATGCCACCCCCCCTAAATGGACCACCCATCACCCTGCTCATTCCTCGAAAAATAAAAAAAATGGGGAACCAACAACGGAACCAGGACCCACAGCCAACATGTTGTTCCGTTTTTGGTTTTATTGACCCTCTGTTCCTGTGTCCCGTTTGACCTTCCATGTTTTTAGTCTTCTTCACAACTCTCTCGCTGTTTTCTTTCTTACTTAATGATTCTAGTCAAATGCTTTCTACAACAGCTTTCCTCCTCTCCGGGTCGTCTCTCCGAATTACAGAGACATTGAGCCTCATTACACGGTATGCGGTAACCATGGCGCTATGAGCGCCATGGTTGCCGCCGGTATTTTACTGTGTCCGCTTTGGTGGATGGCCGAATTACCGCCCTACTCCAAGGTGAGCGGGGGCGGTAATTCCCCTTTCACCAAGGCACTTCCCAATTCCCATTTTTGCCCCCATAGGGCTCAATGGGAATGGGGAAGGAGCTAATTACGGTACCGCAAATTGCGGTACCGTAATTAGCACCAAGGTCCCTTTGCAGGCCCGTTCCTTAACAGCTGGTAAAACCAGCCGTTGAGGTCAGGTCCGGCAAAGGGACCTCGTAGTAAGGTGGTAAGGATTTACCGGTACCAGTGCCCTTACCGGTACCGGTAAACCCTTACCGCATTCCGTGTAATGAGGCCCATTATCTTTCTCCTTGATTGTTACTAACTTGGCACCATTTGCAACAACTATTCTCGTAGTTAATAATGTTCTCATGTAAGGTAGAAGTATTCGCTCTTACCTCTAATACTACCGTATGATATAGTCCAATAAATGACTGCAAAACGAGGTTTAGAGCAATAAGAGGACTGCTGCCCTCTTCCATAGTGGTAGTTGCATATGTGTAATTTCTCTGAAAGGGAAGAGCAGACCTGTTACCAACATTTGTGTGTGTCTGAGAGGTATCTTCTACCGTTGACTGAATTTCATCTCTCATTTGGGATTGACACGTCGTATCTACTACAGAGTGCAGTTCCTCACTCCCTCCATCATCAGGGGACTCTAACATATTCGTGGTAACACTTAATCTGGTAGAGGGACATCATTCTAATGCCTGAATTTCTTCCTCTAAGCTAATACACACATCCATCAGAGATATGCTAGCACGTCTTCCCACTTCTCTTAAAACTGGCCCAGATATCTCGAGACCATCATTGACAGCATTACATGTCTGCCATTATAGAATCAGGAATAGACTGGACAGTATAAACTGCCTGGTTGTATGTTCTAGATTGCACTTGAGGAAAGAAGGCAGCCATTTTAGCCTGGTCTCCTTGTTTTGTATTTATTCATTTCCTCAGTTCTTATACTTAGAGTTACCAGGTAGTCTAAGGGCGTCACCCTTTCGCTCCTCAAGTTATAAGATTTCTTACCCAGCATTTTTACACACGTCATCACCAACACAGGTAAAGACCTTGATGCTTCAATTCAACTTACAAATAGACTTAATTCTTTATCAGATCTAGGTTTTACAGACAGAATTAGTACAAGTGCAGGTACGTTCACTGTTCACACTGTCAAGTTGATGCTCTTTAATCTCGACTTATTTGAATCAGAAGTGTATACTTAAAGAAACCAGACTAGCTCAAAGATCGCTCCAACACTCACCGACTCTGTAGAATGTGTCAACTTGCATGTACCTGAAGAATACAACAAACTCCGCCTCCAAGGAACGATCCGTAATCACTAGACAGTAAGAAGAGCAGACTAGCTCAAAGATCGCCCAACAGTCACTGGCCATTTAGACCATATCCACTCTCATGTACTTTAAGTCGACAACTAACTCCGCCTCCAAGGAACGATCCACAATCACTAGACAGTAAGAAGAGCAGACTAGCTCAAAGATCGCCCAACAGTCACTGGCCATTTAGACCGTATCCACTCTCATGTACTTTAAGTCGACAACTAACTCTGGCTCAAAGGAGCGATCCGCAGTCACTAGCCAGCAAGTTCAAACAGTGTTATTCATGTTTCCCACACTTATAAAAGTTAAATATTGTAGCACAGCTAATTGCAACGTTGTCAGAGATACCGCTCGTTCCATTGTCAGAAATGTAATGACAGAAAAAGCAAAATAAACCTCTCTACTGTCAAAGTTATGAGCTTATATTACAGCAGCACCCGGTAACTTCTTCTGTGAAGATGTCAAAGCCTTACTTTACAATTCTGCTTCATGTCGCCCGCCAGTTTCCTTTTAGTGAAACAGGAACCTCCAAGACTGCACGTTCACGTCTGGGTACCGCAGATCAGAGTGCAGTTCATGGGACCCGCAATATTTGTAGAGACGTGGGTGGACCCTCAATACTGCCATCCAAGCGCTCCTAAAAAGCATAGAAGCAAGCAGAATTTCCAGACTGCTACAACACTTTCTGGTTCACGTCGGAAATGTGTCAATCTAAAAAAAAAAAAAAAGAAACTTGCATTCGGTGAGAACCTTAATGCTAAGCACCCCCAGCCCGAACCTTGGGTCGCCTCCCAGTGTGCTTGGGCCCAGACCAGTTACTTTTCTTAAATAGTTCTTTTGGGCTACATCTAGTCTAGAACAATCATCGAATCCCCATATTCCGCTGCCATGTAGTGCGACCGAGTGCGCTTTGTCTTCCTGTCTTCCATCACACTCAGGCATTTGTCCAGTCTCCCACCCACGCCCCCAGATCTGTGATACAATCTTAAAACCCCAGAATCCTATTTGCAACCATTTTGATGTGATGCAACAAACTGCTGTTCCTGTGAAACAAGATACCTAGGTAATTGCATGAGTCTTCTACGGGAATGTTAGCTTTATTTATTGACCAGACATAGTTCAGTTCAGTGTAGTGTTCCCAAGCACTACTATCTTGGTTTTTTCCAGGTTGAGTTCCAAGCATTGCTCCTCGAAAAACCTGACTGCACAGAGCAAGCTTTGTTGGAGCCCCCTTTGTGTACGGTCGATCAGGGCCCTGTGGTCGGCATACAGTAATGTGCTATACACAACCCTGTTTATCACAGGGGTCGGGGGGAGGGGTTTGCCTAGGAATTGTACAGGTCAACATCATAGAGAGAATAAATAATAGTGGGGTGAGGGGGGACCCTTGCCTAACAACTTTATTGGTTGCAAAAACATTGGTGTAGCTATCGGATTTTAACATATTTTTCAATAATGGTGTTCAGCAATCCATATTGATCTAAAACCTGCCTGTGTGTCCAGGTGAAAGAGAATGGACTCTGTCCATTCTTCTGACCTTAGAAAAATGCATTTATGAAAACAATGTGCAGGAGCTGTCGAGGAGAGAAATTGTCCGATAGCAATCCGGATCCCTACTTGCGCCTTTTTAGTTTTGGCTATTAGGTGGTGCTGAAAGTGCTACCTCTAAAGCTGAAACTATGGTCATTAAAATAATGTGAGCTTTAACATGACAGCTTGAAATAGGGGCTTTGAATCTAAGTTTGTAATGCTTTTCAATGCTGGTTGACATATGAGGATGGATTTATGTAGTTTGGCTCTGTGTCCCGCCCATGTAATGCTTATCGCCAAGTGAAATCTATAGGATTTGCCTGCCATTCCCACCAATTTTCCCTCCAACCACACCTCTTTTTGCACTCTTGGGCAGAATGTGTGCTGTGTGGTGAATTTGTCAGCCACTTTTCCTTCCAAAATGGCAGCCACCATGTTTTAAAGTTATTAAAAAGTTATTTGACTTGGTTGATGCTTCAAAATATATCTACTGCAGCTTTCAAGTTATGTTACACATTGTACTGTATTTTTTACTAAAAATAAACAAGGTAGTATAATAGTATGTTTTGGTTTAAAATGGCACTGAAAAGGTACATCTAGTGACTTGTGGGGGATTGGTTAAGTGTTTTTGATGTTAGGAGCACCCGATTGACTGTGAAGTGAGTGGTGTGAGCGGTTCCCCAGTCTGTTTACTTGCTCAGGACAGCAATTTTGTGCAATTTCTTTGGCATGGACGTCGGGTAAGGATGTTATTTTTTATTTACTAGCCTAAATACCTATATCTTTTATATACCTTCTAGTCCGTACCATCCCACCTTAATAGAGATAAGCGCCATTTCAACGGCTAGTGGAGGAGTGCGGCCAGGGTCAAACCCACTTCTACACGGTGGCCCTGTGTTGGGTTACTGGTAGGATCCCTGCTCACAGGCAGGTCATCCAGTAGGGGAGGGCGCAGGTTAAACGTGCATATGGCCACCAGTGAATGGATGTGCACACAGCCACGATCTTTGGCTAGAAATCATGTATCACTTCGGGGTTGGCAAACAATTGTAGGCAGCAGTGACACACAGCATGAAGTGGGTGGCTACTGTAGAGCTCCGTTCTTGGGGGGAGGAAAGAATTGAAGGTACAGCAGAAGGCACGCAATGAAGCTAAGAACGGAAATTAAGCATAGGGAGGACGAAATCCAAAAGCCAGGAATCAACTCCTGATCCGCGGCACTTCTCCACAGTGACACCTCCTTTACCGCTCACAGTGCCACTGCTACCACTTGCAACCACCTCGCCTCCTCCACTTTCCCACCTTTTGTATTCCGAGGCAGCCGCCCAGGTTGCAACTTTCTCTTCCCTTTTTACATGTCCGTGCTCCGTCAGCTCTCTGCCAGGAACCCAGGCGAGACATCCCCTGCTTCTCTAGGGTAATAGCATTTAACAGGGACACCGATGCCAGAAGTGCACGTATAGTAGTATATCCAGGCAAAGAGTAGGGCGCTTTTCCCAAATCATGGACAGATCCGCACCGAAGGCTTGTTGCTTCCTCCCCTTCCTTTGCTAGCCCAATCTTTGATCTCTGGAAGCGTGCTGAGTCTTCAGAGGTTGCTGATTCTTCGGCTCTCGAGAGCCAGTCCCCCTTCCCCCCCGAGACTCTGGGTTTACATGTCATAGCCAAATGTCGGCAACTTGTGTGGATTATGCTCCAAATTCTAGCCTCTTGGAAAACTATATACGTTTTCTTTATTTAGGTCAATCATTCTTAAAAAAAAAACATAACACTTAATCTTGAAGCAAATCCAAGTTTTCCAGAAAGTAAAAGAAAAACGCACTCATTTCCCATACGACATGCCTGTGTCGCTGCAGATCCATTTCCGTACAGAAGTGACATTCCCTATTTTATGTAAGCCCAACGCAGCCTGCATCTTTCCCGAAGCACACGAACCAGAGCCATTTTGGCTCACCATTTCCCAGCTTCTGGATAGTCCCAGTTTAAAGCAACAGTAGTTCTCTCAAATATAAAAACAAGCAGGCACAGCTGTAGTGGTACTGACAGGCCATTGATGGTAGAATAACATGCCCATTTTTCTCATGCTAGGGGAAGCATGCACGCTGTGCTACTGTAGTGGGCAAAAGGCCACGTCCTGGCAGAGCTGTTCAGAATGGTAGGGGGCAACAAGTGGAGATGTTGTGGACCTAGCCAGAATCCCCAATTATAGTAATGTGGATTTCAAAATAATTTGCAATGAAAAGGTTAATACTGCAGCGCAAAGCTAGGTTTTGCAACACTCCTGTTTTATATAAACGGACTGAATACACTCAACCCGTTAGTCGAAGCACTTGTGCTGTCCAGACGCAGAGCAAACGCTCACAGAGGGGGTTGCTTTAGTCAGTGCCAGTCCTAGGATTTGCGGGGCCACGTGCAGCAAGATAAGTGTGGGGCCCCTTAATTTGCATGGGATGATATCGCAGGAAGTGGCGTAACAGGAAGTGACAGTTACTTGCCTGTGAACATAGTTCTTCATAATTTGAATATTGCCTCAAGACTGGGAAAGAGCTTCTTGAGAGGAGATAAAACTGCATTCATCCTTAAGACTCAACCAAAAGCCCTCGACTAGCCAGACCTAAGAGTTCCCAGCATGTTGATATCTTTAAAAGAACACTTGGGGTAGACTTGAAATCTGTAAGGTAGGCGGGCACAGTTGATATGTTCACAAAAACGTAGTTACTTTCCTTAGGTGAAATCCTGATGGCGCTCTAAAGCAGCCAGTTTACAGGTGTCTGCCATTTCATAACCATGGTTCTGCAAAGCCCAGCCTGTACTTACTGTGGATTCTGCTTTAACACTGATTTCATTTGGTGTGTGTGGTACAGCATGAGCTCTAATGCACCCTGTGACCAGGTGTACACAATGAATAATGCTGCACAGGTCTGGGCAATAATACATCTGTAGTCCTCCTTACCAGAGAATGTGCTGGCAACAACCCTGCATTACAGGCTCTTGCTTTTAGAAGCTGCAAATATGATAGAGCACCCACTTCAGTCTTTGACTGGGATCTAAAGAAATCCAATAACAATTATAAGCAGGAACACCTGTTGCAGATGGGGCACCTGTGTTATGGCGATCTATACATATAGAAAACACGCTGCTGATGAAGAGCTGACCAAATGTCCTCTTTTGTTTGTGATGTCAAAACATGCAGCACTCACAAAGTGCATTCTTGCTCTCTCCTGATTCTGCGAACCTAGAACCACAGCTGTGAATACAATGTCAGGAAGCAAGGTCAAAGAAAAGGAATGACAGAGAAGACGAGCATTGGCAATGCCAACAGTTTGGGCGTTTGTGTAGGCATGGGGAAGGAACTTGCCAGGCACTGAGGTAGTGCTATTAGCTGATGGTAGCAACTGCAACATGGTGTGAGTACTTGGGCATCTAATGCCATTGCCTGGCAAATGCGTAATACTTAAACACAAGCCAAAACTGTTGGCTTTGCCAATGCTTGTTTGAAGAGTGGGCCGATTAGACTTCTTTTCCACGATGAGGGCAGTGTCTGTGCACTCTCTATTGCGTTGAAGACTCTTTCCAAGGTAGGAGATCACCACTCAGGGAACCACTAATAACCTCTGGTCTAATGCCACCTGGCCCTGCTGCTTTCCCCACCTCAGCTGCCAGCAGGTAGGCGTTAATCTCGCCTGCTGGGAAGGGTGACCTGATGTTACCATGATAAACCTTGCCTTTCCTGATGGCCCGATTCGGCACCGCTCTTAATAAAACGCCTTTAAAGTGGGATCTCCAGACCTCGGGCCTGATTGCCCTGGTATTGCCGTTTCCATTGTTTTTAACCCCTTTTGCTACCAGTCTCCAACGCTCCTTGATGTTATTTTCTCGTACTGTTTTGTCCAGTATGTCCCTTTGTTTCCTTATGTAGGCAATTCATTTCTTTTTCAGCAAATTATTAAAATCAAGTTTTAGGGTGTGCAATTCGCCTGCATTCCGAGACCTTGGCCTGCATTCCGAGACCTTGGCCTGCATTCCCAGACCTTGGCCTGCATTCTGGGACCTTGGCCTGCATTCCAAGACCTTGGCCTGCATTCCGAGACCTTGGCCTGCATTTCGAGACCTTGGCCTGCATTCCGAGACCTTGGCCTGCATTCCCAGACCTTGGCATGCATTCCGGGACCTTGGCCTGCATTCCAAGACCTTGGCCTGCATTCCGAGACCTTGGCCTGCATTTCGAGACCTTGGCCTGCATTCCGAGACCATGGCCTGCATTCCCAGACCTTGGCCTGCATTCCGGGACCTTGGCCTGCATTGCAAGACCTTGGCCTGCATTCCGAGACCTTGGCCTGCATTCCGAGACCTTGGCCTGCATTCCGAGACCTTGGCCTGCATTCCTCATAGAGTTTCCGTTTTGCTCGGATGCATTCGAAATCAAACCAGGGCTCATCAACACTCCTCTTTGTTCTTGTCCTGGATATGCCACTTTGCATCTGCGCGAGTGCCCCAGCAATTCTCAGGGATAACTTCTCAAATGCAGAGATTATTTGTCTTGTACTATGCAGTTATAATTGTTTTTAGGCGACTGATATCTTCATTGCTCTGCATACTTTCAATTAGTTCTCTATTTGTGCTTGCCTTTCCTGCGTATACCGGTGTCCTATCCTCCTCTATCTCCCATCAGTTCCCATTTGATTAGCAGTAGATTGGGATCGCTCTCTGGATGATTGATAACTTCGAAGTCTTCAATGCTTAAATATGAAAAATAATCCACCAACACATACGGAAGGCCGATCGGCGGAGCTGTAAATTGCCTTCGGAGGAATGACACCAGCACATCTCTCGTTCAACTCCACCAACCAGGCATGGTTCATTAAATTCTGGATTATGCGGCCCCTGGTGTCCTGTTTTGGGAGGAAAATACTAGGATGTGGGATGTTGCAGCTTTCTGCCGATGACCTCAGCACTGTTCCGACAGCTTGCTTTGCTCCCATTTCTGCATTGAAATCCCCCACTATCATGCATCTGACATTCACATCCTGAACCAGAAAATTACTCAAAATGCCCGTGATCTTGAACAATTCCTCAGAGTTCTCTTTTGGGTGAATTTAACTATTAATACCTACCTATTATCATCCTACCCCCATCTTTGAGGCCAGGAACCTCTGGGTTATCTTTGACTCCACACTTTCCTTCTCCTCACACATCTCCAATGTCTCCAAAAAGTCAAACTTTTTACTGCACCTCCTTAGAGGTACTCTGCCTTTCCTCTCCTTCCCTCAAAAGCTCACTCTCTCCCATGCTCTGGTTCTCTCCAGGTTGGACTACTGCAACAGCCTCTTTCTAAATCTACCTGCCTCCATCCTTTGCCCTTTACAACTAATCCAGAACAGGACTGCAAGTTTTGTCCTTGGCCTCAAGCCCTGGGATCGTAACGCTCCAGCCCTCAAATCCCTTCATTGGCTCCCAGTGGATGCAAGGATTCAATTTAAAACCCTCTGCATTGTCCACAAGGCTTTCTGGGGCCTGGGTCCAAAATACCTTCAACTTTCCCTCCATAGATACCTCCCTTCTCGAGCCCTTTGCTCCTCTACTTCCAACTCCCTCAGAGTTAGTAGTTTTGCAAAGAAACAAGCTGGAGGTAGATCTCTCTCTTCGGCTGGAGCCTCCCTTTAGAACAGCCTCCCGGCCACCTTGAAACTTGAGGAGAACCATCTCTGGTTCCGGAAGCACCTTAAGACCTTCCTCTTTGTCTCTGCCTTTGCCCCCCTTCTCCCATGTTGATCTGTTTGCTCTCTTGGCATCGTGCACCTGGCCACCCTCTGTCATTCGGGCCCAGGTACCTGCTCACCCTGCCACCCTCCTGCACTTCCTCCTGGCCCCTGCACTGGGGCTGTCCACCTTCTGCACAGGGGCTCTGTATCTGTACCCATACAGTCCTCCTCAAATTTTCTTCTGCACTTATCAGATATACCTTATCTGACTAAACTATCACTTGCCACTTGCTGGCTGGCTGCACTACCATGGCTTATCACCTTTACATATTTAGTATTTATTCTGTTCTCTCCTCTGTTCCGCACTTTCCACTCCCCCCCCTTTCCATGCACTTACCCCTATTAGCTTTTTCTATGCACTTGCCCTTTCTTAATGTCACTGGGCCTAGTAAGATCTCTGTTTTCTTATTTTTGTTCTCCCTTGGTCCCCTCCCTTTTTGCCTGGTCGCTCTCTGAAACACTTGTGTACAAACGCGATAGAAATAAAATAGCATTTCAATATTCAGTAGTTTCTCTCATGGGGATGGATTTGCTTACAGCAGAGTTATAATACACTCTTTATTATCGCTGGCTGACATTCAGATCATTGTGGTGCTGCCTGTACTTGGCCGTTCTGGCCAGCTTGTATTGCGCCTAACATAAATAGAGAAAAGACAAAGCCTCATAATCTTGTCTCAACTGTACAAACTGGTATATATGTCCTGCAATTAACAGATTTTTTTCTTAGGGTGAGTAGTATGACCAATCAAAACTGCAGCGCCCAGCTTCCATTATGCGATCAAAAGTGTTTCTTGGTGAATCACTTTAAGAGATGTTTCAAATTGAAAATTGTGGACAGTCTTATGTTCCCATAATGCTTTTATGCAATTCGCTCGGATTGACTCTATGAAGAGATACTGTATAGCATGAACTGGCCTGGGGCCACACCCTCATGCCTATGGCCCCGCCCCAAGAGGGTTCCCCTAGTACATTTTCAGCACTGGTCTTAGATTGATCCAGAATGAGTGGGTTGATGACAGCAAAATATTGTAGGGCGTCTTTTTGGGGGTTTCTTTGATTAGCTAGCTCTTGAATAGGGAGCCTCTGCACGGGCTCGTGCCAGGTGTCATGCAAATGGCACATGTTCTGTTTTATTTCCTTGTACGCCTCCATACCCTTAAAGTCCAGTGCTTCTATGCAGTTCATTACACATTTGCGAAGGTACAACCCGAACCTCACATTGCACCCCCCTGCAAAACATGCAGTCTGACAAAATCTGTGTTACTGTCAAATTCTTAAACAACACATCTTAAACTCCTAAGATTTCAGCCAGGGCCTTTATTAATGTTCTTTTGTAAGAATTCTTGTTTCCATGGGTTAGGCCTTGAAACATCCGATGATAGTGTGCTTCCTCCATCCCTTCAGAATATCCGGCGCCTTGATATATCCGCAGGAGTGCCTTCGGTGGCATTCTTTAAGAGCGTTGATTGTTGGTGCCTTGAATCACCCATTAACTGTATGTTAGGCGCATCGGATACAGCAGGAGGGCATGGCCCCTCACAATTGCCTCTCTTTGCACCAGCTGCACTTTTGGCAGCCCTGCCACCTTCAGCTGAGCTGATTATTAAGCTGCTTGTTCCACTGTTCTGGGCCTTGTTAGCTGTATCAGCTGGCTGTGGGGCTGGAAGTGCGGTTTTCATGGGACTAAGTCTTCTTTTTTGAAGTTCCATCTCCACCAAGGAAGCTTCTTCTTGCAAGTTGTAGTTTGTTTGCTTTGGGGCAGGATTATACCCTGGGCACTGGACCTGGTTATACTCTGTCTGACAGGCAGCCTCAGTTCTGGGATAGATAACGCATACTGTTGCTTGTGCATTTGCTACTGCAATATCTTCTTTAGCTTCTACCAGTTTGGCAATGATGTCCAGGCATTTGTCGAATCGAGCATGTCTTTGGCTCTTTGTGCCTGCACTAAGCGGATCTCGCCATTAAGATCGGACAGCGCAGAGTTAATTTGGTCTCACCACTCCTCCAAGCATCTTTCATTTGTTCTTTGCACTCTGTTTGCCTCTGAGAACCGTTGAAGGCAGCTACTATTGCCATTGAAATTTACATCCTCTGCAGATTGTGCGTCCTGCGCAGCTGCAGATCGACGCTCCTTGGCCACTTGACCTGCATACAAAGGTTCCATTTCTTGTTCATGCCGCCTTTCTTTCCTCGTTCCTGTCCTTAAATTGGGACTCTGATTCAGGGGAGCCACGCCGCTGCATTTGTCCATATGGCCACCGATAATCCCATTGATTATTGGGATTGTTGCGTCATTTGTACCATAAATCTGCTGCTGCACAGGACCACCCTCCTCAGCCCCTTCAAAATTAGAGGGGTGCCTTTGGTTTCTCGCCTACTGTGCCAACAGGATGTTTGCCTCCTCTTGTAGCTGGACCTTTGAGTCCCTTGTGCCACCCCGCTCCCCTACCATGGGCTCTATTACTGTGCCCCCTCAATGAGCCACTAGTGAGGGGCTGAAGGCAGTTCTCCATGCACAGGCGATCTATATAGCGCTCCAAGCCTTTCGATGCAGGCACCGTGGTTGCTTAGCAACGCACCGATGGGAAAGACGCGAGAGGCCGCTGCAAGCCATTGTGAACATGGACACACATGTAGCTCAGATGTAGCGGTAAGCAAGGCAACAACTGTGGACAAAATATAGTGCGGACTGTAAATAATCCGGTCTAGTATCACGCTTGCAATTAATGATAACTAATAGAAGCACATTATCCCATACAGATAGAAACCTGTAACAGATCGTATATCGCCCAGGCGCCCGTGACAACCAACACCTCTAAGCAACCTAGACCGAAGGCTAATGAATGAAACGGACACGCTTCATTGAAAGGTACGAATAGATACATATAAGGAACACCAGCAGGGTGTGCACTATATTGTTAAAATGGATTTCTGAACTCTGACCTGGTGGGCAGAGGTTCAGAAGGCCAGCCTAGTTTCTTGGAACAGGGTAACCTTCTGGACAATCCAGACCAATCAAGGTTGCCTTGGCGGCGGTCAAGACTAGGTCTCAGGAGGGGTGAGGGTGACTGAAAGACCTCAATGAGCACAAAGAGTAAAGGACACCACAAATCACTCCCAGGCATGTGTATCTATATTAAAAATATAAGTACATTTATTCAGGCCTTTGAAGTTCAACACACAGTAATAATCAACAGTAATACTTTTAAACCAACACAATCCTACTAAAATACATATATACAAGACCAGGGAGCCGATTCATGGAATTAATGTGTGCTGAAATTTTCAGCGCAAGCGTGCGAAAGTGTGCGAATCACAGTGCCAATGCGAAAATCGCAGCGAAACCCGCGCACAGCGATTCATGGAAGTCCATGCACGAGGAAATTCCAGGATGTGCGCCAAAATTCTGCGTGGCGCACGCTGGCGTACACGTCTCCAAACAGCGTGCGCTAAGCGCACAGCGAAATCGCACATAGCGCGCTGCAAACAACAAAAGTAGGAGGAACAGGGGGCGTGACACATGGAATGGGGAACAACTCGTGAAAATGTGGGCGTCACGGGGGAAGTACAGGGGGCAAGTGCGCGGAACGCCCACACGCTCGCCTACAACACGTATTCATGAAATCGAATAGAGCAAACCAGCGCACGGGCAAAGACGCGCACAGGCCTAAAGACGTCCGCCACACGAAGGCAGGCGGTAGCGTCCCTGCGCATGAAAAAAATGTGCGCTAAAAAAAATCAAGTTAATCAAAAAAGAAGGGACATGTCCATATTACTTTAACACAACATGTTACCCATAACAATCTGAAACCTGCTCACACAGCCTATTCACCAAATAAAGGCTATGTCAAGTCTAATGAATGTCATGTGTCCAATATTTAAAATATCATATTTAATTCATTTGCTAAACAGCACAAGTATCAAAAAACATTTTCATAAAAAATGCATTACATCACATAAATAATACACAATGTTATAAAAGTGGCGATAGCACCACACATATTCAAGTTATACAACTATTGAACATTCTCCACAGTAGCTAATTCAACTATTCTTATTTCCTACTGTGTACAACAACTTAGCCCGACTTATATAAGTTTCTGTCCTGGATGTTACTATTAACTGGACATTCTTCAGGGGCGGAAAATTGTCTTGTGCTTCTTGTAGACTTCTCTCTATGGTTCCGGTTTCTAAAGCTGGGGGTACATACAATACAAAAACATATTACTACATTGACATAATAGGTTATTTTACTTAACCTAGCTAGTCCTAATCACCATTAGGATGCATCAAGTATATATTTTATAAAATACTGGTGCTTAAAACTTGTAGCCATTTACAGGCCGATTCATGGAATAAATGTGCGCCGAAAATCCCGGCGCAGAGGGGCCAATACGTGCGTAGCGCCGAAAATTAGCGAAAAGCGCAGGGAAACCAGCGCACGTCGATTCATGGAAGTCCATGCGCAAGAAAAGCAGAGGACGTGCGCTGAAAAAGCGCGCGGCGCAGGCCGGCGCACAGGTCAACCAACGTCGTGCGCCACGGCCACTGCGCTATCACTCCGAGCGCAGCGCACAGCTCTAAAGTAGGCGGAACACAGGGCGGGACACTCGGAATGGGGAATAAAATGGGGCACAACACTCGGAATGGGGAAGAATGTGGGCGGCACGGGGAAAGTTTAGGAGGCAAGTGCGCGGAACGCCCACACGCTCGCATACAACACGTATTCATGGAATAGAATAGGGCAAAAAAGCGCACGCTCAAAGCAGCGCACAGGCACAAACAGGCACAAACACGACCGCCACAAGAAAGCAGGCGGTAGCGTCTCTGCGCCTGCAAGAAATGTGCGCTAAAAGGTGCGCCAACAAATAGCACCTATATACAGACATGATCAATGTCCAATACTGTGGCCCTCCAGGACAAATGACGTACAAAGGGGTACCCACAAACACAGACACGCGCTGAGAGAAAAAATAAACGTGTGCGTGTATACCGGGGTGCGCGGGAAGTTGCACACGCGATATGGCCGGGTACGTGGATTTCAGGGGTGCGCGGGAAGTTCCACACGCGATTAGTCAGGGTACGTGGATTGCAGGGGTGCGCGGGAAGTTGCACACGCGATATGGCCGGGTACGTGGATTTCAGGGGGGCGCGGGAAGTTCCACACGCGATTAGTCAGGGTACGTGGATTGCAGGGGTGCGCGGGAAGTTGCACACGCGATATGGCCGGGTACGTGGATTTCAGGGGGGCGCGGGAAGTTCCACACGCGATTAGTCAGGGTACGTGGATTGCAGGGGTGCGCGGGAAGTTGCACACGCGATATGGCCGGGTACGTGGATTTCAGGGGTGCGCGGGAAGTTCCACACGCGATTAGTCAGGGTACGTGGATTGCAGGGGTGCGCGGGAAGTTGCACACGCGATATGGCCGGGTACGTGGATTTCAGGGGGGCGCGGGAAGTTCCACACGCGATTAGTCAGGGTACGTGGATTGCAGGGGTGCGCGGGAAGTTGCACACGCGATATGGCCGGGTACGTGGATTTCAGGGGTGCGCGGGAAGTTCCACACGCGATATGGCCGGGTACGTGGATTTCAGGGGTGCGCGGGAAGTTCCACACGCGAATAGTCAGGGTACGTGGATTTCATGGGTGCGCGGGAAGTTCCACACGCGATATGGCCGGGTACGTGGATTTCAGGGGGGCGCGGGAAGTTCCACACGCGATATGGCCGGGTACGTGGATTTCAGGGGTGCGCGGGAAGTTCCACACGCGATTAGTCAGGGTACGTGGATTGCAGGGGTGCGCGGGAAGTTGCACACGCGATATGGCCGGGTACGTGGATTTCAGGGGTGCGCGGGAAGTTCCACACGCGATATGGCCGGGTACGTGGATTTCAGGGGTGCGCGGGAAGTTCCACACGCGAATAGTCAGGGTACGTGGATTTCATGGGTGCGCGGGAAGTTCCACACGCGATATGGCCGGGTACGTGGATTTCAGGGGGGCGCGGGAAGTTCCACACGCGAATAGTCAGGGTACGTGGATTTCATGGGTGCGCGGGAAGTTCCACACGCGATATGGCCGGGTACGTGGATTTCAGGGGTGCGCGGGAAGTTCCACACGCGAATTGGCTGTGTGCTCCCAGGCATTACCTGTACACCCTCCACGGCCCCTGCAGGCAGCACACACCACAGGGAACTACCCTGCACACCTGCTCATGTCTCCCACCACCCCCACCCCCCATCCACCAGGGACACCCTCCACCAGGCCCCCACCCATGTCTCCCACCCCCCCCACCCCCAGCACTGTGGGGAACCTGCCAGCAGGCCCCCACCCATGTCCAACCCATGTCTCCCACCACCCCCACCCCCCATCCACCAGGGACACCCTCCACCAGGCCCCCACCCATGTCTCCCACCACCCCCACCCCCCATCCACCAGGGACACCCTCCACCAGGCCCCCACCCATGTCTCCCACCACCCCCACCCCCAGCACTGTGGGGAACCTGCCAGCAGGCCCCCACCCATGTCCAACCCATGTCTCCCACCACCCCCACCCCCCATCCACCAGGGACACCCTCCACCAGGCCCCCACCCATGTCTCCCACCACCCCCACCCCCCATCCACCAGGGACACCCTCCACCAGGCCCCCACCCATGTCTCCCACCACCCCCACCCCCCATCCACCAGGGACACCCTCCACCAGGCCCCCACCCATGTCTCCCACCCCCCCACCCCCAGCACTGTGGGGAACCTGCCAGCAGGCCCCCACCCATGTCTCCCACCACCCCCACCCCCCACCCCCCAGGGGCACCCTCCACCAGGCCCCCACCCATGTCTCCCACCCCCCCCCCACCCCCAGCACTGTGGGGAACCTGCCAGCAGGCCCCCACCCATGTCTCCCACCACCCCCACCCCCCACCCCCCAGGGGCACCCTCCACCAGGCCCCCATCCATGTCTCCCACCCCCCCCACCCCCAGCACTGTGGGGAACCTGCCAGCAGGCCCCCACCCATGTCCAACCCATGTCTCCCACCACCCCCACCCCCCATCCACCAGGGACACCCTCCACCAGGCCCCCACCCATGTCTCCCACCACCCCCACCCCCCATCCACCAGGGACACCCTCCACCAGGCCCCCACCCATGTCTCCCACCCCCCCCCCACCCCCAGCACTGTGGGGAACCTGCCAGCAGGCCCCCACCCATGTCCAATTCATGTCTCCCACCACCCCACCCCCCATCCACCAGGGACACCCTCCACCAGGCCCCCACCCATGTCTCCCACCACCCCCACCCCCCATCCACCAGGGACACCCTCCACCAGGCCCCCACCCATGTCTCCCACCCCCCCCGCCCCCAGCACTGTGGGGAACCTGCCAGCAGGCCCCCACCCATGTCTCCCACCACCCCCACCCCCCACCCCCCAGGGGCACCCTCCACCAGGCCCCCACCCATGTCTCCCACCCCCCCCACCCCCAGCACTGTGGGGAACCTGCCAGCAGGCCCCCACCCATGTCTCCCACCCCCCCACCCCCAGCACTGTGGGGAACCTGCCAGCAGGCCCCCACCCATGTCCAACCCATGTCTCCCACCACCCCCACCCCCCATCCACCAGGGACACCCTCCACCAGGCCCCCACCCATGTCTCCCACCACCCCCACCCCCCATCCACCAGGGACACCCTCCACCAGGCCCCCACCCATGTCTCCCACCACCCCCACCCCCAGCACTGTGGGGAACCTGCCAGCAGGCCCCCACCCATGTCCAACCCATGTCTCCCACCACCCCCACCCCCCATCCACCAGGGACACCCTCCACCAGGCCCCCACCCATGTCCCCCTGGCCCCAGGTCCTGACGATACACAATCATGGCAGTAATGGCCAGCATACCCAGCACAAACACCCAGGCAAGGATTGCATGCACCCACATAGTGAATGCAATCACATGACACAACCCCAAAGGCAAGTATGCAAAAGAACACATGTCCGTCACACACACATACACAATGGGTGCAAGTGAATGTCAAAACCCATATCATGACATGTAAGAAACCAAAGAGAAAATGACACAAGTGTAAGATAATATAAAAATGTATTAAAAACAAAAAATAAGTAAACTAATAAAACACACAACTATGTGGCAAAGTAAATAAAAGGTCCATGTCCGAGAACAAAAATGATAAACCAAAAAACAAAGGATTAAAAAATCAATAGAATTTGTCCAAAGCAAAACCATGTAGTAGGAAATCAAAGAAAAACCATTACGTCATGGTGTAAACAATAAGAAAATAAAAAAATGTATCTCCCAAAAAATAACAATATATACAGGAATGTTCCAGGGTCCATGAGCCCAACACCACAAATGAAACCTAATACTAACTAATTAAAAAAATATGTACAAAAAAGTGGCCATTGTCCGAGCGGTCCAAAATAATAAAAATAAATAAAGGAAACCTAGCACTAACTAACTAAAAAACTATATACAAAGGCAGCGGGCTAGTCCTGCGGCTCACTTGGTGATGCTGGCCAGGGCATCCTCGAACTCCATGTCAATGTCCTGGAGGCGGGACTCAGTCCTGGCCCCGAGGTCTCGCAGGGACAACCCCATGTGCTCACCAAAATCCCTGCGAGCCTCCTCGAGGCACTCAGCCCGCCTCAATGCCCGACGCATGGAGATCTCCGCCCTGGCCATGGCGAGCCGCTCCTCTTCCGCCCGCTGCCGCTCCGCACCTATCCGCTGGCCAAACTCCTCCCACACGGAACACACCGCCATGCCAGGGTTGCCCTGCCCTCCGGCCGATGCCTGCCCCTCTGATCTTGATGGCCCTGAGCCATGATGCCTCCCACGTCGAGCCCGCTGCTGCCTCCGACGCCACTGCCTCTGCCAGCACGACGGCATCCAGGCTGATGGTAACCACCGACGCCGTCGTGCACGTGCCCTGCCCGATGATGCCGGCACATCTTCCATCTGCTGGGGTCCACTTGCTGTGTTGTCCACCCCTGCTGGACCTCCGACTCCCAACTGTGGCAGGGATGGGATCCCCACCGAGCTGGCTGCATTGGTCGGGGCAGGTCCGCAGGGGGCCATGGTGGCATCTGGGCCGGAAGACGGCAAGGAGAACGACCGGTGGATAGCCTGCACAGAGGAGGAGAGGGCCGTCAGATTGGCCAACACATGCAGGAACCCCCCGAACATGGCCAATCCCAATTGGGCCACGTCGGCACGGTGCACTTCGTGATGACGTGCGTGCTCCTCCCGGGAAGCACGCACGTCATCACGAATCACAGCCGTGCGCATCGCGACCCCAATCAGGACCTGCTCCACGCGGCCAGGGGTTCCCACGGCCGCAGGTGGAGGGGAGTCAGTTGACATGGACATCCCCTCTACCTGCGGACGGGCCTGGGACGGGGCATCCCTGCTGGTGCATGGTGGTGCACTCACAGGGTCAGGGACAGCGACATGCACAGGCACCTCCACGGTGACCTGTGCTGCCTCCTGCCCCTGGCCCTGGACTGCACCACTTGCACCAGCAGGGATGCTCCCACCAGGCCCCATGTGTGCACCAGTGTCGGCCTCCTCCTCCTCTGTGCAAACCACCAACCTGGATGGCTCCTCACCGTCTCCCGCCGTAGCAGGCCCCTGTGGGGGCTCACCCACCCCTTCCGCTGCAGCCGTGGGGGCATCCCCGCCGCCTTGCTCCACAGCGCCGTCTCCGCCCTCTTCTTCACTAGCCGCTGCGTAGAGGGAGACAAAGGACACAAGCATCAGGCTACTGTACAATGGTCCCCTAGAGAGGAAGCAATAGCAGATGAGCACCCCTGTCAAAGTACACTTCCATCATGTCCCTCCACAACACATGGGTCAGTCCAGGCAAAACACACACAGTAACAGGCATGGTGCATGCCATGCACATTTCCATGCATGTCCAATTGACTCTTGAAACATTCAATGATATGTAACTCACATGCATCATGGCTCATGCATATCACATGCACACACTTCACCTCAGTCACATCCATCTGGCCCCAAACACAACGAACACAGGCGAAACAAGGGTAAGTTGGGTGCGTCACTGAATCTGTGCATTGTCACACACATGTGTCATGCATCCATGGCATGCACAAGTCACAGACACACAGGTCAGGCACACAGACATGGCTACCATATATGTACCTGGCATCAGCACCCATCCTTCACCCCCATCCATGTCCAGGTACAGAGACTGGCATGCTCTCATGTCCTAAATCTGCATAGGGCTCCCCATGCCGCATTTCAACACATGCAACAACCATGTGGGTCACACATCACTGGTCGCACATGCATTACCATGATGTCCCTGCACACATACATGCATACATGGCCCATGGCACACATACAGGCAAGTATCATAGAACCAGCACACCGCAACATGCCCTGTCTCACACAGTAATGCTTGCACACTTACCGCTCAACTCCAGACGGGCCTCCCTCTCAAGGACCTGGGCGTGGAGCGCTGGGCGTACGCGTTCCAGGACCCTCTTCTGGATGGAACTCATGCGGCCCCGGCCCCCCTCCACGAGGCGCCGGGCCTTCACAAGGGTCCTGGACCTCAAGTCCTCCCAGCGCTTCTTGATCTTCTGGACGTTGCGGGTTGCCACCCCCTCCGCGTTGATGGCAACCACACAGTCGGCCCAGATCCTCTCCCGTCCTTCCTTGCTGGCGCGGGACGATCCAAAGAGGGCATCATACTGCCCCAGGACATGCTCCACCAGGACACCAACTTCGGTGGCAGTGAAGCTGGTGCCCCTCTGGCCTGGGGTTGCCACTGGTGCCAGATGTGGAAGTGCCCGACATGGCAACCCCAGAGGCAGGTGTGGGTGGGCAACTGGGTCCTGGGGCTGGGCTGTGGAGCGATGTAATCCCAGTTGGGAGTCTTCAGTTCCAGCAGGGGTGGACACAGCAACTGGACCCCTGCAGATGGCTGATGTGCAGGCACCAAATGGCAGGGCACGGTGGCAGCAGGCAGGCAGGCAGGCAGGCAGCAGCAGATAGCACGTGGGAGGCTGCTCAGGGCACTGGGGGGGCAGTAACTCGGCCTTCTGGGCAGGAGCGTGGTGTTCCGTGTGTTTTCGGGTGGCCAGCTTGATACGGAGTGATTTGGCACGTGAAATTCCTGCACGTCAGCGTGAAATCCGAGGAAAGGCCCTTAGCGCGTAAGTGCGTCAGCACGCATACGCGATTCTATTGGACCAGAGTCCCTCACCGCGTAAGCGCGTCTGACGTGATCCGCACGGGCGTTCCCCACTCAGCACGTGATGACGGAGCACACGTGGAAATACTGCACGTCAGAGTGTCATCGCGTGTAATTGGCCAAAAGTGCGCGTCCACGCCATTGGCCTATGTACGTGTATTTCATCGCGTGTAATTGGCCAAAAGTGCGCGTACACGCCATTGGCCTATGTACGTGTATTTCAGGGGTGCGCGGCCACTTACACACGCAAGTACGTCAGCGCACCTGTATGCCTGCTGCGTGGGAATTTCCACACGCTATTGGAGTGGGAACTAGATTCCAGGGTTGCGAGGGTCACACGCTCGCCTAGAACACGCGCAAGGCATTAATTTGCGCACTTTTCAATAAACAAGCCAGATGCCAGGATGAACATACCGTTCCTAGCAGCAGTGGCAGTGGGCTACCAAAGGAGGAGGAGGAGGAGAGTCAGGGCCAGAATATTCACACCCAGAACCAGCCTATTCGGGATGCCTGATGACCAGGTGTATGGGAGGTACAGGTTTCCAGCACACATCATACTGGACCTGGTCAGTGAGTGGGAGGATGACCTCACATCACCCACCCTGTGCTCCCAAGCACTCAGCCCCCTGCAGAAGGTCCTGAATGTACTGCACTTCTTGGCCACTGGATCCTTTCAGCGGACAAGTGCCATAGTGGGTGGTGTGTCACAGGCCACGCAGTCACGCTGCCTACACCAGGTCTTGAACATCATCACTGCACGGCCATCAGTCCGCAGGCACATATATCTCCCCAGGACTCATGCAGAAAGGCGGACGTGCATCCAGGAATTCTATGGTGTGGCTCAATTCCCCAAAGTGCTTGGTGCAATTGACTGCACACATGTGGCTCTACATCCACCCAGGGCAACAGAGCACATCTATAGAAACCGCAAGCACTGGCATTCCATCAACGTGCAAGTTGTATGCAATGCCAAGGGAATAATCACATCAGTATATGCCAACTATCCCGGGTCCACCCACGACAGCTTCATCTACAGAATGTCTACCCTATGCCGGGACCTAGAGGCTGGCCAGCATGGAGATACATGGCTGCTTGGTGAGCATGAATGCCACTGCACATGCATGCATGTCAGATACTGGGTCATGACACAACACCACTAATGATACCCATCACCACCTCCGCAGGGGACAGTGCCTACCCTATCAGCCCCCACATGATGACCCCAATCCGGAACCCCACCACGCCACCCGAGGTAAGGTACAACACAGCCCACATTGCAACACGGGGCATAGTGGAGCGCACATTCGGAGTGCTGAAGTCACGCTTTCGCTCCCTTGACCGTTCTGGCGGGCAGCTGTTATATGCTCCCCGAATAGTGTGCAGGATCATAGTGGCAGCATGTGTCCTGCACAACGTTGCAACACGCCGGGGCCTGCCCGTGGACATGGTGGTGCCCCCACATCCACAACCACATGCACGCCCGCTGCGCATGGGAGGGGAAAGGGCACGGGGGGTGGCAGCCCGTACGCAACTGGTGGCCAACTTCTTCACCTAGGAATCACAGTGCTGGCTAGTGCACACTGCTCTGGCACATACCATCTGACAATCAATGATGACACTACCTGGCAATGTCACAAAATTACTTGACAATAAACTGTCAGATACACATCAGCCTGAGATTGTTAACATGGAAGTGTCACTATGTGTGCACCCCTACCTACACATACACCAGCAATGCATCACAACGAAAAGACACAACTCCATCAATCAAATATGCATTGCCACAGGCGATTCACTACATGACAACATTGCCATGTCACCCATTCCCTTCGCAGTCCCGCCACTGAGGACACCATGTCATGGTATGTGAGAGCAAACAAACTGGCCATCACAACATGACACCGGTGTCACAAATAGCAGTGCCCCAAATGGAACATAGCCGCACTTGAACAGCTAACCGCGCTGGAGGCACTACTACACACCTGTGTAAGAGTAATTTCAATCAAATTACACACCAACCCACCCTGAAGCCCACCCAAACAAGACACAATGCATGTAATCAATGGTAGTCTCATTACCTGATTCTGCTGGTATGTCCTCACCGTCCAGATGTACAGTGATGGCGCCACGCAAAAGTGTCAGTGCACATCTACCGACATGTAGTCTGACTCCAGAGAGTATGCCCGTGTGAAGAACTGTGTGAAATACCTGCAAAACATGAGCAACATATGTAAGTAGAGGCACATATCAAACCATCATGCATAGTTAGGTGCAACAACAATGTACACTATGAATGTCTACACAGTATTGACTATGGACTGGCCAACAGCTCATGGGAGTCCAATGTCACCGTGTAATTTGCTGTCACTTGGGCACACCCTTTGCAAGCCCATGGAAACGGAAGCAGGAGGGGTGTGGATGTCTGGTACCCAAGCATCGAAACCAAACTCAGGACAAGCCTGCATGTGCCCAGCCACAATACAGTGTATGCCCAGGTACCCACACAAGGCAACACTCTTGGAAAAGAAAAACAAAATTGAGAAAAAATGGCCATGAAAGGGCCGGCGGGGGGGGGGGCACCTATGAGGTCCGAGGACAGGATGCACGCCACAATCCACCTGTGTGGATCATGGGAAACTAAAACACCCCATAGGCTCGTGGCCCACACGGCTACTCTGTTGTGGGAGATGATTCGCTATCGCTCTGGCCAGACCCTGCAGCTGACTCAGGAGGTGGGGGAGCTGCCTCAGAAGATGGTGTGACAATGGGAGGCAGCCCACGCAAAGCACGAGTTTGCTCCTCCATGGCTGCAAGCAGGCGGGTCTGGTAGTTCTGGTTCTGGGTTATAATCATGCGGAGGTCCCCATGCAGTAACTTCCGGGATGACCTGACCTCCGCACGAGTTGCCTGCATCTCGGCCGAGAGCGTCCGTGTCAGACGCTCCAGCTGCTCCTCTGTCCTTCTATGGGATGAAGCCTCAAGCTCTAACAGGGTCGACCTGAGGTGATGGAATTCTTCCCTCAGGCCTTCCCTGTGGCGCTGGGACTCCATGGAAAGTGATTCCCGCAGAGTCGCCAGTGCCGCCCGCCTGTCCTTGTTGGACGCCAACATATCCTCCCTGTGTGCCTGGCAGATGGACTCTGTAGCCTGCTCCAGTCGCTCCATCAGCCTTTCTGGGGGGACAATGGAAGTGGCCACCCTATCCATGGCCTGTGCAATCATCTCGGATGATGCTGCCTGTTGGTTGGCCATACCGTAGATGGATTGCTCCCAAGCGGTATTGCCAGGTGGCATACGGCCACCACGTTGACGGGCACCACACCTGCCTGGGGCAAGGCGGACTGCGCCTTGCTGTGCCGGCAAGGCCTCAGGCTGCAGGACTGCATTCCCTCTCTGATCTGCAGCCCCAGGAACAGGATCAGAGATTGTGTGGTGTGGCCCTGCATCCGTAACCACCGGAGGCTGAGCTGCCGACACTGACATCCCCATTGAGGGCAATGGCCCGGCTGCAGGTGGGTCGGACAGAGGAGATTCTCTCCCAAGAACACTCACCTGCGACTGCACATAGGTGTCATCCTCCGAGTCTACACCTGAATACTGCTCGGGGGAGGAACCCCCAGAGACACCCCTCGACAGCACGACCTGCAGCACTTGTGGGTTTTCACCCACAAACACACCACGTCCCTCACTTGTGGAAGGTCGGCCCGGGTTGCCCTCCTGGGACGGCTCAACCACCACATCCCCAGCATCAACAAGTGCTTCGTCCCCTGCAAAGACATGAAAGAGAAAAATGGAAACAGGCATTAGCACCATGGCATGCAACAAGGGCTGATGAACAACAGAGGCACTAGTTCTACGACACATGTCCCACATGACTGGGAGACCTCCTATGCATTCACCATCACTGGGTCTGTAGGGGAGGCTCAGGGCATACAATGTACAGATTGGAGAGCAACGCCTGCTCACCATGCTGCCTAGCACTGCCATCACACATTGGCCGGTGATTGCCATGTCAAAGGCACATGCCATCACACACATGGCATGTGACATAGCCACCAAGTGAAGAGGGAGAGGAGGGCAACTTTTTTGGATTTCAACCACTCTGGTCCTGACATTGCATCATCACATCAATAAGTTAACATGTTGTACATGGATCTGCTAGTCCAAATTGGCCACGATGCACAGTGCCTTGTCTACATCAACAAAATGCAGTAAACAATGAGATTCCACCTCCCCATCACCTGTAAAGGAATCATATAGCATTCGTGAAGCACCGGTCCAGAAATGTATTAAGGTACAGCGGAGCACTGAGGGGTGGTGGGGCAGTAGGGGATGCCAGTCAACAATCCTACTGGTGCTGGTGTCATTCATGTCACGCAAGTGCAGGGGTGGGTGGCACAATGAAGTGCAAGGGGAAGTGGCGGCTGGAAGTGCTGTACAAGGTAAGTAGGACTTAACGTCAAGGGCAGATGGTGTTAGGCGCAGACAAGTGCTGGGGGGGGTGGCCTATAGGGGTACAGAGACAATCATGCAGTGCTGTGGGCTCGGAGGGGACAGGGGAGGTACACACTGCATCTGGCTCGGCAAGGTCCTTGCAGATTTCTATGTGTCCTGCAGAGTTGTCACATGCCGCAGATATGTGCCCTTGGATTGGGGATCTCATCTTGGTGAAAAGGGTGAGGCGCTATTGCCTTTGGAGCATGTGGCAGGCCAGTTTGCCAGAGGATGAGCATGATGCAGGACATTCCCTCTCTGCCACCCGGCACCTGTGGTCTGGGTTCACAAGATCCGAGTCATGCCAGGACTCTGCATTGGCATGGGGCTTCAGACAGGTGGTCATGACCGTGGCAAAGACATCCAGTGTACCTGACATAGAGTGGAGCATGGAGTGGGCCCTGTCAGGATGGGAGTGAGCCTAAGGGGGAGCTGGATGGGGGGGAGATTTTGGCAGCATGAGCCTCGACTGACACACACTTCATGGGTTGGAATACCAAGAAGGTGTGTGACAGTGGTGAGGGTGGCTTTGCCTGTGGGGTGGTGAGGGTGAGCTGGGAGGAGAGGAGAATGTGATCACTCCAGGAGAGAGGAGTGCAGAGATGGACGGAGAGGGGAAAGTCAGATGAGATCAGAGCATCAAGAGTGTGCCCTGCAGAATGAGTAGGGACAGACGGGAGTCTAGAGGGTGAGAGGGAGTTGCTGAGGTCACAGAAAGGTCACATGGGGGGGTCAACAAGCATGCAGGTGGATGCGTACAGCACCAAGGAAGAGGATTTCTGTGTCTGGGGACATGAGTGAGGAGGAGAGGTGAGGACACTCAGAAAGGAAGTAGTACATTTGACCAGTTTTCCCAGACACAGTACGCACAGTTTGTGAATGTCAAGGTGTGGTAGAGAGAGACGTCACACAAGCCATTCCAGAGTGGAGTAGGTCTAAGTAGGAGTGACAGTGGCAGGAATACCCTCAGGGAAGCCAAGGGCACACCCCCCCTGCACAGTAGTGGCGGGCCAAGGAGAGGGTCTCCTGAACATCAGGTAGGAGTGTGTGAAGGATGCAGACAGAGCTGGCCGTCAGACATGTTTCCATGAGACCAAGGATGTCAAGGTGCATAACCTCATGTAAGTGACAGATATTGGAGGAATG
Organism: Ambystoma mexicanum; assembly: GCF_040938575.1. Classification (NCBI taxonomy): domain Eukaryota; kingdom Metazoa; phylum Chordata; class Amphibia; order Caudata; family Ambystomatidae; genus Ambystoma; species Ambystoma mexicanum. Next base: position 442,964,143 of record NC_090924.1, on the reverse strand, counting down.
CCTGATGCAGCCGCAGTGAAAGGAGTGTAATTGTGGAGGAGGTTGACAGCCTTGGAGGACTTACGGGGAGTGCTAGAGATCAGAGGTGCAGCATGTGTAGGAGTTGGAGTGGGAGGCGGAGAAGGATCATGGGAGGGTGCAGGGAGGCAGTGCAGGATTGATGAGGAGAGAGGAGGGGGGACAGCAGGAGAGGAAAGGAAGTTGATGAGATGTGGGTAGCATTTCTCAAGGAGAATGAGGTTGGCCTAAGGGCCTTGGACTGAGATGCTCCCATTACCATGCACATCAATTGTGGCCTCTGAGGATTGGAAGGTGGCCAGGAGTACACCCCAACGGGTCCCACCATTGATGGTGGAAGAGGAGCAAGGAGAGAGGACAGGGACCATGTGAAGGGTCTATGGGACAGGCAAAGGCATGTATGAGCAGATGTCAGTGAGAGTTGGCTTTGAGTAGGCTCAGATGCACTTGTCAGCAATAGGGTGGGTCGCATTGGAGGGCAGGGTGCCCTCATTTGACTGTTAGCAAGCAGGTGTCGTGAGTAGGGCACGATGGTCTGAACTGTAGAAGTCAGGGAAGATAGACCATGAAGAGCAGCATGGAGTGTGAGGGAATGGGGCTCGAAACCAGACGGTACCAAAGCACACAGGTAGGAGGTGGATGTCAAGGCAACATCCACAGTATGACAGCATGTTGGTTGGCATTTATATACAGAGGACGCATTAGCATGTGGTATCATTGCATGTCAGGCATGTGAAGATGAAACTTGATTGGCTGGGGGAAAGTATAGGAATGGTATGTAAGACATCAGATGAATAGACAGGGGAGTATGAGCAACAATGTAGTGACAAAATGACAATTCAAGGGCAACTTCCATGGTGTAGGGCCATATGTGCACTGTTGCCAGTTGGGATAGTGCTGTGGGCAGATGGTGTTGCACTGAACATACTGGATGAGGCACATGGGTGCCACTATCAACTCTGCCACACACCCCCTTGACAGGCACCCAACATGAATGCTTCACACACACACCATGCACATGGATAATACACACATGCATGTGCACTCACCGGATGATGCCTCGTAATCAGGGAGATCTCCCACACCTTGGAGTTGTCCCTCGGTGACGTAGGATCCAGCTACGGACTCGTGTGGTGTGAGTTCTATTTCCTGTGCTGGGGACCCACCTCCAGTCACCACGGTTGCGGCATGACTTGAGGCCAGCTTATCCTTTGCCCTGCGCTTAAGGTCATTCCAGCGCTTCTGGCAATCACTAGCTGTGCGCCTCACTACTCCAAGGGCACTTATTCTGTCAGCAATGGTCTGCCAGTGTGCCTGGCGTCTGGCATGTGTGGTCTTGGACCCTGCAACGATGACCATTTCCCTATCATGATCTGACACATACTGAACAAGTGCATTCAGTTCGGCGTCTGTGAAGCTTGGCTTCCTTGATGGGCCGAACTGTGCAGCCGTGCCTGGGGCATCAGCCTGTGCCGGACGTGCACTCTTCCTCTTGCGCTTGGAAGGGGGTGGGGATCCAGAGTGTCCTACGCCGCTGTGGACACTAGGGGCAGGAGCCGTGGTGGACTCAGTACTGGGTGTGTGGGATTGCACACTCAGCATGGGAGTAGGTGCAGGCATTGGGGGTAGTGGGATGGGGTCAGGCCTGATCTGAGGTGCATGAACTAGGACCGACACAGTCTTGGCAGGGTGTATGAGAGGTGGGGTGGATGGAGCCACACCCTGGCTACGGGGGCCAGCAGATGACCTATCTGGCATAGATGCGCGTGCCCTGATGACACCAATGTGCACCGGTGCACGTGCAGTGGACCTGCTGACCTGGATGTCAGCGATGGGATCACCCTCGGACAGGTCTGGTGCCACAATGGGCTGGTCCGACAAGGGCTGATCAGGGTTGGTATCAGCCACATGACCCTCAACTGGGGGGGCGGGGGGGGCATGGGTGTCCCTGACTGGTCCTCCAGACTGGGGGGGACAGGGGCACCCTGCAAGTCACAACCACGTCCCCTAGTGGATCCTCCACGGCCACCACGTGTGGCTCGGCCACCTTTGCCACCCTTACGGCTTGCACGCCTCCCAACCATGGCACTGATGTTATTGTGCGTATGGGAGTCGGTGTGCACAATTGTCCTGGGCAATTGGGTGTCAAAGGGGTTGGGTACCAGATGGTATTCGTACCCTAGTGCAGTGGCAAGGCTATATGACACCCCTGGGGAAAGATGACGGGTCACGCAACGCACAGGCACCCCAGAAAAGTTAAGGAACGTGCACAATACCCCTCCTAGACCACGTGTGCTGATGGAAAACCCTGCACTACGCTGTGGCATCCAGTAACACAATGAACGTATGCGTGTCACACGCAGCCTAGAATGACCTCTGAAGGGGTAGGCTACACACGGGGCAAGCACAGAAGTTAGATACGTGCGTGACTCACCGTCTGCCAGGTAAAAGAGCGTGAAAAATGAGCGCGTTTGGTTGGCAACACCCCCGCCAAAAGTAGATGTGTACGCTGTCTGAGGAGACAGGACAACAGTAGAAGGGGACACTGTTTGAGGGAACAGGCCCAGGTAAACCAGTACAAGAGGAAAAAGAGAAAAAGCTGTCAGAGGTAACAGGGAGTACGAACTGGAAACGCCGTGAAGTAAATCGCGTGTGAAACGACAAGAAGTACAGAATTCACCCACTCGCTCTCCACGAAAAGCACGTACAAGGAAATGGTGTTCTACACTACCTTATATACAGGCCCACACGTACAGCGTCACTTACGGCGTGTACGTGCTTGGCCCATGTTCACCAATCACACGCTTTGTCACTTCTGCGTGTGGATCCTTTTTCACCAATCACACGCTTTGACACTCCTGCGTGTAGCTCACTTTTCACCAATCACACGCTTTGTCACTCCTGCGTGTAGATCCATTTTCACCAATCACACGCTTTGTCACTCCTGCGTGTAGATCCATTTTCACCAATCACACGCTTTGACACTGCACGTGCAGGTAACTATAGACGCACATATGCTGGTGACGGGTTTTCGCGCGATTCGCTGAGTGTGGGGTTTTCACGTGCAAAATCACTCCCTATCAGGCTGTCCACGCGTTCAAACACGAAAGACCACGCTCCTGGCCAGGAGGCCAAATTACAGTCCCCCAGAGCCCTGAGCACGCTCCCACCTGCCATCTGCTGCTGCCTGACTGCCTGCTGGCCACGTGCCCCACAGTGCTGGTGGGTGGGGGTGGTGGGAGACATGGGTGGGGGCCTGGTGGAGGGTGCCCCTGGTGGATGGGGGGTGGGGGTGGTGGGAGACATGGGTGGGGGCCTGCTGGCAGGTGCCCCTGCACTGCTGGGGGGTGGGGGTGGTGGGAGACATGGGTGGGGGCCTGGTGGAGGGTGCCCCTGGTGGATGGGGGTGCAGGGGGACATGATCAGGTGTGCAGGGTAGTCCCCTGTTTTGTGGGCTGCCTGCAGGGGCCGTGGAGGGTGTACAGGGTACACCTGTGAGGGCCCACCCAGCCTATTCGCGTGTGATAATTCCCACGCACCCCTGTAATACACGTACCCTGGCCAATCGCGTGTTGAACTTCCCGCTACCCCTGTAATACACGCACCCTGGCTGTTCGCGTGTGATAATTCCCGCGTACCCCTGTGATACACGTTCCCTGGCCTATCGCGTGTTCTACTTCACGCGTACCCCTGTAATACACGTTCCCTGGCCAATCGCGTGTTGAACTTCCCGCTACCCCTGTAATACACGCTCCCTGGCTGTTCGCGTGTGATAATTCCCGCGTACCCCTGTAATACACGTTCCCTGGCCTATCGCGTGTTCTACTTCACGCGTACCCCTGTAATGCACGTACCCTGGCCAATCGCGTGTTGAACTTCCCGCTACCCCTGTAATACACGCACCCTGGCTGTTCGCGTGTGATAATTCCCGCGTACCCCTGTAATACACGTTCCCTGGCCTATCGCGTGTTCTACTTCACGCGTACCCCTGTAATACACGTTCCCTGGCCTATCGCGTGTTCTACTTCACGCGTACCCCTGTAATACGCGTTCCCTGGCTGTTCGTGTGTGATTATTCCCGCGTACCCCTGTAATTCACGTTCCCTGCCTAGTCGCGTGTAGAACTTCCCGCGTACTCCTGATTTGAAGATTGCCCGCTTTGCTTTCCTTGTTTGCCTGCCCTGTGAAGTGGTCCAGGGTTAGCGCAGCCCTTAGCGATGATTTAGCGATTTTGATGGCTTTTCCTTGCGCGAGGGCGTTCTTGGGGGCGTTACTGGCGCTGCTGCAGGCTCGCTGCGATTCTCTGCGCCACGGCTGGTTTGGGAGCATGAAATCCATGAATACGCTGTGCGCGGAAATCAGTTTTAGCGCACGTGCCTGGCGCAGACTATCGCAGGCGCACACTGTGCGCCAGCCGCGTGCGCTACTTGTGCGCTGGATTCTATGGATTACCCTGTTAATGATGTACAGGTTTGATAGACAATCACAATTTTGTCCTTCACTTTTCACAGTGTTAGAGAGAGATATATAGCACCTATCCCACCCTGTTCTCATCAAATCATCATGCTCACCGATGAATGGTATAATCATAGAATACACACATCTATTCCGAACCCTAACTAAGGTCCTAACACAGTCTAGTAGAGTATAGCCTCACCTCCATTCCAATGCTGATTTTTCTCTCTGTTGGGCAAAGTACATGGGTTTTTCTCAAACCCAAATCAGATATACAGTTCAAGTTCTGTTTAGAAAAATAAGACACTCTGTGAGTTCCTAAATGTACAAAAGGTGGACCACACAGCAATAAGCAGAAAGGAAGGACCATACCTTTAAAACCCTCAGTTATAAGATGTTACTAATTTCTGAGGTCTGCAGTCATATCCAAAAAACTTCCTGAGCCAAAATTCTATTTTGCTTAATAGCGTTCCATGGGAGGAAAACGTCTTCCCTAGAGTGTAACAAACAAAAGTCTCACCTTAGTAAGCCAATTAAACAGGGATGTGCTTTTCAATAAAGAAATACCAATATATTCCCTAAGCATAGGTCCCCCAGCTTACCTTTAATGTTGCTCAAGCCGAATCCTATCAGCAGAGTGTAATTATTCTACCGCTGACCTGCTCGCAAAGCGAGCCTTTCCATTTATTTTGCGTGCTATGAGTTCTAATGAAGTCAATTATTTAGACTTGACCATTTATCACAGAGGTAATCAACTATGGGTCAAACCATTTGTAAAAAGTACCGATAAGAATGCATTACTGCATTATGGCAGTCATCATGCCAAACATGTGCGTGACAATTTGCCTTTTGGGCAATTTTTACGCCTTAAACGTAATAGTAGTACAAGGTTGGACTATGAAGATGGGGCTAACATTTTGATTAACAAACTCACAGAGAGAGGGTACCCGGCCAAGATTGTGAAACAATCAGCCAAACAAGCTTTTAATAATCATCGAGAAGCGCTATTTGAAAATAAAAATAGAGAGAAGGTAGAGAGGCCATTGGTATTTGTTAACACCTTTAGTAATATTTCTTACAAAGTTAAAAACATCATCCAGAGGAATTGGAAGAAGATAATAACCATTCCAACTCCTTTAGTGGCTTTTAAGAAAAGTACTAATATTCATAATTTAGTGATGTGCAATGATATACAGAAAACGTATACCCCTGAAGTGCGACAGAGTACTTTATGGGGTATACCTAGGGTTGTAGGGCATCATCCTTGTGGCGATTATATTATGTGCCCGCTTACCCGCAAAATTACATCTGTGAATTTGGGTTTGAAATCAGAATGGCAAATGAAGGAACATACTAATTGTCAAACAGATAATGTGATTTATATGATTAGATGCCCATGTGCCTTACTGTACATAGGAAAGACCAACAGAAAATGCAAGACACGGATGATAGAACACAAGAGTTGCCTTAAAAACCATGTTGAAGCCCCCCTGGTGAAACACTTTGAAGAGAAGGGCCATTCTTTCATGGATTTTGAATGGTGCATCTTGAAGAAAGTAAAAGGGAAGACACAGGAAGATATCAATAGAAAACTGTTAAATTTAGAACAAAAACTGATTTTTTTAACTAACAGTCATATAACAGGACTTAATGAAAATATTGAGTGGCACAATATTAAATAGACCAATTATTTTCTTGTATATTTAATCTACATTATAGGACGTGTCATGCATTGACTGTTGGTATTTCCGATCAAGATGTATCTACTGTTAAATAGGAATTTACTTCTAAGAGCTCACGACAGGGTATGATGTGGGCAGGGTATTCTGTATCACCTATTGGAAATAACTAAATGTTTCTCTAGTAGGGTGCGGGTGGCCCGTATAGTATTTTCATATGATAATGCTATATGAACCCGTGAACATTGAATGATTAAATCATAGTGTTGGATCTTCTGTGTATCATTGTACTGTGCCTCTTTACAAAGAAATCCAGCACATTCAACCAGTAGAGACATCTATAAACTCGAGATAGTCCCTGTCTCTGGATATAGGGGCAGGGAGAAACCATCCGTGCACCACTGGGCCCTAACATTTATGGAGAGAAATATTTTTATAAATATTTTTATTTTACCTTCCTCCAGTTTTAAAAATATATGGTTGAGCCCATTTGAGTTGTGAGATGCCATTTTTATATATTGGCATTTTCGTGGATTGCTTTGGCAACCACGCCTGTTTTGGCGACGGCATAGCGTAGCGCGGGACGCATGACGTCATCGCGTCACGTTTTGACGCGATGACGTCATCAATGTGTGTACAAACGTAGCACGCAAAATAAATGGAAAGGCTCGCTTTGCGAGCAGGTCAGCGACAGAATAATTACACTCTGCTGATAGGATTCGGCTTGAGCAACATTAAAGGTAAGCTGGGGGACCTATGCTTAGGGAATATATTGGTATTTCTTTATTGAAAAGCACATCCCTGTTTAATTGGCTTACTAAGGTGAGACTTTTGTTTGTTACACTCTAGGGAAGACGTTTTCCTCCCATGGAACGCTATTAAGCAAAATAGAATTTTGGCTCAGGAAGTTTTTTGGATATGACTGCAGACCTCAGAAATTAGTATCATCTTATAACTGAGGGTTTTAAAGGTATGATCCTTCCTTTCTGCTTATTGCTGTGTGGTCCACCTTTTGTACATTTAGGAACTCACAGAGTGTCTTATTTTTCTAAACAGAACTTGAACTGTATATCTGATTTGGGTTTGAGAAAAACCCATGTACTTTGCCCAACAGAGAGAAAAATCAGCATTGGAATGGAGGTGAGGCTATACTCTACTAGACTGTGTTAGGACCTTAGTTAGGGTTCGGAATAGATGTGTGTATTCTATGATTATACCATTCATCGGTGAGCATGATGATTTGATGAGAACAGGGTGGGATAGGTGCTATATATCTCTCTCTAACGCTGTGAACAGTGAAGGACAAAATTGTGATTGTCTATCAAACCTGTACAACATTAAATGGCTACAAGTTTTAAGCACCAGTATTTTATAAAATATATACTTGATGCATCCTAATGGTGATTAGGACTAGCTAGGTTAAGTAAAATAACCTATTATGTCAATGTAGTAATATGTTTTTGTATTGTATGTACCCCAGCTTTAGAAACCGGAACCATAGAGAGAAGTCTACAAGAAGCACAAGACAATTTTCCGCCCCTGAAGAATGTCCAGTTAATAGTAACATCCAGGACAGAAACTTATATAAGTCGGGCTAAGTTGTTGCACACAGTAGGAAATAAGAATAGTTGAATTAGCTACTGTGGAGAATGTTCAAGTAGTTGTATAACTTGAATATGTGTGGTGCTATCACCACTTTTATAACATTGTGTATTATTTATGTGATGTAATGCATTTTTTATGAAAATGTTTTTTGATACTTGTGCTGTTTAGCAAATGAATTAAATATGATATTTTAAATATTGGACACATGTCATTCATTAGACTTGACATAGCCTTTATTTGGTGAATAGGCTATGTGAGCAGGTTTCAGATTGTTGTGGGTAACATGTTGTGTTAAAGTAATATGGACATGTCCCTTCTTTTTTGATTAAATAGATATTATATCCCCACTGTGTAGGAGGGATTATCACTTTAGTGTGGGGCAACCCGCGAATGAATTTATGCTAACAAAAATCAAGTACATATAGCTATGATGAATGTCCCATACTATGTCCCTCTAGGACAAATGACGTGCAAAGGGGTACGCGACAAACACGGACACCCGCTGTGTGAAAAATAGCGTGTGCGTGTATTTCGGGGGTGCGCGGGAAGTTTCACACGCGATAGGCCTTGGGCGAGTGGGGTATGTGTATAACTGGGGTTCGCGTGGAGTTTCATACACGATTGGATCCGGGTACGTGTATGTCTGGGGTGCGCGGGAAGTTTCACACACGAAAGGGCCTGTGCGAGTGGGGTACGTGTATTTCTGGGGTGCGCGGGAAGGTTCACACGCGAAAGGGCCTGTGCGAGTGGGGTACGTGTATTTCTGGGGTACGCATGGAGTTACACACGCGATAGGCCCTGTGCGAGTGGGGTACATGTATTCCTGAGGTTCGGGGAAGTCTCACATGCGATTTCAGCAGGGTATGTGTATTTCGGGGGTGCCGGGGAGTCCTACACGTGAATTGGCAGTGTGGGTCCTCCCAGGTGTTCCCTCTACACCCTCCACGGCCCCTGCAGGCAGCCCACACCACAGGGGACTATCCTGCACCCCTGGTCATGTCCCGCAGTCAGCCCATCCACCATGGGCATGCCCCCCAGCCAAGCCACATGTCACCTTGCACTACTGATCACCAAGCATGACCCCCTGCACCCCCACCCCCCAGCAGTGCAGGGCACCTGCCAGCAGGCCCCCACACATGTCCCCCAGCACCCCCACCCCCCAGCAGTCAGGGGCACCTGCCAGCAGGCCCCCACTCATGTCCCACTCATGTCCCCCTGCACCCCCACCCCCCAGCAGTCAGGGGCACCTGCCAGCAGGCCCCCACTCATGTCCCACACATGTCCCCCTGCACCCCCACCCCCAGCAGTGCAGGGGCACCTGCCAGCAGGCCCCCACACATGTCCCCCAGCACCCCCACCCCCAGCAGTGCAGGGGCACCTGCCAGCAGGCCCCCACTCATGTCCCACACATGTCCCCCTGCACCCCCACCCCCCAGCAGTCAGGGGCACCTGCCAGCAGGCCCCCACACATGTCCCCCAGCACCCCCACCCCCCAGCAGTCAGGGGCACCTGCCAGCAGGCCCCCACTCATGTCCCACTCATGTCCCCCTGCACCCCCACCCCCCAGCAGTCAGGGGCACCTGCCAGCAGGCCCCCACACATGTCCCACATATGTTCCCCAGCACCCCCACCCCCCAGCAGTCAGGGGCACCTGCCAGCAGGCCCCCACACATGTCCCCCTGCACCCCCCCCAGCAGTCAGGGGCACCTGCCAGCAGGCCCCACACATGTCCCCCTGCACCACCACCCCCCAGCAGTGCAGGGGCACCTGCCAGCAGGCCCCCACTCATGTCCCACTCATGTCCCCCTGCACCCCCACCCCCCAGCAGTCAGGGGCACCTGCCAGCAGGCCCCCACTCATGTCCCACACATGTCCCCCTGCACCCCCACCCCCAGCAGTGCAGGGGCACCTGCCAGCAGGCCCCCACACATGTCCCCCAGCACCCCCACCCCCAGCAGTGCAGGGGCACCTGCCAGCAGGCCCCCACTCATGTCCCACACATGTCCCCCTGCACCCCCACCCCCCAGCAGTCAGGGGCACCTGCCAGCAGGCCCCCACACATGTCCCCCAGCACCCCCACCCCCCAGCAGTCAGGGGCACCTGCCAGCAGGCCCCCACTCATGTCCCACTCATGTCCCCCTGCACCCCCACCCCCCAGCAGTCAGGGGCACCTGCCAGCAGGCCCCCACACATGTCCCACATATGTCCCCCAGCACCCCCACCCCCCAGCAGTCAGGGGCACCTGCCAGCAGGCCCCCACACATGTCCCCCTGCACCCCCCCCAGCAGTCAGGGGCACCTGCCAGCAGGCCCCACACATGTCCCCCTGCACCCCCACCCCCCAGCCGTCAGGGGCACCTGCCAGCAGACCCCCACACATGTCCCCCAGCACCACCACCCCCCAGCAGTGCAGGGGTATCTGCCAGCAGGCCCCCACTCATGTCCCACTCATGTCCCCCTGCACCCCCACCCCCCAGCAGTCAGAGGCACCTGCCAGCAGGCCCCCACTCATGTCCCACTCATGTCCCCCTGCACCCCCACCCCCCAGCAGTCAGGGGCACCTGCCAGCAGGCCCCCACTCATGTCCCACACATGTCCCCCTGCACCCCCACCCCCAGCAGTGCAGGGCACCTGCCAGCAGGCCACCACACATGTCCCCCAGCACCCCCACCCCCCAGCAGTCAGGGGCACCTGCCAGCAGACCCCCACACATGTCCCCCTGCACCCCCACCCCCCAGCAGTCAGGGGCACCTGCCAGCAGGCCCCAACACATGTCCCCCTGCACCCCCACCCCCCAGCAGTCAGGGGCACCTGCCAGCAGGCCCCCACACATGTCCCCCTGCACCCCCACCTCCCAGCAGTCAGGGGCACCTGCCAGCAGGCCCCCACACATGTCCCACACATGTCCCCCTGCACCCCCACCCCCCAGCAGTCAGGAGCACCTGCCAGCAGGCCCCCAACACATGTCCCCCTGCACCCCCACCCCCCAGCAGTCAGGGGCACCTGCCAGCAGGCCCCCACACATGTCCCCCAGCACCCCCACCCCCCAGCAGTCAGGGGCACCTGCCAGCAGGCCCCCACACATGTCCCACACATGTCCCCCTGCACCCCCACCCCCAGCAGTCAGAGGCACCTGCCAGCAGGCCCCCACTCATGTCACACACATGTCCCCCTGCACCCCCACCCCCCAGCAGTCAGGGGCACCTGCCAGCAGGCACCCACACATGTCCCACACATGTCCCCCTGCACCCCCACCCCCCAGCAGCCAGGGGCACCTGCCAGCAGGCCCCCACACATATCCCCCTGCACCCCCACCCCCCAGCAGTCAGGGGCACCTGCCAGCAGGCCCCCACACATGTCCCCCATCACCCCCACCCCCCAGCAGTGCAGGGGCACCTGCCAGCAGGCCCCGACTCATGTCCCACTCATGTCCCCCAGCACCCCCACCCCCCAGCAGTCAGGGGCACCTGCCAGCAGGCCCCCACACATGTCCCACACATGTCCCCCTGCACCCCCACCCCCCAGCAGTTAGGGGCACCTGCCAGCAGGCCCTCACTCATGTCCCACACATGTCCCCCTGAACCCCCACCACCAGCAGTCAGGGGCACCTGCCAGCAGGCCCCCACACATGTCCCACACATGTCCCCCTGCACCCCCAGCCCCCAGCAGTCAGGGGCACCTGCCAGCAGGCCCCCACACATGTCCCCCTGCACCCCCACCCCCCAGCAGTCAGGGGCACCTGCCAGCAGGCCCCCACACATGTCCCCCCGACAGGTCATCACACTCCAGACCCATGCCCCTCATGGCCACCCAAATCCCACCCCAGTCCAAACACTCCACATTGAATTCCCAAAGTCATGATAGAAAATACATAACCAGCATGGCCATGAATCAATGTCCCTCAGACCCACGCAATGGTGACACATGACTGTGAAAAGATCAACATTGTGACATCCACAAAACAAATGAGATAAGACCACATCAGTAAAGTATATAATAAATGTGTATTCAATAATTAACCAAATGAATTAAAAAAAATCACACAATAATGGAAAAAATGAAGAAAAAGCTGCATGTCCAAAATATTCTAAAAAAATGTGTGAAACCAGAATCCAAATCAATCCAAAAGCAAATGGGTCCAAAGAGTCTGTCCGTCCAACCAAATCCAAAGTGTAAAAATAAGACACATCCATTGATCCATGGTAAAAAAGAAACTTAAATGAAGTGAAATCCAGTGTAGAACTATATACAAAGTACAAATCCAGGGTCCATGAGCCCAACCATTGAAAGGAAACCTACAAAAACCCTACCTAATGAACAACTATATACAAAAAGGTGGGGCATTGTCCAAGTGCCCCAAATGAAATGAAAACCAAAAGGAAACCTAACACTAATTAACTATATACAATGGCAGCGGGCTAATCCGACGGCTCACTTCCTGATTTCCCGGGCCAGGGCATCATCGAACTCCTGCTCGATGTCCCGGAGACGGTCCTCTTCTAAGGCCCCGAGGGTTCGCAGGGACGATGACATCCGGACCTCCAGGTCCCTGCGAATTGCCTCGAGGCACTCGGCCCGCCTCAGAGCCCTTTGCATGGAGTTCTCCGCCCTGACCATCGTGAGCCGTGCCTCTTCTGCCCGCTGCCGCTCCGCATCTATAGCATGGCCTAACCGCTGCCACACGGAAGACACTTCCCGTCCTGGGTCCTCCTGCCCTCCGGCCGATGCCTGCCCCTCCGATGTGGAAGGCCCCGAGCCATCATAGCTCCCACCTTGTTGCTGCTGCTGCTGTGCCTGTGCCCGTGCCCTGGCTCCTGCTGCCTACACATCCTCCTCCGGCTGGGGTGCAGTTGTTGAGGTGGCCACCCCTGCTGGACGTCCGACTCCCAACTGTGGCAGGGATGTGTCCTCCACCAGCTTGGCCGCACGGTCAGAGGCAGCTCCAGAGGGTACCTAGGTGATACATGGGTGGGAAGATGGCACGGAGGACGACAGGCGCATAGGGGGTTCAGGTGAGGAGGGGGTTGAAGCAAGGTTCAGCAAACAGAGGAATCCGGCCTGGGTGACCTGTCCCAGTAGGCTGACGTGGTCAACGAGCCATTCGAGATGACGTGCAGTCTCCCCATGAAAAGACTGCAGGTCACCTTGCATGTCCCGTTGACACAACGCCACCCCACCCAGGACAGGCTCAACCCGGTCCCGGATAGCCACATCCGCAGGGAGAGGAAGGCCAGTTGTTGTAAGCGGATCCCCTCCCTGAAAACGGGTCTGGACGTAGGCATCCCTGCTGGTGCGGGATGATGCAGTCACAGGATCGGGGACAGGATTACACACAGGCACCTCCGCGGCAGCCTGTGCTGCCTCCTGTCTCTGCCCCTGCACTGCACCACTGGCACCAGTGGAATCCCCACCTCCAGACCCCGTCTCTGTCCCTTGCGCGGCCTCCTCCTCCACCAAACCCCCCACCAACCTGGATGACTCTGTGCCATCTTCCTTCGAAGGACCCTGTGGGGTCTCAGCTGCCCCTTCTGCTGCCGAGGAGCCCAACTCCGACCTCCGCCTCTTGGACCTACCCTCGGCAGCTGCGGCCTGGGACGCGGCACCGGACTCCTCACTCCTTGACGAGATCTCAACCTGGGAGGGGAGCCGGGCCTTGCGTCTCCGGCTGGTGGTGTGATCCCCGCCGCTGTGCTCAACAGCACCCTCTCTGCCCTCTTCATCAGTTGACGCTGCAGACAGGGAAAGATAGGAGACAGGCATCAGGACACTGTACAATGGACTGATACACACATGCCAGTTGCACATGAGTGGCAGTGTCAAACTTCAGACATGGCATCACAATCCCCAACACACATGGTATGTTAACTCACTCACATGAGCAATTCCACAGCCATATGGCAACAGCCAGCACCATCCATACACATACAACAGCATGAGCAGCCAAAGGTGAGCCAGACATCACATGAAACACAGGGAGTGCACTAGACATGCACACACGCCACCACACTTACATGCATGTGTACACCTCCACCAACTGTCGCAGTGATGAGATCGGCATCCATGTCACATCTGGCAATCAGTCTTCTATTTATCAGTGTCCCAAGCATCCATGTTGTATCACTGTTGCACCCTTGTGAAATACACACACATGCACATGTACACGGTGCAGATACATGCAGCTGGAACCGACATCCATGTGTGACACTACAACCATGCCAACTTACATAACCAGTCATTCAAGCATGTGTGCTCACACATCTGCATTTGGCATGCAAGCTTACACACACCTGCACCATCCATGTGTCTCACACGAGAGGACTTGCATGTGTTAGCCTCACGGCCCTGTACATACACATCCATACATGGCCCTACAAAACCACATGTGCAACCTGCACACTACTGGCACACCAACAACACGCACAGCTTACAATCAGTATGCATGTACACTTACCACTCTACTCCAGACGGGTCTGCCTCTCAAGGACCTGGACGTGGAGCGCTGGGGATATGCGTTCCAGGACCCTCATTTGATGTTCCGACAGGTGGCCCCGGTGCCCCTTAGCATCCGCTGCCTTCAAGAGGCGCCGGGCCTTGTTGAGGGTCCTGGACCTGAAGTCCTCCCAGCGCTTCTTGACATGTTGGAATCTTCGGACTGCCACCCCCTCCGTGTTGATGGCAGTCACGATGTCCGTCCAGATCCTGGTCCGTCCTTCCTTGTCGGCGCGCAAACTTCCGAAGAGGGCATCATACTGCCCGAGGACTTGCTCTACCAGGACACCAACTTCGGTGGCAGTGAAGCTGGTGGCCCTCTGCCTCTCTGGCTGGGGGTTGCCAGTGGTCTCAGATGGTGGTGTGCCCGACATGGCAACCCCAGAGGCAGGCGTGGGTGGGCAACTGGGTCCTGGGGCTGGGCTGTGGAGCGATGGTATCCCAGTCGGGAGTCTTCAGTTCCAGCAGGGGTGGTCACAGCAACTGCACCCCTGCAGATGGCTGATGTGCAGGCAGCAAATAGCAGGGCACGTGGGCAGCAGGCAGGCAGGCAGCAGCAGATGGCAGGTGGGAGCGTGCTCGGGGCTCTTGGGGGCAGGAAAATGGCCTTCAGGGCAGGAGTGTGGTCTTCCGTGTGTTTTCGTGTGGCCAGCTTGATACGGAGTGATTTGGCACGTGAAAAAATTGCACGTCAGCGTGTAATTCGAGGAAAGGCCCTTAGCGCGTGAGCGCGTCAGCGCACGCACGCGATTCCATTGAACCAAAGGCCCTCAACAAAGCCCGGCGCCTCGTGGAGGGGGGCCGGGGCAGCATGAGTACAATCCAGATGAGGGTCCTGGAACGTGCTCCACGCCCAGATCCTTCGGAGGCAGACCCGCCCGGAGTTGAGCGGTAAGGGGCCAAGCATTGCTGTGTGAGACAGGGCATGTTGCAGGGTGCTGGTTGTCTGATACTTGCCTGTATGTGTGACATAGGCCATGTACGTATGTGTGTGTGCAGGGACATCATGGTCATGCATGTGAGACCAGTAATGTGTGAGCCACATGGTTGGTGCATGTGTTACAATGCAACATGCGGAGCAGCATGGGGAATGCACACATTAATGCATGCCTGTCTCTGTTATTGGACATGGATGGGGTGTGAGAGATGGGTGCTGCTGTCATGGACATGTATGGTGTCCATGTCTGTGTGTCTGACTTGCGTGTCTGTGACTTGGAATGCCATGGATGCATGACACATGTCTGTGACAATGTTCAGATTCACTGTTGCAGCCTACTCATCCTTGTATCCACTGTGTCTGTACGAGGCCAGATGGATGAAACTAGGGTGAAGTGTGTACATGTGATAGACAGGACCCATGATGCATGTGAGTTTCAAACCAGCATTGTATGTTTCAAGAGTCCCTTGGACATGTATGCTAATGTTCATAACATGCGCCATGCCTGTTACTGCATGTGTTTTGCCTGCACTGACCCATGTGTTGTGGAGGGACATGATGGAAGTGATGTTTGACAGTGCCACTCATCTGCTATTGCTTCCTGTCTAGGGGACCATTGTACAGTACCCTGATGCTTGTGTTCTATGTCTCCCTCTACACAGTAGCAAGTGATGAAGAGGGCAGAGACGGCGCTGTGGAGCAAAGCGGCAGGGATGCGCCCCCACTGGCCGACGACGCAAGGACCAGTCACCCTCACAGAATTTACCATCGTCCGGGAGTGAGGGGACTGGTGCTGCGTCTGCCACTACGGCTGCAGCAGAAGGGGTGGGTGAGCCCCCACAGGGGCTTGCAACGGCGGAAGATGGTGTGGAGCCATCCAGGTTGGTGGTTTCCACAGAGGAGGAGGAGGCCCCTACTGAGCCGCACATGGGGCCTGGTGGGGGTGGTACCACTGGTGCAAGTGGTGCAAGTGGTGCAGTCCAGGGCCAGGGGCAGGAGGCAGCACAGGTCACCGCGGAGGGGCCTGTGCATGTCACTGTCCCTGACCCTGTGACTGCAACACCATGCACCAGCATGGATGCCCCATCCCAGGCCCGGAAGCACCTCAAAACCTTCCTCTTTGCTTCTGCTTTCTCTCTCCCTCTCCCCTGCTAAATTCTTCATTGAAACTGCACTGAATCTGCAACTGGGCCACTCTCACCGACCTCGGTCCAGGGCCCAGCCACTCTCCACTTGCACTGCCTCCCTGGCAACCCCTGCACTGCGGGACTGTCTCTGTATCCCTACAGCCCCCCCTTCCCAGCACTTGTCAGCACTTACCTTGCACTTGCCACCAGCTGGCCCTATTTATTTATTTTGTTCTACTTACTTTGTTCTGCACTTCCCCCCCTCCCCCTCCCCTTGCATTTTTCCCTTCCCCTATCCCTGCACTTGCGCGGTCTGAATGTCACCAGGCCTAGTAGGATCGTTGTCTGTCTTCCCCTTGTTCCCCCCTCCCTGCCTCGTCGCGCCTTGAAACACTTGTGTATAGGCGCGTTACAAATGCCATATCATATCATATCAGGCCCGTCCGCAGGTAGGGGGGATGTGCATGTCATCTGACAGTCCTCTACCTGCGGACGAGGGGACCCCTGGCCGTATGGAGAAGGTCCTGATTGGTGTCGCGTTGCGCACGCGTGACATTCGTGATGACGTGCGTGCTTCCTGGGGGGAGCCTGCTGGCAGGTGCCCCTGACTGCTGGGGGGTGGGGGTGCTGGGGGACATGTGTGGGGGCCTGCTGGCAGGTGCCGCTGACTGCTGGGGGTGGGGGTGCTGGGGGACATGTGTGGGGGCCTGCTGGCAGGTGCCCTGCACTGCTGGGGGGTGGGGGTGCTGGGAGACATGAGTTGGTGATCATATTGCAATGTGACATGTGGCTTGGCTGGGGGGGCATGCCCATGGTGGATGGGCTGCCTGCGGGACATGAACAGGGGTGCAGGGTAGTCCCCTGTGGTGTGGGCTGCCTGCAGGGGCCATGGAAGGGGTAGAGGGGACACCTGGGAGGACCCACACTGCCAATTCACGTGTAGGACTCCCCGCGCACCCCCGAAATATGCGTTCCCCGCTCTGACAGCAAAATTGCATGTGAAACTTCATGCGCAGCACGGTAATACACGTACCCTACTCCAATCGCGTTTGAAACTTTCCATGCACCCCTGAAATACACGTGCCAAGCCAATCGCGTGTGAAACTTCCCGCGCACCCCTGAAATACACGTACCCAGGCCAATCACGTGTGAAACTTCCCGCGCACCCCTGAAATACACGTACCCAGGCCAATCGCGTGTGAAACTTCCTGCGCACCCCTGAAATACACGTACCAAGCCCATTCGTGTGTGAAACTTCCCGCGCACCCCTGAAATACACGTACCCAGGCCAATCGCGTGTGAAACTTCCCGCGCACCCCTGAAATACACGTACCCAGGCCAATCGCGTGTGAAACTTCCTGGGCACCCCTGAAATACACGTACCCAGGCCAATCGCGTGTGTAACTTCCCGTGCACCACTGAAATACACGTACCCAGGCCAATCGCGTGTGAAACTTCCCGCGCACCCCTGAAATACACGGACCCAGCCCAATTGCGTGTGAAACTTCCCGCGCACCCCTGAAATACACGTACCCAGGCCAATCGCGTGTGAAACTTCCCGCGCACCCCTGAAATACACGTACCCAGGCCAATCACGTGTGAAACTTCCCGCACACCCCTGAAATACACGTACCCCACTCGCACAGGCCCTTTCGCGTGTGAAAGTTCCCGCGAACCCCGTAATACACGTACCCTGCTGAAATCGCGTGTGAAACTTCCCACGAACCCCAGTAATACACGTACCCCACTCGCACAGGCCCTTTCATGTGTGAAACTTCACGCGCACCCCAGTAATACACGTTCCATGCTTGGCGTTTGCTGTTTGGCAGCCCTTTAAACTGGTCCAGGTTTAGCGCAGCCCTTTATGCTGAATTGGGAATTTTGATGGCTTTTCCTTGCGTGAGGGCGTTCTTGGGGGCGTAACTGGCACTGCTGCAGGGTCGCTGCGCCACTCTGCGCCACGGCTGGTTTTGGAGGCTAAAAGCCATGAATACGCAGTGCGCGGAAACCGATTTTAGCGCACGCGGCTGGTGCAGACATTCACACACGCACACTGTGCGCCAGCCGTGGCCGCCACTTTTGTGCGAAATTCTATGAATTACCCTGCAAGTGGCCTAAAGTGTTAAACGCCCAGAATGGGTCTACAACCTGCAAAGGAAGGAAACAAGCAGTGTGAATTATCTTTAGTCAGTTCTGCAGTAATCACAATCCTAACTGAAAGGCAGTCCAGTCCCTACGAAAAGGGGAGCCTATTGCTCAAATGTACTTGCAATGCTGGCACACGCTGTAGTGCAAATGGGTGAAAACAGGGTCTCTTTGTAGGGTCTGCAGCAGCTCAGGAAGGTGGGTGAGGTGATGCAGAGTAAGTTCCCACTATTCGTGGAGGGTCTCCCCAAAAGGGCAGAGCAGGTTCCAAGAGTTGGGAATGGTTCGATAGCTAAGGCTATCAGTGGAAAGGAGAGTGGCCCTCAGGGGACACTCATGCGTAAAAATGGATGAATGCGCTAGGGGCCACCGGTAAGGGTTGCAAGTACTCACCGACCCCTGCACACTCCGGACCAAACTTCGGCAGTCGAGTCCACTTCGGTTGCAGGTTCAAATGCGGCAATTGTGCGGCTCTGCAGCGTTTCGCAGGAGAATGCATGCCCAAATAAGGACTGACCCTGGTTGGCTCGACCTGGGGAAGGTGAAGGGGCAAGATGGCCAAAGGACAGGACAAAGAACCTTGTGGCATGGCCATTTTGGAGCCAGGCCCCCTTTCTGTGCGAAACGTGATAGACGTGGTTTGCATGATAGGAAAGGGTTAAATATATGTGAACAGATAAGCTGCCACCAGCCCTGTCCAAGGCACATCCGCACTTCCCCTAAAGAAATCAGTCGAGGGTGTCTAGGGCCTTTAGAAACGAAAGGAAGACCCAAGTGCACTTTACTGTAAGGCACATGGTGCACTTGCAACATGTTGCATAAAAGGTGCAACATTGGAAAGGACTAAGGGAAACAAAGTCTCCCAGGACTGACTGTCTTGGGCGTGTCAGTTTCCCCATAATAAAGTGAGCGAAAAGTCCAGGGGAGTGCAGCTGCAGGCCGTGTTCCACAGCAAAAAGTCAGACTATGGTGTTAAAACAGCAGTAAAAAGTTGGAGGGTACACAACTGGATGGAAAAATTCACATAAATGGGAATCTTTCCTAACATATATTATTTCACTAAATAACAAATACATGCCTTATTAGATATGGCATAGCAACTGCATCAGTAACGTGTCTAATATAATGAATCATTCACAGCAACTGGGAATCTATATTCTCTATATGTGAACGGTCCAGTCAATGAATTATCAGACAGGGAGCATACCTGCTTCACTGCCCTAGAAAATCGACCAAGTGACTCATGACAACTCAATGAATAAAACATGTCATTATCTTCGGATTGATACTGGTCTCCAAGTGGGACAAAGCGCTATACTAGCGACTGATCCCACGGGAGACCCTTTTTGCGTTATCATCATCAAATAATGTAGTCTTTTTACCTACAGAACTGGCGCATGAATTTCTCTGTCATTTTGAAGGGCAATGCTACCCGGTTCACTCCTTGTTCTAAGGTTAGTGCTTTAGAGTTTACTGATCTATTTTAATTCTGATTAAGTATAAACAGCAAGAATTAACAAAGGTACATGGTGTTTGTTCTGACTTGAAGAAGGGCGCGACAGCCCGAAACGCGTAGTAGTTGATAGGAGAATGCCAATCTGAGAGTTCTTAGCACAGCATGAACAGTAACAACAATCCATATCTGGATCAATAAGACTCACGTGACTCGTATTATGATGTCTTGAATTTTATGTTTATTTTTTTTACTTTGATGCAAACTTTGCAAAAGCGATAACCGAATAATGTTGTAACATTAAGAGTTGTCATATTATCCACAAATGTAAGACATTTTGGGATTATGAAATTGGAAGCATTGTAATGTCAGTAATTACTTTGTGCAATCAAAAATTCATTCAAACTGAAAACAGTACCTCTTTGTTCAATGATCATTGAAAATACATAATTTTTTATTTAAAAAAATACCTTGAATGGAGTGAGTTTAAGGACATCCTACAATTGTATTGTATAAAGTGTACCCTTGTTTGCCCCTTGTTGAGTTTTCAAGGGACCTGTCCTCACACTCTATTACTGTGCCCCCTCAATGAGCCACTAGCGAGGGGCTGAAGGCAGTTCTCCATGTAAAGACGATCTATGTAACGCTCCAAGCCTTCCATGAGCCATCTTTCAGAGGGGGCTGACAGCTGGGGAGGCCCTGCTGCTGCACCGGCACTTAAAACTGCGATGGGAGCTGTACCTGACATCTGCTGGGTGTATGCTCCACCCCTATTGTCCTATGGCATCTCTGTGAATATGTGAGCAAGGAAACACTGCCCGCTTTTTTTTTGGTGTAGTGAGAAACGTGTTGGGTCGTCCTACACTTGGAAGGGAGGCGGTGGAAATGCAAGTTGCATTCAGCCCCTCCTCTCCGCCATACAAATACTCCAGCATTTTCGCCAGCATGCATTTTCATACCGGCACAAATGCTGGGTATCCCTATGTCTGCCCACTTTATGCGCCAGCAAAAAACAAGACGACGCCA
Organism: Ambystoma mexicanum; assembly: GCF_040938575.1. Classification (NCBI taxonomy): domain Eukaryota; kingdom Metazoa; phylum Chordata; class Amphibia; order Caudata; family Ambystomatidae; genus Ambystoma; species Ambystoma mexicanum. Next base: position 442,943,210 of record NC_090924.1, on the reverse strand, counting down.
GAGGGATCAACTGGAAACGCTGCCTGCCATGCTTATACCTTGCGCCCGGCACTTATGCACTCCATCTGCCAAATGGTGGCGACAGAGACCCGCCTACTTGTATGTCTACACGTTAACAGGTGCCTGCGCCTTAGTCTCTGCATGAAGGAGTTTGCAGGGGTGTAGCTTCTAGTGTAAGTAGAAATGTGTTGGGTGCACACATCCCGGTCAAGCAGAACTCACCCATCATTTCTCTGCTCTTACTCCTCCCCTCCAAGCCTCTTCTCTGGGCTACCAGCCATATACCCGCACCGTGCCAAAACCTTTGAGTCAGAGGTCGAAGTGGGCGAGAGCGGTCAGGAGCGGTGCTCCCATACTTTTTATTTTTAAGTTTCACTGTTCCTATACTTTTATTTTAAAAAGAAACCATTCTGGAATGGTGTCGTTTTAAAATAAAAGTGTAGGAAGAAGTTGAAGCGTGCACTTCAGTGCACTGCACTGCACATACCCATAAAAAGCAGGTGTGTTTGTTTGGGGGGTTTGGATTGTGTGTGGGAGGGGTCGCAGGGATGGGGTTTGTGGGGAGGGGGCAGATCAGCAGAGAACATAGCTCCACTACTTCTTTTCGTACACTTCGACCACTGCTTTGAGTAGACCGATTGTGCAGCTCATGCACAGCGTTCTAAAACGGGGGGGGGGGTGACGCTACACATACTGAATGGAGCATGTTTGCTATCCAAGACTGAGCCTCGCAAGCCCTGCGCACACTCCCCTCAGATGCAGGTGTGGACTGGACTATAGGGAACTCTGGAGATTTCCCGGTGGGCCTCTGCACCCTGGGCCTCTTTTGTGTGCTATTTCCAAATTTTTCTCATAGGAAAAGCATTGGGCTTGCTGAAAATGTGTCATATGGGGCCACTTTGAACTTTATTTCCAGGTCCTCTTTTAGTTCCCAGTCCATCCCTGCTCAGATGTACACGAAAACTGAAAACGACCTCCTTCCGCGGCCCACAGCTGCCAGAAGAAATCCTGCCGAGCGTTAAAGGCGCGTATCGCCGTTTGTGCTGCGTATGGCCTCTCTTGCGGCGGTGCGTGCTTCGTGTTTTACCTCAGTCTCACATTTTCACCTGCACGCGCCATTTCTCAAACTTGACACTTCTGTGGGCGGTCGCTCTCGCATCAAGATGCAGTTACACCGCCCATCCTTAACTTTCCGTCGAAATATACTGGACTATATGACTCTTTTGAAAGATCTGAGTAACACAATTAAGCTCTTTTAGGCTAAACAATATTTCAATTTGTTGATCTGACCCTTTAAATGTGAGTCTAGTTGGACATTGAGGAGGCAGGACTGAAATAACGCTTTGGGGTGCGTTTATGAAAACTCCTCCGCAGCCCGACCCTTTTACACACGCTCAATCGGAGGGCTGTGTAATTCATACCATCAGACCTTAAACTTCCCCTAGGTTGGCCTCCACCAGACTTGGGCGCCATACCGCCTCTCCCCTCCCCTCGACATCGCTGCAGACTGACTGCGAAGCGCGAATCTGTCGGAAATCCAACCGCAGTGCACGGAACGGGGACAGCAGCTGCATTGTTGTGCAAGAGGGGCTGTGTGCTGGCTGGCAGGGCCAGGGCAGTGGCTGGTGCCAGGAGAGGAGTTTGTTGGGAGCAGAGCTTGCGTTGTCCGACTCTCGCCCGTCCCCCCTGTCACCCCTCTCCTCCCTCCCTCCCTCTCTCCCCTCTCCCCTCCCTGAATCCTCCTTGTTTTCCTCCAGCCGCCCACATTTCCTTCCTTGCGCGCGGGGAGGCGTCAGAGAGAGTGAGAGTGGAAGAAAGGAAGCCGGGCATCGCGCGCTCCGGCATCCAGGTGAGGTCATCCCCACCGAGAGAGGAGGGGGCGGTCGAGTGGACACGGGGAGGATCATAAATGAACGGAGGACGAGCTGCAGCAAGCCCACCCCGGTACCCCCTGAATCCGAGCGCGTTGCAGCAATGGCTAACGCGCACACCAGACCACCCCAGAGGTTTAGATTAGAGCCCAATGGATCCCCTCGATTCCAACACCAGGAAAGACCAGCATCCCCGGGCGCTTTATTTAACTGATTTACAGCGCAATGAATATCATTTAAACGCCGTACAGATAACAGATTTTGTACGAGAAGACGGGTGCTTTAGGGGGGCGAAGAAACACGTGGGATAAGGTATACGCAGAGAAAATAGATATTCGGTTACCAAACGACGGTTCTTTTATGTCATAGAAGATTGTTACCAGAATATTGATGGGATTACGATATTTGAAGTTGTGGAATAGTTTCCTATTGATTTGTACGTAGCGCTACACACACTTTGGGCGCTAGTCTTATCCCTTGCAATGTTTTTGGTTCTGTGTTGTGCTAAGCTAACCTCTTCGCTGGGAGGCTATCTAAGTCGCTGTGCGTTCTCATAGGATACATGGCCTAAGTCCGCAGTCCTTACCACAGATGTTAAAGCGTGGTGAACATGCGAGCATGCAGAAGTGAGAGGTCGAAGTGAGTGGGAACTAGGCTCACTGCTTTCATTTTTTTTTATACTAGTAACAGTTGCACTACTTTTGACAACCAGTTTGGACATTTCAGGGCTGTTTTTATTTTTTATGAAAGCATGCCTCTTCTTTTTACATGGCTGTATCGGTTACAGGCTTACAGCCAAACTGCAATCGGTGTGACCGTGAACTCACAAAGCCTGGAGGACCTCTCAGCCTGGATGGACTTTAGCTGCTTTCATTTTAGCTAGCCTGGGGTAGATGCAGGAGGGGCTTCCTGGGAAGGTGGGACGTGACGGGAGAGTGGGTCGAGGTCATGGTGGGCCTGGGGGAGGAATAACGTCTCACACCCTCCCTCTTGATTTTTGGAAAACATGTCAAGTTGTTATCTCAGGTTAAATGCTTGCACGTTATATAGTTGATACAAGTCCAGCCCATTCTGAAGACCTGCTATTTTAGCAACAGGTCGCTTTGTGGGATTTGCAACGCCTCCCTCACCCCCTCCCCCCCCCCCCCCCCGCCAATAGACAAGTGCGCAGCTGTAGTAGGAGCGTTAGTGATTAGTCTCTTAGTCCACCTAGCGGGTACTTCACCGAAGCATAAAGGGTAGAAAGAAAGCCCCAGTCTTGGCAAGTATTCCTTGGTGCCATGATTGGTGCAAAGAAGACATAAGAAGTGAAAAGGCAAAGAGCCCACCTGCTCGGTTCTCAATAAGATACAAAGGAGCTTGCATCCTCATTACTCAATGGCTCCATTCAAAATCATATATTCAAATGAGTGCCCTCACTTGCTTTATGTTCCATCTACCTTTATATGTAACACTATCTCAAGGACCCAAGGTACTGTCCCTGGCTTGAATGTCATTGAATGTGCAGCTAAATGGATGTTATATGCCTTGCAGATGACAGGGACCTGTGCACTCCAAAGCGCACGTGTACCGCTCCCCTCTGCCGAATTTATGGGGAACTCTAAAATGACCGCCCTATGGGAGTCATTTTAAACGTATATGCTGTTATTATATTTATTTGTGTTGGTTTTACTAAACCTTTACAAAGTGAAAACATTCCATTCAAGGCAATGAAGGTACAAATATAGTAGTTAATACAGTTCAATAATCCATAAAAATATGCAGTGAATATACACATAGTAAGCAGTCAGTATTTCATTAATTTACAATATAAACACATCAGCTGGTAGGGGAAAAAAAAGAATTGATAAGTTTACAGACATTAACAGCTACACTCAGAAGTACTGTTTTCCCATGCATAATGCTTACCCATAAAAGGTCCAAGGGCACCCAATGTGCGTTGGTAACATATTTCTTGAAATATTCGATTCTCTGAGGCCTTGAGGCTAAACAATATAGCAACAGATGTGATCAGGTTTCTTTTTCATGAGAGCATTTCCAGAATCCACAAAGAGCTTGGGCATCCGAGAGTCTACTTCTGATGCAAGGAATTTCATTCGTGGCTAACCCATTTAGGCTGAAGTGCATGAAATAATTTCTAGACTTCCTATTAGGAAAGCATTTCTTTTTTTACATTTTTTTTTAATTTTCATTTAGTTTGAACAAACTTTTGAAAAAAGAACTTTTTGCTTAAAAAGATAGAAAAAACAAAAAACAAAGAGAGAAATACACATACTAAAAAAGGAGAGACACAAAGCTTATTGCCTTAACTTGCAGTGTCTCTTTAACCTTATTTTGGTCTTAGACCTTGTTCATTGTCACTAGGTTGCAATTTATTTTTCCTTAGTTCCTCTGTATGTTGTTGCTTATGATTTCGTTGTGCAAATTTTTCTCCCTTGATTTGTTGCTGAATCGGGCTCGCCTTTGGAAATGATAGGTCTCATTTCTAATTGATTCTGTAATATGTCTAAGAATCGCGTAAGCGCAATCAGCACTGAGTTGCTTTCGGTCAGGTGTAATAGCCTCCAACAGTCCTCAGTGGTCAGCGTCTGATAGTTTTCCATCACTTTACCTAAACAGTTTTCACGTTGCATATTCAGTTCGGAACATTTTAGGATAAGATGTTTTAGGTTTTCGTCTTCTTTCGCACAAAATCTACATAGTACGTTTCCCTTTGGGATTAAGCGCCTGGTCCTCAGAATTTCTTTTGTTTCTATGATGTTCAGGCGAAACTTCAAGTAGAGTCTTCGGACACGTTTGCATGGTGATAAAACCAGATATTTCTGGAGTGTGTTCCGTTTTTTTGCTTCTTTAGGCTGATTTCTCATGGATTTTTGTGATTCTCTTTTCTCACCAATCGAGATCTAGCAGTTTTTTTTTTTACAGAATCCGGATTAGACCAGAGTATGGTCTCATCCGTGCCCAATTGGTTAAGGATCTCTCTGCACTGTTGTTTCCAATCTCTTAGGGCTGATTTTTTTCCTATTTCATTTCCCATCAGGATTTTGAACGTTGGCAAGTTTGCTTCGTCATGAGTTTTCCTGAAGAGCAGTAGTTTATTCCATATAATCCTTGCATTCAGGGTGGACATCCCTACTTCATACAGGACACAAGATGTCGGCGTACTTTGAGGTATCTGGAGGATTTTTTTCCAGAAGAATCCTTCGCATCTGGCCCATATCTTGTGGTCGCAGCCAAACATGTTCTCTGCCCCGTAGGTTAGAATCGGTGTCACTTTGTTTTGATAAAATTTCTTCACAGGCTCGCACGTAAATTTCCCAAATTTCTTTTGCATTATGATTCCTTGTGTGGTAAGTTGCCTGCAGCTATTTAAGATTTTTTCCATCATCGGTTCGTCGTTAACACTGGAGTTGATTAGTGTACCTAGATATCTTGTATAATGTACTTTATCCAATTTTGCCTTTCCCACGAACCAGCTTGTACTATATTTCAATGGCTTCCTTCCTCTTTTGTTTTCTAGGACTAGGATTTCCGATTTAGCTACGTTTATCTCTAGTCCGAGATCTTCTGTATAGTTCTTTAATGCTGTTAGTTTGCGCTGCAAACCGATAGGCGTGCGATCCAAGATCACCATATCGTCGGCATATAGGATGTGATGTAACTTTAATCCATTAATGCTTGGTGGGAATGAGATTACGGTTGCCAGGGCTTTTTCCACTTCTGAGATGTAGAAGTTGAACAGGGTCGCCCCTAATGGGCAACCCTGTTTTACACCTCTCTCTGTGGGAATTGGTTTAGATAAGTTTCCTTTACTATCTAACCGTACTTGAATGTAGGTGTCTGAGTAAAGTTCCTTGATGGCAGCAATTAGGCACTCATGACACCCTCTTTCTTTTAATTTGTACCATAAGTTTTCTCTGTTTACTCCATCAAACGCATTTGCCATGTCAATAAAAGCTAGGTAGATTTTCTGACCTGCTCGGATGGCATCGATTTTCAATAAGTTTAGTATTAGAAGGTTCGTGCTGCATCCTACTCCTTTGACAAACCCGGACTGTCGCTCATCGTATATTTTTTCTTGGTTAATCCAGGTTGTTAGTTGGTTAAGGAGTTGGGTTGCAAACACTTTTCCTACAACGTCAAGGAGGGCTATGGGCCGATAATTTGCAGGGTCAGAGCGCAGGCCTTTTTTAAATATAGGCACAATGATCCCTGATTTCCAGGTTGTTGGAATCCTTCCTTCTTTTATTATTGCCTGGAATAAGATGTCACAGAATTCGGACCATTCTTCAATATTTTGTTTTAAGTCGGCATTGGAAAGACCGTCGGGTCCTGCCGCTCTAGATGCGCTACTCTTTTTAATTGTAGCTCGAATGTCCGCTTTGTCTATTTCAATATCCCATGGTACTTTTGTTTGGCATTCAGTTTTACCTGTGCTTTCTCTTCTTTTGAATAGGTTTTTATAGTGACATTCCCAGTCGTTTTCTGTTACCATATTCGTTATCATGGCTTTTTCTGAGTTGGTTGATTCATTTGTTAGGGCCCAAGAGCCTCGGGAGTTCCTTTGATTCAGTGCCTTCAGCATTATTTCGGCATCTCTTTGTTCCATCTTTGCTCTGTGTTGTTTACACCAGTTGTTATATTGGTTCTTCGCTCTTTTTGTTGAGCCTTGAGTCATTTCTCCTTTTGTCGCTAGAATTTCTCTTAAGGTTTTCCTTAGTTCTCTCTTCTTTCTCGCTACTTCTGGGTCGTACGTGTTCCTTCTATAGTTTTGAGTCTTTTTATAAATCTTATTTTCAGTTTTGTAGATTTCTAGCAATTGCTGATATTCGATTCCAGCAGTTGAACTTTTTACTTGGCATCTTTGCATTTGGTCAGATATCTCCTTAATGTCCGTTTTTTTTAGCCTTAATCTGTTTCGCCCTGGTCCCACTGAGATGTCACAACACCACTGTTCTCTTTTCTTAACTTTGATCCATTTCCATTCTGTCGATATGATGTTATGGTCACTTTGATTGTCTTTGGTGACTTTGAAAGAGATTATTTCGTGTAATATGTTTTCAGAGACAAAGATATAATCTAATATAGATCTCTGGTTTCCTCTTTCCCATGTCGGCTTTGCCGGAATGTATCCTCTTGTTGCTCCATTGAGCATTGAGAGATTTCTGAGTGACATTTCTTCTAGCCAACAATCATTTTTGTATCTTTCACTGTCAGTCTTTGTTGTTCTCTGTTGATCTAATTCAATTAACTTCATATTGAAGTCTCCACACAACAAAATTACTGCTTTTGAATCAGTTGTCGGAATGGAATCGATGGCTTCAATGATGTCATCCTCAAGCTTTTGATTTGAATTTGGTGTTGAGCTCCAATAAATATTTAGTATATGCACTAGGCGGAAGTGCTTCTCTTTCAGCTCCGCTTGCTCTAAACAGACTTCCTGCAGGAAAGGTGACCAGATGCGGGCCGATTTGATTTTTAGATCGCTTGTTCTCTTGATTAGAGTCAATTGACCTGACATTGGCCGCCCTTTTTTTTGTTTTACAGCTGGATTTATTACTACTTCGAATCCATCCACACATGGCATGGCAGTGATCCATGTCACTTGTAAGCATATCAAATCTGCCTTTTCTAAGATTGCAGGAGGGGAACTTGGGAGATGTGAAAATCCTCTAGTATTCCACAAAGCTATCACTAGGTTCGTTATCTCCTCATGGCATTAGCTCTTCTTTACATTATTTAACGATTTTGCTAGCCAGGACCAGTTTTTCGATTCTCCTTCCCCATCGTTTCGTTCTGAATCGCTGCTTCTTTCCACGTTTGATTTGCCCCGATTTTCTATTGTTATTTTGATTTTCTTCTTTCTTATCTCATCAGGGAAGCATGATTTTTCTGCATCGCTATCTTCATAGGTTAGCTTGGCGTTATAATCGCACTCCTGAGTTGCTCTATTCTCGATTGTTTTATTTAACTGCAACTAATTTTCTTTTGTTTTCAGTGCTTTTACATCTTTTGTTTTTTCATAACCTTTGTCCCCTAGTGTGTTATCAACTTCATACACTTGATATCCCGCGTCCAGAAGTTGTCTTTCGCTCATCATGAGTAGTTCTGCATCTTTTTTGTCGTTGATGTGTAACAGCACAAATTTCTGGTTCATATCAGGGATAATTTCTACACAATCGATCCGTGGACTCTTTATTGCTCTTAGCACTGGTATTTTTTGGAATATCTGTAGAATGGTGTATCGGTTCAGAGGAATATCACTTTTTTTACATACTATCTTTTCGGCTAATATTCTGTATTGATGGTTCGTTACGATCTCCTCGACGTTTGTGGTGTTTTTCCATGGCTTAGCTTGCTCTTCAACGCTTTCCTTGTTCGCCAGTTCAGCTCTTGCTGGTTTCTTCATTTTCTCTTTATGGGATTCTAGTTCCATTTTGTTGTTCTCTCGCTCGTTTGTTGATGAGTCTTGTGTTTCTTCCTTATTCATCAAGATGATTTTAGGGTTCAGCATACTCTTTCGCCTTTTCTCTTCCAAAGTGAGGAAGATTAGAGGGTCTTCAGCTTTTTTGTCAGCTTTCTTTGTTCTAGTTAAGGCTTTTTTGGGAGTTTCTACCACAAAATCACTCTTTTGCTTGTCATATCTGATTCACCCTCGTTCTCGCACTCTTGGGCATGCGGTTTTGGTGTAATTACCATAGACTCGGGGACCTCTTGCCCATTGGCTTTGTTAGATACTTTGGTGTTCCCTTCTGTGGTCTCTTCTTTATTTTCGTCTCCATCGGATATGCTGTAAGTTGAAATATTCAGCAATTCTTCATCTTCACTGTCGGAAGCTAGCTCGGCTATGCTTTCCATCTGGGAATTGACTACCTCGTTCTGAATTTCTGATTGTGCCTTTCCATCCACAGGTACAATATCATCATTCTTTTTTTTCCCTTTCAGTGCCGGTTGCTCAGAGTTATTCACTGTTATATTTAGTGCTTTAATGTTCCTAAAGAAATTTGCTGAGCTACGAGTATTCTTACTCTTTTGGGCTTGTTGATTCTTTGTTTTTCTTTTGCAATCTATTTGTTTTGGATTGTCTCTATTTGTCTTCATCCCTTTGCTCACTCCCAATGGAGCTTTCGATTGCTCAAATATGTCGAACCACTCTCCATCCGTCTTTTTTGCTGTAATGGGGGTTGCATTGCTTGTTGCTGCCTTTCCATTTACATCATTGTAATTTTGGTTACTTCGTTGCTCTGGATCGGAGGAGACTAGTTCTTTGACGGTTTTTAGTTTCTTTTGGGAATTAGTCCTAGCCACCTCTTTTTTAAGCGCTTCCATTGCTATAGTCGATTTAGGTGACCTTTCTTTCGAACTTATCTCATTCTCTCGGAATTCTTTCCTTCCGTGGTCACAATCTTCGGCACTTATTAGTAGCACCTTATCGTAAATGCAATTTTGCATAGAACCCTTTTTCTCAGCCTCTCTCGTTTTCTCCAGAGGTTGTTTACTTGTTTTAGGAATCTTACTTGTTTCCAATGGTTCCAGATTGGTCGTTGGGTTTGTGCTCGTTTGATCTTTCTTAGGAGCTCGCTTTTCATTTTGGTCACTTCTTCCTTCTCGTTCATTTTGGAGAAGCGTGAGGGCTTGTCTCGTCACTTCAGCCAAGAGTTTCTTGTCCTCAGAGTTGTTTCTTAACGATTCTTTCAACGCTGTTATCGAAATATCGTTCCCTCTTTTCGATGACAAAATCTCAGATGACATCTCCTTTAAGTCAGTCTCTAGTTTTATCATTTTAGAGTTCAATAGGGCAATCAGAGTCGTTTGGTCTCTACAGTTCTCATTCAGGTTCTCAAACAACTTCAGCAACGGGGCTACAGCTATCGTTGTAGCTGACATCAAAATGGGACTCAACTTTGAAATTGTTGCCTCAATGTAGGGCGAGATATCTTCTGGGTCACTTCTTTCCTTCAGAAGTAACTCATTAGACGTCCGTCGCCTTAGATCTTTGAGGATTATTGCCTCATCCTCACCCTCTAACTCTGAAATTAAGGAAGTACACCATTTTGTCTTTTTCGGGGATGGCAGCTCTTCTGTTTTTTTTTCAGACACCTATGGTTCTTCCTTGGGTTCTGCTTTTGCATCGTTTATCCAAATTTACCTCATCACTCTCAGAGCTTTCTCTTCTTCGACTCCTCTTCTGAGATACCGTGATTTCTTCATTTCTGAATTCGAATGCTGGGGAGTTTGCTTCAAGGTTCATTACTTCGTGAATGCTCTTATGTTTAGGCCATTGGATCTCCACGAGTCGTGGGCTACCCCCATTACAGCTTAATTGTGAAGGTCTCTGTGACTGTATTAGGCTGGCATTCATCCTTGCCAAGTCCCTAGTGAATTTCTTCTTTCTCCTGGATTTGTATTCATTTTCGGTCCTGTGTTTTGTGATGCAGTTTTTTTCCTCCATTCATCTTGGGTTGACCATGTCTCAACCATTTCGTCCATTCTATTAGAGGCATCAGGACCTTCATTTGCTTTTGGTTTAACTAGAGGTGGTTTGTGCATCTCTGCCACCTTTAACCATGCCAATAGTTTTAGTGATGAACTCGAAATTCGTTGCTCATCCGAGTTCGAGGGTCTTTGATAATTCGTAATGTTTTTAATCGTGAGCTGTCGCATGGGGCCAGTATCTTGGGTCTGCTCGCCGTCCCTCGGCTTACAGGGAGTGGTGCAGAGAGTGGTAGACTTCTCTGACTGCATATTCTCAACCTGATGAAACATTGCCGCACATGTTTCAGTATTCATATCACCGATCCGCTTATCCTCCGACTTTCCTTTCACATCCTGCGCGCTTTCTGCCTGGGCCCCCTCGCCTTTTCCTGGCGTCACGCAAGGTTTACTGTTCTGTATCGCTGGGGATCTTGATTGCTGCTCTCCATTATCTTGCCTCTCTCTCACAGTAGACTCATCATTTTCTTTCTCTTCATCTTCGTCTAGCTCACTTTCCCTTTCGCTGTCACTTCTTACGTCTATGGTTTCGTTCGCAATGTTAGTGCCTCTCTCTTGTAACAGCTGAACCGCCACCACGTTCCTGCGGGACGACTCAGACTCGGACTCGTCACCGAGTCGAGTCCGCCGAGATGAAGCAGCAGACATCATCCCAGATCCTCCCTCTCGGGGAGACACACCCTCCTCATCCACGGCGGCAACATCAGAGGTATGCATTGTAAGTCTTATTTTTCCTTTGAAATTTTCGTTGACACTTGTCATACACACTGCGTTCGGCCCTCGCTTGGTTTGCGCTCGTGTGTTTGCTTTATTTGTGACGCCCCTCGTGGTCATTGACATTATTGGTGTTTAACGGTATTGAGTATGTCTGTGCTGTGCTCGGCACCGCGCTATGGGGGGCAGCCTACGCCTGATCGTGCGCTTACCCGCTTACCCTAGCTCTTACCGTGTTCTTGGGTAGCTACAGAGGACGGGCGATCACAGTTCGATTCGCAAGCGGCTGCCTTTTCCTCGCGTTCCTCTCGAGCCCCTCGAGGCCCCAGGGAGTCCCAGGGAGCACAGGGAACACAGGCAACACACTCTTGCACACTCCGCTACGCTCCGTAGCAGTGAGGGTTTTTAAAATCTTGCTCCGCCTCGAGCCTCCAGCAGTTGTAATGGTAGACAGACTTGCCAGTCACAGGCAACACACTCTCGCACACTCCACATTTCAGATACAATTCAATAGAAGCACATTCCTTTTGCGTAGAAATGACCTCATCATAGAGGCGAGAACTTGACACTCTGTCAATAGTATTTGCCCAGTCATTTCTTTGCATTGTCTTCTTTGCCTTATTAGGGAACTTCAATAAAGTTTCCACAAAAATTCCCATGGTATTCAGGGACTGCAAACATTCATAATGAACGAAGCCATCCTTCGTTGTGCCCTCCCGAACCTCTTTACTCAAAATGGAATATAAACTTTTATCAGTGTTAACAAAACATTTCCATAAGAGAGAGCGCCTCCTCCCAATGACAAGGCTCCAGAGTGACTGTAGATCCAATTCAGAATGAATAGCAGAGAATGGAACACACTTAAGGTAGGAAATAGAACCCTGAACGCCACATAGATGCCTCATACACACTTAGTTCAGGTAATATCCACCCTGGAAAAAGTTCCTGTCCATAACTGTCATGCCGCCGCCTTTTGATGGTCGCTGGCGGCTATGGAAGGCTTGGCGTTGGCAGCGCCATTAGACTGTCCTGTGTTTTTTCCTTTCACTTCCTGGTTTGACGGTCTAGTCTTTTCTCTTGTTTCCGTATTTAGCCACGCCCTTCTCTGGGCTCTCTGCGTTGCAACTTTGTTTCTTTTTGCCTTGTTGCCGTGCTACTTCTTACCTTGCGCCGTACCTGTTGTTTTTCCGCTGTTCCTCACGCGGATTCTTCCCGCCTAGCTTCCTCCTTCCTTCCCCTTCCCTGTTATCCCGTCCTTACGGTTCCCGTACCATATAGGGTCTCTCCTCTCCTTCTTTTCTCTCAGACCGCGTCCCTGGTTCCTGCCGGTGCTTCCTTCCCAGTCCTTTGCACTGCTCCTTGCTCAGTACCAGCATCTCCGCAATCCGGACTCTCCGGTCCTCTGCGGCATCGAGAAACTTACCTTCATATCTGCTGCTCCTGCTCTTACCTGCAATTCCGGACGACATTGGTCATCGCTTCCTGAACGGCATCAGTACCAGCTACATCCGTAGAGAGGTTTTTTAAGCGGCTGCTTTTTTCCTCTCATATTGGTTCCTGCGGGACGGGAGCCGGCTGCTTCCCTGTTTATCAGGGAATCAGGGTGGCTTCTTCCCGCGGACGGCCGTATCTCTTCACAAAGAAGAAAAAACCCAAGAACAAGACCTCCAGACGAGAACTCGTCCCGGAAGAGACAGGTGAGGAGAAAGGGGAGGTGGACATTGATATATCAGACATAGAAGATTATCCGCTTGCTCCTATCAAACGTGACAATAACATAGCCCCAGAATCACTTTTGCCGCATATAATTTTACCGCCGGGATTGCAGAGAATTTTCCATATTTATTATAAACCTTTTTCATTTGCGCTGCCAACATAAGAGATTGTTCCCTCAAGTAATTCCTGGAGAAGCACTTAGTGGGCTGAGTGATACTAGGAAAACCCAAATATGTCCTACTCACGTTTACTTTTAGTTTGATTTGATTCAGAAACCACAAAGGTTGCTTTTTAAAAAATGTTTCAGATGTCTGTAGAATTACTGTCTTTTGGGGATTAATGCTTAGGCTATTAAACAGAATGTATTGATTGCAAGCTTTGATTAACCGTTGTAATCTAATTGGCGTGTGGTCAATCAATATGAAATCTGCATATGCCTCCCATGCAATGTTGACCCTGCATATTTTTGGCGGAACAAAAGAAGCTCCTGCGAGAGAAGCACCAACATCACCTACATATAAATTAAAAAGGCAACAGGCCAAAATACAACCCTGCCTAAGGCCATTAGAAGTCGAAAATCAGGCCTGTCAATAGGCCACCGTTATTTAGCTTCACTGGAATCCGAGAGTCCTCACACAGATGAACTAAAATCTTCAGTAGACCCCTCGGAAGTCCTAATTTATCTAGTTTTTTTTCTTCCATAGCAGAGATCTATCCATTTTATCAAAAACTATGGAGAGGCCCATGGATGGTATATAGGGGAGGAGGATTCTCTTTCAAGGCTAACTGTTGAATGCTACACAACAGAAGGCCCCACAATCAGTGCCCATAGATTTCTTAAATCCCATTTGGTTCAGCTCAAGGATATACACCATTCAACAACTTTTTCTCCAAAATCAGAGAGGCAAATATTTTGGAGTCTGCATCCATTATCGCAATCGGGCGATAATTTAACAGAGATCGCTTATCTCCCTTATAGATGGGGAATAACATAAGAGGTATTCGATGAACTAGACGTGGACATTGAATTTACAATGTCCCTAAACATACATAGAATCTTTACCCCCAACACTGCATTTTGTTTAAAATTCACGCTAGTCAAGAAATCTGGACCACAAGCTCTAGACAAGCTCGCTTCAATGATTTTCCACTCTATCTTCCACGGTCACTGACAAAACCCAACATGATGGATCATACAGATCCATTTTGCTACTAGTATCTTTCCTGGACCTATAAAGCTCCAAGAAGTGGTTACGCCAAGTCAGTTCTGAGATAGGATTGGTTTGCACAACTAGTTGTGTCATCTCCAGTCCATTAACTAAAGACCAGAAATTAGGAGTGTTCTGAACACTCAACGCCGCCATCATAGCTTCACTATCTCTTTGGAGCATCAGGTAACGATGCAGTTTTATCCAGTTTTTTGTTTTTGTTTAAAATTGTGTATACCTTTTTATTTTCCTTGTCAGTTCCACTGTTAACAGACTTCTCAATCTGCCGTATTCGTTTATGAGTATTCCTTTTCATCTCTTGATCTAGAGGATCGAACTTATGTGAATGGATGTGTTACTTTTTGTGCTTTGTTCTACCTATTTATATAGTTCCAAGCACCGAATGCCGGTATGGGTTGGAAGAAATATGGGATTAATAGGCAGATTTGGACTCAAGCAAAGAACTTTAGAAATCATTCAGGATCACCATATTTAGCTTTAAAATATTGTCATTGTGCCAAATTAGTCGATTGCACTTAACACTTGAATTTAACGGTACAGTGTAATATTGGACTTCTTGTTCAGGTTTTGTCCCCATCTAAGGTAATGCATATCATACTGTGATCACTATAGGCGTTTGGAAGGATTTCGAAATTGATGATAAGGTCAAACAGTGTTTTAGTTATAAATATATAGTCAATAACTGAAGATACATTCTTACCAGACCAGGTGGGAGTATTTGTTTTCGGTGTCCAGTTAAAGTTACAAAATCAAAAGGATCGAATGCCAAAGGTGAGAGTGCATTCGACCGAATACAAAAGGATCAAATAATTTTTTTAAATGTATATTTTTGATTTAGTATAGGTAAAAAAAGGTGTTTTTACACCAAAAATGGGGGTTTTGGGCACAAGAAAAAAAAAGAAAATTTGATCCTTTTTTTCTGTCGAATTGACTTGACCCTTTTGTCATTCGACCCTTTTGAGTAAAAACTTTAACCTATAACCTTTTTTGTTTTCCTGCCTCTAATAGTTTGTTTCTGCATCCACAGCCCCCATCCTTCAAGATTCTGACGTCATATTTGACCTTCTATCATCTTCCTCCTCAACCAACACCTCTTCCCGCTCAGATCTGGCAAAATTAACATTGCGGGGGAGTCTGCAGATACCTCTCTGTGTTCCAGTGTTAGATGTTCAATATCTAATGTGCTTAGAGACATGCAATCTGCATTAAGATCTCCTGCGACAATCACTTGACCCCCTGACATAGTGTAATCCAGCCTTCCAGAGTGGCATTTACTTTCTTAATAGTTTGTTCCAGATTACCAAGAGGATTCCAATAAACATTTAGCACTAATATCCGCCTACAATGAATCCCATCTCTATCACCACTGCTAAAATGGCCACGTGTTACACTCCAGTGCTCCATGGTCCTAAATCCCCCGACCTGATCGAATTGCTGAGACTAAACCCCCAGCAGTGCATCCCTGCAATCCCTGAATAGGGGGTTTGTGTATAATTGCATCCCCATAGAACACAGGAGGGTCACCAACCACGTCTCCTGTAGGAGTATGATGGTGAACCATCGACGTTGATGACAGACTGCTTGATCAGAGCATAAATGTGAAAAACCACTTACATTCCAGCAAACCAATGATATGTATGTCTGTGTTAAAGTGGACATTTATGGTCTTTCAATTGAGAGATTACTTTGCTAAATCTCAGAGCCAGCCATCGCCAGTTCATATCCTCTTTCTCCCACAAAGGAGCCTCGGAAGTTGTATCCTCCCACCCTTCCAGATCCTTTTTTTCTGTACATAATCTCAGTCTCCAAAGCCATCAAAGTACTTCTCCCTCTATTGGACCCCTACCAAAAGGGGCAAGGTCGCATCCCAGCTTGTGGAAATTATGCACTTCATTTAAGAGGATCTCATATACCATGCAAGACGGTATATCCAGTCTCACATGGTCCTATCTGGTCATGTGTATAAATTCCACAAATGTTATATCTTTAGATGAAATAGGTCTAAGAGCTGGTACTTCATTAAAGGAATGGTTCGGTAAACATTTGTTATTGCCCCTATAGGTCGGCCATGTGTTTTTAAGCCTAAGTCGCTCGATTTTAGAAAAATTTCCTATGGACCTTACCCGAGTTTTCGTCCATTAAACACTCGCGAAAACAGGCAGTAGGGCACCGCCATTTTGTGATAATCTTATCACTTGCCGCATCGCCCTGGCTGACCTGCTTTTGCGGCACTAAATCATTTCCCCCGCCCCTGAGCCTGATATTATGAAAACATTCATATTCCCCGCCTCTCTCCGTGATGTTTCTGTGCTGCGTAGGCAAACGGGCCCAGTCGTCTTCTACGCGACTTCACACAGAACCCGGAAACCAACACAGATCAACTCACAACACAGCGCGCCACAATTCGGAATATGAAACTGTACTTTACAATCAAACAGCAACACAGTACATTTGGTAAAGTACATTTATTTGACATTAAATGTTTATAGAATATTCAGCAATTGCCATATGAACTCGGAATGCCATTTATTTTCTTTTATCTCTATCCGCATATCCGTAAAAGTTTATCGTGAGTCACGCGCTGTTCCTTTATGGTACACAGGGTGTTGGTTTTCGTTAAAAGAAGCACTTTGGTCGCATGGTGAACCGCAAGGCTGTTCCATCAAGTAGGCACTAGGCCAGCGTAAAGGTTGATATGTTGCTTCTAGCCGCTAGTACCGCGTAAGGGCATATGGGCCCTTGGCGATCGTTCCATAAGATTGTCAAAGTGGTGCAGTTTACGATAAGCTGCAGCTGGCGGTTGAAAAAACCGTCTGCCGGGGTCTGAAACTGGTGGCAGTAGCAGTAGGGTAGGATATACCTGTTTTGAAAACATAAAAATTATAATTAGTCACGCCAGCCGATCTTTATTAATATTATTCATTTTTATTTATTACGGCCGAGCTGAAACTATTTGCTTTCAAGGATAGTGCAATGGAGTATGTTTGGCTCTAAAATCAATGCGAAAAGTAACGAAATAAATCAAGGTTAGCACACAATGAGAAACAACTTTTTGTCTACATGCGTGTGGAATGTGGACCTGCATGCCCATGTGCCCGCTACAAGGACAATCCCACAAATGTTTTCCTAGCTCTTCATTCATTCATTTATTCATGCATCCATTCATTAATTCTTCATTCCGGTATAAAAGCGTCTAAAGAGTTACTTACATTATATTTGCAATTTCGATTGTGTCTCTGCGTAATGAAGTCCGTAAATCCCATTGTGCTCTTGACAACGATTTTTCGTATACTGAACTAACATGAAACTCGGTCTAGTTTCAGAATTTTCTGCCTTATCGTCTCTTACGTTATTGCACCCCCCCCTTCAAATGAAGTTCTTTCTGCATGGTCCCTGTCTCTCAAGGTCAAAAAACAATGGAACCTTATACTGCCAGTGCGAGTTGTGGGCCTCTTCAGGGCGCAAGCTGAAAATCAAAGCCGCTGACCTTCACTAGAAATGAGCATACATTCTTTCTTTGCAACAAACATCCCGTAGTAAAGCCATCTGTGAGAACTTGAAGTTTTGAATCCATCTATGTAATGCGCCTCAATGTGCAAATGCGAACTGGCTTCTCTCCCATCTGCAACGGCTCGCTTGGCCCGTTCTAAGGCCCCAATTTTGTCCTCGTTGTCTACGAGCTTTGAAGCCCCAAAGAACCATAACTATTGAGACTTTTAATTTTTTGGGGAAGGTAAGGGAAAGTATAAAGTACCCGAGGAGTTGAGTTGAAAGTAAGATTTATTGTTTGTTTGTTGTATTATTTTCAATACGCAAGCCTCCCCTCGGTTAACAGTGCGCAGCATTTACATGAGATTGCGAAAATTAGTTACATCAACAAAAATATATACATACACATATAGAAAAGGTCAGCAATATGAGGTGAATAGAGAGATAATTCAAAGATGACACCCAGGTTGTTCGCCACCCAGGATGGTGAAGGTAGGGGTTAGGATTAGCGTACTTTGTATGTACACTGTACAATAACATTTATTTACAAAAAGACAATCGTATTACAATTATTTAAACCAGGATTTGTACTTCACAACCAGCTCTCCTTTGGGTGGACATGGCACAGTGGCAATGTTGGGTGGCAATGGATCAGTGCTCTGCACAGAAACGTTCAAAATTCCACATCTGTGCTTCTCTAATACAGCAACAATAAGGCTTTTGACAAAGTCAAACTCCATTTCCTCATAGACTGGTTTGATCACCCATTGCTTACTTCTTTTTGAAAAGGCCTTAGTGTAGCGAGGCATCCTTACATTACCCGTAGTCCTAGATTGTTCACGGCCGAGATTCTCTTATGGGCCAAGACGGCAAGTAGAGTCCTATGTCTCATGCCCTGTATGCTGAAATGCAAGCGCTTTGGCCTGTACTTTAGGCACATATTGTCGAACACCTCCAAACCTCCTGTGTGACAGAATTTTGTCAGTACCCTCAAATCTCTTGATAGAGTTTTATCAAAAACAATCTTCTCAATGGCTTTGTGTGTCGGTGAAGATGGATTCAACCACTTCTTCTTTTGTGCCACCACTGGGGACAAAGGGCCATGTTCACATTGGTGGAAATGTAGGTTTTCTGACCAACGGTGCAAGTTGGTACAGTGGTGCATCAGTGACCGCCATTTTTCAAGTAGTATTTCCACTGACCCTTCACAAGTTTTGGAGCTCCACCAAAGATGGTTGCTGATAGACTGGGACCACTCTGAAATACTTTCCAAACCTTTTTTTTTCCCTGCAGCCGAGATTTTCTTATTGATTGATTTAGCAAGATGCCATACGTCAAATTGATGTTTAATATGTGGGAACTGCTCCCTCATTATCTTGGCAATTGAAACGTGTCTGTCCGTGGCTATGAGGTTGATGTGCATTCCCCTCGATTGTAGATATTCCACTGATTTTATAAATTCTAGTTTCTCCATGGCCACTGAGGATGTACATTGTGTTACCTGCACGACCACCAAACTCACAATTTTCTTACTATCCATGTCCTGAAAGTGGTAGGTGCAGTACTTGGCAGAAAATCCAGGGCTGTCGCACTGTCCATCGCCGGCTAGCCTGAATCATTTGCCTTTGAATGTACTTGCTAGAGACAATTGTTCCATTTTCCAAGCATCACTAATGGCCGGAAACAGATAATCATGTTGATATTTGTAGTACTGCGTTTTTTAAATGAAATGGAGTCCCACAAACTGAAAGAAAGACTCTAACTTTCTAAAACTGGACCCACTAAAAAGTGAGGCAGCTGCACACAGTAAATTGCCTGCTGGCAGTTTCCCCAGCATCGGTTGTGCAGACCATGAGAACGTATGATGTAATCTACAGGCGGCATGTATTGTGACGTTACTGCCTTGTTTTTGACGAGTCACATGAATCAATGGCTTCCCACATACTTTCCCTCTAACTGAATGGCCACATTTCAGCATACTTATAATATTCATCAAACAACTGTTGAATACTATGTATTTGCCCTCTTTCATTAGACTGTCATCCTGCGTCAAAGTTGTTTCGGCCTGTGACGTTGAGGACATATCACCACATTTGAAAGAAATATCGCTGCTATCAAGTTCTGATGCGTCAGTGAATGCTGCTGCTGGTTCATTCTCTGTCATTTCAACATCTGCTACTTCAACATTGATGGGAGAACACAACAATGTCGACAGCTTTTTTGGTGGCAATTTTTTGGCGGGTGTAGATTGTGTGAATTGATCTGCGACTACTTCAGAGCTATCTTCAATACATCCAGTATCATGTTGTTGTGGTGGTGCGGTCGCTCTGTAGCAATGGTCCTTTACAACTTTACTGGATTCTCCGGAAACATTCATTTCATGTTCTGGCCATTGGACATGAGCATCTCTAGTCTCAACACGCGGCGTCTGAATTAATAGTTCCTCCATAGTGTAAATGGTCTGGCAAGCAACATCTCTCATTCGCTTCACTGTCTGTGTATGTATAGTTCGGACACCCACGGGTAACTAGAGGATAGATTGGAAAAGGGATGTTCAGTTTAAACACAAGATAAAGTATAGTACAATTGACTGGAAAAAAACATAAAATAGTCCCCAGCAAAAAAATGTTCTAAAGTTATGAACTGTTTGTAACTAACCTTATTTTTGTTTCTTTTCTTTGTAACTTTTTTGACTTGACCTTCAACATCTGCACGCTGTTGCTCCGATTCGTATCCGCATGCCTCCCCTTCCTCTTGCGCTGCAACGACTATATTTTCTGTATCCGCATAGACAGCACGGAATGAGGCTCCATCGACTCCCTGAAATATAGTATTTTCATTACTGTGTATCAAAATATTGTTAGCATAAAACACACGTGAGGACGAACACACAGGTACATCTCAATAGCCAAACACGATTTTAACATTGTGTGGAACAATCAAACGACAATTATTCGAGCTCTGATGACCTAGTTCGATGGAGCTGTCAGTATCCATACCTCTGGCTCTGCATGGACTGCCACAAATGATTGTATTGAAGAGGAGGCATCAGCAACTCCCTGAAACACAGTACTTGCGTTAGTATGGTTTTCAATATTGTAAACATAACACACACTTGGGGTCAACGGCACAGGTACATATAAAGAGATAATCACAAATGTTGCATTGTCTAAAAGAATCAAGGAATATTTAAATATGATCAGATTTAATCGACTTATTTCTCCGATTTCTTTACATCTGCATCATCTAAATGGGATCTTGTGATTGTAGTGGAAGCTCCATCGTCTCCCTGAAACACAGTACTTGCGTTAATAGGGAAGAAAGTATAGCAAATGGAATCACGTTATATGATCATGCTCGATGGAGCTGTCAGTATCCATACCTCGTGCTGCTGAAGAATATCTATGGATGTTGTAAATGTGGTGCTCACTTCCGAAAGCTGTTGCGCTGATTCGTATCTGCATGGTCCCGCTTCCCCTGGAATTACTTGAATGTCAGGCTCCGCATCAAGTGCGTGGGTTGACGCTTCAACAACTGCCTGAAACATAGTATTTGCATTAGTAAGGATTACAATATTGAAAACACAACACACACTTGGGGTCGACCGCACAGGTACATATCAATGGCTAACCACGAATGAAACATGGTGTAGAACAATCAAACGACAAGTGTTCCAGTCCTGATGATCACGGTCGATGGAGCTGTCAGTATCCATACCTCGTGCTGCTGAAGAACATCTAGGGCTGTTGTCAATGTGGTGGACGCTTCAGCATCTCCCTGAAAGACAGTACTTGCATTAGTATGGATAACACTAATTATAACTGAAAACAAACACCAGGGGACGACAACTAAGGTGTATATCAATTGGAAAGCACTAACCAAACAATTGGTCAAATAATCACGCGATACATAAAAACTATTACTTGACATGCATAAAACAAGTCTGTAGCGGAATAGCCAAGTATGATTACCTGATACGCGCTAGAAGTGGTTGATAACTGCGGGCACGTCACGGATGTAGAATGTTCTTGCTTCAGATTCAGTGGATAGTCAAGCAGTTGTTAAGGTAAATTATTGTTTGATGATGAAATGCAAATATAAAAAAATTGCCATGTAAACTGACAGAATACTTGAGAATAATGCTATTGAAAATGCGCAATATAGTACAGTTCCCTGTGCCCATGAATAGATTTCCTTTGGGGCTTATAAAATCGAATTTTGTTTTATTGATAAATGTCATTATTCAAAAAGCTATACACTCATATCAATATCGAAAGTATTACAAGGGAGTATTACAAGGGACACAACACCTAAAATATCAATTAATCCATTCGGCTACCAACACACTACCGCAAAGCCTAAAGCTAAATCTGGACACTTGACTCACCAGTTGCAGAATGTGGACGAATAGAGTTGGAATAGCGGTTGCGAGCAATTTTCGTGTCGTTCGCCGTTTATTCTTCTTTGTTACCCAAGATGTGGCGTACATGTTCGAAGAAAAGTGCCGGCTGCAGATGCGGTATCGATCACCCCATCTTGTCCTCTAAGACTTGTTGGACTCTACTTTCCAGCTCATCCAGTGGATATCCGAAATGTCTGACCCATTCTCTTATTCGATCAACAGTTTTCGGGAACACATGCATTGTACTGCCTTCAGATTTAGCATGGGTCTTCGAAGGACAACCGCTAATTGAACAGGCAGGCATTGTTGAAAATTCTGAAAAGTAAATATCAAGATTATTATAAAACCTTGATGAATAAAAATGTCATAAAAAGTAAATGAACCATACCATGCTCAATGCAAGGTTTGTTTTGGTCGCCGGAACTATACCAGTTCATCATGTGCGGCTTAGTATTTGCATAAATTACAGACATTTTTTAAATTATGTGACTAAACTCTGAACATGTGACTCATCCCTTGGATGTTCTGTCTTGCACGAAAAGGAAACATGCTTACATTATAGACTGGACCCCCGAAGGATGCAATTCGATGACAATTGACACAGAGGAAAATAAATAGATCTATTGATAGCATAACAATTGAAACTCAATTCAATAGCAATGAGACCAATGACCATAGCTCTATTGGGTACTGTAATCGCAAATAGATAGAAATGTAAAAATGAACGAAATATGACTAGGATACATGGCCTTACCTTGACCAACAAACAGTTGGATTCAGCAGGCCGAGCAGTATGTTGCAGGAGAACAGGTAGATGGCCACAGGTAGCACACTGACGAGTTTGCTCGAAGCGGTCACAGATAGCACGACGACGAGCAGATTAGCATAGATCTCAGTGCTTCTCAGGTAGAAGGTTCAGGAGTTGACTTGTAAAGCACAAAGATGTTCTCATGAGACATATCAAGTGGTTTATAAAGTATTAGAAACAGGGGTATGTTTGTGAATGAATGACGTGTGTATGTCGTGGTATTATGTGGTTTGCAGGGGGGCGGCCTGCCTCAGGGGAGGCCTGCCTGGAGACACAGGGTCTGAGGAGGCCATGTGAGCGATGGCCCCTGGGCATGGGATACCTTTTGAAGTGTACATGCTGTTTGGCACCTTGGCTGTTTGCGCCCGTGACAGCCCCCCATGCCAGCGCTCATCCCGGGGTGCCAACCGTCTTTGATAGAGGGGGGTGGGATGGATGGGCCTGGGGCGTGCAGATAAGGCACAGGAAGACTGCTGAATGGAGACACACTTATGTGGATTGCAGGGGGGCGGCCTGCCTCAGGGGAGGCCTGCCTGGAGACACGGGGTCTGAGGAGGCCATGTGAGTGATGGCCCCTGGGCGTGGGATACCTTTTGAAGTGTACATGCTGTTTGGCACCTTGGCTGTTTGCGCCCGTGACAGCCCCCCATGCCAGCGCTCATCCCGGGGTGCCAACCGCCTTTGATAGAGGGAGGTGGGATGGATGGGCCTGGGGCGTGTAGATAAGGCACAGGAAGACTGCTGAATGGAGACACACTTATGTGGATTGCAGGAGGGCGGCCTGCCTCAGGGGAGGCCTGCCTGGAGACACGGGGTCTGAGGAGGCCATGTGAGTGATGGCCCCTGGGCGTGGGATACCTTTTGAAGTGTACATGCTGTTTGGCACCTTGGCCGTTTGCGCCTGTGACAGCCCCCCATGCCATCGCTCATCCCCGCAAGTGTGTGGGAGCGAGGGGCCATCAGGCCCCTCTCATCCTTTACTTCTCAGTAGAAACTCAGACCAAGTGCCTCCAGTAGTGGGTTCGCCCCTTGCCCTTAGGTGATGTTAACTTTGGTTGACATTCGCGTAGATGGGACCACTGAGCAGGACACGGGGCATCCATTTTTGTAACCCCTTTCCAATCCATCTTGGTGACCAGGCCTCACTGAGCACAGCACATGACCCCCACCCACGTTCCCACTCTGACTGGAAAACTCCAGAGGTATTTGCAACAGCTAATAAATGTAACACATTACTCTTCCTCTTCGATCACTGTCCTGCTTGTAAACCAGCCTGAACTAAGCACATAGCTCGTTCATCTCCACAAACGTGTCCTCAATACCTGCATGCTTTATTGAGAATGTATTATGTTAGCTTAGATAGTGACCACCCTGCTTCACAGCGACCTGACCTTCACCCATTCAGAGCACAGATGTCTGACGTCCATCCTTGAATGGAGACACACTTGATTCATTTAAAAAATCGAAACAACCGTTGTTAAAATATATGTGGTGTTTTATTTTGTATCTTATTTTGATGACACAAAAATACAAGACTTTACACATTGTACAGGTCAGGTTGCAGCACAGTGAGATAAAATCCCCTGTACTGACCGCTGTCACTCGGGCACGTTTCTTTTATGGCACGAACGGCACAGGCGGTTATTACTCTTCGAACGCGGTGTCCAAGCCTCCCATGAAGCCACCATGTAAAGGAACGATAGGCCACCAGCCTGTACCACCTGTGAAAAGGAATGAAACCAAGATAAGTTTAATAAACGTTTGTTGTCAATGACAATTCTTGTAACTAATGGCATTCTGCTCGGACAAATGCTATCTAGACACTGCACACTATTGAGCGACTTTCATGCGTTACAATGATATGTATATGTAATTTTGGATATAGTAGAAGACCATGAAATAGGAGTGGCATGACAAGCAGAGTATACTTAATCGTTACTCGGATTACGAGGACGAACAGTTGCGCGAAGTTCGTGCATAAGCACCATCATTATCCTTAACATGGACTGTGTGAGGCAGGCTGCCCTGAAGTCTGGCAGCTCGTTGATGCATTACGGTCCTGGCTCGCCTTCCAAAATGTAGGCCATGCATCCCCTGTTTTTACAGCAGCAGCAGTTCTCGTCCTCGGTTAGCATTAGCTTGCACCGATTGCATGTGCACCAGGTGGAAACACCGTCCATGCGACTAGGTCCAGGCTCTTCAGCTGTTGAATTGTCCTCCCAACTGCCGTCCGAAGACTCATTGTTTTCGCGTGTTTCCCTTTCCAGTAGTTCCCCCTCGGTATACTCGGGCTCGTACATGTAGGGCATTATTGTAGCCATTGTGTGTTAAACAAACTAAAATAATTTATAGCGGTGGTACTGGTATCTGTTCACACGGGCTACAAGCAACGAAGGTAGCTGACCAGAGCACAGAAACGAGTCACAGAATACTCAAAAGTAACACAGAGAGAGAAATGGAATCGAAAATCTGCTGCTGTGTGTTGGGAAATGGTCTGTTTATACTTATTGAGGAAAGAGGCGTCCTGCCATTTCCATGGCGACACGTCATTAGCTGAAGCGCAGCGAATGTTGACACGAGACGTGCTTTGGCGTTGTGAAATGGGCGGTACGCGTCTGCTGATGACAGGCTCAGGGGCGGGGGATATGATTTAGTGCCGCAAAAGCAGGTCAGCTAGGGCGATAGGGGAAATGATAGGATTATCACAAAATGGCAGCTCCCTGATGCCTGTTTTCGCGTGCGTCTAATGGGCGAAAACCCGGGTAAGATCCTTAGGAAATTTTTCTAAAATTGAGCGACTTAGGCTTAAAAACACATGGCCGACCTGTAGGGGCAATAACAAATGTTTACAGAACCATTCCTTTAAATAACGCCAGTACATGTGTTCTGCTTCAGGAGTCTGGACCACCATAATCAAACCGATAGTTTAGCATCAGCCGCTGTTCGTCAGGAAACACCGGCTCTCTCAAGCAGGATTTTGTAGATCTGCTTTGATCATTCAAAGGGGGAAATCTTACCTGAACCAGAGGCCCTATTGCCCTGACCAGGAGTCTGGGATGAATAGTTATGCCCCTGAATATCCTCAGGAATGTGGTTAAGCCCCTCCGCCAGATATTCTAAAGTCTCCTTAGCAAGAGCCTGTTTATTTTCCCTCCCTTATATTCTTATGGCGTCCGTTATTTGTTCAGATTGTGGTTTATTGATCAATGTATTTAGAGGTACAACAGAGTCTTGCAAACTGCTTATCTTGATGGTTTTCATGTCTGAGATCTATAGGATTATTGGAGTCCTTTATTTTAGTCCCTTCCTTGAAGCCATCATCAGGGTCCTGAATTACTGTTTCACCCCGGGAGTTCGTTTTCAAATTCTCTTGGCTGAGAATATTTTTCACTATGGGCCTCATCAAGAGGTAGGCGGTATCCCAGCGGTAACACCGCCGGGATACCGCCAGGGCTATTAGCATTACTGACAAACCCCCCAGCGTTATTAGCGCTGGATTGCGGTTTGGCGGAACAGTAATTCCCCATTCCCCATCGGGCCCATTCTGGAATTCCCCAATGTGGAATTTTCGGTGCTACTCCCGCCATTGGAATTAGCAATAGTACCGTAAATTGGTACAATGGCGGCATATTTACCCCCAGCTCAGAGCTGGGTGTAAATCCTGCCAAACCTGTGATTTGGCGGACCCTTAAATGCGATGCTAATAGCATTACCACCGCATTTAAGGGTTACTGCCAAACTCGTGATGAGGCAGCATGTCTCTAATTTCCTCCTCAGACAAGTGGGGAGTAGTCTGCCCCATAGGCCATTTAAATATAACAAAGGCTCCTCTTCAGGCCATTGATTATTCTTCTCCGCATTCTTCGATTCCTTTGTCATACCTTATCTTTCAGGGCATCTGACAACCCAATGTCGGGTTCTTCTTGATATTCTACCTGTACCATCTCAACACTGTTTTCCATTCTCACCCCCCCCCCCCCACATCTGCTCTTGACACACTCAGGTTTTTCTCCCTTGCGAGGGGGTGGGGGAACCACTGGTGAATTACCCTCTCAATCTTCCACATATGAAAAGGAATCTTCTATATATTGTTTGTCAATGAAGTCTAACTGGGCTAAAGAGTGGAGGTATGTGCTCGAGATCTTATTCGAGAACCTTAAGGGATTTATAAGGTTTGTTTCTACCATTTATTTTCTTTGCTTTGTTCCCTTTGTTCGATAATTTAATTTTTTTTGGAGCACATCTTCGCCTCCTATAGGCGTACTGTTTTCCCCTGGTCCGTTGTCAGGAGACCTGTTTGTGACCCGTTCAGCAATTCCCTCCCGAGGGGCATCACAAAGACATATAATTTAATTTTCCAGTGAGGCCATTTGTTTAATGGGGAATATCTCATTAGTTTCCGAAGTCGCATCGTTTTTACTGTGAGAATCGTAAGTCAAAGCAACATGCTCGGGTGGGAGAGCCATACTCAAACAATTTAAGGAAGCCATAGGAGAGGCAATCTGTTGGAGGAGCTTAGAATGAACTTTTGGCTCTGAGCAAAGGTTCTCCTGTAGCATATATGTATTGCCACATAGACAGAATGTGGATCCTCCTCTGGTCCCACCTGTTTCTGAGCTGATGTGAGGCTACGATCTGTCCCTTCCAGTGGCAGGTGTTTAGAGAGAACTAACAGTGAGAGCTCACCGGTTCAAAATATTGGAGGTGAGTTCAAGTAGGAGCCTGTCAAAGTCTCTGGGAACACTTTTATACAATCCCGTTGGTCCTTTCCCAGTATCTGATCATGTATTTTATTTGCATTTTATTTGTTTTCTTTTTTTCTTTACATTTTTTGCAACGCCCAGACCCGTGGGTAACGCGGCGTTTGTATAGAATGATACAGTAGAAGTGGTATTGTAATAGCATAAAGGTGAACAGATAGTCAAGGCTAGGTCAGGTATCGGTGATAGTCGTACTTGTTAAATAACCATGTTTTCAAATGTTTCTTGAAAGTATTTTTTTTTTGGTGAGGCTGAAGAGAGTTCCAAATGGAAGGAGCAGTGGTGCAGAAGTTCCCCCCCCCTCTTCCGGCACGATTGAATCGTGGAATAGAGTAGGAGCGGAGGGTGTAGGCATGCCGTTTTCTTGCGATGCAGTCATTCAGGTATTTGGGTGCTTCGCTGTAGATGCATCAGTGAGCGATGGTTAGAGTTTTGAGGTCAATCCGTGCTCTTATAGGTAGCCAGTGGACTTCTCTGCAGGCTGCAGATATGTGACCCGATTTGCAGAGACCCACTGCCGCCCGCAAGCTTTGTTTTGCAACAGCTGTAGCTTGGTTAAGTTGGCAGCCGAAGTGCCTTGCATTGCAATACTCAAGTTTGCTTACGATGATTGCTCTTGAGAAGGTGAGACAATTGCTGGGACTCAGGAATTGTCTGCTAAGCTAAATGAGTTTTGCGGTGTGTGCAGTGGAGGATGCTAGGGAATTTACATGCCTAGTCGTGGAGAGTTCAGTGTCCATGTATACTTCTAGAGTTTTGGCATGTTTGAGGACATGAATGTCGGTGCCATCAATAGTGAAGCAGGAATAAAAGGGATCCAGGGATTTGAAGGGCATGGGGGGCCCACGATGAGCAGCTCCATCTTTTCCTGATTGAGACAGAGGTTGTTAGAGGCCAACCAGGATTGGATAGTGCCGAGAACCTTTTTAATGGAGGAGGAGCCAGTGGTGTAATTGCCAGACAGTGGGATAAGGGCTTGCATATCGTCAGAGAAGTTGGTGCTAGTGATGCCTAGGTTGTTAAGGATATAGGTCGAAGAGAGGATTGGTGTAGGTATTGTAGAGGGTGGGGGAGAGGCAGGATCCTTGTGGTACAGAGGGATGGGGTCTGCAGTATGGTTGCGGTACAGTTGTTAAGGAAGGATTTGATTCAGCAGACTGCCATAGTGGAGAAGTGGAATATCTGGGAGAGATTTTGGCAGAGTAGGTCATGGTCCGGCAGGTCAGAAGCGGCAGAGAGGTCGAGAAAGAGAAGGATGGCTGATTTGGCAGAATCTCTAATGCTATTAAGTTATATTTTGAGGTCAATTGCGGCTGTTTTTCCATGCTGTGCATTAACCGGAAGCCCGATTGCCGAGCATCTAGGAGTGAGTGTTGTTCCAAGAATTTTTACACTTGCATGTAGGCAATGCGGTCTAGAATTTTAAGCAGAAAGGGGACTGTAGTGATGGACCTGTAGTTGGTGGGTACTGTGGGGTTTAGCGTGTGTTTGGTGATGATGGGGGTGAGGCTGGGGGCGCAGAGCTTTATGATTTGTGTGTGGCAGGTATCTCCTTTACAGCTGGATGGTTTGAGGGCGAGAATAGTGTTTAGAACTGACTCTTGGGAGACTGGATGGAAGGAGAAGCAGGGGGCAGGTTCCAATGGGTCGGGGGGTGCGGTCCAGTGGTGGCATGGGATGCGGGAGCATAGGTTTTGCGGATAGTAATGCTTTCTTGCTTGTTAATTTGCTGCAGAGGAGATTCAGGGGCTGATTCATGAAATTATTTGCGACGAAAAACAGGGATTTGTGCGCCATTCTGCCCGCATATCCCTGTTTAACAAATGGGGATTTGCGAGCAGAATGGTGCACAAATCCCCGTTTTTCAGCGCAAATAATTCCATGAATCAGCCCCTCATTTTGGTGTTGAGGGAATCCTCAATTTTGGGGGGAAATGTGGAGGATTCACCTCCAGCATCATGCTCCCTGTATGCTTTCAAATGTCTTTGAGGCACGTCTATAGGGATCGGGGGTATTCTCATTGCACGTTTACCATACGAAGCACTGGTGAAGTGTTTAAAAGCTTAAAAATATCCCAGCAAAAGGTATGGCCAGGAAGGCTGCAATGCGGGAGCACCTCGCCTGATCTCCATACTCTCTGAGCTAAACACCATACCTCAGCATCCTATGTTTGTCGGTGACCCGTCAAAGGATGCCAGATGGCTCAGGAGGAAGACTAATGTCGCGAACGGGGAGCAGGGATTGGCTGTACCTGAAGAGCAGGTGCGGCAAACACTAGGAAAATCGGCACACCAAGGCCTCACTCCCAATGCAGGGGTTGGGGGCTGTGGCTGCATGGTAACCGGGAGGGGTAACCTGAAGGTTTGTGTGACCGCATGATGAGCAGCTGTGCCTCCATCAACTTTAATTTCTTCCAAGTGTTTTACACTTTTCGTAGTGTGGCAAGTAGTCCGATCCCCGGGTCCGTGCTTAGAAAACTCTGGGTATTAAGTGCATTATAAATAACCTATCATATCATATCAAGGTAGCAGTGTTGCCAGATCAGAAGAAAAATATAAGCGGAAGGGCCCCTCAAAACAAGCCCAAATCAAGTTGAATTCCAACCAAATAAGCTGAAAAAACATGTGCACCTCTAAAACACAGTGGATAGGTCTAAAATTTAAGAAAAATAACAAGAACACAAATATACATAGTCTGAACTCAAACATAATATGTTAGAACAAAAAGCATTTATTAAAATTGTATTTTATTCTTCTAACATTTGGTGTCTATTTTCATTTCTTGTATGTGTGTGACTTGTAAAAGCACATCGTTGGCTTTTTGGTCCATCGTCCAACTGGTCCTTGATTCATTGCTCGCCTCCGGTCCCTGGCTCCCTTGCATGCCTGCCAGGTCCTTCCTGACACGGAGAGAGCCCAGGCATTTCCTGTTAAATGCTAGGACTGGTATTTTTGTTCTTCCCATTATAAGTATGGACCTACAAGGACCACCATGCAAAGTGAAAATCCAGGACTGGCTCATGGCGTCATGCATGACATGGGCCCCCCCACTTGGCAGCAATGCCCTTGTGAGTTGCTCCTCTTTTTTGTCACCCCTCTGGTCCCGAGTCCCTTGCGAGTCACTCTCCTCTGGTCAGTCACCCTTCTGGTCTTGGACAACCTGGTTGATCGCTCTCCTCTGATCCTTGGTTTTTATGGTCCATCACCCCTCTGGTCATTGGCCCCCTCATGAGCTGCTCCTCTAGCCCATTACTCCTTACATTTTGTTGTAATCATAAAATGCCTGGATGGTTACAGAGGATAATCTTTGGCAAAGAAAGGACAGGATAGCCATGCAGAATGTTTACTGAGCGTACACTTGTACTCCCCAAGTCAGCTAGCCAGGTGCTTTGGAAGTTCTGGCAGAAGGACTCAGTCATCTGATTCACCCTAGAGTTGTCCTTTCAAAGTACTGAGCAAGAAGGAAAATTAAACCTACAGGAAAAACAGCATATGAAAAAAATCACATGCAAGAAGACAGAATCATACCCAACCAGTAAAATAAGAATGGTCAAATGCAATGGTCCTGGTTTTAAACTATGCTGTACATAGACTTGTATGCATGAACAGCCTACTATGACATATTTTGCCTTTTTGTACCATCTACTGGCATCTTCCTCCAGCACACTGTCAAGTGTGCACCCATAGCCATAACACAAAGATGTACAGCTCCTATATGGCTCTTGTATGGTCAGACGTTCCCATCAAATGTCCAAGCATAGCACATGGTTTCATAAGGAAGCAGAGCTACTACTGCCATAGGCCCTGTTAAAGTGTCACACGCTCAGGCTTTGGCATCATGTCCCGGGTACTGGTTCACATGCCAGTGAAAGATTCATATGCCTAGGTACTGTCATAATGTAGCTACATCACTCATATGCCTATGTAAAGCTGTACCCCTCCCCCTCCTTTAGCCTCCTCAGCTTAAAATGGAACTGTCCTTTTTAGTTTAGGTTGCTTTAAGCCAAAACTAATGCATTAGAATACCGATAGGGAGACATAGCTTGTAGGTGTAGTTTGGTTAACAGCCCACCCATTGACCTGCTATTGCCATGCAAATCCCTATGGCCATTCCCACCCAGTTCCTGCCCCTCCTGTAAGAAACCCTTCTCATGGGATCTCTTGTAGCTCTCTTTATTCAAGCCTTAACATCAATTTTTGCCGTCAAAGTGCTTGATAGTGTTTTTTTCAAAGCAGTCTTCTGAGAGTTAATGATTTAATTTGAGCGGTAAACGCTACTGGGGAAGTAAACATTTCTTAACCAGGTCTGCTTTCAGCCAATCGATTTTATAAGCACTGTGCATGTCCATCAGTGAAGTCCTGTTAAAAGAAGCATTAACAAAGACAACAGTTTTTGGCTTGTGTATACGTATTAGGCATTCGCCAGGCACTGCTAATAGATGCCCCGAATCAGAAAAGTATAGTTGTACTTTTTCTTCAATTTCCTCAGTTCCCTTTCCTTTTCTGCCTTTAAAGCAAGACTGTCCCGCCTAGTGATTCGTAGCCTGACATTGTCAAGACATGATCAAATAGAAACTGTATACATCATTTTCAAAACAATCACTGCAAAAGGTGTTGTCGCCATCTCACGGTGTTCAGAAAATGCAGCAGTTGACCCAGTGAGCTGTGTGCAATAGAATAAAAAATGTATATTATATTTATATGGCACTTACATATACTTAGCAGCAGGGGTCTGCACCACAGCGATGAGATAACTTCCACATGGCTTATTGCTGGCTTTGTTATTTGACTTCACTAGTGCTGCGATACCGAGCCTTGCTGGTAAGCCACGGCAAAGTTAACTCCTATTTCAATCAAGTTCTAAATTAGAACATGGTTGAAATAGGAGTTAACTTCCGCACGGCTATATTGTTTGTTTGTTTGTTTGTTTTATTCACTTTTTATGCACACCAGACCCATGGGTAGAAGGGCGCAGCAATGAGAAAATGCAAGGCTTATATGGTTACAACATAGAATGATATGCAATGTACAATAAAAGTCTCTAAATCACAGATAATTACAGAATATACAATATTCTTGGTATGGTCAATAGGATTTACAGAAATATACAGTATGGTTTGCAAGGTATGCCACGGATGATTACAGTAGGAGGTAGGCGACACAGGCCAGCTAAAGGTCAGTGGAGGTAAGGAGTTGAATGACATTTTTTCTGAAACAAGGGTAAGGCAGATCCCCTCTCAAGTCTTGTGGCAGTAAGTTCCAGGTTTTAGCAGCCTTTACAGGGAAGCTATTTCCACCGATCGTGGTGAGTCTGAAGTTATATTGTTGTGCTTCTTGACTTCACCGCTGGAGTGCCGCCAGTGACACCTGCTGCCTAGCACCAGGGGTCGAGGCGCCACAGCAGTGATTGAAATGAAGAAGGCAAGGCAGACGGACCGGGGAAGTTAACTCCTTTATTGATTCATGGTAATGACGCAGGGCTGCGGCGGTGAAAGGATTCTGCTTGTTGTGTTTTTTTTGTCCGCTCGAACTGAAGAAGCTCAACAATAAACACTTAATAGGGGTAATAAGAAGACAACAAGTAACCTACAAAAATTACAAGTGTCTTTCGGCAAAAAGAAGCCCAAAGTCGCTTATAATATGTGGACCTGGCAACACTGCAAGGTAGGTTTACACCCCAGAGCCAGGCCTTCTGTTAAGTAGAGGTAACAACAGACATGTTTTGTGTGGGCAACACATTAACACTGTATGCAATTGGGAGTGAAGCCAGACCGGAGGCTGCCGTCTTTCTTGTGGGATAATTGCTTAACCCTATAATAACTGCAACAATGAGAGCTTGCAAAGGCTGCATAAAAATGCAGAGAACCAAGCATTACCTTTCCAAAATATTGCCTTTTGACCCATTCTGCCATTGATCTATGTAGGAACAAGGACAAACTGAAAAGTTCAATTATTCCTGACAAATCGAGACGTCCATGTAGCGTTTAGGGAATACATTGGACAAGCTGAGTGAAAAGGTGGCCCAACTGGAGACAAGAACTTGAACTGAGAGCCACCGAGCTAGACCAACAGTGTACTCATATTCTTCCAGTAGTAAAGCCAACGAGACAAGAAATGGAGGTAGCCGCCAAAGGAAATAAAGTAATGGAAAACAAATTGGAGTATCTTCAAAACGTGGTGCAAGCTAAGCAAATCGGGGGCCTTGGTCTCCCCCCAGAGCAGAAGGAGATGACCCAATTGACTTCGGCCCAACTGACTCCCAGACTTGCTCAACTTGGAGGTGGTGGTGGAGGTTCCCATAAATGTTGAGCAATGCTACAGAATTAAGGTGTATCAATGTTGTGGTCTAGAGTTCCCTGTAATTCAGACCACAGATCAGTCATAAACCCAGGTGACGCACAAGGCGAGAACAATGGGTCTCCTCTGCCTGAGGGAGACTTTTCATCTGAGAGCGCAGCCCCTGGATAAGATATAAACGCCACCTTGCCAGGGGCTCAAGCGTAAAGGCAGGAGAACACAGACAACCAGCTGAAAGGGAAACAAAAGAAACCAATAACCAAAAAATACAAGCAAACCTGTGTACCACCACCACCACCCCCAAAGGGTTTCTTGTCCTACCTGAATACAGTGTGTAAAATGTTGAACCTAAACCAGAAAAGGGTTGTTTTGCTGTGTGTCCGGAAGTCCAGAGGCAAGGCAACCCGCCCGACACTAGCTCCCAGCGGACGCACAATACAGGAAGTCCAGGAGCTAACCCGAACGGAACGAGGGGGCAGTGTACACAATGTCCAGGATACGCAAGGGCCCAACCCCAAATGGAACGAGGGTGCAACTAAAGATAATGGACAAAAAGTCAAACGCAGGCCAAGGGGAGCCAATAGAAATCCAGTAGATAGCCCGTAATCCAAAACCAGGAAAGCAATTCAATGAAATCAGAACCAGTAGAACATCCAGGAGATGAGCCAAGTTCTGTTAACCATGTGGGCAGTTCTAGGAATCAGCAGAGTACAAATCAAGAAGCAGGCAGTGAGGAGTCCAGTAGAAAGCCTAGGTCAGAAAGATGGAGACAAGGCAACAAGAAAGGAAGAAAAGAGCACTACAACGAAGGGCCGCTTCCCCTACACAGTATAGGAGCACCGAAGCATTCATGTGTGTCTGCTTATAAAGAAACCAAAACATGATGCAGTGTTTCCTGTTGCCGGCGGAGAAGCGGGTTGTGATGACATCACTGTGTAGTGACATCTTCATGGGAATTGTAGTTCCCGTATGGTGCCGAGCACCACGCTGCCCAAGCCGCCCAGTCGTGTCATGTGTCGTCGGTGTCTGTGCACCGAGACCCTGACAGTATCGCTCCACAAAGAACCCAGTCTCCCAAAAACAGCTAAGTCGTCTGAGGGCATCATGAAGCAGACACGGACAACAGGTTCAAGTTTGGGTCACAACTTTTTATTAACTTAAAAGGCAGGATGGAGTAAGGCCTAACTTGCCCTATGCTAAGGTGGCATTTCCCTACCTAAAGAAAACTAAGGATAGTGTGTGTCAGGAAGTCCAAAGCAAAAGTCTGCCTGTGTCCAAAATCTATACTTGCTCTCGCAGCTACCTGCAGACAATGTGTAGGGATGTCAGCATCAACATGAAGTTTAGAGATTCTTCCAGCTCTTGGCTTGTAATCAGCTTCCCCTCCCCCAAGTTCTCCCTTACCCAATAGATTATTTTTGATGCTCATGCTGTACGTTGCAGGTGGACAGTTTTCTCTTTAACTTTGGCCACGTGTTTGCACCTCAACGTGTGTGCCCCAGGACGCCAAAGGTAAAGCCACATTTCTGTCATGAAGCCTGGGTTTTGCTATTTTTATAATGGAATACTTTCATATCTATGCCTTTGCCCAAAATGCAGTACCACAGGCAGTGCTCCGGATAAGATTTTGAAGTGGGAGTATTTTTCTAACTATTTTTAGTTTTGGCCATGGGTGATTTTCAGTACGGGGGCAAAGTTTTTAAAATTTTGCACTTACCGAATCCTTAACCCTAATGCTGCAAAGGTTAGCACGATTTGCACCAATAAGTTGTAAATACCTTAAAATCGTTGGTTGAAAGATGGGATTGTGTTGTACGGTGTCTAAAGGAGCACATCATGATGCGTTGCATGTCTTTTTGTAGGCTAGTACAAACATGACATTCTGAATGTAAAACACAGTTTGTTGGAATTACCACTACGGCAGGCAACGTTTCTATGCAAATATGATTTAATGTACAGTTGCTATCTGATAAACTCATTCATAATGGTGTCCATGTCCAAAATGTGCAGTATATCAGAATGACAATTTCAAATCAACAAATGCTAGTAATGACCCCAAATCTCCCCTAAAGAGGGCAATGACGTAGGTCATAAAGTATGCCCGTTCAAGTCACAGCCGAGTGTCATGAACTGAGGTTCCAGATGAACAAGTTCTTCCCCAATTACCAGCGAATGGAAGAACAAAGAAAATCCCTGGCCAGAAATTGGGGCAAAGGTTGAGACCAGATACAGCACCACCAGGCACTCTGCATCTAGAAGAAAACAGGGAATTACTTACACCGACCGTCGGCATCTACTAATGTAAAGCCCCGTATACATAACATACCAGGTCCAGGAATAAGCACGACTTGGAGAGATGATACTCTTCTGGGCGTTGACAAAAGGAAATCCAGTGAGGACAGATCTAACCCGAACGGTAGGAGGGCGCAAGCTAGTGGGGTGACAGTAGCCAATGTTGCAGTCTCACCAGAGTGCCAGGTAGTAAGGCGTTCCACAAGGTCCAATGGCCAAAGTACAAAATCCAAAAGAGTTCCAAAGGCAAAAGTCCAGGGTTTCAATCCAAATAATCCAAGGTCCTGAAAATGTCCAGTTCACCAAAACCAACAAGGAAAAAACAGCAGCAGTGCAGAAAAAGCCAATGCCAAAAATCCTTAAAAGCCAGCAAGTCAAAATACCGGAAAAACGAAGCGCCACCCGCAAAAGAGCTGAGAAGCCATGTCATTCAAAACTCTGTGGGCCTCATTACGACTAATGCGGAATGGGTTTAATGGCGCCAGTAATGGTGCCAGCGCCATAAAACCCACTCCGCACTATTACGAGGTCCCCTCGCGGGACCCGCTCTGGACATCTGGTTTTTCCAGACATCCATAGCAGGTCACGCAAGGGGACCAGGGAGCTTAACAACGGCCCCGTAAACTCCCTCCCCATTCCTATTGAACCCTACGGGGGCTGGAATGGGAATGGGGAAGGACCGGGCCCGGGTTCCCTGAAGGAGGAAATACTGGGCCCTCCGATGTCGGAATGGCCCGGTATTTCCCCATTCAGGGAACCCGGACACGATTTTGGAGGCAGCCATGGTGCGGGCAGCACCATGGCTACCTCTAAAGTCGTAATGAGGCCCTGTGCATTTAAATAATGCCAGGATATTTCCTATCTGACCATGTGACACATTGGAATCATGTGACTGGCTTACCGTGCCGGCGATTTTTCGTGCGTTGGCTTGCGTCCTTGAGGCGACATGGCAACCTCCATGCGCGTCGCCATAACGGACAGGGG
Organism: Ambystoma mexicanum; assembly: GCF_040938575.1. Classification (NCBI taxonomy): domain Eukaryota; kingdom Metazoa; phylum Chordata; class Amphibia; order Caudata; family Ambystomatidae; genus Ambystoma; species Ambystoma mexicanum. Next base: position 442,906,156 of record NC_090924.1, on the reverse strand, counting down.
AATGAAGGGTGGAGTTCGCCGCATCTGGTACGAGACCTTCGCCTGTCCATAGGAGGGCTGCTGCAACTGGAGCAAAACCCCTTGTGACCCAGAGAAGGAACGGTGTGACCGGCGTGGGATCTCCGGCCGTACATAGGAGGATCGCTGCATGCAGCATAGAGCGGGTGATTGCACGACACTGGGACAGCAAACGATGAAGTTCTGGTCTAGACCAGTGTTCTGTGATTTGATCTAAAGCTCGGAATGGAAACTTGTGTCACATGGAACCGTTCCTGAGTTTTACCTGAATAAATCGGAGTAAAACCTGCATCTATGGGGGTGTAAGGGCTGGAGGGTTCAGATAAGTGAATACAAATCAGTAGGAAACTACAGGGCTGTCTGAAAATCTGTCAGGGCTGGTGGGTGCCCCTTTCAAAATTATGTTTTGAGCCCTTTTTGCTTGCAACCTCTGCACTGGTATGGATTATTTTTCAGTTTTATACCTTTTCTTTTCCCTCCGGGTTTATGTTTGGTTATCAACTCACCCATTGACTGCTAATCCATATGGCTATTACCACCCACTTCCTGCCCAAAACACACCCTCCTGTGATCTCTTTGAGCTAACTTTATCAAGCCTTAAAATCAAACTTTCCACTGGTATTGACTGCCATGGTTTTTCAAAACAATCTTTTGAGAACTAATGGTTTAATTGGTGCTGTAAACACGCTACTGGTGTAATGAAAATATCTGAACCAAGCCTGCATTTAGCCACTTGTGCTTTAAGAAGCATGTGTGTCCTTTGCTGAAGTCCTGTTAAAAACATGCATTAGCAAAGCCAACAGTTTTGGCATGTGTATATATAATAGATTGGCATTTTCCAGGCACTGCTGTCATTTTCCCCAGGTACCTGTACCATTTTGAAGCTGCTACCATTAATGGCTAGTTAGTACCGTTATGGCAATACTGGCAAATACCTTTCCCATATCTACACAACAGCCAAAATTGTTTCCACTGCCAATGCTTGTTTAAAGTTGGGAGTAAAAGGATGTTTTAGTCCCATTTCCAATGCAAGTATTTTATAAGAGTAAAAGTATATTTTTTGTAATAAATATTTCTTTGCACATTGATACAAATTTACCCCTTCAGATCAGGCAGTAATAATAGTTGCTTTTTCCTCTCTCTCTAAGTATACACTGGTCTAAACATTATCCATATGTGGGGGAAAGCAGGGGGCATGCTCTAATGCAGGGGTGCACAACTGATTTTGACAGAGTGCCTAAAGTACATTACATGATGGCTACAGTGGGCCGAAAAGTAAATGTGGGTAGGGCGGTAGGTACGGTAGGGCGTGGAGTCGTGTCGCAGGAGGCTTTTTCAACCCCCAATTCTTATTAAAACACATGGAAAAAGAATGTTTTTGAGGTGTAATGATTTTCATTTGTATTTCAAACTTATATTTTGTACTACACATTTTCCATTGTTATTTTATTTCTATTTAGTTATTGCATATCGTCTGTTTAATTCAATGATATACATTTTATTGACACTTGATTGGACATTCCATCATTTTGGACTGCTACAGTTTGCTATTTGGGTTGCCCAAGAGGAGTATGGCCTTCGTTGAGTCAGGTTTCCACAAAAAGCAAAGGATGTACATCTCCTAACTGTGCCTGTTTTAGCTTTATTTTTGGGTTCACTCTTGGAGTGCGACACTATGCCCCATAGCCCCCACCCCTCAACCAAACACTATGCCCCATGGCTCCCACCCCTCAATCAAACACTATGCCCCAAGACACCCACCCCTCAACCAAACACTATGCCCCAAGGCACCCACCCCTCAACCAAACACTATTCCCCAAGACACCCACCCCTCAAGCAAACACTATGCCCCAAGACACCCATCCCTCAACCAAAAACTATGCCCCAAGGCACCCACCCCTCAAGCAAACACTATGCCCCAAGACACCCCCCTCTCAACCAAACCTATGCCCCAAGGCACCCACCCCTCAGCCAAACACTATGCCCCAAGGCACCCACCCCTCAAGCAAACACTATGCCCCAAGACACCCACCCCTCAAGCAAACAATATGCCCAAAGGCACCCACCCCTCAAGCAAACACTATGCCCCATAGCCCCCACCTCTCAAGCAAACACTATGCCCCAAGGCACCCAACCCTCAAGCAAACACTATGCCCCAAGACACCCACCCCTCAAGCAAACACTATGCCCCATGGCCTCCACCCCTCAACCAAACACTATGCCCCATGGCTCCCACCCCTCAACCAAACACTATGCCCCAAGGCACCCACCCCTCAAGCAAACACTATGGCCCAAGACACCCACCCCTCAAGCAAACACTATGCCCCATAGCCCCCACCCCTCAAGCACACACTATGCCCCAAGGCACCCACCCCTCAAGCAAACACTATGCCCCATGGCCCCCCACCCCTCAACCAAACCCTATGCCCCATGGCTCCCACCCCTCAACCAAACACTATGCCCCAAGGCACCCACCCTTCAACCAAACACTATGCCCCAAGGCACCCACCCCTCATTCAGGATGGGTCTCGCACCTTTAAACAGTATGATATATTGAGTGGGCATCTCACTCCTTCGAGCATAGTATCAACCGTTGCTGGTAATCTCACAAATGAATGTACAGTTTCACTCTTGGTCATCTCAGTGACCCTGTGTATATTGATGGAGTCAGTCTCCCATCTGGGAAGACAATTATATTTCTGTTAAAACACTCTGAATTGTCACTCCAGTTTTCTCGATCTATAGATCCATACCATATTCATTCAATGTGTGTGCAGGGGTGATAACTTGTCCATCCCTTTAAATATATGAGCTCTTGTATAACCACGACAGTGTTGAGTTATTCTGATGACAGACTTGCTCAATAGTTCTGGTTCTGTATCATTAAATGTACTTCAGAACTTTAAAGTAACGCAAGGATAGCTCAGGGGCAACGTGCTCGCCTTGGAAGCAACACGACACAGAGCAACTGAGGTTCGATCCCTCGGTCCGCGTAACACAAGTTCACTCCTGCGGTCCGCGCAACACCGGTTCACTCCCTCGGACCGCGCAACACAGGTTCACTCCCTCAGTCCACGCTTAAAAACCTCTGGGTAGTACACGCATTATAAATAACCAATTAAAATAAAAAGAAATACATCTGTTGAGAAGTGCTGGGGCCTTATCAATAAGAGTGTAGAAGCTGAACTGAGAGGCGCTGATGTTGTCCCATCAAAAGTATAGCAGCCCCACTAAAATGAACTAGGATTATCTCAACAAAAGCATAGTATTATCGCTGAGAAGATTCAACAATTATAGAAGCCCTGTTACAGCAGTACTATCCCATCAAGAGTATAGTGAGCTAACTGAGGAGTACCAGCATTGCCCCATTTCAAATACGGCAGCTCTACTGGAAAGTGCTGGCTCATACGCCTCCACTCCCCGCCCATAGCATTCACCCGCACCACGTGCACACTCAGAGACATGCAAACAGTCTCATTTTGCCCTCTCCCTGCCCCTGCTCCCTGCCCCCTCCCTCGCTTTGCATCTGTACCTCCATTTCTAAAAATCCTACTGGGTTGGGTGTACCTCTACATCTGTTCAACGCTCTTGCCAAGAGGGGTGCACAAGTGTATAAATACACCAAACCCAAAACGATTAGGGACAGACTTGATTTGCATCTGTGCCTCCATTTCTAAAAATCCTTCTGGGTTGGGTGTACCTCTACATCTGTTCACCCCTCTTGCCAAGAGGGGTGCACAGATGTACAAATACACCCAACCCAAAACGATTTTTAGAAATTGAGGGACAGACTTGTTTTGCATCTGTCCCTCAATTTCTAAAAATCGTTTTGGGTTGGGTATACTTCTACATCTGTGCACCCACAGATGTAGAAGTATACCCAACCCAAAACGATTTTTAGAAATTGAGGGACAGATGCAATGCAAGAGCCTCCTGCTTTGCATCTGTCCCATAATTTCTAAACATCGTTTTTCCCCCGCTTTTACCCGGGCCATCAGAGACACAGTATGGATGGACACAAAGGGCCATCCATACTGCGTCTCCTCTCTGTTGCCGGGATGGGGGCTCAGCCCGACTTCATTCTGCGTGGGGGCCCAGGCCCCCCAAACCCCTGTACTCGGTGCCCCAGCCAGGGCAGATTAGGTCACCGAGCCGCAGCTTCCCCCGGTGAAGCTGGGGGCTCGGTAAAGCCTGCCATGCTGCTGCCTGCCCACCCGGCTGTCGTTCACAAAGCATTTTTTTATGAACTCACCAGGCGGACGGACGAGCTGCAGAGCAGAGAGAAGACGTGCGTGCAGCCAGGCAGGGGGGATGACTTCTTGTGCAGCTGGCGTGGCAAGGCTGAAATGTCTTCCGGCATGAAGCCTTATTAGCCACGTCAGCCGCACTGCTGGCGCCCCATTGGTGCAACATACACACACACTACGTGACTCTCAGGAGTCACGTAGTGTGTGCTGACTGAGCCAATGAGGGGCAGTCTTTTTTTCACGGCCCGGCAAGGAAACCAAAGACTTTCTTAATGGAGGGCGACCGTTGCTGCTTGCGGGCTACCTTCCATTAGGAAAGTCTTCAACCCTGCCGGGCCGCATCCAACATCATCACGGGCCGTACTTGGCCCGCGGGCCGTATGTTGTGCACCCATGCTCTAATGTGTCTGTTTTGGTTTTGGTGTATTTGGTGGTGCGCTAGCACCACCTAATGCCAAAACATTGATACTGGAAGTACTAGAGAAAGGGCAGTTCAGAAGCAGGCTCTCACGTTGGCATGGCAACCAGCCAACGCTTACAGGATGAAATGACACTCAAGGTAAAGAGCATCGGCTGCATTTGGCAGTTAAATCTGAACTGCAATCTGCAGGTCAATCAAACTGGTAAATCAGTCTACTTTCATCTTACATTGTTCAAGCCTCTGCTTCCTCTTATTGCAGTGAGTGACCATCAAGCGGTAGTTGGAGCACTAACCAACTCAAAGTTAGGGTATTGTAATGCCCTGTATGTGGGCATCCAAAAAAAAAAACAAATACAGAGACTACAAGTTGCCCAGAATGGAGCTGTTAGGCAGATTTTCTCTTTGCCCAGGAAATCGTCTGTTTTAGAGGAGCCTCCACTGGCTCCCGGTGCAGCAGAGGGTCCTGTTTAAGACCTTCCGCCTGGTTTTCAAATGCATTCATGGCCTGGCTCCCACCGATTATCTTTGTTCAAAGATCTATCCCCCAAATGGGTCACTTCGCTCTCTGGGACAATGGGCCTCATTACGACCCTGGCGGCCGCGGTATGAACGGTGCCGGTAAGGTTGATATCGGGCCGCCACATTACGAGTTTGCTTGCGGGTTGTGGTACGTGCATACCAACACCTGCGAGCAGACCAGGATGCTAACAACGAACCCGTCATTAACAGGTCCGTTGTTAGCATCCTCCCCATTCCCATTGAGCCCTACGGGGGCTCAAAATGGGAATGGGGACGTACCGGGTCCGGGTCCCGAAAATGGGATTTACCGGGCCCGCAAATGTCAGAATGGCCCGGTAAATCCAATTTTTTGGGTCCCGGACCAGAGTTTGGGGGTAGTCATGCTGCTAAAAACGGCATAGTAGGTAACAGGAGGGACTGCTCAGGGAAAGTGGTAGGACTTCAGAGCTACAAGTATTTGAAACAAAATGGTGGCGTCCTGCCACATACATTTACATCAATTTGCATTATAATTTTCTGCAAAGGTTATCTCATTTGGCATGCTGAATATCAGAAACACTGTATACTCATGATTATAAGAGATATAAATACAAGAGAAATCTCAAGTTTGACTATTAGCTTATTTATTTGACTAAGGTCAAAGCAAAAAGATGGAGTAAGGGTTCAGTTTCCCTTAATATTTAGTGATTTTTACAAACAACACCTGCCTTCAGGTTGGCAAACATGTTGGAAATGGAATAAAACAGAAAGCAAATAATAGACACAGTTCACAAGTTATTTGTACATGGTCATAAAATTGCTAGTGCATGAACATAAGAGCAGGGCAGTTATTTCAGCAATTATTATCAAGAACATACATTAACCATACAACTGTGAATAATAAACCAGAGTTAGGTTTTCAATTAGGACATCCTGGTAGTTGTTTCCAAGGTGTGTTGGATTTTTTGAGGGAGGTAACCAAGTCTTTGGCCTACGTCTAGATATTGATCAGGTGGTGTGAGCGGACAGGCATATCTGAGCCAGATGGGGTGTGGTCCCGTGACGTTTCGGCGTAAAACGCCTTCTTCAAGGGAAAAAACCCAGTCTCCCTGAATGTGTTAGAGTTGGGAATGGGATTCAACTTCCATTGGCGTAGATTTAGGAAAGGTGGCCTTGGGACAGTGTTTGTAAGGCAAACGCTGTTCTGTGCCTGTTTTTGTGAGTTGGTAAATTTTAGGCGACCTCGGGGCGTGCAGAAGTGCTGTGGGCCAGTGCCGGGACGCTGGCCGTGACGAGAGGCTTTTTCTGTCACCTGCTGGCAGCAGAAAAATGGGGAGGCTGCATGTGCCATGTTGTGGATGCTGAGTAACCCACGGCATGGCTACCTCCAAACTCGTAATGAGGCCCAATGTCTTTTGGTGGTTCCATCATCTCGGTCCGTCTCTTGGGGAGATCGATGTTTCTCCTCTGTGGACCTGGAATACGTTGCCAACTGACCTATGAAAAATCGATTCTCTCAGAATCTTTAGGAAAAGGCCTAAAACATCCCTTTTGACTAGTGCCTCTGAGGTGTCTTAGCTCCCTGACCTGTTCAGCTACTTTTATCATCTGTGCCTTGATGTAAACACTGCATGGTTCTACGTGATATGCACTATACAAGTTCAAAAATCATATTAAATCGAATCACGGCGTAAACACCGGGCAGGCCTTGATTTGTTTCCAGGTGAGCTGTGCTTCCGCCATTTCATACCCTAAGGGTGGAGATTGACAGCATAAGAGAAATCTGCATCGGTGAACTTGACCAGGTTGTCTAGGGTCGTTCTGATGAAGCCGAAGCATTTCTGCTTGCCAGTGGTGGCGGGCGACAGGGTGCATTCCTCTGTGGGGGGTGCCGCGCACCCCGGGGCTGTACTGCTGCCGCCCCGGTGGCCATGTTTGGACTGGAAGTAAACGCTCCCTGTTAAGGGCTGCGCCCTCTGCAACACGTGGCTGCAGTTGCCTGGGACGGGGCGGGGACACCCAACGGGGACCCAGATCTGTGCAAGCAGGCCTGCTGCCGGGACACGGGTTCTGACCTCGGATTCCCTAAAGCTGAGCCCTCTAATGGCCTCGTGTAGGTCTGTGCCGACTTGCTTCATGTTAAGCCCTTGTAAATGAAGCTTTCATCTGCCCCTCCCCCTCCCCCCCTGGCCCTGGCGGTGGGGGTGAGCTGCAGCTCACACTGCTTTAAGATCTAAATCGCTGTTCCGTCAGCGTGCATCCTGCCACATTCCTGCACCGCTGTGCCTGGGATCGAACCCGTGCTACAGGCTTTGATGCAGGACTAAGCTATCAATTCTTGCTTTCCAAATAAGGCTACCGAAGAACAGACTGCTTAGTGACAGCGTGCTAGTAAGATAACTCGGTGGGTTGAAGTAGCTGCTGCTCCCATTTGTATGGAACCTGCAGGCAGAAGGTGTCAGTTCGCACAGGCCCTTTCATCCTTTCGAAGTGGATGCAAATTATCCGTGCATTCTCGTTAAATGGAAGTGGCAATTGGTATTTACATTTAAATACAAAAATGAAGCGCCTAAAGGGGCCGGTTTCTCAGCACGTTGGCTTTAGGCAGATATGTTCAAGGGTTAGGCAGATAGTAGCATACATACTGGGATCACAGTCAGTTGTGCAGCGTGAAACTGGGTTAAAAAAAACACTTCTGCTGCTGCTGTTGACCTATAATTAGCAACAAAACGACATCTCCCATTTGAAGAGTAAGCCTGTTACATTTGTGGCAACATGCTGCATGTAAAGCAAAACAAAATACAAATTATTGTATTTTTGGTATGTGAGAAACCACGAACCTAGCGCCAAGCAGCCCCGAGAGCGCTTCATAGTGCGCTTTTTGTAGCAGAAGGATCTTGTACACAGAACAGTATGGTATATGCAAGGCCACGTTAAGGACGCAGTACACAACCCACTGATAGCAATTGCTTAGGGTGGGGGTATATGCAAATGTGACAGTACTACATGGAGCATTGTACATGACGTGGGCATGTCTACACATATATACACGCTGAAGCCCCGAGGAAAAACGAAATGTGCCCGGAATCACAATGCTTTGCGTCTGTCCCTGATGCCGGGATTAGCTTCTAAAGTCAGCAATGTCACCTGTAGATGGCATAGTTTGTCTTATTATAAACCCAGACCTGCACATTGTGGCCTAATGCACTGACTTATCCTGGAGGAGAGCCCTTAGGAAAAACTTCGCCAGGCTCTCTGAGGACGAGAGGCTTTCCTTTTTCTACTTTTGCCAGCACGGGAGATCTGTTTTGTTACCACCCGAGATTGCCTTTCTACACCCACCTACCACTCCACGCCCTCTCTCTACCCCACCCATCCGCTCTACTTCCATTCCTTATGCTCACCCACCCTACGCCCACTCTCTCAATCCCACCGACCCTTCTAGCCCCACTCTCTACCACTACCCTCCATACCCCCAACTTTATCTTTCACCACCCACCCTACCCCACCACCACTCTCCCTACCCCACACCCCCTAGATCCCACTCTCTCTAGCCTCACCCAACCTACCCCCCTCTAGCCTCAGCCACCCTACCCCACCACCACTCTCCCTACCCCACACACCCTAGACCCCACTCTCTCTAGCCTCACCCAACCTACCCCCCTCTAGCCTCAGCCACCCTACCCCACCACCACTCTCCCTACCCCACACACCCTAGACCCCACTCTCTCTAGCCTCGCCCACCCTACCCCACCACCACTCTCCCTACCCCACACCCCCTAGACCCCACTCTCTCTAGCCTCACCCAACCTACCCCCCTCTAGCCTCAGCCACCCTACCCCACCACCACTCTCCCTACCCCACACCCCCTAGACCCCACTCTCTCTAGCCTCACCCACCCTACCCCACCACCACTCTCCCTACCCCACATCCCCTAGACCCCACTCTCTCTAGCCTCACCCAACCTACCCCCCTCTAGCCTCAGCCACCCTACCCCACCACCACTCTCCCTACCCCACACCCCCTAGATCCCACTCTCTCTAGCCTCACCCAACCTACCCCCCTCTAGCCTCAGCCACCCTACCCCACCACCACTCTCCCTACCCCACACCCCCTAGATCCCACTCTCTCTAGCCTCACCCAACCTACCCCCCTCTAGCCTCAGCCACCCTACCCCACCACCACTCTCCCTACCCCACACCCCCTAGATCCCACTCTCTCTAGCCTCACCCAACCTACCCCCCTCTAGCCTCAGCCACCCTACCCCACCACCACTCTCCCTACCCCACACACCCTAGACCCCACTCTCTCTAGCCTCACCCAACCTACCCCCCTCTAGCCTCAGCCACCCTACCCCACCACCACTCTCCCTACCCCACACACCCTAGACCCCACTCTCTCTAGCCTCGCCCACCCTACCCCACCACCACTCTCCCTACCCCACACCCCCTAGACCCCACTCTCTCTAGCCTCACCCAACCTACCCCCCTCTAGCCTCAGCCACCCTACCCCACCACCACTCTCCCTACCCCACACCCCCTAGACCCCACTCTCTCTAGCCTCACCCACCCTATCCCACCACCACTCTCCCTACCCCACACCCCCTAGACCCCACTCTCTCTAGCCTCACCCAACCTACCCCCCTCTAGCCTCAGCCACCCTACCCCACCACCACTCTCCCTACCCCACACCCCCTAGACCCCACTCTCTCTAGCCTCACCCAACCTACCCCCCTCTAGCCTCAGCCACCCTACCCCACCACCACTCTCCCTACCCCACACACCCTAGACCCCACTCTCTCTAGCCTCACCCAACCTACCCCCCTCTAGCCTCAGCCACCCTACCCCACCACCACTCTCCCTACCCCACACCCCCTAGACCCCACTCTCTCTAGCCTCACCCACCCTACCCCACCACCACTCTCCCTACCCCACACACCCTAGACCCCACTCTCTCTAGCCTCACCCAACCTACCCCCCTCTAGCCTCAGCCACCCTACCCCACCACCACTCTCCCTACCCCACACACCCTAGATCCCACTCTCTCTAGCCTCACCCAACCTACCCCCCTCTAGCCTCAGCCACCCTACCCCACCACCACTCTCCCTACCCCACACACCCTAGATCCCACTCTCTCTAGCCTCACCCAACCTACCCCCCTCTAGCCTCAGCCACCCTACCCCACCACCACTCTCCCTACCCCACACCCCCTAGATCCCACTCTCTCTAGCCTCACCCAACCTACCCCCCTCTAGCCTCACCCACCCTACCCCCACTCTCTCTCTACCCCCACCCACCCAGCCTACCCCCACTCTCAACCACCCTACCCCCACTGTCTTTACCCCCACCTACTTTCTCGACCACCACCCACCCTACCCCCATACTCTCTACCTGCACCCACCCAACCCTAATTCTCTCTACCCATGCACCCTTCCCCCATCCACCCACCCTACCCTCTCTTTCTCGACTGAACCCTACCACCTCACTCACCCTACCTTCTCGTACCCCCTCCCCCTATCCTCTCTCATTCTTGCTCATATGTCCTCTTGCTCATCATCGATGGCACCCTCCATCAATGGCTTCCTCCCTGACTCTATTCCTCTTCTCGTTATATTGCACAGCTGCGCCCCTTATTGCATCCACCTTTCAAACTTTGCACTCTCCTTGTATCTAGGTAACAATAAACGCAAGTAAACGCTAAAACTATTCACATTGCGTTTTATTGGGAGTCATTTTACTCCCTATTTTTATTTTTTGCGTGCATTTGCCCATTTTTAGGGAGTAAAAGTGGCTGATAGGGCCGTTACCTGTAGGGCTGCCCCCAGGCAATCCATCTCTTCTCTTTCACCTTGGCAGGCTTCTTCCCGCAATTTGAGTCCATCCACGTGCGAATGATTTCCAGTGTGCTATTCTGGCTTCCAGCTGTGCTCCTAATAACAGCCTGGAAGTAGACACAACTTGTGACGTTGCCAGGGAGGCGGGCCATCATCCTCTGAAATACTGAGGCTGCTGACCAAAGGGGGTTGAGGGTCTATTGGAACACCCCAAAGGGCATGTAAATGGCAGGTCGCACGGGAGGGGGGGGGCTAGTTTGTGTAGCTTCACCTGATGATAGGCGATGAGTGAGCATGAGGTCAAGCTCCAAATCTGGTAGTTATGGTATGCAGTGATTATAATGAATATAAAATAACTAATGAAATTACAACTAATACAAAATTAAAATAACTAATTTGGGAAAAAACTAGAAATGGGGTTGGAAGTGAGAATAGAAACCCTCCCCAACAACAACAAAAACTAAATTAGTTATTTTGGTATTAGTCGTTTTGCATTTGTGGAAATTTCATTCGTTTTGGGATTCATTGAAATCACATGTAACGGTAGTTATCAGTAATTCATTCCCAAAGCAAACTGCACAGGAGCAGCTTCCCAGTGTGTTGCTTGTTTGCGAGTACGATGGGACTGCACCTTTCTCGCACCTTTCTTTTTGTAGGTCTTGGTGAGTTCTGGCGAGTAGTGGCCTCCCCTTGCATTTCAGAGGCCTGGCATTCAGCCTTAGCTTAATACTGTCTTCATAACCTTTGATTAACCTTTACCTTTAGCAGACCCTCCCAAGTGCCTGTCCACAGTGTCTCTCCGCAATTTAAAGTTCCTGCTCTAATGTAAAGGTGTCAAGTGTGATCTTCAGCGTCCTCTGGTCATGCCACTGTGACATCAGAGGTCCAGTCTTGCTACGTTTACCCTGCCTCTAGCTAACCTCCCTTACAGTAGAAGGTCCGATCTTTGGTCCCTAGAAGGGCCAATTTGGCACCACCCACCACAAACGTTCGGAACGTTTTTAAAAAAAAATCCTGGCTTCAGGGTTGTTCACTGACACCTTGTATTGGTCAATCAGACCCTATATGTGCTAACAGCTGTATGGGATCGCTGTCAATGCCCACAATGCAATATGGTTTCTCTCCTTTCACATAACTGTTGGGATCGATAGCCAGGACGACTGTGTTTGTGTCTCCCCTGCGCTCGCCGCTGTGCTTTCCCCTGGTGACCATGTCCACGTGCCACGAACGACCGGCTTGGCAGGCTGTCACTGGGAGACCTGCTTGTTAGCATAACAAATAATACTTTGTGGCACCCTGGCAAGTTTCTGTTGGCAGCATTGTGTGTTGACTTCAGAAGATGTCGCTTGACACTCATATTCCCATGCCTGACCGTGGATTCCCCTGTTGACTAAGCCCTTGCCAGTGCTCTATCCACTGACAGATGTTTGCATTGCAACAGCTTCTCCCAAGTCTTTTCATGTTTGCATTGCATGCTTGCCATATCTCTAATCGTGCTGTCTGTTTGTACTTTGAAATTACAGCTTAGTTCCATTTCTATTAGGTTTGTCACAAAGTCAAACAGGAAACGCAAAGAGCGGATTGACATACTATATGATGGCACAGACAACACCCAGAGCAGACTAAGGGAAACTCCCATAAGAACAAGAGAGACAATGCTAGGGAGAATAGAACACAAAAACGACAACCCCATAAGGACAGAAGTAGTCATACATGCCCAACACTGCCAACAACCTTACCCACTCAGAAGGGACGTAGGGTACAGGCGTAGCTCACAAGTAAATCCATCTAAAAACTAGGCTACAGCAAAGACAAACCGGGAAAAAAGGACTGACTGAATACAAAGATGGAAACACAAAAGTAGCTAATTTAGCATAATGACAGAAAGATGAGACAGCCTTATCGCGCTGAAAATTAAGTCACCGATAGGAAACAAGCTCCTCTAGACCATGAAGGAGACACAGCAACCCGCAGGCACTTCACTGCAACAACAAGCACACCACACAGACCCCCAAACAACAGCACATGACGGACTCGGAACCAAATAACACACCAATATGCTCGTCGAACAGTGTTAACTGAACCGAAGCTGCCAACAGTGCTCCATAGCTACCTTGCTCTTCTCCAAACTTTGTCCCACTAAAACGCCTAACCTACCCCCCTTTGTTTCAGATCTGCCAGAGCACCAGGGGACCACTTCTGTGGTGATAGTGCGCGGTTCAAATATCCTTTAACATTAACAAAGTGCTCGATGGACTTGTACATGGTACCCTGTGTCCTGATGTGAAAGTCAGCATGTGCAGAAGGATGTTCGCTTTGCTTGAAGATCGCACGCCTAGTCACGGCTTGACCTCTAGGAATGTGGCTGGAGCATCCTCACTCTCCTGGGACTCCACAACTAGCACCTCTTTGAAAACCTCTTGACCCTCAACTCCCAACACATTTGCAAGCAAGGCCCTCTTTCCTGCAGTGGGAAGTGTATCACCTCCAAATGCTTCCACCTTCCTGTGGAACATCTTGCATCGTTAACATCTTGCATCGTTGGCACCGTGGCATCAGGGGTCTTTCTAAAACAAAATCCATTCTGCGGATGGGGAGCCTGTCGCTCTCGGGACTGCATGACGCTTCTTGTCCCACCCAGTCTGCTGTCCTTCAAACAATCAATCAATCAGCTATTTGTATAGTGCTCTTTCACCAAAGGCATCATGGTGCTTAGACATCCAGCACCTAGAGCAGCACACACAAACACAGCTAATAGCAGGGGACATTTAACTAAAGAGAAACGTCTTGAGGTTTTGTTTGAAGAATAAAAAATCCTCCATTTTCCTCAACTCGGGAGGCAGCAAATTCCAAAGCTTGGGCCCTGCCACTGAAAAGGCACGGCCACCCAGACTCTCTTTCCTAGATTTAGGTATTTGCAGCAATGCTGCATTTGGAGATCTTAAGGAGCGCACCCGAGTTTATTTCTCCAGTTTATTTATTTTTATTTATTTATTTATTAAATTTGTTGTAAGCCCAGACCCTGAGGTATCACGGCTTAGTTACAGACAACATAAAATACGGTGATGGTAATGATACATGCAATGGGACAATACAGAGTTGGTTATGTCTCAATATTATATACGCTTCTGTAAGTTTGTATACAATTATTTACATTTCTATACAGTGAAGGTGCAGCGTTGGTCTGGGATACAAATATCTGGGATCAACTTAGAACTGGTTAAATAACCACGTTTTTAGTCGTTTTTTAAATTGTGGGAAGGACGTTTCATTCTTAATGTTGACGGGTAGGGCATCCCAGTGCTTTGGAGCAAGTACTTTGAAGCTGCTGCCCCCTGCTTTTTCTCTTTTTAACGTGGTATTTCGAGGTATTCACTGTTATTCGGTCTGAGGAGTCTTGACTGGGTTTTCTTGGTGACTATGTTGAGGTATTTGGGGACTTTGTTGGCGATACATTTATGAGTGATGCTGAGGGCTTTGAAGAGTAATCTGGCTTTGATGGGGAGCCAGTGATTTTGTCTCCTAATGTTGGAGTTGTGATCAGATTTTTTTATGCCTGGAGCAGCTCGGGGTGCTTTGTTCTGCATGAGTTGGAGTTTGGATAGGTTATTGTTGGAGGTGCCTAGGAAGAGGATGTTACAATTATCAAGCTTAGATAGTAGAAGCGCTCTTGCTAGAGTCATGCAATTTTTTAGCGACAGGAATTTGCGACTAAGATATAAGTTTAGCTGTGTAAGAGGTAGAGGAGGCTAGGGTGTTTACCTGCTTAGGAATATTGAGTGTCGCATCAAGGTAGACCCCGAGTGTCTTAACTTGCTTAAGTACTAGGATTGTGGTGCCATCAATGATGAATGATGAGTAAGCAGACTGAAGGGAGGCGATTTTAGATGATGATCCTAGTATGAGTAACTCTGTTTTGTCATCATTGAGACATAGGCTATTATTGGCCATCCAGTTTTGGATTAGTGAGTAGATTGTGTTGTTAAGCAATGAATCTTGCTCATTGTTGCCTGTTAGTTGGACAAGGATCTGGGTGTCATCTGCGAAATTAGTTTAGATGACACCCATGGCATCCAATGCTGCGAAGAGCAGCTTGGTGTAGGCATTGTACAGGGTGGGGTAAAGGCAAGAGCCGTGAGGGACGCCTATCGGGACTGGTATGGGATCTACTGATCCTTTCCCGATGGCAACTCTTGAGGTCCTATCTGCGAGGAAGGATTTAATACAGTCAGTGGCATTGTTGGAAAGGTTGAAGTTGTTTAGTGTGGCACAAAAATTGTCGTGGTCGACCAGGTTGAACGCCGCGAAGAGGTTAAGGAGCATTAGCAGGCAGAGTTTACCTGGATGGCCAGGCACCCCTTGTCACTTAGAGCACGGTGCATAATCCACAGCGCTTCTTTCATCAAGCCTAGCAACTCTACCCACCCACTTGCTTGAAGGGGCTTTTTCCGCACTCTTGACTGTGATGTTCTTTCCAGAGTGCTCCCACTCCTTGGGCACTCCTGCCCACATGACAAAATCCTGTTTAACCTAGAAAGGGAGGTTCACATGTCTCGTGGCAAATCAAGAAAATCAATTCAACAAGTATCCCGCCAAGCTCCGATAAGATGCCTACTGTGCGAATGCCGCCCCAACCCGTCACCTAGGAATTCCTAGGGGCCTAATGCATCCACTCAGTGCATGCAGACCAAAAAGTTAGATTTGAACCAGTTGCAACACCCCCAACTCTCACCATCTTCTATAACACATTTAGTGTTATCACAACGAGAGAAAGTCTGTCCCATTGCCCTAACTGGCGCTTGGCTCCATCGTCACAATTTTCAGTTGTGTGTTGGTTCTTGCCAGAATGTTTTAACTCCCAAAGCCTTGAGGGGCTCAATACACTTGTGAAACTGCCATTGTCTTTCTACCATGGCCATTGAAATCTCAAAGTGTACAAAAAAGCTATGCTCGCTTACCAAAAGTGGCATGTGCACGACTGCATTGTTGGTCCCAAAGAAGAAAGCTCAAGATCTATTAGGACGGCTTGTGGTATCTTCTGAGCTCCAGACTGTGATGAAGTAATTTCCTGCCTTTCCTCAAGGAGGCATGTGGCAATTCTGTGGGTTGGGAGAACCGACCTGGCAATGTCCCCACACCTGTACTATGACCTAGCGGGTGGGGCAGATGAACATTTCTAGGACCCTTCCCATTAGTTCAACAGTAGGGCCGCACCCTGCAAAGGCCCTGCTTCTTCACTTTGGGATCCCGGGCCCCACCCCTCTTTTGGGAACTCCCACCCCCCTTGGCATGAGGATACTTGGTGCATGGAGCCCCTTGATACACCGATGTGGGGCCCATTCAGGTCACAAGACTGGTCTACCTTGAAATCATGCTATAAGCAAACAAGCCACCCAACCACGCCCGCTCATGGTGCTTGAGAAAGGCAGGGAACTGCTTCAGTCAATCAGATGCAGACCACTCATGTAATGCCCCGCTGCATAGACGTTGGAGGACCGGCGGGAATTCTGCCTGACTTCAAAATGGCCATCGGGCCTTTACAGTCCTCTGTAACCATGTTCAACCAATAGCTTTGATTAATCTACATTAGAAGAGGAGTACAACAGGACTAGAAAGGTAATTGGAAGTGATTGATGTGTAGAGTGGTTGGAAGGAGTTGCAAACCTTGGAGCAGTACAGAGCGCCAAAGAAACGCCATGGCCCATGAGAGATGGACGCAATAGCAAGTCGGGTGCTATAACTCTTAAGCTCCACGCTAGTATGACTTGCAGGGCAAGCAGCGCATTATAGCTGTAGACGCACGCAAAGTGCGAGAACATGCAGCGTGAGCGTGGCGCTGCATGTCTTTGGCACAATGCTCTACATAGCTGGAGCAGCGCGTGCTCCTATTTTTTTCGGCTCCATACAATATGCTTGGGAGCGAGCTTGAAAGAAAAGTGTGCTGGGCCCTATATCCCTCGAGTCATGGTGTGCAGTGTACTGCAGGCTCTATCCCGGAGACTACGAACCAAGACAAGAAGCGTGTTGGGTGCTAAATCTTTGAGAATGAATAAGGAAAGAAGTGTGCTGGGCGCTATATCCCAGGCAACACGTTTGCTGAGCGCTACATCCCTCAGACTGGGAGCCAAGGAAACACGTTTGCTGGGTGCTACATCCCTCAGACTGGGAGCCAAGGCAACACGTTTGCTGGGCGCTACATCCCTCAGACTGGGAACCAAGGTAACACATTTGCTGGGCGCTACATCCCTCAGACTGGGAACCAAGGCAACACGTTTGCTGGGCGCTACATCCCTCAGACTGGGAACCAAGGCAACAAGTTTGCTGGGCGCTATATGCCCGAGACTGGGAACCAAAGCAAGGAGTGTGGCGGGTGCTATATTCCTGAGACTGAGTAATGGAAGGAGCGTGCTAGATGCTTTATCCTTGACACTGGGAACCAAGGCGCAAGAAGTGTGCTGGGCGCTATAAGGCTAAGAGCGTGAACCATGGCAAGAAGCATTCTTAGTGCTAGATCTTTGAGAATGAGTGAGGAAAGCAGCCGTGTGCTGGGCGTTATATTCCAGAGACTGCTTAAGACAATAAGTGTGCTGCAGGGTGCTATTTGTCTGAGACTGAGTAATGTTAGAAGCGTGCTGTGCGCTAAGACAAGGCGTGCGCTGATCACTGTAACCCTTGGACTTGGAAGTGAAGACAAGGAACGGGGATGGTGGGCACTATACGCCTGAGCTAGACAGGAAAGTCAGCTGATTGTTACCCCCCTGGTTGGAGGAGCATCTCCTTCACACCTGTACAGGTCTTATTAGACCTGATTACCGCAGTAAGAGAACTGAACTGCTTATTAACTTATCGGCAGTGATCGAAGTGAGTGGGTACGGTCCGTAGTCGGGTTCCACTACTTTTATTATTTTCTGTTTACCATTCCTCTACATTTTACAACCATATTCACCATTCTATACATAGGAGTTGTCCGTTCATGTCCTTGTGCAAGTGTAAAGTTGTAATGGGAGCCTTAGTTACTTGTCACTTAGACTATTGCAATTCCCCGGCCGCAACACCTTGTCACATGCTGCACTATGCTTCCGCCTACCCTCTCCCCTGCTGAGACCACAGTTCCACTACTTTTTTCGGTACACTTCTAGCACTGCTAATAGGGCAGCCCAAGGTCCCATAGTTTTCTTCAATCAATCCTTACTGTGATCTAGTAAAGATATGCAGAGCAATATATTGTGGTCACGTGGGTTTTGTTGATCTACCAAGAAGAGGAAAATATATATGCTCGTCGTATCTCTTGAAAAAACCTAATTGGATCACTTGGACACAGCTCAAGCGAGAAAGTCAGTCACAAACTTCTTGGGATCTTCCTTTCGGCCAATTCCTTCAGGCCCAGAACACCGAGGCTGCCCCCTCTTCTTTGATTCTCCACATCTTCAAGTCTGAGGGTCTTA
This sequence comes from Ambystoma mexicanum, assembly GCF_040938575.1. Taxonomy (NCBI): domain Eukaryota; kingdom Metazoa; phylum Chordata; class Amphibia; order Caudata; family Ambystomatidae; genus Ambystoma; species Ambystoma mexicanum. Next base: position 442,887,694 of record NC_090924.1, on the reverse strand, counting down.
CTTTTAGGATCAAATCATCGGCTCAACAAACTAGACCAAACCTACAAGTCCTTCATTATTGACGGCAATGACATTAAAGTCTCCAAAGATACTAAGACGCTAGAGGTCCATCTTGACTCCTCGCTTTCTCTGAACAGACAAATAAATGCAGTTAGGTCAGCTTCGGCCTATACCCTCAAACTTATCACTGCCTGTAGACCCTTCCTAAACTCCACCAACTGTATCACACTCGCCAGAACTCTTGTTATGGCCAAAATCGACTACTGTAGTGCTCTCTACCTAGGGACCAGTCAGTCTAACCTTAATAAATTGCAAACTGTACAAAATAATGCCTTAAGGGCAGCCTTAAACATCCCGAGACGCTCTCATACCTCCTCCGTCAGATCGGACTTACGCTGGCTCCCGGTAAAACAGAGAATTGCCCTGAAAACCCTAGCTTTGACTCACAAATGTCTGAGCAACAACGCCCCACCTTACCTGTCCTCTCGCTTCTCACACCACACCTCCACTCGACCTACCAGATCAGCCCAAACTCACAGCCTCATCGTGCCTAGATGCAAACTCCAAAAAGCTGGTGGGGTGAGCTTCCCCGTCCTGGCCTCCAAACTCTGGAACACCTTGCCCACCTATTAGAATTGAACCATAATTCCACTCCTTCAAGAACAATGCTAAAACATGGCTGCTCTCCCAAGACTCATGAGACCTTGACACAGTCCAGACTCCATGTGGGGTGCAGGACTGAATATACACTTTCTCTCTGCTCTGTCCCTGTATTATATGCTGTTTATGGTACCCTTCGGTACATGTATATATGCTGTATAGTTTTGTAACTCACTGTAACTACTGCTTTTTGTAACATGTTTAAGAGTATGTACATGTATATATGCTGTATATTGTTGTAACTTCTGTAACTACTGCTTTTTGTAACATGTTTAAGAGTATGCGCCCAGTTGCCCCTGGGCCTGTTTTTTTGCGCTTTATAAATAAAATAAAATAAAATCTATATCTTGAAGACGGCGGTGATGCTGATTTTTAGTGTCTGCTCTGGTGCAACGCGTTTGTGTTGGAAGGATGACAACTCAGCGCAAAGCAGGTTCAAATCCGATCCCGCGCTTAGAAACCAATCTATGGTATGAAGCGCGTTTTAAAAGGATAATTATAATATGAGATTCCTCCGTAGCACTCCTCCTGAGTCTGATTTAGTCTGTGTGTTCGGACTTCCGCTGCAGTTGCCTGCAAGTAGTGGTAGCAACGTCCTCAAGTTTTATATAGGCATGGACCCAGGCCTAATGCGCGTGAATCTGCTCTTGGTAGGCCATGCCACTATGACCCACTCGCAAAAGAGATGGTTGTGAAGCTGGGCCGGAGGGGGGATAAGCTGTCGGGGCTCCGAATCTTTTCTTACAGTTCGACAGGTGCAGGTTGCATGGAACAAAGCATACTGGTTGGTCAGGGGAACAGTTTGACCCTGCTTGACCCTTGATATGACGAGGCTTTGCATTTGGTGCAGGCCTGTGCAAAGGCATTGCATTAGCCATTGGAAGTCCTGAGATTCCCCCTTCCTCCAACGCAGCAGTACTTTGTCCCTAACTGGCTCATGCCTGGGTAACCCTTCACTCTGCTCGAGAACCATTGTTCCTGTCCATGTACACCATCCCTATCCTGGTTAGAGACCCTGGATGGAACAGTGAATCTTTTATCAGTTCTAGGTCTCGATCGGGCAAGAGGGTGGTTGGTGGCATGCAGGCACTCTGATCTACACCGGTTGCCATCTCGGAGTGCTCCAAGTCCCCTTTTTCAGTCACCCCATTTAGGCAGGAGGAACCCATAAGTACAGATCTACCCACACATGGGCCAGACTCCCTCCATTCCCCTACCCCCGGAAGTTCCACTATTGTCTCTGATGATAAGACTGGAGATTCCAATCGTGCATAGGTGATGCTTAGGTGCTGTGGTGGGCAAGGGGGAGATGCCACTTTATGTGTGGCACGGGTTTTCTAGATGTACATTTGGTACATAGAAATACATTTGGTGGTCGGGCTTTCTCAGGAGCGGCCTCGGTTCTTTGGAACTCCCTTCCACTCTCTTTGCAGGCTCTCTCTGATCATTTGTATTTCAGGAAAAAGCTAAAGATGCTTCTTTCTTGTCCTAGTATCTAGGACAGGCCATGCTTCTCTTTCATTGTGGTTGACCTTCTGTGGACTTTGGATTCCTCAGCAGCAAGATACCCCGGTGTCCAGTTATAAAGTCGCCTGGGAAATGGCCGCCAGTTGGCGACATTTCCCCAAAAATTCACCCTCATTAAAATCAGTTTGCCCAAATATTCCACGATGGGAGTTAATAATCTAAAATGATAACCCTCATATATTATTTGGGGAAAGTATTTTAGGGGTCCAGAAAAAAAACGTGCCTACCTGGCAACTTTTGGCAGGCGACATTATCACATGGAACCGTAAGGGCTTGTCACAGAGATCCAAGCTCACTTGCCATAAAAGAGTACCAAAGGCCGGCATGGCTAACTCAGCTTCCTGATCGTTGAGGTTGATAAACTGCAGTATTAGAACTTGGGGATAGTAACACCAAACAGTGCTTCAAAACAACACAGCTGCATCAGAAAGGGATACCTATAAAAAAAAATAACATAGCCACGGTGTGGAGTAGGTCTAGGGCTTGGTCCCACCTTTGTCACCAGATGCTACTGAGAATCTGAACACATCTTATCTCAATGTCTTCTGTGTAAATGTTTGTCTACTCAGATTGTGTTGACATTTCGTCCACTTCCCCTTGTTCTTCACGCTGGCCATTTAACTGAAGGGGCCTTAGACAGGGCAGCACTGACCAAATGTCACAGGTCAGTTTATTTTATGGTCTGCATATTTGACACCTACAACGATTTGCTTTTTTAGGATTTCAAAAGTTTTTCATCTTATCATGAATAAGAATCTTCTGAGCTGTGTTAACCAATCATAAGCAGAGACCCTAGGGCAGAGCTTGTCTTGTTGGGTGAATTTACACCTTTAAAATATAGTAGGAAAGCTTTTATGAGATTGTGTGGGCTCACGTCAATTAGGATTATCAGACTTGTAGAATTCATTTTAAGATGGAGCTCCTTTTCCATGACTTGTTTCTGTAAGGAATAATAAAAAAAAAGATATTGTTCTGTCGGCTTATCGTGTGATTTGTTCTGTCGGCTTATCATGTGATTTGTTCTGTCGGCTTATCATGTGATTTGTTCTGTCGGCTTATCATGTGATTTATGTACTTTCTAAGTCAAGTCTTGAAAATCGGGTGGTCTTTTAGTTCTTGAAAGTCAGACCATCACACATAATTGCACCTTGCTGCACGACAAAAACTGTGAAATAATGTTCCCAATTGCCAGAAAATGCAGACTGGGTTGAAATTCCAGCTCTGCCACTAAAGTGTAGGATCCTGGGCATCTCATTTATTTTCATAATACCCAATCTGTCTCATGTGTCAATGCTTGAAAATATTTCAAAATTGTCAGCCCAGAAAAGTGATTGAGATTTCAGGGTACCCTCTTTTTTATTAAAAAAAAAAAAAAACCCACTCAGGGTTTAACTGATTACAGTTTTTCTCATAGATAATCATAGGGGCCATTTAATTAATATTACACACCACTAAGTCCTTTGTTCCTTGGCTGGCTCACGGCAACACCCCTTAAAAATCATAGGCCTCTTCTAATCTCAGTCTATGTGCAGATACACGCACACTCCTGGTAACTTCTAATCCATATCTTCTGTCTATGCTATGCCACGTGCATCCTCCTCCTTGCTTCTTAGGCCTCTTCTAATCTCAGTCCATGTTCAGATACACGCACACTCCTGGTAACTTCTAATCCATATCTTCTGTCTATGCTATGCCACGTGCATCCTCCTCCTTGCTTCTTAGGCCTCTTCTAATCTCAGTCCATGTTCAGATACACGCACACTCCTGGTAACTTCTAATCCATATCTTCTGTCTATGCTATGCCACGTGCATCCTCCTCCTTGCTTCTTAGGCCTCTTCTAATCTCAGTCTATGTGCAGATACACGCACACTCCTGGTAACTTCTAATCCATATCTTCTGTCTATGCTATGCCACGTGCATCCTCCTCCTTGCTTCTTAGGCCTCTTCTAATCTCAGTCTATGTGCAGATACACGCACACTCCTGGTAACTTCTAATCCATATCTTCTGTCTATGCTATGCCACGTGCATCCTCCTCCTTGCTTCGTAGGCCTCTTCTAATCTCAGTCTATGTGCAGATACACGCACACTCCTGGTAACTTCTAATCCATATCTTCTGTCTATGCTATGCCACGTGCATCCTCCTCCTTGCTTCTTAGGCCTCTTCTAATCTCAGTCTATGTGCAGATACACGCACACTCCTGGTAACTTCTAATCCATATCTTCTGTCTATGCTATGCCACGTGCATCCTCCTCCTTGCTTCGTAGGCCTCTTCTAATCTCAGTCTATGTGCAGATACACGCACACTCCTGGTAACTTCTAATCCATATCTTCTGTCTATGCTATGCCACGTGCATCCTCCTCCTTGCTTCTTATCTTTCTCCTGCATAGTTCACGATCACTTGTACATTAATTGAGGCTGAGAGTTGTGTGTCCATGCCCGTGTGTGTGTGTGTACCTTTCCAATACTGCTACTGGACCTGCACCCACACTGCAGCATGCATACCTTGCTTGTGGCTGCTATCTGTACTTATGCTAGAACACAAGTTCCCTCATCATGGACTACCAATGTTGCTCTTGGATTGCCACTTGTTTATTATGTCGAATCTAGCATTGCTGCAGGTGGTCAAGAGACTTCATGGAAGTTCCCATGTTTATTTTGATAGCTGCCAGGCCAGCAGATCAAGCTCTGGGCTGCTGGGCTGTGGCTGGGCCGAGGCAAACGGAGGTTCTTGGATCTCTTCATTTCATTGCTTTGAGAAGGGCCCCCAAACTTGACTATTTTCGGGGTGCCAAAAAAAATTAACGTGTCTTCAGTTGTGGATTGGTTAAGAAGCTTAAAGCATGAAATGATCCCATACTTTTATTTTTGTATTTATAGCAGCGCACCAAACCCTCAGGTATCAGGGCGCTAGTTACAGTAAGTGTGAGGTGACAGTTTTCATCCAGTTACATAAGAGACAAAGTTAGGGTAATGCATAGACCAACGCACCCGCGCCTCATTGTATGGTGCTACATTAGGCATACAACACATGAAAGTCAAGTTAGGGTATTGCACAGACCAACGCACCCGCGCCTCATTGTATGGGGCTACATTAGGCATACAACACATGAAAGTCAAGTTAGGGTATTGCATAGACCAACGCACCCGCGCCTCATTGTATGGGGCTACATTAGGCATACAACACATGAAAGTCAAGTTAGGTGCTGATCCGTGTCTACTCACCACGCCCCTCTTAAAGGGCCCATTACAGGGGATAGGGCACTGGAGCAGAGAAGGGTGAGGGATTACAAAAAGAAGATAGTTCAATGCAGGGGGGAGAACAGGAGGGAACCTGGGGAGAGGATAGAAAACTAAGGGTTTTAGGGAAGCCCTCATGTCATGAAGGATTCAGTCCGGAGGAAGTCGGTGCAGTCAACATGGTGACATAGAACTCCACCCACAGCACCGCCTTAATCATCCTCTGTAATCGGCAAGTGATGTACACTTTTTGTAGGGATCCCAAGCTGTTTCATAGACTGACTGATAACCTACCACTGCACCGTCTTTGATCCCGCCGAGGCGCTACGGCCACTATAGTATGGCATCCCCGCCACATGTCCACAGTTCCTCAAGCAAGACTTCCATGCAGAAGAATGATTGTTTGCCAGCCTACTCAGGTTAAGTGGCCATCATTGGAGGGCTTTCCTAGGGACACACTGGGTGTGGAAAGATCCCCATTAGATGTAGCATCACCAATCTTATCTCCTGACTTGCAGCCAGGGGATAGCTCAAGCACAACTTGCTCACCATGGTTACAGGTTGATGACATGCACATTGGTCCAGTACCCTGGTCAGGTGACTCAGCCTTTCCTCCTGCGAGATCGATAAACGAGTGGGTAATAGTGACACCAATCAATAAGTGCTTAGAAGCTGGAGGAATTCGTCATGATACACTATTTAATCATCAAATGATTATTACGATGATATAACTTACCAAGATGGTACATATTCACCCAGACTTAAACTCCTATTTATCTTCCAAATCACTCATCATTACAGACGTAAGGCATCAATGCCATCCCTTTTCGGGACTAACAACTCGATAAGATGGCTACCATGGGGGAAGATGGCGGTTTGAGCAGAGCAGACATGAGCCGCTCTGGAACAGCGCTCCTGTCGGTTTGTATTCTGGTGACTGTTTCACCCGATCCGCCGATTTTACGTGATCCCCCCCCAATTTACTACTTCAGCTCCAACGGCATCCGTTGCACCCATCGGAGGGAAGACCAGTATATGCACCCTACCTGATGGCGCTTCATTATTCCCACCCACCGACTCCCGTCACTGCAGCGGTTTCCTGTTTTGCTGCAGACTGAGGAGGAATTCCAAGCTAAGGCTTTCTCTCCCCCCATCCCCCATTTGCACTTGAGATCCTCCAGTCTGAGTAGCGGAATGTCTCAAGCTTGGAGATGGAACCAGGCAATTATCCACGAGAAGACATCGCAACAGTTACAAAGCATGTTGGCCCAGTGGCCTCAATTGCTATACGACTAGAGAGTGACCTTGTAGGACGGTATAAAGCAAACAGTCAAGGCAACAGCTGCAGGAACCCCAGGGATATCACCATGGAATTGATGTCGACACTGAAGGATTAAGGATCGAGAGTGAATGGTCGAAGAGTCAAAGGTTCAATGCAGTGCCGTCTATGCCAAGAATTACCTACAGGGTAAACTGCATACATTATGTTATGTCAAAGGAACTTTTTGAGCGTAGGTACGCCGATAGTAGAATATTTGGGGAAAGTGTTTGATTTTAATGAGGGTGCATGTTTTGGCAGCCATTTCCCAGGCGACTTTATCACTGCACTCCTACTCTTACCACACTGAGCTATACTTTAACCCTTTGGGGCACTCAACTTTATCAGTATGCATTTAAAATGCAGTTGTTATACTTGAACCATGTATTCCCCAAAGAAAGGTGAACACACTACACAAGTTGTGCTATAGTGAAAACACAAACTGTATGTACTGTAGTGAATGCAGAATTCACTAAAGAAGTACTTGGTCATGTTGGTAACCATTGTCAAAGGTCAGGTAGCATTTTTGTTGTAGACCGTGGAACCTCATCACTACCATATCTGTACCCACTGAGTCAGTGCTCACCCCACCACAACATCGGCATGGCACATTATCCCGATGCTGCCGCTGCCACAGCCACGACGAGAGATGCGCCCACCATTTTCGAGTAAGGCAAGCTGACAGAAGTGCCAGCCGGCCACCACTGTGGCTGATTGGCACTTCTGTCAGTCACTGTAACTTCCTCCTGTGACCCTTCAAGTGAGGGGTCACAGGAGGAAGTTAGTGTTTTTTTGTTTCCCCCTCCCCTGGTCCCCGAGGTGTCTTTAACCCTCGGCGAACCTGGGGACTCCGTGCTAATTTCTATATTTATAAAAGATGGCTTGAAAAGTGCACAATTCAAGCCATGTTTTATAAAGCTTTGCTGACGGACAAAGACGCCGCAGGCTTTGTCCGCCGTCAAAGTTTTATAAAAGATGGATTGAATTGTGGACTTTTCAAGCCATCTTTTATAAAAATAGAAATATGGTTTGAAAAGTATGCAAACCATAAGGTACACACACAAATATGTAAATGTTTTATAAACATAATGTGTAACATTTCTAAGTTAATAAAAGATGGCTTGCATAGTACACAAACCATAGTAAGGTACGCCCACAAATATATAAATGCTTGCATGCATTTATTTATTTGTTTGCATACCTTAGTATGGTTTGTGTACTTTTCAGGCCACGCCCATCCCGCAAGCCACGCTCCCTAATTATTTCCTACCCCACTTAAAGCCCTGCACCCAGCCCTGGTTTGACGTGTTGCTTTACTTTTCCAAATGCACATGCTGGACTAGAATTGCATAGAAATAAACCGTGGACGACCTACTCTTCTCTGGAAAATATGGCACAGAAGAAAGTCCACTGTCCAGCTATATGCTCTGCTGTTTGAGGGCCAGGAGATATCGAAGGAAGCAAATTTAACTGGCGATGCACTCGATCTGCTCTGAAAGGGGACCGCCATGGGGAGTGATCGCACAGTGGCAGGTTGTTGCAGCAGCCGCCCGATCGCCATCCTTGCCGTTGCTGCCCCGCCTCCCAAAGTGAAACGGGCATCGCTGAAGCTCACCTGTTGGCACTCTCTTCGCAGGGAAATGTCCAGGTGAAGCCATTTTATATTTTTTTGTGGTTGGTTGCGCGACGCGGTACACCTGAGGGACTGGTCAGTATGACGCACGCGTTATTTATGTTTTGGTGTGCTCTAGCAAGTGGGAGCTCAGGGCCGTGTCCCGCTTGTCCACCCCCTGCTTACAGCAATATCTCAACAGTCAGCGCTCAAGTGTCCCATTGCCAAGTGCCAGAACCAGAACGCCATCCAGTGCTGTATTTTTCCCCCTTGGAATGTTGGGACTTGTAGTTAGGAAAGCTATGGCCTTCCCACATGGTGAGAAGACAGTTGTGAGAAACTTTTTGGAACAATGGTTGAAAGCTGCCTGTGGAAATGTGCCTCGGAGACAGACCTGGCCCCGTTTCTATGCATTATATATCTGACCTGTGGCGTATGAAGTACGGTGGGCGGTGGCTTGTCTGAGTAGTCGGCTGATGCGCCAACAGCCAGTCAAGGGAATTGTGTAAAGATGCACACCCAGTGTAATTGGGCGTTTACTGTACCGTGATTTTGACTTTAATAGGGAAGAGTGTTTTCCACTTTTACTGGGCACTGAAGCTACTTTTGAATGGCAACAAAATAATGTACACAAAAGTGGAGCCAATAGGGCAAGGCTTGCCTTATAAGGGCAGGCGGGTGCGCGCCCTGCAGCGGATTGGCGCGCGCATCCCCGGAGAGCCAGGGTGGCTTATTTTGTCGGCCTTGGTCTTCCTTTCCCACTGCATCGCCTTCTATCTGTCCTGCTGGAGTCTGAACTGTTCTGAGCTCTTCTGCCTGCTAGTCCATGATTAAGCTGTTGGTACACAGAGTGAACTTTACTATGCTCAGTTGTCTGTTTTGTACGTATGTGTTGAAAATGCAATCCAAATTCATTTAAAGCATATTTTCTCTGCAGGTCTGCTCCTCTTCTGCTGAGACTGTACCAGCGCTTCCCAGCAGCCACATAAACCTTTATTTGTAGAATTCTTCTTTTTATTGAAATTTGGCATCAGTCATAATTGGAGGTAAGTGGGGGAGAATCCCGTTTTACAACCAATGCTAAAATGTATCCCCAGCTCTTCCACCCACCTTCCAAGCAGAGTTTTGTGTTTTTTCCTTCCTTGGTAGGGGTCACCTTGGGAAGGGAGACCCCTCTGCGTCGGTGGACCATTCGTGCACAATGTCTGGAAAGTGGAGCCCAAATGCGTTTTGTTTCCGGATACTCTCCTGAAATATCCAGAATGTATCTTAACGCTGTGACTTGTGATATCCTCATTCAGACTGCCTTTATCAGACTTCAAGTGGCCCATTTCTGTTTTCTTGGAGCCTGTTTTCTTGGAGGGGAAAAATAGCAACACCCCAGGGAGACAATTGGCAGGCTCAGACTGGCCTACAGGGAATAGGGCAATGCCCAAACCAAAAAATGCAAAATTCTAGTGTGAGCCTTTTGTTTTTTGTAGGTCTTAGTGGGCTACTTTGTTGGCCAATGTGGGCCATTTTGATGAGTTACTTCACTATGCTGCTAGTAATTGTGACCAAATCCTCCTGTTTTTCCCCTGCATCCGGCCAGCACGGGCCACAAGGCTTGGGGTCTGACTGTCACAGGCTCGTCATGCTCCCCATGATACCAGTTCTCATCCGGCACCCCCACGCCTCTCAGGCACTCGGCACTCCAGAAGTGGGGAGAAAAGCCCTGTAATGCTAACGCACACCAGTGCTTGGAAGGGCTGCATTCAGTTCTGACACTTCCAGGCCTGGCTCATCCTTATGTACAATGCAGAAGCTACATCTTATTCTCCTCCCATTTACAGTACGTATGATAACATTTCGCTGAACAGGGAGAAAGAAAGCACATTTCGTAACAGCAGACTGTCTTTGCATGGCAGCCTTTAGCAGCCTTGGGACTTGCGCTAGCAGCATCATAAACTGTGTACTTCTCAAGGGGCGACTGTTCATGCCCATCTCTGAGGCCTGGCAGCATTCCACATATCAGCTGTGCTGTGCTTGGATACATCACTTGCACGGATGTTCAGATGTTAGGCCAGTCCTTAAGCACGTTTTTAGGCCAGTCTATTTGTATCCGGTGAATCTCAAAGAAACCAAAAGAGAGTGCAGAATCAGAAATGTAACATGTAACCCTGACCACCAACATCAAGCATATCCAGGTAAGCCCCTGGGGCTTTTAGAGAGCATATTTCATTTCTGCGCAAGCGGCGCAGATTCACCCCCTACCAGCCTGCATTCTTGAATGATATGTTCCTGAAAAATTGATTTTCTCTATTTTTCACACGAGTGTGCTGCGCACTGTGTGTGCAGGGTGATCCTGCTTTCACTATGGGCGGCTCTCTCTGCCCCTTTCAGCATGGCCGCCTTCTTTGTACTGGCACTGGAGTGCCTTGGCTATGAGGGAGTTGCACATTGATTGGATATGAGATGGAGAGCAGGCCCAATCTGGACTAGCCGGCTGAATGCCGGCCCGCCTCCCTGGCCCCTCACTGAATGCACTGTATTCTCCTACATCCTCCTGTTGTTCCCCTGCATACGGCCAGCACAGGCCTCTACTCCTGGACCCACGAGGCTGCACTCCTTGTATGCAGGGTGATTGATCCTGCTTTCCCTATGGGCTGCTCTCTCTGCCCCTTTCAGCATGGCCACCTTGTTTGTACTGGCACTGGAGTGCCTGGGCCTTGAGGGAGTTACACACTGATTGGGCCTGCTCTACATCTGACTAGCCGGCAGGCGAATGCTGGCCCGCCTTCCAACGCCCCACTCCTAAGGCTCCTGTCTGTTCCTGGCCATGTTCCTGTCCCACTTCAGGGAATCCTCAGAAAAATGCTCTGCACTGTTCCTTTTCACTCAAGGGCCTCTTGACTGTGCCATTGCTTTGCGTGTCTTCACGTGAGTAGTGCAACTCGGCCTCGGCACCACGGATCTCATCTCATCTGCCTCTCAAGTCATTGCTTTGCAGGTGCCCCTGGCTCTATGGTGACTATCCTTTCTGCCCCACTCTGTGACTCATTCCCGCGGATTCCAACCACTGCAATGCTGTGCCCCAATTCCTTGCCATTCCTCAAAGAATGTCTCTGTTTGCTGAAAACCGTTTTTAGCTGTTCCTCCTTCCTGCATCTAAAGTAGCTGTCTGTGTGAAAATCATTTTTGCTGGGTGCACGACCTACCTTGTCCTCAGTGCCACCCCCTCTCGTACCCTCTTTACTCCTCCCCTCCCTTCCATATTCCTTAGTACAGCGGCCTGGTAAGTGTCCTCCTCACCTTGCAGCTAGCTTTGTCACTATCTATCTCTCCTATCTTTGCTAACTGATTCTCTAGTTCCTATCCCTCCCATATCACAAAATCTGTCCGGAAGAAACTTAAGAAGGACATACTGGGCTTTAACCCAGGCTTTCCTGTTGCAGACACCTATGTCGCAGCTTCCGCCAGCGAAAGAGTCACAGACATCCTCTTTGTCGTTGCCTCACCCAGTAAATGGTTGCCTTTCTCTCTCCTATCGCCTCTTCTCCCATTGTGGCACCCACTGGGAGGTCTTCCTTGACCTCTTTGCCATTTCCAGGGTCATCATTAATGTCTATTGGAATGGAACCATCATGACTCAGGGTCCTCAACCCAACCTTCTTCTCTTTGACAGGCTCCTACCTCGCCTCTCAAACCTCACCTCTCCCCTTGCACAGGCTCCCATGCCTGCTCTGCCTTATCCTCTGCACAGACGCCTTTGCCTGTTGTGCCTTGCTCCACCTCGGCACAGGCTCCCTTGCCTGCTGTGCCTTCCTCATCCTTGACGCAGGCTCCCTTGCCTACTGTGCCTTCCTTAGCCTCTGCACAGGCTCTGTTGCCTGATGTGCCTTCCTTCTCATCTGCTCCCTTGTCGGCCGTGGCTCCTCTGACATCCTCCCCTATCACTCTGGCTCTCTTGCCACCCGGGGGGGGGGGACCACCGTCCCCTACAACTCCCCCCCCACACAGAAGACCATATTGCCACGCTTAACTCTCACACTGTTCTCAAACACGCGTTGACATCTGCAACCTTCTTGAATGCATGGATCTAGATGTGCTTGCCATCACAGAGACATGGTTCAAGGACAGCTCAGTCACAAGCTTTGACACACTCCTCCCTGAAGGATACAATGTCCTCTCTGTGCCCAGGCCCAAGGGATCAGGTGGGGGAGTGGCGCAGATCTTCCCAGAATGGATACCCGTGTCCATCATCCATACTCAGGACTACTCCTCTTCTGAGTGCCTAGTCTGCAGGGTCTCACTCTCTCCTAAATCTTTTATGTCCACCTTCTATTGGCCACCAAGACAGTCCACTCTCTTCCTCTTGGAATGGGCTGACCTAGTCTTCTATCTACTCTCCTCCTCCTCCTCTCAACTCCTCCTGCTGGCTACTCTCCTGACTCCTCAGGACCTTTCCGCAACCTAAACGATTCTCTCTCCCTCTTACCCTCTGGTTCTACGCACACAGCGGGCCACACTTTGGATGATCTCATCTCTTCCGACATCCCTCTCTCTATCCCTCTCTTGGACAGATGACTCTCTTCTCTCTTCACACTTGAAACTCTCCTCTCGCATCAGCACATCCGGCTCGGCCACTCAGATTCAAAGTCACCACACCCATGAAAAGAGTGACAGCGGCTGCCTTTGCCGCCACCTACTCTCCGACTCCTACTCCTACAGCTCACTCCCACCATGACACAGCCCTCGCTAACTTCAATCTCTCTATCTCTAACACCCTTAATACTCTTGCCCCTGTCATGGGGGTCTGACTGAAACCTTCCAAAAAGTGCAACTCTTGGTACGACTCTGATCTGGCTGCCCTTGAGCGCAAGTGTAGGGAAGCTGAGTGGAAATGGAATTTGTCAGGCGGACCCTCTGACAAACTGGCCTGCCGCCTCCTTCAAAGGCAATATCTACACTGCATCCACACCAAGAAAAGAGCCTTTATTCAAGCCTGTATTTCCCCGGTATCAAACACGGCCACACTTCTGTAAGGAACTGGCCAATCCTACAGCGGCCTCCTCATCTGTCACACCCACCTCTTCTCTGCCATGGCAGTGCAAATCACATCAAAAACCCAAGACATCCTTTCCTCCCTCACTTCCATGCCACAACATACACCAACACCTCTGGAGCCTCCCTTGGCCCCTCCACCACATCTCCTCTCTTCTCTCACCTGTTAAGTTTGCCAGACAAGTCTGGTCTATGTAATTGGTTATTTATAACGCGCTTAATACTCAGAGGCTTCTAAGCGTGGACATGGGGATCGAATCTGTGTTGCTCTGCAGCGTCTTGCTCCCAAGGTGAGTGTGTTGCCCCTGAGCTATCCTCCCGAGACCATAAAGGCCTCTTCCAAACAAGTGGACCACCATTAAGGACAATATTGACACTCTCGCTCCATCCTTGGCTGATCTCTGCAATCTCCCTTTTGCCACTGGAGTTTTCCCAACTTCTCTTACGCACTCCCCTGTGCACCTTCTGCTTAAGAAACCGTCTGCCGTCCCCTCCATTCTGGCAAACAACCATCTCATCTCTATCACCCCTTTCCTGGGCAAATTCCTAGAGAAACTGGCTATCTCTAAACTCACCCTCCACACCGAATCTGCTGGTTGCCTCCACCACCATCAGTCTGGCTTCAGAGCATCCAGAGGCATGGAAACTGCTCTTCTGAACACCCGTGAAGACCTGCTCTCAAATTTGACACCAACACTCCCTCTGTCCTCATTCTTATTGACCTCTCCTCTGCCATTGACACGGTAAACCACAAAATACTGATCGCACGTCTTCCTGACACCCTGGGAATCACAGTTCAGGCTCTAGCATGGTTAACCTCCTTCCTTTCCGACTGCCTATCCCATGTGGAACTTGGGCCCTTTCCCTCTACTATCACTCTTTCAACCTATGGCATTCTGCAGGGTTCTAACCTATCCCCCTGGAACTTCAATGTCTACATGGCTGCCCTGGCACGTGTGATAGCCACTTTCATCTCTAACTGCCGGTGTTATGCCAATGACACGTAACTCTCCTTCAGGCTACCCTCAACCACCTCTTCTACTTTTCTCATATCTGGCTGTCTGTCCGCAATTCAGTCATAGTGTGCTGCAAACAACCTCTGCCTCAACGCCAGTAAGACTGAGATTGTTTGCATTGTGATTCCTGCTGCTGCTTTCCCACTCTCTCTATGGCCAGCCTCCCTTGGCCCTGTGCCCCTACCCACCTGCAAGGCAAAAAACCTTGGGGTCATCTTCGGCTCAACTCTCTCCTTCACTCACATTTCGGACATCTCTAAAAAGTCAAACTACCAGCTGCACATCCTCAGAGGTACTCTTCCTTTTCTCACCTTCCCCCAGCGGCTCACTGTCTCCAGAGCCCTGGTTCTCTGAAGTCTGGACTACTGCCCCTTTCTTAACCTCCCTGCCTCTGCTTTGTGCCCTATGCAACTCATCCAGAAGACAACCGCAAGACATCTTCTTGACCTCAAGCCCAGGGACCTGATCTCTCCGGCGCTGAAATCCCTCCACTGGCTCCCGTGGCTGCAAGGATCAAGTTCAAGACCCTCTGCATTGTCCACAAGGCTTTCTGGGGCTAGGGACCTTCCTATCTGCAACAATGCCTACCTAAATACTGTCCTTCCCGAGCCCTGCGCTTATCTACCTCCAACCTTCTGCATGTGAGCCGGTTCTCCAAGCAGAGATTTGGAGGGAGATCTTTATCCTTAGCAGGGGCCTCCCTCTGGAATTGCCTCCCTGTCGTCCTCCATCTTGAGCCTGATCTCCTTAATTTTCCGGAAACTCCTTAAGACATTCCTCTTCTCCTCCTCCTCCTTCTCTCTCTCTCTCTCTACCCTGCTAACCTCTCTCTCAGCTCTATCCCTCTCTACCTCCATTTCCACACAGCTTGCTGACTGGCCGCCAGGTACACCTCAGTCTCACAGGTCCCCGGCACCCTCGCCAGCCCTCTTGCATTTCCTCCGGGCCTGCTCTTGCCTTATCATTACTGCACTAGGTCAATGACCCATGCGAGTGGCATCTCTCAGCACTTAGCCCAGTTTCTGACTGACTGGGTGCACTTGGCCTCCACGCCCCCTGCAATTGTCCTCCTCCCCTCTCCTGTACCGTCTGTGCACTTGCACGATCTGAATGTACCATGCCTTGTAGATCGTCTATCTTCCTTGTCTCACCTCAATGCACTTGGAAAAACTGCAGAATTGTCATCAGACCTATTTGCTGTTATCTACACTGTCAATTGTATTATATGCACCTACTCTGCTTGTGCAGACTTGCATCGTTCAGAAATTCAAGGATTCTGAATGACTGTTCGTTTTTTCTCCCTTTTCCCTCCTTCCTTGAAACACTTGCCTTTAGTATAGGCGCTTTACAAATAAACATTACCATACCATACCATTTAAAAAATAAAATATATTCTTTAAATTGCACATTTTATCAAAAGAACTCCCTCCT
The DNA here is from genome assembly GCF_040938575.1 of Ambystoma mexicanum. Lineage (NCBI taxonomy): Eukaryota > Metazoa > Chordata > Amphibia > Caudata > Ambystomatidae > Ambystoma > Ambystoma mexicanum. Next base: position 442,871,846 of record NC_090924.1, on the reverse strand, counting down.
GGGTACTATTCAAACAGTCTGTCACAAAAGGAGTGAATTGCCATTTGCAACTATGGGCCACTTTTTCATTGGTGTCACTTTAAACCACATCCACGGCTTTAGGCTTCCCAAGCCACATAAACACCTCCCATTTGGACAGCACAAGCTTGGCGTCTCATACTAGCACTCCAGGCAGGCTCACTGGGTATCGAGTGATGCTACCGAATAGAAAACACAGAATAGCTTTTTTACTGAAGTGGAAATACAGGAAAAATATCAATAGCGTTTAAATGTTAAAGGTATTTATACCGCGCATCGTCGCCAACGGAGTTGGTCCCCAGGCACTCAGGCGGATCTGCAAAACAAGAGGGCAGGCGGGTTAGGTTAGTCAGGTGAGGAGAGAGTAGGGAAGTGATAGCAGTGGTGTGCTGTTGGCGGCTTCAGTTCAGTTTGCACCGTGAACTGAGCTTTGGTGTGAGTATCGGACCGATGCAAGACCTTGTGTGCTGTTGTTGCGGTTTATGTGGTGTTTGTTTGTTGTCGCAGTGTGGTGAAGTGCGTGCAATTTGCTGGGCAAGAAATGGTTGCGTGGATTTTTGGGTGAAATAGGTATGCAGAGATTTGAGTTTAGGTTAGTGGGTTATATATCCTAGTTCTTGCAGATCTTGTTCTATTTAACAAGCTTTCCTGTAGGTAACCTTAATTGCCACTTTCCTTTGCTGTCAATCTAATTGTTGTGAGTGATGGTCTGGCGCATTCCCGGCTGTGTTGTAAATGAACTTTGTGTAGTGGGATGGGTTTGTCTAGTCCACCCTCTGGTAATGGTGCTGTAGATTTGCAGTCCCCTACTTCCTCATTCTCTATTTCCGTTGGTGGTCTGTTGGTGCTTGTGTGTAATTTGGAGGTCAGGGTGATATTGATGAATCGTCCTTGTCCTTCCACCCTGGTCTAGCTATCTATTCAATCCTTAGTATCATCCTTTCATAACTATCTTTCAGTTGGTACATTTGTTATGTCTTCAAATGTCTTCCTTAGTCTGTTGTAGTTGATTGCTTTAGTGGGATCTGGGATTGGTTTCTTCACTCATCGTTCCACCCATGTATATGCTCCTGTGGGCATTCTTCTAGTTATGCAGTCAAGAGCCAGGATATGCAGAGTTTTTTGAATAGTAGGTCATTTCTTGTGTTACGTATTTTCTTTGGTAAGTCATTCCAAATTTTTGGTGCAAGGTGAGTGAAGGAAGATCCTCAGAGTTTTCTTTTGTTGTAGGGTTTTGGTTCCAAGCGGATGTCGTTGCTTGATCTGAGCGTCCTTGTTGGGTGATGTAGGCATAATTTGTCTCTCAGGAACTCTGCGCCTTGGTTGTGGATTGCTCTGTGCGTGATGCACATTGATTTGAATTTGATTTGCTGTTTTATTGGTAGCCAATGTAGTGTTTTAGCGCTTGTGTGATGTGTTCTCTTCGGGGTAGTTGGAGGAGCAATCTGGCCACTGCATTTTGTATGCGTTGTCGTTTTTTTAGAAGTTGTTGAGGCATACCCAGGTACAGGCTATTGGCGTAATTATATTTATATATATACGTAAGGGAAGTTGATTGGTGCATAATTTAAGGATAAATGTCCTTAATGCCGGATCCGGACTGAGTAATAAATACGATTGGACTTTACAGTAGGCATGTACCACGTGGAATACTTCTTTATATCCTTTCAGTTTGGCTAGATGGGTATAATTGTTACGTCAATCCCATCTGTCAAATATTTTCCTAAAGGCTTTCCTCCGATGGATATACCGTTTAGGTAATTTAGCCACAGTAGATTTATAGGTCCAACGAATATCTTTGAAGAGATCTTCATTCATAAAAACCCTTTCACTAGCCATATTGTGACCCACTGTTTCCAAAAGCGCACAGGATGGTTTAGAGCATGCTTTAAGGTAGAAACACCCTCTGTCCCGACTCTCCATACCACCTAATGATATTAGACTAAGCTCTAATCTCAAATATTGCATGGAGCAAGAAGGCCCCATACACAATAATGAACGCCAGAAAAGTCCTTCAAGCACATCCAGCCATGAGAAATCTTACATGGCCAGAGCATCCAAACCATACAGCATTGCAGGGGCAAAACATTGCTTATGTAACAATCGAATACCAGCCAAAGAAAACCCGACATGTTCTCCAGCATACCTGCGCGCCTGTAAGAGTAATTGCTTAGCTCTATGGGTTTTTTTAATTTCTAATGGCGATGTAATCACCCCTATAGCTGAAGTCCAGGCCCAGATATGGATAGGTGTTAATGTAATCAATGACCACAAAAGCTGTACCCATCCGGCCCGGTTTACCGTGTTCCTGGTAATCCACATCAGATTTGTCTTCTCCAAGTTGAATTTCTTTTTGGAAAACACTTATGTGGATTGCGCTTCAGGCAAAATATATCCGTCACACCAGCAAGTTCACTTTTTAAGTAATATTTATTTTTTGCATTAATAGCATGAAATATCCTTTTTTCCAAACATTAAATCACAAACTGATCGTTTTTTGCCTCTCAACACGTGTTTCCCCACGTCTTATGCTTGTGGTTCATCAGGAGAGATGCTAAATAAAGAAAGAATATGAAAGAAAGTAAGAAAAAAATGAATGTTATTTTAATAATTAAGTAGTGGTGGTGTGTTGGGTGAGCAACTCTGATTATATTAGCCTATTAGTTGTACTCACCTAAGTTCCTTATTGAGTAAACATATCTCTGATTAATAATTCATCTTTCATTTTGTCTCTCTCATTTGTATGAGTTCTTTTATTACTACATTTCTGTAAACAATGAGAGAGGGCGACATCAGTTTAACCTGACTCTTTGTATCATTTTTCAAACTTCATTCAAATGCCCTCTTTAGAGCAGTCACATTTATTGTAAAGGTAGAGCTACTGTGAAGCTCTCCCCCAAAGTTCCAGGATACTAAAGTTTAAAAAGCTGTTCACACCCAAGTTATCTCAAAGAAATTAAATTAAATTGAATTACCTTTTATTTTTACTCGGTACGATTGCCTCCAGTCCGCCATAGTCCGCGCTACCTTTCAGTGCTATTTTCTATCCTTTATAAAGGCTGCGATCGCGTAACATGTCACGTCACGTTACGCGATGACGTCCGACGTCACACTTTTACGTCCGGCGGCCATTTTGTTTCTCTTTCTGCCATGAAACCATAGTGATTCCTTTTTATAACAATTGTCTAGTTCGAATGTATCCTACCTATGGATCCTTTTTTTTGGGTAGTATCAAACGGATCCATTATTTCAGATCAAAGTAAAAAACAAGGGAAAGCCAGGAAAGAAAAGGATCAATAGAGCAAATTTGAGAAGAGACTTATTTCAAATTATAACCATAAGGTATAAGGCATTTCTTTAGGAAGAAAATAAGCAATTTTACTGCAATTCTATACATATTTTCATAAAACATGATCAAAAGAAGATATATCAAAACATGATAGTGCTTGAAACGTATTGGATACATTTTGGACAGCCTTGCATTCTATTTTCATAATTCAGCTTTCTATAGCCAATAGGCCATCTCAAGTTCCGAATTCAGGCCATAGTGACACGTGTCCAGAATACAAATCCATTTGGCTTCTCTTCTTCTTAGCTGGAGCTCTCTATTTCCACCTCTTTCCATTGTGTCAACTCTTTCAATGCCTAAAAATGTAATTTCTTTTATTTCAGATATTTCATGATCTTGATTATAGTGCACTGCCATGGGGTATCTTATATCATTATTCTTAATGGCTCTTAGATGTTCTTGAAGTCTGATTTTCAATGTTCTGATAGTGCTTCCCACATATCTTTTTTTGCAAATGCATGTAATCGCATAAATCACATATTTTGTGTTACAATTAATGTATTGTTTTATTTTTTGATATCTTCCATTTGGTAGTCTTATTTCTTTAGTTCCATTCTCAATTTGATTACAAATTGCACAATTCCCACAGCTGTAGGTTCCTGTCGGTGCCGGCACTTTAAGAAATTCACTGAGAGTCTCTGTTTTTTCTTCTTTGAGATGACTTGGGCTGATTTTTTGCTTAAATGTTGGAGCTCTTCGATAGAGTTCATAGTCAGACCCAGTTCCATGGCATAAACATTCAGCTCGTCCAGTAAGATCTTCATACCTTTGTACGTACGGTCGAAAAGAACTAAATCATCTGCATACAACATTCCCACGATAGATAAGTTGCCAATCCTAGGTGGGCAGTTCGCCACTCCGAACATACGATGCAAAACATCAGCTGCATACAGATTATATATGGTAGGTGCAGTGACACAGCCCTGTTTCACCCCCTTTTTGAGAAGTATGGGGTTAGTAACATACCCTCCATGATCCAGGCATACTCTTGCATAATTATTGCTGTGTAGCAGCCAAAGAACATGCACAAATTCACTGAGGGCAATTTAAAGCCCTCAGTTTGTTCCATAAAATATGCTGATCAACCTGGTCAAATGCGCTCTTAAAATCTACAAAAGCGATATATAGTGTCACGCCCCTGCGACTCTGAGTAGTCTGTATTAAATTATCTAACACCCGGATGTTATGGGTTGTTCCAGAGCCTGGACGGAAGCCTGTCTGAGCTGGGTGAAGAATATTATTTTTAACCACCCATTTTTGCAGTTCGTTAAGAACCAATGAGGTAAATTTATTACCCGTGCAACCCAACATCAATAATAATCAATAATTGTGTGTTTTGGCTCAATCTCCCTTTCTATATACTGGGAGAAGGACAGACTGCTGCTAGGATGATGGAAGTGTCCTGGTTCTGCAAACTCTGCTAAACAAAATTAGTTGAGTTTGCCCACTTTGCCACACATCTGCCATCCCAGTCTCAAACTGAGCCTTCCAAAATAACTGGTGTGTTTGGTGGATCAATCCAGTTGCCATCATACCAAAGACCCCAAATGTGTCCTTCGGATACTAGCAAGACATTGAGATTAGCGAAATGTGGATCCTAGCCTCTCTTTAAGCAGTGGTCCTCTACACTTGTATATAGAATATTGCATTGTAATTACTGACATTAGACATTTCCTGAGTAATGTGTCCACTTCATTCCATGTTCAGGTTGATTTGATGCTCACTATAGATGACTATATTCTCAGAAATACTGTCTTTATGTATCAGGGGCTGCATTAACAATTTACGGGATTATATGTTTCACATGTGTATGCTAATCTTACAATGGGGTGGCAGTATTACCGGTGTCAAAGGCCTTCGGCTGGTAATACCGGCAAAATAAACTGATATTACCAGTGTTGGAAATGGCATCATCACCGGAACGGGAAGCTTGGTGGTGGCCATCTTTAAAAACTCAATCCACCCTGAATCACCCATTTCCTGCTGACATGTAGTCCCCAAAGTCGTGCGAGAGGGAAAAAAGCCCTGTCTGCCAGATCTCCGGCTCCGGAAGCCACAATTTACAGAGGCAGAGCTAACTGCATTGGCAGATGCAGTGGTGGAGCATGCTGATGCCCTATTCAGCAGCAGCCACAGGAAAAACCACTGCCCAGAGAAAGACAGCCAAATGGGCTGACATACAGGCAAGGGGAACTGTACCCCATAGCGTCCGGGACTGTCAGAAATGCTGGGACGACCTAAAGGCGAGGCTACACTGCCTCAGTCAGACACAGGAGGGAGAGCGCTGGCACAGGAGGAGGCACAGTGGAACTCCTCCACATCACGCCCTGGGAGGAGACGGCCAGCTCCACCCTCCACATGGAGGGCATCGAGGGGATAGGGAGTGCAGAGGCTGGAGCAGGGATCCACAGCAATGGCGGTAAGTACATCCGACACAGTGTGCATGTGAATGTAGGGTCCAAAAGCATGCGTCCCCCAACAGAGATGCACATAATGGGCACAGGAATGGTTCAACACATGGCAGTCGCAGCAAATTGCCAGTGAGCACATACCCATGCCTGGGAAGGTGGGTAAACATAGCAGTGCACATATGATGTAGTTGAAACGTGCATACTAAACACATGGACACATGAGAAGCACCCATGTGTGCCAAGATAGTCCATGTCAGAAAGTGAAGCCCCACTGCACCCACAACAAGCCACCTTGTCAGGCCAACATGCGATTTGCGTATGCATGAATACACTGCGTACACACGCAGCAGGCACTAAGACCACCTAGTAGTAACAGCACTCATTGGAGCAATACCAGCCAAGCCAACCACAGGAAATGTGCATCTTTGTGACAAACAATGTCGCATGAGTGCAATGCAATCCTGCAGACATGTCAACAAGATGACTAACTGCATGTCATTCTATTCCCAATAGGAACACGGTACACAGAAAGTGACGAGGCCGGACCCTTCACTGCAGGCATTTGCCCCTACCCCTGCGCAGGCCAGACCCCTTGCCAGCAGGAGCATACAGCAGGGCAAGGCTGACGGGCCACCAGCATTTACACCTACCACCACCATGGATACACCGGCAAGTCCTGAGGAGGACACATCCCCATGATGGTGCTGAATGGCCCCTCCAACGGCCAGGCAGCTGACGGGGCAGTCGCTAAAGCCTCCACCACTATGCCATAGCCATTACCCACCATGGGAGACAGTGCTGCCGTCCCTCCTGTGTCCGGAAGACGCCAGGGTTCCAGCACTCCCTCCTCGCCATCATGGGGAATGAAGCCACTACCCCATCGTGGCAGGGCCCATGTGGGCACCACATATGAGAATGAGTGGGATGAGGTGGAGCACAGGATGGGAGGTGCATCTCCATGCTTCAGCCCTGGCCAGCCACACAGCCCACCACCTCTGCCGGTGCCCAATGTGTTGGACATGAGTGCACGCTTGCACATGATTGAGGAGCAGCAGGTTTCCATCGAATATCTGGAAGGCCAGCAGCTGCAGGAGATGCAGGCCATGCGTGATTGCATGCAGGGTTGCAGCCGCAGGATGTGCCGGTCACTCAGCCATGCCACTGCTGCCATGACTGCAATGGGATAGAGGGTACGGTGAGCACTCAGAGGCTATGTCATCCTCTGCCGAGACCCTCCGACCATTGCACGCATCTTACCCTGCAGTTCATGCGGGTCCAGCGGTCAGAGGCCTCCACCTCTGTGACGCCAACAGAGGTCTCCCTACCTGGTACCCCAAGGTGCCGCTCTAGCGCTTCCTCACTGGCAAGGACCCGGTGAGGAGCCCCATGCCCAAGCGGGCACAGCAGTGGGCGATATTAAGGTCTACATCACAGGTTACCTGGACATTAAGCAAATGGAACTATTTCCGGTTCCTTTAGATCTTGTATGCCTGGGGTGCCAAAAATTCTATATGGGTACAGTCATGAGCTACTACTACATTAGGCATGTGTGTGATACCCTAAAATCATGACTTTGTGGCATTCACCCATGCCGGGGTGGTGGGAAGTAAAATGTGCCATCCCACATTGCGCAAGAGTGCGTCCAGCAGCTGACACAGCACTTTAGTAAAGCAGGCTGCGAGATATCATGAAGTTGTTGTGTTGGAACGTGCCCATGGTAAGGAAGTGCAGAACTGACACCAGCTTTACCAACAGTGTTATGGCTGCCCTAATGCCGATTCTGCTCTCTACGTTGTCCTGTATCTGGTTCAGCAGATCTGCAATAGTCTCCCTGTTGAGGCGGAACAGGGTGCGTCACTAGCTGTCAGCGAGGATCCATGGTGCTGCCTTACCCATGGTATGGGCGCACGCCTTGCGTGGTGTCTCCTCCTCGCCTCCTCCTCTTCTGCCTCATGTTCCCTCTGGTGGTCCTCCAGTCCCTGCAGCTCTATCTTGTCCTGGAGCAGTTGCATGACAATGCTGACCGAGACCAGTGGCAGCATGGTGGTGTTGGCAAGTGTGTTTGGGAAAGGTGCGGCCCTTTTGTTCTCTTCCTGGATGCATTGGGTGCACGTGTGGCCTAATTTCTATCACCTGTATGCATTTACCACCTGCTTTTAAGTGTAGGTATCTCTGCCTTGCTTTTGCTGGTATTACCGGCAGAAAAGGGCAGTGTTACCGCCATTTCCCAACTTGTTATCGCCCGTTAAAACCATTGTGTAGCGATACTGGTTGTTCTGCAGTCAGATAGTCTGTTGCCGGTATTACTGGCACAAATATTTCCGGAGCTGGAAATACTGGCGCGGGAAATACTGGCAACGGTATTGGGATTCGCCCAAATGGTAATAGTGCTGGTACTGGATTTACTGCCACTTTTACTGTATACCGGTGAACGCGTTATGAGCTCCGTGTTTTAATGGTTGAATGATTGACTTTTAGAGATTTTTTTGCACTATAATTTTAAGGATTATTTGTGAAGCACAGCATGCGCTGTCACTTTAAACGGGTTCTCATTTAATGCAGCTGTTGCTGCGAAATCCAGATGTCTTGAGATAGCAAAGAGTCTCCATGCGAAACGACAATATTGGGGGGAGGGGATATTAATTTGGCAGCTTCTAGGCAAGGAGGTATGTACTCCAACTGTATGCATATAGAACTCCAACTACATATGTATATACACTGTGGCATTCTTGCAATGATGCACAAGGTAACAGTTGCATGTTTCAAGTGTGTATATTCAAACAATTCTTGTCAGGATGGTTCTGGTGGGTATATAAACTTTGTTTTTCATATAACCACAATATATTTTATCTTATGCTCAGCTGGCATAATTTTTCATCAATGTAAGCACTGTTCACTATAATTCCCAGCTTTGTGTGATTTTGATAAAACTTCAAGCTTAGTGACTTGGCCAAAACAGCCCCTTTCTGGTGACCTGCTTTTTTTTCCAGATTGCCTTTGTTGCTCTTTTTTCTTAAACAGGGAACCCTCGCAAAGCCTCTCTCTCTTCTTCCCACTCTTGTTTTGCTCTTTTTCATAAATGCCTATTTGTATGTTTGTTTTTCATCTCCAGTTTTAAAGACTTTTACTTGACCCCAATCTGTTGCTATGGGCATCGGGCAGTTTGATTAAGTAAGTGGTCATCCGAGTTCGGTTGTCCGTTTCTATTCATCAAAATCTCTGAATGCACAACACCCAGGTTGCACAATGTCATTGTCTTACTGGCTCTGTAGTTGCTTGTCACTAGCAAGCTTTTTTTTCTTATTTTTGGTGTCTGTCATTCCTTGTATTTGTTTCTCTGTAGTTGCCTTACTTGGCTTTTCTCCGGGAGCATAATTGATGGAATTTGACCTTTCTCTTTTCTGTTCTCTATCAGTGTAATGGCTGTGCACTTGATTACACAGCATTCCCTTCCCTGCATTTCTCATTACTGTTCTCTAGCGTTTAATGGCTGTGTACTTGATAACACAGCATTCAAACATGCAACAGTTTCTCCCATCATGTCTCTTTTCTGTTCTCTAGCGGTTTAATGGTTGTGCACTTGATAACACGGCATTCATTCAAACTTGCAACAGTTTCTCCCAGCATGTCTCTTTTCTGTTCTCTAGCGGTTTAATGGCTGTATGCTTGATTACGCAGCATTCAAACTTGCAACAGTTTCTCCCTGCATTTCTCATGACTGTTTTCTAGTGGTGCAATGGCTGTGCATTGGTTTCTCAATACTGTTCTCTAGCTGTGTAACGGTTGTGTAGTTGATAGCACGGCATTCAAACTCGCAACAGTTTCTGCCTGCACTTCTCATTTCTGACCTCTAGCGGTTTAATGGCTGTGCACTTGGTAACCAGTCTGTTAAACCTGGAGCCACTTTCCTTTTAAATATCAGTTTCGTTACCTTTTCTCCATCAGATTACTTTACTCTTGACAAGGTTACAGTGGCCACGTATTTTGATCACTTCTCCCCCATCTGGAAAGCTACCTATGAACTTTTCATTCCATGGTTTTTGCTCCCAGTGTCTTCTCTCTTACTCCCCAGGGGTGTTTTCACAGTTTCATCTCCAGCTCCAGACTTCAAAATGTGTCGCTGGTGTATTATCTTGGCCTGCCAGTCCAGGCTCTCACTGTATTCCTTCTCCTTTTGACCTTGCAGGCCACGCTTGAAGCTTTTCCACCACTGGGAGTTCTCCCTTGAAGTCCTTGTCACTCGTTTGCACTGCTCCGGTCCACTCCATCTCACTTCGTATGCTTCTCTTGTCCTTTGTGGCTCTCTGAGTTTCAGGGTTTCTTCTCCTTTACTCTGAAACTGTGGGTTGTCATGTAGGCTTGCAGAAGGTACCTTGCCTTTAGTGCAGCCACATTTGTCTTTGTTGGAAATCTGGTATCTGGGACTCTGCTATGCCTCCCAGCTCAGCATTCTCGGCTCACCGGATCGGATTAGCAGTCTGTTCACTACTCAACCCTCCAGTCACTCCCCTGGTTTTATCTTACTGTGCTTTTTTGGATTCTGAGAGTCTGCACTTCAGGCGGTGGTCTTCCTCGGCCATTGTTACAATAAATATGTGTATTGGTATCGTTTCTCGTTTATTCTCCCATGTCCAGATGAATAGTCTCTATTGTATTTGGCCTCATCATAGAGAATCTTTGCAGTCTCACATGATTGATCTTTGGGGCATCCCAGATTCTGACTTTGGTCTTAGGGCTTTTTTGGCTTTTCCACTTTTGTAGCATCCAATATGTCCATCTTGAAGATGGCTTTGAAGAAAGTTCTGAAAAATTGCTTACTGCAATGGGCTTTGAGATCCTCTAGTGTCCGAAAATGTGTGTTGTTCCTCTGATCTCTTAGTGAACCGGATTAGAATAGGCCTGATATGTGTTCCTATTTTCTTGATTACCTACTTCCTCGCCCCCCTAGAGGACTGAGGTCTAGGGCCTATGCTGGACCTGAGACTATTCATCTAGCTTCTCCAGAAAAGTATATTCCAAATAGTTCCTCTGGCCCAAACAATCCAACCTTTGAAACTGCAAGATTGCCTTGCTTTTTTAGATCACCTGTACACATACTTCACAATTCCTGTAATGGGCACGTGGAACCTGCTAAGCAGTCCTCTTGGACACTGTAGCAAAGCCCTTTATGGGACCTTATTGTGTTCTTGACATTCTGATTGAGGCTCCGTGAGTCCCTTGCGTTTGTTTGCTCTTAGCGTGCCCTATTTAGTGTCGATCGCTTTCACTGAGTATCTTCGAGCTTCAGGCTCGTTCTATTGTCCCGCCATTCCTGTTTGTGGTAAAAGAAACCCATGGTGGTTTCCAATTTTTATCTCCAGCAGAAAATTCTTCATCTGGTGTTCTTTCCACCTCCACATCAATGCAAATCGAAGAGTGTTTCCACAGACTGGACCCCACGAGGGCTTTCCGTTTCACTGAATCCAGGACGAAGGAATTCACCTAGACAATACATTCTCTATGGGCCTCAAGGACCATCGGTAGGGGTTAGTGATCTCAAAGCAGACGATATTGCGATATATTGCCTTGTGCTTAAAGACCTGCTATGAGCAAACATACATTTGCTAGAGGGCCGTAGGGGTCACTCTAAACAGCGAGGAAGCGGCCTGTGCCCTTCAGAGGGGGTTTTAGGCTGCAATATGGGCGTCCCTGCACACATTTGCCAAACACTAACCCCTTGGCCGGTGAGGGGGATTGAGTGGGACCCTGTGTTCCTCCAAGATTTCTGGTGCAGACTTTCAACATCCCCTTCCTCCTTTTATTACGGCTGTGGGAGTCTTTCAAAAATGAGAAATCTGTGGGAGGAATGTGGCCGTAATAAGAGCAAGTTAACTTCTGTAATGTCCTTTGCATCATTCCTATTGTGGCAGTTAACTCTGCCAGGGGCTGCATCTAGAGGTCGAGTCAAATGGGAATGCAGGCCAAAGGTCAAATGAGTTGTAAAGGACTTTCTGTCCAGGCGATAATCTGTGACTGCTTCTTTCTAAGTGACATTATTATTATTTTTTAATTATTTGGCAAAATTGCCTTTAACAAAGAAAAACAAGGACATTCAAAAACATTACACACTTCTATAGATAACGATAAAACAAAAGCAGAAATTGTCACAATAAATATCTAATTACAGTACCATGAATTCTAAAAATATATTTTAAAGTCTCTTTACCAGTTACATCTTATTAAAACCTAGTTATAAGAATACAGTTATGAGAAGATTTTAAATCTGTAAAAGCATTTCATCAATTGAGACTCCTATGCTAACCCTGTGCAAAAGAATGATATGTGCTGCTATCAGTGACGCCGTCGTTTAGCTGCAGTCAGTTTATGAAACCTACCACGGCCAACACCATTGACATTCAGGGGAGTAGGTGAGAGCCTAGCAATTGGCTTGCCGTGAGTTTGTGGGGGTTTAACGATCGAAGTAAATTTGTGCGATGATCCTCTAGTTATAAAAATGTTTGTAACGCGTTACAAGCCTGTGTGCCTCAGGGCACACAAGGAACATAACGACAGACACACAGATGAGGTCAGAGGGGCAGTAGGCTCAGCGGTGAGTAAGGCATTATCCTGGCATCTCTCCTGGAGATAAGATGGCCGCAGAGAGTGATGGGCTGAGGCTCATGGGACCACATAGACAAGCGTTCAGATAAGTTGCCACTTCACGAGCAGGCAGTGGGGCTGTTTTACAGATGTTTGGAAATCCACTTGTGCTTTTAGTTTAAAGAGGACGATGTCAGTCCTTCCTTGTAAAATGTTGCCAAACCTCTCCTTGTGCGTGGCAGTATGCTGTGAACTGCAACGTTCACCCAGCGAACACCCTTTGTTCCATCTAGGCACCAATCAACCGTAAACCAGGGATCAACCTGACCTTTCCAGAGGAGATCGGTAGCCGTGTCCATGCCAGGATAAATCTGCGTTCCAAAGCTCCTTCTACAACATAAGAATCCCACTCTTCAAGGGTTCTAAACTGGAACCTACCATATAATAGCACGAAAGCCTTGAATATGAGTCCACCTGTCGAACTAAAGAATGCCAAGCCGACATAGCAGGAAATAAGCGGTTCAAACACAAACTGGTAAATCTGATAGGAACGGGCCAAAACCAGGAGAAACAATGACAAAAGACCAAAGGTCGGTGGACAACACTTGTGCAAAATACATGTGAGGGATTAATACCTATCGTCAGTTCAAAGAACAAAAAACCTAAATAGGCAGCCAAAATAAAGATGGCCATAACCTATACAAGTGAACCTTTTACCGCCAGCACACACCCTGCACAATTACACAACACTCTGATCTACCATATTATAAGAGGGAGCAATACCAAATTGTTTGCGTACATATCAGGAAGTAAATCATTACCGGAACTTTTCAGTGTGTCAGTGCTGTAAAATATTCCTTCAAACAAAACATTGCACAAACCATGGATTCATGTGCGCTAGTTCCCATTTTTGAGAAGAAATATAAGGGTGACTTGGTTAGCAAGCATAAACCTTTTTCCAGTAGCACACCCACCTATGATCCCCACTTACAGGCACAGAACCTTCCATCATCAAACCCTTAAAACCAATAAAAAGCAGCACCATCTTCCATTCATACGTGTAAACCGTCCCCCCACACTACCCAACTGAACTTTCCACACGCAAAGAGAGGAAATGGAGGAGGGGAAGATGGGAGTGGAGGTAGCAGCAAAGGTGAAGGAGCAAAAGACGAGGTCTAGTGGATACGTTGCCAAGTTTGGCAGTGGAAGATCTGAGTTCTAATCCCAGATTTCCCACTTGGCCAAGATTTTTTATTTTTGGGGGGTCGGGGCGGGGGAGAAACCTGGTGGTGTCTAACTCGCTAGTCCCTGGGGATCTGTCATCCAGGTGGCAAGGACACGGCCATTTCTGTTAGATCCAGTTCCTGGGGGTGGACTAATGCGGGAAGATCACCTGGAGGAGGGGTCTTGTGGGAGTTGGACAATGAAGGGTGAGATGCGGTATCCCCTTCCTTATAGCACCTTTTCCCCATCCTACCAGGTAGAATACCTATAAACTCCCCCTTGCCCCCACCCCTCCATTTTCCCCTTTTCTTACACAAGCACTTTCTCCCAGTCTGTCATGCGCGACAATGGACTAACATTAGAGCCGTATACCTGACATGTGCCAATAAAAGGGTCAGGCAGAGTCAGGCAATTTTACTGATAATTATACACACCCAACTACCATTAAACTTCCCCACACAGATAAAAGGCGTAGCACGAAAGCACACTCAGAGCAAGGCAAAACGCACGAGGAAGCAGCAATTTCGATATGGCAGTTTAAACCGAGGAGAAAGGTGGCGAGATCAGAGAGGTCGACAAGGAGGGAATTACCCTTGCCCTTTTAAACACAGACCTGCGACTTTCAAGAAGCCTCAAGGAAACAAAACACAAGACCGGGAATTGCAGCTGCCGAATGGTGTAGGGTGTGTCAAGGTACACCGGGCCCTCCCAAATTGATAGCAAAGGCGGAAAGAAGCGATTGCCACTGTGGTACTGTCCTTGACTCCGACAGCAAAGTAATGCCAATGGGTTCAGCAACATTATATGAAGAAAGAGAACTTGTATGCAATTGAACTTTGTGAAACCAAGATAGATACCAGATACAGAGTGGTCCGGTGCCACATGGGAGCTCACACGAAGGTCTGTTTGGTGCCCTCCAACCCCTGAATGGGGAAGGAGTATTGAACTGTGTAATCGAAGTGGTCCTGCAGTGTGTTACATTCAATCCTGTGCACATTCGAAAGTTGATTGTCTAGAAACTGAAATTGGTCTGAGCCCGGCTGAGGGGGACTAATTGTAGAAAAGGGGTCTGAGCCCAGAAGAGGGGGGGTCCTGGGTGAACAGTAACACACCCGGGAAGATGGTGGTGGCAAATGCGAACCCGACTGAGGGTGCCTAAAAATTGAAGTTGGTCTGAACCCGACTGAGGTGCGCTAATGCTGAAAGAAGGATAGGATCCCGGCTGAGGTGGATCCAGGGTGAAAAGTAAATTGCCTGACCTGAAAGGAACTTTTCTTTGTTGTTTGTGATGCATCAGGTCCTCTGAGGCAAGACACTTTGCACAAAAGAGACTTGGGTACAGAAGGCCCAGATATTGGTGAAAGAAACTGTGACCTCGTGCCAAAGAATCCCAGGAGTGTGCTGTGCTCGAGTGACCCACCTTGTCCCGTGCTAGAAACGTGGGGAAGGGAGGCCCACGGCCTAAACATCATGACTTATTTTGTGAACACTTCTTTCTTTTTGTGAACATTATCCCACACTACTTTTGTATCATAGCAGTAAGGAATGGCAATAGATTTTTTAGTACAGGCTCTTTTTATTTGACTAGACTCCGCTAGGACTGCCTTATTATTGGATGGTCGTAGCTTGCTCCCATCTTAGATTTAGGTATAGATAGGCGTTTTTCACACCCCTGATGAAGTTCAATAAACACCCTTGCACACTATGATCACTTGTGTCTGTCTTACTTTGATACCATGCCTTCCTTACAGGGGTAAATCACTTTATCTATCTGTGCTTCTGTTTGCTTAGCTTCCAAAGGTGGGGTGCTAAGAAATTAAATAAATGCAGCTACGAACTGTACAAGTGAACTTTTCAGGAGGTATCGTATCCTCGTGGATCCCAAGGCCAATGTGAAGCAATGTATTAAACTAAATCTACACACTAAGATAACAGATGTGTTTTTAGTGGCGATACAGTGTGCCTTGGTACAGATACTATGGTTCCTCATCCTGGCTTCCCCACTTGACCAAAATGATGTGTTTATGGGGGCATCACTTTTTAGCTGTGCTCCTATTTCCTTATCTGCCCAATGTGCATAGAAATAAACTCCACACCAGTATATTGTGCTAGGTGAAATGTGACCTTGGAGACGGGCAGGGCAGATGTATCCTAGTGGCACAGTTGTTGACTATGGAATCCGAATAAACCGGTTCTAATGCCAGCTTCTCCCTCATTTAACTAAAACTCTCATCAGGAGCAAAGCGCTTTTTCTTGTGTATCAGTCCAATTTGAGAGTGCTTGGAAAAAAACTGAACTCCAATGTCCAGCACAATACTGCACTAAAAGAGAATGATGGGTCGTTCTGGGTTAGTGGCAGAATCATATTTTGGAATCTGGGAGTCTGCATTACAATGCGATTACTGCCACCATTTCAGTGTAGCAGCCATTACCCTGACTTTCCTGCGTACTCACACTTTACTGATCTGCGCCTCATATGACTGCTGAGCTGCTAAAAGCTCTTTCTGTCTGTTAGGCGCTCCTGTTGATTGACATCTTGCAGCCTCAGGTTCCCAATAAATATTGTTAGAAAGCTTAAACTGGCCGATCACTGGGATCAAGATAATTTTATCTCTGTTCCTGTGATGTCATTTCCGGGACCCCCTATGAATTTGATAAAATGTCACTCGTTCAAATCCCGCTCTTCTTCAGTTTTCTTGTCTCACAAATATCTGTTTGTTTAATAATTGAAAACCAGTATCAAGTACTATATTTAATCAAAAGGATTGACATGGGGAGGAACACGCAGTGATTTGATAAAGTGACACGTTTCCAATTTAGGAATCAGAATATCTGTCCTCTCTCTTCTGCCCGCGAGCAGCAGATGCAGTTGGAAGCTGAGTAGTGACACATTGGTCAGGAGCCATCACAGGACCATCCTGAGGGGTTGCATATTTCCAGACAACATTGGAAAGAGCTGACCGATTTGAAGGGCAGAGTCCAGCCTCCAGCAGATGAATGAACTCGGTGGCCCTTGCATAGTGGGGGCCTACGGGAGCCTTGCTGAGCATCTCCAGACCAATGCAAACCAGAAGAGCTTGGCAGAAGGAGGAGGGGCACATCTGACTTGAGTTCTGTTTTCTCTACTTTAAGTGGCTCTAATGCGATTGTGAGAGATGAATGCCCTCTGGTTGGCTGCAGCGAATTGCTGACGTGAGCAAGGGTGACACAGTTCTCTTGGGGGCATCAGTGGCTGGGGTCTAGGACCCCACCCGCAATGGGCAAGAAGCAGAGAGGTGATATGCCCTTGAAGTCTGCACTGCCCTCCCACCCCGAGCTGAGCTAAGGAAGAGCTCATTCGTGGTGCAGACTCTCCATTCTCATATAAGTCTCCAGTAAAATTATAAATGAGCCAAAACCCCCACCCCCCACCATGGTCATAACTGGCACAGCTACTGAACACGTGCCCAGCAGCCCGTTGGGCGAAAGCATTCTCTTTTTTTTTTGATTAAACACTTTTATTGATTTTATTGCATAATACACAAAAAGGAACAATGACCCTGAAGGGGTCCAACAACCAATAACACCACAAAAGAAAATAAGGTCCGTCTTTCAACAACTTAAGGATATGTTAACAATTACTTGTACACTCTTGCATTGCAATTACATTCTGGCCACCGGCCTGTGTCATACAATAGTCTTATTGTGCGTTCTCCCACTTTTCCCATATTTTCCCCGCTTTCCCGGGACATCCTCTGGCCGCATGTACTCTTCGCTCCATCGCAATGCATGCATCTACATCATCTATCCATTGTGCATGCTCAGGGGTTACATCCGAACCCCATAGCTTGGCAATGTTGCGCTTGATCAGTGCCGTGGTGGTTGCAAACAGTAGCTTATCAGTGCAAGACATCTCACCCTCGTCCTCGACACCCAGCAACATCAATTTCGGATCTCTGGGCACAGTCCGACCCAGTACCTTACTAAGTGTGTCGCAGCAGCGTTGCCAGTATAGCGTGATGTGCGGACAGCCCCATATAATGTGGAAAAAGGTGCTCTCTTCCTGGTGGCAGTGCAGGCAATTCGGGTCTGTGGTTTTACCCCATCGGTACAGTGCGACCCTTGGATAGTAGACTCTATGCAGGATTTTGAGCTGGACAAGGCGTAATCTGGCCGAAATGGCGGTTTCCCTCGGGTACATTAGGATTGTTATCCAGTCTTCAGGCAGTATTTCTCCCACATCCCTTTCCCATTTAGACTTGATAGCTCCGGTGTGGCAAACGAGGTGAGGACATTATACATCACCGAGGTGATTTTGACGTCTATGCTATCTAGGACCAGGTTCCTCTCTATGGGGGTGCAGTCTGCCATGTCCCGCAGGTCAGCTAAGTACCGCTGTAGGGCATGACTTAATTGCATATGCCGGTATCGGTCAGTGACAGGGAGGTTGAACTCCTCCACCAACCTCTCAAATGGCACAATTCCCCCGTCCCGAATCACATCCCCCACTTTTGTTATTCCCGCAGTTATCCAGTTCTGCCATTTTGGGAGCCTGTCCAGCTCAGGGATGTGTTTATTTACCCACAGTGGCTGTACCGGTGTGGTTTTCCCTTCCCAGTTTATGTGTTTATGCGCCTCTGCCCAGATTAATGCCCGGTGGGCAGCCATTGTTTTAGTGGTGTTGATGTTATTTTTCTGGTATAGGGACTGTAGTGGGGTTATGCTCGCTCCATCCAGGGTATCAGATTTAATGTGAGGTAGCGAGGGGTTGCCGTGTAATAGGTAGTTTATTACTGCCATCTGACTCGCCCAATAGTACGTCTGTATACGCGGCAATCCTATGCCTCCCTCCCAAATGGAGCGCTGCAGGATGTGGAGCGCTATTCTCGGGTGTCCATTGTTCCACAGGAATTTCCGGAGAATTCTGTCGCTTTTGTTAAACTCCCGTCTGGGGATGTGTAACGGGGCATTTTGGAGTATGTACAGGAATCTAGGTAGTGCCATCATCTTAAATAGTGCTGCTCTCCCCAGTAGGGTCAGTGGCAGGGCGTTCCAGTGTTTGATGTCCTCTGCAAAGCGGTTTATGATTGGGTGGAGGTTTTTTTCTACGTAATCGTTTAAGTTCGTTGTTATCTGAACCCCAAGGTAGCGAAACTGGTCAACTTCTATACGAAAGGGACAATTCTGTATCCCTATGCTACCCATCTCTCTCAGTGGAAACAGTGTGGATTTCGACCAGTTTACCTTCAAACCACTAAAGGATTCGTATTCCTTCAGTAAGCGTATTTTCACTGCAGGACAAGAGGTTATAGGGTCTGATAGATACAGGAGCAGGTCGTCCGCATATAGTGAGACCTTGTCCTCCCAATCATCTGTCCACCGGAAGCCCTTCCACATTTGTGATTCTCTTAGCAGAATCGCCAACGGCTCTATGGCAAGTGCAAAAAGCATTGCAGACAAGGGGCAGCCCTGTCGTGTCCCCTTGCCCAATTTAAATGGCTGCGAGAACCACCCATTTACTCTGGTCATGGCCTCTGGGGACTTGTACAGCAACTGCACCCATCCCAGGAATTGGTCACCGAAACCCATTCGACGCATTATTTCCCACAGTGCTGGCCAGTGCACCGAGTCGAAGGCTTTCTCAAAGTCTATTGCTAAAAGCGCCAAGGGACCCCGCAGGAGGGAGGAGTTTTCGAGTGCAGCGTGCAGTCTGTGTATGTTCATACGCGTAGACCTCTGGGGCATAAAGCCACACTGGTCTGGATGTATAAGTGACAGGATAACTTTCTGCAGTCGATTTGCTAATGCTTTCGCCAGGATTTTGGTTTCAGTGTTGATTAGCGAAATCGGCCTGTACGAACTACATTTCTCTGGAGGCCTATCTGGTTTGGGGGTCACTATTATAGTTGCCCTCCTTAGGTCTGGGGGGAGCTGTCCTTGCTCCCTCTAGTGTGTGTACATCTGCAGGAGATATGGGAGTATCGCACTTGGTTCTATCCTTTTCCATGTCTCCACCGGGAAGCTGTTCGGCCCCGGTGTTTTCCCGGGATGTAATTGTAACATGGCCAACCCTAGTTCCTCTTCAGTAATGGTTGCCTCCAGTAGATCTCTCTGTGTGCCCGTTAGGCTAGGAAGGGTGATCCCGTTTAACACGGAGAGGTTAGTGCGGGCTTCCGGTGACCCATAGAGCGTTGCATAGTAAGCTGCAAAGCCTTCTGCAATAGCCTGATCTGTCCACAGCGGTTCCGAATTGTCGGGTTTGATCATCCTGACCTGTTTGTGCCCTTCATCCCTGCGCTCCAGCCAGGCTAACAATTTACCCGCCTTATCTCCAGTCTCATATAGTCTGGCGCGCATCGTGGTGTGCGCCTGTTTAGCGTTGTCTAGGGCTACATTGTGCATTTTTTTTTGGGCAAGGACCAATGCTCGGTTCGTTTCAGGCAGGTCTCGCGCCAGATGTGCGCGCTCTGCACGTTCCACCTGTTCTTCTGCCTCTTTTACTTTTTGCATTTGAGCCTTTTTGTGCGCCGTTGTCCAGGAGATAATCTCTCCCCGCAATACCGGCTTATACGCTTCCCACAACAATCCTGGGTTATCAATTGACCCTGCGTTTAGTTCAAAGTAATTGGCTGTGGTTTCTTGAATACGCTCTACAAGCTCCGGGAAGCCTAAGTAACAGTTGTTAAGGCGCCATGAAGGTGGAGGGATTGGCCCTGACATTGATAGTTCTATTAGTAGGGGCGAGTGGTCAGAGATGCCGCGTGGGAGTCGGGTGGCGTTAAGTACTCTATGCACCTCTGTGGTTGGAATGACAAAATAGTCCAGTCTAGAGAGGGATGCATGGGCGCCCGAGTGGAAAGAGTATTCTCGCTTCTCGGGGTGAAGGTCATGCCATACATCCCTCAGTCCCAGTGCTGATGTGAAGGTGGCTAGCCTTGTGTGCGTGTCGGGATTCCTGCCCCTTAGGTGTGTACGGGCCATACCCAGGTTCATAACATCATTAAAATCGCCACCAAGGATTAGTGCGTCTGAGGAGTCCTGTACTATCAGGGGAGTTATCTCTTCTATGAGATTTGGCAACAGCGCGGGTGGTGCATAAACGGCTAGTATTCTTATGGTTTGATTCCATAGGGTTCCTGTCATATGCACGAATCTGCCTCCTGTGTCCTGTGACACACTGGAAAGTGTGAGCGACAGCTTCTTATGGATCAGTATGAGGACCCCTCTGGAGCCTGAAGTAAAACCTGAGTGCAGTGCTGTGCGATAGTTACCATGTTTAAATAGGTTGCATGTGGTGCCCGCCAGGTGAGTTTCTGTGAGCAACGCCACATCCGCCGCTTGCCTGTTTAACGCTTGGGTGACCAGTCTGCGTTTTATCCCACTACCCAGCCCATTGACATTCCATGTCAGGAGACGTAATGATTTTGTATCAGATCTAGCATTCGTCATCTGGTTGGGGGCCGGGTTACTGTTGGGCAGTATATGTGGGATTCCGGGAAGATGCTCGGTCTGTTGTTTCGCCGTGTGATGCGGGTTCGTAGGAGTGAATATTTAGTGTTGTCGGACCATACATGAACAAAAATAAAGACAAAACCCAGAGCAAGAATAAGAACTCTTCCCCCCCCCCCCCCAACTCCATCCCTCGTTCCCCTGGAGGCATCTACTGCCCCGGTAGTGTTACCTAGCCCCCCCTCCCTATATTCCCACCCAACCTGGAGTATCTGTCGCCCGAAATTTGAACAGAACAAGTAAACCTTAACTAAGCCACCCTCAGTGGCACATGAACTTCGTAGATTTCACAGCACCTGTCCGTGGTGCTGTCGCAAACTTCTTTGGTTTTAGTCTTAGCTCGGGGGGCGGGTGGCTGTTCGGCCACTGGCCTGGTTGTATTCCGTGCGCAGATCGGCGTGGAGGGTGAGAGATTTGTGGTGCTCCTAGGCTTAGGAGCTTTGGCATTCTGCCCAAAACTGCTCCCAATTCATATTTCTTCCCGCAGCGGATTTCCTGGTTGTGGCCGCTGCTGTTGGCCCTGCTCTGGCGGACGTTCTGGGCGAGGACTATTGCATCTATCTCTTTCTTCCTTCCGTGTTCCAGTCCCCTTCGGCCCAGTTCCACGCCTCTCTGGGGTCGGTGAAATGCACACTCGTGCCCCCATGGAATATCTTGAGTTGTGTAGGGAAGAGCAGTCCATATTTGACACCCATTGATTGTAGACGTTTCTTGAGTGGGTCAAATAACTGTTGTGCTTTCTGTACCTCCCTGGTGAAATCGGGGAAGAAGGCTATTTTGGATCCGTTGAATGTGACCGTGCCCTTTGATCTTGCCAGTTGGAGTACCATGTCCCTATCTCTATAGTTCAAAAATTTGGCAATTACTGTGCGTGGTGGAGCTCCTGGTGTCACTTTGCCGGCTGGTATGCGGTGGGCCCGCTCGATAGAGAAGAATTTAGAGAATGCCTCTCCGTCATAGATATTCGTCAACCAGTCCTCAAGGAAGAGTTTCATGCATTCCCCTTCGGCTTTTTCCGGCAGGCCGATTTTGCGGATATTATTGCGCCGGGATCTACCCTCGCTATCGTCCACTCTTGCTTCCAGGGTCTTTATCCGTGCTAGCATACTTGCCACTTGCCGATTTACACCTTGCAGGCCATCCTCGGTTTCAGAGATTCGTGCCTCTGCCTCTCCCGTACGGGAGGTCAGCTTTTGCAGATTATGGCGTAGCAGGGACACGTCTGCACCAATACTGTCCATCTTTTTTTCCATCGAGGTCCTGGAGTTGGTGATGGCGCTCATGATATCTCTTAGAGAAATATTGTCCACATGATCCGGGTCGACCGACGGTGGCCTCTCTGGTGAGCGGGGTGCTGGCATAGCTGCATACTGCTCGATCCTGCTCTGTGTGGATGTTTTTCTGGGCTTCTCCTTACCCATTCTCTGCTTGTTGTGGTACAGTTGCAGTGTGCTGATGTCTGGGGGTAGGCACTATTGGTGGTGCCGGGCCCGTTGCGACCGGCGGGTATTTATGCTTGTGCTAGCTTTACAGTTCCCTTGTCCAAACAATGTCTATTAGCCACACTTTCAGCAGCTCTGTGGGCCAAGACCGTGTGGTGCGTGATATGCGAGTCGGTCAACGCTTTATAGCACCCACCGGGGCCCTGTGGTTCTATCCCCTGGTGGCGGCCACACGCACTGGGCTGCACGTCGCTGCGGGGGCGCCTGTTGTGTCCCAGAAATGAGAGGGGGTTCACAGCCCAAGTTGTCAGCAGGCGCCGGTAGGGATCGCAGCTCCGTCCGGAGGTCCTTCGCCCGGGGGGGGAGGGAAGGTGGTTCGCTCGTGCTCTCTATCCCACCTTCCCCACTCCTTACCACATCGCCGGATGTTCCAGGCCTCGAGTAGCAGGTCCACGTCTCCGGTTGTCGGGGGCGCGCTGGTTGGATCACCAGCCGGTGCGCTGTGCGTCTTCCTCCGCGCCAACACTGACACGCCAAGCTTCCCGCTCCGGGCCCTCTTCAGGCCCCCGGTTCGAAGGGGTTCTCGCCAGGCGGGCTGGACCTACGATCGCTGCACCGCCCCGCCACCGCGGTCAGGATGTTGACTGCAGAGCCCGGTGGAGCTGTTCCCGGCGGCCGACAGTTAGTGCGCGCTCGCAGTTATGGCGGCCATCTTGGGCTCCACACTTGTCACGGTTCCTGCAGCTTCCACTCGATCTGGACAGCGATTCCTTTTACGGATTTGCGTCGGAGCACCGCGATTCGGTGCAGGAGAGTCTCACACACCGCTGGAGTATTTCAGGGTTCAGCGGGCGAAAGCATTCTCGATACTGAACACAAAATGACAGATAGACTGGAGTAGGGGTGAGGGTGAAGGTATGCGGCACACAGTGGGAGGAGAATGACCGAACTTGACAGAGAAGAGATGGTGTGGTGAAATTATGTGGAGTTCTCCTGCTGAGAGGAGGAGCATGAGCAGCGTAACAGAGTCCTACGTTTCGAGGTTGGGAAGTGGGGAGAGAGAGACAAAATGACTACCTCTCTGCTGGAGTACAGGGAGTGGATACAACTCCTACTCGGCCGACACTACTACTAAACCAGCAGTGATCCCAACCATAAGGATGAAACAAGCACAGCTCGACACATAAAACGATTTAGCCTTTTTTTTAATTTATTTTTTTTAATGCGGGCCTAGGGCAGGCTATACTATTCAGGAGGGATGTGAGCTAGCACAGAAGCAGACTTTACAACAATAGTTTGTGAGCCTTATTTGGGATGGATTGGCAATCCTTATAGAGCATTATACACAACATTGTGTTGAATTTCTTTGCCTCATGCTTGATTACTAGCAAAATGTTAACCCACAACCTCGGATTACTGTCCTTTATGTGTTCAGGTTCCTGAAACAGACACTCATTTTCTTTTCTTTTTCTGCCCGCTTTATCACAATTGCAGGAGAAAATTGATTACATTTTGAATTGTAAATAAGAGATCTTAGTCAATTGATGGTCTCGTGTTTTTAAAATGGCTTCCCTGCAGGAAGGACTGTATATTTTTGGGACAGCACTTGGCAAATTATTAAGAACTATAACCATTTAACTTTTTAACTTGATGGAATTTATTTTTTAATACCTTTGTACTATATTCTGTTTTTATTGGATTTTAATTTGTGTTATTTGTCCTTTTATGGATATGTAATATTTTTCGATTAATGCATGCTGTAAGTGTGTCTTCTACAGCCAGCAAGTCAGAACAAATGTTCCTCTGGGATGGTTGCAGGAAAAGGCTTACCCTTTTCTTCAAAGTCTTTGTCTTCACCTCTATGGAAAAGGATGTTGGAGCAGACTGTACCAACAACACAGTTCCAGGTGAAATCCTTCTTCTTTGGGTAGATGATTCAAGAGTGGGAGTGGCCTCGACCCTTTATATGGGTAATCTGCTACAGTAGTTTCATGCCGTCTAGCCTTTTGTGAGATGTCCAATCTTGGCTCCTATTTAAGAGTATTCTGCCTGGTGATGTCAGTCCCAGGGGGTGCTTTGTCTGCAGGAAGTGGGGGTCGGGGGACACCGGAAGTGTAGAGGCCCTAGTAAATCCCAGCATGGTATAATCCCTCTCTTGCTGGAAAGCCTTCTCCGCATTCTACTCCATCATCCTCTCATGTCTGCCTACATCAAAGAGTCTGTTAATTACCATTCTGCTGTGCGCTCTCCGTTGTCCTGATAGGGTTTGCCTTTGTACCACTGATTCCTAGCTAACCCACTGGTAAAATGTCCTGTCTTCTGGAGGATGTGACCAGCCTTCCCAGAGAGATCAATGGGGGGAGAGGGTTTCCTGGGCTGGGGCCATATGGTGGTTTTTGTTGACCCCAGTTCCCAGACGGTAATACACTTAAGGCCCTCTCAGTGAATCTGTTTTGGCTCATGTAATTGTGGATTCCCGGAGACCACCATGTCAAAAACAGGCATGTCTCATATTTAAAGTTCCATCTGACACCATGTGCTGGGATCACACAATTTTACAATGTTGGATCAGAGCTGCCCACGGTTACAGAGAGACCCTAGCTATTGGAACTTGGCTTCCAACAGTCTGTTGGCAGGAAAGCACGTATCACATTGTACCTGCCATGTTGTCAAACTAAAAGGCAGCTGCAGAGAGGGGTTATTGGACAGGCAAAGCAGAGTTACATGTTTTCACTATGCTTTTCTGCATTGCACATTACGAAAGTGGTATCTGATTAGCAGACCTCATTTACTGCATCATTTGTGGTGAACCAGAAAGACTCAAGCAATTTGAGGTCATTCTCAAGACGTTTTGTTAAAAGAAAAGGATCAAAATTCCTAACTAGCCCTATTGCTAGAGGGACATTCCTGGCCCAACAAAACGAAAGCAAAGGCTATGCTTTAAAATTCAAAATAAAGTTCTTGGGTCCGAATACTATCTACCACTTCAGAAAAAAACATCTGACTAAGACGGAAATGGGAGGCTATGTACAATAGCCTCAACAGGTCGTCTGCCTGGCCAAAATGTATATTTGGTTTGTTCTTGTGTTTCAAAGTTCCTTTTTACACCACAGGATTTTATTACCAGTCGTTGTGTCAAGTTAAGGTTTCACTTTCTCCTGCTAACAAAGAAAAATGTCTCTTGTGAACATTTGAATTCCTCCAGGATGTCTTGTAAACAAAAAAAATCAAGACTTCCCCCTTTGAGGCATTGGATTTTCCCCAAATTTCTGTGATCATCCCACAGGTTGTTTGCTCTTATCCAAGATGTTTCAGATAAGGCGGCGGTCCACCCTGTCCTATCAGAGTTCTGCAGCTTCCGTCGCTTTCTTAGCCTTAATTCAAAATTGTCATATCTCTTTCTCAACCCCCTTTTTATGGGGTAGTTGCACACTTGGGTTTCTCAGGCTCCCATAACATTTACAGATTTCCCAGCTGGTATTCACAATTGTCGTGCTTTGCTTAATCCCCCTTTCATAGGATATTTGCACACTTGGGTTTCTCAGGCTCCCGTAACCTTGATAGCTTTCTCAGCTGTTATTCACAATGTTTATATTTGTATCCGCGCCCCTCTCATAGGGTATTTGCATAGTCTGGTTTCTCAGGCTCCCGTAACTTTGACAGGTTTCCCAAATGTTATTCACAATGTTGGTCTTTTTATCGGTCCCACTCTCATAGGGTATTTGCACACTTGGGTTTATCAGGCTCCCGTAACCTTGATAGCTTCCACAGTCGCTACTTACACTTACAATATCCGTACCTTGCAAGGTATGCTCTCTGTCTGGTTTTTCAGGCTTCTGTACCCTATACGGCTTTGCCCGCAGCTACTTGTCTTTGTAGATATGGTCCAATGTGTGTGAAGCTCGGGGGCTCGAGCTCCCTCATTCAGTCTGGTCTCAGCATCCATTATCTGCCTACCAGCGCACCACAGCTTGTTTGTCGTCAAGCCACCAGATGAGAAGTGGGTCCTCGCGTCTTTGCTCCCTCTCCGACCCACGTTCCTCAGCCGGGTCGAACACCAACTCTCAGGCGTTTGGCTCATGGCTTGCTCGCCCTCCTCGCTGCCACTTGCTACACAGCCCAGCGTGGCTCCGCCCCTCTGGGACATTAATGATGCATATGCTCGCCTCTGCATAGCAGTTCACAATATTCCATAGAAGTTTCCTCTTTTTTTTATTTGCATCACATGAAAAATCAGAACAGTGTCCTTCTTCGCTGACGATGGCGTTCAGGCTGTGTTCAGAATTGCCTGTAGCTAATACATACAAAGAAGGATCTTTATGGCATATAGTTGTTGCAGGAGTCATTAAAGTCTTTTCCACATCCATATGTGCAGACAAGGTGGCTGGGACTCGGAGTTCCGCTCTGGAATAGGAGTCCTTGTCCCCAAGAGGGGAGTCAATCCCAGTGAGGTCCCACTTGCCCAGACCCCTAGGGTTCTGTGATAATCACACAGGTTATTTTCTTTTATACAAATTGTTTCAGATAGGACAGGGTGGACCACCGCCCTATCAGAGTTCTGTACCTTCTGTTGCTTTTATCAGCCATAATTCAAAGTGTTCATATCTCTTTATCAATCCCCTTTCGCAGGGTAGTTGCACAATCGAGTTTATCAGGCTACCATTACCTTGATAGCTTTCACAGCCATTATTAACAATATTTGTGCTTTGCCAAATCCCCCTTTCATAGGATATTTACATACTCTGGTTTGTCAGGATCCCATATCCTGAATAGCTTTTGTTGGCTTTTCCCGTGGCTACTTGTCTCTGTGGCTTCGGTCCGGCCACTCAGGCTCCCTCATTTGATCTGGTCTTGGGTGTCTGTTATTGGCCTACAGGCCCACCACAGCTCGTTCGTGGTCGGGCCACCAGATGAGACGCGGGTCCTCCCATCTCTACTCCCTCTACGACCGTGCATCCTTGGCTGGGCAGAATGCCAGCTCGAAGTCGTTAAGATCACCATTCTCACTGCCACTGCCTTCGCTGCCCAGCGTGGGTCTGTCCCTACAGGACATCAATCGGGGCTGAAGTCGAGGGACCACGCGAGTGGACGGTGTAGACCCACTTTTTAAAGGGAGGACACCGCCCCACCTGTGTGTTAAGGATTGTTTTTTGAAAAAATTATTTATTTGCTGCACACCATGGCGTGAACAATGGCACAGCCAGCATTCATACCCATGTCGTATAATTGAGATGCAAGACTCTTAGCCACAAGATCACAAGAATCATAGCAGACTTATGAAATGTCGGATATTGACAGCCCACTCTAATTTACATGTTTTGTTAAATATTATTAACTTTAAAAGATGCATACTTCCTATAATGACCTGCAACAAGATTTTATTTGTTATTGAGCTAGACAGACAGTGGCCTTTTGTGGACCACTTTCTGCATAGTCTCAACCTACCTGACAAGCTGCACTAGTATTAGATACACATTGTGTTCGATAGGTATGTCTTGCTTGATTTGCTCCAGGTTTTCTGTTTGTTTTATGCCACCTTGGTTATGTGCTTGAGTTTAGATCGTTGTCTTTATGTTACATGCTTTTGCACTGCACCAATGTATACAATGCACTTAATAAATAGAAATGTATATTCTTTTTGATACAGATTGGTGTTATGAACCAATAATATTCCAGGGAGCGCCCGTGTCACTCCTGGTCAGTTGCTCGATTAATGAATAACTACAGGTTCTTCTTTATACTATGTGTTTCCTTTTGTAATGTTGTAGTTTTCCTTGATTTTGTACATGCATACCCCACTTTATTTTGAACATGTTCATACATGTTGTGAGCCCTCTTTTGTAAAATGATACTTTCTATAATGAGCCAGCAGTGGTATTAAGAAATATGTTCTCTTGGAAAATACGGTCTCTGCACATTCTTCAATTGTGAAAGACAAGTTTAATGCATATTTAATTTTCGGATCTGTTAAATTCACGTGACATCACTTCCCAATGTGTCCAAAGAGTCCCCCCACTTTTTATTTGAGGACTCCAGCCCTGACGTCAATGATGCAGAAGCTTGTCTCTGCATAGCGGTTCTCTGTCTTCCACAGGACTTTCCTCTCTTATACACGTCACATGAATAATCAGAACAGCGTCCCTTTTCACTGCCCATGGTGTTCAGGCTTAGTTCAGCATTGCCTGTTGCCAAGACATTCAACGAAGGATCTATATGGAGTATAGTCGTTGCAGGAGATGTTAGTCTTTTCCACATCCATATGTGCAGACAAGGTGGTTTGCACTGGGAGGTCCGCTCTGGAATGGGAGTCCTTGTGCCCAAGAGGGGAGTCCCTCCCAGTGACGTCCCACTTGCCCAGACCTCTGAGGGTCTTGCGCAGCAGGCTCACCTACCTAACCTCAAAGGGAGTGGCTGCCCTCTGGGGAGAAGGGACACCATTTATTAAAATTGAAAAAAGCTCAAGCAATTTGGCCATCACATATGGCATCTTGTCAGCGCTTTGAGGCCCATGAGGGAATAGGCGCTATACAAATGCCATATTGCATTACATTACTGCATGACTGAGAGAGTGTACCCTTCTTGCACTCTCTCTTGCGCAAGAGAGAGTTTACCTTTCTTGCACAAGAGTGTGTGAGAGAAAGAGTGTACATGAAAGAGACAGTATGCATGAGAGGGAGTGTGTACACATGAGAGGGAAGGAAAGTGTATGTTGCGAGGGCAGAAGCGTGCGCTTTAGATCGAGAGGGAGTATGTGCGCACAAGGGCCTGAAAAATAGCATGCAAGAGAGAGTGCTTGTGCATGACAGAGTGCGAGAGAGAGTATGCAAGACCGAGCAAGCACACACGTGAATGAGTGCATTTGAGAGGGAGGGGAGCGCATGCGTGACGGGGGAAGAGTGTGCAAACCTTCTCTCATGCGAACTCTCGCTTTCTGCCACATCTGCTCTCTCACTCTTGCACACTCTTTTACTCTCTTGCACGTTTTCAGTCTTTTGTGCACTCTCTCACACACTCTCGCTTATGTACTTTGGCATAGAGAGAGACATGACGCAAAAGAGAGAGTGCCCGTATATGAGAGAGTAAATTTGAGTGCGAAAGTGTGCGAGTGTGCATGCAAGAGAAACAGATAGAAGGTGAGAGAAAAGGAGAGAATGCACTAGTGAAGTGGATATGGGGTGACAGTGAGTGTGTGCACACGAGAGACAGTACTTGCTCGCTCTCGCAATCTATCGTTTGCAGTGTATATCTCTCGCTCACTGTGTTTTTCTCGGGCATTTTCTCTCGTGCGCTATCTCAGCGTGTGTGAGAGAGGGAGCGTGCTCTCGTGGTCATGCTTGTATGCTCTAACGCACGCTCTCTCTTGCATGCACGCTCTCTCAGGCGCTCTCTCCTCTCTCTCTGGCGAGCCCTTTCTCTTTATCGCACACACCCTGTCTCTTTCGATCCCTCACGATCTCTCGCGTGCGTCCCCTCTATTCCTCTCAATTACGCCCTCTTTTCTCTCTTTCTCTGGTGTGTCCCCCGCCATCCCCCCCCCTCTCTCTCTTTCGCAAGAGAGCGAGATGGAGGAGAAATACATTCTCTGGAGTAGTTGTGTGTCAATACCAGGCAGGCCCTGCCTTGGTGGGGGGTGGGGGGAATGGGGCGAGCTGAGCGACTGCCTGTGGTGCCACGCCCCCCAGGGCGCCATTAGCCCCCTGCCACGCCAGCTCAGGGGAGTCTTTCAAGGGCTCCCCAGAGCTGGCATAGTGGCTGAGGCACCTGTCGCGCCTTCTCTGTTACCAAATGGCTGCGGCGGTGGAGCGCATTCAACAGGGCGCTGATGCACTCTATTCATATCATTATGGCAAGGGGGTTTAAAAAAAAATGCTGCTGCCCCTCCGGCCGGCCCTGCTACCAGGCAGCGAGTATTTGCTTTTTTTCTATTTGTTTAAAAACTTCTTGCGCACTGGGAATGTGCCTGTAGTGCACAGAAAGTGATCTAGTTTTGAGATTCTCGGGAGGGATCAGCTGTGGCGTGCTTGCACATAATGATGGATGTGTGGAAGTGCTACATTTGGCACATTGTCAGGGGTTTCCTGGGGTTATCCATGTGTAAGGAAGGGGGTCAACAACCCCCCTCAGTACAATATTCATTGCACACACAAGTGAGAGGGGAATCTGGGAGCTCTGAATGCAACAGTAGTTGACACCCTAGAGTACGTGTATTTGGCAAAACGGAACAATGATGCTGGCTGGAAGGTTTTGAATTGACTTTAACCTCTGGGATTGTGCAGGTCAGCCCTCCTTGACTTTCCTTTTTTAGCTTGCCGTGCCTTTACAGTTGGGGAAAGACCATATGCACGTCAGGCTTCATCCCACCCTGAAAGGGGTAGTCCATTCCGAACTGCTAGGTCACAGCCCTTTGGAGCAAAAACCTCAAGCACCCCCCCCCCCCCCCCCGAGACATGTTTCAGGCTCATTGGCTATCGTCTGTGAGGTCAGAGCCGGCCTTAGGGCAGGGCGGGCCAGGCGACCACCCGGGGCACCATTAGCCCCCCAGGGCGTCAGCTCGGGGGATCCTTATAAGGGCTACCCCAAGCTGGCGTATGTCATTTTGAAATTAAATGCGTTCGCGGGAGCGGGCACATTTAACAACAATGGGCTCCTGGCATCCTATTGAGATAATTACCTCCCTGCTCCAGTGCAAGAGTGGGGCGATAATCATCTGCCGCAGCACCCTATTGTTAAATGCGCCGGCTACCGCGAGCACATTTAATTTTAAAACATTTCTCCCACCACAAAAAGAGACGTTTGGCACCTGCACCCGTCACCCCCTCAACTCCCCCAATTGACCAGAGGTACGGCGGGAGGGGGCAGGGGTGCAAAATAGTTATTTTCTGCCCGGGGCGCTGCTATTACTAAGGCCAGCACTGCGTGAGGTGTAGCTTTGGGCTGGATGGACTGCCACATTTGGGGCCAGTCCTTCCTTCAAATGCAGCCAAGTCCAACCTGTTGATGGTCCAATTTGCCAGGTCGCTGACAAAGACTGAAAATGCTGATTCGCTGTCCATATTATCATCTGAAGGCTTCTTTGCACCTGGACCTTTAACCCCAGAACCGATGGGGAGAGCAGTTGTCCTCATTATCCCAAACTTGCCTGAGGTCGTTGTTCGCATCACCTGGTTCCCATTAGATAACATAGGGCGTACATTCCTACCCTTTTGGTGGTGGAACACGAGCCTGTGCATCCTGTTTGTTACCCATCCATTCATGGGACACCTAACTTTGCTTTAGTATGTGCCCCATTTTGCTGACAATAGCACTACTGCAACATTGAGCCCTGTCATTACTTTTCTTATTTTGCCCTTAGCTTAACGCAGAAATGCAGAAACCGCAAGAAGCAAGAGTTCCTGAATAAAGCTTGCAGATGCTTATGTGCAAATAACCTTATGGAACTGCAGGAGCACCTATGGGACCTGACAGAGCACAGTGTGACTAACATGTGGAGAATATAGAATAGCACGAACATGTAGAAGCCCCGTTATGGCTTAGGAAAATTACGGCAGGCCACAAGCTTCTCAGCATGAGCTGAGCTGAGGAAAAATCAGACCGGATGAGCGCAGAAGTGTGAGACAGGACCCACTGCCAAGGCCACCAGACACAAACGACATTCCATTCCCTCAACTACGAGATTAACACCAGCTGCAATAAAATAATTACTCATAATTCAGTTCTGCAGAAGGTCCAAATCATGGTCTACGAACACGTGACCTGGCCGACTCCGACAATTAATAGAAATCAGAGCTGGGAAAGAAAGCCAATCTCACGCCGCCAGACAGAAGCTTGCAACAAAGATGTTACAATGTGAGACAAGTGAGTGTTGCATGAGATGAACACGCACTCTCATGGTCTAAGGTGGTACACACAAGTTACAATGCAGACACCTAGTCGTTCTTATTCTTATTACCTTTTGAAGGTACACCAAGAGCTGAGAACCTTAGCAGATCCCAGCCCTAGGGAGGTAAGCTGTAGCCAATCATAGTTCAGGCTCCTAGGGGTGGGTAGCAATAGGCAAGAACCAGTTGAAAGACCATCACACTACAACGTTATTAAGAGAGAGCAATTTTGGGGATGGACCAGTCCAGCCACCTGACATGCGAGATCCAGTAGACTAATATGTAAAGTGTCGACTATAGTTGGACTATTACTCGGTACCCAATCCAGAAGTGCGATAGGTTTTCTGGAGAGGGGCCCAAGCTGTGACGTCAGTATGAAATAGCCTTAGGACAAATCTGGCCTGCGAGCCAGGAGATGTTGAGTGGTCCTTGGATTTCTTCTCTCTTTAGTAAACCACAGTTTGAACTTGTTGTCTGGCTGAGTCTACGTTCATTTTGGGGGAAGGTGTTGGGCCTTCCAAGAGTCTGCAAACTCCTAGTAGCCCTCACACCTACCTGGGAGGTTGTCCCCAACAAAGGTTAAGAGGAGTTTGTCCCTGATTTTGTTTTTTGTGAAGTGGGATGGTATTATTAGAAAGGAGGAATGGAGGCAAGCTATGGATGAAGATGAGGTTATGGGTCATGTAAAGGATTTTGTGCAGGTTGAATGGCCCAACAAAATAAGTTTGCCTCAGGAGGAGAGGTCCTTTTGGGAGGTTTGAGATGAGTTGAGCGTGGTGGTAGGAATGTTGTATTGTTGTGAATGGGTGGTAGTTCCCAAGGCTTTGCAAAAGAGAATTATTGATCTTGCACATGAGGGACACCAAAGCGGTGTTGAGGGGTGAATACTGGTGGCCTGAAAGCATGTTGTGCAGTTTGTTGATGGATAATGGTACCCAGTTTGTGGGTGGTGTGTCTCAGAATTATTTAGAGTTGTGTGGTATTTTGCATAACAGAACAGCGTTGTATCATCTGGAGAGTAATGGGAGAGTACAGAGAGTGAATAGATGCATCATGGAAGCCATTAGGATGGCCTCGGTATGTGGGAAGGACAGGAAAGTGGTGATTAGAGAAAGGGTGTATGCATTGCGGATATAATCCAATGCTGGGACTGGATTTAGTGTTTTTCAAATGAAAGCTAATACCAGAGTGATTCCTCTTTGGTTCGGGCAAGCCAAGGAAACTGATTGTGTCGTGGAGGAGAAAAAAAGAAAGCTGGATCGGGATAAGGACAGGTGGTTGGAAGAGGTTAATGAAAAAAGGAGTGGGAGAATGGTGGAGTTGAGGTGTGGTGATTGGGTGTGTATTAAGAAGGGTGTGGTGAAGAAGAAGGGTGACTCCTTGTACTCTGAGCCGGTGCAGGTGGAAAAGGTGATGGATGGTGCAGTAAGGGTGGGCAGGGGTCAAGTGTGGAATAACAACAGAATTGCGATGGCAAAGAGGTGGGGGTGTTAAAAAGAAAGGGAGATGTGTTGTAATGCTCTTGGTATGGAAGGTTAAGGGTCACACTACTAGAATGGTGTGAGGCATGTTCGAAGGTTATCTGTGCGGTGGATTCCATAAGTGTCAGTTGAGTCCAGTGCTTTGGAGGTGTTGGTCCATGGGGGGGGGCTTGTTATGCTTTATCTTAATGAATAATAATAAAACCGGTTTAAACTACCTAAGCAGTGTGATGCTTCACATTAAAAATATTATTTGAAAAACTGAAAAATGCCAAACAAAAGGAGAGTGACGGAAAACGCGGCAATAAGAATGAAGGAATGTATGGGCCATGGGAACATCTCTCTCATACTTGGTGTCAGGAGAATAAGTGCATCTGAATTGCTGCACTACAGAGTGTGACAATCTGGATTCCTTTGCCACTGATCAGCATGTTGCTCTGAGAACAGAGCAGTGACAACACTCACTCATAACCAGCCCTACAGATAAACAGAAAACAGACAATAAGTATTTCCTAAAAAAAAATGGGCAAATAGTCGAAAAAAGAAATGGGGAGTAAAAATACACCAATCAAAATGGGAAACGATAGACACATATGAACCTAGCTGCTGTGTCCTGTTCAGTAAAATCCACTGATATTTTTGGACCAATGGTACAACAGGGAGGTGGCATAGAAAAGAGCACTAATACCACTACTGCATTGCCTTAAGAGGAGCATTATGGGAAATCTACATCTTTTAATTAGCATGAATTACTGCATGGAAAGAAATATGCATGTATTACATAAAACCTATATGTTCCAGAGTTAACATATATTTATTTGCATTCTCCTAAATAGAACCCCTGTTGGCAATATTCATTACTTTTTACTCTGACCTTCAAATAAATATTGAGTAAAATGTTTCCACTTCAAAATCTTACCAGGGGCAATGCTTGTAATCCTGCAATAGGAAGTGAAATGAGAACCCAACCAATAGTTGTTTTGCCCACCATTCCTCGCCCAGCCTGAGCAAAGCTACAAAAGAGCCTGACGTCCCAAAGGATGCCCCATTATAAAAAGAAAAATGACATACAATTGCCTCATAAGTAGCTGCATTGCTCAGAGGTATAACGGATGCAGGGCCTTATCCTGTAACTAGAGGTTCCTCTTTTGATATTCACTGTGAACACTTAAACAAGATGGAGGGGATATGCTAGAAGCTTCAAACATGCAATACACGATTATAATGAAAAGACTTCAGCACCTATGCACAGACGAAATAGAAGGCGCAGATTCCTGGAGTTTGGCTGCAGGTCTCTGTTCTTCAATGTAAGCAAAAAGCACATTCCTTTCACTGTACCCTTGTGCTGAAATGTCTGAA
Source organism: Ambystoma mexicanum (assembly GCF_040938575.1). NCBI lineage: Eukaryota > Metazoa > Chordata > Amphibia > Caudata > Ambystomatidae > Ambystoma > Ambystoma mexicanum. Next base: position 442,836,617 of record NC_090924.1, on the reverse strand, counting down.
TTGGATTTTGAAAGTGGCACATTTGTCCTTCACCCCCAGTGAATGTTGTCCAGTGCCTGTCCTTCCCTCCCCCAAACCCTGCTTTCCTAGCTCTCTGCCTCTCCTCCCTCCCCCACTCCGGTGCTGGCCTCCATTACTCATGCGCATAGCTCAGTAAAAGTGGGGGAGGGTCCGCTGGGCAATGTAGCAGTAAAACACTCACTGGGATATTTACACCCCCACATTAAAGCCTCACCATATTTTATGACCGTTTTAAAGCCAGAAAATGTCATGAATCTGCATACACACAATTATTCGGCATTTGCAACACCCCCTCCCTCAACGTTGGTGAGTAGGGTTAGGCATGTGTTCAGTGGAATCCTTGATTCACAGGAGAGATTGGAGATGAGATTGCAATCATTAGCGTCTATGCCTAATGGACATTTGAAAACTTGGAAACAATGCTGACTGCCCGAGAAGCATTGTGGATTTCTGAATATCTAGTGCCCTAATGCAAGGTATGAGTAAAGCAGGGACTATTTTCATAACGCTAATCCTTTGTACGTCAAGCAATGATATTGCAATATTGCTTTCCACTTATAGAGTAAGTTAGCACTGCTAAAGTAGGAGAGGCAGAACATAACATGTGCCTACTCAAAGTCATTAGAGGGCTAATTAAATAGGCCTGCACGGTCACCCTCACACAGTAATGTAACCAGGCTTGTTAGGCAGAATCCTGTGCAGTGCCCTACCCACAATTAAGACTACAAGTGGTAATACAAGTTCACCTTTGGTACAAGCCTGTAATACACTGTTAAAGTGGAAGCAGTAGCGGAGCAGCAGACTTATTGCAAGAGTAAATGAGCAGTAGTAGAGATTACACCAAGGACCACAATTGCTGTGACTTAAGCAAACACTGACTCAAGGTTTCAGGTAAAAAATATAAGTACATTTATTTTAAACCATCTGGTATAAAACACTACACTTCTATAAATTCGAAACCACACGTAAAATACACTACAAACAACCAATTCCACTTGTTCCAGCAAATTTAAGGTAAGTACATTAGGATTTGACAGACCAGTGTTGCGATACTAATGCCTACCCGCGAATAGAAATGCTCACGAAGTTAAAACACACTTTGTACTTTAGAAATTCAAACAAGGGAAAAGTGAATAAAAATCATAGGCAATGCTTTTTCAAGGCAAGGAGACTCGAGGACTTGTTCAAAGATACAGATTAAAGTTACTAGGGTTGCGCCAGTGTCAATGGAGCAGATGCTCAGTTGCCGAGGATCACACGTTGAACAGTTCGAGATTCGAGATGCCAAGAGTTCGTAAAGATTGTCAAATGGAAGGAAAAGTTAGAGAGAGGGAAGAAAGAACAAATCTTTGTGGAGGAAAAGGGTTCACCCCGATTCCGGCTGGTCAGACGCAGAGAATGACCAAGTGTGCACAGTACCTTATTCCGTCGGAGAAAAGCTTGTGCCACGGCAGTTGTTCCTGGTAGTTCCTGCAGACTCACGGTTCCTGCGGCTTCAGTCGAGGGGACAAGGATGACGTCTGGAGCGATCTGCACTACCCAAGGATGAGGCCAGCAGCAGCGAAAAAGACAACGATGAATAAAAGGTGCGCTCCTTTAAATCAGGAAAGGGCTCTTATGATGGCTATCCGGACCACTACAGCACAGCAGTGATTTCGACCCAGGAGAGGATTCTCTGACTGAAGTAAAGACTAGCTCGTTGATCCCACCAGGCTCAAGGGAAGACTCCGGACTGGATCTTCTCTTAGCCGTTGAAGGGGTAGATAGCTCAGGACTGCAGCAGGGCTTCACCGGGACTCGGGGTTGCAGCAGCCATCTTCTTCTCCACTTCTCTTCGGTTCCTTGCAGTTCCAGTGGCGACTCTGCCTTCTAGCCCAAGAGTCCTGCCTTTTATGCCAAAATCCCCCATTCACACAGCCTGGCTGTCAATCACTCAGCAGGGGGGTTGTCCAGCCCGGACAACCACCTCAGCCAATCAAAAAGTGTGACTTGGGTCTCCAAGGAGACCCTGTGCAGGGGGTGACTACACCCCTCCTTCACATTCAGCCCATCTAGACACCCAGATGCCAAAGGAGGGCTTCTGGTTAGAAGCCCGCCAAAGGTCAGCGAACAAAGAAGGCAAACCTGGTTTGCCGCGCAAAGAAACACACATGAAGGATGTTAAATAAAAAATGGTGATTAAACCCAACCGGAGCCGAAATAAAAAGTATTTTGGGCTAGCGGGTTTAAAGTTCGAGGCTACTAAAATAGCCTAAAACACTACCACATTATGTAATATAATCGCGGTAGGAAAATTAGGGTAGGTACCACTGACACCAGCCAAGTCTTAATGTTAAGGGAGCAAAACAATGCTCCAAGAGGTACAGATAAAAAGGGTTAAGAATTAACCCTTTCCAATACTCCATGTAAGATAGGGTGTACTGGATCTGTGGTTAAATTACTATGTAAAGTTAATGGCAAATCTACCCTTTTCTGGGGGACAGTAGTCAGCCCCAGAAATGGAGTCAGTGGGAAGTCTAAAAGACAACCCTGTGTTACTGCATAGAAGGTGCTGTGCAACACACAAACGAGTGGGGCTACTGAAGTGGTGTATCCAGAGTCCACAATCCCAAAAACAAACGAAATACACATGGCAAAACACAGGTAAGAGTGGGGGAAAAGCTCACACTCTTACCCAGTGGAAACAATAAACTCCAGAAATCCAGCAAAGCTGCTGAGGAACTCACTAGGTAAGGGAAATTAGCCATAGAATGAGAATTCTCCCTAACGCTCGCCCCCCCCTAGACTAAGGGACAGGAGGATTTAATCCACTCCTGGATGGATCTCATACCTCTAGTCGGTTATAAACATCCTAGAGAGACCATCAGCATTTTGGTGGCGACTTCCTGCTCTGTGCTCAATGGAAAAATCAAATCCTTGTAGGCAGATTGACCATCTGAGCAACTTCAGGTTTTCCCCTTTCATTTGCATCAGCCATCTCAAGGGTTGGTGGTCAGTGTGAACAATAAAGGTAGAACTATACAAGTATGGCCTAAACCTCTTCAGTGACCACACAATAGCAAAACATTCACCTTCTATTGTTGCCTGCCTTGTCTCCGGATTATTTACCTTCCTGCTGATGAAACAAATGGGATGTTCCCTACCTTTCTCATCCAGTTGACTAAGGACTGCACCTATACCTACATTAGAAGCACCAGTTTGTACAATGAAGGGTTGGTGATAGTCGGGAGCTCTTAGGACTGGAGCTTGACAAAGGGCTTTCTTGAGACCTTCAAAGGCTTGATTGCACTCCTCATTCCACCTGACCTTTTTAGGAAATTTGGGAGAGGAGATGACATTACAGGAAGAAGCTATGGTCCCGTAGTTCTCAATGAAGTTCCTGTAGTACCCAGTGAGACCTAGGAAGGCTCTCCCTTGGGTTTGAGTAGTAGGGGTGGCCCCGTTTTGTACAGCTTGTACTTTGCTAGGCAATGGCCTTATTCCACCTCCTCCTACCTCATGTCCAAGGTAGACCACTGTACTCTGACCAATTTGACATATACTTGCCTTTATGGTCAGATGGGCCTGTTCCAGAGCCTGCAATACATATCCAAGGTGATCAATGTTCTTTCCATGTAGGGCTGAACACTGCAAGGTCATCCAAGTATGCCATGCAGAAGTCCTCCATACCATTCAGAACTTGACCATCCTCTGAAATGTAGCAGGTGCATTTTTTAATCCAAAAGGCGTTACCTAGAATTGGTAGAGGCCAGCTGGGGTGGGAGAATGCAGTTTTCTCCTTAGCCTGGTCTGTCGGGGCTATTTGCCAATAGCCTGACGTTAGGTCAAATGTGCGGAGGTACTTGGCTGCACCAAGTTTGTCCACCAGCGCATCTGTCCAAGGCAAAGGATGGGCATCAGTCTTTGTGACTGCATTTAGAGCTCTATAGCCCACGCAGAATCTCAACTCCTTGGAATCCTGCCTTTGGGACAAGCACAACTGGGCTAGGCCATGGGCTAGTAGAGGGCTGTATGGTTACAAGATCAAGCATCTTGTTCACCTCATTCCTTATATGGGTTCTTACATTGTCTGACATTCTGTACCCCCTGCTTTTGACAGGCACAGTCACCAGTGAGTATATCATGCTGGCCCCAAGGGGCAAGCCTGGTGACAGTGAGAACAGGGAGGCAAACTGATTTAACAGTAACTTGCACTCATCCTGCTGGTCAGATGTGAGACTGGAAGAGAGATTAACTCCTTCCACTTGCTTATCCAAAGGTAAGCCTCTGAGGAGGTCAGGCAGAGGTTCACTTTCCTCCTCCTCCTCCTGAGCTGAAGCTAGGAGCAATGCCCCTATGTCAAGTCTAGAGACATAAGCCTTTAAACGGTTGGTGTGAAAGACTCTGGGAGCCTCCTTATGATGGCCTAAGTCCACCAGATAGTTTACCCACAACTTTGAAGGGTCCTATCCATTTGGTCTGCAAAGCCCTCTGCCTTGTGGGGACCATAACAAGAACAAGCTGGTCTTGAGTAAACTCAACCATGTTAGCCTTCTGGTCATGCCAATGTTTGACCAGAGCTTGACCAGCCTTCAAGTTATCACTTGCCTCTGACATCATGTGTGACATTCTCCTCTGGAGACCTATCACATAATCAGTCACTCTGACTGGTTTGGGGGAAGGAGCACTCTCCAGCCCCTCCTTAATCGTGGCCAATGGACCTCTGACTGGATGGCCATAGAGAAGTTCGAAGGGACTGTAACCTACTCCCTCCTGAGGGACTTCTCTATATGCAAAGAGAAGGCATGGCAGCAGAAGGTTCCACTTTCTTTTAAGGGGTTCTTCTAAAGCACCCACCATGCACTTCCCAATCTGGCGCTGCCATGCTGTGCTGTGCAGACCAGAGAGCCATTGCAGATCCAGCCAGTCTTGCTTTCCAGTCCTGCCGTGCGGTGTCCAGAGGGCCTTGCTGATCGCTGACCCGTCCAGTCCGGTGTGCCCAGTAGTCTGTTCCAGAAATATTTGACCAGAATCCCTGACGGTTCCATTCAAAACATTGGTAGGCAGCATTGAAGTCTATTTTTATGGACTTCATTCATTCACGATGTGTCACCCTTTCTCAACTCGCATGCTGGACTTCCTTTGCATCTTGTACTCATGGTGGCTCTGAATCATGCTGTTCCCATCTTCATCTTGTATCCTGGCTTGCAACATTATGTGTTACTACTGACTTCTGCAATTGTATTCACTCTCCCCTCTTGCTTCTCCACTCTTTTGACTGCTAACTCTGTTCTCTCCTCCTTTACCTTCTCCCTTTTCCTATCTCCTCCCCTTGCTTTCCTCTATGCACTTACTCTATCAGAATTGTCTCTGGACCTAGTATGATAGCAGTCTCGTCTGTCTCCTCCACCCTCCCCTTACTGTTCCCCCCCCCTCCAGCAATATCTGAAATGTTGTCAGGCCTAGTATGATAGTCGCTTGTTTTGTTCCTCCCCTACTTTTCTGAACCCCTCTCCCTCACCTTTTTGTTTTTCTCCGGCTCTACCAGAAATGTTGTCACGCCTAGTACGGTAGTATCCTGTCTTTCCTTTTCCTTCCCACTCTTCCCTCTCCCTCCCTTCCTTATCTATGTCTTAGCACTTGCACTATCTGAAATGTCATCAGGCCGAGTACGATGGTTAATTTCACATCCTTACTGTTCATGGCCTGTAAGAATGTCATTGTATTTTCCCTTGTTCCCTCCCTTGCCTTGAAGCACTTTGAAACACATTGTGTATAGGCACATATAAATAAACTATCATATCATATATCATAATCATATCACTTCATAGTTCTGTTAAACCTCTCTACCAGCCCATTGGTTTGGGGTGGTAGGCAGTAGAGAACTTGTAGGTGACTCCACAGGTTTTCCACATGCCTTGCATGTAGTGGGACATAAAATGTGATCCCCTGTCAGATATCACCTCCTTAGGAAAACCTACTCTGGTAAAAATACCAAGTGGGGCCTTAGCCACAGCCGGAGCCATAACAGTCCTCATAGGTATTGCTTCAAGATACCTAGTGGCATGATCCACTACCAGGATAAACCTGTTTCCTGAAGATGTGGGAGGATCAAGAGAACCAACAATATCAGTCCCGACCCTCTCGAAGAGAACTCCCACCACTGGGAGAGGCACCAGGGGTGCCACATTCTTGGCTCCACTCTTGCCAGAGGTTTGGCAAGTGTGGCAGCTCCTGCAGAATTTGTCTACTTCTGAACCCATCTTAGGCCAGTAGAAGTAGAGAGAACCTTTCCTTGGTCTTCTTAAAACTTAAGTGACCAGCCAAAGGTATCTCGTGGGCTAACTATAGAGACTGGAGTCGGTTCACTAGAGGTACCACAAGTCTTTTGCAGTCTCCAGGGGTTGACTCAGTTGGTGCACTGTAGAAGCGGCCATCTTCCCAGTGCATCCTATACTTTCCAGGCTCAGTCCCATTGAGCTGAGAAGCTGCCTGTAGGCGAAGACCTTCAAGAGTAGGACACTCTTTGTACTCTGCTGAAATCTGCCCTGTTGGTTCCACCTTCTGCCAGTAAAGACTGCAGCTCAGGATGGTCACCAGGGTCAAGATCTCCAACCAGAGTAAGATCTTCTAGATCTGATTCCTCAGTATCTAGTTGAACCATACAGGGTTGAACCTCACACTCAGCCTCAGCTGGTGGAGGAATCACCGATGTGACTTTGGACAGTCTTAGAGATGTCATTCTGGGCACAGGAGTGCTTGCTGCTTTCTTGCTGGCAGACTTGGGTTTCCCCTTTGTCTCTTTCTGTCCTGCAATAGCAGTAAGTCCTGTGGACTTGGGGTGATAGTTTCCTCTATCATAATCTCCAGGAGAGCCTCTCAAAGTTCTCTCCCTTGCAGACCTTGTGAGCTCCCGCTTCCTTCTGCTGGGGAGCCTGGGGGTACTAGACACAACTCCAAGAGTTTTAAGTTCATTTCCCAGCAGGACCCTCCCAGGTACGTTAATTTGCACACTTACAGGTATTCTGACAGTCATGTCATTACACTGGATGAGAGCTGGTAACTGGGGAGACATTTGCACAGGGCCTCCAGTTAACTTGGTTAGGTGTTTGGGTACCTTAGCAATATCCTCCACCTTGAAAACACATTAATCAACCCCAGTTATGCTAGCTCCAGTGTCTCTGATGGCAGGGGTTTCCTGACCATTCACAAGAAAACTATCTTTGTAATACTCTTTAGTATTATCTGGGATTGAGTTATAGACATCTAAGTTCTGTTGTCCCCAAAGACCCAAGGACACTAAAGAAACACTAGCGGAGACTCTCAAGGGCTCATCAGCTAGTAACTGAAAGTTTCCACTGGCTATAGGTACTTGATCCACCTGGGAGAAGGCTAAGTGTGGACAGTGTGGGCCCCTGAAGGTTTACCCTTACATCTGGGATCTCCTTTCACCTGGTCAGTTGACCCACAAATAAAGCATTTACCAAATGCTCTATTGAATATAGGGTTGTTCTGACCTCCATCTGGTTTGGGCCCAGATGGTACACTAGCCTGATTCGGCTTCCCTTGTGGCTTACCCTGGTTATGTTTGGGGCCCTCTTTTGGATTGGAATTATTTGAATTCTCCTTGTTGTCTTTCTTTGGCTGCTTTCCCTCATCCTTCTTCTGAGTTGCCCCAGAATCCTTGTGAGTAGCCCTGTTGGCAACCCACAAGTCAGCAGCCTTAGCTAACGTCTTAGGATCTATCTATCGCCTTTGAATCAGCCAAGTGCTGTCTAAGCTCAGGGGAGCAGGCATCAAAAATAAACTCCAACATTACAAGATTCCTCAAACCTTCATATGAGTTTACTTTGTAACCCTTAACCGCACTGAAGATACTGAAAAATAAACATTTTCCTAAGTTATATTATTTAATGGTGCGCTTTGCAGTTATTTTCCGTGTTCAGGATCCGAACCCAGAGAGCTTGGCTGCTGTGCCACTTGGAGCTGCTTGTAAATCCACTGACAGATGTCAGTATCACGTTCTGCTTCTGCAGGCCGCCTGTAGTACCACAGTTGGCCTTGTGCGCCCCCACGACACTGTCTTGCTTAAGCAAGCTGCTCTTGTTTGCCAGAGATGTTGGAGGGGCTGGAGCAGGATCAGGATCATTGGGACCACATAATGAAAATATCACAGTAACACTACCGCTCGCCTGGAAATGTTCAAAATAATATTTATAAAATGGTGCAATTTCCTTCATGTGGCTTCTTTCCAAATTCCACACTGTACATTTCCAATTTAAATCACTTCCATGACACAGGTACACCCACTTTTAGTACATTAAGCAATCCATAGACACGCTGTACAGTAGAAGCCTACCAGGATAGCTGTCATGATGCCTACCTCCAAGGAGCCAGGTTCGACCCAGCAACCCCAGAGGCAGGCATCATTTCCCCCAGGGAAGTGCCAGCGGGCCCAAGCTGGGGCCCTTTGTACACAGTCCTGGCTCCTTGGGCGCCAGGCTCATGTTGGACCCCTGTCCTGGCGCCTTAGGCGCCAGGCTCATAAAGCTAGACATGTGTTCAAATGTTTTAAGGTGCACTTACCTGATGCAGACCATGCTGCTATATCCAGACCCTCTTGAGGCCTGAATGGAACTACTTTACCTGTGGAACTACTTTCCCCTGGGTGTGGTCGGGGAAGGATACATACCTGATCGGTGGAAGGATACCTGGAACTTCTTCCAAAGCTATTTAAACCACGCCCGATCAGCAACTCGCGCTTCGCGTTGTTCTGCTCCTCGCAGCTGGACGCTCACCGTGTCAGCTCCTGCATCTGGACTTCAGCCACGCCTGTCAGCATCCTGGGTCACCTGCTAAGAGAGAATTGGGAGAGAAAGAAGACCTTACCTGCTAAAGCTGCATCACGGAGACTTCACACCGACGATCCTGAAAGGGAAGACATCATTTTAAAAGCATTTCGCTTCGATCGCTGCAGCGCTGCATTTCACTCACCTTTCCAGGGCATTTCCATCTTCAGCAGCGATCGTCCGGATCCGCAGCCACTTCCCAGAGCCTAGAGAGAAAAAGACAAGAACACAAGGTGAGAGAAGGAAGGGAATAGGAAAAGCTCATTTTCCTTCTAAGACTTACCTGTTGGGTCATTCCCATTTCATTTCGGGTCCTGCCGCATCCTGGCATTCCGGAACCCGGCCCCTAAGGGGAAAAAAGACAAAGACATTGAATGAGTGAATGCAAAGACATTACCCGAACGCTCATCCAGAACTTACCTGTCATTTACTGGAACTGCACGTTTCACTTCGGGTCGGCGCCATATCTCCGGCATTCCGAACCCCGGCCCCTAAGGGGAAGAAGACATAAGCGTTAGTGCTTGCTGCAATAAGACAAAGAACATTATTATTAAGCTTGAACTTTTGAACTTGCTACAGAACTCTTACAGTGCCTTACCTGAATAGTCAAGCTTATTTGAACTCCCATCAAACCTCAATCCAGTGAAGTAACTGGGTTTCAACGCGCCCCTGCATCAGAAGCAGGATGGAGAACTCATCCTTCCAGACCCTAAGGTGAGACTTCACGGGGAATCAAGGAAGGGTATCATGGAGGGTTGGAAGGGAGTGGGAGACTTGAGCATTGTTCCGTCAGTAGGTAATACTCCCTTTTCACGCACAGGGGAATATTCCTGCAAACCAGTGAGGCCATCTTTAGAGTCCTGCGCTTCATCAGCACTCGAAGCCAGACCAGCGCCTCCGTGGGAATCAGGTGAGCGTGACAATAGCTCAGCAGGTTGACAGACAGATGCTGAGATGTGTTATATTCAAAACTTTTTGCAATGCCTTATAAAAAAAGTGCTATGCAATGTGTTTGCCAGGGTATGGGTTGGGCTGGTTGCTTGCTTATATTCAGGGCTGAGGTGGGGATATTTCTGCCCCTGTAGTGAAAATCAAAAATTGGCACCCATGAACCCACAGTTTAATTTCCTAAAAACTGCTGTCAGCATAACAGAAGCATTTATTTGTGATTAACCAGTTTGACAAGCATATAACATTTTTATAAATATAACTTGTGCTAAAACACAGAGGGGCACACAAATAATGATAATGATGTGTTATTTATATAGCGCCTTAATCCAAAGCGCTTTACAGAGCACATATTTACATACAATATCACCCAACCGAAATTGGTACTCATTTATCGACCTCAGAAGGATGAAAGGCTGAGTTGGACTTGCTGGGATTCGAACCTGCAACCTGCAGATCACGCTCAGATCGCAGCAGCGAGTGCTCAACCCGCTGAGCTATCTTACCGGCAAATAGCGGAGTATGTGTGGTGTCTGACAAAAATAAAATGTCAAAGAAAACTTGTGAACGCAAGCAGCATTTTTCAATTAGGAAATTACTTTTTATTTTTATTTTATTTTTTTTGGAAGTGTGAAATGCACATTTGGAAAACAATAGTGTGCCTAGCATGTAGAAAGCCTGCATAAAATGCAAAGGAAGGGGCACAAAAATTACAAGATATTTGTGTGGTAATCCAACAAATATCTGTCTTTTTGAGACAGCTACTAATAAATAATAATGCAACAAAGACGTTTTTGAAGTTCTTAATATATTCGTGAAGGCATATGTTAGTCCATCTGTTTATAGAGGGGAAATAATCGAGCCAAAAAAATATTGGTAAAAATTCTGAGGTTTATAAATATCCCCACCCCGATATCGCCCGCTAGTAGCTCCCCACTGTTGGCCTCTGCTACAAGTAGCTCTAGCTAACGTAAAGGTTGGAGACCCCTGATCTAGGTTTTTCAAACATTCATACACCCAGGTAGCCCAAGGGGTACCATCATGCTGTTTGAGGGTCCTAAACCTCTTAAGGTACTGGGAAGGGGTTGTGTACCTCTTAAGGTACTGGGAGGTCTAAAAGACAACCCTGTGTTACTGCACGGAAGGTGCTGTGTAACACACAAAAGAGTGGGGCTACTGAATTGGTGTACTCCAGAGTCCACAATCCCAAAAACAGATGAAATACACATGGCAAAACACTGGTAAGAGTGGGGGAAAAGCTCACACTCTTACCAAGTGGAAAATAGTAAACCGGCTTTGACCAGGATATTGAAACTTTGTTAGTGTAACTTACCTTTCAAAACCGAGAAAGCAAATGGTAGGTCACTTGTGTGGCTTGTGCCTTAGGAATGCTTGAGACGGTAGTAAGCATCTCTGTGCCCTGCTAATCCTTTTCTGAGCGGCACCCAGAGGGAAGCTGGGCAAGCGCACATCCGCACAGCTTAGAGGGAATATAGATCCCAAGATTTGATATACCACAGTGATTTGGGTCGGGTTAGCCACTGATGTGGGAGACTGTGATTTTGCAGGAGAAGAGGAGAGCTTAGTCATGGTTTAGTTAGTGTTGGTGTGCTAATGGCTAGGACTGCAATGGCTGTCTGTGGGGGGGGGTAGTATGTCTAGTATAAGGTGGCAGGAGATCTTAGAGGGGAGCTGGTTAGTCAGTGGGAAAAATGGAGTAGGTTTTACAAACCAAAGCAATCTGCAACCCTGCACTCCTATCCCTGGCCATTTGCAGACGGGTCCCGTTTCCCTAGCTCACAATGCCACCTGACCCCTCTCGCTCTCTCGCTCTCTCTCTCTCTCTCTCTCGCACTCTCTCTTTCTCTCTCTCTCTCTTGCACTCTCTCTTTCTCTCTCTCTTGCGCTCTCTCTCTTTCTCTCTCTCTTGCGCTCTCTCTCTTTCTCTCTTTCTTGCGCTCTCTCTCTTTCTCTCTCTCCTTCTTTCCATCCCACAAGGAGCAGAAATCTGCATCTGTGAGTTGGCGGATGAAGTAAAGGGGCAATCTAGAAACTCTGACATTATCACGAGGTACCTGCTAAGAGTTATGGGGACAAGAACCTTTGGTTCCGAGGAAGGCCTGCTTGAAATCTGAGGACCACAGTCATCCATTTCAGCCGTTGAATCGTTTATCAAGTTTAAGGCAGCCTGCGTCACCTACAAGTCACAACTGAAATACTTCTCTACCTGGCCAAGAAACATACAGTTTCCAGATGCCAACTCGCCACCAAGCCACGCCACTGACTGGGAACAGGCCTTCTTCTGCTACACATCCTGTCTCTGGAATAAGTTACCCATGCAGACAAGATTCCACCCTACACTCCCTCCTACATTCCAGGAAGGACCTACTTCTGTACCTCGGGATCCCGCTCCATGCCCCAATTCCCTGCCCACCTTACTTGTAAGCCCCATGCATGCATTCTCTTTGCGCTTATAAACCCCATACACACACGTACACACCAGTGGTCAGATGAGGTATTTGTAGACTAAATCTAAAACGTACAAATCCAGAAGAAGAGCCAAAAAGCCTCATTTGGAACTGCCAATATCCCACAACCACATGTTCCAATGTGTCATGAGAATGCGCCAGTCTGGGGATGAGTCCATCTTTTCCTTGAGGAAGCAAACACTCCGGGCTCTAGTTGTCACCCAGGTAAATTGGCATTCTGCTCGATGCCATGCTGGTGAAAGTCCACGCTGCATGTTTCAAATGCCAGGATGTAGTCGTGCACAGATTGTTTTTGGGGGAAGCGTTTGCTGGCATTTGTGTATATGTATAGTGTTGAAGTAGTTGCAGCGCAGGTGGCAATCGTAGGTGCTTTCTTGGCAACTAACAGTCCAGAGCATAACTAGAATATCATCGGACTGCACATGTCTGCATTGGCTGGCTGTCTGTCAAAAGTGCATTAGGCATGCAACTAAAATCTGCTCATACCAACTCCTGCCTTCCCCGATAGAGGAGAATTTAGCATTTATATAGCGCTACGAACCCTCGGGCATCTGAGCGCTGGTTATTGGCCACGGTGTGTGGCGCTGATTTATCGGCCACGGAAGGGTGAAAGGCTGAGTTTGGCCATGCCGGGTCGGTGGGCTCTGCACGGATGTCCAAGCGAGCGCTCTACTCGCTGTGCTATCTGACTGGCCGGACGATGAAATCAAAAGGCCTATTATAGTTATTCATGGTTTGCTAACGAACCCCAAATTCAACTAGTGTAAGCAGTTTCCGCTCGGTGACAAAGGGATGAACAGCTCATGCAATTGCAAATTCGGACCCTTTATTTACTTTGTCAGAATGGCCATGGTTTAGTCCTATGGCTTCTAACAAGCTACGGATAACAAAGCTTACTATCCCACAACTTAAGGGGTTACCTTAGTGATGTGATTAAGTACCGTGCCTGCGGATAGGATATGGGCTGGTCTCGGTGGCCCGGTGTGCTGCTAGGCCCAGAGGAGGTGCACTGGTATCCCCGGACCATCCCAGCATTGCCCTTGAGGAAGGCACAGGGATTCCACTGGTTAGCTGACACTGCCCCTCGCCCATTAACAAATGCCCAGGGGCTGGCGGGGGGCGGAGGGGGTGCTGAAATAAGCCTGCTCTGCTCTGCAGCATACCGTGGTAGAAAAGTTTTGCAATAAGTGTTTTAGTTTTCAAAACCGATCACTCTAATCGCGGTACTGCACCCATCGCAAGACACAGATGTTCAATTCTAGCTTCGGGCAGCCTATGGTGAGGGCCCAGGACCCCATAAATGTTTAAAACCGTTTCATAGATTAACAACTGATATGCAGCCTGTTTGTTTAGTTTCAAGTATTTAGTCTGGATATTTCTTTATTTCATATAATTGTGTACGTTTCTTAATACGATAAAACACGCGTTGTATTGCAAGCATGTTCGAAGCATATTCACAAAGAAGCAGTTGTCGAAGTGAGCGGGAACGGTTAGGAACAGAGTTCCACTACTTTTTTTTTTTTACTGTTAACAGTTTCACTACTTTTTGCAACCCTTTTTTATCATTCCGGACTGTTTGTGAAGTTAAAGCACATTTTTCCACTTTAACACCCAATAGTAGTTACAGCTGAACTGAAATCTGTTTCAACTCAACTGGCTGTCAAGCAGCATGGGTGCAACCCTTGACAAATGTGTTGCACGTTTCTCCCCGCCCAGGTCACAGTTGGACTACTTGTTTTGGTACACTTCTACCACTGCAAAGCAGCGTTTGCTTTGACTACTGGTCCCTGTGCTGTGTGATGTGACCGAAGTTTGTCCTTTTGCTGCTTGTGTGAGACCTTTTGTGATGGGATGTATAATTGTGTTCTTCCCTTTACAGGGTATCCGCACCATGTTGTACCTGGTCAGTATCGTATCCGGGGCCCTCGTCTTCGTGATTATGTTGGTGCGGCACTGGGTCAAGACTGATGGCCCGTGGGCACTCTGGTGGCATGATAAATGGTATCAGAAGTTCCTGGACGTCACGACTGGCCAGACACGGCCAGAGCGCATGCTGGAATACCTGCAAAAGAATGGCACCCGCGGGGACGCCGCCAGTGTGGTGGAGACCATTGACCACTTCTGTGGCACCGTTGAGTGGGCCATGAACGTGGGCGATCAGAAAGGTAGACACTGTTCGAGGGCATGGAGTGACTTTTAGGTCCTTAATCCTGGGTGTAGGTCTATGAAGGGAGACCAAAGCCCTCCATGTCGCTGAGACTGAACCCCGCTGTATCCAAGGACATGTGATCGACTGACTAGCCTTAGAGCCAAAGGGCTCTGTATAATCGATAAGAATAACAGTGCCGCAGAACAAAGCCCCTCACTATATCCCCAGAACAAGGGATTGAATGGCATTGCTGTGGACAGAAGCCCTTGTATATTCCTTGCAAGGGTATCTGGACTTTGCATCGAATACCTTTCCATCAAATGCATTTGCATCGAGGGATTTGCATCGAAAAAATATGCATCGAATGCATGTTTTGGGGGTGTAAAGGGTTAATTTTTGTTGTGGGTTTTAAAGGGTAAAAAACTTGGAGTAGGGGGCGGGACCGCCCACCCCCAAAAAAAATATGCACCACCCCCCAAAAAAATATGCATTTGATGCACATTTTTTCAATGCAAAAAAATAGATGGAAATGTCCCTCGATGCAAAAAATTCGATGCAAAGACCATAAACCCTTGGAAGGCACCATCAGTACCGGGGACAGAAGCCTTGTGCCTATCCCTCAGCTGGTTCCTAATCACTCTGGAGAATGAAGTCTTCTGGATACCCCAGCTCTAGAGTTGTGTTTTTGGTGTCTGGGGAGAGGGTCTTCTGAAAG
Organism: Ambystoma mexicanum; assembly: GCF_040938575.1. Lineage (NCBI taxonomy): Eukaryota > Metazoa > Chordata > Amphibia > Caudata > Ambystomatidae > Ambystoma > Ambystoma mexicanum. The sequence continues at coordinate 442,821,467 of NC_090924.1, read as the reverse complement.
CCATGTGTGTTTTTCTAGTGTGAGTTTGCGTGTGGTGAGCAAGGTGGAGAAAGTGCTGGTTAGTCGAAAAGGTGGTGACCTGATAAACGTGACTGCTACTTTAAGAGGATGCTCATTCACAATTTGCCTCAAGTTTTGTTTGGTTGACACTTTGTAGCGGTAACTGAAATATGGTTTGCATTTAGGTAAGATTTTGGACCGGGTGGTGCTCGAGACGAATCCCCACACTGTGTTGGAGCTAGGAACCTACTGTGGGTACTCGGCTGTGCGCATTGGAAAGCTTCTGGGGCCCGGAGCACGGCTTATCAGTTTGGAGATGAACCCGGCCTACGCCAAAGTGGCCAAGCAGGTCATCAGCTTTGCTGGCATGGATCGACAGGTGAGTGTCTCTTGTGTGTGTCGTATCCCCTTTACCCGAGTCCTTCAGTGGTCTCGCTTCTTTAGGGCTCTTGCTGCTTTCCTGTTCCTTTCCACCATTCAATAGCCACTTCCCAAGAGCTTTTAGACTGCGACAGGCCTCCTGGAAGTCCCAGACTAGATGTTGAGGTCTGCACCCAGCCTTCTCGCTTTTGAAGCACTCGATGCATGGGGGGCTTCTGCCAAAGGGACTTGGAAGATCAGAGAGCTTGAATTATGGTTCCAGAATAACCTAACCTACTTGATGCTGCTACCTATAATAGCAAACAGTCATTCACAAGCCCAAATGCACACTCCCTAATTGCCGACTGTCTTTAAAATGGACTATATTGCAATTAGTTCTTGAACCCCATTTATAAAACCTGTTAATGTCCATTACCTCCTCGAGACTTCTTCCCCCATACCGGTTATAAACCAATTAAACATGACTAGATCAAGACTAATTTACCACATCTGCTGAAGCGATTGCCCTGGATACTGTTTTTTGGAACATAATATATCTGTAAACCGGGATCACGAGTACGGAAATCTAGTTGGCACCTGGGTGGTTTTGGCAGCCAATCCGTTTACCGGCTGAATCTCATGATCCAAGCCCGCAATCCCAGTAATCTCCCCACTGCTGGTGCCCGCCTGCCATCTTTCTCCCATCTCACTGGTGTCCCTGCTGCATCCTCCTCTTCCTTGCCCTCCCCTTTCTCGCCTCCTGCATACCTATATGTGTTGCGGCACAGCCACACCGCTCCTGGGCTGCCATGGAAGTGGGGCTTTGTTCTGAGTCTTGCTTCCATGTGCATGGCTACCATGTTGGGTGAGCATTAGTTTGAAACAGATCACTTGGTCGTTGCTTTAAATACATCAGCACCCACGGACGTAAACCTGGGGTGCTAATACCAATACTCGCAAGCCTCCTCAGCTGTACTGGGTGGTAATGTCCTGGGGGAAACTCATTAAAGGACCTCACTGTGCTCAAGCATGTTAACTCAGGCCCCTGTCCATTGCCGTCAGGTGCAGCCCCGCAGAATCTGTGGTTATTGCTTGAATCGTTTCCACCTTCATCTAAGATCCTGGGGGTTGCCTGTTCTATTTCCATAATCTCCCCCATTATCCTCCTGCTTCAGTGTCTTGTTGACAGATGTTTTTGCTGAATATTTGCCCCCTTTTGTGATCCATTGCATTTCAATGTTAGGTATGCGGCTACTCTGCTTGGCTCCGTGATGCACAATATCTACTATTACAGCCTTTGGGTTGGAGAAGGTCACCCCAGTTATAGGGGTAGCACATAAAGCTTCTTAAACATGTTGTGCTCCACCGGCGCTGCAGATAAGCGCATAACCAGAGGCTGTTACTCTCAACAAACACAAATGGGGAGTAAAAATGTGCCAATAAAACAAACACAGTAAATATAGAACACCTAGGCACCCTGTCCCCTCACCTCTGCATATCGCATACAGCTTGACGGATATGCTTGAATCAGTGGCAATCCCGTAGAAAGGAGCTCTACTATTAATACCCTCGTTTGAAGTTATTTTTTTAATGATTATTATGCACTGTTGTAGCGCAACCCTAGCTCAGGAGCTACAGAGCGCTCTACAGGTCATAGAGCAGAATTTAACACATCATCAGGTAAACAGTAATCATGATCACAGTATTATGCACTGAGGGGTGTGCATGAGAGAGCCAGAATCTTGGTAACACCAGGGCATTGTTGGAAGAGCCAGGTCTTCAGTTCTTTCCTAAACTGATGGAGACTTGGAGCAGTCGAGAATGCCACCGGGAGGAAGCTCCAAAGTGCCGGAGCGTAGCATGAGAAGGACTGTTCCCTAGTTTTCTCCTTGCAAGCCGGTCTAGTTTCCAGTCTTACTGCAAGATGATGGTGTTTTTATTTTGGCCATCAGGTAGGCAGACATACCGGCGGTGGATTCCTTGTAGGTCAGGCATACCGTTTTGAACCAGATCCTAGCCGGCATGGGGAGCCAGTGTAATTCACACAAGGTCATGTTGTGTTCACATTTCCTAGAGCTGACGATGAAGCGAGCTGCAGTGTGGTGGCCTGCTTTAACAGTGGGCAGGGGGAGAATGTGGGGGGGGGGGAGCATTGTCCCCTATAGAAGCAAGATCACTAGAGCCTGCACTACCATTCTCCTGGGACGAGAGGAAGGGCTTGATCTTGTAGAGTAGAGTGACCTGATACCAAACCATTTGAGCCTTTTTCGTTATGTGTTGTTGGAAAACTAGATTATATTCCACAATGAAGTGTAGGGATTGTGCAGAGTGGGTCAGTTAAGGGTTCATAACTTGCAAGCTCGTTTCGTCCAGCCACCTTTGAGCGGCTTCCTGCTTGGTGGGGGGTCGGGGGTAGCAGGGGTGCACATTTAGTGTTGCTAGGATTAATCTTTAAGTAGGAATTTGTCATCCACCTTTGAATGGTTCCAAGGCAGGGGTGAAGGAGAGAAATATCTTGTGGTGCACTTGATGTTGAGGTACAGCTGTGGAAAAAAGCATTTTTTAATCTGCATGAACTACTTGGTGCAAAGAAGCATGGATTCCAAAAAGTTGGTTTTGAGTAAAAAATATAATTTTACGTCTCTAAAAAAAATACCCCTCTGCCCCTTGGAAATGGAAAACACCGTTTTATTCCCTCAGGAAATAGGGAGTAAAATGATCTCAGTTCAAACTTTCCCTAGAAACCCTATGCCTCACCATATTCTTTAACTCGGACCAACAACTGTGCCTTCAATTCTTCTCTACCTTCTGCAAAATGCCTCTAGTCCAGTCTACCTTTCCAGCTTTGATTTGCCCACAAGACGTTTACATACATGATCCTGGCATTTATTTTCATGCACATTATTTCTGGATGCCCCATGGCCTTGACTCGTTGAACCATTTCGACGATTCCACCATCTCAATCGTGCCCTTTTTTTTTTTTAACCATCTTAAGAAGCTGATTTTGTAATGCAGCTCTCACCGTGGCTGGAACTGGCCCGGCTATCTGCTTGACTGGCACTGCTGCTTCTCTCGGCTGAATCTTATGTACATGGTTCTTTATCCTTCCCAGTTTTTCTGAGTACAACCTCGGGGACTCCTCTGTGAACAGTGATGCTCCTCCTGCTCTTATGGAGAGACTCTGGTCTTCTGTGCCGGGATGCAGCTTGATGTTCAACTTCACCTGGTCATCCCACTCTAGCATTGCCATGCTTCCCCTGAAAAATACACTCTTTACAATCTACCTTTAAATTGTATATCCCCCTTTATGTATCCCAACAGACGTACAGTGGCACCTCCAAATACCATGGGTCGGTGTTTTGTCTTCTGAACTTCCACTTTGTTTTTTCCTATCATTTCTTTGTAGGCGCGAATGGGCAGTATTTTAAGACCGACCCTGAATCCACCATTACTCTGGTTCCATTCCCATCTACCTTGAACAGGCAGTGAGGTTTCTCTCTTCTAGCTTTCGAACTGTTCACCATAATGATCGTGGGTCTATCAACCTCCGAAGATTCATCTTTCGCAGTTACTACTCTTTCTTCTATGGACGTCACTTTCCTTCTCCGCCAGTGACACGCCATGGCAAAATGTTCAATTTTCTTACAGTTTGTGCATTATTTGCCTCTGCATGCCTTATCATTCACAAGATGTCGGGTGCTTGCGCACCTGTGGCATTTCTTAGGTTCTCTCTATTTGCGCACTAGCCCAGCATCACTTTGTTACGCGGACTCCCTGTATGTGTGCTGTTTGCCGTAGGAATATGTGGTGTACCACTAATGAAGTGTGTCACTGATGTATGCGCTGGTATCTGCTTCTGCTGTCAAAGAAGTTTAGTTACTTTGCTACATGTTTTTTTTTTCATTCTTCGAGATTTGCTCCCTTAAAGGCAGTGTCTAAAACTTGATCTGCTCTGTGACTGCATACAGCGCTTGTCTTTGGGGACAGGGGAAGCATTGGGACCCCGATTGCTTTCTATTTCAGATTCCCACCTGAGGGCATGTCTTCCTAACTGTGTCCCTAGATTGCCTCTTGTGATGGTCCTCTGCCCTTGGCCAGGGACCAAGTGGGAGTGATTGGGGGTCCCTCCCCATACAACACTTGGACCCATCATCCACAAGCTGGGTGTGGCACTCAGCTCCTTCTTGCTCACACCACCAGCTGTCCCCAGAGCTGGGCAGGAGATTTTGTCACATAGGGCCTCATTTCGAGTTTGATGGTGTATTGACGGTAAATCTGCCGAAATGCCACCAAAATCGGTTACCGTTACTGTCACTTGGTCCTGTGGGTTTACAAGTGGTGGTAGGGTGGTTTTAGTACCCATGGGGATTTTTGGTGAAATTACCACTGGTGGAATTTCCAAGGGTTAATTCTGCAGATTTTTGGAGGTAATTTTGTGGACTTACCTATATAATCATGCTGTAGGCAAATCTTCAACTTTCCTTTCAAAAATCTTTTTAATTACCAGTGTGTGAATTCTGCTTCTGGTAATTACGCCAAAACGGGTAATTTGGCGGATCAGGAAAAATGGAGGTAATTCCATTACCATGCAAAAAAGTGTTAAGAAAATTGTCACCACTTTTTTCCCGCACTGCCAAACTCAGAATGAGGCCCATAGATTTTAAATTCTAGTGCTTGGTTTGGTTCCCACATTTTTTTAAAAAATCACAATGCTCATTGAGGGCTCTTTTATGACTAGTAGTTAACGCAGATATTGTGAAAATAATGGAATTGACAAATCGATTATATGAAAATAATTAGAATTAAAGTTGAAACATGTGCAAGAAATATTTGTCACGCTTTTTAGTATTACATAGAACTGACAAAAACAGGTTGTTTCAATGTAGCCCTTGATAGTTTTGTGATTCCTGGCCTTAAACCCTCTTTTTTATATATCTTAAACTGCGAGAAAGATTGTGGCAGCAGAGTAAGGTCTTGCCACTTTGTGTAAAGTTTGGGCTCAAGTTTAGGCAGTGAAATTAATATTGTATCCAAGAATGCTTGCTGCAGCAGTCATGTCTAAGTCAAGGAACTACTTTGCCTGAGGGGGATCTGGAAAGTTCAAGATACTTATGATAAACAAGAAGTGATGACTGGAAGGTTTGGAATTAATCCTAACCACTGGCATTGCTCTGGGCAACCCCCCAGACCATCGTTCTTTGCCTGCCAAGCCATTACAAAAGGGAAAAGACCATATGCAAATCAGACTTGTTCTACCTTCCATGACACGTTCTCTACCTAGGGAAATATTTCCTAATTTCTCATTGTGACCTCTGGTCGACAGCTGCAGCGTTTACAATTCTTGTGTACATTATTTAGGAGGCAATGAACAAATAATCACTGTGACGGCATACTTATATGAGAAGGATTTCTGGTAGGTTTGTTTCTCTGGAGGACTCGTGCTTCTCTTTTGATAGTCACTCTCTGACTCCCACACCTCAAAACCCCGTTTCAGCAAATTAGCATAAGTCATGCAGAGCTGAGATTGCATTGTGGGCAAGATGCTTCTGGCCTCTGACACAATCATTCTGGCCATAGAATGCCCCTCTGAACACCTATAGGCATGACGGCACGAAGAGCCAGAATGCAAGATGCTAGTCGCTGTTTGGCCAGCCTCAAAGAGGGGGGAAGAGATATTCTCTCAGACAACCATTCAAACTTTATCCAGCTGACGTCTTCGTGGATACAGGTGCCTCAACACCGGACCTGGTTGACTAATATCTAGCTGTGCTGACGTCATTAGAGACACCACGACATAGTAACGTTGGCCACAAAACAAACTCGCATCCCTGCACAAAGTTACACAGAAACACATGTGCAGACACAAAATACATGCTTACACAGTTCTTTAGATAGAGGACAGATACATATACAGACTATCAGAAGCCTTTCCTTTTCATTAGCAAAACTCAAATGCAGAAATGCAAAAAAGCAAGAGATTCAGAGCAAGCTTGCAATCATATAGAACTACAGGGTCGTATAAGGAACCTGAAAGTACCAAGTACCACCAACCCATAAGGAAAATAATACAATATAGACGTATAGAAATCAGAGCATAACTATAGTAGAATTACATGAAGCCACAGGCCTCGGAATAAGGGACAAAGGAAAACAGATTTTGCAGCATATTGTCCAGGGTTGGTGCTCGCAGCCAAGGTCAGAGATGAGCAGAACATTCCTGGCTCCAGGGACAGGGAGCCACTTGCAAAATAAATCCTCGCTAACATATCCTCTGCTACCTCACATTACCCACAGGTTGGCAGCAGGCCCAGGGACAGTCTGGTAGTCCATTTGGACCCTGTTTATTAGCGTACTGCGGGAAGGTTTGTCAGAGTGGGACCATTTGGCAGTATCATCTGGGGCATTGCGGCAGCATACTAGGGACATCTGGTAGAATGCTAAATAAATTTGGTACTCCGTTGTCGGAATGTTGGGAACATGTCGGGGGGCAGTACGGCAGCATACTGGGAATATCATTTCAGCACGCTGGAGTGCATTTTGGCAGCACAAATTTAGTATCAGTCTAGGACCAATTTTGTTTCACTCTGTTTGGGAGATTCGGGTGGTTTTATTTCTTTCACAACAAGGGACATTCCGGATCTAAGTGATTCCTGGGTGGATGGGCCTCTTGGAGCATAGGAGCAGGGGAAGAAGCCCACTGAGTGCAAAGCATAAAGAAGCACCTCAGACTCATGGGTGACTAGCCACCATTGTCCTCCTCCATGAACACCTCACACCACTACTGGTTCAAACAACAAAGATTACAAGCGAAGAACGACTCCTCAGCCTAACCTCCTCAAGAGACACATCTTCAGCCCTGGGACCCAAGTGAGTCAGCAGAAATGCTAAATCTGAGTGCTCCACGCAAAAGCAGAATGACACAATATTTCAGGAGCACACACAACCGTCCCCTACAAAAACACTTTTCAGTCTTCTCTCATACTGCCGTTGTGCCCCGTCACTGGTGCTTCACTCTGCCCCAAAGGAGAGGAACCCAAGCGGAGCTATCCTAAGGCTTATCTGAAGGCCAGTTACCTTCTAGGAGTTCAAACTTTTGACAGTCACACAATTCCATTCTTACTCTACAGAAATTGAATTCCCACCTATTTTGTAACCTAAGCGCCTTTATCCAGGTAACCAGCCTTAACTTTAACGAAATTCTACATTAAAATGGGAGGGAGATTAGGCAGCACAAGGAGGGGTGACTGATGTGAAAGGGGCATCTGCATTCATGATACCTTTGTTTCATGAGGCCAGCAAACCATGTATTCCATGCATGTGCCATTACTCTTTCCTACGTACTAACATCTCTCTCTATCTCTCTCTCTATCCACATATGCCTTCCTCCTCTCTGTTGCTCGGCTAATGTTTTCACCGATTTTTGTCGCTACCTTTATATGTGGCCTCCTGTCTCCCTATTCCCCATTCTACTTCTTTAATGTCTCTTGGCATCTCTGTCCTTCCCTCCCTCCCACCAACACGTTCACCTGTTGAGTAAACACCCTTTCTTCATTTTCTTCCTCACTGTTCCTTGCTATCATCCATGCTTGCACTCTACCCCTCTCTCATCTCCATCACTTTCCTTATAACTTGGTACTTGTGTTTACTTTCTCTTCCATTCTTTCTATATTCTCTTTCATCTGGTTCACAAAATAATCTTCCATCTTCCCTCTTCATTTCATTCTCCCCTCCTTATCCCCTATCTATTTCCACCACGGTCCCTCTCTTCTCCTTACCATTGCCTACTGCACCGCCCTTCTCATCGCCTCATTCTTTCCCCCTCCCCCAATTTCATTGTCACTTTTATCCTCTTTCCCATACGCTTTTTCTAATCACTGTACTCTCTCCTTTCTCAATCAACTCTTTTCTCTTGTATGCTTATGCATCACCGCCTTCTGTGCTTCATTCTGTCATTCTCATGACTTGTGTTTTTCACTAACTCACTCAATCCGTAACCTATCCTCTGAAACGCCCTATCCTCTGAAACGCCCTTCTCTTTGCACAACACCCCGTTCCCATGATGGATTGCCCTTACTCCCAAAACACTGGCCTACAATCCCCATTGGCGCATTTACCTTCCCTTTTGTCCGTTTGGCCCCTCCTTGCTATATACCTGGCTCCCTTGTTCTACTGGTTGCCCTGCCCGTCACCGATCCTTTGCAGCCCTCTACTCTTGCCAAGCAGGCGTTGTCCACCTCACCTTCACACCGACCCACCCACATGCCCACCCTGCAGCACCCAGACAAGATGACGGAGACGCCAGTGAAGCATAGGCGCTGGCGCCTGCAGGAGGCCCTAATCTTCACTACCCTGCAGTGTCTGCAGCTACCTCTCCAGCTCTTCTCTCGCTCACCACCAGCACAGTGGACGCCTACCTTTCCGCAGGAGGAGGAGGAGGAGGAGGACGACGACATTGGCTGGAGGGAGGCTTCTTCTGGAGGCTGGTCACGCAAGGTAAGATCCCAATTAAATGAATCCTATTTCTGAAGAAGCTAGAATCAGTCATTACACATTTGGTGCATTTGCCAAGTTCCGTTAAAGTCATTTCACAATGGACGGAAAGATCATGCGGTTGGACTGTGCCCGTGCTCTTATCCACAGTGGGTTTGCTGCCGGATTCTTAACTTTCCAGCCACTGGTGAGTTTACTGAAGCCATATTCTCCTCATAACGGAATCCTCTGCTTTCACAGCTGTACAGAGGATCTCGCTCTCTCTCTGCATTCCTTCTACATGCTATCGTGATGTCATCTCTCTCTCTCCCGACTCAGCACAGTGAGCTGTGGGAGGCCGGGACCATCAGCAGTTGTCCACCTCAGGAATCCCGCAGATCGTGGACGGGCAAATGTTATCGGGGAACATTAGAGCTATTGCTAGGGATGGAGAAGGTGTCCGTTGCATCATTGGTGGTCTTCCAGCGCTGAGCCTTGTGCCAGTGGACATGATGGCATGTGGTTCCCAGGCCAGGGTTTTCAGATGTTCGTCTGTGGTGGGAATATGACAAGGTGGGTTGAGAAGGAATTGGAGGAAATGGGAACAGGAAGTGCACGTCAGGGGGTAGGTAAGGAAAGGCAGTGCGATGGGCTGAGTGTTCAGGGTTGGCTCGTCTCCTACAGTTCGAGAAGGAAGAAGTGCAGAATTAACTATGTCGGGGTATATTTAAGCTGGCAGATCTGGTAGAACACGTTAGGTGTATATGGGATATGGCCAAGCAGTCCAATGTAGCTTAGCGTCCGGTTGGATTGGACGTGCTTAAGCTTCCCTGATCCACCCATCAGGGATAGGTGCTAAGGCTGCCAAGGCATATGTGATCTATGCATTAGACTGAAGTGACTGTGCAAGAAAGAGGAAAGCAGGGCGAAGGGTTAGGGGTTGAAGGAAAATGAAGGGTACAGCGAGAGTGGAATCGGATCCAAATCAATAGATTGTCTGTGTTAGCAGGTTATGATCTAAAAACATGTGGCTACTTTGGATACATTTTCATAATTTCGTCCACCTGAGGTTACGTAAGAATTGCCATTTTGGCGAGTAGAAGGAAAAGAGCCCTCCACAATCACAAGTCAACAAACTCCTTACGAACTTTTTTGCCAGAGCTATATACATGATGTGGTCTCCAGCTGCAGAAATGCCTAACTGAAAAGATCATACTTGCATTCTGACATTTAGAATGGGGTCATTGGCCTCCCCTTTTGGATCGAAACAACCTGTTTTCACCCTCTTCATATGTGGTCCATACATGACTGGGCCCCTGCGTTCTCTAACTGCACCCTCTGAAGCGGTATCTTACGAACCATCTCAAGCGTTCAAGAGCATGCAGTTGTCTTTTATGAGGCAGAAAGAGATTTTATCCCAAAATAAAACCTCTACAGCATCTGCAGTCCCTTTCCAAGGCTTCTCTGAGAAGTGGATTTCTCACTGGGGATGCAAGAAGGTCCCCTCGCCATCACAGAACATGCAGCCTCGGTGCATAGATTTGCACATGGCATCTTGGGAAGCCAAGTAAGGGTAGATCACGCCTATAGGATAGTGTTTGGTAGACGCTTCCTGGGTAGAAGGCATTTTATTCATGGCTATGTTAATATGTGAATACTGCCCTGTGTGATGTAGTGACAGGGAACACTGATTAACTTTTTGAAGCAAGGGAAAGTAATTGAAAAACAACCATTTTAAATGCTGTCATTTGACGTAAAGGGGCATGTGTTGGAAAAGCAATGATGTTAAAAGGGAGAGCCAAGCGAGCACCCCCGTTGTTTTGTGAGTACCTTAGAAAGTGTATGTGCATAGATTCAGAGAACCAACCTTGAGTTAAAGGAAATGTATGACTACCTAAAGACCTCTTCCATTCACCAGTTCCGCTAGCCAACAAAGCCATAACTTGCCCCCACCATGCAGGGCTCATGATCATGTGACATCATTGATACCATTACCATTGGCTTTATGAAAAATGATCAGCACAGTCCCACTCCTTGGATACTAGGCACATGTCCTGGAAATACAGTGAAATGGGCACGGCGTGTGACCATTTGCTAGTGTGTTTCCCTCATAAGGCGTTGGCTCACTGGGTACATCGAACATGTTGGGGTTTATGTCCTCCTAAGCAACCACACATGCCCAGAGTTGTCTACATCTGAGGCATAGTCCCATGTGCTGTAGCCCTATGAACAGCATCTGCAGGAAATGTCCAGATTCCATGCCAAGGGTGTTTGGGGCATGGCCTGTCTATGTCCCAGATAGAGTACCCATCCCAAGAGTTATTTTTAAAGAAAGTTGAAGGGGGTTTTAAGTAACCATATAAAAAATAACTTCCCTTGGAGTTTTTTTCAATTCATTTATTTTTAATGTTCTACTTTTGCCATTCGGGCATTGCTTCTTTCAGTACTAGCAGAGGACAGCTTTATCCCAGGCACTGCCACCCTACCTGCACTTCTTTGCCAATCTGACATACTGTGGCATGGTTTTTGACTATGTCCTGGGTTCAGTATATTTGCCAAAAATTGTTGTATGCCCATGGGTCATTATGACTGGAGCGTGCCCTGGTCATGCTTCGGGCACTACGACCCAGTTTGCTGGCCCAGGAGCATGGATTGACTGTGCGCTGGGCACAGAGAACGTACCTGCAGTAACCACTGGACATGGGCATTGACCTGTGCATATGACTTAAGCGTAGTGACCCTACCTGTAGTGGCCCCTGGGAATGATCTTGGGCACAGCGATCCTAAATACAATGCCTGCTGGCAGTTTAGAGATCCTACCTGCAGTGCCCTTTCGGGCATGTCCTGCAGCCATGACCTGCAGGCGATGCTCACGAAGCACAGTGACTTTCTCTCCAATTCCCCCTGGACATGGCATGCAGCCATGCCACAGGAAAAGTGGCCCTTCCGGTAGTACCCCCATGCCATGGCCAGCAGCCATGTTTTTTGCCTTTAGCCATTGCCCTGGCACTATGTCCATTTCTGATCTCTCTGCAGCACCTTGCCATTTGGTGCCCCGTGGAAGTGCCATTGGTTCTGCGCCCCAGGTAAACCTAACCCCCAGGTTTGTGAACCCGGCCACTGACTTTCCACCTTTTTTTAAGGGACATGTTCCACTTCCCTAGGGCATGCTGTGGACCTCCCTATGGTCTGGGCAAGTCCTCCCAAGGTGCTGCGATAGACCCTTTAAAGGGTTTTTTCAGCACTTGGCCTGCAACCTGAGCTGTCATCTGCGAAGTCAGGATGGCAGCCGCATTGTGCTGTAGAGGGGCATTTAAGCCATTCAGAAAGAAATCAAATCCAATATGGAGAGAAAGTGCTGTAAGTGTCCATCTACACCAATGCTTCAAATGCCAATCGCACACCTCTCTACAAATGGCTGTAGCACCCTGCGTTGTGGTTAAGGGCGACTGAGGCTATGGAATAGATGTTGGGAGACCTTGGGTGGAGACCAGCTGCACAGTGTTCCACCCGAAGGCATTATACAGGGAATCCCCGGCCCTCCATCCCGTCTTGGAGCATATAACAGATACGAAGTTGGAAAACCAGAAGCATGAGGACTTTAAAGCAGGCTGTCGGTGGGTCTGTGAATGCTGGGGTTTGCAAACCATGTGTTGCTACTAACAGTTGGCACCAAGCAACTGGGAAGAGGTTTGCAAATTCTTCCGACATCCTATCCAGGGATCCCAGATACCATGATGTTGGTGTAGTGCTGCACTGGCATACCAAGTTTCCTGGCCCGGCAGTGCTACCTGACTTCAAGATGCTGGATTTCCATTACAAAGGCCTAGGGCTGAGGGGCGGCCTGCGGCACACACGTTCTCAGATTGGGAAATTGTAGTTGGCCGGAGCACCCACAATCACCAGGCATGGTCCTGAAACATGCACACTTGACACATCTCACCCTTCCCTGATCAAGTATCGAACGTGCTGCAGTATAAAAAGCGAGCCAGACAGAGCGGATGTTTGGAGGAGTGGAGAGAACACACAGGAGGAGAAAGAACTGTAAGAGGTTGGAGGGGAGGAAAGAGGAGAAAGTGGATAGGAGGAACAAGAGAAGGAAAGTGTAGGAAGAGGAGGAGGTGAAAAACAGTAGAGTAGGGTGGAAGAGAAACTTCAAATGAGAGGCCAGGGGAAGACTATCAGATGGGTGAGCAAGGAACGAGTGTGGGAGAGGGCAGGCAAAAAGAAGGAGGCAGACAGTGGAGAGAGGACTAACATCAGGAAAGTGAAGGAGGGGAATATGAAAGAATGCTCGATGGAACTACAGAGAGAAAGGAAAGGAGGTGAACAGAAACCACCTGATAATCGAGGGAGGAGAGCAGGTGGAGGAAGAGTGGAAGAGGGCCCTCAGTTGCAGGATCGAATGAATGAAATATCTGAGGAAAGAGGGAGAGGGAAAGACAGAGAAGAGGAGGAGGCTCTAAGGAGAAGAGCAGGGGGTAATACCTGAAGAGAAGGAAAGTAGAAATAAGCCTTGAAGACCAGGGCCTGGACAGTGCTGCTAAACTGGTGAAGAATGGCTGGGTCACTGGACAAAGTTAAGCATGGACCCAGGGAGGTTGACCTCTAGTACAGCCCAAAATTGAGAGGGCGCCTTTACAAGTAATCCAGGAAGGGAAAGCTGAAGTACACTGGAGTCCAACTGTGTATGCTGCGTCAGACACCTGACCTCTGTCTGGCAATCTAACGGTGCTGGCTGGTATCAGAGTCCATCAGGACCAAAGGTGAGAGGCTGGCAACCCTTGCATCAGCCAACAAAGACGTGTTTGGGACACTACAACATCGAATTTGCTGCGATTGACTGTTTGACCCACTTGGGTGGCGACCAGGAATTAAGGACTGAGGACCACATGGAACAGACTAGGTACCAGTGTTATTGTTTACCATTTTTAACGTCGTCACTATAGCTTCACTTAACTCTAATCCCCTTTTGCTAAAATAATAGGTTAGCAACGGGAGAGCGGTGTTGTGTGATACGTTTTGGCCTTATGGGGTAAAATCATGCTTTGTAAACACATGTCACTTGTGTGATGGGTGAATCTGGTCAGCCCCCATATGAGTGAAAATGCTTTTGTGAGGTTCATAATATTATGGTTAGTTTTTTTTTTATACTACCCTCGATCTGTTTATAGACGAGGATAGAGTAGTTGCACTGTCCAGTTATGGAAAGGCCAGTTCAGGAAAAATGTATACGTCCCGAGAGGGTCGCTAGATGCCGATGCTAGGGCGGTCCAATTGGGGAAAGTGTTCTTTTTAATGCTTTTTTTTAAAAGATGGGGCAGGAAGGGTCCCCCACCCAAGATTTCCATTCATGGCTGTAGCTTCCCCAAAACAGTTGCGACGTGTCCCACCCACCATGTAAAAGCAGATGTCTCTTCGCAACAACACCCTCGGAGAAAATGGGATTAGCATTATCCCAACGCTCAGTAATCCTGAAACGCTGAGTCACGCACGCCAGTGACGCATGTGAAGCGAAGGCTGATCCCTCCGCGGCAGAAAAAAAGGGCGCTCCCTGTGACGTGCCTGAAGCATTATCCCCAGTCACTTCACAAACGAGCATATTATATTTCTTTGATTTCCCATTTACTTGTGTAAAATTAGTATTCCAGGCCCCAAAAATAATCTAGGTCCCATGGGAGAGTTGGTCTGCCTCGGATGAAGCATCACTGGCGGCGCTAATATTGTTGGTTTTGTAGTGAAAAGGAGCCGAGTTGCACACTCACGGATACACGGACAGGGGAGTAATGCACAAGCGAAGGAGAGGGGCAAAGGGGGGAGCAGGGGGGTGGGGTGGGCGGGGTGGTACAACGGGAAAACGGCGATAGATAAAGGTAAAGTGAAGGCAAGTGCAAGGGACAGAAGGGGGCAAGGTTGTTAACTAGAAACGAACTTGTAATTTTCTGGGTGTTTTATTATTGTCACAAAAGGGCATTAACGAACATGTTGGATGTCACTTATTGGGATAAATATGTTCCGCCCTCCCATTGCGTCTTTTTTTGTTTGGAGGCTTTTGGATGTTTTGGCACTGCTGGGTCATGATGAGTGGACGTGATGGACGGGGACGCAGTTCTTTTCCAGTTAATGAACGGGACTATAGGTTAGCAATGGGAGACACCCTCAGCACAATTGTGTGCACTTTCCTTTTAAACTGAACAATGTTAGCAATGATTTTGGTATATTTATATTATGGAAAAACTTAAAAAATTCAGGCCATTTTCTTTCTTTTTAATTTAATAATCTTTGCACCATCCCTACCTCTGCAGCCAACCGAAACCAAGCCCCTCGTGTGTTGCTAAGAGGGGGCCTGCAGTGTAGGGTAATAACTTTACAATACAGGTAACCCTGAGACTTTCCATTCTGTGACCATTTGTTATATTTTTTCTTACACCTATAAGGCATATCACTATATTTTCCAATAACTCTGGGAATATATGCCTTGGTTCCTGGCTTCTGTGTTGTATATTTAGTTTTCTTATTTTATTGTTTAAAGCGCTGACCTAGCTCGGGAGCAGCAGAGTGCGGGTAGCCAGCATTTGGACTGGCATCTTTTAACACTAGTGCATTACTGTGATTTGAAGTCTGAGCTTTGGTATGTGCATCCATTGAAATTAGTCCTTGGTCAGGTGTTGTTGAAAAAGCCATGTTTTGAGAAATTTGCGAAATTGGAGCCTACACCAGGATCGAGCTCCAGAGGGTGGTTGCATGACGAGAGAAGGATTGTTTGCGGGTCCTCTCTGTGCGAGAAATTGTGATTCAAGCCGTTTGGTCGATTTGCTGCGTGCTGCTCAGCATGTAATACCACCCTTTTCACAGAAGGGTGTCTGCACTTCTTCTGTAGCGTGGTCAAACTTAATGGTATGCTTAAAGCTTTACGACAATATGTCTGTGGTACTAGAAAACTGACATCTTTGAAGAACAAGATGTCACATTAAAACCCGCTTTAGTGCGTCATGATCTAGCTTCAGGCCCCCTCCCCGCCCCCCCATAGACAGATTTGCATTAAAGGGATATGAACAGTCTTGCCAGATGTATTGTTCTCAGAAAATGAACTGCTCGTTTTATGACGCTTGACCATTACTCCCTGAACCACACACCGACGTTTCACTAACACATTTGTGCAACCCAAGAGCAAGCACTATGGGATTGGAATCCTATCTACCAAAAAACCCTTCTACAGTAGACCTACCACTAAATGGCTGCTAAAACACATAAGTAAAGCCCTAAGGGTTGTTATCAGGGTCATGTCACAAGTCGCATCACACTTTAGGCTAGAGAGATTTGTGTATACTTTGACCTTCACAACTAGCTGGTGCATGTCCATTCTCCAATCCAGGGTGTTTCGGTCCTAAGCACATTGTTGGATTTTTTTTCATCTGAGCCTCACAAGAATAAGTCTTCTCTTGTTGCCTCATAGAACCTAACCTTCATCAGTTTCACATATGATTCGAATTTGGGCATACTATTCCCTACACCCGAACTGTCAGTCTTTGGCTCTTTGGTTCCAGATTCTTCAGGGCCTCCTGGCCGCCTGTGTTGTGGCAGTTTCCTTTGCAAGACTGAAGACATGAAAAGTTAAATTTCAATGGGTCACCGGCTGGAGCCAACCCTTTTGGCCCCAGTCGTTTTGCCTCTCTATTCCACAGCGGATCATGGAGGCTATTATTTGGTGTTTGCAGGAACACAATCTATCAAACTGTGTCCCTTTCTAGGATTCTAGCCCATTGTTGTTCAATGGCACATGCTTCCATGTTCAGCTGAGGAGCCACCATCAGCAGTTAGGAGATCCATGACATTTGGAGTGAGCACAATTGGGTCCAATATCAATGTACTGGAGCACAAGGCAATATTTGTGTCCCTAAGTGCGTTCCTCCTTTTTATCCAGGATGCTTGGGTGTTGGTATTCACGGACCATGCTACAGTCATGTTTTATGTGAAGAAGCACTGAGACACCAACTCCCCCCCCCCCTTCCCCCACCCCCCTTCCCCCACCCCTAACCTCCTCGCCACCCCTATTGAGTTCTGGAACTGAGCAATGGCTCAGGAATACACCTCTGTGTGGCCAAAAGGCAATGGATGCCCTGAGCATAGTGTGGCTAATCGGCAACAAGAGAGCCAAATTCAGAAGCGGTTCATTCCCTCTTCACTCAGGGTTTTTCATCAAATGGAACTGCGCAACTTCCTAGAACAAAGGTTGCATCCATACTCTGGAGAAATTGGAGTTTGTCACTGTTAGAGAAATGTTGGATTCCTCCAACATGCCACGTTACATGCTTATTGCTATTCTCCTGCCAAAACCTCTTGTTTGTTCCAGTGATACTGATAGTCCCCGTCCGGCTGGCCAGCTTTCGTTTCTTTGGACCTAGCAGTTGATTCATGCCTTTCTCAGCTGCTGACTAGGAGGCTGAGGCCTATGAATCGCAGGAGGCATGGGCCAACCCTCCTCCTTTGGCAAGCTTTGCTGCATGGTACAGGACCAGCAAATTCTGAACGCATAACAGTTGTCTTGGAACAACTTGTATATTATCCAAGATGCCAGGAAACCATCTGCTAGATGTCAGTACTGCAGAAAAAGGCTGCATTTTTGCCATTGGATCCCAACATTAACCCTGTGACATGCCTGTTAACTAGGCTCTGTATTTTGTAGTTTAACACTTGGACAGATCCGCAGGTCCTATCCTGCAGCTCTAGGAGCCTTCCTAAATTCATATATTGAGCAGTGTTTTTCATCCTAACCCAATCGAGGAAAGGCATTTAGAGGGCCTACTTTGTTGGTTTCCTGCTTTCAGGTCCCCTCATCCATCATGGGACCTTACCACCATTTGTTCAGGATGGTCACGCACGTCTACAGCTCTTTAGCCCATGGTGAAATATGATTAGAAGTTGCCTTCCTGTTCTGGTTGCTGTTACCTCCCCCTGCAGAATTAGGGAGCAACAGGCATTTTGGCGTCACAATTGTTTTCAAAACAGGTGAGATCACTCCTCCTTTTACCTGAAGTTCTGTTAATTTATTTGTGTGTTTCTGAAGGGGGTCTGCCAAGGAACTCCAGAATAATTAAAGACACATTACAATTTAGCATGGACTAAAGATGAGAAAAAAGAGCAGAATGAAAAAGAAACCGGGAGAAAAGCCAAGGTGAAAGCAAGAAAAGAAAAAAACAATCACTCGCCTTAAATACACTAGACGAATATTAATGAATGCTCTACAGGCCACCAAGAATTTAATAGAGTGGCCCCTTTCTCCAGTGCACTAAACAGTGAAGGAAAAGCCAACAAAATCAGCACATAAATGTTGAACATAAAGGTGTGCTGCAACAGCCAACAGGCAGTGAAGACCAAGTACCTGAAGGGGGCAAGGGATGCCAGGCAGAGGGCCTCAGGCAAACGAGCACTGTGAACCACGGGGGCAAAGCCAACAATTTGAATTCAGGATGCTACTACTCAACCATCCTTGGCAGACCCGGATTGCCCCAGACTGTGTTGTCCTCACCCTTGCCCCTCAGGCCTCTTCCTCATGCACCCTCTTGTTCCCACTCAGCAGGTGCGTCACCATGAGGGTCTATATCCCTAATGTTCCGGAAACCTTATGTTCTCAATGCAAATTGTATTGCTGATGTCAGGTTTGGTCAGTCAGGTCTTAACATGTTTGGATTTTAACCTTAGTCTAGCCAACTTTCCTCTGGTTATTAGTGCTTGGTATGAGTATGGAAGAAAGGGGACGGGATGTATGAGTAAGAATAAGTTACTCAAAGTAGTGACTCCTGTATTCCTTGACCACCTCACCTCTTCTTTCTTCCAACCCCTAGTCCCCCTGTCAATCCTGCTAACACTTGGCTATCAACTCCTCCAATCCCACTTAAACATAGCTATCAATTAGATACGGCCTGAGTAGGTGGGAAAGGACTAATGGGCTAAGCAGGAGGTCAGGGTCAGGATGGGTTGAGCCGGACATGGATGTTGCCATGCATGCACCCCATCTTCACAGTTAAACAATATTATTTTTCTGTTCAAAAGCTTTCACCCCATGACTGATGGGGATGTCTTCCCACGGGAATTGGGGAAGAGACTATGGACCAGGAGTACAGTAGCCATTAGAGTGGGTAACATATTTATTTAACGGAATACATTTAAAAGGGTACATGTATTGTTTAGCAATTGCTTGGTTATGATTGGGCACAATTTCTGTTGGCGAGGGAAGACCTCATTTTATTTAGCTCGTTTGTTGTAAAATGATGTACATTTAGGATAGAGGATGTTTTTTAAAATGTTCTTGTTTTGAGGGAAACCTGAAACACATAATGAATATGGATAAAGGGGTTAGCACTGATGTAATCACAATGCTTACCAAACCATACAGGGGAACCTGCAGGTCACAGTCCCAAACAGTGGCGTGTGCAGGTATCTTGGAATCAAGAGAAATGATGGGGAACTCCTATTGATTTCTGGGAGAAACATGTTTATTTTAATAAATGGCAGATAAAAATAGGTCTTTTGTGAAATCTGCTTTTTCTCAGGGCCAAGAGTGAAAGCAGGTTTCCTAAAATACATGAGCTTTTTTTGTGGCACTTATGTACATTAGCTTTGTGTTGGAGTGCTTGTAATATGTTGCCCTGGTCTAGTCTGTTGGTGTTTTTCTTGTGCCATCTTTCCAGATCCAGCTGTTGTCAATCCTAGCCCAACTTTGTATTTAAAATGAGCCGGCCTAGTGCCTTTTTTTAGGGGTAATCAATCTCTTTCCTTTCATCTTAGATTGAGGTTCTTGTTGGGTCCACCACTGAGCTGATACCGCAGCTGAAGAAGAAGCTGGACATCGATACATTTGACATGATCTTCCTCGACCACTGGAAGCAGAGCTACCTCCCTGACACCAAACTCCTAGAGGTAATGGTCCTAGAACATCTTTTGCCTTCCAACGATCAAATCCAGTGCCTCCCAATAGAGATTAATAAGGAATGTTCCCTCATGTTGACTCCTCTTCCTTCTCTTTTGTGGATTCTGTCACCTTCCGACTGACTGGGTGGAGTCGGGGCCGTTTGTTCCATGGCCATTCTTTGACTACATGAAGAAATAAATAACAATGCACAAGTACGGGCAGAGCCACACACAAGCATTCGGACGATGCTGTGCCTCTGATCAGTTGATTAGAGGCTATTGGTGATTATCAAATGTTCAGTGGCTTGGGATCCCCTTCACCCAATGTGGAAGGTAAAGGGAGTGGCAGTTATGGCATGGATAGGATGGTGGTGGGAAGGTGGCAGTGACCGGCACAGGAAGTGATTGTCAAACCACATGTCCATTCAATGTGCAGGGGACATGCAGCTGCTAATGCGGGGGTGAAGGGTTCTCCCTTTATGTACTACCACCATATACCAGATATCATCTGCTCAGCGACTCACATTATGGAAAAGGTAATGCCAATGTATGTCTAGGTAGTGCCCTTCCTGTTGTATGATGGATGCTGCCATGAGCCCAGGTTCATAATATATGCAAGGAATTGGCACCATATATCCAGATACAAGCACTACATGCAATATCTTAACATCATATGGTCAGGTACTCTCACCATACGTCTTTGAACAATCACATACCCTACGACTCCCCTCGTATGCTAAGCCCTGGAATTATTTGGACATTGTGGCATGGTGGAGTAAGGAGCCAGATAAGGGGATGGCATGCTTCAACCAAGTTTTATTTAAGAAATAAAGAAAAGAGTCTAACTCTCCCTATATCTAAAAGGGGTTATCCCTAGCTAAACAAATATCAACTCGGTTGCTTGTCGTCATGATGTTTGTCCAAATGAAGTGTCTGTCCAAAAACCTACTCTAACTCTACCACTAATCTACAAAAGGGTTCAACATCCACATGAATATAGTATCGGGAGAATGGTGCCCTTGACCTGGTGAACGGGCTCAGTCTCAGTCCTTTGCTTTGGCTTTTGGTTCAACAAAGAGAGTATGGTCATGAGAATGACTCTCCTGACCCACCTTGCACAGACTGAAGGGCTGTCTTAGGTTAGTATTTTACAATGCTCTTCAAAATAACTCTTCACTCCTTCCAAAGGACTCCTGAAAGCCTGCTTTACAGTTCCAGCAACTTCCCTGTCTCATGAAATTATGAAGATTACTTCCAGACAGCACGTGTGTCTAGTATCCTCTTTGCTCTTGACGAGGGAGATTCTCCCTGATGCACTCTTGGATCTTTGGATCTCACTGCTGTGATGAGGGAGAGATCCCTCTCAAGGCTGTATTGACTATTGGTTCTCTGGGTATCACTACTGTGACAAGGGAGATTAATCCTGAGCGCCTCATGAGCTGCCCCAAGCCCCTACCGGGTCTCTTGCTACCGCTGCACAGACATGGGCCAGAATGATCCAGCGCAGTTGCAGAACCACATAGTCCACCTCCCAGAGGTCAAACCACAGCTGGCTTCTCTCTCGCTCTTCCACCATTCAGGAGCATGCTCGCCGACCATCCTTGAAAGGTCCCACCACTGGGGATCAGCATTTGTGCAGCTTCATGTTCCCAGGTTCAAACTTCCCGGGCTGAGCTGGCTTCACACCAGCTGCTCTCTCTACTTCCCAGTCCTTTCCCAATCTTTATCTCTTGTGGCTGCAACCTGTTATTACTCTGCTGGTTTCTTTGGTTCTTCTGGGTTATATTAATTCATGGATCAAAGACAGAAGAGATATTGCCATAACAGACAGTAGTGTTATCACAAATTTCTCATAGGGTCTTGGTCCCAGGAGAAATTGGGTAAGGAAGTTCCTTCACAGAACTCCTTATCCCCATGAAGGGAGTCACTCCGTGTGAGGTCCCGCTTTCCACTATCCCTGGGTGGACTATTGGGTAGTGGTCTCACCTCCCTAGCCTCACAGTGAAGGGCTCCCCCCCCTGGGGAGAAGTGATGAGTTTCCGTGTATCATTACAACAGGCAGTCACACCAAATGGCCATATGTTCTCAACCTATCCTCAAGTACTCAACCTACCTTGAGCACCAGCCTGGATCTTCTAACAGAGAAGTATTGGCCTTCACTCCTCCAAAGTCACTCTCACCTCTCCTTTGAGTACAGTAGGGAAACGAGGGCTCTTGAAAGGAGTGCTCAATCCTGAGCAAAGGTCCTGAGGGTACCAAACTCGCAGGAAGAATTCTTGGTCTTTGGACTCTTCAAATGTTTTAACCAAAGCACAAGCAGAATGGGACTCTTCAAATGTTTTAACCAAAGCACAAGCAGAATGATGGTGGTGACAGTAGGACCATACAAGGAGCAATAAAATAAAAGGTGGATTGAGGGAGAAGGAAACCACAAAAGCCCCAAAATGAAAGGACTTGAAGAACCGAAGGATGATCAGCAGAGGGTAGCAGGAGCAAGCAAAGGAGGCTCACAAGAGGCTTCAAAAAGTACAACATCCAAGGCTAGATAGAGGCGCAGATTTCCATTGCTGACTCTTGCACAGGAAGTGGAATGCTGACATCTTCGTTTGGGAGCGTTGGTCCTGAAATGCTCAATCTGCCATGTTGGTGAGGTTCTAGTGTAGAATACTGCATGGAACTCTTCAGTCTGGAAGACATTTGGCAGCAGCGCAGCAACATCAATGATGAAGATGAACCAGCTAACCTCAATGATTTTTGCAACCACTCCTTTGCCTCTGGATCCTTCCCCTCCCCTCTGAAGCACTCCTTTGTGCATCCTCTTCTCAAGAAACCCACAGCTGACCCTTTTTGTCCAGCTAACTATCGCCCAATTTCCATTACTCCCTTTCTCGGCAAACTCCTAGAAAAGTTGGCCATCTCTCAGCTTAACCTTCATTCCAATTCTGTTGGCTGTCTCCATGACCACCAGTCTGGCTTCAGAGCTGCCAGAAGCACGGAAACTGCTCTCCTAAACATCCGTGAAGATCTGCTCACCAACCTTGACTCTAACATTCCATCTGTCCTCATCCTCCTCGATCTCTCTTCTGCCTTCGACACGGTCAACCATACCATCCTGCTCAACCGTCTCCGTGAAAACCTGGGTATCACTGATCAGGCTCTGGCCTGGCTGACCTCTTTCCTCTCAGATCGACCCTCCCAGGTCCAATTTGGGTCCTTCCTTTCATCTATCTTCCTCTCTACCTGTGGTGTTCCCCAGGGGTCTAACCTCTCGCCCTGGCTTTTCAACCAATACCTGGCAACTCTCGCCCACTGCATTGCCATTTTCTGCTCAAATTTCCAGTGCTACGCTGATGACACTCAACTCATTTTCAAGCTGCCCTTTGCCACCTCCTCTCCCATCTCTGATTGCCTAACTGCCATTCAAGATTGGTGTGCCGCCAATGATCTTTGTCTGAATGCCAGCAAGACTGAGATCCTCCTCATCGGCACACCTTCACCATCCTTTGCCCTCACTCTCTGGCCGGCCTTCCTTGTCCCTCCTCCTACCCCCACCTGTGAGGCTAAGAACCTCGGGGTCATCTTTGACTCCACCCTTTCCTTCTCCGCCCACATCTCTGAGGTCTCTAAAAAGTCAAATTTCCGACTGCACCTCCTCAGAGGTACTCTGCCTTTCCTCTCCTTCCCTCAGAAGCTCATGGTATCTCAAGCTCTGGTTCTCTCTAGCTTGGACTATTGTAACAGCCTCTTTCTAAATCTACCTGCCTCTACTCTCCGCCCTCTGCAACTAATCCAGAACAGGACAGCGAGACTTGTCCTTGGCCTCAAGCCCTGGGATCGTATCTCTCCAGCTCTGAAATCTCTCCACTGGCTCCCAGGGGATGCAAGGATTAAATTCAAAACCCTCTGCATTGTCCACAAGGCTTTCTGGGGCCTGGGTCCAAAATACCTTCAGCTATCCCTCCGCAAATACCTCCCCTCTCGAGCTCTTTGCTCCTCTACCTCCAACTCACTCAGGGTCAGTCGTTTTTCTAAGAAACGAGCTGGGGGTAGATCTCTGTCTTCGGCTGGGGCCTCCCTCTGGAACAGCCTCCCTGCCACTCTAAAACTTGAGGAGAACCATCTCTGGTTCCGGAAGCACCTCGAGACCTTCCTCTTTTCTTCTGCCTTCGCTCCTCCTCTCCCCTGCTGATCTGTTCTCTCTTGGCACCGTGCACCTGGCCACCCTTTGTCTTTTGGGCCCAGGTACCTGCTCATCCCGCCAACCTCCCGCACTGCCTCCGGGCCGCCCCTTGCACTGGGGTCTGTATCTGTACCCATACAGCCCCCCCTTTTTTCTTCCTGCACTTATCAGACCTACCCTGTCTGCTGCCTTAAACCTAGCACTTGCAAATTGCTGGCTGCATTACCACTGTTTTTGCCTTTATTACTTATTTATTGTTATTTATCTGTTTCTCCTCTGCTTCGTACTTTCCACCTCTCCACCCTTCCATGCACTTTTCCCCTCCCCCCTCTCCCATGCACTTGCGCGTTCTCAATGTCACTGGGCCTAGTAGGATCGCTGTTTTGTTCTCCCCTGTCCCCCTCCCTTGCCTTGTCGCGCTCTGAAACACTTGTGTACGAGCGCGATAGAAATAAAATATCAATCAAAAAAAATAAATGCTACTGTGAGTCAAACAGTGACCTTGCCGCTGTGCAATATGTTGGTATGCTCCCTCCTGTGAGAAACCTGAAGGTTTCTCACCCGCTAGTCCCTGGGGATCTGTCATCCATGTGGCCAGGACAAGCCCATCACTTTTGGATCCAGTTCCTGGGGTCGGACCATTGGGGAAGGATCATCTGGATGGGGAGGGGGGTTCTTCGGGGAGTGGGACACCGGATGGTGAGACTCAGTATCCCCTTCCCTGCAACACCTTTTCCCAATCCTACCAGGTAGGATACTTAGGAACTCACCCCCCCCCCCCCCCCCCCGAGTCCCCCTTTCCCGACACATACACTTTCTCACGGACAGCTCACTGTGAGAGAAAACAGACTAACACCCAAGCCGTATACCTCACATGTCCCAAAACAATGGACAGGCGGAGTCAGGCAATTAATGATCATTACAGACACCGGACTTCATCACACTTCCCCACATGGATAAAAGGCTGAGCATGAAAGCACACTCTGAGCAAGGCAAAGCACACAAGAAGCAGCAGTTCCAAGATGGTAGTTTAATACAAGGAGAAAGACGGCAAGACCAGAGAGGGTTCCAATGAGGGAAATGCCCTTGACCGTTTCAGAGAAAAAAACGTTACTTTCACATGGTTTCGAGAATAAGAAACAAAAGACCTGGAATTAAAGCTGAAGAAACCTGCATTGGGTGTCAGAGGTAACCGGGACTCTCCTGCGTCGATAGCCAAGGCGGGGAGGAGCGTTTGCCACCATGGTACTGTCCTTGGCTTCTACAAAAAAGCAGCGCCAGTAAAGTGAGAACAGCCGGTGAGTCAGGAGACTGATAGGAGGCCAGTCTGTGTTAGAACCAAGGTTGCAAGCAGCAACATTTTATGGAGAAGTCTGAAGAGAACAGTGTGTGAAGCGTATGTGACAGTGGCAGTATAAAAAGGGATCTGAGCCGGACTGAGTGGGATCCAGGGTGTATCACCTGAATCTAGTACTTGCAAGAGGATAGGACCTTTTTGTGTATTTTGGTACATCAGGCCTTCTGAATCAAGACTATGATAAGTAAAGAGACTTGGGCACAGAAGGCCCAGATGGTGATAATGGAACTGTATCCTTGTGCCAAAGAAGCCAGAGAGTGGGCTATGCTTGAGTAAACCGCCTTGTCCCATGCTGAAAACGTGGAGAAGGGAGGCCAACAGCCTGAACATCCTGACATATCATTTTTGTGAACGCTTCTTTCTTTTTCATAAACACTACCCCACACTATTTGTATTTAAAGGTAAGGATTGGCAATTGTTTTTTTTAGTATAGGCCCTTTTATTTTGACGAGCCTCCACTAGGACTGCATTATTATTATTTGTTGGTCATAGCTTGCTCCTATCTGTAGATTTAGGATTAAATAGACGTTTATCACACTCCTGTTGAAGTTCATTAAACACCCTTGAACTGTGGTCACTTGTGTCTGTCTTACTGTTGATACCATGCCTTCCTTACACCTCCCCACACCCGACATTTAGTGACCAGGTTTGACATGATGGAAACCGAAGAAGTGACGTATCGACCATGGTCTATGGATGTGACAGGCTGACTCCCAGGTGCAATCACTAGGTCCATACATGTAGTCCGCCTCTGTGATGAATAGAATCACATATGACAAATACTTAGAATTCAGGCATGCGCTGTACCATTGATCAGTGTGGGAGATGGCAAAGAACATATTGGGAACCCACCAGGAATACATGGTTTCAGCAGCACTGTATGGAAAACGGGCTGAATGTGCTAGGTGGACGACAGTTGCAGGTGGTAGGAAAAGGTATAATCTGGCACCCACGTAATCTGGAAATACGTTGGTACCAGCTAGGATGGCATCTAGGAGGGTGATCGGTTATTCAAGGACATCATCCCAAATTGCCCTTTAGGTGCATGGAGTCTGTTTGACGTAGACAGTCAAAAATCCTGAAAGTAAGTATGGCTGCCGTGTGGGTGTTCTTGGATGGTGCATATACATTCATTAACATAAGGTGTTTCAGTTTCTGATACCACTGAAGAATAAAAGGCTTGATTATGACCTCCCTGTGTGCAAAAAGAGTGAGAAGCCAATGGTGTAGTCATGACCATTATTATGCGCTGACTGAGTAGCAAGGTTTTAAAGTTATCCTGGGCTGTTGATGCAAAGCTCTGTTCACATTTCTCCAAGGACTATCTATCCAAGCTGTTTGCATGATGGTTTGGGTATGGTAGCCAGTTGACCGTGCATCATGTTTTCGTACAGCAGAGCACAGGGCTTTTTCCAGAAACAGTGTTTGGTGTGCCTTGGACATTATTTTCTACCACTTTTTAGTCGTCTAGGAATATTCTTGCCATTCCAGTGGCAGTAGGAGGAACTGGAAGGGGCCATACACGGGTCCATTTAGTTAAAGACCGGGAATCGAGTAGGGCAATGGGGAAACAAAAGCCTATTGACCGCCTCCATTCTCAGGGCATGGGAGTTGACACCAACACAATAACTGTCTATTTTGATGCAGCCCTGTGACCATTAAGATTATGGGTGCCATTTGGTTTCCAGTTTTCGTTGCATCTCTCCTCACAAGATGTTCGAGTGTGATGAGCACCAAAGGATCTTTGAGCTGTCTGTGCCCACATGTGTTGTGTGGTTTGGTGTGTGGGACTGAAGTCCTGTTAATGTTGTGCTTTTCTACATACCTAAATCACTTTCCAATAGAGCGCACATACAAAGGACTGCACTTTGACAAGTTACGTGTTATTTAAACATTTAATGGGATGGATTAAATTATCCTTCGTCTCTTTTCTTCTAAAGACACCAATACCACTTAGCCACCAGAGCTCCTTGGCAATTTATTTAAGCCCTGTAGGTTACCATGCTTATGTATTAATGTGGATGAGCATAACCAAATTATTTCAAATTAACTTGTGAATTAAATTTATGGAGGTATGCATCACATCGGATTTATCGGATAAATTATTCGATGGACGTGTTTGACTTTGACTAGCCGCTGTATGAACCAAATATGGCAGAAGCACTTTCCATGGATAATCGTTTAAAACTGGATGAATTAACCTTCCAAAATTTGTAAGGAAAAGTAAGAAACGGCAATGAAGATATACCTGCTACTAGTTATTAGGAAAACTGCAGAGACGGTAACTGTGTAAGTGGTGGGAATTCACTACCCTTCAGAAGCCTATAGGTTCCAAACGTACACTGAGAGGCCTTCCAATTGTAACTTTACCCATTTGGGAAGAGAAATATTCAAGATCTATTGCGAGAATGGGAAGCTGGTTTAATAGATTGCTCCTTTTTAATATGAAAATACATATTGACTAAATATGTGAAAATGAATCATGAATAATTACAACAGGAAATAATGCCCTTCAAAGATGAATTAAAGTTGGCAAAAGATCAAGATTTAATACCGACTTTTTTTCAGAAACTGAATTTTAAATGGCAGCATTTCCCAGATGAAATCAAACAAAGGAATATTATGAAATTAGAAACACATTTATACATTTGCCAAGAAATATGATGCATTGTATTAAAACATCTTTGGATAATTCAACCCTGCCAATCAAAATTATAGTACCCCAGAATCTTCCTATTATGGTTTCACACCAAAAAGATCATGCAAGAGGAAACTGTTTCAAACCAGGAGATGGGGCAGAGGAAGACATGAGGGGAGAGGCAGGACGAGAGGTTATCAGATGTCGAAACCAGCCCAACATGGTACAATTATGAATAACAGTGTTCCAGCTGTACCCTGTTTAACAGAGACCACTCTTCTCCACCAATTTGTATCAGCCGGGTATATAATTTGTCCCATGTCATAATCTTGATATGCTTGATGTTTATGTTGATATTCTAAAATATTGTAGAAAACTGCACCTGCTTAAATATTTTACCATTGCTGATCTGCTTGTTTGTAGCCCCTCTGAGCTCTGTAAGCATCAGGGAGGCTGAAGCTTTGCCTGGAGAATTTACAGTTTGATCATGAAGAAGTACTCCTGCATTATGCCACTGTTGGTGCCGGCTACTAGTCATTTGTACACCAGTCATTTTACACCCAAGTCTGTTAAGAGTGCTACTCTTAACATTTCGCCATCAGACTAATGAAGTAATTACAAACGGGTAAAGAGTGGGTTCTTGTTTCTATAGGTCTATCCCACCGTTCCCAATGTCTACCTACTACCTAAGGTGCAAAAGAATATCCATAATCAGCCTGGTACAGCTATTTGGACTTCTATTGGTTCCTTTACAGAACCCATGTGCAGTTCATTTATTACCTTTCGTAACCAGACTTGCATTGTTTGTTAGACACAGGAGAGGTACTAAATAGGCTTAACAAGGTACCATGGAAATTAGACTTTACCCTAGTATAATGATATGCAGCCTCTCGCTCTATACTGTAATTTCACACACTGATGGCCTCAAAGATTCTGAATTTTTCTTAAGGAATCAACATGTTACATTTTACGGAACTCGCACAGATGTTTCTTAAAATGATTGATTTTGTGCTTAGACATAGTTATTTTCTTTTCAATCTTTTTTTTTACAAACAAGAGGACCACCATGGGCACTAGGTGTGCCCTTCTTATGCCAATCTAATTGTTAGGTGCTAGAAAATGCAACCAATGTGTGAATGACAATGTTACAATGTGGCTATGCTATATTGACAATCTGTTAATTATGTCCAGCATTGGAACTAAAGAAATGGGTTTATTGTATTGATCAGAAAGTTCTGAATCCAAGATTCTCTTAATTTTTATAACAAACAAATAGAATTTTTGGACCTTTTAATTTTAATAGAAAGTAACCAAATCCAAATGTTTCCAAAACCCACTGCGGATAATTCAATCGCACTCCTCACATCTTTTCATACTTCTGGTAACATCAAGAATATACCTTACTCAAAGGGCCAAAGAGGTGTAGCCAGGATTGTCTATCTAACAAGTGGGCCCTGAAAATAATGTAGTTGGGTCGACGACAGTGACCTTCACATCTATACATTTCCACAGAGCACTGAGAGTGGGCATTTACAGATTTTGGTTGGGCCTTGCCCGCTCAGGCCCTACTCCGTCTATGCCTCTGGGGCCAAAATAAATTGTTCTACTGAGCAAGAACTTGTCATTACTTGTCAAGAAATGAGTTTACAATTCTGTGAGAGAGGTTACTCTACTAAGTCTATTAAACTTTTAACAAGGCATCTATAATTCTGTAAAAAGAATTACTAAAACCTACACAAAAAGAAAGAAGTTCCAATCATTTAAGACAAATTACCACTTATGTGTTACAGTCTACTAAAATAAGAGGAATTTTAAATAAACACTGGCATCTACTGACTAATGATAAAGTATTACAACCATTTATTAGGAATACACCTCAAATAAGATATAAACGATGGAAAAATCTCAGATTTATAATCTGAGATTTATTAATCAAACGCTACAACGTGACAGCTATAAACCCTTGTTGGTTAGCTATATGAACAGGCTCCTTTCCTTGCAAATCAGCGATTAAAACTAACATGTTTGAAAGAGAACAAGTACAATGGAGACACTATTATAGACTGTAGTGACTGCAATACTGATTTTGCAAGGTACAGTTTACCTTTACATGTCCAAATCTAAACATCGGTAGCACGATCAGCAAATTTAAGATGCAAATATTAGAGCACAATAGAGAAATTAAGAATGTAGATCCAGTGGCGGTTCATTTATAAATTTCATGATAAAGACAGAAGCGTACTTAAGTGGGTTGGACTAAGTAAAGTAAAGTTGTACAACATCCTCAGAAAGGCAATAGAGAGTTAATTTTAAGACAATTGGAGAATACACTAATTTTCAGGTTTACCACTGACCTACCAATTGGCCTACAGAAGGCTATCATGTATTTTTGTTATTATGATGCTGTTTTAATCTTTTACTATGAAAATTAAAGAGCAGGAATTTATTTTCCAGATCTGTTGATTTGTGGTTGTATATAAAATCAAACATACCCATTAGTTTTAGGAACCATCACAGTTAGTATTTGCAATAATGCATGGTTAGAAATCTAATACTTAATTTTAAATGTTGCTTATTTTGACGCAAAATGAATTAAGAAACAGGAAAGATTGACAGGAATTTTGTAACATTATTAGATTGCCAATAGTGTTTAAAAGTACAGTTGATCCATTATGACATGCAATGAATTTACACTGTTGTAAATTGTATGAAAATGTATTTGTCTGTCGGAGCTATTTTACATTGATTTGATTCATTGGATTTTATATGTTGCACTTTTACCCAAGGCGCTTTACAATTAAAACAAATGCAGTACAAAAGAAGGAAATGCAAAGCAAATATGATGAAACACAAACAGTTCTGTAAATTATGATTAAGAGCAATGGACAATGAATGCTGTTTTGAATATAAACCATAATAGAGAAAGACTAATATCCAAGAGCAGTGCGCATTCCACTGGCCAAAGGTGAATGGGGGAAAAACAGGAGGAGGCGCAAGGGTGACAAGGATTAGTATAACATGGTATGGTATTGTTTATTTGTAAAGCGCCGATGAACAAAGCAAGTGTTTCAAAGCGCTGAAGGAGGGAGAGAACAATGGGAAAAACAGTCATTCAGAGCCCTTGAATTTCTGAACGATACAAGTCTGCACGGGCAGAGTGGGTGCATGGAACAAGTGCATAGAATACAATTAACGGTGTAGATAACGACAAATAGGTCTGATGACGATTCTGCCATTTTTCCAAGTGCATTGAAACACCACCATGCAAGGAGCGGAGACAAGGGAAAAACAGATTGACGATCTTCAAAACAGATAGACGATCTTCAAGTCATGGTGCATTCAGATCGTGCAAGTGCGCAGACAGGTGTGGGAGAGGAGAGGGGGAACAAATGCAGGGGGTGGAGGGCGGTAGGGGACCAAGTGCGCCCAGTCAGTCAGAAGCTGGGGTAGGTACTGAGAGATGCCACTCTCATGGGTCATTGACCAAGTGCAGTAACGATGAGGCAAGTGCAAGGGCCAGAGGTAAGTATGAGAGGACTGGTGAGGGCACCAGGGACCTGTGAGACTCTGAGGTACACCAGGGGGCCAGTCAGCAGGCTGTGCGGAAAAGGAAGGAGAGAAAGGCTAGCAGGGTAGAGGGAGAGCGAAGGAGAAGGAGGAGGAGAAGAGGAATGTCTTAAGGAGATTCCGGAACTTAAGCAGATCAGGCTCAAGAGAGAGTGCGGCAAGGAGGCTATTCCAGAGAGAGGCCCCTGCAGAGGGTAAAGATCTCCCTCCAAATCTCGGCTTGGAGAACCAGCTCACTCGCAGAAAGTTGGAGGTAAATGAGCAGAGGGCTCGGGAAGGACAGTATTTAGGTAGGCAACGTTGCAGATAGGTAGGTCCCAGGCCCCAGAAAGCCTTATGGACAATGCAGAGGGTCTTGAAGTTGATCCTTGCAGCCACAGGGAGCCAGTGGAGGGATTCCAGCACCGGAGAGATGCGGTACCTGGGCTTGAGGCCAAGGATAAGTCTCATGGTTCTTTTCTGGATGAGTTGCAGAGGGCGCAGAGCAGAGGCAGGGAGATTGAGAAAGAGGCTGTTGCAGTAGTCCAGCCTTGAGAGAACTAGGGCTCTGGAGACTGTGAGAAAAAGGAAGATTACCTCTGAGGAGATGCAGCTGGTAGTTGGACTTTTTAGAGATGTCCGAAATGTGAATGGAGAAGGAGAGAGTGGGTCAAAGATGACCCCAAGCTTTTTTGCCTTGCAGGTGGGTGCGGGTGCAGGGCCAAGGGAGACCGGCCAGAGTGAGAGTGGCAAAGTGGAAACAGGAGTCCCAATGCAAACAATCTCAGTTTTACTGGCATTGAGGCAGAGGTCGTTTGCAGCATACCATGACTGAATTGCAGACAGACAGACAGACAGATATGAGCGAGGTAGAAGAGGTGGCTGAGGGTAGCCTGAAGGAGAGTTGCATGTCATCCCCATAACACTAGAAGTCAGAGGAAAGTGGCAATCACATGTGCAAAGGCAGCCATGTAGACATTGAAGAACCAGGGGGATAGGTTAGAACCCTGGAGAACGCCACAGGTTGAAAGAGTGATAGTAGAGAGAAAGGACCCAGGTTCCACCTGGGATGGGGGGTTGGAAAGGAAGGAGGTTAACCACGCCAGAGCTTGACCTGTGATTCCCAGGGTGTCATGCAGACGTGCAATCAGGATGTTGTGGTTTACCGTGTTAAAGTCTGAGGAGAGGTCAAGAAGAATGAGGACAGAGGGAGTGTTAGTGTCGTGATTTGAGAGCAGGTCTTCACAGGTGTTCAGAAGAGCAGTTTCTGTGCCTCTGGATGCTCTAAAGCCAGACAGATGGTTGTGGAAGCAACCAGCAGTTTGTGTGGAGGGTGAGCTGAGAGATCGCCAGCTTCTCCAGGAGTTTGCCCAGGAAATGGGGTGATAGAGATAGGGTGGTAGTTTGTTCGAATGGAGGAGTTGGCAGAAGGTTTCTTAAGTAGAGGGTGCACAAGGGAGTGCTTAAGAGAAGTTGGGAAAACTCCAGTGGCAAAAGAGAGATTTCAGAGCTCAGCCAAGGCTGGAGGGAGAGAGTTAATGTTGTCCTTAATGGTTTTGGATGGGCAGGGGTCCACCTGTTTGGATGAAGCCTTCATAGACCGGATTTGTCTGGCAACCTCATCAGGTGTGACGGGAGTGAGAGAAG
The DNA here is from genome assembly GCF_040938575.1 of Ambystoma mexicanum. Lineage (NCBI taxonomy): Eukaryota > Metazoa > Chordata > Amphibia > Caudata > Ambystomatidae > Ambystoma > Ambystoma mexicanum. The sequence goes on along the minus strand of NC_090924.1, from coordinate 442,788,359 downwards.
ATAGGAGAAGTGGTAGAGGGGCAAAGGGAGGCTCCAGAGATGTTGGTGAATGAGGTGATGTGGAGGAGAGAGAGAGAGGAAAGGATGTCTTGGGCTTTTGCAGTAGAGTGTGCAGCAAGGGCTGAGCAAAGGTCCTGGGGTGGTGTGACAGAAGAGGAGGCTGCTGTAGGATTGGCCAGTTCCTTACAGACTTTGAAACATTTGGTCGTGTTGCTTGATGCTGCAGAGATGCAGGATTGAATAAAGACTGGGAATAAAGAAGTGAGAAGGAATTGAGAGGCCGAGCGAAGAGAATGCACAGGTTGATACAGCGAGATAAGATCAGAAAGATGGGAGCAAGTGCATGAAGACATTTAAAGGCAAGACATAAAAAGGGAAACTGAAATCTAGCAGCAATAGGAAGCCAATGAATTTGAGCTGGATATAAAGCAATATTAGCTGAATTGCCGTGGTTAAATAAAATATGAACCCGTAGCGCAGAATACAACAAAAGTGAATGAGAGCAGAGTAAGGTAGTCCAACATAGTGAACACAAATAATTCAACTGTGAAAGAACTAAAGTTTGAAGCAAACGTTTAATAGAAGAAAAGATCAATAAATGACAAATGTGTCAGATGTTAAAATCTGAAATTGACAAAGGAAGCCAGAGTGTATATCAATATCAACTGATAAAATGTTTTGAAAGTGGTACTGACATCTAGTAAAAAAAAAAAAAGACCATTTCGGATGACCAGCATGGTGAAGATGATTTTCAGGACCTGTCTTGCTGTAATGAGCACCAGTCAAGTGCTTGCTCATTACTGAACCACAGGTCCTGAAGAAAGTGGTTCCACTGACATACACCACTGAAACCAGTCGGCCAATTTCTATCTAGGGATCTCCCACTAACCAAGGGACACCCTATATCTACATATGTGCATACATTCAGCGCACATGTGTTTTTAATTTTGTGTTCTTGTGGCATTTTGAGTTCATATGAGCAGGAGTGTTTTATTCATATGTTTGAGCAACATAGTAAATCTCTCTCTGTCCCCTCAGCCTAGATAGGTGGCTCATCTAGGCATATACACGACCTTGAGGGTGCAGTTAGTACGGTTGGAGGGTCATTTACTTCGTATATGATTCCATGATCAAGTAATAATCAGGATACTCTACCTGTACTGTGTGTGTGTGTGTGTGTGTGTGTGTGTGTGTGTGTGTGTGTGTGTGAAACGTTTAGGGTTTGTGTGTAGGTTACATACCCGCCCTCAGCCCTTTAGTAGGTTTACTTTTACAACCCAACCAATGGTATCTAATTAGTCACTTCAAGGACCCAGCTAAACACTCCCTGAGTCACTATAAAATTCAGAGAACGCACCAAGTCATTGCATTGTGTTGGAGTAGGAGGCTGGAGTTTGGTGATGGTCAGTGAAGAGAGCATGAGCTGGAAAGACAGAGGAAATTGGAGAGGGGGAGAAGAAGCCTATGAGAAGGAAGGAGGAGGTAACCCCAGGAGGTCGGACTGAGGCTAAGGCAGTGGTAACATCAGATGGTAGAGACAACATTGAGGATGAGGTGATGCCAGGTAGTGGGGGTGAAGCGTATTTGGTAATATCAGGTGGTGAAAACAGTACTGAGGCGGTAACCATATTGAGATGGATGTGGTAACCCGAGGTTGTGTGACAGAGACTTGGGAAGAGTTAATAAAATCAAGAGTGAAAGAGGAATTTTTAACCCTAAGAGGAGAGGAAGTGTCAATGAGAAGGTGGTGTGGAAGAAAAGGTTGAAAAGAGGCCCGAAGTGGATATTGGAAAAAGAACATCAAAAAGAGGTGGCAGATGGAAGTGTCACTAGGAAGGTTTGTGGTGGGCGCACCAGCGAGAAGAAGGGAGTCTGAATAACCAAGAATAGTGGAGGGGCTGAAACACCTGGGGAAAACAACGAGCCAGCATGGGCAGGTTCTGGTGTGCCCTAAGCAGGACCTGAAGGTAGCAGGAGGGACGAACACTGGCCCAGAGGTTGCTTCAAGAATAGAATGGTACAGGGGGGAGAAGCTGAAGGAGTACCAGATAGTTCAGGTCCTAAAGGGTCCCTCTCCGCTTCTCGCAGCCTCCCTCACCAGCAATGACTTTCAGTGGCCTACCTGCTGGAAGGCCTATGCAGCTGAGTTTGCCCGTGCAGTTCTGGACCAGTGAAGCCTCCAACTAGTTAGATGGCAAGGAGGAGGATTTGGGAACCCTAAATCCTGCACCACCCGAAAGGAGACTCAGGGTGACAACCCTGCGAGGACTGGATCAGACTGTCTCCTGTGGACTACAGAAGTCCAATGAGGCCCCCTCTGGACTGTTATGTTTGACCACTCAAATATTTTGTTTTGGGAAAAACCTTTGGGGGGGGGGTGGGGGTGTGTGTGTGTGTGTGGGGGTGGGTGTGGGTGTGGGTGTGGGTGTGGGTGTGGGTGTGGGTGTGGGTGTGGGTGTGGGTGTGGGTGTGGGTGTGGGTGTGGGTGTGGGTGTGGGTGTGGGTGTGGGTGTGGGTGTGGGTGTGTGTGTGTGTGTGTGTGTGTGTGTGTGTGTGTGTGTGTGTGTGTGTGTGTGTGTGTGTGTGTGTGTGTGTGTGTGTGTGTGTGTGTGTGTGTGTGTGTGTGTGTGTGTGTGTGTGTGTGTGTGTGTGTGTGTGTGTGTGTGTGTGTGTGTGTGTGTGTAAAATAAGTTACCAAAAGCAATCTTCAGAAAAAAGTATCCCAGCTTTTCATTTTATTTATTTAATTGTTTTTTATAATGCGCCTAGTACTGTACCTGAGCTTGGTTTCTAAGCGCGGATCCAGGATTCAAACCTCTGTTGCTCTGCGTGGTCTTTTTGCCCCTGTGCTATCCTCCGTTCACAAACCTTTAAGCAGAGTTTGAAATGTGTACAACCATAGCACTATTTAGCTCCTTTTAGTAGCCTAGAAAAGTCTAGGTAGCTTGAAAGCAGCAGCTACCATAGCATACGTTTGACACCCTAGGCCAATTGATGTCATGCAAAAATATCCATGTCACATTAACTCTGTGTGTTTGGGAATCTCTGTGTATCACTGAATTAGGGCTGTTCTAGAAACATTTAAAGCATAATGAATCGTATGAGATGGACAAAATGTTTATAGTTTACATTTCCTGTGGAAGTTAGTTTCGTGACTCATTTTATACTAGCTACCCGTTCGTTACCTAGCGGTAGCTCCTGCTTACTAGGTGATGCCATCTACGCAGAAATTTCTCCACAACATGGCATTTTTCTTTAAGCAAGTTCACCTATGGATATATGCAGTCTCATTTGCCCATGCCGCGTGCTGCCATAGAAACCGCTTTATATGTGCAGTTCCGCAGTTAACACCACATAAGCCATTTGCCACCCCTTGTATACCAGGACTCGCTTCATACTCAAAGGCTCAGTCCCATATGCCAATATTAACTCATAACATAGAAAGACCAGTTTCACATGATCAGCTGCAGTCTGGCAATAGGTGTTATACAAATGCCAGATAGCATATACCAGAACGTGCCTCATATGCCCAGGTAGAGCCTCGCAAACCACCCTATGTGCCAGGAACAACTTCAGGTGCTTAGGTTCATTCTCACATGCCGATGGACAGTAAAAGCTTCATATGACCAGGTTCTGCATTTCATGCCCATGTATCCAAGTCATATACCCTATGAATGCATGCATGTACTAGTACTACCTTCATAGGTCAGGATCATCTGTCTCTGTGCCCACCCCATTCTTTTGCCCCATTCTTTGGGCAAAGGGGCACAGCAAGACCAGGTGCAAGCTTCTACCACCTAACAAGCTCTGACCGACTCTTGTTACCCAAAGTGTGCTTGGGTTCACAGAAGGTGGATTTGTTCAGAATCCTTTGACAGTGTTGAGTTTTATCTCCCCATAATTGTGTGATTCTATGATAGTCTCCTATGTCCCATCTCTGTTCCTCCACATTGTCCCCGGGGAGGGGAATGGAGCATGATGCCGAGCACTGTTACAGATTATATGCATGGGTTTAGGTACATGAAATGGTCATCGCTTAGTGGAGTTTGTTTCTCTTCCCGCTTCATGCTCTTTTGTCTCCTTCTTCCTGCAGGAGTGTGGCTTGCTCCGGAAGGGCACAGTACTCCTGGCCGACAATGTGATTTGCCCTGGCGCTCCCGAATATCTACAATATGTGAGGAACAGCTCGCACTATGAAAGCCAACACTTCCCATCTGTCCTGGAGTACACAAAGGCCATGGATGGCATGGAGAAATCAGTCTATCAGGGCTGAGGCCTCCAAGCAGACTGCCTGTAGCCAGAAAGCAAAAGAGGGACAGACCCACAGGCAACTGGGTGCGCCCTCTCAATTCCAGGGGCGCAATGATTCTAATCAGGATTTTGCAGGGCCTGCACATCTCTGGTGCATGCTCATTCACAACTTGACATCTTCTCTGCCAATCCCCCATCACCCCCACCTGTTTGGGAGAGAGCCTTCCCGTTCCTTGCTTGGCATAGCGCCCCTGTGAAATCACTGCCTGTTCTTCAATGTGGTTATCTGCCAGGTCCTGTAATTGGCATGCATTGTTCTCCTGACACAACACAATTACAGCTGGATCTACGAGAAAGGTCACCCAGACACAAGCCTTCCACCATCGGGGGATTACTCTGGATGCCAAATATAAACCTTAGATGGCAGAAATGTTTTCATCGCCCAATGAAATGAAGTGTAAGTATGAAGGGTGGAGGAGTCCACTACGTATAGAACTATAATTGTATATGATTATATACGTTTAAGTTTCCCCTTCCCTTAGTATCCGTAAAAGGAGGAATCATTGTTCATGGGACTTCATGAAGTTGCTAGCAATCATGCGTCCCAAAAGGATTCGAGCTTCGATAATGGCACAAGCAATTTCCCCAAGAGCATTACATGGTTTCTCTGGCTATAACAAATCTTTTTCTCTATGCAACAGTTTAGGTTTCAAATGGTCAGCGCTGCTTCTGTGAGTAGGTGAAGGCAGGGGCCGGGAGCTTGCGCAGGGTCCTTAGTGTGCCGCCGCAAATGCCTGCCTGCAATAGATTAACTGCTAGCCACTTTTTTTATGGCTAAAAAGAGACTCGCAGCTTGTTGATGTGATGGTGGGTATCATTGAACACTGAAAACATGTTACGCCACCAAACCCACACCCTAGTGAATAAACGCCTTGCTCGGTACCTACGGCTCTTACGTTGAGCGGCACGTCTCTGCGTCACAGTGAGGAACTCTAGGGATGCAGAAGGCTTTAGGGAGTGGATGAGATCAGGATTCATTGGTTTGTGTTAAAAGTTTATGCTCACAACAGAAAAGGGTTGAAGACGTTTTGCCTGCGCCGTTTTACACTGTGTCCTGTATTGAGGACATACGGATTGAAGAGGAGACACCCTCTGCAGTACCAAAGTGGTGTTTACGAGGTGCAGGAGCTGCAGATTTATTTTCTATCTGAATCGGGGCAAAATAATTCTAGAAGTGGTAAGTGCCCACTTTACCTTAAAGGGTGGGGTGCAGACTAACCATGCACTGCACATTTGTCTTCACAAGACTAAGAGCACAGTCTTCCTTCTTGACTACAAAATAAACTAACGGTGTCAGCAGAAGTCACCAGTGAGTGCCAGTCCTTTGCAGTCTTTGTCCCACTCTTAACTGTTGTAGTGAATGCACTAATGGGAAGGCCATGTTCTTGTATTATGTATTCTGTGAAATTAAACCACCTTCAGTCGTTTGTGAGACTTTACCAGCATACTTTCATTAAGAGAAAACAAGCGATGTACATGGAGTAAATAAAGTTACATTGTTCAATCTGTGCGTGCCAGTTTCCATGGTTTGTTTCTGAAAGCAGCCACTCTGCAGTCCTCCTGAATTTCCCCATGTCACCTACGAGGAAAGAAAAGGTGAGGAGCACACAGCGCCAACTGCGAGATAGGTGGGCGCACAGTAACCCATAAGGGAGAGTAGGAACGACACAGGTACATTTTGGGGTAAAATTGACTTTTTTTAGTCCGCGATCTGAAATATCACTGGAGTTTTTGACAATTAAAGCAACAAATCAAAGTCTGCATAGGGATGTAAAGTCTGCATAGGGATGTAAAGTCTGCATAGGGATGTAAAGCTTGAATGATGTCAAAAATCGAAGGAGAACATTTGATAGAAACGTTCATTTCATACAGGGGACCAACGATGTTAGCAATGAGTCGCCTGCGTGCAATTCTAAACCCTCAGAAGGTGAAGGAAAGAGTAGAAGTGAGGTGTACTGTTGATCTGTGTCTGTTTCCAAAATAATTTTCCGCTTGGGGAACAGAGGGGGTAAAATCATTCCGGTGCCAACTCTTAGCATTATTGGGAACTCAGGTGGTAGCACTGACCCTGCAGTATAGATCATCCTTATGTCCCAGATTGCCTAGCTAACCTTTTCCTTACCAGCTCGACTGGGGCCGATGGTGGTTATAGTGTTTCCACCCTGGCTTACTGGTTCTGGACTGATCGACTTGCCGAATGAAAACTTCCAGTTTCTCTAGTACCTGGTAAGGAATTGGTTCTTGTATTCCTAGTGAATTAAGCGTCAAAAGAGAGTCTCTGTTCCCTATCGTGAATGATTTCCAGTATGAAGCTGGTGCTTGAATCCTTATAGTCTTATTACTCTGTGAGTTGCCTTGTTTGCACGGTCACTCCATAGCACAAATAAGTCCTGTCCGGTCTCCTGTTCAGTTTCTACATTTCCCACATTGTCTCTGGTCTAAAATAGATGTGTCACAACAATGGATCTCTTGTAACACTCCTTCTGAAGTTCAGACATATTCTCGCCCTGGAACTCATTCTGACCAAAATCTACATCATTTTCTCATTCAGGCTTGGCTTCACTTAGGATGGGATTCACATCACCAGTATATTGTATAGCCTTGTCTTTGTTGTTGGGCTAAGGCATTGGTTAACATTTCTTTGTCACTGTCAGGATCACGTTTAGAGATTCTTGAACTTGGAAAACACATTTTTGCTCTAAATACTTTCAGTGTTTAAGATTTATGTAATTTTGCATTTCGTGAATCCTTTCAAAGACTCTTGTACTTAAAGGCATACAAAAAGATTTTATGTTGAACACTTTCAATGATTGTTCAAGTTTGACAACCGCACCTTTCCTAGAATTTAGATGTATCTCTTTCAATGATTCCTAAAGGTAGACCATTGTTTACTTCAAGGATGTAACGTGAACTGGTCTTATATTGCGATCTTGCACCTTAAAAAACTTGTGTATAGGCGCATAATAAATAACAAATCAATCAATCTTCTGCCATGTTTGTTGGCTGTAGATGGCTCTCTGAGAAAAGAGGGCGAGGAGGTGGTTAGTGGGATAGCAGAAGAGGCAGATGAGAAACCTGTGGTGTATAGGGGTGCAGGTAAGAGGTTCCGGAGATCCGAGTGTCGGTCTGTTGCTATGGGAATGGTGGAGACACTTATTAATATGTTATCCGAATGGGAGAGCACAAGCTCCAATGAACTGCAGTGCTTTGGGTCTTGTTAGCCACTAATGTGGTGCAGAGTGATATGGATAGAGAAGAGAGCTGAGCTTACTTAGAACTCAATCAATATTTACGTGGCAACAGCTTGGGCTGCGGTGGCCATGTGTAGGGGCTTTGTGTGTAGTGTAATGTGGTAAAAGATTTTAGTGGGGAGTTGCTTAATCAGGGACAAGAGAGTAGAAGACATGTCAGGGATACAAGTGGGGGGAAGAAGTGTTAGGTGCCATCCGGTAGCAAGGTTGTAGGTGCCATTAGGTAAAAAGATCTGGACAGGCGCAAACAATCCAAACAGCAAAGTAAGGCATGCAAAGTCATCACAAAGCATAAGCAGTCATGGCAACTCCGGTAAAATACCTTTTGAAGGCCACCTGCCCCCTTTCTCAATAAATACATTGCAGCATTTGTGCAACAAGGATCTGGGAATTGACAGAAGGGACAAAGAGCAGTTTGGAGACACTACTCGTCTCCAGAAGCTACGCGTTAAGGGTTATTATTTTTTTTTTTATTATTTAAAATGATTTCGTTTAAACAAACTTTTCATTTGGTTTCATAAAAAATATATCTCATTCTTACCAGTATCGCAAACATAGTAACATTGAAAAAGGGCGATTTTCTACAATCCAACCTTTATGGGGTTTGGATCTTTTGAATGGTCCAGAATGTCCGCAAGAAATTGGATGACTGTATATATCAATTTCTTGTCCTGGCCTCTTAAGATCTTCAGCCATCTAGAGTCTCCTTCTTGTCGGTCAGAAATCTTGAATAGATCTCCAAATGGGAGTCTCTTGTCGGTGAGGGCAGGGCAGATCATGATAAGATGTTTCAGAGTTTCAGGTGTTTTTTTATCCATGCAGAATTGTTCCGTTTTAGGTATTTGTCGAATATTTGCTAGTCTTTGTCTAGTTGGAAAGGTGTTTAGATGGATTTTCATGAAGGGAGTACGAATGATTGGGTCTGGGAAAAGTACCAAATATTGCAGGAGTTCATGAATTGCTCGGATATCAAGTGAGCATTGTAGGTTAATGGAGTATCTTTGTTTTTCTTCCAATGTTTTAGCCCAATCGTTTTGCTGCATTTTTACCTTAGCGCGTTGGGGGCAGTTGGTGAGCATTTATATAGTGATGTCGTCTTTTGCCATTTGTTGGAATATGGCAACTTTCCACGTTTTCAGCAGAGTGTTATTCATGCCGTGCGGGGCTCTTGTAGAATTTGAATTGCCGGTATCAGATCTTCATTTATCAGCTCGCGTAGGAAGTCCATCTGCTTCCACAATACAATTGAGGAAAGAGATTGTAGTGCCACTTCAAACTGTATTCTGACCATGGGATAACTTTTTGGGAGATTCAGAATCTTCCGACCAGAAGGCAGCGTCAATGATTTGCCAGTTTATCTGAGTTACTGTAATCATCGCATCACTCCCGTAAGTGATGATAGGGATAACCTTTTTACGATAGAATGCCAGGATAGGTTTTAAGGGGAATTTGCCATCGTGTCTATGTAGCATCTGGCTAGCCTTAGAATCTTGCCTTCCAGCGAGGTTACCCAAGCGGTTTCACCTTTCTGCTGATTAATTGGTACACCAAGGTATTTGAAGGTTGTGACTACCTCAAGCGGTTTATCCTCAAGGATGAAATTCGTGAGTCTGAGTCGAGTATTTGTACTTTGATGCTTGGTTAGCGTCATCATTTTGTTTTTTTTTACATTGATCTGGAGTTCATTGACATTCATGTATGTTTCTGTCATACTATATTGAAACAAAGTGGACCAGTAGAATGGGATGACACAAAGTCTTTTCTCAAATATACATTTTTAATAATTAATAACTACAAATTGCACATAATTCATGTATGTATAATATAAAACCATAAAATCAAATAATTCATTCCATCACTTGGGCATTCATATCTTAAGCAATCACACTTAATCTCATACTTTCACTTTCAAACCATCAACAATAAAACCAATTTGACATATCCAGGCAGTTTCAACTACTGCTCTGAGTATAAGCTTCCTTAGTTTTTGCATATACTGATGACCCGGTCCAAAGTATCAGGCGTCAGAGATCTGGTGTTTTTATTAATCCAGATGCACACTGGAAGTCGTCTGCAAGTCATCGACACGTGTTTCGGTCTCAAAAGACCTTCTTCAGGACGTAAGGCACAAAGAAACTCTGCCCTTTTCGAAAGCGTGTGGACCAATGTTCATTCTAAAAAACACACATATACATTCATCAGAAGAGTGTCATCCCTATTTTGCTTCAACAGTGACTAATATTGTCACAAAAAGTGTATCTACAAAATAGAATCACCAAGGACTACTCATCCCCAAGACCCAAATTCTGGGGTAGGTAAATAGAACGTCAGAATCAATCCTTCACAGGACTCTATAGTATTCTAGACATCCTGTGGATAAACAAAGCATACACTAGGTCTATTTTTGATCACCCAAGATAGCTAATAATCAAACACCAAGCCATGCTAAACTCCATTAAAAAACATTAGAAAGCGATGTACCAAAGTACACTTACAATCTCTGTTGTTCCATGCAATAAAAATTCATTTACACGCCTTCGGCGTAATCAACCGATATATTCCAATTGTTGTATCCGGATGGTTCACATATGGACCAATGCACAGACCTCACCAGGGTCTTCCACCACTGTAAGAGTAGAGGAGCCATACTAGTTAGTAATTTGTATGGTGTTGCTGCCACACAACGCTGCTCAATAGAGTTGCACATGCCAACTCAGGATTATAATACAAGTTGTCTGTTATGATGGAGATGGAAATCCTTCAGTCCCTCAGGATCAGGTCTACTACATTCCCAAAAGTAATATATTATATCGAGTCCTGATACCACTCGGATATATTCTCTTGTGTGGTCGTAAAGTACATGCAGCGTTCGCTCACGCGTATTCACTGCTGCCCCACCAGGCTGTCGAATCAACGGAGTGCAAAACAAATCAGCCACCTTTGTACTGCCTCCGGCTCCAGCGCCAAACTTACATATTTAAATTGGATCTAAACCATTAAATACGAGACAGCAATTATCGCGGGCTTACCGGCACAGGTTTGTGGCGTTCGGAAAACAATCCAGTGGCACGTCTCTACTCTCATACGCAATGAACATAGAAAGGGGACGGCCTCTTTATATTAACAAACGGACGTCGCCTAGTGTGCTCGAAACACAAACAAGGGACTCAAATAGATCCCAAAAAGGCTACAGTTTCGTCATGCCGTCTTAAATTGAACTGAGAGCACAAACATGCTATTAGGTATCGGTCTCAGGAATGATTAAGCATAAAGAGTGTAGTCATGTGTCATATTTACGAGACACGTTGTACTGCGGTAAACAATCCCAGCATATAATTATCGGAGCACGTCGGTGTGACATCTGACAATAGCTATCGGCACGCATCAGTGTGACATCTGAAAATTAAAAATCCTCTTCATGATTATAACGGGAGGGGGACCCCCTGATGGTCAAAACGGGGTCATCAGTATATCAATACACCTGACAATGTTCACCCTGTTATTATAGTCTATACTCCACAAGAAGATCTAGTCAACATCATTTCTCCATTCCAACATGGATCTACAGGGCTCTCGATTAATAAACTTAGAGTACTGACCCAAGATCCAATATTCAGCAGAGTGAAAGGTATACCAAACATCTAAGTGCATACATACATTTTTACTCCATTATATTCCACATTGATGTAACAGGGTTGGGAAAGAACAAAATTATGCACAAATTAAGTGAGGCACAATTCAACTATATGATCTACCTCTCAGTTTTTTACAACCAGCTTGTTCCACTCTACTGAAACATTAAGTCCATTCCGGACCGTATCCAAAGTATAAATCAATTTCTGTTTTATACGATGTAATATTGACTCCATATCACCTCCTCTCGTATGGTTTTTTATGTGTTGAAGTACAAACCAACATAGATCTGTCTTTATGATGGAATTTAACAAAATGTTCCACAAGGGGTTTGTTTCTGTCATACGCAAGTTTTCTTGAAGACCTGATGGAGTTTTATCCAGTAATACAATGTCGTCTGCATACATGAGGTATGCAATCGGAAGGGAATTGATTTTTGGCGGATTAAGTGTATCGTGTTTAATGTAGGTGAGGTAGACAGTAGTGTAGAGGTCATACAAGGTTGCAGAGAGGGGGCATCCCTGTTTTAAGCCGTTTCATGTTCTTATTTTGTCTGTGGTGATTCCTTCTTTTGTTAATCTGATAAATGACAGAGGTGTTGGAGTACAGTAGCCTGATGGGTTTGCTGATCTCCAGGGGACATTTCCATTTTGCAAGTTTTTGCCAAAGTTTGTTCCCATTTATGGCATTAAACGCCATATGGAGATCAATGAAAGCAGCATATACTTGGGAGTTGTTTCTTAGGGCTTTGTGCTTTATTAGATGAAGTATTAGGAGATTCACATTTGTGCCCACATTTGGCGTGAAGCCTGTTTGTCGGGCATGAAGCGGTTTGTTTCTTAGGCCAAGCAGCAGTTTGAACAAGGTATGTCACAAACAATTTGCCCAGGGGATCTAGGAGAGCAATAGGTCTAACATTGGATGGATCGTCTCTATTTCATTGTTTATAGATCGGGATCAGCACTGCTCTAGTACAAGTAGCAGGTAGCGATTTTAGTTTGTTGATTAGAGTCAGAATAAGGGCCATTAGGTTCGGCCAAGTCTCCGGAGCCTGTTTCAGGATGGCGTTGGAAAGGCCGTCAGGACCAGGAGCTCGAGAGCCGTTACGTTTTTTGATCATCTCCAAGAAAAGACATTTGTCCCAAAGAATGGTCCATTGGTTTGAGATTGATGTTTCTGATGATTTTTCTTCTGGGCAGCGTATTTGTACAGGTTGGAGAAATGTGAAATCAATTTTTGTTCCGAGACATTGGAGACCATCGATTGTTGATGTCTGGCGTTGTGGATAAGCAGATTCCACAAATTCCTCAAGTTCTTATTTTTGAGCGTTGAAAGCATGGTTTCGGCATCTGTTTGTTGCAGAGTCATCGCATGGATTTTTTTCCAATTTCTGAAAGCTTGTTTTGCTTTTTTCATCTTTTGCAGATTTTCAGGGGTGAAATTCTTCCTCCATTTTCAGAGGTTTTGCCGAAGAGATTTCTTTGCATTTGCCAGCTCTGGAGTATAGTAATCCAGATGGGCAGTCTTTTCTGCTGTAGTACCATTGATCTGGAAAGGGATCAATATCCAGTCGTAGTTAAACTTTTCTTTGTCTGGCATGTTTGTTTGGGAGAATGTCTGCGGCAGGAAGGCTTTATGTTTTAGTCTGAGTCTGGTAGTTGCTCCTGTAAGTTCCAGAGGTGGAGCTGGAATTATCGTGTTCTGCTCGCACATTCCAACACCACGCAGCATAAGCATAGAATGATCGCTCTTTATAGAGGGGAAGATTTTATATTCAAGTATCAGGTTGTTCAATGGCGGAGATAAATAAATATAATCAATGATTGCCGTTGCGTTTTTACAAGACAAGGTGGGAATCAGCGAGTTGTGTTCATCACAGGGGTGGCTTATTAGAATCAAGTTTCTCATGGTTGTTTCTTTAGACTAACGGAGAGCTCTGATTGTCAGATCATCAGGTGGTCTGTGGAGACGGTTGGAAGCATAGAAATGGATGTTGAGGTCCCCACAGATGATGAAATCGATTTTAGGAAATTTCACACTGTTTATCAATGGTCAGAAAAACAGCATCCAGGAAGTTGTCATTTATTGCTGCTGGATTCCAATACACATTTATGATTGCAATCAATCTGGAAATAGGGCTGTTCAGTTGGATTTGATGAGCCGATTTGGCAGGTTTACAAATCTTGATCCATGCGAATTGTGTCCATGGGTTGATATTTTCTGTTTCAAGAAGGTTCCATGTTGGGGTGATTTTAATCAGCGTCAGTAGACCAGTGGACGCACGGCCCCGGGAGCTTTGCAGGGCAGGGTTGAGCACAGTTATGAACCCGTCACAGGTCGGCGGTTTGGTGAGCCAAGTCTCTTGGAGGCATATAACTTGACAGGATTCAAGTTCAGGGGCGGGTGAGTCAAACAAATGGGAGTGGCCTTTCGTGTTCCATGAGCACAGTATTCAACCATGGGTCCTTGATGAGGCTGATCGTTATGAGTGGTATACCGGCTCGTTAAGTTGTGATGGAAAGTCATCTTAATACTCTCGCCAGAAAGGAGACTCTGAGTATGTCTGGCTGTCAGACGATGAACATTCGGTCTGGAATTACTTGGTCTCTATTTTAAAGGTTATGGGGGATAATGTTTGTTTCAGAGAAAGGACTGCTTGAAATATAACACGTCACCCCTTTCACCTTCCTTATTATGTTGGTCTGCACGCTGAGTCATCTCAAACCTCACTCAAACTTGCTCAGGTACTGTGGCTCTGTTGCCAGCTGGTAATTATATCAGTTGGGCAGCACCCTTGTGCAGATGGGCCTTCAATCACTTTAACCTAAATAGGCCCACCACCTAAGAAATAAGTACATGGTTGTACATAAAGCAAGTTTATTGTACAAAGCTCTGGGAAGCGGTTAGATGGTGTTGCAGGACCAAACTAACCCAAGAATCCACAATAAAACATCAGTTGGTATCTTATATACTTTTTGCAACAATAAAAACACTCCCAGATACTTTATTACCATCCACCACCACCCCATTATGATTGGACAAAAACCTCTTCGGAGATATTCCATCCTTTCCCCATTTTTATTGGCCAGTCTTATCTTCATAGTCATATTCAGAACACACCTCTTCTTAGGATTCGTCCGTAGTAGGCCATGACGTCAGTGCATGGTTAAACATTGGTATTGAAAACATAATTCCCTGCTAGCAATAACTTTGTTTGTGACTGCACACGGTCCGCTTACATATTTTAGCAAATAGAGGACGGTCTTAATAAACATGATATTCTTTGAACTACTGATTTTAGATCTCAATCCCTCAGACTCATAGTAGCTCCTGAAGACCTACTAATGTATGTGACCAAAACTCCAGAACATACATCCTCTGATCTGTAAAAACAATAAACCGCCGGATACCCTGGCCTCGGGCCTCATTTTTATAACCACCAAACAAATGACCAACCCCCTCTAGAGACTTCAATACAATGAGCGAGATAGCATCTGTTCCCTTGCAGGATTCTTAAATAATACCTTCTTACTAGCCGACTCATTCTTCTTTCCATCAAGAATGTCCCTGCTACTTAAAATTCATGTGCAGCAGCTAAACGCGGAGATTAAAATGACTGATTTACTACTTTTTTATACCGTCTGAAAACCTGAGAAAGTCAAACATGCATTTTGCTAGTGAGTCCCAATTGCCATGTTTTTTGCAAAGCACTCTGTGGACTGTGTTCATCTTACATTTGCAGTTTTAATATTGTATCTTTCTACGTGTATCAAGATCTAATATGTATACATTCTAAACAACTGTAACACTAAAAGCAACATATCCCATCCATAATTAACTGAACTTGATACATATGAATTTGCAACATTGCGCCTAGTTTGCTGCCACCCCATCATCAATACGGTGCGTGCAACATGAATCCCTCCTAATGATGGGGACCCTCCCTACCACAACAACATTCCCCTCTTTAGTTAATACTTTAACTACCAAATCATAATCACCTTCTTGTGGAACATCCCTACAACCATCTCTCACCCCGGTCTTAATATGGACATACTCCTCTGCTGAACCAACCCAACTCGTCCCCCCCCCCCCCACCATATCTGTAATCTACCCGCTAATCCACACAAGTATGTCAATTTGGTGGAGGAAACAAAACAGTTTCAGTTTGAGTACCCGTATGGGATGAAGTAGTGGCGGCCCTAGTCTTGGACAGGGTTACGGTCATCATGGCAGCAACTGTTGGTACCTGGGCAGAACAACAACACAGGATCAGTTGGCAGGAACAAAAAATAATAAGTAAAAAGACAAAAATGGGCATCAAGATCTTCACACCAATGCTCAACCAAGGAGGTACACACAAGAATAAAGAAGCAAACCATGAGTCGTTGGTGATCTCAGCCTCAGTTTCCATGATTTCAGTTTATGCAGGGCAGCAATAGTACATACCTGGTCACCTGAAGTCATTTGGCATTGGCCGCTGCTTGAGCGCCAGGTGCCACGAGGGAGGCAAAGCAGGTCTTGGTGTGGCTAAACAGCTGTTATCGATGACGAATGTCTGCTAAAACCTGTTATGATGCTGCTGAGAGGTAGTTCGATATATGGCGATGAAAGGGATACAAGGGGTACAGGGGACAAAGGGGGCAGAGATGTAATTTCAGGAATTGGACGGGCCAAAATCAGGTGCTCTTCAGGGATCATAAGGACAGGCACATGAAGGGTAGAGAGATTGCACACCTCGCCAGGCTGGAGGCAACTGCCTGGACGTATTCTGCCCACAGGTCCAAAAGAAGAGCAGTTGTACCTCCAGCCAAATTTGTGATGCATAGCGTGTGACTGCAGTTCCAATTTGTGCCACTGGGCGCTGTGCCATCGCCCCTTAAAACAGAGAAAAATGGGTACGTGTTATCTTAACAGATTTTTCTGGCTCTTTGAGGCACGCCAGATACTGCAAATTATTTTTCCATATTGTCCCACACACTTTATTTTTTTAAGCCATCCCTTCTGAGAATCCCCTCATTCCTCAGCTCTGCAACTCTTCACCCCTTGCTCCCATTGATATTTAGAAAAAATAGTTCCTTCAAAGATCAATTGGGGTCTTTGAATACACCTAATATGTTTGTGTTCTGCACGCTCGGCCATTGAACAATCATCGTCACTTGATATGATTGATGCTGTAGGCATTACCTGTGTCCATCTTGCAACCACTAGAGTAGCTGCTGGGGAAAATGGTGGTATGAACTCAGGGTCTGTGTACCCCTCTGTGGGTGATAAAGGACAACACCCATATGAAGGTGGTGCAGAAGAAATTCCCACAGCCTCCTTTTTCCTGCCCTCCCCCATCAATTTCAACAGTATGGCCCTTCCTGCTTTTTTTATACATCCTTCATAATTCCAAGATGTTTAACTGCTTCTCTAACTTCAAGCCCTTGTGCTTTGTAGTTAAGAAGGTAGGCTGGTTCTCCAATATCCCCATATTACAGGGTCCCTCAGTAGGCCAGGAATGTATCATTTTGCCCTTAGTCTCCCACAACCATTCCATATGATATTTTAAAATGTTCGCCTTTTAGCCGGGCACCACGTGGCACAAATGATTCAACAGAGTCTCCTTATTCCAACCCAAGTTATCAAAAAATAGTTTTACAAAAATCCAATACCGAGCCAAACCCGCAGCACAGAAAATGTTTCACCCAAGAGCTCCCTTTTTACCCTTACCCAATTCAGTAGTCGCACGTCACACTCATTCACAGTACTTGTCTATACCGAAATTACCTCACATCACTATTTACTCTAATTCTACTTTTCACTCATACACAGAAGACCGCATCTTATCAAAAACACTTGCCGGACAATATTTCAGAGATATCCACACCACTCGAGCATAGAAGGGGCACAACGCTTTGCACTACAGCACTGCTGCTCTCACTTTTCATCACTAGTATGATTTTCTCTACTACACAATCATCCTTTTCTGACTTCAGGATGTTTCCCTACACTACTTCGACTAACCAAAGAAATCGAGATGAGGGGCTCTGCCCGCACGTCAAATACAAAAGGATGTCAAGGTCTACTTCAGAAAAGCATCTATGTTTGGACTTACCCTAAAATACCACCCCACCTTCAGATGAGGGCTCCAGCAAACCAAACAGCAAACTAAAGGGTAGTAGGACAAGCTTCACACTGGGCGTGCGGTGCAAGGTACTCCCTTATACCTCTAAAATAACAAACTAGGTAAAGAATATACACAGGGGACTTACAACACAGAACAGTTCACCCACTCTATCAGAAACATACACTTTTTCAAAACTTGCAACCTCAACTAATTTCACACCCACAAAATTAAATCAAAGGAACAACCCTTTTCCCCCTTGTTTTACACCCCCAAACGTGAACCTGAGGTGCTGCGATGTGGTGCTTCGTCAGGTCGTTCCGCACTGCTAGGCCGTGGCACCATGTCTCCGGGGAGCAGGCAGACCATTAACTAATATGGCCCCGCAGACATCTTTTTCACAGTGCACGGAAGACTGGTTCCTGTTGTGAGGTGCCTCAGCTGAAAGGTGTGGACAGAAGATCCCCAACATCTCGGAATGCCTGGCTTCTGAACCTGGCTCCCGAAATGTGCGGGTGGGACTTTAATCACCTTAAGCCAAACAGGTTAACCACTTAAAAAGTGAGTACACAATTGTACACAAAGCAAGTTTATTGCACAAAGCTCCAGTAGCGGTTAGATGGTGTTGCAGGACCAAAGTAACCCAAGTCTCAACAATACAACATCAGTTGGCATTTTATATACTTTTGCAACAATTAAAACACTCCCATATACTCTATTGCAATAGGATTCGTCTGTAGTAGGCCATAACGTCAGTACATGTTTAAACATTGGTATTGAAAACATAATGAATTGCTAGCAATAACTGGTCCAAGACCTTTAACTTTAAGTGTGCTTGCACATGCTCCACCTACATATTTTAGCAAAAAGATGAAGTTCTGAATAAACAGAATCCCATTCGAACTACTGATTGCAGTCTCAATCCCCATCTCCTTAACCTTCTGAAGACCTTCTCATTTATGCGACCACAATTCCAGAACATACAGCCTCTGATGGCCTGTAAAAACAATTAACTGCCGGATTTCCTGGCCTCGGGCCTCATTTCTATTACCACCAAACAAATGACCAACCCCCTCTAGTGACTTCAATACAATAAGCAAGATAACATTTGTTCACTTGCAGGACTTTTAAATCATACCTTCTTACTAGGTGACTCATTCTTATTTCTGTCAAGAATGTCCCAGCTACTTAAAATTCATGTGCAGCAGCTAACCACAGAGGTTAAAATTACTGATGACCAACTACCATGTTTTTTTAAAAGCACCTCGTTGTGTTGCATTTGCAGTTTTAATATGGTATCTTTTAACGTGTGTGAAGATCTAATATGTATACATTCTAAACAACTGTAACACTAAAAGTAACATATCCCATCCATAATTAACTGTACTTGATACATATTGATTTGCAACATTGCGCCCAGTTTGCTGCCATGCCCCCTAACCCCCTCATCAATACAGTGCGCGCAACATGAATCCCTCGTAATGATGGGAACCGCTCCTGACCACCCCAACAACCTCAGGGGAGCAAACATCTTTTGTCATCTGTTCTTCAGAACCCTTGGTTGTTTTCTACCAGAAGCCTCAAACTCTGCTCATGCACTACACACAGCCGCAGGCGATAATGAAATTAACTCCGGACACCGCCCACTCTTATGGTATTGATTCAGTTCCATAACTTCAGTTTTAGAATGGTGTTGAAACGTTGCAGGGGGTTCTTTATGATGAAATGAGGAATAGGAAAGATAAAAGGTGGAGTGTGAAATCCTCAAAATTCCCCACAAATCTAGGTGCATAATCTCTTGGCCTAGAGGTGGTGCGACACAGCTGTAGGAAAGGGAACAGAAGAGTGCCTGCTGTGAAAGAAAGGAGGAGGGGGAGATGATGGGCAGTCTGGTAACAATGCAATCTCGAATTTGCAGTATCCCTAGGTACTGCTCTCTGCACAAGCTCCATGGAAAGCTTTGTGCCAGAGCTCAATAATATCTGGGTAAGAGCAGACATGTAGCATTTATCTTAGTTTTAGTGGCTGTCCTTCCAGTGATGGGGGAAGAGATGTTGGTATTATTATATGCACAAGGTGTGAACTGTTCGCACAGGGGGGTCTCCTGATATGATATGGTATGGCATTTATAACGCGCCTATACATAGGTGTTTCAAGGCACCAGAATGGCACTCCCTCACCCATCAAAAGCGTATTGCACTACAAAAGGGGAAGGAAGAGATGAAGGGGCCGCCTTTCTGAATTAACACTTTTACACAAGTTGGTATTATGTCTGGGATGAGTATCACAAACTGTTGGCTTTTGTAAAGCTTGTTCTAAAAGCTATGAAAAGACAAGTTTGGACCATGTGGGCTCCTTTGTGATGCTTGGTTATTTTCTGCCTTCTTGTGATACGTGGGCCGCTTTACTCTAGCCTTTTCAGAAGAGTTACTCTCTTTTGTCTGTCCATGTTCTGTCTTCTTGTGACACAGTTTTAACAATGTGTGGACTTGAACAGTGCATTTCCTCGTGAGCGTTGTATTCCATCATTCACCTAGCTTCCTCTCTTCAGTGATTCCCAGACTTGGCCTAAATGTTTCAGCATTACAATGATTCTCTATTTTGGACTACAGGCCCCAACACACGTCCCTATTCCCCTGCCCCTCCGTGATTTATGACGTGACCTGCGCTTTCCCACCGTTGTAATGATCCAAGTCTTTCATGGAATGGCAACGGATTACAGGCTACAGCATGTACCAGTATTTGATCTACTCGCATTTCTCTTGCACTCATTTCTCGGTCTTTGCAGCTTGCTTGCTTCTTCTTCTTTGGATGGGTCGATCTATCTGTCCTGCGTACCCCCTCTTGTCTGCATGACCTCCTTCACTCCTGTCTCCCACCACTGTGCACTCCCCAAAACAATGGGCTGCACAGTCTTTTCTGGACTTTGTTTTGGTTACTCCTTAACCCCGCACCTTCTTAAGGCCTTTCTGTGTCCGTGTCTACTTTGGGATCTGTGGTGCTGCACTTAGGCACAACTCTCCACCTTTGTGTTACGAGTTGGTTCTCTTCTTCCTTGACTCTGGTTTCACATTGAGCCCTGACCACTCCCTTTGGGTTATTGCGGCTGCAGCTGACCAACAAGTCTCATCCTCGCTTTCGTCTCCCCTACCTGGGTCAGTTCTAGCTTCCGGGGGCTCAGACTGGCTCCAACACTCCCCAGCTGCATCTCGCTCCCTCGTCCAATGGCGCCACTGACTTGCACTGTGGCTCGCCTTATCAGTTTCCACCTCCTCACTCTTTTATGTTGTTGGTCTCTCATACATAACTCAGCATTTATAAAAGGCCCACAGCTGCCTAGGATCACAAGGGGACACGCAATGACAAAATAAAGTTCCCTAGCCACAGCCTTCTTGGGGAGGGAGGTTTGCCACATAATCTTTAGTCAAACATGTGCATTATTTTTAGCGAAGAAGCCAATGGTTGATTGACACTCAATGCTGAACCCCTGCACCCTTACTCACTATGCACGCCCTATGCCCTTATTTCCTCCTCCCACCCCCAGGGTTCACAAACTTTGGATTCCTCTTTGACAGAAGTCACACATGGAGGTTTAGGGTTCTAATGCCATGGCTTTCGGCATACACCTACTGAACCATACACAAGATCTGTTCCTTTATCACCTGCGACGCTACTAAAACCCTGACTTCTACTTTTGTCTTCAGCTATCTTGACTACTGCTCTAGAATCCTCCTTAGTCTAGCTCTTGTAAAGAAGTCCCCTGCCTGCTTTTGTGGGGACCAGTAAGGTGGCGAGTGAGAGGGCCAGATACCACCCTGAGCCAGTGGATGTTGGGAATGAGCTTGGTTTTTGAGAAGATCCCCTGGTCACACCACCTTGATCCCTTGTCACATGAGAGGGGACAATCACAGTACCTCGCCAGTCTTGGGGATCTCAACACTCCCCACTAGGGCGTTCCGGCCATGAAAGACCTGACAAAGCCAAATCGTATTGCGTGACACTAATGCAGTGATAAGGTACCCGCTAACTACTGAGATGGGCAGAAGCTCTTTCTGAGCAGACCCAAAACTTCCAGGTAGTAAATGACACCTTTGCATTTAAGGGAAAGGATTTGGGAGACCCACAATAAACTATGTGGTTGCATGGATACAACGTTTCCAGTCAACTCCCCAGCTCTGAAAGCTCAGTGTGGGAGGAAAAGCCTCAGAAGCATTGTTCCCCACCAAGAACTTCTCAAGGTGGAGTTACAATGTTGCCAGTTCAGTGGGTGCCCGATGTAAATATAGAAAAAAAAGAGCACACATCTTACCTGGTGTGTTTACAGCCTCTTCACATGCTGGAAACACTGAAAACCTCACACCACCACCAGGCTGGATCAGGATAGAAAGTCTCATTTACAGCTGTAAGGAAGTCATGGTATCAAACAGTAAGACAGACAAGTGATCACAGTTCAAGGGTGTTTATTGAACTTCAACTATGTTTGAAAAACATCCATCTAATCCTAAATCTAAAGATGGGCACAAGCTACGACCACATCAAATAATAATAACGCAGTCCTAGTGGTGTCTTGTCAAGATAAAAGGGCCTATTCTAATAAACCTATTGCCAAGCCTTAATTCTAAATACAAATAGTGTGGGAAACAATGTTATGCAAAAGTAATGTGTTCAAGAAAAGATATGTCAGGATATTCAAGCCGTTGGCTTCCCTTCCCCAAGTTTTCAGCATGCACAAGGCGGCACAATCGTATGAGGATACAGTTCAAAACCTCAACATCCGAGCCTTCTGTGCCAAAGTCTCTTTGCCATTCAAAGTCTCTTATTCCAGAGGGCCTGATGCAACATGACAAAACATTAAAGTTCCTTTCTTCTCAGGATTTTCACTTATACAACTTCTCAGGTGTTTTACTGTTCATCCCGGGTCCCCCTCCGCCGGGCTCAGACCCTCTTTAACACGAAACCTTCCTTTGTTCTTCCTGTGCTGGGCTCGGACCAAATTCCTATACTTTTTCAAACGTTCTCTATTTCATCAAGATCGAAGACTTTGGACTGTGCACTGGATTTTGCTTGACCCTTCGTAGGACCACTTTGATTCACATTTATTCATTCTCTGTCAATAGATCTCCCTCTGCAGGCTCGGGCCAAATGTATCTGTTATTGTTTAAAGTTCAATCACTCATCAGTAGTTTAACTTCATTTGCATCTATTATCACATGCGTTTTAAACAATGTTGGTTCCTGCGTTCGCCATACAATGTTGCTGCTTGCAACCTTGGCTTCAACACAGACCAGTCTTGTATCGATCTCCCCAACTCACTGGCTGTGTTGCTTTCACTGAATTGGCTTTGTTCTTCAAGCCAAGGACAGTACCACAATGGCTGGAGATTCTCCCTGCCTCGATTACTGACGCGGGAGGGCCCCTAGGTATCTCCGATACACAATGCAGGATTCTTCAGTCTGGTTTCCTGGTCTTACTTTCCCAAAACCTCGAGAGAAAGTGTAACGGTTCCTTGTCCAAAAGGTCAAGGGAATTTCCCACTTTGTGATGCCCTTCAGTTTTGCCGCCTTTCCTGTCATGCTCAGCTCCAGTCTCGAAACTGCCGTTAACTCGTGTGCTTTCCCTCACTCAAAGTGTGCTCTCCCTTTTATCCGTAAGCCTGTATCTCATTCAGATTAAGGAGGGTTTGGGTTCACCCTTACGCCTGCAATGCCAGGAAGTGGTGAATGAATTGGGACACTGCTCCAGAGACTGGAAAGCCCTAGGCTCCTGCATCTTGTGGCAGAGACATTTGACAAGGGTCGGGTTTCTGAGGGGTATAGGTCCTGTCCTCATGTAAGGCTAGGTGGCCTAGCCTAACCCCCCATGCTGAGAGCAACCACGCTACATGGAGAGGGTAAGCTTTCTCCTCCCTCCTTTGAACTACTCATGCAGTGTTTTTCAGCCAGGGACCACTAAAGAGGTTTAAAAAATGGGAACTGTATCCCTTGTTTTCTATCTCCCCCCCCCTTTCTGTCACCCCTACAGGTAGAGGATTGCAATTAATACAGACTATGCTGCAAGGTAAATTAAGAAGGCACACAGATTGGTGCCCTAACCATAGCCCTGAGAAATGTGGCCTATCGACATAGCACCACAGAAACAGGTCGACTTTAGAACAACCTGATCAAGTGCCAAAAACAACTCGCACAGTGTCAGCTTGTTCCTTATAAGGATCCCTTCTCGAATAAACCCAGGGGGTCCAGTATTATTTAGAAACCTGAAGAGAGGAATCCACCGAAGAACGCCATCTTCCTTGTTTTTACACCTGCTCTATGGAGAAAACCCATTAAAGACTTTCTTCTGAAGAGCAGCAGGCACGTGTTTTACCCGCAATGGACTAACATGTGCCTTTTAGCACGTCACAGTGCATCAACAGGAGCTTGAAAGCCAAGCCAGAGACGCATCCTCTCTCTTTTAAATCCTCCCCATTAAAGAAGCTGTGTGTTTCCTAAGTGTGATTACTGTATTGGGCAACCCACAGTTGACAATCCCTAAACAGTCCTTCATGCTGTATATACTCATATAAAGAGAACCATTCTGACCTTCGTTTTATTTAGGGAAGAGGCCATTTTCCTTTAAGTTGCCCATTTCTTTTCACACATTCCCTAATAAACATAGTGAACTGAAAAGCATGGCATTTGCATCCTTCTTGGTCTCATTCACAACTCAGTGACACATTGTACTCCTTTGTCAACCTCAACACTGCAACATATACACCACAACATAGCGGGCTCCTCTTCCATCTCTGCCTTCGTGCCAGCAGGCTTTCCTGCGGAACCTATGGCGATGGTCGCATCTGAATCTGCCAGGACCCTTACACTGTTGCTGCCAACCTCACTGTTGCTGCCAACCTTTACATGGAAGTAAGGAGGTCTGCAATGGCCTGGGCGGATCCGTATCATCACTGCGAGTTGAGAGCACTCTAATAGTAACTCATCTTCTGGTTATGGTTAATTTGAAATTGACAGAATTATCAGTCTTGAATACCTACCACCACTGTAAAAATGACTCAATTTCTTGCATTTGATGCACTACTTGTCAGGGGCCGTGCAGGATCTGGGAACACTCATGGCTTGTTCTGGAATATGGTTTACAAGGTCTCTGCCTCTTGTCACTTCATCCTTGTGTGTCCATATGCCTGTAACCTCTGATCAAGGTGCAAGTCTCCTTGAGGATGCATTTGAGTTCCTCCATAAATCTGGCAGAATGTCCAATGCCCTTTGGCAATATCAATTGGTTGCTCTAACGAAGTGTTGCCATAGATGTGTAGGTGTTCCTTAACTTTTAAAAAAATGTTTACAGCATAACAAATCATCTGTTCCACAAAAGCACCAAACTCACATGAGGCTGAAAGAAACCTTGAAATAACTCACTGGGTTTTGATGCTCTTATTTGCCCGTTGGGCTCTACTATATGAGTTGTGTCTTTCTGAGATTATGCAGAGAGCCTCGTCATACTGGTTTTCCGCAGCCTCTGTATAGACGTCAAAACCTTTGTCACCCCTCTGTGCTTGGACTGTGGTGGGAAGGTGCTCGAAGACATTGACTTTTGTTTTCAATAGAGTGGTATAGCAGAGCAAATGTCCTGTCTGATCTCAATTCAAGTCTTTCGATGGTCACCAGGTAGTTGTCAAAATTGCATTAGTTGCCTTTGATTTCAATGTGGTTACCCTGTACACATCTGCCAATCACACGTGATTTCAACAGCCTTGGGAAATGAACAGATTGTGTGGTATGTGGCTGGGAGGCCATTACAGTTGCAAACCCAGACCACCACTGGCTCAACGACCCTATAGGTCATGGACTGCCCATCTCATCGCCATGTAAGGATGAGGAGAATTAAGCTATATCTACTTATCGTAGAGCCAGTGGTGTCGCACCATGTTCCTATTAACCCCCAGTCCTACATAACCGACCTGAAGCCTCACAGACACTCCATTTCCTCCACGCTTACACTCAGATCATGCATCCGACAGCACGTGCACAGCTGCACACACCATCACAAGATGGTCACCACAAAGTGCTTGCCTCAAGAAGGGAAAAGAAATACAGCTGCATGCTCTAGATTATAGAAGGTGGAAGGACGCAAGCAAACCAAAGGGAATGAGCGGTCCCTCATGTACCTGCTTTTTCGTACTTAGTCCAGATTGGGCCACCAAGCCCACATACAAACAGAACAGCATGTCATCCAATGCTGACACAGAAAGACACAATGAAAGTGACCAGGCTGGGCATACTGATGGGATCCGGTCATGTGGCATTGCTAATTAAACGGTTAGGAATTCCATAATGCAGTGCCTCCTGACAGAACCCACCTTCATTCTGGTTAGATGCCGCAAAGACCGTCCACATTCAAATTTGCTAAACTAAGTAATCGCCTAAAAAAAAAAAAAAAAAAAAAAACATTGGCAATGCCAACAATTTGGGCTTTTGTGTAGGCATGGGAAAGGCACTTGCCAGGTACTGGCCGTAGTGGTATACCGGGTTACTGATGGTAGCAGCTGCAAAATGGAGTGAGTATCTGGGCATCGATTAGCAGTTCCTGGCAAATGCTGAATAGATATACACAAGCCAAAGCTCTTGCCTTTGCCAATGCTCGTTTTGAACAGGACTTCAGTGAAGGACATGCGGAGTGCATCTAAATCGAGTGGCTGAAGGCAGACCTGGTTAAAACATTTGTATTACACCAGTAGTATGTGTACAGCTCCAATTAAAGCTCATTAACTCTCCAAAGACTGCGTTGAAAAACACTGGCAGGCACTTTGAGCTTGCTTTGACGAAGCCTTAACATCAATCTTTGCACTCAAAGGGCCTCATTACAACCCAGGCGTTAAGGGTTAACGCCGTCGTTAACCCTTAACGCCTGATTCCAATTTTAACGGCTGCTTTTAGCAGCCGTTAAAATCCATGGCGCTAAACCGCCTTGGTGCTAATTACGGCACTGTAATTTACGGTGCCGTAATTAGTGCCTTCCCCACTCCCATTATGCCCTATGGGGCAAGAATGGGGAAGGGTAAATGGGGATTTACCGCCCCTCTCACCTTGGAATGGGGCGGTAAATCCACCATCCACCATGGTGTAAACATAGTTTACACCATGGTGGTAAAGTTGGTGTACTTACCGCCTGGGTCGTAATGACCCCAAAAGAGTTCCCATGAGGAGTTGTTTTGGCAGGGAGAGACAGGAAATGGGCGGAAATGGCCATAGGGATTAGCATGGGCAGTCAATGGGTGGGCAAATAACCAAAGAACACCTGCATGCTTTGTGTGCCCTCCCTGCCCCCTCATATGTCATTTCGCCCAATCTGTTCTGGATTACATGTGTCGCAAGCGACACCTAATGCAACAAACTAAAAAAAGAGTGTGCACTCGGGGAGAGATACTCGTTCAAAATGGGAGGAATCATTTGTGGACAAGCGATACCTTCAAAGATTATCCAGCGACAACAGGTGACATTGTCCTTGTGATGTTGGACTGTGTATACCCTGACTGATGCATACGTCATTTTGCACACTGCAGCTTCACTGGGAGCTAAGCTTCCAGGTTAGAGTTGGGGCTCTCAGCAAGCAGGGCTACAAAGGAAAAGGAGTACCTGCAGCTCCATTACTCTTAAAGGTTTCCAAGGGCTGGGCTAGCAGAATGCTAGGTACAGAGCCTGCTCAGCTTTCTGGACTATACATTACCATGGAGCAGATACTAAAGTCCAGATGTTGCAACAGCAGCTGCCTGCGGTACAAACTCAACTGCTATTCATTACTGATCTAAATGACAGATACTAAACTAGGGCTCCCACAGATCCATTGGGTCTACTTAGCCTCCCCACTTGCTCATGTGCCCTGTAACAGAACCCTGGAAGGCATACAGTGCTAATGCCATATGAAGGGAGTAGTCATGCTTAATGGGGTGCCCCAGGGTTCCATCCAGTCTCCCGTATTTTGCAATCTATAGCTGGAGCCGCTGGAGGAAATGGTCACCGGAATGGGCTTCCTCATGCAAATGTATGCAAATAACACAGTAGTCTTCTGGGAGAGACCTCATGTAGCTTAGAGACTTCATCCCGGAGTTCGAGAAGTGGGTGGCCCCTTAACGTTTGAAGCAGAGTATCTCTGAGGCAGAGTTCCTGTTATTTCTATGCTTTAATTGTCCATCACCCCTAAATCCTTGTTTCATAATGGTTTCCTCTTTTTTGCCCCTCAATGGTCAAAGATGAAGACTTTCAACACGTTTGTGTCTTTCTAACACTTGAATCTCTTTGTTGCAGTTTTAGTTGTCTTTCACATCAAGACTAGGCACTCTTGTCTTGTTGGGTCTTTCTCCTGTCCACTCTTGCTCCCTTCAGGGCGGGCCGTCATGCTGCGGACAGGTTGGTTTCCGGACCCAGCAAGTTCAATCGCAGGATTCCTATACACGCTGAAGCCGTTCAATAGGCTACAAGAAGGTCCCTTCACAGTAGCTCCCAGACCAAGGGGTCATCACGGAGCGGTGCACAAAATCATACCCATTAAATAAAATAATGTATACAATCTTTGAAGTGCACATTTGCACTGAATTCAAAGAAGCTGTGCCAACATGACCGGTTTGCACCAGGTTAAGCATTTATGAATTAAGAAAACAGACATTTTTGTTCACTGTGAAATTTATGGTAAAGTTTTTAAGTCACATTTTAATGTTTGTAAACACACTTGTTTGGTCAATTATATCAGTCAATTTATTTATTTTTACATTTATTTCAGTGCGCCAAGCCCTGGGGTATCTGGGAGCTAGTTACAGTAAGTGCAAAGTACATGGGTTACAGATTAGCCAATCGCAAGCTAATTCTGGGTGCACAATTTGGGAAGCTTCCCCTCTTGGTACGGGGTGCTACATCAAACATGCAGTTACAGGCAGGTAAAGAGCGACATAAATTTGGGTGCATAATTTGGGAAGCTTCGCCTCTTGGTACGGGGTGCTACATCAAACATGCAGTTACAGGTAGGTGGGAAGCAAACGGCAAGCTAATAATAGGGCGTTCAGAAATGAAATCGACCGACACAGACGCTGGCGTGAGGAGACCGGATGTGAGGTTAGGTGCAGTCAGGTAACGCTGATTTATAAAGTAGTCTCAAATGTACATTGTTTATGGACCGATGTATAGCTACTACCAATCCCTACAGACATTACACCAGCTCCCGGGTGAGCACTGGGTGCCATTTCAGATCCTTTTGCATGACCCAGACACTTGCACAGCAGGGCACCAAAGCCCCCGCAGCAGAACATAATCAAATGCCACCTGCAATGAAGCCACGCTCTGCTTCAGCCCGTTAGGAAAAAGCTTCTCTTTTCGAAGAGTAATAGCGATCTTATTGGTGGTCCTCTATTGTAGGAATGAGACCCTGCCCCGCCTAAGCTGCTGGCTCCAAGTGATCCAAACTACTGAGGCCACTCTAGGGCTTTATCTTTGCCGTACGAGTCACCTATTCCAGCATTCCTGTAGGCACTACACTGGCTCACATTGTCCACAGAGGTTTTCACAATATGGGACCAAGTTCCTGCAAGAGCAAATAATCAAATGCCGCCTGAAATAATGCAAAGGCCTGTTTCACCCACCCGTTGAAGGTCCTGTCCTTTAGGTAAAGGCAAGTTGGGGACACAAGCTCCTCATTCTATATGACTGAGTTCCGTAACTCTCATTTGTCAATGTCAGAGCCACAAAACACCACCTTGCCTGCAGAAAAGGTTTACATCCTTGGGTTTTCCCTAACTAGTCTATCAAGATTGAAGACAAGCTCTCCATACATATCACCATCTACCCATATAGCCCTTTGAATACTCCCATGTGCAAGGTGTACCCACCAACCATAAAAGGTTTGTGGCCAGGTCTGCTCGGTGCTGGCAGCAGCAATCTGGGACTGCCTACCCATCAGCACCAAATTCATGCAACATTAACTTGCCGATAGAAAATTGGCTTTGACACAATGCATCAGCCAGACCCACACCCTAGTGTCTCAGACCTGGGGCTAGCCTACGTTTTGCAAGTTCGAATCCAGCAGCGGGGCAGATTCAGCCCTTCTTTCTTTCAACACCAATCCATTGGCTACCATTATAATAGGTGGTAATAGCATCTGTTATTATAGCACTTGGAGAAAGGAGGAATCTGCATATAGTGTTATAAAGGAACACCAACTATTTGCAGAGGAAGATCATGTGCAACTAGTGAAAGACCAGAGTATTTCCGCCAGCCCCCTCCACACAGAGGTCAGGATAATCTGCTGACAATGCCATACAAATCATCATACAATCTGGAAGGCTACAAAGCCACTGGGCCTCATTACGAGTGTGGCTGGTAAGCTTACTGGTACCCTTGTTTCCGGACTGCCACACAAGTCTGCGTGTCGGGGCAGCCGCGCCCAGCAGGTCTGACCCTGCCCGGCGCAACAGCCCCAGTAGGCAGAGCTGTCATGGAAGCACTGTCACCGTTCGCAACGGTGCCATTGCTTCAGAGTTCCCATTCCCATGCCGTCATATGGGACTGCACAGGAATGGGGACTTAACGAATCCCGCGCCCGACTTCTCACTCCATTGGGACTTATAATGTCGCGGTGGCACCGGGAAAGTCAGCCGGCGGATTGAGTGTTCCAGGTCAGTGGTAACCTGCCGATGCACCAGCGGGTTACCGCCAACCTCGTAATGAGGCCCACTGTATGCACACATGTCGTAATTGGTGCCTCTCCCCACAGTGACCACCCTGCCTCATAAAGGCTTTGAAGATCTCCCAGAAGATCTCGAGAGGATAGCTCAGGGTCAACTTGCTCGCCTTGGAAGCAAGACGACATGGAGCACCACAGGTTCGATCCCCAGGTCCACGCTTAGAAACCTCTGGGTATTAAGCATGTTATAAATAACCTATCATTAAGACTTGGTTCTTTTTTCAAAAGGCAAGAAACTCCGCTTCATAGGCAGCTCTGTATATTCCCTTCTGCCCACGACACCTCCCCCACACACTTGGTTTATCCCACCCACCAAACCACTAGAATCTGGACATTGAATTGCTTTTACATCACATAGGCCTACAAGACATGGATACAAACAACCAGGTGGCCATTGGCAAACAACTTGAAATGCGCACTGCCTTCAGGAAAGCCCTTATGGGTTTCAACACCTTTAGCATGCACAGGACAACTATCAGCTAGGAGTATCAAGTCGCTCATAAATAACCATAAACTTGCCGTGCTACAAGATCCACGCTGTGCACACTTCTCATCCAAAACCGCCATCCCCCAGGAAAGTCATCTTGATCAATCACTTAGTACCTCATAACTAGGCACTGCTGCTTTCTGCAGGTACCATGGGCACTGAAGCAATATCCAGGCATGCTCTCAAGAGAACATTGGCAGTTCTTCATCTTGAGTTCTTCCACAAAACATCTCACATTATGCAGCATCCCGAAGAGAGTGGAGCAACCGTACAATTAAAACTGGCACTCGCAGATAATAGACGTAACAGGCTAAACCTGACAACACACACACCGTGGCGATAGGGAGGAGCATGGGTCCCACCCTCACCCAAGGCACCAGAGCACCCACAGACCTAGTACCCCTCATATTGCATTGACTGCCCGAAAAATGACAAGGCCCACACTTTCAGACACTACAGAGAAACAAGATACTTTCCAATACATTCTGCATAAGATCTAGCATCTGCCTTCTGGGGGTAAGGGATGGTTGTTTGAGCCCAAATCCTCTTGGATCCCAATCCAAATGTATCCCGTAACCAGAAGATCTTCATTTACTAGAAATCTGATCATACATCGTGAGAAAGAAAGAACAGGAGGCAGCCCTCCCCCCTAGGCCCTCAAAAGCTGTCTGGTCTCAGAACTCATATTTTTATTTGTCATTTCCTCAAAAACCCTAAACCAGTCCTGATAACTAGACAGCTCCACATGAGATGTGTAAAGGGGCCCATGCAAGCATGAACTGCCAAGAAGGCATGACACACCTCTATCCTCACTAAGAACTATTAAACGGATGGTGGTGGTTAGCTCTTCTTTTTTCTGTAGGTACAGAGCCCCAACACTAGCAGGCCGGAAGAGATACCACTTACTGAAAGACTATGCAGGGAAGGACCACGAGGAAAGAGGGGTGCCAGAATCCCCCATGGCCACGCCTTGTCCAATTGACAGTTCCCAGAATCTTCGGTGGAATTTGTCGTTGGGAGTATCTAGATTTAGTTGCCCTCCAGGTGTAGAAGGTCCTCTACAGGGACGTGGCTGAAGTACGTATGAAGTGGCAGGACTAGGGATAATAGGAATTCCATTAAACTACTGAAACACACTGACATTTGCTTGCTTCAGGAGACCTGACAGAGACCATACCCTGGTCAGGCTAGATTATGTAATCAATGAAGCAATAAAAGAGGTACATGATGAACCGGGAGGAGAGGGAATGGTATTTGTATCTAAGTTCTTGAAAGTAGAAACCCATGTTGTCCCGAATAGAAATGTCAATAGCCAATACATAAGGTTGTTGGCTAAAATTGTATATCATCAAATGTCATTCGACGTTGGTTCGCCCAGCCAATGATCAACCTGGAGATGGGTAGGTGCCTTTAAAACAATAATAAAGTGTAACCACTTTAACGTTCTTCTTTTGACAATGATCTATCTCTTTTTCCACGTTCTCAATCTGGGTTTCGTTCCAGTCCCTCAACCGAAACTGCTTTGACCTGTGTGCTTAACTCTCTTCTTTCAGATCGCTATTCTAAACACTCCTCCTTTCTTATCCTTCTTGATCTATCTGCAGCTTTCAATACCGTTGACCACTCTTTGCTTTTGGAAACTCTCCCCATTTGGTTTTAGGGGTTCTGTTCTTTCCTGGTTTTCTTCATATCTGTCTAATAGAACGTTTTCTGTCTCCTGGGTGGTAAGACCTCCTCACCATTCCCTCTTGAGCATGGTGTTCCCTAAGGGTCAGTCTTGGGACCTTTTCTCTTTTCTTTATATACTGTGCTACCCGCTCCTGTTACCTCTTCTTTTGGACTTTCTCATCACTTCTACGCTGACACGCAACTCTTTCTATCTTTTTTGTCCTTCACTCTGGAAATACACCATACCCTTACAACTTGTCTTTCCACAATCAAATCTTGTATGGTCTCTCACTTTAAATGCTGGGAAGACTACGGTCTTATTCTTCCCTGCAAACACTCTCTCCCCTTACCCCCCACCATCGTCTATTTCCTTTCCTCCATCTACTCTTTCTATCTCTTCTACTGCATGTAATCTTGGTTTTTACCTTGACTCTAATGTCTCTTTTACTCATCACATTTCTCTCACGTCCTGCTCTTGTCACTTTCATCTCTATAATATTCGTAAATGTGCTCTTCTCTTACTTTCCATGCCGCTAAACTTCTTATCTCTTCTCTTATTTTCTCTTGGCTCTTCTATTGTTCTGTTACACATTTTGATCATCAATCATCTCTGTCTTGCTCATTTAAAATCTATCTACCATTCCTCAGTTCGTGTACTCTGTCTCCTCTCCTATCGTAACTCTATTACAGCATCACTTGTCTGGCTACCCTTCATTCCCAACTTAAATTTCATTTTGTCTGCTTAGTCTTTAAATCTCTTTATGGTCTAGCCCCTGACTATCTTGCTGCACTTGTGTCTTTCTATACTGCCCCTCACTCACTTTGCTCTTCCTCCCTCTTTAGACTGAACATCCCCCCCCTCTCCCTGTGCCCAGTCCCGCTTTAAGTCCTTTCAGCTTCTTGCTCCACTTCACTGGAACGCTCTCCCCCTCTCCCTTCGGTCTATCTCTGTGGACTCTCTTTTTCGTGTCTCTTTGAAAAATCACCTTCTCCATTGCCCCGATTTTTGGCTATCAGCATTGTTGTTCGACCAATATAACTCACCATTATTGTTGTACCGTCTAATTTTAACTGTGTGCAGCACTTTGGATTAAGGCACTTTATAAATACAATAAAAAAGTACAACATACATGATCATATTATAACTGAGAATAAAAGGAAGGTATGGAAAATAAGGCCCCCAAATTGTCGAGGACAAAGGAGTAGTGGCATTTTAGGGAGTAGCATTGTGTGCTGGATTAATGATACAGTAACATCCGATAACTGCCTACACCCATCCCATCTTTGTGGCTAAAAATGTAGACACCATTACAGCCCATCTTTAATTTTAGGTTCCTTGGTAGTAGCATTTGGGGTAGATATGGTAGTGGTAGGGTGGAGTCTGATCTGAGCATACTAATTCTGCTCTTTAAACTTCCTGTGGGCCTAAGAGCAGAGTGGCCATAAACATTGTGGTTGGAGTGATTTGGAGTATCTGGCTTGAGGTGGGCCCAGCAGCGATCATGTGGCTCATACTTAGGAACGCCTATGATGTAGCTATGAGGGTATTTACTTCTTGAGCAAAACCAACCCAGCGATTCGCAAATATTTCAATACATTTAATGAGATGGTCCTAAACAATTTTATTTCAGAAGTAGACAAGAAAGGTACAACAGAGGCAGACAGGGTAAGGGAATGACCAGTGCAGCGTTATGAAGAGAAATGTGTCCGAGACCTATGTAGGGCCACGGCCATTTGTGCTCATTGTGACAACCTGGCTACGTGCAGGGTAGAGGGCGGTCGCTCGCAGGCATTCAAGCTGCCAATTTAAACATAGCCAACACTTCTGACAGACTGCGAAAACAGTGGACAACATCTGGCGCAGTTGTTATACCACCCTCAATTCCTGAGGTGTGCAGAAGGGATTTCTTGTGGTGCAGTATATAGCTGTGCCAAAATTAATGCAACAAGGGAAATAATGGATTATGGAGAAACTAATGGAGAGAGAGAGAGAGAGTCACATTAATTGTCCTTCAAAGATAATGAAGTGGCTCTTCAAGATTTGAAAATGAAGGAAGTACCAGGGTCCGATATGGTGGAATCCAAACTGTTAAGTGTGACGGAGTCAGAGACTTGACCCCGTCAGGGGTAATACGGACCCCCTCTAAACCTGGGGCAGGAGGCCTACCAAGGTTTTCACCCGAGCCAGTCCTGCACCAGAGGCGTGGGGAGAGAGTTGGGAGAGCCCCAGTGTCTTCCCCTCCCCCCTTTCTGTGTTTTGTTAAAAGTGGAAGGTACCATTATGAATCACCCAATGCAAGAAGTACCTTGTACTGGCCAGAGTTTTGTTTCTTTCAATTCGGGACTCCATGTACTAGGATGAACTATAGCAGATGGAAGTCGTTGCTCCTTGGGAAAAAGACTTGCCGGCTTCAGAAACCCAGAAACCATTGCCACAGTAAAAGGAAACTCACAGCACCCCTGCAAAAGAGACAGTCACTGAAAACCACGGCAGAGACACAAATGCTTCGAGCAAAAGGGGAAGGCCTAAGCAGGGAGTTCATAGCTTCCTGCTGTAGTGGCATTACCCAGAGAGGAAAAGAAACAGCAGATCGGTCCCATGGAACAGGTGAACAAATGAGCCAATGGGGCAGGCCGGTAACAACCACCACAGAAAGTCAGGGGTATAAAAACCCAGCAGGAGGGTGGGTTGTTCGGGTGAGGTTAGGTGCAGTGGAAGCACAAGAGAGCAGGCAGAGGCAGGATGGTGGAGGAAAGTGCTGAAAATACTGTAATTGTTGCAGGGGAGGTATTGGTTGTGTGAGAGAGGACACCTGTTCTTAGGAGTGCATGAATGGTTGTTGGAAGGTGTGATTGGGGGTTACACAGAGAGCAGGAGGATAAGTGAGGGGGAGAAAGAAGGGTGTAATAGATGAATGCTCATGTCAGGAGCAAAGAATTGGGGGAGGAGAGTAGAGGGGACAGGAGAATAGAAGAGCAGACCAGAGGGGAGTGAACAGAGTAAGGAAAAGTAGAAAGGAGTTTGTGTGACCATCAGAGGGACACAAAGAGAGGGAGTACAAAGGAGAAGAAGGAAGGGGAGTGGGCGAGAGATGGAAAGAGTCAAGAATGGAACATCAGGGGCAGGAACACCAGGGCATAGAATTGTCAAGGGAGAGGAACTGGGCATTTAAAAAAGAGACCACATCTTGCTGAACACCACATCCCTGGGAGTTGTTAGAATAGGTTACACCTAGAACAATCCCAGAGGGAGTGAGAAGAAAAAGCTGAAGTCTTTAGGCCATCGCTCTAGTCAGAACTAAAGATAGTAGGTGTTGCCAACCTGGTCAATAGTGAATCCTGGGCCTGGGAGGTGAGATGCCTATGGGAGACGAGAGTGTTCCACATTTCCTTTGCATTCCATCAAGTTTCTGAATCATGCAAGTCTTACCAAATAAAAACCCTTAAACCATCCTTTGAAATCTGGATATTCTTAAGGCCAGCTCACAATCTCACAAGCCTGTCTTCTCGGTAGACACTGGTCATGAGAGTATGGTAGGCCCAGATAGTTGGAGAAAGGTGCTTACACTTATGACCTTGAAGAAGGGAAATACCAAAGACCAAAGTGTTACTGTAGCATATTCTTGATGGACTCAACATTGACTGTTGCAGAGGAAAATACTCTTGCGGAGCAGTCAGAATCTGAGAGATGCCCTAGTGGATCACCACAAATGGTAAGGAGAAATATTACCCAGGACGTAGAGAGAAGTACCTTCAGCATCAGAAGAAAAGCCAGAAACATCTCCTAAATTTAAACTATGGTCTTGGCTTCCAAAGGTCTTATCGGCACGGCTTCCAAAGTAGCAAGTTGCCACCTTGGGACCTCAAAACTCAAGTCCGCCAGCGACCTTGACTTTGGGTTCCTGGAATACCCAAGGTTTCCGGCACTTAACAGTGCCAGGCACAATTGACCTTGGATCGTATCACATCTTGTGTCTACAGGAGTTATGGTTGAACGACAAACCAAGTCTAGATAGTTTTTCCTTGACTTTCTCTCTGGTGTGTAAAGGAACAAAAGGACGTCCTTCTTCAAGTCTACTGACGGCTACACGTCTGGGCAGTGGTCTACAGTAGGAAGCGAGATAGTTGGCAGATCTTTCAGTTTTGACAGTTCTGCTCTCTTGGTCATGTGTTGAGAGCACGACTGGTAACCTCCAGTCCACACCAATCGTGATCATCAACATCTATTGGAACCCGTGTGACATACAAGAGGAAGCCTTGCTAGGAAAGGTCACCAACCAAATTAACAACGTCTACTTGGACCATCAAGACACCCACTTGATAATCTGTGGTGACTTAAACGCTATCTGTAGACCTGCCGACCTACAAAACAAAGCCTCGCCAAATGCTGCTCTTGCAGTGAAATGAGGAAAAGCTTGAAATCAAGAAATCTCTTTGACACAGCAACCATTCTGAAGACTCCTAAGGCCTAACCTACGTGGGAGAGAGGAGCTTCATCTGCCTTGATCGATTACATATTCATTTCTCAGTCACTAATTCCAGACTTGAAAAAAGCACAAGTTACAAGTACACCAGAAAGTGATCACAATTTGCTATCTATCGAATGGACTTCTGTGAATCACGGAAAGCCAGTATTTACGTCAAAATTAGAATCAAACAACCAGGGCAACCGCTTGAAATTGATGGCACAAAACATCTTGGAGCTATCGAATCATTACAAAAGAGTAAACGGGGCTGAAACAAAAGCTGAAGGCTGAAGCCGCTCTGCAAGTGGACTATAGACCACTTCTAGACCTGTATGGAAGCCATCCAAATAAGAACAGAATCAAAAAACAGGAAAACAGGAAACACTTGCATAGATCCGCTTTTGGTGGCTAAACGAAATGAAGTTCGAAAAGCGAGAAGAAGAGCGGCCCGAGACGACTCTACACAAAATAGAGAAACAGTCTCTGAAATCATGAAAACCTATAAATCTTGGCTTAAATCCCACCGGCTGATATTATACCAACGGGATTCCAAAGAGATGCTGAAACATGTCAATAATCGAAATCCTCAAGATTTTTGGTCACAAATAAGATTTACGGGCAAACAAGCGAACAACGCCTTGATAAACATTATTCCTGAACATACTTGGGTCACCTTTTATTCAAACTTGTTTCAATCGCCTTCACCTCCAACTCAGAACGGAACTGATGACTCCATCTCGCCCTGGGTAGATCTTCACGATAAGGAATCTATTAGATTGACAATCTCTAAATTAAAGAACTCAAGAGCACCCGGCCCTGACGGGATTTCTAATATAGATCTAAAGAATTCACCGGAAGAATGGTCATCCTTTGTAAGCCTTGTTTTCAAGAGATGTGCAGACCTTAAGAAAATTACATCATCTTGGACTTAATCAATCGTACTGCCGATATTTAAAAAAGGCAGCAAGGACGACCCTCGAAACCTTCGACCAGTCGCCCTACTGGATGTTATTGGGAAGGTCTACGGCTCATTACTTTTGAGCAAATTCCAAACATGGGCAAGTAATGCACCATGTGCTGACCCCTTGCAAACAGGCTTTAAGAAGATCACAGGGACAAGCACTTACATCATGATGTTGAGCATCATAAAGACTAAGATCATCGAAGGAGGGTCAAGGGTGTTTTTGGCTTTTATCGATCTCACCCAAGCTTTTGACTTAGTTAATAGAGTCAAACTGTGGCAGAAGTTGGAAAAAGGGCCTTTGAAAGCTTTGCACGACAACACTAACATTTATGTATGGTTAAACCAAGGAGGCCTACTTTCAGCTGGCATTCGTACTACTAGGGGAGTAAAACAAGGATGCCCCCTGGCACCAGCACTATTTCCATCATACTTTGGGGATTACAAAGACACAAACCCTTCAACAAGATGTTTTCCTCCGTCCATTGGTCTGGAACAAATCCTGAGACTGTTATACGTGGATGACCTGATTCAGCTTGACCAGACAGCCATCGGCAAGGCAAAAACAAAGATCATGATCATCGAGAAAGGAAAAAAGAAACGAGAAAACTCAAAATGGTTCCTAGATGGAAAGCCGATAGAAAAGGTAGCTGAGTTCATCTACTTGGGAGTATCATTGGACAGTTTGAAAACAGAAATCTCGCAAGCCAAAACCATGGACAGAAAATATGGCTGCTTTTCACTTCTGCCAACAATACATTTTTACAGAAACAAAGTTGTACCTGCAATTACCTATGGAGCGGAAGCCTTACTCTACATTCCTAAAACGATATGGCCAACCTTGGAGAGTATTTTTTGGAGATCCGTTCTAAATCTTCCAAAATCTACACCCATCACCCTAATCAGACGGGAACTGTCTCTGACTTCCTTGGAGGCAACTGTTGAGAGAAATACAATCATGCTCTATAGGAAAATAGTGGATCCATCTAGTGCTGCAATATTTACCATGATACGGACGGAGATGACAAACGACCGCTGTACAACGTTGAATCGTTGGGAAAAAGCCTACAAAGACAAACTAGGATCGATTGGGAATTCCACCGAAGAATTAGTCCAAAATCCCACTAAGACAAAGAAAAGGCTGGGCGAGTTCGACTGAATTACTACTTTAGACAAAGCAACAAAATACAAGCTCATATAACATCTACCGGTAGTGGCCACAAAACTAAACGATTTCCAGCTCTTTCTGAAGAAAAATCAAAGCAGGCGATTTTGTGACATCTTACTTAGAGCAAGGCTGAAACTCCTGCCCTCTAAAGAAATCTTAAAAATCAGAGGCCCTTCGGCGACAAACAGCTGCAGATTTTGCGGAAACTACTACGAGACTGGAACATTACATCACCCCCTTTTGTCGTGCCAGGGCACAAGTAGTTTTAGAGCCCCCTACTTGAAAGAACCTTTGGCTGCATCTCGATTCCACGAGGAAGAACTTTGGTGGACCCATCTTATTGGTGGGGAAAAGACTTCCTGGACAATTGCAACGGTTAAGATGTTAGAAAACATTTTCTACTCGGACAAAACAACCGTTTTTCGGTCTTCAGTTCTGCCTATATAGACTAAGAAAAATTATTTTGTATTAGTCGTTTTCAGATTGGAGCAGTCTTAAAAAACTCCAAACAGACTCGATCTCATTCAATGTGAACTACTTTCTTGTAAAAATTACTAGTGTAATTAAATCTCGTAAATAAAAAAAATACTGTTGGGTGCATTCTCCCTGTCCTCTGTTCAGGTAGAGGTTATGTTCCCAAACCTAGTGACGGTTGGACGGGGGAAACCAAAATCTGTTTGCAGATAAATGCTACGACAAAGAAATGGTTGTGGTAATTAAAGGGTAGTCCTAACAGTTAGGCACTAGATGATGAACTCTGGTCAGACACCCAATGCCCTACCTTTGGTGGACGGGAGGGGGGTTGTATCTTGGGTAGCCTGGATGTGGACAGGAGATCGTGTGATACCTTGTCTGGGAGGGAGAGGAGTGGAAACTAAATAGGGCTCTCTGCATGTGGTTATATGTGTGCCACGTGCAGTGCTGACACCAATAGCCTGTGGAAGGGGGGGGGGGAATAGGAGGACAACCAGCAAGGTGGTGGGTTGATACGAGAGGGAGATTAGATCTCGTAGCGGTGAACCAAACAATTTTGGCTAGCATGTAAAGATTAAAGATATTGGGATTTCTATTATTGATACTTTATTCACCCTAGTGTGCCAACTCAGGAGGGAAAGAAAATCTAAAAAATATAGTTTTTCAGTGAACTATTTTGCTTTCTTCTTAAAACCGCACAGTCCCACTGTGCGGTTTTAAGAAGTCCCACAAAGAGCTGCAAGAGGGAAAGGACTAGTAAACAGGCCTTTTTGGTTTGGACTATAAGGTGGCGCCACCTATAAGCCAAAACAAATGTATTAAGAGTACAGCTAGGGAGAATTGGCATTTGAGGAGGGACACAATACTTGGAGGTGTTGTTTGGTTATTTACTGTGATGAATGAAGGGAATTCGTTCCTTCTCCCCAGGGGGGCCTCCCCCTTTGGGACTAGGGCGGTGAGCCCGCTTCTCAAGACCCACCCTAGGGGTCTGGGCAAGTGGGACCTCACTGGGAGTCTTCTGCCTTTGGGGACAAGGACTCCCATTCCTGTGAGGAACTCCCCACATCATTCCCTGTGGTGGCATACATGGAACTATCAGATGTGAAGAACAGTATAAAATCCAGATACTTGGCTATAGACGAAACTAAAATATACTGTTACAAACAAGAAAGAGGCTTGTCTCTTCAGAGACCTGCATTTAACAGAGATGAGGAGACTGAAAGGAGAGCACATGCCGAGACGAGGTGGAGAAGACGCACACGAAAGCAGGGGAATCCCTCTGACAGAGTAACACTTGAGAGAGACAGAGCTAAGGAGAGCCACAAAGTCGTCTTTTGAAACTGCTCTGAAAGCGAGCGCAAAATGCTGCATTACCAGCATCTGTGTGGAGAGTGAAAACCGAGGAGACAGGTACTCCAATCATGGTGTTGCGCCTGACCACGAAGACTTTGTGGTGAACAGTGCACCCATATAACAACACTGAAAAGTCAGAGAATCGTACAGATACCCACTGGCTTACCAGGTCGGG
The DNA here is from genome assembly GCF_040938575.1 of Ambystoma mexicanum. Lineage (NCBI taxonomy): Eukaryota > Metazoa > Chordata > Amphibia > Caudata > Ambystomatidae > Ambystoma > Ambystoma mexicanum. Next base: position 442,747,583 of record NC_090924.1, on the reverse strand, counting down.
CGGAGAGGAGAGAAAGAGAGGAAGAGAGAATGAGAGAGAGAGGAAGAGCGAATGAGAGAGAGAGGAAGAGCGAATGAGAGAGGGAGAGAGAGGGAGAGAGAGAGAGAGAGAGAGAGGAAGAGAGAGAGAGAGCGAGAGAGAGAGAGGGAGGGGGAGAGAGAGAGGGAGGGGGAGAGAAGGAGAGAGAGGGAGAGAGAGGGAGAGATAGGGAGAGGGAGATGGAGAGTAAATGACCTAAAAGAACCAGAGCGAACACGGAACCCGATGGATGTTCCCATGCAGATTCCGAGGTTACAGGTAGAACCTGGAGGCCGCCGGGAATCATAAAATTGGAGAAACTCATCTCAGTGGAATTGATGAGCAGTGAAATAAAGTTGATGAAATGGACCTCTAAAAATATGAGAGAATCACGATGGAAGCTGGCAGAGAGATCATTAAGTTTGTAGGCACAAATACCCGGGGAAGAGAGGGAAGTAGCACGTATGTTAAAAAGTGAAGAGTGGAACAAATCACAGAGAGTGAATATTCTTAAGGGAGAGAGAATCACGATTTACTCTGAAAAAAAGATTAAGACCGGGTCTCAAACACCCTGGGGAGAGGGGAAAGTAGCACAAACGCTAAGAAGCAGAGACTGTAAAGCAAAAAGAGTATTCTAAGAAGGGAAAACAAGTGAAGCCTATAAGAGAAAAGATACACAAACCAAGCCACCTCAAGATAGGGGGAACATTACATACCAAGAAGGTATATCCACTGCTAAGCAAGTAGATGTTGCAGAGGTACAAATGGTATTTCACTGTGGAGCAACCGATAAGACAGGGTGTAAAAAGGGATCCTGGGAAAATAATTCCCTAAGGTAGAGGAAGAGCCCAAAGCACTTGTAAAAGAGTTGCAAGAACTTGTACAGAAGGTGACAAGAAACTATTTAAAATGAACCTACTAATAAGACGTCTGAAGCAAAGGAGAAACATTGCAAGAAAAAGGGAGAAGGGAGGCATTCTCCTGACCTTCGCTTGTTAGAATAGGGTCAGCCATTCGTTTTTGGACAGCAGACTTGATTTTTGTTTTATAACTTCCTTACGATGGCTGAGCACCTTAGTTATTTATATAGGCAGGGAACACCCACATGGTAATAGGGAAAGTTAGGCCTTTTCTTATCATTTAATAAAAAAATGTCAAAACAATGTCTGTGTCGTTCTTCTGACCCACCATATTACCCACCCATTGACTGCCCAGGCCATGCTGATCCCTATAGCCATTCCCGGCCACTTCCTGCCCAAAACACACCCTCCTGGGATCTCTTTGAGCTACCTTTATCAAGCTCTCAAATCAAACATGGAACTCAAAGTGCTTGTCAAGGTTTTTTCAAAGCAGTCTTCTGAAAGCTAATCGTTTAATTGGTGCTGTAAACATGCTACTGGTGTAATAAAAATGTCTTAACAAGGTATGATTTATAAGCAGTATGCGTGTCGGTCACTGAGATCCTGTTACAAGAAAGTATTGGCAAAGCCAACAGTTTCATTGGTATGTGCACCATTTTTCAGCTGCTACTATTAATGGCCAGTTAGTACCACTACAGCAATGCCTGTGAAATATCTTTTCCATTCCTATGCAAAAGCCAAAACTGTTGCCATTGGCAATGCTTGTTTTGCTATGCATTCTGTCTCTGGAACAAACTACCAATTCAGATAAGACTGCCCCCTCCATCCTACAGATCAGAAAGCACCAGAGGACCCACATTTTCAAAGAGCATATGGCTGATCAACCCACCTAGCCCTACTTCACCCCATCCAGAACTTGATCCCTTCCCAGATCCCCCTACCACTCCCATAAACTATAGGGAACTCCCGAAGAGTGTACTATATGTATAGTATTCTGTAGCTTCCCCTTGCAAGATTTGCACTTTACAAATCCCACATATAAGCAACCCTCCCAGCTTACTGTTGACTCTCCCTCCCACAGCATCAGACCCCTGGCCCACACACCCACTGCCGGTCTCTTCAAGAAACTCAAAGTTTATAGACTTATGCCCCACTCGAAATGGCACACAGACCTCATGTATCCCCAACCCACCCCCACCAGGAACGCTAGGTTGCCAGATCGCACAACGTTCCACACAGCGCACAAAATAACCGTCCACAACGGAGCACCTCTAATTACCCCACATCTCACCACCCACCCCCCATGCAAGCCAGCTACCACCATAGACCTCCACCAATCTAGAACTGCGCCAAGGCTACAGACAGCACCCATGACGCTGAACAAAGTCCCCTTCCACACTACCCAATTTACCCAAGCCCGTCTCACCCACTTTAAAGGAGCCTTGATTAACGCAAGATCCCTCCCCGCACATGCCATGGATATCCACAACCTCATCTCTTCCCAGAAACGGGATCTCCTCACCAAAACAGAGTCCTGGCTCCAGGCAACCCCAGGCCTAGAACTATCACTAGCCACCCCCTCACCCCCTCTGGCTACACCATTCTCAGAGCTGATAGACAAGATGCCCGATGAGAGGTTGTCACACTGATTTTTAAAGAAACCCTCAAAATCAGACAGTGTCCCTCCAAGATGACTGGAAACTGCAACCTGCTCTCCCTAAAACTTACCACATCTCACACTAGCTCCATTCTAATCAATCTAGTGTCCAGACCACCTGGGCCCCAGGTTCATTTGAGGAATACCTCCCGCATCTCCCGAATGCCAACCTCAAACCCACTTCCAAAGTCATTTGTTTAGGGGACCTCGACCTGGGCCTGAACCACCCTACTGATGACAGTGCCTCCACTCTAGCAAAGACATTGAGTGCTCTAGACTTTACTCACAGAGTCAGCACCCCTACCCATGCAAAGGGCCGCACCCTTGACTGGCTTGAGGACCTTAATTGCAACGTCTCCATCAACGCCATCTCCCCCTTGCCCATGGTCCGACAACTTCCTTGTGACCTTCATTATTCCTCAGCCAGAAAGCAACCCACCAGCCAGCCCGGCGCCCCATGGGCCCGGATTATCCAGAAAATCAACAAAGACAGCATCACCCTCCTGGACTCTGACCAGACCATATTACCCACATGGCTAATAACCCAACAGCTATTGCGGACACCTAGCGGAAGACCCTGGAAACAGCTGTGGACACTGTCACCCCCTTCGCCCCCGCAAAGCTAAAACCATCTCCCATACCAATTCTTGGTATACCATCGACCTCACTGACTTGAGAACTAAAAAAACGCCAGGAAAAGCTACCTGGAAGAAATCACAATCATATGCCCAGGAATTTTTCAATATACTCAGGGAACTGGAAACCCCTGCCCTGCCCCCTCCAGACATCACCAAAGATGCTACCTGGTGCAGGAACATCCAGAAAGCCCTGCTTGAAACAAAAACAACCCTACAAGAGAAAATCGCCTCCAAGCGAGCCTCTATTAAAACAGCCTCTCACCTATCCCACACCATGATGCTTTTCACTTCCAGCAGGTCACTGAAACTGAAGTCGCAGTCATTCTCAAAAGCCTTAAGCCATCCAAATGCAAAGGCGACCCCATGCCCTGCCCCATTATCAAAGAATGGGTGGACGCCATCACTCCATTCTTCACCAGCTTCATAAACACTTCCTTCTCCACATCCACTGTGCCCACTTCCCTTAAGGAAGCCTGGGTTCTCACATCCCTAAAAAGAAATTGAAAAACCTAGACCCGGCCATAACCAGCAACTACGGTCCCCTTCCTGCTAAAAATCCTAGACAGGGCCACCTACAAACAAATCCAGCACTAACTGGAAATAAATCAGATCCTAGGTCTACGTCAGTCAGACTTCAGATCAATCCGCCCAGCTAGATTTTTTTTTTTTTAAACTAGATGCCTTTAGAGATGAAGGCAAGCCAGTTCTCCTTCTCCTACTAGATATCTCTGCTGCATTCGATCTGGTGGACCACAAAATTCTGTTTCACCATCTAACATCTGCCGCAAACTTCTCACCTGAAGCTGCATCCTGGGTTGCCTCCTACCTGGAAGGCAGATCAATAAGAGTCCTTTCTGAAACTGCCAGTGGCCCACCCTCCCCATCACATGGGGAGTCCCTCAGGGCTCTTGCGTATCCCCCACCCTGTACAACATATTCACCTAGCCCCTCTTCGATCTGCTAGACTCCCTCAGCATCACTTACACAAACTATGCTGATGATACACAAATCCTGCAACCACTCAGAAGACTCCATGCACTAACCCCAATCTACCCATCAATCCAAACATGAATGGCAGCGAATGGCCTCTGTCTAAATGATGAAAAAACAGAGATCCTGGTGGTTGGGCCTCCCTTAGTCACTAAAACCCTCAGCTGCCAATACAGCAATTTCATTGTAGATGCCTGTGTCCACATCAGTGAAAACCCTGGGCGTTCACCTTGACTCATTACTCTCCATGACACGTCAGGTCAATGCGATTGCTACCTCAGCCACCTACACGACGAAGCTCATCAATTTAGTCAGACCTTTCCTAGCCCCTAACACCTACCTCACTATTGCTAGAGCCATCATTGGAGCCAGGCTAGATGATTGCAATGCCCTCTTTGCCGGCACCTTGGCCCACAACATCCACAGACTCCAAGTGATCCAGAACAATGTGATCTGTGCAGCCCTCAACATCCCTCGGAGGGAACACACATCCGAGACTCTAAGAAACGGCCACTGACTGCCCATTAAGGAAAACATCTTTAAAACTCTCTCCATTGCGCACAGATGCCTTTCCAAAGCTGTCGCTCCCTACCTCTCGCAATGCTTCGTGAGAGCCCAGTCCACCAGAACCGTGAGAAGGGCATACATCCACAGACTTGCCCTTCCCATTTCAAAGCGATCTTCCCCTGTGGCCGCACACCTATGGAACTCTCTTCCCCTACACCTAAAAGCAGAACAATCATACTGGGTGTTCAGAAGAGCACTGAAAACCTGCTGTTCACCTAGAACCCTGACTTTGTTTTTCCTGTACTGCCTTTTGTTGCACCTTTCCATAAGCTAAGTGTAACAGCGCCTTGATGCCTAAGTGTTTTGCGTGCAAATGTAATAAAGCAGATAAATAGAAAGCAAGAAAGACATATATGTGCCTTCGACTCCAGGAAGGGGAGGAAGGGTGGCCGCTTGTGAATCTAAGCAGATAGAAGCCTCAGAAATAAGATTACAGTGAGTAATGTACCCCTTGTGAGCCTTGTAGATCTGCTTAGATCACATGCTATGCATTGACTAGCGTGCAGTATCTGGAGAAGGAGGTGGGTTGCAAATAGATGTTTTAGCACCGCTTCTACCACCTTAAAATCTGCTTTAGAATGTGTGTCAATGCAGTAATGCGGAGTAAAGGTATGCATGGAACTGCATGTAGCTGCCTTGCAAATAGCGCCTAGACGGACGTTTGCAATAAATGCTAAAGTAGCTCCTTTACCTTTGGTAGAGCGAGCTCTTAGTGTGAAAGGCAGGGTATTTTTTTTGATGGAGAATAGCAAGGTTTTATCCAATTAACTATCCATTTGGAGATGTTGTTTTTAGAAACTAGATCGCCCTCCTTGCCAGGTGCTATGGAGACAAAAAGCTGATCTGTTTTTCTTAAAGGCTTTGTCTTATTCACATAGTACAGAACTGCCCTCCTTACATCTAGTGTATGAAGGCTCCTTTCAGCTGAGTTAAATGGATTTTTGAAAAATGCGGGTCGTTCAAGGGACTGGTTCAGATGGAACTTGGATATGAATTTAGGTAAAAACCTAGGATGTGTTAGTACTACCATGTCCTTGTGGATAACAAAGAAAGGGTCTTGTACTGACAATGCTTGTGGCTTACTGACACGTTTTATGGAGGGGATGGATACTAACAAAGCTGTTTTGTAGGTTAGGTGTTTGAGGCGACTTGTGCATAGGCTCAAAGGGTGGACCCATGAGCTTTGAGAGTACCACATTAAGATCCCAACCTGGTGGAGGGTTGGAAATGGGAGGGTAAAGTCTCTTTACTCCCTCCATAAAAGCCTTGATAACAGGAACTTTCCACCAAGACACCTCGTCTTGCAAAGCGGTGTACACGGACATAAACCTTAATGGAGTAAATACTAGGCCAGAGTCTAGCAGATAAAGCATGTAGTGAAGAATGTTTTTTGGAAAACATTCAATTGGATTTAAGGCTTGTGATCGCCACCATATCACAAATCTTTTCCACTTGTTGAAGTAGCAGTGCCTGGTGTTGGGTTGGCATGCCTCCTTTAGAATATCCATACACCTTTGAGGTAGTTTTAAGTGTCCGAATTCTATGACTTCAGGAGCCAGGCTGCCAAGTTCATAGACTAGTATGTGGATGGAGTGTAGTTCCCCTGCGTTAGGACAGCATGTTGTAGGGGCAACGGAGTTTGATTGGTTTGCACATCGCCAGTTTGAGCAGATGTGGAAACCATGGTTGGCTTGCTCACATAGGGGCTATCAGGATGAGCGTGGCTTGTTCCTGGTGCATCTTGTGCACCATCCTGCTGAGGAGTGGTGTGGCTGGAAAAGCATAGGCAAATTTCCCTGACCAGCTCATCCACAGGATGTTCCCCTTGGATTGAAGTTGGGGAAACCTGGATGCAAAGTCTGGGCATTATGCGTTTTGGTTTGTGGTGAACAAGTCTAAAGGAGGATAACACCGTAGGAAGAAGATTTCGTTTAGAGTTTCTTTGTTGAGTTGCCACTCATGCGCCTCGGGTAGAGGGTTTTTGCTCAGAGTGGCTGCCAGAGCATGGAGTTCCCATGGAAAAATTTGAGGGACTAATAACATGTTCCGCTCGAGTGCCCACTTCCAAATTTTCTGAAATAGCCTGGACAGTGTGTGCCTCCTTGCTTGTTTAGGAAAAACATGGCAGTGGTGCTGTCAGTGAAGACTTGTACTGTCTGACCTACTAGATGCAGTTGGGCCTTGAGTACTGCTAGTAGTTCCAGTAGGTTGATGTGGTGTTGGGCTGTGATGGGAGTCCACGGTCAGTGAGCTGTGTGGTGAAGGTAATGGGCTCCTCATCCGGGGAGTAAGGCGTCTGTATTAAGTATCGTTTGAACTGGTGGATTGTGAAGGGGTTTCCTTTGAACTCATTTTCCTTGGACCACCAGCGAGGAGCCTGTACTAGGGTTAGCGAAACAACCACTAGATCGTCCCACTGACCGCTTGCCTGAGACCATTGCTTCGCTAACCACTCCTTCATTGGGCGCATACATAGCATTGCGTGTGAAACTAGAAAAATGCATGAAGTCATCATCCCGAGCAGGCGCATTGCCTTGGGTATGGTTATTTGGAAACCTGCTAGGTATTGAGGTATTTGCAACAGCATACTTTGAACTCTTTCGTTTGAGGGGGTAGACTAGCCCCACCCTTGTCCTTATGATAGCCCCCAGAAATTGCTTTGTTTGGCTGGTGACAGGACTTGATTTGTTCTTGTAGTTGGGGAACCCCAATTGGAACAGAAGGTTGATAGTTCTTTGGGTGTTGTGCTTGCAAATTTGAGGGGATTTCCCGGTTATTAGCCAGTCATCCAGATAAGGGTACACTGCGATTGATTATCTGCATAGCTGCGCCGCCACTTCTGTCAGCATTTTTTGTTGAATACCCTTGGAGCTGAGGCTATGCCGAAGGGGAGCACCTTGAACTGGTGGTGTTGTTCCACTATCTTGAAGCGCAGGTATTTTCTGTGTGCTGGCAACAATGAAATATGAAAGTATGCATCTTTCATATCCAATGTTGCTACATAGTCCCCTTGCTTCTGTAGGGGAATTACTTTCTGCAGCGTTGTTATGCAAAACGTTTGTGGCTTGACATATGTGTTCGCAGGTCTAGGACCAGGTGCATAGTTAGGTCTTTCTTTGGCACAAGGAACTACATTGAATAGATACCCTTGTTTACATGGTCTGCTGGGATGATTTCTATGGCGTCCATCTCCAGCAGTGCCTTGACCTCCTCTAGCAATATGCGTCGTTCTTGCATCATTTTATTTTGTCTTGGCGGGGGGGTTTGTGGTCTATGTATAAGCTCTATACAGTACCCGCCCGCTATGTGGCTACTGCTCACTTGTCTGAGGTGATCCCCCTCCGATGCATGGGTAAATTGTGAAATACAACCTCCTACTGGATTGGCATGAGAGGGGTCCTGGAGCTGAGTGTCATTGTTTTGGTGGGGTGGAGCCTCTGGCTGAGGAGGAACTATCTCTGCTTCTAGACCCAATGTAGCCCTTTGGAAGTTCTGAGATGAGGCCTGTCCCTGTGAGGCACCCCATGATGACGATTGTCCACCTTAATTATAATTGGAGGAGCATTGTGAGTTTTGCCGACAAAACTACCTTGTGTTAAAAGCGCCTTTGCACACAAGGCTTGTTTGATAGTTGGCCAAGGGATTTTAGGGTATCGTACTCCTCCTTTGCACTCTTAAGGGCGCCCTCTTTACCAAACAGGGCATTAAGCTCAATAGGCAGGTTTAGCAAGGTGGCTTGTGGTTCGTGCTTGAAGCTCGATTGCTTTAACTAGGCATGGCATTTAATTAAAGTTCCTTGTGTTATTATCCGGCCTGCATTATCAGCGTCATTCAGGTTGTTCTTGAGGATGCAGTTTGCCACTTGCTTACACTCAGACACCATGTTTAGGAGCTGTGATTTTACGGCTTCGGACGGTTTCAATTTGTTGTAGTACTTTGTCCCACTTATGTCATTTGTAGCAAGCCAAAGTGGTGGTATTATTGGAAATTCTTGCCTGGTAGGCAGCCAAGGAAGCCACTTTTCTGCCCAGAGTGTACATGTTCTTGCTCTCCTTATCAGGAGGGGCCTCCGCAGAGGCCAGCATTGTGCCCGCCCTCTATCTTGTGGTGGTAACAACCAAGGAGTCAGGTTTTAACTGACCCCTGATGTATATGGGGTGCGAAGGAGCTGGTCTGAAAATGTTTTCAATGCAGGGGTTAACTGCCCGTGTAAGGTTAGGAGTAAGGAAGGCTGAGTAAGTCTTTGAATGGATTGCAGGAAGGGAATTAATTGTGTTGCTGACTTTTTGTCCCGAAGAATGTCTTGTGCAAAGTCCTTATTCACCTGGGCCTCCTGTGTGTCCATTTTAAAATGTTCTGAAGCCTTGAGAAGGAGCTTGTTGTACTGCAGCTGGTTAACTACTGGGGAGTCAGCCACTGGCTGATCCTGTTGGTTCGGTGATCAGACGTCGTCATCGTCATAATATTGGTCCCCTTCATCCCCTTCTGAACCAGGATCTTGAGAACCTGAGTGGTCTATAAATATAGATCCCGAGAGGTATCCCGAGAGGTGTCCTGTTTGGTACTGGGCTCTAAACGTGATCTTTTGGCAGCTGGTTGATCCTTAGCTGCTTCCCCTTGAGAGGGCCCTTTAAGGATAGTAAGTGCATCAGGGTGGCGGTAAAAGAAGTCCACAAAGCAGGACATTCTCTGCATTACCCTGTCAAAACTCTCTGTAGTACATTGAGTGGAACTAGGCAACACTTAGGGAACAGAGGTGTCCTGTAGATGAGTAGTACGGGTACCCTCTATTGGTGCAGACTTTGTGTTGCATGGCCCAGTCTTTGGGGAGGGAAGGGCCTTTATTATGGGAAGAAGAGGATAGTGACCATAGGGGTGAGGATTTAGACACCTTGGACTTTAAGAGTGTGTCCAGGACGTGTTTCTTGATGAGTTCTCTCATCTTGGAGCTAGTGGAAGGGGCTGGCGAAGTGCTTTTGGATGCACATTTTTCGACACCCGAATGGTGGTCTGTTTTAGACGCAGTGTCAGAAACAGAGACATCTGTTTTGGGGGACTGTCATACAGCGAGCGGGATGGCCCAGAGAACAGGGATGATTTGGAGGACCTTCCCGTTGACCCCGCGTGGGCTTCAACGGTGCGGTCGACTGTCGGCCGTGGGATGTGTGGCGTGGAGTGTGAGTGCCTGAGCCACCTGGTGTCATCTCCGTAACAGGACCACCGGCCTGCTTAATGGAGTCAAAGGCTCGCACATGGGAATCTCTCGAGTCCCGATCGCCCACATCGTCACTAAGGACACCATCGCTGGAAGCTCCCTCCACGTCAATGGCTGGCTTCAGCCTGTATGGCGTGGTGAGCCCAGCATTTTGTTTTACGGTCCTTTAAGGTTTCAGGCTGAAACAACTTGCAGGATTTGCAGTGTTTTTTGTGGTGGTCTCTAAGAAGTCTTCCAAGGGATACTTCCTGTTGCAGGAACAAAAATGTAAAAAGGTGTATTTTCCATGATACGGGGTGATGACAGCATGGCGATGGAAAGGAAAAGAGGGGTTAAGATTAGGCATTCTCTAAAAGAGAAGAATGTTATGACCCCCCACCCCGCTCTCCGTACTGTAAAGGGCCAAGGCTCGGTGAGGCCTGTGTAGGCCGCAGTGAAAGTCTATCAAGATGATAAATGCACTCGTCGTCGACGACGATGATGATGATTCCGTCCTCCAAAGCCGCTGAAGAAGATCTTGCAGTGGTGATCGAAAGGAAAGAGAGAAAGTGTACAATTACATTTAGATAATAAAAGGTGTTAGCCAGAAGGAAACTCTGCAACTTGCGTTCGACTATGATGGTGGAAAAAACAATCTGAGGGATCTCGACGAATGAAGGACCATGGGTCCAGTGGACGTCACACTAGGGATAGTATTACTGACATGCCCAGTCAACGTCCATTTTCGAGTCTCGAAAAGAATATAATACTCTGCGACTACCACTAGATTGTCGGCCTATGTATAGCATGTGAACCTAAGGAGATACAAGCATCAGAAATACGATTACGGTGAGTAATGTATCCCATATAAATAATAGGAAGGCGACTGATGGCCTATACCTAAGGCAAGTAGAGTTCCATAGGAAATTGAAAGAAAAATTGATAATATTGACTTGTGTGTTGGATTTGGCTGACATTTTGCATACAATACTTTCTGATCCACTGCACAGCCTAAACTTCTAGACGGATTTGGACCAGGTCCAAAACAACGTGGCACAAACCATTCACTTAAGATCCTTTTGTGGTTTGGGGTTATTCTGTCCAGTAGTTTTTTTAAATATTTGACGGAAGGGGGTGCCCCCTCTGCCAAAATTATAGCATTTCAGAAATGGAAAAGCCTCCATCTTTTTATTTCTCAATGCAAGAGATAATTGAGGGTATACCCCAGGGTATACGAAAAAGAAAAAGGCAGAAAAATGTATATAGTTATGATGAATACAAATAAGCCAGGGTATCTGTAGTTCATTACAATGAAACAGCGGTTATAGATACGTTATTACAAAACAATTTTATATTTGTACAGCTACAGGGATGAAAAATCACTGGCCATGGCTGATGGCATATTGTTGGATCCCAAAAGTAAAGGATCACTCATGTTTTTAGGTAAGGACCAAGAATATGAACCATACAGGTTTAAATATAACCTAGATATGAAACGCAGTGTTACTCGGATTGCCACCCCAACCTTTCTTTTACATCTTAAATGCATTGTGTGAAACATTTTAGCTCTTATGCTATAAGATTTTGAAGTTTTAAAGTGGGAGTATTTTAAAGTTGGGAGTAGAATGATTTTTTAGGGAGTAAAAAGGAGTACATCCATTCCAAAAAGACGAATTATATAAGCACGTAAAAATGTGTTTTTGTGATAAATAGGTCTAGTTATTCATGCACTTTAAAAGTAGGGGTGTATCGAATAGTGAAATTACTATTCGGCCGAATAGTTAGCAAAACTATTCGGCCAAAGCCGAATAGTTGGTTTTTTAAATACATTGTCCAGCATATGAGAAATACTGCTTCGCAAGACAGTAAAGAGCATGTCAACGCACGCATCATGGATGAACACATTCAGCTGCCCTTTTCAACCCAATTTGAGCATTTGCACAACCAAAAGAGGCCCTAGAAATAATTTTTAAATTGGCCCCATATTACACATTTTCAGCAAGCGTTTCCCCTTTTCCTATGGGAAAATTTGGCCAATACTGCGATGCAACGGAGGGGTTGGGGGGACATGGCAGAACATCACAGGACAACAGAGGCGGGGGACATGGCAGAACATCATGGGACAATGGAGTGGCTGGGGGGACATGGCAGAACATCATGGGACAACAGAGGGGGTGGGGGGACATGGCAGAACATTGCGGGACAACGGAGGGGGTGGGGTGCATGGCAGAACATTGCGGGACAATGGAGGGGGTGGGGGACATGGGAGAACATTGCGGGACAATGGAGGGGTGGGGGGAGGATGGACATGGGAGAACATTGCGGGACAATGGATGGGCTTGGGGGACATGGCAGAACATCGCGGGACAACAGAGGGAGGTGGGGGACATGGCAGAACATCATGGGACAACGGAAGGGGTGGGGGGCATGGCAGAACATTGCGAGACAATGAGGGGCTTGGGGGACATGGCAGAACATCATGGGACAACGGAGGGGGTGGGGGGACATGGTAGAACATCATGGGACAACAGAGGGGGTGAGGGACATGGCAGAACATTGCGGGACAATGAGGGGCTTGGGGGACATGGCAGAACATTATAGGACAACGGAGGGGGTGGGGGGACATGGCAGAACATTGCGGGACAATGAGGGGCTTGGGGGACATGGCAGAACATCATGGGACAAGAGAGGGGGTGGGGGGACATGGCAGAACATTGCGGGACAATGGAGGGGGTGGGGGGACATGGCAGAACATTGCGGGACAATGGAGGGGGTGGGGGCATGGCAGAACACTGCGGGACAATGGAGGTGGTGGGGGCGGGGACACATGGGAGAACATCACGGGACAATGGAGGGGCTTAGGGGACATGGCAGAACATTGCGGGACAATGGAGGGGGTGGGGTGACGGGGGGACATGGGAGAACATCACGGGGCAATGGAGGGGCTTGGGGGACATGGCAGAACATTGCAGGCCAATGGAGGGGGTGGGGGGCATGGCAGAACATTGCGGGACAATGGAGGGGGTGGGGGCGGCGGGGGGACATGGGAGAACATGGGACAACGGAGGCGGTGGGGGGGCATGGCAGAACATCGCGGGACAACGGAGGGTGTGGGGGCGGGCAGACATGGGAGAACATCGCGGGACAACGGAGGGGGTGGGGGGCATGGCAGAACATCGTGGGACAACGGAGGGGGTGGGTGGGCATGGGAGAACATTGCCGGACAACGGAGGGGGTGGGGGGCATGGCAGAACATTGCAGGACAACGGAGGGCGTCGGGGGGGTCATGGCAGAACATTGCAGGACAACAGAGGGGGTGGGGGGGCAGTGGGACATGGGAGAAGATCGCGGGACAATCACATCAATATTATTGCGGAAAGGCCGTGGGGGTGCTGTGCACCCCCGCGGCCTCACCGTGCTGAGGGGGAGGGGGGTCACTTACCTGTGGGTCAAGGAGGTCTGCTGCTGGCATCTGCTGGAGCACTCCGTCCGTTGGCATAGGAAGCGAGGGAAGGGAAGAACTGTTCCTTTCCCTCACTTCCTATTCCAACACGTTCTGAGGCTGTTTCCTCTGTGTTCAGGCTGCAGAAGCCAATAAGCAAGCAGCTTATTTGGCTTCTGCAGCCTGTACACTATAAAACTTTCTATGATTGGCTGTCATCTCCCAAACAAGGAGAAGGCAGCTAATCATAGAAAGTGGACTTCGGCTTCGAGTCACTACGCAGAAACTATTCTGTCGAAGCCGGATAGCTGTATTTCAGCCGAGTTCGGCAGAATAGTGACTCAAAGCCGAAGTTCGGTACACCCCTATTTAAAAGATACAAGTTTACCTATTCATATCAGACAGTAATTCCTATGGTGTCATGAGTACTACTGGTTCAAACATATCCACGGAGCAGTGTCGGTGAATGCAGGGGAAGAGGCTCCTATGTGCCGGTTTCCTATTTTTTGTTGGGAGTATTTGTTACTCTGTATTTTTATTTTTGGGGAGTATTTGCCTATTTTTACAGAAGAAAAGTCGCTGATGCGCTGTAGGGCTGGTTATGACTTGTGGTAATTGGGGGAGGGGCAAAGGTCTGTGTCCTTTTCTGAAGACCTGGGAAACCATTGGCTTGCTTTTTTTTCTACCTCTGCATCAAGAGTCCCCAGAGAGAGACAATTTATGTATTTGGATTGTTGTAAGGTTTTGCATGTTGATATGTTGAAAATCAATAAAAAGATGTAAACATTTATATAAAATTCACCAGAGACGAGGCATTCAAAAGGCCGATGTTGCTTGACGAGTATCTATGGCATGGTGGGTTTTCCTTTCCCTCGGGCGCAGTGACTGGCTGCCTGGTTCCCTAAGAGTGCCACAGTGCTTCAGGACCCTCGCCTAGTCCACCCCCCTTCCTCGCACTTAGCCCGAGGACATACCACACACGACCGCAATCCCTGGCACTTGCCTTCCTGGCCTACCCTGAGCACTTGCACCTGATCCTCCCTACCCTGCTTTTCCCTTCCCACCCCAGCGCTTCGCTTATTGCGCAGACCGGCACTACACCCGCCCTCGCCCCTCCCCCGCACTTGTTCTGCACTTGCACGATCCGAATGTCATAAGGCCTAGTTGGAATGTTATTGTATCTTACTCCCTTGTGGTGCCTTGAAACACCTTTTGTTGTATAGGCGCCTTACAAATATCCCCCAAAACTAATAAAATAGCTCTCCAGTTCTGAAAAATGATATTGCTGACCGCGATAAGTGCCATGAGGCTAATTTATGGTTGCCTCATTATGGCAAGACATCAAACAATACCTGTACATGTCTCGCATGCACCCGCTACACATAATTAACCAAAGCTCATCACCTGTGTGGATTTTGTACGGAACTGGATCCCTTCTACAAAGCTCAATTCTATTCTGGGAACAGTGGAGTTGAATAAAACAAACCATTTGATGCCATGATTGTAATCTACCGAACAAGACTAATTGCTCACAGACTTTTCCATAGGCTATCATTTCCTTTCAAGGACTGTACGTCACCTACAGTACTCGTCTCCTTCCCTCCATACCCAGATCCTGCCGTCTCACAGGGATCGACGGGGCTGGATACCTCTGCACAGACAGCCGCATTCTTTCATATGCTGCCTCAGATTTCCCATTATTGCTAAATTTTACCACCATCTCACGGCCAACTCTTCTGGCGTGACAGTGAAATCTAGCTTTACTAGCTACACTTCTTGTGACAGGAGTTTCCTTGCAGCAGAGACACGCCAGCAAGGTCTAGGATCCTTTGGCTCTGACCACTGGGGTTTCTGTAACGTGCTAGGGTCCGCCCTCTTTGGCAACAACTCAATGCCTCTTTTTCAGTTCTCCGCATTGGGAACAGGATTTCCTTAAGGCTTGGCAACACAGGTCATTTCGTGTGGCTGAGTAAGAACCATCTTTTCACAGACACCATTCAGTGGTGCCTCCTTCCCTGGGGTTTTCTCGGTGGGGAGGGGTCTGGCAGACCCTCCACGATCCACTAGATAGAAGTGGCCTCGATATTGTGAAGGCTTTACAGGTGCACAGAGGTCCTAGCCGAGCCTATGGCTGGACTCTGTCCCGAGGGGTGGTGCAGGGAGGTAGGAACTACCAGGGGCTGGTACCTCTACGAAAAGCTTACATTCAGGTCGGCAGCCAAGGTTCAATTAAGCCCTGCTACCGGGCTGTCACTTTGGGCTCCACTTTGGTGTTCAGAGGCATGATTCGAGGCCAGGGCGCAAGACGCTATTCAAAATGCCTGATCAACTGATGAAGAAAATGGCAGCCAAAGAACATGTCGCATCAAAAAATTCCTCATCGCAGAGAAGCTGAGATACAGGGATGGACTCCCTGACACATATTACCCAAGTGAGCTGGCTACTAGGTCCTCCTCCAGTGGCCCAGGGACTTTGGTACCTTTACTGCCTATGGTTTCCTTCATGCATTGTCTCTGCACGCTGAATGGCAACCAACAGACTGACCTACAGCTTACCAAACATGCTCGTTGATTCCATTGGTGTTATGGGCTCCAGGATTCAGGCAACCACATTGCTTACATGGACACAAACCTTGGTGTCGCACCAGTCGCAGACTACACAATAAAACCGATTTTTCAATAGTTTCTAAACGCTCATGAGATCGAACAAGATGGCAGACTACTTTGACGACTTGATAAAGGAACTACTGCCACACTAATTACACCACTGGTCCCTGCAACTACGGCAGCAGACTTGCACCAAAAATCAGTACCCAATTGGGGCTTCTCTGGATTCTGGGGTTCCACCAGCGGCTCCTTATCAAATCCCTCCTCTGGCTACAGCACCAAATCCACCTATTAAAGGGCAGGATCCTCTGCTGCCTTCGGTCCCTGGTCTGGTTTAGCTCACAAACGTAAATGTGGCTATTTTAAGTGACAAGACGGAGGCAGACATCCCAAACTCTGTAAAAGCTTTTCATAACAAAATGGGTGTACTGGCAGAATTCATAGGGGTAAAGGAAAAACATATTCTATAGGTGCACTCCAAATTATTAGTCCTGTATATATCATGTAAGCGACTGTAGGAGCTGTGGGGGAGAAAAATCAGCCCTGGCACTAGCTGTAAGTACAACGGAAAAATAAAGGCGGTGTCCACAAACTGTGGAACACTCCCGCCCCCTGCCCTTTGAAGATGTGTGTATCACCACACTCAATTGAAGGTATATGTAAGTACATTAAAAAGGTCAAGTTATAAGATCAATAAATTGGATGATTCAAAGATTTAAGGAGTACATTTTTAGAATCCAAAGTAATGTCATTGAAGAAAATATTATCATAATCATTCATTCATATTTTAAAGGCTTGTTGCAAATAATACATTGGTTCAAAGTAATCAATATGTACTCTACAATGTGTAGATTGTGTCATAAAAAAGCTCTATGCATTGCGGGATTATGTGCCCTTCGTCAGGAGCAGCAATTTCATTTGTGAATTCTTCTGCTTTCATTTTGACGTACTCCGTGTCTAAAGGTGGACAAAGTGGCAAACATAACAAGGTGTTTACTACTTTCCACTTCTCAATGATCATCCATAGTTCTAAATAGAACTGAAGTTTATATATACTCATGGCCTGTCATATGTGCCTCTCCCGACAAACACCTGTGTATAGTCAACAAAGTTATAGAGGCCGGATGTATGTAAAGCCTTTATCTTCCTGCTCTGCAACCACCTAGTAGAAGTACATGGAAATCGAATTGAGTCTACTGGTGATATATCCGGGATACTGATTGTAAACAATTACATGGTTATAGGCAAGGGAAAAAAGCTCCCTATCTGGAAATGCATGGAGAGTAATAGCCAATCTGTTCTGTTGCACATAGGCGTAGAATATGGCACATATTCATTACTTTGAACCAATGTATTATTTGCAATGACCCTAAAATATGTATGAATTATTATGATTATATTTTCTTCAATTACATTACTTTGGATTCTAAAAATTGACTCCTTGAATCTTTGAATAATCGAATTATAAATCTTATAACTTGACCTTTTTAATTTACTTACATATATCTTCATTGGAGTGTGTTGATACACACATCTTGGGTGTGCAGGGGACGCAAGTGTTCCACAGTTTTTGGACACCGGATTTAGAATTCATAGGTGTTCCAGTTTCAGAAGAACTCCCGCCAGGATCAGGGATCCTTTCCAAGGTGTTGGCTCTCCAGGCTCCTCACAGATCGATGCTCTAGATTCATGATGACGTCTTGGCAGAAGCCACCAACTATGGCACACACCTTGCATATTACAAACAAGAGGATTGATGCCTTGTCACCCATGACCCCACTTAGTTTTCGTGGCAGATGCATCTTTCAATGCTACACCATTAGGGGCTAGGGTCCCCACTGCCTCAGCATCTTTACTCAATAGGGAAAACAAACGTCTGGAGGCATACAGCTGAAAGATATGTGCCGGCACCTCTCTAGACCGAAGGCAAGCTATTACTGATGCCCTCTTAGCTCCAGGAAACCAGAAGCTGTCATGGAGTTGGGCGATTTCCAATCTTTTCTTGCCAGCAGAGCCCAACCTTACTGTGCAAGATATACTTGAATCCTTAGTCAATCACATAGACCCAGCAATTAAAGTATGGCCCTAGGGGTCAATATGTGAAGGGTCACAATGCATTCCACCAAATTCACCTAGGAGGTGCAAGATTGGATTCTGGATCTGGCCTTTGGTGGCCAGGATATATTCAATGCCCCTACCAATTAGGAGCTCAATACACATACAACTATCAAATCTGCCAAATCTTCAGCGGTTCATACCAAAGCTGGGTCTAAACCGTTTAACCATAGTTCCTACTCTAGGCAGCACTCAAGGAGTTTTTGTTGCATTTCTTGACTACCAAGATGGTAAATCTAGAAGTCCAGATCACTCCCCTACCACCCACGGGAGGAAATAGGTCAGGACCTCCTCCAAGGATATATTTTATGTAGCTTCCTCTGCAGGGGATTACAAAACGCAATGACTGGACAACTGTGGTTCACTCCATGCTAATGGGGGCAGGCTGTCTGGCATACTTGCATTCGGTCTCTCAGGATGCCTAGGCCCACTCAGTAAAGGCCAGGGTTCACACCATTCCATTTCACCCCACCCCATCTGCTCCTCCAGTTAAACAATTTCGATTGTCTCTTATGTTGAATGAGGTGGACAACCACCTTATGGGGGCTACAGAGAACATTCCTGCTTCCCAGAGTGATTTGGGTTTTTATTCACGGCTTTGCTCAGTACTCAAGAAGAATCGGGCATGCCTGAAGGCAATTCTGGACCTCTTATTTCAGTCTTCAATCTACCAAGATTTTCAAGATGATTATGCAAGCCCAGATCCTAGAAGCGCTTCTTGTGGTGGACCTGAAGGATGCCTCCCTCCATGTCCCTATCTGGGAATCTCATAGTAAATTCCTCAAAATGTCTATAGCAAAGTGCCACATTTAACACACAGTCTTGCCTTTATCTCTCCACATGCTTCCAAGGGTATTCAAACATCTGATGAATACGGCAGCGAGCTATGTGCATTTAGGGGCATACATGTATATCCCCACTTAGACATGCTAGTATTAGAAATCTTGGTGGACACACTGTTCAATCTAGGTTTCTCATTCAATTACAAGAAGGCCACCTTTATACCCACACAGAGGTTCACCTGTCTTTGTATGAGATCCAGACTAGCAACAATTTTTCAGACTCTGGAGCAGATTGTGGACATTGGCATAGTAGCTGCACACTTTTTGACCAAATGGCTCATGTCATTGTGGGAGTTCGAGAAGCTTCTGGGAATGATGGCAGCCTGTATGCTATTTACACCTTGGGCTCGACTGTGGATGAGATGACTGCAGCTGCGTCTGTCAGATTCATAGAACAAGTCTACAGGGAAACAATAGGACCACAATTAGATGGGCTTCCAGGGGACCGGGGATAGTGGATCAACCTAAATTATGTGCAGCAAGGGGTCTCCTTTCAGTATATTCTCCACTGAGTGTGCACTACGACAGATTCATCCCTTGCTGGATGGGTGCCGCTCTGACAGATCTGAAGGTACTTCGTATTTGGTCAACACTAGACAAGTTAGTGCACATCAATGTTCTGGAGCTATATGTGATTTTCAATGCTCCGAGACTTTCATCCCAGTCATTTGAGGAAAGACAGTTGATATATTATATACACAAGGAGGATGGCAGCAGGTGTCTGCCACCCTGCTTTCTGGTAGTGGCCACTGGGAGTGGGCCATTTCTCAAAAGATCTCCCTCAAAGCCATTCACATCTCAGGAATCCTCAAAATAGAGGCTGATTGATGGCATCAAAACATGAATGGGAGATCAAACGTGTTTTTTTTCCCAATCGTTCATCTTTGGGGACAGCAAACATCAGACCTTTTCACTACAGTCTACAACTGGACTATCTTTGTATCTCGCAACAGGGAGGGCTGAGGGTTGCCGTTAGGCTGGCAGGGACGTCTCTTTATTCCCTTCTTTCCTTGTTCCTCATGGTTCTTGCAAAATTTAAGGAGAGCAGGAATTCCTGTCTGATTCTAATGGCCCTGTTGTGGCCATGCTGTTTTGGGTTCTCGGAAACTCACAAGATTTTGCACAAAGGGCTCATTCTCTCACTGGGCTGTGTGATGAATCTGAAGTCTTTGTCCCTTTTTCCCCTGGGGGAGCACCCCCTTTGAGGCTAGGGAGGTGAGTCCACTCAGCAAAACTCTCCATAGGGGTTTTGGAAAGCGGGACTTCACTGGGACTGACTCCCCTCAAGGGGACAAGGGCTCCCATTCCCATGGGGAACTCCCTCCGCCCAAGGCCTTATCTGCATACATGGGAATCAGAGAAACTGATGCTACATTCAGCTCTGGGACTCAAAATGATACCGGAAGTACCTTTGGGTGTTTGGCCCAAGACAATGCTGGTCTCTGTGGGCTTGACAGCTGTGCATAAGCAACACACTGCTTTTTATTCACAGAGCAAGAAAAACTGCTTTATCACCCTTGAATGGAGGAGAAGCAGCAATACGCAGAGGCAAGCCTCCAGCATTAGCACGTCATTGAGGGGCAGAGCTGCGCTAGACAGCGGAGCCCGCTTTGGCGCCGAGAGAAGCAGGAGAGAAAGACGCTGCCAACGTGGCACAGAGCCGTGCAGAGTTGGCGAGGCTAAGGTATAGTAAATCCGGCCTTACCTGGAGTTGTGACCATATGGAGGATGTAGTTGGCACAGTACCAGGGAAATGACTCTGAATCCAGAACTCAAGGAAGAAACGGATCCTCTGTTTGCAACTTGAGAGTGGAGGAGCAGAGAAAAGCTGAAACAGGAGGAACACAAAACTCGCTCGTGACCAGAAGGGAAGGCCAGAAAGCCACGGAGCGGGCCACCGCTACTGATCAGACGTCACTTCACTGGAGCAAGCCCTATGACAGAGAAAGTAACCGGGTTGCTCATAGTGGAAGAAGCGCAGAGACCATAGAGAGAAAGGGGAAGGAGAAAGAATTACCCTAAAGCCACACATGGGTCATGAAGGCCCGGAGAGAGAGAAAGAACAAAGTAACAATCAGGGTTACCGGAGCCCAAGAAACCCGAATATTGTAATCAGAGGGAAGATTAGAAAAGTTGTGGAGAACACCACTACTACTGAGCAGACGTTGCCCCTCTTAAGAAAACCCTTCGACATGCAACCCAGGTTGCTCAGAGTGGAGGGGAGTGGAGAGGAAAGGGTGTTATGCTTGAGCTAAAACATGGCGCTGGTGCGCAGTGTATTCTGGGGGCACTCAGAGCCATAATGGATATTTACTCCATGCCTCAATGAAAAGCTGTACTTACTTTGCTGAAGAAAACATGCTTTCCAAACCTGGTATGCAGTCAAGGACATTCTGCTGGGAAAACTGGTTTTGTTATGTCTTGTTATGAGTTATGGGACTGTTTTCCGTGGCGTTTGTTCTTAGGAGAGGAGGGAAGCGCTTTGCTCCTTGAGGTTCCTGTCGGTTGAGCCAGCTGGCAACCAATGGTTACCCATCAATGCGCAAGTGCATTTCCAGAAGGTTTGAGAAATTACCACCCCTTTTTGAGGAGTGCATATATGCGGAAACCCTCAACGGTCAGACGGGACAAGTACAAAGACCTCAGTCGGAAGGGGGACGCCTTTGTCCGGCATACCTGTGGGTTGTTGTGCTCTCGGCCTGGCTGTTATCGGGGTCTTCCAGCCGCTTCTGGCGAGATGAGGGATTCAGTTACGCCCACGGTGATGTATTTTCTTTTGAATTCTCTGTCTTTTCTGTGATTTATTTCTGTGTTATCACTTGTTGCTTCCAAGCTTTGAATAAATAGCCGTATAAGTGCTCATTATTTTCTAAGCGTGAGTGTGGTTGTAAGTCATTGCGTCGTCTACCTGCGTTTAAAGTATTGGCTCTGCAATTGCGCTGGTGATTAACGACTGTCCGTGCACTCTGGACTGTGTTAATCTGTTTTTTTTTTCTTTTTTTGGTGTGTGCGTGCCTGCGCGAGTGACTGCGGTGTGGGAAGGAATATATATATATATATATATATATATATATATGGGATACATTACTCACCGTAATCGTATTTCTGATGCTTGTATCTGCTTAGATTCACATGCTGTGCATAGGCCGACATCTAGTGGAAGCTGCGGAGTATTACAGTTTGTTTTTCGAAGTCGAAAAATGGGCGTCGACACAGGGCGTGCCAGTAATACTATCCCTAGTGTGACGTCCCCTGTACCCATGATCCCTCACGCGTCTAGGATCCCCAGATTGTGTTTTTCCTGACATGAGGTAGCATGAGGAGTAGCGTGAGTACAGATAGTCCAAGCAGATAGACAGAAAGGTAAGACTACAAGCAACCATGCGCCTTCTCTCGGAGGGGAGGAAGGGTGGGTCGCATGTGAATCTAAGCAGATACAAGCATCAGAAATACGATTACGGTGAGTAATGTATCCCTTCTGAGGCTTGTGGAATCTGCTTAGATCACATGCTGTGCATAGATTAGCGAGCAGTACCAGAAGAAGGAGGTGGGATGTGAGAAGGGTCATGAGCAAACAGGTGTCTTAGAACCGCTTGTCCCACTTGTGTATCTGCCTTGGAATGAGTGTCAATGCAGTAATGCTGAGTAAAAGTGTGAATAGAGCTCCAAGTAGCTGCTTTGCAAATGGTGTCAAGGGGAACATTTGCAATGAAAGCCAGAGTGGCCCCAATGCCTCTGGTAGAGTGGGCCCTTGGCGTAAAAGGCAGAGTTTTTTCAGAAAGAGAGTAACACAGCTGTATACAGTTGATAATCCACTTTGAGATAGCGCCCTTAGAGACGCGATCCCCCTCTCTGCCTGTAGCTACGGAGACAAACAGTTGATCTGTTTTCCTTAGCGGTCTGGTTTTATTTACATAGTATAAGACCGCCCTACGCACATCTAGGGTGTGTAGTTTCACCTCAGCTGAGCTCTGTGGGTTTTGGAAGAAAGCCGGAAGCTCGATGGACTGGTTTACATGGAACTTGGATATGAATTTTGGTGAGAATCTAGGGTGTGTGCGTAAAACCAGTTTGTCCTTGTGGATAGTAAAGAAAGGATCTTGCACTGACAGAGCCTGAATTTCACTGACCCTTCTTATGGAGGTAATGGCTACTAAGAAGGCCGTTTTATAAGTCAGGTGTTTGAGACTACTTTTATGCATGGGTTCGAAGGGGGGCCCCATGAGCTTAGATAGCACCACATTGAGATCCCATCCTGGCGGTGGGTTCGAGATAGGAGGGTGAAGTCTCTTTACTCCTTCCATGAAGGCTTTAACCACTGGTACTTTCCACCACGAAACCTTGTTATGGGATGTGGTGTAGGCTGAGAGGGCTGCCAGGTGTACTTTCAGAGAGTTAAAAACCAACCCTGCATCCAGCAGGTGGAGCATGTATGTTACAACGTTGGAAGGAGTGCAATCAACCGGGTTGATTTGTTTACTCTGGCACCAGATAACGAATCTTTTCCACTTGTCAAAGTAACAGTGCCTTGTATTTGGTTTCCTAGACTCTTTTAGAATGTCCATACACCTCTGTGGTAATTTGAGATGTCCAAACTCTATGACTTCAGGAGCCATGCTGCTAGGTTCATAGAGTTGGGTTCCTGATGCACTGTTTGACCTTGTTGCTGGGACAGAAGGTTGTACCAGGCTGGGAGTCTGATGGGCTCGCATACCGCCATCCTGCGTAGGTGTGGAAACCATGGTTGTCTCGCCCACATGGGAGCAACTAGGATGAGCGTCATCGATTCCTTGTTCATCTTGTACACCACCTTCCTGATGAGGGGAGTTGGTTGGAAAGCGTACGCAAACATCCCTGACCAGTTTATCCACAGGGCATTCCCCTGGGAGTCCGGTTGTGGGAACCTGGATGCAAATCCTGGGCATTGTTTGTTTTCGCTTGTGGCGAATAGGTCTATAGTGGGGAAACCCCACTGAGAGAAGAGATCTTCTACTACGTCTTTGTGAAGGACCCACTCGTGTTCTTCTGGGAGGGAGTCTCTGCTTAGAGCATCCGCTAGGGAATTGAGCTCCCCTGGAACATGTTGCGATGACAGGAAGATGTTCCGTCTGAGTGCCCATATCCATATTTTCTGGGCAAGCTTGGACAGATTTGGCGAACGAGTCCCTCCTTGCTTGTTCAGATAGAACATGGCTGTCGTGCTGTCCGTCCTGATCTGCACCGACAAGTTTAGTAGATGGGGCTCGAACGCCTGCAGCGCTTGGAATACTGCCAGAAGCTCTAGCAGATTGATGTGGTTCTTGGCTACTGAGTGAGACCAGAGACCCTGAGCTGTGTGGTGGAGATGGTGAGCTCCCCACCCCGTCAGGCATGCATCTGTAGTCACCACTGCCTGTACTTCGGGATCGTAAAAGGGTTTCCCCTTTGCGAGATTCTCTCTTGTCCACCAGTGTAGGTTCTGTACGAGTGTTGGCGAAACGACCACTAGATCGTCCCACTGACCACTTGCCTGAGACCACTGTTTCGCCAACCATTCCTGCATGGGACGCATGCGCAGACGCGCGTGGGGGACCAGGTAAATGCATGACGCCATCATGCCGAGTAACCGCATAGCTTTGCGTACTGTTATCTGTTGACCTGACTGATAATGCGGAATTTGCAGAAGTATGTTCCGAATTCTTTCTTCCGAAGGGAAGGTCAATCCTTTCTGAGTATCTAGGATAGCTCCTAGAAACTGTTTTGAGGTGCTTGGCACCAGACTTGACTTTTTCTCGTTGATGGAGAAGCCTAATTCGTGGAGGAGGTCGATGGTCCTCTGAATGTTTGACCTGCAGATTCCTGGGGTTTCCCCCGTTATGAGCCAGTCGTCCAGATAAGGGTACACTGGGATTGCCTCCCTGCGTAGGTGTGCAGCTGCCACCGCCAGTACCTTGGTGAATACCCTTGGTGCAGAAGCTATCCCGAAGGGCAGTACCTTGAATTGGTAGTGGCGACTGTCCACCTTGAAGCGCAAGTATTTTCTGTGCGCCGGGAGCATGGAAATATGAAAATAGGCATCTTTCATATCCAAGGTTGCCATGTAATCCCCCTTTTTTAGGAGTGGGATTACCTCTTGTAGTGTGGTCATACGGAATTTTTGGGGCTTGACATACTTGTTGGCAGGCCGTAAGTCTAAAACTGGGCGCATTGTTAAATCTTTCTTTGGCACAAGGAAGTAAGTTGAATAGATACCCTTGTTTACCTGGTGTCCCGGGACGAGTTCTATCGCGTCCTTTTCTAGCAGAATGGCGATCTCCTCGAGGAGGATCTTCTGATGTTGTAAAGAGTGGACTTTTTGTCTTGGAGGATGGTTTAGGGGACGTTGCAGTAGTTCTATGCAGTACCCATTGGATACTGTTGACAGCACCCATCTGTCGGATGTTATCCCTTCCCATGCCTGGGTGAAACTTGATATTCGTCCCCCTACTGGGGTTGCATGGGAAGGGACCCTGAACTGAGCGTCACTGCTTTGGTGGAGGCGTGCCTCCTCCTTTACTGGGGCTGCCTCTGCCTCTACCCCGTCCTCTTTTACTACCCCTACCATACGCCTGGGTAGACTGTTGTGAGCTGGTGTTCCACTGTGTACCCTGGGTGTGGGAGTAGCTATTTCCTCTATTGGAATTTTGGCCGCGGGGGCGACGAAAATTGCCATTCCCTCTTTGGTTAGGTGGTTTGGTAGTTAACTGGCCAAGGGATTTGAGGGTGTCGAATTCTTCCTTAGCGTTTTTTAGAGCGTCTTCGACTGCCTTCCCAAACAGGAGATCACTTTCCACTGGTTTGTCTAAGAGCGCAGCTTGTGTTTCTGCTTTGAATCCCGACTGCCTCAACCAAGCATGCCTTTTGATGACAGTCCCCTCTGCTATAAGTCTACCCGCATTGTCAGCGGCGTCCAGAGTTGCTTTTACAGTGCAGCCTGACACGTTCCTTCCTTCCGCACAAATGCGAGCTAGCTGGCTTTTAAGGGGTTCGGGAGCAGAGTCTATTAGTGCTGCCACTTCTTCCCACTGGTGACAGTTGTAGCTAGCCAACAGTGTGGTGGAATTCGCGATTCTGGCTTGGTAGGCTGCCGTGGAAGCTACTTTCCTGCCAAAACCATAAAGTTTTTTACTTTCTTTGTCGGGGGGAGCCTCAGAGGAAGATAATGGTGTACCAGCTCTTTTGCGGGTGTTGGTTACTACTAGAGAGTCTGGCTTAAGTTGACCTCTAATATATAGGGGGTCCGACTGGGCTGCTTTAAACAGCTTCTCCACTCTCGGATTTACAGGTCTTGTCAGGTTTGGGTTGACAAGGGATGGTGCTATTCTGCGTTGAACAGATTTTAGGATGGGAATGGTCTGGGCTACTGGCTTCCTTTCCCCTATTAGTTCTTCCGCAAAGTCCCTTTCTTCCTGGACACCTTGTGTGTCTATGTGGAAGTGGTTAGCTGCCCGAAAGAGCAGTTCATTCAGGAGGGGCTGATTATCTATTGGGGAGTCAGACACTGGGGCTTCCCTTTCGACTGGTGAGTCCATTCTGAAAATATCTGGGCTATTTTCTGGCTCATCCTCGTCTTCGTCTTCGCCGTAATAATCTGATCCTGCAGGATCTTCTGGCGTGTCAATTTCCTGACCTTCTATAAGGGAAGAGTTTCCTTGGTCTGTAGGGAAGAGGTAAGAATAGGGTTGGACCTCGATGGGGTCTAAAGGCCTAAATGGTGTCTCGACCCGGGGTCTTTTATTTGAGGGGATAGGGTCCCTAGACCCTGAGGGAGAATCTTCCTGAGGGTTTAAAGCTAGGAGTTGTTCAGGGTGTCTTTCGAAAAAATTCGCCAAGGAAGACATCCTTGCCATTACTCTGTCAATGTCCTCGCATGACCAGAGTTTTGAGCTTGGGGTGACCTTGCTGGGACTTTCTATGGATTGGCCCTGAGAAGACTTGGTCAGTTCTTTTGTAGTGGAGGACTGCAAGGGTTGTTTCCTTTGCTGTTTACCCCCTTCCCCGTGGGTGGAAGTGTGTTTCCCCTTTCCCTTATCTTTCGACGCCTGGCGTCGAGGATCGGAGGTGGAATCCCTGTCTTTCGAACTAGCCTTCGAAACTGGCCCCTCTTTACTCCCAAGTGATGTACCCTTTTCCTGGGGTGCAGGCTGGGGGTGGAAGTCGTGTTCGTCTTCGGACGATTGATCTTCCGGGATATTAATGGTCGAGGCACTCTGTGCAAGTGTGGAGGCTTGCCTGACGTCGTGCGGCGACCTCGACCGGGACCGCCCAGAGGACGTCCTTTCGGACCGCTCCTTCTGTGCCTCTTTCCGAGGTTTCGACGACGTCGAATCTCGGGTGGATTTTTTGTGTTTAGCGTGTGTATGTGTAACGCTTTTGTCGCCGGGGGACTTCCCCATAGTCGCCGGGACGGACGACCTTCCGAGGCCGGGGACGTGCGTTCGGCTGTCCTTCGACGCCTTGGTGCCCTCGCCGTCCGAAAGTTCGGCGTCGCTGCCGTCGCTGAAGGTACCCTCCGCCTCCATAGCTGCTAGCTTGGCGTGGTGGGCCCAACGCTTGGTGGAGCGGTCCTTAAGAGTTTTTGCCTTAAACCTGCTACAGGCCCTGCAACCCGTCTCGGGGTGGTCTCTGGGTAGGCAAAGGTTGCACGTAGCGTGCTTATCTACCCAAGGGTATTTCTTATTACACTTGGGGCAAAACTGAAAGGGCGTACCCTCCATACGCGCCTGTGGGCAGCGGGCAAGTGTGTGTAGGTAATAAGGTGTCGAGTGTGGAAGTGTACCACCCCCACTCTCCCTACTTGTAGGGCCGAGGCCAGCGGCCCAGGCCCGAGCCGAGGCGGAAGCCTCAAGGCCCAATCCGTCGGGTATTCGACGTTGATCTCCTCCCCGGTTCGGCGTCGAGATGTTGATCGACGAAAGGTTGGCCAAACGGGGCAAATTAGAATTAGTTTAGAGTGAAACTATGGCAAAGCCAGGGAACTCCGATGAAGTGCTTCCGACCAGAATGGCGGAAAAAAACAATCTGGGGATCCTAGACGCGTGAGGGATCATGGGTACAGGGGACGTCACACTAGGGATAGTATTACTGGCACGCCCTGTGTCGACGCCCATTTTTCGACTTCGAAAAACAAACTGTAATACTCCGCAGCTTCCACTAGATGTCGGCCTATGCACAGCATGTGATCTAAGCAGATTCCACAAGCCTCAGAAATATATATATAAAGAGGTTTTGTACACTATTGCAATGATGAATAGTTTGTTCAGGAAAAAGAGCGTTCCCGCTGGCGGTGAATGTTCTGATGTCATCATTCCAGGCTGGGCTAAGAGCCCATATGATAAATTGGCCCAGGCATGGGCATGCGGCGCGGGGCGGGTCTAAGTGAAACATGGGATCAGGGATTGGGAGATGCTGATCCGTCTGATGTAATATTGTGCTTACAACAAGTTTCAGTGGAAAGAAGGGGAAGGGAATGCACTGCACTGGGTAGTCGGGGTTGGGTCCTCCTGCATGCCTAATGGAAAATGCATCAAAGGAATTTGCAAATTAAAAATGATATTTTGCGATTGGAAAAAGAGTTGGCTGCAGAAAAGTAGATTGCGTTAATGCAGCAGATTCAAATGAAACTTTTCAAAGATAAAGCCGACACATATCAGGCTGTGGCCGAGAGGGCAGCATTCAGAGTAGCCCGGTATAAGTATAGGAAAAGACGGGGAGGGGTCAACCAAAGAAAGGTGGCAGCTGTAATCGCTACCGCCGGTGTGGATTGGGATCCGGATAATTGGGATGGTGACATTTTTAACTCAACCAGTCCAGAGAGCAGTTCGGCAAATGAGTCAGATCCCAAAACGGAATTTAATCAAAAGACAGTGGTGGCTAAGCCAGTTAGAAGACGGCAAGCTGGGTCCCACCCGCAGAATCCTGCGGGCGGGGTTGTGGATTTAACCATGCTGGAGGATTACACCCAGCAGGAGGTTGGGGAAATTATTACCCGTTTGAGGCAAAAATCAGGGGAACCTTTATTGACATGGATGGTGAGGTTGCTAGATGGGGGCGCCGCGGGGTTGTTGGTAGATTCCACTGACTCAACGCGTTTTCTACCCTTGTCAACTGACACCAATGTACAGGAGGTCTTAAGGGCAGGGCCACCCCCTGATGAGAATGGTCAGGATTCACAGGTGTCTTTGTTGCACATAGCAGCCCAAGCATGTAACCGTAAATACCTCATTATCACAGATTGGTCTAGCGAGGAAACAAAGTGGTATACTTTGAAAGAGGCAATTCAAAAGGTCAGAGAGCATGCTATGAAAGAGGCAATTCACATAGATGCTCCAGGACACATGGGGGCCGTGCCGCTTTCAGTTTCAAGTAGAAATATGGTGATCAGAACTGCACCGCCCGCATACAAAAGTGTCATTATGACTTTGCTCGTATATATGACGGGCAAACCCACTGATGAGGTAGTGGATGCCCTTTCGGCAACTGGCAGATTTAGGGGAGTGGGACAAGAGTGATGACAAGCCACGGGAGAGAGAGGGGCGTAGTGAGGGAAGAACTGAAGGCAGGAGGCAAGATAGTAGAGACTTCCGAGTGCCCAGAAAGGACATGTTTTTGGCTTTGTTAAAAGATGGTGTGCCACGAGAAGAAATTGATGGCATTGAAACTAGGGTAATGTATGAATTATACAAAAAGAGAGGGCTTGCAGCCAAAGAGCGCTATAAAGAGGTTAAGAAACAGGTAGTAACCAAGCCACAGGGGGACACCTCACCTTCCGCTCCTCCTAAGGAAGAACAAGAAGAAGGTTCTATGGGGACACCTTCCCCGTACCAGCCAACATATGCTGATTTGAGGGAAGGTGGTGGGTGCAATGCTAGAGGCCGAGTCAAGTCACACTCATTCAAAATTTGACTAGGGTTACGTCCAAGCTCCGGCAACGTCTGCTCGCATAAAAGTTGATAATGTTAAGATTTTTTGGGGGCCAGGAAATACGCAAGGGGTGCGAGCATTGATAGACCTCTCTGATTCATGGCAATCCAGTACGGTTCAAAGGCAGACAATTTACTATTACAGGTCTCGGGGGAAAGGAGACCCCCGCAGTACAAACTGAAGTGGAGATGAAAATAGGCAATTTGAATAGGTAGAAATACCAAGTGTTGATTGTCCCGATACCTGAGTAGATAATTGGCTTTGACATTCTGGAAGGGTTGACTTTGGGACTGGGAGGTAAAACGTACCAGTTTGGGGTGAGTGCATTTACCTGCACACCCATTACCGTAGGCAAATTGAAGATGCCCCCAGTGCAAGTGCCTGTGGCAACCAAGCGGGTAGCAATGAAGCAATACCGCATTCCTGGGGGGCACAAGGAAATTTCAGACACCATCAAAGGGTAAGTGGAGGCGGGTGTGTTACGCCCTATCACTACCGCATGGAACAATCCTCTCTGGCCTATCAAAAAAGGGGATGGGTCTTGGAGGATGGCGGTGGATTACCGTGAGTTGAATAAACACACTTCTCTCTTAGTGCCCGCGGTCCCAGATGCCATTAGCTTGATTGAGAATGTCCAAAAGTTTGAGGGGACTTGGTATGCAGTGGTAGATTTAGCCAATGCATTTTTCTCTGTGCCAATTGCTGAAGGGTGCCAAGAGCAGTTTGCATTTTCTTGGAGCGGGCGTCAATACACCTTTACAAGGTTACCTGTGGGGTAGATACATAGCCCGACTATCTGTCACCGGCTGGTGGCAGAGCACTTAGACAAGATACCGTGTAAACCTGACATACAAATCTCTCACTACATTGATGATATTTTGATTCAGGGCAAGGATGAGCGCAGTGTGCAAAACCAGTTAGAAGTCCTTATGGAAGTATTGAAGAAGGAAGGGTGGGATATTAACCCGAATAAAAATCAAGGCCCAGCTGAAACAGTGATATTCCTAGGGATTCAGTGGCATAATGGGAATCGAGAAATGGGGCTGAAGGCCCGACAGAAAATACTTGAGTTCACCACTCCAATGAACAAAAAGCAAGCTCAGTAGTTCAGAGGGCTGTTTGGGTTTTGGAAACAGCATATTCCCCCATCTAGGGCAGATACTGGCCCCCCTCTACAAAGTGACATGCAAGAAATAGGAGTTTCAGTGGGGGGGGGAGCAGCAGAAAGCATTTGATTTGACGAAAGACACCGTGTAGCAGGTGCTTGATCTATGGCCATTGAAGGAAGGCGAAGTGGAATTGAATGTGTCTTTACAAGACAATTATGCTAACTGGAGTGTGTGGCAGAAACAGGACAGGAGACGTGTGCCATTGGGGTTCGGGAGTCGTAAGTTACCCGATGCTGGTAACTCATACACTCCATTTGAGAAGCAGTTGCTGGCATGTTATTGGGCCCTCGTTGATACCGAGCAAATGACGGTGGGCCATGATGTATTGATGAGGCCAGAAATACTGATTATGCAATGGGTACTAAGCTCTCCTAAAACACATAGAATAGGACATGCTCAAGAAGCCAGCATATTTTAATAGAAGTGGTACATTCAAGACAGAGCCAAATCAGGGAAGGGTGGAGTTGCAAAATTACATGAGCAAGTAGCCAACCTACTGCTCTCAGATTACATACCACCGGAAGTGCCTGAAAAACGTGAGTCTCCCGTGAAATGGGGAGTTCCTTATGGCAATTTGACCGTGGAGCAGACAGAGCATGCCTGGTTCACGGATGGCTCAGCCCGATATGTGGGAACCGAGCGATACTAGAAAGCAGTGTCGTACAATCCCAAGACAAAAAAGATTTTGACCACGTCAGGGAAAGGGAAGTGCAGTCAGTTTGCAGAGCTTTACGCAGTTTACCAGGCATTGAAAGAAGAGACTCCTGGTCGATGTCATTTGTACACGGATTCATGGTCAGTGGTGAATGGGTTGGCGGTGTGGTTGCCAACCTGGCAAAAGAATGGGTGGAAGATTCATTCAAAAGAGTTGTGGGGAAAAGAAATGTGGCAAGATATTGCAGAAATGTTATCACAAAGTGAAGTCACTGTGTATCATGTGGACGCACATTGTGCTACAGACTCATTAGAATGTTGGTTTAATTCTGTTGCAGATGAACACACCAAGATTTCATCTGTGGATGCGGAGGTTCAGGAAGACGATTTGGAGGGTTTGGCCAAGTGGGCTCACCAGAAATGTGGGCACCTTGGAGAAAAGGCTACTATCAGGTGGGCACAAGCTCGAGGAATCAGTATTCCTTTAGAGGTAGTGAAAACGATCATTTTGCAATGTCCAGTGTGCCAACACCAACAGCATAGGCCTATCCCTCAGATTGTTCGGGGTACATTGCAAAGAGGAAAATGACGAGGTCAAATTTGGCAGATTGATTATATCGGTCCCTCCCCTGCCAATCAGTAAAGGTTGTCAGTATGCATGCACTATTGTGGATACATGCTCAGGATACATGATGGTTTTGCCAGGCAAGCGTTCCACACAACTGAACACCATTAGGTTGTTAGATCAGATCATATTGCATTACGGAGTGCCTTTGCAGATTCAAAGTGACAATGGGTCACACTTCAAAGGCAAATTGATTCAGGAATATGATCAGAAAAAGAGCATTGAATGGCTCTACCATGTGCCTTATTACCCTGCCACTTCAGGGCTGATTGAACGAATGAATGGTTTGTTGAAAGAACAGCTGCGCAAATCTGGAGATGGCAATTTGGCAGGCTGGCGTGATGGTGTGTTTGATGCGGTGCAAGTGCTAAACAATAGGCCTGTGAATGAGCATGAAACTCCTTTGATGCGGCTAATGACTCCTGCTTTACAGATTCAACCCAACTCAGTCAGAGAAACCCTATTGTACTGGGAAATTACCCCGGGTTCTTTAGCTCCCTATCGGGCGACTCCAGAGTCAGCAGGGGTAGACTTGCATTCCCATGAGGAAATCAGATTAGACCCAAGAGGGATTGTCGTAATTGAAACAGGGATTGGAGTACAAATTCCCCCACAGCATATGGGATGGATTGCCCCTAGATCTGGCCTAGCATTGAAGGGATTTCAAGTGTTGGGAGGGGTAATTGATGCCGATTATCAAGGCGAGATCAAAGTCATCCTGATGAATAGTGGGGACCAATTGTTACTGATCCACAAGGGCGATCGGGTGGCCGAACTAATTATTATCCCCGTTAATTTGTCCATGATTAAGAAGGGGCAGCCTCCTACAGTGTTAACTACCCGTGGGGATCGTGGTTTTGGCTCTTCAGACAGTATGGTACCGGGTGCGAAGGTGTGGGTGGAAAGGTCAAGTGGCCCACCAGTGCCCGCAGATGTCATTGCATCAGGCAAAGATCAAGTAGTTTTAGTAATGGAGCCCGGTAGAAAGAAATGGCAATATGTGCATGCAGACAAATGTTACCTAAGAGAGTGATTTACAACACTGATATCTCTTTTCTAGGTTTGCCTTGTAGATCCTGTGTCTGGCTGGTGTAATTGTGGGACTAAATGGACTCCGTTCGTGAGAATCAAACGGCATGCTGCTACCAATGAAAAATGTCACATCTGTGCCAACGATCAAGGAGAAACTGATAATGATGAGTAATGATGTCCAAAAGCAGCCCTATGACGATGCCGAAAAGCCAGCCAGACCAAAGACATGGATTCGTGAAATGCGGCAAACACGTCAGGCGCAAGTGAAAACAACATTGATGCCAGTTATGCGAGAGGCATCTTCAGGACGGCGAAAATATTCTCCAATGATCACCCAAAGGGAGAATATGTGGACATACCTGGCACAACAGGTACTTAACATTACGCACTTTTGCCTTACTGATGTGCCCAATGCTGAAGCCTTACTGACTACGTGCTTAGTAGCAGTGCCGACCCCAGTTCCAGTTCTAAAGCATATTTTCGGCGTCACGCACAATGA
The DNA here is from genome assembly GCF_040938575.1 of Ambystoma mexicanum. NCBI lineage: Eukaryota > Metazoa > Chordata > Amphibia > Caudata > Ambystomatidae > Ambystoma > Ambystoma mexicanum. The sequence goes on along the minus strand of NC_090924.1, from coordinate 442,713,734 downwards.
TCCTTTGGTTCAAGATTCCGATATCAGGCAATCCTTTTCAGTCTATGAGTATTGCAGGTTTTGCCAGGAAACAGATCGCAAATGGAGAAATTTGCCACATATTATAACCTATAATATAACTCAAGGCAATGTGTGTTACCTTATGATGCAATGCAAAAGAAATTGGCAAATGCCAACAGCTCAATTTAACCAAACAGCAAAATCAAACTGTGTTCGAGAAACGATTGTGTTCACGAGTTCCACGCACATGTACCAGTGTGAACAACACTATGTCTTGTAATCATACAGTGATAGCTGCCAGTCATCTGAATCATGTGAAACTTCCAACAGGATGGCTCTTTTCATGTGGCAACATCACATACACTTATATTCCAGCTAACATTTCCGGAGGTCCATGTGCCTTAACTCGATTAGGACTAATGATGTTCCCTTTACACCCAGCGATATTTCGAAGCAAAAGGTCAACTTTTAAGTCTGTGGGTCTATCCCCCGATTGTGATTCACATGTGCATTTGCTATCAGAAGCTGAGATTCTAGCATTAACCCTTTCATTAGTGGGAGTTTGGGGTTTAGCTGCTGGGGGTTACAAATCTTTGATCAAATTAGCATGTTTAGTAGTCAAAGGACTCAATCATACTTCTCAAGCATTAGAAGAGTTACTCCTTGATAGCAAAGTTATTAGAAGAGCAACTTTGCAAAACAGGGCTGCTGTTGATCATCTATTGCTAAAGCATCATTTAGGTTGTAAAGCAGTTGAAGGTATGTGTTGTTTCAATCTAAGTGACCATTCACAATCCATTGAAAGTCATATTCGAGGTTTGAGGGATCTCATTTCTCAAGTGTCCCAAGATCATACTGGGAATTGGTGGGATTGATTATTTTCATGGATTCCTGATATTGGCGGTACACTGTGTTACGCTTTTGCTTGTATTTGCATTATATTAGCTATCATAATAGCTTGTTGTTGTTGTATTCAATGCATTCCCAACTTAGTTTTAATATTTCGTCGGTTTCAGAGACAGGCTCCTCTGCCACTGGGCTATGGAAGATAAATATCCAAGGGTGGAATTGTTATGCTTGAGCTAAAACATGGCGCTGGTGCGCAGTGTATTCTGGGGGCACTCAGAGCCATAATGGATATTTACTCCATGCCTCAGTGAAAAGCTGTACTTACTTTGCTGAGAGCTGAATTTACTTTGCTGAAGAAAACATGCTTTCCAAACCTGGTATGCAGTCAAGGACATTCTGCTGGGAAAGCTGGTTTTGTTATGTCTTGTTATGAGTTATGGGACTGTGTTCCGTGGCGTTTGTTCTTAGGAGAGGAGGGAAGCGCTTTGCTCCTTGAGGTTACTGTCGGTTGACCCAGCTGGCAACCAACGGTTACCCATCAATGCGCAAGTGCATTGCCAGAAGGTTCGAGAAATTACCACCCCTTTTTGAGGAGTGCATATATGCGGAACCCCTCAACGGTCAGACGGGACAAGTACAAAGACCTCAGTCGGAAGGGGGACGCCTTTGTCCGGCATACCTGTGGGCTGTTGTGCTCTCGGCCTGGCTGTTATCGGGGTCTTCCAGCCACTTCTGGCGAGATGAGGGATTCAGTTGCGCCCACGGTGATTCCTATTAACCCCCATGAAAGAAGGTATTGGAGTGGGGTACAGATGGGTTGGGGAAGGCATGAGTGGTAAAGGGGGTGCCCAAATTAACATGGGAACAACACAGGCGGAATTTCTTCTGCTGCTGGCAAATTCCCTGTTATCCTAGATATTCATTTGTATTCAAATACCTGAATGGGAAATGTGGCTACTTGAATGTACATGTCTTTGGAAAGCGCATGCAACTCGCCCGCCTTCTTGGTAGTTACTACTAGTACTAGTGTAAGAGGGACACGCGGCCAAGTACTTTCAGACTGCATGTAGGGCTCATAAATGAGGGTTCCATGTAAGAAAATGGTTGTTTCACAAGGGTTTCTACTGCAGATAAGAACAGTGATATCTGAGTCCTAGCAACAGCCAAGCTAGTTCTGAATTATGGATGGGTGATGTTAGGTAAGAATGAGTGCAGTCTAACTGGTGTGGGACAACACAAATTAATAGGCAACCCACCTTTTAATATAGGCCTGTACTACACAATTTGGTAGGGTGACTGAGCAGCCAGCATTATCTTAAGAGGGGTAATGAGCTGTAGAGCTGTGCAATGAAACCAGTAAATCCATGTATCCAAATAAACACTTACACACTTAAAGTTATAATAACTTAATTAATTATACAAATTAATTATTTATTTATACACCAAGATATTTAAAGCATTCTTTAAAAAGCAGTAGTTAGCTGCAACGTTAATCCCAAGTTAGGATTCAATTTGAAAAGTGAACAATAAAGCAGGCAAGTAAGTCATTCATATGTTACACATATTCCAGCACCTGGAGGCAATGTCATTTGAGGTCAGTATAGTATCACCTTTGCAATATTGAGTTTTTCGGGAAGGAAGGGTTAGGGTTAGATTTAGAACAGACGAACAAGTTACTTACCCCTGGTAACGTTCTTTTGACTGGATGTTCCTCCAACGTACTCCTAATCTTTGACATGTAGTGTCCACAGCTCAGCTGCTTCGGAAATTTTTCGGCAGAGGGCGCCCTGCGTCGATGGCGTCGGGTCGATGTCCCCCAGAGGCCTCCATCAAGGGTGATGTCATCGGATGTTATAAGTAGTATGCACAGCGCTCGTAGCCTCAGTTCTTGTTTTGTTCCCCTCTCCTCGTGTAGCAGAAGTGGCCACAAATCGGGCCTGACCGTACTCAGCCTTGCTGGAATGAAAGCTGTAAAAGCATGGGAAATTCTCCAGAGGGGTAGGCTGGGAGGACGATGAGGAATACGTTGGAGGAACATCAAGTCGAAAGAACTTTACCAGGAGTAAGTAACTTGTTCTTCGAATGGATTGTGCCCTCCAAGGTATTGCTCATCTTTGACAGATTTGCAAAGCAGTATCCGTGATTGGAGGAGGGTGAAGAATTTAGCAAGATCGGAAATGAAAGGGCTGAAGAAAGGGGTGCCTTACCAAACACCACATCCTGATCATGGGCAGTATCCAGGCAATAATGCTTGGTAAACGTGTGTATGGAAGACCACGTTGCAGCATCACAAATGTTTTTTATAGGGACACCCCTTTGCAGGGCTGTCGACGTAGCCAAGCCTCTGGTGGAATGAGCAGGCAAGCCCTCCGGAGGGATCTTGCCCGGCAAAGTATAGCATTCAGAAATAGCGAGGATGATCCACCTAGACAAGGTCAGTTTGGACACAGCCTGGCCCAGCTTGTGCCTGGTATACCCCACGAAGAGCTGGTTATCCACCCTCACCCTGGACATTCTGGAAATATAAAAGCTCAAAGCTCTCCTAGGGTCCAACCTATGAATCCTTTCCTCTTCCTTACTAGGATGCGGAGCAGGATAGAAGGCATGTAGTACAATGACTCAAATGAAAGACCGAAACTACCTTAAGTAGAAAGGAGGGTCTGACTCCCAACACAACCCTGTCCTTGTGGAACACCGTAAAGGGTGGCTTGGAAGAAAGTGCCTGCAACTCACTCACTCTGCATGCAGACGTAATAGCAACCAACAGGACAGTCTTAAAGGACATGAGTGCAATTGCTCAAATGGAGTACCCATCAGAAATGTTAAGACCAAGTTAAGGTCCCAAACCAGAACCTGAAACGACGAAGGTGGAAACACATTTGTGAGCCCTTTCAGAAACTGAGTAACCAAAGGTATCTTAAAATAAGAGCAATCCTCGGACGAGCGCTTAAAGATATAGAGTGCTGCTAGGTAACCTTTAATGGTCCCCACCTGAAGACCCTTGTGGTCTAAACAAAGCAAAAAGGATAGAACATCCGGGGATGAACACTGAAAAGGATTAACATTCTTTTCTCTGCACCAGTCGCAGAACCTATTACAACGGCACAGAGACTTTGTTGCCGGCCGCCTGGCCAAAAGCAACACCTTCATTACGTCATCTGGGAGGTCCCAATCCTTGTATCGCAACCTTTCAGAAACCAAGCATGAAGGTTGAGAGCCTTGACCTCTGGATGGAGAACCCGACCTTCCTCTTGTGAGAGAAGATCCTCTCTTTGGGGAAGACGCATGGGAGGATAGATGGACATTTGCAGAAGATACGGTTACCATGATATCCTGGACCAATCCGGGGCAACTAGAATCATGTGGGACCCGAACCGTCTTAACCTCCTGAGAACTTGAGGAATGACGGGCACTGGAGAAAACGCGTACAGTCGAGGGAATTCCCAATCTACCACGAACGTATCTCCTTGAGCTTCTCTCGGAGGAAATTCCCTTAAGCAGTACTGCTCGCACTTCTGGTTGGCCCCGGTCACGAACAGATCCACTTGAGGGGTACCCCAAAGGGCAAAGATCACTAGAAGGACTTCCTGAGATATTTACCACTCGTGGGAGACTGTGCTCTGCCTGCTCAGAGCGTCTGCCGCCGTGTTCTCCTCTCCGGCCAGATGAACTGCCACTAGGGATATTCCCTCTCAAATTGCCCAGAACCAGAGCTGCATCTCCTCTCTTGTTGAGGTAATGCATGGACACTGTGTTGTCTGTCATTATCAGGACATTCTTCCCCCGCACAGACAGCAGGAAAGCCTTCAATGCTAACCTGATTGCTCTCAGCTCCAAAAAGATTGATGTGCAGTTTGGACTCCGATGGAGACCAACGACCGCTGATGGTCAGATCGTTGGCGTGAGCTCCCCACCCTGGGAGGGAAGCGTCCGTCACTACAGTGACCTAGGGCCATGGTTGCCAAATATTTTCTCCCTTCATTAGGTGTTCCTCGCAGGCCCAGCACAGAAGATCCTGTGCAACCCTGACTGGAACCTGAAGGCGATCCATAATTCTGCCTGAGGATTGGGACCATGGAGTCCTGAGCGCCCATTGAAAGGGCCTCATCCTCAGGCAGGCCTCTAGCACCAGAAAAATGCAGAATGCCATGAGGCCAAGCAACCTTAAGAATTCGGAGGCCGGAAGACTCTGGGCTTCATGAAATTTGGTTACCATCTGGAGAATGTCCTTAGCCCTCACCTTGGGGGGCAAGCACATCCCCAAAGACTTGTCTAAGACAACCCTGATGTACTGGAGCTGTTGGGAAGGAGTCATATGGGACTTCTTGAAATTGAGGGAGAAGCCCAGTCTGTGAAGGGAGTGACCGGTAACACTGAGATGATCCAAGGCTTGTTCGAGAGAACGTGCCATGATCAACCAATCGTCCAGGTAAGGGTAGAAGTGAATCCCCACTCTCCTGAGATGCGCTGCCACTACCACCAACAGTTTGGTGAATACCCTCAGGGCGGAGGGCAATCCGAATGGCAGGACTCTAAACTGATAGTGCGAGCCGCCAACGGCGAACTTCAGGTATTTCCTGTGCTTGAGATGGATCGGCACATGAAAATAAGCATCCTGAAGGTCCAATGACACCAACCAATCCAGAAGTCGGAGGGCATGAAGGATCTGAGAAAGAGGGACCATCTTGAACTTGTCCTTCCTGAGGAACTTGTTCAAGCATCTCAAGTCCAAGATGGGTCTCAGTCCCCTGTCCTTCTTGGGAATAAAAAAATAAGGGGAGTACCAGCCCTTGTTTCTCTCCGCCACAGGCACTGGTTCTAAAGCGCCTTTCTCTAGCAGGGTTAATATTTCCTGCACAAGGAGCAGATCTGGAACCCTCAGAGTGTACTCCCAGTGGATTGTCGTGCGGCTTCAGTAAAAAAGGAAGGCCGTACCCGTGAGCTAATGTTTCGAGAGCCCAAGCTTCCGAAGTAACGGCTCGCCATTCGTCGAGATGCTGAGACAGCCTGCTCCCCACCAGTGAGCTGTGACTGAAGGCCTCAGAGTGGTTTTGAAGCGTCAGTAGCAGAGCCTGATGGCAAAGAGGCTGCTACTTGAGCGGCTTTGGCACCTCTACCTCATCCACAATGAGAAAACTTACGTTGGCCTCTTTAACTGGCCATTCCTCTCACGCTTGCAAATGAGGAATAGTAACGAAAGGAACTACCCTTCCATTGCTGTCCTCTAGGACGAAAAGGCTGAGGCTGCCGGACAGCTGCGCCCAAAGATTTAGCGGCTGCCTTAGAGGTCTACAGCTTCTCAAGGCTCTCGTCAGCCTTGCTGCCAAAAAGGTGAGACCCGGCAAACGCCATGTTCAGAAGACTAGCCCGCACATCTGGTGCAAAACCCCGACTTCCGCAACCACGCAAATCTGCTTATCACGGTGCTCGTAGCCATGGATCTGCGGTCACTGTCAGCAACAACCAACCCAAACTGAAGGGATTCACACATGGCTTCCTTGCCATCCTTAACAATAGCTAGGAAGCCCCCCCCTTTCCTCCCCTTTGGGAATATGCTCAGCCGCCATGGAGATGCAATCCCACAGAGTGTGCGAAAATCTTGCCAAGGCACAAGAGGAGTTGGCCGCCTTCAGAGGCATACTTCCAGCTGAAAATACGATGTGTGCCCATCCATCCACGCGCTTATCGTCCATATAAGGAGGGATGGTAGGGTACGCTGCCTGCTTCGAGGTAGCCATGGCTGCCTGGACCACCAGACTCACAGGAGTGGGGTGAGATGACAAAGCTGGGGTCGCTACTGGAGGGGTGGTATTGTTCCATTAAAGACTTGTTCACTGCCAGATTAGTCTCTGGGGTTTCCCAATTCTTAGCCACCCGGTTCTACAGAGCCACATGAAATGGCAATATTGGATATGTAGGAGGGCCCCGATCCAAAATGTCCGTAGGATCATCCTGATCATAGTGGGCAGTAGGCCTGGCCCAGCCCAAATACTCCACAACTCTCAACATAAGGCGTCAGAAAGAGGAGTCGGCATGCTCACCACGGTCAGGCCTGCCGAACTCCAGCTCAGGAGAAGTGTCAATACCACTAGCATTATGCAAGGTATCACAAAGATCCTGCAAACGACTCTCCTCCAAGATGAGGCATTCCGGGACATTAGAGGTCCCAAACAGGAGAATAAAAGGAGCCTAACCCTCATCAGACTGCTCCTCCTCACAAATGGAGGTGACGGACTTAAACCTTTGAAGGCTTCGATGGAGACGAAGATCCCAACCTCTCACCACGTCCCGAGCAATCCTTATGCACCTTGTCCGATCGAGGCCTCGAAGGCTCTCGATGAGGATCGCACCGTTTACCCGGGCTCGAGGGCATGCAAGAATCCGACCGAGAACGTTCCCTGGCGGCTTCACCAGAAGTTGCAGACGGGGCTTTGTGTTTGTCGAAAATGTCAAGCATTTTCACCCGGAAAGCTTCCCACTCTGCGGGTGTGGATCGTTTGGACAGGCAACTCACCCTCTCGGGGGTGCCACCCGAAGAAGATGCAGAGGAAGGCGACCGGCAGTGCCTTCTCCCCGATCACTTCGACGAGGAAGACTAGTGGCGGGAACCACTCTCGGACCTTGAGCGCTTGGCCTTCTTCCTCTGAGGAGAGTCACCTCTCGACTCATCGGTCGAAGGCCCAGCAGGTCAGGACTTATGGGGCTTGGGCACTTTGCCTACTTTCAGTTTCCCCTTTCATTCCCGCAAGGTCTTTCAGTTCATCGAATGGCACATGGAGCACATATCCGTGTCATGGCCCCGCCGAGGCACCATAGGCAGACACAATGCAGATCTGTGATGGACATCTTATATCCGCAGTCCCGGCATTTATTGCACCCGGACCGAGGTGTCATTGGAGTGGAAGACCAAGACATATCGAAGAAAATCTTAACAGCAACAGCAGAAAGTGCGAGGCGCGCCGAGTTTCACGAAGCAAATATGTTTGCGGAAAAAACGGAACTGAGGCTACGGGCTCTTTGTGTGCTACTTATAACATCCAATGATGTCACCCTCGACGGAGGCCTCAGGGGGACATCGACCCGACGCTAAAGACACAGGGCGCCCTCTGACAAAAAATGTCCAAACCAGCCAAGCTGTGGACACTACATGTCAAAGATGAGGAATAGGTTGGAGGACACAATCCATTCGAATGATAGGTTATAAAACCAGTTAAATTCTCCCAGAGGGATGCAGGCAGTCAATTATCCCAGCAATAAAGTGTTCAACATTTAAGACCTGTAAGGGAACAAGCACTGCCAAAGCCAATAGGTTCAGAAGGAGGCCTGTAGGGAGCCAGGGCAGCCAAAGTCAATGGAAAAAGTCAAAGTTCTGATGCTCTTTTTCTTAGAAAAATGCTCTCAAATAGTCAGTGTTCAAAAGAGAAACCACAGTAACTCAAGAGGACTCCCCATTAGAAAGCACAAGCTGTAAGGCCAATGCAGGTAAGTTGAGGTCAACTTGGTGTTGGGTTAAATCGCACTCCTAAAAGGTAGGAAACACCCCAAATGGCAAAGCATAAAATGCCCCAAGCCTCACAGTACCTTCAAATTAAAGACAGTGTTCCAGCTGTTTCCTTCAAAATGCAATGCAGTAGACCCTTGTTCCTGGCCCTTGGTCGTGTTGACGAAAGGGAGAACGTCTGGTGGGCTCCTGCAGCAGCACTCGAGAGGGACTCGGCAGCAATCGATTTCCTTCGATTTAGGGGCTCTTTGTGGTTTTGGCGCCTTTTACTCAGCGCCAATGAAGAACGAAAAGCTCTGGTTAGGATTTCCTTGATCCTTCGATCCTAGACTCTGTTGAGGGGACTCTGGGCGTGGATTTCTTGCTTCTGGATGCCTACGAAGATCTGGCCGGATTCGGACTTCTGGAGACAATGCTCTCACAAGTAGTCGAGTTACCCCGGGTATTGGGCTCCTGCAGCCATGTAAAGTTGCAGCAAGTCGGGGGTTGTGCCAAAATAGAGGTTGTCTCGGGCTAGATGGTCCCACCAGCCTAAGGGAGGCAGTCGTCCTTTGCCGGTCTTCCCTGTCGATTCGAAAACGGGGTCAGCACGTTTGCAGGGCTTCACCACGCACTTTGCTTTGCTGGCATCTTCTCTCATCTTCTGCTTTGGATTCTGTCCTCCAGGCAATTGGAACTGGTTTCACTCAGGCAACCTGGAGAAAAGGGACAGGGAAGTTTCGGGACCCTCTCTCACTTCCTGCCTTTCCAGACACACTGGAGCCTGGGCGGGCTTCAGGATTGAGGCCTGCCAAAGGCAAACTACACCAAGGGCTCAAACCTGACGCAAACAGAGTAAAAGCCTAGAAGAAACTAACAAGAAATGGGGGGAAAAAAAAAGACCGGGGTCATTTTGGGAAAATTGTCACCCTTGTGTGCAGCACTGCAGTGGAGGTATCAGCCTGCAGATACAGGTCACTAGGTAGTAAAAAAGAAACCAATGCCACCAGCCATTCAAGTGAGTTAGTGTAACAAAACGTTACATGAGGAATGGGTTAAAGGAATTACTAGGTAATCCCCCAGCACACCACATAGGTGGTGTGTGCTGGACCCATAAAGTAAAGTTAAGTAAAATAGGGGTCATCTTACTATTGTTAAACATTAGGAGAAGTCCAAGGGACTTCTCGTTGGCACTGCACAAAAGATGCTGTGTGTCACAATGCAAAAGCAGATGCCTATGGAGCTAACCAGACTCATAGAAAATCATAGTCAAAAACACACATGGGTGAGTGAGAAAAAAGGTCCCACTCATTCAGGAGTAACATTTAAAAAGCCCCGAGTTCAGCAAAAGAGATGCGGGTCTCTAAGGTTAAAGGCAATTGGCGCAGAAATGAAAATTCTCCCAAAACAGTGGAGTGACCCAACGAAGGGGACTGTCCTGATCTCGGGAGGATAAAAGCTTGAACCCAGCTTGTGAAGGGGTTGTACTGTTGCCAGGAAGATTCACACATCTTTAAGGGGGGCATACAGCACTATAAGTAGGAAGAATTAATGGAGGAGTGAAGTCTCCCCATGTTCATGAGGGAGAGTGTGATCAAACACAGACCAGTCAGAAAACTGGGTTCTCAACTGCTCTTTACAGGTGTAAAACCAAATCAATCCTGTAGGTCGGGATTATGCTCCAAAATGATGAAACTGTGGTCAGGGGGATAATTCATCACCAGGTTTAAAGTCTTGGGATTAATTCAAAGGTCAGTATTCATTCTTAAGGTTCAAAAAGGAGGCCCAAAGAAAAAGTTCTATCAGCTCTCATTAACCCAGTTCTGGTTACACCAAGCAGTTTAACCCATTAAAACAACTGTGGGGTATGTAAAGGTTGGTTTAAGCATAAAAGAACTTCGTTAATTAATGGCCTCTCAGAGTTCCTGTCGTAGCGTCAATCTCTAGAAGTCATTCATCAAAGATTATCTTGTATAGCTGGGGGCTAGTGGGAAGGCCGTCTCCCGGATCTCAAAACTGTACAGGCGCCTGATGGTTCTGTAGTCAGCAGTATTATGGAACTGGCCTAGTTTGTCCAGAGCCACAGGAAGCCACCCTAAATTGCCCCTGGTGTTCGATCTGGGGCTCTCATGGTTTAACACCTTCAGGAACTTGGGTATCCGTCTTTCATCCTTGCTCTCTCGCTTCAAACCTATACCTAAAGATCACTAACCTAAGAATACCCAAGAATTCCCTCCTCGCCGCTCCACCATGTGCTGTTCCTCCACCCAGCTTCTTCTTTAATATAACATCACATTTCTGTTCCTTAAAGCCACTCCACCCCTTATCCACCCTTCTTCCCCAGTTTCTATACTTTGCTACCTTCTTCCACCACCCCCTTCAAGTCCTGCCAAGTTCCTGCTTCTATCACCTCTTTTGTTCACCTTCCTGCCGTTTCTCCACTCCACCGCTCTCAATATTCTTTCTACCAACTTATCGCTCATCTATCCCCCTCTCCTTCCTAGTCCATCTCTCGTCACAGTTTGTCAACTCCTTGTCAACCAGTTCTTCCTCAGCTCCCCAACTTCCTACCAATTCTCTCCTTCCCCAGTCTGCTAGGTTCCTCTTCCAGACCTTCTGAATATCTGCCTTCAGCCTGTATTTTTCTCATCCAGGTCTTCTGAGACTTTCTCTGCCCAGCTATCGGAGGTATACCTTTTCCCACCCTGCGGGTCTTTCGCTTTACAGCCCTCTCAGCCCTCCTACTTTTCCACCTTTCGTGTCTTGCTCTTCTCAAGCTCTTTGGTCTTTCTTGCCCCAACCTCTTGAGTTTACTTTCCCCAGTGCCTTGGTTTCCTCCTCCCAACCTTCCAGGTCTTTCCCACCCCATCCCTCTGGTTTTCTAAATTCCCCTCCTTCAAGATCCTCATCTTCCCTGGCTTTTGATATCCCTAGCCTCCTGGGTCTACGTTACCCCCGTCTCCTGGGAGTCTCCACCAACCTCGTATTTCCTCAGCCTCCCGGATTCTTGGCTCACCTTCCTAGGTCTCCAGTCTCCTTCTCCAGATGCAGTTCCAGCTCTCCTTCTAGTCTGCCCAAACTACCGCCTCCACCCGATTCTCACCTCCATCTGCCAGCCTACCTCCGATGTAAGGGAAGGCCACTGTTTCTCTTTAGGCATTGGATTGGCTGATGGGCCTCACTCCTTGGGTTGGCTTCAGTTTGGAAGTAGGATTTAGGATTGGCAAGTGCCACCCCTTTGGCAGTTCTCCCTCTGCTTACCACACCGTGGCCCCACTTGAAGGGAGGACTCCCTAAGCCTTTCTGGTGGTATGTGTAGGATAGTAGAGACCTTGTGAGAGGACTGCCTCTCAAATTGTCCATCCTCGTTCAGGTCCCACTCTTTCTCCGTGTACATTTATATGTGATTTCTGCACATGCTCAAGGGGAGTCAAGCATGCTTCCATTGCCGGTACTGTGGGACTGGGGCTCCTGAATTCCATTTAAGGGCCAGAAGCATCCAAGGTAGAAATGTGACAAGCTTCTACCGTCTGAGCATAGCACTGTGGAGGTAGCCAGGAGATCCTCGCCAGGCCCAGACACCCTTGGCGGTACCTGGCCCCTTTGGCAACCCCGCCATCCACAAGCAAGGTCAGGCACAGGATGTTGCAACATCACAAACACAGAGAAACAATATGCTAAAGCAAAGAGCAGGGGAACTAGGAAAGGAATGACCCACTGCATACACGTGTAGTTTTACTGAAGGGAAATGCAAATTTGTTTAAATCGCAAATATCTTATATCTAAGAATCTGTCAGGAAAGAAGCAGTTGATGGTGTGAGGAGAGTACATTATAGTGTCTGGCAGTGCCTGCCATGTGATGTCTCAGCACAGTTAAAGACCACATTCTCACCCGAGACCTCTCTCACCCAGGACATATTTCATTATTGCCTGGTATTTTCTATGTAGTGAGTGCAAAATCGATCCATTTCAAAACTCCCCCTGCCCTCTGTTCTTCATGCAAAAGTAGTTCCGTAATTGATCTCTTCGAACCCCTAAGCCCCAGTCCACCTTTCCCTTCACCCCACTGCCCCCCTCTGGGGGACAGACATCCCCAGAATCCCCCCACACTCCTCTTCTCTCTTCCATTATGCAGGGGACACTCCCGGAACCCAGGCCCTTCCTCGTCTGCCCCACCCCACTCGTCTCCAAATGTGGTTTACCCCTTTCCCCAGATCCACACCACCCCACTGAACGTTCGTCCTTTACCGCCTTCTGCGGTCATGATTGCACAATGGACGTTTTTCAGACATTAGTGTGTAACATTGTTTGGGAAATCATGAAAGGGCACAAAAGAACAGGATCTGCACCGGGCCCGTCCCGCCACTGTGACAATAGGCAGAAGAAAAGCCCATGAACAGCCTCCAAGGTGATGCAAGCCAACTTGGGGACTGATAAAGGGACTCATCCTGCGCAAGATTTCAGGTCATAGCTGGGAACATCAGAAAGCTGGACATCATTCCTGGTGTCCTAAGGTTTATTTTCTGCCTGTGGAAGACAGCGGCTGCACAGTTTGTAGTGTTTATTATATGATAGGTGTTTGGTTTTAAACTTCAGTGACTCCAGGACTACTTTCTATTTCCAGACCTGAGGAACAGATCACCAATACAAAGGGTTACATATTTATGAACACTCTTTAGGTTAAGTCAGGATGAAAGAGCAATGAAAAACTGAAGTACAATATAAAGTGGCCGCCCCACTTTAAGGCCTTCCCCACCATTAGGCAATTATCCCCAAGAGAGGCTGCTGAAACAACTCTACTGTTTCAATGACTAAGGCGTTAAATCCTTGGGTCAAGGATCCCACAAGTTGTGCAGCGCCTTATTTTGTTTTCTAAGGGGCTGGAGGATAGCCTACAGGGAAAGGTAACTAAAGGGGCGACATGTCATCAGTGGATGGAATCTGGAGTAACAAAGTCCCTAATGGGGTTCTTTGACAAAGTGCCACGTCTTGCTCGAAGGATTGGGGATGGGATGACAAAGGAGGCTGGATGCTGCTACCCGCTACGGGATGGAGGTCCCGGGCACGGCATTGCGAGATCCCATGGTTGGTACCACCATCTCTGCTACGGGCTGGAGGTCCCGGGCACGGCATTGCGAGATCCCATGGTTGGTACCACCATCTCTGCTACGGGCTGGAGGTCCCGGGCACGGCATTGTGAGATCCCATGGTTGGTACCACCATCTCCCAAGAGCGCGGCAGGGACTTGTCACAAGGGACTGTCAGCATGGTAACTAAGTGAAAGGATGCGCAGTTGGCAGTGCCTACATGCTTTGCTCTCTTCACACGGATGCTAAAATCCATTCTGAACCACAGGTGGAAGGATTGGGACCTGAACTAATCAGTTAAGCAGTCACCTCGCAAGATCTCCACACACAAAACACAAGCCCTGTTAGGCTAATTGGAGTTCTCCCCGAGAGAAGGGTGGGGTGTGGAAAGCAGAGAGAGGACAGCCTCTGGGTGGGACTAACCAACCACAAACCCCACATCTAATGTCCAACCCATGCCCAGGGGCAGGGCTCATCAACCAATCTTCATCCCAATTTCCTAGGGAGTAACGACTGCATTCCCTTAAGTCAGAGAGAGTCTGGAAGGTGGAGCAAAGGCCCCATTAAAGGTAAGTCTTGTCGCAAAATAGAGTGGGAGATTTAAGAGGAGGAGGAGAAGGAGCGTGCTGAAAACTAAAAGGAAATGACTTTGGAGGTGGCTGAAAGATAGCTGAGGAGGTGACTTCGAGGAGAGCAGAGAAGTTGGTTTGAGAGAAGGAGGCAGAGAAACCCAGGAGATTGGCAAAGGAGACCCATGAGGTTGGAAGGAGAAAGATGCAAGAGGCTAGGTATTAAGGAGACTTTTGCAAAACCCTTTGGCGAGGGCAAAGTAACTATCTAACCTAAAGGCGAAAACAGTGATTCCAACCAAAAGGTAAGCCAAACCTTTCTGAAGTGGTAGATATGGTAGAAGGGTCAGGCTTAACTGGGGGAGCTGGTAGTGAAGTAGTTAGTTCACACAGTTAACCAAAGAAAACCACTCCACACTGGAATACTGAAAACATACACTTTAATAACAAATCGCACTCAGAGTGTCTTTTAGGTAAAAATAACAGTCGAACACTGTGCATGTTTCAACAGTGATGTCACATAAGATCTAACCTCCAACCCACTCCTTGTACTAAAATATAGGACTACTACCCGGGGATACAGACTACACATATATGCCATAGTTGGGAGAAAAGGGGACCCTACACACACAATGGAACAGTATGTTAATACAGTCTAATTCAGAGCCCCATGTGCCACAAAAAAACAGTCAATACATTGCTCTACCTCAAGGACATAGTATTAAACATAATACAAATCCACACCTCAAAGTAAATGTAGGAGTGGCAGGGGTGAAAAAGCTGAGGGCACGCAAGAACAGAGAGACCACCAAAGGTTACAATATATTCAGATTCATAGTACCAACACATTATACAATGTAACCAGGCATTTCTCTTAGGTATTAATGTAATACCCAAATGGTACAAGTTAAAAGCCAGCCTTTGGCCTGAACTCCCAGCACTATAGAGCGACCCTGCAAAGGTGCCCAGAAGCGGACGAGTACCAAAGTCACTTTAGGAGAGTTCAGGAATGTTCAAGATTTTCTCATAGAAAAAAGTGGGACAAAAGTGGAATAGCCATTGTTATGGGGGAAAGTAAGGAAAGCACCAGTTCTACCCACCACTGTGGAGATGTCCACAACCAAACACAAGAGGAGAACCTCAAAGAGCTCCAATGTCATGTTTGAGGCCCAGCAGCCCCAGAAAGAAATGCAGCTAAGTAGGATTCCGTCCAATAGAAGTTTATGTCAGAACCTGGTTGAAGGGGACCTGCCAAACCAAATGATCATGGACCATAGGAACACCTTACAGATGTGGCACCCAAAAAGATCATTAAAGCTGAAGCAACCCTGTCAGTATGGTCCTTTTACAGATGCAGGTTACAGGATCAGTCCACCGAGGGACTTGAACCTTGGACCAACGATAACTAGGACAGCGGAAAAGAAGAATAAACCGCCATCAAAGAAATTAGACTCACCAGCCACAACAAAAGCAAAGACGAGTTTGGGCCCCAGAAGACAGGGGAACCCAGCAAAGCAGATGCAGATGGTTCAGATGACAAATAAGGGCAGCACACTAGCAGCAAAGGTCCCAGGATAACATTGGGTGCGTCCCAGGATGGCCTTAACAAAGAGGAGAGGTGGCGGTTAAGGTCCCCAACGCTCTCCTGGAAGACGGCAACTTCCTACACCAAGGCAGAAAAACAAGGAGGAATGCAGTAAAACGTCACAGAGATGGCCCAGGCATAGAAGACACAGTCCAGCTCACGAGGAGGATTATTGGGAGGAAGAAGACAACGCAGGAAGGATGTCCAGCCAGCAGCCAAAAGTCCAAACCTGAGCTAGGGTACAGAAACCAAAGCCCAGCCAGTATGGCCAATCTTGGTCTATCTGGGTCTAAACATTCAGTAGCAGCTTTGACACAGATCTTCCCAGCAGGCAAGTAAATGAGTTAACCCTTAATAAGACAACACACACACATGGGCTGGCTTAAGCTACTAAGTCTAAAGACCCTCCAATCATAAATGGAACTTGCTCAAACCAGATTTTATTGGCTACGCATAGCCTTTGATTTGAAGCAGTAAGGCAACTCACGTGACTGATGCATTGATCGAAAAACTGCCATCTGGTCGGCTGCCTACCTACAAAGTCTACTGAGGTCTGGACCCATTGACTATGTGTGTATCAGCTTTCTGTGGATCGACGTGGACACTAAAGGCACCTAGAATATCCCGATGATCAACCATTTTACATACTATGCCCATCCATTCTGAACAAAAGATCAGAAGTTTGTAATGTCACTCAGGTCTTTGTACACTACTGCTGGCATGCACGACTTCACCAAGACTAGTGGCCGACTGAGTCACATTTAATCAAATAAATGTTGGAAGTTACTGGGGTAAAGCTCATTCGTACCACTCCCATGGGGGGGGGGGTTGTACAAGCTGAAAGGATCAAGCAACTTTACTGAATATGGTAGGCACACTGCATGCAAGATATAATTGGAGCCAGCTATGCTTATACATATCTTTATCAGGGGGGAAAGATGTCAATTCGCAAGCTACTAGTCAGCCCTAAAAAGTCTCTTGCCACCTCAACTCTATAGACACAGAAAACACACCATTGGTTACTCGGCAAAATATCTCCTAAAAAAATCTGAGATTAGAAAAAAGGAAATGGGAAAATACGTGGAAAATTAGCCCCACTCCAGAAAATAAACTAAAACTAGTTAATATCTCCTCTCATTATAAAAAAGAAATCATCTTAGCTAAACAAGAGACCTACAATAACAGAATTACACAAGCTAGATCAAGCACAAAAGAACTGTTCGCCATACTCCGAGAACTGGAAAACCCAATAACACCTCAAGATAACGGTCTTAAAGATAAAAAGTGGTGCTCTGAAATCCAGCAAGCTCTCTCTAACAAAGTCCGAAACCTCCAAAAGAAAATAGAACTAAAATGCGAGACCTTAGCATCCAATATATTACCACCTACTAAGACACTTTCTAACTTCAAACCCACTACGCAATTCCACTTCTCCAAAGTCTCCATACTAGAAGTAGAAAAAGTAATACTTGGCCTAAAACCGTCCAACTGCAAAGGAGACCTATGTCCAGCACAACTCATCAAAGATGCCGCACGAGATCTAGCACCATTTATCACTAAGCTAATTAATGCCTCCTTTACCACAGGCATTATCCCCAGTAACTTAAGAGTCTTGGGTGCTCCCACTCTTAAAAAAGGCTACTTTAGACCCCACTATAGCCACCAATTATAGACCTATTACTACGGTACCGTTCCTTTTGAAGATACTGGACAAGGTGGCATATATCCAAATCCAGAATTTCCTGGAACAAAACCAACTATTAGGCTCCCGACAATCTGGCTTCCGCCCTCTTCACGGCACAGAAACTGCACTGATTGACCTTAAAGCCCAAATAGACAAAGTACGAGATTCTGGAAAACCAGCACTCCTCCTGCTACTAGACCTATCGGCCGCTTTTGATTTAGTGGACCATAAAGTCCTATGCAACCACCTAGATTCAGCAGCACACTTCTCCACTGAGGCCATAGCATGGGTACAATCCTTCCTTAGTGACCGCACCATGAGGGTTTTCTCACCTACAGCAGCTGCAGACCCCATCCCTATTACCTGCGGTGTGCCACAGGGATTGTGCGTTTCACCAACGCTATATAACATATTCACTAAGCCCCTGTTTGATGATTTGGACCATCTGGGTATCACGTATACTAACTACGCCGACGATACCCAGATCCTCCTCCCACTCACGGGGGTTTACGAAGAAGATCTAGCACTGGTGAACAAAATATACAGCATCGTTCAGGCATGGATGGCAATCCACGGCCTATGCCTGAACGATGATAAAACTGAGCTTCTTATCCTAGGCACCGCACCCCTCATCAATAAACTAAGCACAAATTACTCTTCCTTCATCATAGATGGGAACTGCATACAAGTTGCTAAAGAAGTTAAAACATTAGGGATCTACCTTGATTCTACCTTATCATTTTCCAAACAGGTAAATTCCCTAGCTTCCTCAACAGCCTACACATGCAAGCTCATTAGAGCAGGAAAACAATTCCTATCCCAGCACAGTTGTCTAACACTAGCCAGAGCCCTTATCATCTCTAAACTAGATTATTGTAACGCACTGTACATAGGAGCCTCTAAATCCATCATCAACAAAATCCAGATACAGCAAAACAAGGCCCTCCGAGCGGCACTGGATATCCCCAGGAGAGAACACATTACAGAAACAAGAAGGAAACACAAATGGCTCTCCACCCATGAGAAAATCAGACTTAAAACTGCATCTCTCACATACAAATCTCTACACAACAAAGCCCCTCAATACCTTAAGGACAGATTCACCAGATCACACCCCACAAGACAAACCAGACTTGCTTACACCAATCGCCTCTAAGTACCTCGCTTTAAACTGACCACCATAGGCGGAGCTAGCTTCCCAGTCAAAGCTGCTCAATTGTGGAACGAATTACCCACTACCGCGAGGCTAGAACATTCTCTTTCCAAATTCAGGCAAATTGTAAT
The DNA here is from genome assembly GCF_040938575.1 of Ambystoma mexicanum. NCBI lineage: Eukaryota > Metazoa > Chordata > Amphibia > Caudata > Ambystomatidae > Ambystoma > Ambystoma mexicanum. The sequence continues at coordinate 442,695,196 of NC_090924.1, read as the reverse complement.
TAACTGGCTGACGACAGCTATTGCTAATTGAAATTATGATATTGCTCACGCCTGTTTGCTACACAGCATCTGTACCATATGATTGTAAACTTGCATTGTAAACTTGCATCTGTAACTGGTAATTATATGTAACATGTAACTGTAACCTGTAATTTATGCTCTAAGCTGTACATCTTCTTACTTCCTGCGCCCTTATACCCCAGGGTCCGGTGCGCATAATAAATACTAAACAAACAAACAAGAGCCAATCAATAGCCAATGGCTAGTGGCGAGTGCAAATTTTGCACCCTGCGTAAAACTGCACAAAAAATGATGGCACCAAATATTGCCTGTATAGTTCATAGTCATGCAAATCGTAGATAAATCAGCAAGAGGGCATCACTTCCAAAAATTAAGCAATATGGGGCTAGTCTACAAGTATGGAGAAAAAAAACGATGAAACAAGCTAGATAATGCAAGAGCGTGCTGACTAGAATACCAGAGCAAACAAGAGGTTGTATGATTTGAAAGTGAGGTTCCATATTTGCAACCTAGCAATTGAGTGCTACTCTGAAATTTAGTAAAGAAAGTATGAAATAAGTTGGGGAAACGATAGGTGCCACAACCATATATTGTTAATGTTTTTTTCTTCTTCTATATGGCTTCACGCCAGAGTACTTTATAAAAGTTAATGAATTAGTACAAAGTAGCGACATGATGACTGAAATGTACACATTTGAATCGGAAACAAAACCGAGAGAAACAAGAACAGCAAGAAAATTATTTGATGGAGCACAAGGCAGATATTGGAGAAATTCTAGCAATTTGAACATTGGAGGACAAGACAAGCCACCCTACCACAAACACAGCAATGACAAAAAACAAGGTTTGGAGCCTAGAAAATCTAAAAGCAGTAGTAACCGACAAGTATTGTGGAGCATAAGCTGCCAGCATATAGACTTCATGTGGAATAGAAACCAAGGAAAGTGAATTAATCACACAAAAATAGCTTCTGCCCCTTGGTCAAGTGGTACAGATACCCACAGACTACCACTTTGAAGGTAAGGACCCAAATGGATATGTCAATAAAGATCATCACAGGACCCTGAGACATCGCTGGTGCATAGAAGGATGAAAGCTAAAACAATATGCTGATGGTTGAAGATCTCGCTCCCTCCCGACACCCCAGACCTCTGACGATGACCATGGCAAAGCTGATTGGCATGCTGAATTCTATGACCCACTAGTTTTATGTGCCACAACACTACCATGTCACTTCAGAAGGAGAAGGATAAGAGGAGCTTAGTGGGGAACAATGAGGCCCCAGAAACCAAACCTTTTCATATTATTCGTGATGTTGCAGAGTACAATTTGCTGACTGATAACTGGTTGGATCAAGAGGAGAGTGCCTTGCGGTATCACTTGAAATCACCCACAGCTCACTCTGGGAAGTTAGAGCAGTTCAAAAGCTTAGCTGTGAAGCCCCTGGGGTGCAGTATGAGGTTCCTATTGGAGGGTACCTCATACTGCACCCCAGGGGCTCAGTATGCAGTACCCTCCAATGGTTCATCAACAGTGGGAGTAGCTAAATTCTCTTTGACAGTCTCCCTGTATAAACTGCTCTATATGAAGTCTTGAAAATAGAAATGGCTCCTCCAGACCCTGATAGTGGCACCTCAGAAGACAAATTCAATCAGACACGGTACTCTCGAGGAATGGTGTTCAAGGAGGGCGAGGATGTAACACACTAGGAGACTACTAGGAGGGGAAGGATGTGACGCACTATAACGTTACTAGGATGTAATGCACTATGCAAGTGCTAGGAACGAATTGTTTGCTGTGTTGAATTCCCCATTTTCCAGGCTTTCAAGAACAGGTTGAGGGGGAAACCAAAAAAGCATATTTTGATATGGTTTCCAGCCGTTTTGTGAGAGATAGGCGATTTTGGCCTATTTTTCCAATAGGACATGTGTGGACGGAATGGAAGAGAAGGGTGGGAAAGCTGAATAGGAAGACAGAAAGGCATACATTTCTGAAAAGTAGACAAAAATCCAAGTTTAGGAAGGGGTGATTTGCGCAGGTCAGGCAACAGCTATGTATGGAAAAATGTCATATGGGAGAAAAAAAAATATATATATTTTTTTTTAAAACCGGAAAATGACAAGAAAACATAAAGTATGTGGTGGATATGGTTGGCCAGGTAAGGCAATGGCTTCTGTGAATTTTGGGGAAAACAATGCTCTGCTACATTCCCCAGACTCTTCCAGTTAGGAAATCACACATTTTTTGTACTGTTTCACAAAACAAGCATTACCACAAGCCAAAAACGGAGCCATGGTACACAGGATTTTTATGCTTACGGCCTAAACTGATGTACATAGCATGTGTAAATAAGGAAATCAAATATGGTGAGGAAGGGCAAGCATACACTTTTTGAAAGAGCACAGGCAGTCATTTTGAAGGATAAGTGAGTTGTGCAGGTTACAAAAGTGTATAGTGCCTAAAGCAGCGACTAAATGTAGGTCACATTTGGGAAATGAAAGGGTTGTGTGACAAAGTGCAGCAGCAAATGGGTCGAAACGTTATGAAAACCACGCAAACACAACAAATGTTATACCTTACCGCGTTCCCACAGGTGTCCCGACGAAAACTGTACCTCACATGTGTGGGTGCACCTACCTGGGCGCAAAGGGAAAAGGCTAAACCACTGGTAACCCCAAGTCTTTCGGCAGAGCAGATTTTGCTCTTGTGGACAACTTACAGATTTGGGCCTGGGGTGTCACAGCCACCAAGGAAATCGGGGAACCCCATGCATTTCCAAAAAGAGGACACCTGTGGGAATCCACAAAGGTCTCGATTGCGTGAATCACCCCAGAATTTGTTACCCACAATCCCTGGCAAAGTCCGAAATGTGGCCAAAAAATGGACAATTTACGGGCATTTCACTCTGCCCACCCACCGAAACATGCCGCCAAGAACAAATGTCCTACCTTTCTGCGTTCCCACAGGTGCCCCGACGATAACAGTACCACACATGTGTGGGTGCACCTACCTGTGCGCAAAGAGAAACCGCTAAACCACTGGTAACCCCCAAAGGGTTTGGGGGAGACAACCTACAGATTTGCGCCTAGGGTGTCGAACCTACCAAGGAAAACAGGGAACGCCATGCATTTCCGAAAAGAAGACACCTGTGGGAATCCACAGAGGTCTGACTTTGTGAATCGCCCCACAATTTATTAACCACAAGCCTCGGTAAAATCCAAAATTTGGCCCAAATAAATAAATAAATGAAATCAATATTTAGACATTTCCCTCTGCTCACCCACCAAAAACACACCGCCAACAACACATGTCCTACCTTCCCGCGTTCCCACAGGTGTCCCAACAAAAACTGTACCTCACGTGTGGGTGCACCTACCTGGGTGGAAAAGAAAAAGTGTCGAAAAAGTGTCGATCGACAAGTTCTACGGCAGTCCCAGGGAGCACCGGCAGGGTCCCCAATCTTTCCCAAAGGGATAAGCTGCAAAGCAGGCCAGCTAGAGCTCCAGGATAGTCGGGGGTAATGTCCCTGGCCTTGGTGGGCTGTCTACAAAAGCTTGGGTGGGGGGGCACAGCTTTGTAGAGATAATGTTCAATAAAGGTGACTGAAATGTCCATATGAGTATTCTATAAGTTTGTTGGTTTTTACAGTTATTTCAGGTGCAAAAGGGGAAGAGTCTCAAGGCCACCCGAGACTAAAGAGAATACAAGAACAAGACATGTCGTTGCCAACCGGTAACCCTTATATGCACTCCCAAGGGACATACCATCTTAGATCACTTCATAAACATGGAAGAGCAAGGCTTCCAGATTGGGCCTCTCTAATACGCTTGTAATGTAATGTATTCAATATGTTTTAGTGTAACCGCATCTCTACCGTTACATCATAATACTTCAATTTTCATCATTAGATTAAACTCTGAAAATTAGAAAATTCACATCGTATTCACACACATGTAGTAAGTGAGAGATTGTCGCTCTCAAAATAATACCATCAGACTTGATTACGTTTTTAAAGTGTAATGTTAATAACAAGCATCATGAAGGAAAATGATCTTCAAATTCAAAGTTTAGAACATAATATATACCAAGACGTGCTTGGACAGTAAAGTGATAGATTGTGTTACAAAGTTCACACAATGTCATTTGGGAACATCAAACATCACATGTAAAAACAATTATGATCATCCTACTAGGCTCCACTTTAAATAACAATTGCCAACGCATTTCGGATTCTTCAGAAATCCATCTTCAGTGCCTTAGAGCATATGACATGCATTTCTGACCGTAAAAGCATTTCTGATGATTGGATCTGCTTAGATTCACGTGCTGTGCATAGACATCTAGTGGACACCGCAGAGCATTGCATCTCGTCTTTCGAGAATCGAAAGGGGACGTCAACATGGGCCTGTCTCTAACACTATCCCTAACGTGACGTGTAGTGTACCCAAAATCCCTCATGCGTCGAGGTCCCTCAAATTGTATTTTTTCTGCCATACAGGAGCCTATGACTAATGTGAGTGAGTACAGAAAAGAGGTAAAGTAGTAAGACGTCCATGTTCCTTCCATCTGAGCGGGGAGGAAGGGTGGGCGCATGTGAATCTAAGCAGATACAATCATCAGGAATGCTTTTACCGTAAGTAATGTACCGTAAGTAATGTATGTCTTCTGATGCTTGTTAATCTGCTTAGAATCACATGCTGTGCATAGACTAACGAGCAGTACCCGGAGTTGGAGGTAGGATGGGAGGAGGAGAGAAGGAACAGTAGAGAAAAGATGTCTTAGTACTGCTTGTCCCATCTGAGAATCAGACCTAGAATGGGTGTCTAGGCAATAGTGTTTAAAGGTGTGTACAGAACTCCAGGTTGCCGCTTTGCAAATGGACTCTAGGGGAACATTTGCAATGCATGCTATTGAAGCCCCAGTGCCTCGAGTAGAATGTGCTCTAGGCTTGAAGGGCAGTTCTCTCTTAGCAAGAGTGTAACAGAGTGTGATGCATTTGACAATCCATTTAGAGATAGTAGAATTGGCGACATGGTCTCCCTCTCTACCTGCTGCCACTGAAACAAAAAACTGATTTGTTTTTCTTAGTGGTCAAGTTCTTTCCATGTAAAACAGGACTTCTCTGCGTACATCCAGTGTGTGCAGGCTTCTTTCTCCCATGTTTGAGGGGTTCTGAAAGAACGTTGGTAGTTCTATGGATTGGTTCACATGGAACTTTGAAATGAATTAAGGCGCAAACCTAGGGTGAGTGCGCAGAACCACATTATCCTTAACTACTGTTACAAAGGGGTCTAGAACTGAGTGTGCTTGCAGTTCACCGACTCTCCTAATGGAAATAATGGCTATTAAAAAGGCAGGTTTGTAGATGAGATCTTTGAGACTTGCTTTATGCATGGGCTCGAAAGGAGACCCTATAAGTCTAGTCAACACTACATTTAGGTCCCATCCGGGAGCTGGATTAGAACTTAAAAACAGGTATCTTCCACCACAACACCCTTTGTTGTGATGTAGTATAGGGTGAAAGAGCAGCTAAGTGAACTTTTAGAGAGTTAAATACTAGGCCTGAGTCAAGTAAATGAGTCAGGTACAAAACGATATGTGTAGGGGAGCAGGGTTGATGTTCTTAGAGTTGCACCAGATCATAAAACGTTTCCACTTACTAGAATAGCAATATCGTGTGTTAGGTTTTCTTGCCTCCCTGAGTATGCCCATACATCTATGAGGGAGTTGCAGGTGCCCAAACTCTATGACCTCAGGAGCCAGGCCGCTAAATTCAATGTTTACGGGCATGGGTGCAGTGTCTCCCCCTTGTCTTGCGACATGTAAGGGCAACACAGTTTTATTGGAGGAGATGGGGATATCTCCATCAGATGAGCAAACCAGGGTTGGCGGGCCCAATGGGAGCCACCAATATCATTGTGACTGGTTCCTGGTGCATCTTGTGCACTATCTTGTTGCGTATGGGAGTCAGGTGAAAAGCGTAAACAAATTTCCCTGACTATGTTATCCGGAGTCCGTTCCCCTTGGAACGGTTCCGGGGGTATCTGGAGGCGTTATCTTGGCACTGAGCGGTTTCCAGAATTGCAAACCAGTCTATATCTGGGAAGCCAAATTCTGCAAAGACATTGGGTACAAAGTATTCCTGTAGCCGCCACTCGTGTTCTACGGGTAGGGGGAAGTCTCTGCTGAGTATGTCCGCCATAAGATTGAGTTCCCCTGGAACAGGTTGTGAAAGGAGGAACATTTTTTGTTTGAGAGCTCACTTCCATATGTTTTGGGACATTTTGAACAGCCCTAGAGAGTGAGTGCCCCCTTGTTTAAGTAATACATGGCCGTAGTATTGTCCGTGAGCACTAGAACCGTTTACCCCTGGAGGTGTGTCTGGACAATGCTAGCAGTTCCAACAGGTTGATGTGATTGGATGCTTCTGCTGGGCACCACACGCCGTGCGCAGTCTGTTGAAGGAGGTGAGGCCCCAACCCCATCAGAGATGCGTCTAGGATGAGAGTGGCTGCTACTACGGGGGTGATGAAAGTTTTCCCCTGCAGAAGGTTTTCCCTTGACCACCACTGCAGAGACTGAACGAGGGCTGCCAAGAGAACCACTATATCGTCCCACTGGCCTGACACCATTGGCTGGAGAGCCCCTTTTGCATGGAGTGCATGCGCAGATGAGCATGAGGAACTAGGTAGACGCAGGAAGCCAGTCGCATGGCTTTGTGTACGTCATCTGGTGGCTGGCTAGATAGTGAGGGATCTGGAACAGCATGTTTTGATCCCTGTCGATGGAGGGAAAGACGAGGCTGTCTTTGGTCTGAATTAGAGCCCCTAGAAACTGTTTGACTTATGGTGTAGGCTGGATTTCTTCTCGTTGATCGAGAAACCTAGGCTGAAGAGAAAATGTACCGTCTCCTGATATTTGTTTGGCATGTTCCGTACGAATTTCGTTATGAGCCAGTCGTCGAGGTGAGGATAGACTGGGATGGACTGCCTGCACAAGTGAGCAGTTATTACCACCAGTACCTTTGTGAATACCCGTGGCGCTGAGGCAATGCTGAAGGGGAGAACCTTGAACTGATAGTGGGTGTCCTACTTTCTGTGCGCTGGCAACATTTAAATATGAAAGTATGCATCTTTCATGTCCAATGTGGCCATGTAATCCCCCTGTTGCAGCAGTGGGATTACCTCCTGCAGTGTTGTCATCCAGAATTTTTGAGGTTTGACATAGTTGTTCGATGGACGCAGGTCTAAACGGGGTGCATGGTGAGATCTTTTTTGGGTACAAGGAAGTACACTGAATAAATACCCTTGTTTACCTGGAGAATGGGAACTACTTCTATGGCGTCCTTTTCCAGCAGGACCTGAACTTCTTCCAGCAGGATGCGCAGGTGTTCTGGCGACAGGCGCCTGCTTTTCGGTGGGTGGTATCGAGGTGGTCGGTGAAATCCAATGCAGTAGCCGTGGGCAACGGTATTTAGCACCCACTGGTCTGATGTGATCCCCTCCCAGGCGTGGATGAATGCTGACAAGCGACCCCCGACCAGGGAAGCATGGGAGGGGACCTGAACAAGCGAGTCACTTTGGAGGTGGCGGCCAGGGAGCATCTAAGAGTAGAGTTCCTGCCTCTACCCTTGCCGCTACGAAGGCCTCTCTGTTGATATTGGTCGTTACTCGAAGAGCCTTAGCCGGAGCACTAGGGGGTACCCCTTCAGCCTTGTTGTCCATGGGGAGAGCGGGAAAAAGATTTCCCAAGAAAGGACCAGCGTGCGTTAGAACCTCCACGCTGGTGGAATGGCTTAGCCGTGATCTGGCTGAGCGACTTTAGTGTTTCGTGTTCTTTTTTCGCAGTCTCCAGGGCGTCATCAACAGCCTTCCTAAAAACGTTGGAATCCTCAACTGGTTTTTTATTAGAGAGGCCTGAGTTTCGGGTTTAAAGCTTTAGTTCTTTAACCAGGTGTGTCTTTTAAGTAAGGTCCCGTGGGCTAGGGTGCGTCCAGCAGTTTCAGCACAGTACAGAGTGTTCTTCAATATGTTATGGGTAACCTGTCAGCCCTCAGCACGACCGCCAGCAGTTGTGATTGGGTGGGCTCTGGGACATCTTTAAGGCCATCCTGGACTAGGCCCCACTGGACATTGTAACTTACCAGGAGAGAGGTATTGTTTGCGATTCTAGTAGAGTAGGCCACAGAGGCGGTGACCTGTTTACCCAGGGAATAAAGCTTTTTACAGTCTTTATCCGGAGGGGCTTCCACCAAGGACAGAGGAACCACCGCCCTTTTCCAAGTGGTAGTAACCACCAGCGAGTCCGGTGAAACATGACCCCTATGTAGAGTGAGTCGGATGGTGATGGGCGGAATAATTTGACCGCCCGTGTTAGAGACTGCGACAGTAACAGTAGGGAAGGGGCCAGGCTCCTCTATATATAGTTCAGTAAGGGGGCGGTTTGACTAGTCGGAGGCTTCTCCTGGAGGATATCCTCAACTAGTCTGAGTCTGGAGCTGCCTCATGTGTGGAAATGATCGGCTGCTCTTTTTAAAATAGCATAGAACAATATCTGGTCGTCAACAGGTGAAAAATCCCTCTGTGGAGGAGAAGAAGTGGGATCTAGACATATGATGTCCGGGTCAGGGGTATGTGTTGGTAATTGCCAAGGGCCCTGATCACTCGCCTGATCTTGATCCCAGTCTGTGTCTTGTGCAAAGGGATTAATGGGTATCCTCCTGTGTTGGGTCCTCTGGGACATCCAAGATATCTTCCTGGTGTCCCTGTGCAGAGATGGGGATACAGTTTGTAAGGAATGGGGCAGAAGTCCTCTTGTCTGGGTCTTTTGGGTATAATATACCTGTCAGAAAAGTCAATAAATTGGGTCATTTTGTCCATTTATTCTTCAAATCGCTCCTTAGTCCACAGGGAAGATTCAGAAGGGTCTGGGGGGTGGAACAGGTTGCACAGAAGGGGGAGATCATCCTAATCAGGCCTTAGAGAGAGGCTGTGGGTCTTCAGAAAACTCTTCTCAGTGAGAGGGGGTGCCCTGGTGCTCTGTGGCTGCCAAAATGATAGACACCCTTTGCCAAGGGAAGAGGGCAGGAGCCCCCTCCTCACTGCAGCAACCAGGAAAACAGCTGTTAAGCTGTGCGGCATCACCCGATGCACGCAACAAGGCCTGCCTGACCTTGTCTCGCTTCCCTGCCTGACCCCCACATGCCGGGCGCTTTGCGGCGCGAGAACGAGGCTGAGCCTCGCATTTGAATCTGCATTCCCGCCGGCAGGCGGATCCGACGGCGGCGCACACGAAGGCCATACAAAGGCCTGTTCCTGCTCCTGTTACGCGCATGGAAGCTTGGCGTGGCCACCCCCCCTGCACAATTTTACTACTCTCCAACCGATAGACTACCACTCGGACAATGAAAACGTACTCTAAGTACATGCCAGCACCGGAGACACTACTGTATGTTTGTAATCTTAACCGCTTTACTGAAATGTGCTCCCGGTCTCAAATACTGGTCGCCTACAGACCACATTAGACTGCTGTATTGTGCCCTTTGGTCGCCTACAGACCACATTAGACTGCTGTATTGTGCCCTTTGGTCGCCTACAGACCACATTAGACTGCTGTATTGTGCCCTTTGGTCGCCTACAGACCACATCAGACTGCCGTATTGTGCCCCAGGGTCACCTACAGACCACTTTGAGGAGCTAGCGCTGTGCCTTATGGTCGCAGCTTGCCCTGACACTAATCCAATATGCAAACCTGTTTGCCCCTCATCATGTTCCCGTTCTGCATTCTCCCCAACCACACACCCTGCTTGGGCCACTACTACTGGCCCCATAACAACAGTCTCAGCAAGCCGGCATGCCCCCGGCATCACCCTATCCCATGTCCTACACCGTTCCTTCCCTCTACTCCCCCATTCCCAAACAGCGCAAGTCTTACCCCTAGGACCTATCTGAATACCAACAAGCATCATGCTATCAGCCCTGATCCAATCTCACACGTATTGCCCACTGCAGTGTCACCTCACCACAGCCATACTGAAAAATTCTCTAACCCCGTGACAGGAGTAGCAAGACACTTCCGATTAAGGTCTTGTACTTTCAACCACCCCAACCCAGTCAAATATGAACACACACCTCCCAAACAAATTAGGCCCAGAGTACTCCCCCCCCCCCCCTCATCAAAACCATACTCCTAGCCAGAAACCCAACACTACTTCCAAACCAGCCCCGGACACCCCCAATAAATTACTATACACCTTTAAAGGAGCGCTTATCAATGCCCGCTCCTTAGGGGCGCATGCTATAGAAGTTCACGACCTCATTATGGAATCACAGCTCGACATACTAGTAGTCACAGAGTCCTGGCTCCATCAAGCATCAGGTCCACTACTAACTCTGGCAATCCCATCCGACTACACCATATTTAGAACAGATAGGACCCACTCACAAGGAGGCGGTGTTGCTATAATAGTCAAGACTAAATTACAGCTTAGATCTTGTCCCATCGAAAGTATTGAAGGGTATGAAACATTACTCGGAATATTTCCCATAAATGCTAAAACTACGATTAATTTAATAGTAATTTATAGAGCACCTAGCCCCAACAATCACCCAGAGACTGAAATTCCGTTGCTATTAGCTCCACTAATAAAACCTAGCTCAAAATACATCATCCTGGGTGACCTTAACCTAGGTTTCAATGACAGCCAAGATGCCAAAGCAGAATCACTTCACTCCGCCCTGAAGGACATGGGCTTCAGCCAACTAGTTAATGCACCCACACATATCAAAGGCAGGACTCTTGACTGGATCCTCTCCCTTAATACCCCCATAACCATTGAGGCCATCTCCCCTCTTACTTGGACCGATCACCATAACATTGTATTTACAATCAATCCCTCCGAACCCACACAAAAGAAACCTAAAACCATGATTACCTATGAAACTAGAAACGCCCGCAAACTCACGCCAGAAAACCTCACGCCTCCTCTTTCAAAAATCCTAGATTCTACCTCGATCACTAGTGACAACCCCTGTCTCCTAGCAGACATATATCACAACTGCCTCACTGCAACCATTAATGCTATAGCACCGCTCACCACCAAGGCAAAACGCTCAGACAAGCGATCTAGCTTCTGGTTCAATGATGATCTTATCGCCCTCAGAAGAACCAAACGCGCGTGTGAACATGCCTACAGAAAGCATCCTACTGCAGAGGCAGAAAAAGCCTACCAAGAAATAAACAAAACCTATAAAACAGCTACTATTACCCACAAATCTAATGCGTATAATAATAGGATCAGCAATGCGACCTCAGATACCAAGGAACTATTTGCCATTCTAAAAGAATTGGAAAACCCTACCCCAGCCATAAACCCAACCATCCCCAGCAAGGAATGGTGCACCACTATTCAAGACGCACTAACATCCAAAATTGAACTACTCCAAATAAAAATCACATCCAAAAAACAATCACTAGCCAACAAACCTGCCCTCCTTAATCTAAATCGACCACATCAGGAATTCACCAGCTCCCCATTCCACTTCACACCAGTATCCCAAAATGTAGTGTTTGACACCATCGCCAAACTTAAAGCCTCCAACTGCAAAGGAGATTCTGTCCCCGCATCAGTAGTCAAATCCTGCGCCCACACCGTCACCCCCATTATCACCAACTTCGTGAACGCATCCTTCAATACTAACCTAGTACCAGCTAGCATCAAAGAAGCCTGGGTCACCCCTCTCCTGAAAAAACCTACCCTAGACCCTACTGTGCCCACTAATTACAGGCCAATAACAACTGTCCCATTTCTCCTCAAAATATTGGATAAATTAGCATACAACCAAGTCCAAACTCACCTTGAACAAAACCACCTCCTTGGCACGAGGCAATCAGGCTTCCGCCCCAACCATAGCACAGAAACGGCACTCCTCGACTTAAAAATCCAGATGGATACCATCAGAGACTCAGGAAAACTCTGCATCCTCCTCCTACTCGATCTCTCCGCAGCGTTTGACTTAGTAGACCATAATAAACTGTGCGCCACACTAGCGAAAGACTTCAACTTCTCCACCGAAGCTACTACCTGGATCAAATCTTTTCTTGCTGACCGCACCTCCAGGGTCGCCATAGGTAAAGAAGCCGCCAACCCCATCATAGTACCCATTGGTGTCCCCCAAGGTTCCTGTCTCGCACCAACATTATACAATGCATACACTAAACTCCTCTTCTCAGCGCTAGACGACATGGGTGTCATCTACACCAACTTTGCAGACGACACCCAGATCCTCATCCCTTTATCGGGAGACTACACTCAAGACACAGACACTATCAACAAAATATATGCCATAATCCAAAATTGGATGGCACTAAATAGCCTCTGTCTCAATGATGAGAAGACTGAGGTTCTCATTGTGGGCTCCCAATCCAAAATAGAAGCATTACATGCTGATTACTCATCCATCAACATCGATGGCACAAACATATCAGTACTCAAACAAGTAAAAACACTAGGTGTCTACCTAGATGCCAACCTCACCATGACCAAGCACATTAACGCCCTCTCTTCCTCTACCTCCTACACCGCAAAACTTATTGCTCTCAGTCGCCAATTCTTGACACCCACCAACTGTATCACGCTGGCAAGAGCTTTAATCTTATCCAGGCTCGACTACTGCAACGTACTCTACCTGGGTACCTCAAAAGCCAATCTAAACAAACTACAGCTTATTCAAAATAAAGCCCTTCGGGCAGCCCTTGGATTAAGGAAGTCAGATCACATCTCAAATATTAGAAGAAACCATCACTGGCTCCCCATCAAAGCCAGGGTCACATTCAAAGCCCTGTGCGTCACATTCAAATGCATCCACTCTTGTGTCCCCATCTACCTCAACCACGCCATCACCAAAAAAGTATCAAAGAGGCCCCTCAGATCTAACAGTCAACTACTCCTAGCCATCCCCTGCTACAAGACAACCAAGGCAGGAGGCAGTAGTTTCCAATACCTCGCACCCACATATTGGAACACTCTTCCCCTCCCCATCAAAAATGAGCAAACGTTCTCAGGCTTCAAGAAATCCCTGAAAACGTGGCTATTTAACCAAGACTAAAATCCCCTTCCATGCTTCAGGAAATATCACTGTACTGAAGCCCTGCATTAAATGTCTTCGTGTATGATTATTTTGTATTCACATGCACTGCGCCCGATTGGCAATTTCTAAGAAATGTTTTAACCAAGCTGTCTGTAACATCGCCGTGGTACCCAAGGGTTTGGGTGAGTAATAAATGCAATAAATAAATAAATAAATAAAACACAAGGCTTTCGTGGATTTTCGGCAGTTGAATCGAAGCTCTCGATGCGCCTGACAGCGCGGTCGGTGACTCTGAGGCCTTAGGTGCTTGTGCGCCTTCGGACGGTGTGCCGATGAGGTTATGTTTATTAGAGGGAGCGCCCGTTCCAGAGGGAAGCCCAGTCTCGTGCCACGAAGGCGGTTGCGTGGAAGGCACTGAACCGCAAGGTTTGGAAGGCACCTTTGACATTTTTCAGCAGCCCTGTTGCCGTTGTGCGCTTCTTTGATGACTCCGAAGAGGCCTTAGGGGTTGTGTGTTTTGGTCTCCATTGCGCATGGGTGCCCTTGTTGCTGGGGTGTGAACCTGCCCCATAAGTGAGCCGTGGCCTGTCTGATAGGGGCACGGGCACTTGGGAGCCTGTAGGCTCTGCTGAGAGGTCGATGGCTTCCAATTCGGAGCCATGGCTGCCGACTGATTCCTCGTCGTCTGAAGCGATGGTGCCAACGGGGGAATGGCTTTCGGCCTACAAAGCATAGGCCGGCCACCGTTTAGTCCGCCTGTCTTTCAACATTTTCAGTCAAAAGAGCTTACAGGACTTGCATGAGCGCTCGTCGTGGTCCCAAGGAAGACACTGATTGCAACAACGATGGGTGTCCTTCCAAGGAAATTTGCCGTTACATGACAGGCAAAATTTGATGGGCGTCCTCTCCATAGCACATGGTAGTGGCAGCAAGACCAAGAAGAGAAAGAGATGGGTAAAGGAAATACATTCTAAGAGAAGAATAAACCCAGGGTCCCACTCTCCCTAATGTAAGGGCCAGGCTGGAGGGCCGAGGCAATGCGGTCGACAGTCGAACAGTCGCCGAGCAGGTGTAGATGTCTTCGATGGCAGGAAACACACAAGGCAGTCAGAGAAGATTAGTCGGGAGACTAGACAACCGTTGGTTGTGGGAACAAAGTAAGCAATATAAAACTCTTGCAAGCTCTGCATAGACGACCAACTAGGTTAGCGGAAAAAAAATCTAGGGACCTAGACGCGCGAGGGATTTTGGGTACACTACACGTCACGTTAGGGATAATGTTACAGTCACACCCATGCCGACGTCCCTTTTCGATCTTCGAAAGAAAGATGCAATACTCAGTGATTTCCACTAGATGTCAGACTATATGCACAGGATGTGATTATATATGGGATACATTACTCACCGTAATCGTATTTCTGATGCTTGTATCTGCTTAGATTCACATGCTGTGCATAGGCCGACATCTAGTGGAAGCTGCGGAGTATTACAGTTTGTTTTTCGAAAGTCGAAAATGGGCGTCGACACAGGCGTGCCAGTAATACTATCCCTAGTGTGACGTCCACTGTACCCAAGATCCCTCACGCGTGTAGGATCCTCAGATTGTATTTTTTCTGACATGAGGAAGCATGAGGAGTAGCGTGAGTACAGATAATCCAAGCAGATAGACAGAAAAGGTAAGACTACAAGCAATCATGCGCCTTCTCTCGGAGGGGAGGAAGGGTGGGTCGCATGTGAATCTAAGCAGATACAAGCATCAGAAATACGATTACGGTGAGTAATGTATCCCTTCTGAGGCTTGTGGAATCTGCTTAGATCACATGCTGTGCATAGATTAGCGAGCAGTACCAGAAGAAGGAGGTGGGATGTGAGAAGGGTCATGAGCAAACAGGTGTCTTAGAACCGCTTGTCCCACTTGTGTATCTGTCTTGGAATGAGTGTCAATGCAGTAATGCTGAGTAAAAGTGTGAATAGAGCTCCAAGTAGCCGCTTTGCAAATGGTGTCGAGGGGAACATTTGCAATGAAAGCCAGAGTGGCACCAATGCCTCTAGTAGAGTGGGCCCTTGGCGTAAAAGGCAGAGTCTTGTCAGAAAGAGAGTAACACAGCTGTATACAGTTGATAATCCACTTCGAGATAGCGCCCTTAGAGACGCGATCCCCCTCTCTGCCTGTAGCTACGGAGACAAACAGTTGATCTGTTTTCCTTAGCGGTCTGGTTTTATTTACATAGTATAGGACCGCCCTACGCACATCTAGGGTGTGTAGTTTCACCTCAGCCGAGCTTTGCGGGTTCTGGAAGAAAGCCGGAAGCTCGATGGACTGGTTTACATGGAACTTGGATATGAATTTAGGTGAGAACCTAGGGTGTGTGCGTAAAACCAGTTTGTCCTTGTGGATAGTAAAGAAAGGATCCTGCACTGACAGAGCCTGAATTTCACTGACCCTTCTTATGGAGGTAATGGCTACTAAGAAGGCCGTTTTATAAGTCAGGTGTTTGAGACTACTTTTATGCATGGGTTCGAATGGGGGTCCCATGAGCTTAGCTAGCACCACGTTGAGGTCCCATCCTGGCGGTGGGTTCGAAATAGGAGGGTGAAGTCTCTTTACTCCTTCCATGAAGGCTTTAACCACTGGTACTTTCCACCACGAGACCTTGTTATGGGATGTGGTGTAAGCCGAGAGGGCTGCCAGGTGTACTTTCAGCGAGTTAAAAACCAACCCTGCATCCAGCAGGTGGAGCATGTATGTCACAACGTTGGAAGGAGTGCAATCAACCGGGTTGATTTGTTTATTCTGGCACCAGATAACGAATCTTTTCCACTTATCAAAGTAACAGTGCCTTGTATTTGGTTTCCTGGACTCCTTTAGAATGTCCATACACCTCTGTGGTAATTTGAGATGTCCAAACTCTATGACTTCAGGAGCCATGCTGCTAGGTTCATAGAGTTGGGTTCCTGATGCACTGTTTGACCCTGTTGCTGGGACAGTAGGTTGTACCAGGCTGGGAGTCTGATGGGTTCGCACACCGCCATCCTGCGTAGGTGTGGAAACCATGGTTGTCTCGCCCACATGGGAGCAACTAGGATGAGCGTCATAGATTCCTTGTTCATCTTGTACACCACCTTCCTGATGAGAGGAGTTGGTGGAAAAGCGTACGCAAACATCCCTGACCAGTTCATCCACAGGGCATTCCCTTGGGAGTCCGGCTGGGGGAACCTGGATGCAAATCCTGGGCATTGTTTGTTTTCGCTTGTGGCGAATAGGTCTATAGTGGGGAAACCCCACTGAGAGAAGAGATCTTCTACTACGTCTCTGTGAAGGACCCATTCGTGTTCTTCTGGGAGGGAGTTTCTGCTTAGAGCATCCGCTAGGGAATTGAGCTCCCCTGGAACATGTTGCGATGACAGGAAGATGTTCCGTCTGAGTGCCCATATCCATATTTTCTGGGCAAGCTTGGACAGATTTGGCGAACGAGTCCCCCCTTGCTTGTTCAGATAGAACATGGCTGTCGTGCTGTCCGTCCTGATCTGCACCGACAAGTTCAGTAGATGGGGCTCGAACGCCCTTAGCGCTCGGAATACTGCCAGAAGCTCTAGCAGATTGATGTGGTTCTTGGCTACTGAGTGAGACCAGAGACCCTGAGCTGTGTGGTGGAGATGGTGAGCTCCCCACCCAGTCAGGCATGCATCTGTAGTCACCACGGCTTGTACTTCGGGATCGTAAAAGGGTTTCCCCTTTGCGAGATTCTCTCTTGTCCACCAGTGTAGGCTCTGTACGAGTGTTGGCGAAACGACCACTAGATCGTCCCAATGACCACTTGCCTGAGACCACTGTTTCGCCAACCATTCCTGCATGGGACGCATGCGCAGACGCGCGTGGGGGACCAGGTAAATGCATGACGCCATCATGCCCAGTAACCGCATAGCTTTGCGTACTGTTATCTGTTGACCTGACTGATAATGCGGAATTTGCAGAAGTATATTCCGAATTCTCTCTTCCGAAGGGAAGGTCAATCCTTTCTGAGTATCTAGGATAGCTCCTAGAAACTGTTTTGAGGTGCTTGGCACCAGACTTGACTTTTTCTCGTTGATGGAGAAGCCTAATTCGTGGAGGAGGTCGATAGTCCTCTGAATGTTTGACCTGCAAATTCCTGGGGTTTCCCCCGTTATGAGCCAGTCGTCCAGATAAGGGTACACCGGGATTGCTTCCCTGCGTAGGTGTGCAGCCGCCACCGCCAGTACCTTGGTGAATACCCTTGGTGCTGAAGCTATCCCGAAGGGCAGTACCTTGAATTGGTAGTGGCGACTGTCCACCTTGAAGCGCAAGTACTTTTTGTGCGCTGGGAGCATGGAAATATGAAAATAAGCATCTTTCATATCCAAGGTTGCCATGTAATCCCCCTTTTTTAGGAGGGGGATTACCTCTTGTAGCGTGGTCATACGGAATTTTTGGGGCTTGACATATTTGTTGGCAGGCCGTAAGTCCAATACTGGGCGCATTGTCAAATCTTTCTTTGGCACAAGGAAGTAAGTTGAATAGATACCCTTGTTTACCTGGTGTCCTGGGACGAGTTCTATCGCGTCCTTTTCTAGCAGAATGGCGATCTCCTCGAGAAGGATCCTTTGATGCTCTAGGGAGTGCACTCTTTGTCGTGGAGGATGATTCCGGGGACGCTGCAGTAGTTCTATACAATATCCTGCGGATACTGTTGACAGCACCCATCTGTCTGAGGTGATCCCTTCCCAAGCCTGGGTGAAGGTGGAAATGCGTCCCCCTACTGGGGTTGCGTGGCAAGGGACCCTGAACTGAGCGTCACTGTTTTGGTGGAGGCGTGCCCCCGCCCTTGTTGGGGCTGCCTCTGCCTCTTCCACGACCTCTCTTGTTACCCCTGCCGTAACTCTGGGTAGACTGCTGGTTGTTATTCCATTGTGTACCTTGTCCCTGGGCATAGTTGCCTCTTTGTGAATTTTGGCCGCGTGGGCGACGAAAATTATTGTTCCCCCTCTGGTTAGGGGGTTTGTTGGTAAGCTGGCCAAGGGATTTGAGAGTCTCATATTCATCTTTGGCATTTTTAAGTGCGTCTTCGACCGCTTTCCCAAACAATAGGTCGGGTTCCACTGGCTTGTCTATTAAAGAAGCCTGGGTTTCTGTCTTGAATCCCGACTGCCGTAACCACGCATGTCTCTTGATAACAGTACCTTCTGCTATCAATCTCCCTGCGTTGTCAGCGGCGTCGAAAGTTGCTTTTAAAATGCAACCAGACACGGCTCTCCCCTCTGCCGAGATCCGAGCCAGCTGGCCCTTTAACGGTTCTGGAGCAGAGGCAATGAGCGCCGCGACTTCTTCCCATTGATGGCAATTGTAACTAGCCAACAGGGTGGTGGAATTCGCAATCCTTGCTTGGTAGGCGGACGTTGAGGCTACCTTTCTGCCAAACCCGTAAAGTTTTTTGCTCTCCTTGTCGGGAGGAGCTTCTGATGAAGATAAGGGCGTGCCAGCCCTCTTTCTAGTGTTGGTCACCACTAGGGAATCTGGTTTAAGATGTCCCTTTATATACAGAGGGTCAGACTGGGCTGCCCGGAAAATCTTTTCAATTCTGGGGTTGACAGCTCTGGTGAGGTTAGGATTCACCAGGGAAGGATCTATTCTTCGTTGGATGGATTTGAGGATAGGGATGGTCTGAGCGACCGGTCTTCTCTCTCCTACAAACTCCTCCGCGAAGTCCCCTTTCCTCCTGTACACCGTGGGTGTCGATGTGGAAGTGTTCCGCTGCTCGAGCGAGAACCTCGTTAAGGAGGGGCTGGTTATCAACTGGAGAGTCAGTAACTGGGGCTTCGCTTTGTACTGGGGAATCTACTCTGTAAATTTCTTGCTCATCTTCTCCCTCCTCCAGGTCCTCATCCTCTGCATAGTAATCTGTCCCGGTTTGTTCTTCCATAAATGCAAACTCCTGGTCCTCTTCAGGGAAAACTTGTCCCTGATAACTGGGGAGTGGAGTAGAATATGGAGTGGAGTAAGGCTGAACCTTGAAGGGTTCAGGTCTTTCGACCCGGGGCTCTTTACTTAGCGGGATAGGATCGGAGGAGCCTGAGGGTGTGGCCCCTTGAGGGTTATATGAAAGAAAGTGTTCTGGGTTCTTATCATAAAAATCAGCCAAGGAAGACATCCTAGACATAACCCTGTCTATGTCTTCACTGGACCATTCCCTGGAACAGGGTATTACTTTAGCAGGTGATTTATTTTCAAGGGTAGACTTGTGTTTGCTTGTCTGCTTAGGCTTTACAGGGGTGGAAGGCTGTGCTTTCCGCTGTTTCCCCCCTTCTCCGTGCGTGGAAAAATGTTTTCCCTGTCCCTTGGGGGCCCCAGAGACTTTCGACGCCTGGCGTCGAGGGTCTGGAGAGGTATCTGTGTGCTTCGGGCGTGGGGCCTCACTGATGTTAACCGCGGTCTCGGTATCTTGGAGCGCGGCCTGGGGGTGGAAGTCGTCTTCGTCTCCCGACGATCGAACTTCCGTTAGTGTGTGTAGCGAGGCACTCTTGGCAAGAGTGGATGATTGCCTTGCGTCGTGAGGCGATCTCGATCGAGAGCGCCCAGAGGACACCGAGTCGGACCGTTCTTTTTGTGCCTCTTTCCGGGAAGTCGACGTCGTCGAGGTCCGGTTGGTCTTAGTGTGTTTAGTGTGTGTTAGGTGTGTAGCGCTTGCGTCGCCGGGGGTCTTCCCCATAGCCGCCTTGCCGGACGACCTTCCGAGGTCGGGGACCTGCGCTCGTCGGCTGTCTTTCGACGCCGTAATGCCCTCGCCGTCCGAAAGTACGGCGTCGCTGCCATCGCTGAAGGCGCCCTCCGCTGCCATGGCCTCCTGCCTGGCGTGGTGGGCCCAACGCTTTGTCGAACGGTCCTTAAGTGTCTTAGGTTTAAACCTACTACACGCTCTGCAGTTCGCTTCGGGGTGATCCCTCGGCAAGCAGAGATTGCACGTGGCGTGCCTGTCGACCCAAGGGTATTTGCGATTGCACTTGGGGCAGAATTGAAAAGGGGTACCCTCCATACGCACCTTAAGGCAGCGGGCTGCTAAGTGTAGGAATATATATAAATGTAACTATATATCAAGAGTGAAGAGTATGTACCACCCCCCACTCTCCCTACTTGTAAGGGCCGAGGCCAGCGGCCTACTAGGCCCGGGCCGAGGCCAGCGGCCTACCGAGGCCCAGATCCGTCGTGCAGCAGTCGACGGTCGATGACTTCTCCAGCCGTCGTCGAGGTTGAGGGTCGACGTTGGGGTGGGGAAGGGAATGAATAAGAATTAAAATTATAATAACAGCAAAAGTATGGCTAAGGCCAGGGAACTCCGCAAGATGCTTCCGACCAGTATGGCGGAAAAAAACAATCTGAGGATCCTACACGCGTGAGGGATCTTGGGTACAGTGGACGTCACACTAGGGATAGTATTACTGGCACGCCTGTGTCGACGCCCATTTTCGACTTTCGAAAAACAAACTGTAATACTCCGCAGCTTCCACTAGATGTCGGCCTATGCACAGCATGTGATCTAAGCAGATTCCACAAGCCTCAGAAATATATATATATATATAGTTCAAGACTTGTCCCAGAGAAACGCGTGCAGTGTGTGAGCCAAAGTGGGCCCAGCATTCAGGCTAACAACGGTGCCTGCCAATATGCGAGAGGACTACTCGCTAAAATGTCAGATCCAAGAAGAGCTATGGTAGCACACAAAGGATCCCACGAAAATGCCATGGCCATGTTAGCAACAAAGATTTTTCTTTGCAGGTGTGGGAAGGGAGGTCCCCAATGATAACGCTTATCACTCAACATGGGCTAAATTATATTATCAGAAGAGGGTAGAGCCTGGCTGTTCCTAAGGTGTGGCCCCATTGCCCTTTGAGACCATGTCCTCCAGCGAGCGCCCATCTCCCTCAACCTCTCCTACTCCACAGTTGCTTGGAGTTCTACACATCCCTCACAGTTACACATATTGGTTTTCCTTCCTGTGAGAGTACATGCATTCTGTGATAATCTGGGTCTGGTGTAAAGAGGCTACACCCTCGAGAAGGCATGTTGCAACCCCAGATAGGCAGTAGCCTTAAGAATGGAACTCTTTTCCCATATTGTGTCTTAACTGTAATACTGATCTTCCCCAAAGATCCCGGCCAGACCTGTACATCTAGTATAAAGAGGCGCATGTAAGGGATATAGGCAGATAAGAGTCCTGTAAGAGAAGCAATATGGAGAATAAAGCCTGCTGGCACTTCACCTTTTACCGGGTCTCTGTCCACCCAACTGGAAAGGTGGAGGCACAACAATGCTATATACCAAGCAAATGCACCAGTTATCGCCATATACAGAATTCCCCAAAAAATGGCAAAAATGACACTCTGGCACTGTTTGGGCATTTAGGGAACTTACAGATGAAAGCGGTCGATCACATGCTTGGCGCACCAGTAGGAAGGGCACCTCAAACATGCTTGATAACATTACAATTGTTGTGCCATTAGGGGAACAATTTCTAACAAACTAAGCAGTATATGTGAAGGGGCGGGGATGGGTGGGGGGGGTAATAAGGACTTGCCCAGAACCTTTTTTAAATTAGTGTTAATAGTAACAGCAGACATGGTTTGTTGGCTTTTTTTTTATAGGAGACATTGTACAAAGGACAGCAACACATACCAAAGCGGCCTACACAATACAACTCACTCTCACAAAGTGCACAAGTGAAATTCACTGCAATGCACAGTCATGTATCATGATATCACTAATAATTCAGGATAACACAAAATCTGCCCCAAGAATACCATCAGTCTTGCCTTTTATCATAAAACAAGATTTGAACCTTGGATATAGTTTGATTGTTCGTGGGGGTCACCATACCCAAGCAATCAGCTTCCTGGTCAAGAAGGCAGCCTGACTTTGTGCTTCAGTTTTATTTATGTTGAACTTAATGCAACTTACCGAATCCCTCCAGAAATTCCTATCCTTTATTTACGTTTGTCAAACCTCAGTAGATAAAAGGCAACTAAGACATCTGTGCAACAGAGTGAGACAGATGGCATCAGCAGAATCTCATATCACCCATTCCCCAAAGTAAAGGCAACCCATAAGGAGTTTGAATAATAATTCATTTTTATTAAATACATTGTCCTACCAGAAAGGACAGTATACTATAATAACAATACCCTATTACAAAAAAGTTATCGCCCCTCAGAACCATTTATATTATTTTCCTCTCAATCACCCTCCATCCTCTGCCATGATAGACTTAGCCTCCACCTTGGCAGAATAATTCTCTTGAAATTGCTTCCCAAACCGCAGTATAGCTTTTTGTTCCAACGCTGCAGGGTGAAGTCAACCTCAATAAGTGGGCAGGCCCAAAACACATGAAAGATCAGCTAATAAAGAGGGGGCAGTTGCCCTGGTAGACCAGCGCGGCATGCCTTGGTTACGTCACTGGTGGATTCAGAACAGGAATACAGAGCGATGGCATTCACATGATCGTACAGCGATGGAAACGTCACACATTGTGCCAGCAACTGGTGCCCTAGTTCAAGAAAGTGTGCATGAAGTGAAGAACGTCTGTGAGACTGATCCGGAGAGTGGGTGAAGGGAAATGCTCTTTGGCAGGTTTCTTCAACAGGGGCCTGATGGTTGCACATTACATTCTCTGGTTCAGGAAGTAAAGGACAACAGTTAAAGCAGCTTACATGGTGATAAAGGTGGGATCAAATACTAGACATTTATTTCATACGTGCCTATCAGCAGACGACACTCAGATCAAAATGGCAAAGTTCGGTCATGATCCTCTGAGATAGCGCAATTGGTACCTTCTTAGCCCTCGAGTCGACCTTCCTTTGAAACATAAGACATTTTCAAAAATGTACAGCATTTTCACAACAGTTTCATCTTGGAAGGTCCAAGCAGGAGAGAAAGACTGCATTCACACAAAAGCTTGCCCTGGTCCTTTTTTCTGTACATCAGCAAGTTTCAGAAAGGGAAAAAAAACAGAATCTGGGTTGAGCTACTCCCTTGCCTGAGTGGTGTTGAAAATCTTGGCCAGGAGTGGGCGGCTGGACTGTGACTTTTGCTCAAACTCTTTCACCCTGGCCAGTTGCTGCTTCAGCTGCCGCCTGTCACCTTTGTCCATCTTGCGAGCCTTCTGTGCCTGAATCTCCTCCTCTGTTCTGCGTTGGGTGAACTTCCAGCTTCGCTCCACAGATGTAGTCACATCGCCTGCTGGCTGCTCAGCCCGTCGGCGGTCTGCCTTAGCAAATTTCTTACTTTTCTCCACATTTTGCATGTAGAAGTTAGTCTCCCGTTTAGCTTGGGACACCTCAGCCCGCATTCGCTGTTGCCTCACTTGCCGCTCATAAGCCAGACGCTCACTCAGGTGCATCCAACGGAAGCGGTGAAGGTACTAGGAGAAGCAAAAGAGCGGAGTTAACACGGACATAAAACTGTTCTTTTTACTACAAGTATCACTGGGACCATCATGGGAAGGTTGTGCATCTGTCTGGCTGAAGTTTGGTCTTTGCATCAACTTTCTATTTTTCATATTTGCTTTGTACGCAATGCAGCAAAATCATTTTTTGTAAACCTCTCAAGTTCAAAGGACGTCTATGCCATTCCCTCAGCACTACATTCTCTGTGATAAGGATGCAGCATACATGACCACTGATTAATAGATGCGGTTATGCTGTGGTGGAATTCCTGCCACAGCAAAAGAGGAAAAAATAAAAATAAAAAATACTGACAACTGGAATGTACTTCTGAACACTGGTGAAAAAGCAGTCTGTAAACTTTGGCTGTCAGAACTATAGCCTTAACACCCCCACTTTTCTCAACTGGGGGGCGAGTACTGCGGAACGCCACATTATCATCATCGTCACACCACCGTTTATTGGAGAAAATGTCAGCTTTAAAATATCTTTTTTTTAAAAAACCTTTAAAACTTAAATAAAATAAGATATAGGACGAATTTCAATATAAAAGAGAAACATTAATAAACGACAACTGAGACCATGGGGTACAAATAACAGCTGTTAACCTAGTAAGTGTTTCACCCATATAATTAACAGAGCACCTCAGTCATCAACCACTTAACCCCCAGCCTTCCAAATAATCAAGGCAAACTGATGTCTGTGGGGAAAAAAATCATTAGCCATGGGTTGCCCAATTGTTGAAGGATGTCAATGTCCAACAGCTGAGCGCTTGATGGGATTGGGGTTTGTGTGAGTAAACTACAAAGTTAACACATACAATTCATCGGCTAATGGAGCAGGTTAGTGCTCATCTCAACAATGCTATTTTTCATGGTGCCATCAGTTTGCGAGCCACGGCCGTCCCCATCAGAGACTCTTCTCAGGACCTGGTAAGATGCTTTCCCATTTGACGCAAGCATTACAAACGCAAACAGGCAGTGTCCAAGATATAATGCATGAGCAATACTCTGCGAATTGTGTCTCTGAAGCAACCCAATCTTCATTAACACTAGACTTCAGGCCCACCAGAGGATGAGGGTTCATGTCCCATTTAAGACTTCACCCCATTCTCTCTTCGGTGTTGTAAGGACCCCTCCCTTTTAGCTGGCCAAGGGATTTCAGGATTAGTAGTGAGACTAATACACAAGAGGTTACGGGCTCACTCGGAAACCTGGGGCCCTATATATCATCTCCATGGCCTACTTCCCAGAGCGGGTGGTGGTCACTAGCCCCAAACGTCTACCCGGTCTTCCAATTGAGCCCCAAACATGGGACTTCATCACAAGAACTTCCATACTTAAATTATGGTGGAAAGATTGGATTGAAACCAAAAGTCAAAAGGTAGGCGTATAAGCGGTTTCAACAATCTTTCTTAGAATGTAGGTCCCTGCCCAACATGAAATTCCTGAGTAATTTTTATCTGATGCAATTCTTGCACTTTCGAATGTATTGGTATCCTACAAAGGACATTTTAGCTTTTAGGAAGCAGGTGGGGGTAAAAGATTTGGCATGTAGGTTTTACACAAAACAGAACAGTAGCGAGACACTCCAGCACCTTTTGCTATTTTGCACAGGCTTGACAAAGCCACCAATATGATGCCTAGGAAGGTTTCCAGTGATTCCCTCGAATATAAAGCATCGATTGCAAAAGCCTTGAAAAAAAATGCATCGAAAAAATGCATTTTTTTTGTAGGTAATTAAAAAAAAAAAAGAAAAACGGCATTTTTTCGAGGCATTTTTTCTTCAAGGCTTTTGCATTCGATGCTTTGGATGTCGAGGCTATCACTAGGAACCGCCTAGGAACGTTTTTTAATGAAGCCAGTACTGTGACTCTAGAAGAGGGGTGGGGCATTTTTATGTGTGAAGACCAGGTGACGTTGGTTATAGCGCTGCTAACATTTTTAGAAGTGTTCGTCCGAAAGTTAAACTGAATAGTGTTAGAAGTTGACTGTACTTTAGACCTGCATGTATGTTTATTTTTTATTAAACTTAAATCAGGATTGAGAGGTACATTCACTGTAAGGAAATGTAATGATTTTTTTTTGTGATTCAGGAGTACGGTGAAAGGTTTATAATAAGCCAAACATCTTAATAAATAAAAAATATATTTTTTTCCTTCTTAACGTATGTGTCAAATATCATGGAAATCTTTTTTAATTTGTTCATTGCTTCATTGTGATACATTGAAAAGTTACCAGTATACCATATACAATAAATAAACAATACCTTCCATAATTATAGTTAACTACTGAAGTTTCAGGCTCCCTAACAAAGTGTTTGGAGACGTGTTGTACAGGTGTGCTCTAGAACAGTGGTTGTAAAGCAGGGGTTAAAGTGGGCAGGAACTGAAGGATATTACCTTACTTTGTCCATTTGATCTGTTTCTGGAAGGTGGGAGAAGGCCACTGTTTTTTTAATGTTCTGCGTACAGGGATTTGAACCTTTATCCCACAGGTTTTTTTTTAATTTTAACAATCAAATCCATTCAACCATTAAAATTCAAAACCACTTAAAAAGTGTCACTATCTCAAGCATGGTTATTTTGTTCCTCCTGGATTACTAGACAAAAAAGGTGCCGAATTTGTATTTGCAAGCACTACCACTATAAAGACGCAGCATGAACTTCGGGCACAAACTCTCAGAGATCAAAGAATCTGGGATTAGCTGTTTCAATGGCCTTAGGTAGTTCTGGCCATAGTGATGCACTGTAAAAGTTGAAGACTGTGCTGATGAATAACACTCACACTATGCAAGTCCCCCATCACCAATTTAGAGTAAATACAGTACCCAGCTCACACCGGTGCCGGGAGGAGACGCCGGCCACAGTCCAAGGCCATGGTCTAAGGCCACCACAGCTCTCTGACACTCTGCTGCAGTCAACCTGCTGCGTGGGATACCCACCACCCACCAAGAATGGGGTCTCCAACAATGGATTGACTAACATTGCATCTGCAAAGATGGCCGCCACATTGATTTGTAACCAGCATCTGCCTTCCATGAACCACCTACAGTCTGCTGATTGGCCCTTGCCAGCCAAAATACCCAGGTCACACTGGTGCCGGGAGGCGACGCCGGCCACAGTCAAAGGCCATGGTCTAAGGCCACCACAGCCCCCTGCTTCTCCCCGTCGCGCACTGTCGATTCCTCAGGAACCATTATCTGTGCGGACCAATGTAAAAAAAGTAAGCCTGTTGTAAACCTTATTACAGTTGGCTTGTTCCAAAAAGATGCCCCCTATGACCACCAACCACCATGCGTCTCGATTTGTCTTCCCAATCTCAACGTAAATTGGCCCTCAACACGCTAAATCCCATACTGCCCATACTCTGCCTAGCCCTCCTCTGCGCTACTTCGATTGCTTACACACAACTCCGCCCGCTCGCACAGAACCTCACCTCCAGGTGTGCCATCCCTCACTAGCGAGGTATCCCACATTGTGCTGCAACCGAAATGCCAGCGTCAATGTGCGACCTGCACTACAACATATGCACCCTCCTCACGATCAAGGCACAGTCTGTCCCTCCCAGCGCCATTGGGAACAAACAGCCACCATGTACAGGATTTGCCACTCAGCAATTTAATAATAGGAGCACCAAAGCTGCTGCACAACTCACCCACAATAGAGCCAGTATCGAGTGGAACACAAGATATGTCCCCCCCCCCAAAAAAAAGAAAAACGTCACTACTGCTGGTGCTGAATACACCTGCCGCTCCTCACCTAGCCATGAAAGAGCCCCACCAACCTGCATATGGCCCAACCAACCCGTGCAAACACAAACCCACTATCTCTATCCATTGATACTGCCCTGCTCATGTCATGCTCCATACCCCCCCGCCCCCATCTACATTTCTGCCTCCCTGCTTAGTTAATTAACCTGTTCCCTTACCTGAGACAGAAGCTAAACCTATGCCAAGGTCACGGACCACTAGCATGCCTGCACATGTCTCCCAAACTCCGTCGGTCCCATGTACCGGCTACACTAGGCGCATCCGCTTAACAGGACAAACCTACTCCACCTACTCCTTGAGCAGCCATGGAAATGGCACCAAAGCTCAAAATTCTGTATATCTGCAACATATGCTCAAATCACGTCTTGCACCCACTACAACACGACCCCACCCCCAGTGCACACCGAACCTGTCCTATGGTTCTTTCAAAAACACAAACCACCAAACCTGCACTCACGACCACCCTGACCACTGTCCAGTCATACTTCTCTGAAGCCGCCCCTCATCGCCAAGCTAGACCTAGCCATGCATACCACCGGGCCCTCTTCTCGGTCCATCGGCCCTGCGCCACCCCAATCCCACAACACTGACACACTGATGGCCTCCTCTGCCCACCCAAGGAAAGGCATCAATTTGGCCTCTTCACATGGAAGTCGAAGCACACACCTCCAGTGCTGACCACCCTATTCGACTCCCCACATAATGCCAGACCTTCTTTAGCCCAAGCCAACCTCAACTGTACTACTCCCACTATCACAGACACTAAACAGGGCTCTCACTCCAAAAAGGGAGCTTTCATCAATGCTAGATCTATGATTGCCCATGTACTGGACATTGCTGCCCTTATTACTGCTAACAGCAAAGACTTGCTAGCCATTTCGGAAACCTGGCTCCATGCAGCCTTAGGCCCCACCTTCTTCCCCAAAACTATGCCATCTTCCGCAAAGACAGATCAGATGGCAGCGGAGGTGGGGTAGCCATCGTAGCAAACGTCTCCCTAACTATTGGAGACACCAATACCCACATCTTACAATCTGGAGACCTATTGTCAATCATACTCACCCTCTCTCACATAGCTACAGCAACCATTCACCTCACATACCGACCTCTTGGCCCCATACTTTCTTTTGAAGATGACATCTCCGCCATCATCTCTGGCAACTCAAACCGACCGCCAAAAGCGTAATCCTCCGAGACTTAAACCTAGGCCTCCACAACACCACCGACCCAAACTCCCTTTCCTTGGCTAACACCTTGGAAACAGCTGGGTTCATACAGCCTATCACACTTCCTACCCACCACAAAGGCTGAATCCTAGACTGGCTCGCAGACTTAAATTGCGACATCACTATCCTCTCCAATGTACCCTGCCCTTGGTCTGACCACATCCATCACCTTCCAAATACCCATGCAGATACAGCATTCCAAACCACCCCCACTGCCCGTGGTACAAACTAGAATTCTAGGAACATCACACATGCAAGAATTCTACCCCTCCTTAATCCTCTTCGAGAGCAAGTCACACATATCAGCGATACTACTATACTGATTGATCGTTACAACCAAACCGACCATCACGATCAATGCAGTCGCTCCACTAAACAATCGGAAAGCCATACCCTGTGCCCATGTCAACACATGGTTTACCCCAGACCTAAAAATCCTCTGTGAAGCGAAGCGGAAAACCTCATGGAAAAACAACCCTAACCATCTAAACAAACCCCAATTTGCTTCCACTACTAAAACCTACAAGATTGCCATCCTTGAAGCTAAAAGCTTCATATACAATGCCAGAATTGCAAAAGCTAATTCAAGTACTAGAGAACTCTTCAGTATACTTTGAGTTTGAATCCCCAGACCCACCTAACGCCCTCTGCACAAAAGACACCGCCTGGTGCAAACATCCAATCTGCCCTAATGGGCATGTTCTCTAGGCTTCAACGCAAAATCCAGAAAAAGAAAAAAAAAACACACTGGCCGCCTCCAAATACCTTGCCAACCTGGACCCTTCAGTCACCAAACCCAACATCGCTCTATTTCAGTTCAAACCTGTCTCAGTCAATGATGTCAAGACAATAATGAAGGGACTTAAGCCCTCCAGATGACATGGAGCCACCTGCCCTGCCCCAGTCATTAAAGACTGTACAGAAGCGCTAGCACCCCTTATTTCCTCCCTCATCAATGCCTCATTCCGCAACAGGCATTGTGCCAGTTGCGGAGCTTGTCGAATCTAAAGATGAAGGCAATCTTGCCCTCCTTCTAGTGCTAGATCTCTCGACTGCCTTCGATTTAGTGGACCACCAAATACCAAGCAAAAACCTTCTCACCTCAGCCCAATGCTCTCCCGGAGCCACCTCATGGATCACCTCATTCTTAACAAACAGTACAATGAGAGTCTTCTCTAACATTGCCTCAGACCCCTGAATGACAGCACAAATGCTCTGTCTCAATGATGACAAAACGGAGCTGCTCATAGTCGGGTTTTGTACCCTACTAAACAAAACTTGATACAGCGTACAAATCCTTTTCTGTCGATGGCATTTCTATCCAAGTAGACAATCATGTCAAAACCCCTGGGGTGTACCTAGACTCTACACTATCACTATCCAGACAAGTCAACGCCATCACCTCATCTGCAGCATACATCTCTAAACTTATCTGTGCGTGTAGCCCATGCCTCTCGTCAGAAAGCTGCCTCACCATCACAAGGGCTCTGATAAGCTTGCGACTGGACTACTGCAATGCCCTCTTCCCAGGCACCTCATCTGGAAACCTAAACAAACTACAGATCATACAAAACAATGCCTTATGAGCTGCCCGGAACATTGTAAAAAAAAGATCATATTTTGCTGGCTAGAAGAAATGCTCACTCGCTGCCCATCAAAGAGCGCATCCGTTTCAAAACTCTAGCCATAACCCACAAATGGATGTCGAATTCCACTCCAAGATACCTCACCTCCAAATTCTCAAAAGCCTCAAACACCAGGCTTACTCGCTCAACCCACACAAATCGTCTCAACACCCCCAGATTCTGCCTCCAAAGGGCTGGAGGAACAAGCTTCCTGGTCATCGCCGCCAAGAACTGGAACAATCTCCCGTCATCACTAAGACTTGAACACTCTTACTGGTCATTATGCAAGCAGCTTAAAACCCTGCTTTTCTCTGAAAAAACACAGTGATGACTATCATCCCGTCGCCTTAACCAACATCTTCCAGCCATACTTTATACCACTTAAGTCTGTCTTTGATTTCTTGTTCAGGTTAAATATGACCCGCTGTCTGTACCTATGCGCCTTGATGCCCTTGGGCCTCACACGCTTTATAAATGCCAAAATAAATGAGTGTGGCTGGGAGCACCAGCCATACACAACCAGGTAGTTTTCTTTGGCTTGGGTATTTTTCCATCCAATATAAGCTTTTGCAAGGAGGGACTGCTTTGTCCTTTCGAGGAACCTGCTAACGAACACTGACATAAATGATCCTCGACTATTCCCAAATCCCTCTAAACCAGAACCAAATTTGAGACCGTTCCAAGAGAGAACCACGCCTGAAGAGATCGGACTTGGAGAGGGAATACCCATCATGCAATCCCAAAATGTCACTTACACGCTGTTGGTAAGTGTCAGCATAGGAGCCAAGACAGAGACGCAAATGACATAGAAGGGGTTTCAGAGTCGCATGTTTGTCTATGCATGGAATCACCAACGCACACCTAAGAAGTAGTATTCCAGTGCCCCTTCCCAACCAAAGTAAGGAACTAAGAAAGACATTCCACACAATCACAAATGAATGTTTTGGTACCAGACAGAGCTGCTGTCTCATGTTTTTGCCCACTAGGCTTCCAAATGGTCGTCAATGAAATAAGGACTGAAACAAGCATTTAAGTAGAGAATATGACTTTAGTGTGTTTTTGGTTCAACCATTTCTCACATGCTGAGAATCTGGGGAGCAAGAAGTCAAAAAGGGTTACACTGAAAAGGCATTTGCCGTATCTTCAGAGTTGCAAAGTGATTTGTCCTTTCCCTACTCAAGATAATGCATTAACTTTGAGGCGTTTCTCTCTGCAGTAATGCTCAAACCTGACCAAGGTCCATGCAAAGGCAATTTCCATTCAGGCAAGAAGAATGGCTTTGGCCACAAAGACTAACAGGGATTATCCCCATTTGTGGCGAGTAGACATTCAGGCTGCACACGTCCCCATTCAAACCATTACGAAATAAAGAAAGGAGAGCTGGGGCCAGAACACAACCTTTCCACCCTCGGGCAAACACAAATTTGGGCACAATTAAGGTCAAGTAACCAAATGGCCTTTGAGTCCTGGGGCCACCTCCTGTTCAACACACATTCCAGAGGAGGGTTCTGTTCAGAATCAGAAGTCTATCAAGACAGCTGTGACAAATCCAGGGAGTTTGTCCTTTGTCCCCAAGGGGGAGCACCTCTCTATGCAATACCCTCCCTAGAGGAGGAGGCAAATGGGACCTGACCAGGAGACACCCCCTTTGGCGACAAGTAATCCTGTTCCTTTGAGGAACACCCTAACGCCAGACATACCATGGCCTACATGGACCGTTTTAATATGCCAGAAACTACAAAGAACTAGGACAAAGAAATTCCTAATGAATATCATTATCTTTTGCAAAACGATCATGTCCCTTTAATGCAGAATGGTCCATTAAATGGGATGAGGACTTTAAAGAGCGAGTCCGGAGGAAGGAGAATGGGAAGAAAATGAACAGAGCAAATCTGGGATGGGTGTCCCCATCCTGCGCAACACCTAGAGACATGAGGATCAGGAAGCGTGCAGGTATCAAATTCACTTGAGGCTGCAGAATGGGATACCAGATTTGTGGAATACCCTTAGTGAGAGAACCTGAAGAAAGGGGAAACCCAGGAAGAGGAGGTGGTGGCGAGATCAGGGAGGGAGGTAACTGGTGAACAGCAGATCCGCACAACGTCACTAATCCCACCGCAGACAGTCATGGTGTGTGCAGGCGAGCCACCAAACACTGCAACACTAACTAGGCACTAGACTCATGGGCAAGAAGGGTCACCCCATGTACCCGAGCCCACATCTGAAAACATTAACGCTCAGCCTGCCCCCACAAACACCCACCTCACCCACGCCCCATCGCCTTCAGACCAACACAGCTTCAACAAGCAACGTTGGTTTAATCAAAGCCGGCCTGATCAACGCAAGGTCCTTAGCTGCCCACGCTTTGGACATCGCTGACCTCATCAAGACTCAGGAACTTGATTTCATCGCCATCTCCGAGACCTGGCTACACGCGGCATCTGGCCCTGCACTCTCTCTGGCCATCCCCACAGATTACTCCATTATCAGATGTGACTGCACCTCGAGAGGTGGAGGAATCGCATTTATCTATAGAAACTCATTAGGACTCAGAACCATCCCAAGCACTAAGATGGAATCCGCAGAGCTACTCTGTCAAACTTCAACTCTCAGCCAACCAAACGGTCACCATCCACCTTTTACACAGACCCCCCCCATGGTCCACCCACTTCCTTTGTGGATGTCATCTCTGCCTTAGTACTGAACAATGCTAAATCCAACTCTCAAACCATAATTCTTGGTGACCTTGATCTAGGATATCAAGACCCTAATGATCTTGCGGCCCTCAACCTCGCTAATACCTTAACAGATTTAGGATTCTCACACCACTTACAGGAACCCACCCACATTAAAGGGCGGTCCCTTGACTGGCTCAGTGACACCAACTGCAATATTAGTGTACTTTCCAACGCCCCTTGCATTTGGTCGGACCACCACGTCATCACCTTCAGTATTGAAGCTGCCTCACCACCCACGCCTCCGGTCGCCCCAGCCACCCTCACCAGAAATAAAAAGAACATTACCACTGAAAAACTACTCCCCTTCATCCTTCCCACCTTAAATAATGCTACGAACACTTGTTCAGACCCTACCATCCTAGCTGACATGTACAACCAGTCAATGATAGCAGCCATCAACTCTATTGCCCCACTCAAACTGAGGAAACCCAAACAACGCGCTCACCACAACTCGTGGTTCACTCCCCAGCTCAGAGTGTTACGTAAACAGAAACGTAACGCAGTCATGTTGGAGAAGTCACCACTCTGACGTCCACAAGGACGGTCTTCTGATAGCCACCCTTAACTACAAAGAAGCTCTACTCCAGGCTATAAAACGATTCCTACAACAACCGCATTATGTCAGCCCAGTCTAACACCAAGGAACTCTTTAATATTCTTAAGGAACTTGAGACACCTGCAGCCCCCCTTGACTCTTGTACCAAAGATAGCACTTGGTGCACGAATATTCAGTCAGCACTCCTGGGTAAAATTGCCACCCTTCAATCTAAAATCAGAGACAAACAGAAATCCTTACAGTCTGACCAACCACTGATCACACCCACATCCAATAATCACCAAGCTAATCCCTCTCATAAACCTTTCTCTTTCTCCCCGCTCACCACCCTAGAAGTAGAAGGAATCATAAACAACTTAAAACCATCCAATTGTCAAGGTGACCCCTGCCCAGCACCTATCATCAAGGAAGCATCTCACGAGTTAACCCCGTTCATCACAGCATTCATAAATGCTTCTTTCAAGACGGGTATTGTCCCGGATAACCTAAAGGATGCATGGGTTATCCCACTCCTCAAAAAACCTTCCCTTGACCCTAACATCCCAACTAACTTCAGACCAATCACTACAGTCCCATTCCTGCTTAAGATCCTGGATCGTGCAGCTTACCTGCAGATTCAGGACTACCTTGAACTCAACAATCTCCTGGGCCTAAGACAATCAGGATTCCGTCCTAAACACAGCACGGAATCAGCCTTGATTGACCTGAAAACTCAGATGGAGACACTAAAGGACAATGGGAAGTTAGCTCTTCTCCTTCTTCTCAACCTCTCCGCGGCTTTTGATTTGGTCAACCACCAAATACTCTGCCAACATCTTAAATCTGCAGCCCACTTCTCTGACTCTGCTAATGCCTGGATCCAATCATTCCTGAGCAACAGATCTATGAGGGTCTTCTTACCTACGGCATCAGCTGACCCCTCTCCTATTCACTGTGGCGTCCCCCAAGGCTTGTGTGTATCCCCTACGTTGTATAACGTATTCACTAAGCCCCTCTTTGATGTGCTTGACTATCTGGGTGTCTCATTCACCAACTACGTGGATGACACCCAGATACTCATCCCTATCACGGGAGATTACACAGCTGACACTAAAGCCCTTAACGATGTCTACTTGGTCATTCAGGCCTGGCTGGCACATCACAAACTTTGCCTTAACAATGATAAGACCGAGCTCCTACTTCTAGGATCAAACCATCAGTTTAACAAACTAGATCATACCTACAAATCCTTCATTATCGACGGCAACGATATTAAGGTCTCCAAAGACACTAAGACTCTAGGCGTCTATCTCGACTCCACGCTTTCCCTGAACAGACAAACTAATGCAGTCAGGTCGGCATCCGCATACTCTTGAAACTTATCACCGCCTGTAGACCCTTCCTAAACTATACTAACTGCATCACCCTCACCAGAACACTTGTCATGGCCAAACTTGATTACTGCAGTGCTCTCTACTTAGGGACCAGTCAGTCTAACCTCAATAAATTGCAAACTGTACAAAATAATGCCGTAAGGGCAGCCTTAAACATCCCGAGACGCTCCCATATCTCCTCCGTCAGATCGGACCTACGCTGGCTCCCGGTAAAACAAAGAATCACTCTGAAAACACTAGCCTTGACTCACAAATGCCTGAACAACAATGCCCCAACCTTACCTATCCGCTCGCCTTACACTCCACACATCCTTTCGACCCATCAGATCAGCCCAAACTCACAGCCTCACCTTGCCTAGATTCAAACTCCAAAAAGCAGGCGGGGTGAGTTTCCCTGTCCTAGCTTCCAAACTTTGGAACACTCTGCCCACGCCTATCAGAACTGAACCATCGTTCCAATCCTTCAAGAACAACGTTAAAACATGGCTGTTTTCCCATGATTTATGAGACGCTCACTCAGTCCAGTGCCCTGTGTATTATAGGTCATGTATTTACACCTGCACTGTACTTGTACCATTATCTGCTAAGGGTACCCTTTTTGTATATTGCTGTATATATGTGTAAATTCACTGTGTACTTACTGTTTTTGTAACATGTCCTCAAGAGTATGCGCCCGGTTGCCCCAGGTCCTGGTTTCTGCGCTTTATAAATAAATAAACTAAACTGAACTAAACTAACAAAACTAACGAGATGAATGCCGGAGAAGGGAAGACACTGGTGCCTCAAGAACAGAGAGCTCAAGAGGAAGAAGGTTTTCCAAACATGTTCCCCTTCAAGAATGAAGGTAACGGGGAGAACGGGAAACCCGGGAGGAGTCAAGGGAATATCAGTTTATACGCCACAGTAGAAACTATGAAAGGAAGTCAACCTTGTAACAAGTAACTACAAAGATTGTGAATAACAAGAAACTACTGTTGAAAAGCTGACGGTTGCGAGAGAAAGCTAATGCATAACAATACCCTGGGAAATGGTGGGGGGGAGATAACTATTGGTGAAAAGCTGACCAGTGTGCGAGAAAACCAATACATGAAAATACCCTGGGAAAAGGGAGAGATAATTTGCCATCCTGTACAACACAAAGATAACAGAAAGAAAGGAAGTGATGACTAAACGTTCAGAGGAACTACCCAATTGAGCCAGACACAAAGTCAAGTTGACCAAGGCAAGTAGAAATGTCATTATCCAAGAGAGAAAGAATATCAAAGTAAGATTGCCTGCCAAGAAAACAGAGACACAAGGCAGAGAACATAGAGCTAGTAAGGAAACCCCAAAAGGGAATTCTAAAGACTAGAGAAAACTCAATTATCCAAGGAGTCTCAAGAGAATATTTACAAATTTGATATTAAAGACTGGTACTCGAGGTACCCTCAGGAGAAGGGGTTTAGTCTCCTGACCTATGTTAGTTTTCATAAGTGGTAGTGTCAGTTGGGATAGTTTTGGACAGCCGACTTATTTCTTTGGGATAATCACGACTGACAAACGAGTACCTTAGTTAGCTAGGTAGGGACCGCCCATAGAGATAGGGAAAGTTAGGCCTCATACTGTGACTTTAATAAAGTATCATCCATCATGTCATTTGAGAGTTTGCGTACTTTTGACCCGCCACACAGCATATATACGGCCCACTTTTAGGTGGACATTGATCAGCAGCAAACACAGGCACAGCAATGGTGCTACATTAGCTAAATGAAATGAATTAAGAATTGTTGCCTTTATTCATGTGCCTACAAGCCCAAGATCCCAGGGGCTACTGAATTACACCCTACTTGGGAGGTGAAGGTATAATGCATGGAAGGAGGCCACATGGTTTTTAGGGGATCCTCTTTTCCCCAGCATTCCCTCCATCACCCTCGGAACGTAGAGTCTCCTTTTCTCCTTGCCAGTAGTGTCTGTCAGCCCTAGTCCCAGAGGATCTTGGGGTTGGATTGGAAAAACGGCTCCGTTTCTAGAGTATGCACACTAAAACACAAAAAGGGAACCTCTATCAAGCTAACAGAACCTATTGTCCTTAATTCAATTCCCAATGCCTATTCTTATCTACTCAATTCTGGGGTGTCCCCACCCAGAAAATAGTCATTTAATGCACGCACATTCTTCGGGTGGTTTTAAGTCTCAAAGCACACTTCTTTATACAGCAGATGGGCAGTGTTCTAGAATACTATATAACACACTTGAGCAAGACCACTCAGGGCCCTGCACTGCCCTAAGTGTCCCTTTAGACTCTGAGGCAAGCCTGGTCCCCCCACTCTCACCTTCCCCAAAGTATATTAATGTGCTGAACTTTCCCCAATGGTTCTATCTGACCAATGCCAGGGTTCCTGAAGCCGAGGGCTCAAATGAACTAGCTGCCTTCTTGGGATCAAGTGCGGGTACCATAACGGGCAGGTGGCCCTGCTCGAAGGCAGTAGCAACCTCCAGCTACTATATTTACTATCCCTAGTGTGACGTCCATTGTACCCATGGTCCTTCACACATCAAGGTCCCTCAGATTGTTTTGTTTCTGACATGAGGTAGCCTGAGGTGTAGCGTCAGTACATATGTAACAAAGCAGAAAATAGCGATAGAACAAGAAACATCTATGCACCTTTGACTCCAGGAGGCACGGAAGTGGGGACGCATGTGAATCTAATCAGACGTAAGCATCAGAAATATGATTACTATTAGTAATGTATCCCTTCTGATGCTTGCAGATCTGCTTAGATCACGTGCTATGCATAGATAAAGCAAGCAGTAATTGGAGAAGGGGCTTGGTTGTGAGAAGGTACATAGGCAAATAGATGTTTTAGCACTGCTTGTCTCAGCTGTGAATATGCTTTAGAATGTGTGTCAATGCAGTAGTGCTGAGTAAAGGCGTGTACAGAACTCCAAGTAGCTGCTTTGCAAATAGCATCTAGGGGGACGTTTGCAATAAATGCTAAACCAGCTCCTGTACCTCTGGTAGAGTGACCTCTTGGTGTGAAAGGCAGGGTCTTTTTTGATAATGAATAGCATAGTTGTATGCACTAGACTATCCAGCTGGAGATAGCGTTCTTTGAAACATGATCCCCTTCCCTGCCAGTTGCTATGGAAACAAAGAGTTGGTCTGTTTTCCTTATAAGTTTTGTTTTGTGCACATAGTACAAGACCGACCTCCTTACATCTATTGTATGGAGGTTCCTTTTAGCTGAGTTAGATGGATTTTGGAAAAAAGTAGGTAGTTCAATGTATTGCCCGACAAGGAACTTGGATATGAATTTCAGTGAAAACGTAGGATGTGGTGTAAGGACCACCTTGTCCTTGTGGATTATAAAGAAAGGGTCAGTCAGTGCCTTTAGCTCACTAACCCGTCTAATAGGGGTGATGGCTACGAGAAATGCACTCTTGTAGGTTAAGTGTTTTAGGCTGGCTTTGTGCATAGGCTCAAATGGTGGACCCATGAGCTTTGAGAGCACAACATTAAGGTTCCAACCCGGTGGAGGGTTAGAAATGGGAGGGTATAGTCTCTTAACTGCCTCCATTTTAGCTTTAATAAACAGGAACCTTCCACCAAGACTCCTTGTTTTGAAAAGTGGAGTACGCGGACAGAGCCGCTATGGCATTTTGATGGATTTAAATACTAGGCCAGAGTCTAGTAGGTGAAGCATGTAGTGTAGAATGTTGGCAGGGGAACATTCAATTGGGTTTTAGGACTGACTGGCACCATATTACAAACCTTTTCCATTTGTTGAAGTAACAGTGTCTGGTGTTGGGTTTCCGTGCCTCCCTTAGGATATCCATACACCTTTGGGGAAGGTTTAAGTGCCCGAACTCTATGAACACAGGAGCCAGGTTGCCAAGTTCATAGACTGAGCATGTGGCTGGAGTGTCCCCCTCCACCTCACACACCTCCCCTCTGGGACAGCATGTTGTAGGGGTACAGGAGTTTGGTTGGCTTGCACATTGCCAGTTTGAGCAGGCTTGTTCCTGGTGCATCTTGTGCACTATTCTGCTGAGGAGTGGTGTCGGGCTGGGGGCCAGAGGGGGGAAGCGTAAGCACATTTTCCTGACCAACTCATCCACAGGGCGTTCCCCCTTGGTCTGTGGTTGGGGACACCTGGATGCAAAGTCTGGGCATGGTTTGTTTTGGCTTGTGGTGAACACGTCTAAAGGGGGATAACCCCACAGGGAAAAGATAGCATCTAGAATATCCTTGTTGAGCTGACCCTCGTGTTCTTCTGGAAGAGGATTTCTGCTTAGAGAATCTGCTAGAGCATCGAGCTCCCCTGGAATGTGTTGGATAACTAGAAACATGTTCCGCTTGAGTGCCCATTTCCACATTTTTGGGACAGTCTGGAGAGACTTGGAGAGCGTGTACCTCCCTGTTTGTTTAGGTAGAACATGGCAGTGGTGCTGTCCATGAGGACTTGTACTGTCTGACCTAGTAGATGCTGCTGAAAAGATTGCAGAGCCTTGGGAACTGCTCAAAGTTCTAGAATGTTGGTGTGGTTTTGGGCTGTGGTGTGTGTGTGTGTCCAGTGCCCGTGAGCTGTGTGGTAAAGGAAATAGGCTCCCCACCCAGACACTGAGGCGTCCTTTGTTAGTATCGCTTGAACTGGAGGATTGCAAAAGGGTTTTCCTTTCAATAACTGGTGGATTGCAAAAGGGTTTTCCTTTCAGTAAAAATTGTCTTTGGCCCACCAGCAAACAGGCTGTACCAGGGTTAGCAAAACAACCACTCAATCGTCCCATTGTCCGCTTGACCTGAGACCATTGTTTTGCTAACCACTCTTGCATTGGGTGCGTGTGCAGCCGCACGTGTGGAACTAGGTAGATGCATGAAGCCATCATCCCGAGCAGGCACATTGCTTTGTGTACGGTTATCTGCTAGATAGTGAGGTATTTGTAGCAGTATATTCTGAACTCTTTCGTTTGAGGGGAAGGCCAGACCTCCCCTTATCTTTATAATTGCACCCAGGAATTGTTTTGTTTGACTGGGTACAAGACTTTATTTTTTCTCGTTGATTGAGAAACCCAATTGGAACAGAAGGTTGATTGTTCTATGGGTGTTGAATTTGCAAATTTGAGGGGGTTTCCCCAGTTATCAGCCAGTCGTCTAGATAAGGGTACACTGGGATGGACTCTCTGCGTAGGTGCGCTGCCAGTACTGCTAGCACTTTTGAGAACACCCTTGGAGCTGAAACTATGCTGAAGAGGAGCACCTTGAATTGGTAGTGTTCTCCCGCCATCTGGAAGCACAGGTATTTTCTGTGCGCTGGGAACATTGAAATATGAAAGTATGCATCTTTCATATCCAAAAATGGCCATGTAGTCCACTTGCTTTAGAAGGGGAATCACTTCCTGAAGTGTTGTCATGCAAATTGTTTTGTGGCTTGACATACGTGTTTGCTGAGGGCAGGTTTAGTACCAGGCGCATTGTTAGGTCTTTCTTTGGCACAAGGAAGTACGTTGAATACGCTTGTTCAACTGGTTTGCTGGGACAAACTCTATAGCGTCGTTCTCCAGCAGGGCTTTGAATTCCTCCAATAATATGCGCCTCTCTTCCAGTGTCCTCTTCTTGTGCTTTGGCGGGTGGTTGGGTGGCTTTTGTAGAAGTTCTATACAATATCCACCCGCCACGGTGGACAACACCCACTTGTCTGACGTGATCTCCTCCTATGCGTGGATGAATTGTGAGATGCGACCTCCTACTGAAGTGGCATGGGAGGGGATCTGGAGCGGGGCGTCATTGTTTGGGTGGGGTGGAGTCTCTGGCTGAGGAAGCTCTACCTCTGCTCCTGGACCTTTTATAGCCTCTTGAAAATTTGAGGAGGATTGTCCCTGTGAGTTGCCCCAGGATGATTGGTAACCCTGGCTGTAACCAGGAGCATCGAGGGCCATTCCCACAAGGCCTTCTTGTGTTGGAAGAATCCCTCTACACAAACGGCTTGTTGGACAGCTGCCCAAGAGATTTTACGGATTCATACCCTTTGGCGCTTTTAAGGGCATCCTTAACCGCTTTACTGAATAGAGCATTGGGTTCAATAGGCATGTTGAGTAAAGTGGCCTGTGTTCCCAGTTTAAAACCTGATTGCCTAAGTCAGGCATTACGCTTAATGTATGATACGGTCTGCGTTATCTGCAGCATCCAGGTTGTTTTTTAGGATGCAGTTGGCTACCCGTTTGCCATCGGTTATAGTCTTAAGGAGCTGAGATTTTAGGGGCTCTGGGACTGTTTCAATCTGTAGTTGCAGTTCATCCCACTTATGGCAACTGTAGCTAGCCAAAAGGGTAGTATTGTTGGCTATCCTAGTCCAATAGGCAGCCGAGGAAAACACTTTCTTGCCAAAAGTGTAAATATCTTTTTACTTTATCTGGTGGAGACTCGAGGCTAGAGGTGTGCCTGCCATTTCCCTAGTTGCGGTAACCACCAGGGAGTCGGATTTCAGGATCGACTGTTCGCGTAAGTTTTGGTGTTAGGAGAGCGGGTTGAATGCATCTCTGAATAGATTGCAGGAGGGGAATAAATTGTGTTGCAGACTTGCCTCCAAGAATGTCTTTCACAAAGTCCATACCAACTTGGGCTTCCTGGGTGTCTACATTGAAATGTTCTGAGGCCTTGAGGAGCAGCTCATTGTATTGGAGCTGGTTGTCGACTGGGGAATCATCCACTGGTTGATCTTGATGGTCTGGTGACAGGATGATGTAGACGTCGTCATTGTCGTACTATTGGTCTTGGTCACCCTGGTCCTGATCCTACTGGCCCTCCTTGATCACCTTGAGAGCCAGGGTCAAGTGAACCTGAGGTGTCCACAAAATAAGTCCGGAGATGGGATTGGGACCCGAAGGTAGCCTGGCTCTGGGTGGAGGTGCTGGGCTGAAAAGTGTCCAGGTGTGACTTTTTGGCTGCTCGTTCATCCCTAGCTGGGCTCTGAAGGTTAAACAGTTCTGCCGGGTGCCGGTCCATGAAGCCTACAAAAGAGGATATCTTCCGCATGACCCTATCGAAGCTCTCTGGGGTCCACTCAGATGACCTTGGAAATACTGAAGTAGAAGTGTTTTGTAAGGGAGTTGGCTCCGTGTGGTGCATGGTCCCTGAAAGAGGGAGGGTGTAGGGGTGTCAGAGTTAGAGGAGCCCCTATCTTGGAAAGTAGAGGGCTTAGACGGCAGAAGCATCACATTTTAGTGGATTTCAACGTCTTGGATTTCAAGAGGGCCCGGAATGTGTTTTTTAATGAGTAATCTAATTTTCGAGGTAGTGGAAGGGGCCGTCTGTTTTATGTGCGGTATGAGAAACCTGAAGGCGTCTCCCTGACTAGTCCCTGGGGATCTGTCATCCAGGTGGCCAGGACATGGCCCTCGCTATTGGATCCAGTTCCTGGGAGTGGATCAGTGAGGGAGGATCACCTGGATGGGGTTTGGGGTGCCTTGGGGAGTGGAAGAGGGATACCGACGGGTGAGACGCAGTACCCCCCGTTCCTATGACACCTTTTCCCCAACCTAAACACTTTTCCCCCCGGCTCCCACCTTTTTGACGCAAACACATTTGCATATTACAAAGGACGACGGACTAACACTCAAGTCATTTACACAACATGTCCCAACACAAGGGTCACGCAAATGACCAGAACCGCACACACTTTCCTTTCCCCACAGGGATAAAGGGTGGAGCACAGGAGTGCAATACGAGCAAGGCAGACAACACGTCCAGAAAGCCAAAGACGGCAGTTCAAGAGGCGGAGAAAGACGGCGCATACCCAGAGGGCGACAAGGAGAGAAGTGACCTTGCCCTTTCCGACCAAGTCCTGTGAAACCTCCCCAGAAGGAATCTTAAGACCGCGAACAATAGCCAGCGTGTGTTGCAGCACATGGCAACGGTACACAAGACCCTCCTCCGCGGAAAACAAAGCAGGGGAGAGACGCTCGTCTCTGTGCTACCAACCTTGACTCTGAAAGAAGGCTGGTGAGTCGAAGGGAGAAGTCGATAAGAAACTGAACTGCGTTGAACGAAAAGTAGAAAATGGCTAATTGAACTGTGAAAGAATTGTTGATATTGAAAAGGGGGAAAACCAGCAACAGAGGAGTCCGGCACCACATGGGTGCACACTCAGGAAACTCTGGGCGATTACCCGATTTTTGAAACTACCATAGGCAGAAGGCCTTGGGAAAGGCGAGAAGACTGTCAAAGTGGTCATAAAGGGGTCCTGTAAAATCCTTGGTACAGTCAAAAGTCTTTGACTGACAGATGATTGTGAAACCAGGGGAGGTGAACCTGTATTGTGACAGTTTAATGGAAAAGACACCATTGACAAGTGTGAACCTGAACAAGGGATGCCAATAGAGAGGGGGCAAAGTCTAAAGTCCCGAAATACATTGCGTTGACAAAAGTGAACCCAGCAAATGGATGTCCACAGTGTAATGTTTAAAAGGACATTGAGATTTGTGAATGTCAGACGAAGATTGTGTTGGAAGTCATAGTGAACTAGGCGGTGAGAGGCCAACAATTAAGAAGGGTCCCAGCCCGGAAGAGGGCAACTCACGGGTGAAAAGCATCACCCAATGTATATGTGAAAAGGGACTCTTTGTTGGTTATTTTAATACATCAGGTCCACAGCGGCAAGAAACTTTTTGGTAGAAAAAGAGACTTAACCACTGAACGCCCCGATTGCTGAAAGCAGAACGGTTAGCTTGTGCTGGGAAAGTGCAAGCGTGTACTGTGCTCCAAAGTCCAACCTTGTCCCGTGCTGAAAACGTGGGGAAGGGAGACCTCAAGTATCGCATCCTGACTCATTTCTGAACACTTCCATTATCCCACACTTCTTTTGAATTTAGAGGAAGGATTTGAAAACAGTTTTTTTTTTAGTATATGCCCTTTTATTTGACAACACCACTAGGACGGACTTATTTGCTTGAAGCTTACTCCCATCTTAGATTTAGGTTTAGATTAGGCGTTTTTCCAACCTACCGTTGCAGTTTAATAAACACCCTTGAACTGTGATCACTTGGGTCTGTCTTTACTGTTGACACCATGAGTTCAGGTGTCAGAAACAGACTTGTGGGCCTGTTTCGGCAACACTGTCATGCAGTGAGCGTGATGGCCCAGAGGACAGGGATGTTTTCGAGGACCCTTTCTCTGACACTGCGTGGCTT
This sequence comes from Ambystoma mexicanum, assembly GCF_040938575.1. Taxonomy (NCBI): domain Eukaryota; kingdom Metazoa; phylum Chordata; class Amphibia; order Caudata; family Ambystomatidae; genus Ambystoma; species Ambystoma mexicanum. The sequence goes on along the minus strand of NC_090924.1, from coordinate 442,651,184 downwards.
TCAATGGTCGACAGCGCGGTTGTTGGTCGGCTATGGGATGTGTGCTTGGTGTGGCGTGAAGTGTGCGTGCTTCAGTCACCGGCTGTAGTCTCTGTAACAGGACCGGCGGCCTGCTTAATGGAGTTGGGGGCCCACACGTGGGAGTCTGTCGAATCCCGTTCGCCATCGCCGTCACTTAGGACACAGACGCTGCCATCACTGGAAGCTCCTTCCACGTAGGCCTCGTCCTGCATGACGTGGGCAGCCCAGGGTTTAGTTCTTTGGTCCTTTAATATTTTAGGTTGAAAGAGCTTGCAAGATTTGCAGTTCTTTTTGGGGTGATCCTGTGGGAAGACCGTGGTTACACACCCTGTGTGTGTCTACTCAGGGGTACTTCCTATTGCAGGACGGGCAAAACTAAAAACGGTGTATTTTCCATGACTAGTGGAAAAGGCAGCACAGCAAAGAGAAGGAAATGAGCGGAAGAGATTAGGCATTCTCTAAAAGGAGAAGAAAATATGGCCTACCCCTACTCTACTGTGATGCGCTGGGGCCGAGTGAGGCCTGTGTAGGGCGCGGTCAGTGTCCGTTGAGGTGATTGTTCGGTCGTCGTTGGCTCTGTCCGTCAAACTCTGCTGCAGAATATCTTGTGATCGGCAATAAGTAAAAGAACAGTAAGAAAGTCTATGATAAAACATTTTCTAATCAAAGGCGTCAGCCGGAAGAACTCTGCAAACTAGCGTCCGACTACAATAGCGGAAAAAAATAATCCGAGGGACCTCGGCGCGTGAAGGACCATGGGTACAATGGACGTCACACTAGGGATAGTATTACTGACATGCCCAGTCGACATCCCAGTTTCGAAAAACACATCATGTAATACTCTGCGACTACCACTAGATGTCGGCCTATGCATAGCATGTGATCTAAGCAGATCCACAAGCCTCAGAAATATAGGATACATTACTCACTGCAACTATACTTTTGATGCTTGTATCTGCTTAGATTCACATGCTTTGCATAGGCTGACATCTAGTGGAAGTTGCAGAGTATTGTTTTTCAAAGTTTGAAAAGGGACGTGACTGTAATACCATCCCTACTATGACGTACCCTGTACCCATGATCCCTCTCACGCCGAGGTCCCCATTTGTTTCGGACAAGAGGGAGTGCAAGTTGTAAGCGTGGAATGTAGGTAGAGACCTTGAGGTGTGAACGATCTATGCTTCTTTTCAGATAGGCGTAGTGTTTTCAAGGTAGAACATGACAGCTCTGTGTACATATAGAGTATGAAGGCTTTTTTCCTGCTGCGTTTCTAGGGTTTTGGAAAAACACAGTTAATTCCATTATTTGATTTACATGGAATTTTGATAAGAACTTTGGTGAGAATCGAGGATGGGTGCACGTAGCAAAACCATGTCTTTGTGTACAACTACAAAGAGGTCTTGTACCGACGGCTTGTAGTTGACTCACCCTTCTTATCAAGGTAACAATATAAGGAAGGCCGTTTACAATGCAAGATGTTTTAAGGCTGGGTTTGTGCACTGGCTAGAAGGGGCTCCCAACATGAGCCTTGCGAGTACGATACGGAGATCCCAGCAAGTAGGTGTAGGAATAGAAATCAGGAGGGGAGGGTGGCAGGAGGTACAGTTTTTTGACACCCTCCATGAAAGCCTTAACTATGGGCAACTTCCACCACAAAATGTTACTTTGAGATGTGATGTAAGCAGAAAGCCGCTAGGTGTACTTTGAGTGAGTTAAAGACGAATCCTGAGTCAAGTACATATAGAAGTTAGTTTGACTATATGGACGGCCGAACAGTCAGCTGGATTAAGTGACTGTGTCCTGCACCATAACATAAAACGTTTACATTTGTTAAAATAGCAGTGTCTTGTGTTAGGTTTGCGTGCTTCTTTGAGTATTTCTATGCACCTTTGGTCTAGGTTTAGGTGACCAAATTCTATGACCTCAGGAGCGAAGCTGCTAAGTTCAGCTTCTGAGGGCACGGGTGAAGCGTTGCTCCCTGATCCTGAGTCAACAGGTTGTCCAGACAAGGAAGTCATGGGAGGACACAGGGACATCATTTAAAGGTGGGAGAACCAGACTGTCGTGCAAACATTGGAGCTGTTAGGATTAGTGTTACTTGTGGACTATTTTGTTGAGAAGAGGTGTTGGGGAAAGGAACAAGTTACTTACCTGCAACTATTATTCTCCAGCGTGGGTCTGGCATGGATTCACATGCTCATGAATAGTCCCAGTTAGGCTGGGAATCCTCGTCCTCGGTAAAAGAAAAAAAAAAAAGTTTCACGTTCACACTGTATTTCTCCTCTAAACCAATCACTGAGCTCTGGGACATACTGCCCCCAGCCAATGACTGCCCTCTCTCTAAGCCCCTCCTCTGGCAGCCATCTTCAGATTTGGCAAGCACGTAAAGCGGCAGTATGTCCAAGAAGCGCTGCAGAGGGGACGGCGGGAGGGTTTGCATGTGAATCCATGCCAGACCCAAGTTGGAGAACAATAGTTACAGGTAAGTAACTTGTTCCTTCTCCAGCATGGGGTCTTGCATGGATTCACATGCTCATGAATAAAGAATACATAGCAGTACAATATTACACAACCACGGGAGGTGGCAAGGCTGAACAGAAGCAATTACTCTTACCTCCAGAACAGGCTCACCTTCAAGCAAACAGGTTGCATAGCACTGCTTGGCTGACCCTGGACTCCTCTCTGGAATCCCTGTTGACGCAGTAGAATCGAGTGAAGGTGTACATAGCAGCCCTGCAGATGTCCAGCAGGGGCACACGAGACAGGAACGCCATTGTCGCAGTGATCGCTCTGGTGGAATGGGTTCTTGGACGGCCGGGCAGCGTGCGGCTAGCCAACCGATGACAGTGTGATACAGCCGGAGAGCCACCTGGAGATGGAAGCCTTGGACAGGGCCTTCCCATGGTTCACAGGACCAAAGTTCACAGGACCAAAGTTCACGCATAGTTGAGACGTCTTCCGGAAACTCTGCGTGCCACGTAGAACTTCAGAGCATGAGCCACATCCAGCGAGTGCAAAGTCATTTCAGCCGGCAACAAAGGTTTCGGAAAGAACACAGGCAACACCAAAGGCTCATTGAGGTGGAATTCCGACAGAACCTTTGGCATGAAGGAGGGTTGCGTCCGCACCACCACCCGTGTAGTGGAAGGTCAGATAAGGCTGAGGTGATGGCCACAAGGAAAGCCGTTTTCCATGAGAGGAACTTGAGGGGCCTGATGCATAGGCTCGAAGGGGGGCCACCCATGAGCCTCGTTAGCACCACGTTGAGTTCCCACGCCGTGGCAGGAGCCTTTACCGGCGGGAACAATCGAAACAGTCCTTTGAGGAAATCTTTGACGAGACGATGGGACCAAAGAGAAGATTGCCCTGAAGACCTGGTGTAGCGGGAGATAGCCGCCAGATGCACCTTGATAGAGGCGTGCGCCAGCCCCGCCCTTGGCCAAAGACAAGTACGGACGAATCTGCGGGGCTGTGACCCTTAGAGAGTTGATCTTCTGAGCTCAGCACCACATAGCGAAACGCTTCCACTTGTGCCTGTAACATTTAAGACTCGATGACGCTCTGGTCCTGGCAAGGACCTTCCTGTAGCCTGCCAGCATCTCATACCCTTTGAACTCTAGGGCTGCAGGAGCCAAGCTCTCGGGTTCAGCAATCCTGGGTCGTGATGCAGGATTGCGCCTCCTAACCCTAGTGAGCAGATCCGCGACCACTGGTAGCTTGAGCGGGGGTGACGCTGACAGGTTGAGAGGGTCCGGGTACCACATCTGCCTCGGCTACGCCGGGGCGACGAGGATCATCCTGCATCGGCACTGCTGGAGTTGATTGATATCGCAGCAGTAGAGGCAACGAGAGGGAGGATGCGTATAGGAACAGGCCTTCCCACGGGAAGAACGCTGCCCCCCCCCCCGCCCCCCCATGTTCCTCGGCTGGTGGAACCTGCTGGCAAATTTCCGGCATTTGGTCGCTGCAAACAGATCCATTTGGGGCCTGCCCCACTTGAGGAAGATGTGGTCCACCCGATTCTGACGGAGCTCCCACTCGTGGCAGGAGCGCAGTTCCCTGCTGAGGGAGTCGGCGACGGTGTTCTTGACTCCCGCTAGTTGAAAAGGGATGAGGGCCATCTCTTGGATGACGGCCCAGTGCTACAAGTGCTGCGCCTCTCTGGAGAGCGCTGGGGATTGGGTGCCCCCTGCTTCCTGATGTAGAACATTGTGGTGGTGTTATCTGTGAAGATCCTTACCACTTTGCCCTTCAGGGACGGAATGAACGACTTGAGGGCCCAGTACACTGTCCGCAGCTCCAGGATATTGATGTGGCGATCCTTTTCCTGTGGCAGCCACAGGCTTCTGGCGTAGAGAGGTCCGGTGTGGCCTCCCCAGCCTTCGAGGGATGCGTCTATTGTGACGGTCTCCTGGTACAGGGGACTCTGGAATCCTGTGCCCCCGGCAAGGTTGGAGCGTACGCCCCACCACCTTACCGCTTGACAGAACTCTTCGCCGAGAGCAATCTGTCTGTGAAGCTTCCGGACACTTGGATCCATTGAGCGTCCGGGAACTCTTGAAGGGGTCGCATCCGCAACCAGTAGAGCTGGATCAGATAGATGCACGATGACATCATGCAGAGCAGTGATTTGATGGTCTGCACCGCAACAGTCTTCAGTGCCAACAGCCATTGTACCTTGCCCAGCAAAGCTGCTATCCTGTCTTCCCAGGGAGCCACCAGTCAGGAGATAGTGTTGAACCTGGCCCACAGTTGCCAACCAATCAGAAAAGCCTGCCATGCACTTTTAGATACAATGGGGGCCATTACAAGTGTGCCGGTCCGGTAACTACGGTACCGGTAAGCTTGCCGGTACCGTAGTTCCCGGACCAGCAAACTACGAGTTCTGCTCACAGGTGCCATTACAGCCGCCAGGTGTGTCCTGGCGGCCGTACCGGCACCCGCAAGCAGAGCATATCGGATGCACCGGCACCATTCTCAATGGTGCCGGTGCATTCACCTCCCCATTCCCATTTGAGCCCCCTGTGGGCTCAAATGGGAATGGGGAGTAATGCATTCCGACACACGCGAATGGGCAATTACCGGGTCTGGCTGGGCTGTAATGACCTGGTAATTGCCCATTCGCGGGTGCTGGAAAAAATTGCAAGTTTGACGGCAGCCTGGCAAGGCTACCGCCAAACTTGTATTGAGGACCAATGTTGCAAATTACTATTCCGCTGCCATATTTTCTGCTGTAATCAGTAGACTACGTATGTAGAAGTAGCTCAGGGTGTGTCCAACAGACAAGGGTCCGCCAATGAGAGACTAACACTCATGCATTCTATATGTAGACATTCCCTAACCCAATCCCACCCCTCAACAGGCTTTTGCAACATGCCACATAGGATATCATAGTTTATATAATGTTGGATGGGTCATCTAAGTGTAATGAAGAAAACCTGTGATCCTGCATACATCAATTTGATGAATGGCAATTAACCTTGCTTTCCGCCATTGAGATAAAAGCAGTATTTTACCATCTTCTTTAGTTTGTCCGGTTATTTGGTCTGAGACATTTTATTTGTAATTCCATCTAGCACAAGGGCGCTTCAAGGTGCTAGAGAACAGAGCGTTATGCGACCCCCAACCAGGTATGGGAGGGAACGTGGATCGGCCTGTCATTTGGAGGCAGGGGCTGCTGTGCCTTTAGAGGCCGCAGCTCTGCCTCATCCTTTCCCACGGCGAAACCCACGCTGTTGGTATTGGTAGGTGGTGGTCAGGGAGTATTTTCATTTTTGTGCTAATTTCCTTTAACCTTAGAGATCCCCAGCTCTTTTGCTGGTCTTAGAACTTTTTAATTTTAACCCCCGAGTGAGTGCAACCCTTTTATCCCGCTCATGTGCTTTTATTTTGAATTTGTGTTTCACTGTTTTTGGAGTCTGATAAACTGCATCTGCTTTTGGTATGGTGACACACAGCACCTTCAGTGCAGTGTCACTGAGAAATCCTTTGGATTCCGCATAAGGTTTAAATACCTTTTCTTGTGTGAACTATAGTTCCCAAGAATAGTAAAGAGAAATTGACTTTACTTACCTTTTTTCTTTGTAGGTCCAGCACATACCATTTTATGTGGAGTGCTGGGGGGTTATTTAGTAGCCCCATATCATACTTTCCCCATGTAACATGTTTATTTTACCCTCAGTACTTTAAATGGCTGGTGGCAGTGGGTTAACCTTTCCTATCCTACTTTTAGTAGTACATGAGTGATCATTTTGTCAAAATGGCCCCGGTCTTCTTTTTTCGCCATTTTTTGTTTGTGATGTCTTTCTTGGCGTTTACTCTGTGCGTTGAGGCAGGTTTGAACCCTTTGTTTGTCTTGCCTTTGGCGGGCTTCAGCCCTGAAGCCCGCCCTGGCTCCAGTGTGTCTAGAAGGACAGGAAGGGTCCCCGAAACTTCCCTGTTCTTTATATCTAGGAGTGCCTGAATGAAACTAGTCCCGATTGGCTGGCTGGCTGTCCTTTCAGGACAGCCACCCTTGCAGTGGTGTGATAAGCTGAGCACGAATGGGAGAAATCTGCTAAATAAAGGCGAGGGTTTTGGGACTACAGGCAGAGTCGACCACTGGAAGAACATCCGCAGCGTGAGTGCAGCTCGCTGCAACCTCCTGGACCTTCAACTGCCTGGCGAAGCCCTGCTGCTGTGGTGACCTTCTTTTTCACCTCGACAGAGAAGCTCCTCAGGAACTACTTCTGCCCTTGGGTTAGTGGGACCAACTAACCCAGAGACGACTCCACTTGGAGCCTCTCTGTTGCTGCAGAAGCCCAATGCCTGGGTTCGAGGGACCATACTAGAGTGCAATGTCTGCCGTGGAATGAATCTGGCCAAAATCTCCAGGAGCCTCCTAAGGACCCTCCAGAAGCAGGATATCCCTCACCAAAGCCCCCTCACCAGAGTGCATGACTGAGGGAGCACGGAAAGTCCAACCGATTTCCGACGATCCGCATCAGTGTGGTTTACTAAGTGCTGAAACCGCGAAGTGCCGCTGAAACGAAGAGAGCTAGTAGCTGCCCATGACCTTCCGGAGTACTGCCGCAGGAGTCCTCCAAACTTCCTCCCTCTTGTCCCCACGACTAAGGCTCAGGAACTAGGGTCTGCTTGGCTGTAGCAAGCTGGAATCCAGCTGGACCACCTTTTCTTCGAAGCAGAGGTACTGATTGAGCTTTGGGGTACTTACCTTCTTGCCTTAAGTCATGCTGTCTCACTTGAGGCTGGCACCTACTTATTTTCTGAGTTGACTTTAACTCCCTTTTCACAGGCTGAACAGCTTGTGGCACTACACGTGAATTTTCTGAACTCTTTGTATAAGACTCTTATCCAAGAAGTGCATCAGATCCATAGACTGTGTCCAAATGACTTTGGCTGTCCTGCCTCCCTAAAAAGGTACTCTTCTTAATCCATTGACTTTGATATTGCTTCGCCCCCCATAGGTTGTGGGTTGTTCAACACGGTTACTGCTGGAAAATGCTCATCTAGACTTCATTGCAGAATTCAGTATTCCTCACATATTCTGAGAATCTATTTTCCTTTAACCTTCCCTTTCTGCAAATCTGAATCTGCAAAGTGTGCTAGCGTAATATACAAATGCAAATACTATCCTTGTGATTGAAGTCGCCTGCGGGTGTAGGAGAAGTGTATGAAGCATAGCCAAAGATTATTCACTGGCTTGTTTGATTCTGAAAAGTAATTTCAAAGTTTATTTGTATTGTTACAATCTTTTGCCTTTTTAAACTGAAACCTTGAGTGTCAGTGTTAGTTGGCTACTTGTATTTACGGATTTCAAGTGTACAGTTCTACAGCTCACATTTACCCCACTTGAAATAGGTCTGGCTGCTCAGTCACACTACCAACCTGTGTAGTACAGACCTATACCAAAAGGTGGGTTACCTAATACCAAGCAGATAAGACTTGTGTAGTCTCACAGAGTGTGAGTGCACCAATTCTTACCAAACACTGGTGGCAGGCGGTGGGATTGGCGTAGAGTGGTTACATTGACTATTTGTTGTACTTGTGAACAACTAAACCAGCCACAAATCTAAGCTCTAACAAAAAGATGAGCAACTTGTCACATGCCTAATATGGATAACTTTAATGAGTCAGCCCTCACTAGCCGGATTATAGATAAACTGAAAAATCTGTGTAAAGATAGAGGTCTGCCTCTGAAAGAAAGAAAATGTGAATTAAATACAAGGTTGTTCAAATCACCAAAGCATGTGTAGTAGGCCTGTAACACCCTACTAACCAAAATGATGTGGAAGATAATGATGAGGATGCTAGTTTAGAGTTAAACTCCAATCAGCAAGAAGAGAGTCAGAGGAGGGAGAGGAGTCTCCAGAAGGGAGCCACCATCTTCCACAGCCTGCTCTTGTACCTCAGTCACTTCCTAGCGTGACCCCCACTAGGTCCAAATCTAAGCCCAGCATATCTTGCACTTGAAAGACTAAGATTAGAATTCAAAAAGCTTCATGTACAAGATTAGAATTCAAAAAGCTTTATGTATAATCTGAAAACAAACATCAGAAGGTGAAACTGAGAGAAAGGGAAATGCAGCATGACATGTAAATGAAAAAGATGTCCCTGGATTCTGCTTCCCTTTCAGGGTCTTCTAAAGAAGCAGCGAGTATGTATGATCCTACACTTAATGTGTTGGATTGGTCGAGTATGTTTGAATACACCTATGGTCTTCAAAGAATAAGTGGGAATGATTTGATTCCATGGCTCATGTCTAGACTCCCCCAGAATGGTTGTGATGCTGTTATGGAATTGAGTGACAGTGACAGAAAGGACAGAGTCATTTAAGCTGTCATTAATAGCCAAATTTGGGAAGACTCCTTCCCAGTACCTTAAGAGGTTTAGGACCCCCACAAAGACTGATGGTACCCCTTGGGCTACCTGGGTATGTGAATGTTTGAAGAACTTAAATGGTCGGGTTAAGGGGTACAGAGTAAACTCCTTTCAAGGAATGAGAAATCTTTTTGCTTGAATCTATGACTGCTCTCCTGAGCTGAGACAGCACTTGGCTGACTAAGGAAATTGATCCTAAAAAGCTAGCGCAAGCTGCTGACGTATGGGTAACCAACAGGGCTACTCATAGGGATTATGAGGCTACTCACAAGAAGGAAGAGGGGAAGCAGCACACGAAAGGGGGTAAAGAGAATTCGAACTACAACCATCCAAAAGAGGGCCCCAACCATAATAAGGGTAGATCCCATGGGAAATCTGGTAGGTCTAGTGAACCCTCGTGCCAAACTAGAGGGAGATCAACAGAAACCCCCATTCCAGATGACATTTGGTCAATGTTTTGTATGTGGGTCTGTAGATCATGTGAAAGGGGATCCCAGCTGTAAGGGTAAACCTTCAGGGGTCAACACTGCCTCCTTAGCTTTCATCCCTGAGGGAGAAGCCCAAATGGCAAGTGCATACTTTCAACTACTGGCTGAAGACCCCATTGGGGTTCAAACCAGTGTATCTTTAGTGTCCCTTAGTCTGTGGGAACAACAGAAGGTGGAGGTTTATAACACCATTCCAGATAAAAAACCAAATAATATTATAAGGACATTGTTCTTGTAGATGGCCAGGAGACTCCTGCCATAAAAGACACAGGGGAAAGCAGAACAGTGGTTGATGAAATATTTTCAAACCTGCGGATGTAGCTAAGGCACCCAAAGGTCCCACTAAACCTGCAGGAGGCCCTATCCAAATGGTTCTTAATCTGCCAGCTGTCATCCAGTGCAATACCGTGACTGTTAGGATCCCTGTTAGTGTACAGAATGAAGTGCCAGGGAGAGTCCTGTTGGGGAATGACTTGAGGGCTCTTTGAGTAGTGTCGGGTACCCCCAGGCCTCCCAGCAAACAGAAGCAGGAGCAAACAAGGTTGGCCAGAGAGACAACCTTAAGAGACTCTCAGTTTCAGGTTAAGGAGACATCCAATACCTCCAGTCAACAGGAAGGCCACCCTTCAACTTCAAAGAAGAGAAGAGACGAAGGAGAAATCCAGGGTCTCTAGTAAGAACAAAGGTCTGAAACCAAACCCTGTTCACAAGACAAGGGCATCCCAGCGAGGACTGTCCCAGGTCACCCCAGTGACCCCTTACCCAGCTGATGCTCAGTGGGAGGACCACCCACAATCAGTGGAGACAGCTACTGGTGACAGATAGCTGGAAGAAAACCTTCCCTGCATTGGAGATCTGGATCCTAGAGACCATCATGAGCTGCAGACTTTACTTGCAGAAGGTGGACCCTCTAGTGTAGACTTTAACAGAGGACAAAGAGTGTCCCTCTCTAGAAGGCCTGCATCAGCAGAGAGCTTCCCAGCTGGAAGGGCAAGAGCCAGGGAAGCATAGGCTTTACTGGGAGGATCTACAATGAACCTACTGAATCTACCCCAGGGAACTATAGGACTCTGGTAGTGCCCCAGGAGGGGAGACAAATGTTCCTACAGTTGGCACATGAGATCCCTCTGGCTGGCCACTTGAGTTTCAAGAGGACCAAAGAGAGGCTATCTCGGTACTTATATTGGCCCACGATGGGTGCAGATATAGATAGGTTATGTAGGAGCTGCCACACTTGTCAGACTTCTGGCAAATGTGGACCCAAGAATGTGGCACCTTTAGTGCCCCTCCATGTGGTGGGAGTCCCTTTTGAGAGGGTTTGGATTGATACTGTTGGTCCCCTCGACCCTCCACTTCCTCAGGCAACAGATTTATATTGGTTGTGGTAGACGATGCTACCAGGTATCCGGAGGCAACACCTATGAGAACTGTTACTGCTCAGGCAGTGGCCAAGGTCCTCCTTAGTATTTTTACCAGGGTGGGGGTTCCTAAGGAAGTCATCTCTGACAGAGGATCTAACTTTATGTCCCACCACATGCAGATCATGTGGACAAACTGTGGAGTGACTTACAAGTTCTCAACAGTCTACCATCCCCAAACCAATGGGTTGGTGGAGAGGTTTAACCATACCATGAAGAGCACGATAGGTGCTTCAGAGGAAGCCCTTAGAAGAAAGTGGGTCCTTCTACTGCCATGCCTTCTCTTTGCTTATAGAGAAGTCCATCAAGCAGAGGTGGGTTTTAGAGAGTGTTCCTTCCCTACAGCCCGTGGGAGTCACTGACTACGTGCTATGCCTCACGAAGAGGATGGCATTGATGATGACAGATGCTTCTGAAAACCTAAATGCTGGTCAGGCTCTGGTCAAGCATTGGCCCGACCAGAAGGCCAACATGGTGGAGTTCACTCCAGACCAGTTAGCATTGGTTATGGTGCCTACAAGGCAGAGGGCCTTACAGGACAAGTGGAATGGACCCTTCAAGAGTGTAGGCAAGCTTGGAGAGGTCAATTATTTAGTGGACTTGGGCAACCCCAATGAGGCCCTAGGGTACATCACACTAACCATCTGAAGGCGTATGTTTCCATACCAGAACTAGGAGCTTTGCTTCTAGCCTCTGATCAAGAGGAGGAGTGGGCCTCTCCCTGATCTCCTCAGGGGACAACCTTCAGATGATACAACTGATGGAGTGAAACTCTTCAGATTTGACTCTGCAGCAACAGGAAGAGTGCAAGGCTCTGTTAAATCAGTTTGCCTCCCTGTTTTCTCTGACACCAGGCTTGACCCCTTGGGGCCAACATTATATTCTCACTGGTGACAGTCTCCCTGTCAAAAGCAGGGGCTACAGAATGTCAGATCTCATATAAAGGAAGAGGTGAAAAAGATGCTGGACTTTGGGGTTATTGGGTAATTGAGCCATCTACCAGACCATGGGCTAGTACAGTTGTACTAGTGCCAAATGCAGGAACCAAAGAGTTGAGATTCTGCGTGGACTACAGGGCTCTTAATACAGTCACCACGACTGAGGCCCATCCTTTACCCAGGACAGATGAGCTGGTGGACAAACTTGGTTCAGCCAAGTTCCTCAGAACATTTGACCTGACCTCAGGCTATTAGCAAATAGCACTTACAGACCATACCAAGGGGAAAACTGCATTATCCACCCCAGGAGGCTTATATCAGTTTATAGTTTTGCCTTTTGGACTTCAGAATGCACCTGCTGCATTCCAGAGGATGGTGAATCAAGTTCTGAATGGGTTAGAGGACCTCTGCATGGCATAATTGGATGACATTGCAGTATTCAGCCCCAATTGGGAAGAGCATCTACACCACCTAGGATATGTTTTGCAGGCTTTGGAACAGGCCCATCTTACCATAAAGGCTAGTAAATGTCAAATTGGTCAGAGTAAAGTGGTCTACCTTGGGAATGAGGCAGGAAGAAGTAAAATTAGGTCATTCCCTAGCAAAGTACAAGCTGTACAAGACTGGGCCACCCCTACTACTTAAACCCACGTGCAAACAATTCCTGTAGGACCCAGTGAGACATTTCTCACTGGGTCCTACATGAATTTCATAGCAAAGTATGGGATCATAGCTTCTCCCTTAAATGTAATCTCCTCACCCAAATTCCCCAAGAAGGCCAGGTGGAATGAGGAGTGCAACAAGTCCTTTGAAGGACTGAAGAAAGTCCTTTGTCAAGCACCAGTCTTGAGAGCTCTGAATTATACCCAATCCTTCATTGTACAAACAGATGCTTCTAATACAGGGATAGGTGCAGTTTTGAGCCAACTGGATGGGAAAAGCAGGGAACACCCTACCTGCTTCATCAGCAGAAAGCTGAAGGACCGTGAGACAAGGTGGACAACTATAGAACGTGAATGTTTTGCCATTGTGTGTTTCTACTTTCATTATTCAGACTGACCACCAACCCTTGAGATGGTTACTGCAGATGAAGGGGTGGGGAATCCAAAATTTCAGCCTCCAAGGGTTTGATTCCACTATAGAGCATAGGTCCGGGTTAAATCATCAAAATGCTGATGGTCTCTCCAGGAAGTATGACCAACTGGAATAAGATATTCATCCAGGAGTGGATTAAATCCTCCTGTCCCTTAGTCTGGGGGTACGACTGTTAGGGGGAATTTCCATTTTTTTGCTAATAACCTTAGAGACCCACAGCTCTTTTGCTGGACTTAGGACTTTTTAATTTTAACACCCCAGTGAGTGGGACATTTTTCTCCCTTTCTCTTGTTTTTACCTGATTTGGATTTTGTGTTTTCACTGTTTTTGGAGTCTGACATACACCACAGGCATCTGCGTTTTGTATGGCGATACAACACACCTTCAGTGCAGTGTCACTGAGAAATCCTTTGGATTCATCATAAGGCTTAAATACCGTTTTTGTGAACTACAGTTCCCAAGAATTTACTTCACTTAACATTTTTCTTTGTAGGTCCAGCACACACCATCTTATGTGGAGTGTGGGGGGTTACTTAGTAAACCCTTATCCTACTTTCCCATGTAACATTTCTATGTTACCCTCATTAATTTAAATGGCTTGTGGCAGTGGTTTAATTTTTCCTACCCTTGTCCTTATCTACCGCAGGCTAAACCATCAGCTGAAGTACAGCACCCATGGGGGACCATTTTGTCAAAATGGCCCCGGTCTTCTTTTTTTGCCTTTTTCAGTTTGTGAGGTCTAAGAGACAGGTTTGAGCCCTTGTTTTGTCTTGTCTTTGGCAGGCTTCAGCCCCGAAGCCCGCACCTGGCTCCAGTGTGTCTGGAAGGACAGGAAGTGAGGGAGGGTTCTGAAACTCCCCTGTCCTTTGTCTCTAGGAGTGCCTGAATGAAACTAGTCCTGATTGGCTGGCTGTCCTTTCAGGACAGCCAGCATGCTGTGTGATTGACAGCCCAGGCTGTGCATGAATGGGAGAAACCTACTTAAAAGGCAAGGGTGTTGGGACTACAGGCAGAGTCGACCACTGGAAGAACATCAGAAGAAGAAGCCGTGAACGAAGCTCGCTGCAACCTCCTGGACGTCAATTGCCTGGTGAAGCCCTGCTGCGGTGCGGACCTCCTTTTTCTCGACAGAGAAGCTCCTCAGGAACGACTTCTCCCCTTGGGTTAGTGGGACTAACTAACCCTGAGACGAACTTCACGACTTGCTATGCTTCTCTGTTGCTGCAGAAGCCCAATGCCCGGAGTCGAGGGACCTTACTAGAGTGCAACTTCTGCCGCAGAACAAATCTGGCCAAAAGCTGCAGGAGCCTCTTAAGGACCCTCCAAATGCAGGATATCCCCCACCAGAGTGCAGGACCGAGGGAGCATGGAAAGTCCAACCTGTGTCAAATGATGAGCATCAGTGCGGTTTAGTAAGCGCTGAAACCGCGAAGTGGCGCTCAAATGAAATGAGCCTGTAGCTGCCGACGAACTTCCCAAGTACTGCCGCAGGAGCCTTCCAGAAATCCTGTCCTCCCTCTTGTCCCCACTACGGAGGATCAGGAACCATGGTCTGCTTGGCTGTAGCAAGACAGAATCCAGCTGGACCACCTTTTCTTCTAACCAGAGGTACTGTTTGGGCTGGGGGGTACTTACCTTAAGTTGTGCTGTTTCACTTGAGGCTGGCACCGAATTACTTTCTGAGTTGACCTCAACTCCCTTTTCACAGGCTTAACAGCTTGTGGCCCTACAAGTGATTTTTCTGAACTCTTTAAACTTTGTGTAAGACTCTTATCCAAGAAGTGCCTCAGAACAGAGACTGTGTCCAAATGACTTTGGCTGTCCTGGCTCCATAAAGGCACTCTTTTTAATGCATTGACTTTGATATTGCTTCTACCCCCATAGGTTGTGGCTTGATCAACACTGTTACTGCTGGGAAAGGCTCATCTAGACTTCATTGGAGGATTCAGAATCTGTTTCTAACCTTTTTGATTATGAAGCATATCCAAAGGATATTGACTGGCTTGTTCGATTCTGAAAATTAATTTCAAAGTTTATTCGTATTGTTACAAACTTTTGCCTTTTTAGAGTATGCTAATTTAAAACTGATGTTAAATAAATAAATGTTTATAACTGAAACCTTGTGTGCAAGTGTTACTTGGCTACTTGTATTTATGGATTTCAATTGTACAGCTCTACAGGTCACATTTACCTCTCTTGAAATAGGTCTGGCTGCTCAGTCACACTACCAACTTGTGTAGTACAGACCTATACCAAATTGTGGGTTACATAATACCAAGCAGATCGGTCTTGTGTAGTCTCACAGTGTGTGACTGCACCAATTTTTATCTAACAGTGGATTGACCTTGGGGGCTGTAGAAGGAGGCACTAGACATGCATGCGCAAGATTGGCCTGGTCTGCTGAATACCTGTGCACGAAGGTTCCGGCGTGTGTTGAATACCCCCTTCTGTATGAAGGGTTTATAAAATATTTGACCCAGGGTCTTGATGGTCTCATGCTTCTTAGTGGTTTCCAGCTGGTCGTCAACCGCTTTACCAAAGAGGAGACCTTCCTCGATGGGCATGTTGATAAGGGCCGCCTGTCTCTCTGGCTTAAAGCCAGAGTCCCCAAGCCAAGAGTGTCTTTTCAGGAGGGTACCCTCCGCGATGACTCGCCCTGAGGTGTCTGCAGAATCTAGAACGTTTTTCAGGATGTTTTGAGACACTTGTTTTCCCTTGGTGGCCACCTTGAGAAGGTGTGAACGAGCAGGTTCTTGTACAGAATCAAGATGTTTCACGTTATCCCACTGGGTGCTGGTAGTATTGTATTGTTTGCTATTCTGGTCATGTACGCACCAGTAGTGGTGATATGCTTACCCAGCGTGTATAGCCGTTTGCACTCCTTATTGGGAGGTGCCTCGGAAGAGGAGAGTGGAACATCAGCTCTCTTTCTGGTAGCATTAACTATCAGAGAATCCGGCTTGACGTGTCCTCTGACGTAAAGAGGATCGGATGGTGATGGCTTGAATGTTTTTCCTACCCTTGTGTTGACTGCTCTAGTAAGAGGGGGGCAGACTGGGATGGAGAGACCCTCTTTTTAATGGATTCTAGGAGAGGAATAGCCTAGCTAATGGGTTTTTTCTCATTGAGGATGTCCTCAACAAAGTTGGTCCCCACAGGAATGGTCTCCTCCATTTGTATTCCAAAATGGTGAGCTGCCTTTTTAAGCAAGTCATTATAAAGTAATTGGTCTGCTATAGGGGAAGTGTGACCACTCTCAACTGCTCAGAGGTCGATTGGATCTGTGATAATGAGATCCGGGTCATCCTCGTCTCATAGATTTGCATCGTCACCATCTTGGTTTGGATTATCCTGGTCGGTGACCCACATATCTTGGTCTGCTTGATCAGACTGCAGCTCTCCTTGCTGAGAACAATGTGAAGCCTCCCTGGCCTGAGGAGGGGCGTGGGGTTGAGTAGGTAATACAGGCTCTGGGCGCTGCTCCACAGATTTCTGTGGAGTGGGCAACCTACTCATGAAGTCTACAAAAAAGGAGATTTTACCCATTGTTTCTTCAAATGTGTCGGAGTCTAAGGAGTCAGCCAGGATAGCCTTTGCGGCCATTGGTCGTACCTCTGTAGGGCAGTCGCCCTATGTGTGTCCTTGGGGCATTATCTCTTGAGGGCGGAAGCTAAGGGTGAAGATTCTTCCCGATAGTCCTCAGAGGCCTGTTTGCCACAAGCTCTTTATGATGTTTTCTGGGTGAAGATTGAAGTTTTTTTCGATAACTGTTTCAGCATTTCCGCCTCAGCCGCTGAACAGTGTTTATGCATGCCTTTCGCTAAAGTGTCTGCCCGGGTGCCTTGTAGTAAACGCAAAGATGGACCCGCAGCAGGTTTGGTCAGCAGTGGATCTGAGGGCGCCAACTGTCGGTGTGCGGCTCTCCGTCGACGGGTCTGTCAAGGAACGGCTCAGAGGTATGTGCTTATGTGTAGACGTGACTGTGTACGCTGTTGTCGCCAGAGGCCTTCCTCATAGCAGCACCTGCAACTGCCTTTCGAGGCTGGGGACAGGCATGTGGGAACTGGTATGTTGCTCTGTAATGTCTTCGAGCTCTAATTCGGAGTCTCGGCTGCCTCAGCCTTTGTGATCCGATTCAAAGATCCCTGCAGCGGTCTCGGCCTTCGCCATCATGGCCTATGCCGCCTACCGCTTAGTCCAGCGCTCTTTATAGGTCTTGTGACTAAAGAGTTTGCACAATGTGCAGCAGGACTCCGAGTGATCACGTGGTTGCACACCTTGTGCGTCTTTCCACAGAAATGTTCTATTGCACTTGGGGCATAACTTAAATGGAGTACGTTCCATAATGGAAGGTGGACATAGAGGCAGGACAGTCGGGGCAGGGAATCGGGGCAAGCATTCTCCTAAACCGAAAGGATCAGCACCTCTCCCTCACCCTACTGGTTAGGCCGAAGCCTGTCGTCGGAACTGTCGAAGTGCATTGATCGTAGCAGATAAGAGACGTTTGGATGGAATTAAACAACTCTAAAAGTAGCTTACAGCTCAATACTGAGGTAAGACATTTCTGTTTACTGTCCTCCACAATATCGCTTATTTGTAATTGGTACATGCAGTGCGGGAGTATATGCAAATAGGTGAACTGTGGAAATGGATGGAGACTCTACGTTGGCCCATAGAGACCTTAATCTGGATAAAGTACCAATTCTGCCCTAGATTTTTGTATGTACGACTTTGGTATTGCACAGCTATTTTATTCTGTGAGTCTGAGCGCCAAAAGTGCAAATAAGGCCATTCTGTCTGGCGAGAATTCATCTGCAAATTTGGGGTTTTATAGCTCTCTTTTTACCTAGTGATGCCAAACAACTAAAAGCTCATGGCAGGGCTATATCCCATGGACATTGCATATTGGTCGGACCGTGGAGGTCAGTGGCAACACAGATAGATTTCCAGAGTTAAAGGAAATCTAAGGACCAAATCAACAATCTCGTAGAGCAAGCTTACTCCTGCCCCAGCATGGCTGTCTTTGCGCACTCATTAACAGCAGCCAAATGCCATCCCCCCAGCCACATTCCTTGATCAGACCTTATGCCTTTTTTCTATATAATTGCCTCATTCAATCAATAATTGAGCCCTCACATTTAATCCTTTTGCCAGACTCATTCTTTCATCAATTTTTTCTCATTTTGTTTCAGTTCTTTTTCTCCTTCATGTTTTTTGTACAATCCTTTCCCTAGGCTATACAAGTTATATTTTTGTATCATTCCCTATCCACCTTATTCTTTTTATGCTTAATGTTCACCCCTTTTCTCCTCAAAGCCGAAAAGTCACCTTCCCACTGCATTCCTTTCCACTGCTCAATGTTCCCCCCTTTTCTCCTCACAGCCTTTGGTAACTCTACCCATTTTAATATGTGGTCTAGCATTTTTTCTGCCTTATTCCCCATGAAGTGGAAAATGGCTGCATTTTTGCAGAAAACATCCTTCCCAATTCGGCTCCTTCCCCCACCATGTTTTATGAAGGCTGCATTCCCGAGTTCTTAATGCTCACACCATCAACAGAAGATGGGGAGGGGATGGGGAGAGGCCAAGGCTATCATCTCATCGCTACCCCCACATGTATGGCAGGAGACCTCTGTACAATTCCACATGCAGGTTAGAGTTGGGCCTTTCACTTCACTGCAGCTCAATACTCAGGTAAGACATTTCCGTTTACTGTCCTCCAGAATATCTCTGTTTATTTTTAATGGGTGTATGCAGTGCATGAGTATATGCGTATGAATGGACGGTGTAGATGGGCCGAGCCTCTACGTTGGCCCACAGAGACTTTTATCCACATAAAGTACTCATTCTGCCCTAGAATAGGCATTGCACAACTGTTTTATTTTATATATTATGCAGTATTAAAAGTGGGGACTCTCAGCAAGGTGACAATGGCTGGGTAGCTGTTGTGGTACCAGATAGGCAATCGGGGAAGGTCTGGGGATATTCTCCCTATAACACGTGTATGTGTGTGGGCGAGGGACATATTATGTAGCTGGTGGCTTCCCCTTAGTCATGCGAGTTCCTCGAACCGCTCCTGGATCTCCAAAGGGATGACACAGTCATACTACCTGACCTTCAAGCAAACTCCCCGACTGGATTTTGCACAGAGGGGTATGGGCTGTCTGCTCAAAAGATCCCTGCGCGATTGAGTGTTTTCTCTAAGGTACTACTCTCTGTATCGGGAAGTGGTTCATCGCCTGGTCGGTTCTACCCAGGTAGTCCTATATAGTGAGGTTATTTGACCCTTCCAATTGCTCGGTCTATTCGGAACTAATAATAAGAGTAATAAGCTCTGGTAGTAAATGCCAAGGCCGATCCAAGGTAGAAATGGGTGTACTCTTGGGTTGCCACTCCGGTAATGTGTAGAGGAGACCACTCACTTCTGGCTGAGTAAAAGGTACTCTGGTCTTCCAATATTCAGTGCAGAGAGTCTGTTCCCAAGATCACCATTTCCAGGGGCCCAGACATAATAGCCACCACCAAGGAGAAGGCCTAGCCACCTAATTCCAGGGCCAGGGTTGCTGTGGGTATACCTCAGTATGCCCGCGGACATTCGTGATCTGACCTGGTTTCCGAGGGAGGACCTGGTGGGGTAGGATCAGATCTTACAGATATTCAGCAACTCCCTGCATGTGAAGGTGCTTCAGGAGGGCCCCTGATTCGTAATATTTTATATTTCCCATTCCAAGAACATTGGGCTGGCATGCTCACCTAGTGGCTTATCTCACTCTTTGCCCTTCCTCTCTGGTCTCCTGTTCTGGGTCCTTGCTGGCAGCATGGAGCTGGCACCCATATTCTCCTGCGGGAGATCGAAAGCTCAAGCTATATGGCCTTCTCTACTATAGGAGTAGCACTTTTGGGGAGCTTAGTTGGACGTGGCAGGAATACATTTTCCAAACCTAGTTTATTCTCCACCACATGCCCTAATGTAATGTGTTTGCTAGGTCATGCCAAGGGACCAGGCACCTAGGTCTTTGCGTTGACAAGTTGGGGGTGGTGAGGCACCTACCCAGGCAGGTAGAAGAAGGCTCAAGAAAGACGAAGTCATCAAGAACACAGTCCACGAAAAGTCATGCAAAAAGGTACACTGCCACCAGCATGTCAGATGAACTTGGAACAAGTACCTGGAAAATCGAGAAAAGGGAGACAATGTTTCTCCTCAGCAGACCAGTTATGGTGGGGGTGTGCTGATCTCGCAAAATAAAATACATGTGGACAAAAAGTGTCCCCCTGCCTTGGTAACATGTGTTAACACGGGTAAAATAAAAAAGGAAAGCTCAAGAAGCTCCTCAGCAATACTCCACAGAAACTGCTGTGTGCTGCAATAATAAAATGTAGGTGCCAGAAAAGATTGAGGAAAGCTCAACTCCATTAAAAAGTATCAAAGAGAGATCAAAAGGGTTCACAATGGCAGAGTAAAAGAAAGGGTGACTGTGGAAAATGGTTCCCGCTCACTCAGGAGAATAAATACAAAAATCCAATGGTCTGCTGGAGGACTCACAAAGTGAGGAGAAATCTATCTAACATGCATTCCCTCTCTCTCTCTCTCCACTAACTTTACACATCCATCTCCTTTTTAGATTCACCAGAGGACTGCGAGACCATGCAAGTGGCAGCGGTGAGTGGTATGAATCCCAGTAGTAGAACATAACATAACCAGGCCCTCCCAGTCACACAGATCTGACACTAAGGGTCTCACCTTCATGTTCCAGAGGTCATCATGGAAGCGGTTCTTCTTGCGGGTACCCATGGGGGTGTTGTTCAAGCTGGTAGCCACCAGCTTTGCCACTCGCTTGTCGCGGAACTCTACCCAGCCCTCAGTGAAGTCCTTGGCATTGGTACCCGCCTTCTTCTTTTTCTTGCGCACAAAGCGGTCTGCGAGGAAGAGAGGGAGGCCAGGGTAAACAGGAAGACAAGATAAGCAAAGGAAAAAAAAAAGAGAGACAGGAGAGCGTGAGTCAAAGTTTAATTGGAAAGAAACTTGGTGGGATGGGACATAACAGTGAGAGAAACAGTAAAGAGTATGGTAGGAAGAAAGTAGATATGCAGTGAAAGTACAAAAGGTGCACGACAAACAGCGATAATCTCAGATTAAGC
Organism: Ambystoma mexicanum; assembly: GCF_040938575.1. Lineage (NCBI taxonomy): Eukaryota > Metazoa > Chordata > Amphibia > Caudata > Ambystomatidae > Ambystoma > Ambystoma mexicanum. The sequence continues at coordinate 442,630,206 of NC_090924.1, read as the reverse complement.
AACATCCAGATCTAGCATCTTTAGATGACCACTTGCCGACCAAGCTTTATAATAACTGCACTTAAGCACACAGGAAGCCCTGCTACACCATGTGCAGAGCCAGGAAGGCAGGATCCATGTGGGAAGGAGCTGACACCCGGGCCAAACGTCTTTTGGGATACAAAGGAAGCCCCTCAGCCTGGAAAACACCACAGGGGGAGAAGAGAAAAAAAAAAAATATAAAACAAATATGATACATTACTCACCGTAATCTTATTTCCGATGCTTATATCTGCTTATAGCCATATGCTATGCATAGGCCAACATCTAGTGATCTAGTATTAGCCGCAGAGTATTACATTTTTTGTTTTCGAAAATCGATAAGGGGTGTTGACAAGCCGTGCCAGCGTTTCCAATTATCTAAGAATTTAGAATACTTCTTTATTGTTGGAGACAGCATTGGTGATGCGTGAATTGAGGGTATTGGCTTTATGGGTGATTAATGCAAGTTTATTTTTTTTTGAGAGATTATCTGGAGCGCTGGAAGTTCACCTCCAGTTCTGAGCCACAACAGCAAGGGATTGTGGGTATGCAAATTAGCTCAAATGCAAACCTTTTTCTCCAGGAAATTGTATTTGTCCAAGAGGGCGCAGTGTGCGACTTGGCTTTCCTACTTTCACATTTCAGGTGAAAGCTTTTTTTGCAAACCTTTTTAAACCCACCATAACTTTCTTGCTACAGATTATATATATATTTACATCTTATTGAAAGAATAATTGTACACATCTTATTGAAAGAATAATTGTACACCTCAGTATATGTCAACCTGCTATAGTTATAAGTACAGATTAACAGCTAGCAGACGAGGGTGCAAGCCAGGCTGAAACCAGAATTAAGCCAGCGGATGCGTGACACAGCCTGCTGTGTTCAGGCACTGGCACTTAGCACCGGTGTACAACCCTCCAACCTCCAGTATGTCAGAATACAAATGGAGTGAGGAGGAGCAAATGGAAAGCAAACTAGCGCTCCCTTTTAATCAGGTGCTTGGGGATTCACTAGTGGAAGCCGTGGCAGAAGGAGTGAGGCCTATCCAAGAGAGGCTGGCCACTCTAGAGTCTATCCTAGGGCAGAAGAAGTTGAGCTCCCAGAGTAGTAATAATGTAAAAACGTCTGCGAAGGCCACCACCACAAAGGAGAGCTTTCAGGGGAGTACCACGACCTGGAAGAGGAAATCCTCTTCTACTCCCCCTTGTCAACGATACAGGGTAGAACATGAGGCCCCAGAGGCCGCTGAGGCCTTTGGTAAGCTGAAGGAAGCCTTCCTTCAAAGGGCAGCGGTGCCAAACCTCCTCATCTCCTCCCCAGGGGAAGCCAATATGGAGATATAGATTAGGAAACTGGTAGGGACTCGCCAGAAGCGTCGGCATCCTCACAAAGAAAAGAAAGTAAGCAAGCCCCTGTCGGGGGCAAGAGGGCCAGGAAAGAAAAGCATCTGGAGCCGGACTTCGTCACAGACGACATCGGGAATACCAGGTCCTTGGACTGGCAGCCCTCATCGAGGGTAGCAAAATACATGGCTCAGAAGTTTCAGAAAGCCCTGGATAAGGATACGAAGGTATGCATGAGAGCGGAGTGACCACGTCCAGATCTGGCGGGGAAGGTAGCCGTAACACCTGAACTCGATCAGAAAATTATATTTGTCACGAAGACCTCCAAAGATCTCAGGAAGGGCAGGGATGGGTCCTGGCGCAGCTGTCAGGAGAAACTGCTGGACATAACTGGTCCACTAGCGAAGATAATGGATCTCGATGAAGCCTGTGTCTGGAAGGGCAGGAAGTGAGAGGTGCCCGAAACTCCCTGTGCTTAATCCCCTTGGTTACAGGAATGCACCTAAAAGGTGATTGGCCACCCTGCTGTGCGAGTGACAGCTAGGCTACGAATGAATGAGAGAAACCTGCATAAAAAAGGTGAGGCTTTTTGCTTGGAAGGCAGTCGACCACTGGAAGAAGGAATCTGAAGAATAACTTAGTAGAGACACTTGCTGCAACTCCTGCACTGTTGGTTTGCCCGGTGAAGCTCCGCCGCATTGCTGAAGCTCTGAATCCGCCTCGAGTAGAGAAGCCCTGCAACGGGCAACTTCTCCCCTTGGGTTGTTGAGATCAATCAACCCCAAAGTGAACTCGTCTGGACATCCTCTTGGAGCTGGCAGTACTTCCATTGTTACTGCAGGAACCGATTGCGAGGGAGAGGAACACCAGATCGAGGGCATCATTAAGTCGGACCCGAGCTCCAAGAAGATCCTCCTGACTCCCACGAAGCAGGGCTGACCAAGCCTGAGCCACCTCAACAGATTGCTGGCCCAGATGCAAGGAAAGTCCATAAAGGTATCCGAGAACCACAGTTATGCTGTTTGCGAGAGTCACGAGAAGCTGAAACTGCGAAGTGCTGCTGATCTGATGTTTGCCCATTGCTGCTGCTGATCTTCTATTCGTAGTGCAGGAGTCTCCAGACGTTCTCACTCTTGTAACCCACGACGGAGGCCCAAGAACACAGGATCTGCAGACCTACAATTGAAACAGATGCCAGATGGAACCAATTTCTTCAAACCAAAGGTACTGCAAATCTAAGGGGTTGCTTACCCCTCTTGTTGTGCAGCCTTGCTAGCTCTCAGTTGAGACTTGTCTTGGTTGCTTTTGCAGAGTTGCTTGCAGCCTTGCCCCTCACAAGCCTCCCAGTTTATGGCCCTACAGTGATTTCATTTTCTACAAAGATTTCTAAAACATTATGCAAGGCTTTTTACCTACCTGCAAGAAGTGCTTCAGCTCACCTCGACTTTTGGTCAATTGACTTTAGCTATCCTGGCTACCTGAAAGACTCTTCTTACCTCTGACTTTGTGCTTTAACTATCCCTCAACTAACGGCACACATTAGATAACTGGTGCAGCTGGGAAAGGGTTAATTTACTTTGCACTGGAGGGTTCAAAAAGTACTTATATGCTGAAGAATATTTGTTAACCTTTGTTTTATTCCCTCATCTTTTCCTTGTTGACACTAATCTCAGTATTGCTCTAAACGTGCCAGTGATACATCAATGTCCAGTGTCCTAGTTATTGAAGTCACCCAGGGTGTAGGAAGTGTGTGTGCCATCCCAAATGGGTATCTACTGATTTATTGAAACTGAGAGTGTGTAGTAAGTATATTATTGTGTTACATATTTTTTGCTCCTTCTAAAGAAAACATATTCAACTGACTTAAATTAATAAATAATTGTTTAATCAAGAAACCTTGAGAGTAAGTGTTTATTTGGATACTTGTCACTGTGAATCTCTGTGTAATAACCCTACAGCTCACATTGACCCCTCGAGATAAGCCTGGATGCTCAGTCACTCTACCAACTTGTGTAGTACATGCTTATACCAAAGGTTGAGTTAACTATTGCCAAGAGGACAAGGCTGGTGTAGTCTCACACAGGGTACTGCATACAATCTTGCCTAACAGTATGAATGGAACCCATGTAGCTGCTTTGCAACTGGCATCCAGAGGGACGTTTGCAATAAAGGCCAAAGTAGCTCCTGTAGCCCTGGTAGAGTGAGCTCTTGGTATGAAAGGCAGTTTTGTTTGACAGGGAGTAGCAGAGCTCTATGCATTTCACTATCCATCTGGAGATGGCGTTCTTTGAAACGTGATCACCTTCCCTGCCAGGTGCTATGGAGCCAAACAGTTGGTCTGTTTTTCTTAGCGATTTTGTCTTGCTTACATAGTAAAGAATTGCCCTCCTTACATGTAGCGTATGGAGGTTCTTCTCAGTTGAGAAAGAAAGAGGGTAGTTCAATGGATTGGTTAACATGGAACTCGGATATGAACTTAGGTGAAAACCTAGGGTGTATTCTTAGTACCAACTTGTCTTTGTGGATAACAAACAAAGGGTCTTGCACCGACAAATCTTGGAGCTCACCGACTTGTTATTGAGGTGAAGGCCACCAGAAAAGCTGTTTTGTATGTTACGTGTTTAAGGCTGGATTTGTGCATAGGCTCAAAGGGAGGACCTATGAGCTTTGAGAGTAGCACATTGAGATCCTACTGTGGAGGCGTGTTGGAAAACGGGGGGGGGGTAAAGTCTCTTTACTGCCTCCATGAAAGCCTTAACAACAGGGACTTTCCAGAGAACACCTTGTTTTGTGAAGTGGTTTACGCGGATAGAGCCGCTAGGTGAACGTTGATTGAGTTGAATACTAGGCCAGAGACTAGTAAGTGGAGAATGTAGTTAATGTGTGATGGAGTACATTCAAGGAGGGTTTACATTATTTAACTGGCACCATAGTACAAATGATTTCCATTTGTTAAAGTAACAGTGTCTGATGTTGGGTTTACGTGCTTCCTTGGGGACTTCCATACACCTTTGAGGTGGTTTTAAATGACCAAACTCTGACTTCAGGAGCCAAGCTGCCAAGTTCATAGATTGAGGATGTGGGTGTAACCTTGTACCCTTGTGTTGGGTTAGCATGTTGAAAGGGCACGGGAGAATGGGTTGCACATCGCCATGCAGAAATCAAGGTTGTCTCGCCCACGTTGGAGCAACCAGGATTAGAGTTGCTTGTTCCTGGTGCATTTTGTGCACTATTCTGCTCAGAAGCGGTGTTGGTGGAAAAGAGTAAGCAAATTTCCCTGACCAGCTCATCCATAAGGCATTCCTCTTGGAGCTGGGTTGAGGAAACCCAGATGCGAAGTCTGGGCATTGTGCGTTTTGGTTTGTGGCGAACAAGTCTAAAGGAGGATAGCCCTAGAGGGAACAGATATGGTCTAAAATTCCTCTGTTGAGTTGCCACACGTTTTCTTCGGGTACGGGATCTCTGCTTAAAGAGTCTGCTAGAGAATCGAGTTCCCCTGGAACGTGCGAGATACTAGGAACATGTTCCGCTTCAGTGCCCATTGTTTTTGTGCTAGCCTGGACAGACCTTGGAGAGTGTGCCTCCCTGCTTGTTTACGTAAAACATGGCAGTGGTGCTGTCTGTGAGGACTTGCACTACTTTGGCCTGTTAGATGCACCCGTGAGGCTTGTAAGGCTTGGAGCTCCAAAAGCTTGATGTGATTTTGGGCTGTGATCTTTTTTTTAAAAAACTTTATTTATTCAGCTTGACAACACACAGAGAAACACAGGTTAGCAAAGGCACATCGTGACATCAGTTTGCGAACACAAATACAGAGGTATCACTGTACAATGCAGCATTACCAAACAGAACGCAAGAAACATATAATAAGGGAAGAGTTGCAACCAGAGTGAGGAGGATATACACCCCATAGAGGGTCACTGAGGGGGGTGGGACGGAGAAGAGACCTCCGAGTCTGAGGCCAGGGCAGACATGTAGTCACGAAATCTGCGCCATATGTCCCTTGGTCTTGAATGCGGGTGTTGTGTTGCCCCCCAGGCCTCCTCAGTGTCATGTGCCCAGGTGACTGCCCGGAGCCACTGAGCATATGTGGGCGCATTGGGGCGAAGCCAGCACAGTACTATACAGCGGACTGCCAGCATCATACAGAGACCTGCCAATTTCCTAGAATCACGTTTCAGACTGGGAAGGTCGTGAAAGAGGCAGCGCATCGGAGAAGGGTCTCTGGTGCAGTCTAGTATGTCTGATATAGTGGAGCATATGTCCTGCCAGTATTGTGTTAGGTGCGGACAGTGCCATATCATATGAATGTAATTAGCTTGGTCAGTGCCGCATCTGGGACAGTTAGGTGAGGTCTCATGAAACATACAATGGAGTCTAGTCGGTGTGTGGTGATACCTGTGCAGCATCTTAAATTGCAGTAGTTTGAACCTGGAGTTGTACGATACTTCTTGGGTTCGCGCATACATACGGGCCCAGCGCTCGTCATCAATCTCGACTCCAAGATCTTCCTCCCATTTCACTCTAAGTTTAACAAATGAGGGGGCGGCTCTGATCTGTAGTAGATTATAGAGTCTAGATACTTTCCCTCTGAAGGAATCGGAGGTACAGAGTTCAGCTATTATAGGGTCATCTGGTGGAACTGTAGGAAATTCGGGGAATTTAGCCTTTAGGATCTTCCGAAGTGAGGAGTACTGTAGCCATGCTGATGGTTTACGCCTAAGGGCAGGGGGAGATCCGACCACTCCAGGAAATTGCCCCGCACAAAGACATCTCGAAGAGTCAATAAACCTGCCACCGTCCATCGGGCAACAATGGATTGAGGAATGTAAGGGACATCAGGGAGAAAATTCCAAAGTGGGAGGTCACCATGAAACGGATTAGGGGTTGCAACCACTGCCCACATTTTGGTGAGTGCAAGTGACGTACTTATCACAGGGTCTGAGGAATCGGGGGCTGGCGGGGCTGGCTTGAGAATGAGGGAACCAATCGTACGCTCGCTGACCTTCAGTTTTTCAAGACAGGCATGAGGAGGGGGATTTGTTGTGCTAAACCAGTAAGAGGCAAATTGGGATTGAGCAACCACCCAGTATCTGAGAAAGTCAGGGGCACCGAACCCGCCGAGTTCCTTGGGAGCAGTGAGCATATTCAGTTTGAGTCGGACTGCCCCGGAGTGCCAAAGAAAGGTGTTAGTAATGCTGCCCAGCGTCTTAAAGAATCCATCGCCCGGCCATAGTGGAATGTTTGTGAAGCGGTATAGGAGTTGGGGCAGCACGACCATTTTTAGTATTCCTATTCTACCAGCTAGGGAGATGGGGAGTCGGGCCCAATTTACGGCTTTGATGGTAAAAACAGCTAGGTAATTCTGATAGTTATCGACGCAGTTTCTCAGCATGACGGGAGACCGATACTCCCAGGTAGGTGAAGGTGGATTGGGACCAAGTAAAGACCAACAGGTCAGAGGGTGGTTGTGTGTTGTCTGTGAATGGGAATATGGTCGATTTAGAGCAGTTAACTTTAAGACCAGATATATGCCCAAAACGGGTAACGTCATTAAGAATTGGAGCGAGGTTTGTTTCTGGGGAGCGGATGTAGAGCAAGGCATCGTCCGCGTACAGGGAGACAATATCTGCCTGTCCCGCTGAACGTAGGCCACTGTGGGAGTGTGATTGGCGCATCATGTCTGCGAAGGATTCAATTGCTATTGCGAAGATTAACGGGGAGAAGGGACACCCCTGTCGCGTCCCTCTGGCTATCTGAAAGAGGGTGGAGCACCTATCTTCGGTACGGACTCTTGCCACTGGGTTGGTGTAGAGTAGTCTGACCCAGGACCGAAAATTGGGGCCAAACTTACATTTTTCCATGACTCGCCACAGATACTCCCAAGATACTGAGTCAAATGCCTTCTGCATGTCCAGCGTGACTGCCACCGCCTGTGTTTTGGGGTTAATTCTACTGATCACGTTGAAAAGTCGTCTAAGGTTTAGGGAAGTGGACCTACCCGGTACAAATCCTGCCTGATCAGGGTGTATGATATCAGGCATGAATGAAGCCAGGCGGTTAGCCAATAGTTTAGCAAATATTTTTACATCACAATTTATTAACGAGAGGGCACGGTATGAACCACACTGGGTAGGAGGTTTACCAGGTTTAAGAAGGACTGTTATCATGGCTTCGCGGAGTGAAGGGGGAAGTGTGCCTTTTTCGCATGCCTCCTCCCATAGAGCTAGTAATTGCGGGACCAGGACAGATTTATAACGCTTATAGAAGTCCATAGGAAGACCATCCGGTCCGGGGGCCTTCCCTGCAGCGAGTGATTCAATGGCCTCAGTCAGTTCCTCCGCAGTGAAGGGTCTGTCTAGGGAAGCAGTGGCATCAATGGACAGGGCCGTGAGAGGGAGTTCCTCCAGGTAGCAGTCAATTTCTGAAACATGGGGCCCATCAACCCTTGAATATAGGGAAGTATAGAATGTGAGGAACTCTGTGTTGATGTCTTGGGGCGAAGTAGCTAGTGTACCGTCAGATCTCTCTATCGCCGGGATGTTGGGCACTCCAAACTCGTGGCGAATTAACCTGGCCAGCACACGGCCTGGCCGCTCTCCCTCCCCGTAGCGCCTAACTGCCTGAGGGTTATCAAGGAATTTAACTTCGCGCTCAGCAAGATTACAGAATCTATCCAGTTCACGACCCAATGATGCCAGTGCGTCGGGGGAGTGATCGTGCGCGTATTGGGAATCCAAGCTAGCAAGGGTCGACTCGCTGTCAGCGATATCCTCCCGGATGCTTTTCAGGATGCCACTCCCCTTGGATAAGGCGATAGCCCTGATATAGGCTTTGAATGATTCCCAAAGGGTGGCTCGAAGGGGTACTGAATCTGTGTTGAGTTCGAAAAACTCCTCAATGGATGACTCAAGCGCGGAGGCGAAGGTATGGTCTAGGAGGGCATGGGGTCTCATTCTCCATTGCCTTGATCTTTCAAGGTCATGTCCCCAGTTCAGGGAGATGACCACCGGGGAGTGATCAGACAAAGTTCTGGGAAGGATTGCCAGATGAGACAGGCACCTAATTAGTGTGTCAGACAACAACCATCTATCTATCCTAGAATGAGAGTCATGGACCGAGGAATAGTAGGTATACGTGCTGGAGTCAGGATACATTAATCGCCAAGCGTCAACCACTGCCAGCCGGGGGAGGGTTGTAAGGATTGTGTAGGCTGCCCTTGAAAGCTGGCGAGGTCTGGAGCCCGATCTATCTAAGGTGACATCCAGAATCGTGTTGAAGTCACCGCCCCATATAATCGGGATCTGAGGGTAACTCTCAAGGATCGAGGCTAGGTGAAGGTAGAATTCAGGGTCGTCAATATTAGGGCCGTATATATTCAGGATGGCTACCTCTTGATTCTGCAATGTACCAACAATAAGTATATATCTTCCGAGGGGGTCAACATGTGATTGGGAGCAGCTGAACTTCAGGTTTCTGTGAATTAAAATGAGGGTACCTCTGCTCTGAGTAGAATAAGTTGTGTAATACCTCTGGGATCCCCACTGTTTGGCAAACCTTTCGCACTGTTTAGCACAGGCGTGCGTTTCTTGTAGGCATAGGATTTGTGTACCGTGGCGCTCAGCGTAAAGTTGTATTTGCCGCATCTTTTTGTAGTTGCCCAGACCCCTAATATTCCAGCTCATAAAGGTTACGCTTCTATCCGCCATTAATATGGAAGGGACGTTCGGGTTTTGTTCTACATATTAAGGTTGGTCCAGTCCGATGCGGCCTAGACCAGCGTTCTACTCCATCTATACTTCTGTGTTGTGGTAGTGTGCCATGTGTGATTTCTCTGGTGGCTGTCAAGACTTTAACATAACCTCCCCTCCCCCCGGTTCCGACCCACATCCCTCCCCTAACTTGAGGAATGAATCCCAACCACCCCCCGCCCCTCACACAACAACAACAAACTTCTCGGCATCAGCGCCTGGCGGCCTGTTAGCTGACCGAGCAGTGGCGCAACGGGCTGAGAAGGGTGAGGAGAGTGTAAATACAGCTGGAGTCTCTAGTGCATTCAGTTTAGAGTCCATATGTAAAGCGTTCATGGTACTACCAAAAAAAAAGGGGCTACCATAACATGTTAATGCATTACCATAAGCGCTAGACATGACACTTTATAATCATGAGCCTTCCCGGCCTTGGCATACCGGCAGGAAGCCCGCGTGCATTTAGAATCTGAAACACCCATAGGGCATCAATAACTGACAAACATAGTGAGGCGATACCGCCCCAAGGGGCCATAGTTGAAAGGATCAATACAACAATAAAAACAGACAAACATTCGATGCCTTTTTGCATAGCATCAAGCTATCATGAATAATGCTAAATACGGCCTATTGACGACCCAGCCCAACTTAACAGGCAACATTCTAGACTGGACTGGTGGTGACAAGGGATCAGCCAGGGAAGTGCTCATCAAGGAATTTAGAGGCTTCCTCTGGGATCGTGAAGAAAAAGGTTTTGTTGGAATGTTCGATACGCAATTTTGCAGGGAACAGCATGGAGTACTTGACTCCTAGGTCTCGGAGTCTTCTCTTCACAGCTGCAAATGTTTGGCGTTCCTGTTGCACCGCCACCGAGTAATCCGGGTAGAGGTGGATTTTGGCCGCTCCAAGTGTAAGTTCACCCTTGATCCTGGCTGCTAGTAGGAGGGCATCACGGTCCCGGAAGTTTAAGATCCTGGCTATAATGGGCCGAGGGGGTGCGCCTGGTCTAGGTTTCGCGGTTAAGGCTCGGTGTGCTCTCTCGATAGCGAACTGTGGGGAAAGTTTAGGGGAATCCAGGAGTGTCATGAGAATCCGTTCCACGTAATCTTCCATCGGTTCTGTAATATTGTCCTCTGGTATTCCAACAATACGCAGATTATTTTGTCTCGAACGGGATTCGAGGTCATCATTCTTCTTCTCTACTACCAACACCCGGTTGGTGAGCGTGGAGACCTCAGCGCGTAGAGAGCCCAGTTCATCTTCAGCAGCCCCCAGTCGAGTTTTGACTTCCACCACTCGCCCATCCGTCTTCTCGATATGGGCTTTTATGGAGGAGATGGTCCCATTCATATCGTCCAGTTTAGTGTGGAGGGTAGTAAAGCCATCACGGATGTACTCCAGCATCTTCTGTGAGTCGTCTGAGGTCGATGGGGCCGAGACAGACAGGAGCTCCTCAGTGTCTTCGGTGGGCGGTTTGGATGGCGTTTTAGCAAACATGTTCAACAAACTTTGCTTTTTTCCCTGTACCGGATCCCTTAGTCATTATGTAAGCCGGGTCAGGGGCCTAGGATCCTGGAGGAAAGTGGATGAGCAAAGTAGCGGAGTTCCCAGTAGCAGCCGTAGATCAGGAGTATCCGGGTCGGTAGGTATGTGGCTCACAGGCCAGTGGGTCAGTATCCAGTTTGCGGTAAGAATTACGCTCCAAAGTCTACTTTTAGCCCTGTATGCACGTGCCGCAGTAGGTTGAATTCACAGCCGTGGACCTCGCATGGGAGTTCAGCCACCGGTGTCGCCGCACCTCAGGACCGGCGCTCTACAAAGGCAGGCCTAAAAATTCAGGGCCGGGTTCTTCTCAACCCCGGAGCTCGTACGGTAAGTATGGAGTTCGGTGCTGACCCAAGCTCACAGGGTGGTACAGCCGGTGAGGCACCAGAGTCAATGTGGGCTAAGGCTGGTGGTTAGTTGGTAGGGGGGAATCTCCCAGCCTGATGGAGGTAGTTTCTAGTAGGGGTGCCCCCCGGGCCGCACCACCATCAGGGCGCCCTCACCGGTGCACCGGGAGGAGTCCTAAGCAATTTGAAATGGGATGGCGCCACAGAGTCCGGGACCCACGGGACGCCCGAGACATAGGCCTCGCAGGACGCCGCAGGCGATGGGACCAACAATCCCCAGCAGGTTTTCTCAGATGTGTCCAGAGCAAGGCAACAGCCTCGGGGGCCCAGCGGCGCAGACCAAAGGGGGGTCCGCCCACCCCCAGCCACCCAGCCTCCTTAACTTGCCGAGAGAGTATGCAGGAGCGCTCCGGGAGGGGGATGCGGGCAGCCGAGCGGCCTAGCAGCGCAGAGTTGGTCACGGCGGCTCCGGCAGTGCAGGCCGTGCAGCCCAGAGCGAAGGGAACCAAGAGTCCTGGGCACCAGCCACCAGTTCGTAGTGGCGCAGGGCGATCCCGGTCCGCCGGCTGATCAGGCAGGTAGGTAGCAAGGTCACTCTGCACGCCTCCAGGGCCTCGGCGCCCCTCCCCCACAGAGGCCGCCCACGCCGGGGCGCCGGGTAGCAACACGAATCGGCAGTCCTTGGAGCTCCGTCACGGGGTGAGTTGGGTGCCTGCGGCGCCGCGCCCCCCACAGCAACAGCAAGGCTCACAGAGGGTCTCCGAGTCCCAGAGTTAGGATGTCAGTGGACTGCAAGCTTATACCGCGGCCACAGCAGTGATAGTTGGCACAGCTGTATTTTAGCGGTTAAATCTGCAAATATGTGCCCTTGTCGTCCGGAGCTTCACACTCAGGCGGCCATCTTGTTTCGGCGCAACAGCGCCCCCCGATTTTGGGCTGTGATCTGTGTCCACAGGCTATGCACAGTGTGGTGAAGGTAATGGGCTCCCCCCCATCCGGAGAGTGGGGCGTCTGTTGTAACTATAGCTTGCACTGGAGGATTGTGAAAGGGTTTTCCCTTTAACAGATTTTCCTTCGTCCACCAGCGTAGCGCTTGAACTAGGGTTAGTGAAACAACCACTAGATCGTCCCACTGACTGCTTGCCCGAGACCACTGTTCGCTAACCACTTTTGCATTGGGCACATGCGCAACTGTGCGTGCAGAACCAGGTAAATGCATAAAGCCATCATCCCGAGCAAGCGCATTGCGTACAGTTATTTGGCGACCGGCCAGATACAGAGGTATTTTCAGAAGTAGGTTTTGTACTCTTTCGTTTGAGGGGGAAGACTAGCCCCTCTTCTGTTTTTATGATCGCTCCTAGGAACTGTTTGGTTTTGCTTGGAACGAGACTTGATTTTATTCTCGTTGATTGAGAATCCCAATGATTGTCCTTTGGGTATTTTGCTTGCAAATTTGAGGGGATTCCCCAGTTATCAGCCAGTCGTCCAGATAAGGGAACAATGGGATTGATTTTCTGTGCAAGTGTGCCACCACTACCGCCAATACCTTGGTGAATACCATTGGAGCGGAGGCTATGCTGAAGGATAGCACCTTGAATTGATGGTGTTGATTTGCTATTTTGAAGCGTAGGAATTTTCTGTGCACTGGTCAAATTGAAATATTAAAGTATGCATCTTTCATGTCCAAAGGTGTCATGTAGTGCACCTGTTTTAGCAGTGGGATTACTTCCTGTAGCGTAGTCATGTGAAATTTCTAAGGCTTGACACATGTGTTCGCAGGGAGCAGGTCTAGGACAGGGCGCATTGCGAGGTCTTTCTTTGGCACAAGAAGTACATTGAATAGAACCTCGTTTACATGGTTAGCCAGGACGATTTCTATGGCTTCCTTTAGTAGCAGTGCATTGACCTCTTCCAGCAGAATGCGCTGTTCCTCCTGTGTCGTTTGCCTTTGTCTTGGCAGGTGGTTGGGTGGGTGGTGTATTAGTTCTATGCAATAGCCTCCGGCCAGGGTGGAAAGTAGCCACTTGTAGGACGTGATCCCCTCCCATGCGTGGGTAAAATGAGAAATGCAACCTCTAACTGGAAAGGTATGGGAGAGGACTTGGAGCGGGTGGTCATTGCTTTGGTGGGGTGGAGCCTCTGGGAGAGGATCTGCTTCTACTTCTCGACCTTCTGTGGACCCTTTGAACATTTTATTGAGAGGATTTCCTCAACCCCAAGATGAAGTCTGCCTGCCCTGGTTGTAGTTGGGGGATGGCTGGGAGTTTTGTCCTCTAAAACGGCATGCATTAAATGCACCTCTCTGCACAAAGGGTTTGTTTGTGAGGTGTTCCAGGGTTTTGAAGGGGTCATACTCCTCCTTAGCACTTTTTAGTGCGTCCTCGACCGCTTTTCCAAATAGGGCGTTAGGCTCAATTGGCATATTTAAAAGGGTGGCTTGGGTTTCCATCTTGAAAACCGATTGACGTAGCCATGCATGGCGTTTAATGAGGGTACTCTCAGCTGCTATCCAGCATGCATTATCTGCTGCGTACAGATTATTTTGCAGGATGCAGCTTGTCACCGGTTTATCTCAGCTACAGTTTTTAAAAGCTGTGTTTTCAGGGGCAGAGCCTATTTGTTGCGAGATCTAGTCCCACTTGTGGCAATTATAACTCGCACGGAGCGTAGTGTTGTTGATTTGATTTTTGAATTTATATTGAACCTAGCAGAGAACTGCATTTGAAATAATGGTGATCATTGGTGAATTGCTTCAGAGCCTGGAGATATATCTGAACAAATATGCTTTTAATTGTTTCCTGAACAGGGCTAGGGAATTCATCTGTCGTAATTCTACAGGAAAAGAGTTCCAGGTCGTTGGCTATTCTTACATGGTAAGCAGCTGAGGAAGCTTCTTTCCCGCCCAGTGTGTACATTTTTTTGTTCTCCCGGGTAGGAGGGGCTTCGGCAGAGGCTAAAGGTGTGCCCGCTCTTTACCTTGTGGTGGTCACCACGAGAGAATCAAGCTTTAGCTGCCCCTGATGTACAACGGGTCTAAACATTGTCTCAATGCAAGGGTTGACTGCCCTTGTTAGGTTGGGGGTAAGTAAAGAAGGCTGAATGCGCCTTTGGATAGATGGAGCAGTGGAATGAACTGTGCTGCAGATCTCTTATCCCGGAGGATGTCCTCAACAAAGTCCCTCGACTTGTGTCTCCTGGGTATAGATTTTAAAATGTTCTGCAGCTTTTAAAAGAAGATCATTATACTGCAGCTGGTTATCCACAGGGGAATCAGCCACAGGTTGGTCAATATGGTCTGAAGGTTGAATGATGTAATCATCATCACAATAATAATATTAGTCTGTATCCTCTATGTCCCCTTGGTCCCCCTGGTCTGCTATTGAGCCAGGGTCCTGCGAACCGGACGTGCCAAAGTAGTATAGGTCGTCAGATATGATTTGAGAGGTAGAGGTACTAGGCTGTGCTGTATCTAGGCAGGGTCTTTTGGCGTTGCGCTGCTTATTAGCGGCTTCACCTTGAGGGGTGGCCCCTGGAGGTTGGTAAGTTGATCAGGGTGTTGATCAAAAAAGTTAAAAGCTAGACATTCTCCTCATTACTCTATCAAATTGTTCCGGGTTCCATTGTGTGGAGCGTGGTAAAACCGTGGGAACAGGGGTAGGGAAAGGCGCTGGTAGAGGGCCGTTTGTGGTACATTGCCCCTGAGAGGGTGTCACTAGGGGCAGAGTGTTCTTTATCCTTTGTAACCAGTGTTTTTGAGGATAGGGGCGAAGATTGAGTTTTTTCAAATTTTGGATGTGAGGTGAGCATCTGGGACATGTTTTTAACGAGTTCTCTCATTTTTGAATTAATATTAGCAAGAGCCGTCGACACCACTTTCGATGCACGTCGCCGGTACCCGAGGACTTGTCCGATTTGCTTGCAGTGTCAGAAACAGACTTCTGTTTTGGGGGCCTATCATGTGGCCAACGCATAGGCCCAGCGGACAGGGACTTTTCTGACTTTCCGTTCGACACTGCGTGCGGCTTATCGGTAGATGACGTGGTAAACTGTCAGCCATTGGCGGTGCGTTTAGTGTGACATGCAGTGTGGGTGCTTGAGCCAGCGGGTGTCGTCTCTGTAGCAGAACCGCCAGCCTGCCTGTTGGGAGCTTGCATGCGGCAAACCATTGGCCCACGCCCACGGGCATCACTTAGGATCACTTAGGACGCCGAAGTTGCCATCGCGGGAGGCTCCCTCAACATCCATGTCGGCCTCGACCTACATGGCGTGGTGGGTCCAGCGTTTAGTCTTCCGGTGTCTTGTGCGGAAACAGTTTGCAGGACTTGCACTGTTTTTCGGAATGGTCCATAAGAAGGCAGAGGTTACACACCGTGTGGGTCCTCCAGGGAAACTTCCTGCTACAGGAAGGACAACATTTAAACCATGTGTTTTCCATAGTACGGAAAGATGGCAGCTTGGCGATGCAAAAGGAAGAATAGGAAAAAAGGCATTCTCTAAATTAGGCTACTGTGCAGGGTCGAGGCCCGTTGGGGCCTAGGTAGGCCGCAGACAATGTTTGTCGAGACGGGCGAGTAGTTGTCATCGGATGGTCTTGTCCTCGAAAGTCGGCGGCAAAGATCTTGCGGTGTGCGGCTGTCGAAAGGATAAAAAGAAAGTCTAAATTGAAACTTTGTATAAGTAATGGTGTTAGCCAGAAGAATGAACTCTACAACTTGCGTGCAACATTGATGGCGGGAAAAAAAAATCTGAGGGACCTCAAAGCGTGAAGGACCATGGCTAGAGGAGACGTCACACTAGGGATAGTATTACTGGCACGCCCAGTTGATGTAATACTCCGCGGCTACCACTTGATGGCTGCCTATACATAGAATGCGATCTAAGAAGATCCACTATATGTGTATATAGTAGGAAAGTCAATTTGAGCCACGTTACACATTCCACAATGCCACTTAGTAGCCATCTTCTATTTATTTATTACATTTGATTTATATGCCCGAACCCGGGGGTCTCACGGCATATGTTACAAGGTTACAGTAAAAGCTTTCTGGTTACAGGGAGGAAGCTGTCAATTTATAATGATGATCAAGACATGGTAGTTACAAAGCAAGTAATGGTTAAGCAACTACGAACAGTGTACTTCAGCAGGATGTGGCGAGTAAACAGGGCTAACGAAAGTAGGTTAGAATTTGTTGAATAGCCAGGTTTTTAACAGTTTCTTGAAGTGAGTGTGGGAAGGCTCATTGCTTATATTTGTAGGGAGTTCCAAATTCTGGGAGCTGCTACAGGGACGCTGGAACCTCCAGATCTGGAGTTCTTAAAACGGGGGTTGGGGGAGTGAGTGCTGGAGTTAGATCTTAGAGATCTGATTGGAGTTTTGTGAGTGAGGCATTGATTAAGATAGGTAGGTGTGTTTTGGGCGATGCATTTGTGAGTGGTGGTAAGCGTTTTGAGTAGTATTTTGGCTTGTATGGGTAACCAACGTACCTCTCTCCTAGTCTGTGAAATGTGGTCTCTTTTTTGATTCATAGTGCTGCTCTTAAGGATTTGCTTTCCAATAACTGCAATTTGTCTAGATTTTTTTTTAGCGGTGCCTATCAATAGTATATTACGATAATCTAACAGACAGAATAAGGGCTCTTGCTAGTGTGATGCAGTTCTGTGTGGTGAGAAATTGTCGACTAAGGGCAATGAGTTTAGCCGTGTATGCGGTGGAAGAGGCGAGTGAGTTGACGTGTTTACTCATGGTGAGAGTTGAGTTTAGGTATACACCTAGAGTTTGGTTAGAAATGGGAACAGGAGTACCATCTATGATAATAGATGTATAGTCCCGGTGTAACCTTTTCAGACGGGCTGGAGAGCCTACAATGAGGATCTCGGTCTTTTCGCCATTGAGGCATAGACTGTTTATTGCCATTCAATTTTGGATGAGAGTAGATTTTATTTATGCAAATAGAGTCCTGCTCTTGATATCCAGTGAATGGGATGAGGATCTGTGTATCATCCGCAAAGTTAGTATAGATTACTCCTATGTCGTCTAATGCTTCAAAAAGGAGTTTTGTGTACTCTGAGCGTACGCTCTGATAAAAAGGATTTAACCCATGTGGTTGCATCCCTAGAAAAATTTACGTTTTTTGATAATGCTAGACATAATTTATCGTGGTCCACTAAATCAAACGCAGCAGACAGGTCAAGTAATAGCAGGATGTATAAGTTCCCTGAGTCTCGGATGACTTCCATCTGGTTTTTTAGGTCAAGTAATGCTCTCTGTGCTGTGTTTGGGTCAAAATCCAGATTGTCTCTCGTCTAACAGGCGATTGTTTTCTAAGTGTGATTGTACTTTAGTGTGAAGGGGACTGTGGTAATGGGTCAGTAGTTAGTGGGAATAGAAGGATCCAGTGTGACCCAGGCTTCTTTAATGTCAGTGGGGATGGAGTTTGCAATGAAGGATGAGTTTATGGATTTGGTGATAATGGGTGCTAGCGTGGGAGCACAGTTCAGCGGGGAAGCAGTCTCCTTTGCAATTAGATGGTTTGAGGGTGGCGATAGTCTTAAGTACTTGGTCTTGGGTAACCAAGGTGAAATTGAATTGGGAGACAGATACTTCGTTATCAGTCGAGTAGGTGGGGGAGGTCTCTCATCAGTAAGGGCCAGTCATTTTCCTTTCCTTATAATTTTGTCTTGTAGAGAATTGATTTTAGTGGCTAGGGCATTCTGTATGGTGGTACACCAAGCTTACTAGTGATAGCGGGGTTAGAAGGTGGGATGGGTGTTTCCAATTCTCTAAGAATTGAGAAAACTTCTTTATTGTTGGAGACAGCATTGGTAATGCGTGAATTGAGGGTATTGGCTTTATGGGTGATTCATTTTTGAGAGATTATCTGGAGCGCTGGAAATTCACCTCCAGTTCTGAGCCACAACAGCAAGGCATTGTGGGTATGCAAATTAGCTCAAATGGAAACCTTTTTCTCCAGGAAATTGTATTTGTCCAAGAGGGCGCAGTGTGCGACTTGGCTTTCCTACTTTCACATTTCAGGTGAAAGCTTTTTTTGCAAACCTTTTTAAACCCACCATAACTTTCTTGCTACAGATTATATATATATACATATTATTGAAAGAATAATTGTACACCTCAGTATATGTGAACCTGCTATAGTTATAAGTACAGATTAAAAGCTAGCAGACGAGGGTGCAAGCCAGGCTGAAACCAGAATTAAGCCAGCGGATGTGTGACACAGCTTGCTTTATTCAGGCACTGGCACTTAGCACCGGAGTACAACCCTCCCACCTCCAGTATGTCAGAATACAAATGGAATGCACTTTTAAACAGGTGCTTGGGGATTCACTAGTGGAAGCCGTGGCAGAAGGAGTGAGGCCTATCCAAGAGAGGCTGGCCACCCTAGAGTCTATCCTAGGGCAGAAGAAGTTAAGCTCCCAGAGTAGTAATAATGAAAAAACGTCTGCGAAGGCCACCACCACAAAAGGAGAGCTTTCAGGGGAGTACCACGACCTGGAAGAGGAAATCCTCTTCTAATCCCCCAGGTCAACGATACAGGGTAGAACATGAGGCCCCAGAGGCCGCCGAGGCCTTCGGTAAGCTGAAGGAAGCCTTCGTTCAAGGGCAGCGGTGCCAAACCTCCTTACCTCCTCCCCAGGGGAAGCCAATATGGAGATACAGATTAGGAAACTGGCAGGGACTCGCCAGAAGCGTCGGCATCCTCACAAAGAAAAGTAAGTAAGCAAGCCCCTGTCGGCGGCAAGAAGGCCAGGAAAGAAAATCATCTGGAGCCGGACTTCGTCCCAGACGACATCAGGAATACCAGGTCCTTGGACTGGCAGCCCTCATCGAGGGTAGCAAAATACATGGCTCAGAAGATTCAGAAAGCCCTGGATAAGGATACGAAGGTCCGCATGAGAGCGGAGTGACCACGTCCAGATCTGGCGGGGAAGGTAGCCGTAACACCTGAACTCGATCAG
Source organism: Ambystoma mexicanum (assembly GCF_040938575.1). Lineage (NCBI taxonomy): Eukaryota > Metazoa > Chordata > Amphibia > Caudata > Ambystomatidae > Ambystoma > Ambystoma mexicanum. The sequence goes on along the minus strand of NC_090924.1, from coordinate 442,611,225 downwards.
AAAATTATATTTGTCACGAAGACCTCCAAAGATCTCAGGAAGGACAGGGATAGGTCCTGGCGCAGCTGTCAGGAGAAACTGCTGGACATAACTGGTCCACTAGCGAAGATAATGGATCTAGCAGAGAGGGCTCGAGACACCGGAGGAGGTGCAGGTAGAGATCTTGGCTAGTTGGGAGCAGAGAGCCGTTTGCCTTCTGGGGAACGCTAACTGGGCCATCTCCTCAGAGAGAAGTAGGAGCCTCCTACTGAAAATGTAACGCTCACCTGGTTCCCTCGGAGGCGCAGGCCTTGATCTGGTGGGGATACCGTCTTCAGTGTTAGGCGCAGGGTTTGTTTTGCTCCCGGACAGGGCCCCCTTCTCACCGAAAGTTTAAGCTGAAGAGTGAGGTGTCTGCAAGGGTAAACCAAGGTATTAGTGATTGGAAGGTTGGGAAAGTTCCTAGCCCCTCTCGCCCTTTCTTTCCCCGTGGAACTGGGTTGATAATTGCGCTTACCTTAGATAGGTAAATGCCGGGCTCTCCATCCTGCGTCTTGTGCAGGGGCGCTGGGTCCAGTTGCTTCACTGGATGCGAGCTCTGCCTCTTGATAGCAGAGGGTTAGCTGAGAGCGAAGACGCCGTTATTGCACAAGCGTGCCTTGTAAGTATTTAAGTTCCATTAGATTGTTCTGTTCTCTTGTAAAAGTCTTAAGTCTTTAAAGTCTATGTCTTTTCCTTTTCAGATGCTGTGGCGGTGAAGATTATCCTTCTAATGGCACGTAAGTAGAAAGACTGCACTAGCGCTGTAGAATGCACCGTAATGTCTCTTTTGTCTTTGCAGGTGCCGAGGTGCAGCGCGAACAGATTGGAAGCGAACGTAACACAGGTAAGCAGTCTTGTAACTAAGCGTTACTAACCGATGTATCTTGTCTTGCAGGTGCCGGAATGCAGCGCGAGCTGAGTTGGAACGGGCGTAACACAGGTAAGCAGACTTTGTAGTTAAATATTACTGACCGATGTTCTTTCTCTTTGCAGATGTCGGATGCCGGAAGAGAAAGGCTGAAAAAGGCGCCTTGGATGCTGCCGTTGGATTAGGTAAGTAGATGCGCTGCCTTTGCTTTAGCCTAACCTGTGCCTTTGTTTTGCAGGAGCTGCTGAAGACTGAAGAAGACTGAAGGTTGGATCCCAGCAGGTGATTTCGTGTTCACAGGATCTGGAGCTGGAGGTTTCCTGGAGCTGACACGGTGAGCGTCCTGCTGCAGATGCAGAATAACGCGAAGCACGTGAAACCAATCGGGTGTGGTTTAAATAGCCTTCTGTAGTGCTTAGGCGTCTTCTTCCACGGCCTCACCCAGGTAAGAAAAAGAGTTCCAGATTTCTAGAAGAGTTCCTGTGTTCTGCTTCCAGGGAGTGGCTCCTGCTCCACCCAGACAGAAAAAGTAGTCCCAGGCAGAGAAGGATCAGGAGACCAGCTAGCTGGTAAGTAAGCAGCATGGTCTGCTACAGGTAGGTCCACCAAGCACTCTTATCTAATATGAGCCCGGCGCTTCCTGTGCCGGGACCAGTCATCTTCATGAGCCTGGCGCCACTGGCGTCAGGACAAGGTCCAAAAGGTCCCAATAGGGACTGGCTGGTTCCTGGGATCAGAGTTATGGGCCTGCTTCCAAGGTCGTGGGGCAAGTCCTGACCCCTTGGAAGCAGGGATCATGACAGCACCCCCCCTTAAGGCCCCTCCCAAGGTTGACTTCTCCGGAGGTCTTGGCTTGTTAGGAAATGTCCGATGAAATTTCTTGATTAGTCGAGGTGCGTGTACATGTTCTGCAGATTCCCAAGATCTTTCTTGGGGGCCGTAGCCTTTCTAGTCAATCAGGTAGTGTAGTTTTGATTTGGAGATCTTGGAATCCAGGATATTTTTGATTTCAAACTCGAGTTCTCCGTCAACTAGGATAGGTTCAGGAGATTTAGTCAATCGGGTTTCTGGTTGAACAGGTTTTAGTAGTGAAACATGAAAGACTGGGTGCATTTTCATACGAGGGGGTAAATCCAACTTGACCGCTACTGGATTTATTATGGCAGTGATAGAGTAGGGTCCCAGGTATCTTGGGTTAAAGGTGCGTGGTCCCTTTAGGGGTAAATGTTTGGTGGATAACCAGACTTGATCTCCTATTTGGTATTGAGGGGCTTCCTTCCGATGTTGATCTGCTCCTTTCTTGTATTGTTCCTTGGCCCTTTGAAGGTGGGTAGTAGCTTCCTTGAAGGCTTGGGTGATGGTTGAATGTAGGTGGTCAACTGCTGGTGTTCCAAGATCCTGAGGTGGATCCAGGTTAGAGGTTCGAGGATGGTTACCATACAAAAGAAAAAACGGGGTCTTTCCGGTTCCAGAGTGGACTGAGTTATTGTAAGTGTACTCGGCTATCCAAAGGATGTCCTTCCAAGTTCCTTCTGTCTGTTGCAGCATGCAGCGTAGGTATCCAAAGTCTGATTGGTCCTTTCGGTCTGACCGTCGGTTTGTGGGTGGTGACTGGTTGAAAGTCTCACATCAATTTGAGCCAACCGACAGCAACTCCGCCAGAAGTGGGAGATGAATTGACTTCCTCTGTCCGAGATTAAAATTGAAGGAAAGCCGTGCAACCGAACGATGTTTTCAAGAAATTCTCGAGCCAGGATTGCTGCTGACGGTAAACCCTTTAGTGGGATGAAATGTGCCATTTTTGAGAATAAGTCTACGATTACCAGGATTGTATTGTATCCGGAACAGGGAGGTAAGTCGGTGATAAAGTCCATGGAGAGAGTATGCCAGGGACGAGGTGGGATGTCAATTGGTTGTAAGAGGCCTGCTGGTTTCTCCTTAGGACTCTTGTTTTGGGCGCACACTCCACAGGACATGACAAAGTTTCTGATGTCCTTTCTCCAAGATGGCCACCAGAAGTGACGCTTGACCTTTTCCGAGGTCTTGGCCATACCCGGGTGTCCTTCCATTAAGGAGTCGTGATAACAAGAGATGACTTGATTTTGTAAGCTAGTACAGGGTAGATAAAGTCATTCCTTGAAGTACAATAAGTCGTTCTTTACTGTGAAGTCTTCCCCCTGAAGATGCCATTTTTGTATGTCTGCTGGAGTTACAAGTTGTTTAACCTGGGCTTCAATTTCTTCAATGGATTGCATGCCGATCAGACCCAGGATTCTTTGTTCAGGAATAATAGGTACGGGCTCAGGGTTAACCATGTGTTCATCTACTCCAATTCGAGAGAGGGCATCCGCTTTACCATTCTTATTGCCTGGTCGGTAGGTGATTATAAAATCAAATTCGGCAAAAAATAATGCCCAGCGAAGTTGTCTGGAGGATTGGGCTTTGGCTGATTTAAGATACTGTAGGTTACGATGGTCAGTAATGACGGTGACAGTGTGTCGGGCTCCTAGGAGATAATGCCGCCAGGCCTTAAAGGCGGACTTAATAGCCAAAAGTTCCTTATCAGTAATGGTGTAGTTGATTTCTGGGGCCGAGAATTTGCAAGACCAAAACGCCACGGGGTGTAACTGGTTGGTTTCTGGATCTCTTTGTGAAAGCACTGCTCCCATAGCGAGGCTGGAGGCATCGGTCTCGACGATGTAAGGTAGTTCCGGGCGGGGATGTTTTAAAATCGGGGCTGAGGTAAATTTAGTCTTTAGCTCCTGAAAGGCTTGTTCTGCCTCGGTAGACCATTCAAAACGTTTGTTTTTTCTGAGGAGAGCTGTAATGGGTTGGACTACCCGAGAGAAGTCTGGAATAAACCTACGATAGAAGTTGGCGAAGCCCAACATACTTTGAACCCCTTTTACAGATGTTGGTGAGGGCCACTTGATGATTGCGTCTACTTTCCTCGAGTCCATGTGAACTCCGTCAGGCGACAAAATAAATCCCAAAAATTTGACCTCAGTGACATGAAAGACGCACTTCTCTAATTTTGCAAAAAGTTTGTGTTTTCGGAGCCTCTCCAGTACCGCGGTGACGTCTTTTCGGTGTTCTGCCTCAGAGGAAGAATAAACCAGAATATCGTCAATATAAACAACTACACACACATCAATGAGTTCACGGAGCACGTCATTCATAAAGAACTGGAACGCGGCCGGTGCGTTACACAACCCGAAGGGCATCACTTGATACTCGAACAGTCCATACTTGGTACGAAAGGCCGTCTTCCATTCATCGCCCTCCTTTATTCGCACCAAATGGTAGGCTCCTCTGAGGTCCAACTTAGTGTATATACAGGCGTTTTTGACTTGGTCAAGTAGTTCTGGGATCAATGGCAATGGATACCTGTTCTTAATTGTAATCTGGTTCAGGGCACGGTAGTCTATACACGTTCTTAAGTCTCCCTCCTTTTTTGGCACGAAGAACAGAGCTGAGGAGGCCGGGGACTTCGAAGGACGGATGAATCCATTAGCCAGGTACTGGTCCAAATATTGCCTTAGGTGGAGATTTTCAGGTTCAGTGAGGGCATAAATCCGACTGCACGGAGGAGTGGATCCGGGAATCAGGTCTATCTGACAGTCGTATGATCTGTGGGGAGGCAAAGAATTAGCTTGGTCTTTCCGAAAGACATCTTGGAATTCCTGGTATTCAGGAGGCAGTTGTGGACTCTCAGAAACAGTTGCAGCTAGTTTGGTGGAGGGCTGAGGGTAACAGATAGAAGCGCATTCTGGAAACCGGATTGTCTTTGCTCGCCAATCAATTTGAGGATTGTGTTTCTCCAACCAAGGAACTCCCAAGATGACTTGAAACTGCGGGGCCTTGATCACATCAAACACGATCTTCTCTTGATGCCCATCTTGGCTTACTAACGTTACTTCCATGGTGGTGTGAGTTACGGGTCCGGAAGCTATTTCCGTCCCATCCACGGTGGTGATGATGTCTTTCACCGTCTTTGGACAAAGAGATAGATTCATCCTGGCGGCCAGTTCACAGTCCAAGTAATTCCCGATTGCGCCACTATCAATGTGTGCTTTAATGGCATGCATACAATTAGGTTGCTCTGGACTCACGAGGACCATGGGCATGATGAAATGCGAGGTCAAAGAACTGGTTTTAACGCTCGGCAAGCGGACCTCTACACTTGCCGGGCGAGGTCGTTTCCCGGCTCAGAATTCTCGGTACCTTTATCAGACGCCCCTACTATCTTCTTCTTGGGCTTCACTGGACAATCTCGAAGAAAGTGCCCCGAGTTTCCGCAATAGAGGCATAATTGCAGTTGTCTCCTCCTTTCCCTCTCCTTTTGGGTTAAAGGTCCTTTAACAACCCCTATTTGCATGGGTTCCACAGAATCAGTTCCTTTCGTGGAACTTTGTGGCCTTGGAAAAAGTCGGGTTTCAAATCTGGATCGATCGGCTTTCCGATCCTGTAGTCGATGATCCAATTGCACTACCAGATCGATATATTCGGAACAGTCTTGTGGAGGATTTACCACTTGAGCCAGAACGTCTTAATTCCCCACGCAGACCTCTGTAAAACAGTGTGATCCTCTTATCCTCCGGCCATCCGGTTCCCACCACTAGTCTGTTAAATGATGCAATATAAGTCAGAAGATCTTGATTGCCCTGTCGTAGTGAAAGAAGTTCATTGTCCAAGGCCTGTCCCTGATAGTGCCTTGCGAACAGTTTCTCCATACTGGCTTGGAAGTCCTGGAAGTTATGGAGAATGGGGTCATCTTGAGACACTAAAGGAACAGACCAATCTGCGGCACTGCCACTGAGATAAGAGAGCACGAAGGCCACTTTAGCCTGGTCCGTTGGAAAAGCGGCGGGTCTGCACAAAAAGTGCAAGCGACATTGATTGATGAACACAGCAAACCTTTTCGGATCACCTGAAAAGCGTTCGGGCGGAGCCAAAGGTATATTTCCTGGTAGATTGATTTGCACCGGATTTGAGGAAGCTGTAGGAGCGTGGCCCCCACTAGGGGTGGGTAGAGGAGTTTGTCCAGCTTGGGCTTGCAGCAATTGCCTAGCCAAATCGTCTGTTCGCTCCTTGGAGACCACTAACTCCCTCCTTAGGGCATTTGTTTCCTGACGTGCGGCGTGAACTTCCGCCCTCAACTCCCAGAGTAAATGGGCCAATTGGTCTGTGTCTGAGGTTTCCATTGCGCCTGGGCGGGAATTATGTGGTAAGGCTTCGCGTTCTGTAACGCTCACCTGGTTCCCTCGGAGGCGCAGGCCTTGATCTGGTGGGGATACCGTCTTCAGTGTTAGGCGCAGGGTTTGTTTTGCTCCCGGACAGGGCCCCCTTCTCACCGAAAGTTTAAGCTGAAGAGTGAGGTGTCTGCAAGGGTAAACCAAGGTATTATTGATTGGAAGGTTGGGAAAGTTCCTAGCCCCTCTCGCCCTTTCTTTCCCCGTGGAACTGGGTTGATAATTGCGCTTACCTTAGATAGGTAAATGCCGGGCTCTCCATCCTGCGTCTTGTGCAGGGGCGCTGGGTCCAGTTGCTTCACTGGATGCGAGCTCTGCCTCTTGATAGCAGAGGGTTAGCTGAGAGCGAAGACGCCGTTATTGCACAAGCGTGCCTTGTAAGTATTTAAGTTCCTTTTAGATTGTTCTCTTCTCTTTCAAAAGTCTTAAGTCTTTAAAGTCTATGTCTTTTCCTTTTCAGATGCTGTGGCGGTGAAGATTATCCTTCTAATGGCACGTAAGTAGAAAGACTGCACTAGCGCTGTAGAATGCACCGTAATGTCTCTTTTGTCTTTGCAGGTGCCGAGGTGCAGCGCGAACAGATTGGAAGCGAACGTAACACAGGTAAGCAGTCTTGTAACTAAGCGTTACTAACCGATGTATCTTGTCTTGCAGGTGCCGGAATGCAGCGCGAGCTGAGTTGGAACGGGCGTAACACAGGTAAGCAGACTTTGTAGTTAAATTTTACTGACCGATGTTCTTTCTCTTTGCAGATGTCGGATGCCGGAAGAGAAAGGCTGAAAAAGGCGCCTTGGATGCTGCCGTTGGATTAGGTAAGTAGATGCGCTGCCTTTGCTTTAGCCTAACCTGTGCCTTTGTTTTGCAGGAGCTGCTGAAGACTGAAGAAGACTGAAGGTTGGATCCCAGCAGGTGATTTCGTGTTCACAGGATCTGGAGCTGGAGGTTTCCTGGAGCGGACACGGTGAGCGTCCTGCTGCAGATGCAGAATAACGCGAAGCACGTGAAACCAATCGGGTGTGGTTTAAATAGCCTTCTGTAGTGCTTAGGCGTCTTCTTCCACGGCCTCACCCAGGTAAGAAAAAGAGTTCCAGATTTCTAGAAGAGTTCATGTGTTCTGCTTCCAGGGAGTGGCTCCTGCTCCACCCAGACAGAAAAAGTAGTCCCAGGCAGAGAAGGATCAGGAGACCAGCTAGCTGGTAAGTAAGCAGCATGGTCTGCTACAGGTAGGTCCACCAAGCACTCTTATCTAATATGAGCCCGGCGCTTCCTGTGCCGGGACCAGTCACCTTCATGAGCCTGGCGCCACTGGCGCCAGGACAAGGTCCAAAAGGTCCCAATAGGGACTGGCTGGTTCCTGGGATCAGAGTTATGGGCCTGCTTCCAAGGTCATGGGGCAAGTCCTGACCATTTGGAAGCAGGGATCATGACAGAAAATCAACCCAAAGTTTAGTGACCTTGCCACTTATGAAGCAGGAGAGGCGGCGCAAGGCCTTTTGTTCAGAGAGGCTTTTGGCAAAGATAGAGGGAGGTGTGTAGGCATGTACGCCTCCCTAGAGAAAGCGCAATCATCTATAAAGAAATCTTCCTGAGCAGAGTTTTTGCTGGGGCCAGCCGGTATCAGGGTCGAGCAGCCGGTCGCTTCGCAAACCTCCTGAAGGCCCCAGGGCGCCAGAGCCCACTACTGGGAGTCTAGGCAACAAGACTCCTTCTTCCCCTCCAGAGGGAGAAACGCCAGAGGTCCTTGGGGAAGAGGAGCAAGCAAAGCTCAAAGAGCAGTGTCAGGTGAGAGGGATGTGCAGCGCATGCCCCCCCATAGGAGGGAGGACGTTGCAATTTTGTCAAAACTGGCGCGCGCTATCCAGCGATGCATGGGTGTTGCAAATGATCCAGGGGTTCAAGCTAGAGTTTGTGAAGACCCTGATGGCAAGGCCGAGCCGGATGGTCAGGTCGCAAGCGGAGGAAGAGCTCCAACTGAGCTCGCAGAGATCAGGGAGAAAGTGGCGAGAGCGATGCGACACAGAAGCCGCCCATTTGTAAGCAATATGTTCCTGGTTCAGAGGAAAGAGAATGTGCGGCTAGTTATAAAACCTAAAGGAACCCAACGGCTGGGTAATTTACAGGCACTTCAAGATGAAAGGCATTCACTAGCTGAGAGACATCCTCAGGAAATACGACTGGCTGGCCAGGATGGATTTGAAAGATGTATATCGGACGGTCCCAGTGGCGCCAGCAGAACGCCCGTTCCTAGCATTCTGGTGGGAAAGGCGATTCTGGCAATTCAAAACACTGCCTTTCGATCTTGCGTCTGCTCCATGGGCGTTTAAAAACCTATGAGACTGGTGGCAGCCGCCATCAGAGAGAAGGGCATTATAATAATTTACCTAGATGACATTCCCTTAATGGCAGACAACAGGGAAACCTTACTATAACAAATAGATGGGTAGAGAATATTCTCTCGGTTCTCTAGAAAGTCTAGAGGCGACAGAAGTCGGACATGTCCCCTTCCGCGGCTTTGTAGTAGACACGAGGAAGGCGACGCTGGAACTCCCAGCGAGGAAGATTGAGATATAAAGAAAAAGCTCTGAGCATGCATCAACAAGGAGTTCCTGCCCCTCCGCTCCCTAACTAGAATAGGCCTGTTGGCTTCCTCCATACAAGCGATATTCCCAGGGCCTCTATATTACAGAGCCCTGCAGAGGCTGAAGATCAAGCATCTTCAGCAGGGACCGAGATATCAGTTAGTGCTTCTCAATCGAGATTCGCGCATGGAACTGCTTTGGTGGTTGCAGAACATGCAAGCATGGAACGGGCGGCAATCTTTGGAGACAGACCAGAATTGCCCATAGACTCAGACGCGAGCAGAGTAGGCGGAGGAGCCCGATGCAGCACCTAGAGACCGGAGGGAAATGGGCGACCAGAGAATTAGAGCTACATATAAACTGTCTGGAACAGTTAGCTGGTTCTTTCACGATAAAGGCTTGTACGAAGGACCGGGCGAACTGCTGCATCCTCTTGAGGATGGACAACATATCAGAAGTCATATACATAAACCACCTAGGAGGGACCAGGTCCAGACTACTTGCTGAGATAACCAAAGATTTTTGGCATTACTGCATGCAAGTCGGGATATCCGTCACAGCCGAGTATCTCCCGGGGTCTCTCAATGTAGTAGCGGATTGGAACTCCTGTTACCTGACTCACTCCGGCAACTGGAAGCTTGACGAGAACATCTTCCAGAGGCTGGAGCAGCTGTGGGGCCCGATCCATACGGATCTATTCGCATTCCAGGCTGAATGCTCAAGACACCCAGGTTCTTCAGCTGGAGGGTGACCGCAGCGCGCAGGACAGCTGCGTACCTGCAGGACTGGAGCAGGGGTGTACATTATGCGTTCCCTCCCTTCGTGATGTCGAGCAGGGTGCTAGCAAAAGTCTGCAGAGAGAAGGCAACGATAGTGATCGGAGCGCCCTGGAAGTCGCATGTCTGGTTTCCAGCTTGAATGGAACAACTTTCCTCCGATTTCCCGCAGATTCTCCTGTTGGACGTGTGGCTGCTCATGGACCCAGCTGGGCAATGTATCCTCAGAGCGATGGATGCGCCGCCGTTGCTGGCCTCCAGGGTGTCAGGGGGTGGGGGGCGTTGAAGGGGGGGAGAAATGGACGATGCCATGCATTTTAAGCCACGCTGAACAGCTCATCTTGGATTCCCGGGCCCCATCCATTCGCAGGAGCTACGACGAGGCGTGGCACAAGTGGAAGAACTGGTGCGCGAGGAGAGGCATTCCTCCAGTTTCTCCCCCGGTAGTATTGGTCATATATTTTCTGCCTGCCCTCCTGGATGAGGGCAAGGCCTTCAGAACAGTAGGCTTTTACAGGTCGGCCATATCAGCTGGACATGTGGCAGTGGACGGCTCGCCGGTGGGAAAACACCCAGTGGTAGTTAGACTCATGAAAGTAGCACAGTTCTGCAAGCCTCTGGCGCCGAAATACACACGTCTTTGGGATGTGACCATGGTGCTAAGGTTCCTAGGCAACTGGCCGGAAACAGGTATCTCGATAGCTCAACTGTCAGGGAAGTTAGCTATGCTCCTTGGTCTAGTGTCGTGTAGAAGAGTCTCTGATGTCAGAGCGCTGGAAGTGGATATGAAGTTGTATGGTTCAGAAGGTGTGACCTTCACGTTAGCTAGAAGGACTAAGACAAATTCCACTTCTATCTCGTATCCGTACATTCCCGGCACCCGAAGTTGTGTCACAACCTGCATCAAGGAATGAAAGCAGGACAGCAGAGCATTGTCCCCCGGGGGCTTCTCAGTTACTTATCATGCGCAGGCAGCTGTTCAAGGGTCCGAGAGATTATGCAGCATGCAGGGATCATTTTAGACCAGTTGGTGCTCACTCAGTGACGGGAGCCAAGGCTTCCACGGCATTCACCAAAGTCTCTCGCAGACATTCTGTGTGCAGCAGACTGGTTGAGTGACAGCATGCTTAAGTCTTTATTTTAAACTGATTCCGTCACTTGCAGAGGCGATCGATAGTACAGAGCTTTGAAAAAGCATAATGCTCACCTCCTGTCTTGACATAGAATGAAGCTAGCGCAAGGAATCTTGATTCTATTAAAAGGCACGGTGGCGATAATTACTTCCCACCCAGTGCATGCACTGTATATTGGCGTTGTTCTAACCCGAATTTCCCCAGTTGTGTGAAATAGGGCAGTGCATTTTCCCTCCCTAATGGTGTCTTTTCTGAATTCCAGGAGGTTTCCGTTGTGGCAGTAACGCGGAAGGGACAGTGATTCGTCCTAGTGGAATGTGTCTTCGACATTGTTGGTTTGAGTGTGCCATGTTTTGTTGGACAGTTATGGAGTTGCAGTTCAGAGCATCCAAAGAAGAGGTGGAGCTAGAGAGAGGAAGTTCTATGGATAGTGAAAAGAGAGAAATGTATAGCTTTCAAAGAAAAAAAAAAGGGAGAAAATGAAAGTTTTGTTCATTTTTCTGTTTGAAGTGTTGAAACTGCTGAAGAGTAGATTAAAGAAGTTGAAACATAATGCTCGCCTTGGTGTAGAATCAAGACCCCCTGGCGCTACTAGCAGGGTTAATCCTCATTGCCATGCATGGGAAAATATATTGTCAGTTTTCTGCACTTGGGTACAGAAAAGCCATTGTTTACCTTTGGGTGTCAATAATAACAGATGAATACTTTACAACCCTATTTGCATTTCAGTAGTATATACATGGCCCACAAAAGCCAAAGCTAAGTCACATTTATTGCGGCAAGAGTATCATGCATTCTAACAGCATTTTTCAATTGGCCTCCATTGCTCGGATCAAAGAAGTCGAAAACGAACATGTGGGCCTTATTCCAATATCCATCCATAATTCAACAAAACAGCCCAATTCTATATACGCAATTAGCACACAAATAAACTGCAATAACCAGCACAATAGAAAACACCGTTTACAGTAAGTATGTGCCTAAGGCAATTCACTTTGCAGTGTCACGCTACACGAAATAAAACAAGCTCTATTTGTGTTTCAAAGAACAGTATAATCGTGCTGATTCATTCAGCCGGCTACTGTCCCTGGAAATAAAGCACTGCCACTTCACAGTAGAAGTGGAAATCCATCCTTTAGCTTGCTAGTGAATTCTGGAGTGAAATAATAACCAGATAAGACTCGAGTCTTCTTGTAGGAAAGAATGCATATTTCTTGTGTGTGTGTGGAAAAGAAAACAAAAGGTACTGTAAGAAAATAAGAGAGTGCACCGACCACAAGCACAAAGGTTTAAAGATCACTGCCTGCCACATTCGGCATGGAGAGGTGAAACTGGTTTTGAGAGAGCACTGCTTATAAACCTTTTCTGCAGACATGTGATGTTCCCCCACCTCTTCGAATGAAACCAGTTATGTCAGTCAGTAAAGCAGAATGCTGCAGGATTCCAAGCACTGGCCAGCCACGGGTGTTGACCATTTCAAGGTTGGGTGCAAGATCTCCAGGATGGGGGCTAGTTAAGAGAAGTGCAGGTTTTGAGAGACTGTTTCAACGCTACTGGATTTCCAAGTTTGTACTTCTGCCAGTACTTTGCTCAAATAAAATGTTGACAATAAAATGTCGACAGTGAAAAACAGCTTTGGGTGCCTTATGGCTCATTAAAGAAAAATGATTATTCAGTCACTGTGCAAATGCCAAGATCAGAGTTTTAGTAGAAAAGGTGTTCAGCAAATTGGAAACATGCAAACAGAAATAGAGTGGTCTCATGAAGAAGAGCCTTCTACTCAGCCATTCAAAAATCCTGGCGTTAGGCGAAGACCCCCTCCTCGAAGATTTTCCATATACCCTGCACTCTCAGAATGCTCTTTTGCAGTCTTACCCTCAAATGTTTGTATGGCTCAGGACACTGCTATAGTTGATCATTTGAAACATTTTCAATGAAAGGGTTAACAAAGACTCGGTCTAGCAGCATTATTCAGTGATATATGTGCTCAAAAGGCAGTACAAGAGCTGTTGGAAACTAGTGTTCTGGTGTACACCACGTACCCGTTTATTTTTACATTAGACATTTGTTATGGATATAAATCACACTTGTGACGAAACTCAAAGAAAAGTATGCAAAGGATGCAACTACGGATTAGTTAACAACTCATTTGTTATGTAACCAATAAGCAAGCAGTAGATGGAGTTTTTTGGGGGTTAGTTTTGGGTGCAATTTCTCCTCGCTCACCTTCTGCTTGCAGGAATATGCGGCCCACTTCACCATGGACGCTCATCATGTTGCGGACGTGCCGTGGCCGCATACGAGGTGGAATGTGCCCCAAGTAAACGATGCCTGGTATGGTGGTCTTCTTTGCAGTCTTAGCCTCTTCAGCATCATCCTCTACCTCTTCTAAACCCATTGCTTCATCCTCTCCTTCCGCCATCTCTTTTACCACTGCTTTGTTCTCACTCTCCTCTTCAAACATGGCAGGCAGCTGCTAGAAAGACTAAAACATATCCCCGTCAGAAACCTACCGACCTTTGTCAGTCCTAAAAATATTCTTACCAGATATGCCAGAGATTTATTTGGGAGAATCCCCCAACCCTCCCATCTCGGACTCCAGTCCACACCAGTCACAGTACTCCACTCCATTCCTATGTTCAGCTGTAAATATGTTGGCATGAGTCCCATTTTAAATGTACTAGCTATGTCTGTTACATTGTCCACGCCACAGATTTCTGTATCCCATTACATGTCCCCTCAACAACCGGCTACTCATTCCCAGATACCCTTAACATAAAGGATGGCCTCTGCCTCATGTACTCTATGTACGCCACTTCTGATCAACAGGACAATCAAATCTTCAATAAATACAAATGTGCACTAGGAAATGGACACAGCATTAACTGTGAACTGAAACATAGGCTAATGCATTGGCCAGTACAAGAAGGGCATAGTTTAGACCACAAACCAGACTAGAATAACCAAGCCTCAAATCAGCCAGGATGGCCACTTGGCAACCAACACAAATCAAAGAACAACGTAGACAGTCTTTTAGATTGTAGTAGCATGAATTTGGAGAAAAGAGTTGAAAAAATAATTAAAACGGATTGACATACATTATGTCTCGGGAGGATTGCTCAGGGGCAACGTGCTCGCCTTGGAAACAAGACGACACGGAGCAACACAGGTTCGATCCCCAGGTCCGTGCTTAGAAACCTCTGGGTATTAAGCGCGTTATATATAACCTATCATATCATATCATTAGCAGTTCCATACATTTAATTTTTTCCTGGAATTACAAGCAACTTCCAGAAAAGCCAGAGAGCAACTAGAAAGAGCACAGTATCATGAGTCTGGAAATAAAAAGACATAATGGGGGTAATTCATGGATTAATTGCGCTAAAAAAAAAAAAGGGATTTGTGCGCCATTCTGCCCGCAAATCCCCATTTGTTAAACAGGGATTTGCGGGCAGAATGGCACACAAATCCCGTTTTTTTTGGGCGCAAATAATCCATGAATTACCCCTGAAATCAATGTAAAAGTCTCAATTAAAATAGTTTTGGAATTCCAATAAGAATTGTTTGAGCTCCTGACAGACCTACTGGAGTTGCTGATTAAACTGTCATTTCTGCACCTCCCAACCTAGAGGTATTTCAGGGTCTCCAAGGTCCTCCAAAAAGGAAGCACTGAATTGGTGATGCATTGAAGGCGTATTGGGTGATCCTCCAATGAGATGCACGTCACATTCCTGAAATTAGGACTGTGGATTTGGGATTGTTGGCAACTATGGAATAGCTTTCCTTGAATCAAGGGGAAAGAACCACCAGGTATTACACATTGGTGCACTAAACAATTGATAGATTCGTTATTTTTCGCAGAGGTGCTGGTAAAGGTGTGGGGGGCACACAGTGCTTTAGGAGACTTCACACCTATTTTAAAGTTTTTCCACCCATGTCATAACAAGAAGGAACCTCATTTTCCAGTCAGGGCGAGTTTTCTTTGGTAATCTGCATTAGAAGGGGTGCCAAAAAAGGGAACGGGGACTCTCTATAAAGATCAATGTCACAGACTTTCAAGAAAGTCTTTACGACAACAGAACTAAAGCAAACCACTCAGTCTCGGCCTTTGTAAGTGGCAGGGTAGGGGCCAGTGTGGCTAAGGTGCAGCGAGTCTCATGTAAAATATATCACGCGATAGTTCATGCATTTATTGCTCACTCTGATATTCCAATCGAGCACACATTTCCGAGTTACCTTGAGAGATGGTAAATAGGATGGCAGGAAAGGGACTAAAACATTCACAGAGAACCTCATTTTTAGCCCGTGGGTGGGAGAATACAGGTGTGGCTTTGAAAAGGGAGCTTTCATCTCTTAAAATTGTGAAGGTTATGTACTACCTGGTAGAATAAGCCAGAGAAAAGAGGATGTCTGCCGGCAGGCAATGTCAAAACGCATTTATTAAATAGGAGGTATCACCTACCAGTACTCTTCCATGCATCGTACAACTAGTTTTCTCTGATGCATGCACATACGGATACATTTAGCCAATTCTTAGAGCCCCAACAAAATATTGGCAGCAGCATTCAGAGTACATGGAATTCTTCAGATACAGAAGGCTAAATAGTAGTCTTTTGAGTGAGGCTACTAAAACAATGTTCTATGCAGTCCAATACAACCAAATTCGGGATTGAAGCATACAGCTTGGGCTCAGGAGCCATCTGAAATCTAGAACCACACTCAAATTTCGAACTCGACTGGATACAGAGTAGCATAGCAACAGCCACTGGAAATGTATCCTCACCTTTGGATTGATTTTAAGGCCATTTTCTGTGCATTGTATGATGCTTCCACTACCTCCATTTAGGGAACATAAAGCTCCATGTCTGGTTAAGAGCAAGAGCCACAAGCAGGTAAGGCAACAGGAGTGGTGGACCAGGATACCAGCTATTCCAACCAGAGGGAGAAAGGTGCTGCCAAATAGTAGTTCTATATCAGATTGTGTACAAAAAACGAGTCTCAGCCTTAAAGGATAGTTCCGGGACTTTTTTTTTATTGTCCCTACGGGTCGGCCATGTGTTTGTAAGCATAAATCGGTAGATCGTAGGAAACTTTCCTATGGACCTTACCCGACTTTTCGCCCATTATCGCACTCGAAATCAGCCTCCATTTTGTGATAATCCTATCATTTCGCCCCATCGACCTGGCTCACCTGCCTTTGCGGCACTAAATCAAATCCCCCGCCCCTGAGCCTGACATCAGCAGACGCGTACTGCCCATTTCAAGCACGTCTCGTGTCAACAATCGCTGCGCCTCAGCTATTGACGTGTTGCCATGGAAATGGCAGGACGCCTCTTTCCCCAATAAGTATAAACAGACCGTTTCACAACACACAGCAGCAGATTTTCGATTCCATTCCTCTCTCTGTGTTACTTTGAGTATTCTGTGACTCGTTTCAGTGCTCTGGTCAGCTACCTTCGCCGCTTGTAGCCCGTGTGAACACCTGTACCATCTCTGTAAATTATTTTACTATCTTTACCGCACAATGGCCACAATAATGCCGTATATGTACGAGCCCGAGTACACCGAGGAGGAACTACTGGAAAGGCAAGCACGCGAAAACGATGGGGATTCGGACGGCAGTTGGGAGGACCAGTCAACGGATGAAGAGCCTGGACCATGTCGCATGGACGGCGTCTCCACCTGGTGCACGTGCAATCGGTGCGAGCTAATGCCAACTGAGGAGGAGAACTGCTGCTGCCGTGAAAATTCCGGGTGCTTGGCCTACATTTCGGAAAGCGAGCAAAGTCTGCAGGAAGGCGAGCAAAGTCCGCAATGCATCACCGAGCTGCCAGAGTTCAGGGAAGCCTGCCTCTCACGGACTGTGTTGAGGATGATGATGGTGCTTATGCACGAACTTCGTGGCACTGTTCGTCCGCGTAATCCGAGTAACGAGTAAGTATACTCTGTTTGTGATGTCAGTGATGCCACTACTATTTCATGGTCGTCTCCCACATATAAAATTACATTTACATATCATTCGAACGCATGTAAATTGGTTCTATATAGTGCATTTTCTAGATATAATTTTTTTCTAAGAAAAATGACATGTGTTACCTGAATCGACATTGATAAGAAAGTTTTGTCAGTTTAATACAGTTTGCATCTTTTTTTTTTCACAGGTGGTACAGGCTGGTGGCCTATCGTTGCTTCACTTGGTGGCTTCACGGGAGGCTCGGACACCGCGTTCGGAGAGTAATACCTGCCTGTGCGGTACTTGCCATTAGACAACATTTCCCCAGTGACAGTGGACAATACCGCGGATTTTCCCTCGATGTGCTGCAACCTCAACTTTACAATGTGTAATGTTTATTATTTATGTTTAATTAAAATCTAAAATAAAGCCCAACATATATTTTAAAAATGGTTGTTTTGATTTTTTAAATGAATCTAGTGTGTCTCTGTTGAATAGCCTTCCAGTGCCTTGTCTTGTCACACCACATGTCTCCGGCCAGCATCCTCCCTCACGCTGGCCGCACACCTTCAATCCACATAAGTGTGTCTCCATTCACGAGTCTTCCTGTGTCTTGTCTGCACGACCACCGCCCCGATCCACCCCCCCGCCCTATCAAAGGCAGTTCGCACCAGGGTACTTGCGCTGCTGGCAAGTGGAGCTGTCAGGGAGCGATAAAGGCCAAGAGGTGCCAAAGACCATGTACACTTGAAAGTGGTCTATAGAGCATGGGTTGTTGTTCCCATGTCTACCTCCAGACCCCGTGTCTCCTGCCAAGCATCCCCCCTCACGCTGGACGCCCCCCTGCAATCCACATAAGTGTGTCTCCATTCACGAGTCTTCCTGTGTCTTGTCTGCACGACCACCGCCCCGATCCACCCCCCGCCCTATCAAAGGCAGTTCGCACCAGGGTACTTGCGCTGCTGGCAAGTGGAGCTGTCAGGGAGCGATAAAGGCCAAGAGGTGCCAAAGACCATGTACACTTGAAAGTGGTCTATAGAGCATGGGTTGTTGTTCCCATGTCTACCTCCAGACCCCGTGTCTCCTGCCAAGCATCCCCCCTCACGCTGGACGCCCCCCTGCAATCCGCATAATGCCACGACATATACACGTCATTCATTCACAAACACACCCCCGTTTCGAATTCTTTATAACCCACTTCATATTTCTAATGAGAACTTCTTTGCGCTTTGCTAGTCAACCCGTGAAGGTGCTGGTTATCTGCTCTTCGTCTCTGTGAACTTCCGTGACCACTTTGAGCAAACTCGTCAGTTTGCAACCTGTGAACTGCTCCCTGTTCTACGACAAGAAACTACTCTGATCCCTGCATCTAACTGTTTGTTCGTCAAGGTAAGTCCATGTACCATAATCATTTTGCGTCCAATTTTTTAATTTATATCTATTTGCTAGTAGTCATCAAATTGCATCCATGTTTTCTTTTCGTTCACGACAGTACATGCAAGGAACTAGTCACATGTTCTAGTTTAGTCAAATTACTTTTTCTATTTTTTGAAAGTTATTGAAATACTTATCCGCATGTGAATAACGTGTATAGTTCCAAGAACCAAAACGGACCTTGCATTGAACCTTTTATGTGTCATTTAATGTTTTAACACATTGGTTTTCATAGAGAATTGTTGATCTTTACTTTTCAGAACTTTCCATAATGCCTGCCTGTTCCATTGGCGGTTGCCCTTCGAAGACCCATAACAAATCTGAAGGTACTATAATGCATGTTTTCCCTAAGACAATAGATCAGATAAGAGAATGGGTCCGATATTGCGGATATCCAGCCTCTGAGCTAGAAAGTAGAGTCCTAGAAGTCTTTGCGGACAAGAGGGGTGATCGATACCGCATCTGCAGCAGGCACTTTAGCCCAGACATGTACTCCACATCATTGCTAATAAAGAAGAAAACACCGCGAGCGAGGCGAAAATTGCTCTCAACCGCTATTCCCACTCTATTCGTCCACATCCCTCCACTGGTGAGTCAAGTTTACGTATTTATCTCTCGGCCTTGCGGTAGTGTGTAGCATTAGCTAACAATAATTTCCCCATTTATGTATCCACTCAATATGAAGGCGGAAGATTCTCCATCCGTGTCGTTATTGCAGTCATCAGCCACTTCAAGCGCCTATCGGGTAATCTTACTTAGCTATTCTGACACTGACTTGTTTTAGGCATGTAAATCAATAGTTTTAATTGATCGTGTAATTATTTTACCTAATGGTACACCACAGTACTCGTCCTCTAGTCTTTGTTTTCAGTTATAATTATTGTTATCCAAAATAATGCAAGTACTGTCTTTCAGGGAGATGCTGAGGAGTCCAACGCATTGACGACAACCGTAGATGTCACTCAGATGCTCGAGGTACGTTTCCGGACAGTTCCATCGATGGAGATCATCAGATCTTGCATTCTTGTAGCGCGATTGTTACACACAATGTTTCTTTCGTTTTTAGCCATTGGTATGTCCTTCTGTCGTCGCCCTCCTATGTGTCTTCTTTTTTCAATATTGTGTTCATTGCTAATGAAAGTCCTATGTTTCAGGGAGTCGATGGAGCATTAGTCCAAGAAGAAGGGGGAGCATGCAGTTACGGGTCGGCGCAACAGCTTGCAGAAGTGTGCACCGCAGTTACAGCGTCCCTTGATGTTCTTATGCATTTCGAGGTATGGATACTGACAGATCAATCATGCGAGATCAAATGACGTGATTACATCCGCTATACTTCCTTCTTTATTAACGCAAGTACTATGTTTCAGGGAGCTGACGGAGCTTCTTCAACAAGAACATCACCCCTAGTAGTTGATGCAGATCTCTGGGTGGTGACACTTCCAACGATGGAGCAAATCGAATAATATTTAGATATCCATTATTTATTTTAGACAACTGATCATTTGTGCAGGTCTATTTAGATGAGCCGTTGACGCCTGCAGAAAGTTTATGTTCTTTTAAACAAAATAGAAAACCATACTAATGCAATTACTGTGTTTCAGGGAGTTGCTGAAGCGTCATCTTCAATAATATCATCAATGGAAGTCTATGCGGAGCCCGAGGTATGGATCTTGACAGTTCAATCTAACTAGATCAACAATGCGTGAACTATTGTCGTTTGAATGTTCTACACAATGCGTTCATTCGTGTTTTGCTATTGAGATGTACGTATGGGTATTGGTCCCCAAGTACATTTTGTGTTTTCAATATTATTATACATACTAATGAAAGTTCTATGTTTCAGGGAGTCGATGGAGCCTCAGTGAGTGATGGATGTGCTTATCATGAAAATATAGTCGTTGCAGCGCGAGAGGAAGTGGAGACATGCACACACGAGTCGGAGCAACAGCGTCCAGATGTTGAAGTTCGAGGCAAGAAAGTTTCAAAGAAAAGAAAGCAAAAGAAGGTTAGTGTCCTGTTCACTATATTATGTTGTCTTTCACTGTCAATAGTTCAATACTGTAAGTTGTGTTTAAACTGAACATCCCTTTTCTAATCTGTCCTCTAGTTGCGAGTGGGTGTAAGAACTAGATCTACACAGACAGTGAAGCGAACGAGAGATGTTGCTTGTCAAACCTTTTGGCAGGGACTTGAGACTGGAGATGCATCGTGCCAATGGGAAGAATATGAAGTGATTGACAACGGAGCTATACCACCACCAGCCATTGATAGTGAATGTCCTCCTGGTAGTTTGGATGCAGTCGGAGATCAATTCACAGAATCCACACCCGCAAAAAATAAGAGCCCGCGAAAGTTGAAGACATTGTTTTTTTCTCCCATCTCCGGACAAGGAACAGTTGTTGCAGTGGAAGAGAATGACATGGACGACAATGAAACACCATCAATATCACTCAGCATAGCGGAAGACGATATCAGAGATTGTACCTTTCATGCGAGTGACATGTCCTCAACGTTACAGGCCGAACCAGCTGGGACGCAGAGTGACAGTATAAGGAAAGAGGCCAAATTCATTGTATTCGATAGCTGTTTGATAGATATTATTATGATGATGAAATGTGGGCATTGGGTTGGTGGGGAAGTATGTGGGGAGCCATTGATTAATGTGACTCGTGCATTTCGAGGCACTAACCTTAAAATACATGCCACCTGTACACAATATCATCCGTTCGCATGGTCTGCACAACCCATGCTGGGGCAACTGCCAGCAGGCAATCTACTTTCTGCAGCGGCCGCACTTTTTAGTGGTTCAAGTTTTAAAAAGTTACAGTATTTCTTTCAGTTTGTGGGAATCCATTTCATTGCGAAAACTCAGTTCTACAAATACCAAACCGATTATCTATTTCCAGCCATCAGCGAAGCTTGGAGAATGGAAAAAATGTCAATGGAAAGTACATTCGCGGGCAAACGCTTCAGGCTAGCCGGTGATGGACAGTGCGACAGCCCAGGATTTTCAGCCAAGTACTGCACCTACCACTTTCAGGACATGGAAAGTAAGAAAATTGTGAGTTTGGTGGTCGTGCAGGTGTCACAAAGTACATCCTCAGTGGCCATGGAGAAAGTTGGCTTTGTAGCATCATTGCAAGAACTACAATCGCGGGGAATGGTGATCGACCTGATAGCCACGGACAGACACGTTTCAATTGCCAAGACAATGAGAGAAGAGTACAAAAATATAAATCACCAATTTGACGTATGGCATCTTGCAAAAACAATCAATAAAAAATTGTCGGCTGCAGGAAAAAAAAAAGATATGCAAGGTATTTCACAGTGGTCCAAGTCAATCAGCAACCATCTTTGGTGGAGCTCAAAAACATGTGAAGGGTCGTTGGAAATTCTACTGGAAAAATGGCGGTCAGTAATGTTGCACTGTAGCAACGTACATCGATGGTCGACAAATGAACATTTCCACAAATGTGAACATGGCCATTTGTCCACAGAGGAGGCACGGAAGAAGAAGTGGTTGATTCCTTCATCACCCACTCACAAGGCCATTGAAAAGATTGTATTTGATAAAACTATAACAAGAGATTTGAGGGGACTCACGGAATTCTGCCACACAGGAGATTTGGAGGTGTTCCACAATATGTGCCTAAAGTACAGGCCCAAAAGATTGCATTTTGGCATGGAAGGCATGATAAATCGGACTCTTCTAGCGGTCTTGGCACATAACCATAATGTTGGCCGTCAACAAAGTAGGACGACCGGAACTTTAGGGACGCTTCGCTACAATAAGGCCTTCACTAAAAGAAGTAAACAATGGGTGATCAAACCAGTGTTTGAGGATATGCAATATGAGTTTATTGAGAGACTTATCGTAGATGTCCTCGATAGGCACATACATGGAGTGGTGAACGAACCTATGCAGGGGACAACTGCATTGCCACCCAACATTGCCTCTGTTCCATGTCCACCTAAAGCAGAGCTCATTGAGAAATACACATCACGGTTTAAATGATTGTAATTTGATTGTCTGTTCTCTCGAGTCTCCTCATGTTGCAGGCCCAAACTAGAAATGTGTGCTCGCTCAAAGTGAAGGTCAGCTGCTTTGATGTTTTGCTCGGGTGGCGGAACGGCCCACGACCCAGTATAAGGTTCTGTTGTGATTTGACCTTGACAGGCCGGGACCATCCCGAAAGACTAAGAAAAGATAATGAATAAAATTTCATAAACGAAACGATGAGCCACGTTCATTAGAAGAAGTAACGTCGGCAAAGAAGGAGTGGTGTTTCGGGTCTGCCCTACACAGAGACACAATGGAAAATGCAAATATAATGTAAGTAACTTTTGATGAGTTTATACCGCAATTTCATTACTATACAGTGGCTTTAAAGACGGGTTCAGTTGTACTTGTTCGTTCTATGTGGCATATTGTTTTCTACCGCGCACTATCTTGAGGAGAAACATCTGCTTTTACTGAAGTACCTCAAAACCTTCCTCTTTGCTTCTGCTTTCTCTCTCCCTCTCCCCTGCTACAACTGGTCCACTGTCTGCGACCTCGGTCCTGGGCCCTTCCACTCTCCACCTGCACTGCCTCCCTGTCAACCCCTGCACTGGGGGACTGTCTCAGTATCCTACAGCCCCCCCTTCCCAGCACTTGTTCTGCACTTACCTTGCACTTGCCACCAGCTGGCCCTATTTATTTATTATTTTATGCTACTTACCTTGTACTCCACTCCCCCCCCCCTCCATGCCTCGCCACGCCTTTAAACACTTGTGTACACCCAGTAGCGCTGTCCTCGCTATGAAATGAATAATTTTAATAAGGATCTGATGGTGAGACTAATTTCATTTTTTATGTTTTTAGGTACATCATTCACTACTGTCTGTGTCACGAGTACCAGACACCGGCGGACGGCTTCTACAGCCGCCAGTTGCTTCTCCGCGTGAACAACGTTACCACCCTGACCATTTTATGGGACGATCGCCAAGTACAAGTATGCCCTTACGCGGTACTAACGGTTAGATGCAACATACCTACCGTTGTGGTGGCCTAGTGCCTCGTTGTTGGAACAGCCATGCGATTAGCAGTGCGACCGAAGAGCTTATTTTTATCGTAAACCAACACCCTGTGTACTGCACACGAACATCGCTTCCCTCAAGACGAACTAATTTGGATCGAGAGCAAAGAAAAATGCAAATCGCTGAATATTCTCTAAACATTTGATGTCCAATAAATGTACTTTGCCAAATGTACAATCTTGCCGTTTGCTTTTAAACCACGGTTTCACATTCCGAATTGTGGCGCTGTATTGTGAGATGCTCTAAGACCCTGTGTACAGCAAAGGACCATCGCGTTCCTCAATACGAACTTTTTGGAACATGAGCA
Organism: Ambystoma mexicanum; assembly: GCF_040938575.1. Taxonomy (NCBI): domain Eukaryota; kingdom Metazoa; phylum Chordata; class Amphibia; order Caudata; family Ambystomatidae; genus Ambystoma; species Ambystoma mexicanum. The sequence goes on along the minus strand of NC_090924.1, from coordinate 442,587,823 downwards.
AATAAAAATGCAAATCGCTGAATATTCTCTAAACATTTGATGTCAAATAAATGTACTTTACCACATTTACAATCTTGCGGTTTGATTTCAAAGTACAGTTTCATATTCCGAATTGTGGTGCGCTGTATTGTGAGCTGATCTGTGTTGATTTCTGGGGTCTGTGTGGAGTCGCGTAGAAGACGCCTGGGCGCGTTTGCCTACGCAGCTCAGTCACGTCACGGATAGAGGCGGGGAATATGAATGTTTTGATAAAGTCTGTTTCAGGGGCGGGGGATTTGATTTAGTGCCGCAAAGGCAGGTGAGCCAGGTCGATGGGGCGAAATGATAGGATTATCACAAAATGGAGGCTGATTTCGAGTGCGATAATGGGCGAAAAGTCGGGTAAGGTCCATAGGAAAGTTTCCTACGATCTACCGATTTATGCTTACAAACACATGGCCGACCCGTAGGGACAATAAAAAAAAAGTCCCGGAACTATCCTTTAAGCGAATCAACCAATAAATGTAATGTTAGCATTTCTCTTCCAGTTTCATTTATTTTATGTTCCACTAGCTATAATTAGGCATAATACGTGCTTATAACAAATAGTTAAAATGATGAATGAAAAGGAAAATCGACCACATTGGTATCTCCAACCCACAATCCAAAGCAAATGTACAGATATTATGGTACATCGATTAAACTAATGAATAAGTAATCAACTCCTATTTTAAGCAAGCTCTGTTAAACCATCGTGCTGGCGCTCTAGCCCGAGATAATTCACCTATAAAGAGCTTCTATGTATATGAACAATATCTGGATTAGATTCACCCTCCCGGAACATGTAGTTCATAATTAAAACTTGGGTGATCTCCCAAAAGGAACTTGTATGGTATCGAGCTAGGTAGCAAATTGCCATTGGAATATCCTTGTGTATAATGAATAAATGCCATGTACACGCTGCATCTAATTGGTTGTTTTATTTTGGAGTGAGTCTCCTATTTCCAAGGCACCCTGCGTTAATATAGGAGCATTGATCGTGTAGACCATTTGGACGAGGATGCGATTGGGTCTTTTAACATAGGGGCCCTTCATGGGACCTGCTGGATTTATACATTTTTTACATTTGTAAAGCGTCCAAGGGCATCATGGCATTGTTGCAACCGGTTACACTGTGAGTAGAGAAACAGTAGGAGAAAGTACTGAGTGTCAAGAAACAGGTGAGGGAGGACCTGTTCAGGTGAATAGCCCAGTCTTCAGAGCTTTACGGAAGATTTACTGCTCAAAACTTTTTGGGTTATGCTTGGGGAGAAATTCATTAGCCCTAGAAAGAAAAAAAGACAGATAGCTACAGACACCCTGTTATGGACGGCTGGGTTAGGGAGTATGGTCAGAGATGGACGGACCTAGTGACAAAACCACATACCCCGGAAGACACCAGAAATAACCAAATCCATTAACCAGTCTGTCTGAAGTTCAATAAACACCCTTAGCCATATATACAGAGTCCGAGTGGTTATTTGTGTCGGCCACCCTGTCACAATTGCGTGCAACCAGGTTACAAAAAAATCCTTTAAACTTCTGTTGGTAATGATTTACGCACAAATGTAAGGAACGGTCTAAGAAAACATGGCCGGAGACCGGCACAAAAATCATATTCGGATGAGTGATGTATGCAGTCTGTTTTTTTCCTGAGAGCATGGAGGAGGAATTGCTTTATTCAGGTGCAAAGATCATCTATTGCACAAAACGTTTCAGAATAGGAAATTCATTTTGTATGCTATGTGACGAATCTGGCCAAGTCGTCACTAGACCGTGGGGGAGCGTCTTCCCCATGTGGACAGGGAAGGGCGGAGGTTACCCCACTCTAACTCTGGGGGTGGCTCCCTGCAGGAGGACCACATGGGGCGATCAACCTCGGTTGTGATGAAGATGGCTCACTAGAAGACCTGTCATACCCCACTTGTGAGGGATAATAGCCATCAGTCATTGCCTTCCCATCTATGTATGGCATGTTGTAATCTGGAACTTCCTGTTAAAAACCATAGACAAAAACATACTTTTACCTATGGGACTCCTGGGACAAGGAAGGGTGCCTGAGTAATGAAACATCACACCCACCGAGAACTACACAGTGCAGGCTAGTTGTTTCCGAACATCTGACCAATTGCTGGCAAGATGTAAGAGCAACATATACAAGGACGGTCGGAGGGACACTGAGCAGACCGGAGAGCAGGTGAGAGGAGATAGAAGAGGAGGCTCTGAAACTGGAGGTCCGCTGCACAGAAGCTAAGGAGCAAGAGACACTCTACTGGAAGAGCCGATGCAGTGTGAGGACTGGGAGCCTACGCGATGCTGCCCAGAAGACAAAGCTGACAGCTTGGCAAGGCGCAGACCGCTGAAGCAGCCAGGAGAGACCGGCGAGTCCACACAGGGAGATTGGGGCACCGGCGCGCTTTGAGGCCTGCAACGCACGCCAATTGAAAGTAATTGGAAAGCACGGGAGAACCCAAGCAGGGGAGCTGGGGGAACCTGGCAAGCACATTAAGTTGTGCATGAAAGGTGGATAAATGCCCAATACTCTAATGAAAAAGAATATAAACATACGAGAGTGTTACAACATTGGCAAAGTCCTGGCTGCAGAGTATACCATGTACCTTGCATGAGAGTCTGGGACCTGCACCCAAATAAAGAAAATAAATAAGTCTGATAAACTCCTGGCAGGAGAGTACACCGGGCCCCTTTTGTTTATGAGTCAACTGTGTTGAATACAAACAAGGCAAGAAAGCAAGTCTTATGAAGGATTGAAAATACCAAACAGGGAAGGAGAAACTTCTTGGTATCCTTCTTTTGTTGTGAATTTGGAGAGAGAAACCCTTTCTACCAAGAGAGGATAATCTCTCCACAATGCAATTTCCAAATATTTAAAAGTAGTTGAAAGACCAAGAGGACAGAAATACTTTCTCTGCATTTTTGGTTAAGCTTGTAAACCACTAGAGGAAAAAGTAAACAAACCATGGAAATGTGTGAAACCCCGGGCAAGAGAAACAAGTCCTGTGAAAGGAAGAGAGTGTAAGGAGAAGAAAGGCAATTCCAAAACAAAATCCTTACCATAGATTTGAAAGTGGTAGAAAGGTGGAGAGGAGAACACTCTCTTGGTGCTTAGGAGACTGTGAAAGAATTAAGAAACTTAGGGGGAAGGCAACCCCCTTCCAATGATGCTGAAAATGTTGGTTGTTTATTTGACACCTTTTGCAACTTTTTTAACTTGTGAACTACAGCTGCAAGTAGCAGCTAGAGAACATTACGCCTTTAGCAATTTATGATAGATTTAGCGTGGGAGCGTCAGCATAGGGTTTTGGATATAGGACAGAAGACTTACTTTGGACATCTTGCCACAATACCGTAGAAGTGTCGGTAAGGGATATTAATAAAGTTAGGGGGAAGAAGGGGAGGATGCGGGTGGTCTCCCCCGCAGTAAAAAAATAAAATAATGTGGTCACTTCACTCTTTCGAAAACATGGATTCGGCCAAATCCCCTTCATCCATCTTGACAGAGAACGTAGTTAGTTTTGTTGAGGTAGGGAAAACCCCTCAGAGAGTTAGGGAAAGATGGGCTTTTCTCCAACCCATTTTTTAAATAAAGATTTATAGCAATCAATAGTATACCTCTGTGTCCGAGTCTTACTCAGGATAACTCTCATCTATATAAACACGTCACTGTTGCAATTTTTATTACTTTGTGTATTGTATGCATCTTTAGATTTTCTTTTTCATTGCGTTTGTTTTTTTAAAAAACATACAAAAGATAAAAACAGAACAATTGCAATCAGACAATCTCAATCAATATACTCAACAAAGTCAACATACAGCCAACACTGCTATTTAAGTTATTACATAACATTTAATGACACGGATGATTATAAATTGATTCATTTCAAGTATGATCAAAATATAGATATCTTTTAAGCCATTTTCATTTAGAATGTAAAGAGTGGCAGTAGCCATTAGCCCCTTACACTAGGCACTTCATATAGTTTTATTAAGGCACACAGACCGTCTATGGCCCAAACCGGTTTCAGAATAGGACACACACACACACACACACCCCCGCCCCGCATTTTTCTTTATGGTGCTATAATCATGATGTTTTTTTTACTTCATTCAATATTGTACACACTATCTTTATATAACAATCTAGCATTTTTTAATATTTCAATAGTACTGTGTATACTTTAATGCAATTGTTCTTATGACAATTTGCAAATAAAGCAAAGATTATGATATAGAAAAGGATTTTAGTAAAAATTGCTCTGAGGCTGTTCCATACCCTTCGGGTTAGTGAAAAATGACCAGTCCAGAGTAATAACAGGCTCTTCCCTACTCACTTACTTATAAATCAAAAATAATAACTTGCTGATCGTTGAGACATCTCTCACATGTTTGGTGTATTACCACTGTATTTACACCTAAGTCTTTTGTTTGAACAATTACTCAGTGTGCACTCCAGAGATTTTTAATTTAATACATTTTGACAGATTAGGCAGCCATGATGTTTACAACAACCACGACATGTACAGATTACCTTTTTGGATCATCATCAGATGGCGCTCATAGTGGTCTCCATTAGCTCTCTCTTTTCTCTGTGGTTCCAAGTCACACTCACTGTGTGCGGTGCGCCCCAGAGAAACCATGCAGAATGTCAGAGCCGAACAGGATAATAATATATATATGGTGAGTAAACTGAACGTAACAAAACCCTTGAAATGCAGCTCATTGATCTCCCCCTCAATGCCATTTTGTATGGCATTGTAAATTAATTCTCTTATAATATATATGTGCTCTTTGGTTAAGGAACAGGAACACTGAGTTAAGCTGGTCCCGAGTTTCCCAATGCACATTATGTTTACTCACCTTAACTACACTTCAACTAAGCTTTTTTTCATTGAATTTCAAGGTTTTGTTCTACGATCTTTTTTATGACCACTGTATATTTTTGGCACCTTTAGCCGAGCCCACTGTATATTTTTCAGCGCCACTGCCAGTGGCCAAGCCCACTGTATATTTTTCGGTTGTGCAGCCTTTGGCCGTGTCCATTGTATATTTTAAAACACTAACTGGCCACTGAGCAAGGCCTTCGACCGTGCCCACTGTATTTTTTTTAAATCACTCCCTGCTTATTAGCCATGGCCTTTGGCCATGCCCATTCTATCGTCCATTTCTGTTTAACACCAAAATGCCTTTTTGCCCTACAAGGCACTCACCAAGTTCCTCCCTCATCTGTGCCTGCTCCCCCCACTCGCCTTGTGGCCTCCTCACCTCCCCGGCCCTCTCTCATTACCCCCAACACTCATTGCTTCTGTGATGCAGTTTCATCTGTGAAGTCGGATAGCAGCAATTATTCCTTCAATACGTGAGGGTATGGGAAATCTTTGTGCTGCAAACTCTGTCCCTAGTCCACCTCCAACTCCCAAATTTCCCTTTAGTGTCTTCATACAAAATCGCCTGCACAATAGCAGCCAAATCCGTTACATGAGTCAAAAGTTATTAGCAATTAATTTTTTCAATTTCCTATGGAACCGACTACTCATCTAACTATAGAGCAGTGACCGCTGCCCTATAATTTAAGATTGATGGAATAGTAATTTACATGTCGCATCTGCCCGACAAGAATGGTTCTTAAAAACAGAGCTCCAACACTAATTGAAATGAAACAAAGTTAAAAAAGGGTAACAATGTAAATACAGATATATTGAGACATCAATAAGGAATCCAAGAAATTTCATAATAACTGAAGATGTGGAGGCTGCCATAAAAAGCCTTTAAAAGTTTCCAAGTAGTTGAGACATGTGTCTGGTTAGATTTGGATGAAAACCTAATGCATTAGGAGCAGAATATTGGTGTTTAGGAATTTCAAAAGTACACGAGATAAATTTGAACATGCAATGAAAGAAGAGACTGGTAATATAGCAGACTTGCGCGTTAGTGCGCAAGGACTTCGCAGTGATTTTTGTTGTTTTTTATGTTTACTTCTTCTCTGACTTTGCCATTGGTTAAGGCCAAATCTACATTGAAGTGACCACCTTCTAAAGTAACACAGGATACATAACAAAGGGTTTCTTTTCTTCAGCCAAAAACAGACCAGGAATCGGTTGACAATCTATCGTAATAATCAGAGTGAATTTCAAAGCATTCCTACAATCCATGCCCTAAAAGAACTAATAAGTGTATGGTTTTTAATGCTTCTCGTACGCTATGGGCTCTTAAAGTGTCTAGAGGAGCTACAGCATTGGAAAGGCACTGGTCTTGAATAGCCTCTTCTTAAATAACTTCCAATCAAAGATCTGTTTCAAGGAACTGAAGCGCTCTCAAAGAGTTTTAACAAGCAACTAGTGTGCTAACATTCGGTACAAATGGAGTGCGTGACACTGCTTCCGTTAGTGCAGCAGATTCACATTGTTTCCCATATACTTATTTGACAGTATTTTTTTAAAAAAAGACAACACTCCCGTTTTAAGTCAGTTAAGACATCCTAAAGCCACACAAGGCTGAAAACAAAGTAAATGGTTTATAAATAAAACCGGCCATGCAATAAGCATTAAGATTGCGTTAAAGCCTATAATGTGGAAAACCCAAAAAAGCACAGATATCACCATGTTATGGGACATAGTGAAAGGAATGACGAGAGAAGACAAGAGGAGCAAACTATCTAGAATTGCAAGGAAATTTAAAATCGGCATGCAGACAACACTGAGAAATATCAAATATCTTTGGAACAGGTAACTCCCCAAGTAAAAAGACAGGTTCTAAGATTGAGAACAATTGGAATTACAGCTTTGGGCATGCACTTTCTATTCTGGCATTCACCCGTATTATATGAAACACAACTGTAATTCCAGTTACTCTTCCTCTTACAAGTAACTGTGTCAAACATCTATGCGATCTGTCTCATGGTTCCGGCTGCATGACACAATTTTCCTTATTATTGTCACTTTGCATTCTATTCTGTCATTCTCTGTTGCCATCCTTTTTAGTACATCCTTAATTTCCTGTCGTATACTCGCAGTATTATAGGCCTGTTTTATGTCCACACGCACAAATAATGCCGTTTTATAATATGGCATTTGCTTCATGTTACTCTTCCTCGTCTCAGTACTTAACTATGAGGCTCCGCCCCCACAACAGAACGCATTCCCCAAATATCCTAGTGCCGCCCCATCATCTCCAGGAGCTTGAATACCTCCATTTTACCCACAATCCCCAGTTATAAAACGTCCTTCCCTTTGCACAGGGCAGCGTGAGCAAATTGCCTACCTGTTTTTACTCAACATACTCTAACTGCTGGGTTTCCGGTAGCAAAGGCTCCAGTTCCCTCCTTCTGTGTTCCTGCTAAAAGGCAAGCTCGCAAGGAGGAGAGGCGGGCTCCTGTCTCTCCTCTGGTGCAATGAGAGCAGGTTGAGAAGTAAATAGGAATGCAATTAGTCTGGCAGAAGGTATAGGGAAGCCAGACTCTAGAAGCAGTGTGCAGAGACCAGGAAGTGACCCCATGCTTCAATGGAAGTAGGTGCTAAGTACGCAGGATAGTCAGCCAGAAGACGAGGAGCTAGTTTACTCTGGTGGTGTGAAGCGGTTTGGGCTCCAGGGAACAAAGGGGCCCTTCAGTCCCACTATGGCTGTCCTCTTTGATTAAAAGGTAGAGGCCATCTTGGGATGAAAGCATCAGAACCTACTGAAAATACGTGCGTTTTGCTGGCTTAGTTATAACATGCCTAGTTCTGTGCGTTTGCTAGTGCAATAGAAATGGCAGTACGAGCTCCCTCACAAAGAAGAAAAGGAAGTTTGCTGAAGAGAATGAGGGCCTTTCTTCTGTGGATTCCCAATCCCATAAAATGAAAGGGCATAAGGCTCAGAAGGAGGGCAAAGTGAAGAGGCATTAGAAGATGTCAAGGAGAGAGTTCAGACATATTGTTAGGCAGGTCCTGTGGGGTCAGACGGCAGCTAGGAAAAAGAGGAGGGACCCTTCTACCAACTCCTTTTCTACACGTTCATCAAGCACCGCCACTTCCTCCTCCTCCTCTTCTTCTTCTTCTTCTACAGAGGAAGATCCAGACATGAAGGGGAAGTATTTGGATATGTAGGTGGAGGATAAAGCGCCCTAGCAGGTCTCAGAGTCCATGAGCTGTGTTGACCCACCACGTTTGAACCCGCCCTGGACCCTAGGATTCACCAATACAAACAGTTTCTCCAAGATTAAAATTCCTTTGATTTCCGATAAGATGGAGGAATGGAAAGGCCCACAGCACATACAGATGCCAAGATTTATGGCAAGTTGTATCCTTTCAAAGGCGAGAAAAAGAATATCCAGGTGAGGAAAATAATCTCCTGGAGTCAATCAAGGTGGATTCAATTCGATCGAGTCAGGTGGGGCAGTCCTTAAGGCAGCAGTCCACCTCTCTGTGGATAAAAAAAGACTAATTCAGCATTTGAAAAGGCCTGTGCACAGGCTTATTTTTTTTAAAAACAATCCAAGAGCAACTACTTATGGCTCTTACATGGCAGAATATTAAATAGGTTTAAGAAACCGAACAAAGACACTTATGGGGTGGGATTGTGCGCCTATCCTCTGAAATGCAGAAGCAAGCAGATTTGCTCTCAGATATATTTCATATTGGGAGTCCGGTGGGCATACATTCCAGTCTTGGGACACTTGAGGAGGAATCTCTAGTGGTGATTGCAGAGTTCCAATCTTCTGAGGGGTGTAAGCCTGGACGCTCCAACCAGGATACCGATGGCAGCAATTTGAGGTTGGGGGGCAACTGCCAGCACTTACCTTAATTCATCAAGAAAGATAGGACCGTGGGCAGGCGGATCACTCATCAAATTGCAGGCCATTGGTAGGGTCTAGAGAGCCTTCTCAGTTCTGCTATCCAACCGGCCAGTGCTGATCAGGACAGACCACTCCTCAGCAGAGGCTTACATAAATCGCCACAGGGGGAACGCTCTAGAACTCTGCCTTCACCGAAACATGTTTTCGGGACGAGGAACGTCACGGATTTGAGAACCCGATTCTGGATTTCTGCACTTCTGAAGAGATGGCACAGCTGGGGACATTTTGCTCCAGATTTCCATCTAAGTGAGTGTGGAGAGTAGATGCCCTGAGTTTGCAGTGGCCCAATGGGCTCTTCTATGTTTTCCGTCCCTATTCCTGCCATTCCCAAGGAATTGAGGATCAAGACCAGGCAAGTGGAAGTTATACGGATTGCCCCTTACTGGCCTAGGAATGGTTGGTTTCCAGAACTCCACAACAGCAGTTGCTCAGGCACGGCGCATTCCATCCCAGTACCAGCCTCTGAAGTCCCATCCCGGGAACTGGGATACAAACGCAATTCATTGGGTGGTCTGGAAGTTGACAGGAGGGGCGGGGTTGAGGAATCTTGGTATATACGGTCTGGTAGCAATATCTCTTAAAAAGTGCAAGTGCCCGGGTACTCTTCAAAATTATGAGAGGTATTGCTCTAATTTTGCTATGAGAGGAGCGAGGTCTCAGAATCCTGTACTACGTCCTTCAGTTTATTTGGGGTGGGTTGACAGTGTCATCTCTCAGACCACAGTGGCCAGCAGTAAGAGCAATATGGAACACTGAGCAGCAAAAGGAGGAGGGGATCAGGAGATAGGGAAGTTGCTCAAGAGCTCGGCTTGTAGCCCTCCATCACAAACAGCCACAACTCCATGTAATCTACAACGGCTTCTGTCATCTCTTATGTTTCCTCTCATCGAATCTAACTACTCTATTGACATTATGTTTTTACTCTAGAGGCGACCGCTCTAATTGCAATCACTTCAGCTCCGAGATCGGATGACAGATGCTCTGATATGTTCTCACCCTTATCTTATGCTCTAGTCTGATACCATCATTTTACAAAGGTGGTATTGAAATTACACATGCAAAATTCCGTACTTTTTTCCATTAGTCCATCAGGATCCTTCCTCCACAGATGAGGCCTGGCATTATATTGTTGTATGGGGCACTGAATTGGAATACCTGAAAAGGACAGAATCAACTGAAATTGTAATTGGTTAACAAGCTTAATACCCAGAGGCTTCTAAGCACGGACCCGGGGATCGAACCTGTGTTGCTCCGCGTCGTCTTGCTTCCAAGGCGAGCGTGTTGCTTGTGAGCTATCCTCCTGAGACCATCAGGAAAAGATAATCTTCTGATCACTTTTGGGCACGCAGAAGCAGGGTAAAAGGCCTCAGAGGCACCTCTCAGCAGATGGATCAGGTCCGTCATTACAATGGCTTATGCCGAGGCTATTAGGACTTCCAGAAAAAGTTCAGCAGCGCTCTACCAAACGGCAACGTCATTTGGTACAGGTTTCTTGCATTCCAGGGTGCATCGAGTCATAATGTCTGATTAATAAACAGTGTTTGCAGGGTGCAGCAGCATTCTCTGGTGTCCGTATGGTTTGTTGTCATAGGCCCCACCATGGATAAATTGGTGCCTTTATAGGCATGTACTGGCCAGAGGAAGGGGGGCACAGACGTAATGATCACATAACTTAACAGTAATCTTAAATCCTCCTAGTCCTACTCTTCCACGTCAAAGTACTAGCCTCCCATACCACCCTCAGTGTAGGAGTGGCCTATGATTCAATTGAAATACTGCAAGTAGGAATTGTGGTGGAGGGGGTGTATGTATAGCTTCTATAAGACAAGCAGTTGGTCAAGAAGATTTGGTGAATGGGTCCGGATGTGGAAGCCTCGTCCGAGTAGTCATCTGATCAGCAATCAACCCTGGTCTAAAAGGAGGATTTGTAACCATCCTGGAGTCATCTGATGATCATCGAACTACACTAAGAAGTAACTCCCACATCAGACATCGTCACGCTGTTTTAAGTCATCAGCAAATGTCTCAGTACGGTGGGTGATGATTTGGGGTTGAGCTTAGGATGATCATCATCCCCATTTTAGAAAACGTTTGTTCCTGATGATTTTAGGATGATCACTTCAAGAGATTGCAGGTTTGTCCCTGAAGATTTGGGGATGATTCTGGGATGACCTGCTGATTACTTCAACAGCATCGCAATGAAACGGATTACTTCAGAACATCAGTTTGTAGGATGATATGCAGACTAATACAGATTGTCATTCAGCTTTTGCTTAGTTGCACTTGTGCTGATTGACCCTCAATGTGGCAAGGGTAAAGCTTGAGACTATATTGGGCCAAAGCGGAAGCCAGAGGCCTAAAAATAGCATGCACCCCCTGGATGAGAATCCTTGGCCATCCCAGTCAAAAGCAGGCACCCAGCACCCTCACAATCAATACATTTCCATGCTGACTGAACCAATATATGCCAGTATTCACATATATTCACTCACACAGTATTCATGTTTGCTTTGTGCATAATGCCATTAATGATGCAATGAGAAAACATGCCCACCATGGCTCTGGCACACACTCCTGTTGGCTTTGCCTTTAAAAATGTCTTGTCACAACAAGAAAACATGTCCAAACTGGCTGCACAATGCAGGTGAGTCTAGATGGGTAATAATGCTCATCAGTAAGTCATGGCTTGACTGGCTGACCTAAATGCCAGTCTAGACCAATAATACTACTTATCATGATTGCTTTGCCATAGAATCCCAGTAAAAGAATTAAAATAAAAAAAAATAAAAAAAGTCATGCCACAGCGAAGAATGACTGGACTGGGTACCCCAAAATGCCAGTGCAGCCACATAAAAGCACATATCACCCTTTCTAAAAAATCAACAGCATTCTGAACTGGCATTTATGATAGAAACCCATTAAAAAGTGCACCGTGATTGGGATTCCAAGATGGCCATCGAGGGGAGAGCAGCGTGATCATGGAGCTCTCAACCACGGGGCCAAAGACAATAAAGATAGATTAAAAGAGCTTTCCCCAGACAGGGATTTATTGATGTAGGCTGCGGTGGTGCAGTGCAGCAGCCCGGATCGCTGGGAGACTTCAGTAGAGGCGTGTGTGCGGCCTTCCTCTGTGTTTTCTGAGGTGTAGAGGCACGGCACCCACGGCTGGTGCAGGCCGAGCTGAGAGACACACTTGCAGACCGTAAGCAAGAAGAACCACTTGGGGGGACCCGGGCAGCCGACTACCCAGTGTGACTGCGAGGCGAGGTAGCGTAAACCAGCTGATGGCGACAGCAGAGGAGCCCGCCAGGAAGGAGCTGCCTGTGATATTGGAGGCTCAATGGGGCTGGATTCGCAGACTGGGGGCTCCCCTGCTGCCAAGCGGCACAGGTAAGATCGAAGCTGGACCGATCTGCTTCCGAGCCGGAGAAGCAGCGTCTCACCTGAGAAATCAGGATGATCCGGAGGGGCCATACCCGTAGCCCACTGCTGAGAGCTGAGCAGCGGAGGAGAGCACCCAGAGCAGCCAAGAGGCCCGGGAGGGGCTGCACAGAGAAAGTCAAGAGGCAGGAAGGCTTGACTCACTCCCCTGGCCACCTTGGGGGAGAACCATCACAGGTCAGCGTGCGCCCTGGCCCAAGGAAAGGGTGCAAGCAGGCAGAGGCTGGCCAATGCAGGCAGTGATCACCAGCTTTCAGCAGAGTGACAGTGACGAGTGGGGGGAGCACGGCGGGAGGGCCCCTGCCCAAACTTTGATTTTCAAAAACACTCTACAGACCTACAGCAAAAATTGATGTCAAGAGGATACCCCAAGAAATACATAAAACACCCAGAAAAGAGCAAGATTCACACCTAGAGAGGCCCTCTTGACACCCAAAGCCCACACTGCCATTCCCGAGAACATTCTGACTTGTGTCACCAACTTCTGACCCACCACTTCCAAACTCAAATCTCTCATCAAAAAATGTTGGCCTCTTGTTCAACTCAATCTTCCAGCTGACCCCAAACCACGCATGGCACTTAGGAGGTCCAAAAACCTAAAAGAATTGCTAACCAGTGCCAAGACCTACAAAATCCCGGCTCGCTTCACGCTTTGGGATATGAGAGAGATCAATGGACACCACCCGTGCGGTCAATGCACGGGGTGTAGACAAACCAAGAAACTGAAATCCTTTATGATTGAGGGCAAAGAGTGGAAATCAGACACTTTTCCAACTGCAAATCCACCAATGTCATCTATCTTATTCAATGCCCTTGCGGCCTACGTTATGTAGGTCAAACCTCAAGACCCGTTCACAAGCGTATCAGTGAACACAGATCGAGGATACGCTGTAAAACCCTCACTGCTCCTCTGGTCCAGCATTTCAATGAATACCATCATTTGCCAGATTCCTTCTCCTGGTGGGTGGTGGACAAAGTCCAGAATAAAACCAACATTACCAACGCCCTGAATTTCAAAGAAGCATGGTGGATGCACAAACTCAAATCCACCACCACTGGCCTCAATGAGGCCCAACCGGGACCGTTCAACACCACATTTTTCCAACTATTTTACACCCGAGTCCCCCCTTGGATCTCCTCAGACCCACCAGACGTGTCATTTACCTCCCGCTGGTGCTGAGCGCCTTCTACCCATGAGGACACCCACATACATATTACATTGCCTAGCACTACTCGAACATGATGGAACGTTTGAGTCGCCTTCCCTGAACCTAAGACTCAGCCACATGTTCTTTACTGCGACTTAGACCAACCTCACAATACTGGTCCACTCATGCACAATTGTTAAGCCCGCACTTGTGTAGTCTAGTATTCCAGTAACAACGTAATTTCATACCAGACGGGATAGTAATCATAATGTCTTTTGTTACAGATACATGCTCTTACGTGTCCTAAGTTGCTTCTGACTCCTGCATTTGCATTTATATAATTCTTCTACCATTCCAATACCAATGCATTTGTATCCTATAGGGGTCAATAGTCATAATGTTTTCAGTTGCAGATAAATGCCAGTTTGTGTCCTTGACCTGCTTCTAACTCCTGTATGTCCATTATTATAATTTGTGATTTATGTCCGACTTCTGCATTGGCAATGATGTTATTGCCGATCTCACTGTTTCACATAGATCGTTTTGCATGGATACAAATTTTTACTTGTGTTCGACTCATGCATTTACAATGATGTAATTGCTGATCACTTTGTTTCACATAGAGTGTTTGACATGGGTGCCTGGCACTCTTTAACCCTGTACCTGATCGGTTGCCCCCCTCCCCAAGTCCTTGAGCGTCCGTTGCACACACTGACTCTTTATCCGGCGAGGCTGATCTATCCTCCCCACCTCGCCCTCCAAATCACAAGCACTGTCATACTTCGTTTGCTTGCGGCCCACTTTACTTCTTACGGGTCGCTGCCGATTCCGTTTCATTGTTACAAGCCACTTCCGGCCTTTCACCCCAGGCAATGACATCTTACCCGCCCACCTTTGCTTCGGATGCACTGACCTCGCGTGCTCCCCTTTTCCACACTGTACGGCAGGTCTCACGGCTTACCCACTCAGTCCTGCTCCCACGACCTTTTCCGATGGTCCCGTGGAGCTGCCACAGCAGCCAGCCACTACTCTCCTGAGCCCGCGCATTGATGTCGCGAGACACTTCCTCCCATCCAATGCCAACGAGACACTACCTTCTTGCGCATGCGCAGTAAAGTCCCGTACGACAGCGCACATATGCAGCTCGTTTTCACAGAGCGAGCACAGGCGCCATTACCAGACGCCGGTCCTGCTCCAGTTTGCTTCGACTTTTGCAGGTATGCCTCCTACCTACTCTTGAATGCCGGACGGCATCCAACTTTTTACAACATTCCTTCTGGCTTTCAGGCTCTGCACCCATAAACCCTTTTCCTCTTTTTTCTCAATATTTTCCACCCAGGGCGAACTAGACGGAAAATATACATGAGCCACTCAGCTTTGATGACTTCACTTCTGGCTCACTTTGCGCCAGCCCTCCTCCAGTATTGGGCTCATCTCTTCAGTTACCTCCAGGTACATTCAATACCACCACCATGGTTAATGTTCTTGCACAGTTGGCTTGTTTTACCCTGCCCCCATGGTCACCTTATGACCTTAGTGTTCTCCCCCTCTCTTTGTGCACCCCAGGTTCGTAACAATCCAAATCCAGCCGGACCTCGCACTGATTACTAGGGCTCTGTTGCCTGATCCCCACGGGCCGCCCGCCCATACTTCGGCCGCCCTCACAACCAGTGTCCACATTGGCGATTGCTGTTTCTTCTTCTGCCCTACGATGAAACCTCTTGTGTTCATCTGCTCCCACTCGAAGCACGACCAGTGGTGAGGAGTGTTCTTCTGGAACCATTTAGGACCTGTTTTTTATGTATTAGATACACCTGTATGACCCGCTTCAGCACCCTGCTGCTGTTTTAATACTGTTCTCCTATTTTTCTACCATTTTTGTTTTTCTAAACACAGAGTTTTCTGACTTTTTTGGCCCCAGAAGAAGGCTTCCATCTATTCTGCCGAAACGTCAGCAGCACATAGACCCAGTATCTTCATGGGCTGTATTTAGTGCTGCACTCTCATTCCTAACATCTTACCCAGACGTAGACCAAATATGAGGTCAGACTTTAGCCGGGCATAGGGGACCTACTATCAACGTCTCCTTCATTTGCACTTTCATCCTGTGTTTTCTGTACCTAATCACATGGGATACTCCACTTACAAGCAAGTTGTCTGTCAAATGTATAAGTGGATGATTTACACCTTATGTCATCTGCAAATATGTTACACTGAATTTCTAACATAACTATGCATTTGTTTTCCACAACGGTCATCATGTACTGTTATGTATATATAAAAATGTAAATACTTTGCAAAAAGGAAAAGCATCAGCTAACTAATAATTAAAAGCTGAAACTTTCACATGAGTTTGAGATATGTGTTTGTCAGCAGCAAGCATGTTGTTTCCAACAACGGTTGCCCCAGTTGTATGGGCACCCAAAAGGGTCTAAAAACCAGTGTGGACTTGATGTATTTTGTG
Organism: Ambystoma mexicanum; assembly: GCF_040938575.1. Classification (NCBI taxonomy): domain Eukaryota; kingdom Metazoa; phylum Chordata; class Amphibia; order Caudata; family Ambystomatidae; genus Ambystoma; species Ambystoma mexicanum. The sequence continues at coordinate 442,571,904 of NC_090924.1, read as the reverse complement.
CACTCCTTTGATTCATAGAGGGTAGGACAACCCCCTTGTTATAACAAACTTTGAAGAAAGCACTTTGCAGAGAGGACCAGGGGAGGCCCTGTGGTGTTATAGCCGGGGCTGCTGCAGGCCCATTTGAGGTACATTTTGGAGCTGCATATTGTGCCTTAGCCAGTGCACCCCCCCATCTAGAAGCACAGCAAGGGAGCCAAGGAAGCAAAAGGCACACCATGCATAGCCCGGTGGGGCTCTGGCCTCCCCGGGCCAATCCTGAGGCCGAATAGAGGGTTCACCTGTGCACAGCGGAGTTCCAACCCACCCGCGCGGTAAAGGGCGGACCGAAAAAAGCAGCAGAGGGAGGAGGTTCCTACGCCCTGAAAAAAGTTAGTTGCCAGAAGAGATCCGAAGTGTGCAACACGATATCAGGGAGAAGAAGGGGGCAGGGCTCCCCCATCAGACCTGCCTATGCACTATTTCCAAAAACAAGGGGAAGGACATGCAAACTGCGGACAAGAAATAATAAGGGAAAGGCCATTTGGGCGGGCTCAGGGCAGAGTGATCATCTGAAACCCAAGGAGGAGGACAAACAGTGGCTAACCTGCGCACAGTTAGAGGGCAGTTTCCACCCCCAGACCTCTGGTACGGTTAAGGGTGGACCCACAAAAGGGCAGACGGAGGAAGCTGATACAGTGTCCAGAAGAGGTCCAAAGGGTGCAATACGATATCAGGGAGAAGAGGGGGGCCAGGGCTCCCTCCCCTCAGACCTGCCTATGCACTGTGTCCAAAAACAAGGGGAAAGACATGAAAGCTGCTCCCAAGTCGATGAATAAACCACAGAAAGCCAATCTGCAGCGAGGTACCAGCTGGGGGAGATCAGAGGCTTGGGGCAGGAGAGGATTTGGGGGCGCTGGCAGGCACCACAAAAGATAAAGTGGTCACCCAGAGATCCTTCGCCGATGCTTTCAGGATTTTGGGGACAAGATAGCGAACACCATTCAATCGCAGTTGAGCATGATGCGATCGGAACTGTCCCAATCATTGCAAGAGGTGAAGGGGGACAGAATGAATCTAGAGGAGCAGACCGACACAGCGGAAGAATGCCATACAAGAGGTCACAGAGGACACAAGGAAGATCGACGAGCTGATAGAGCAATTATAAGGGTCACACATAACCTCGAGACCCAGAGCGAAGACTTTGAAAACCGCTCGAGAAGATCAAACTTCCGAATAAAAGGCCTCGCTGAGGAGGTGGCGGACAAGGATCTATGCACGATGGCGTAGCAAGTGTTCGCGGACCTGCTGGAGGTGGAAGACTGGTCGAGGATAGAGCTTGACCCCATACACAGAGTGGGGTCAAAGAGGGGAGAGCCAGGGGCTAGACTCAGAGATGTAGTGGTGGGCTTGCACAAGTATGGGCAGAAGGAGAAGGCGCTGGCAGCTGCCAGGAGGGCCAGATCAATCAGCTACAATGGCTCGGAACTTCAGCTATTCCAGGACCTAGCCCAGACCACCCTGGTGAAGCATAGGATGACGGGCCCGGTGATGTGCGCTTTACTGCGGGTGGACATAAGCTATATATGGACCTTTCCCTTTGCACTTCTGTTTGAATGTGAAGGGAGACAGCATCGGGTCACCACCTGCAAGGAAGGTATGAAGGTCCTGAAGATTGAGGATGAAGGGTCACCAAGGCAAGATCAAAGACCGGTGAGAGAACCACTCAAGAGGAAAATGTGGCAGTGGACGAAGTTTTCGACAAGGGGCTAAAAGAAACGGGGCATAAGGGGCCAGGTTAAACCTCCCCCACCCCAAAGGAGGGAGCAGGAGTGGAAAGTACCCGCACGCCCATCGACACAGGAGCGCCAAGCTGAGGGAAAAGGGGGCTTACAGGAAGGAATGTTGTAGGAATGATGCAGCCTGCCTGTGGGAGATAGTTAGGGGCAAGGTACCGGGGGGAGGTGGGTGTTACAGGATGTCTTGATTTATCTACATGGGTCTAGGGGGACCGGCACAGGTTTACTCTGGGTTGTTACAAGGGCTCAATTGCAGAGATGGAGGGTCCGGGGGAGCTAAAGGCTGGTTGAGCACGCCAGAGAGGGGAGGAGAGGTTGGGGGCTTAATTCCCGGTTAAGAGACGGAAGGTGGAACAGTTCTTGGGGCGGGGGATGTCGGGAATTGTAGCCCTCCAAGAAACGCACGTTCGGAGGTGGGACAAGCATAAGCTAAAAATCAAGGGGTACCGCCATCTGTTCCAATCCAACGCACATTGGAAGAAAGGGGGGCCATGTGTTGTGCAACACATGGCCCAATTGGCGTTGGTAGATGGCTGGAGGAAACTGAGACGGGATGGGGAGGCCTACACATTTTATTCCCACGTTCATAGATCCTTCTCAAGGATACATTACGCCTGCATTCCGAGGTCACTATTGGTAGGGTCGCAGGGATAGAGTGATCGCCCTTGCGGACCATAACGATTACCTTAAATATGGGTCAGAACAACCAGGCCTATGGTGGTGGAAATTCCCTAGCCACATCCTTAAGATGGAGTCCTATGTGAGGACATAAATAATACAATTTTGGATTACTTTGCACTTAACGCAACACAGGTTGTATGCAACCAGGTGGTGAGGGATGCGTTTAAGGCTACATTGAGGGGTGAGCTCATTGCGATGGAAGTGCCAGAGGGACTGGAAGCTAAACTTAAACAAATAAATTGCTGAAATGGCAAATAACGGGGTGGTGGGGGCAGAACTTGAGGGAGACACTACTCCCGACTAAGTAAAAGCAGCTATTGTTGCCTTGCCATCGGGAAAGGCCATGGGCCCGGGCAGCTTCCCAGCGTGTTTCTACAAATCCTTCATAGGAGGCACTGATACTGCACTTAATCCAGCTCTTCAACTCTTTTAGGGGGGCGGGGCGGGGGCAGGGTGTAACACCCAGACAATGGAAGAAGCCAAGGTTGTTCTGCTCCCCAAGCCGGGTAAGGATGTCATTATGCGGTTCGTCTGCCATCTAGACACAAAGATCTACACGAAGGTTCTGGGGTCACGCTTGGATAAGCTCTTCCTCAAACTGATTCATCCCGACCAGTCCGGATTTATTAGACATAGGCAGACCTCAGATACCATTTGGCGGGTCTGCCATCTGATTGAAAAAGTTAATAAATCTAGAACCCCTGCACTTATACTAGCAATGGATGCCGAGAATGGCCATTCCTCTTCCATATCATGGAGATTATGGGATTCGGTTTTAAATTCCTTTCAATGGTAAGAGCTAACTACCGAACTCCCTCCTTGCGCGTGGCAATCAACAGGCAACTTTCCCAGAGGATCAAGGTCTCACAAGGCACTAAGCAGGGTTGCCCTCTCTTATACACCATCCACCTGGAGCGGCTCTTAGCCAGCAATAGGGCCTGCCCGGATATTAGGAGGATTGCCTTTGGGGGCGAAGAGCATAGAGTCGCAGCATTTGCTGATGACATGCTCCTCTTGATCACAGAACCAGAAAGATAATTCCCAAGGATCTCGCAGGAACTTCTTCTCTTTGGGTAGGGGGCACGGTTAAAAATAAATGCCCACAAGTCAGAGTTATTAATCTTGACCCCCCCCGCCCCTCCCACAGAAAAGGTTCAGTAATTGCAGGTTATAGTGCCCTATAGATGGGCGGAAAGCGGCATTAGATATTTGGGGGTCCAGATTACTGGTTCTCTGGGTGCTCTTTACCGTGTTAACTACCCGCCTTTAGTGGAAAAGCTGCACTGGCTGCTGGCGGAACGGGTGCCCTTATCAATATCCTGTAAGTGGAGGATAAATGCCCTTTAAAATTGTGATTTTGCCAGAAATACTGTACTATTTCACGGCCCTGCCAGTGGAGGTTCCCCAACGTTTCTTCAGAACCCTTCAAAAACACATGAGACCCAGGGTAGCTATGCAGATGCTAATGTCTCCCCCAGAAGCAAGGATGGGCTGGGAGTGCCAAACTTCCGCCTCCATTGACTTGCAGCTCAAATCAGAGCAATCCAGGATTGGTTCAGGGGCGAATTCAGGAAGGTCTGGTGTCGAATGAACAAAGTGGTGGTGGGCTTGCCGCTGGAGAAGTTGTTGTGGTGACGCAAGGGGGATAGATCTGTAAAAATGTACTGTAGCAGGATAGGGGCCCTAGTGGGGGAATCTTAGGATGAGCTGGTGCGGAAGGTGAACTTGACCACTTTCCCACTCCCCGCTGACTTCACTTTTGAGAAATCCCCAGTTCGCACCAGGTATGGAAAGGGGCGTCTTCAATGGGTGGGAGGTGGCAGGGTGCTACAAACTGCGTGACATGTTCTCAGGTCAGAACATTAAATCCTTTGCACAGTTCAAGCAGGATGTTGTGCTAGATTAGGGGGGAGAGGTATCACTACTCTCCTGGAGGCACTGGCTTACGAACCCAATGGTCAGGTCAGAGGCCACCAGGGATCTCACACCCTTTGAACAGTTTGTAACGACGGACAAAGGGGGAGGCATTTGGGAGGAGCGTTATATGGGATTATAGCAGAAGGGGCAATGAGCCAGGCATGGCACTATATGAAGCAGTTGGAAACTGCAGTGAGGCAGCCGCTGGAGGCGGAACTTTGGACTCAGTTATGGGCAGATATCCACCAAGCTCACGCCGCCCATCCAGATTCAGGAGATGCGGGTTAAGTTAATAGTCTAATGGCATCTCATCCCTGAAAAAGTACATACATTCTACCCAACTGCACCAGCGCTCTGCTGGAGGGGATGTGGGGAACTGGGATTGTGGAAGCATATCTGTGGGAATGCCCATAGCCTTATTGGGACATGATCCGTGCAGCAATAATTAGTATTTTTAGATGTCGGACAACATAGGGATGGCCATCCTGGGAATGGGCGACGTTCTGGAAAATCTACCCTCAAAAGCTCAAAGAAAGACATAAGCCACCCTGATAGTGGCGGCAACGCTTGTGGCGGCACACAAATAGAAACAAAAAGCTGCCTCCACAAAACACAAATGGGTTAGTAAAATCTGGAACTTTGTGGCACTGTAGTGGTTGACCTATTTTATTCAAAGGGATCACCAAAGGTTTCTCTCGGGCTGGGACATTGTCCTGCATCACCTGCAGCGGCACTCACAGTCCGCATGGTGCCGGAGGAAAATTAGATTGCAGGGGCTGGTGTGAGTACTTGCTCCACTTGGGGCGGGCGCCTTGACAGGAAGTTGGGAGGAGATATGGCTGAAGTTTTTAGGGGAGGCGAGGACTATGGCCGGGGGTTCTCAGACGGTGCAAGGGAGCGTACACTGTCTGACGAGAGAGCAGGTCACTCACAGAATCTTGGGACCGTGAGCCATCTACAGAGTTTATGGACTCGGAGGGGGAGAGGGGACAGGACTGTGTGCCATGTGTTCTTACTGTTGAAAAAGCCAATAAAATACATTTTAAAAAAACAACTGTGCTGCCCTCACCAGCCAAAATCAGCTATCTGGCCCAGCACAAACACATGCACACACATTCTTTGACTCAACATTCACTCGCTTATTCACACACATCATTCACTCACTCATTGCATGAGGATCAGAAGTGACCTTACCAAACATTTTATATCCCCCTGGACGCGTTCCAAATAGGCACAGGGAAATGTGTCCTCCCCACCCCCACAGTGATTTTAAAAGTGCACCTCTAATGAAATTCACTGTTTCTGCAGTCATTAAGACCAGATTTGCTCAGGAGGAGGTATTGCGTTAAATACCGTTAGCTCCAGAGCAGACAGACTCGAATCGTTGCCCCATAGTACGTACTGTGCATGCCATCATTCTCACAGAGCACGTGTTGTGTTTTTGGTTCTAAGCCCCAGGGCAGGTATTATGTCACATGTAACGGATTAGCAGGTACTGTATCAAGTGTCATTAGTTCCATGGCAGGTACTGTGTCTGGAATCGGTACCCCAGATCCAGTACTGTGTCTGGAATTATGTGCCCCAGGGAAGGTATTGTCGGGTGTACCTGAAGAGCAGGTACGTACTGTATCGAAAGTCATTATCTCCAGAGCAGGTATTGTGCCTTGCAGTTATTATCCACAGAAGGGTCATTAGAACAAGATAAAGTACCGGATCTGCACTGCACCCATTAGCCGTGGGAAATCATTATTTTCAGAGTAGGCACCGGAGACAGTCTACGTCTACAATCATTAGCCGGCGCAGGTAGTAGCTGCACAGCAGTTACAGCGTCTATTCCAGAGCCTGAACTATACCGCAAATAGGCTTCGGGGCAGCTACTGTGTCTACAATACCAACAACAGGCTGCCCTGTGTTATTTCAAAAATAGATGTTTAGAAAGTTACGTACTTACAAGTTTTATGAGAGGAGTACAAGCATACAACGAATTCCAACTTCAACGTGCATTTCCAGAGGTTGCAGAAGGGCTCCTCTTACCAATATAACAAGAAAGGCGAGAACGATCTAATGTGATGGATGTTCAAAGAAATGTATATAAACTAAACTACAAGATCTGGATCTCATGCACTCACCCGATGCTGCCCGGAAAGTAAAAAGGAGCGTTTGATAAAGTGAGCCCGTATGTTGCTTTCATTATCAATTGGAATACACAGTTAAAGTCCATATGAGACCCGGTAGCATTGTGTGCTTATTTAAAAGTTTGCCGACACTTTCTGAAATGGCTTTCAGAAACACGACGTATAGCACGTGTTTCTGAAATACCTTTAAGTCGTCCTGACGTTTCACGTAGGACGTTTACGTGCTTAGGATGAAAATCATGGAGGAAAGACGACTGCATGCCATGCACCGGCAGGTATAGTTAGGTGCCGGTGGGTTTGTTTTTCCTATTGATTTTGGTTGCAGCAACAGCGGCTGGTAAATTGTGTTCCCACCCCCCCTCTCGCTGCGCCCCGCCCCGCCCCAAACAGAAAGTGATGTATGACCGTGCAGCGCACTCCGAGGGAATTCAGGGTAGATGTTTTTATGTAAGTTCGGCTCTCAGCAAGTTGTATTTATTGTTCGCGCACGTTTACTTGCGTGTTTTCCACCTCCAAGTGGCAGAGTCTTTTTGCTGTATTAATATATACAGTGTATACGCTCTTTCTTCAGGCTTATCTGCGCAATAAGGCTTTCACTGTTTCACTAGCAGTGAACTCGCCCAGTTGGACATTAAGCCCCATGTCAATCCCAATTTTTACCACAGCCTCATGCTTTCTTAATTTTCTTCACAGGCTCGTGCGTGCTTTGATACCTGCGGGACTGCCGAGCTGATGGTGATATATATGCTGACACCAGAGCGTGGAATGAATGCGTTGGCAGCCCGGGCCTCTGGGAGAAGAGCAGCATCCTCGACGGCAGGGTGTGGGAGCGCTATGGCATGAAGTTCCCTTGCCATGATTTTGGAGACTTTACTGCCTTTACGAAGTGAGGGGTTCTGATTTGAACATTCCCGGAAGTTCTTTAAATCCTTAAGGGCAGTGCATTGAGCTTTGCTGGACAGCGCCTGTACCACAAGATGTCTTTCTTGATTCCAGCATTTCTTCCGTTGTCTGTCTTTGGACCAAATTCCTTCATTTCCCTGTGTTGTCTCACTGACTAGATGCCTGCATGTTCTTGCTAGTATACAGTGAAAATGCAGACTCCTACGTAGTCTTGCAAGCAAGATAACTATTGAATATTTTGCCTTAAAACTAACCATTCTGTAGGCAGAGGTCTTCAATCTGTGGGACGCAACCTTTCCTCCGCCCAACTCCCCCGGGGGTGTGCAATCCAGGATGGCAAAAACAAATATTCGTTTTTTTGCATGCTCAGTGTGACAAGATGGGGGCATCACCACGAAACAGGAAACAAACGGAGCCTGGGTGCGTGCTTTCCTGCATTTGGATCGTGCGTCTGGCCTGCATTGATGCTTTCCTGTTACTGCTGCCAGCACTTTCTTGCCTGGTAAGTCATGCCGCTTCTCGGCTCAATCCCCACCTCTCGGGTAGAGGGGGTATCCCCTGTGGACCCATGAAGGTGACAGTGTGGGGGGAGGTGGTGTGTAGGGGGGCTGGATCACTGCAATGCCGGTCCCTTTGCGCCCCCACCCTGGTGGGCCGCAGGGGAGAGAAGGCGAGCAGGGACAGAAGTATGCATTGCCGGTCTTGTATGATATCCGGCTCCTTATTGTTGTTCAAATGTGCATTTTACATGTTCATAGGATAAAGTCATTTCCAAACTCAAAAATGCTGCTGAAACATGTATTCGCTAGTTTTCTTAGAAATTTTGTTTTGTTTTTTTGTTGGAGCACCACACAGATACTCTGTAATTTGTGTGCCCCTTGCTTTGTGCTTTATCACAGGTTATATTTATAAAGCTGTTATGTTTGTTGAACTGGTAAATCACAAATAAATGCTTCTGTTGCCCTGACTGCAGTTTTTAGGAAATTAAACTGGTTTCATGGGTGCCAACCTTTTGATTTTTCACTACAGGGGCAGAAGCAGTAATACAAGCCCAACCCACCCTTTGGCCAAACACATTTTATAGCACTTCCTTTTTTATTAGAAATTGCAAAAAGTCATACTGCCAACGTGCTGAGCTATCCCTGTAGCCATCTACTATGTCTATGCATCCATTGATGTACTAGAAATCACTGCATTACCCACAGTACTTTGGGTGCACCACTGCCATAGAAGTGATATAAAGTGGAATTCATGTATATCTTTCTGCTGTGGGTGCCAGGGCTTCGCCTGCATGGGCCGACATATGCTGCAGAGAAGCCATGGGCACTTGTGTCTGGCAGGGCAGCCGCAGCAGAGTCTGCTGCTACTTCAGCGCTGTCACCGAATTGCAGTAAAAGCTAAAAGGCTATTACTTGATGTTTCTGAAAGTTAGCTCGGTGGGTTAAACACTACTGTGTCAGATTCTATGTAAGATATGTAGATTAATTATTGGAATGCCAGTAGGCTGGACTTTCTATTCTATGTAGGGAATAGAAAGGGTAAAATGTAACAAGCTGATGCTCACTGTTTCTCTTGCTCTCTTTTTCTGTATCTTTGACTGATTATGAGTCATGTTTTCAGGTATGTGCCCTGACTGCTCTGTTCTCTCTGTAAGCTTGGGTGGACACTCCTATAAGGAACTTTGCAGATTTCCTGGTAGGACTTTGCACCCTGGTTCCCTTTTGTGAGCGGGGAAGGATGTGCGCTGACTAGCAGAGTGTATTGGGCAAATATTGGTAAGGTCATTCTGGTAGGTCTATAATTATTTTATGGTACTTTTTCAATTGCAGGAACACACATTGGCTCTCTCATCCCATCTAGGACAGCAAAGTCCCCAGCAACAGTGGCACCATCAAAAATCCTGATATCTGTGGTAGGACTTGCTTAAAGTAAGGATGCCTTTTGCTGTGGGGATATTTTAAAGGTATAGTTGGGAGTCGCAATCGGGGATTAAAAGCCTATTTTTGAGGTTGTTCCTTTCTCATATCCAGTTTGGGGGGGGGAGGGTGGGGGTTACTGAGAGTTCACATCTCATGTGGGAGTTTCATTTACAGTGCATTGCGTAATCTCTCCTGGTTTCCCAGTATTGGGTCCTGCTTACTAGTTGATGCTTAACACCCAAGAGCTAGTTTTAAGCCCCTGCCTATATAATCTTAATTTTGAAGTCTCTGGTAGACCCATGTATCCTTGACTAACTGTTCATTCTCATTGCAGCAGCTTCGATCCAGGCATCAGTGTATCAATCTAACCACCTGTGTCCCAGCAAGAAAATCCAGTGATGCACTTGACCCAGTCACGCAGGCAGATGCAGATTTATTTTCACTATGTACCATTGGTTGAGTAGAAGTGCTGCGGGTTTATATCGACCCTGTGCAATGTGCATTCAGGTGTGGTTTTTGCTGCCAATCGGTGGCCTAGTCCAGCTAGGACTTCACGTTCTGAACAGGAAGTCTTCTGAGATGTGTTTTTGTTTTTTTATTTTTTTAATCCAACCAGTATTTCTTTTTTAAAAAAAAACTTTGTTTGCTTGACAAGGTAACAATCCAGTCGAACAAGGCATTACACGGTGCAGCATTAGACCACAGCAACAGAAACATGGTACAACATAAACGGTACAAGCATAGGGTGCAGCAACAGTACGAAAAATCCTGACTGACATTTAGTTCTAATGAAGCCGTGAGGGGCTAGGCGGAGACGGCACCGGTGGTCCATCTATGGATCAGCATTCATTGTTTGCAAGTATGTGCGGAAGGGGGGGGGGCATATGTCTCGTGGCTTACATCTGCTGGATGCAGACTGATCCAGCGTTACTCAGTGTCCGATGGCCAAGTGACATCCCTGAGCCATTGATTTACGGTGGGGCTGGACGAGCCTGAACCACAGCAGTAATATGCAGCATATTGCAAGGAGTAGACATAGACTAGCAAGTTTATTGGCGCTGCCAGCAAGCAAAGTTATGTTTCATGTGTTAATTGTGTTACGTTATTAAATTGTGCAGCTCTTTGGTGTAAAGCGCTATATAAACAAATAAATACAAAGGGAGCTCGGGGAATAAGCAATTCATGGGATCTGGTTCGATTGTTCGCTCTAGCATAGCAGATGTAGCAGCACAGACACTAACCCAGTATGCAGTGATTCAGGGGCAGGCCCAGAGCATGTGAAGGTAGTTTGCATTATCAGTGTGGCATCTCATTGTGGAGAGTGGTCATGGGACATGATATGGAGCCTGACGGAAGGTATAATGAAACCTTTGAAGTACCTTAAATTGGATCAAGCGGAATTGTGCGTTAAGGGAGACCCTATGGGTCTGCATACACATGGCCTCCCATCTTTCATCAGTTATGTCTATCATAAAATCCCTACCCCACGCCTCGCGGAGCTTAGTGAGTGGCTTATTAATGCTCTCCTGAAGTAGCTTGTACAGGCCTGATGCCGCACCTGAGGGTAATGTGCTTCCAATCACAAAAGCTAGAAGTGGATCATGAGGGGGGTTGTGGGGGAAACCCAGGCCACTACAGCTTGAACGCTTGTCGTAGCCCTGTGTATTGTAGCCAACGTGGAGAGTACCCACCCGGGCCCCCACGCAGGTCGGCCCATGGCACAAAGGAGCCCATCCCGTACACGTCAACCAGAGCAGAATAGTCTTCTGTGGCCCACAGGGCAGCTGTGGTCTTACCCACCCTGGGCAATCCTGATATGGTGTTCCACAGCGGTAAGTCCCTGTGGAATGGGAAAGAATTTCTGGTCTGCCTCCTCATTTTGTCCCAGGCTAGAGCGGTAGCAGCCGCAGGGCTGGGGGCACCCGGATCCCTCCAGAGCTGGGGGAGCATCAGGGAGCGGAGATCCCTGGATCACATGGCATGCCACTCGATTCTTGCATGCAGTAATGTCGAGCCCTTAGCAAACCAGTATGCAGTATACTGGGCTTGAGTGGTGAGCCAGTACTTCTCAGTCTGGGGCCACTAGGCCTCCCTGAACGCATGGTCTAACCAGTATGGTCCATTTAAGTCTTACAGCAGCGGAGTGCCACAAGAAGTTGTTCACCGTTGATCAAAGCTCTGCGAACAGCGTAGCCCTGGGCCACAGAGGGACATTCAGAAATCGGTATAACAATTGTGGCAATATGATCATCTTAAGTAGAGACACCTTGCCGACAAGGGTGATGGCCCATGTGTGCAGCTTGGCTCCTAGCCTAGCTTGGGCCCTAGTTGTTGTAAGTGGGAACCTTAGTTTAGTTCATATAGTGAGTCTTGGTGCCTTGTGACCATGAACCGAGGTATTTTATTTCTTTGGGGGCCCAGGCAAATCCCAAGAGATCAGCGGCGGCTGGTGTGGCATCAGTCAGGGGAAAAAGATTGGATTTTGCCGATTGACCCAGAGGCCGGATAACTGGCTGAAATAGTGATATCCTGCATGATGGGTTCAAGGTTAAGTTCTGGATTTCTGATGTATAGGAGCGCGTAGTCGGCATATAATGAGAAAATTGGGCGGGGTCTGGATATTTGTATTCCCTTTTGCGAATGCTTCTGTCAGAGGAAATCGGCCATGGCCTCCTTAGCTATAGCGAAAATGAGCGGCAGGAGCAGACAGCCATGTCTAGTACCGCTACATATATCAAAAGGTCTCGAGAGCTGACGTTGGTGCACACGGTTGCAACAGGTTGTGCATAGAGCCACCGCCTGCACCTCCGGGTCGACTTGAGATGGGATGTTAAATAATCGTTGCAGATTAAGGGTGGTAGAGTGGCCGGGACTAAGTCTGACTGATCAGTATGTATCAAGTGCGTCATATATGGGGCGAGTCGAAGAGCAATTGTTTTAGCAAATATCTTTATAACAATTAATGATCGGGGTCGATATTGTGAACCGCAGTGAACGGGTGACTTGCCGGGCTTAAGGACTTATGACTGCCTCTCTGAGTGTGGGGGGCAACACCTTACGAATGCAAGACTCCTTCCATAGGCCTGCCAAATGAGGTGATGGGGTTGATTTATAACACTTGTAGAAGTCCATGGTGAGCCCATCAGGACCGGGGGCCTTCCTGGATGGCAAAAATCGCGCGTGTTATTTCCCTGCGTCGAGCGGTAGGTCCAGAACTTCCCTAGTTTCGGTCAGAAAGTACGGACAGTGGTAGTCCATCCAGGAAAGCATCCACGACGGAGGCAGCCACCTCATCATTATTTGTATATGGAATAGAATAGAAGGAGCGAACACTTCATTCACCCCGACATCAGTATGCACCAGGGAGACATCAAGGTCATTAATCAGTGGAAAATGCTGCCCGCCCCCTTCCTGATGAACCAATCTAGCCAGCAACCGGCCCGGCCTTTAACCATCACCATATTGACGCGCAGCTGTGAAGTTATTGAGAAACTTTCTGCAGCATCCCTAAATGCATAGTGTCTCTTTTATCTCCTTTAGGATTGCAGGGGAAGGGTCCAAACCATATGTTGTTTCAAGGCGTTTACGAGAAGGCTTGTTATTCAGAATGTTCCTGTGTATTGCCTTGAGTATCCCTGCTTCCTTGGCCTAGACCATGCCCCTGATATAAGCTTTAAAAGCATCCCAAAGAGGGGCGTGGCTTGGAGCGCCATCGATGTGGCTGCTCCCCTGAGGCCCGCCGTGCGAAGCCCGCCGCTTCTGGGCCCCTAATGCGGCTCCACACCTCGGTACCGGAGCCCAGCTGATCCCAAGGACGTCGGAGGACCTGGGGCCCATGCAGGCTGAAGCTGGGCCCGTGACGCCCGACGGGGACGAAGATATCCGCTCCGGCCCCCCGGGCCTTCCTTAGCGACGACTTCCCAAGATGGCGGCTGTGCTCGTCTCTCGGCCCGGGAGGGCGGGGAGTGCTTCCTGAGGCCGCATCCAGACGCGGCTCAGCTCTTTGATCACCCGGGCGGAGCGACACCAGACCCCCGGACTTCTCCTTCGGTGGTCTCCCCGGGGCAACCCTGGCGCCGCTGCGCCGCCCGCGGGGGGCCCCCGCTTCCTGCACTGCCGATCTGGACCTGCACGCGACCGCCTGACGAGGGACGGCGCGGACGGTGCCCATCAGGTAGGGGCTGCTGGGGGTGAGGACCCGGGCCACACGGGAGAAGCCCTCCGGACCTGCCGCGGCGCCTGGGGTGGGGGCCGCGCCATCACTACCCCCCCCTCCTTTGCCCTCCGGCGGGCTCCTGCCTCCGCCCCTCGCTGCCCAGGACTCGGAGCTCCGGACACCATACGCCGCACTCCTGGGGCGCCCCGGCCCATATCATCATCTGGGGCCACCGCTCAGGCCCGTGACCTGGAGGTCCCCTCCCACTACCATCCCCACCAGGGAATCCAAGCCTGGGTCCAGGGAGGAGGAGCGGTCCAGGCCGGGCCATGGTGAGTGACCCACAGCTACGAGCTCGGAGAAGAGCCTGATCAGCGCTGCCCGCATTTCCATCCCGGGCTACCCCTGGCCCCCTTTGGCCTCAGAAGCGACCCGACGGCGTGTCTCCTGGGGCGCCCCGGCCCATTGCATCACCCGCTCTGCTCTCTCTGGTCTAGTCCTTAAGTGGGCGCACATCAGTCCACCTGCCCACTGGGACCTACGCCCCACACATTTGCCTACCACCAAGATTTGGAGAGCTCACCCCTTTATCTGAAGCCACTGTGCACCGGCCTAGCTTGGAATCAGCATTCCCTTTCCTCAGTCAGAAGCCTTGACGCTCATCCACAGGGTGGGCCTTCCAATCCATCTCCCCACCCACGATTCACCAACATGTCGAGACAGTCGAAAGCTATTAAAAACGTGGACATTGCTACCATGCTCACCGCTCCTGACAGGGGAAAAAAACCGGACTCAGTTACTCCCACCCCAATGATCTCCCAGGAAGAGGGTGACACCCCAGCTACCAGAGGTGATCTACTGGCGTTTATGGCAGACATTAAAGCCGAGTTTCGGTCCTGCATGTCGGAACTCACCTCCAAATTGGAACAAACGGACCACAGGGTGACCGAGGTGGAGCAAAGACTGAGTGAGATCGAGGACCGCTCCCAAGACCAAACAGCTGCCATGGGAGATATTCAGCAAACAGTGAGAGCCCTCCAAGATAGGTGCGAGATCCTCGAACACAAACAAGAGGACCTGGAAAACAGAGCTCGTCGGAATAACCTCCGAATCCGGGGAGTTCCGTCCTCAGTCCCCGACCAAAATCTTGCAGGCTACATAGGAGACCTCTTCCAAATCCTCCTCCCACAACTAGATAAATCCCAACTGCTGCTGGATCGGACTCACAGACTGCGTCCGCGTCGGGGAGTAGATTCCGACCAGCCCCCGGATGTCATAACAAGAGTTCACTATTTCTCCACAAAAGAAGCTATCTCTGCTATCAGTCGGTCCGGAGATGATCTCTCCTTTCAAGGTCACCCTCTTCAAATTTATCAGGATCTCTCCCTCTCAACCCTTCAGAAGAGAAGGGCTCTCCGACCTTTAACCCTCTTCCTCCAAGAGCGGAAAGTCAAATACAGATGGCTCTTCCCCACAGCGCTGCAATTTTCTTATAATGGCTCCCTCCGGAGAATATCCCATTTGGATGATGCCGCTAAAATCATGCAGACATCCTCCGCCCCGGAGGGAACTATCGCCCCAGACTTGGAAGCCTCGGGGAGCCCTACGTCGGCCCTCCCTCCCCAACCCGGGCGTCCTCCATGGTCCAAGGCCTCCCGAAACAGGAGAAGATAACCCGAGCGGCCATAGATGTCCTCCGCTCCTCCGGCGTCCCGGACGCCCAACGCTCTTTCAGCTAAATTCAGAAACATTAACTCCGGCCCAACACAGTCCTACGTTCGCCCGGCGCGGCGGGCTTCCTTCACGGCCTATGCCCCCCTCCAAGGTCCGTTTCATTTTAGAGTCCTTGGATGCAAATGTTACTTTGCCAGTCACAATTGGCCCAGTTGGCCTGGGCTGGGGTTACACCCACAATGTTTCCCACCCCTCTAGTTAAAAAGTTGGCCTCCCGTTGGGGGCCCCTGTTAAAATTGCAAGTGCGGTACAGATCACTTCTACACCCTCTTCACGATGGCAGCTAATGGACAACCTGGAGTCCCCCCTCCATACCCCAAGCAAGGGATCTCTGGCTCCCCGATCCCGGAACACCAGACGCTGAGATGCCTTTCCTGGAATGTTAACGGACTCAACTCTCCCCCCAAGCGCAAATCGATTCTCCAGAAGCTACAAGATGAGGAGGCCGGTGTGGTGTTCCTTCAAGAGACTCATCTCCTCCCGGCAGACTTTGGCCGGCTCCGTTCTAGCATGTATCCACGCCAGTTCTTCGCCTCAGGGAACTCCAAAAGGGGGGGCACAGCAATTTTGTTTCGGAAGGACCTGCGCCCCCAGATCTTGGACTCCATGATGTGCCCGGAGGGCCGCTTCGTGGCCATCAAGTGCCTCCTGCTGGGGGACCTCTATACCTTGGTATCGGCATATGCACCCAACTCGGGACAGGCAACTTTCTATGATTCCCTGGGCTCCTCCCTCTTAAGTTTTGCGGAAGGCCAGACAATAATCGGAGGGGACTTCAATGGGGTTCCAGACCCCACTAAGGACAAATCCAACCCCCCTGCCCTTGGCGAGTTCGGTCAGGCCCTCAGTCTGCTGCGGCTCTTCAGAACCCTGGAGGTGGTGGACACATGGCGGGTGCTTCACCCCACCGAGAAAGACTACTCTTTCTTCTCGGGCGTTCACAGAACTTATTCCAGAATCGACCTCCTTCTATCTTCCCCCCAAACTCTCGCCCTCGCTAATGAGGTGTCGATAGGCCAGCGAATTTTATCGGACCATGCTCCGATAATAATGGAACTAAGCATTCAGAACACCCACGCCAAGGCGGCACGCAGATGGGCGCTCTATGACCCAATCCTCAATGATATGTCAATCAGAGACAATATAACCACCACCATCAAGAACTTCTTTGAGGAGAACCCAGCCGCAGACACCTCCCTAGCCAATAACTGGGATACAATGAAAGCTGTAGTTAGGGGATCCTTGATAGCTCAAGGCGTAGCTTACCATCGAAACCGGAAACAAGTCCGTCTATCCCTGGAAGAGGACTTGCGAGCAGCTGAGGAAGCCCAGAAAAAGAGGGGCTGGTCTCCTAAGATACAGAGAGCGCTTCGCTCGGCCAGGAAGAAACTGGAGGCCCACTATGCAGAACACACTGCGCAACTTTTGGCGAAGACCAAACAATTCTACTATGCTAAAAGTAACAAGGCCAACAAGTTGCTGGTGGCCAAGCTGGCTAAAACAAGACGGACCAACACGATCATAGGGCTCCGGGACCCACAGGGGGTGATACATCACTCCGAACAGACGAAACTACAACTAGCCTCGGACCACTTAACCCAGGTCATGACAGCACCCCCCCGAGATCGGTCGAAGCAGGAGGCATACCTGCGGAACGCAGCCCTAACGCGTCTCCCGGACTCCACACGAGAGCAGTTGGAAGCCCCAATAACAGATGAAGAAGTTGACGGAGCCATCAAGGCCCTCAAATCGCGGGCCCCGGGCCCAGACGGATTCTCCCCGAGGTTCTATAAGATATTTAAGCTCCAGCTTATCCCCCACATGGTGGCCCTTTTCAACTCCTTCCAGGTCTCAGGATCTGTAACCCCCACAATGCAAGAGTCGGTGACGGTCCTCCTTCCTAAGCCGGGGAAAGACCCGAGAGATCCGGCATCATACAGACCCATCGCCTTATTGAACATCGACGCCAACTTGTACTCGAAGATTTTGGCTAACCGCCTGGCACTTATCCTCCCGGAAATAATCCACCCTGACCAAACAGGCTTCATCCTTCACCGAGCAGCAGGGGACAACATCCGGCGGACCCTGAACCTAGTGAACATCGCCCACCGCGACTCCCAGGGCCTTGCCTTAATGGCCCTGGACGCAACCAAAGCTTTTGACAGAGTCGATTGGTCCTACTTGGAATGCACCCTGGAAGCATTTGGGTTCGGCCCCACAGCCCGAGCCATGATCCTGGCGAACTACAAGCAGCCTAAAACTATCCTCAGGATCAATGGCGCCCACTCAGCCCCGATACCTCTGTCTTGTGGGACAAGGCAGGGCTGCCCGCTGTCACCCCTACTCTTCGCCCTCACAATGGAGCCCTTCGCCCAGAAGATCAGGCGGAATGAATCCATTAAGGGACTTCAGGTGGGCCCGTCCCACCACAAAATCGCTCTTTACGCGGACGATGTACTATTGACACTCACGGAAGCCAGTACCTCAGCGAAACACGCCCTGGCCGAAATAAAGGAATTGGGGGAGGTCACCGGCTTTACTGTCAACTTCGCCAAATCAGTGGCCCTAGGAATCGGCCTCCGCCCAGAGGAAAAGGAGGCGTTAACGGGTCTGTGCCCGATTGAATGGCGGGACCACTCGATCCCCTATCTAGGAGTTTTCATCCCAGCAAACCCAAAGGAGACCTATCAAGCGAACTTTCCCAAACTGATCAAGGAGCTGGAGGGAGACCTGAAGCGTTGGACCACGCAGGAGATCTCACTAATGGGCCGGATCACAGCTGTCAAAATGAACTTGCTCCCTAGGTTTCTCTATGCCTGCTCATCCCTATCGGTGCCCTTCCCGACCCAGACCCTCCACGACCTACAGAGGAAGATATCGAAATTCATATGGAAAGGCAAAAAGGCCAGGATCCCCCACAAGACCCTGATTGGTAACGCCAGGCTGGGAGGCCTGGGGGTCCCGGACCTGCAGGCCTATAGGGCAGCGGCGCAACTGTCACACCTACACGCCTGGCAGTCGAGCACAGCCCGCCCCAGATGGGTGGAACTGGAGCAAGCCCAGCTCCCGCTCCCCCTCCGGTTCCTCCCTCACATCCAACCCCCTCTCAGGGCGCGCTGGAAGGACATCCTACTGACAACAAAGCAGACCCTAAGCTCCTGGGACTGGGCTCTAAAGCAGAAAGGAATCCCGAGGGGCCGAGGCCCCCTTTCACCGATCTTTCACAATCCCGACTTCTCCCCGGGATCTCTCCCCCGCAACTTCCAGAATTGGATAGACGGGGGCCTTGAACCCCTGGGGCAGATGTACTCCGAAAACGGACCCCGGACCTTCGAACAGTGCAAGGAAACTTTTCGGCTTCAAGAGAGGGACAGGTTCACATACTGCCAGCTCCGCCACTGGTGTTCACACCCCCAGACCCTCCAGGCGGCAACCCGCCCCCCGACTCCACTGGAGCTAACCCTCGCGGATCTGCCGGCTAGAGGAAGAACTTCAGCCATATATAGATGCTTCTCGGGGGACTTTCTGGCGGCAAAAACTCGATCTATGGCTCAGTGGGAGGCGGACCTAGGCCATCCGTTCGATGACCAAACCTGGGTAGACATATGGCCCGCACCCACTCCTCCTCCATCTGCGTCACCAACAAAGAATGTGCATATAAACTTACCTTGCGCTGGTATTACCCCCCTCTCAGACTCCACCACATGAATCCGCAAATGGACCCCGCCTGCTGGAGAGGCTGCAGCCAACCAGGCTCTTACTTCCACATGTGGTGGACATGCCCCAAGATCCAGCAATTCTGGACCAGGTGTCTCTCAGTCATCGAACAAGTCACCGGCTCCGCCCTCCCACTGGA
Source organism: Ambystoma mexicanum (assembly GCF_040938575.1). Taxonomy (NCBI): domain Eukaryota; kingdom Metazoa; phylum Chordata; class Amphibia; order Caudata; family Ambystomatidae; genus Ambystoma; species Ambystoma mexicanum. The sequence continues at coordinate 442,552,825 of NC_090924.1, read as the reverse complement.
CCCTGAGACAGTCCTACTGGGGATCCCGGTCCCCGGAATCTACCCCCGCTCCGGCAACAGGGCTAAGCTCCTCACACAATGCCTCTTGGCGGGCAAGACAGTTCTGGCCCGTTTCTGGAAGTCGCAAGACGGCCCTTGCCTGGCCCACTGGTGGGGAAAATTGTGGGACATTTTAATAGCGGAAAAGGTCACCGCTGCGAGAGCGGGGACTCTGCACCGCTTCCAGAATGTATGGGCTCCAGTGCTGGACTATGATCAGCGATTTCCTGCAATGACGTTCAAGCCAATCAACGCCCGTTGGGCCCTGGGGGACCTGGAGAGTACGCACCAGGCGGGGGTGATAGACTGAATCTCTGGCCCGGGAAAACCGGAATGATGGGGGAAAGGGACACAAAGCCAGAATCTTTTCTTTGCAATGTTATACTGCCACCCGATACTGTTTGTAACCTATACTGCCTTGCTATAAATAAACACATTTAAAAAAAAAAAAAAAGCATCCCAAAGTGTGGCAAGGGAGTCGACTGTGCCTGTGTTAATGGCAAAATAATCTCTCACGCATTCACCCAGTTCGGACCTGTAAACGGGGTCTAAAAGTGCCTGTGGTTTGAGCCTCCATGAACTCCCAGGGGATTGTCTATCGTTCCAGGTTAGGGTGAGTGTAATTGGGGAATGATCTGAATACGTTCGTGGAAGTAGGTCTGCGCCGCACATACAGTTTATCAGGGCACCAGACACCAGCCAACGGTCAATTCTGGAGTCGTGCACACGTGAATAAAATGTCTAATCACGAGTTTGTGGATGTAATGTTCAGGCATCTACCACCCCCAGTGCCCCCTGTTTGTCTAGGATAACACGTGCAGCTCTAGTTAATTGACGAGCCCTGCTACCGGGATCTATCTAGGTAAAGGTCCACAATAGTATTAAATTCCCCCCCACCCCCAATCAGAATCTGAATGAGGGGATAAAGTGCAAGCATGTCCGCAATCTGCATGTAGAATTCCGGGTCATCTATGTTGGGCCTGTATATATTGAGCAACACCACTTCTAGACCCACCAAAACCCTATGCATCAGCATGTAATGCCCTAAGGGGTTTCGTGGCTTTTGGTGCAAATTGTATCGATTTATGAATCATAGTCATGAAACCTCTACTTTGGGTCGAGTATTGTGTGTAGTAGCGTTCAGGCCCCAGTTCTTAGCAAGCCATTCATAGCCTGCCGCCAACCAATGTGCCTCTTGCAGAAAGAGGATGCAGACTTTGTGTTGCTATACATATAGCTGAAGCTTCCGCATTTTAGTGTAATTACCTAGCCCTCTAATGTTCCAGCTCATTCAACCTAGTGTATTAGCCGCCTTCTAGTACCTGTGGATAAAAAGCATCATGAACAAGGAAGCCACCAGGGTGTCGCCCCCATGAAGCATTCAATGATGAAGCTATGCCATCCGACAGTCTCATCGCCCTTGTCAAGCATTTTCAGTAACCCATAACCCATCCCTCCACCCAACACCCTCACCCCCCTCCCAACCTGGAGGGTGAAAACCCCAAAACCTAGGTAAACCAAACCATTGAAACCTAGCTTGGGGGGCGGGGGAGGTGTTTGTCGCGAGCAGCCCGCTTCTCAACACAGCAGTGAACTTATAGCCAGTATAGTAGGCACCATAACGCATGACAACACAAAGGCAGAGGGCAGAGATTAGCAGCCTCTCCAGGCCTGTTGCAGGAGGATAAGTCGTCCGCCTTCAGCAGTGTATTTGCTATGGCCGTGTTAAACAAACAAGAACATAGCCAAGGGGCTATCTGGGTCAACCCGGGAAGTGCTGATCCAAAAACTTCCTTGCTTCTTCGGGAATCGTATCAGAGTTCTCCACACAGTCTGGCAGGGAACATCATGGCATCGCTAACCCCAAGGTCACTAAAATGCGCAGCCTCTTTTTCACTGCTAGAAAGGATTTGCACTCCTGTTGTACTGCAGCCGAGAAGCCGGGAATAAAGATGAATTTTGTTCATTTCCAGTGTCAGCTCGCCCTTGTCCCTTGCCGCATGCAGCAAAGCGTCCCTGTCCCGATAGTTGTCATGATCTCTGCTTCCAAAAGGTCAGGACTTACCCAACTCCCTTGGAAGCAGACCCATAACCCAGGTTCCGAGTGCCAACCAATCCCAATTGGGACCTTTTGGACCCTGTCCTGGCGCCAGTGGCACCAGGCTCATAAATATGCCCAGTCCCAGCGCTGGAAGCGCCGGGCTCATAATGCTTGGGTGGACTTACCTGCAGCAGACCATGCTGCTTACTTAACTGCCAGTTGAGCCTCTAATCCTCTTCTGTTTGAGACTACTTTTCCTGTTGGGTGGGGCAGGAGCCACTCCCTAGGTTCAGAACACTGGAACTCTTCTGGAAAGCAGGAACTCTTTTCTTACCTAGGCGAGGCTGTGGAAGGAGACACCTAAGCACTACAGGAGGCTATTTAAACCACACCCGATGGATGAATCTTGCTTTGCGTTATTCTGCATCCTCTGCAGCAGAACGCTCATCGTGTCTTCTGCATCTGATCCTGGGCCTAAGGGAAAAAGGCTTACCATCCTGAATCCAGTCTTCAGCAACACCTACAAAGACAAGAAAGAACAGGTTAGCAATACGGTCTTCAGTGACAGCGCTTCTCTTACCTGGTCCATCGGCTGTCACCAACGCCTCGCGCTGCATTCCGGCATCTGAAAGACAAAGGCTTACCTACTCTTCGCGTGCTCCGGAGGTCTTCGCACTGCATTCCGGCATCTGAAAGACAAAAGCCTACCAACTCTTCGCACGCTCCGGAGGCCTTCGGCGCTGCATCCCGCATCTGAAAGACAAAAGAAGGTGCGTTTAAAGACATTGGGTAACGTTATTACTCACGTGCCATTACTCCTTCCCACGCCGAACCCAGTGGGTATTCCGGCACCCTTCAGCAGCTCCGAACTTGTACCTGCAAGATAAAAGGACAGTTAGTGCGCATCGTGAAGCAGGCAACAAGCGCTTACTTACGTGCTTCCAGGCGCTTCTATTCCTCACACGGGTTCCATCCTCAACTCACTTCAGCCCGTCATCCGCCATCGCCGGAACCCTGCAAGACAAGAGACATCATTACAAAAGACTTTTAAAGACATTTGAAATACTTGGAACTTACCGTTCGTGCAGTAAACGACGGACAGCAGTCCTCTGAGGTCAAGAGGCCTGCACCCTTATCCAGTGAAGAAACTGGTTACGGCACCCTGCCCCGAGGCAGATGGAGAGCTCGGCGTTCACTTACCTAAGGTGAGAGCGTTAACCTTTGGGGTTCTACAGGAGAAGAGAAAGGGAAGAAGAGAGAGACACCCAATAACCCCAGTTCATTAATTCCGTATTTTCTATCCGCAGACATCTTACTCTTCGAGTCAGACATACAGTGCACAGAGGTCCAGCCCAAAGAGCCAACCGTGTGTTACACATCACCTTTGAAGATACGGTATTCGCCCAGTCAAGACCGGCGCCTCTGCGGGAATCAGGTGAGCGTTACAATAGTTCAAAACTCTTGGGTGAGCAGAGGCTCCCAGTCTAGGTTTCAAATTCTGAGATCTGTGAGCCCGCTCAATGGCAAAATGGGGTGACAACTTGGGGCCTTCCAGCAAAGAAAGGAGAGTGCGCTCAAGAAAATCTTCCATAGGACCTGAGAAATTGTCCTCCGGGACACTGACGATGCAGATGTTATTGTGTCTTGACCGGGACTCAAGATCCTCGTTCTTTTTACTAACACTGTGCACCTGCTTAGTGAGCGCCGTCAGGTCAGTTCTTAATGCGTTTGTCGTTCTCTGCCACTCCAACCCTAGTCTCGCCTTCCCCCAACTCTGGCGTCGGTCTTCTCCATTCGGGCCTTTATGGCACTGACCGTGCCGCTCATGTCATCTATTTTTGTATTTGTCGTGAAACCCTCCCTTATGAAGTCCATCATTTTCTGTAGTTCCGTGGGTTCTTCGTTGGCAGGGGGAGAGGGGCAAGCTGCAGTGTCACCTATACCCACAGTCCCTGGGGTTAGACTTGACAAACATGTTTATGGAACTCTGCTTTTTGCCCCCACCTCTGGCCATAGTTGTGCCGCTGTTAGGAGAGAGGAGGCAGGTGGCAGGAGCAAAGGCACATCAAGAAAAGGATGGAGCAGACCAAGGGGAAGGAGCCAGAGAAGAGGATGGTCACACATTGGAGAACAGCAAGGATATTTATGGTGAGCTTGCAAGGGGGGGGGTCGGAGATCACACCTCCAGTGCCTAGCCAAGCTCGGGTGATGATTGGTGAGCACCGCAGGGGTGTGAGGGCTATGCAGTGTGTGAAAACGTGCCCCTGGGGCCAAGGTACTATCCAACGTTTGCTGGGGGCAGCTCGGGACTGGCCGCACCCAGAACACGTACCCAGGAGCAAGTAGCGGGGGGGCACCACAATCAATGAGGGCAAGAGTCAGCGCAGTCGCAGTGAACACCCCAGCAAGGGTTGATCCGGGTATAATTGTGCCTCGCCAGCAGTCTGGCCAGTAGCAGCTAGAACAAGCGGAGAGCTACAAGGCCAGTAAATTAGCACACCAGAGGGAGAAAAGACAAGTGTCCACTTGTAAAGAAGGTGGGCCGCAGAGGGAGTGGAGTGGGGGACCCACACTAGTAAAGACCGATGTAATGTGGTGGGGTAGCAGCCGGGGCGCACATGAGGTCAGATTCACAACCTCATCAGGGGCCACATGGAATCGCAGCAGAAGCACCCGACCCACCTTAGCACATCAGGTAGATGGTCTAACCTCAGGCGTGGAATGGTATAGGAGCTGGTCAGGACAAGGCAGGGGGACACAAGCTGCCAACCCTGGGGTCAACTCTTATCACGGCACATCAGCAGGAACGCTGGTGTCCGGCAGCGCACAAACAGCAGAGAACGTAGTAAGTAAAAAAAAAAAAAAAAAAAAAAAAAAAAAAAGGCAGCCTGGTAGTAGCATGCCGATCCATGGCGCCGTATTGAACAAAATACTGGGGAGGGCTGGAGTCCCGCCGAGGCCAGCAGACAGAGCGGCGGGGAGGTAATTTAGGGTAGTGCTGCAGTACCAGGATACGACAGCAGGTTGGAACCTGAGATGGTGAAGGTTTCGTTCCAGCTCGCCACAGGATGGCGAAAGTTGGGATCAGCACGCCCGGGCGCGGAGCAACCAAGTTGAGGCACGGCAGCAGCGCAGCGTTCCAGCAGAGCACTGGAGCTCACGGGACTCCCTGGAGGTTGGAACTCGATCCGGGGATGGGCTTCCAAGCACAGAGCACCTAGTCCGAAATGGGAGGGAACGCAGCAGTCAAGTAGCAGTCTGAGCAGAAGTCGGTGCACAGTAGGGCACGCAGCAACTCGACCCACACCTCCAGGGCTGAGTGATGTGAGCCCCGCAGCTGACCACGGGACCATTGAGCTGCGCATAGGATACACCCTGTGGCTTCCACCACACAGGCCCTGGCGCCGCCTCCAGTGTTTCTGCCATTTAGGACATCCTCGCAGGTTCCGTTGCCAGCCACAGAGGTGCCGCGTGTGCCCAGTATGTCCACAGGCTTTTAAGCAATAAAGGAGTGCACGGCAAGGATACTGTGACTGTCGTGAAGATCCAGCGAGCCGCAGAGCCACACAATCAGGTGGCCATCACGTTCATGCACAACAGCGCCCACTCCAACCAGTATTTCTGACCCATTTTTGCGAGTGGCTCCCCCCAACCCCCAATTTTTCACATGGTTCCTTTTGAATCTTGCATGTGGTGTTTGCCATTGTTGATATCTTTGGGGGCTGTTAAAAATTTTTCCCAACCAGTATTTTTTGACCCATTTTTCCATTACCCCTCCTCCCCCAACCTTTTCACATGGTTCGTTTCAGTCTTTGCATGTGGTGTTTTGCCATTTGGATTCATTTTTTTCTTTAGGCATTTTTAATTTCTGAAAACTTAAAATGGTTATTGAAAGGAATAATGGGCCGTCCTTCTGCGAGCCTACTGACGCTTGTTATTGGTGTCAAATGTCCTAATCCATATGTTATGGGGCTTTTCCTAAAACAAAAGGTGGATGTATTGGAACCATCCCTATTGCTAATTAATATCTATTGGCGCTTTAATATGGCCAAGGAAATAAAGATGGTAGATTCAGTAATGGAAATCATAGACGAAGCAATGTGTGAATGGGATGAGATCAAGGTAGTTATCTGCGGCGACTGGAAGTAAAGGGAGCGTGAATGGATGTGTAATAATAGAGATGTACTTGTTAAATGCCCAAACAACTGGGGACATACTGGGTGGCACCACATGGAAATGTGGTAAATTGGAGTCATGTATAGCCTACTGCTTGTGTCTAAAAATCTCAGAGAGAAGGTAGAGTGGTTTTCTATCATGCCCCAAAGATTTAGTGATCATAATTTGCTGGCTATCCATATTTCTGGATGTGGGGCCTGTAGACCATTAACAAAAATGGGAGAAGTGGAATTGGGATGGGGCGGTAATCGATTGAGATTAAAACATCAAGAAGTTACCAGTAATGAATCTAGACACGGCCCAAATCCAGGAGAACCCCAATAAAATGTAATATCTAGGAATTCCTAAGGAATTCAATGCTAAAGGTAAAGTCAAGGGGCTGGGCGAAAGGTTTGGTCCCAAAAGCATGTGTACGACCCTGAACTGGTGAGTAGGTGAAGATTGATGAGAAAGGAGTTTAGAGCTATTAGGAGAGATGACCATCTAGTCAAATTGGAACAAATCTGGAAGGTTCGGCAGACATTTTGAAACTGGTGCAGGAGCTCTAGGGCTATTAGAATACAAAATGATGCCAAATAAGTCCTTAAAGCGGTGTGTGCAAAAAAAATCCAAAATCTGGGAACTAATTAATAACAGGGGCGTGTTTAGAGAAGCAAATGCTCTGAGCATGGTGTCTGAATGTGATTGGGTACAGCACTATTCTTCCCTATTTGCAGATCCTGAATGGAAGGATGAGGTAGTGATTAAGTCCCCAACTTTAAGGTGGAATTTTGCATTCGATGAACATGACACAAATATGATGGGCAATCTGAGTTCCTCGCAAGCAGCAGGGCCTGATGGCCTGTCAAATCAGGAACTGAACAAGAACAAAGAGCAGTGGGCTAAACTGCTAGTCCTTATGTTTTCTCAAATTATGGCCAACAAAGAGATTCCAGCTTCATGGAGGGAAGCTAATATAGTTCCCATCTTTAAAAAAGGCAGTCGAGCCGAGCCTAGGAATTATCGTCCCATTGCCCTGCTCTGCTCAATTGGGAAGCTTTTCGCAACTGTTTTGCTCAGAGATTTAAAAGCTTGGGCCTTGAAAAGTGACATTCTGGACCCGAGACAAACAGGGTTCATGAAGGGGGTGAGTACGGCCCTTAATCTCTTTATTATAAATCTACTTAAAGAGAGGGTGTTGGATTCCGGTAAAACACTATCTCGCCTTCATGGTAGGGAGGTACCGTGGATTCTTTTTGCCGATGCGAGACCAGACGTAGATCGGTTTGCAAAGGAGGCTGAGTGCCCTTTTTGAGCCTGAATGGCATGAAAACCAATGTTGGGAAATCTAAAATTGTGGTTATGAAATCAGCAGGCAAAAGTAAGTGCAAGAGATTTACTTGAATTGTTGACTCCATATTATATCTGGGAGTGACAATAAATGGGAGTAGAAGCGAAATAGATCATTATCAGAATTTAAGATTTTAAGATCTAGGCTGTTAATACTGATAAATCAGGGAAAGAACTCCCACAGAAAATTTGGGAAATTCACTCTTATACCAATAATTACATTCTACAAACAAAAAGTGGCCCAAATCCTAACATATGGATCTGAAGCCATTCTCCATATTTCCTTTTCAATGTGGGAGAAGTTAGAGGGTTTGTTTTGGTGTAACGTGTTGAGACTCCTAAACGCACTGCCAACATGTGCGATAAGACAAAAGCCTAGACTACAATCATTAGATTGTATGGAAAACGATGGCTGTGTATCAAAAATGCACTGAGGCAACTTTAACACGACCATTTGAAATCTTGGAGAGTTGCTCGGGGGTCTTTGATAAACATCTAAGTTGCTGGAAATTGAAAGTGGAGGAATTTGAATCGGAGAGATATTGAGGTGGGTGAATTGATGAGTAATCTGTCGAAGGTTAAGTAGAAGCTTCAGGCTTAGGATTGGATAGATATCATAAAGCGCTGTGAGAACAATAAATTGGGGTGCATGAAAATTGAAGATTGGGGGGGGAGGTCTCAATGTGCTCTTGTTTGTGTTACTTGCAAAAGTTTCCCTCTCCAAACATTTGAGATATGTTGCTGAGTTGTCGTTTAAATATTTTGGATAGAAGGGAGGTGCAGTGGATGCAAAAGATGCCAGGGGTGTTAAACCTGCAGTGTAGATTTTGTAAGGTGGTGGATTTGGTTGAATCACCCATGCATCTGATAATGGTCTGTGAATCACTAAATCAAGTCAGACACTTCTTTTTGAAAGGATATAAGAATGTGGGGGTGACCTTATGTCCCCTTCACTGGTGGAAATGGGTGTTGATGGGCGAGTAAACGGGTTTGGTTATTGCAGCAATGAAAATGTTGGAATTTGCATTAGCAGGGAATGGAGAGGGTGATATAAAGGAATTGATCATTGACTGAGGACTGTGAAATTGAAAGATCGAATTGTCTATGAATACTTAAATGTGGGATTGGGGAAGGGGATTGTTCATTTGTGTTTCTTTTAATTTGATTGCCAAGAAGATGATGTTGTAACTGTCTTGCTAACTATGCTTGTTCTTTATTACGAAACCAATAAAAACATTTTAAAAATAAACAAACTAATGTGACATACTACAGATGGTTTTGCAATTTTTTCACATACTTGGGCTCCTTTTTGAGATGGATCGTTTCCTAGTGCCCAAAGATAGTAGGAATCTCAAACGGAATTCAGAAGAAGTGGAAACAGACAAAAGAAATGCAAAAACGCAGAAATATGTCTCTTATTTGGACTTTAAGTTCACCTGAAGCGCAGTTGCTGGGGAAGTTAAGCCGCAGTGTGTGGTTTGTGGCACTACAACAGCAAATGACAGCCTGAAGCCAACAAAATTTGGAAACAAACCATGCTGATTTAGCAAAGACCAGGGTTTTCTGTGTACGGCAGCGGTAAGGCATAAAAACACTGTTAAAAATATGGCCTCAGTACCTGCAAATGCTTTCACAGCATCTTACCACGTTGCATTGTGTACTATCTGGGCAAAAACAAAAAAGCCTTTTACAGATGCTGAGAAAGTGATTCTGACAACAATTCTTGCTGTCAACTGGGTAATGCTTGCTGTCAACCCGGTACAGCAGAGAAATGCAAAAGTATCCCTATGTCTGACGCCGTAATGTTCTTCTTCATCACTGACCTGTCCATCAGTACAGAATTGATATTGCGCTTGTAACATAGTTTGTCCTACAGTTGGATGAGGCTATTCATATTTCAAAATAAGCTAATTTGATTGATTCTGTGAGGTAATGCCATGGAAAAGAAATATCAGGATTTCTTAATTTGTAAACCAATTCAGGGCAGATAAACTGCATCTAAACTCTGACATTGTTAACAACTTCCTAAGTTTCCACTGCCAACTTCCTAAGTTCCCACTGCCTTAAGTGGGAAGCGTGTGTTGGTATTTGCATGGATGGCGCTCCTTCAATGTGTGGTGCTAGAGCTGGGTTAAAAGCAAAAGTGTTGGCAGTAGCTCCACATATATTGTGGACACACTGCATGATAGACTGTGCGCAATATGGGGAATGCACTCAGAGGTGCTTTGTTGTACATTTTTATTAAGATGCACCCCACAAGAGCATGTTTTGCCACATTATGTGCAGAAATGGGAGCTGAACATGATGCTTTGTTGTTTCACACAGAGGTCAAGTGGCTATCCTGGGCAAAGGTTTTAAATCTCATTTATGAACTCGGGATCAAAATGAGACATTTTCTCCTGTGTTTAGACCAGACGAAAGAAGAGCCTCTGTGTGATTCATGCTGGCTTGTACTGTTGCTTACCATGGCGACATCTTTGAAAAGCAACTTTTTCTAAGCCTCTCCCTGCAAGGCACAGAAACCACATAATTTTCCATGAACGCAAAAATATCAGTATTCAAGAAGAAGCTGGATCTTTGGAGGAAGAGGGTTGATGTTTGCATTACCGATGTGTTTCCATTATTAGCAAATGCTCTTGAGGAGATGGGAGTATATTTCAGGTGTATGTTGCTGAACTAATGGGGAAACCATCTCAGAACCAGTCTCAAAGTACTTTCCAGAGGACAATTGTAACATCAATGACTGGGTACTTCAGCCTTTCTTGGCAGCCGTAGGGGCCCACCTCCCAGTACACCTCCAGGAGGAACTAACAAAGCTTCAAAGTGACTGTTTACTGGAGAGCCAATTAAATTGTCTTTGGGTGGATTTTGGCAAAATGTGTCTGCATAGTATCCAACTTTATCCTTATGTGCAGTAAATCTACTGTTACGTTTCAGAACCTCGTACCTTTGCGAGATTAGACTAAATATTGGTCAAAGCTCGAGGTGAAAGAAAATGGAACCCAATAGTGACAGGCTGGCTGCTGAAAGAGAGGCCCACCTTTCACACTAGTTCTCCAATATGCCACTGTCCAATTTGCAAGTGACTGCATTGATAGTAATCTGAAGTTGTACTTAAGAAACAAACTGTTACATCAGTTGCATGTCAAACGTTACTGTAGTACAGCAATGTTGGCTGTTTTTCTTTTGGCCGAAATAAATATCCAACACTAAGTTTAGTTAAGACCTCTGTATTGTAGCAAAAAATTCAGAATGGTGCGTTTACAAATATTTGTCCTCTAATTTGAATTATTGCAAGCAATGATTTTTTTTTAAAGAATGTAGTGTTTGGCACCTACACCTCCATTTGGGGTACCATTCTACACCAGCGCATGATAACCATTCGCAACCAATACACATTTTGGCGTCCATGTGTGCAGGGGGCCCAAGCCATTCAAATATTTTTTAGGTGGGGATCGGGGTCAAAAAATGTTGACGACCACTGCTGTAAAGTGACTATCTTGTTGAAAAGAACTTTTTTTTTAAAAATAAAAGTTGAAAAACCTAATTGCTATCTTGCTGGCACCATTATATGTTCATATATTTTGATTGCGAGTTTGGAAGAGCACTTAGACCCTCCCTGGCCCCTAGGGGACAGTGCACGTGCGAGGTTGAATGGCAGAATCATAATGTATTAAACATTTGCAAAATCCCTGGTTGCTTTTTTACTTTTTTTAAAGTGGTCCATTATTCACGTGCTTGTGGCGCCCTTGTGTGCGATGTTTCTATATGTACGGTACAGTGCATATACAACTCGTACACATGATCGCACCGTCAGTGGGCGATGTTTCTATATGTATGGTATGGTGCACATGACCACACCTTCAGTAGATACAAATGCTTTGCTGTGAAGGAAAGAGTCTCATGGGCCCAGCAATACTCATGATTCGACTCGGTTCTCTGCTTTAGAACATTGCAGTGTTGCATAGCCCCTGTGAGAATGTGTCTATTGTACATAAAGGGCACAGTGATGCTATGCTTGTAATTTTTAATACGTTGCCCAGACAGCTGCATGCCGGTGTACAGATGCCCGTTGGCATAGATTTCCCTTGTCTGAGGATTGATGATGTGTGGCATGTGGGAAGCGTGTGCAACCTTCGCAGCATCCAATATTGCTTAATTCTGAAGCAGGATGCCAAGCGGCACAGTTTTGTTTGGCTGGCTAAGTTTTGACGTGTGTGGTAGACTGTTGGAGCCGCTGTGTGGTACAGTGTGTGCTGCACACACCGCCATGTTTAGTGTCAGGCCGTGGATGGTTGAAACTCCTTGATGAATGCGATCTTTGGTTGCTGCCTTCCTGCTTCTGGTGGCAGAGGGCGCTTTGGGCTTTACTTTACAAAAGCTTCAAATTAGATATGGTGGTGTGATTCTGTGCACAGCAAATGGTTACATATATTGGCCATCCGAGCTCTCATTAAGATGGGAGAAAAAAGGCTTCTCTAACCAACAGTGGACATATGCCCACATCTATTTATTTCTCTTAACATCGCTTGTGGCCTGATCATTGCTTTCACATAAGTCATTGAACACCAGCCAACAAAAAAAACAACTCAGAACACCACTGAAAGAGATTTTTAAAGGAGAGACTTGACCCCTCGGCCCCCCTCCCCCTTTTCCACCTCATTCAAGCTGGGGAAGATTGTTTACAGTATATGCATCAGTTTGAGATTTGTGTAATGTGAACTATACAGGACGGGACTCTGTTCTCAAGTTAAAGTTCAATGTCAAAGCACCCATAAAGAGGTTCTGTAAAGCTGCCCCCCCATAAAAAAGAAAAAGGTCAAGCATTCAAAGACTGTAATTTTGTATTGTAATGCTTTTGAACATTATGTTTTCACTGCTGGAAGTTACGGATGCTATACCCGTGAGGCAGAACTGTTGTATTGTTTTTACAGTTTCAGTTCACAGTAGGGCGAAGTTATGCCAGCCTTTGGGCGCGGGGGACAGTGTTCTAATTCCCTCCATGACTCGTGCGCTCCTCCATTTACTTTTAGTTTATGTTCAACAATTTCAGGAAATCGCGACATGATTTAATAAATACAAATGTAAGTTTCAGGGACTAAGACAGATTAATGCATGTTCTAGTTATACTTATGTCCCATTCTCTGTATAGGTTGATGAGGTTCCCGGAGGGTTTTTATTGCCTTTTCAATGTGGTGTGTTTTTTCCAACCATTTCACCTGAGCAGTTAATTGAAGATAGTTTGCCTGTAAACTTAATAACATATTTATTGAATGCTTGCCAGGGCTAGTTGTGAACACTGTCATTAATTTGAAAAGCTCTTTTTTTCATCATTGTTTATGATGATCTGGGGTGAATGCTTTTTAAGGTGATGGTTTTTTTTTTTGTCTCTAATGATGGGACCAGTTCATTCTTGTTCGATGTTGTGGAGCTATTTCATTGCTTTTGTGTAACAGAGGACTGGTGCGGTAGCAGGAGTTTTCTGACCTGGGCATGAAAGGAGTAATGTTCATTGCTTTGCAATTTGAAAGTGGGAGGTCACTTTATTTCCTTAAGGCAGTGGTCTTCAAACCTTTTTATGCTGAGCCACCCCCCTTGAGTAAAAATATAGTTTCAACCCCCCCACCCCTCAAAGCCAGAAATGCTTATATTTTCTATTAAAAACAGTCACCATAATCCTGTTTTAAAGAGCTTCGCTCCCCCTCCAAACCCCGGCATCCTTCGGGCCTCCCAGTTTGAAGACCCCTGCCTTAGGAGCCCTAGCTGTTCATCATAGAGAGGCCCCCTTTTTGTGGGTGGGGTGATTCCTTTCCTTCCCCTTTCTCGTTCCACACACTGTTCTACTGATCAGTCTGATCGCTATCAAACCGTCACCAAGTAGGGGATAAATGCTCCTACTGGCTGCCCCTCTCTGGCTTTAATGCTGTTGCCGCTCCAATGCCCCCACAATGTTCCACATGAATAGGTCCATGCCTTCCTCAGATAGGTGCACCCGACCCTCTAAGTAACAATCTGGATTATCTACGTGTATCGGGCCGTGGCGCATGTGTGAGAAACCATGCCTCTACAAAATTTACCTATGGCTTGGTTTACTTCTTTGCAGGATTTTTCCACTTCTCATGAGCGCTGCACTATTTCAGCTGTAGTGCATAATTTATGGCACAGTAGCTATGTTTATGGTGGGCAGGGGGGTTCTGTTGACCCTTCTGGAGGATAGTGCCTGGCTCATATTACCAAATACCTGCCTCCTAAGGTGTAATGTTTACTTTTTATTCCCCCCAGTAAAGATCGCTTTGGTTATGGGTTCTGTCTCTGCATACACTCCTATTTCCGGCCCCTATAATTTCCTGTACATGTTGCTGTCTGGAAGCTGGGACTCTCTAAGGTTGATATTTACATTTAAGAAACTGAAACAGGTACTTGTCTTTTAAAGGACAAACACAAAATGACTCTGCAGCATTTTAGGTGCAAGAGATCTCCAGTTAAGAAAATATTGCATCTCCAGAACACCCACCTCTAATTTTATCAGCGAGCAGATGGAATTAGTTGAAGCCACAATGGGTGAAAGTCTTGGAGCAAGTTACCAAGCACCAAGAGACGCTTCACTCACAAATAGTGAAACTTCAGGCAGGAACATCCATAGCAGGCCCACTATAAATGAATGGTTTTGGGTACAGACAAGTTTCACAAATATTTGGAGCATAGTAAATGTGCTGTTTTTTTTCTTTTCTTCTTCTTTTAGGCAATAATTCAAATCACAGCCCTCTTTAATGTACTTTTCTTTTGATTCCGACAATTCTCTGTGTATTTGAAAGTATGGGGAATTTGAGCCTTTGGCGATTCCTGGTGAAGTTAGTTGTAAATGGCTCATAGAGGGTCTTGATGAAAGTATAAAAGAACTATATGAAGAAAAGGATTTCAAAGCAGTAGCGCTTTTCCAGTGAGCAGGTAAGCAATGTATTTATTTTTGGCCATCTATTTAATGTTTGGGGGAGGAGGGTACATCTGACATCCCTACGCAGAGGCATTCCCTTTTTTCACCCATACAGAGGAGTGCTGCACAATGCCCACCAATGTTTTACAGCATCTCTTTGTCCTCTAGAGTAACTCTATAACGTATAAATGGCCTACATGATTTCTCTTATGTTATTGGGCATTTGTAGAGCATATTTTACCATTGCTATGATAATCAAAGCGCTATGAGTTGAACACCCTCAGGGACTGTAGTCCATTTCAGAGTATGTGTGCAGCTAGCCTGAATTGTGGATAGCTTCATAGGAACGGAGGGAAAATTGCCAAGGAGCACAAGAATAAGGAAAAAGTAAATCATGGGAATGGATGGGATCGTGCTTAAGGGGAGTTACTTACTGCAGTGTACAGATAAAGCAAAAAGACAGTTGTATTGATAGTCTCATTTTGAAGTTCTAACTTGCCCTTTTCATACCTGCAGCCAAGAAACGGTGTATTAAGACACAGAAAACATTTGATGACATCATTCAAACCTATTGTGATGCAGAGGGACTAAACCAGGCATTAAAAAGAAAGGCAGAGGAGGAAAAGCAGCTACTGGAGGAATCTGGCAATCAGGGAAGCGCTGCAATATTAAAGAGTGTTGCGTGAATTACAAGAAGAAGATGCAGTGGAAAAAAACAAAAGAAAACAAAGAATTATATTGTAAAAGCTGATGGATGGAAACAGACTATTCCCAAACTTTGTAATGGCTGTTCACAGTTATGGTCAAAAAAGCTGGAGAGCCTCAGTCTTTTGGTAGGGATGGCTAGTGTTCTTCATTCCTACTACATTCCTGCCTCAGAACCCACCTCTGTTATTTCACCTGGGCAAATGATAGACACAGCAGTAAATTGGCAGATGTATCTTGCAGTTCCAAAAGATGTAGCTGTGCAACAACTATAAAATATTGGACTATCAAGTAAGTCAATTGTCTGCTACAAATGTTTTGTCGGACAGATCTAATTTGACAAGCTTAACTCTATCACCATGTCTTCTCAACTGTGTGTCCTTGTTACAGTGACACCTGCACGTTCCCACACACCTGCTCAATCATTCAGAGTGCGGTCTATAAAAGCATTCTAAATGGAACATCCCCACAACTGAGTTTGGTTATATGTCAGTCCCTTCTACTAATCGACAACGTCATTGTCGCTCACATGCTGCTGTATGAAACTGTAGATCCAAGTGCTCTTGTGTTTAGAACTATATAGTTGATCTGGTGATATTTGTAGGTTGGTGCCAACTTGTAAATGGTTTTTGTGCTATTGTCTATGATTTCTGGTGGGGTCAGCAAGTGTTTTCTTGGGTCAGGTGAATGATCAAACTAATTGTTAGCTGTTCATATTGATATTCGGTGAAGTGATTGTCGGCAGTCTGTCATGCAGGTAGACCATTAATGGATTTTGTTTAGGTCACAAAGTGTGTATTTTCTTGTAACGATTTGTAATTGTGGTAGTTTATTTGATGTGATGCCATGTTAGCTAGAACTGAAAAGTGAAATAGAGGAGTTTACGGGTTGGTTTGTGACATTGTGAGGTGGATTTGTAGTTTTGTACATTTAATCCGATAACTTTGTTAACAATCTTTTGAGTGCTCTAGCATAGAAAGCAAAGATGGAAAATACCAGCTGCAAATTCTCCTGAGGTTTTCTAATACACTATTCATAAGTCTAACTGGACTCGCCCTATACTAATACCACTCAGAGTTCTCGGGAGGATAGCTCAGGGGCAACGTGTTCGCCTTGGAAGCAAAACAACACGAAGCAACACAGGTTCAAACCCCGGGTCCGCGCTTTGAAACATCTGGGTATTAAGCGCGTTATAAATAACTATCATATCATATCACCCTTCTTACATGCAAGGGATACATCCTGGGGTAATCAAAACCCTTTTCCTAAATCTTTTGGAAGCAGCATGAAACAACTCCTCCTGAAGTTGTCTGCAATAATCATTCAGAATTCCAAACTCATCCTGAAGTTGTCATGAAACCATCCTGTAGTAATCCCCCCACCCATCCAGAAGTTGTCATGGGGTCATCCTGGAGTAATCCCCCACCCATTCTAAAGTTGTCTTGGGGTCATCCTGGAGTAATACAAGATCATCACTGGAAGTAATCCGAACTCATACTGGAGTAGAGTAGTTTCTGTGATAACTTTAGAGTCATCTCATTTAAATATTTGGCCTATACACATACTTCAGGATGGTTTTGGATGATCTCACTGAAGTAGCCTAGGGTGGAGTCACCAAATAATTCCAGAATGATTCCAGGAAGATCTTCCTTTTTGACTTGGGAATGCATGGTGTGTATTTTAATAACGTTCATACGTGCAAACCTTTTGAGTTGTTGCTTTTCACCATTGCATAAAAAACATGAATGCTGCCAGACCTACATTTTACCAAAATAACAATTTTATTAGAACAATTCTGATGCAGGTCAAGGGGCTGTCATTTTAAAATTGAAGACCATAAATGAGTGTATCACAGCACAAAAAAATGAATTTCATTGCCTGATAGTACCTTTAAAATTAAAGCACAGATGAAAATACAATATATAGATTAAAAAATCTTTTACGTTTTGAAGCATCGCAGAAAATATTGATTTTAATTAGCAGTTGGCTTCCACAGTTCTAAAGCTGTTACCAGATTCACCATTTGCCCACGTGACAAACACTGCCGTTACTTGTTGCTACTGCACTGCTGACTTCAGTTACCCCTACTCAGTAGTCGAACACTGATTTTTACCACTGATGCAACAACAAATATACCCACACTGCTAGTCCTTAAAACAATACATTTCCCTAAAACAAGCTCAAGATACATTCCATGCTTCATAAATACGTACCGTACCTCTAGCGACTAGTGCCCATTAGAAAAAACGCCATAGCGACATCTACTCACCATGTGCTTTGCGTTCGTTGGAACTTATAGTACCTTCCATCTGCTATAAATGTACTATAAACTATACATACATTGCCACGCGAACATTATGCAATCTGGAATTTCGGTCAGAACCTTGTTGAACACTGCCTGGTAGATGATGTAGGCTCGTACAGGCAGGGCAGGCTATAGATTTGTCAAGGCTTTTTCGGGGCCCATTTCAGTATGTTTCGGGGCCTATTGCCTACAGTTCGGGAAACCGTCTGAGGCAGCCCTGAGGTTCTTATAATAATGGGTACAAAAGAATGCAGCAATGATGTTAATTGCTGCAGATTATCACTGGGCGGGCAGGCAGTTAAGGGGGGGGGGGAGGCTGTCCACCGAAAAGCTAGTAGTTGCTATTTATCAGGAATGTGCTAATGCTGACAATACTGGAGTAAAACGCAACGAGGTGATAACAAGGCACCCTTGTAAAGTCTTGAATTAAGCAATAAACCCCGAGCTGGGGGAGCCATTGCTGCGCCAGGTAATGCCCCGGGCTGTAGTTACTTAATGGACCCTCTGGGCATTACCGGACGTGGTAATGGGCCCCAGCAAGGGGTTTATTGCCATTAGTACCCCGGCCCATTGGACTGGGGTACCAATATGTTGGGTAACATATTCCACTGTGGGCATCTTGTTCTTTTTTTCTTCCAGTTGGGAAACGCCAAAGACGTTTCCCAATTTACAAAAAGACAATACTTGTATTAGTATGTGTGAATGAGCGCCATGAAAAGGGAGAAGGGATTACATGTAATAATATTGTGTTTTTGTACGCTGGGGAACGTCCTAAGCATTTCTCCCCGTTCCATGGCAGGCGCCTTGTTTCTTTTTTTTTCCCAGTTGGGAAACGCCAAAGATGTTTTCCAACGTACAAAAAGACAATATTAGTACATGTAGTGCCTTCTCCCTTTCCATGATGGCCATTCACAAAGCTGTGGGTACCAGGCAGCAAGTGGGGTGGAATATATGTAAAAAAGGGGAACGGGAGGGACACAGGATATATGTAAAACGGTAGTGGGGGATACGGTGCAGGAGGAAGATGGGTGGCAGACTCCTGCTCTGAGATGGCTCGGAAGGGGGGGCTTTAACATATAGTAAAGCTCCATGCCAAGTCTCCTCATTGGTTGCAACTCCCCCCCGCCCACCACCTGCCCCCCTTTGCCGGGTACTAATTAAGGTTACAGCATCCAGCAAAGGCAGTGCAGGAAATGGGCCAGAAACAAGATCAAGCAGCGCGCCCAAAAAAACTTGTCTGTCCTGTCCCCAGACCCAGGTGCTTGCCCATGACGCTCAACGATCTGCTCTGAAGCCGTGCAACCCGCGCTTTTAACAAGCAGCCTGAAAGCAGTGTGTTAATTGAAGTGCGGGTCGCTCATGCATGTGTTAGCTCAGCTCTAGAACAGGAAACTCCCAGCGAGATCAGGAGCAAGCAGAGGAAACTGAATACAGAAACAGCCAAAGTCTCACATACTTGTTGCAGCTGTCCAAACTGGTATATATGTCCAGCAATGTACAGTCATTTCTTTCTTGGGTGAGTAGTATGACCAATCAAAACTGCAGAGGCCAACTTCCATTATTTGCTCAACAAGGTTTCTTACTGAATCACTATAAGACCTGATGTAGAACTTTGGTCATTCTTATGTTCCCATAATGCTCTTTGCTTTTATGCAAATCGCCAGGATTGGGATCTATGAGGAGATAATGTATTGCATGGCCTGGGGCCATGCCCCTTGACCGAACCCCCCCGCCTCCCCATGGCAACGTCCCTCCAAGGATGATTGCCAGTCAATTGTTTCCATTTCCATCACTGGTCAAAGGGAACCTGTGCCCAGCAAATTGCACATTTATTGTCATGAATTAAAGAAATATGTTGCTGTGTAGTAAGACTGTCAACTAGTGGGCGGCTGCTAAGGGGTGGCAGAGTGGGGGCACATTTCAACTGAAATAATTGAAGTCCCTAATGCCATCCCTGCACTCACATATTCCTCTGAGATGAGACTGAAAACTATTTCCCTGCCAACTTCAAAGTGGGATTGGCCCTTAACGACAATATATTTTGGGATTTGGGATCTGAATGTGTGCAAGGTATTTCTAGAGTGACCAACTTTACAAAATGGTTTCAGGGGACTCTTTAGATATGGTGGAGCATCAGAAGCAGTTTGTGGAGCATGTGGTTCAGTTCTGTGCAACATCAACCATGCCCCGCTTTCTCCCCATATCCACTTTCATGGTAACATTAGTGACAAAGGCAATTTGACACATGCACACAGCACAAAATGAAACCAGCGTGTAGGACTGTAATGCATACATTGCACTGACCTGTTAGATTTTCCTCCTGTGCCTATCCTGAGATTTCCGAGGCCCTGTGCAACAAAGACACGCCGACCCCATAATATGCATATGTATTGATATCATCAGAAGTGATATGACAGAAAAGTACATTACAAGGGGTGTCATCAGACTTTGATACTCTAGTACATAGTTGGTTGTGAAATTAAAAAGTTTCCATGTGTAAGCCAAGTGCCAAATTACTTTGTGCTGTGCAATCTATGAATGGTCACTATTATTGAACCCGTAGCAACACTATTGTCTACAAAATATTTTACTAGGATCGCACACTTGCTAAGTGGCTAAATCCGGATTTGGGCTCTGTGTGCACTGCAAGTACTTGATCAGACATCTTCCCCTCTTTAATTTCATATGACTATTTGTTAAGGGTTGCGGTTCAAAAGCTTAAATAATCATTCATTTTATTTCAATGTGTAGAAAAGTAGACAAATGATGTAAGAAACTAACATGACCATATATAAATTGTTATATATACACATTAAGCAAAATAGATATGATTCTAACTATATCATTTTCCTCATGCTAACTGGGAGATCAAAGTAGCAACCTCTAAGGGTATGTGAGCTTAAACACATTGTATTCGTTTTTTTAAACACGTATCCACAGTGAAATAAAATTCAATGCAATTTGAAATCCTCGGCATGAGCCATTATTTGGCACAGGAAGCAGTGTAATGCTCTCCTCTGATTTATATAACCCACCCTTTGCACCTCTTAAGAGACAATAGTTCTCCCCCCCCCCCCCCCAGGAGCCGGGTGCCTGGGACACCTTTTGCATCCTACTTTTTTCACATACTGTCGACAGACCGGTAAAAATGTTATTTAGGTTTCTGGTTTTATGTTATTTAATATTCTGTCATTTCCATCTGTATTTATGAATATTTATTTTTTGGCCCTTTTTTTCATATTTATCCACATTTATTTTTGTCATATAAAAAGATAATTTTCAACCAGTATTTTTCTGCATTTATTCCAATAATAAATGCATTTATTAAATCACACATGCAGCCATATAGGAAAGAAATGCTAGCTCAATGTTATCCATGACAAAAATCCATGCTGGCAATATGCAATATGATTGGCCTGCGATGTATGAGTGACATCATAGAGAACCACACAGAAAGACCAATTTTTATAAATAAATTCAGACAGAAAGCAGATTGTTTTCTGTCTGTATTTATGTGTAAACACTGGAAACCTTATTGATGTGATTAATTTCAGCTGCACTTTTCTGTTTGAGCTGAACATTTCCTGCTGAATACACAGAATGTTACTATTGATCTCTACATTTCATGATCACTGATGTATCGGTTATAAATTAGTTTAGATATCTTGCTTCGTTACTTATTCTATGTCCAATTGTTTGTCTCTATGATTATATTACTTAATTGTTATTTGCGTTTTCTTTAACTTATTTTGGACTCTATTTCTTTAGTGATTTAGATACCATTATTAACAAATCATTCACATAGGTATGTGTGTTCATTTTTTCTGGTGGTCATCCAGTGTGATATATGATGTAATATTTTATTTGTATCACGCTCATACACAAGTGTTTCAGAGTGTGATTTAATGTACATTTTTGATACTTTAGACACACTGTAATATATGTTCTTTAAATCAGGCCCTGATGAAGGACCGTGTGGTCTGAAACAAATTAGCCAAATTTCATCTGCCTCTGTGAAAACATGGATGTTATTAACAAGAAGAGATCCTTAATAATAATAAAAAATGAGATTTCATTTATTGGTGTAGGAGTTGAATAATGCTTTGAAAAATGTTTTGGGAATATTGCCAGCATTTGCTGTTTGTGTGCGATCCGTTCTGAAGAATATCTCCTCAGTCTTTTACTCTTAGGACGTCCAACCTTCACACTCGCATGATGAGGGAGGGAGCCTCTTTGCATAGGGGGAACAAGGTAAATAAAAAGGGATGACGTTACTGGATACATTAGTTGAAAGCTTTGATATATCCAGCAAAAGTACTGACCGATCGTAAGCACAGTGTCTTATTCCACACCATACCAAATGGATGTTGTTTTTTGTCTGATCTGTCCTATCGTGCTGGTAAACTAGATGATGAGGCTAATGCATTGTTCAGAAAACAAACACCATGGACCCTGAAGTGAATCTCTGCCTAGCCTCAATTCACACGTTGCACTGGCACTAGGGCATACAGGCACTTTGGAACAGTGAATTAAACCATCCTTGCAAGAACCAGGGGTGTTGCAATTGTTGCAGAAGTATACAGATATAGACGGTTGCTGTCGTTTCAAAACTGATTAAACATTCTGACAATTGGTGTTTGAGAAGAGCTATTGCACTGGTGCTATAACTCGTTCTTGAGTAGACATCCCAGCATCAGAGAGACCTGTGAAATGGCTCAGCAGTGGTTCGGGTGGTCTCAGATAGGTAGAGACACTGAAGAATATGTACATGATTGTGCCACATGGGCTCAACAGAAGAACATTTTGCAGGCCCCTGCGCATCTATTCCAACCAGTGTAGGAAGCTTCTCAGCCTTGCATAAAGGTCACTACAGAATTGGTGACCGAACTACCCTCCTCCAAGAAGAAAACAGTCATTTGAGTGTTTATGGATAGGTGTACTAAAACCCCCTCATGCACATCATCTACTGAAACCTGGACCTTCCAGGTTTTCTCTGGGCATGAGCCTGCGAGTAGCTCGTGGGTGCGACAAGCCTTTCAACACGCTTGTTTCCATTGCCTTGGTGCACCATGCTGCTCTCCACCGCCTGATTCTTGCCTATCGCTGGTGGCCACTCCAGGGTTCCCCATCCAGCCTCATGTCTTCCCTTTCATTTTCTTTGGCAGCCATTTCTGCCATACACGACTGCCATGTTCTTGTCTCCCTGCCCTCATCCTCCGCACCTGTTACTGGTGGCCTTTCCTGGCATGCACCCTATAGTTAAGGTTAAGCCTGTGTACATAGATTTTCCCCAAAATTCTATTGCTAATACCTTTTGACTCTCTGGACGGATATGAATGAGATTAAAAAGTTATCAAGAAAAGAAAAAATGTGTTCTTGGCCTAGTCCCTAATTATTTTCCCATAGAGAAAAAGTGCATCAATTGTACACCCCTAGCATGGACTGTCATGGTGCATGCCCCCAAAACCCTGAAACCCGCTAGCCCAGCCCAGATTCTGGCTTCCTTTGGGATATCCGAGGCCCCAGCTAGGCTCACCTGGGCTCAGTCCATGGCAAGTGTTAAATACATGGTCCATTGATTTGGCTCTGAGATGCTGAGCCATTCAGTACAGGGTGTAGCTTGGCACTACTTTACCAGAGAGACAGGATACGATGAAGGGGACTATTTTCCTGGAACTACTTGCAAGGCTATTTAAACCACACCTTGCAAACTAAACGTGTTTCACGTTAATCTGCACTCCTGCAGCGTAACGCTCACCGTGTCAGTTCTTGCTTCCCTTCTGCCACGCCCGTCCAGAGTCTTCTATCCACCGGCACCTGTGAAGATAGAAGAACAAGAGTTATTCACGCATTGAAGGCCTACCCTGCAGAACATCCGGACCTCGCCTTTACGCTTATCCAAGGGCCGCTGCATCTGTAGAAGATCAGAACAGAAGGAACCCTCTCGGGTAGCGACGCACCTGACTCCTACAGGAACTCCAGCGAGCAGTTCTCCATCATTCTGCACCGCGCCACATCTCGACACCGTCAGTTGGACCTTCCATCTTCTTCCTGGAAAAGCGCTGCACCTGCCGAACAGAAAAGAAAAAGCAAGTTAGTCGCACACAACAAGAAGGCTAAAATAAAGCGAACTATTAGCGCATCTCGCACAGCGCTCTACTTACCGGCAAGAATCCTGCACATTATTGTCAGGAGAGTCATCCATCCTCCGAACACCGCTTTTGTGCCGCACCTGAAAGACAAAAAAACGATCATTAGATATTTTGCATGCAAGGAGTTATTGGAATAGAGACTTACCTGCTTACTCCGGTCCATCCACTTCAGCAACCTTCATCGGATCAGTGAAGTAACTTGATCATGGAACTACAGAGTAACCGCGCCCCTGCCAGAGTGTGCAGGATGGAGAGCTCACCCATATAATAGACAAGGTGAGCCAGGGAAAGAGAAGGATAACACGGAAGGAGGTGAAAACCAAAACCAGCTCCACACAGTTGGCTAATATCTTGTTTCAATTTGAAGACAAACATCTCCTGAGGCAAGACAGAAGGGAAGATGCAAGCAGGCCCTCATTTAGCAGAACACCACCAGTGCAGACATCATCCTTCGTACACGAGCACGCCCCCGTGGAGACCAATTGAGCGTGACATGGACAGATTTGTACCAAATAAGAAACAACTTTTACACAAAGCGTTGAAGATATTTCTTTTTCCCAGTTTGGGTAAATCCGTCCAGTATTTTTATGTTATTTGCGAAGAAGGGGGTGCCCCCGATCCAAAAAACATTGATATATCGCACATGATGCATCGTAGCAGCTAAGGCTTTTCAGAAATCGAAAACCGCCATCTTCTTGTTCAAATGATGCAAGACATTTTTGCAGTAATCTCACTGCAATTGTGCTGTAATTTCACACAAGAGCACATGGACAATGGAAGGGGGTCACAACAACTATTTTTAAAATATATGCTAAAATACCAAGTGTGTAATTTTTCAAAATATGTTGATTGCATGCGCACCCGCGTTAGTACTTACTTTCAGCCAGGGCTAGTGGGCCACGAAGAAAAATCTTGCTGAAATACAGGCCATGGCTAATGTCCCACACACCTGATGTGGTGGTAAGAAGGCGTGGCCTTCATTCTTAGATGTGTTTTGAAGGGAAACGCTGTACATGACAATATAACCCCAATTAGGTGTTGCAGGGATTTTAAAATCCTTGCATATTTCTCGGTTTCAGATGTGGTCCCCTCTACTAGTGATGCCAAATTTTTAGGGTTTTGCATTAAACCATCACCTCAATGTTGCTTCAAATTTGTTTTTTCAAAAAATGTTAAGGGTTTTATTGCATGGAATTGCACTTTTTTGCACTAAATTTCCAGTTTGTTAATAGTATATCTCAAATCACCTGTAGTAGTAAAAAAACAACTCTTTTCATAACATCACATATTTTGTATCCAACCTTACCAGTATGTTTTGCAATACGTACCATTAGGGTTTCCCCTCATTAGATGTCCGATGAACACTTTACTATTAGGAGGGACAGAGATTTTTTAAAGGGTTTTTTGTGACATCACCCCTCACCCTTGTTCTCGCGAGATTATCTCACAAGATTTTCACATGCTATTGTTCAGCATTTCTAGATTTAAACATCTTCGACCGCTCTTTAATACTTTTTTTTTCTTTTTTTCTTTTTTTAATGGGTAAAAGATGGGGAGTGTGCCCATGCTATAGCCACTAGGTGGAGCCAAAAGATTAATATTGCAATTTGCAAAACTAATTACTCCCAGCCAAGTGTTGCTGCAAAAATGATAAGTCGCTTTTCCCAAACATCAAGACATGTTTAGAATTAACATACGGACTTCTTTGTTGTCAAAATACCAACTAGTGATGTTGCCATGGGTCCAGGGCTTCCAGTTCTAGGCATGTCTATCCAAAAGATACTTGTCTGTACCTCAAAAGAAATTCCCCACTGAAACCCATTCCCAAAAACGTGCTTTTAAATAAAAGGGATTCTTAATTTAAAACGAAAATCCCCATTGTCGCTACTCTTTAAACATTGTATGAAACAAGAGGGGCGCCCTAAGCCCCAAAAAAACCTCCTACACTTTCCCCACTCCGTAGACCTGGCCTTTAAACAGAGAGGCGTTGCATATCGCTGTTGCACAGGTTTCGGAGCTGGGGTAGGAAGCGTTTTTCAAAGTGAAACTAGTGTAATTTCCAGTGAACTATATAAACTCTCTCCTGTGAGTAAGTGACCCTGATAGCAGAAGGATTTTGCACTGCTTTAAATTAACCTAACAAATGTAGCTGTAAGATTGCTTTAAAAATCGAAATGTGCATGTGATTTCAAACTATAGCCTTATCAAGAAGTGCTGATGTCTATGCTCTAGTCATGTTACTAAGGATTCTTTAATGTGACCAAAGGGGTTCGTGGGGCAAGAGGGTTAAACCGGTTATTTAGCCTGTGGTCCATGTTTGTGAGACAAAGGTAAATGCAGAAGAAGTGCGTTTAAAAGTAGCATCCTAAAAAGTGTGTTTTGTAATTGAAGTTGTGTTTTCCGCCACTGAGAAAGTGGCGTGTGTAATTAAACAAACATATTATTCATGGGGCTTATAATTTAAATAAATAAATATATAATCTTTGTATATCCCGGCCTGTTTCTTGTCACACTGTTGGCACAGGGGCAGGTGGGAGGGGAATTTATGTGGCTCTACATGATTGGGGAGTGGGGGAAGGAACTCTCCAGGTTAATTGTGGTCAATATAAGGCTAAATTGCCAACTTGACCCATTCCAATCTGTAGGTGCTCATCCAGTCAAAGTTGTTTTCTTTGCATGCTGGGACTTGTACTTCCACTTTTCCCATTATAAAATTGGGACGACATGTCCCAGAATGCACATAAAAAAGGACTGGATATTCACCTACATATTGGAATGGGTCATGTTGCCAAGTATGTGTCCAGGCACTTGCACCACTTGCCAGCGAGCGGTGCAGGCAGCATCTCTCTACAGGGTGATCTACAATGCATTCACAGGAGCGCAGGGAAAGGGTCGATAAACTATAGGAGGCATATTTATTGATTTCTACTGTTTTCTTTTGCCTTTTCCTGCAACCAGGACAAGGTTTGACCTTAAAGGCTGTATTATTGCACACCTAATGGGTCTTTCTATTATCCAACTAAATGGTATTCATTTTAATTGGCTTCATAAGGATCCTGCAAGAAATACATATGCATGCAGGCGCTGCAATGATCTCGGCAGATCAACCTTTCCCCACGGGATGAACTCTCTTGGTTGGCCTCCCCTTCCCCACTTTTATCCATCGTTGTCTTTCTGTGCTGCTTTTCTTGTACAGCGCTCTATTGCTTGCTAGCTAGATTTGCGGCATGTCAATCCCGTACATACATACAGAGGCCAATGTGTTCCCTTGTGCAGCACGGTGGGAATCTGCATGCAAAGTAACTGTTGTGAAACTTCTAAAGCTAGACGAACCACTGCCTGCTTTATTCCTCGAATTACCTCTTTCACACTCTTGTTTCATTC
Source organism: Ambystoma mexicanum (assembly GCF_040938575.1). Taxonomy (NCBI): domain Eukaryota; kingdom Metazoa; phylum Chordata; class Amphibia; order Caudata; family Ambystomatidae; genus Ambystoma; species Ambystoma mexicanum. The sequence continues at coordinate 442,525,760 of NC_090924.1, read as the reverse complement.
AAATGTGATGAAAAAGATGTCTAAAAGCATGTTCAGGCATTGCTAGCATGACATTCTCATTTCTGTGCAGTTTATGAAAACAGGAATGCAAGTACCAGAATTGTAATTGGTTATTTATAATGCGCTTAGTACCCAGAGGTTTCTAAGTGCAGAACCACGTTGTCTTGCTTCCAAGGCGAGCGGGTTGCCCCTGAGCTATCCTCCCGGCCTGCAGTATGACATCCTAAAAACCAGGGACGTCATTTAGGGGTCGCCAGGTGGTCACAACTGCGACCCCTGTGGTCTCTCTTGCTACCTCTAAAAAAAAAAAAAAAAAAAAGCATTATTAAAAAGTGTCTTTTTTTTAATGCGAGATCCTGGCCTGTGGCTCTTTGCTTCTGGAGTGGCTGGATTACCTGTTCATGCCTCTTTAAAAAAAAATAATAATTAAACAAAATAAAAAAAGAACAGGGGTTCCACAAGTGTAACACTTGCAGCAGTGAAATAAAAAGCAGTAAATAAGAAAGAATAAAAAATACCAAATAAGTCTGGCTGGAATTCATTACAATAAATGCTAGACTCATTAAAGGTTTATTTCAGGCACACTTCAGTGGGTGAGTCAACGATTTAGTCTGTTCTTAAATGCCTCAACTCAGCCGTTCATCCTCTGAGGTCGATAAATGAGTACCAACACAGGTTGGGTGATATTGTATGTTTATTTGTTCTATATAAATAGCTTAAGCATAAGTGCTACATAATAACACATCATTATCATTTGGTCATGGACGTCTGCTTGCATTCACAGTAATTTGGTAATATGGGCCTATGCACACTGATGTTAACGATACATATAGCGATCCATTCTTGTATGAAATGTATATCACATTATATTGATATCGTAAAATATTTCTCAGTATACTCAGGAACAATGCTATGCGATGCCACTTCCTGTTTTGTCAAGGGGTGAAAGGTCGTGTTCCATCGCTTCCTGTGATATTGCTTCGGGGTGGGTTCAAATGACATTGCTTCATGTGATGTCATCAGAGGTCAAGGGTTGTGTGATGTCACTTCCGCTGCCCCAGGCAATTTGGTGAAATGACGTCCCTGCTAAAAACCAAAACTGGCTGATTAATTTAGACATGGCATAGAGCTATTTGAGAAGTTGTACTGTTGTACTACTTCCAATACTAAGACACACCCCAGAAAAGCATGTTCTGTAAGCTTTTAGACATTGTTTGACCGGGGTGAAGTTAGTTATGCATAACATGTGCAGCTCCACAAACTATTTTGTGCACCAAACGAGCAAACATGTCCCTGCATCAGCTGTCAGCAACAGGTCAGTACACATCTGAGCATTGGCCAACATGGCAGGTTGGGGCCCTGGGGAAATGATGGTGGGGCTTACCCCTCATCCCACACACTGTTTGTGCCACTTCTGCCAGCTGTTGCCACCGTGCAGTACCATTCTTTGCCACGATTGCCATGCACTTTTGCTTACATCATATGATATTGGAAAATGGTGCTGGCTGAAGTAAGTGCAGTTGGTGAGGTTCTGCGTGGCTGCAGATAGGGTGACGTCATGCTGAGGACTGCTGAAGGAGCATCAATGCTGCTGGCATAGAGAGGTATCTCCCAATAGAATGGATGGTGACACCCAGTGTAGTATGTATCACGAATGGAACTAGTAACATCAGCATGGCAAGGTGGACCTTGTGTAGATGAGCCTGTGCCCAGAGAATATTACCCCGGACTGGCAGGCAATCTTCTTACACTAAAAAGAAATTCTGAAGTCTGTAACTTTTGCCATTAAGTATATGCCACTGGCATATAATGTGAATGCCTATATATGCCATGGCAACACCTGGCAAACAATGGCACAATTGAATGCTGCCACAATATTATAATTAAACTAATAATCAGTGGTTGTGGAGGGCTGGTCCTATCACTGTCTGTAATGTATTTAAGCATAAGCCTTAAGGGCAGCTCCCATTTCACAATTTAATTTAATAATTAGCATTTTGCCCACCGACCAATCAATAATTTCATCAAAAGCCTTTTCAGTCTTTGTGGTATGGTGGTCCTACTGACGTTTTATATAATAGGCCTTCAATGTCACTTCATCCCAAAGTAACAAACAAACAACAGAAACATTCTTGCAGTTGGCTAGTTCTGCCACCCCAACAATAAACAAAAACAAATATTTGTCGTGGGCTGATCCTGCAGCCATCCATGCATTGCACACAGCACTAGGCAGATGTCCTGCAGCCATAAGCATTAGACTTTCAACCTGTGACTGATCATTATCTGGCCAACACGCTGCTGGTACTTGGGCCTTCACCTCCGCCGCTGCCCCTACAGGCGCTGCGGGTGAGGGTGGGCGTGTGAATCACAGCTTTGATTGTGCAGGGTGCACCATCTCTATAGCTGCTCTAGACACTTAATGATGCATGTTCTGCATCGCTGCGGTCTACACTTGGGTGGTGCGGATTCCATCACTGCCTCATTGCTAGGAGTGGAGTAGGTCCTATGTTGCTGTGTAGCTCTTGCTTGGGGGTGCCTCTGCATTCTTCACTGCCCCTTCTATGGAGTTGGACCTGTATCCACTGCAATTCTTCAAGTACTGCAGCACAAGTCCACACAAGCTGTTGCCAGGGCTCTAACATTAATTTGGATACTAACTGCGTTGCTGCCCCCCCCCCCCTACCTGAACATCCGGTTCCGGTTCGCCTGTTGGCCGTTACAGGCTACTGCGGCAGCTTGCGCTCTCCCGCTCTCCTCCAGGCCTGGGCCGGCCTTCTTTCATCAGTCTAGGCGGGCACCTGGTGTTGCGGCAGAGTCCCCGTCTGGCGAGCTTCCTCAGGCTATTACTGCTATGCACATAGTAGTCTATCACTGCTGTTGTTTTCTTTTTTTTTGCTTTATTTTTGTGTGCTTTAGTTTTACTCGATTAGGCCCCTGATCTGAGAAGCGGAACTTTATCTCCACGTACCTGTTACATTTATGTACTTGATTTGTTTTAGCTTTCCAATTTCTAATAATGTTATATTTTTTTTGTTTTTGTTTTTGCTTCTGCTTTATTTATTCCTATTTGCTTAGGCCCTTGACTTGAGAAGCGGGACTTTATCTCCCCACACCTTTGTGTTTTTTGTGCTTGATTTAATTTAACTTCTAACAATTCTACATCTAGTTTTTGCTTTATTTCTGGATGTTTATCCTTATCTATGTTCTTTGCTTATTTGTGGTGAGGTTTTGAATCGTCCTTAATTTGTGACTGCACGTTAGAATCTGCTGCCATAATTTGACTCGTGTTCTTTTTGCTAGCAGTAAGGACTGCTACAGATACCCGGTAACTGCTAGACACTATTATATTGCGACATTTCAGCCAGTGGCATTACGATTTGAATTATGGGTTCCGTTTAGTCCGACAAGGACCCTTCTTTCCTTATTGTCACTTCACGCGTTCTGCCACTCTAGATACCGATAGCCTTTGCGGCTCACAGCTGCTCTGCACATACAGTAGTTCACTAGAACTACAGTTCGCATTATAACTGGTCCTCATAACAGCAGCGTCGGCTCGTTTACGAGGCCAGTTATCGCTGCTTGTCGCTCTACCTGCCGGTTCATCCTTTCCCAAGGTACTGTGAGCCCCCTTTTGTCTTCCAATATGTCTACAATTGCTCAGTTAATCCAGGGCATGCGGTACACAGTGCAACCGATCCCCGCTCACAACCGGGCATCCTATCAGATCAAACCATTTTGGAATGTTATCATTCTATGGCAGATCCCTGCCTCTCCTTGCCTCCAAGCTCTACCCCTCCCATTCCTCAAACCCCCATAATCTGCCCGGATGAGGCGTCCCTGCGTCCCATCGTTAGTGAAGCTGCCATCCACCAACTGATCACGGGGGCTGATCACGCTGCCACTCCTCCCCGGGCTCGTCCTGATCTCCTGAAAATCGGGATGATGTGGGCTTTGAAACACTGAGTGGGGGAGTCCCCATATATCACTTTCATAGGTCCTGTGTCCCATGGTACTGTCGTGAATAACAGTACAACACGTCAGGCTATCATGCAACCTAGCATGGGTGATATTACTATTGTGCATAGTTCCAACCAGACTAAACCCCTAGCAGGAATGACCTCTCTAGGAGTCCCCCGGATGTAACCCCCAGCATACACTTCGCTTCCCCCGTCAAGTACAGATGGGCAAGGAGACCCACGTTCCCACAGTAGCATAACCTCATCTGGGCCCCTGCTCTTCCTGACCACCTGTTCCATGATGAAGCACAGGGTTGAAGCTGAAGACCTACTGTGAGTCACTGAATCGTGGCTCAATGAGTCAAAACCCGCTGAGGTCACCTTGGCTCTTCCTCCTGACTAGCATGTCTTCCGAGCTGATCACCTATGTCAAAAGGGAGGTAGAGTCACTCTTCTGCTTAAAAAACAGCTTGACAGCCACATGGTCACTCACATAAATCCTGAGGATTGCGAAAGATTATTTGTTAAAATTAAAATGAATTCCAATGTAACTCTGAGTGTGTTGGTCATCTATAGACCTCCCAGGGACAGGCAACACTTCGAGGAACAATTCCTCAAACTTCTTAATCGCATCACCAAAGTCAAGACCCTGCTGATAATATTGGGGAACCTCAACCTGTGAGCCGATGACCCATGTAATAAGCAAGCTTTCTCCTTAATCGATGCATTAAAAGTAATCAGTTATACTCAATGGACCAAAGGTCTGACGAACAAAGGCGAACACACACTAGACTGGGTATTGTCACACTGCATACACATCGTTGATGTGACAGCCCTCCATGCCCCTGGTCTGATCACTATCTTGTAAACCTAATAGTTTGCCCACTAGCAGCACCTCCCAGAATAGACAGTCTGCCCAGACCTCTAAAAAAAAAAAAAAAGCCGAAATTCAAACAACGTTAAGCCGGCTAAATTCTCAGCACTACTGACGGCCAAGCTACGCTCGATGAATACCGCTATCAACTCCTCCGATCTGGTGACTCACCTGACTGCTACTATTAGCTCTGCCATACAAACCCTGGCCCCAGTAAAAGTCAAAAGGATCAAGAAGCAAAACTATAAGAACACCCGGTATAATAACAGTAGCATTCTACTTGGGTGTATGAAAAGATCCTGGGCAAGAATCCCTGCCCCCAAACCCTTACCCTCTACAGGAACGCAGTGAAAGAATTTTAAACTTCCCTCATGCAAGACCAATCACCCAGCCTTGATAATAGCATAGCTAATACTCGCTCGGAGATTCAGCATGGTGCCAGGCAATTCACAATGAGTTCTCTTAAAAAAATTACAGGGCATCAACATTCTATCAAGGATATACAAAGGAACACCTTAGGACAGGAGCTGATTTTAGATCTACTCACCAATGACAAAAACCCCAAAACCAACACCCTCCAGTTTAATTTGAAGGAATCTATAAAATCATCCAATGTATGAAGCCCATGTCATGTCTGGGAGACAGATGCCTTGCCAGCATTCTAAAAGGCTCACTTGATCCATTAGTTCCCTGGATTACCAAGCTGATGAATTTTTTATTTAGGGAGGACAAAGTCCCCCACTCCCTTAAGGAGGTATGGATCCCGCCTCTCCTTAAAAAGCATAGCCTTGATCCATCCGTAGTCAAAAACTATGGGCCCATCACAAATGTGCCCTTTCTTCTCAAAGTCATGGAGAAAGATGCCCATCTGCAATTCCAGGACTTTGTTGAGAAATATGGCATACTGGGTGTATGTCAATCAGGTTGTAGAGCCAGGCATGGCACTGAAACCGCTATGCTGGATCTTAAGTTCACCTTGGCCAGCATAGTAGACAGAGGACAGCATGCCTTGCTTATGCTGCTGGATATTTCTGCAGCCTTTGATCAGGTTGACCATGTTCTTTTGATGACCAGATTAAGGGACCAGGCCTGCTGCTCTTGCTTGGCGGCTCAATGGATTGCAGTCTTCCTGGTGCCTCGTACCACTTGAATGGCAATTGATGATGCCAGCTCCACCCCTACTGCTCTGACTTGTGGTGTTCCGCAGGGCTCTTCTATTGCTCTGGCACTTTATTTTTTTAAAAGTATTTTTTATTATTTTTCACATATAGTGTTTCCAACAAAATAACATTATCAACCATCCCCAATGTACCCTCCATGCCCCCCGACCGGGTACTGTCTGACTTGCACGTCTTCTCTAGGAAGTCTCTCAGGCCCTTCACAGAAATAGGTCCAATATCCTTATTTTGTGTGGGCAACACTGTTCTTTATAGTCTGATTGGAGGTATTCCAGAACCAGACCCCAATCGTTTATGAACTTTTCGTGTTCTCCTTGAATGTTATAAGTTAGTAGTTCCAAGGCTAGATGTGTCCACACCCTTCTCGTCCAGTCCACTGCGAGTGGTGGGGATTTTTGTTTCCAGTTGTATGCTATTTCCAGCCATGCCCCTATCAAGTTCCTTTTCTGTGTGATGTTCAGTTGTTTATCCCTGGGATCCCATTGTCCTCCTAGCCACACTTCATCTGCTATATGTTCTGCCCCTGGGATTTTTTTTCCATCTGGGCTTTAATCTCTTCCCAGTATGGTCTCAGCCTCGGGCAGTCCCACCATATATGCCGCCAGTCACCCTTCCTGCCGCATTCCCTCCAGCAACTATCTGTGGAGTTTGGGTACATTGTGTGCAGTCTCTCCGGGGTGTAATGCCATTGCAGCATTATTTTCGCCCACATTTCTCTAGTTTGGATAGCTCTCATCAGTTTTGGCATCATGCGCCATGTGTATTCCCATCGTTCCCTGGGGAGTGTATATCCCAGGGATTTCTCCCACCTTTTCATGTATTGCCAGGTGGTTGGTTCGGCTTGCGCATTTAGATATTTGTATGTGTTAGAGACAAACTTGTGCGTACCTGTGTGTCATGGTGTATGTTTCGAAGGGAGTCAAATCCCTGGACGCAGCTTCTGTTATTTGGGGTGTGCTCAGCCAGTGGTGAAGTTGTTCATATTTATAGCGGTCTTTGGAAGTTATGTTCAATAGTGTTGTGCAGTCCGCAAATGACCTTATCTGCTGATCCTGATGCATATCTCCGATCATCTTACACCCTGCCTCCTCCAATTTCCGGAATGCTCCCCTTTCCATTCCTGGTGGGAATTCTGGGTTCCCAAACAATGGCATAAACGGGGCTGGGTCTTGAGTTAGAGTTTCTTTTTTTATGGCATCATCCCACACCCCGAGTGCTGCATTCATTATCTCACTGATGTGTATATTAGCATGTCTGTATCTTTTGTTGATCCATAACAGATGTCTGGTGGATGTTGTTGCTACTGCCCTATCCTGCGTCTCCCAGATTTTTTCCCCATTTTCCAGAATCCATTCCTTCAGCACCCAGGGCTGAGCGGCTTCATAGTATTTCTTGAAATGTAGTAAGGCATACCCCCCTCCCTTCTGTGTGCCGTCGGAAATGCATTTGAGATTCTTGGGGTTTTGTTCTGCCATACATAATGTGTTACCATTTTCCTGAGAGACTTAAAAAACGCTCGGGGAAGCCTTATTGGAAGGGCTTGGAGTAGGTACATTAGTTTTGGGAGTGTCGTCATTTTCACGCTTGTAATTCTGCCCCATCAGGATGTCGTTAACGGATTCCAACTATGTAGGTCTTTTTTGATTTTAGCTAGAAGTTGTGGATAGTTATGGGCATACAGTTCCTCCATTCTTCCCGTGAGCGTGATTCCCAGTGGTTGCTATTTTCAGTTGGAGTGCCGATGCAGTTGCTCGGATTTCTTCTTTATTCCCTGCCAGAATCAGAATTTCAGATTTCTGCCTATTTATTTTTAGCCCGGAAATCTCTCCAAACGTTTGTATTACGTCCATTAAATGCGGGAGCAATTTTCCCGGGTCCCACAGTACCACTAGCATGTCATCTGCGTACGCTACCGCTTTATGGGCCTGTCCCGCCATTTCTATACCCTTTATATCTGGGGTTTCTCTAATTATTGCCAGTAGGGGTTCTAGGTAAATTGTGTATAGGGGGGGGGAGAGCGAGCACCCTTGTTTCGTCCCCCTTTCTAATCGGACTGTTTCTGATAGGCCTCCGTTAACTGCTATCCTTATGGACGGGGAGTTATAATTGGCGCGGATCATGTCTATGTATCCCTTACCCATTCCCATTTTCTCGAGTACCCGAAATAGGAATGACCATTCTACTCAATCAAATGCTTTCTCCGCGTCTAGGGCTACAAGGGCTGCTGGTGACTGTTTCATTCCAATTTTTTCCACCAGGTGTAGTACTCTACGTATATTATCATGAGTTTGCCTGTTTGGGCCGAACCCGGATTGGTCTTGGTGGATCAATTTAGGAAGGAGAGGTGCCAGTCTAGCTGCTAAGATTTTCGTGTACAGCTTCGCATCTAGGTAGATTAGGGCTATAGGGCAATATGCGGTGGGAAGTTGTTCCTCTTTCCCTTTTTTATGGAACACTAACACCTTTGCCTCAATCATGGTTTGGGTCACGTTTCCCTTCCCCTTAAACGTGTTAAACATGGCTGTGAGTGGCGGGGCCAGAATATCTTTGTAGGTTTTATAGAAGAGTGCAGTATATCCGTCCGGGCCCGGGGCTTTAGTCTTCGGGAGGGACTGAATTGCAGCGTATACCACTTCTAAGGTGATATCCCTGTCTAGGGTTTGTTTGTCTGCCTCTGTTATCAATGGGAGCTGTACCCCTGCTAGAAAGGCTTTTTGCTGTTCCTTTCTCGGGAGAGCCGAGGAGTATAGTTTCTGATAGAATCTTCAAAATATGTCACCTATATTGTCTGTGCCTGCTGCTTACCTTTTAATTGTCTCGCTAAGAGTTTGTCTGCCTTATTCGCCTTCACTTAGTACCAGTGTTTGGTATGGAGGAGAGCCCTCTCTGCTTTTTTAGTGTGGAGGGCTTCCAGTTGCCTTTGGACGTGTCTTAGTGATCGTGTGAGTTTTCTGGTTGGGGTCTGTACCAATTTGGCTTGGATCGTGTCTATTTTTGCCTCTAATTCCTTTTCCCATTGGCGGTTAATTTTCTCTTTCTGAGATTTGAGTGCAATTAGGAGTCCCCTTGTTACCGCCTTCATGGCGTCCCACAGTGTTCCCTTATTTGTGTCCGGGAGATAGAATATCTGGCAAGTAACTATGATGTGTTCTCTGCGAGTCTGTCCCGATACCTGGCCTCTAATTATGTCCTCTGGGAGGTGCCAGGCCCATAGCCGAGGGTAGACTTTAACCCAGTTAATGGAAGCCCACAAGGGGGCGTGATCCGAGAGTGTAATAGGGTCTATCTTTGTCTGTTTTATTTTTCCTAGTAGTCCCACCGAGACCCATAAATAATCAATTCTTGAGGCTGAGTTGTGTACATGCGAGAAGTAGGTATAGCTTTTCTGTTTCCCGTTCAGGCTGCGCCACACGTCTGCCAATCCTAGATATGTTATTTTCTGCTTTCATATTTTTGACGGGGAACCCTGATCGTGTTGTTTAAGTCCTGATCTGTCAAGTGAAGGATCCCATGCCATGTCGAAATCCCCTCCCAACACGATATCCCCTGTGGCTTGGTGTTCTAATTTGTCAAGTATATCCCTTAGGAAGCCATCCTGGCCCGTGTTGGGGGCATAGACAGTGGCAATTGTCAGGGGCCTACCTTCAATTGTTATTGTCACTATCAGGAATCTCCCCTGTTTATCTCCCCAGGTGTACTTTACTTGCGCATGCATGGAGTCTCAAATCGCTATTAGCACCCCTGCCTTTTTCTCTTGTGTGTTCGCCTGTTGAATTTGATTAAACCCTTTGATACGTATTTTATGTTTGTCTTGGGCTCTTATATGTGTTTCTTGGAGCATTACCATATCGTAGGTGCCCTACCTGAGGAATTGCTCCACCTTTTTTCCCTTGACTGGATAATTTAGGCTCCTAACGTTGTATGTCAGTACTTTTATCCCCATCCCTTTTTCTGTATAAGGAGTTTTCCACTTGGTCCTTTTCCCCCTTTTGTATATTTTTCCCCGGTCATCCCCTGTCCCCAACTCTCCCTCCCCCAACTTGGTGTTGTGCAACCCCCAACTGGTGCGTTCCCCTTACCCCCCCCAAGTACCCTGAGGATGGCATGATTCCCTATGGTCGCTCAGGCTTATCGCCCTGTGCGTCACGCACTCTAATACTCTCAGGGATATCTTTGAAGGGAATCCTAATCCCTTCCCCATGACTTCAGTGGCTGCCGGGTCATTTCCCCCCTTCCCCTCCCGGCACCTGTTGGTTGGACTCTCGGATTTTCTTCTGCAGCGGTTGAGTGACAATGATCTTGCAGCAGTGGCGGGTATCTGCTCCTGCTTTCAGGGTGAGTTCTGTTTGTCATTTCTTTCTGCTAGGGCGTCTCACCCTTCTGTTAGTCGATTTCCATTCCCACTTGTTTCTTCTGGCAGTGGGGTCCGTGCCGCTGGCCTGCGGGAGCTCATCTTCCTGATCCTAAATGTTCAGCAATCTCAGACTTTCTTCTGTTGACGTTCTTCTTTTTTGCCTCCCCTCCCATGTGAATAACAGTCCAAAGGGGAATGTCCACTTATATCTGATTTGACGTGAAGCCAGCTCCCTCGTTATCTGGGACATGTCTCTTCTTTTTTGGAGTGTTGGCTGTGCCAAATCCTGAAACAGATAAATGTATTCCCCGTTCATTCGGATGTAGTCCAATGCCCTTGCTTTTCTGAGGAACTGTTCCTTTTGTCTATACCTGGTAAGGGCCACCAATACGTCTCTTTGGCGGGCAGTTTGGGCTATTGTTCTCTTTGGCCCCACCCAGTGGATTCGGTCAATCGGGATTTCTTCCTCCTCTTCCTCGTCTAGGATATCCTTAAACTCCTGCTGTACCGCCGTTTTAAGATCCTTGTCCTCCACTGTCTCTGACATGTTTTTGATTCTTATATTTGATCTTCGTGATCTGTTTTCTAAATCTTCGCACTGGAGTTCCAAGTTAAGCGTTATGTGGACCAGATGTTCCTGGGTTTCAGCCACTTGTTGCGTCACCTCTTCCATATTTTGTACTACCTTCTCGAGGGTGTCTGTTCTTTCTCCTAGCTCAGCCACTTCCGTCTTCAGTTCCTGCAGTGCCCATTTTAATTCTCCTTTCATGGTTTCCAGGTGCGTATTCATAGTGTCCATAAACTGTGTCTGAAATTCACCAAACCATGACTTCAGATCTTCTTTTGTGGCCATCTCTTCAGAGGAGGGATCTGTGTCCGGACCGCTTTTTTGTCCTTTGTGTGTTCTTGCCTTTTCTGGGTTCCCTTTGTCTCCTCCCCAGAGGTGTACCAGGTTCTGATCTTATTTCGAATGCTGGGTCGGTAGGCTTGTTTGACCTTGCTTCCCTCTGGATTTTGACATTTGGGCCTGTGCTCTAGTCACTTTCTGGCGGGCCCTTGTGGTCTGCTGCGCGGTGTCCCGCTCGGGCCCCGCCCTCTTTCTATATAATGGGGGAATGGGAGAGGGATGTCTGTAAATGCTCAATTGTTTGCTGCTACCACAGGGCCGTGGTTCCCCTGCTGTTATCCCCAAGGAGGGTGGGTTGCTCGTGGCCCCCTCCGCTGTGCGGCCTCTCACCGTGGTGATGTTATGCCTTTTAGAGTGTGGGAGGTCAACTCACTGTATGTTTCAGTGCCCTTGAATCCTTGGGGGAAAGATCAGTCTCAGAGGGGGGCTGGCCGTGAGTGCCTCCCTTTTCTGTATCTCCTTGTGGTCAGGTGCCCAAGACAGTGTCTGTTTGCTGGGGGGGAGCGGGTCCGGATGCTTAATTTCAGGCCTGTGATGCCCGTATTCCTAGCCATGCTCCGTTTCGTGTCCCCGTCGCCCCCTTCGGTGCTGGTATGCCTCCGGATTTGGAGTGTTGCTCCAATTCGGTTCCTCCGTACAGCGGCTCCTGGGGTGCCGACGTCCGCTCGTGTGCTTCTTCTGCCTCCCGGACCCGGATCACTGCTCCCGCGGTTTGGGGGTGGGATGCCCTTTCTTTCCCCGCTGTTCTTGGCAAGGCTCACCTCATGTGTGGGTTTGCGCATATAGGCTGCCCGCTGCTGCTGCCCCCGGGGCTGCTTGTCTCCTCGTTCTTCAGAGGGACTCGCACTGAGCACCCCTGGGCCGGGCTTCTGCCGGGGGACGTCCTTCGCTGTTTCCTTCCTTTGCCGGGTCCACGCTGTGTTGCTCTCTGCGTTATCCCTGGTGGTGTGGCTTCCCAGGTGTTCTGGGGACGCGGGGGCCCCTGGCGCCGGTGTCTCGCTCTATGGATGGGCGGTCTCCTCACCGGGTCTCTGCCTGAACTCCTCCGACTTGTGGTGCACACTGCACGGGAACCTCCGCCATTTCTTGTTTCTCTTCCTCCTTCTGTCTGGCGGTACCTCGGCCCGGTCGGGCATCTGTTCCGCCCCTGACTGCGCTGTGGAGTCAATCAGCTCTGCTCGCTTGTCCCTTGGATTTTCGGCGCCGATCGAGCCACAATGAGTCTGCTTTAATTGTCGGGCTTCTGCTGCTGCCCGGGAGGGGAGATGGAGCTCAACTCACGCACGTCCTCCCTTCGTGGCGGCCATCTTGAAGTAGCCCAGGCACTTTTTAACATATATATCAGTCCACTTCTAAGTCTCCTGTACCATCTGGGTGTGCACTATACCAACTATGCCGACGCCATCTAGGTCGTCTTCCAACTGACAGCAGACTATATACAAGACTCTGACACCATCAATAGAGTCCACAATGCAATTCAGACCTGGATGGCTGACAGTTCTCTAGCTCTTAATGGAGACAAAATTAAGCTCTTGGTAGTGGCCACTGGCCCTCGGTTGAAAAAACTCAACCCAGTCTATGGTAGCTTTGTCATCTTGGGCTGTAGAATCACTGTGGCTAAAAACGTTAAGACCTTTGGAGTACACCTGGATGCCGAACTTAAAATGAAATCTCAAGTCTCGCACATCTGATCCTCTAGCGCCTACACAATCAAGCTTCTTAACTATGAATGCCTGAATGATGACAAAACGAAACACATCATCTTGGGCACTACATCTAACAATAACAAACTGGGCCACAAATATACCTCCTTTGACATAGATGGCAACACAATCAAGGTGATGAAGGAGGTAAAAACACTTGGCTTCTACTTGGACTCCTGCCTTACACTGACAAAACAAGTAAATGCCATGGCATCATCTACAGTTTACACCTGTAAACTGATTAGATCTGCCAAACCCTTCCTCTCCACAAGTAGCTGTACCACACTGGCAAGAGCACTTGTGCTATCTAAATTGGACTACTGGAATGCCTTTTACATCGGAGCTAACAAATACATTACCAAGAAAATCCAAATACTCCAAAATAATGCCTGGAGAGCAGCGTTAGGAATGACCAAAAGAGACCAAATATCAACAGCAGGGAGACAAACTAACTGGCTGTCTACCGTTGACAAAATTTGACTTAGAACTGCATCACTAACATTCAAGTCCCTCAACAATTTAGCACCCAGCTACCTGTCAGAGAGATTTAACAAAAGACCAACACTCCGACCTACCAGAGTGGCTTACGCTAACTGTCTGACAGTCCCCCATTTCAAACGAGTCACCATTGGCGGGAATAGCTTCCCTGTCAAAGCTCCCCAGCTATGGAACTCCCTTCCACCTGTCCTAAGGGAGAACCAAACATACCCACACTTTAGACTCAACCTTATCAATTGGTTGAAAACCAATGATCACTAAGCTAGATCAGACACTTGAGGCTCTGCCTCCAACGTCGGAGTTACCATCAGCCCCTATTACCTAGGATGACCACTCTATACTAGATGAGCTCTGATATCTATAATCCCTGCTATTGCCGCACTGTACCACTGCAATATTTTAATTGTCAAACGGCATGCACCCTAAAATCTGTCATGTGCTACACTGTACTTTATATTATGTAAGCCAATAATTCTCATGTACTGTAATATGCAACCTGTAAGCTTAACATTTTCTTGTCCTCGCGCCCTGATACCTCCGGGTCTGGTGCGTGTTACAAATAAACAAACAAACTACATCCGTCCTTACATTTCGACTGGAAGTAGATCCCTACTTGCCACTGCCCTGGTGAATTCAGGCTGGACTATTGCAACAGCCTGCTGGCCGGTACATCTCAAGCCAACATTCAATCCCTTCAGGTCACTCAGAACACTGCCGTCCGGTCTATTCATGTTTCAGACTCCAGAAGGGACCTCCACTGGCTCCGGTAACACACAGGCTAGCACACAAGATCTTGACTCTATCATACACATGCTGGACACATTCCCCTCCCAAATATCTACTTGACCGCACAAAAGTATACCAGTCTTGCCGCACGTTGCGCTCACGGAACAAATTCAAAATGGCTAAACCAAGATTTAAGCTGGTTAGATTTGGTGGCACAAGCTTTGGCTTCCAGGCACCTAAAACATGGAATGCCCTACCGCTGAAGATAAGAACAGCAGGTACACTCTTGGGGTTTAAAAAAACTGGTCAAGTTTCATCTGTTGAACCGTATGCCAGGTTGAAGAAATATTTCTCGCTGATCTCGCCCCCTCTGCATTGACCTGTTATATCAGTTTGTCTTGTCTTTGTTTGTATGGTTTTTGTGTGCCGTGAGGCGGCGCATGGGCATGTGGCGCCATATAATAATTAAATAATAATAAAAAATATAATAAAATGCGCACTTCACACGGCTCTTGAGGAAACAGAACTTTCCTGAACGGCACGCATTTAAGAAAACAAACCCTCATTGCTTGGCACGGCAGAAAACAAAGAAAATGACAATCAGCACTGTAGTCAATGTATGCCACAAGCGCTGCCAGTTGCTATGCCAAGTTAACAATCGGATTCTCAATACCCCCTCTCTTCTTGTCTCCTCTCTGTGACATTGCTTTGGTCACAGGGTGGCTCTTAAGTGCCAACATATTCACTAAAACCAAAAACAGTAGACATGCCTTTGGCATATTGGGAGGGGCCAGAAAGTAAGAAAGCCTGCAAACCTGTGTGAATGCATGCTTAAGTGCAAACATCTGCCTGCGTTTACATCCTTTTTGTACAAATGTACATCGGTTTTTAGAAACATGTCAATGAGTGCTGTCTTCTGGGGGCTCATTTTGTAATTGCAGCATGTAACAATAACTTATGTACAGAACGGGTACCATCGTTTTTTTTGTTTCCTGACACTAAGTCATTGGGTGGCCTGGGCCTCACTGTGTTAAACGGGACTATACCTAATGATATCCCGAGCCTTTCAGCTGGTCGAATGGAATTTTCCACTCGACAATCCATTGCATATTCACAGGGAAGTGGTTATTTGGGAAATGTACTTCATTGAATATCCTCCCAACTACCTTTAGTGATCATTCCAGGTTAGAGGTGTCATTCAAAGTGCTTTTGAATAGTGGTGATGAGCTACTGCATGGTCCTAGATAGTGTTAATGTAGCAGGTGACAAGATGTCTTGGAGTCCAGGCACAGTATTTAGGGTGAGCGACACTCTGGTCAAATAGTTGATCTCAGGTTCTCATTAATAGAAATATCATACCTTTACAATTCATATTTTTGAGGGGTTTGTGGGTGGCATGATTGTAGTCTGAGTGTGACAACAGTTTGTGGGAAATTAACATCGAAGAAACATCTCCATGCCTTCAATAGCGATGCAGTCGCTACGAAAAAAGAAATGAGAGCAGTGATTAGATGTACAAAGAATAGGCCAGATCTATCCATGACTAGGAACATTGGGCTGATTGAACAGGCCAGACAGTTCTATTGGAATTGGCTCTCAGGTAGTAGATCTAAAAGGAGCCAAGCGGGCGCTGAACGAATGTTGTTGTCTTTGCGTAATTAAAATGCTCGGGTTTTTTGGAAACTGATCAATGAGGTTGATACAGTACAGTCTGATCTACAGATTAATTCAGTGTCCATGAATAACTGGGTGACACATTTTGAGCTCCTGCATTCTCCACCGAAAAGGGGGGCTGTTAGACAAATGTGGGAATTTCCACGATAGTCAATAGTTGGGAATGCGATATCAACTAGCAGAGTTTGCTGGAAGGGATGAATAGGATCAGTTCCTTTGTGTCCTGGCCCCAAATGAACTCTACAACTTTTTATTCAAGGGTGAGCCGGCAGCCTGGAACACAACCTTGAGCTTTTTATTTAAGCATGTGGTTGATACCCAAACTCTTCTGTTTCCTGGTCTGCAGTGCACATTGTGCTCATATCTAAAAAGGGGACAAGATCAGGCCCTAAAAACGATCAACTGATCTTCATACTTAATGCTGATAGTAAGGTGTTGGCATCTATCTTGCTTTGGCACCTAGAGTTGTGGGCTCAAGGGATAGGTAGAATAGATACATGGCAGACTGGTTGTAGGATGCATATGGGAACATCATTAAATGGCCTCTTGTTAAAGTGCATGCAAAGCTTGGGTATGGAAGTATGACTCCATTTATATTGCATCCATAGACCTTACGGATGCATTTGAGGCTGTTGATCGCAGTATGCTGTGGTATAAACTGAATTAGAGGGGAATTCTCAATGGTTTGGTATGGATTATATTCGGGCTTCATGAGAAATCTAATATCCAAGTTTGGTTAAATCATAATGGGTTCTCGTCGTGTCATATTCCCACTTTTCGTGGTGTCAGGCAGGGTTGCGTTTTAGTGCCCTGCCAGTTTAACCTATGACAGACATAGGAGATTATTTGGATACAGTTGCTTTCGTAACCCCCAATATTGCACAACCGTAGGCCAGTTTGGATGGCATATGGTGACAATTTCTTAATCTTTGACTGCACTCAAATAGGACTACAACGTTTAATTGACGGCTTTACTCGTTTTGTCAATATGCACTCCCTTAATATCAACCGCTTAAAAACCAAAGTCATGCAGTGTACCAGACGAATAAAAGGCACAACCTTCCATTGGTGGATTGAGCAGGATCCGAGGAAAAGGGAGAGCGTATCCTGTACCTGGATTTCTTGATTACCTCTAAATCAGAAAAACTGCAGTTACGGAAGTGGATGAAACATCGCGCTGTAGCCCTCTCAATTGAATTAAGTAGAAAGGATGCCAGGTATGGCATGTTTTCGGTGATCCCATGTATTAAGTAGTATGAGGGGAAAACCATCCCTAAGCTTCTATATGGGCTAGAAGTGTATCATAATCATTAGTTATCCTCGAATACTTGCCAACTCTCCAAGCGCTGACATGGAGAAGAGCACTTAGAATTCCGAGCTCGGTTCCATCACACGCCTCTAGGTATGAACTCAGAATAGTCTCGATGAAAGCCAGAGTGCATTGGAGAAGTCTCTCACTCCTCAAGAAGATCTTGAGCCCCGTCGAAGGCTCCTTGTTCGTAGATTTAAAAGAGGTGCTACAGGAGAAAGGTAAAGGGTTAATGGAAGACTATCATGCGTTCTGTTGCAAACTCCTCATAAAAATCGGCTCCTCTCTCAGAAAATAAGTCGAGAATCCAGTTAGAGTTAAGTGCTTATTATATGACTCAGACTGGGATAATACTGCAGGGGGGTATGCATAAATATCTGCCGCTTAATCATTTGCATAATGAACACAAACAGTTGGGTACACTAGCGCCACACCTTGCAGTTTTTCCGGACAGGAGCACTCAGCGTCTTTCCCTTCGTTTTAGATGGAATCTTGTATTGACCAAGGAGATCTTGGTGAGATATGACACGTTGCAAAAGGAACATGGTCATTGCAGATTTTGTGATGGGAAAGATCAACATCTACTGGTACACTGGCCAGCTGTGCCAGGCTTAGGTTGGGTGATGACGAGTTGGCGTGGAAATGTTGCTTGGCAGCGCAAACTACATCCACTGTAGTGGCAGTGCTTGTTTTTTTAAATCTCTGAAGCTTGAACATCTGAATGATATATCATCTGGTCCCAGACGGAGAACAGGCTTATTTATACCTTCACTTTGTTAGTCGAGCTTTGAGTTTAACCCCCGTCATAATGTGTGTGTGGAGGTTTGGGGGGGAGGGTGTAAGAGTTACTGTTTATCCTCCTTTTGTTATGTCCAAAAACAAAAAGTTATGTTAACAAAAGTTTCTTTTGAGAGACTTAGTTATGAAATTTTATTTTAAAATAATTGGTGACATTTGTAATGTTATAATATGTATTTTTAAAAGATTTTTCTTTATATATTCAATTTTTTCTTCATCTTTTGTATTTCATGAATGTTAAAGGTTACGTTTTCTTTTAACCATATACAAAATAATGATGTTCGTTTCACTGATGTATTGGCCCTCGCTTCAATAGCTTTGACTGGATGAAATGTTGAGTCCGCCTTGTCAGGGTTCTAACCTATGTGCAGCATATTGAGCACAGTTTCAGCCACAAGGGCTCAGCTCACTGAGCTACCTGGCTGCAGATAGACTTTACCTTGATATAGTGGGAACATTGAAGGTTCTTGAATGATTGGCATTCCCTTGGCACGTACATCTACGAGGTATTTCCGCAGCATCTGGAAAAAATATGCCCAACCGAGGTTAAATCAAACCGCACAGAGGGACTTCGCAGTGGATTGCAGCCAAAACAGCACGCGGTGGAGGGTGACATGGAATAAAGCAGTTGCAGTGCACATTAAGGGGTTTTGCAGCACTACAGTATTCAGGAGTGTTCTAGACTTCCCTTTCCTGTTTTATGTTTTCTTTTCGAAAGTGACATTTACTGATTTTTCCTGCTTTGCATAAAAATGTTAGTGATCGGTAAAATATCGCTCAGGTGGTAACTCCTACTTTCATCATTCGCTCACGTGGGGGCGGGGGGGTGCCGCAAAGCTCCCCCGAGAAACAAAGAAAGTCAAATGTGCCCACTGCATCATGGCATCCCTAAGAAATGCACCCACATGCCTTTGGGCCAGGTGCGCAAGACACATAAAATCAATACAAATGGCAGACTGTCTGCCAGGACAGCGGAACCTAGAGTGTATTCATTTTTTTAATGTCTTGTTTTCATTGCCTGCCGTACAAAAAAAAGAAAACATGGACTAAATCAAGTGCTTGGAGGTCCCAGGGGTTAAGGGCTATGCAACCTTCATGATGACCTCCCATTCAGTACATGTGTGTTAGAACTGACCGCATGCACTGATCGTGTGCCACCTTTCGAAATAGAGACATGCAGCCCTCTACTGTTTCCTGCCGTATCTATCAACTACACGCCTGCCAAAAATACAACATTGACCCTCCACAGACATGGGGCTGCTAGGACTTTTCTTTGGAGGTGGTGGGAAGAAAAAAGTTTAACAAAAGTATTTTTGGGCGGTTATACACTTTAACTTCGAATAGAATAACAGGCAGCATGTTACCAGGGAGTGTTTCACTGCATACACTCTATTCAGTGAGCACCTGGGAGGTGATGTCACCAGCCTCTCAGACAATGAGGGAGCTTGGACGGTAGGCTTTACCACCCTGTATTGTTCACCTTCCAAGAGACCCAAGCAGCTGGAGGCCACCATCTTTCCTCTTCAGCCGCCAACCCAGGCCTCTGGCCCCCACTTACCACTCACTCTCCACACCCATCTTCTAACCCCTGTCATGGAAAAAATGACCACTGATTATACCGGTGGATTGGTAAACAATTTATTAGTTCAATGCAATCAAGAAGACAAAACAAACCAACAACAGTACGAGACTTTGGCACAAGTGAGAACCCCCCCTCCCTCCTCACGCCGTTCTCTTATACCCAAAGGAAAACCTGCATTTCAATGTAAGGGGAAGTTCTGACAGGGCAAGGAAACCTACTGAAAGAATGTTACAAGCAAGGAACAAAGCCCCGCTATACAAGTGTTTGATACCAATTGCGTTCTTACATGTAAGAAGACCGTGTTATCACGATGGACAGCATAAAGTGATACATTTAGTGGAGCTGGATATACTCATTAGAAATTCACACACGTCTGAGACAGGCGAGCACGCTTACAGAATGATGACTTCCGTCTACTGAAGCTGCTTTTCCTAAGAAAGTGGAAGCCTAAAACATGCTTACATATGCCAAAAAGGAAACATGTCAGAAGCAAGAGATGTAGAGGCGAATATAGCTACACACTAGGCGAAGAGTATTTATTGCAAGGCAATCCACAGTAAAGCCTAAGGCCTCACAACGCACAAGCAAGAAATAGTTCTTTAAACATGGCAGTTTACAGTACCTAATTAATTTTATAATACAGTAGTATGCTAGGGGAGTACATAAAATGTTTGAATCCAGACTTTTCCCCACACCCCTCACCACCTCCTCTCTTCCCCAGTTCCAGCACCTACCTGTGATTTGCACCCCACACTGATTGGCCCTTAGCCGTCATGTCTCTGCCAATGGCCGCCATGGAAATGGAGAGGGGACTATGGGTCTGATTCTGAGGTGCATGCAAAGTAAGAAAAGTGCTGTTCTTGGAGGCAGGAGTGACACTTTTCTAAATTGCGCCATATTTATTTGAAATATGAAAGTGGGTGATTGGAAAATAAAGCACCACTTTCATCCACCATCCCATGTTTTGAATTTACAATGTGGCAAGGGTCCTAATGACCACCCCAACCACAGAGCTGCCAGTGTGAGCCTATTTTGATAGCCCATCGCTATATTTGCATACAAAAAATAGGTGCTAAACTATGGTACCCTGTGAGGCATCACTAGGGATGAAATGAGACAGCATTCCTTGCCACACTGTTAAAAGAAAAAAAGCAGTTTAATATCACAATGCCTTCAAAGGTATATCATCGGTAGGCCATGTGATGAAGCTGATGGCCTAAGAAAACAAAGGAGGGGCAGGGATGTTTAACAGTTATTTGGTGAGGGCTGTGCCCAGACAATATTTTATAACATGAAAAAGAAAAAGGGGCTACATACCCTGGCAGTTGATTGGTGCAGCTGAGCATATAGAATGCTCCTGAATAGTTTGAGCTGTCTCCAAGGAAATGAGGGGCAGACACAGCTGGTTAGATCCTGTCGTGTCTCTCGGAGCTAAGCTGGATATTTGGATTGAATGCTGAGTAGCTCTTGAACATGCATCTAGAAGACTATTTAGGATAGAAAGCAAAATGGAAAGAGACATTTCTATCCAGCCCTACCCGTCTAGTGCCCTATCCCTAGTTGACGCTGGAGTGCCGCCTATCTAAAAGTGGATAGACTAAGGAAAAGGAAACCTCAATACTTTATTTCTATTCTTATTTTCTCAACATCAATCCAATTGTTAACTTATTAACTTCACTGCCAGTTTCTTCCTAGAGGACTGGAGAGCCAACATAGGGCCTTGCTAATGTGAAGTGTTAAAAAGTGTGTTACATGGGATGGTTCTCAACCTGCATTATGGCAATCATAACTTTATTGGCCAGTACTGTAGGTGAAACAATTCCCTTTTAAAAGCGAGTGATCTATGTGAAGAGCTAGAAAACTACTGTGAAGACTGGTGTCAAGGGTCTAAGCATTCTGGTCTCTAGAAATGCTCGACTTCTGCCGGGAAACGCAGCAGGATCTTTCCTGCTGTCTTCCCGTATCGGTGGGCCGGTTTCAGTGGACTATCTAATTCTTGCCACCTTGCCTACCTGGATAAGTTCATGAACGTCACTGGAGGTTGCGGCACAATGACCACTTTGCATATATGTGTCTATTGTTATCACTTGGAGGTTGGGGGGGGGGGCAAGATATCACAAGATGTATTGCTATGATGGAATGTGAGGGTGGAATTACACACGATGTGGATAAATGCCCCAAGTCTGGGATATAAACCTTGCATTGAGCATTAGCCTTGGAAAACGCACATCGAGTCTACTTCAAAATGGTACCCTGAATATAACGGTTTGGTAGAGAACCAAATAACGCGTGAGATGTGGTGACCATAGTAACGGTAAACAACGTTTAAGAACGCTGATCTGTGCGAAACAAGGTTTTGGACGTCGCGCACTGACATGGAGTATGGGAGCGCCAGCGTTCTGCAGCCATGGGTAAGCCTACTTACTACTGTCCATGGTATACACAACCGTGCTCACAACCACGATGGATGATGCAGCGAGGCTGAACCATTTAGTTGTTTCTCACAAGGTAAAGTGCAGCTAATGAAGGTTAGATGGGAAAGTATGGCAAACACATGGAAATATAACAAGACAGTCTTTACAGCATCAGCGCCAGCACAAGCCTTTGCGCAAGCAGTATTCTTATGCACCAAGAGTGTCTAACCATCATATGAATCCCAGGCTGCTCTGCGAGATTCCTAATAAGAGCTAGACATGCACGTACAGCATTTTAACAGCACAGGCCCTCAGCTCCTCAAGTAGGCATGAGTCTGTACAAAAGCTGGATGCAAACCATATTGACAGCCATTTTAAGACTAGCGATAGCACAGCAGATTTGTCTGCCGAATAAGGCTATATGCTTTTAAGGTATTGACACCATCTGTGTACGTATTCAGTTGATGTAGGAAACCAGTTGGCTCGACGCAATTAAAATAAAAAAAATTAAAAATTAAAATTAAAATGGGTAAAGTGACAATTGAAAAAAGAACACAGGGTGGCTACCGCAAGAGACTTGATAAGTTTGTGCACTATGCATTCATAGACATCACCACAGACATTAGAACGGTAATACCAGCTGTCACTTTACGGGTTGTTTTTTGCTCCCCCCCCTACTTTTCTCTTACAGGAAGTTCATAGTGCAAACTCTCCTTGTCACCAGTTAAACTCACCCCCACCAGTATGTTGCTTCTAAATTTGTATATGCGCCAAAATTGATGACACATTAGTCGATGTAATCATTGATACTAGTGACTCCAGTAGTGATACTGTCACTTTCAACTTTTATTACAGGGGCAGGTGGAATGACTACATATCCATAAGAGGTGGGACTGTTCCAATTTCACCATTGCTCTTTGGACACGGAAAGAGTGTGACTTACACAGACATAGTCACACTTTAATGCAGATAATCCTCATAATACTTGCATAAAGATAGTCCTGAAGAAGGTGGCAAGAGTTAGATAGTCCAGCGAAACCGGTACACAGATACAGGAACCAACGCCCATAAGACAAGAATGTTACACCATATAGCACAGGCCTAAACTATTCTTTAACCGACTTACTGGTGACTAAGACCAAGAGATCAACAACTTGTGCTCAAAGCAGTTAAAATATAGGAAGTATGTTAATGTTAAAGGTATTTATATAGCGCACCGTCACCAACGGAGTTGGACTCCAGGTACTCGTTTATGTCCTAAGAAATTCCTAAAAGAACAAATAGACAGAGAACAACTGAATGCAGTAGTGACACAGAACACTCTGACAAGGCACACCATGAACTGTTGATACTACTATCTCATTATGAACTCATTATTATTTATTTCCAGGAAATTAATTTCTGAACTTTTTTCTAAATGGCAAATTGCAGAATACCACTTTTATGCTTCATCAGAGCACATAAGATTCCGTCTTCATTTTATTTTATTTATGAATTTAATGTAAAGTTTTGTCCATGTTCCACAGCATTATCACAAACTGAAACCAATTCAAAATGGACGTTGGCACGCGGTGGCACCATTTTTCAAATAAATACGAGCAGGACACAGAGGTAGTCGCATCCCACCAAACCTGGAGTCCTGCTAAAACTAGTATCAACGGAAGAAGGTAAGCCTACATTCTTGGTTGGCGCTATGGCTAATAATTAAGTACCTTTGTCTAGAAACTATGCACCTTTAGGGAATCTGCCTAATTAGAGATATTTCTATATATAGGGCACCAGAGCAGGTACCCTCGGAAAGTACAGACGGCAAACAATTAAGGTATGATGTAGACCTAACCCCTTATACAATATAAAACATCTGTATTGAGGAAATCAAGAGATCCTAGTAAGTTACAATGCTTAGTGAAAAGTAATGTATTACAGCTACCAAGGGCTCCAGATCAGAGAAAGCAATGACTTGGTCAATGCTAAGCTAAGACACACAAGCCTGGTATATATGAGTGCAGAGATAAGATCACTTTAGAAGAACGTTAATATTATTGCTTGTACATATCTTTTTCTGTTTAGAAATTGTCCCTGAAGAGGGTCACAATGACCGAAATGCATTGGACATAAATTTGAACAGGCCTTTTCTTTACCACCTTTTTCTTTGGAATACAAACATTTTACAAACTTCTGAACTGCTTTGAATTACAGTATTATCATTCAATATTGAAAGAAGAAAACACAACAGATCTAAATAAAGAAAGAATTGAATGTGGGAATCCCCACAGGTCCTTTTAGCTGTTTGGGTTACCATAGTCAGACAAACATTCAGCTAATCTTATATATCACTCCATTGTGCGAATGGAGCATCATCTGGCGACAGGACCAAATAACCTTTAATGCAATACAAGAGATACCTGAATAATTTTTGTTCAAATAAGCTGTCCCCGATCAACCGCACCTGGAAATCCAACACTTACACAAACATAGTCATACATTAACAATCCTCATAATACTTGCATGAAGACAGTCCTGAAGAAGGTGGAAAGAGCCCTGTCTCTGGAGGATAGCTCAGGGGCAACGTGAACATCTTGGAAGCAAGACGACGCAGAGCACCACGGGTTCGATTCCCGGGTCCGCACTGAGAAACCTCTGGGTATTAAGCGTGTTATAAATAACCTATATTATATCATAGTACACCGAAACCGGTCCAAAGATATGGGATGACAGCAGGAAAGGTCCTGTTGCATTTCTCGGCAGAAGCCAGAGGCATTTCTCGAAACCAGAATGCTTAGACCCCTGGCACCAGTCTTCACAGTAGTTTTCTAGCTCTTCACATAGAGCACTCACTTTTAATAGGGAATTTTTCACCTACAGTACTGGCCAATAAAGTAATGATTGCCATCGTACTGCTTGAGAACTATCCCATGTAACACACTTTTTAACACTTCACATTAGCATGGTCCTATGCTGGCTCTCCTGTCCTCTAGGAAGAAACTGGCACTGAAGTTAATAAGTTAGCAATGGATTGATGTTGAGAAAATAAGAATAGAAATAATGTATTGAGGTTTCCTTTTCCTTAGTCTATCCACTTTTAGATAGGCGGCGCTGCAGCATCAACTAGGGATAGGGCACTAGACGGGTAGGGCTGGATAGAAATGTCTCTTTTCCATTTTGCTTTCTGTCCTAAATAGTCGTCTAGATTTATGTCCAAGAGCTACTCAGCATTCAATGCAAATATCCAGCTTAACTGAGAGACACGACAGGATCCAACCAGCTGTGTCTGCCCCTCATTTCCTTGGAGACAGCTCAAACTATTCAGGAGCATTCTATATGCCCAGCTGAACCAATCAATGCTGATGAATATTTAGTATATAAGTATGTTTTTTCATGAAATGCGTGGAGATTGTGCTGTCTGACATCTGCTGATGCTCGTTGTACTCCCTGTTTTAGATAATTGTTAATAAAACAGCGTACACCTTGCCAACTTCTTGAGTGGACTGTATTATTGATGTTTGAGTAATTTCTGAATCCCAATCCTTCCCATCAGAGCGCCACCTCATCTCACCTCAGGTAAGGTCAAGTATGTGTAATGAATAATAGTAAGAAGAGAATCTCAAGGAAGAGTCATACCCTTAAGATTGTAAACTGTGATGAATGTGGAAAGAGCCTCACAAAGGAATATACCAGGTGATCTGCAAGTCTGGGACCCGAAGCCAAAGTGTAATGTAGCGATAAGAGATTCACAAGGAAGACGTATACCCTTAAGATTTTTAACTGTCGGGACTGTGAAAGGAAACCTGGGGTAGGGGGCCATTTCCACAGGAACCATGAACACTTCAAGATGAAGGTGATGTCCTCTTGAGTTACAAGTAACTTTGTTATTCTTTGTTTAAACTTTTTGTTTTGGAAGTAAAGGAAACTGGGGGAGAGTGTCATTCCCTGGAACTGTGAACATTGTCCAGTTGGATATTTCTGGTTGGATTTTTCCTTTTGTTTTGGATTTGAACATCTGTGCACTTTGACACTCAGAGACACTGGGCCTCATTACGAGTCTGGCGGTAACCGAGGCTCGTAATGTCCTGCTATGCAATGTATAGGTTTCAACTGGATCCTAGGTGCCGAAATATAGCACTCATGCTCCGAAGACAGACCCAGGGACATCATTTAGGGGTCACCAGAGGTCTCCCTTGCGACCTCTGTGGTCTCCCTTGCGACCTCTTAAATAAAAAATAAATAAAAAAAAAAACGTTTTTTTATCATGCAAGCTTCTCGGCTGTGGCCAGCGCCATGTGGTTCTTTACTTCTGGAGTGGCTGGCTTTATTGTTCAGGCACCTTAAAAAAAGAAGAAAAATAAGAAACGGGAGTGCCACAAGTCTAGCACTTTCAGCACTGACCCTAAATAAGAAAGAATAGGAATACCAAATAATGTGTCTTTCTGCAATTCTATACAAACATTGCTAGACTCATTAAAGGTTTATTTCAGGCACGCTTCAGGAGGTGAGTCACTGATTTAGTCTGTTCTTAAACACCTCAACTCAGCCTTTCATCCTTCTGAGGTCGATCAATGAGTACCAACACAGGTTGGGTGATATTGGGTGTATATTTTTTCTATATAAAGCGCTTAAGAGTAAGTGCTATATAATAACACATCATTATCATTTGGTCATGGATGTCTGCTTGCATTCACAGTAATTTGGTAATATGGGCCTATACACACTGATCTTAACGATACATATGGCGATCCATTCT
Source organism: Ambystoma mexicanum (assembly GCF_040938575.1). Classification (NCBI taxonomy): domain Eukaryota; kingdom Metazoa; phylum Chordata; class Amphibia; order Caudata; family Ambystomatidae; genus Ambystoma; species Ambystoma mexicanum. The sequence continues at coordinate 442,499,046 of NC_090924.1, read as the reverse complement.
TGTATGAAATTGTCAAGCCCTGAGGTCCACGTGGATTAGTATACCTCTGTCCCCAAGCACCAGTCAGAGAGGAGCAAGAATACTCGCTGACCGGTTATGGGGGGTAAACAGGAAACACCAGGTCCCGGGTGGCTGCAAAGAAAATACCAGGTTAGCTAGTGGCTACACGGTATTCACAACAAGCATCAACAGACATAATGAAAAAGACACCTACCCTTAGGATGAGGGATGAATGCTTTGAACCTAACTGTTTCCCCCCCTGGGATCAGATGGGTGGTGCAGAAGAGAGCATGGGATCACGGGATCTGAAGGGAGAGGAGTGGGTCTGGATAGAAGGCAAGCAGTACTTGATACAGTTCCAAGAGTCTGGACCAATATGGCTGGAGGTTTACCATACGCCAAGTCCAAAGGTTAATCCATAAGCAATCCAAGAATCAGTCCAAAGTCCAGGTAAACAAGGTATACAGTCCAGTACAAATCCAAGCGTCAAAATCGAGGGCAATCCAGAAGAGAAAACAAAGTCCAAAATCCAAGAGATCGAAAACCATGAAGTTCAGAATGCAGAAATCGCTAAACGCCGTGAGATCAGCTGAGAGGCAATGTGTGTAAAGGCCAATCCCTTTTTATTGCAGTCTTCCTGGTTTGTTGGCCAATCGTGGACGATTTCCTGGTCACGTGATCATTCACTTGATCACGTGAGCAACTGGTTCATCTGGCGCCTGCTTCCTGGAGGCCGTGTCACGTGACCCTCCTTCGTAACATGCCGTGCCGAGTGGAGGACCGCAGCATGGAATGGCACTCCCCTCCGCGCCTGCAATCTCCAAGGCAATCCCCAATGCAGGCGTGGAAAGCGGCGCCAGGGATGCCTCGGAGCACAGCGTCCCCCTAAAGGTCGAGCGGAGGTGGCCGTGGGAAGGGTCCGCATTTCTCTCTGCCGCCTGCACACCATGCGATCGTGATCGGGTGAGTCTGAAGGCATGACAGAGCCCCCCCTCAAGGGCACACGTCCTCGTGGGCTATGGGGGTTGTTCCTATGAAACCGAGTGACCAGCAGCGGGGCGTGTACCTGATCAGCAGGCTCCCAAGATCCTTCCTCTGGGCCGTAACCCAACCAGTCCACTAGGTAGTAGAGGCGGCCCTTTGTGAGTCGGGATCCAAAAATGTCATTGACCTCGTATCCCTCAGAGGTACCTTTCATTACAGGGGAAGGGGGAAGGATGATACGAGTGGAGAGTGGACACGGTTTGAGAAGGGAAGTGTGGAACACGGGGTGTATACGCCAAGTAGTTGGCAGGGATACTCTGTAGGCTACTGGGTTGATGACTTTGGTAATACGATACGGCCCCACAAAGCACGGAAGCAGCTTATGGCAACCGGGTATAAGTAGATGTCTGGTGGAAAGCCACACCCAGTCCCCAACTGCATAAGTGGGGGCTGTTGTACGTTTCCTATCAGCGTCCTGACACATAGAAATCTGTGATTCCCGGAGATATAATGTAACCTGGTCATGGATGTCTTTAAGACTCTGTACACATGAAGAAACAGAAGGAGAGAGTAGAGGAGGTACTTCTGGAATGGGAAGTATACGAGGGTGTTGACTGTACAAGGAATAGAAAGGTGAGTAGCCTGTGGATGAGTGGGGTGCGTTATTGTACACAAATTTAGCTAAATGCAAGAGTTTGTGCCAGGATTATTGATGTTGTAAAGAGAGACAGCGGAGATATTGCTCCATGGTCTGATTGACACGTTCTGTCTGCCCATCAGTTTCGGGATGGTAGGAGGACGAGAAACGTGTGTCTATACCTAATTGTCTTGTAAGGGATTGCCAAAAACGGGAAGTAAACTGGGAGCCCCTATCAGAAATGACGATAGCAGGTAACCCAAAGAGACAAAAGACATATCGGAAGAAGAGGTCAGCCAGGGCAGGTCCTGTAGGTATACCGGTGCAGGGAATGAACCGGGCCATTTTCGTGAAGGAATCGATCACTACCCAAATAGTATCAAACCCGTTAGTTTTAGGTAAATCAGTGACAAAATCCATAGTTACCAGTATGCCATGGTTTTAATGGAAGAGGCAATGGTTCTAGAAGCCCTAGAGGACGACCCTTTCTGTTTTTGCATTGAGCACACACCGAACAAGAAGCAACATATGCCACTGTGTCCCTGTTCATGGAAGGCCACCAACACCAACGTTGGAGCAAGGCCAGTGTGCGCTGCTGGCCGGGATGACCGTTTATGAGGGCATCATGAGACCATTCTAATGCGATGGAGCGTGTGTCTGGCGTGGCTAAGTATAATCTCCCCTGTATATATGGTAGGCCTTCATACATTTCTATCTCCCACTCCCGTAGTTGTTCTGGATGTGACATGGCCCATTGTCGAATTAAGGTCAATAAATCTTTTGATGGTGTACACAGACATATGATATGTTTGCTGTCCAGAAGCGTCTCCGGAAAGACAGGCAAAGAAAAGCCTCCAGGGATGCGGGAGAGAGCGTCAGCTTTGCCATGTGCTATGCCCGCTCGGTGTTTAATGACAAAATCATAGGCTGCAAAGAATAAATGCCAGCGGACTTGCCGGCTATTAGTGCACTTAAATGTGGCCAAATCCTGGAGATTGCGGTGATCAGTATAAACCGTGACCTGATGTTTTGCCCCAAGTAGGTGGTGACGCCAAACCTGGAAGGCATCTTTAATGGAGAGAAGTTCTTTCTCTGTGACTGTGTAATGGGTTTCAGCCTGTGTGAATTTTCGGGAATGAAAGGCGACCGGGTGTAAAAGGCCTGTGGATGGGCATGATTGAGATAAGACAGCTCCCAAAGCATAGGAAGAGGCATTAGCTTCAAGAATAAAGGGGAGGTATGGATTAGGATGCTGTAGGATAGGGGCTGTGGTGAAGGCCGTCTTGAGAGCTGAGAAAGCATTTTGTTGAGAAGAGGACCAAACAAACAGGGTACGGGGGCTAGTGAGTTGAGTTAATGGGGCAGCCAAGGCCGAAAACCCCGCAATAAAATGCCTGTAGAAGTTGGCGAAGCCAAGGAATTACTGCACTTCCTTGACAGTTTGTGGAACGGGCCAGTCTGCGACTGCACGGATCTTGGTTGAATTCATAGCCAGGCCGCCGGGTGTGATTTGAAAACCTAGGAAGTCTACTTCTTTGGAGTGAAATAAGCATTTCTCAGGTTTAGCGTAAAGGGAGTGAGTGTGCAGCCGACTCAGGACCTCTCGTACATGAGTGACATGTTCTTGTTGTGATTAAGAGAACACCAAAATATCATCCAAATATACCACCACGTAATTATCTATGATATTGTGGAAAATGTCATTCATAAATCTTTGAAAGGTTGCAGGTGCATTACATAGCCCAAAGGGCATGACGGTATATTCAAAGAGGCCGTATTTGGTACAAAAAGCTGTCTTCCATTCATCCCCTTTCCGGATACGTGTGAGATTATATGCCCCTCGTAGATCGAGCTTGGTGAAGAAAGTAGCATGTGTGAGACGATCTAACAGCGGGGTGATGAGCGGTATGGGGTATCTATTCTTGATCGTGATGTTGTTCAGACGACGGTAGTCAATACAGGGGCGAAGGTCGCCTTCCCTCTTGGGTACAAAGAAAATAGGACTGGCTGCAGGAGACCGTGAGGGTCTGATGTGGCCTAAACGTAAGGAATGTTGTATGTACTCTTTAAGAATCAGGTCTTCAGATGCTGAAAGGGAGTAGATACGCCCGTGGGGCACGAGAGCCCATGGTTCCAGATCTATAGGACAATCGTATGGACGATGCAGGGGTAAGTGTTCAGAGGATTTTTTATCAAACACTTCCAAAAAGTCATGATATTGCGAGGGTATCTGGGCCGAGACAAGACCGACCACATGCCTAGGGGTGTCAACCTCCATTTGTTGCGGTTCCTGTTTCGACAAGCGAGCTAATGCCCCAAGCGCTTGTGCCGGTGTCGTCACCTGTTCTGGGGGGTACCAAACAATGTTCCTGACAGAACAAAGATTCGAAAGAGATGGAACCCAAGGACCAATTGATGAGCGGGTTATGTGTGCGTAGCCAGGGGATGCCAAGGATAATACCGTATTGAGGGGTAGTTATCAAGTCAAAACTAAGGATTTCCTGGTGTGTGTCCTGTACTATGAGAGTTACTGGGGACGTCTGTTGTCTGATAGGGCCCGAAATCAACGGAGATCCATCTACCGCTTGTACAGGCTCTGGGTGTTTCTTATTCTGTAAATGGAGATTCAGGGACGCAGCCAAAGCACTGTCAACGTAATTACCTGTCGCCCCTGAATCGATGACCTGGTGTTTGACGTTGTCAGCGGAAAACAAAAGGGCCGGAAGGAACAAGGGCCGGGTTGAATCCGGCAATGAAGGGGGTACGTACAGTTGTACTGGTAGGCTTGTCCGTGCCCCCTGATCTATGGACAAGCCTTCGGAAAACCTGTTGCTCTTTGTTTGGGCCTTCAGGGGCATTCCTTGACGAAATGACCTGAGAGTCCGCAGTAAAAACAAGCATTGGCATGTCTTCATCGTTCTCTCTCTATGGGCGATATATGATTGCGTATTCCCCCTATTTGCATGGGTTCACTAGTTTGTTCTGTAGAGGATGAGCTTAGGGAAAATACAGGGTTTGTTCTTTTGGTTTCGGTGTTTCTCTCATTGAACCGGGCATCAACTTGTAGGGCCAAGTCAATCAATTCAGGGTATTGGGTAGGTAATGTAGGTACAACGGACAGAGCGTCCTTCATACGTTCGCTGAGACCTTTATAGAATACAACTGCCTTTTTCTCTTCTGGCCAGGCAGTTTCGACAGATAATTGGTTGAAGCGGGTTATGTATTCTATCAAGGTGGTTTTCCCTTGGGTCAAATCTAGAAATTCTAGGTCCCGTGTTTGTGCTTTATGTCGTGTGTCAAAAACCTTAGTTATTTCTGCCACCAACCTATCAAAATCGTACAAAATGGGGCTATTGTTTTCCAACAAGGGATTCGCCCACATAGCGGCAATGTCGCTTAAATGAGATAAAGTGAAGGCCGCCTTAGTAGTAGAATCAGGGAATGCCTGTGGCTGACATAAAAAATGTAATTTACACTGATTCAGGAAAGTGCGGAATTTACGTGGGTCACCCTGGAATTTCTTGGGGGCTGCCAAGGGAAACGGAGTGGGGACATAGACTGAGGCTGGTGCCACTGCCCCTACAGGAGGTGCAGCCTGTTCGGGCACATCCCCAAACTCCTCATCTGGTGGCAAGGCGTGTCTTTCACTTTGTAAGGCATCTAACCACTGATGAATAGCAGTATTAGCGGCCGTCATATTAGCCCTTAAAACAGTGATTGCTTGTACAAGGGCAGCCACTGGGTCCCCGGCGGAGGTATCCATAATCCAGTGGTGAGACGGCTTCTCAGTCTGTCAAGCCCAGAGGTCCACGTGGATTAGTATACCTCTGTCCCCAAGCACCAGTCAGAGAGGAGCAAGAATACTTGCTGACCGGTTATTGGAGCCACAGGTGGGGGGTAAACAGGAAACACCAGGTCCTGGGTGGCTGCAAAGAAAATACCAGGTTAGCTAGTGGCTACACGGTATTCACAACAAGCATCAACAGTCATAATGAAAAAGACACCTACCCTTGGGTTGAGTGATGAATGCTTTGAACCTAACTGTTTCCCCCCCTGGGGTCAGATGGGTGGTGCAGAAGAGAGGATGGGATCACGGGATCCGAAGGGAGAGGAGTGGGTCTGGATAGAAGGCAAGCAGTACTTGATACAGTTCCAAGAGTCTGGACCAATATAGCTGGAGGTTTACCATACGCCACGTCCAAAGGTTAATCCATAAGCAATCCAAGAATTAGTCCAAAGTCCAGGTAAACAAGGTATACAGTCCAGTAAAAATCCAAGCGTCAAAATCGAGGGCAATCCAGAAGAGAAAACAAAGTCCAAAATCCAAGAGGTCGAAAACCATGAAGTTCAGAATGCAGAAATCGCTAAACGCCGTGAGATCCGCTGAGAAGCAATGTGTGTAAAGGCCAATCCCCTTTTATTGCAGTCTTCCTGGTTTGTTGGCCAATCGTGGACGATTTCCTGGTCACGTGATAATTCCAACTGGTTCATCTGGCGCCTGCTTCCTGGAGGCCGTGTCACGTGACCCTCCTTCGTGACATGCCGTGCCGAGCGGAGGACCGCAGCATGGAATGGCACTCCCCTCTGCGCCTGCAATCTCCAAGGCAATCCCCAACGCAGGCGTGGAAAGCGGCGCCAGGGATGCCTCGGAGCACAGCGTCCCCCTAAAGGTCGAGCAAATGTGGCCGCGGGAAGGGTCCGCATTTCTCTCCGCTGCCTGCACACCACGCGATCGTGATCGGGTGAGTCTGAAGGCATGACAGAAATGTACATCACATTATAGTGATATCGTATCCATATTTTTCGTGGTGTAAAATGCTATCTGATGCCATTTCCTGTTTTGTCAACGGATGAAAGGTTGTGTTTCATCGTCTCCCGCGATATCACTTCGGGGTGGGGTCAAATGACATCCCTTCCTGTTATGTCATCAGGAGTCAAGGGTTGTGTGAAGTCACTTCTGCTACCCATGGCATTTCGGTGAAATGACGTCCCTGGACAGAGCCACTGGATTCTTCGTTTTAACTCGTTGACAACTAGAGGGTTAAATCTGGGCCCTGAGATAGATAGATACATATATTAGTAACTTAAGTGATTACATTAGTGTGAAATTGTATTTAAGGATGCCGCTGTATTTTATTTTCCATTGTGCCCTCTCAGGAATAGTAACAATTCAGACACGAACGAAAAATATAGGTCTCTTTTCACTACTGACCAGTAGGTGTCGCTGTCGCCATATATATCGTCTATTTTGCATTTAGGTTTGGACTGTTTTGAGTCTTTTCATTCGTATTTTTTATGTGTAATAGGAGTTTTGTTCAGGCACACACATAGACTTTCACCACATGCCAGAATTAAATGAACTGTTAATGCTGATATAAGCTTTTAAATCTATTTGTGGAATTAGGAGAACGTGTGATTTCATATCCTGTGATGGAGGCTGGATTTAATTGAGCATGATGGGAAACATTGTAATGCACCAACATGTCTTGACCTCTCCGAAACTGTGGTAACGAGTGGGGATATGGTCTGAAATGGCAATACTAAAATATCTGGACTGTGTTGAGCGCGTGTGCGGTTCCCTCTGCTTACTAAAATATTCTGTTTGCAGGTACTGTGTAGCCTTCACGTCATTGGTGAACCCGGAAGTGGGCCCCCTCGCTCCTTGGTTACCCATGCTACTGCCCAGTCTCCCTGATGAAGACCAAAGAAGCATGAGGTTCTGCGGTTGCTTAGCTTGTGTAGAGGTTAAGTAGCCTCACAGCAGCAATGGAGGACCGCTCAAGGAAAGAAGACACGGACTCCAGCTATTTACACGCAACCTTCTTTATTCATACTTACTTTTAACCTAACTGCCCTTGCCCCGGAACGCCTACCTAGCCCCACGTCACTTCCCGATTCCTTGGCCCAAATGTGGTCCCTCCCCTAGTCCAACGACAGTAAAGGGCTGTGCAAATAGTGCACATCACAGTTCAGACCAGATTGCTTGTTTTGAGGCAGTCCTGAGTCATCAAGTTACACACAAGTATGACATTTTACAAACAAATTCAATGTATTCAATCATATAAATAATTGAATTGTTTACTACCAACTATTATCACACACACACACCTATCCAATGAGAGCTCTTTTTGTGAAACAATAGATGTCTGAAAAACTCTCATCAACTGTTTTCCTTGTCAAATGGTATCCCATACTAACGTCACTATTCTAAATTCCAGATAGCATCTAATATCATCTGTTAAAGATCCTACGTGCACATGTTTCTGTCCTTATTGCTATGAGTGTTTGCACATTCTTCAGGAGCCTTAAATGTATGGTTCAAAATAATTTGCTTGATTATTGTTCTTGAGGATAAAACAACTTGCACCATTACCTTTTCCCAGCAATTTTCACAGATTTCTTTTTTTAAAAACATTTATTTTTATTGAATTTTCATAGAATACAACACACTGTGACCGGACAGTACAAACCTTCACAACATTCCAATTCACAACCCATATCCCACACTTCCAGGAGCATTACACCCATAACCCCAATCCCACTGCGCCCCTTCTCCCTTCCCCATTATAGTTTGGTGCACGTCCAGGTGTCCTCCATTTTTCAGTGTCCCTACCCACCATCTCAGAAAGACCCACAGTCCTGCTGTATATGCCCCTGCCATCTAATTGCTCTCATGTTCCTTATTGACCAGTTCAAAGGGGTTTCAGATCCGGGCAGGAAGCCAGTTCATTGTTGCCCCTCAGTCCATTTCCGTATCACATTCCCCCTCAGGGTCTTTCTGTTTTCTCAAGCCCTCTACTTTCGGCCAAGCCCCCCTTCAATGCACATCCTGGAGCCATTCCTCAGTGATGGGCCACACGTCCGTTTCCGTGAGAGTACGATTCGCTGTGTTTTATGCCACTTTCTCCCTGCCAAGAGGCCCCACAGGCATACAAAATGAGTGCACTCATAATTACTTCCCAATAACTTGTTATGGCATTCCACTACCTCCCCCCCAATATCCAGCGATCACTGGGCAGTGCCAAACCATGCTCCAGAAACCTGCATGGCCCCTTCCTCAACACAGACATTACATGTGAAACGGAAGAGTTTATCGTGTGTAACTTCTCTGAGGTCGAATACACCCCGTGCAAACAATTGAATCAGTTGGAACCGCACATTCCTGGACACCTGTTTAACCTGCTCCCACATCTTTACCCACTTTCGCTCTGGGCTGTCCTCCCGGTGGCGGGGGCCTGCCAGGCACGCTGTGCACCCGCTCCACCATGGAAAGCTTTGATAAGCCTTTAAGATGTAATGTGTCCAGGATCAGCTTCCCACATACAATTCAACACCTCTTCAAAAGGCCCTTCTTCTCGCTGGATGTTGTTCCGGTGGGAATGGCCTTCTGAGTCCTCTGCTTGACTTCGAGCTCCTTTGCCACACCAATGAAGCCTCGCATTTGTTTTTTGAGCAGAGCCAAGTTGTCTTCGGCGGTGCTCGCCCGCTGCCCCACCTCGGTCACCCGTTCGCTCACTTTCCACAAGTCAGATATTACCAAGGGCACATCTACTCCCATCTCCTGTATTTTTCCTTCCGTAGATATTCTTGACTCCTGTATCGTAGATATCAGCCCCTCCAATGTGACTTCACCACCTGCTTCTGTGTTTGCCCCTGATGTGTCACTGTCTCCTCCTGCTGGCTTCGTTGGATTCTGTTTGGGGCGTACATAGCTCTCAGTTCTTTGCTGGCTCTTCACCATTGCGCCCACCGTATGAGTGTGTTGTTGAAGTGCTGTTGCCAGGGCCCAGCTCTACGTATCTGCAATTGAAGCGCGTGCCAATTGCACAATCCATAGCCCCCTTTGGTAACTCTCGCATCAGGCCAACTTCTTCTAACCTATAGGGCCAGGAGGGCCACTGTGCTAAGAGTCCACTGATGTTGCCAGGGCCACCAGTTCTGGCAGGCAGTCAGTTCCACTCCATCCACCTCAAATTGAGGTTGACATGTAGTCTCACCAGGGCTATGTGCACCCTAAAATCTTCCTCCTGCACTATTCTCTCAGTATTCTTCTGATGCTACACCAATTTGCTGCCCCTCCAGAACAGGGCATCCCGGGGCCTCCCGACCACGTTCAAACATGTGCACCCATGCCTGCTTGGAGTGGTGCTGCCAGTCATTGTCTACAGACCCAGCCCAGCTGTACTCCTCTTTATTGTGGTTCCGAGACTGTTAGGCGAGGCTGATGCCTCCCAGTCCCGGCCGAGTCCTGCCCGTGGATGTGCCGGCTCTCTGCAGCCAGTCCACTGTGTCCGACTGAACTACCCATAGTTAACCTGACTCTATTTGCAAACATATCATTGGAGTTCTACATTGTACTTGGAAGATTGTTGTGTCTCCCATAAATTATTATTTTAGAGGGAGATCTTCCAAATCTAAAGGAAAACGAATAGGAACGAAAAATGGCAGAAGAAATTACCCGAGAAATGTTTTATACTCTAATAATAATACTTGTATCTCTCTTTCACAATACAACCTCTTTTAATGGATCTTACGTTCTCCACCATCATTGAATCAAAGTAAGTAAATCTTCATGTTGTCAATTTTCAAGGCTTCCACATCATCGCAAACTACTGATTTCCCTCCTGCTTTGAACAAGTACAGCGATAGAGCCCCATATAATTATAATACCATCATGTATTCTCACTAGAGAATAAATCCTCTAAACTTAACTACAAACCATACCTGTCTCCCTTAGTAGACTGTTTTCGTACATGGCTTCTTAGGAGAAACCGACGTGAGACAGCGTTTCCCATATATGGTAATACCACGCCATTCTAGCTAAATTACTCTTGACATGAAACTCTGCTCAGTCATGGGATACATAGTTTGTGATGAAAAGTACTCTCATTACAAACCACTTTTAGAAACCTATTGTTAGCCTCGCCAACACTTATCAACTATATTTTACACACAAAGAATGTGTTGCTTGGCATACCATTTGTGGGCCTCGTGCATGAGACCATCACACTGTCTCACTCGCTACTTTTCTATTGGGCAATTCATGGCTCTATCAAATCAATATTCAAGCCATACATCCCGAGCTCGGGGGCATTACCGGTCAGGTAATGCCCTGGGACATGATTTGTAAGACTGAGCAAAGGGTGTACTGCTATTATTATCCAGGCACGTTGCACTGGGATACTAATGTTTTTTTTTCAAGTTGAGAAACTGTGTGTTTGTCATTTCGCAACTTGAGAAAAACTAAAAAACAAAATGGCCGCCATGGATCAGGGAGAAGGGAATTACACGTAGTCCTGTCTTCGTTTCCATGGTGGCCATTGCCGCAATGGAACTGTTCCAGGAACACAGAGTGTTCCCGGCATTGGTGAGGGATGAAGGGGCGCAAGGTAAATGGGAAGGGGTTGAAAGCGTGTTGTGGGTGTGGAAATTGGGGTTGGGGGAAGGAGGGGAAGGGATGTGGGGGCGCCCTAACCTTGTTACCAGCAGGCAAAATGGCTACCTCCCGCTTCGAAGGAGGCTTTGAGCGAGGGCTTTACCATATGGTAAAGCCCCCGCTATGAGCCTCCTCATTGGCTGGGAGGCTGCCACCCCTGCCCCCGCAGGTACCAATGAGATTAATGGTTTCAAATGAATACCATTAAATGTTAAGTGACTATGTTTACAAACTGATGTGACTTATATTAGCCTTGCTTTCATGTTAATCAGTTAATTAGTGCTGTTAATTGCCAGCATAGAAAACGTATCACTGGTCAAAACAAAATCTCCTATATTTTTTATTGTGGACTAGTAGGCTCCAATAATCTCACCCCTAGTTTTTATCATTATTAATGCTTCTCAGTGTTGATATTTTAGAAGCACAGATCTATTTGTAGTATTTTTTCTGCAGAGTATGACGTTGAGCTGGCGTGCTATACCTATAACCTTGTAACAAAGATGAATTTCCTTTACCTTTTGATTAAATTCTCCAAATCTACTGTATTATTGAGACCTACCTTGTTGCTCCTTGTTCTAGAAATCATTATTTGTTCTAGTGAGAATAATTTTAGTTCTCTCTGCATGCTTCCCTAAAAAAATTGTTAAAGCACTATCCAGTGAAACTATTATAGAACTAACCCCTGCAGGCTGGATGGGGTCGTAACGGCCTGGGCACCATGTTATAGGTCCGAGCACAAAGAGGGCCTTAACGATGGGCCCCGGTGCAATTGCAACATGATCCGGCCAATGTTATTGCTATTAACACCCTCGGTTTTCAATCCGGAAACCTGGGGTGCTGACAGCAATGTATTTTGTTTGAATGAAAGCTTGCAGTGTCCCATTCATTCAAACAAATTACTAACCTATGATGGCTGCCGTGGAGATGGAAGGTGGTGCTCCATGCAGTGAAATGGTAAATAGGGTAGGGATGTGGGGAGGAATGTGAGGAGGGAAGGGACCGCAGACCGGTGGGGAGGGGAGGTTTGGTGGAAGATGGCGAGGAGGGTGAGCATTCTTCAGGTTGCTCAGATTGTGGGCTTCAATTGTGGGATCCAGCCAATGATCCAAGCATCCCGATTGGCTGGCTACCCTACCCCCGGTGCTAATCTGAATCCTGCTCATTTCTATAAAGTGTTTCTCCATAGGGTCTGTCCATATTTGTTTATTGATTCAACCTTTATTCAGGATGATGACTTTTTTATGCAGTACAGCATTCCTATCAGTGGACTGATGAAACGGCTTCAGAACTCCATCGTCATGATGAAGGGTTAAATCTAAGAAGCGTATTTCAACTTCATTGATGTGTGAAGTAAAACGAAGATGGTTGTCTGGAGTGTTCATCCATTTTATAAACTGGACTGCCCTGTTGTTGTTATCTTCCAAATGACTATAATATTTTCTTTGTAACGTCTCCAGAGAATTGTTTGTAAGGATCTATGTCTTCATGAATTAATCTTTCTTCAAAACAGTTCACATATAAATTGGCCACATTGGGATATTGACTTTCCCTCAATTTGATGATAAACATTACATTGGAAATGAAAAACAAATATTGGTGAGGACCATTTCAGAACACCAATTTTTACTACTTCTGTAGTAGCTTGCTGTGGAATTTTCTTATATCAAGATTCAATGTCCAAAGCAATGAAAAGGCTCCTTTCTTTATTAAAACAATTGTTTTCCAATCGGTTAATAATGTGAGTCACATGCTTAATAACATATTTCATAGTTGCAATGTATTTTTTTGAATCAGCATATTGAGACATGGGTTCTAAAAGACCTCCCGAAATGATGGATCTGCCAGTGGACGAACCGTTTTGTTATGTATTTTTTGAACAGTATAAAACACATGATTTCCCGGATCTTTGTATTAAATAATCAGCCTCTTGCACGGTTATCCATGCATTATCTTTTGCCCTGATTATTTGGGACTGTCTGTTCGGTTTTACATGTTGCATCAGATCTTCTTGGAAGTGTCTGTACATTTTGTTATTATTTCATTGTTTCATATGTTCCTCTTCATAGTTCTTTCTATTCAAAATAACTATGGCTCCTCCTTTATTTGCCCGTCGCATCACCATGGTCTCCTTATTTGCCAAATCCCGTAAGGCTTCAGCTTCCACTTTTGTAATGTTTGAATACTTGCGCTTCTAGTGTTCTATGGTGGGGTGGAGGACTACACTCTGAAGGGCTCTTTAAACCCATTAACTTTCAGAAGAAGAGTAATCACGTCCTTCGAGACATTGTTGTGAATGAATCTTACACATGTATGTTGAGTCCTAAAGAGAAAGGGGTCATGATCTTTGCTTGTTAATGACCTCGATCCTTTTTCCAGGGCTGTTTTCTCTATGCATGTAAGCTGATGATTCGACAGATTTTCTACCAAAGGCGTCGACTCTGGTTTGCTTTGGGATTCTCGTCTTCCTGGGGCTCCTTATAAAGATGTACCTCTATGAGGACCCTGTCCTCTGTTCCTTCCTCTGTATGTTGAGGTTCCCATTATCGCCTAGTGCTTTGGAGTGTAATCGTCGATAGCCCTTCTATTTAATACCATATCTGTTTTGGTTATGTCATGGTATATTATGTCAACGGGACTTGATGATGATAGGTTATTTATAACGCGCTTAATACCTAGAGGTTTCTAAGCGCGCACCTGGGGATTGAACATGTGTTGCTGAGGGTCGTCTTGCTTCAAAGGCGAGCATGTTGCCCCTGAGCTATCCTCCCGTGACCTTTTATAGCAGTAAAGGGCCACTGTTGTGGATGTGTAACTATGTAAGCTGTCTAGTGTGTGTGTCACTGCAGTGTCTGGGTTTTTCATGCAGTCCAGTGTCTGGATTGCAGAAGTTTGTTGTGACATGGGTATTGTGTGCAGTAAAGTGCCTGCATGTTTGGCAGTAAGGCCCAGGCCCTGTCAGCTATGTGCATTGTTTCTCAAGAAAAGTATATTATTAATCTACTACTGGACAACATCATGTGAAGGCTGCATGGATGTGATAGGGGTGTATCCAGCATGGCAGGAATTCGGGGCGCACTATGAAAAAGTCCTGTCACATTTTTTGTTTTTGGAAATGTGGTTCTACCAATGCATGGTCCAAAAGGGCAGCAAGACCTCAGTTGCTATCTTCATGGGCTTCCGTGCACACCTAAACATCCGCGCGCACCCTCCACAGCGCAACACCGCTAGTCTAGAGCAGTTGCATGAGGTGAATTTGTTAAATTGAGGGGTGTAAATGTTTTCCCTGAATTGATCCAAGTGTGCACACCTAAACTAAAACAATAAGGTTTTGAACGGTGCTTCTCTTTTTAAAATAATGTATTTATTTATTTATGTATTTTTCCATTTTTATAGCGTGCGCAAAACCATGGGCATCTGGTTTTATATGAGCATAATGGGCTGCAACTGTGCATTTCACAGCAAAACAAAAATCATAAAATAGGGTAATAATGTTGAATTTACATTCTGTTCTGCAGGGAAACACATAAAACACTGCAATGGTACACAGGAACATTTTGTAACGGGTGTTGATGCTCGCTGTCCAGGAACCCTCACTCAATAATATATGCCAACATTACCCAACTTTCAAAGAGCTTCTGCCCAAACCGGATTATGACGTCTGTGCCCCCTCGTGCTTTTTGTGTCCAAAGAAAGTAATTAGGCAGGTCTTCAATAAATATATGCCAGCACGGACTTTGTGAAACACATTCTCAAGCTGGTAGTGCCCCAAAAAAGGCATGTCTCAAAAATATATGCACATCCTGCCAACCAAAAACCAAGCAGTCTTTCTAAGTATACAGTAAGGCTGCCCCAGTGGCGCCCCCAGAAATTATTTATAGGGGTGGCCTGATGAGGCCATAGGAAATCTTTGGGTGGCACCAAAACAAACACATAACTGAATTTCGGGAAATCTATTATGTCGATGTAGTATATAGTTCAGTTGAAAACTATATATATATATGAGAGTTATATAGTTCCATTTATTATTTAACAGTTATCTAATTAATTTATCTGATGCGCATTGTGTTGGAGTTACACTTTTCTGTTGAAGTTGAACATTTGTGCACTTTCAAGGCCAAAGACATTACTCTTAGCAGCTTAGTTACTTTTAGAAAGTGAGGGCTAGAATAGGATTTTGGACACAGGACATTTTGTTTTGGACATCTTGACACACACCAGACAGATCCTTAATTTTGGTTGAGGTAGGGAAATACCTCCCAGAGCAGGGACAGTGAGGCATTTACTAACCCATTTTACTTTGAATAAAGGTTTCTAGCAATCACTACGAGTTCTCTGTGTCTGTGTCTAATTTCTGGCCCTTCACACTCTGCCCTTATGAAATACACCCCAAAGTGTTGCCACTAAGACTAGTACCACCCAGTTCAGTGCCTACTGCTGATGTACTGTTCAAACAAATACAGGCTCTGCACCGTCTGGCCTCCGAGGCATTGGAGGGGGCTGGGGACTGCATGGGGCGCAGGTAGATGAAAAATGGATCCCGGAACCCATCCTATAAGTGGGAGTTAAGGTGTGGTTGTCATCCAAGCATCTACCAATCCACAATCTACCCGCCAAACTAGCCCCCCCGTTACTTCGGGACATTTAAGATCACAAAATGGTTGTCTTCTGTTGCCTTTCATTCACAGTTGGCCCACTCGTGGCACATTCACCCATTGTTCCACTTCTCACTACTGTAGCACTTCATACCTGAATTGTATGGCCGTTCCTTTCCCAGACCGTCTCCTACCTTGTAACAGGGGGATCCTGAATTTGAGGTACAGGAAATATGTGTTTGCCGTAGTTGGCGTGGCCGGTTCCAATTGCTAGTGGATTGGAAAGGGTACTGTGAGGAGCCAGGAATGAGACGCGGACACACAGAAGTCATGTTTGTGGTTACAAACTTTTAATAAATGATAGAGGGGTGGAAAAATGCCTGACTGTCTCTGCTTCTATGAGGTATTTCCATACCTCAACCAAAACTAAGGTTCTGTCCAATGTCAAGATGTCCAAAGCAAAACTGTCCTGTGTCCGAAATCTTATCCTTGCCCTCACATCCTAAAAGTAACTCTAAGGTGATCAGGGTAATGTATCTGGTCTTGAAAGGTAGGAGGTAGGCGGGAGCCGGCCCTTTGTTAGAAGGCCTGTGGTAAAAGGCCTGTCTGTGCCTGTCCGGGCTGACCGGACCTGGTTCCTGGGCAATGTTACTGGGACCCTCCAACTCAACTCTACCCACTCAGCAACAGTTCTCGGTGAATCCCTACAACACCTCTTCCTAACTTTAACAGTGAGATACCCCAGCTCCACTGCCTCAGAACCTTTAAAGCCCAAACCTTCTACAGCATTGCCATAGACTACTATATTCACCACACCACTCACATGAAATTCCATTCCTGATCCCAATGGTGAACTGCCTTGATTTATGTCTCACCGCAGTACTGGACTCGGAAATTCCCATCCCCCAGGCTGCATATATGACACTGCATTATATTTGTTACTGCTCGGTCTGTAATCGATTCCTAGCACATTAAGAGTGTATTGTCATGTGTAACGCTACATCTGTTTCAGCTTTAAAACGCTGCATTGTATGGTTTACTGCTAGGTCTGTAATTGACTCCCAACACCATAAGTGTGCGATGATCATGTGTAGCGCTGCATCTGTCTCGCCTAATACGCTGCATCTAATTGTGAACTACCAGGTCCAGATTCGCTTCTCAGCACCGTGCACTGGAAATCACATATCCTACGCTGCATCTTGTCTCATGCCTGCTTTGTTGCACTCCACTGTGATCTGATAGGTCCCGAATCTCCTCTCAGTACCTTACGCACATATCCTTAACCCCCTGCTGCCTGCCCATGTAGCATACCTATCAAAAAGGTGTATTGGACTACTAACCATGCCCGCCAGGCTACTACTGACTGGGGCATCCTGCCCAGGTCACAAATGTTGATTCTTAATACTAACTGTGCCTTCTCTTGCTGCCTCTGATTGGTACACCCTGCACATGCCACTCTCTTTGATTGATGCACCCTCCCATGCTATAAAGTGATTACTGCCTCTTGCCATTGTTCTAAAGTGGCTACTGCTCCCTAACCAATCCCTCAGGTATCCATACTGTCTATCTACTCTGACCTTAGCCACCCTTGAAAGCCCATCCGTGACTAATCCTTAGCCTCCACCTATCTGGCCTAAGCACAATGTGCCGCCCGAAGGCATACCCTCCACACCATGCTCACAACAAGCACCTTCAAGTATGCACCCTCACCCTCACATCACACATCACGACCTCTGAGCACCTCCTACCGCAACCTCAGACTATGCTCCAGGGAAATGGGCTACACAGAAAAGGTCCTCCACACAGTTAAATACCTCACTACAGACTCACTGAAGCCTCAGGCCCCCTCATCGCCTACCCACCCTGAGCCACTCACCTGTAAGGATCCCTCCTGCACCACTACCCAGGTGCCTGCTACCACAACCACACATCTAGCTGTCACCGTAACACAGTTAAGTGCGCCCTCATCAACACCTGTTCCATCCCTGCTCATGCAGCTGATCTACACAATTTAATCACCACCCATGATCTTGACCTATGTATGGTGACCAAAACCTGGCTTCAGGAAGCTTCAGGCCCAGCCTTGGCTATAGCACTCCCTATGGGTTACACCATATTCTGGCAGGACCACCCTCTCACTAAAGGTGGCGGAGTGGCTCTCATAGCCAAAGATTCCCTTTCTATACGCAAAACAGACCACACCAACGCCCATAATTACAACATCCTTTTCTTACAGATATCCACATCACACACTGCACTATCACTCTTCACATCGTTTATCACCCTCCAGGTCTGCTTGCAGACTTCCACGCCTCCATCATGCACCTTATCTCAGACAATCTAAAAACATTGTCTGAAGTCATCCTAGCTGGTGACCTTAACCTAGGGCTTCACGACCCCAAGGACACTCCGGCCAAAAACCTTGCCAAAGCACTAGAAACTCTAGGATTTTCTCACTCAATCACCAACCCCACCCACAACAAGGGCCGCACCATCGATTGGCTAGCCCACCACAACTGTGCCCTTGATGTCACAGCCAACCTCCCTCTTCCCTGGACTGACCACCACCTCATCCTCTTCACACTCTCCACACCTAAGACCCTGAAAGCCACCACCACACCACTCACTTTTGCGTCCACCAGAAGTGCACAACTCTTCACTAGAGAAAGATTAGCACCTTATCTCAAAGTCCCAGCCCTTGAGGCGCCATTCTCCAATGATCCGGAGGCCCTGGCTCTTTCACTCAACACCATCCTAGCGGAAGCTATTGATACCATCGCTCCATTGAAAGTCCGTAAAGCCAAACACACTAAACATTCAAACAACTTGTTCACTCCTGAACTCTCAGACCTACGAACCAAAAAGCATGCATCCCTATCCAAATGGCAATCCAACCAACTCGCACCAGACAAACTGGAGTTTCACAAACTTTCCAATGAATATAAAAAAGCTATAATCATGGCCAAAGCAAACTCTTTCAGCAACAAAATAGATAATGCTAACTCCGAATCCAAAGACATTTTCTCAATTTTCAGGGAGTTAGAAACTCCCGCCACCCCTCCTCCCACCACCATACTGAAGAATGAAGCTTGGTGCGCAAACATACAAGCAGCCATGTTCCCCAAACTTGACACCCTGCCGTACGAAATCAAAGCTAATCAACTCAACCCACTCCTAGCCAATACGTCTCAACCACCCAAAGCAAAACAGATGACCCCCCTCACTACCCTCTTCTCATTCACAGACGTCAATGAGACAGAAGTCGAGGATAATTTGAAGAACATAAAACCATCCACCTGAAAAGGTGACATCTGCCATGTACCACTCTTCAAGGAGTGCGCCGACCTACTCACACTGTTCATCACAGCGTTTTTCAATTCCTATTTTGCTTCAGGATCAGTTCCTCTGAGCCTAAAAGAAGCATGGATCCATCCCCTTCTAAAAAAACTCACTTGATCCTTCCAATCCCACCAACTACAGACCCATAACCACTGTACCCTTCTTGCTCATGATTTTGGACAAAGCAGCTTAACTACAAGTCCAAGAATTCTTAGAATTCAACAACATCCTAGGTACCCTCCAATCCATCTTCCGTTCTGGACATGGCACAGAACCGTCCCTACTGGACCTTAAAAACCAAATAGACGATATCAGGGACTCTGGTAAACCTGCCATTTCCTCCTCTTAGATTTATCGGCAGCATTTGACCCTGTGGACCACAATTGTCTATGTCAACATCTCTCCTCATCTGCCTTCTTCTCCCCTAACGCAATCACCTGGATTGCCTCCTTCCTCGAAAGTAGAGCTATGCAGGTCTTCTCAGACCTTGCAGCTGCAATCCCTGACACCATCCTCTTCGGTGTACCGCAAGGCTCATGCCTGTCACCCACACTATACAATATCTTTACTATCTCCCTGTTCAATCTACTTGACTCGCTCGGCATCATGTACACCAATTATGCCGATGATTCTCAAGTCTGTAACCCTTTTTCAGGCAACTATGAGAATGACTCCAACACGCTTAATGCCATCTACGCCACCATCCACAAATGGATGGCTGAGAACTGGTTGTGTCTGAATGGGGACAAGACAGAACTACTTCTGTTAACCCCCACAGACACACGCATCATCCTTGACACCAAATACCAAGCCTTCACCGTTGACAACCCCACCATCCCTGTCTCACAGTCAGTCAAAACTCTAGTCTACTTATACAATAACCTCACCATGTCCAGACAAGTAAGCGCAATAGCTACCTCTTCAGCCGACTATTCCAAACTCATCAATGCTACCAGACCGTTTTTATCAACCATCAATGCCCTTTCAATTGTGTGAGCCATCATAGGAGCTAGGCTAGACTATTGTAGTGTACTCTTTACAGGAACCTCTTAAAAAAACCTGGACAAACTACAGAAAATCCAGAATAATGTCCTACGCGCAGCACTCGGTATCACCAAAAGGGAACACATTTCTGAAGCAAGACAAAATGCTCACTGGCTGCCTTTACGACTGCGTATCCTATTTAAGACACTGGCCATCACGCATAGATGCATCCAACGCACTGCACCTGCCTACCTCTCCGATAGAGTTCTCTTGCCTCCGGCGGCAAGACCTATTAGAACCCCCTATATCAACCTACTGCCGGTCCCCAGAATCAAACAAGCTAGAGGCTGTGGCGCAAGCTTCCCTTTCATTGCATCCAGACAATGGAGTCCATCAGAAATGAACCCTCTCATCTTGCCTTCTGCAAGGCTGTCAAAACCAGGCTATTTAACTAAAAGCTCTTTCTGTATGATGTCCACAGCTCTAATGTAACTTGCTGCCTAACAATGTATCTAACCCACACTGTAATGAGTGAACTACTCTAGAAGCGATTAAAGGCTTCTTAACCATGTATTAACACATGTATGTGGGCTAATGTAACCAATCACCCTCCTCACTGCTGCAACTAAGACATATTCTTGTAACAGCGCCTCGATGCCCTTGGGCTGTGTGAGCACTTCTATAAATGCAAATAAAATAAATAAATAAAGGTGCACAAAAGTTAAAAAAGAAGAAAATAAATAAATGCATATATATATATATATATATATATATATATGTCAAACAAAGGGTAAAGGTGTGGAAGAGAAAAAGAGCTCCACCACAAACACCTACCAAAAAATGCCCAAGCACACAAGACTTCAAAGTGTGTTCTAAAATTTCATTTATTTATCCAAAAAGAGTGAACATAGCATAAAAAGCATACATAGCAATACCTAGGCAGACCAGGTGTCATGCAGCACTCACCCACAGCGGGTAGAAAACGCCAAGCGTTCCGCTCGACTCGCGAGCTTCTCAGGCTTGTTATAAATGCAAGTGTTAGTTTCCTCGTGTTTTTATACCCTTGCAAGGAAGGTGATTGGGTCTGCCCAGCTGTGCAGCGCGCGTAACGTGAGAAAAACATTAGCAGTTAATTAGTTAGAACTATGGTTCTAATGGCAACAAATTCGCCATTGTTCAGTGTGTAAATACATAGTTACCCACCATTGTGAGTCACCTAATTCCCCATTAATATGCTAAATGTATGCCCACTGAACATTAAAACTTGACAGCCCTTCACCTCCTCTTGCTTCACAAAATGTTAAAAGAAATAACCACGAGTTAAAGCGCCAGTGCGCCTGTTTAATATATGGCTGCGTCGTGCTAGAAAAAAAAATATCTTTAGGGCGCTGCTATCTATCCGCTAGTGGCGTAAAGTGCCCTAAAACAAATGTATGGAACTGCTGCCCTAGAGCCACAACGCCCGCTCTTGCACAGAAAAATGAGCTTTCAAGTGAAAGCCTACATTGAATATAGTGAGTGCAATACATCAAAATCTAGGACACAGTTACCTCCCAGCCTGAAGTCTAATGGGGCGCATAAAAAACATATATGTATACATTTTACTGCAAATGCTAAAACATATCTAGAAAAGATTTCATACAAGTTATTAATGTATAAAACGACTGGATAACCTTTACCAGTATTAACATATATATAAATATATGTAAAAAGATATGTCACATATGGTCAAAAGCGCATGATTTCTGCTAAACCATGCCCCTATTTAGGTTAACACGATAGATGAAATGCAATGCATATACTAAAGTCACAGGATAGATCTAATTGCCAAAAAAGGAGGTAAACTAAGTTGACCCTGAAAAGGAAAATATCCTCTACCAAAGACGCATGATGTGCCCTAGTGACTAAGGATGAGGTTGCACCCTATACAAAATGGCAGTATCAGTGTATTGCCATATTGAAATAGTAGTTTTCACTACACGGAGCGAGCATATGTGGTACGGACAGCATGATTCTCAATGACATATTAAAAAAATAACTATTAGTGAAAAATCACTAAACAGAATAAAGTGACTAGTGCATAAAAGTGCAATATGAGACAAAAACTCAAACCTAAATCCCTATTCAGTGCATCGATGTGGCTGTATGACATCCAAGTGTCCATAAATTTTAGAGTATGTTAAATCATATGATACACACAGCCAAAACAAGGGGGAGTCCAGTTAGTTAGGCCTTATAACTTTAGACAACAATCTATGAACCAGTAATAATCATATTTGCAGAATATAAGGATGAGTGGACATACCTGTGGAATCAGAAACATACAATATTAAGGCTGTTACACCAAGCAAAGGAAAATTCACCGACACGGGCTTGTAAAGATAGGCACACTGGTTAATGGTTACCGGAGCCAAGGGCGAACTTCCCTGTGGAATGTACTGACCTCTAAATTGATTACCCCCTCTAGGGCTTTTAACAGTCTTTTGTAATAAAACTTTTGTTTTCAGGTCACCCTTTTTTTCTCAAGTTTTTCCTTTTCAGTATTTACACGATTTTCATAGCACAGAGCCATATGCAGTACTTCTGATTGAGACTTCGCCTGCCAAGCGCTTTCGGAAGAAATAATCTGTAACTTGATGTCAGGCAGCAATCCACGTACAAATTTGTCGACAAACAGCCTTTTCCCTGACTCTGTACCTAAGTCTTGTCCACTGAAATCTGAGAATACCTGCTCGAACTGATTGAAGAAATCAGTAGCACCCTCAGACTTTCCTTGGACACAGGCCGTAAGCTTGTCCCAAATGATTCTTTTTTCAGGAACTATAGTTTTCAATTTTACAATAATTCTATCAGGCAAGGTTAATATTACTTGAGGCGGTCGTTCGCCAGCTGGTCTTTCTCTATCTAGCCTAACCATGTTATCCCATGTATCTCCCAACCCAGGTATGTCATCTATAGTCCCAATCTGTTTCCACAAATCGACTGGCAGGAGTACGGGAAATAATAGGTCAGTATCACTTAAGGTGAATACCGAAGACTGTAGGACCAACTCTATTTCTTTATAGAACCCGGTCGGATTCTTTCTTATATCGGGAATAGATTGCTTTATGGTGTTCACTTCCTGTCTTGAAAACGGGACGTGAACAAACTGTGATACGTAATGTGCAGGAATTTCTCCGGCGACTATTCCTCATCCAGCATCGGCCGCAATCTCAACTTTCAGGACAAATGTCAGAGGGACCTCTCTCATAGGCAACTGAGAAGTAGGCAGCTCCGAACGCTTACTAAGCAACAGAGCCAAATCAAGCGCAAGGGCAGTCTAAGAAGTATCAGTCGAAAAAGCTCTCTTATAAACACTCAACAATTCTGCGGGACAACAAATCTTTCTTTTTACACACTCATTCTGCAGGTACTCTACCATCACCTGTATCACTTTCTTTTGCATTTCTAACGTATACTGACTATATGTGTCATATACTTCATCTGGAGTTATCGACATATCCGAAATCCATCTTATTGCATCCTTTATACAAATTCGCGCTTCCTCACCTTTTAATTCACGGCGAGGAGAAAACCGTTTCTGTAAGTACATAATACCTAAACTACCACCATCTGCTTCCTCATTCTGTAACCCTTCCAACTCCTTCCTATAATCAAAAAAATTTTCTCAACTTGCTCATATACCTTCTCCGCAGTATCTCTGGACAACGCTAAGGCGTTCAAATCCTGTAACCCCTGTGGGAAATCTGCATCGTTTAATCTATTCCACATTATACTCAAATGAGTCCCTAATCCTTCAATAAAAACATTTTTCTCAGGAATACTGTTTAAATTTTTGAGTGTGGAAAAAACGTCAGCTTGTTCACCCTTCTCCATACAATGTTTAGCCCAAGCAATCAATTCACTCTTTTTGTCTGGGGACACAGTATTACGAGTCACAACCCTTGGTCTCGCTCCCCGGTCTACTACAAGCGATGCAGAATCACTTGGAAGAAGAAGAGTAGGCACATTCTGAATATCAACAGGTGGAGGCAAGGGGGCAGGCAAAGGAGCAACGGCTGGAAGAACAACAGGAAGAACAGCAGGGAGGACTGGAGGAACTATAGGAGGGGGAACAACAATGGGAAGGGGCAAAGCGCCAGGAAGAGGGACGTACGGATGTGGCGCGGAGGCATCGGGCCTTCGTTCATGCAAACGTTTATTAATCAATTTATCTGACCTATGAAAATCTTTTGAAGGGTAGATTTTCTGAATTCCTAACTGAAACACCCTGTCCGTGTTCTAACTGACTCCAATTGTTTATTTTGATCATATAACCGTGCCTTTTCGACACTTGTCATATGTCTACGCACGTTTCTCTCTACTCTTTTGTTGCTGCAAAGCTTCAGTTTTCCAACTGCGCAATCTGTCAAATCTGCAGGTCTAGCCTTTTTCTTTACTAATACAGACTCTAAATATTCTATACGAGGGATTTCAAAACTACCATTGGTTGGCCACAGAAGATTAGAATTATGTCTGGTCTGTCTGTGCCAAATGTCATTAAATGCTATACTACCAAAGCCTTTCTTACAGTACATAGTACATGCCGGCGACCCCCTCCTGTGGTGCAGGACGGCTATCTTCCAAAGATTGTCTGTCGCTGCGGAATAATTCCCTAAAGCAGGCAGCCAATTTCCCAGGCATATCAAAGTTCTGGTGTTACCTGGTTAAATAATTGTGCTCGCGAGTACAATGCTCCAAATTCAAATTGTCAGGGTTAGATTAAGAATCGGGACACGATTCACC
Organism: Ambystoma mexicanum; assembly: GCF_040938575.1. NCBI lineage: Eukaryota > Metazoa > Chordata > Amphibia > Caudata > Ambystomatidae > Ambystoma > Ambystoma mexicanum. Next base: position 442,474,289 of record NC_090924.1, on the reverse strand, counting down.
TGACCAAAGGACTGGGAGGCCCGATCGGGTTACTAAGGACAATGCTAAGGACCCACGTGTCTGGTGATTTTCTGCAAATTTACCCACCGCGATACATGGACCCTCATCAAGACGTCGTCTAGGGCTACAGCTCACCGTTCAGGGATCGGATTGTGCAGTTTCATCGAGGAATTCGCTTCTCGTCTAGAGTGGTCGTGTCTGGCACCGTCCGATCCCGGACCGTGAGCCGAGCCAACCTTCAACGAGACGAAGTCAATCTTGAGGGTTCCTATTCGGGCACCACATGTGGAATCAGAAAAATACAATATTAAGGCTGTTACACCAAGCAAAGGAAAATTCACCGACACTGGCTTGTAAAGATTCCCAGAATCTTTATTACAAAACTGAACAGTATTAAACAAAGTACACAAATAGCTATTTGGCTGGGCTAGGGTCGCGCCAGGTTCATTTCCTAATTTACATATCTCGTGCATGCGGTTTACTTTTAAATACATTTACTAACAGACATTATTATTCTCTTATTTAACGTTACACTCTTTATATATTGCTTTAATACAGATCAAACAAATGTTTCGCTCGTCGTATTTGGATTGCATTATTGTTCTTGTATACTTGAAGGATAACATTGTTAATTCAAGTTATCCCCTGATCCTGAGGTCAACAAAGGACAAGGTCTACATGACCCTAACATGTAGCCTGAAGGCAGGTTGGACATTAACCCTCCTTCAGAGGTTGAAGAGGTTAAGGCAAGAACAAGAGCACACAAGACGGCCATTTTAGACTACAGGGTGACTTTGTACAATAAACTAAAATGGCGGTTCTAACCTAAAATGGAGTGTTGATTCACTTGATGTTACGACCTTGTAATACGGATTTCCTCGCAAAGCGACTGGGCATAGGCCAACATATACAATAAAGACGAAACAATATTATATCAGTTCTAACAATACCAAGGTGTATTGGTTGACATAAAGTCCCACCTGGATATCAGTGTTTAATTTCTCATTCATGTAGGAACACATACATCTCTGAGTCTATGTTTAGACCATTGGGTTTCAAAGTATCATATTTGCATATGAGCTTGGCTTCTAGTTGACGTAACTTGAGTTCTCTATTGCCAAGTCTTTTATGTTGTGGTATATGGGCTAGTCCCTGGAAACTCATTTCTTTTACATTTTTGCTGTGTTGTTCAGCAAAGTGTCTTGCCAGTGGATAAGTTTGATCTCCATTTTTTATAGCCCTGTAATGTTGCAAAATGCGCAATTTGAGCGGGCCTATTGTTGATCCTATATAATTCAGACCACAACTGCAGGTAATGGCATAAACAACAAACCTAGTCTGGCATGTTATTCTGTGTTTGTGTTTCCATTGTGTGCCATCAAAACCGATTAATGGTTTTTTGGATACAAAATTACACATTTTGCATTTACAACATTTTTTGAAACCCATGTTGTTCTCTCCTAGGAGCCAGCTTGGCGATTCATTCTTAGTCACTACCATACTTGGCGCCAAGATATTTTTTATTGTAGGGGCGCTGCGGAAGGTAACACTAGGTCTTGTCTCAAGGACTTTACACAAATCTCTATCGGTGGTCAAAATGTTGCAGTGTTTCTGCATTATGGCTTTCCTCTGTTGGGCTTGTTGGTTGTAGCCTCTTATGAACCTAATCGTCTCATCTTTAGGTTTAATTTTGGGCTTAAAGAGACTGCTTCTAGGAAGTTTGTCTGCTTTTTCAAAACATTGAGTATCCTCTGATTATGAACATTCTGCCGATATTTTTGGCTTCTTCCTGGAAGTCTTTCTCCTGACTACATACACGTTTGGCTCTCAAGAATTCTCCATATGGTATGGATTTCTTGAGTGATGTGGGGTGATGACTATTGGCATGGAGGGTGGAGTTGGAACTGGTATCCTTTCTATAGAGTGTAGATTTTATCTTGTTTTCTTCTATTTTCAAACACACATCTAAAAAGACCAATTCATTTCTACTGACAGTGCTGGTCAATTCCAGATTATATGGGTTGGAGTTCAAGATGGAGATGTATTTCTCTAATTCATTTTCAGTACCATCCCATATTAGGAACAAATCGTCAATAAAACGATACCACATCACTATGTGTTTGGTGAAGTCTTCCATCTCTTCACTCCATGCCACTGTCATTTCCCACCATCCCATATACAGATTTGCATAGGTAGGTGCCATGCATGACCCCATGGACGTGCCTTGTGTTTGTCTATTGATAGCATTATCATACATGAAGTAATTGTGTTCCAAACAGAATTTCAACATATCTAATAGCATGAGGTTGTGTTGGCGGTAACTCACAGATCTACTTGCTAGAAAGTACTTACATGCATTTAACCGAAACTGATGATGTATCGAAGTGTAAAGTGAGACTATATCTAGAGAGACCAAAAGAAAGTTAGATTCCCAGCTAACATCATTAAGCTTTGTTAGCAAGTCGGAAGTATCTCGAATATATGAGTTCAAGCTCAATACAAAGGGTTGGAGAAAATGATCTAAAAATCTCTAAGTGTTCTCCAATAGACTGCCTATCGAGGATACAATAGGATTTCCGGGAGGGTCAATGAGACTCTTGTGGATTTTAGGATTAAAATAAATGAGGGGAGTAGTGGGATGGACATTCTTCAAATAGAAATATTCATCCTCATTTATTAGATTCTGCTCACTCCAGTTATGTAACAGAGTGTGGAATTCCTGATTGGTGATTGTGAGGACCGATTTGTCGACTTTTTCATAGCATGATGTGTTCCTCAGTTGTCTGCTGGCTTCCTTGTTATAACTGATACTGTCCATGATTACTATGCTACCACCTTTATCCGATGGTCGAATGACAATATTATGATCTTTACGCAGCATTTCCAAGGCGCTGAATTGCAAAGCTTTCAGATTCTTGAGTTTCGTAGAATTGAGGGTTCACAAGATATATATATATATATATATTCACTGAAAAAACGGTGTTAAAGGGACGTTATGGTTAAGTTGCACTAATAAAAACGCATGAAATTCACTGGAGAAACTTTGTTAAAGAGACGTTATGGTTAAGTTGCACTAATAAAATCCTATTTGTTTGTTTGTTTGTGCATTTATATAGCGCTACGAACCGTCAGGTATCTGAGCGCTGCTTATTTCCCGCGGTGTGTGGTGCTCCTTTATCGACCTCGAAAGGATGGGTTTGGCCCTGCCGGGATTCAAACTCGAACCTGCGTCAGCAGGCTCTGCACGGATGTCAAAGCGAGTCCTCTGCTCGCTGTGCTATCACAGTACTGGCCCCAAACTGTTTGCAGACATCAGAGATTAAAAACCACCTGTTTTTTGGCTTTTTATGGCCATATCCCATCCCATCCTCATCACCCCTCACCTCCCTAGAGATTGTTTCATTAGTTTGACATGGGCAATGTTGTGTTTTTTAATATGTTTTTACCGCAAGGTTCACAGACAACGGGCGCTGTCCCCAAATCCAACATGGCTCTAGTTTCCCAAAAATAGGACGCACCTCACGCATTTCAACACACAATCAGCACACATGTCCGATGTCTGTGGACATTACGTCGGCGTCTGGGCCAACCGAAAATGGCACCAAATGTATAAGCCTTTCAAATATTTTGGGACCCCCCTCTAATTTGGTCTCTCCTGGCAAAACAGCACCAAACTTTGTACAACCATTCAAGGTCACGTCTAGAATAATATCACAATGGGCCTCATTACGACCCTGGCGCTAAGGGATTACCGGTACCGGTAATCCCTTAGCGCCTGATTAGGAGGTCCCTTTGCGGGTTCCCACCTTAACAGCTGGTTTTACCAGCCATTAAGGAATGGACCCGCAAAGGGACCTTGGTGCTAATTACGGTACCACAATTTGCGGTACCGTAAGTACCGCCTTCCCCATTCCCATTATGCCCTATGGGGCAAAAATGGGAATGGGGAAGGGCCATGGTGAAATGGGGAAGTACCGCCCGCCAACCTTGGAATGGGGTGGTACTTCCCCATTTCACCATGGCGGACTTGTTACAATACCGGCAGCAACTATGGTGCTAATAGCGCCATGGTTTAGCGCCGGTGTTGTAATGAGGGCCAATGTATTTCATACAGTTTCATACAGTTTTATTGAGTGGCGGCAAAGTTATACGCCATCCAAAAACAACTTTTCATCAACCCTGTGAAGCAAAAATATGCATGGATGCCCCTGAACATATGTGATGTTCGCGAACATCACATATGTATGATGTCCACAGCTCTAATGTAACTTGCTTCCTAACAATGTATCTAACCCACACTGTTTGCGGATATCAGAGATGAAAAACCACCAATTTTTGTTGGCTTTTATGGCCATATCCCATCCCATCCTCATCACCCCTAACCTCCCTAGAGATTGTTTCATTAGTTTGACATGGGCAATGTTGTGTTTTTTAATATGTTTTTACCGCGATGTTCACGGACAACGGCCGCTGTCCGCAAATCCAACATGGCGCTAGTTTCCCAAAAAAAGGACGCACCTCATGCTTTTCAACACACAATCAGCACTCGTGTCCGATGTCCGTGGACATCACGTTGGCCTCTGGGCCAACCGGAGGCCCGTCCGCAGACCGAACAGGGAAGTGAGTCTGCGGACCAAAACCAGAAAGCACACATTTTTTAACCTACTTTTTGGCAGCTTTAATAAAAACTACTGGACGGATTTACAACAAATTTACAAAAGCACAATCTCAGGACCAAGCTGCCGCTCCTGGTGCAAATTTGGTGAAAATCATTCCAGTGGTTCGGACTGTAGGCATGAGCACATTTTCTTCCCCATAGCGTCTATGGGAAAAAACACACATTTTGGGACCCTCACTGTGACTTTGCCCCCCCCACACAAAACCTCCCTAAACTTTGCAGAATCAATCTGACGGGGCCATATACTTTTCTTTGCAAGGTTTTGTGAGGATTCGTCCAAGGGTGGGGGGGGGCAAAGTTATAAACTGGCCAAAAAGTGCTCTTCCTATCGGCCGAGCAACTTAACGATAACTATGCCCTGTGCTATATTCAATATATGTATATATATTCAAGGAAAAAACTTTAGCTGCAGAAATTAACACAACAAAACACCTAAAATTCAGTTAAAGCCACCTTAACTTCACGCCCACTGTTGCGCAGCATATGACCACAATGATGACATCGCAGATCACATCACAACAGTAACCAGCATTAAGGATGGCCTTCAGCCATGGTCAGTGTGCATGGCTAAATATATTTTAACATATTAATGGTTATTAATCATGGCCTTCAGCCATGCCGCTGGCCACAGGCTTCCCCATGTGCACTGTATATTTTTAAAACACTAACAGGCCACCCACCATAGACTTTGGTCTTCACAGTGGCTACAGCTTTCAGCTGTATACACTGGAAATTATATATACTAATCAGCCACTAGCCATGGCCTATAGCACAATACTGGCCAGTGGCCACAATCGTTGGCTGTGCCCACTATATATTCTAATGTATAAATGGGCTACTAGCCATGGCCATTGACCATGAGCAGTTTGTACATCTTTTGACCATGTCCACTCTATATTTTAAAATACTAACATGCCATAAGCGATAGACTTCGGATATGCCCACTGTGTATTATACAACACTAACCAGCCCATATCTATGTCCTTCAGCCGTGCCCACTGTATATTATTTACACTAACCACCAGTGGTCAAGTCGTAAAAAAAAGAAGTGGGGGACTCATTAACAAATGCAATGGGATGCAACGTCGCCAGAAATCAGTATATCAAGGTGAAATATGCACAATTGATTGAAATCAACACACACACACACAACCAAGGGAGGATATTTTCTTATAATAGTGTTTTTGCAAATGTTTGAAGGTGTGCATGGTTTAAACTCCAAGAACCAATGAAGAGGAAGTGTCGAGTATCGTCCCCACTCCAGTTGCCCCCCTTCCATTACCTACTGAGTTCACACCAAAGTATGTGACGTATGAAGAACAGTTGAATCAGCAGACAGCAGCATATGGACTCTGCTCAGTACTTATCAGGATGACGGCACCTGTTAATATACCGACACCTAAGAAATCCTTGACAGTAAGGTATCCATTAAAAAAGCCATACCTACATTCTAAACAATATGACGGTTGTTTGAATAAAATACCTGAAGAAGCAAAGAAGATAATGGTGACGTCATAAGAAATCGGACTGATGCACATATAGAAGATATCATGACCTGAGAATACGGACAAGAGACGAAATACCATGGATAAGTGACATCTTGAGCATAAAGTGAAGAAGTTGATGTCAATATGAAGAAACTTATGCCACATACAACCCTTATAAAACACTGCAGCCTTTTTCTGCTCGGGGCCAAGTGGTTTTGACCGCTAGCTAATTGAATTATATAATCAAGAAATATTGACCTTTCCAGTGTGACCATGGCTGAAGACCATGCTAGTGGTCTGGAAGCATTCTAAGATCTATGGAACAAAAAAACCCTTGAAATTCAAGTAAAAACTTTAGTTGCAGGGACGTTAAGGTGAGCAATATATTGTAACAAGCCACCTTAACTTCATGCCCCCTGTTGCGCAGACTATGACCACAATGATGACATCACAGATCACATCACTAATGACATTACTAATTAGATGTTGTAGGGAAACAGTGATGACATTACAAATCACATTACTGATGCCATCACTGGTGACAACGCTAATTGCATTGTATATAACTGATTACATCAATAATGGAATTAGACATAACATAATTCATAAGTTATCCCATGAAAACTTTGATTACCTTAATAACAATTTAGGCCGTGGACATGGCCATGACAAAGGCTGGAGTCACTGGCCAGCATCAAAGTCCATAGTTAGTAGTCGGTTAGTGTTAAAAAATACCAATGTGCATGGTTAAAACCATGCCTACTAGCCCATCATTGTTTTAAAATAGACAGTGGGCAACGTTGAAAGCTGTAGTCAGTGGCCATATCTAAAGGCCATAGCTAGTGCCCACTAATATGTCAGAATATAAAGTCGGTACAGCCAAAGGCCATGGCCACTGGCTAGTATTGTGTTGAAAACCATGGCTAGCGGCTGGTTAGTGTATATAATATACAATGGGCACGGTCGAAGGCCATAGCTAGTGGCTGGTTGGTGTTATGTGATACATAGTGGGCACGGCCAAAGGCCATCGCTTTTTGCATTTTAATATTTTAAAATGTACAGTGGACATGCCAAAAGATGTACAAGCAGCTCAAGGTCAAATGCCATGGCTAGTAGCCCATTTATAGGTTAGAATATATAGGGGCACAGTCAGGATTATGGCCCCTGGCCAGTTTTGTGCTAAAGTCCATGGCTAGTGCCTGTTCAGTGTATATAACATACAGTGGACACGGTTGAAAGCTGTATCCACTGTAAAGGCCAAAATCTTAGGTTGGTAGCTTGTTAGTGTTTTAAAATATTCAGTGCACATGGGTGAAAGTTGTGACCACTGTCCATAACTAGTACCCATTCATGTGTTAAAATATATTTGACCATGCACATTGACCATGGCTGAAGGCCATGCTTAATGCCAGTTACTGTTGTAATGTAATTAGTGATGTCATCCCTGATGTGATCATTGTGGTCATAGTCTGTGCAACAGGGGGCGTGAAGTTAAGGTGGCGTTAGCTGAATTTCCAGGGTTTTGTAGCATGAAGTTCTCACCTTAACGTCCCTGCAACTAAAGTTTGTTCCTTCAATTTCAAATGTTTTGTTACAATGTATTGCTCACGTTAAGTCCCTGCAACTAAAGTTTTTTCTTGAATATATATATATATATTATTTTATTTAATTATTTTCTCATTTGATTTATAACACGTTAAGTGATGTACATTGGCTTGGTTTTTCTTTGATCTATCACTATTAGGTAGGTGCTGCACCACCTTTACCTAAGAACAGTACATTATTAAAAACACAGATTAGTTCTTCTATTTTTAAGGTATTTGATTCATTCTGTTCAACAAAATTCATATTTTGTTTTCAATGTGATTAGATCCCCTTTTTTGTGATACATTTGCAGAATTCAGGTCATGATAAGGGGTTGGCCCTAGATCGTAATTTCGTTATGGCACTAAGAGCTTCTTTGGCAGGCTGTGCCAGCTTGTACGGGTGCCGCCACTCAAGGTAATGGCAAAAGTCAAGCAACAGCTACTACTTGGAGTGGCAGCCTATTACCAGGCCTATAGGGCACATTGTGGTGGCCATTATCGCCATTATCGCCATGGAAATTCAACTAGGGTGCGAAAGAGCTCTTTCAAAAAAGCTTTTCTTTGATGAGACATGGCCCACGATGCTCACTATCGCATAAAAGTAAAAAGGCCCAAATGAAGATTGCTCCCACGGTGGAGATGAAGGGGAGCTGCGAGCGAAGTCCCCTTTCACTTACCATGGTGGCTATGGAACGACGAGAGGCAGAGGAGGGAAGGCAGGGACTGGCGGAAAGGCCAGTGGCAGAGGTATGTGAAGGTATTGGTTGGTATTCTGGGGGCAAGTGGTCGGCTGGAGCAGGAGGTGAGCGAGCACTGACAGTGATGTGTGAGTGCAGAGTCAGGCAGAGCTGAGAGAACGAGTGCTCCTACTTTTTAATATAACCCAGACCCCCTTCCTTCTGATTGGTGCAGCACTCACTCCAGGGCGCTATGTTGCCTGCTGCACAGTGCAGTGATACAATGTGGCACTTGGTTCACTTCCAGACAGGGTGTAGCCTCTGCTGAACAATGTCAGGTTACCAGACATCGGTCTATGTGTGTGAGTGGTAAAGAATTCATCTAAAATGTCTGACCACAGCTACCTCCAGGGGGCTTATTTTGAGGGCAAATTTACATATGTACTTCTATTCTAACACTCTTCTCCAAGGTGCCGCTTAAGATTACTTTCGTTTTTATAAAAATGCTGCACGATATCACTCCTTCAGTTATTTTGCCACAGTCAGGGGAAAAACGTGCCTGAACAGGCGAGTAGAAGTGACATAGCCGATTTTACTTGAAGTCTAACATATCCTGCAGCTGTAACTGTTTTCAAATGTATTGAAGACCTGGAAAATAGGAGAAGTAAGCACATGCTGGCAATGCGTGGGACCATGGAAATGGAAGATGATATGGGGGGAATCTATTGTGTTTTTTTATACTAAATCTCTTGGGTAGGGAGGAGAGTACCCAGCGTGACAATCAGGGGGCAGGGAGGGTGGGGCGCAGCGATAGTTATGCTGTATATAGATTAAAGTCATGGGGGGTTAGAGGGTGTCCTTTCTTGCAGCACACCCAGGTATTTGGATACTAACATGCTTCAGGCCCTAAATCCGTTACATGGGCAGCTTACAGGCCTTCCTTTCACAAGTTCTACCATAGAGCACTGCTGGCGGTGGAGACGCTTCCTTGGAGATAGACAATTGTTTAAGAATTTGAATACGAGTGTCTTGCGTCGTCACCTTTGTGGTAAAAAGAGGTGTGTTTGAGGACCTGGGGGAAACACGCTTTTATTTCCAACGTAAGACGAAAAAACATGGCCTGTTCAGTGATATCTTGCCGCAGGTAACTTAGGGTTTCAGAGCAGCTTGTGCCCTGGTCATTTCCCACATGGAAGGTGGCAACGCTCTGCTCGCAGGAGTCCCTGAGGCCACCTTGGCCCGTCGGGCATGCTGAGCGCGCCTTATCAGAAGACTAGGAAAATTCAACCACATCACCCCCAACCTCAAGGAGCAGCACTGGCTACTCCTTCCAGGCCGCATCATGTTGAAGGTTGCCTGCATCACCTGCAAAGCCATCACAATCAAAATGACATGCCATCTACGCAGGCCAGCTCACCAGCAGAAGTTGCTCAATTGTGCTTGCATTGATGGTCAGTTGTGCTGTTTACTGCTCAAGTGTGCCTGTGCTCTTGCCTAACTATTCTCTACTTACCGATTATTATTATTATTATTATTATTATTATTAGGGTATTTCTTGAGCGCGGACCTAGCTTCGAGATGCAGCAGAGTGCTTTACAGAGGTAACAGCAGAACAGATATACAGCAGGGTGGGATACAGAGGAGCAAAGAGGAGGGGTACAGCTGTACAGGGTGGCGGAGAGGGGTGGGTGGCGTCTAGCCGGTCAGGTGACATAGAGGCGACGTGATGACCTAGGCATTAAGTAGGAGAGAGTCCTTGAAGAGGTGGGTCTTGAGTTCTTTTATGAATTGTAGGAGAGTGGTGGGTGAGTCTGATTCTGACGCGGAGGAGGTTCCATAGTCTTGGGGCACAGGCAGAGAAGGCTTGTTTTCTGGTCCTTTCCTTTTTGCAGCAGATCTTCAAGTCTGCACGTGTCCTGGCTTCTGGTGGTATGCTGTCCGCCGGAGATGCTGAGTTTCTCTGCGAGGTAGCTGGGTGACTTGAGGGCGACTGCCTTATAGATGAGGCAGCAAGACTTGAAAGTGGTTTGTGCATGCTGTGGGAGCCAGTGAAGGTTGAGGAGGGCTGCAGTGATGTGGTCGTATCAACGTAGTGATGTGGTCATAGCTTTGTAGACCCTTGATGTGTTTTACTTAGGGATATTACTGCAGATGGTGGGTGGTCTGCTTGCTGTGCCATGAGAGTCTTGATGCCTGTTGGAGACACTGGGGTAGACCTCTCCGTAAAAAGGAACAGGGGTTTTGGCCCCTGCCACGACCTCCTCTGACAAACTCCCGACAAACGCTTTTCCTGTGAGCCCAGTACCACCTTTTTGCTGCCAAGTTGACACAGTACAACCATTGCGAAGTGTTCGGTTTGCCTCCGCTCTGCTCGCCAATGCACCAGTGTTTAAGTAAAACAGACTTTGAGGCCCCTCCTTCACGGTCCAGGTATCCGGAGCATGGAATGCACTTCCTTGGAATTTCCATGCAATAGGGAACTACGAACATTTCTGGGGGGAATTAAAGACTTCCCATTTTTCCTAAATAGTTTGAGTCAGGGGGTTGCTGCAGGACACCACTACTCTTCCCCTTCCCTCCCCACATAGGCTGTGCTGTGGCTCACTCAATGGGCTGCAGGTTGCAACGGTGCAGGATTGCAGCGGGCCAGGATGCAGGTGCCACTGTAGGCCTAGATTGAGGTGCATTGAGAGATCTGTGTGGGGGCTCATGGGGAGGGCTATAGGTCACCGCACACAGTCTTGCCCCCTTCCCCCATAGGATGTGGCACGCTCATTGGGCTGCAGCCTGGTTGCAGCGGTGCAGGATTGCAGCGGGCCAGGATGCAGGTGCCGCTGCAGGCCTAGATTGAGGTGCATTGAGAGCTCTGTGTGGGGGCTCATAGGGAGGGCTATAGGTCACCGCACACAGTCTTGCCCCCCCTCCCCCATAGGATGGGGCGCGCTCATTAGGCTGCATGCTGCAACAGCGCAGGATTCCAGCGGTCCAGGGTGCTGTTAATTCCTCTCTCGCTTGCCTTTTTTTTTTTATTCTTTAAGCCTGCACATCCCTCCCTCCCACTCCCCTAGGTATCAGCGAGGCCGACAGATGTCTGCCACCCCTGCCTCCTCCCGACTCGTACAATCCTCTCCCGCCCTCCCCATCTCTGCGCAGCAAATGTTGCATCAAATATTAATGATCTCGAGTCGGATCGCCTTTCCTTTTATTTTAATTAAGAGATGATTCTAATTGAGAGGGTTCGGATTTACCCTGAGGGGTGGAAAGGGCGGCGGAGGAGTGATGGGGGAGAGATGGAAGGTGGGGGGGTGTATTCTTGTGGTGATTTTCGTAGAATTGCATCGCAGCCTCAGAAACCTGAAGCCCCCGCATCCCTGCTCTTCCATTACACCCCCATCTTGACATACCGCACGCCTCCCCACTGGTGGTGGTTCAGACTGTGGAGCCCGTCCTGGTCCAGGGACTCCCCATCTGAGGGCAGTGTGGGAGTGCCTGGCTATTGGTGGCTTCGCCATCCGCGGGCAGTGTGGGAGTGCCTGGCTATTGGTGTACTAAAGCTAACAGGACGCCAGAGCGTTAGGGCCTGGGTGCCCAGTGCTCACATCACGCGAGAACCGGACACGAGGACATGCGTCTTATGCGGCCTGGCTAGCCACATCCAGCACGAGAATCCGAGCAAGGACAGGAACACGGAGGCGGGTGGACACCAGCCCTCCTGCACACCTGCGACAAAGGAATCCAGCGAAAACGCGGCTAAACCACACATCCATGTAGCCGTCTTCGCAGTCTCGAGGGACCAGAAACAGCGAGTATGTTTCAGGCGGATCCCATTTTCTAGTGAACAACATCAATATGAAATATTCATAGGCCTTTGCTGGAACTTGCACTCCACTCGAACTTATACACGCCTTGACAGTGCCCACAGGCCTATCTTTTTAAGTATATATGTGTTGAAGTGTGCAGCATTAATTGTATTAATTTATTTTATCTTTGAGGTTTTAAATAGAGAGGAACTGGCCCTCAAGTGTTTTAGGCCTCTATAAAAAAAGATAGTCAAAATAAGATGAGCAGGGAACCATGGGTATAAAAATAATACAAAAGTTGTGCTCTTATCTAGTGCTTCATGCCTGACTCTCCCGGCTTCTAAATTCTGCAATAGGAAGGATTATTACCCCATTTTGAATGGGACTTGATTTATCCAGCTGGGAAGGATGAAAGGCTAAGTTGGTTCTGCCGCTGATTCAAACTTGCAAAGCCAAGGCTGCCCTCATGGCACAGGAGAGTGCTTTACTTGTATAGCTATCAGTGGCGGCTGGTGATTTTTTAGTTGGAGTGGGGTAAATATTTCCCACATATGCAAGAGCGACTGAACGTAGCGAGGGAGGTTTGGGGAGTGATCCCCCTGGATTGTTTTTAAAAATATTGGATTGAAATGATGCCCTCACCCACAATATATGCCAATATAATAATATGTTCACACTGGCTGTGCTCACACATTTCCATGCTGGATCCACCAATACATGGCAGAATTCCTATATAAGAGCACACTCATGCTTGCTTTGCAAATAACTTCAATAATGATACTATTAGAAAACATGTCCACACTGGCTCTGCCAATATATGGCATTATCCCCACGTGAGATCATTCTTCTCTTGGCTTTGCCTTTAAAAATACCATGCCACAATAAGAAAATATGTCCAAACTGGCTGCAAAATGTAGGCCAGTCTAGAAATGTAAAACCACTTATCATGTCTGCTTTATCCTTGATGCCCAGTAATACATTGCATGCCACAGTAAGAAATAGCTAGACTAACTTCAATAAAATGCCAATTTAACCACACAATAACACTTAACATGCTGCCTTTATCATAGATGCTGAGAAAATAAAACATGGCACAGTAAGAAATCACTAGACTTGCTGCCCCGAAATGCCAGTCTAGCCACGCAATAACACTTATCATGCTTACTTTTATCATAGATTCCCAGAATAATACTCCATGCCACAGTAAAAAATAGCAAGAGTGGCTGCACCAAAATGCCAGTCTAGCAACATAATAAAACTTAACATGCTTGTTTTAGCATAGATGCCCAGAATAAAAAATAATGCCACATTAAGAAAGGGATAGACTGGCTGCCCCAACATGCCAATCTAGCCAAGTGATAACAATGAACATGCTTGCATTATAAAAAAATGTCATGCCAAAGTAAGAAATAACACATCCAATTGTCTTTTATCAACCACCAAAGCACTTCACGGTTACTGCACATGCATGCAGGACTTGGAGAGCTGATGATGCAGAGTCCTACTCTGTTTATATGTACGGCGAGGCACAGGACCTTAGCCTGCATCTCAATGGGCCATGCAAAGCTGGAGAAGCAAAACGCTCCCGGCCTTGCATGGCTCTTGAGCATGTGTGGCTGGAGTACGAACAGTCGAAGGGAAACCATGTTTCCCTTTGACAGTTCAAGCCAGCCCAGGAGCACTCCCTCAGCTCTAGCAAGCAGCTAAGGGAGCGCTCTTGTGCTGGCATGGCTTCTCCATGATGGACAATGGTTCTGGTCGGTTGGCAACCCCTTGCCCATTATAGACGAGCAACCACTGGTAGCTATCCACCCTTGCGCTATATCATGGTTATAGAAAGGAGAAGACAGGGCACAGAAAAGTCTGAATTTCCAGCATACCATGATATGATATGATATGGCATTTATAACGCACCTATACACAAGTGCTTTTAAGGCGTGACGAGGCAAGGGAGGGGGAACAGAGGGAAGACGGAGACAATGATCATACAAGGCCAGGTGTCATTCAGATCACGCAAGTGCAGGGGAAGGGGGAAGGGGAACAGTGCGGGTGGAAGGGGGAGGGGACAGTGCAGTACATGGGATAAATAGAATAAAAACAGTAAATAGAATAAATAAAAGCAATAAGTAACAGTACGGCCAGCTGGTGGCAAGTGCAAGGGTAAGTGCAGACATCAGGTGTCAAGTGCTGGAAGGGACTGTAGGGATACAGAAAACGGTCCCCAAGTGCGGGGGTTGCCAGGGAGGCAGTGCGGGTGTGCAACTGGTGGGGGAGGGGACCTGGGCCCGAGATCAGAGGGTGGCCAGGTAACCAGTGCTGTTTCGTGCAGCTTCAGTTTCAGCCAGAAGTTCAGCAGGGGAGAGGAGGAGAGAACGCAGAAGCAAAGAGGAAGGTTTTGAGGTGCTTCCAGAACCGGAGATGGTTCTCCTCAAGTTTCAAGGAGGCAGGGAGGCTGTTCCAAAGGGAGGCCCCAGCTGAAGAAAGAGATCTACTACCAACTCGCTGCTTGGAGAAGCGACTGACCCTGAGGGAGTTGGAGGCAGATGAGGGAAGAGCTCGAGAAGGAAGATATTTAGGAAGAGAAAGTTGAAGGTTTTGAGTGCCCAGGCCCCAGAAGGCCTTGTGGACAATGCAGAGGGTTTTGAACTTAATCCTCGCAGCCACTGGGAGCCAGTGCAGGGATTTCAGGCCTGGAGAGATACGATCCCTGGGCTTGAGGCCAAGGACAAGTCTCGCAGTACTGTTCTGGATGAGTTGCAGAGGGCGGAGAGTAGAAGCAGGCAGATTTAGAAAGAGGCTGTTTCAATAGTCCAGCCTAGAGAGAACCAGCGCTCTGAAGACAGTGAGCTTCTGGGGGAAGGAGAGGAAAGGAAGAATACCTCTGAGCAGGTGCAGCTGGTAGTGTGACTTCTTAGAGACATTGGAGATGTGAGGAGCGAAGGAGAGTGTTGAGTCGAAGATGACCCCAAGGTTTTTAGCCTTGCAGGTGGGAACAGGAAGAGGGCCAAGAGAGGCTGGCCAGAGAGTGACAGGAAAGGAGGGAACGGGTGTGCGGATGAGAAGAATTTCAGTCTTACTTGCGAGTGAAAAGTTGCAGTGCCTTATAAGGACATAACACTGCTGCTTATTACTCAGGAATCCCATAAGAACCATATGGGATGCAGACAGTAAAACAGGACTGCAAGGTGGCGGAATGAACACTGAGTGAGGACATTCCCAATGCCTCTTATGTAAGAAGACCTTGAGAATCACACCTAATTTCCAGGAGCTACTGTAAGGAGGGAGCAGCCATGGGGTAATTTTAGGGGGGACAGGGGTGTTTGTCCCCCCAACTTTCATGGCACACCATTTTGTCCCCATTCATTTGGCTGGGGCACCTTTTCTTCAGATGTCATGTCCCCCCCAATTTTTTCAGCAAAGTTACTCCACTGGGAGCAGCATATATGGAGGGGAACTCCACGTAAGTAGGTTACAAGGACCCCAGTGGAGATGGGTACAGGTATCCAGGGCCTTAGAAGGGTGCTAGATGTAACAATTAGGTCAGACCTGACCTGAAATGTGGGCCGTGAGCCAGAAAGTCAGCATTGGTAGAGGGTGCTCTGAAGATAGAGCGCGTGGGCCGTTGGCGCCGTCACATGCCAGGTGTTATAAACAGGAAGAGCCTGTCTGGCAATACTCCTATGGACACCAACCATCTGAGGTTTAGAATGTGTCAAGGAAAATCTTGCAGCTTCCTCGGTAGGCGGAGCGATGGCTGATGTTCAGCGTGCTCTTGATGTTGCTCTACGATGGCCTTCAAAGTGACAAGTCATGCTTTACAATGTCTAGAAACATACATACGTTCATTTGCACTTATAGAGTCCATATAGTCCCTTTGCATGGCCATGTGCTCCCTTCGTATGCTAAGTATTTCCACAACGTTCACCATGTTCTTCTGCCATAAACGTGTCTGCACTATCACACTCCAAATTCCCCCATCCAAACAGAAGGGTCATGACATAGAGACATGCGCTCATGTATGTATTCACTCATGCGCTTGCACTCTCTCCCTCTCACACATACAGACATGAACTCTTGCGCATTGGAGCAGTGGAAGGCACCAACATTCCTGCACTCCTACGCAAGGTCTTTCACTCCAACATGCATGTATAGGCAAGTTCAAACACAAAGTGGCTTACATAAATGCATTGACACACACAATACATAAAAAAACACCCATTCATAAACATGCACACATTTGCATAGAGGCACATAACTATGCACTGACACACACACACACTTAACCTGGGTGCCCCAGATCCACTGTGCTCAGAATGTGCATGCATGCACTTTCTTGCATGCTCTTTCTTGTTGTTCAATCAGCATTCCAAATGGCTACTCTTGTGTCCACAGAGCCATGCCGTCACATGTGCTGTGCAATAAACACACTTTTCTGCAGAGGGAATAAACCTGGCATCAGATTAGGTGCGTCTTTGAATAACACGCATGTACAGTACTACCAATTCTTTAGCAATCCACTGTGCAAAATGATGAGCAAACGCCGCCTGCCATTTCTGCCGGGCAGGCAGCATTTACAATGGATTCCTATGAAATCCACCTGCTTTTTGCTGGTGTAAAAAGCAGGCGGATTCTCTAGGAATCCACAACCTTTGCACCAGCATGAAAATACATGCTGTCGCAAATTCTGGAGTATTTGTATAGCGGAGATTACGATTAGTGCCTTCTACCCACTACACAAATACATGACAATTAGCTGTAATGTAAATCTAATGCATGTAAGACTTTTGCACATGAGATTAGCAGCCGAAATAGTGTTTTTACGATAGATGCAAAACTATGTACGAGAGTAATAGCAAGACGTAAAAAGCCTTTCCATACTAATGAAATCAGGTGTGTTTTTTTTTAATACATATGGGAAATAACAATATAGGGGTTATAATGGGAGATTACTAAAATGGATTTGCTTGTTTGATGTGTAGTAGAAACTGGCTGGGATGATGACCCTTATGTGTTTGTCCTTAGGACAAAGATAAACATTGACCCTTTTTTTGGCTTTTCCACTGTCTAGCTAAACCCACCGCCGTAAAACGTAAGGGAATGGGCTGACCTAAGAAACAACTCGTTTTTATTCAAATGCAAACATCAAAGCTCACCCTGAATAAACTTTGAAAGAACACAGAGAACAATTTTCTTGGAAAAATACGTTTTCAGCGGAGCAGTACTTCCCCCTATCGTAAGTAACTGAATGGTATATGCAGGACTTTAAGTGGGTCAGGGCTAGCCAGGCCGCAGCCCTTGCAGTCTCCAAAAGTGCTCATGATCCGGGGCTCTGAGAGGCTCCCCCAACTAGCACTGGAGGGACCAGCACCTGCAGACAGTCCTTTAACCATGCGGCCACGTTGACTTAAAGGGCTGCCTGAGGGGGTTGGCGCCTCTCACGAAGAAACAAAAAGCAAGATGGGCACAGGACTATCATTCCTTTTGGTACACCCATCTCGCTCCCTACAGGGGTTGGAGCCTGTGGTAAGAAACAAAAGGAGAGGTAAGCACACCAAAAAGGAATAGCATCAGTGTACCCTGCCTCTCCTACTTAGCTCCCACTGCCTACTCACATTGCGAGGCACGCAATTTCCAACCTTGCTCCTCCCTAATTAGGTTGCGCCTCATTGTTTAAGCCCTCCCGCCCCCCACCCACCCCCCGCCATGACCAGTGGTTGAAGTGAGAGGGAACAGTCGGGAGCAGTGTTCCACTACTTTTATTTTCTTACAGTTAACAGCTCCATTACTTTTTTTAAACCATTTTCACCATTTCAGAACTGTTCTTTGTGTCGTTAAAGCACACTTCTCCATTTTACCACCAGATATCAGCTACAGCTAAACTGAAATCTGTTTAATCTCCATTTGCTTTCAACCAGCATGACTGCTACTCAAATGTGTTGCACGTTGCCCACGTCTTGCCTACATTGTCCCTCGACGGAGTCACAGTTACACTACTTTTTTGGTACACTTCTATCACTGCCCTTGATTCCTCGTACCCCTTAAATCACTTGGTGTATGTAGAGATTGTACTGTATATCGTAATACCCAACAACAGGAAAGTTTACCCAGGAACGCAGTGGAGTTCGGGGTGTCTATGATGTCACTGTGAAGCTCAAGGTGGAAAACAAGCCCAGGTTGATGCCGTTTTCTGTTGTGTGCAGAGTTGTTTTGCCGCTGCAGCCTGCAAAGGCCACCTTCTTCCTGAGGCAGGCTGCGCTCCTGCTGTTACTGGCCAGCGACAGCTGCAGTTTCTGAGGTGAGCTGCAGCTACCAAAATAAAGAGGTCACGAAGAGGTGTCAGAGTCGAGGCAGTGAAGCCCAGCCCCTGGAAAGAGCTCGTTTTCAGGGAGAATGCCTAGCATCCCGGAAGCTGTTTTACTACTGTGACGTCACACCAGTGAAACATCTCTTCGGGTTTACACTCTATCATAGCAGTGCTTAACTGCTTCCACATTTTACTGCTGCTTCATCAGTGGCGGTTGGCGAACTTGTGCGGTGTAAATATTAGCCCATTTTCTCCTACCGGGATTATTTTTTAAATTATGCAGTGCTGGACTTTGGGACAGATATTCACAAATCCTGATCTGGAAGAAAAAAAAATCTCCCTGATACAGCTAGGCACAAGTCCTCTTGGATGTCTGGCTGCAGAGGCTAACAAAGGTGACAGGAAACCCCAAAACCCATTCATATGCACTGGGTCAACTTGAAGCCAGATCCTGTCCTCAGTATCGATTGATAGTGAATTTTCATGTCTGGGACTGCATGTTTACAGTAGTCATCCCTGCACAGGGACCCCATTCAGAAGGTACAAGTATGTGGTTTGACAGAGACAGAAAGTCTGGTCTTGCGCAGCTTCAAGGGTGACCTGCCGCTTTAATCAGGAGCCAAAGGCAGCTCCATTAACCAGAGGGACCCTTTGATCCACAACAGACAGGAAGATGGATGGGACTAAGTACTACATGTTTTCCCCCTTTGCCTTTTCTCTTGCAAAGCACTCTGGTCATGAGCTCACTCATACAGGAGTGTTGGGTAGAACTCCCAGGTATACCAAAGGAACACTGGAAGTCCTCAGACTCTTGGAAGGCCCAATACCCTCCCCAGCATAAACAGAGGACTCAATCAACGGCAAGTTCAAACTGTGGTTTATTACAGATAAAACTAAGAGGGATTAGCACAGGAACAGGAGTAATCCATGCACGTCTTGTTCGTTCTCGGCTCGCACCTGGTTTTACTCTAGTGTGGTGTCAGCGCCACGTCACAACTTGGGCCCTTCTCCAGAAAACCTATCGGCCCTTCTAATTGGGTACTGAGTACCTTACCACCTACAGTGGACACCATCCATGTTATTCTACTGGCTCTCGCATGTCAGGTGGCTGGCCTAGTCCATCCCCAAGTCACTATCTATAACAATGTTGCAGTGTGGGGGTCTTACCATTGGTTCTCGTCTGTTGCTACCCACTCCTTGGATACTGAACTGTGGTTGGCTAGAGCTGACGTCCCTAGGCCTGGGATCTGCAAAGGTTGTCAGCTCTTGGTGTACTTCTTCAGTGTAATAGGAATGACTATGTGTCTGCATTGTAACATGTGTGTACCACCTTAGTCTATGAGAGGGCTCTTTTGCTCGGTGTAACCATTGTCTCATATTGTAGCATGTTTGTTGCAGTCTTCTGTCTGGCAGCCTGAGATCGGCTCTCTTTCCCAGCGCTGGTCGCTGTCCATTGTCTGCGTCGGCAGGGTCACATTTTCAGAGGCCACAAATTTGAGCTGTCCAGCTCTGAATTGTGAGGAATTATTTGTGCTTACTGCAACTGGTGCATTGTCGTCTAGGGAATGGAATGTCATCCGTATGTTGTGGCCTTGGCTGCGGGTCCTGTCTCACATGTCTTACTCTCTGTCCAATCTGAATTCAGCTCAGTTCTTACTGAGAGGCCTGTGGCTTGCTGTAACTTTCCTAAACCATTGTAATGCTGTTTTTGCAGTGTTCATGCTATGCTACATTCTCCATAGGATAGTGACACTTGGTTCTGTCTGGTCCCATAGGTGCACCGGCATTTCCATATGGATATTTGCATGTAAGCATCTGCAAACTTTGCTCATGATCTCTTGCCTCTTGTGGTGTCTGCATTGCTGCATTTGGCTAGAGGCAAAAGTAATAAAAGCAATGACAGTAGGTATATGTGGCTGTCCTCTAACTATAGAACTGTACACTCGTGTTCTTCGTGTATTCGAGTGGGTGGTTGTGCCCCACAGTGCGGATGGCATGTGTGATTCATGTCTAATGCAGCTACGTCGTGATGTCTCTAACAACCTCAGCAACATGGCTTCTTGGTGCTTTAATTGAGGCTATCAATGAAGGTGTCTTTGGTTACGACCTGGGGCTCTTCATCCATGCTGGGGTAAATTCGTACTGCACCTGGTCTGTAGGACTGGTTGAGAGTGTATGGCTGGCTGAGGGGGTATCTCTCGACATATTTGTCAATCATTGGACCACTGGGAATTGGTCTGAAATAGAATGGGTGATTACAGTGTTTCCTGGCCTTCTTATGCTTCATGAATTTTGTAGGAGGGGGAGGAGGGGATAGGCTTCCCCATCCCTCTTTAGTCCGACCTGTCAACCACATCCTTACATGACAGTCCTTTAACTCTGGGCTGCCATATGTTATGTTGTGTTATGTTAGAGTTATTTATAGAGTGCGTGTTCACCCGAGGGCACCTTGGCGCTAAGAGGAGGAGGAACTACAGGCACGAGGGCACAGAAAAGCTTGGGGAATCAACATAATTAAAAGAGATAGGTCTTAGGGCCTTTCCAAAAGGCTAGGTGATTGGACAGTGACTTCAGAGTCAGTGGGAGACTGTTCCACAGTTGAGTCGCTGTGATAGAGAAGGCCCGTCCACCCAGTCGCAAATGGCAAAAGGGCAGCACAGCTAGCAAACCTGCTGAAGCTGAGCTCAATGGGAGGTTAGGAATGTACCACTTAAATGTAACACAGAGATACTCTGTCCCATGGCCATGCAGGGCCCAGTGAACAATGCAAAGCACCTTGAATTGAACTCGCTCTACCACCAGAAGCCAATTGAGAGAACGGAGTACAGGGGATATGTGGGACCCATAAGGAGTGCCCATTGCCAACCTGGCTGCAAGATTTTGGAGGCGCTGTAATCCGCCATTCAGCCCCTTAGGCTGTGCAAGTTACAGAGAATTACGATAGTCCAGCCTGCTAAGAATCATTGCTGCTACTACAGGTGGACGCAGCAAAGGAGGAATCAGGTGGAACACTTTCCTAAGAATTTTCAACTGGAAGTGCCCCTGCTGCCATACCAAGGAGACCTGGGGGCCCAAAGACAGATTGACTGACATAATAACACCAAGATTTCTTACCTTTGTAGCAGGAGCCGGGAGTGGGCCCAGAGAAGATGGCCAGAAAGAAGAGATCCACAGTGAAGAATTGGGGGGAGGGAGACCCACCACCAACACCTCGGTTTTGTCCCCATTCAGTTTCAGCCAATTTTTCTCCATCCATAGTCCTACGGCAGTCAGGCACTTATACAAGCATGCCGACACCTCAGCCTGATCCAGATCTAAGCGGATCAGTAACTGGGTATCGTCGGCATACGAGTAGCACCTGATGCCGTAGGAATGGATGAGGCAGATCAGCAGAAAGATGTAGACGTTAAAAAGGATAGGGGACAAAGCAGATCCCTGAGGAACACCACAACAAAGATGAGAAGATTTAGAAATAAAGGGTATAAGTGAGAGAGTTTAGGATCTGTTTTCCAAGAAAGAGCTGAACCAGGCCAGTACCCGACCCGAGATACCGATCTGGCCCATGTGGGCGAGCAGGGTAGCATGATCCACGGTGTCGAACGCATATCTCTGTTATTCTTCTGAGGTGTCTATAGTAGTTTGTGTGGTCGTCAAACAACCAGTGCATGTAACAGTACACTCCTTCGGGGTTGACCAAACCCACTTTCATTCATAGTACTTTGGATTGTGTGGATTGTCCAGCTTCATTTATTCAGTTGAGAATAGTTCACACTGTGCAATTATCTCTCTGAGCTTGTCTTGTTCTGCAACAATCTCGTCTTTTGTTCCTCCTATGTTTACATCCATCAATATCTTCATTCCCATAGCCTCTTCTGCTGTCTTCTTGCACCTTGCCGAACAGATTCCGATCCCACACAGTGATGTGGCCACCAGTACCAGTGCTTCCATTATCACCTTTAATCCATCTGATAGCCATGATGGCATCCAGGACCATGTGTATGCTATCCAGCTCTGGTCCTTCCCGGTTCCCTTCACCTCATCTTCCATTTTGGCATGAATTTGTGCCAGTTATGCCACTGCATCCGATAGAGTTCCAGTATCTCTGTCATTGGGAGGTATGAATGTGCAACAGGAACTCCCTATCTTAGCGCAAACTCCTCCTTCCATAGCCATGAGCAGATCCAGAACATATCTATTCTCAAGCGCCACCAATCTTATTGCTTGGAGCTCTTCCTTCATTGCGTTGAATCCATTCACTGTTGAGTTAATCGTTACCATCAGCTCCCATCGAGTGATCTGTAACCACTTGGCATTTGTGTACGTCGGCACCAACGGTATTATGATGCAAAGAACATTTGTGTACTGCTGAACAGCCTGTGTTCTGCTGGGATCTCGTCTAGTGCTGTTTCGGATGCTTCTGAAAAATAATTCCCTCCCCTCTTCACGCTGCCTGATCCTGCTCGCTGTTCTGCTTCCTCTGCCTTGGCTGTTGGTGCCACTTCGATTGATCTCTTCTTTATTTTGTTGTTGATCATTTTTGGGAACTCATCAAGCTTTATGTCCTTCCTTGGCATGACCAGTGAAGGTATATTGATGTGTACCAATGAGAAAAATCCTCCCCAATCAGGTGACTCCTTCTCGTATGCTTTCGATCCGCAAGCCCAATAGTGATCCATCAGCGCTGCTGTTCCCGCTCTCATAGCTGTGAGTTGTTGAATTGTTTTGCACCCAACGTTCTCGGCAACTTCAACTTTGCCATTGTTCTGATAGCACAGGGCTGGTGTCTTCATAGGGATTATCGGCATCAGGCCTGCTTCATTTTACACCCATGTCAGCAACTTTACACTCGCATCCCCTTTCTTTTGGCACTTGTCATTTTCTTCCTGAACTTTTTTCACTGACGACTGGACTAGTGTCATTGCTTTGCTTCCCACCACTCCATCTTGCCATCCATTGTTTGTGTACACTCGTCCATATACATGTATGTGTGGTCTTTCCCAGCATCTAGGTTCTCCCCTATCTCCCTCACTCTTGTCCAGGGACATGTCAGTTCCTTCAGTGTGATAGTCTTTGTTTCTCTCTTCTAAGGTCTGTCAGTTATGTACTGTGTAGCTTTGTCTAGCTGCCAATAGTTGTTTATCATGTCTAATGTTTTTATGTAGTTATCTTTGTAAAGGAATGTTCCTTTGGACATCCATCTCAACGTCGCTGACTTCCCTTGAAGTCTCCCTCCTGTTGGCACCATTGCGACATAAATCAGGCATTGTGCTTTTGCTGTTGGTATTTCTGTTGTTATGAATGTCCAAGAGGCACTCATTGCATAGGGGATTAATGAGAAGACATAACAGCTCCCCCCGGTGGTTTCCTTACCTACTTTTGTCATGTGTTTGTACCACGTTATTAGACACTCGAGCAGTGTCAGTTAGATACATGTCTACTCCCTTTATGTCTGTGTCAATGCTGCGCTTACCTCTCCTTACTTTATCAGCAGTGTTCGCCTGTCTACCTGACATGGTCATTCTGCCTGCTTGGGTTGGGGGAATGTTAGTAGAGTGTACAGCGGTAGTGCTAACAGCAACATAAAACTGCCAAAATGTGAATCCCATCAATCGACTGAGAAGTAATACACACAACATAATGATAATGTTCTTTATTGTTTCCCTCATGTCCACTTACGCTGCTTGATCCATGCAGCTTGAAGATACAATTGCCCGCCAGAAATGCGCAGAGAAGTGCGTTACTGTGTCAGTATAGTCAATGCCCTTAAGCTCAGTGGACCAAATAATCACTAATTGCAAAGGCAAACCCCTCCTCCCACACCTTTCCTACAGGTGGGTCTCTTAATGTGGCCAGTACTCTGGGTTCACTGTACTCAAGTTGTGGGTATTTTTGGCCCAAGTACTCTACGAAGACACGATAATATACACCAGGTGATCATGCTCTGAATTGGTTGGATCTCCTTACAGCGTGAACAAACTGTTTAGAGAAACTGTCTGGGTGACGAGTGGAAGGTAACATGGGTGAAGACAAATAGTACAATCCCCACAGCATTCACGTAGGCACTGCGTGTGCAGAAAGGGGAAATAACAAACAGACAGTGTATCCTTCATCGATTTCCAGTGTGCCAGTTGCCGCTCCTGATGCTTGGGAGTGCGTGACCATCGGGTGTCCTTGTCTCCTTAGTTGTGTAAATTCAGAATGCACTTGTAGATCTTCTAGGTGCTGAACGTTGGCACTGTCGGTCACAGGGACTTTGTTGCCAGGTGAGGCCACTGCTTTGTAGGGCTTGACATCTTGCAGGTGGTTCCAGACCCCCTTCCCTACTAACTTGACAGCACGGTAAGCCACCTGCTCGACCACATGAGGGCCAGTAAAACAGGGCATGTTCCAGCACCATATAAAGTTTTGCAATAGAACAATTTCACCCATTTTCACAGAGTTTTATATTTCACACTCTTGTGGTGCATTGTCGCAGTCTGTCTTCTGGGTCCCCTAGATTCGCTGTATCTGGCGAGAGGAAGAAACAGGCGCTAGCCACCTGAGAAGTGATGCACTCATACATTTCCTTTCCTAACACATCTGCACTATTCTCACAGTCTTTCTGTGCCCTCGTGGGAGGAGCCAGGGAAAGATGCATGCGCTGTCCTATCACCACCTCATGGGGCGTTACATGGTGGTAGGAACCTGGATTACTGCACAGTGCAAACAGTGCAAGGAGTAAACACTGCAACCAATTTATCTTGGTGCTTTGCTGTGTCTTGGCTATGCACTCCTTTAGGAGTCCATTCAGGCATTCACACATCCCATTTGCTTGCGGGTGGTATACACAGGGAAACATATGCTGAATGCCTAGCAGGGTTGTGATGTGCTGAAACATTTTGTTGGCGAAGTGAGGGCCGTTGTCAGCACACAGGACCTCATACACGCCCCATCTCAGGAAAACCTTCCTAACCAAGAACTTGGCCGCTCTAAGGGCGACAATATGTGCACAAGGACCTGCCTCAATCCACCTGCAGAATGGGCAGACAACCACTATCATGTTAATGTTTCTGGTACTCTTCTTAATGCGCCAACTTCAAAAAATAATTATTTACAATGCAAAACATTGGGTAAACCAAATTCATTCCATTCTTGTTCTTTAATACTTTCTCCTCTCAAATCTTCTAAGAAAGTATTCAAGCACTAGATGACATGTTAAATCAAATTCTGTTCTTTATTTTTTATGACATTTTCATAATTCTTTTTCAGTACTCCTTTCTCTCTCTCTACACGTGTATCCCCACCATTTTATAATGGATCATCAGGAGAGAATTTATAGAAATTCAAAAACAAAACCAATAACAGTAATGTAGATAGATGGCCTCTAGAAGTCACAGAATGTCTCTTTAACAATCAATTCCAACATTTATCACATGTCCTATTTACACTTGTAAACTGAACACTCACCCTATTCTTTTTCTTGCTTCTTCTGCAAATATATGATTTTATTTATATGTCAGTTTCCCACTTTTCAATCCAAAGTTAGGAAATACCTAGAAGACATCATCAAAGGTCTTATTTCAAAATATAGTCAAGCTAAGTATGCAATTATGGATACACCTTTACAAGTAAATGGTTTAGCAGCTAATTATCCAGAATTAACATTTAAAAACAATCAAATCTTGGATGAGTACCTTTTAAATTTCATGAAGGAACTTAAACAGAAAAAAACAAAAGAAATGTATTTGTGATGAAAATTATTACAAAGACAACAGGGTATTCACCTTCCAAAGGAAATATGACTACTCGAAAAAGGCATATGATATCAAACAAAAATCTAAAATACCAACTGTGGGCCCAAACTCATCGCCGCTATCATCTGATGTTGAGTCCACCAGTGATAGTGAAAAAGGACAAATGGAACCATCACACCATACACACTTAATACCCAGAGGTAACTAAGCGCGGACCCGGGAATTAAACCTGTGTTGCTCTGCATCGTCTTGCTTCCAAGTCGAGCGCATTGTCCCTGAGCTATCCAACCATCGGCAAGAAATAGTATTTTCCATGCACAGAGCAATCATCCCCAACACATTAGAAGTAATATCCCTTACGGGCAAACACTGAGAATAAAAAGAAATTGTAGGCCAGAGGCCGTTTACCTTAAACATGTACCGAAATCACTCAATACATTTTGCCAACGTGGATACAAAATTAAAAGCCTGCTAAAAGCAGTTGAAAATGCAGATGAAATATCAATAGATTTTTTACTCACAGATAAACCGTAAATGAAAAATGATAAGACCAATATAAAAGTTTTAACAATTTATAGTACAGATGCTCAGATCACCACAGGGATTCTAAAAAAAAACACTTGAACATTCTGCAAATGGATGAGTGAAGCACCATCAACGGTTTACAGGAAAGCACCAACTATCAAAAAAATGATCAGCCCAAGTTATTTGAAATCTAAACAACCAACAGATTTGTGTATGGTGTTGAGTATGAAACCAATAACAGGGAATCAGAAATGTGGCAACTGCAAGATATGCTCATACATAATGAATGGAACAAAATGTTTGAAATTGCCAAATGGAAAAACAAAAATAATATCACAATTAATAAATTGCAATACTTACTTTGTGATATATGTCACTCAATGTATCTGTGAACATTTTTATATATGCAGTACTATCCATGCACTTAAAATGCAGATTTTGGAAATCATGAGAGCCATTAAAAACACAACCATCCACATCATCAACAGAAAATATAGATTGTCCTTTTTTAGACGACCTAAGGAGATACAAGAAGAGCTCACACCTAAATATTCAGAACTCAGACATTAGAGCTACCGGAACAAGAAAGAGTACAAATAAAAGTACCTTGTTACCAAGCATTTTCATAGGA
The DNA here is from genome assembly GCF_040938575.1 of Ambystoma mexicanum. Taxonomy (NCBI): domain Eukaryota; kingdom Metazoa; phylum Chordata; class Amphibia; order Caudata; family Ambystomatidae; genus Ambystoma; species Ambystoma mexicanum. The sequence continues at coordinate 442,446,868 of NC_090924.1, read as the reverse complement.
GAGGCAAGAGGGGAGGAACAAAGAAACCAAGGAGGAAACACATCAGGACTGCTAACAAGATCCCAACAATGAGGGAACAACAGATAGATCTGGTAATGAACTTATCAAATTACAATATTAATCCTGCACTTACATCAGCACTCAATATAGGCCTATCATTTAGCCCAACATACCCAGAAGATTATTTCCGGAACACAATTAGATGTCTTTTATTTTTGTGGACACCTGAAATAAACATTTATTTTTGAAAATAGTCAGTTGAAAAGTCTAATGAGACAGGCTATTCCAAGCCCCTCAGGACTCACAGTGGAACACGTGGAAAGCACTGTCAACTTACTAAACTTGGTTGGAGAGGAGGAATATATCACCAGTAAATTTGTAGAAGAACAAGAAATTAACATATACCTCTCTGAAGAAACAACTCTGAAACCAACACTGAAGCCAAAATCTAAATTCATACCAATGTTACCAGCAGATAATGTGATTGCTCTTTTTCAAAAAGAAATTTGCAATGAATTACAGTCTAACTATCTTGCAAATAAACATACACAAATTCAGCATAACCTGTCCTGGCAAGAGAAACAGTCAGTACAAGAACTAGTGAAAAATCATGCAATAATAACCAAAATGGCAGATAATGGGGGGAAAATTGTCCTTATGACCGGAGAAGACTATGTTTGTGAAGGTAACTTTGAATAACCATGAGTGCTATCAAAAGCTCACACAAAACCCACTACCCGATCTAGTGCAAGAATGGCAAACAAAAAGTTAAGCCTGGTGTAACAAGGGTCTGCTTATGGAAGAAGAATATCATGATATGAGTATACAATGCCCGGTAATGGCAACAATATATTTCTTACCTAAAATACATAACATTTTTTCAAAATGTCCACCTTGTTGCCCAATCATAAATGGCATTGGTTCCCTAACCAAATGGATTTTGCAATATATTTACATTTACCTACAACCATTAGCTTCGGGCTTGGCCTCCTTTATTCGAGACACCAAGCATGTGATAAAACAATTCGACTCTATCCCCTGGGAACAAAACTATAGATTTGTTACTCTTAATGTGATATGCCTCTATACAAATATACAACATGACATGGGAGTTACAAGTACTTACCATTTCTTAAAAACAAGATCAATATCTTATAAAGAACAGAATGATCAAATTGATGCTCAAGTTTGCCCTCTCAAACAAAATATTTTGTTTTGATAATTAGCTATATCAACAACTACAAAGAATAGCCATGATCTCGAAATTCGCACTGACTATGAAAACCTCTTTATGCAATACTTTGAGATAAATCATGCATGCAAACATGAGGCATTTCAGAAAAACAAAAATGTGATCTATTGGGAATGATACAAAGATGATATTCTGATAATTTGGGAAGGAGAATTACTTGATGTTACTCACCACTCCGAAATAGGCCGAAGATGTGGAGGAGTGACCTTGGAGATGATGGTGGTACAAGAATCGATATTCAGCCTTCCATCCCAGCTCCCCTGAGTACAAGACTCAGGCTTCCTCAAAGAGGGGCTCTTTTCTACATTTACCTCTCTGCTGTTTCAGTTGGGACAGACAGAGGTGTCAATTGAATAAAAGAGCGGGGAGAACGCACACCGCCAATACCAATGCTGCAAAGGAGTACAAAGATATTAGACAGTGTTGAAGTTTAAAGCAAGTAATCAGAACAGTTGAATTTTAATGGGAAACTATCTAGGTAAGTATTGGAGTGGAGCTTCCCCGGGGTAGATCTACAAGAAATAACACAATAAGTGGGAATATTCTAAAGAGCTTTTTAAAGTATCAGTCCCATCTTATATATTTAACTGTTAACAACTAACCTGAATAAGGATATTTTGCGGAAAGGAATCCAGGAAACAGAAGACAACGAAAGGAGAAAATAACAAACAGGAATGTTAGTATAGGGAAGTAGCCCCGAACGGCACGAGGGTCGCAATAGTGCCGGGTTGGTGCAGTTTCAGCAGAGCGTTTTGTATGCACTTGAAGACAAGTTCACAAAATAGTCACTCAATGTCCCAGAATCCAACAGAAGGCGAATATCCAAACAGTGTCGTGGAGAGGAAATAGTAGCAGAGACGGGATTTGTCAATTAAGTATGTACCTGAGCACACATGCATCCAGAGTAGGTATAGAAAAGTTCTGGATAGTTGACAGCAAGTCCTCTGCTTTGGTTCCGTGTGCAGAAGAGTCAACCTGGAATGAAGTTCCACAAGAAACAGAAGGGAGCCGGATCCAATAATGTTCCGAGTCAAAAAACCAGACGAGCACGACAGGAATAAAGGAGGAGGCAAGTCGATCCAGTAGTCAGGCAAGGGTCAAAACAAGGAAATCAGATGAGGATTTGTGTGGAGAAGACATGAAGTAGAAACGGACGTAACCGCTTGTAGCTTGTAACACTAATTAGCAGCAACGAGCCCCTTGAAAGCCGGTGGTTTTATAGCCGTAAGGGGGCGTGTCTTGCCGTACGTCTTCCACGTACAGGGCGTGTCAGCTGACCCGGAGTCCGTCGTAATCTGTACATGCGCCATGGCAACCTGTATCGGGTCCACCGAGGAGCTTGTAAAGAAGTCGTATTCTGCAAGGAGGCCCGCGGGGAAGCCGGAAGTATGACAGCATCCTCCCCCAAAGACTCCGGCAACCCCCTGGCGGAATGGAAACTCCTCAGAAGATCCGGACAATGTAAATTGGAGAGAGGCTCCCAGGTACGGTCCTCAGGCCCATAACCCTTGAAATCCACAAGGTAGAACAACGTACCCCTAGACACCCTGCAGTCCAGGATACGCGAGACCTCATACTCCTCCTCTCCATCCACCAAGATTGGCGAAGGACGTGTAGGCAGATGAGTCCCTTGGACGAAAGGCTTGATCAGGGAGATGTGAAAGACTGGATGTATCCGCCATGAGCGCGGCAGGGAGAACTTGACCGCCACGGGATTGATAACATCAGTAATGGCATAGGGTCCCATGTATTTAGGCAGAAGCGAGCGTTTGCCCGCAATTCATAAATTACGGGACGACAGCCACACCTTCATGCCATTCCGACTGGTGCAGGGGATCGATGCACATCGGCATACTTCTTGGCACGATCTTGAGCTCGGAGTAAATGACAGTGTACATCCCGATGAATCGTATCGAGATCTCTTATGCAGCCTCTTGCTGCCGGATCAAGTGGGAGTGCCCTAGCATGACCACCATACAGGGCAAAAAAGGGAGAAACCCCAGTTGATGTATGCATAGAGTTGTTATATGCAAACTCCGCATAAGGCAGAGAAGTAAACCAAGACTGTTGGAACTGAAGGCATAAACAGCGTAGGTACTGTTCGATAGTAGCGTTAGTTCTCTCAGTCTGCCCATCCGTGTGAGGATGGTAAGCCGAGGAGTACCTGTCCTCAATACCTAGAGAAGCTGTAAGAGCCTTCCAGAATCGTGACGTAAATTGTGTATCACAGTCGGAAACAGTGACCGAGGGTAATCCAAAGAAACGAAACACATTCGTCAAGAACAGTCTCGCCAATTCCGGAGCCGCAGGCAAGCCAGAACAAGGTATGAACAATGCATATTTTGTGAAATAATCAACAATCACCCAAATGGTGTCATGGCCCTGAACGTCAGGAAGTTCCACAATGAAATCCATTGACAGCATCTTCCAATGTTTGTACGGAACAGGAAGAGGTTGTAACAAGCCTACTGGTTTGGCTCTAGAGGTTTTACACTGAGTGCATATGGAACAAGTCAAAATGTAGTCCTTTACATCACGAACCATGGAAGGCCACCAAGCCAAACGCCGTAAGGCTTCAAGAGTCTTTTGACTTCCTGGATGTGCTGCAATCAAAGAATCGTGAGACCACTGGAGCGCTAAAGCTCTAGCTTGACCTGAGGGTATATAAACGCGCCCTTGAATGAATGGCATACCCTGAATTACTTCCAGGTTGAAGTCAGTGATCTCTTTTGGATGGGTTGAGACCCAATCAAGGATGATTGAATGCAAAGAGGGCTGAACCGAACAACCACAAACAACTTTGTTCGGCAGGAGAGGAAGTGCTTCGACCTGTTGGGACTGGCCATCCGCATGTAGGCGAGAGAGAGTATCAGCCGAAACTTGAGCTTTAGCAGGATGGTATGTGATAACAAATTGATACTGTGAAAAGAATAAATGCCACCGCGCCTGTCTAGCTGTAAGGCATTTCATAGATAAGAAGGCTAACAGACTGCAGTGATCCGAGTATACCGTTACAAGGTGTTTGGCCCCCAGAAGGTGATGTCTCCATTCCAAGAATGCGTCTCTGATGGCTAAGAGTTTGCATTCCGTGATGGAATAGTTCATTTCGTAATCTGTCAATTTACGAGAGAAGTAGGCAACAGGATGAATCTCGCCCAAATGAGGACAGGTTTGTGACAAGACAGCCCCAAGATCATAACCCGAAGCGTTAGCTTCAACATAAAAAGGAAACTCAGGATCGGGATGTTTGAGGACAGAGGCGGAAGTGAAGGCTGACTTTAATTGATCAAAAACTTTCTGAGCTTCTGAAGACCATACAAATGGCACCTTGGCACTTGTCAGAGAGGGAAGAGGTGCAGAGATTTCAGAAAAGCCATTGATGAAGCGTCTATAAAAGTTTGCAAATCCCAGGAATGATTGTAAAGATTTGACTGAATTGGGCACAGGCCATTCCAGGATAGCACTAATTTTGGACTGACTCATGCGCACCCCATTATTAGTAAGATCATATCCAAAAGTTCCACCTCTGAGGTGTGAAATATGCACTTTTCGGCTTTTACAAACAATTTGTGATCTCTCAGACGTTGGAGCACTGTTTTGACGTGTATTTCATGGTCTTTCTGGTTTTGTGAATAGATCAAAATGTCATCCAGGTAGACAACAACAAACTGATCAAGGATGTCATAAAACAAATCGTTCGTAACACCTGAACAACAATTAATATAATATTAAGTTCACCATGAATGAAAGTTCTGAAAGGATACAGTTCCTGGATTTGGAATTATATATTGAGGAAGAAAAAATCCAAACAAGTCTGTATGTAATTGTGACTGATTATTTATTACACACTTAATACCCAGAGGTTACTAAGTGCGGACCCAGAAATCAAACCTGTGTTGCTCTGCGTCGTCTTGCTTCCAAACTGAGAATAAAAAAAAATTGTAGCCCAGAGGCTGTTTACCTTAAACAGGTACTGAAATCACTCAATACATTTTGCCAACGTGGATACAAAATTAAAAGCCTGCTAAAAGCAGTTGAAAATGCAGATGGAATATCAATAGATTGTTTACTCACAGATAAACCGTAAATGAAAAATTATAAGACCAATATAAAAGTTTTAACAACTTATAGTACAGATGCTCAGACCACCACAGGGATTCTAAAAAAAAAACACTGGAACATTCTGCAAATGGATGAGTGAAGCACCATCAATGGTTTACAGGAAAGCACCAACTATCAAAAAAATGATCAGCCCAAGTTATTTGAAATCTAAACAACCAACCGATTTGTGTATGATGTTGAGTATGAAACCAATAACAGGGAATCAGAAATGTGGTAACTGCAAGATATGCTCATAAATAATGAATGGAACACAATGTTTGAAATTGCCAAATGTAAAAGCAAAACTAATATCACAATTAATAAATTTCAATACTAACTTTGTGATATATGGTACTCGATGAATCTGTGAACATTTTTTACATATGCAGTACTATCCATGCACTTAAAATGCAGATTTTGGAAATCTTGAGAGCTATTAAAAACAAGGATATGAAATACCCAATGGCTACACATTTTTGTGCAGAGCATCCTGAATCAACAGTGGACACAATTAAATTCTTGGGATTGGAGAAAGTGAAGATTCCACCAAGAGGTGGCAACAGAGAATTACTGCTCAGACAAAAAGAGGCAAAATGGATCTGTTTAATGGACAGATGTGCCACAGGTCTAAATCATGATAATGAAATGTTTAATTGGTTGTAAAATTTGGTAATTGAGACACTGAGAAGGGTAATTTGTTGAAAAATATGTGACACAGCACAAACAAAACTTTGTGCAGCATTTGTTAATTTTGGAATTAATAATTGTCTATTTAATAGAGACTTTATGCCCCTTACAGTCTTGCACAGATTATGTATTGATTCTGTAAATAAGAATATTGTATAACACTTAATGAGTGACCATTCTTTAATTAAAAAAATTTGATCCCTTAAGAAAAAGTAGAAGAAAAAAAATGGAGATTGTGCCTTTACTAGGATAATATGGTTGGTTGTTATAAAATATGTTATTAAAGAGACCTTAAGAATTGATAATTACAGATGGTCTGTGTAAAATTTAGAAATCAAAAACTAGTAAGGTAAGAGGATTTGAGTATACACCAGGCCGCAAACTGATAAAAGAAATCTAATATGGTCACTGAACGCACATGTGCGATAACATTATCGCGTATATCATCATGCTTGTAAATTTAAGGCCGCCATTTTCTTACTGCCGACCTGAATCGCGGATCAGCATTTTGGAACTAGGGACAAGCGGATCCCTTTGGAAACGAAAAATTGTAAGATTTAGCTTCTAAACCATTTTTTGTAATCCTCTTTCAGCACCATGTTCCTCGCTCCTCCTTGTGCATTTTGTCTCTCAGTTCCCACAATTCCCCAAAATACGATGTGCATTTTGCCTCAAAATCTGCTGCTTCATTTCCTCTTGAGAAAGGGTCTTCCCCTTTTGTGTGGGCTTGGCACTTCACTATTGCTTCCTTTGTTGGGTAAGCAATAACCTCGATCAATCTGTCCAATAATAGCACATGCTGCACTGGAGTCCCGTCTGCTCTCGTGAACCCTCTCCTGAGCCATCGTGCCAGTCCTGAGTGTACTGTTGACGTCACGTAGACGGAGTCAGAATAGATTGTCACCTCTCTCTCTATACACTGTTTTCTAGTGCGAGTATAAGAGCCACTAGTTCTGCTAGTTGGGCTGAATAATTGGATGGCAGTCGTGCACTTGTGACAACCTCACTTGTCCCATCCTCTTTCCGTCTTACCACTACATTGCCAGTATGTCTGACCCCATCAGTTTGATCAATTGCTGAAGAACCACCAATGTAGAGCACGTCCCCCCTGCAAGTGCGTCCTCCTCTACCTTGCGTGTCTCACTGAATATCTCTATGCTGTTTGTGCAGTCGTGTGGATAGTCTTCTACTTGTAGGACATCTGTGAAGAATGTTGCTGGGTTTACAGTCTTACTATCGTCATGCCTCTTTTGATAGTATCACCTCGTAACCTGATAATCTCTGTGTGGTCAGTGTGTTTGTTGACTTCTGCAGTATCACAAAGAGGGTGTGCTCCACGTACAAAGGGGTGAATCACCCCATAGATACTGCTGCTGACTTCTCCAACGCGAAAGCCGCAGCTGCCAAATCGTGTTCGCAGGGGTAATGTCCTCTCATCACTAGGTCCACCTGCCCACTGTAGTAAGCTATTGGCTTATGGCCCATGGTTGTTCTTTGTGTCAGCACTACCTTCATCAGCGTGTGAGAACAAGAAGAACTCCTTTTTGTAGTCTGGGATCCCTAACACTGGGGCTGTGCATATTGCTTGCTTCAGTTCATCAAATGCTTTAGTCATCTCAGTGGTCCATCTCAGTGTCTTGTTTCCCCTCTGTGCCTCCTTCAGGGTGCACACAAGTGGCCTTGTGTATGTGCTGTAGTCAAAGACCCATGTTCTGCAGCAGTTGCATAACCCCATGAACTGTTACATTTCCCTCACTGTCGTGGGCTTAGGTATTTTGCGTATTGTCTAAGCTCTCTATGGGGTGATCTGTCGGCCATTTTGGGATATCATTTGTCCAATGTATAGCACCTCCTTCTGGCAGTATTGTAACTTGGCCTTGTCCACCTTGTACCCCTTGTCTGCTAGCACCAATAGCATGTATACTGCATCCTTGCTATATGGATCTTCTTTCTCACTGCAAATCAAATTGTCGTCTACATATTGTAAAACTGTGCTTTCCGTCTGTATCTTGCTCAGGTCCATCTGTATCAGTACTCCTGTGCGAGCCGAGTATGTTTCCACTTCTGGTTTCTGTACATAAAGCTGGTCAGGTCTTGTGAGTCTGGGTGCAGTGGTGCTTAGAAGAATGTGTTCTTCAAGTCAATGACCGTGAAACAGGCAGCTTCCACCGGAATGCTGCACATAATTGTTGCTGGATTTGCAACTAAAGGATACTCTGCTTCTACAATATGGTTAAGAGGCCTTAGATCCTGTATAAAACACCATGACCCTCTGTTTGCCTTGTGCACAGGGTACACCGCTGTGTTACATGGGGATCCTGATGGTACCAGGACGCCTGTCTTAATTAGTGCTGTGATTGTCTCATGAATGCCTCCATCTGCTTGCTTTCTTAGGTGGTATAGTTTTACTCTTGGCAAAATAGCTCCTGGCTTCAGCTTACTCCTCACTCCCCCTATGCTTTTTATACAACCCACGTCATAAGGACTTGTGGTCCATAAACTGCTGGTTACCTTGGCCATGTCCTTCTCCCAGAATGAGGGCGGCGCCTCCATCGCCATCACCATTCTCTGTGGCACTTCTCTGTAGTGTATCTGTAACCAGCATGTTACACTCAACACAATCTCTAGTACCTGTCTCTCCTGCTTAAATAGTTTGTCGTCTGTCACTGTGGTTAGCCTGCACCCCTCTGCAACTGCGATTATTGCTCTCCATGCCCACCCTGTGTCATCCATCCCATGCACTGCAATCCAATCCTCTCTTGCCACCACTACCTCTATTTCTATGGGCACTATTGTTCCTTCTGACTCATCCAGTGGTGTTTCTGGCCTGAACAGGTACTCGTTTTTAACTTGCTACATTTGCCATGCGATGCCTGGAAGCCATGCAATGGATATGTCAGTTCCATACTGGAACGTCTCCGGGTCCACTGGCACCCCCCTCTGTACTGTGTGTCCACAATATGCTTGAACGATCTGTCATATATTTAGCATGTGTATGCGTGGCGTAGAGCACACTATGCCCTTGTCTCCGAATGAGATGGTCATGTTTAGTCTGCCCATAATGTCTCATCCCAGTATGTTTAAAGGTGTCTGTCGAGAGTAAAGTAAAGGCAGTGATAGATTGTGATCTCCTATAGAAAGCGAGATTTTGTCTGTAAAAGGAACCACTTCCCGAGCCCCAGAGAATCCTTGAGTGTTCATGGTATCGCCTGACAATGTAAACGCTCCTTCCTTAATGCATGACGTAGTCAACCCTGTGTCAACAAGAAAGGAAAATGTTTTGTCACTTATCGCCACACCTATGCGAGGTTCCTCCACAGGGTTGGGTGTGATCGACACGATGGGACACATTAAGTTTGTCTGTGGGCTGTCCTTTTGAGGGTACAGGGATAACCCATTCCCAGTAAAGGATTTGTTCCCTATCATGATAACTCCCCCAGTTGTCTGACAGGAACTGTCGCCACTGTGTCTACGTGTGCTGGTGCGTCGTTGTGCTGAATCTGTACTAATTGCTGTGGGCTCCCTAGAATTTGTGGTGCTTGTAAATACTGTAGTACCAGTGCTGGCATCTATGGTACCTGCCCTGGTGTTTGTGGTGCTTGTGTCCGTGCTTGTGGCGTTTGTTGATACGTGCCTTGCATCTGTCCTTGCTGTTGTTGGTACTGTGCATAATAATCATCCTGATCCCCTTGATATGGCTGCTGGCCCTGCCCTCCCCAATTCTGTTGCATCCCTCTGAACCGACATACTCTTGAAATGTGTCCCATTTGCCCACAAGTCCAACACTGTGTTGGCTCCCTTCCTTGCCCCTGGGATCTGCTGCATCTGTTGGCCATAACCCCAAAACCCTCCTTTTAACCCCCCTTGATTGTGATGCATCTGTGGCGCAACACCACGCCCCCTCTGTAGGCCCTCCCTTCCTCAGAACCGTGCTGTGTTCCACCCTGCCCCATAAACCCTCCTCCCATGGGTGGTGCCAACTGTTGTGGCTGCTGTACTTGTGGGACGGGGCTGGCTACCACCGCCCCCTCCATCACATATTTTGATATTTGTTTCTGTACTAGCTTTGCTTCATCTGCCTTCCTGTCCTCTGCTTTGTGCTTAATCTTCTCCTGCCACAGCCTACAATAATGAACTATCATAATCTGTATCTCTGGCCAACCTTTTGCCTACATCTCCACTAATTTCCTTAAACTCTTCTGAACTTGCTCTGGTAGCCCCTGCACTAGTATGTGATAGAATATTGCTGCAGTCTTGTCCCAAGGCTCTCAAGTTTCAAGGCACCAAAGTTCTTGAATCTTCTGAATAAACTGCACAGGGTCTTCATCTTCCCTCATTTTGCGTGATGTAATGGCCCCGATGTCTGAAGTGTCTGGGTATTGTGTCCTCAATGCTTGCCATACTGCCACCCTGCAGTTTTCAAATGGTGATTTTTCATGGGCTGTGTTTTATGTCGTCACCTCTTGGAACCCCGCCCTCTTCCATACATCATCAGCTGTGTCTCCTAATATTGATATTAATAGTCCCTTCACGTCACCCACCGCTAGCCTTTGGCCAGCTGTCATTTTCTCCATCTCATTAATCCACTTCTCTGATTCTGCACTCAATGATGGTAACCTACTCTTCACATTCTCCTTGTCTGTGTGTTTCCATGGCACAAACTGAGGTCGCACCCCTCCTCTCTCTAATAAGGGTTTCTGAGTGAATGTTCTCTCCTCCTTGTGTGTCCTCCTGGTCAGTCTCACTTGGCGATCACCCCTCTTGCTCTTGCTCTAGATACCTGTGAACACATCTATTGGCTTTAGATGGGCACTCGCATTTTGTTGTCATATACTCTAGTTAACCGTCCCTGTGAACATGCTATAGCTGTCTCTCCTCTCCTTCGTCCTGGGAGATCCCTTAGTCGTTGCCTGCTGTACCTGCTTGTTCAAGCTGCCCCCCTTCTCCCTGTTTACGGGTCCTAAATTCCCATGACACCCGTTTGTCTCTCCCCACCCACGCTGACTGGGATTGAAACTGCTCCCTACTCTCGTCCCCACTGTACTTGTCCTCATTTTCAGATCCCGTGTCCATGTTGCTACAGAAATCATCTGCAAAACTCAGTCTCCTCGATGCCAAGTCTGTGTTGGGCTTCATGCTGAAATCGATATCGCTCAAGTCGTACACACTTCCTCCCGCCCAGGCCCTGAGACCTGCTCCTCCTCCCTCAGTTGCGCTCCTGCTCTGAGAGTTGGTGCTGTTATGCTCTGTCGGTCTGTCCTCGTCATGTCTGTTCTTTCCCCTATCTAGCGCTATTTGTGTCTTTAGTGCCCTTATTGCTCGCTCGTCATCTTCTCTACGCGCTCATTCCCTTGCCAGTCTGTCCAATTGTAACTTCCTCTGCTTCCTTTCAGCTAACTTGTGTTTTTCCTGCTCTCCTATCTCCCTCCGTCCTTCCGCCTTCTCCAGCTCCCGCTCCCTCTTCTCCCTCATCTCGCTTTCGGGACTCTTCCATTCCTTGAGATCTCACTCGATCCTTTGTTCCCTTTCCCTTCCATACGTTCCTTTTCCTCCTCCCTTCTTTGCTCCCTATCTTCCCTCTCCAACTTCTCTTCTCTCCTTCTTTCCTTGTCCTCACGCTCTAATCTCACCTCCCTATCCTTCTCCCTCCCATCTTCCTCGTCCATTATCTCTGCCCCATCTGTTACTTCGCAGCTTCTCTTCAGCCCTTCTATCGCATCCATCGCCCCTTCTGCCTCTCCATTGGTCTTCCCTTGAAGTTTCAGGAGTACCTGCGCTGCTATCTATTCATTCGTGGTTACACCCTTATGCCCCTCCTTCGCGCCTTGATGTGCTTCACTTCTAGCCTCTGTGTCAATAGCTGAATGCCCTGCGTCTTTCAGCTTCTCTTCCTTCGTATATGGTGGCGGTTTATATGTTGGGTTTGAGTACCCCTATGCTGCCCTGAGTAATGAATTGGGTACATTCCCTGTTCATCATCTATATCATCGGATACTATGCTCGGAGGGGCAGGGGAGGTGCAGAGGGATGGGCCCCTGGATCCTTCACCTCCTGCTGGCTAAGCATCCACTGATGCCTCGTGCCATCTCCCTCACTCTCCTGAAACATGTGTCATGGATCAAATACAGCCATGCGCTTGGTCAGTTTCTTCCCCTTATAGGTACCCTGTATGTGTGTCAATAGTGATTGCTGCACATCTTTGGAGAAGCTGCCACAAGGTGGCCATGGTTTAGTCAATTTCCCATCGGTACCTTTGGACCATTGTATGCTATATTTACAGATCTTCTCCCTGTAACGCGGGAGTGTCTTACACAGGTGCTGAAGGGACGTGTCCTACCGCACTTGCCCTGATACATCTTTCAATACGTTTACCTGGCCTCAAATCGAGGATTTCTACAGTCCGCTGTTAAGGGGGAAAGTCACAATATGATGACAATGTTTTTCAATTTCTATGAGCCTCTCAAGCTCCACAACTGAACATGTGTTCTCCGCGCACTGCCCCTCCTTCGCACTCGTTGTCTCCTAAAGCATATCCATAATCTTGCACATGCACCATCCGCGCACCACCGCTGGTTAACCTCTTCTGCCAATCCCAATTATCCAGTACTAGCTCCTCACTGTCTCAAGCTCTCTGTGTGCTGTGTGCAAACCTCAGGGTGATGTCACCAAGATAACAGGATATTATAGGAAGATCAAACACTGCACGGACACTGTAATAGCCTGTTACTCCCAAACCACACAAAATCCCATAGCTGTCTTCCTGCACTCCAGGCAGAGCATACCAATAATCTCTTGTGATCGAACTGCACCCGCTGCAGGCCAGCTCCTTTGCTAACCCTTATGGGGATACCGTCATCTATGACCCGAGGTACAACGCCCAACCCACAGGAATACCAATATTTACATATCTTCTGTCATCCAAGCCCTCAAGTTAATATTCTAGGTTATTCACCAGAACCTTTTACCTCTAAAACGAAGGCGCCATAAACATAGAAAAGGGACTTCTACCTCTGCTCCTGTCCCTATTTACTTTGACAATACTAGACAATACTTTGACAATACTCAACGATACTAGACAGTACTCTCTACCCTCCCTCAAACCCACAGTTGCCATTGGACTGGATCAATACTTACACTCCATTGCTTGCTGGTACTTCTTGGCGGCTGACTCCTCCTCAAGGTGCTTGCCTCCCCATTTTGGTCTGCCTGGACAACTCGCTGACTTCGAGCAGGATGATTCACAAGGGGCTCCTGATGGCCTGTACAGAGGCACGCATTTTCCCATCTTCTCGAAATATGCAAGGGTCCGGCAGCCTCTCAGGTTCAGTGGCGAAGGAGATGACCTGATGCCGGGCTGGTGCAGCCAGCCATCCTCTGCTACCAACTTGTTGGGAAAAACTCCCAGGTATACCAGAGGGACACTGGAAGTCCTTGGACTCTTGGAAGCCCCAACACCCTCTGCAGCATAAACGGATGACTCAGTCAACGGCAAGTTCAAACTGCGGTTTATTACAGACAAATTCAACAGGGATCAGCACAGGAACAGGAGAAATCCATGCACATATCGTTTGTTCTCGGCTCGTCGGCTTGCATGGTTCAGTGCCACATCACTAATAAGAATGACTATGTGTTTGCATTGTAACTCGTGTTTACCACCTTAGTCTATGAGAGTGCTCTTTTGCTCGGTGCAACACTTATCTCATATTGCAGCATGTTTGTTGCAGTCTTCTGTCTGGTAGCCTGAGATCGGCTCTCTTTCCGAGCGCTGGTTGCTGTCCCTGGTCTGTTTCGGCCGGGTCACGTGTTCAGAGACCACACATTTGAGCTGTGCAGCTCTGAATTATGAGGAATTATTCCTGTTTTTTAGCTTGTGCCTTTGTCATCTAGGGAATGGAATGTCATCCGTATATTGTGGTCTTGGCTGCAGGTCCTGTCTCACACATCTTGCTCTCTGCCCAACCTGAATTCAGCTCAGATCTTGCAGTGAGGCCTGGGGCCTGCTGTAATTTTCCTAAACCATTGTAATGCTGTTTTTACAGTGTTCATGCTATACTACATTCTCCATAGGTTAGTCACACTTGGTTCTATCAGGTCCCATGGGTGCTCCAGCAGTTCCATAAGGTTATTTGCATGTAAGCATCTGTAGGCTTTGCTCAGGATCTCTTGCTTCTTGTGGTGTCTGCTTTGCTGCATTTAGCTAGTGGCAAAAATAATAGAATCAATGACAGTATGTATATGTGGCTGTCCTCTAACTATAAAACTGTACACTCGTGTTCTTCGTGTATCAGAGTGCATGGTTTTGTCCCGAAGTGCAGATGGCACTTGTGCTTCATGTCTAACGCAGATATGTAATGGTGTCTCTAACAACGTCAGTAACTTGGCTTCTTGGTGCTTTAATGAAGGCTGTCAGTGGAGGTGTCTTTGGTTACGACCTCGAGTTCTTCATCCACGCTGGGGTAAATGAGTACCCCACCTGGTCTGTAGGACTGGTTGTTGGTGTATGGCTGGCTGAGGGGGTATGTCTCAACATACTTGTCAATCATTGGACCACTGGGAATTGGTCCGAAATAGAATGGGTGATTGTGTTGTTTCCTGGCCTCCTTCCTCATCATGAATTCTGTAGGAGGGGCAGGAGGGGGTAGGCTGCCCCATCCCTCTTCAGGAGATTGTTGGTGGGGACCCAGGATTGGTTAACTAAGGTAGGATTAGCCTACACCAATCCCTGTGGTAGAGTTTACTTTAAAGGGGGTTGAGCCCCTCTTTCGGCAGATCATCTGGAGACTTTGCAAGTCATAACAAGAAGAACTCAGCACTGGACCCTGGCTGAAGGTAGTCTGCCTTACAACTTCCACCAGCGAAGGAAGGCCAGGACCTCCAAGAGGGAAGCAAGGACCCTCCCCTAAATATCTCCAAAGGAACAGAGGGAGATACGGAATCCAGTGGACCCCCAGCAGCTCCAGAACCGGTACCCAGCCAGCACACACCATGCCCTGCCAGGCTCTGCAGCAAGCTTCCTAGGTGGGAAGTTCCAGAGAGGCTCTGAACTAAAGCAAGGACATAGCATCTGCCTGCAACACACTCCTTAGCTTTGGTCTGTCCGCCTTAAAGGATTACACAAGCCTAGCGAAGAAACTAGGGGAAGTGCCTCGACAAGCATCTACCAACGTCTGCCTTAAAGGACATTTGTTAGGCAGTCGAGCCCCTCAAGCTGCAATCGACTGCACCGCTGACTGTTACGCTGCAGTCACTAAAGCTGTCCAAAATGCCTCGACCAGTGCTTCAGAAACGCCGACCAGCACTGAGACGATTCCTCATCCCGAGCCACCATGTAGGCCAGCCTGCATCCATCCATCCAGTGTCGCCTCCCGAACTGCTTGCTGTCTGATACCCACAGTTGTTTCCCGTCTTGAAGCTGCAAAGCGCCCTGAAACTGACTCGACTCCGTCGAGCGGCAAGAACTCCTACAGCACAAGGTACACTGTGGTTCTGTCCCCCTGTTCCATCCCCGGAGTCCCCTAGTGACATTTTATGAGCGATTGCTCTCTTTCTCTCTATCCTTAAACTACTGCGATTAATTACTATAGCGACTACCCTCCTGTCAGTATCCAGAGTGTATCCCTTTTCCTTCTTTGAAACTATCTGTCATCTGCATTCCTTTACAGGCGGGGTTGTATTTTGTAGTGTGCTAGAACTGTCTGTTGTGATAACAATAAAGTAGATATTTTTATACAACCTTATCTAGACAGTCCCTTTTATCATTGGGTTGTAATTGTATTTTATCTGTGTTGCAACTAACCACCAATCCACAATCTTTCGGAGATAAGCCTCCCGTTCGGTCCATTGTACCAAAGACGGAGAAGGAGGTTTATAATTTACTTTTTTTCCAATCTGTTTGGATCCCTTCTAGTGTACTAGAGGTGTTGGACTGATTGATGGTTTAGAAACCAATATTCATTCCACATTCACTGGTGCCCCAGACGTTGATTTGTCACAACATGTGATCACATTTTTGTACTTTGCCAGCAACATTAAAGGACACACTACTCTTTTGGATTATTTTCCAGGTACTCATCATTAATCTTCTGAGAGGCAAATGTTTCTTAGAGGCAAATGTTTATGGGGTGGGTGGGTAGTGAGAACAAATACCAACCCCCTCCCTCATCAGCCCCATGCCATACCTGCCAACTCACATGCTTTTTGGCGGGTATTACCCACCTTGCAATCAGCTGACTCACCCGCTAAGCACCCTATACGCCCATTCACTGCAAGGGGCACCCAGTAAAAGGACATTGGGTGTTTTCACTCGCCTTGGTGACACAAAAGATTGAGAGCTATGCAGAATGCCAGTAACTTGGGGGCTCTGCCCCCACGTTTCAAGTGAGATGTCATGGTAAATGATTTCCATTTATAACAATGTTTCAACATATGAACATTAGCAGGTTAGAAAGACAATTATTCGAGAACAACGATGAAAATCACGTGAATTATTTGTTTGGATGCGCCTTTGTCTGCAGGACATAGAAGAACAAAGCCAAACCTTTACCTCTGCAATGTATCGGGAAAACAATTATTGCACCATTTGCTTGCAAAATAAACTAAGCAAGGGCCCGGTAGGGGCTCATTATACATTGGCCTGTGCGGTAATAGCGTGCCAGTATTAACATATAACTGTGGTACGTTGCCGCACTGCTAAAAGCGGAGGTCATTACGACACCTTAATGGCAGAAATTGGCATTATTACAGGCGCTGGTGATACCGGCACCTGTAATACTGGCATAATCCCCCATGGAGTCCATGGAATGGGGGTTAAGACCATCACCCGCACTCATAATCCGGTGGACATTCCACCGGACCGATTGCCGGTAAAGGTAATTCCATTCGACAGTATCCTGGCAGATTTACCACCAGGATACCCACTATGTTGTAGTCCCCACTGCCTTGATTTCAGCTGAAATGTCAATATGGCACAAAGATGTGAAAGCAGCTCAGACAGTTGTGCTACTGTTGCCGAGCGCAGCGTGTGACACGTTTTATTTTGAGTCTATAGGCACAGTGCCATGACGGCAACACAGCAGGTGAAATGAGTGCCGCTCGTTTCCATGTTCTCAGAACCACCCGTAAATCTTAAGCTTTGCTCTTTATTTCATCTGGAAAACGTACTTTCATATGTACAGACATTTGCCTCTATTAATGGAAGTACTCCTTTTGCGTTCTTTGCTGCTGTGCTCAGGACACGTGCTATCCTTTACCCGAGCGCCTCTATGTGGCCGGTGTTTGTGGAGGCTTATCTTGTGGGCCTGATTCATGGAATCTTTTGCACGGTGCCAAGTGTATTTTCACTGGTGCAAAGTGACTTTGCACTGCCAACAAACACCCCGATTCATGGAGCCGTGCAAAGTGACTTTGCAGCGCAAAAAGACACTTAGCACTGTTGCATGAATCCGGGTGTTTGTCGGCACTACAAAGTCACTTTGCACCAGTGAAAAATCTCTTTGCACCATGCCACAAAATCCATGAAACAGGCCATGTGTGTAAATTGCATCCAAACGACAGATCACAAACTGCCAGGGTTCACACCTACACCATGTTTGAATGTTGGGGGCTGTACAGCAGGGGTGTTGCTAGGTCTGGAAAAGATTGGGGGCTACGCGGATGTCGGGACTGTCGGGACTAGGGGCAGCTAGCCTTTTGGTTGTAGCCCCTGAGCTTACCCGGAGCTATAGACCCCACGGCTGCCCTTGCGAAGCCTCTGCTGTACAGACTCTTTATTGCTCGTGTGCTGTTGGTAAGTAGCAGGGGTCAAGTCCTAAAAATTAAAGTGGGGGGACTCATCAACAAACGTGATGAGATGTGACGTCACCAGGAATTTGCATATCAAGGTGAAATATGCATATTTCATTAAATAGCCTTTGCATAACCACCCAAATTGCACAGGACAAATGGCATTTGCCTTTCATAAAATCAAAACACAAACAAAACCAAGAGAGGATATTTTCTTCTAATCGTGTTTTTGAAAACGTTTAACGGTGTACATGTTTTAAACAGACTAAATCAGTGACTCAACCAATACAAATGTTTTCCCTGGGACTTGCAGAACCGAAGTGAGACAGTTCACCTTTAGTTGTTTTGTAGTTCGGCAGACCCGGTAATTGCCCATTCGTGAGTGCCGGCAATAAGGGACTCCCCATCCCCATTCGGCCCCATAGGGCTGAATGGGAATGGGGAGCTTGGCTGGACCGGCACCATTCATAACGGTGCCGGTGCTTCCACGAGTTGTGCTCGCGGGTGCCGCACTGCGCGCCAGGTCGGACCGGGCGGGCAGAGCGAGACCTGCAAGCACAACTCATGGTATGGCGGTATGGTAGCAACAGTGCTGGTAGCGATACCAGTGCCGTTGTTGCCTTACCGCCATACTTATAATGAGGCCCATAGTCTTTTGACCAAGCTGGAAGCTTCTTAATCCTGCTCCTCGATATACCGTTCACATTATCCACAACCATTTCTGTTGAGACACTCCCTTGCTCTCCACTCCTCAACTTTCCTTGCCTTCCACCCTCTTCTTCAAATAACTCAACAGCATTTTTCTTTCTTTCTTTCTTTCTTTCTTTCTTTCTTTCTTTCTTTCTTTCTTTCTTTCTTTCTTTCTTTCTTTCTTTCTTTCTTTCTTTCTTTCTTTCTTTCTTTCTTTCTTTCTTTCTTTCTTTCTTCAATCCTCACAGTCTCTCCTTGCCATTTCCACTTACTTACACGATCCAAATTCCATATGGAACCATCCTGGATCCTGACTGCATTCTTGAACACTTCTCTAACCCTCACAGGCTCGGAGTACTTCAACTCCCCCTTTCTAAGCATCTTCCCCTTCCTTATCCTGATGGAATCACCCAGTACAACTTCCATTCTACAGGCCCGCTGAGTCTCCTTGTAATCTAGACTCTTACCGTCATTGACCTTTAGGGGCCGATTCATGGAACAAACGTGCGCCGAAAATCGCAAGCAGGCGCAAGCGGAAAAAAACAGGCGCACGCGCACGCGTGCGATTCATGGAAGTCCCTGCTTGTGTATTCCTCGGGATGTGCGCCAAACCCGTGCATGGCGCACACGTCACTGCAACATCCCGAAAGACGTGCGCGACGCGCACAGTGAAAGTGCACAACCTCGGCGCATACACTAGAAAGTGGGCGGAACACGGGGCGTAACGCGCGGAATGGGGAACAACTCGCGAAAATAAGGGCGTAACTTGGGATGTACTGCAGGGAAGCAGACGGAATGCCCACACGCACCCGAACCACACGTATTCATGGAATCGAATAGGGCAAAGCCACGCACAGCGAAAGACACGCACAAGCCGAAACACGTCCGCCACACGAAGGCAGGCGGTAGCGTCCCTGCGCATTACAAAAGTGGCAACATACAGCAATAGTGCCTGTGCGAGCGGGGCACGTGTATTTCAGGGTTGCGCGGGAAGTTACACACACGATTGAGCGGGGTACGTGTATTTCGGGGGTGCGCGTGAACTTTCTCACGCGATCGGGCCTGGGGGAGCGGGCTACGTGTATTTCAGGGGTTCGCGTGAACTTTCACACGTGATCGGGCCTGGGGGAGCGGGCTACGTGTATTTCAGGGGTTCGCGTGAACATTCTCACGCGATCGGGCCTGGGGGAGCGGGCTACGTGTATCTCAGGGGTTCGCGTGAACTTTTTCACGCGATCGGGCCTGGGGGAGCGGGCTACGTGTATTTCAGGGGTTCGCGTGAACTTTCACACGCGATCGGGCCTGGGGGAGCGGGCTACGTGTATTTCAGGGGTTCGCGTGAACATTCTCACGCGATCGGGCCTGGGGGAGCGGGCTACGTGTATCTCAGGGGTTCGCGTGAACTTTTTCACGCGATCGGGCCTGGGGGAGCGGGCTACGTGTATTTCAGGGGTTCGCGTGAACTTGTCTCACGCGATCGGGCCTGGGGGAGCGGGCTACGTGTATCTCAGGGGTTCGCGTGAACTCTTTCACGCGATCGGGCCTGGGGGAGCGGGCTACGTGTATTTCAGGGGTTCGCGTGAACTTTTTCACGCGATCGGGCCTGGGGGAGCGGGCTACGTGTATTTCAGGGGTTCGCGTGAACATTTACACGCGATCGGGCCTGGGGGAGCGGGCTACGTGTATTTCAGGGGTTCGCGTGAACATTCTCACGCGATCGGGCCTGGGGGAGCGGGCTACGTGTATCTCAGGGGTTCGCGTGAACTTTTTCACGCGATCGGGCCTGGGGGAGCGGGCTACGTGTAATTCGGGGGCGCGCGGGAAGTTACACACGCAATTGAGCGAGGTACGTGTATTTCGGGGGTGCGCGGGAAGTTACACACGCGATAGAGCGGGGTACGTGTATTTCGGGGGTGCGCGGGAAGTCAGATACGCGATTGAGCGGGGTACGTGTATTCCAGGGGTGCGCGGGAAGTTAGATACGCGATTGAGCGGGGTACGTGTATTTCGGGGGTGCGCGGGAAGTTACACACGCGATTGAGCGGGGTACGTGTATTTCGGGGGTGCGCGGGAAGTCACACACGCAATCTCATCAGGGTACGTGTATTTCAGGGTGCGGGGGAAGTATCCCACGCAACATCAGCAGGGCACGTGTATTCCAGGGGTGCGCGGAAAGTTCCACACGCAATTCCATCAGGGTACGTGTATTCCAGGGGTGCGCGGAAAGTTCCACACGCAATTCCATCAGGGTACGTGTATTACAGGGGTGCGCGGGAAGTTACACACGCGATTGAGCGGGTACGTGTATTCCAGGGGTGTGCGGGAAGTTCCACACGCGATCTCATCAGGGTACGTGTATTACAGGGGTGCGCCGGGAGCAGCACACGTGAATTGCACGTGTGGGTCCTCCCAGGTGTCCCCTCTACACCCTCCACGGCCCCTGCAGGTGGCTCACACCACAGGGGCCTACCCTGCACATGTCCTGCAGGCACACCATCCACCATGGCCATGACCCAAGGCCAACCCACATGTCAACTTGCACTACTGCCCACCAACGCATGTCCCCCTGCACCCCCAGTCACCAGGGGCACCCTCCACCAGGCCCCCACCCATGTCTCCCACCACCCCCACCCCCCCAGTCACCAGGGGCAGCCTCCACCAGGCCCCCACCCATGTCTCCCAGCACCCCCACCCCCCAGCCACCAGGGGCAGCCTCCACCAGGCCCCCACCCATGTCTCCCAGCACCCACACCCCCCAGCCACCAGGGGCAGCCTCCACCAGGCCCCCACCCATGTCTCCCAGCACCCACACCCCCCAGCCACCAGGGGCAGCCTCCACCAGGCCCCCACCCATGTCTCCCACCACCCCCAACCCCCAGTCACCAGGGGCAGCCTCCACCAGGCCCCCACCCATGTCTCCCAGCACCCCCACCCCCCAGCACTGTGGGGAACCCTCCACCAGGCCCCCACCCATGTCTCCCACCAACCCCCACCCCCGAGCAGTGCAGGGGCACCCACCACCAGGCCCCCACCCATGTCTCCCAGCACCCCCACCCCCCAGCCACCAGGGGCAGCCTCCACCAGGCCCCCACCCATGTCTCCCACCACCCCCACCCCCCACTCCCTAGGGGCAGCCTCCACCAGGCCCCCACCCATGTCTCCCACCACCCCCACCCCCCACTCCCCAGGGGCAGCCTCCACCAGGCCCCCACCCATGTCTCCCACCACCCCCACCCCCCACTCCCCAGGGGCAGCCTCCACCAGGCCCCCACCCATGTCTCCCACCCCTCCACCCCCCAGCTGTGCAGGGGCAGCCTCCACCAGGCCCCCACCAATGTCTCCCAGCACCCCCACCCCCCAGCCACCAGTGGCAGCCTCCACCAGGCCCCCACCCATGTCTCCCACCACCCCCACCCCCCACTCCCCAGGGGCAGCCTCCACCAGGCCCCCACCCATGTCTCCCACCACCCCCACCCCCCCCAGTCACCAGGGGCAGCCTCCACCAGGCCCCCACCCATGTCTCCCAGCACCCCCACCCCCCAGCCACCAGGGGAAGCCTCCACCAGGCCCCCACCCATGTCTCCCAGCACCCACACCCCCCAGCCACCAGGGGCAGCCTCCACCAGGCCCCCACCCATGTCTCCCAGCACCCCCACCCCCCAGCCACCAGGGGCAGCCTCCACCAGGCCCCCACCCATGTCTCCCACCACCCCCACACCCCCAGTCACCAGGGGCACCCTCCACCAGGCCCCCACCCATGTCTCCCACCACCCCAACCCCCCCAGTCACCAGGGGCAGCCTCCACCAGGCCCCCACCCATGTCTCCCACCACCCCCACCCCCCCAGTCACCAGGGGCAGCCTCCACCAGGCCCCCACCCATGTCTCCCACCACCCCCACCCCCATTCCCCAGGGGCAGCCTCCACCAGGCCCCCACCCATGTCTCCCACCACCCCCACGCCCCCAGTCACCAGGGGCAGCCTCCACCAGGCCCCCACCCATGTCTCCCACCACCCCCACCCCCCACTCCCCAGGGGCAGCCTCCACCAGGCCCCCACCCATGTCACCCCCCACTCCCCAGGGGCAGCCTCCACCAGGCCCCCACCCATGTCTCCCACCCCCCCACCCCCCAGCAGTGCAGGGGCAGCCTCCACCAGGCCCCCACCCATGTCTCCCAGCACCCCCACCCCCCACTCCCCAGGGGCAGCCTCCAACAGGCCCCCACCCATGTCTCCCACCACCCCCACCCCCCACTCCCCAGGGGCAGCCTCCACCAGGCCCCCACCCATGTCTCCCACCCCCCCACCCCCCAGCAGTGCAGGGGCAGCCTCCACCAGGCCCCCACCCATGTCTCCCAGCACCCCCACCCCCCAGCCACCAGGGGCGGCCTCCACCAGGCCCCCACCCATGTCTCCCACCACCCCCACCCCCACTCCCCAGGGGAAGCCTCCACCAGGCCCCCACCCATGTCTCCCACCACCCCCACCCCCCACTCCCCAGGGGCAGCCTCCACCAGGCCCCCACCCATGTCTCCCACCACCCCCACCCCCCAGCAGTGCAGGGGCACCCACCACCAGGCCCCCACCCATGTCTCCCAGCACCCCCACCCCCCAGCCACCAGGGGCAGCCTCCACCAGGCCCCCACCCATGTCTCCCACCACCCCCACCCCCCACTCCCTAGGGGCAGCCTCCACCAGGCCCCCACCCATGTCTCCCACCACCCCCACCCCCCACTCCCCAGGGGCAGCCTCCACCAGGCC
The DNA here is from genome assembly GCF_040938575.1 of Ambystoma mexicanum. Taxonomy (NCBI): domain Eukaryota; kingdom Metazoa; phylum Chordata; class Amphibia; order Caudata; family Ambystomatidae; genus Ambystoma; species Ambystoma mexicanum. The sequence goes on along the minus strand of NC_090924.1, from coordinate 442,423,598 downwards.
CCCACCCATGTCTCCCACCACCCCCACCCCCCACTCCCCAGGGGCAGCCTCCACCAGGCCCCCACCCATGTCTCCCACCCCCCCACCCCCAAGCTGTGCAGGGGCAGCCTCCACCAGGCCCCCACCAATGTCTCCCAGCACCCCCACCCCCCAGCCACCAGTGGCAGCCTCCACCAGGCCCCCACCCATGTCTCCCACCACCCCCACCCCCCACTCCCCAGGGGCAGCCTCCACCAGGCCCCCACCCATGTCTCCCACCACCCCCACCCCCCCAGTCACCAGGGGCAGCCTCCACCAGGCCCCCACCCATGTCTCCCAGCACCCCCACCCCCAGCCACCAGGGGAAGCCTCCACCAGGCCCCCACCCATGTCTCCCAGCACCCACACCCCCCAGCCACCAGGGGCAGCCTCCACCAGGCCCCCACCCATGTCTCCCAGCACCCACACCCCCCAGCCACCAGGGGCAGCCTCCACCAGGCCCCCACCCATGTCTCCCACCACCCCCACACCCCCAGCCACCAGGGGCAGCCTCCACCAGGCCCCCACCCATGTCTCCCACCACCCCCACACCCCCAGTCACCAGGGGCACCCTCCACCAGGCCCCCACCCATGTCTCCCACCACCCCCATCCCCCCAGTCACCAGGGGTAGCCTCCACCAGGCCCCCACCCATGTCTCCCACCACCCCCACCCCCCCAGTCACCAGGGGCAGCCTCCACCAGGCCCCCACCAATGTCTCCCACCACCCCCACCCCCATTCCCCAGGGGCAGCCTCCACCAGGCCCCCACCCATGTCTCCCACCACCCCCACCCCCCCAGTCACCAGGGGCAGCCTCCACCAGGCCCCCACCCATGTCTCCCACCACCCCCACCCCCCACTCCCCAGGGGCAGCCTCCACCAGGCCCCCACCCATGTCACCCCCCACTCCCCAGGGGCAGCCTCCACCAGGCCCCCACCCATGTCTCCCACCCCCCCACCCCCCAGCAGTGCAGGGGCAGCCTCCACCAGGCCCCCACCCATGTCTCCCAGCACCCCCACCCCCCACTCCCCAGGGGCAGCCTCCAACTGGCCCCCACCCATGTCTCCCACCACCCCCACCCCCCACTCCCCAGGGGCAGCCTCCACCAGGCCCCCACCCATGTCTCCCACCCCCCCCACCCCCCAGCAGTGCAGGGACAGCCTCCACCAGGCCCCCACCCATGTCTCCCAGCACCCCCACCCCCCAGCCACCAGGGGCGGCCTCCACCAGGCCCCCACCCATGTCTCCCACCACCCCCACCCCCACTCCCCAGGGGCAGCCTCCACCAGGCCCCCACCCATGTCTCCCACCACCCCCACCCCCCACTCCCCAGGGGCAGCCTCCACCAGGCCCCCACCCATGTCTCCCACCCCCCCACCCCCCAGCAGTGCAGGGGCAGCCTCCACCAGGCCCCCACCCATGTCTCCCAGCACCCCCACGCCCCAGCCACCAGGGGCAGCCTCCACCAGCCCCCCACCCATGTCTCCCACCACCCCCACCCCCCACTCCGCAGGGGCAGCCTCCACCAGGCCCCCACCCATGTCTCCCACCACCCCCACCCCCCACTCCCCAGGGCAGCCTCCACCAGGCCCCCACCCATGTCTCCCACCACCCCCACCCCCCAGCAGTGCAGGGGCAGCCTCCACCAGGCCCCCACCCATGTCTCCCAGCACCCCCACCCCCGAGCCACCAGGGGCAGCCTCCACCAGGCCCCCACCCGTCTCCCACCACCCCCACCCCCCACTCCCCAGGGGCAGCCTCCACCAGGCCCCCACCCATGTCTCCCACCACCCCCACCCCCCCAGTCACCAGGGGCAGCCTCCACCAGGCCCCCACCCATGTCTCCCACCCCCCCCACCCCCCAGCAGGGGCAGCCTCCACCAGGCCCCCACCCATGTCTCCCACCACCCCCCCCCGCACTCCCCAGGGGCAGCCTCCACCAGGCCCCCACCCATGTCTCCCACCACCCCCACCCCCCACTCCCCAGGGGCAGCCTCCACCAGGCCCCCACCCATGTCTCCCACCACCCCCACACCCCCAGTCACCAGGGGCAGCCTCCACCAGGCCCCCACCCATGTCTCCCAGCACCCCCACCCCCCACTCCCCAGGGGCAGCCTCCAACAGGCCCCCACCCATGTCTCCCACCACCCCCACCCCCCACTCTCCAGGGGCAGCCTCCACCAGGCCCCCACCCATGTCTCCCACCCCCCACCCCCCAGCAGTGCAGGGGCAGCCTCCACCAGGCCCCCACCCATGTCTCCCAGCACCCCCACCCCCCAGCCACCAGGGGCGGCCTCCACCAGGCCCCCACCCATGTCTCCCACCACCCCCACCCCCACTCCCCAGGGGCAGCCTCCACCAGGCCCCCACCCATGTCTCCCACCACCCCCACCCCCCACTCCCCAGGGGCAGCCTCCACCAGGCCCCCACCCATGTCTCCCACCACCCCCACCCCCCAGCAGTGCAGGGGCACCCACCACCAGGCCCCCACCCATGTCTCCCAGCACCCCCACCCCCCAGCCACCAGGGGCAGCCTCCACCAGGCCCCCACCCATGTCTCCCACCACCCCCACCCCCCACTCCCTAGGGGCAGCCTCCACCAGGCCCCCATCCATGTCTCCCACCACCCCCACCCCCCACTCCCCAGGGGCAGCCTCCACCAGGCCCCCACCCATGTCTCCCACCACCCCCACCCCCCACTCCCCAGGGGCAGCCTCCACCAGGCCCCCACCCATGTCTCCCACCCCCCCACCCCCCAGCTGTGCAGGGGCAGCCTCCACCAGGCCCCCACCAATGTCTCCCAGCACCCCCACCCCCCAGCCACCAGTGGCAGCCTCCACCAGGCCCCCACCCATGTCTCCCACCACCCCCACCCCCCACTCCCCAGGGGCAGCCTCCACCAGGCCCCCACCCATGTCTCCCACCACCCCCACCCCCCCAGTCACCAGGGGCAGCCTCCACCAGGCCCCCACCCATGTCTCCCAGCACCCCCACCCCCAGCCACCAGGGGAAGCCTCCACCAGGCCCCCACCCATGTCTCCCAGCACCCACACCCCCCAGCCACCAGGGGCAGCCTCCACCAGGCCCCCACCCATGTCTCCCAGCACCCACACCCCCCAGCCACCAGGGGCAGCCTCCACCAGGCCCCCACCCATGTCTCCCACCACCCCCACACCCCCAGTCACCAGGGGCACCCTCCACCAGGCCCCCACCCATGTCTCCCACCACCCCCATCCCCCCAGTCACCAGGGGTAGCCTCCACCAGGCCCCCACCCATGTCTCCCACCACCCCCACCCCCCCAGTCACCAGGGGCAGCCTCCACCAGGCCCCCACCAATGTCTCCCACCACCCCCACCCCCATTCCCCAGGGGCAGCCTCCACCAGGCCCCCACCCATGTCTCCCACCACCCCCACCCCCCCAGTCACCAGGGGCAGCCTCCACCAGGCCCCCACCCATGTCTCCCACCACCCCCACCCCCCACTCCCCAGGGGCAGCCTCCACCAGGCCCCCACCCATGTCACCCCCCACTCCCCAGGGGCAGCCTCCACCAGGCCCCCACCCATGTCTCCCACCCCCCCACCCCCCAGCAGTGCAGGGGCAGCCTCCACCAGGCCCCCACCCATGTCTCCCAGCACCCCCACCCCCCACTCCCCAGGGGCAGCCTCCAACTGGCCCCCACCCATGTCTCCCACCACCCCCACCCCCCACTCCCCAGGGGCAGCCTCCACCAGGCCCCCACCCATGTCTCCCACCCCCCCACCCCCCAGCAGTGCAGGGACAGCCTCCACCAGGCCCCCACCCATGTCTCCCAGCACCCCCACCCCCCAGCCACCAGGGGCGGCCTCCACCAGGCCCCCACCCATGTCTCCCACCACCCCCACCCCCACTCCCCAGGGGCAGCCTCCACCAGGCCCCCACCCATGTCTCCCACCACCCCCACCCCCCACTCCCCAGGGGCAGCCTCCACCAGGCCCCCACCCATGTCTCCCACCCCCCCACCCCCCAGCAGTGCAGGGGCAGCCTCCACCAGGCCCCCACCCATGTCTCCCAGCACCCCCAAGCCCCAGCCACTAGGGACAGCCTCCACCAGCCCCCCACCCATGTCTCCCACCACCCCCACCCCCCACTCCGCAGGGGCAGCCTCCACCAGGCCCCCACCCATGTCTCCCACCACCCCCACCCCCCACTCCCCAGGGCAGCCTCCACCAGGCCCCCACCCATGTCTCCCACCACCCCCACCCCCCAGCAGTGCAGGGGCAGCCTCCACCAGGCCCCCACCCATGTCTCCCAGCACCCCCACCCCCGAGCCACCAGGGGCAGCCTCCACCAGGCCCCCACCCGTCTCCCACCACCCCCACCCCCCACTCCTCAGGGGCAGCCTCCACCAGGCCCCCACCCATGTCTCCCACCACCCCCACCCCCCCAGTCACCAGGGGCAGCCTCCACCAGGCCCCCACCCATGTCTCCCACCCCCCCCACCCCCCAGCAGGGGCAGCCTCCACCAGGCCCCCACCCATGTCTCCCACCACCCCCCCCCGCACTCCCCAGGGGCAGCCTCCACCAGGCCCCCACCCATGTCTCCCACCACCCCCACCCCCCACTCCCCAGGGGCAGCCTCCACCAGGCCCCCACCCATGTCTCCCACCACCCCCACACCCCCAGTCACCAGGGGCAGCCTCCACCAGGCCCCCACCCATGTCTCCCACCACCCCCCAGCAGTGCAGGGGCAGCCTCCACCAGGCCCCCACCCATGTCTCCCACCACCCCCACCCCCCAGCAGTGCAGGGGCACCCACCACCAGGCCCCCACCCATGTCTCCCACCACCCCCACCCCCCAGCAGTGCAGGGGCAGCCACCACCAGGCCCCCACCCATGTCTCCCACCACCCCCACCCCCCAGCACTGTGGGGCACCTGCCAGCAGGCCCCCACCCATGTCCAACTCAGGTTCCCCAGCACCCCCACCCCCAGCCACCAGGGGCACCCTCCACCAGGCCTCCACCCATGTCCAACTCATGTTCCCCACCACCCCTACCCCCCAGCACTGTGGGGCACCTGCCAGCAGGCCCCCACCCATGTGCAACTCATGTTCCCCAGCCAACATGTCATCACAATCTAGATCCCTGGTCCCTATGTTCAGCCTCCAAATGCAAAACACCCACCCGAGTATTGCATCCACCCACTCATTATTTGCAATTACATCACAGAACACCAATTGCAAGTTCCGAAACAAACACATTTCCCTCACATACACCCAATGGGTGTCAGTGAATCTCAAAACACATATCATGAAATGCATGAAACCAATGAGATACCACACATTGAAGTTCACCAAAAATAATATGTATTAAACGAAACATAAATAGAATAAAAAATGAAGAAACAGAAACGTGAATGTACAAAAATGAAAAGAAGCATGTCCGTCCAAAAAATCAAAACCAAAAATAAAATTCCAAAGTAATGTCCAAAGTCAATGTCCACAAAACAAAATCCAATGGGAAATGAAAAAGAAAGCCATTTCTCCATGGTTAAAAATAGAAAAAAATATACAATCCAACTGTCAACTATGTACATGGGAACAAGCCAGCGTCCATTATCCCAACACAATAAAGGAAACCTATCTAACTACACTAACTAATAAAATAAACTATATACAAAAATGTGGCCAATGTCCGAAAGGTCCAAATAAAATAAAAAGAAAAATGAAACCTAACACTACCTAGAAACTATGTACAAGGGCAGCGGGCTAGTTTCACGGCTCACTTGTGGATGTTCCGGGCCAGGGCATCATCGAACTCCTCCTCAATGTCCCGGAGGCGGTCCTCCTCCATGGCCCCGAGGGTCCGCAGGGCCGTCGACGTCTCCACCTCCAAACCCCTGCGGATTGCCTCGAGGCACTCGGCCCGCCTCAGGGCCCTCCGCATGGAGTTCTCCGCCCTGACCATTGTGAGCCGTGCCTCCTCCGCCGGCTGCCGCTCCGCATCTATGGCGTGGCCCAACCGCTGCCACACGGAAGACACTCTCTGTCCTGGGTCCTCCTGCCCTCCGGCCGATGCCTGCCCCTCCGATGTCGAAGACCCCGAGCCTTCATGGCTCCCACCACCTTGCTGCTGCTGCTGTGCCTCTGCCCGTGCCCTGCCTCCTGCTGCCTGCACATCCTCCGCCGGCTGGGGTGCAGTTGTAGATGTGGCCACCCCTGCTGGACGTCCGACTCCCGACTGTGGCAGGGATGTCTCCTCCACCAGCCTGGCCGCACCGTCAGAGGCAGCTCCACAGGGCACCTAGGTGACTGATGGGTGGGAAGATGGCACAGAGGACCACTGGCGCGTAGGGGGTCCAGTTGAGGAGGGGGTCGGAGCAAGTCCCATCAGACGGAGGAATCCGGCCTGGGTGACCTGTCCCAGCAGGCTGACGTGGTCAACGAGCCATTCGAGATGACGTGCAGTCTCTCCATGAAAAGACTGCAGGTCACCTCGCATGGCCCGTTGACGCAACGCCACACCAGCCAGGACAGGCTCAACCCGGACCTGGATAGCCACGTCCGCAGGCAGAGGAAGGCCAGTTGACGTGAGCTCATCCCCTGCCTGAAAACGGGTCTGGACGTAGGCATCCCTGCTGGTGCAAGATGATGCAGGGACAGGATCGGGGACAGGATTGCACACAGGCACCTCCGCGGCGGCCTGTGCTGCCTCCTGAACCTGGTCCTGCGCTGCACCACTAGCACCAGTGGGATCCCCACCTCCAGACCCCGTCTCTGGTGCTTGCACGGCCTCCTCCTCCACCAAACCCCCCCACCAACCTGGATGACTCCGTGCCATCTTCCCCTGTTGGGCCCTGTGGGGTCCCAGCTGCCCCTTCTGCTGCCAAGGAGTCCAACTCCAACCTCCGCCTCTTGGACCTCCCCCCGGCAGCTGCGGTCTGGGACGCGGCACCGGACTCCTCACTCCCCGACGAGATGACAACCTGGGAGGGGAGCCGGGCCTTGCGTCTCCGGCTGGCGGTGGGATCCCCGCCGCTGTGCTCCATAGCACCTTCTCCGCCCTCTTCATCAGTTGACGCTGCAGACAGGGAGAAACAAAACACAGGCATCAGGGCACTGTACAATGGACACGTACACACATGACAATTGTACATGAGTGGCAACGGCAAACCTCAGACATGTCATCACAATCCCCAACACACATGTCATTACAACTCGCACACATGAGCCATACCACAGCCATATCGCAACTGCCACCACCATCCATACACATACAACAGCATGAGCAGCCAAAGGTGAGCCAGACATCACATGCAACACAGGAAGTGCACCACACATGTACACACACCACCACACTTGCATGCATGTGTACACCTCTGCCAAGTGTCGCACTGTTCAGACGGGCATCCATGTCACATCTGCCAATCAGGCTTCCACATACCGCTGTCACATGCATCCATGTTGCATCACTGTTGCACCCTTGTCAAATACACACACATGCACATGTACATAGTGCTGATACATGCAGCCGAAAACAACATACATGCGTGACATCACGGACATGTCTACTTACATACACATTCATCCAAACATGTGTGCCCACACAACTGCATTTGGCATGCAAGCCTACACACACAAGCACCATCCATGTCTCACACATTACAGCCCTCGCATGTGTCAGCCCCGCGGCCCTGTACACCCCCACCCATACTCCACCCCACACAAACAGATGTGCAACCTGCACACAACTGAATAATCACCACACGCACTGCTCACAATCAGGATGCATGTACACTCACCGCTCGACTCCAGACGGGTCTGCTTCTCTCGGACCTGGACGTGGAGCGCTGGGGATATGCGTTCCAGGACCCTCATCTGTTCTTCCGACAAGTGGCCCCGGCGCCCCTTGGCATCCGCTGCCTTCAAGAGGCGCCGGGCCTTGTTCAGGGTCCTGGACCTGAAGTCCTCCCAGCGCTTCCTGACATGTTGTAAGTCGCGGACTGCCACCCCCTCCGAGTTGATGGCAGTCATGATGTCAGTCCAGATCTGAGTCCGTCCTTCCTTGTCGGCGCGGGAACTTCCGAAGAGGGCATCATACTGCCCCAGGACTTGCTCCACCAGGACACCAACTTCGGTGGCACTGAAGCTGGTGCCCCTCTGCCTCTCTGGCCGGGGGTTGTCAGTGGTCACAGATGGTGTTTGCCCCGACATGACAACCCCAGAGGCAGGAGTGGGTGGGCAACTGGGTCCTGGGGCTGGGCTGTGGAGCGATGGAATCCCAGTCGGGAGTCTTCGGTTCCAGCATGGGTGGTCACAGCAACAGCACCCCTGGCTGATGTGCAGGCAGCAAATGGCAGGGCACGTGGGCAGCAGGCAGTCAGGCAGCAGCAGATGGCAGGTGGGAGCGTGCTCGGGGCTCTGGAGGGCAGTAGTTCGGCCTTCTGGGCAGGAGCGTGGTCTTCTGTGTGCTTACGCGTGGCCAGCTTGATACGGAGTGATTTGGCACGTGAAAAATCTGCACGTCAGCGTGTAATTCGAGGAAAGGCCCTTAGCGCGTAAGCGCGTCTGCACGCATACGCATTTTCATTGGACAGAAGGCCCCTCAAGGGCAAGCGCCCCTGTGACGTGATGCGTACAGACGTGCATGGCCATTTCAGCGCGCGTGAAAAACTGCACGTCCGCGTGTAATACGAGGAAAGGGACCATGCGCGTAAGCACGCGTGGAAAACTGCACGTCTGCGTGTAATACGAGGAAAGGCCCTTAGCGCGCATGCACGGCAGCACGCATATGCGATTTCATTGGACTAAAGGCCCTTAGCGCATGAGCGCGTCTGTGACGTGACGCGCGCAGGTGTTTCCCTCATTGCATGTGATGACAGAACACACGTGGATTTCCACCAATCGCGTGTGAAAGTTCCCGGCACCCCGGAACACACGTACCCAGGCTAATCGCGTGTGGAACTTCCCGCGCACCCCGAAACACACATACCAGGCCAGTTGCGTGTACACTCACTCCCCTCCGATCACACGCAATGACACTCGGACCGTATCCGAATACGGGAAACCCGCGCACGGCAAAGACGTGCACAGGCGTCAACGCGTCTGCCACACGAAGGCAGGCGGAAGCGTCCCCGCGCACAGCATAAAAGTGCGCGCAAACAACAAACACATATATACAGCTACGATGAATGCCCCATTTGTCGCTGCACTGATCGTGGGACACCGCAGGAGGAGGAGAATAGCCAGGGCACGCATTTTCGCACCACGGACAAGCCTTTTTGGGATGCCTGACGACCAGGTCTATGGCAGGTATAGGTTTCCACCCCATATCATCCTAGACCTGGTCAGGGAGTGGGAAGATGACCTCACATCCCCCACCCTTTGCTCCCAAGCATTGAGCCCCTTGGAGAAGCTGCTCAATGTCCTGCATTTTTTGGCCACTGGGTCATTTCAGCGGACCACTGCCATAGTGGGGGGGGGGGGTCTCACAGGCCACACAGTCACGCTGCCTACACCAGGTACTGGCAATCATGACAGCGCGCCCCTCAGTCCGCAGGCACACATACATTCCCAGAACACCCGCAGAAAGGCAGGCCGTTGTCCTGGATTTTTTCAGGGTGGCACACTTCCCCAAAGTGCTCGGTGCCATAGATTGCACCCATGTGGCCCTACGTCCACCTAGGGCCATTGAGCACATCTCCCGAAACCGCAAGCACTGGCATTCCATCAATGTACAGGTGGTATGTGATGCAAAGGGAATCATCACCTCTGTCTATGCAAACTACCCTGGCTCCACCCATGACAGTTTCATATACAGAATGTCCGCCCTGAGCCGGGCCCTGGAAGCTGGGCAGCATGGCGACACATGGCTCCTAGGTCAGCACAAATGCCCTTGCACATGCATGCAAGTCACACACAGACAAATATCCAAACCCTAATAATCTCAACTATTATCACCTCCCCAGGGGACAGTGCCTACCCTCTGAGCAACCACATGATGACGCCAATCCGGAACCCCACCACACCACCCCAGGTAAGATACAACGCCGCCCATATTGCAACCAGGGGCATAGTGGAGCGCACATTCGGAGTGCTGAAGTCACGTTTCCGCTCCCTTGACCGCTCTGGTGGGCAACTACTCTATGCACCACCAGTAGTGTGCAGGATCATTGTGGCAGCATGTGTCCTGCACAATGTTGCAACACGGCAGGGCGTCCCGGTGGACATGGTGGTGCCCCCACATCCCCAACCACAGGCACAGGCGCTGCCCATGGGAGGGGACAGGGCACGTGGCGAGGAAGCCCGGACCCAGCTTGTGGCCACATTTTTCACCTAAACTCCCACCCCTGCGGAGTGCACACAGGCCTGGCACATACCAGGTGACAATCGATGATGACAAAGAGACAGTTAACTGTCACAACCCTACCACCCTGAGAAAGTTGCCATGGAAGTGCCACATCGTCTGCATCCCTAGCTACTTAAACACATGCTATCCTGTGTGACCAAAAGGCACACATATGACATATGACATGATATGGGCCATACGCAAGTATTCCAAGGCGCAATGAGGCAGGGAGGGGGGAACAAGGGAACACAGAGAACGGTACTACTAGGCCAGGTGTCATTGAGATCGTGCAAGTGCAGGGGTAGGGGGAATGTGAAAAGTGCAAGGGGAAGGTTGGGGGGGAGACCAGTACAGGGGAAGTAGGCCAAAAAAATAATACATAGGTCGCCTGGTGGCAACTACAAAGGTAAGTGCAGACAAGTGCTGGGAAGGGAGGGCTGTAGGGATAGAGAGACAGTACTGCAGTGCAGGGGTTGCCAGGGAGGCAGTGCAAGTGGAGAGTGGCAGGGCCAGGGACCGAGGTCGGTGAGAGTGGCCCAGTTGCAGCTCCTGTGCAGTTCCAGTGGAGAATTCTGCAAGGGAGAGGCAGACAGTAAGCAGAAGCAAAGAGGAAGGTCTTGAGGTGCTTCCAGCACTGGAGATGATCCCCCTCAAGTTCAAGTCAGGCCGGAAGTCTGTTCCAGGGGGAGGGCCCTGCTGCGGAGAGAAATCTACCCCCAGCCAGTTGCTCTGAGAAGCGGATGACCCGGACATGCAAGGTGTGCATCACACACACCTGCAAAACAGGCCATGGCCATCACTGTCATGTCACTCAAACCCTCCCAAACATGGCACGCAATACCCATACACCAATGCAGTAACGATAAGGTACACATTGCCATGTCCTAAATGTACAGTGGCATCGAACACTGCTGCCTGACCCGGAATCAGATGAAATGACAGACCAACAACCTCCCACCCAAAATAAGTCATTTCCAAATGCATTACAACAGTCGTAGACGTAACATCACAATGAATGCCTGTCTACATGCACATTATGCATTGCAAAATCAACACTGCAGCTCATGTGTGCAGTGTCCTACTCCTGCATCAAACTGCTCAGCGCACAGCACAGTGAACAGCCATTGTGTGTGATGCACACCCTGAGCATCACATCTAAGTGACAGACCACGTCAAACATCAAATTAGGCATGTACTGGATCCATGATCGGTCACAGAACATGTGCTGCCGGGACACAGTGGGCACCAGAAGGCAAACAGTGTACATGTGGATATGCAAGGGTGGAAGTACATGTAGTGCATCAGAGTGCAAGTGTGTGGTTCTGCAAGGACATGCACTCCACATATGCATGTGCACTCAAGTGACCATCAGTGTTCCCTACACATCACATGTGAACATCCACCATGTGTACACCCCAGCATGTCAAACCACAACTATCCCCTCGCACCTGAAAGGAAAACACAACACATGAACAGGCATTGATCAGCAGAACACAACATGTACATAGGATACCACCATTACTATGTCAGAGTTCCCATCACACTGCAGGGCAAGGCAACTATCAACAACAACAACCCCCCTCCCTCACAAATGACCATGACCCACTGAACAACTGCACCTGGGTCATGGAGCCTCCAAACCTCAATTCCACCTGGCCACAGGATCACCTTTACCCTTCGTCACCATCTCCCACCTTGTGTGTAAAAAGATGCCTGAACCCTCAGAATCCACACTCATTTCCAAAATCACAAAATCCAAGGCATAAAAAAGAACCCGAACACCCTCCAGTAGATGACTTGACGTAGCAGTACCTCACAAAGGCCAAGTACTACCACAATGATGCAACAACCAGGGTAGCACAGCAAAACAATGTCACGACAGGATGTGAGACATGTGTGGTACATGACATTGGATGATGCACCATGAATGGATGTGTACTGTCACAGGTCCCCTGTACAGGCGCGGGAGTGTCACGAAACAACCACCCCCACCATGTCCCGGGTGCCTGCAAGGTCAAACTCACACAGGCCCCTGAGACCCTGGTGGGGAATGAGGTTCAGGGATATACAGTCGGGACAGGTGTTGACACACTGGATGACTGGAATGAGTGGCAGGAGAGGGGAGGAGGAATGACACATGAAACTAGGGAATGCACGTAAATGTACAACCTGCATGAACACATACACAATCCAAACAAACTTGGACATCATTGTCATGGCCTTCTGTAGTCCAGGCTCAGGAGTGGTACGAACCAACCACCCCCTCTAGGGTTTTGGCGCCTGCAAGTTCTCGGCTTACACAGGCATCCGCAACCCCAGTGGGGAAAGAGGGTCAAGGAACGTTGCTTGGATAGGCACGGGAAGCAGGAACACCGGGTAGAGGGTACAGGTTTCAAAATTGCATAGGATCACGGGTGATTAGGGAGGAAAAACATACCAAATTGAACCACACATACATCCATGCATCAGTACACTCCCCAGCAAGCCTATGCAGAGCAGTTTGTAAGAAAAACAACAAGACACTTAGCTCTGGTTTTGAGTGCTGGCCTCCTGCCTGCGCACTCTCAGGTCCGGTTACAGGAGCACTGCAATGCTGCAAAGAGAGCCACAGTCAACAACCTGTACGTGCCAATTACACAAAAACACAACACCAAACATGCCCCATAGCAACAAACTACACTACAAACAGACAATCTGTGGTTGATGCTTCGTACCCATATATAACATCACCCCTGTGACGGGTCATACACAGTCAATGCAGTAAAGCTGCCGCTGGTGGGTGCGTGGCAAATGGAACACCAATGTGTCACAATTCACACAACATGCAATGTTCCCTGGGTAAGCAGACAGACCCATATAGCAAGCCATGACTACAGAGCAAGTTGCGTACCACCATGACCGAAACAAAGTTGGCAGTGCATTTATCATGAAGTACATGGAAAAGACATGCACTGCACCCGAGTATGTCCCTTGCTGTATGTCCCTGTGAGCTGCCCCTTTCCATGTCTCGGAAGGCTACATGGTTGATACAAGTGGCTCAATGGACCTTGGTGTACCGGTGGGTATGTGCCACTGCCCCTGCATGTGTCCCAGACAACCCTACTATCAACAGCCATCAGTCCACAAACACATCTGAGCTGCATTGTGTGCTTCAACACCAATATTCGTCTAAGCTCACCCTCAGTGCTGTGACTAAGCCTGCATGTGCAACTCGCCTGGTGCAAGCTTTGCTGTGTCGTGGCCCCCCTGTGATGCTCACCTTGCCTGGAGTTCCTTGGAACATGTCAGCAGTTCTAGGATATGGGTCTGCAATCACTGTGCCTCTGCTTGTGCACACATGTGCATGTGGGCACCAACAAACGGGTCCAGAATTCCATCGTCCAATGGGCCATGTCTGCTGGCAAAGGTGCTCTGGAGGCTCATCCCCCTGCAGAAAGGGCATGAAACACATGATTAATGCTTCAAAGTCATCTGTGTGTGTCTCATCAGGCATCTCATTACTTGACCATGTCAGAGAGTCACATCACAAATCACACCATCAGTCCGTCTTTCACCTCCAAAGTGTGGAACACTATCTACAGCATGAACTGCAACAAGCACATGTACAGGAAAGATATGAAACATACTACCCAATGCATAGCAATCAATGTCCACATTAATCATGACACACCCCATCTAGCAAAAGCTGAACAGTGGACAATGACACCTAAATCATCCCCACTAGGGGTGTCAACACATGTCACACAGCACCAGACATGCCACAGATATGACAGTCCAAAGCCCTTGTGTAGAATGCTGTAACACCGAACCATCCTTGCGAGCCCATGGATAAGGGATGCAGGAGTGGCATATGTGAGTCAAGGAACCCAAGCAGCAAACACATACACAAGACAACCATGAAGGGCCCAGCTGGAACAGACAGTGGATGCCTTCAAAAGCCACAAAGCACCACACCGTCACATGAAAGCACAATAGACTAGCAATTTTAAACTAAATCAACTATTAACTAATTACACTAACTATGGAAAACCTACATTACCTATTTAAACTAACTATCAAACAGAAACTTAACTAACTAAACTAAACGAAAAATCAAAAATGGCCACATACGACCCGGGGGGAGGGGAGGCACCCAGGAGGGGGGAGGTACAGGGTGCTGCTCAACATCCACATGCGATGATGCTGAGCCAAAAAAAAAATCCTCCATGGGCTCAACGCCTGCACAGCACGACCTATGTGGGTGTGACTTGACAAGTACCCTTGGCTGAGTTTCCCCTGTACCCACGTTCTCCTCACCTGAGCCCTCCGAGTCAATGGTTCCTTGCAGTCCTCGATGGGCCAGGTAGTCTCTCTCCTTTCTCTGGTGCGTGTGCTTGTCACGGGGAGAAGCCACTGTGGCCGCTGGGTGAGAACAGCGGCACAGTGACCTCCTTTCCGGGACCAAGCCAGAAAATGCAGGGAAAAACCCGCAAAGGGGAAAAAACCCTGATAAGAGGTGCCAAGACTTGTCGGTGAAGGCCAGTTGTTCCCAGATGAAAGGAAGGAAGCGAAGGATCTCCAACAACTGGCGGGGGCAATAAATGTCCAAGTCCAACAATAGCTGTAGGCCTGAAGCACAGGCGGAGAAGGCAGCGGCTGAGGAGGCTGCAGTGGAGGTCGATAATGTTCCAGAAAGGCACTGCGGAGGAGCACGGAAGGAACCCCACGCTGACAAGGTGAGGGAAACAGGAGAAATAGTGAGAGAGGGAGAGAGAGAGAGAGAGAGAGAGAGAGAGAGAGACAGAGAGAGAGAGAGAGAGAGAGAGATAGAGAGAGAGAGAGAGAGAGAGAGAGCACCAGAGCCCGTCGGAGAAAAAGCACAGCTAGTGCCGCCCAGGGACGGCGGCGAAGAAGAAAAGGAAACAAGTACGGTGTTCTGAAAAGCCGGAACCCCGAAGTAAAGTATCCAAGGGGGAAAATCCCCTGAGAATTTCCAAAGCGAGGTGCAGAGGAAGAGCGAAGGACCCAGAGTCGAAAAGTAAACAACAGAGGAGGGTTGCAACGCAACGACCTGCCGGGAGGCGGGGATTTAAATACTCCCGGCAGCGTCGCGTCCCGAGCTGCGGAGCGAAACACAGAAAAAGGACTAAAGTAATCCTCCTCTACGTCCTCTCAAACTCCAACGCGGAAGAAATCGCCAGTCGTGGTGATGACCGCGACTGCGAGTGAAGGATGCCCCCCCTTAGAGTGCAACCACCCGGGCTTACCCGGGTGCAGGCGATGGAACCTAGCCAACAGCTGAGGGGCATGGACTTGAGAAGCAGGCTCCCAGGAATCCTCCGATACTGGGTAGCCCTTCCATGACAGGAGGTATTCCAACCGGCCACGAAGAAATCTAGAATCGCGGATGGCAGAAACTTCGTATTCCTCCTGGTTGGCAGCAGTGACAGGAAGATTCCGGTTGAGAGGCCGGTGATGTGGATCGGAGTAGTAGGGCTTAAGAAGAGAGGTGTGAAAGACAGGGTGTATGCGTCTGAGAGATGGAGAGAGTATTAGACGGTAGGCAACAGGATTGACCTTGGAGAGGATGGGGAAAGGTCCCAAGAACCGCGGAGACAATTTAGAAGGTCTTGTCCATCTGGGAAGGAATCTGGTAGACAACCACACCTTGTCCCCGGGTTTCCATGAAGGTGCTTCCCTGCGGTGTTTGTCGGCTTCAGTCTTATTCCGCTGTCTACAAACCTTCAAGCTTAGCAATGCACTGTCCCTGGCCTCCTTGACATCTCTTAGCACCTCTTCTGCAGTCGGAGAGTTAGAGAACCTGGGCACCTCGGGCATTAGATAACGCGGGTGAACACCGTAGGTACAAAAAAAAGGGGATAGGCCTGTGGCAGTGTGCCTGGAGTTGTTGTAGACGAATTCTGCAGTAGGGAGTAGAGAAACCCAATTATCTTGACGCTGGGATATAAAGCATCGCAAGTACTGCTCTAAGGTTGCGTTGAGTCGCTCCGTTTGGCCGTTCGTCTGTGGGTGAAACCCAGAGGAAAGGGCCCTTTCCACTCCCAAACGAGAACACAAAACTGTCCAAAATTTTGAAATGTACTGGCTTCCTCGATCGGATATTATTTTGTCGGGGAGGCCATGAAGCTTGAAGATATCTCGGGCAAACGTCTCTGCCATCTTGGTGGCAGAGGGAAGTCCAGGAAGAGGAGAAAATGGGCTAACTTGCTTAGAGAGTCCACCGTAACCATGATACATTTGCATGACTCAGACTCAGGAAGCTCCACTATGAAGTCCGTGGAGATGAGTCCCCATGGGCGAGTTGGTATCTCCACTTGGGTGAGAAGTCCTAGGGGCTTCCCCGAGGCATATTTGATTCTGGCACAAGTGGGGCAGGTCTTTACGTAGTTGAACACGTCTCTCCTGATGTTGGGCGAAAGGAATGACCTCGAGATAAGTTCCATCGTACCATTTCCGCTTCTGTGTCCGCCTAGACGAGAGTCGTGACACCATTTAAGGATCTTCTGGCGCAATGACCCTTCAGGGATATACCACCTCTTCTTGTAGAAGACCCAACCTTCCTTGATTTGGAAAGGGGAATCAGCAGAAAAAGAGATATGAGGAGCCTCTTGCGCAACAGCTGCCTTGACCTCCTGAAGAAAAGAACTCACCATGGCTAGTATCCGATTTCTGTGGAACATTGGCTCAGACTTGACAGCTACCGTTTCCAAGTGGGAATCCTTGCGAAACAAAGCATCAGCCAGACGGTTGAGAGACCCAGGGATGTACGTGATCTGGAAGTCGTACTGCGAAAACAGGTAGGCCCATCTGGCTTGTCTGGAGTTTGAACATTCCATGTCCTGTAAAGCCTTTAGGTTCTTGTGATCGGTGCGAATGAGGAACCGATGGCGGGCACCCATGAGAAGGTGCCTCCATTCCTCACAAGCCAGTTTCATTGCTAACAATTCTTTCTCCAGAACCGAGTAGTTGAGTTGGCTGGGGGAAAGAGTCTTGGAGAGATAGGCGACCGGATGCTCCACATTGTTAAAGGACTGAAGCAACACTGCTCCGACAGCTATGGCAGAGGCGTCTGTCTCCAGAATAAATGGAAGAGTCTGGTTGGGATGTTGCAGAATCGGGGCAGAGCAGAAGAGGGTTTTTAGATAACAGAAACTCTTTTCCGCCTCAGTAGACCAGGAAAAAGGATAGGCCGTCTTCTTGAGTAGGCGGGTGATGGGGTATACCACCTCCGAAAAGTTAGGAATGAATCTCCTGTAGTAATTCGAAAGACCCAGGAACCTCTGGATCTCCCGGACGGAGGTCGGGGCTGGCCAGTCAAGAATAACATGTACCTTGTCAGGATCCATGGCTATCCCTCCTTCTGATAGAACATATCCCAGATAATGTACCGATGGTACAGCGAATCTGCATTTCTCCTCTTTGACTAGTAGATTGTTCACCTTAAGACGCTCCAAAACTCGTCGTACTTGTGTGATGTGTTCTCTCATGTTAGGGGAAAAAACCAAGATATCATCTAAATAGATGATAACCGAGATAGAAAGCATGTCAGAGAACATCCGATCCATAAACCTCTGAAACACTGCTGGGGCGTTCACCAAACCGAACGGCATAACCTTATACTCAAATAGGCCCAGGGGAGTACGAAACGCGGTTTTCCATTCGTCACCCTTGGCAATCCGCAACAGATGGTATGCGTTGCGAAGATCCAGTTTGGTATATACTCGAGCACCTTGCACCGCCTCAATAATGTCCGTAATTAGGGGCATCGGATACCGGTCACTGACCGTCACTGTATTCAGGCCCCTGTAGTCAATGCAGGGTCTAAGATCGGTGGAATCTCTCTTTTTAATGAAAAACAAAGGGGCTCCTGCTGGAGACTTTGAAGGTTGAATGAGACCATTTTCCATGTTGGTATCTAAGTATTTCCGTAGGACTTGTCTCTCGGTTTGGGTGAGAGCGAACATCCGTCCAAAAGGAACCAAGGCAT
Source organism: Ambystoma mexicanum (assembly GCF_040938575.1). Taxonomy (NCBI): domain Eukaryota; kingdom Metazoa; phylum Chordata; class Amphibia; order Caudata; family Ambystomatidae; genus Ambystoma; species Ambystoma mexicanum. Next base: position 442,405,267 of record NC_090924.1, on the reverse strand, counting down.
TGGGCTCCAGATCAATAGTGCAGTCCTCTGGCCGATGGGGTGGAAGTCTGGCATGGAGGCACTCCTGAAATACCTCAGAGAAGCCAGAGCAGAAATTGGGTAAAGCATGGATACCAACATGGTTGTTGGAAAACACCTTGACTGGCTGCAGATCAGCTCGACCTTCCAGTAAAAAACAGTTGGTTGCGCAATACGGGGAACTGAAACTTATTTGATTTTCCGTCCAGTTGATCAGAGGATTGTGTCGACGGAGCCAAGTAATGCCCAATATGATGGGGAAATGGGCGGCCCTGATAATATCAAAACTCATGACTTCCTTATGTTGGTTAATCGTCAAGGAGAGATCTTCGGTGGTATGGGTGATGGGACCTGAGGACAAAGGTGAACCGTCCACACCTTCCACCTTCTGACCTTCTGCCCGGGGAATCCTACGGAGACCCACCTTGTCTGCCCACAGGGTGTCAACAAAGTTTCCTGCCGCGCCACAGTCTAATAGGGCCAGTGTCTCTACCTGATGTTTTCCGAGGTGTAGCTGTACTGGAATGACCATCAGCCTGGAATCCTCCTTAGTTTCAGAGGAGGTCACTGACAGAGAGACATAGGGACGATGAAGATTGCTCAAAGACCCTCGGTCGCTTGTCCCTACTGACGCCGAGAGTAGTCGTTTCCCGACCTCTTATTGGACAGCTCTGAACAGTCTCTGAGAAAATGTTGATCTGATCCGCAGTAGGCACACAGTCCTTTCTCTCTTCTGCAACGTCTTTCAGCTGCGGACAAGGGCGCCCTGGTGGCACCGATCTGCATGGGTTCTTCAGTAACGATGTTAGTAGAGCGACTAGGGAGAACGGGTACGGAGGGGTCTGTGATATGGCCAGGAATCCTTTGCTTCCGACGTTCAACTCTTCTCTCTTGAAGGCGATACTCTATATGAAGTGCAGCAGAAATTAGATCTGAGAAAGTAGGGGAACGAGGAGATCTGGCCAGTTCGTCTTTAATTTCCTCCTTCAGTCCTCTTCTAAAAATGGCATATTGTGCTGTCTCGGGCCATCCTGCTCCGGCTGCTAATGTCTTGAAAGAGGAAATATATGATAAAACGTCTAGCGAGCCTTGCCGGACATCCAACAGATCTTCGCAGGCTGTGAAGGAGAGCTCGGGTCGTTCAAAGGCCTGTTTGAGAAGATTCTGAAACCCCGAATAGTCTTGCAAAATGGCGTTTCCACTAGTCACCAATGGGGTGGCCCAGGACAGAGCGTTTCCAGTCATGTTGGATATCAGGAAACCTACCCGGGCCTGATCCGTAGCAAAGGTACGAGGTCTGAACGTGAAATGAACCAGGCTTGCTTCAAGAAACTCCTTCACCTTCTTGGGGGAGCCATCAAACTTCCCAGAGGACAGCGCCATTGGTGGCAATTCCGAGGGAGTCGGTTCCCTAGCCGTAACCATTTGTTTAAGCAAAGCGTTTTCAGTCTTGACCCCTTGTAGCTCCTGGGACATAGCTTGAAAAGCCTTCCACAGCTCTTGGACCTGTTCCTCAGCTGACATCGTGATACTCTTTGGCGTTGCAATCTGTGACTTGACAAGTACCCTTGGCTGAGTTTCCCCTGTACCCACGTTCTCCTCACCTGAGCCCTCCGAGTCAATGGTTCCTTGCAGTCCTCGATGGGCCAGGTAGTCTCTCTCCTTTCTCTGGTGCGTGTGCTTGTCACGGGGAGAAGCCACTGTGGCCGCTGGGTGAGAACAGCGGCACAGTGACCTCCTTTCCGGGACCAAGCCAGAAAATGCAGGGAAAAACCCGCAAAGGGGAAAAAACCCTGATAAGAGATGCCAAGACTTGTCGGTGAAGGCCAGTTGTTCCCAGATGAAAGGAAGGAAGCGAAGGATCTCCAACAACAGGCGGGGGCAATAAATGTCCAAGTCCAACAATAGCTGTAGGCCTGAAGCACAGGCGGAGAAGGCAGCGGCTGAGGAGGCTGCAGTGGAGGTCGATAATGTTCCAGAAAGGCACTGCGGAGGAGCACGGAAGGAACCCCACGCTGACAAGGTGAGGGAAACAGGAGAAATAGTGAGAGACAGAGAGAGAGAGAGAGAGAGAGAGAGAGAGAGAGAGAGAGAGAGAGAGAGAGAGAGAGAGAGAGAGCACGAGAGCCCGTCGGAGAAAAAGCACAGCTAGTGCCGCCCAGGGACGGCGGCGAAGAAGAAAAGGAAACAAGTACGGTGTTCTGAAAAGCCGGAACCCCGAAGTAAAGTATCCAAGGGGGAAAATCCCCTGAGAAATTCCAAAGCGAGGTGCAGAGGAAGAGCGAAGGACCCAGAGTCGAAAAGTAAACAACAGAGGAGGGTTGCAACGCAACGACCTGCCGGGAGGCGGGGATTTAAATACTCCCGGCAGCGTCGCGTCCCGCGTTCGGAGCTGCGGAGCGAAACACAGAAAAAGGACTAAAGTAATCCTCCTCTACGTCCTCTCAAACTCCAACGCGGAAGAAATCGCCAGTCGTGGTGATGACCGCGACTGCGAGTGACAGTGGGAGATAGATGGTCGTCCGAGTCTGGCTCATCCTGGAAAGGAGGACGTGGCACAGTAGCCTGGCCACGCCTAGCCGCAGCTTGCCCCTCGTCGGCAGCAAGTCTGCCGGACGGGTGAGCCTGGTTCTGCGTGGCGATGTGACGTAGGTCTGCATGCAGAACCCCCCGTGATACACGTGTTTCCTCTTGCAAGGTAGCACGTGTAACACAGAGTTCCTCCTGCAAGGCCTGGCTGGACAACCGCTGCACCTCCCGGCAAGCCTGTAGCTCAGCCGAGATGGTACGCTCAAGCTGTCCAAACCTCTCCTCTGCCCGCTGCCTCTGGGACATCATAAGGACACCCAGAGTGGATTTGAGGGAAGCATACTCCTCCCTCAGGGCATCCATGTGCGCCTCTGCGTGAGCAGCAATTGCTTGACGCAGAGACGACATTTCAGCCTGGCGTGCCCTGTCTGAGGCCGCCATGCCCAGCCTGAGCGAGCGGGCCGTGGACCGTGCCGCCTGCTGCTGGAGAAGCACCTGCCTAGCAGTGGGGAGCACAGATCGGGCCACACGCTCCATGCTCTCAGCGATGTTCTCCATTGCTGCCCCCTGCCGTTCGGAATTGGCAGTCATGTCTTGGTCCCACTCAGTATACAGCAGTTGCGCGCGGCGACCGCGTTGCCGGGCTTGACCCCTGCGGGACCCAAGGACCGGGGGTCCTCGCTGGGTTGGCACCGCCTGCGGCTGCACGACTACATGCCCCCGTCGACGTGATGTCCCAGGCACATCAGTGACTGGTGTGGAGGGTGACCCTGCGTCCCGATCCACCACGGGCAGAGGAACCAAGACTGTCTGATCCCTCAGTGCAGGTGTCGCAGACAGAGGAGTGTCCACATCAGAATCACTCACCCCTGACACATGGACTTGATGGTCATCCAACTCAACATGGACGTCAGAGTCGTCATCAAGGCTGGACTCATAGGCAGCCAGAGACAAGATGGACTGCAGCACTTGGGGGTTTTCGTGGCCTACCACCCCACGACCCCCACTAGTGCCGGGTTGATGTGGTGTTACCAACCCTGTGTCTGGCATGACAACACCATCCTCTGCCTCCATTGCGTCATCACCTGAAAAATAGAGAGAAAAAGGTCAATACACATGTCAGAAGCACACGACACACACACACACCGACAGCAAAGGCATCCGGCAGACATGTGACACACAACATATGACCTGGCATGCATGCTGGGTCTACTTTGAATAGCTTCTGTGATCAGACCTGTTGAAAGGTGGCAGTTTCCATGGAAGTGGGTCTATGCAGTGCAGAAAATGTGTACGCCACTCACTGCCTACATGTACAAGCACTACATGGTGTGTGCCAGGAAATGTGAAGGCAGTGCAATGTCAAATTCAGACATCACGTGCATTGTGCATTCAATGTGTACCATGTCTAGAAGCCAAGCACCCCTCCACCCCAGTACCAAAGCAGGGATGCCTAGCATGGTATCAAAAGGCTGACCATACACCTGTGTATTGACAGGCAGTGTTGACTGGCATCAACAGCTTAATGTGATTCAAATTACAACACTGCAAATGATGCTGGGACAGTGGGCAGGACACATGATGGAAACTCCGGAGGCCGCCCACGTGTGAAGAAGACACAACAAGAGTTGGACAGAGTCATTGGCCATTGAACAGGCTGAGGCCTGTGAGCCACACAGATTGTCAGAGCCTAAACATGTGTGCAACGCAGGACTGAGCCACAGTTGACATGGGAAGGCTGATGAGATGGCAGGCAATGTATGTAACCAAGGACTTATATTACAGTGATCATCAAGTAAAGGACACATAGGGGCATGCGTGCAATGCACATGGAGCATGAATGGGCACTCATGTCCCTGCGGGACATCTGACCCATGCACAGTACAAGTGAGATACCCTGCATCGAGTACTAAGGCTGTACCACACGGCATATGTCTGGCAGATTCTACGCTGGAAGTTAGCATCTACACAGGACACATGAACAAGAAAGTACACATTGGCAAGATTGAAGCAGACCAGTGCAAAGGTGGAACTGGGGTGCAGAGTGGCGGAGGAGGGGCAAGGGAGCATGCCTACATGGAGTCCCGCATGCAGGCAGAGGAGACATGCATGACGGTAGCATTGCATTACTTACACATCAGAACCATGTACACGTCACATGTAGCAGCAATCATGCACAACACATCCCACAAGTGAAACACACACGTCCTCAACAAACACGCATCAACACTCACTGGACTGGGCATCAAAGTCCAGCTTCTCTCCCACACCTTCGACCAATTCAGGTGGTATGAACTCCGCAACGAGAGCCTCATGCGGAGTGAGTTCTTCCTCCTCTGGTGCAGGCCCACTGCCAGTCACCAGAGTCAAGTTGTAATTTGAGGCACACTTGGCCTTAGTGCTGCGCTTGATGTCATTCCAACGCTTTTTGCACTCCTGCGCCGTGCGCACCTCATGGCCGAATGAACTGACATGTTCCGCAACATGCTTCCAGTGGGTGTCACGTTGGGCAGCTGTAGTCTGACTATTGGCACCCACTAGCATGTCACGGCTGTGGCCCCGCACGTAGTCCATGAGGAAGTCCAGTTCCTGCTTACAGAAAGGCTTCTTCCTCGACGTGCAGGAGGTCGTGGCTGTGTGTGGGGTCCCAGCCTGTGCTGCAGGTGCAACCTTCCTCCTCTTGGACTGTGGCGCAGACCCTGGCTGGCTAATGCCGCCCTGACCAGTATGGCCAGTGGGTTCGGTGGATTGAGCCAAGGGAGTGGCAGGTGGAGGGATGACCAAAGGCCTGACTTGTGTCAGTGGCAGCTGGGTGCCCACTAATGGACCCTGCGCAGCAACATCAGCTGTGGCAGGGTCATTGAACGCAACGGTCCTGGTTGGCAGACTCACAACCGGGGTGCTGTTGGGTGCATCTGCCCCTGCACTTGCCAATACCCGGCTGTTCGGGGCAGCAGATGACATGACTGCCCCAGGGACACGTGTCTTGGTCTGAGCAGCCCGGCCTGCCCCTATGGTTTCCCCCCTGGCCTGTTGGAGATCTACCAAGGGCTCTTCAAGTGCCAACGCAGCCTGCGCTGGCAGACCCTGAGCCTGGGTGGCGGTGTCCACAGCTGCACCTGCAGCTACCACTACCCTTGGGCCCGTGGCAGTCGATGGAACGGACTGCCGGGTCATATGGGTGCCAGTGCCAGATGCAGGAACTGCATCCCCCGGAACCACAGGGGGTGGTGGCATGGCTGCACCGACACATGGCACAACATTGTGCTCAAGTGGCGCACCCCTGCCTCTTCCCCCTCTGTGGCTGCCCTGGACACCCTGGAGTCCCCCTACTCCCTGGTCACCACGGCCACATCCCCGACCACGCCCGCCACGAGGAGTACGCCCAGCTGAGGCGCCCCTCACCTTTGGTGGCCTCCCAACCATGGCACAGATGTAGTAGTGCTTGCACAGATGGAGTGGTGCCAATGGGAGGTGTACACCACAATTGACCTGGGCAATTGGGGTGAAGGGGGTGGGAAGCAAGATGTTAACAGCCCCCCTGCACCTGCAAGGCTGTATGTGACCCCGGTGATGTGGTGACGGGTCACGCAACGCTCAGGCACCCCAAAACTGCAGTAAAACCGTGCACGCAACCCTGCAGCCTTCGTGCGTGGATTCAACCTCCCGCAGTACGTGGTGGCACCCAGTAACACGAATAACGCGTACGCGTGGGACACACAGGCTACTATGACATCGAAAATGGGTGCGATACACAGGGGCACCCGCATTGGGAAAAAGAGCGTGTGCGACTCACCGTCTAACTAGCGCGATGCAGAAAAACACGCGTAGCCAATACCCCCGCCAAAAGAAGAGATACGTCCTTGATAGCTGTGAAGTTGTGATGGCGCGCGAAACAACAGGAAGCAGCAACACACGTCGGTCTCCACGAAAGGCAACGACAGCGAACTGCTGGGCCCGCTCACCTTTAACCCGTGCTGAGCGGAACGCACGCGCGCGTCACGTCACTTACGCGCATGGGCCCTTTCCTCGTATTACACGCGGACGTGCAGTTTCCACGCGCGCTTACGCGCATGGGCCCTTTCCTCGTATTACACGCGGACGTGCAGTTTTTCACGCGCGCTTACGCGCATGGGCCCTTTCCTTGTATTACACGCGGACGTGCAGTTTTCCACGCGCGCTTACGCGCATGGGCCCTTTCCTCGTATTACACGCTGACGTGCAGTTTTTCACGCGCGCTGAAATGGCCATGCACGTCTGTACGCGTCACGTCACAGGGGCGCTTGCGCTTGAGGGGCCTTCTGTCCAATGAAAATGCGTATGCGTGCAGACGCGCTTATGCGCTAAGGGCCTTTCCTCGAATTACACGCTGACGTGCAGATTTTTCACGTGCCAAATCACTCCGTATCAAGCTGGCCACGCGTAAGCACACGGAAGACCACGCTCCTGCCCAGAAGGCCGAACTACTGCCCCCCAGAGCCCCGAGCAAGCTCCCACCTGCCATCTGCTGCCTGACTGCCTGCTGCCCACGTGCCCTGCCATTTGCTGCCTGCACATCAGCCAGGGGTGCTGTTGCTGTGACCACCCCTGCTGGAACCGAAACTCCCAACTGGGATTCCATCACTCCACAGCCCAGCCCCAGGACCCAGTTGCCCACCCACTCCTGCCTCTGGGGTTGTCATGTCGGGGCAAACACCATCTGTGACCACTGACAACCCCCGGCCAGAGAGGCAGAGGGGCACCAGCTTCAGTGCCACCGAAGTTGGTGTCCTGGTGGAGCAAGTCCTGGGGCAGTATGATGCCCTCTTCGGAAGTTCCCGCGCCGACAAGGAAGGACGGACTCGGATCTGGACTGACATCGTGACTGCCATCAACGCGGAGGAGGTGGCAGTCCGCGACTTACAACATGTCAGGAAGTGCTGGGAGGACTTCAGGTCCAGGACCCTGAACAAGGCCCGGCGCCTCTTGAAGGCAGCGGATGCCAAGGGGCGCCGGGGCCACTTGTCGGAAGAACAGATGAGGGTCCTGGAACGCATATCCCCAGCGCTCCACGTCCAGGTCCTAGAGAAGCAGACCCGTCTGGAGTCGAGCGGTGAGTGTACATGCATCCTGATTGTGAGCAGTGCGTGTGGTGATTATTCAGTAGTGTGCAGGTTGCACATCTGTTTGTATGGGGTCGAGTATGGGTGGGGGTGTACAGGGCCGTGGGGCTGACACATGCGAGGGCTGTAATGTGTGAGACATGGATGGTGCTTGTGTGTGTAGGCTTGCATGCCAAATGCAGTTGTGTGGGCACACATGTTTGGATGAATGTGTATGTAAGTAGACATGTCCGTGATGTCACGCATGTATGTTGTTTTCGGCTGCATGTATCAGCACTGTGTACATGTGCATGTGTGTGTATTTGACAAGGGTGCAACAGTGATGCAACATGGATGCATGTGACAGCGGTATGTGGAAGCCTGATTGGCAGATGTGACATGGATGCCCGTCTGAACAGTGCGACACTTGGCAGAGGTGTACACATGCATGCAAGTGTGGTGGTGTATGTACATGTGTGGTGCACTTCCTGTGTTGCATGTGATGTCTGGCTCACCTTTGGCTGCTCATGCTGTTGTATGTGTATGGATGGTGGTGGCAGTTGCGATATGGCTGTGGTATGGCTCATGTGTGCGAGTTGTAATGACATGTGTGTTGGGGATTGTGATGACATGTCTGAGGTTTGCCAATGCCACTCATGTACAACTGTCATGTGTGTATGTGTCGATTGTACAGTGCCCTGATGCCTGTGTTTTGTTTCTCCCTGTCTGCAGCGTCAACTGATGAAGAGGGCGGAGAAGGTGCTGTGGAGCACAGCGGCGGGGATCCCACCGCCAGCCGGAGACGCACGGCCCGGCTCCCCTCCCAGGTTGTCATCTCGTCGGCGAGTGAGGAGTCCGGTGCCGCGTCCCAGGCCGCAGCTGCCGAGGGGAGGTCCAAGAGGCGGAGGTTGGAGTTGGACTCCTCGGCAGCAGAAGGGGCAGCTGGGACCCCACAGGGCCCAACAGGGGAAGATGGCACGGAGTCATCCAGGTTGGTGGGGGGTTTGGTTTAGGAGGAGGCCGTGCAAGCACCAGAGACAGGGTCTGGAGGTGGGGATCCCACTGGTGCTAGTGGTGCAGTGCAGGACCAGGGACAGGAGGCAGCACAGGCCGCCGCGGAGGTGCCTGTGTGCAATCCTGTCCCCGATCCTGTCCCTGCATCATCTTGCACCAGCAGGGATGCCTACGTCCAGACCCGTTTTCAGGCAGGGGATGAGCTCACGTCAACTGGCCTTCCTCTGCCTGCGGACATGGCTATCCAGGTCCGGGTTGAGCCTGTCCTGGCTGGTGTGGCGTTGCGTCAACGGGCCATGCGAGGTGACCTGCAGTCTTTTCATGGAGAGACTGCACGTCATCTCGAATGGCTCGTTGACCACGTCAGCCTGCTGGGACAGGTCACCCAGGCCGGATTCCTCCGTCTGATGGGGCTTGCTCCGACCCCCTCCTCAACTGGACCCCCTACGCGCCAGTGGTCCTCTGTGCCATCTTCCCACCCATCAGTCACCTAGGTGCCCTGTGGAGCTGCCTCTGACGGTGCGGCCAGGCTGGTGGAGGAGGCATCCCTGCCACAGTCGGGAGTCGGATGTCCAGCAGGGGTGGCCACATCAACAACTGCACCCCAGCCGGCGGAGGATGTGCAGGCAGCAGGAGGCAGTACATTGGCAGAGGCACAGCAGCAGCAGCAACGTGGTGGGAGCCATGAAGGCTCGGGGCCTTCAACATCGGAGGGGCAGGCATCGGCCGGAGGGCAGGTTGACCCAGGACGGGGTGTGTCTTCTGTGTGGCAGCGGTTGGGCCAGCAGATAGGTGCGGAGCGGCGGCGGGCGGAAGAGGCGCAGCTCACAATGGTCAGGGCGGAGAACTCCATGCGGAGGGCCCTGAGGCGGGCCGAGTGCCTCGAGGCAATCCGCAGGGGGTTGGAGGAGGAGACGGCGTCGTCCCTGCGGACCCTCGGGGCCATGGAACAGGACCGCCTCCGGGACATCGAACAGGAGTTCGATGATGCCCTGGCCCGGAACACCACGGAGTGAGCCGCTGGACTTGCCCGCCGCCTTTGTATATAGTTCTTTAGTTTTAGGTTTCCTTTGTTTCTTCTTATGATTTGGAGTCGACAGACACTGCTCCACTTTTTGTATATAGTTGCATTTTAGTTAGGGTTTTTTGTAGGTTTCCTTTGTTCAGTTGGGCTCATGGACCCTTGGATGTTTTGTACATAGTTCTTCATTGGATGGATTTTATTTTTAATGTGACTTTGGACAACATTTTTTTGGATTTGGATTTGTAGTTTTGATATTTTTAGACGGACATGCAGCTTATCTTTTTTTCATTGCCATTGTAGTTTGTTTCATTTCATTTGCATTCAATTTTTTTTAATGCAATTTTGTTTTCATACTTCACTGTGTGGTATCATCTCATTGGTTTCATGCATGTCATGTTGGGTGTTTTCCCATTCAATTGCAACCATTGTGTGTGACGGACATGAGTTCATTTGCTTTATGAACATTGGGGGTGTAACATGTAATTTCAATTTCCATGTGGGTGAATGGGTTACTTGGTAGGGCTTTTTGGCTGTGGAGGCTGACCATAACGCACATGATTGGGGATTGTGAGGACCTGGTGGAGGCTGCTCATGGTGGCCGGGGGGTGGGGGTGATAGGGGACATGAGTGGGGCCTGCTGGCAGGTGCCCCACAGTGCTGGGGGGTGGGGGTGGTGGGAGACATGAGTGGGGGCCTGGTGGGGGCTGGCCATGGTGGCTGGGGGGTGGGGGTGGTGGGAGACATGGGTGGGGGCCTGGTGGAGGGTGCCCCACACTGCTGGGGGGGTGGGGGTGGGGGTGGTGGGAGACATGAGTGGGGGCCTGGTGGAGGGTGCCCCACAGTGCTGGGGGGTGGGGGTGCAGGGGTACATGAGTTGGACATGAGTGGGGGCCTGCTGGCAGGTGCCCCACAGTGCTGGGGGGTGGGGGTGGTGGGGAACATGAGTTGGACATGGGTGGGGGCCTGCTGGCAGGTGCCCCACAGTGCTGGGGGGTGGGGGTGCAGGGGTACATGAGTTGGACATGAGTGGGGGCCTGCTAGCAGGTGCCCCACAGTGCTGGGGGGTGGGGGTGGTGGGGAACATGAGTTGGACATGGGTGGGGGCCTGCTGGCAGGTGCCCCACAGTGCTAGGGGGGGGGGGGTGGAGGGGAACATGAGTTGGACATGGGTGGGGGCCTGCTGGCAGGTGCCCCACAGTGCTGGGGGGTGGGGGTGGTGGGGAACATGAGTTGGACATGGGTGGGGGCCTGCTGGCAGGTGCCCCACAGTGCTGGGGGGTGGGGGTGGTGGGGAACATGAGTTGGACATGGGTGGGGGCCTGCTGGCAGGTTCCCCACAGTGCCTGGGGGGTGGGGGTGGTGGGGAACATGAGTTGGACATGGGTGGGGGCCTGCTGGCAGGTGCCCCACAGTGCTGGGGGGTGGGGGTGCAGGGGTACATGAGTTGCACATGGGTGGGGGCCTGCTGGCAGGTGCCCCACAGTGCTGGGGGGTGGGGGTGCTGGGAGACATGGGTGGGGGCCTGGTGGAGGCTGCCCCTGGTGACTGGGGGGCTGGGGGTGGTGGGAGACATGGGTGGGGGCCTGGTGGAGGCTGCCCCTGGTGACTGGGGGGGTGGGGGTCGGTGGGAGACATGGGTGGGGGCCTGGTGGAGGCTGCCCCTGGTGACTGGGGGGGTGGGGGTGGTGGGAGACATGGGTGGGGGCCTGGTGGAGGCTGCGCCTGGTGACTGGGGGGTGGGGGTGGTGGGAGACATGGGTGGGGGCCTGGTGGAGGGTGCCCCTGGTGGCTGGGGGTGCAGGGGGACATGCGTTGGTGGGCAGTAGTGCAAGTTGACATGTGGGTTGGCTGGGGGGCATGGCCATGGTGGATGGGGTGCCTGCAGGACATGTGCAGGGTAGGCCCCTGTGGTGTGAGCTGGGGGGGTGGGGGTGGTGGGAGACATGAGTGGGGGCCTGGTGGAGGGTGCCCCACAGTGCTGGGGGGTGGGGGTGCAGGGGTACATGAGTTGGACATGAGTGGGCGCCTGCTGGCAGGTGCCCCACAGTGCTGGGGGGTGGGGGTGGTGGGGAACATGAGTTGGACATGGGTGGGGGCCTGCTGGCAGGTGCCCCACAGTGCTGGGGGGTGGGGGTGGTGGGGAACATGAGTTGGACATGGGTGGGGGCCTGCTGGCAGGTGCCCCACAATGCTGGGGGGTGGTGGGGAACATGAGTTGGACATGGGTGGGGGCCTGCTGGCAGGTGCCCCACAGTGCTGGGGGGTGGGGGTGGTGGGGAACATGAGTTGGACATGGGTGGGGGCCTGCTGGCAGGTGCCCCACAGTGCTGGGGGGTGGGGGTGGTGGTGGGGAACATGAGTTGGACATGGGTGGGGGCCTGCTGGCAGGTGCCCCACAGTGCTGGGGGGTGGGGGTGCAGAGGTACATGAGTTGCACATAGGTGGGGGCCTGCTGGCAGGTGCCCCACAGTGCTGGGGGTGGGGGTGCTGGGAGACATCGGTGGGGGCCTGGTGGAGGCTGCCCCTGGTGACTGGGGGGCTGGGAGTGGTGGGAGACATGGGTGGGGGCCTGGTGGAGGCTGCCCCTGGTGACTGGGGGGGTGGGGGTGGTGGGAGACATGGGTGGGGGCCTGGTGGAGGCTGCCCCTGGTGACTAGGGGGGTGGGGGTGGTGGGAGACATGGGTGGGGGCCTGGTGGAGGCTGCCCCTGGTGACTGGGGGGGTGGGGGTGGTGGGAGACATGGGTGGGGGCCTGGTGGAGGCTGCACCTGGTGACTGGGGGGGTGGTGGGAGACATGGGTGGGGGCCTGGTGGAGGGTGCCCCTGGTGGCTGGGGGTGCAGGGGGACATGCGTTGGTGGGCAGTAGTGCAAGTTGACATGTGGGTTGGCTGGGGGGCATGGCCATGGTGGATGGGGTGCCTGCAGGACATGTGCAGGGTAGGCCCCTGTGGTGTGAGCCACCTGCAGGGGCCGTGGAGGGTGTAGAGGGAACACCTGGGAGGGCCCACAATTCACGTGTGGTGCTCCCCGCGCACCCCTGTAATACACGTACCCTGATGGAATCGCGTGTGGAACTTCCCCCGCACCCCTGAGATACACGTACCCTGCTCGCACGGGCCCAATCGCGTGTGGAAATTCCCGCGCACCCCTGAAATACACGTACCCTGCTGGAATCGCGTGTGTAACTTCCCCTGCACCCTGAAATACACGTACCCTGCTGATATCGCGTGTGGAACTTCACGCGCACCCCTGAAAAATCACATACCCTGCGGAAGTCACGTGTGTAACTTCCCCTGCACCCTGAAATACAAGTACCCTGCTGATATCGCGTGTGGAACTTCACGCGCACCCCTGAAATACACGTACCCTGCTGAAATCGCGTGTGTAACTTCCCCTGCTGATATCGCGTGTGGAACTTCACGCGCACCCCGAAATACACGTACCCTGATGGAATCGCGTGTGGAACTTCCCGCGCACCCCTGAGATACGCGTACCCTGCTCGCACGGGCCCAATCGCGTGTGGAAATTCCCGCGCACCCCTGAAATACACTGTCTTGTGTTGAGAGTCGTGAAGATATAGGAGACCTCCGTCCCCAAGTGCCGCACAGGGAGAATCACTTATTCACTCCCTGTGCAACCTTTGAGGCCACAGGTGGAGAAAATCCGGAGCCGGAACCGAAGTACTAGGAACCCCAAGGCAGCTGTGAAAAAAGGCAATGATTATATACCAAGCAGACAGGATACTACATGTATTAGCCAGAAGACAATCAGAGTCTTACCGGGGAGCTGATGAAAGGGATGGTGAACCTGAACGGGAGGATGGTTCCGGGACTCACGTAGGCAAAGGACCCACCCTGCGGGATAGGTCTGGATGGTCTTCGTCGGTCTCCACCTGGAGAGTGTCTGTATTATAGAAGGGCCCCAGGTAATCAGATGGCAGCCACCAACTGGAAAGTGAGATTACCCGTGCAGAGGTGCAATCAGGGAGGCCCAAGAGAGGTCCGTTGCAGAAAAAGGTCTGAAGCCAGGAAGAGCCGTCCGAACCAAATGGAAGAACAAAAACGTGATCCAGAGGAAGTCCGTAGTTCAGTCCGAGGTCAGGAGCCGTAATGAGCAGAAGAGCCGATGTAGCAATAGCCCAGCGTGATCCACAAGGAGTCCAGAAAACAAAAGCCAGGTCCAAGGAAGCCAGGTAAGGAACATGGGTAAGTAAGCCAAACAGTGTTTCCAGGTAAACCAGCTGTGAAGCGTGGTGTATCGGCACTGCACTGCTTAAATACCGTCTACTTCCTGGTCACATGACACTAAACGGAGTCACGTGACCGCGAACCTGGGGCACGTGACCGTCTCCTCGGGTCACGTGATCGGGCCACAACGATACGAGCGAGTGTGTTACTGCTCGAGCAGTGGCCTAATCTCCATGGCAACTGCCAATGGAGAAACGGCCGCAACCGCGACTGTAGGGTGTATGGCGTTTGTCTTGCTAGCGCGCGAGCCAAACTGGGTTGCCTGCGTGAGCCCCGGGAAACAGGTGAATGGGAGGGACAGGTTACAAGACTGGGTGACGGGACATGGCCGGAGGAACGACCCGAAGGCATGACATACACGTACCATGATGAAATCGCGTGTGGAACTTCCCGCGCACCCCTGAAATACGCGTACCCTGCTCGCACGGGGCCAATCGCGTGAGGTACTTCCCGCGCACCCCAGTGATACACGTAGCCCGCTTGCTGTGCTGGTACAGGGTTGGCGCAGCCCTTTGCGCTGGATTGGGTATATTGATGGCTTTTCCCTGCGCGAGAGGCGTTCTTGGGGGCGTAACTGGCGCTGCTGCAGGGTCGCTGTGCCACTGTGGGCCACGGCTGGTTTTGGTGGCTGGAATCCATGAATACGCTGTGCGCGGAAATGGATTTTAGCGCACGCGGCTGGCGCAGGGATTCGCACGCGCACACTGTGTGCCAGCCGCGTGCGCCACTTGTGCGCTGGATTCTATGAATTACCCCCTTAATATCCTATGATTTACCCATACTGGATTCAATACAGTATTGGGTACCCTGCCTCTCATCAACTCGAATGGTGATTTGCATGTATCACCCCTGACTGATGTTCTGAAGCTCCACAACTTCTCCTCTAAAGCCCTTTCACCTGACATGTTGTTGCTCAGAGCTTGTTCCACAGTTTCCACAATTATTCTGTTACATCTCCAATAACCCATTAGTTTGGGGATGATAATTTGCAGAAAATCTCCATTCAATACCTACCATTCTAATAAAATCATCATCTCCTTGCTTCTGAACTGTACACCATTATCACTGATTATCACTTTAGGGTATCCTTCTCTCCTGAACACATGGTGCATGAATCTAACAATTTCATGAGGATCAATTCTATTTACCAATTTGATCTCCATCCACCTAGAGCAATAATCCACCATGACAATCAAAAACCTCCTTCCATTCGCCAAATTATCATAGGGGCCCACAATATCAATACCAATTTGCTCCCATGGCAGTTGTGGATTATGCATGCTAATAGGTGCTGTTTTCAACACTTTGCAACTCTTATGACAATTTTGGCAAGGCCAACAACATCTCAAAAACCTCTCTACCATGAGATCAACTCCAGGCCACCAATACTTGGAACGAACATTGTGTTTAGTACCAGAGGAACCCGAATGTCCTTGATGGGCTTTCTCTATTAATCTTTATTGCAAACTGTGAGGTGGTATTAATTTGTCTCCTCTGAACAATAAATCATCCTCCAAGGAACATTCATCCTTCCCAAAATTGAAGCCAATTCTCATCTACTAATCTCTTTTCAGGCCAACAATTTCTAGTATATTCAATGAGTTTACATAACACTTCATCCCCTTAAATTTCCTGAATCCATTTTTCTCTCGAAGTGACATCCAAGACCACAGCCACACCTTCCACATCATCATTCTGTACTACTCCCTCTATGTCGAGAGGCAACCCTCGAAAGAAAATCAGCTACTTGTTTTTTCTTCCCAGGAACATATCTCACTTCAAAGTTATAATCTTGTAGTTTCAAACTCAGCCTGGCTATCCTGGGAGACACCCTATACATTGCTCTCAATTATAATACTTCCACCAATGGTTTATGATCCGTACACACCACAACTGTACGTCCCCATACCTACTTTCTGAAATAATTCACTGCCCACACACAAGCTAGCATTTCTCTCTCAATCACAGAATACCTGCTCTCAATCTCTGTTATTGCCCTCGACGCATGACATATGATCTTCTCTCATCCATTTTCAGAAATCTGCAAAAGGACTGGTCCCAACCCAACACCACTAGCATCTACAGTTATTTTTGTTTGGCTCACAAACACGAATCCACCTAGCTCAATCTCGACTCACATATACTTTTCCTAATACATTCTGCTGACTTCCCGCACTCAGCATCCCATTCAAGCCTAACTTACTTTTTAAGTAACATTCTCATGGGTTCTGTTATGCTGTTATTGCAAAATTCCGAACAAATTTGTTATAGTACTCACAAAGACCTAAAAATGATCTGAGTTCTTCTTTACTCTTGGGATAAGGTGCCTCTTTGATAGCTTTCATAGCCTCCAATTTAGGTCTATACCCCTTTCCATTAACCACATGTCCTACATATTCAACCTCTGCCTTTTTGTATTGCATTTGCTCTTTTCTACTTTCAATCCCTTCTCATTCAACCTGGACAACACACTCTGTAATCTCTCATCATGTTCACATTCCCCTCTTTCATACACAATGATGTCATCTTGATAAACTAATGTGCCTTTAACTGCTTTAAGTACTTGGGTCATGACTCTCTGAAACACTGCAGTTGCAGAGGCCAGCCCAAATGGCATCCTTTTATACCAGTATAACCTAAATGGTGTGATAACTGCAGTGAGGTCTCTGCAGTCTTCAGTAAGGCTAATTTGATGATAAGCATTTTATAAGTCTAACGTGGTAAATGTGTCCGCTGCTTCGATACAATTCAACATCTCTCAAATGATAGGCAGGGGGTATCTGTCCACCACTATATTTTTGTTCACGTCTCTGAGGCCCACAGAAATCCTCAACTTGCCGTTCTTTTTCATCGCCACCACAATGGGGCTTACCCATTGGGATGATTACATTTTTTCAAAAACATTATTTATTTCCAGTCTGTTTAATTCTTGTTCGACCTTATCCACTAAAGCGAAAGGTATAGGTCTAGCCTTGTTATGTGCTACAGGTATTGCTCCCTGCCTCACTATTATCTTGTGAGCATAGTTTTCTAATAGTCCTAATCACTTTTCTAGTCCAGTACTGCTGTTGCTCTTTATTTACAACTCTGGTTCCCTTTCACACGGGTCCAGTCGAATTCCTGGCGCTGCTTGACCTTTCCGACCAAGCACATTCACACATTTTTTGGCCACAGAAACTTTGATCTCTGCCTTCCGGTCCGTGAATTGGACTGTGCTCTTAAACCAACCTATGATGTGAATTTTTGACCCTTCGAATCCACCAGGATTTTGGATATCCGTTAAATGAATCTTTACCTTCAGTCCTTCATACACCACGTTTTGCCATGTCTTGTTCGTTATTATGGTGTATGGTGAGCAACTGTACACCATCATTGAGAGTTTCCAATTTTCCAATAATATGTCACATCGTGGACACTTTCAGGCAGTTCACCAACTACCACTACTCTTTCCTCGTCTGACTCCTCTTCATCTTGCACCACCGACACCCTTTTCTTGTTCCTACACACCACAGCGAAATGTCCTCTCATTCCGCAGTTTGCACATTTCCGATTTATTGCCAGACAGCTTCATGAATTTACATAGTGTCCCATTCTGCCACATTTAAATCATTTGTCCTTGTCTCGGACTTAATTCCTGAACCAAGGCTTTCTCATGTAACTCTTGATTTCTCTGTGGTCTTGTTCTATAGGCTTATAGTTCCTCTTGTTCAGATCATCCACTTCTTGTTTTTCTCTTTCACTTCTAACTACACTTACAGAGGAGTGCTCCCCTGAATCTTGTGCTGGCTTAGTCTTTGTCCAACACTCTGAGTTTGAACTGCTTCCAAATTCTTGTTTTTCATTTCCCTTGAGCACAAATGCATGTGTTATACTATTTTAGCTATGGCTATAGCCTCTGGCAACGTGGGATTGCCCAACATCCACAATCTATCTTGTATTAGAGAATCCTTGTTGTGTATTATTATGTGACCTCTAATTAACTCGTCCAGTGTGATACCTCTGCCGAATCGGCAAGTATGTGACAATTTTCTTAGGGCTGACACATACTATTCGATTGATTCCTCGTCCTTTTGTACTCTCGTATAAAAATTGTACCTGTTTATCCTACATTCACCTGCGGAACATAGTACTTGTCTAGTTGTCTTAATGCTCTCTCATACTTATCTACATCACCTGCTTCATCTCCCGACAACTCGGGCAACTCTCTATACTTCCACTGTCCTTCAAGGCTCAATGCATGTAACAGCAGCAATTTCTTCTTTTGCAACGATAATCCATCCTGTTCCACTGTCTTCATATAATTCGTCCAGCACTCCTGCTATTCCGGCTACACAACACTTGGTTGCCCAGGATTCTGCAGAAAACTTGCTGGTGGATGTACTGTTATTCATTGCATTTTTTTTTCTCCTTCTGAAACGATTCTCCTCTTGACAATGTTTAAAATCTTATGATATTTTACATGAACCTTATCAAAAAAACAATTTTGAATAAGGAAGAGAAAGAATACACATTTTCTTTTCTTTTTTTTAGGTGCTGTGAGGAGGAAGAGCTTGACTTATGTTTATCGCCTGACTTTAATCAAAATTTCAAGATGGCGTCGCGTTATTTGAGGCGTGTGGGTCCTTTCCTCTAATATTTATTCAATATGGCTCTCTCCCGTTGCTGGCGTGCGCGCGCAATGCTTTAATCCCTCAAAGTTGTAAAACTTCTCTTTTTTAATTGCTGCTGCTGAACCTGCTTGTGGCCACAATGGGCATATCTAATGACCTTGGAACTGGTGGATCAGCACGGAAGAAGCTTATTCCTTCCGGAGCTGCTTGTTCGCTCCGCTCTCGCTTCACACGTGGGATCTTTCTCCTGCCGGGCTGTCCTCGTCGCCAAATGTAGCACCTTTTCCAGTAACCAGGTGAGACTCGAGTGAATTCAAAGAATCTTTATTGCAGAAAACCCAGCGATCCCTCTGCATCTACCTTCAACTGCCAACTGTCCACAATCTCACCAACCATTCCACGTTCCTCCTCCATTCCAATCATAACATTTTCAGCACCCGCACTCTGAAGGGAGCGCCAGCCCAACATAACATAAAGAACAACAATGAGGATACAACACACAGTTCACTTCGCACTATGATTTTTCATGTGCTGTTTATTACACATTAAAACCTTTGGCTTCAGATTTAAAGAAGGAGCTATTCTGGGTCACCAGAGGCCTCTTTCTGTCCTAAGAGCTCTTGCATAATGCCAAAGAAGCAACTTTAGAAGAGTAGGACATTAAACTCGGTGCAGCCGGATGTGATTTGCACATTTTAGCATGCCAAGATATACAGCGTTGCAACAGTCTGTTCTTGGAGACTTGATCGGGAAAGGCGAAGCAGCACGCGACTCACCTGTGAGGGCACAGCTGATTAAAGAAGGGTGGCTGACTGCTGCAATCTGAGGCAGAAGTAGTCCATGCCTATCCCAAGGTTCGCCACCAGCAAGAGCGGCGATGAAAACTCCCCATGCAGTAATGCCAGAAGTCACAGAACCACTCAGCTCTGCAGCGGAAATCGGCTACTACTTCTGTTCAATTCCCCTTGAGTTTCAAGCAACTTAGAGACATCCTCCGGTGCACCTCAGTGAAGCAAGCTTTGCAGTCGCTGCACCCAGCTCACCACCCAACGGGCTCACAATCCGAGTGCCCTCAGCATAGATATGGACCAAGCGGAAGCCGATGAACTGTCAATCCCCCAGGCGCAACACAGGACTAGCTCAGATGAAGGCAAAAAAGATAAGGTGGGATGTCGAATAACTGTTAGGGGAACAATCCCCATTCTTATATCATCAAGTAACCCACAGCTGCGGGACCAGCGCTCAGTTTCCCTGTGGCTTAGGCACGGAGCGGAAGCTGGTTCGTCACTGTACACGCCAATGGGATGGTACAGTAACTATCACCAGAGTTTTATTTCAGAGTTTTTACAGCTCATCTGCATAAAAGTACACACGACAGCAGCCAGGAAACAATAAGAACGACTTCATTGAAATGTCCAAAAAAGGAGGAAAAAACCGACCATGACAAGCACAACTGCATATGATACTCCAAAGGTTCATAGTAAATTAAAAAATGTGATTTATACTAGATAAATTCAGCAGTAATGCATATGCTGCAATTAGATTAGGCACCCCCAATTTAAAGACAATGGGCCTCATTCCGAGTTTGGAGGCCATGGCTGCCTCCCAAACCGGGTCCGGGTCCGGTCTGGTTCAATGGGGATTTACCGGGACATTCCGACCTGTGCGGACCCGGTACGTCCCCATTCAAACAACCATTCCCCATTCCCATTGAGCCCTCATAGGGCTCAATGGGAATGGGGAAGGTGCTAAATACAGGCCTGCGAATAGCGGGCCTGTAATTAGCGCCCTGGTCCCTTATCGGGACCCGTAAAGGACGTGTGGTCAGACCACACGTTCTTTGCGGCTCCCGCTAAGGGACCTCGGAATTGGGCGGTAAGGGTTTAACGGCACCGGTCTCTTTACCGGTGACCGTTATCCCTTACCGCCCAAGTCGGAATGAGGCCCAATGAATTTGAAGTTTATTTGTATAGCGCCTAATGTGTTTCAAAGCGCTTCAAGGCAAGGGAGGGATCACGACGAAAATACGAACAACGAACATTCTTACAAGGCCTTGAACAGCTGGATGGATTCCCTTCTAATATGCACATGGGGAAAACAGTCCATTGGGAGATTTCCTTCTTGGAGCAACAGTCAAGGGTATTGGGGTAATAAATCAACCAACCAACCGGTCGGTCCTCCTGGTTCAAGCGGCCCAGGCATGGAACATCTTGCCCACGGACCTGCGCCAGGAAAAAAAACCTGCTGGTCCTCTGAAAAATACCTAAAAACTCTTATTATTCGAGTAAAGATTTCTTTCTGAATAGTCCCTTGTGTCATGTCCTGACCCCTGAGATGTCCTTGTGTTGATGTGAGCACTGATGCCTGCGGGCTTTGGCGCGTGACACATAAATAAATAAATAAATACACCCCAATCGTTCCAACTCTGCATTTAGGCAGATATGCATGATACCTGGGTAGAAACAGCGCTACTCCACAGAGCCCAGAGCAATCGATGGACAAAGAAGCATATCACTGTATCCAAATCGGAATCCATAATATCCATCATTTCATTTGTGCAATATCAGTCTGTAACAAAAACACAAACCCAACTATAAAAGGTAAACCGAGAAGAGCTCTCAAATATTTGCTTTCTATTTTTTAAAGATATTGAACACCGGAAGGACCCCAAGTATGCACCCTTGTGCCACAGTGGTCAAACACTTCCCCCGATATACCTCTAGCGACAGATCAATGGCGTATTCTCTATCTTTTGGGTCAGCAGCAAGGTTTTGTGCATTCACCGGGGACATCTGCAGGACCCTCTTTCTAAACTGCCCGGGAATAGCGAAAGGAACTCCGAGATAATATCCTCAGTTTCTGCCCATAGGGGTAAGCAGATGTATGGCTTCTGGATTTATCGCCGAGTTATTGCATGTTGGATTTAAATGTATTGACTTAGTGATTGTTCATACTTATAGGATGTGCATATATATATATCAATCAGATTCTGAAGGCCAGCAGGCGTCCTTGTGATTAATACTGCGTCGTCATCATAGAGACATATCGGGACTCATTGCGCCCCAAGAAGCAGGGATTCGTCTCTCATAAAAGTTATGAATTCATACATTTCAGAGCAGGGGTCTTATAATGCACTTGTGATGGACTCCTCTGGAGGATGGAAAAAGGGGTAAGATCTCCGTCCACCCCAAGCCCGGGCTCTGTACATCGCCACTAAGCTAGTCAATAAATGGAGAGTCTGAGTATTCTGTGGCCAACGCACCCATAGATATGGTCTGTTCATGCAATCAAAGGCCCATGGAAGGCCCATGGAAGCTACATAAAGCAACCCCTCGCCCCACATTCCTCCTATCAGCGAGGAGATGGAGCGGGGCATTTAAGAGGCAGGTCTGGACTGATCACTGGCACTAAGTCCTTAATGAGCTCAGCTGGACAAGACGGCCCTTAGCGATCACTGGCTCAGCTGCAGGGGGCCGCAAACTACTTCAACCACCAATCACAGAATTCAATACGTAAGCCGCGTGAGAAAGAGTTGATTCATTGAATAACATATCCAAGCAGCAATTCACACCAATCCAATGAGGGGGGAACTACTGCTGCCTCCAATTTAGGGGCAGAACGTTTGACAATGATGGAATAGGCCTCTTTTGAGTTGTTAACTGCTGTCATCGGTTATTTGTCAAAAAGAAATGGTTCTTCCATTTACTGTATCTTCTGCTATTGATTTAATGCAGTATTTTGTCCAACAGGCTTTTCTCACAATGCCTTTTTCCACCACTAACTATTCACAACATGTTAAGCTTTGGGTTGTAGTGCTGTAGACAATTGCGGATGTACATTTTCGAGAGAGAGAGAGAGAGAGAGAGATTGGCACTGGTTACGTGATGACGTGATATGGGAGGTCTCTGCAGAGGCTACTTGTAGACATTTTGCAACACGAACTGGTTGTTCGCCCTTTGTAGCCACGTTGCTATGGTATGTACTGCTTTGTTCTGCCTTTCATTTGGTTCTATGATTTTTTTATAGGTTGTTTCAAGTTTGTCCGCTACCCTCACCCTCCTGCCCATTGAAGAATCCACAAACTGCTCTCTGCACTGACATGCTCACATTCTACCTCTCAACACACACTCGGTGTACCAACTAAGCCAGCCACATATGGTGATTGAGCACTTCTAACATACATTCAAAAATAGAACACTACACCTCTACAGCCAACCTGCGTAACATAGTCCTAGCCAATGAAACATAGTTCTGCAGGCAAACGAGGATCGCCTCTGAACACACATGCCTCTATGGGTGGTATACGAATTGATCGTTTTACAACTGCTCGAATTACAATTGACCTTTTCACAATTGACCGAATTGTGAAGGTCAATTGTACCATATATGTGGGGGGAAACCCCCCACAACCCCCCACCCAAAGCCAAACCCCCCAAAACCCATATATATATATATATATATATATATATATATATATATATATATATATATATATATATATATATATATATATATATATATATATATATATATATATATTCGGTCAATTGTGAAAAGGTCAATTGTGACCCTTTAAATTCGGTCAATTGTTCATTCGAACAATTGTAAACGACCAATTTGGGTAATGCCCCTCTTATGCTATCCACAAAGAATGCCTACAAAGCATGCAGCGCTCAAAGGCTTCTGCTCTACACGCATCAACACAAAAGCAAAGGGTTAATGCTCAACAGACCAAATTAAACATTAGATGAAGCTACAATCTCACTCTGAAGTGAAGGACTCTCCTTCTCCCCGACTACAACATGCGGCTTTCCAGAATATGAATGTGTCTGTTCAAATGTACAGGCAAATGAAGGGATCTTCCTTCAATGCCAACAAGACCAGAGGTCCTTGCTCCAATTTCTGACCACACTGTTCCAGATTTTGCTAACATTGAGCTACTACTTTCCCTAGAAGATGAGGGGAGAAACACTACCGTCGATAGTATTATTCATAATCTAGAAATTGACTAGGGATTAAGAAGGGACAATGGCGTGAGACCAGTTTCTTATATCACTCTGCTATAGCCATTTAATGATGTCATTGATATTGTTTTCATATTCTTTGAAATTGAACGATCTGATGCTTCAAGAAAGACAGGTACTCATTTGATTGTAACAAAAATGAACCCCTAGTTATTCTGAAAGCAGACAACGGGTGCAACATTGTTGTAACAACAGGCAGGACTACACTGCAGAGCCATTGAGACAACTGAACGATGCCACTCACGACGAGAAGCTGGGATCAGACCCCACACCGGTTTTGCTCAATCAGCCTCAAATGGAATTTGATTGTTGGGAGCAAAGATAATTTTGACTAACAGTTAAGAGCACATTCATTTTATTGCCCAAAATATGGTCAAGATTCAGAGAGCAGCACCATGCCCCAAAAGTGGATGTACTGCACTCTACTGGGTCAGTCTATAGAAGGCTGAACTACCCCTACATTGCATATACTGTACATGATATGCTCTTGAGAGCAGGGCTATACCACTAGATGAAGAGCCCAGGCACCACAAGAAGGTAGAACACAGCCAGGCAACCAAAAGAAGCCCACATGGCCAGAACATATATCTTTTCTTAGCTTTGGAAACCAGTTTCAAAACTACACAAACATAATTCCCCAACATCCATCCTCAGAAATCTTACCAAGTTGTGTAAATGTTGTAAATACAAGAGCACAAATGAACGAACCCAACCTGACTCCAGAAATGCGTCCTCTCTCACCGTTCTTTTCTTCTGTAGTGTAAACAGCTGTTAATGGGTGAGGTGGTACCTTCCTGGCTCCATGATGCCTTCTTGGAAGACAGGTTACACCTCGTGCATATGCTAATCCCTGACAGCTCCACCTTACCCCTGGAGGGACACGCCTTAAAATCAGGATGAATAAAGCATCACAGTTTGTGCCCTGATGTTGGACTGTCCATCTTACTGTCCTTTTGCCAACACCCCTTCTTTCACTGCCAGAAGTCTTCTCTTCCCCTTTC
Source organism: Ambystoma mexicanum (assembly GCF_040938575.1). Taxonomy (NCBI): domain Eukaryota; kingdom Metazoa; phylum Chordata; class Amphibia; order Caudata; family Ambystomatidae; genus Ambystoma; species Ambystoma mexicanum. Next base: position 442,380,718 of record NC_090924.1, on the reverse strand, counting down.
TACAGCCGCTGCACCACATTTAGGCAAATATGTGGTGCACAGAGGGTGCTATGAGGACTTCAAACACCTTACATCTTTGCTCTTCCTTGTTTCATCATGATGAATACCCTGCAGGGTTACAGCATAACTCTGACAGCGAAGTCTTGGTGCAGCCGCAACACCTGGTGAGTAATGGCCATTGAGGGCAGGGGATTTCATGTTGGTCAGTGGCTGTGTTCCCTGTGAGAGGAGAGTTTGGGGCTTGCAGGAGAATGCAGATTAGGCATCTGGGAGAAATATGCATGGAGATTCTTGCTCCTGCCATGACAACATGACCAAAGCCTGACAAATGCCTTGCGCTGCCTCTGAATGACATTACCCTGCCGGCCACAATCCCAGACAGGCCACTAAACACAGCACCTTAGCATGTTAGAGTGTGGTTGTAGGCGTCTCCTAGCTGGCCAAACATTAGACTAAGAAGAAGGAAATAGTGTCCTGTGGTCTGCAAATTTCAAGCAGCCCTTTCTCTGAACCAAAAGTTCCTGTCCTCCCATAACCCTTAGCATGTAGCCTATGATAATGATGGATTCCAGCCTGCACACTTTTATCTGCCAACTCACAGACGCGTGTTTGTTGTACATTGGTGTAAATCCTATTTATATGAGAGAGAGAGAGAGAGAGAGAGAGAGAGAGAGAGAGAGGGAGAGGGAGAGAGAGAGACACACAAAGAGAGACAGAAAGAGAGAGGGAGTGACAGAGAGAGAGATAGAGAGAGATGAGACATTTACAGTAGCACTATGAGCTAGTGAAATGGGACCTGTCTGCAATAGGCCATTGGTAGAAGTTCGAGGACGCAGATTGTTTTGCCTTGTTAGGTCTACTCTGCTCTTCCCCGACTAAAAAGGACTTTCTAGGATTGTCTACCAACTTACACTACACAGATCCTGTGGCCACCATGTACCTAGCCATTAGCACATCAACACTTATCGAGTCATGACTAAGTGTGAGGAATTCGACCATCTGTATGGTGGGTGTGAGCTTGCCTGTTTTTTAATTTTTTTTAAAAAAGAAACATGGTAGATGAACCTCCGGGAAATGTGTGGGGCTAACCCACACACATTTTCCTATGCTCACTGTGCGACATGCACATAGACCATGTACTGTGGGTGGTCACAGCCTACAGGCGCAGTCCTTGCTGTCATATTTAGTTGGATCTGAAAGGTGCAGTACACGATGCATCTCAGAAGGGGCAGGGCAAATGACTGCTATTTATTCTCTCAATATGGCCAGGCGTCCTACTTTTGACAGTCACAGTCTAGTTTTTACTACTAGGCAAAACATACAAGACTAACAATAGGAAAAAAAATTGATGACATACAGCTTTCACCATCTACTGTTTTTTTCTAACCTCTGTTTTTGATCGTCATTTTTTCTTCCCAGAGCGGCCATTTACCCTTATAATAAGACAAAAGGAAGATCGGCTCATTCAGATGTCCTAAGCATTTCCTTGTGTAACTCAAGGTATAGTCAGTCACCAGTCGTTAAGTCATTCTGCCCAACAAACTCAGTGCTCTTTCAAGATGGCTTCCAATCCTTGCACACAGTAAGGACGCTCGTGGGTACCACCCTGCTTTACACATTCCGGTCCACTAACCTGAACCCTCTCTTCAGGTATATCAGAATTGTGACCGGTTTTTCTTAAGTGGTGTTCTGTTCCTAGTTGACTTATCCTGTTGGATCTTTCAGTACTGTAACCTTTTTTTCGCTGATCCTTTACAGCACCATATTTTGATATGCCACCAGTTATGTGTTGCTTTATTTCACTGCATTATATATGAATAGATATGTTATCTCAATTTGTGTTTTACTTTATTCATCACGACTTTCTACTCTATGACCTCTTTTTAAAGCAGCTAGCTGAAACAGGTCACTGATTTTTTTCCAAATATACATACACAGGGCGAAGTCTGTCTCAGGGTGACCTGGGAGTTAGGACTATCCAAGCATCTAAACATAGAGAAGAAATTGTTCTGCCTGGACAATGTACTACTCATCTCAAACTGATCAATTCATGATCTAGCAAGATAACAAATACAAAGTCTGGCTTGTATAAAAATAACTATTCGCACCGGGGAAAGGGCCAATCAGGGGGCTGGAACAGCGGGCGAGAATACACAGTTTCCAGCCACCCGAAGCCCTTCCCCGTGCAGTGCCATTTTGATTATGATGAGGCAACAGGGAGACTCTCCCTGTTGCCTCCCCACCTTCCTCTTCACCCCCCAAAACAAACCTTACCCTTTCCACACTTCCTCCCACTTACCTGGTGGACAGGAGTTTTGTGCTCTGGTCTCGGTGCTCCTCTCACCCTCGGCCACCATAGAAATAGTTCCTTTTGTATGATGGCAGCCATCTTTTTTTTTTTTTTTTGCAGCCCACCTCCTGTCCCAAAAAATAAATATTAAACCATTTTCACCCAGGATGAACTCCGGTGTGGGAATGGCCATCACCCTGTTGTTGGGGTTGGCCCTTAGGCTCGGGCTTGCAGACCGTTACCGCCCATGTCCACGCTCCGACATGGGCATGACTGCTATATTCATATCTTTTCAGTACCTGCTGAGTTGATAGTCAGGGGTGCCCCATACTTCCGTACCTGCAGCCCTCAGAAGCCTGTTGGCTGTATCTGCAAATAATCCCATGTCACCCCCACTAGACAAGTGGCCCCATGTGTATTGACTTGTACCAAGACCCAGTCTACCCTCAATCTTTTGACACTGAGATCTTAAACCCAATCCTGTTCTGCTTCAGCCAACAACTCTCCCATTGTGCCACTTTGCGACTATCAGCTTCTCTCCTGGGCACTGCCAGTTTGCTAATCTTAGTAGCCTCAAAAAAGGTTAAAAAAAAAAACACTGTCCTTGCTGTGCAATGCCCCAAAGAGAACTTGGAAATCTGTGGTGCCCTCTAATATTCTGTACCGGAACAAGCCGGTGATGATGCCATTGCGCCAACACCACATCAGACATTGGAGGGGAGGGGAGTCCAGACACCAGGCCTTCTAATGCCCTCTCTGCTCCACAAGGCCTCACGCCACCCACCCACCCACCCACCACCAGGCCGCATCCAGGAGGCAGAACATGAGGAAACGGAAAAGAAAGGAAACCGAAATGTAACTCTGGTATCCCCACAGCCTCGTCAAATAGGTTGACGATGACAGTAGGAATTGGGGATGTATTTGAGCGCAGAATCTGCTTTCAGGGTAGTGACTGACAGCAACGGGCAGTGCAAGGAGTCATGCCACAGCAGACAAAGTGCCATATGGCGTCCCATCCTTGAAGCCTGGCGATTTGTGGCCCGAAATGGTACCCCCTGTGTCTCCTGCTGTTGGTGCCCCAAGCAGCCAAACACCATTGCCTCATTGTAGGAGTGGCCCTGCTGTGAAGAGATGAAAATCCAAGTGACTTGATTCTTCTTCAATACACCTTCTCCAGAAGTCTATTTGATGAGAAAGGCCTGGGGTACACCTTGAATGGGGTGCATGATATCAGTAAAACACTTTCAGTCTTTAGCCCCAATGCTGGGTAACAGAAAACAAGTGCAGAGTGAGTAAAGCTGGCCATGATGTCATTACAGGAAATGATATCACATGACATTTCACAGCGACGACAGCACTGGAATTGTCATCACAATAATAAATAAGCAAAACTTGCTAAAGACAACATACTATTTTAGTGTCCAACTAAGAAGCTTTCTTGATTTGCTTTAACTGGGTTTATGAAATGATAGTGGAAGACCCAGCAGAACTAGCAGAACCCTGGGGCGTTCCATCCATTTGTAAATGCAGCCTTACATGGCCAGTTACTGCCATATCATGCCTGCTATAGCCTCACATGCCAGTTATAGTCATTATATGGTACAACATCCCCCTTTTTCCTAGGTGCTGCCATAATATGACAAGTGTAGCCTCCTGCATGTGTAGGTGCTGCCACTCTAATCTCGGTATTGCCCCACATGCCAGGCATGGTCATAACATGCAATGTATGCACTGACATATCCGGGTGCTGCCATCATATGCCAAGTGCATTCTAAAATGCCCCAGAAATGCCATTGATTGCCAGCTAATGCCTCATAAGTCTGATATAGTCAAAATTTGCAAGGGGCAGCCTGACATTTCCCAGCGGCTCCCATCACATACCAAGCACCTCCTCAAATACCCCAGCAATGCCATTCACAGGGGCAGCCTGACATTTCCCAGCGGCTCCCATCACATACCAAGCACCTCCTTAAATACCCCAGTAATGCCATTCGCTACCAGGTAATGTAATGCTTCATATACATGATAAGGAAGGGCACCGTATGTACTCAATAGCCTCAACCGCCAGCGGCTGCTATCAAATGCCAACCAGAGCCTGAAACGTCTCAGTATTGCCAATCAACGCCAGTAAAGGCTTCGTGGGCATGATCTAGTCACCATGTGTAGTGTGCAGCCTCACAGCCCAGTTGCTACCATGTGTGAAGCACAGCCTTAAATGCTCCAGTAATGCCATGCAACAGAGTTCAATTCTGCATGGGGTTGTTACCATATGCATGTAATGTGTACCCTGTTGCCCCTCGTGGACCCTCAAACAATCCAGTTACACCGACCATCTCTAGTCCACAAATGTGCACGGTGTAGCACCATGTGTATTGCTTAGCCGCATACTTCCAGTGACTGGCATCATATCCAAGTGCCCCATGAGTGCCAGTCAATGTCCCATGAGCATGGTAAGTCATCACCGTATGTAACGCACAGCCTCAAATGACTCATTATTGGCCTCTAATTCCAGTGAATGCCTCTTATGGTTGGTGAGGTGACCATATGTATGTGCCCCCTCAAAGGCCCAATCTCTGCATCATCTTAAAAGCATGAAATAGCCTGCTTTTTTTAAATCCCCTCTCCCACCCACCCGATGGCTTTGCCTCCCCCTTGCACACTCTCCGCTTTCCCTTACCTTGCACCGCATAGACACGCCTTGCTCTGTCTTCAGAAATAGCAGTCCCACGCTTCATCTTTTTCGGTTGCCACCTGTGCTTGATGCCACCTGCACCACTTTTCACAGGCAGAACATCAGCAGCAGGGCCGGCCTTAGGGCAAGGCCGCCCGGGTGATCGCCCCGGGCGCCATGCCAGCTCAGGGGAGTCTTTCAAGGTCTGCCCCGAGCTGGCGTGGTGGGAGAAGGCGCGACAGGCACCCTATTGAAATTAAATACGCCTGCTCTTGTGGTGGCGCCAGGCTTTCCAGTGTGGGAGCAGGGCACATGTATTAACAATAGGGTGCTGATGATTTCACTATTGAAGTGATTTCCACCCCGCGCCAGTGCGGGAGCGGGCGGTTTTCATTAGAACAGGGCGCTGAATCATTAGCATTGGCGTACTATTCGAGTGATTAACTCCCTGCTCAAAGATTTGGCACCCGCCCTGGCATTACCCAGGGATTTATGGGGGGGAGGCACCACATTTTTGCTCCACCTCCTGGGGCATTGCCGCCGCTAAGGCCAGCCCTGTCATCAGTAATGTCCTGGGTATCACTACATAATATCCCCAACAAAAATATCGCCGTAGATATGGCCGTTTGGTTCGCCATAGGAGATATTTTTGGGGGGGATATTATGTGGGAGCGGGAGTTGCAGGTGTGACCCCTGCACATTAGAAAAATGATGTGGGGGTTGCGGGGGTGTCCCCTGCAGGGTCTATGTGTGAATTTCAGCGCAAAAATATGGTGATATTTTTGCATCGCGATATTTTTGCGGCGGAATCAACACATGGAACCATGTCCTGCTGGCATGAACCAGGAGGGAACAGGAGTTCCCAACTCATGTCCCACCACTAGTCCCGTAGCAGCCAATCGGAGGCTGCTAAGGGCCTAGGCAAGAGAGAAGGGGTGAAAACTTCCAAAAGTCAACAGAGCCTCCTTTGCTTTGCGTGACAGTGGCAGCAGAGGAGTTGCCAAGGGGTAGCAGCTGGTATCCCTAGATACCCCTAAATGACGTCCCTAGGGCCAGAGACGTTTTTATGGGAGGGCAAAAGGGGCACTTGCCCAGGGCCCCCACCTTAGAGGGCTCCCACAAGGCGAGCTGATCTGAAGAAGTAAGATTCCAGTGTTCACCAGTCTTAAATAGCACACGCCAGGATATTGTATGGGGTGCTGCTGAGGCGCTAAACCCATTGGCTTTCTGTTTTGGCAAGTGCATTCTGCCTTGATCAATGCATTGTGCATTGCTCTCTGTGTTCACTGTGGTATACATAGTTTGTGTGTTCCTTTTGGCACAACTCTGTAGCAGTCTTTCCTTCCTGTGGGAATTATGTTGATCATGTGCAATAGACAATGGCGAAATGCATATTGATAAATGGAGTGCTACAATGGTTCAAGAAGTTAGCTCAGTGCATGAAGCACCCATTGCAGAGATATGTGTTCATATTTGAATATCACATTCCAGCAAGGCTGGCTGAGCCTTTCCTATGTCTGAAAATTGTAAACCAGCCTGCATATGTACTTGGTTTTGCAGAACAACATCTGCTATTATCAGCACCGTACCTGCACCAGTTAGGGGATAGCTATAAAAACTAACATATCATCCGTATGGTGAAGGTCTAGAAATTGGTTTGTTCAGATAGGGTGTTGTAAAACCTAGGCAATCACCTCCAACGATGGCATAAACTGAATAAGTATCCAAATTCAAGACTATGGAACGACAGCGTTCATGTTTGTATACTGCATTTGCCAGCAGATGATACGGTGATCCTGGTCAAATCATCTAATATATCTTACATTATGTGCTGTCTTCTGCGAGGTTTCCCTTTTTGCATGCTGCTGGTATCGTTTAGCCCATTACTTGATCTTTCTACTTATGTAGGCCATTTGGTTGGAAGGGTTCGTAGACAGAAGAGAGCGGACCATATGTTGTAGGCCTCAGGCAAGCATATTTTAAGGTCTGCTTGTTTGACACAAAACACGGTTTGCTTTTTGGTAAATGTCAAAGGTTTTTATGCATGTTTATAAATGAAAATGTCACAGGCCATTGTTTTGGAAGTATTTAAAGCTTTAAAATACAAAAGACAAACCCAGATTAAATTTGTTAAATCATATCGATTGGTATGCTGGCTCTTATATACTTCCCTTGATGATGAAGAGAATGAAGCTAGAATCATTCCCATTTTGCATAACACCCTTCTACAATATTTTGTTTAAAAATGGTCATGTTTGGAAATGTAATTTGTGTACGTTCGAAGTCTATGTTTAAACAAAAAAGATTGTTTTAGTTCATGGTAAGAACTGGAATAGAAAGTGTTCAAATGCAGAAATTGCAGAGTTGGCACAAATCCCAGCTTCACCCTTTCACCCCTTAACCAATGTGTGATCATGGGAATCTCATTTAATCTTGTATTGCCTCTCAATATTGCCAGTCCCTAAACCTTTCAAAAGTGTCAGCCTTTCTGAGTGATTTCCTTCTCATGGTATGATCTCCATAAAAGCCTTTTTCATGGTTTTACTGTGTTATTAGTGAGCATATTTATATCGCACGCCACAGGCATTTGTTCCTTTGATATCTAAGGGCAACACTATTTGAAAACCAAATCCCACTTCTGATCTCAGTCTGTCTGGATAAAGACACCTTCTGAGTAGCTTCTAATCTGCCTCCTCTATGCATGCTGCGCTATGTGCAGCATTCTCCTTCCGTCCAATTGGTGGTCTCAATCCATGCATGAGCACTTGTGCATTCTGTGAGGCAGCTAATGTGAGTTCTGTCTATTATGGGTTACATGTACCTTTTACATATGGTCCTGCATTAATACTAAATCTACCTTCCTGGATGTTATTGATAAAAACTATCTGTATGTACTAGAACAGTAACCCCTTTGTTGACTGCTAATGTTGGTCTTCAAATGCTACTTGTTTATTATTGTGATTAGAGCAAGAATGAAGAGGGCAAGGGGACCTAAAGGGAGTAAACGTGCTTATTATGCTGCGAGACAGCGTATCAACCTATAGGTTGTGAGCGCGATGGATTACGGGGCACGATCAGTATTCTTGATCCCTTAATTCCTTTGGTTTGGTGGAGGGGGCCCAAAAGTGCTTAAAATGGCCCTGCCGAGGGCCATGCTATCAGGGTCCTAATTATTTGCAGCTCCTCCTGAAAAGTAACAAACTTTGTCATGAAATTAACATAACTGGCCCCTTTTAAATTGAGAAAATCTAGAGAGCCAGGGGCATATAGGCACGTTTGGACACACGAGAACATACAGTTCGTAAATAAGTGGTTGTGTGTGATTCCGCAGTGTATCCGCGAGCAAGGATTTTGTGGGAAAGATTTCCCCAATATTGTGCCCTGCATCCAGGGCGGGAGCCTTCCCATGACAGCAGTGCAGGACTGGGAACCAAAAGTGGTCTTGGAAATGTTCTTCAAAGTACCCCCATTTTAACAGATACTGGAAGCTTTGTAACAAATTCTTTACTTCATCCCACTCAAAGGAGGCCCAGTGTGCATAGGCTCACTGGGAAATCTCCAGAGTCCCCTGCAGGCCGGCCCACCGCTGCTTACACTGTTTGGAAAATGTTAAATGCACTGTGCATAGCTCTTATCAAACGAGTGGAGCTAGTATGCACAAATATATGAAATCTATGTGTAAGTGAGGGAACTTCAAATGCAGATCAACCAGGCACAAAATGCTCCAGCTGGAATCAAGGAACTTGTTCCGAATGGCCACTGAACAAGGAGGCAAAGCCAGAAGGGGCATTACAGACGAATTTGCAATGGATTGCAGATAAAGGGGACCCAGGCAGACTCAGTGGGGAGATGTGGGAGTGGTAAGAGGGGGTGGTAGATATATGACCACCCCACAGTCCTCTTGAGTGTAGTTGGAGGGTCTTGCATCCAGTTCCATGGTAAAACAGAGTCTCAGCTGCCAGCACAGAACCAACAGTGACCCTGGAAGGGATCCTCCACGACCTGCCCGCACCCCGCGCAGTGTTGAACCAGCACTGAAGAACACTGGGATGAAAGCTGAAGACAGGATGGGGGATTGTGCTGGGAGAAGAGAAGCACATCTTTCCGCGCTCACGATGTCCTGTTTCTATGTCTGACTTCAAGACACGTGGCGCGAAGCACAAGGACCGGATTTTGTTTGATGTAGAGAAATAAACACGCGTGTTCAGCAGCTTCCACCTGTCCTGTGCTTTTCCGCATTACAGTGTACCCTGTATTTGACCCGACCTGCAACATAACTCATACCATCTGGGGAAAAGAGCAAGAACAATACACGGAGCAAGAGTAGATCTGAACACAGAGCAGCAGGACCAACACCTGGAAAAACAGTGCTGGGCCCAAGAACTCCTGCCAGAAGAGGCCACAGGCAGCACCACGAGTGACAATCACATTGCGAAGAGTGAGAGAGATTGCGTTGTTGCTTTGGGAGGACTTCAAGGAGAACAACGGGTTCAGAAATGATCTGGCGGAATGCCACGACTTCTGTGTATGCGAAAGCGCGTGGGAGGCACATGCACTGTTGCAAAAGTGATACCTGACCTCGCAGTTGCGCACTTGAAAGCCAGTCATCCTGGGAATGGCCCATTTTTGGGAGGCGAGTGGTGAGATTATCATAAAGAGAAGGGGCTCCCCCTGCAAGCCTACACCCTCACCCACGTTCATTATCCATTGAGGTTTCAAAATGGCTTAAAAGTAACCCCAACCTCGCCTCCTCAGAAAGGGTCCCGAAACGGAAAGATTTTTTGCGCCTCTGTGGGAGGTGACAGTGCTTCATTTGTACGAAAATAGGTGGCAGGCCCAAATATTTTCTGGCACGCTTGTGATACTGCGAAGGGGGATAGAAAGAGCACACTCGCCGGTTTACGGGGAAGCCAATTTTTTTTAAGGTAAAAAGAGAGATTACATTATCTATTGGGTGCGAGGGAGGACAAGTGGCCCTGGCACAGGGCTACCAAAATACACAAAAAGAGAGAAAGAGGATCCAAACTGGAACCCTCCTGTCCCCTGCACACCGGGATTGTGTGTCACACTGACGCCTTTGTATTCATCCATAAACATAAACATAATAATTGCAATTCACATTAAATAATTTCAAATGCAAAGGCAGTTGGAACTGAAGTGGGAATGTTGCAGACAGATATCAACATGTAAAAGTACATGAATTATTTATTTCCAAACGCAGCGGCCAGAGAAGGTTCAATTCGTTGTGTACGGCTGACGCGTTTCGAGAAATTATATTCTCTTCTTCATGAGCCAAAAAATGATGCACAGGAACTGGATACAAGCAATGTAGAAAAAGGAGAAAAAAAGAAATTACAATCCAGGTAATTTAATCTAAAGTCAATACCATATTATAGATATAGAACCTCATCATCAAGATTACAGAATGAGTGGTCACAGATGTCATAGATGGAATTAAAAACTTTCCAAAATGTCAAGTTTGAGTGTCAAAATGTACATGACAGAGTTCAATTACATCCAAAGCCACGATCTACTAAAATTGAGGAAGGCCAGTAAAGAATGAATGATTAGTGTAATTTAACTAGAAAAAAGTGCATAGTAATGAGTAAGCTCACCACAAATCAAGGTCCTGTGTGCTAATGTGAGCAGGTGGGTCACTTTGCTTAGGCGGTGGAAATTTCGAATCAATAGTTGATTCTGAAAAGAATAGGAACAAAATCTAGAGTAAGCCTCAGAACTCGAAGGAAAAGCTACCAGAATAAATCATCTAAATAACTAGCACTCACCACCCTTCAAGCGGGTATCTTGAAACTGATAGTAGAGATTAGGTCCAGAAGGAGCCACTGACGGTATCCAGCCGTGAGGCGGAGATTCATGGAGACCAGGCGTCTGGATCTAAAAATAATCCAAGCGCGCGTAGTGTTAGCTACAGAAAATGCGGCTCAAACAGAGCACGGATAAAAGGTGGCAGAGTACAGGAATGGCAAGATTAGAGCAAACCGACTTACAGTCAAGTGGCATGCACAGTCCAGCCACTGAAACAAGAGTTGGAGGGATGAGTAGAATGTGGGTCGCGACAATCCGCTGTCGGAGCGCGTGTGGTCCTGCGTGGAGACAGTTGCTAGGCGATGGACACTTCTCGTCAAGGGAGAGACCCTCGAGTGAATCGTCAGCAGTGTATCAATGGAAGATCAGGAAGTGGGGAGATGACTGAAAGAGATATGCGTAAGGTGGCGGCCATCTTAGAATAGGTATTGTACGGATGTACAATGAGTCACGAACGATGCAATAACTAGAGAGATGCACCGTTTGAATCAAATAAGCAAAAAGGAAAGCGAAACTTGGCCACCAGGAAACTCTACTGGTGACTATAAAAATATATATTGTCAATGACAAAAATACACATCAAGTTTGTAAATGAGGAAATGCTGATTTCCACAGAAAATTGTGATTCAACATCGGCCTTCTGGATTCTAGTATGGTGGCTTTGAATTTACATAAAGTAAAAAACAGAGATGTATGCCAGATATATAAATGCGGATATGTTAATTTCTATAGGATATGGTGATTCAGAGACAATTGACATGTAATCAAGTGGTGGCATAGTATGGTATGTCCTCCATGTACAAATGAGGGCAGACAAGTAAATTACATACAAAACCGATTGATTGGAGAGGTAAGGTTAAGGATGTTATTACCATGTCAGAGAAAACATTTCAGAGAAAATTCATCATTAAGACCCTTGGGAATTAATGTGCTCAGTGTATGTATCCAGTACTTCTCTGGTCGCAAGAGTATTGATAAGTAATCACCACCCCTGTAGGGTTTTTTTACAACCTCAAGCACTTGAAATTTCAACTGAGCTACAGTGTGGTTGTTTTCCATGAAGTGTCTAGAGAGGGGTGATCTGGTATTCTTACACCTAATGTTGGATTTATGTTCTGTAAGGCGCTCTTTAACAGATCTTGTTGTTGCCCAACATACAGTTTGCCACAAGGGCATTTAATCGCATAGATTACACCTGTGGACATACAGGTAGCGAAGTGCCGTAACTTAATCTTTTTGCCTGTGCAAGGGTGAACGATGTTGTCACCTTTCGTAACATTATTACAATGTTGGCAACAGAGGCAGGGGAAAGTACCCACTTTCTTGGTTTGTAAAACCAGCTGTTTGTCCTTGGGTGGTGTTTCTGCTCTCACTAATCTGTCCCTAAGATTCCTCCCCCACTTGAAGGCAATCATAGGTGCTTTGGGGAACAGTTCTTTGAGTGTCAAATCATTATGTAGAATGTTCCAGTGTTTCCTGATTGTTTTGCCTATTTGAAAACTTTGTCTGGAAAAGTTGGTAATGTGGAGCAATGGTATTTCCTTGGATTTTGTCTTGGGTACGAGAAGTTGTTCTTTGGTAATAAGTTCAGATCTTTCTTTGGCTGCCTCTAAGATGGAGTCTGGATAGCCACGGGCTTCAAATTTCTCAAAGAGTTTACAGCTTTCTGTGTCCAAGCCAGCCGGATCTGAAACTATCCATTTTAATCTGAGGATTTGGCTATATGGCAGGCTGTTCAACATTGATTTCGGATGATGGCTTGTAAAATGTAACAAATTGTTTGCATCTGTGGGTTTGTGGTAAACAGTTGTGCAGATCCGGTTTTCTTTAATTTCCATATCAACGTCAAGGAAGTGCAGATGTGGTGTACCTGTTTCCATGGTGAACTTGATGCTATTATGAATGGTATTCATGTAGTTGAAAAAAAGAATCCAATTCTTCCCGTGTCCCGCACCAGATCCCGAAAATGTCATCGATGTACCGTTTCCACATCAAGATCTTAAATGACCACTCAGGGTGGTCCAGGACATGCTGGTGTTCAAATCTATACATGAATGTATTGGGGTAAACTGGGGCCATGGAGGAGCCCATGGAAGTACCGGTAGTTTGTAGAAAGAATTTGCCTTGGAACCTAAAATAACTGTTGTAAAGTATAATCTCCAAAAATTTCAAAATCAAAGTGTTGTTCCCTGTGCTGTTAGAACTGTTGGAAATTAGCCATTGGACTGCACGTATACCTTCATCATGGGGAATGGATGTGTATAAGCTACACACATCCATGGTGAAGATTATACAGTCAGCACTCAGAGCTGTAATATCAATGATACAATTAAGGAAATCAGTAGTGTCTCTTAGGTAAGTAGGGGTATCTTGGAGAATTGTTTGGAGAGATTTATCGACATAGATAGCAAGTGGGTCGAAGATACTGTCTGATCCAGCTACTATGGGCCTCAGAGGCGGATTGGTAGGGTTTTTGTGAATCTTAGGGAGCCTGTAAACACAGGAGTGATGGGATGTTGATTAAGTAGAAATTCTCCAGTTTTGACGTCAATCCATTGGTGATCTAATGCTTCTTCGATGGTCAGTTCCCCGCCATTGCTGCCGCCATCCAAAGCTGCACCAACACAGTGTCAACACATTTGGGGTCAAACTAGAGCTCGCACCTCTGGGGTTGGGGTTGATGAATGCTCTGGCTACCATCACTTCATCATCAATATGAGTCCAAAACAATAGGTGCTGGGGCTCAGAAACACCTGTGCTCATTAAGCACGGGAGGTGACAAGTTACCACTAGGGCCACACAGTGTCAAAGCGACGCAGGATGAATCGGCCATTCCCGGGGCTCCATGAGGGCGGTGGAGTGGGGAGGCGGGGAAGAGCAGGCTCTTATCGCTCAGTGATGGGCTGAAAGAGTAGGTAGTGTATAGCGCTTGGGCTAGATAGGAGCTAATTGGGCGTAAGGGGATCCGGGTTCATCTCTTCTAGAGAGGTTCTGCTGTGACCCAATGGGAGATGCAATGTGGGGTGGGGTGGGGCAGGTCTTTCGGGGGGATGTGGGAATGGAAATGAAAGGGTTGAGCATGGCTTTGCGCCTGTTTGAAGTTGGGGCACAATCGTAGTCATACTCGAATAGATTATAGAATCCAATGGTGTGAATAGTGCTCCCCCCGCCCTACTTCAAGGAAGGCTAAGGGGAAGGAGTTGGACATGCTTTATGGTGACAGAGTGGGCATCAAACACATTTGTGATCATCCGTTCAGCTCATGCCCACCTTAATATGATAGGTCATTTATAACGCGCTTAATACCCCGAGGTTTCTAAGCGCGGACCCGGGGATCAATGTATTGCACCATATCGTCTTGCTTCCAAGGCGAGCACGTTGCCCCTTGAGCTATCCTCCCAAGACAACCTTCAGGGAATTGTGTGCGCAAGGGGTGGGGGGACGAGGATGAGTGACTACGGATCAACAGAACACACACAAAAGCAGCACTATGTAAAGCTGAAACCCTTTATTGCGTTTGGGATAAACTCTCATAAAGTGCCAGGGTTCCTAACCTAATGGTCATCAGGGAGTCCCCCAGTTCTCTAGTCTATTGCACAGACTCCTTGATATAGTGCCTGACAGCTGTCTACGGGCAGGAATGGGTTGGGATCAATAGCGATAGGTTGTGTAGGAATCAGACTAGAAAATAAAAACGGCCCATGTGGTTAAAGGTGGGAAGATAGAATAACTCAAATCATCTGAAGAGCCGCCTTAAAGAGAAAATCCCCAAAAAGTGGAAGATTAAGAGTCCAGGTGTTTGCCGTTTACAAAATACCCGGATTCCCTGCTGACATGCTCTAAGCCTGAAGTCGATATTAGGGCGAAGGGCATTCCTCTCATCGCTTGTCCAATTTAGGGGCACCCTTTACTTTAGTAATAAGCAATCTGCTAGGGTAGAACCAGTGGTGCCCAGATGAGTCCATTAAATCCTTTGATACCCAGGTCTCCCAGTCGCCAGTTACGTGCCATCTCATAATGGTTGATATCACAGGGAAAATGAAATCCAAAGGGGTCAGTGACAGCGTGGAACTTCTCAGCATTCTCAGGAATAGATTTCTGCACATCTCAATGACTGTCGGGACCTTGAAACAAGCCCAAAAGCAATGCCATCCCATATAGGCCACGGGGGGGCATCTAATAGGGCCCATCAGATGGCACAATACTGGGAAGAAAGCTCAGGACTTCCAGAGAGCACTGCTGATGCCCTCACTGGGAGCAGAAACAAGCAATCACAAGGTGGGAACTCAAATTTGCAGGACTTTGACATGACTAGTAAAGACACATCTGCCAAGTTTGGGAAAAGACAGAATGGCAGCCACATGTTCCCACAAATAACCCAGGTCTGAAAGGGGACATTTCTGCATAAAGTTATTCTTCTGCATGAAAGCGACTGTCTGCCGAACCTTTAAAGGCAATCGGAAGCACCACATCAGACCTGGCTTCTAGTCACACCTCAATCCATCTCTTCCGCAGGACATTTAGTATGGGAGGCTGCAGGGATTCTCCCTGACATATAAACTGCACAATTTCTTTTGTAATGGTTCTTTTTTCCAACAGGTTTTTTGTGGCGACCATATCACATAGAACCTTTTCTCCTTGGTATCCTAACCCTACTATACTTAGAAATTCCAAAAATTCACAATTTTCCAAAGCATACTGTCTAGTTTCTGTATTCACATAATGACATTTTCTCTAGACAGTGTTGATTCGAAAACGTCAGCCACGACATGTACATGTTTCGATGGTTCCATGTGTTAATATCCCTGCAAAAATATTGCCATACAAAAATATTGCCATATTTTTGAGGCAATATTAAGGCATGGAACCTGTGGGGGACACCCCGGCAACCCCTGCATTATTTTTAAAGGAGCATGAGACACCCCCGCAACCCCTGCTCCCAAACCCCCCCAAAATTATCCCCTCCAAAAATACCGCCAATGGCCGTTCCAGACGACCATATATTCAGCGATAGTTTTGGTGAGGATAATGTCTAGTGATACCGTTTCGATCAAGGAAATTAAAGTTCTAGTTACCGACGAGGAACCTAATGGTGTGCAGGAGACGAGCCACCCGAAGACGATCCACTTGGATCAAAACATGTATATGTCGTGGCCCGACCACGATAAACGATTGATACTTCCATGTACCTGTAAAACACGGAGTGCTTCCGACACTCGTTCACTAGGCAGATCGTTTTTCCCAGCGGTTTCAGGCACTGGAGGGAGCCATGATCCGCGTGGAATGGGAATGTTGTTCCAAAGAGATGAGGTGGAACTTTTCGCAGGAGAAGACCTTGGCTCGATAGTCCTGCAGGAACAATTAACTGTATGATAATAATGGCCGCCAAAAGAAATAGTCCAATATGTTTCCCATCACTATGGATGTGTGATAGGACAGTCCCCATATCCATACCCATATCTGATCTGGTATACAATAAAGGGGTGCTGGCGATCAGAACTTCAAAGAATACGACTGGAGATGAGGAGTGAGGGTATCAGAAGCGTTTAAAGCACGAGACTCTTAACTTCCCGGCAGACTGATCCGGTGCTTATTTTATAGAATGTGGTACTAATTTACTGGATGTTAAAAGCACTGCTGATGTTGTCATAGAAGACTGTTATAGAGAGAGAATAGTTATTTAGCTCGGATTAACTGGAGACCCAGATTAGAAACCAGGAAACTAGGATGAAATCTGTCATCTTAACCACTATATACACCTCTGTACCTACCCACAGACATCCCGCTCCAAAGGAGTTTGAAATCCAACCGTTCTCGATTTCCCTTTGTTGGTGAAAATAGAATGATATGCTGCTAGGTCACTCTAGCCCCTTGCAGAAAACAGGAAGCTTCTTGCCTCTGTGGCAAACAGCATCAAGAGGCCAGTTAAGCATTGTTGGAGAAACCAGGATCACGCATCAATTTCAGGTCATGACAAAGAGACAAAGCTTTATTGTCTGCTAGCAGGAACTGACCGCTCTGACCTGACCCGGTCTGCAGCCTCCTCACCTTTACAGGTCATTCGTTACCTGACGGATTTGAAACATGGAACATTCTGAAAATCAACTATAGGCCTTCTTGCAGAAGCATTCCAACTCCCACAAATACATCCTTTCATCCACATCTAGTCCTTTCTCAATGTCAACTTTCGGTTACTGCGTAATTTGACGAGTCCTCTTCTGATGTGTCCAGCCGAGGAACGTTCACGCAGTTCCTATTATGGCATCATTCAATCTTCTCTGAACAATCCTGCCTGTCTGTACCAGACCTGACCAGTTTATGCGGTCACATGTTTCTGAAAAGCAGCACTTTTCCAGTCCTACATTCTGTGCAATCTCAAGCGTCCGCTTGTAAACAAGGAATGGTCAAGGCCAACTTTAATAGTACATCAAAACATTGCCAGGTCTGTTCGAAGGGAAGAAATATGCCAAGGGCTTCACTAATGTGATGTCACTAGTGGCGTGGCCTATATTTCATTGCTATTCATCTATCCAGGCATCTCATCACCTAATTTCTGCCATATTTCGTTTTCCCCACACTATGTATGTGCTGAACAGGCCCCAATTAACGTAGCAGATCCATAGCACGCTTCGGTCACGCTGCATTCTTACCTGGGCTACATATTTCAGAGCCCCTCCTCCTAGCCTCGTTTTCAGTGCAGGGCATTTCATCTAGGGAACCTGGACTGCAGCTGGAATCTGCAACCCTCACTGCCAGAGGTGAACTGGCCCTTGGGGAACTCTGGAGATTTCCCGGTAGGCCTCTGCACCCTGTACCTCTTTTTGTGGTGACCTATTTTATTTCCAAATGTTCTCATGGGTACAGGGTTGGGCTTGCTGACAATGTGTAATATTGGGCCACTTTGAAAACTAATTCCAGGGCCTCTTTTGATTCCCAGTCCACAATGCATTCTCTAAATGTTGCAAGAGATGTTCTTGTGAGCGGCTGAACACAGCTACACTGTCAAACTCATTAGCTGTTTGACCCTCGTCCCCCTGAGAACCTGATTCCCCGGTCTTTGGAACTCGGAGAAGATATTTGTGGGACGAAAGGCCATGACAACAATATCCGGGACACCCGGGGACACAAGGAGCATGCTAGAATCTGTTCTCTTGCTCCTCTTGTTACTTAGAGCCTGTGCCACGGGTCGTGTCGGGTCAGTGGTGGTTGGATATTTCACAGGCCTTCACTGGACACATGCATGACTGAATTGTCTTCAGTCTATTCCAATTGGAAACACGTAAGTCTATTATATGGGACAAGGTGAAGAAGAAAGGGTTGCATGATAGTTGGAGCGCCCACAGCTCTGGCCCCTCTCCTCCTGGAACTGATTCCTGTTCTTTCTTGAGGGACCTCTTTGCAGATATCTCTCCCACCTGTATTAATGGGGCTCTGTGTAGATTGTCAGCAACCCTTTTAATGCACCGTCACACCTTTTGCATGGTCAGCAGATCTTCTGGTAATAAACCGAAGAGCTGCGTCGTGCCAGCACTTTGCACACATTTGCCAGGTCTGCCATGAAATTAGATGTGTCTACCTTCTAATGACATCCTCAGAGCCCTAATCTGCAACCATCTTCAGAACGGGATTGTTAGGCGATACCTCAGGGCACGATTCACAAGCAGGCCTTGGGAAATGATTGTACCCCTCCTCATTCTCCCACCCCTGCAAAGCTTTCTCCCGTGGCAGTCTGTCTTGTGCATCTCTACTTCTCCCATAATTTGGCATTCTTAACAGTACTTCATATAATCATCCACATTGTTTTGTACAATGCAGCCAGGCCCTGAATCTTTCATGCATTGTTGCTTGACCCCGATATCCTAAAAAGTACTTCTTGAGTGATAACAATGAGCTCGGCTCTTAACGTTTTAGCTAGTGTGGCCCATGGTGGGTGGCCCCCAAAGGCTCTCATACCTTAGCCCAGTGGTCTGCAACCTGTTTGGACTACGGCTACCATGACCACTCATCATTGACTGTGCTGGCTGGGTCTGATTGGATGTGTAGTCCTAAACATCTGTAGAGGCAAAAGTTGCTGAACCCTGCCTTGGCCTATCCTCACGAGAGAACCTCCTGATAGAGCCCTTTCTGGAAAGGTCCGCTCAGGCATTCCCAGAGCTAACAGGATTCTCATACATAACAAAGAAATGTTAGTGGAGTTTATAAGACTGATTGTACTGATTTGGTTCCATGTGATATGTTTTTTGCAGTCCGTTAGGCGCAAGAAGAAGGGGGCCATTAATTACATCGAAACGCATCAGCCAAAAGCGGACCTGAGCACAGTATCTGTGATAATTATTGTCATTAAATTTCATTTTTTGTATAAACCGAATTAATTCTTGCTTGATTTACCAGTGATGGAACTGAAATGTGTATACATCGTTTTGAAATATTGACTGTTTTGTACAGTAATGTAAAGTGTGCAGGGGACGGGAGGATCCTCATTTTTGATCTTTGTTTTAGGATTCTCTTACATACCCACGTTTCTGACATCTGTTCAGAAGAGTTCAGAAGTAGTTCACCCCTTTAAGGAATCCAAAACTGGCATGTTAACAAAATAGCAAAGTCTGACGAAGTACACATATGATACAAACAGATAAAAACAAAGGGCCAGGGAAAGGGCAAACCAAACAAGTCAAATAAACAGTTACCAAGCCAGCAGTTTTGGGTAATGCCGCAGGGCCGCCCAAGGCGTGGCCAGGTAACTGTTGTTACATGGCGGCAGGCGCGAGAGAGGGGCACAGCCTTCCTCCAAGGTCAGTGCCCCTCTCTGTCTTTCAGATAGGGGAGGCAGTCAGCAGGGTCTGGTATGCAATTATTGTTTATGTTCCCATAACCATATCTGTAACAATAACATCCCACGGCCTTTTATTGCCAACACTTGACCATATTGTTGTGGTGTAATAATTCATGGGGAGGGCAAGGGCCGTAAGACATGATGCACACACCCCACAACAACTAAGGTAAGTCTGCTGCATATGGGTTCAGCAGTTTCGGTTTTGCTGAACAGAGCACTGCCATAATGTCACGTGCAGGGCAAAGAGCTCTGGCAGGCTGCTGGCATTGCAGAAGGAACACCATCACTGGAGTGAATTAGAGCGTCCATGCAGTCCTCCAGCCTCACCCACAGCTCCAGTGCCTCTCAGTGTGCATTTTCTGTGGCATGGCACCTCCCATTCACATTTCACAATGTCCTTAGCTACCTCTATGTGCATTCACCACACCAAAGATGACTAAGTCAATGTAAGTTGTCACATTTGTCATATCTCGTTGGATAAATATTCCTTTATGGACCTTGTGGTCTGTAAATTTAATTTGGAATGTCTGAATTATAAACTTTTCTTGAAATGTATCTCGTATCACCTGTCTCAATTTCGTTTGTATTTACATATGTATTTTCAGTACCAATTGAATTATCAAGGGGTGTTTCCCCATTAGAGTACACTGCTATTCGCCTGATTGTTTTCAGGCGACATTTGTGTAATTTTTCTGTATCTCTTTAGCCAGGGAAATCTTTTGCTGTTTCACCAGAAATAGCATTTATAGTGTTTAATTTTCCAGGAATCAAGTTACTCCGTGCGTCCCTCCTATTCTGTTCTACTAACCCTTCCCTAACAATCCCACCTCCTCCCCATGAGTTTGTTCCTTTCTATCCCTTCATCGTAGCTGCTCTGTAATTAAATGACGTGTCCTCCATATTATGATTAGGCAGGTGCGTCATGCCGAGCCCCGGAGCCAGTGTTTCAACTCTGACTTTCACGGCTATGTGCAATTATTTCAAGCTGTCAGCATTTGCAGGTCAGACACAGGTGGCCAAACCCTGTGACCTCCTCTGCTGCAATAGGATTTATTTTCTGCTCCAGTTCGTGTACCATGCCAGGGTTTGAGCACCCGATGTGCGCCCAGTCTTCGATTCCGCTCTGCCCATGGAACCGCGAATAGGGCACGAAGTGATCAGAGAACCACTTGCTTGTCCTTTGCACTATCACCTCCCAAATATTCTCTGAGGTGATTTTCTGGAAGAAGATTCCATTGGGAATGAAAACCCCACCTGAATATGAGCCTATACTCTCTTCACTATCTCTCAAGAGGCATGTATCTCCTTAGGGAATATACCAGCCCTTTCTTCACCCGAGTAGCCCCTAACTTCCTGAATCACTAGAGGGATGAGACTGGGGAAATCTGGGAGAACCTCCATTAACCTCCTTTAGAGGTCGTACAGTGGGGTCAGTGGCCTCCTCTGACGCTATTCGCCCTCTTTGGGCGATGAACATCTTACCTCATCATAGGTGCTAAAGTGTCGCTTAAGTTAAAACTAATCACCCTAAGCTCAGCTGAGGACTTTTATGCTCCCGCAATGCCTATGCCATCAGTGCCAAGATGTCTGCCTCCTTACATGGTGCTAACAGCTACATATGTGCCAAAACTAAAAGCAAATGATGGGTGGGAAGGTAAGTTTTGTGAGGTTGTGTTAGGGTGTGCGTTGATCCCACAGTAAAAGCAAGAGAAAAGAAAAGAGGGAACGGAGACCAATAAGCAAGACAGCAATAACAGGCAGCACACATACAATTATAAATGTAACTTTGCACAATATTCGGAAGATAACACAACCTTAAAATAGTCAACATTAATTTGCCAAAAAGAATTGGTCAAAGAAAAAAAAAACAGAAAAAGAGCAGAGTTGTGTTACTGACTTCTAGACAAAAGCTCTTCTGTGAGAACATTGCTGCGGTTTCCTCCATTCTGCTGGTGCAGGGGCCGCCGAGAGTCATTCACATGCCGCATCGTCAGGAAAAGATGGCTGACAACCATGGAGCTCTGGTGATCCAGAGTCACTGTGGCGGGGAGAGCATTGCCCAGGATGCGGGGAACAGACAGCCTGCCAATGATCCCACAAACCCGCACAGCTTTGTTTTTGCCCCAATGGCATCCCAGTTCTAGGTGACTCTTATGAGTGGCAGGCGGGAAATAAAAATACTAAAACCCTGTATCTCAGTGAAACAGATTTGCTCAATCAAATTATGCAGGGCCATGGGTGTACTTTTAGGGGGGGTTCAGGGGTGTTTGCCCCCCAACTTTCATGGCACAACATTTTGTCCCCATTCATTTGGCTGGGGCACCTTTTCTTCAGATGTCATGTCCCCCCAACATTTTCAGCAAAGTTACTCCCCTGTGCAGGGCGTCAGGCCTACTTTTCAAAAGAGACTTCATGGAGGATAATCACGCGGGATAGGAAGACCACGTGCTTTGCTTATTCTGCTGCACTGGGATCACAATTCTACACTGGCTGCCTGATCTATGAGAGGAGATTCCAAAAGCTTGTCTGGCGCAGACTCTCTAGGATGCTTCTGTGCTTAAACTCACGCTAAAGATACAGGAATTATTTTGCCTCAATAGCATGTGTGTGAGGAGGGCCCTGGCGCTGGGCTTTTCCTGACCTTTTCAAGATTCGACCAGTAATTCACTTTGACCACTTTATGTGCTTGAAGCCTCTTGGCTGTATCGTAATCTTCAGCTTCCTCTCCCGGAAGCTGTTTATTAGCCTATCAGCTTCATCCAAAGAGGCAGCTCGTAAATTAAACCTCTCAGAAGGTTTAACTTGTACGAGAATATTCAGTTTCTGAAACAGATTTATAGATGCCAGGTAAGTCATCCCCTGCCTTGAACTATTGAACCGGCTAACTGCCAATCCTTTGACCGGTTTCAATCTTGTTTAATTGAGTAAATTACCCAGTGCTAGTTTACTTACACAGAATTACTTTGCCTTTTTAAACAGAAACAAAAGAAAATCAGACCCCACGTGCCCTCCGCCCCCACCCTCTTTCCCCAATACCACCCTCACTCCACCTTTACACTCAGCCCTTAAAAACATACATAGGCACTTAGTTCCCCTCAAAGTAATCCTGCTGAGGTAAATTACCACAGAGCAATTCACATCGATAAAACAACAGCACCCGGCTCAGCCATTTTCAAATTCAACCTCACACTTCGCTGCACCATTTAAGTCTGATTGTCTTTCTTTGTAGGGCTGCTATTTTCCGCCTCTCAAGATGCCAATGGTTTTCTCCACCTGGTCGCTAGTGTTAGATTCCAAAATATAGGTTTGAAAACACAAAGGTTGGTAAACCAAAGTGAAGCATAGTGACAAAAGTGAGAACAAAAAAAAAATAAAGAGTCTGTAAAAGTAATCAGGATGAAGAAATAATGTGGTTTGGGAGCACACCAAAGGGTACCAACTAATTTTAATATTGATTGTACACGTTTTCAAACAGGACTGATAAATTAGAGATATATTTCCAGGGAAAGGGGGAAAGGAGACCAAAAATTAGAAAGGTAATAGTGGGCAGAGCAGGGAAATCTCAGGAGAGCAGCAGAAGGGAATTCCGGGGGTTGTGAGGCTGCCGAGTCCACCCCGAGGAGTTTGTTATGTTAAAGGTACTTATATAGCGCACCGTCACCAACGGAATTGGTCCCCAGGCCCTCTGGCGGATCTGTAAACGAGAAGGTGGGATGGGTTAGTAAGGTGAAGAGGGAGTAGGATAGTGAGAGGGGTGGTGTACTGTTGGCAGCTTCAACTCGGTAGACACCGGATGCTGAGCTTTGGTGCGAGTATTGGATGGGTGTCAGTCCGCGTGTGCTGTTGGTGAGGCTTATGTGTTGTTGCGGGTTGGTGAAATGCATGCAGCTTGTTGTGCGAGAGATGGTTGTGTGAGTTTTTTTGAGTGAGATAAGTATGCAGAGAGTTTGAGCTTATATTGGTTAGTGGGTTATATGATATTTAACATGCTAACATTCACAGTTCTGTCAGAGTGTAGTACTTGCTGATCTACACAATTTCGTCCACGTGTAGCACTTGCCAACCTTCACAATCATTATCTAGATATGGGGCAGGATAATGTTCTTAATTCTAAGTGTGGCATATGCTAACATTCACAATCCCATCTAGATCCGACGCTGGCTAATGTTCACGCTTACGTCCAGGTGTGGCACATGCTGATATTCACAATTCCATCTAAGTGTGGCATGTGCTAATAATCACAATTCCTTGTCAGTGTGGTACATGCTAATATTCACGTTTCCATCTAGGTGTGGCATGTGCTGACATTCACGATTCTATCTAGATGCGTCACCGGCTAATGTTAACGATTACGTCTAGGTGTGGCACATGCTAATAACCAAAATTCCATCTAGATGGGACGCAGGTTAATGCTCATGATTCCATCTAAGTGAGGCACATGCTAACCTTCACAATCCTATCTAGATGTGTGACACAGGCTAATGTTCATGATTCCATCTAAGTGTGGCACTTGTGAACATTGACAAGTATGTTGTGTGCAGTGCATGGCAACATTTACAATCCTCTCATTAATAGATTCAGACTGATGGTCACACATCTTTTTCTAAGTTTGCGTGGATTAAGTCTATGGCAGTATATGTTATGGAAGGGTAAGGTAGAGTGGTAGGGGTTTTCTGGAGTAGAGTAATTGCTCTACACCCCACCCATAGTTTCTGTTGGTGTCTGTTCCCTGCTGGCTTCACTGGCTTCCCCTGTGGCCACCTGCAGACACTCTCTGGAGCCGCCAATGTAGGAGCCGCCCTTAGCTTGGGCCCTTAGCCGAAGGGGCTGCCGGGTAGAGGGCTGGGGAAGTGGAGTGGCCTAGGAGAGTTGGCTGGGGTGGCTTGACTGCCTCCGGGCTGTACATCTTCAAAGTGTAGGAAACCCGAGAATCTCCAGCAGTTTAGGGTTGGTTTTCGATCCGGGGAGTTTGTATACTTTGAGGGACGACTGGCTTGGTGTGAATTAATATTGGTCTTGTGCCAGAGATGTGTGGACAGTTCGCGCCGCGTGAGGTTGCGTCATGGCTTGGGAACAGACGGGTCCATGCAGGGCAGCAGCACTCTTGCATGGAAGGTAGGGGGGGAAACAGGGTTGGGGCAGGGTGGGCACATTGGGGCCCATAAATAGCCATGGCTATGTAGGAGTATGCAAGGTGCGTCGAGTCCTTCCAGTAATGCACTTCGGCACACTGAAAGCAGGCACCTGAAAGTGGGATTGGGATGAAGGAAAATAAAAGGGGCCATAAAGCAGTGTGGGGGCCCTCGGGGCAACTGGATCACCAGAGGTAGGTGGAAGTACTGGGGACCGACTGTGCGCATTAAGGAAGGGTTTGCACCCCGAGAGAGCTCTTGCGATTGTACAAGACTGGACTGTGCCACGTTAACATTGAAAGGGAGGATAGCTCAGGGGTAACGCGTTTGTCTTGGAAGCAAAGCAACGCACAGCAAGACAGTTTGAATCCCGGTCTTGCATTTAGAAACTGGTCTCAGGTATTAAGCGCATTATAAAAGAACAATTATAATTATGATGATGGCATGCAAAGCAAGGTAGGGCTCAGGAAATGTAACAATCAGGTGGACTCAGGCTCTCAGTACTGAACATTATCAGGGAACCTTACAACAACAGCACCCACCATCTTCCCACAACCCCTATTTTTAACGAACTCAGTCAGAATCTTGACGAGGCAAAGTTTTCCCTCTGAACACCGTTAACACACCCATTACTTACTTTATTTGAAGCACGACACCTCACGCTCTGCTGCTCATTTGATCTGTCATCACTGGTACGAATACCTTAAACATGACTATGTCATGCATTGTGTTGGGGTGCTGACAAGTGAGCCCCGACAATGATAGCCACAAAAAGCAAAATACTGTAGCTAGTGGAAAACACTATGTGCAAAAGCTCCCTTTTCCGACAAGAAAATTCTATTGAGAAATAGCCAAAAAAGGGGCACTGTAAAAATGCTTCAAAGGAACACGTATAAATGCACCAATATGACAGCTGGGCGATGCGCGTGACCATGAAAGGACCGTGTCGGTGGAATGTTGCAGTTACTTTGGAAAAGTTCGGAAAAGCACTGATTTTGGAGGAATCTGACATGGTCATTATTTCTAAAAAAGGCAAACTGCACACGGACCCACACAGAGGTCTAGGAATGCAGTGGCGGCTGGTGAGTTTGAAAGCTGGTGGGGTGTAAATTTCCCAGGGCAAATTTAGTAGCGAGCGCACGCAGCACGCGCGCCCACCCCCAGGGTGGTGCAGTGGGGTTCTCCCCCCCCGAAAGTTTTGGAAAAATGGCCTACAAATTGTGCAATTTACTGTCCACAAAACCCACCGAAATATGAAAAAAAGCATTTGGTTTTACATATTAATGGTGGTACACTATTCTTACGTGTGCAAGTTTGATGGTGTATTTTACAGCAGCTTGTATTGAGAATAGCTGGTACTATGGTGTATACATAAAGAAATTCATTATATAGTCAGTAATGATGGAAACATATGTTTGTCCTGCTGTTACTGGCATTCACATGCATTCATCCTCTTACTAAGGTGGGATTTTAGGCATTTTCTGAAAGGGGGAAACTAAGCTAAAATATTACTTTAGTTTTTAACCACTTAATTACTGTGACATTTATCCTACCTCTAATGGCTGTCTGCCTCGCTGAGTTGCCATTGCTTCAGTTGCTCAAAGTTGCAACACGTGGTATGCACATTCCCTGTCCTTTTACTGGGAGTGGCTGGCAGCCTGCAAATGGAAAGTGTGTTTCATCAGCTTTCAAACAGGCTATTTATTACAGAGAAATACCTGATCACAGGCTGCTTCTGGGGCATAGCCATTTAAACATTGTGTTCCAAAGAGAGAGATAACGGACTTACATGCTGACTAGACTCATCTGAAGCATTCACACACACAGCCACTTACTCTAAGGCTCTGATTCACAGAACGATTTCCAATGGGGTTTTGCCATTATGAAACGCTTCTGTAATTAGGCCCTAAAGGTCTTTGCACATGCAGGGTGGGTGGTTCATGCGCTGAGTATGGCGGCAGTAACATGATTTTCTTGTAGGACTGAATGGCCAGCCTGGACAGTAGCATCCATACTCTACACAGCCATTGCGTCATCCTGGCATTTGGGGTCCATCGACGAAAAGTTTGTGGCTGTTGATTACAATAGCAGTAGCAGAGTCTACGCTGTGCCCACCTAATCAGCCACCTTAATGCTCTCCTCTGTATGTGCCTCAAACACTCCCAGAACATTAAAAACCCATGCATTCACAAGCTACCATAGAGCACGAGCAGCAGGCTACTACTCAAGCGTTTCAGACTCACCGCTCTCAGCAAGAGTCCTTAAAAATTATATCAGCTGTCAGTTAGGGAGGGCAGGCTGATTGTCTAAGGTTCCTGCACTCACTCATGTCTGCCCTGATACTGTTGTCTCATCCTTATAGGGCCTGCTTCTTATTGCCTAGAGGACAAGGGCTTAAGTAAACAGAAGCGGCTGACACAGTCACTTTTAATGTCCCTAGAGGTACTTTTATGCAATAAGATTGTATGTCTTTTCACAGACTTAGCCCACGGTTCTCAGGTTATGCTAGTAATTGACAATTCAGCAGCAAAATATGTGACATGAATGGTGGATGAGCTGTTCCTCCAAATGGACAACCCCGCCCCAACCCCCCTGGGGCTTCTCTTACAGCAGAATTCTGGAGGAAGTACCTGTCTGAACCCTTAATGGTACCACGAAAACATGACATTTCTCCGTGCCCCAGGCAGGCAGCCACTTCTCCTGAAGTGCAGGGCATTCTTTCATTGGAGGAGGCGCGCTTCGTAGGGACTAAATGAACACAGACTAGACAGTTCTCAGTCTCACTGCGCTGAACAGTGCAATAGTGACAGGTGTTCCAAGTAATTCAAAGAAGGAGGGATTTCTCATGAGTCCAATGAGTTTAATAACGAAGTAGCCTGACACGTGTTTCGAGTCATCACCGACTCTTCATCTGAGGCTGAAAGTTTCAAGAGCTAGCCTAACCAATTAAGTATATCGTGGCCAGTGCCAGATGCACTCTCTCGCTGCTTTGCAATGAAATGGGCTTACTTTCATTTCATTTAGTTCAGCAGCATTGCACAGAGTTCCGCAATTGCGAAGCAGTGAGAGAGTGCATCTGGCACTGGCCACGATATACTTAATTGGCTAGGCTAGCTCTTGAAACTTTCAGCCTCAGATGAAGAGTCAGTGATGACTCGAAACACGTGTCAGGCTACTTTGTTATTAAACTCATTGGACTCATGAGAAATCCCTCCTTCTTTGAATTACTTGGAACACCTGTCACTATTGCACTGTTCAGCGCAGTGAGACTGAGAACTGTCTGTGTTCATTGTTCTTAACTGTGGGTGGCATCTGGTAGTGCTCCCACACCCCTCAGCCACCTGCAGCTTTAGTGCTTCCCTAATGTGTTCAGTGTACAAGCGCTGTGGACTTTGACTTGTTCTGCCAAACCTGTGTGTTTCCCTTCGTAGGGACTACCCCGCTCCCTGCTAGCATTTCACGTGGCAGAGAAAACGCATCCTCTCTAAAGAGTTCGCGAGACTCCCCAAGTGAAATGTGTGCCACCTGCACTGGCAGAGAAATAGCCCCTTCTGGATCTCGTGTTCCCCTCACTACGCCTCCGATACGAATTGTACGCAAATATCTATGGAATAAACCAAACCTGCATGCACGCTGTAAAATGTTTGCCCCAAGCAACTGATCCAGTCTGTCGCCTGTGACTGTTGAGGGGTGATGCTCTCCCACTACGGTGGTGTGGAGGGATGCTCGCAAGCAACCAAACAAGCACTTACAACATACACGTCAACATCTGCCATGTTGTTTGGAGTTGCTCATCTAGTTCTTGCTTTTGCTCTGCATTCTGTGACTTGTAGTTACAGATTTATGGTTGGTGGAAAAAACACACCACAAGACAAAAATGCACAGAAAACAACAACTGGATGAGCATCTCTTCTACTTTGCTCTAAAGCTTCCGCATGGTCGTGCACGAGAAGGACAACCAGTCTTGCGTTTTCCCTTTGGAATCTGGAAATTGTCTTTCTTACCCATTTGAAATGTACGAAAACTACACGTCCCAGAATTCCAAGCAAAAACAGGACTTGATGGCCTTCTCACTGCATGGCCATGGGAGACATCTGAGCTCTGCTTATGCACACGCGCACAGGAGCAGATGCATCTACCACGAGGATGGCAATGTTTGGTTGCATTCATTGTTGGGGTGTCTGAGGTGTATCTGTCAGCAGTGCATCGTGACAGAGACAGCCCAGTAAATAATACACACTGACAGGTTTTAAGCATTCCTGGGCCACACGTTAATCACACATTACTCACTGCAAATGTTCATTGTAAGGACCATGAATTTGCAAATTGTTCTGGTGCTTAATTACTGAGGGGATGCCAGCCACGTGGCTCTGACTTCAGAAGTGCCGAGTAGGGAAACATGCCACCCCACCTGTAACAGATTAAACCAACAAGAAAGGACATCCGTAACAAACCGTGCCCCCCGCATTTGAGCAACTAACCAAAGACCTCTGGGCACCGCATCAAAGCCTGTAACCTCTGAGGTGAATTTCTCACACTTCCTATATTTTTCACCCACCTCACAGAGCTCTTGTGAGGTATTCTGTGCATGTGCGCCTAGCAGCTTGCATGCGCGCCCCTTACGCTGCTCTCCTGTGCTCTGGTACAGACTTCCCAGAGAATCAATCGCCTGTCGACCAACATCTCTATTGCAGTCTGATCAACCGGACCCAATCAGTGTGGCGCAAGTTCAATGAGTCCAAGAGAAGTTGTCTCGGGAGGATAGCTCAGGGGCACCGTGCTCGCCTTAAAAGCAAGACGAGTGGAGCAACACAGGTTCGACCCCCAGGTCCGTGCTTAGAAACCTCTGGGTATCACGTGCATTATAAATAACCAATCATATCCTCAGACAGGGATCCGAAGCCAAGACGCTGGCCAATCCAATATGCAGCCCTTTCAGCGAGATAAACTGATACAGTCATTGCTCCAACACTGACCCCATTTCCAAGGGCTGCCTCAAACGATCCTTTTGGTCCTGAGCAGCGGCGGCCCGCGACCACTCCCGCATCTGCTAATTGTGCGGTTTTATATTTTTGACATTGTTCGACAAAAAATGCCGAAAATATAAAATGGCACAAGTCACCAGGGCTCTCCCTGGTGACTTGTGCCGTTTCCCGTTTTATATTTTCTGCATTTTTTTGTCGATAAAATGCCAAAAATATAAAACGGCACAATTAGCAGATGCGGGAGTGGTCGCGGGCTGCGGCTGCAGTATGGGCAGCAGCAGCGCACGCCTGCCTGCCCTGGGCCTTGCTTGAGTACTGGTCCGGCATGGCGCAAGGCAAGGCCCTTGGGCCACGCACGGACCGGGGGTAAACAAAGTAGGCTAGGCCCAGGCCCTGGTGGTAGCGGGTGGCCCGCTACCACCAAGGCTCGCCCCAAGTTGATGGCAGTCAGCTCAGCCACAACACTGAACGACGTGTAGGCCATGGCCACGGCCTACACGTCGTTCAGTGTTGACTGGGTCTGGGCCGTGGTGGACCACATAGTTTGGGCCCGGGGAGGGGAGTGTAAGTGTAACACTCCCGAGTCCCCGGGCTCAAACAGAGAAGAAACAATGGGGTACTGCGGCGCCACTGGGCTGGTCACTGTGCAGCAGCACACTTGTGTGTTGTTGACTCGTCGTCAGGCTGAAAGAAAAGAAAGAGAAACAGTCAACAGACGTGTGAAGGCGGCACAGGCGCATGCACACACCCTGCGCCGCCAGTCATAGATACAGTAATGTCATTGGCTGTTTGCCAGCCAGTGACATTACTGTATCCATGGCAGGGGAGGAAATAAGTGCACTGTTTGCGCACATTTTATACTGGCTGGGCCACCCCTGAGGCGCCCCGCCAGGCTTCTAATTAAAGGGGCTACGTAGAGTGCGTGGAGCTATGAGCTCCACGCACTCTACTATAGAAATAAATATACTAAATTGGGACGCGCTCCACTGTGAAAGCCGGGCCGGCCTATACATTATTGTTTCTTTGCCACGGCGCCCCTGCGCTGTTGGCAAAGGAAATGCAGCATCTTCTAAGCTAAAAGAGATTCAATCAGAGAAGCTCTCTGGTTGAATCTCTTGTAGCTTCTCTCTTTTTTTCTGGGGGGGGGGCGGCGCCCGGGCATCCTAGGATAGCAGCCCCCGCTGTAGGAATGTCTGTGTAAACTTTGGGGAACTCTGGCACATGGAGCGGGGCAGCAGAATTGACAATGCTGATAATGAAGCAAATGCTTGACGAAAATGAGCACCCCTCGATAGGAAAGTATTCCAAGATCATAAAAGATTGCCTTTCTCAGGGTCTGCAATGAGGGAATTCTGCTCTCTGGGCATGTGACTAGCAAAAGAAAAAGGTGGTATTTATCAAAAGTTATTTATTACACGCTTAATACCGAGAGATTTCTAAGCCGGACCCGGGGATCGAACCTGTGTTACTCCATGTCGTTTTGTTTCAAAGGTGAGCACGTTGCCCCTGAGCTTCCCTATCGAGACATTGGGCCTCATTACGAGTTTGGAGGTAGCCATGCTGTTTTTAGCGGCACGGCTACCCCCAAACTCGGGTCAGGGTCCCGAAAAATGGGAATTACCCGGCCATTCTGACCTTTTTCGGAACCGCTAATTACCATTCGCGGGACCCGGACCCGGACCCGGTGCATCCCCATTCCCATTTGAGCCCCAATAGGGCTCAAATGGGAATGGGGAGGATGCTAGCGGGTCGCTCTGCACGTCTGGTCTAACCAGGCGTTCAGGTCGACCCCGCGAGCAGAACTCGTAATGAGGCGTTGAGGCAACAACGGCGCCAGTAGCACTACCGGCGCCGTTGTTGCCTTACCGCCAGGGTCGTAATTAGGCCCATTATTTAACATTCAACTAATGCTGGAGATTAAGCCGAAATTGAACTGTCATTTTCTTGACCATGCAGGAATATTTCTGTGCATTACACTCCACTTTCTTTCCCGAATAGAAATACAACCAAAACTTCTCAAAAAACATTCTCCCCTGATAAGGTTAGAGTCGGGGTCACAGCAAAATTAAACAGGCAAGGACCACCACAATAACATAAACGGTTGAATCCAAAAACTGCTTGAACAGCATACAGCATGCTACCGAGATGAGTACGACCATCATGAAATCCTACAATGAAACGTTCAGATCTGGCCTCTGCAGGTATATTGGTGCAATACAACTTTGCCAGCCCAAAAAATTAACGACAGCTTATCGGTGGCTGTATTCAAAGACTGGTCCGCTGAAGTGTACCAAAAAAGTAGTAGTAGGAACGGGGACTTGGCGGGGACGAAGTAGAAAGGAAGGGAGCAACGTGCAACACATTTTTCAAGGGTTGCAGTCATGCTGGTTGACAGCTAATGGAGTTGAAGCAGCTTTCAGTTGATGTAACTTAACTCCAGTGAATTCCAGTGGTAAATTGGAGAAATGTGCTTCAACTTCATGAAGAACAGTTCCGGAATGGTGAAAATGGTTCCAAAAAGTAGTGGAACTGTTAACCATAAAAAATAAAAAGTATTGTAACACCACTCCCGACCATTCCTGCTCACTTTCACCACTGATGCAGTCCCTTTAGTGAATGTAGGACAAACCCTGATGCCCTCCGAACACACTGACGTACTCATCAGTGCAGTGTGACTTGTCTGGGTGAATTTGTGTTGCAACGGCTTGGATCGATAACACGGACAGCAACATCCTCAGAGTGGCAGCTCGGGCAAAGGAGGGGGCTTGGACACTTACCTTAAAAAAGCACTAGTGCAGCTGTGGAGACCACATGACCCTCACACAGTGTACAAATGAGCCCTGACTTCTTTCGTCCTATACTTTTATTTAAAAAATAAATTATTCCGGAACGGTTTCTTTTTAAAACAAAAGTAGGGGAATGGTAAAACTTAAAAAACAAACAGTATATGAGCACAGCTCCTAACCGCTCCTACACACTTCGACCACTGGTTTTGCTGCGTTTATGTAAATACATTTTTCTGCACGAACACAGTAACACTTTAAAGCCGCTGGTTTCAGGAAAGGCTTCGTTCCTCTCTTTAACAAAAAGCTATGTGCAGAAGCCCCACCCCTCAGCTCACATTTCAGGGGGGGCTTAAGCCAATTAGCTTAATGGCTTTGCACGATTGCAGGGTGGTCTTTCACTCAGTCTGCTTCGAGCAAAAGGTAAGTCCTAGTGCGTGTTCTCAAGGAGTGGGTGGTTTAATCTGGGTCAGGCCAGGGGCGAGGGCCCTCTCGGCTTCAGGAGGTGGGGGGGAGGGAGAGGGTCAGGAAAGGGGTGTTGGCAAGGAGGGGCTGTTGCACCAGTTTTGGCCCTGTCTCTAGTTACTTGTAGGAGGCAGTGAGTAAATTCAAGAGGGAGAGTGCGGGTGTCGGAGGGGCTCTAGCAGAGGTTGTCAGCAGTTCAGGAACAGGGAGCAGGGCTAGGGGGTGAGTGGCTAGGGGGATGTATGGGTTGGAGCAGAGAGGGAGGGGTAACATGAATGGAGCGGGAAGGTTGGAAGAGGTATGAGGGTCAACCCAACACAGCCCAAAGACCTTACAGTGGAGATGGAGAAGAAATCACCTCTGAGAAAGACTACTTTTGGGTTTACTGCACAAAAACCCAGACTCATTTAAAAAGTGGAAAAGGTCGCTTTAATGTGACAGGCCAAAGCTTACAATTAAACTCTTACCTGGCTCCATGGCCTTACAAACTAAAGACATATTTAAACAACCAATTAACTAATTAAACATTTTCATTTTCCCCCAACAATTAAATAATTTAATAAAGCCATTTCCTCCCTAACTGTCCCTTGGACCCTACCGTCTCCTTACCCCTTTTCCAGGCGTCCCGCTTTCTCCCCGGGGCCATGCCCCTCCAG
The DNA here is from genome assembly GCF_040938575.1 of Ambystoma mexicanum. Lineage (NCBI taxonomy): Eukaryota > Metazoa > Chordata > Amphibia > Caudata > Ambystomatidae > Ambystoma > Ambystoma mexicanum. The sequence goes on along the minus strand of NC_090924.1, from coordinate 442,347,077 downwards.
GCTCAATACCTGTTCCCCCAGGGTGGCCCGCTTGTGCAAACAGCACCACCCCAACCTTTCCCGTGTCATTCCCCCATTGTGCTTCCCTCCCACCACATCAAAAGGGGCCATGCCCCCGGAGCCCAGAACCACTTTAATACCCTTTAGACTCCCCTCTACACCAGACTCCCCCTTCCTATGACCTGCAGCCAGTCTGACCTGCCACATCAGCAACAAAAATCGCCAAGTTCAACCATCGTCTGCCTCCCGAACCTTCCCTGGTCCCTTAAATACCCCTGGGCGGCGCTCTGCCCCCCCATGGCCACTCGCTGGCCGTGTGCAGCGCCAAAAGCCTCCCCGGGGGGAAACGCTTTGCGTTCCCCCTAGGGCCCCCCATGTTTCTTGGAGGGTGTGGCTGGGCGCAGGCTCTCAAGGGGGTGTGGGCACCTTCCCCTACCCCCAAGAGAGTCAAAGACATGGTGTGACTTGCCATGGTCTCACTGGAGGCCTGCAAAGACGTGGAGGGGCTGGGGAAGGGGCCACTGTATTGTGACCGAAGTTGGTTGGGATCGAGCATGCATTAGGCAGAAAGAGGTGGGCAGCAGGTTATGGTGACCCTTTTGAATGGTGATCACAGAGGGAAAATGCCCCTGGGGTGGGAAAAGTGGGTCCGTGGAGGTGAGATGGTTGAGGAAGGGAGGTTGGCAGATCTTTTTTTGGACTGGCCATTGGTCTCATGATTTCTCTGTTACAAGTGGTGCTTAAGAAGGAGCAGGGGGAATTTTGCCTGGCATATCATTTGTCATGTCCCAAGGGTCAGTCAGTGAAGGATTTCATAAGTCAAGAGGATTGTGGGGCCTTCTACGCAAACATTGATCAGGCTGTTGAGTTGATCAGGAATTGAGGAGGGGAGTGCTAATTCATTCATTTATTCATTTTGTCATTCGTATAGCACCTTTCACCATAACTATGGTCCGAACACACTGTTGGTTGAACGCCCTCGGAGAGACCAAAGTACAAAATATGGGGAAATTGGGAGGTGCTATAATGAGTGTGTGAATTTGGCCCATTAAAGGGTGGGTTTCAAAAATAGGGACTGCCTTAATTACCACAGGTTCTTCAGGCTAAATATAATGGAACAACAACAAAAAATGAACCTGGGCGGAATGAGATCAGAACATCTGTTACAGAAGACAACACCAAATCTGTAAAAAAATATATGTATTTATATATAACTTTCAAATCTTCTTATTGTTCTCAACATCCACAAGTATACACCACCATTCATTCCGTCATTCATTCACACTCTCACTATACATATCAATATTCCACAACTAGGGTACTATATCCACCTAGAAACGTATATATTTACATAAATCACAACACTTCTTTGTAGTTTCAGTAAGTGTTAATACACAAAATCAAATAGCATCCTGCTTGTTTGATATAACTCAACATATGTTTCGGTTGTCAAGGGGTGAGCCCCTAATTTGGGCCAGTTGATATAAGCGACCTTCTTCAGGAGATGGATGGTTCAATTGCAACCACTCTAAAATGTCAATGAGGTGGGGGATATCGTCAAACATCAATCTCCACACAAACTGATGGAGTTGCATGCCAACGATGGAGTTTTTCCTACAGTGGTGATGGATTAATCTGCACATGTACTGATGAATAATTCAGGTATGGGGTATTTTACGCATCAATCAAACCTTCACGGTTGATAGATCTCAGGAAAGAACGTCCTTGATCGTGCCTCTTATGTTTGAGTCCAGAGATGGTCTATTCTGATTCCTCAATTACTTCACACACTCTTTACTGGCTCCTGTTCATGTTTCGTTGCTTTTTCTCGCTCGATCTTCACTCGCCCCAACATACACGGACGAAGCAGACTGGTTGAGTCACGCCACTGTGGGACGCACTTCATGCAAGTCATACAAGTCACACAAGACGTAGCGCACAATACCCGGATGAGGTGGCCACTCGTGAGGTGTGAACACAGGAAGGGGACAGTGCAGCACCAAGAGGAGGACAAGGAAGAACTCTTCCTGTAAGTTGAACGCCTTGAGGGACACACTGTTGTGATGCCCACACTAAGTTGGCACAGTCTTGAATCCAGATGCCTGATAAGAGTGGCAATGGGAAGGCCAGACAGACTGGTATAGAAGCCTACATGCGCAAACAGGAAAATAAAGCAGTGCAGTGTGGTAACCCTGAGGAAATGGCTGCATCGTCATAGGTGACCCCACAAGAAGAAGGCCCTAGCCTGGTCGCAATAGCCGTGCTGAAGACATCGCTAGAGCAAAGAATTGATGCAGATATAGTGGATGTCGGTCTACTGCGCCAGGATGAATGTGCATTGGAGGACCGCTGGGGTACTGCAGAGCTAAGAGTGCAGGACAATACGACCAACATCACCAGCACCAAGACCCAGGTAGTTGGCATACTTGAGCGAGTGAAGATCCTGAAACATCGAGTGGAAGACGCAGAGGGAAGAGCACAAAGGAACAATGTCAGAATATTAGGGCTCCCGGAGGGAGAGGAGGGGTGAGATCCTACGGCTTATGTGGAGACCATGCTCCAGCAGGAAATGGGCAAGGAGTATAAACAATTGGGGTGGGAGGGTTGTGGTTGGAGTCCATAGGGGAGAGGGAGGGATGGAGTTGGGGGTGGAAGTGCAAGAAGTACAGGTATTAGCAGACAAGCGGAACCATACAAATTGGGTGTTCAGAGAGGAATGCATAACAGTGAAAGGCAACATAGATTGGGAATGGCTAGGGGGGGTGCGGACATGGGAAGAACTCTTCAGCAGACTGGCAGGGTGATGGGAAACAAAGGGCCCGTATGTGCACAGCTATGGCAGGGCCTAGGGGAGTGAACATAGTCACTTGGAGTGTGAGATGCCTTAATAACTACATTAAGAGACTGCAAGCACACACCTCCATGAATAGGAAAGGTATTCAAATAGAACTATTGCAAGAAACATATCTGACTGACAGGTTGCACTGGTTAGAAAGCAGGGAGGTAAGCTATACTGCTCACCTTTCACAGCATACACAAGGGGGCTCCTTGTCTGGATTGCTCTGACAGCCCCCTTCCAATTGCTGGAGTTTAAAACGGGACGACAAGGGCAGGATGGTGGTTGTGCATGGACTGTGGGAAAACAGGGAATTCTGCATTGTAAACACCTACGCTCCAAATCACAATGCCACTGTGTTTTTCAGGTCATTATACTCGAGGCTGACCTTGTACAGGGAGGCGACATAGGCGTAGGAAGGAGATTTTAATCGTACTCTTAACCCTGTCCTGGACAGATCAGACACTAAACACATGAAACCGGCACCACCGGCCAAGATTCTCGGCAGCCTGCTGTGGTATTTGAAACTGATGGACATATGAATAGCAAGGCTCAGGGAAGAGTGGGGCTACTCACACTTCTCGGCACCTCACGTGGTACACACAGAAATAGATTACATGTTCACAGGAGAAGAAAAGCTGGGTGACTTTGTGTATATAAGATATGAGGCCAGAACACTATCGTACCATGTCCCACTGATAGAAACATGGCAAAGCGTGGCCCTGAGACCCTAGATACCTACCTGGCGTCTGAGGGCAGAAGCTCTGCAAGATGAATTGTTTAACGACTATCTGAGGGACCGGATAGGGGAGTACTTTAGTATTAAAATAGACAGTGTGGCGAAGAGGAGCACAGTATGGGACGCATTTAAGGTGGTCACACAAGGAAGGGCGATTGGGAAAGGTGGAGGCCTGAGAGCAGACTTATTAAAAACCCTGAAAGACATCGAGAATGAGATAGCAAGTCCGGAAAAAACTGAGGGAGTGCTGCCTGCTGTGTCGGGCGGGTGACGGAACTGAGGCAAACATGTGTGGAAACATGGGAAAGATTGGGACGCTTTGACTTCGCAAAATACACTCAAAAACTGCATGCAGAGGGGGACAAACCGGGGAGACTGATGACATGGCTATGCAGGCGGGAAGAACCTGAGAGACGGGATTAACGCCATCACTGATGCACGCAGGGAGTTAGTCAGAATGCAGGAAGGGAAAAACAAGGTATTTTTTAGATTCTACAAAACTCTATACACGCACGAGTCAACGGAAAGCGGTGATGACATAGAGGAGGCCTTAGGCCAAATAAATGTACCGAGACTGGGTGCAGACCAGGTGGATGCACTAGATGCCCCATTGACACTGGAAGAAATCACAGAAGTGATAAGGGAACTCCCAACCTCCAAGTCCCCGGGACCGGATGGACTCACAGGGGAGTTTTACAAAACATATGGGGGAATACTAGTGCCTAGGCTGCTCCAGGTCTTCCCAGAAGCATATGAGCTGGGAGTACTACCCATCAGCCTGACGGACGCCACTATCATACCAACTCTTAAACCGGGAAACCCGCTGCAGTGCTGCACATCATACAGGCCCCTCTCTATGGTGAACCAAGACTGTAAAATCCTGACGGTAGTGTTAGCAAACAGATTGAGGAGAGTAATAGGGGAACTTGTACACACTTACCATACTGGCTACATCCCAGGGTGGAACACCACATGGAATTTGCGGAAACTACACAATGTAATAGGCAGCACTAATCATTTGACGGACGAAAGTGCAGTGGCCTCATGAGATGCAGTCAAAGCCTTTGACTCGGTCCGCTGGGACTGGATGCGGCCCTGCCACACTTTGGCATTGGCAATGCTTTCTTGAGATAGGTAAAGCTGGTCTATGCAGCACCCAGGGTCCATGTGAAGACAGGCAGACAGAGCTCTAAGGTGTGGGATGCGCAGAAGGGCCCCAAGCAGGGCTGTCCATTATCGCTGATGCTGTATATTCTGGCATTGGAGCTACTAGCTGTGTTCCTCCGGAAGGAGTATGGGGAGGCGGGGATAAAGCTAGACGGAGTGGTGCATCTAATCTCCCTGTACACAGATGACATGCTGTTGTATCTAAACAGGCCAGAAGATACCTTATTGCACTTGTTGGATGTCGTTGGCCAGTTCGCTGAGCTGTCAAGGATCATGGTGAACAGGGAGAAGTCCTGCCTATTCCCGCTGGCAGGGCTTAGAGACCTTGATAAACAGCATCTGCCCCGATTGGGACTTCGGTGCGAGACAAATAACTTTTGCTATCTAGGCATTAACATGTGGCACGACCCAGTGGCCTCGCACAAGAATAATATGCAAATGGCCATGGATAATGTGGCTGGATCCATGAAGTTCTGGAGGAGGCTGCCCCTAGGAGTACCGGGAACAGCGGCCCTCTTGAAGATGGTCGTACTCCCATGCCTCCTGTATTATTTCATCAATGTCCCTTATAACATACCTGCTATTTTCCTTCGGAGGCTGAACGTGTTGGTGAGAGACTTCTTGTGGGAGGGGGGGACAGAATTGCTTTGAGCACCCTACAGAGAGACTAAGTGGTGGGTGGAATGAAAGTACCCCAATTTGATTGCTACTAAATGGCAGGGCAGCTGCAACATGTGGTGTGCTGGCTGGGGGATGAAGCTTCACAGGACACTTTGCTAATACAACTGCTGCTGAAGCAATATTTTTTGAGGGAAGTATTATGGGTCAAGGAGCTCGCTTTGGAGAGACCCTGTCTGCTTTTGCAATTGGGTAAAGATATATGGTGGAGAAGCTGGAAACTCCTAGGTGACTCAGATCCTTGCTCAGCGCATGTTCCCCGGATCGGAATCTTGGGCGAACTGCAAGGGACACTGCTTAATATAGAAGACACTGGGATGACAAGGGGATAGCCACGATTGGGAACCTACTCAGAGAAGATACAATTATAGCTTCCCAGGACCTGGTTAGCAAATATGGTATGCATGAAGGCCAATTTTTGCTATACTTATGCATGGTTAAGAGAATTGGGTAAAGATGGCTTGGTCTGCAGAGTGAAGTGGAGACCAATGAGAAATTAGACACCATGTACGATGTGTCAGAAGGGGGACACATGGTCTCTGGAGTATATGATCTGTTCCTGGGCATGTTGGGTGCATCAGAGCTGAAGGTGTGCAGCAAGTGGGAGACAGACATAGGGAGAGCACTTACAGATGTGGAATGTGAAAGGGCACTGCTCTACACCCAGCAAGTATCTAGGAATGCCAGTTTCAAACTCACTCAATTGTATGTCACTCACAGAGCGTATATGACTTCTTACAAGGTGTCCCTTATTGCAATAGGCGGTGACCAGGCCTGTCCGAAATGCCCACAGGGGAGAGCAGACTTGATACACATGTTTTGGGTGTCCCCGGTAATATGGAAATTTACGGATGTAGCGGGGAGGTTAGCACGGGGTGGTATCCAGATGCAGTCGTGGCCCCCAGAGTACGGTTTATTGGGATTGTTCCCTAGGGATGAAAGACAAAAGGCTCACCTGACCAAAATGAAGGGCCTGGTTTGTGTATTAGTAAAACGCAGAATTGCCATGGCATTGAAATCATCTGAGTGCCCTAAAATAGAAGCCTGGTGGGCGGATTTAAGGAGATGGTCTTTAGCGCATTCTGCTGTATGGTATAAAGTGCTTAAGAAGGGCATGTATGAATGGAATGAGGGAATCGAGGCATGGAAAGCCCTGGTACAGAATATGTTCAGCCCGGGTGAAGATGAGACATAGAGACAGCATGTGCCTGGGGGGAAGTTGATGCAGGAGCGGGGAGGTACTGACATGATGGGGAACATGCCGTCTGGTGGGCAGGAACTGTTGTGGGAGGTGGTGGGTCTGCCGGAAAGTTGAAATGGAGGAGGAACGATTACACCCCTGGGGAAATGCCTGAAATTATATATGCCTGTATCACTGGAATGCCATGGTGAAGCTTGTCTGTATTTGCTTGTTTGTTTTTTGAATAAAAGAAAAACATGTTCACAAAATAAATGAATAGAACTTGGCTGTAAAAAAAATAATTCTTATTTTAGAACTTTAATTGAGAACCCTGCTTTGAACCTGGGGAATGTGGGGTGTAATCAAAGTCCCCAAACCAACTGAACTGAAGGGCCCACTGCGGAAATCACCTGCCAGTATTCAGAAACCTGCACGCTGGAAAGAGGCCTATTTCGGCAGACTATGTGGGTGTCTTTCTGCAGTTGAAATCCAGAGAAAGCCAAAACAAAAATGTATTCCAAGTGCAGATTGGAAAAGCACCTAACATTACTGGCTGAGAAATAAATGCAGCATTTTCACTGAAACTGCCACCCATCAAAAGGCAGTGCACTGTGACGATTCAGACCCACTTTTCAGCAGAAAAACGAACAGCAGATAATTAAAAGTGTATTTTATTCATGACTGAAAGAAACAGCGCTGTACTTTCAGCGCAAAAGAAAAGTGAACCCTGATCAGTAAAACACACTCTATGGTTGATGTTAGGAAATACAATATGTGAGTTCCTTTCAGCCAAGGACAAATGACAGGTCTCCAGGCAAAATTCCCAAAGGACTCCCCCACTGAAAGCCTGGCTTGCATCTGCTCTTTTTACAACTGCAATAAAATGTGGCCTGTCGGAGGTTTTTTTTAAAAACCAAGTTTCCCTAAACCTGCTGTCTCTGAAGGCAGTTCTGTACAGGCCAAATATTTTAGCCAGTGGATGACTGGAATGTGGGGAGGGGGATCTCTTTGTTGACTGGTGCATCCCAGGTATTTACATTCTGAGGCCTACACTTCGAACAAAAAAGAGACAAAAAAAAAACCTCTGGTCACTTGCTGGCCCAGGGTGGCAAACGGCCTTGAGACCAGAGAGCTACAATTTGCATAACATGAAGATTTGCTATTAATGTAAAAGGACTATTATCATTCAGGCATTTTTCTTAGCAACCATATGTTGTACTGCCTTAATTTCCATGTCATCTTTTTGATCATTTCCAGGCAATATGTTTGAAATAAAATTCATCCACCGGCGACTTAGGGAATTGTAATGGCCAGCTAAAAGTTGTTGGTGGCTGCACTGAACATGTTCCGAATTTGAGAATTGGTGTGCTGGTGGAGGGTACAATTAGGAATCTGGGGAGTAAATTACATGTTCCCGCTTATTATGCTTTTTGTAAAAATGGCTGAAAATTGCTAATCGGCAATGCAAAAAGGTGCGGACATGGGTGTTGTTTTATTAAATTCCCCATGCTTAGCTGAACCAAAATATATCTATATATATCTATATATATATATATTTACCAGGCGTGCTTCAGAGGTGAGTGCCTCGGTCCACAACCCTCCTGGGCCTTGATTTCACTGTTTTCACCCTTTGTTTGAGCCCCATTGGGCCCAGTGTCCTCCTTTGCTGCCCGATCCCTTCTGCGTTCTTTTCCCTTCCCCCTCCCACCTCCCAGCCTGCCCAACTGCCCTGATAGGCTACCAGTGTCTTCTGTTCTGGCCTAGTCGCTGGCTCATCCGTGTCTACGCCACTTCACCAGGCGTGCTCTAGAGGTGAGTGCCTTGGTCCACGACCCTCCTGGGCCTTGATTTTACCATTTGTACCCTTGTTGGAGCCCCACTGGGTCTGGCGTCCTCCCTTGCTGCCCCAATCCTTTCCATGTTCTTTTCCCTTCCTCCTCCCGCCTCCCAACACGCCCACCTCCCTGATAGGCTACCATTGTCTTCTGTGCTGGCCTAGTCGCTGGCTCACTCGTATCTATGCCACTTCACCAGGTGTGCACCAGAGGTGAGTGTCTCTGTCCACGGCCCTCCTGGGCTTTGATTTCACAGTTTTTACTGTTTGTTTGAACCCCACTGGGCCCGGTGTCCTCCCTTGCTGCACCGATCCCTTCTGCATTCTTTTCCCTTACTCCTTCCACCTCCCAGCCTGCCCACCTCTCCTGATAGGCTACCAGTGTCTTCTATGCTGGCCTAGTTGCCGGCTTGTCCATATCTACGCCACTTTACCAGGCATGCTCCATAGATGAGTGCCTCTGTCCATGACCCTCCTGGGCCTTGGTTTCACAGTTTTTGCCCTTTGTTTGAGACCCACTGGGCCTGGTATCCTCCCTTGCTGCTCCGATCCCTTCCGCGTTCTTTTCCCTGCCTCCTCCCGCTTCCCAGCCAGCCCACCTCCCCTGATAGGCCACTTACGTACTTTTAACCCACCTTCCCAGGGAAGCCCTCTGCCCATGCAGCTCCTGCGGCCAAGGGCCTCAAGGCAAAGGGCTGCTCCTACCGAGGTGACTCAACATCGTGTCTGCAGGTGTCAGCAGGGGAAGCCAGGGGCCAGCCATCAACCAGCAGCATCTAGTAAGGTAGTAGTGGCCCAGGTGAGGAATAGAGCCATCACTCTACCCTGAAAACCCTGCCATATAGCAACCTTACCTACACTAGAATAATACTGCAATTAATAGCCTGTGCCACTCTGAGATAACACCATGGTTATTGGCTGTATTTAAATTGCATTGTGAAACCTAGGCCTTTCTCTCACTATACAGGACTCTCAGACCTAGGTGTGTTTTCTCCAGTATTTAAACTGCATTGTGAAAGCATTTAAATTGCATTGTGGAAGTATTTAAATTGCATTGTGAAAGTATTTAACCTGCATTGTGAAAGTATTTAAATTGCATTGTGAATGTATTTAAATTGCATTGTGAAACCCAGACCTTTCTCCCACTATACAGCACTCTCAGACCAAGGTGTGTTTTCTCCGGTATTTAAATTGCATTATGAAAGTATTTAAACTGCATTGTGGAAGTATTTAAATTGCATTGTGAAACCTAGGCATTTCTCCCACTAGGCAGGACTCTCAGACCTAGGTGTGTTTTTCTCCAGTGGCAAAACTACAATGTGAAAGTAGTGCTGTCTTTGGGTTTTTGCCTTATTAGCAAAGCGTTCATCTAGCAAACTGTTCTAATGGTCTGAGCTCTTGTTGTTTCATTCAATTGTCTACTATTGTCTCGTCTCTACTTGTCTCGTCAGCTTTCGCCCCTCCCTGTGTCCCTCCATAGTGTTCTCCCTGCCCCTACCCTCCCTCCTTCCCCTTTCCTCTTCTCTCCTCTCCCTACCTACTCTATGTAGCTCTCTGTCTCTCCTATCTTTTCTAACTGCTTCTCTATCAACTTTCCTGCTCTCCGCACTAACTCTGGTAGGAAGAAGTTTAAAAAGGACATCCTAGTCTCCATCCCAGGCCTCCATATCACTGACACCAATACCAGTACTTCCTCCAAGCAAACCCTCACCGACCTACTCTTTGTCATTCCCTCGCCAGACCTATGGACTATTCATATGGTCTCTGTGCTTTCTCCTTTTTCTTCTTCTCCCATTAATGCTGGCACCCGGTGGCAGGCCCTCCTGACCTTCTTCCACTCCTCTAAGGTCATCATTAATGTTTACCTGAATGGCATTGTCTTGGTCCAAGGCTCTCAGGCCAACCTTCTCCTCTTTGATAGACGCTTACCTTGCCTCATCAATTTCCTTTCTTCTCCTGCTGTCCCCTCTCTTCCCTCCACGGCTTCCTTGCCTCCCCCTGCTGTCTTCTCCCCTGCTTCCTTGCCTCCCCCTGCTGTCTCCTCCTTGGCTACCTTGCCCTCTCCTCCTTCCTCTTCTGCTCCCCCATGGGCTTCTTCTACACCTCTGCAGGGCATACCTCTGATTTATACCCTTCCATGGAAGTCTTTCAAGGATGGCAACCTTCTCCATATTGCCACTCTCAACTCTTGCCCAGCTGTCAAACACTCCTCTGACATCTGCTGCCTCCTTGAAGAACTTGGCCTTGATGTCCTCGGTCTCACCGAGACATGGTTCATGGCCAGCTCTGTAACAAGATTTGACACTCTCCTCCATGATGGCTACAAGCTCCTCTCCGTGCCCAGTTCCAACCGTTCCAGAGGGGGTGTAGCCCTGATCTTCCCTGAGTGGATTCCTGCCTTTGTCATTCCTACGCAGACCTACTCCTCTTTCGAATGCCTCATCTGCAGGCCATCTCTCTCTCCTAGCGGCTACTATCTATCGGCCACCTGGTCAGATCTCCTCCTTCCTCTCTGAGTGGGCGGACCTCTCCTCTTCCCTCCTGGTCTTGACCACTCAACTCCTCCTTCTTGGAGACTTTAACATCTGCCTGATGCCTCCTGTATGACCTCTGGAGTCTTTTGAGACCTCTGCGACTCGCTCTCACTCTCTATCCTCCCCTCTGGCCCGACTCACTCTACAGGGCACACTCTGGATGTTCTGATCTCTACAGACTTCCCCTTTCTATCCATCTCACCACACCTCTCTCCTGGAGTGACCACTTTCTCCTTCCCTCCCAGCTCACTCTCTCCACCCCTCAGGCCAAGCCAACTCCAGCACTGCCACCTACCTTCTCGGTTGTCCGACCCATGAAGCTTGTGTCACCCCCACTCCCTCTTCAGCTGGTTCCATGTCATTTCATCGCTGGATGTTTCTTCAATGTTTTTTTTTACTACAAATGTTTTAACGAAAAAACCCATCCAATCTATTTTTTTTTTTTAAATGGGGGGGGTCCCCGCCTCTAACCCCCATTCCCTTTCGGTTTTTATCTATTCCCGAACACCCACATCCCATATATATAATTTTATAACCCCCCCAAAAAAGTTCAATGTTTTTTCTGTTAAAACATTTGTGGTAGAAAACCCTGCAAAAAATGGCCCGCGATGAAAGGACATTGTACCCTTCAGCTGACCCACACCCTGACACAGCCCTTTCTTTGCTCCACTCTGCTATATCTGACACTCTTGATGTCCTTGCCTGTGTCATAAGAATCCACTTGAAGCCCAAAGCCAAGTGCAACTCCTGGTACGACTCAGACCATCTCACCCTTAAACGCAAGTGCAGGGTGGCTGAGAGGAAATGGCGTGCTTCCGGTACATCCTCTGACAAACTGGCCTGGTGCCTGTGTCTCTGCGGCATCCAAGAACACGGCTGAACTCTTTAAAATCTTCAAGGAGCTGGCCAATCCTGCTGCAGTCTGTACCTCTCCTGTCCCCTCCCAGGCCTTCTGCCCGTCCCTGGCTTCTCATTTCATCTCTAAAACTCAGGACATCCTGTCCTCTCTCTCTCTTCCTCTTCCCCTCCTCCCTCTATTCCTTGTTCTTCATCTGGCCCCTCTGTGGTCACCTCTCCTCCCTCCTTCTCTGCTTTTCCCCTTTTCTCCGCTGACAAGGATTCTAGACAAGTCTGATCTATGAAAGTCCCGTTAAAACAGGTTCTCCCCTGTTCCTCTAAAACCATCAAGGACCACATTGACACCCTGTCTCCTGCTCTGGTTTATTTCTGCAACCACTCCTTCCCCCCTGAAGTACTCCCTTGTGCACTCGCTTCTTAAGAAACCCTCAGCCGACCCCTCCTGCCCAGCTAACTACCACCTAATCTCCATCACTCCTTTCCTGGGCAAACTCCTGGTAAAGCTGGCAATCTCCCAGCTTAATCTTCAGACTGAATCTTTTGGTTGCCTCCATGACCATCAGTCTGGCTTCAGAGCTGCCAGAAGCATGGAAACTGCTCTCCTGAACATCCGTGAAGACTTTCTCTCCAACCTTGATTCCAATACCCCCTGTGTCCTCATCTTACTTGATCTCTCTTTTCCCTTTGACACTGCCATCCTGCTCAACTGTCTCCGTGAAAACCTGGGTATCACTGATCAGGCCCTGGCTTGGCTGACCTCTTTCCTCTCCAATCGACCCTCCCAGGTCCAACTTGGGTCCTTACTCTCCTCTATTTCTATCTCTACCTGTGGTGTTCCCCAGGGGTCTAACTTCTCTCCCTGGCTGTTCAACCAATACCTGGGACTTCTGGCCACTGCATTGCCGCTCTCTGCCCCAACTTTCAGTGCTATGTTGATGACACTCAGCTCACTTTCAGGGTCCCTTCTGCCGCCTCTTCTCCTTCTCTCAACTTTGTCTGTCCGCTCTCCAGGAGTGGTGTGCCGCCAATGATCTCTGCCTGAATGTCAGTAAGATTGAGATTCTCCTCATAGGCACACCTGCTCCCTCTTTTTCTGTCACTGTCTGGCCGGCCTCCCTTGCCCCTCTTCCTGCTCCCACCTGTGAGGCTGAAAACCTTGGGGTCATCTTCGATTCCACACTCTCCTTCTCTCTTCACATCTCTGACGTCTCTAAGAAGTCACACTACCAGCTGCACCTCCTCAGAGGCATTCTTCCTTTCGTCTCCTTCCCCCAGAAGCTCACTGTCTCCCGAGTTCTGGTTCTCTCTAGACTGGACTACTGCAACAGCCTCTTTCTAAATCTGCCTGCTTCTACTCTCCACCCTCTGCACCTCATCCAGAACAGCACTGCGAGACTTGTCCTTGGCCTTAATCCCAGGGATCGTATTTCTCCAGGACTGACATCTTTGCACTGGCTCCCAGTGGCTGCAAGGATTAAGTTCAAACCCTCTGCATAGTCCACAAGGCCTTCTGGGGTCTGTGGCCGCAATACCTTCAACTCTCTCTTCCTAAATATCTTCCTTCTTGTGCTCTTCGCTCAACCGCCTCCAATTAACCTGGGTATCACTGATCAGGCTCGGGCCTGGCTGACCTCTTTTCTCTCTGATCGACCCTCCCAGGTACAACTTGGGTCCTTCCTATCCTTTATCTCCCTCTCTACCTGCGGTGTTCCCCAGGGGTCTAACCTCTCACCCTGGCTTTTCAATCAATAACTGGCAACTCTCACCTATTGCATTTCCATTCTCTGCTCAAATTTCCAGTACTATGCTGACGACACCCAACTAATTTTTCACGCTTTCCTCGGCCACCTCCTCTCCTTCCCTCATCTCTGACTGCCTAATCAGCATTCAAAATTGGTGTGCTGCAAATGATCTCCAACTCCCTCAGGACCAGTCGTTTTTCAAAGAAATGAGCTGGTAGTAGATCTTTGTCTTCTGGGACTGCCTACCTGCCACCTTGGAACTTGAGGAGAACCATCTATGGTTCCGGAAGCTCCTCAAGACCTTCCTCTTCTCATCTGCCTTTGGCCCTCTTCTCCCATGCTGATCTGCTTTGTCACTCAGAAATGCTGCACCTGGCCACCCTCTGCCCTTCGGGCCCAGGTAACTGCTCACCCTGTCACCATCCTGCACTGCCCCCTGGCCACCCCTTGCACTGGGGCCCGTATCTGTACCCATACACCCCCCCACTCTTTGTGTGCACTGATCAGATATTCCCTATCTGACTAACGTTGCACTTGGCCCTCACAGGCTGCACTACCACTGTTTTGGATCACGTATTTATTTATTTACTTATTATTTATCTTGTCCTCTCTTATGCTCTGCACTTTCCAATTTCTCCCCCTTCCCATGCACTTTCCCCCTTTCCCCTTCCCCATGCACTTGTGTTTTCTCAATGTCACTGGGCCTAGTAAGATCAATGTTTTTGTTCTCTCCCCTGTTACCCTCTCTTTGTCTGGTCGCGCTATGAAAAGCCTGTGTATGAGCGCGATATAAATAAAATATCATATCATATATCATATCAATTCTCTCAGGGTCAGTCGCTTCTCCAAGCAACGAGTTGGTGGTAGATCTCTTTCTTCGGCTGGGGCCTCCCTCTGGAACAGCCTCCCTGAAACTTGAGGAGAACCATCTCCGGTTCCGGAAGCACCTCAAAACCTTCCTCGTTGCTTCTGCTTTCTCTCCTCCTCTCCCCTGCTGAACTCCTGGCTGAAACTGATACTGCACTGGTCACCTGGATACCCTCTGATCTCAGGCCCAGGTCCCTCCCCCACTCCAGTTGCACACCTGCACTGCCTCCCTGGCATCCCCTGCAATTGGGGGCTTTTTTATGTATGCCTACAGTCCCCTACCAGCACTTGACATCTGATGTCTGCACTTACCCTTGCACCTGCCACCAGCTGGCCGCACTTTTTACCTATCGTTTTTATTTATTTTATTTTATTTATTTTACTGTTTATCCCATGTTCTGCACTGCCCCCTCCCCCTTCCCCGCCCTGCACTTTTCCCCTACCCTCTTCCCCTGCACTTGCGCGATCTCAATGTCACCTGGCCTAGTACGATCGTTGTCTCTGTCTTCACTCCATTCCCTCTCCCTGCCTCGTTACGCTTTGAAACACTTGTGTACAGGCACGTTATAAATGCCATATCATATCATACCATATCATATATACACATAACTAGATTGTTGCCAAAAGTTGACCTGAAAACAAAAAGGGATTGCACGTGGGAATTTCTCCAGACTCCTAAACCAATCCTTAGAGAGAGGCTGGACTTGGGGGTAGAGAGAAGGGTAACTGACCAATCCTGGTTGTGAGAATTCTTGCAGGGCATCGCCCAGCATTGAAATCTTGATGGTGTCAACACTGGTATATAAAGTGGATGCACTATTAGGTAAGCAGAGAGCTGCTGACAACGACCATCTGACAGCCACAAGGAAACACCAGAAGAGATTGCTGAGATTGTACCTGAGTGGAGATGTCTATTGCTGGGGAGGCCTAAAAGCTCACTGGGTGCTATGGTTAAGAGCTGGGGACCATCCTTGAGAGTGGAGTGATGAGACCCCTGCCCTGTTCTCCAGGAGGGTCCTGAAATGCGGCTGGCATTCCTGGACTTTAAACAGAGGCTTTCAATGTGAGTAGATTTGGTCCAATTGAAACCAAAAGTGTGGGAATCTCCTTGCCTTAAATCCTTTCCCCTCATAGTGGGTGGGAGTGGGGTGGGGGGAGGCGGAAATGTGAAGATCCTTAGCCCAGTTAACTAAAAATATTAATTTAATTAATTCCCCTTGGCAGAACATCAGGGGCTGATTTTGGTTGAAATTCGAAATTAGCAATGCTCATTCCCATTGTGTGCTGAAATCTATAGACTGTAATTTAATTCCCCAACACATGCCTTTAAGTGGAGGGGGTCTGAAATCCGAATTTCCAAATTCATCCCAAGTTTTATTGTTCAACTTCCCCTATCACAGGCATTTACGTGAAGGGGGACTAAACATCAAAAATTCTCAAATGATATCAATTGGTGTCTGTCCGGCTTCCCCAACACAGGCCTTTAAGTGGAGGGGTGTCTGAAGTCCGAAATTCTCAAATAATCCCAATTTTCTTTCTGCCCAGCTTCCCAAACACAGGCCTTTAAGTGGAGGGGGGGGGGGGTCTGAATCCAAAGTTCTCCAATCATTGCAATGTTCATTGTCCAACTTCCCCAACATAGAACTTTCAGTGAGGGGGTGGGAGGTCTGAAAACAAACCACTAAATCACCCTGTGTTTATTTTAAATCAAAAGAAAGTGGGGGTGAAATCATGATTTCCACATGCATTTGTACCAATCTATAAACC
This sequence comes from Ambystoma mexicanum, assembly GCF_040938575.1. NCBI lineage: Eukaryota > Metazoa > Chordata > Amphibia > Caudata > Ambystomatidae > Ambystoma > Ambystoma mexicanum. The sequence goes on along the minus strand of NC_090924.1, from coordinate 442,330,875 downwards.
AAACTGCTAGCCTTTTAAGTGCGCAGGAAAATTAAAATTGCAAAGCACTACATATGTGAAATGCTTGTGTTGATTGGCCAGTTTGATTTTTTCTTGAAGTGAAATCTCTATACAGTAATGTACTGTGATTTGTGTTTTTCCCAAACAACTTGCGTGATGTATTTGTGTAACAAGAAGTTTTATTTCAAGCCATAAAGAATGTGGTGTGTGTTGTTTTAGTGTGATCTCTATTACCTATCTTCCAAATAAATACAAATATATTTCTTATACCCAGCCTGGTTCTTGGCTCATTGTGGGCACAGGGCGGGAGATTTGTGTGTCTATATATGAGTCTTCAGTAAGGCCAGCAGTAAAAAAAAAACATAAGCGAGTATTTCAGGGCTCCTTGAGTGGGGCTGGGAAGGAACTCCAGCGGTTAAGGGTCATCTCAATATAATGCGACAGGAAGGGGATCCAGCCCAACATAGTCATCAGGTTCATGTTGATTACAACTGCTATTTCTGTTAAATGTGATTTCCATATTCTACCTTTATGAGTTTAATGTATGCATAAGTGTGTGGAACAGAGTTCTTTTATTAGAGTGTTTTCCTTTAGTTCTATTTTGAAAGGCAACGAAATCCTCTTTAGGTTAGGCATAGTGAGGCTCTTGTCACACCCTTTAAGTTAATAAAATGGCTACTTTTGCGAAAAAACAAGTTGTCTTCCTCACATTTCTGAGCCCCCACAGTTGGGCATAGAGAACTGTTTTGCTGCAGTAACTTAGGGGAGGAGGGGGTCAAGAGAGTGCTTTTTAAGTAGCGATTTGATGTGAGAGATTTTGTATGCTGCTGGTAAGATCCTAGATGTTAGTGACTGATTAATTATTGCTCTGGCGATGGTGCCTGTGCAGGTGAAGGAGAGAATGTTTTTGAGAGTGCCAGGGGGCAAGGATCTGCAGGGGATCCTTAGGGGCAGCTATAAGAGAGAAACCTTAAGAGCTCAGGGTGGGAGAATGCAGAGAAACAGCTGTCTGGGGCAGGGGCGGTCAGAAGCAAGGGGGAAGAGGGTGATAGTTTAGCGTTGATGGCAAGCTTCCTTTTAATGGCTATGTTAAAGTAATTGTAGACAGGGTGTGGCAAGGTGCTTGGGACATGGGGGCTGGAGTGGAAGAGCAGAGGAGGGCCTTGAACTCATAATAATAATATTGTGGAGTTCTTTGCAGGGGTTGGTTGCATTGGCGATGCGAGAGCTGTATGGCATGTTTGGCTTTTCTGATTTCTAATCTGTAGGCTCTCGTCTGTCTAGCAAGGTGGTTTTGTTTTGGGTGGATGGGTTGGTCTGCCAAAGGCGTTCCAGGAGAAGTTTGAGGGTTTTGAGGGTTTTGAGGGATTTGAGGGAAGTGCTGAACAGCCTAGGAGAAGGACCTTTGCGTGGGATGCGTGTCTTGTGGGGCATAGGAGGGAAATAGAGCAGGACAACATGGTCTGGGGAAGGGGTTCCTTCTTGGAGGGGGAGATTGGGTAGGGAGGGCAGTATGTAGGAGGCTAAATTCAGGGAGATAGTTAACTTGTTCCAAAGCAGGATCCTGGAGGTGTCGCGTGGGGGAAGGCTGGGAGGCAGGGGGTAGTGGGGGTCAGAGCTGATAAAAAACTGATAGAGTGATCAGTCCAGATGATGGGGCGGGTGAGAGGGGATGAGATCAGGTTTGATGAGATGAACTCGAGAGGAACCCTGCCCTCAGCACGGACTACTGCTGACCCTTTTTCCACCTCGTCTCTTCAGTGAGGTGCGCCCCGCGACATCTCCTCTTCTTGATATTAATCCCGACTCTGCTAAGATTGTGGGTGATACTATCTGCATGACATTAATCTTGCGAAGATTGTGGGCACTCTTGCCAAAACGACGCCTGTGGTTTGTCTCCCGAACTTACTCCACCATTGGCTTTTGTGCTCCTCAATCCCTCTTCGGAATCATCGCTGGCACCTTGTGACCCTGCTGTGAACTCTGCAATGAATTACCCTCGTGTTCCCTTGTCTGAAATACCCCCTGTGCCACGGGAGATGCCTTCTGCCCCTTCTGGTGATTTATAGCCTGTCTCTGTGCTTAGGCAATATGGTTTTTCTTCACCTGCATCTGATTGTTCCAATGTGTCTTTTGACTTATCTAACGCAAGCACTTCTTGTATAGCAATGTTTAATGTTTTGGAATCTTTATTAAATGATCTATCAAGTAAATGTAATGTGATCATGTCTAAACTGAATGTGCAGGAGCAGTGGCTCACTAGGTCGTTGGGCATGACTGAGGCACTTATTGGGGTTTTGAAACGCCATGAACTTTACTGGTCCGAGGCACGGGCCCCTATGTCCACTCCAGCTGTGGTTCTTTCTACTTGTTCCCCCCTTTCTGCCCTTTACAAGCCTGTAATGTGTTTGACTAAGGGCAGTGGTGGTGACCTCACCAGTGCTCAACACACCCTGTAGATCTGGCAAAAACGGCATCCCCAGAATGTAGTCAGCCTAGCGCTGGTGTATGAGCCTCTAATTAACAAATACAAGTGAAAATCTTTGTTGGCTGCCTCCTGGGAGGAAACTTTACCTGCCTTTTTTTCTATCTTTCACCCTTCTTTGGGAACTGTTTCTCCTTCTGTAACCTCTGGTGGTGGTATTCCTCCCTCCAATTGTGTACTTTCGGGTATAGCCTGTGATGGTCTATTGTTGATTGAGACTGATTCAACCGCAATGGCTCTACCCCCTCCTGGTATTGTCTCGACTGAGACAGAGGGGGACCCATTGCACCTGCCTCGGATTGCGAAGCTGTGGGCTGATATGACTACCAGTACTCTTAACCCTCCTCTGGCCCTCGTTCCAAGTGTGACTGGAAGGGAGGTTGCTGATCCCTCGGCTCAGACGGAGGGTGGCTCTGGATTCTTTATCCCTCCTTTAATTCCTATGGCCAGCTCCTCCGTGACTCCAATGTTGGGGAGCACTCAGGGGTGCCCGCTTGTGTCCGGTAAGCAAGATTTAAAAGCACTTCTAACCCAGTCACTCTTCTGTGAGGCAGATGGCCAGCCTTTGAACAGTGGTTGCATGCTCTATCTTCTCCGTTGTGTCATCCCTCTCCGATTCATCTGTAGTGATGATATCAAAATAGCAGACCTCTGTGAGAACACTTTGAAAGCCACTTTGGTGGTTTATTTCCACTCTAGGGAGACCATGGCCTGTATTGTTGAGCACTTTGATCATCTCAACCGGCTTGGATATGAATATACTTTAATTGATTCCTCCTATGATACCAGCTGGTGGAGAGCAGTGGGGGATCTTTCACTGCCCCCGCCCCATCCTCCTCCCCCTTTAGTCCCTAGCCTGGTCTTATGGATACTCTGGATAAGTACTCCTTGGTTGCTCTCCAGGAGACTTGGTTGGTTGATCCACTCATCGTTGATGGGTGGAAATTTATACATAAACCGGCCATTCAGGGCCCTCTTGGGCGGCCTAGGGTAGGTCTGCTCTTGGGTGCTATGAACTGCATTGGGCTGAGGGAGATACTGACGTGTTTGCCGAATATCTTAATGGCATTTTCTTTGTTTGTTTGTTTGTTTGTTTATTTGGTATTGCGCGCCAAGCCCTTGGGCAGCTGGGCGCAGGAGGATAAGACAAACTTAAGCTTGGTTACAGAATTTGTACAAAAAGATAAAAAAAATGCATATAAATATGCAAGCAGTTAGAAGAGAGTTACTGCCAGCCCAGTTACAATGGGGCAGTACAATAAAGTGTTGTGTATAAATATGATAGGATACAGAGAATGAGGCATGGTAGAGACATGAGAAGTAAAACCATGCAGGTACCGATAGGTCAAGCTATCGGTAATTAGTTCGTAGCCATTTAAGTACATTGAGTCTAAATTTGGGATACGGGTGTTCCTTTCTGAGGTCCGGCGGGAGTGCATTCCAGGTTTGAGCCGCTATAACTGGGAAGAAGCTAGAACCACCAGCTGTGACTCATTTAAATCTAGGCATTTCTAGAGTTTGGGCATTGGCTGTTCTCGTTGGATGGGTAGAAGATCGTCTGTTTATTCTTTCGGCAAGGTAGGGTGGTGCTAAGTTGTTAAAGCATTTGGAGGTAAGGGAGACTGTTTTCAAGAGGATCCTATCAGATATTTTTAACCAGTGAACCTCTCTTCTCGCATCGGAGATGTGTTCTTTCATGGGGATATTCAGTGCTGCTCTTAGGGCATTATTTTGCATTCTTTGAATTTTATCGGTGACATATTTGTTGGTGCCTGAGTACAGGGCATTACAATAGTCTAGTCTAGACATTACGAGGGCATTGGCCAAGGTGATACAGCTCGAGGTAGAAAGGAACGATCTACATGCTCGGATGAGCTTGCAGGTGTAAGCTGTTAAGGAAGCGAGTGAGTTAACTTGTTTCTTGAGCGAAAGGGTAGCGTCAAGATAGAAGCCTAATGTCTTGACCACAGGCATCACCTTGATGATGTTATCGATATTAAAGGCAGTACAGCTAGGGTTAGGTTTTTTTATATTGGTTTCAGAGCCGAGGATTAGTATCTCGGTTTTGTCGTTGTTCAGCAGAGGCCATGAGATACCATCCATGCCTGAATGAGGAGGTATACTCTGTTTACTAAGGCTGTGTCCTCAAAAAAGTTGCCCGAAAGTGGGATGAGGATCTGGGTATCCTCTACATAATTTGTGTAGGTGATACCCAGTCTGTCCAATTTGTCAAACAGAGGCTTAGTAAAGATGTTGTACATAGGGGGTGAGCCACAAGATCCTCGGGGTACTCCGCATGAGATTTGAATTGGGTCAGCCGCCGCTGAAGGGGAGAAGACTCGCATTGTCCTGTTGGCCAGGAAGGATTGGACCCAGGCTATGGCTTCCCCTGAAAAGTGTGCTGCTGAACTAAGGTGGTTACATAAGTTTGTGTGATCCACCAGATCAAACGCTGCAGAAAGATCCAGGAGAAGTAATATAGCTGTTTGTCCATTCTCCTTCAACTAGTCAATTTGGGTCTTAAGGTCTAGCAGGGCAGTTTCCGTTCCATGGACTGGGCGGAAGCCCGACTGTCGTGATCCTAGTAGATGGTTAGCTTCTAGGTATTCCTGAATTTGAATATAAGATACTCTATCAATGATTTTGAGTAGAAAGGGGACAGTGGTAATAGGTCTATAGTTGGTGGGGATGGTAGGGTCTAGCGTTTGTTTTTTGAGCAGGGGGAGGACCCAAGATTCTTTGAGGTTATTGGGTACTGTATTGGTTTTAAAAGATGCATTAATGAGCTTGGAGATAAACGGGACTAAGTCTCTAGCAGCATCCTTTATAATTTGGGCAGGGCAGCTGTCACCCTTGCAATTTGATGGTTTTAAAGAGAGAATGATTTTTTCCGAGTCAAGGATCGAAATTTCTTTAAATGTAAATGGTACTGTCATATTGTTCCCAATGTGGGGGGATGATTGTTGCTCTGAGGGGGACAGCGAGGCATTTTTAATTGCTATTTTCTGTTGAAGCGATGTAATTTTGTTCGTGAGGGCATTTTGAATTGCAGTGCACCATGGCTTGTCCTTTGGGACAGTGTCTGCCTGCGGGGTTGGGGATTCCATTTCACCAAGGATGGGGAAAAGTTCCTTGGTATTGGATCTGGCCTTTGCAATTCTTTTGTTAAATATATTCTTTTTCGTATTTATTATTTCTTTTTTGTAATGTTTGGAGAGTTCTGTTAATTTGACCTTATTGACAGTGGTCGGGGAGAGGCACCAGATAGTTTGCAGCTTTCTTTTCTGTAATCTTAGCTCTTTGAGTTGAGGCGTGAACCATGCATTGAGGTGAGATTTCTGTCTAGCTTTACGCATTTTAAGCTGGGCAATGGTGTCCAAGGCCTTGGTCATAGCATTGTTGAAAATCTCTACAAATGATTTGGGGTCAAAATTATTGTTAACATTGTTAAGAGATTGGAGGAGGTGAGGTAGTTTATCTGATGTAATATCCTTTTTGCTTCTAGTGGGGAGTGGAGGTGCCATATCAATAGTTTTGGGACTAAGGAGGTCGAGTGTGGCTGAGAAAGTGATAAGGTGATGGTCAGTCCATGATTGTGGTGCATTATCTGTAATTGTAATGTTACAGTTCAAATCAGCCACCCAATCAAGGGTTCTGCCTTTGATGTGGGTGGGGGAGAGGACTTTTTGTGAGAGTCCATGGTCTTTGAGAAGAGCACCTATGGATTGGGCATGTTTGTTGTCAAGCTCATTGAAGCTAAGGTTGAAGTCCCCCAGCAGCAGAGTTTGTGAGTGGTCTTTAGTGTTGTTGGTTATGAGATTAGTTAGGTCCTCCTCTAAGGTTCCTAGTGGACCAGGTGGTCTGTATATCAGGTAGATAGTTAATGTGTGGTTGTTAGATAGGGGAGGTTTAGCCGTGAGCACCTCGCATGACGGACATGGAGGAGAGGTGGCAAGTCTGATGGGAAGGTTAGTTTTAGAGATGATGGCTAGGCCACCGCCTCTAGAGTTTGGCCTGTCTGCTCTGAGTATTTGATAGCTCTCGGGTATCGCTATCATGAGGGCTGGTCCTGCTGCATCATGGAGCCAGGTTTCGGTTACTGCTAGTAAGTCTAGGTTTTCATTAAGTAGGGTGTCAGCAATTTCAGTAGCATGAGCCACCAACGATCTGGCGTTGATAAGTGATCCAGATAGGGTCAGTGTGCCCTTGGTAGTAAAATTGGAAGGAGGTTTAGTTGCTAATTTATTGTGGCTTGCAAGGTTTTTAGTGCCTACATTTGTAAGGTTCCCGTTATAGGGAATGGGCAACAATGTTCGGTTATTACTGTTGGTATTTTTAGGTTCATAGAGACGGGATAGTCTGGATCTGGATATTTCTGTCCAGGGGAGGGCAGGTTAGGGGGGTGGCCAGAGCCATAATGGCTAGGAGGCTAAGTGTAAATGCTAAGGATTGGGTCCTCTGGTTGTCAAACATTTTCAGACGGCTGCACCGTGGTATCTAGACTGGTATCAGGCTTGGTCAAATTGCACATGTAGGCTAGTATCTGGCTAGAATAGATTGCATATCAATTGCACATGTAGGCTAGGATCAGGCTACAATCAATTGCACATGTAGGCTAGTATCAAATGCACATGTAGGCTAGTATCAGGCTAGAATCAATTGCACATGTGGGCTAGTATCAGGCTAGAATCAATTGCACATGTAGGCTAGTATCAAATGCACATGTAGGCTAGAATCAATTGCACATGTGGGCTAGAATCAATTGCACATGTAGGCTAGAATCAATTGCACATGTAGGCCAGTATCAGGCTAGAATCAATTGTACATGTAGGCTAGTATCCGGCTAGAATCAATTGCATACCAATAGCACATGTATGCTAGTATCAAGCTAGAATCAATTGCACATGTAGGCTAGTATCAGGCTAGAATCAATTGCACATGTGGGCTAGTATCAGGCTAGAATCACTTGTACATGTAGGCTAGAATCAATTGCACATGTGGGCTAGTATCAGGCTAGAATCAATTGCACATGTGGGCTAGTATCAGGCTAGAATCAATTGCACATGTAGGCTAGTATCAAATGCACATGTAGGCTAGAATCAATTGCACATGTAGACTAGAATCAATTGCACATGTAGGCTAGTATCAGGCTAGAATCAATTGCACATGAAGGCTAGTATCAAGCTAGAATCAATTGCATATCAAATATGAACATGTAGGCTACAATAATTGCACATGTAGGCTAGAATCAATTTCACATGAAGGCAAGTATCAGGGTTACATGGGCAAGTGGGTAATACACATAAGCAGGCATAGGACAGTTGCATGTAACTGCCCGTGATGGGTTAAGAATGTATGTGACTGATTGCATAGGCAGGTCTCATTTATGATGTAATTCACCATTGCAACGTGTAGTAGACAGGTGCCCCTATGAAGCATAGGCAGAGGCAATAAGTATAGCTGACATATGATTTATTATTATAATAGTAGATTGAAGATAAGTTTAGAAGTATTTGGTAAATGGGAACATGAACGATGTCGTCAGTCTGTTTCCTCCTTCTCAGCCCACTCTCCAACCACCAGGCTCACTCCTCATGTTCCCACTCTAGAATCTCTGCCAGCATTCCTTTTACACCAGGAATGCCATGATACTACACATCCCCTTTCCTTCCAAGGCATCTCCTCACACTCTCACAACTCAGCATAGTCGCTCAAATGTCTGGGTCTTCCGTAGCTCTTTCCAAACCTCAATATCCTCAGTGGCATTTAAGTATTCCTCCCAGCCAAAGAAAATGCATTCCCACAGGAAGGCGAAACACGACCGCCATCTGTCCTGGCTTCACCTCCACTCCACCCCCTCCTATCATCCATATCCTCTCTCAGTATCATCACTCTCTCTCTCTCTGTTCCACACTCTACCATCCCTTGTTCTCACAGCATGTCAAACCACCTTCACAGCCTCAGTAGGTTTTGACCACTGACATCCATCTTCCTCAACACAACCGGTAACTTAATCCTGACCCAACAACCAACACATGGCATCATCACTCTCTTGAACCACCTATTGTCAACTTTTTAGTCACCTGTCTCCCCCTGATGTTGTCCCTCACACCATCCAGCCTCAGATCCATGCCTGCCACACCACTCATCCAACCCAGAAACAATTTAGTGTTGGCTTCCCTTGCTCATCTTGAAAGGGGAAACCCCTGTAGTGCTATGCGGAGTGTACCTATGGGCCACCACAGTTCTTCTCACAGCCTCCTTCCAATCTTTCCCATTCAACCATACCCACTTAATAGCCTCCTTAATCACCCTATTGTACCTCTCCACAAAACCATTCGCCTGAGGGTGATGAATGGCGCTGACTTTATGGACAATGGATCTTTCCACAAGGTACTTTTCCATCTCCTTATACTTAAACTGTCAACCATTATCAGTCAACACCTCCTCTGGATATCACTCACGTTCATACAACTCTCCAAGAACTCAATCATCCTTCTGGTTGTCACATGAAGCATCATTGTCAGTTCTGCCCATCTGGTCAACATATCAATAACCACAATACAATACGTCTGACACCCATCTATCCATACCGGCCCTAGAACATCAATGGCCAATTTCTTCCACAGCCTCTCTGGTATATCTGTAAGCACCATTGGATACTTTGCACTCACACACACTCTAGCACGATTTATACAAAGGATACAGTTCCTGATGCTCCTTTCAATCTGCAAGTCACAAGCTGGCCAACAATAGGTACTTCTTATTCAGTGCTTGGTCTTTAAAATCCCTTGGTGCCCTTCATGACCAAGACATATCGCTTTCTCTCTGATCACCCCAGGTGGCATTAATTTGTCTCCTCTCATAAGACAGCCATCTTGACACATTTTTTTTATTTGTTATTGGTTCAATTACAAAAAGTAGAACCTTTACAAAATGTATCAAAATTACATGTTTACATCATACATCATAATTCCTATCCAATTTACAACTCAATTAAAACTTCATAAAACAAACATTGTATTTCATTGCATTTCATTGTATTTCAATAAAATCCAATAACAAGTCCTTTTGTCATTCACTCTTTCTACAGGCTGGCCGTAGATCCAGATCTTAATTTGACCTAAGCATCAGATGCGTCCTTCTTATCCCTAGCAATGCTTAGGCCCAAGAGTGAATACAAATTACATATCTATATATTCCAACAAATTAAAATCAGATTACATATGATTTCTAAAAAAAGATTTCAAATTCCCTAGACCACAGCATCCTTAGAAATATTCTCGTCAACAGGTTTTCAGTCATTAACATGGATTGCAAGTTCTTTCTCTATAAATTTGCAAAAACTTACTAATGCATATATTAGTGGTTTATGAGATCCTTGCATCATTCTTGGCCACAAAAATTTTAAACAGTCTTCATATTGGATATCCACAAATTGCATCAGTAATTTTGTTCTAATAATCTTAAAATGGGGGCAGTACAAAATCAGATGTTTCATAGTTTCATTGGATTCAGTGCATAAGGGAAAGCGACAATTGCTTCTATTTGTTTTGTTCTCTTTTTCCTTCCAATTTACAGTCCTTTCTTTTGTGTAATATAAATTAAATTTGTACCATAAGAATGCTTTTTTGTGCGATTACATGGAAATAGATTCATATAGTCGTATCAAGGAATACATTTCTTAATATATGCATTATACTCCTTATACATTTTATATTTTGCAATTTGTTCAATAGTTATATACCAATCCATTTCAAATAATGTTTTCTTTGCATAGCCTGGTCGATAATACACATCATCAACCGTAATAGTTCATTCATTCAATATTGACCGTATTCTAGAGTGATAATGAACAATTGAAACAGAATTGGTAGATTCTAAAGTTTTTTTCATATCAACATATAAGGAATTCTTTGGAGGGAAATATATTTTTGCGTAGTTTGTGACTAATCTCCATTTCCATCAACCAGATAGCGCCACCCTAATTCGTGGAGTAATATAGCATTAGGTAAAGACAGTGGAAGGTGCATAGTGGATTTCAACAAGGTGCCCTGTAGTTGATCTAGGATCACACTCATATCGCATAGACATATATCCAATGAGTATAAAATTACACTTTCAATTTTGAGTGTTAAGAAATCGATAAATGGAATTAATGAGAATTTGCAATATTTCGCATATATCATTTTCAATTGCGATAGAAGTGGTCTACTCTTGCATTTTATGAAGTTGGACCATGCCTTGATTGAATTTTGTTCCGATAGATTGTATCCCAGATAGATCGTATTTGTAATAGAGTATCATAGTTTCCAAGATCTTCCACTGATATCTTACATGTTCTGATATCTTCCATGTTTTTGCTTGGGGCTGAATTTCATAATAGCAGTTTTTGCAGAATTAGGAACTAAATTATGATCCATGGCAAATTCTTCAAATAGCTGTAGTTTTAATTGGAGTCCTGCTTGAGTTGGGTCGAAGATGATGATATCATCAGCGAATGCAATCCATTTTAGTTGAATAGCACCAACCTTCGCAGAGAATACATTTTTCTCATGCCATTTCTTGTCAAGATCCGAAAGGTATAAATTTAAGAAAGTCACTGCAAGATTACACTGTTGTTTTAGACCCAAAAATGTGCTAATTGGCTTGGTGGTTCTTCCTTCTGCTGTTATTATTATTTTATAGGAAGTATTAGTATGTAATTTAATAAACCAATACAATAGCACCTTTGGGATTCCCTTAGTAGTCAATTTCTTCCAGAGCAAGTTCCGCACTACATTGTCGAATGCCGATGTCATTTCAATCAGGGAGATGTAGGCAGGGTTCAAGGTTTTCATTTTTGCTCCCGCAATTACATGCGCCATGATTGTGGCATTTAGTGTGGTACTCATTCCTTTCCGGAAGCTGGTTTGATATTTTGAATATAGGGTGTTATTTTCAATGTACTTTTCAAGGTCGTATAGCAGCAGGATCGCAAAGATCTTCGCCTCCGTGTCTATCAGGGAGACCAGGCGCTAGTTCTGTAGGAGAGCAGGATCTCCTTTTTTGAATATAGGAAAAATGTTCGAAGTTAACCAAGGTGACGGGTTAGTGCCCGAATGAATAATGGTTTGAAATTTTGTTTTTAAGAGTACAGCCCATAAGTCTGGATCTGCTTTATACAAGCACGGTGGAAAACCATCCGGGCCTGCAGCTTTAGAATAGGTGAGTCTGGAAATTGCCCACTTGATGTCGTCTATTGACCAATCCAGCCGGTGAATCTCATTATAGTACAATAATATTCGTGGGACATTTGTAAATTTATGCAGGAGCTGAAATTTCTCTGTGATATATTCTTGCCATACCTGTTCTGATATACAGTTTGGCATGGCTAATGTCACTTGTTTTCTATTGCTTTGATTGTGCGCCATGTCGTGCGCGTGTCATGTGCTTTATGGCTCTTATTAATGTGCAATTATCTTCATTGTATTATGTTTAAGATCCTGTTTGTATGCGCCCAAGATTCGGTTGCGCAGTATCTGGTAATTTTCTGCAGTTGCCGTTTTGTTTCTCAGTTGCCTCAGAGCTTTGTTTTTTTACCCGCTTCAGTACTTTGCAAGTGGGATCGTATGGATGCAAGTGTTGTTTGTCTGATTGTTTTTTTCTGAAATATACTAAGGCAGCTTTTATTAGTTCCGAATATAAGTCCGCCATTTGTGTTATCGATTTTCCTTTAACCTGATTTGACTTTTCAATTTGCCATGCTACATGTTTGAAAAATCGGTTACATAAACCCTGGCTCCACCTAATAGATGATTGAGGTCGATCTATTTCTGCCAAGGGATCGATTTCAAGCGATGGACATTTCAGTTTCAAGTTGGTGGAAATTTGAGCGTGGTCGCCATGTACTATTTGATTTATTATTAATGGCGCAGTTATTATTGAGAGATTGTGTGTTATAAATATAAAATCTATCGTCGAGCTCTTTGTGCCCCTTATCCATGTGCTCCTTAAATTTCTAGGGTCGGTCTCAACCATATCCATGTCCCAATCACTTAGGAATTCTCTCCACTTTTTTCCTCTGCTCCTAGACAATGCATTAGCTTTTCTTCCTTTCACTGCATTGATTTTCCTGCAGTCAGAGTAAAAGTCCCCGGCCAATATTTTTTCTGCAGCTTGGTATTCTTTTGTTATAGTTTCTAGGCAATTGTGTACTTCCTCTAATATACCTTTGATTGATGTAGTTGCCGGGTTCCAGTACAGAGTAATTATAATTACAAGGGGGTACTTAGGTATATTTGTATTCAGCAGTATCCCCAAAAGACTCCCGGATTTCCATATGATCTTTGAGTTGAGCTTTAAAGAATTGACCACAGCTATTGCTAGGCCTTCAGATCGGCGACCTTGGTTTATTCTAGTAGCAGGAGAGCAATGTATGGTGTATACAGGCAGAATGAAAATGTCAATTTTCATGGATTTCTGCAGCAATATAATGGCTGGTTGATTATTATTTGATAACGTTGTATGCCATTTCGTTAGATTGAGGTATCCTCATGAATTCCATGAAAGAACTTTTAGTTGGTCGACATTATATGGCAATGTTGTGGTTGGAATTTCTCTGCCTTTGAATATTGAGTTCAGCATTGGTTCGAACCAGGGTATGCCTTTTTTTTTTTAAACAATTTTTATTATTTTAATACAACACACCAAACATTACAACTTTAGGACATTCGTAATCAATGTCAAACCAACACATTATACGTTCCAGTCCTTCCCCCTCCCTCCCCAAAAACTCGAGACATACCATCAGAGCCATCTACATGAATAATTTCAGGAATCACAGAGCCTATCGGCTCATCAAAGTCCTCTGTTTCATGACTGACCTGGTAAGGGGTAGCCATTGTGGTCACAAGTTGCCTCCATGCCATCAGGGGACCCACTTCTTCTTCACCCCCACTGGTGGCCGCTTCAAACCAAACCGCAGTTTCCGCATCAGCCCATCTTGTATTGGCTGCTATGTTTAATAATTCCTGAATTGCACGATCTACACCACCTTGTGGATTCTGTGTTAATCCTACAGTCTCCCTGGTCTCTACATCAGAAGTGCTTGAGTAGGCAATACATTCTTTTGCATCTGCCTCGACTTCAAAGGTACTTAAAGTGAGACCTTCGTCTTTTATTCCATCTCTGCTGAACCACAGAAATGTCATTACTGCTTCAGAACTAAGATAGCATATAGCCCTGTAGTTATTTTTTATTGCTAATGAAACTCTTAGAATATCCTCCAATTTAATCATCCTTAATTGCGGTATTCGCGTAAGTAATGCGAGGAGAAATGGTCGATTGATACGGTTATTTCCCAGAGATGCTCGGTTACCTTCAAGACCAATTATGTGTGATTTTTTGCTTTCAACTTGTTTGTTAAGTGCTGAGCCCGAATCCACTACAGGTCCTTCAGGTAATAGTGTTTTCATAGAATAAATCCCTTCCGTGCAGGCCAATCTAGATGGAAGGACCTTTGATATAATTTCCGCATTAATGGATCCATCATATAGTGCTTTCCGCAATATTTCCAATGTTTTGTAATGATTGGTCGTAGAGTCAATCTTAGTTTGAGCTTCTGGTATGGGCTTACTCAATGCTGGACCAAGTATTGATATTTGTTTATTATTAAGTAAGGATTGTGGAGTTTGAGCTTCTGGTATGGACTTACTCAGTGCTGGACCATGTATTGATGTGCGTTTATTGTCCAATACGGATTGAGAAGGGGTGGTGTTAATTCCCAGTTTTACCATCTCCTTATCATTAGGTAGCAGAGAGGGAACGTTAACTAAATTTCTTATTTTACCTCCTCCATTCACTACAATTGAACTTTTTTGTCAAGTGTCTCGGTCTCTTTCTGGTTCGCCATTTTTCCCTTTGATTCATTAAGACATGCTTCACTATATAATTTCCTTATAGGCGACTTTATGGTAGCAATTTCTGTTCTGGTGGTACAACTTCTGCCACATAAGGGGAAATAGTTATCCAGAATGATTTTCTGTTTGTTCGGTAAAGTAATTTCTTGGATGTTAGGTATCATACTTTTGTAGGGTTCTTTTTGTATCTCCGGTGTTGTTTCCGACATTTTCAAAGTAGGATTATCCTTTCGATTTGCTTTGATAGTTGTTTCCATGTATTTATTTTTATTCATTTTTGTTTTTTTTATTGGCAATTCTTTTGGTTTAATCTTTGGTGTTGGTATTAAAGCCTCTTGGCTTTCCTTTGTCAATTGATGAAGGTCTTTGTGATCCTCATCCATAATTTCTATTACTGATTCTCCATTAGCTGCGACTAGTGTCACTTCTTGCGATTTATTAAAATCAGCCTTGTTCTTAATTCCTTTTAGCAAAGCATCTTTTCGTCTTTTTGCATATCTTTTTACTGCTCTTAAATGTAACTTTTTAGCGCGCCAAGAGATAAAGAAGGAATTATCTTCATTTGATGGAGCTTCTTTTTCCTTTTCCTCTTGCTTCAGCTGATCTAATATTTTCAGCAAGGCTGTAGGACTGTCCGGACGATCGTTAGGCTGGGCTAATTTCGAAAGTTGGTAAGCGAGTGTTGTATTAATCTCCTCTACTGATGCTTTAAGTTCTTTCATTTCCTTCTTACAGTTGCAGGGGTTGGATAAAGGTGGAGTAGGTAATGGAGCAGTGTTAGGTGGATGCAGTATCTCCAGGCAGCATTGAATATGTTTATCCTTATGATCCGGGAGAATGGTTATCTTCTGGTTCAATGTGGATTCGTCCTTGATATTTCTTAAGGTATCAGCTGCCATTATGAATCCTTCCATTCTGTCCATCTTGGAACATATGTGCTGTAGCATCACTTTTATTTCCTTTAGTTCCAGATGAGTCAGGTCATGCCCTTTATCAAGGAGATCTAATATTTTAATTATCACCGGAAACATTCCGGGGGATCCCTGTTCATTGTCTTCCATTGGACTAGATCCCCCAAAGAATTCGGGCTGGGAAGCCTTAATATGTGCATCAGCCGATTCTGGGGAACATATTAAATGTGGTGGTGGTAATTCTTCATTTATATCTTCCACTGGTTCTTTGTTTGTCTCCATATCCCTCTGAGGATTTCTTGGAGATTGCGGTGATAATGAGATTTTTCTTTTTATGGAGCCGAATACCAAAGGCGTTAGCATGCCTATAGAGCGGCTCACTTGTTCATCCAGAGCCACGATTTTCTTCATTGTGATGTCATGGTGTTCTTTATCCCGTATGTAATCAGCTGGGGATTCAGTACAGCTGCAACAGTCTTCAACCGCTCTCTGAGCTTCAGGGCTATTAAAATTTCCGCATGAATAGGATTCCGATAGCACAGAGATGGAGGTACTAGTCGGATCGGTAGCATGTATTATGGCAACATGTGTCGCAAGTCTCATGTGATCTGTGATTTCTTTAGAAGTGCTCAGCTCGAGTTCCTCCAGCACTGGGGGTGCAATGTAAGATGTTCTCCCATGACAAATCAGAGAGTCGATGCTTGTTGATGATAATGGAACTGTTATAGCCTCGTTACACCGCCCACTTTGCAAACCGCTATGGTAGAGATGCTTATTAAATTTATCTGATGGTTCGTTAGTAGTTACTATTTTTGCAGAGCATATGACATCAAATTGCAGCCTTAGAATAGCAACCGGAAATGAGAGCAGTGTGGGCAAATGGGAAAAGAGATTAGTTTTTACCTTACAAGGCTAGCTCCCAATTCTCCCGTTAACATCCTCCAGATAGAGCATGCCAGGGAGAATAATTCAATTTATTGAATTTGTTTCTGCCAGACCCGACCAGAAAACCAGCAAACCAGCAAACAGCCCTACATACAGCTGATAAAGGCTTCTGATAAGTAAGGGGCGGGGCCACCTAGAGAAAGGTAAATATAAGTAAATATAACAGGTATCAGTGTTATATATTATTTAAAGGGTACATCCTAAGAGTCCTTGTATGAGTAAAGTATATGTATACCCTTAAAGTCCAAAACCAGCAAACCAGCAAACAGCCCTACGTACAGCTGATAAAGGCTTCTGATAAGTAAGGGGCGGGGCCACCTAGAGAAAGGTAAATATAAGTAAATATAACAGGTATCAGTGTTATATATTATTTAAAGGGTACATCCTAAGTGTCCTTGTATGAGTAAAGTATATGTATACCCTTAAAGTCCAAGAAAAATCCAGGAAAGGAAAACAATGTGATGATCTCACGGCATCCTCATGCAGGGTCCTGGTCCAGTGCCAGCAAACAGCGCTACTTAGAGCGTGTACTTGAACACATAGTTTATCTTTCACATTCCAGACGTCTCCTACTCCTGTCTTTTGCATCTCATATTTGTGTAAACTTCCTTCCTGTAGCTTCTTGATAACAAACAGCATGTTTGTGTCCTTCAACAATTCTTCATCCCACTCCTGCTTTGCTATCGCTGCGTCCGATATCTCACAGATCATTTCCTAATCATCATCCTCATATTCCATGTCCACATTATTATTCATTCTCGATAAACAGTCTGCTGCATAGTTTCTCAAACCCGGGATGTATGCCACAGTGAAATCAAATTCTTGTAATCTGGACACCCATCTCCTTATCGTGCTTTGTCCAGACCTTTTGTTTCAAAAACCTCCACTAGAGGTTTGTGATCCGTATGCAATTCAAATTTGATTCCCCAGACAAAGCTCCTGAATGTATCCACAGCCCATCAGATGGCCAGTGCATCTTTCCCAATAGTGGCGTATGCCTTTTCTGCTCCTTTAAGCAATCGAGATGCAAATGATATGATGTGCTCCTTTCCTTCATGAAATGGTATCAACATCGCTCCTAGTCCCACATTACTGGCATCTGTAGTAATGACTGTGTGCCTTCCTTTTACTTAATTCTGTAGAGCCTTGTGCCCTAGCCAGAGCTTTTTTTATGTATTTGAATTCATTTTCACACACTTCATCCCATTTGAACTTTTTGTTAATCTTCGTCATGTTCTTCAGAAACACTGTGTGATCAGCAAATGCCTGAATGAATTTAGCATAATATTCAGCTATGCCTAAAAAGATTCTGAGTTGCTCCTTGCTGTTCAGTGTCACCATGTGTTTTATTGCATCTGCCAGATCCCTCTTTTGCACAATCCCTTCTCGGAAGGTTACGTGTCCTAAATACTCAATTTCTTTCCTGTTAATTTTAGACTTCTCTTTACTGAGGATCATTCCCAATTCATGCAACTTCTTGAATATCCTCTCTAGCCTTTTGTTATGTTCTTCTTCATTCTCGGGGTACACCAGAATATCATCTTGAAAAAGAAATCAACTCCCGTCTCTCCATCCAGAATGGGATACATAATTTTCGGAAACACTGAAGCCGTAGATATTAGTCCAAATGGCATCCTGCGATATTGATAGAGCCGTTCTGGAGTAATGAAGGCTGTCAACTGCCTCGACTCCTTGTGTAGTTTTACTTGATGATAGGCAGCTGTAAGATCAAGCGTTGAGAATACTTTTGCTGACCCCATTGTCAAAAACAATTCTTGTATACTTGCCAGGCGATGTCACTCAGGAATTATGCATTTATTCAGTTCTCTCAAGTCAATGCACACTCTGACCTTCCCAGGGCTCTTCCTAACCGCCACCAAAGGGGACACCCACTCGGATGCATCGATACTTTTGATGATCCCTTGTTCCTCCAGCTTCTTGAATTTCATCTTTACCTCGTCTCTCAGTGCTAACTGAACATTACACAGTTTTTGCGATACTGGTTTGGCACTCTGTTTGAGTAATATATGATGCGTAAATCCTTTCACACAGCCTATGGCATCATCCTTAAATATTTCAGCTTGTATCTTCTCACTGTTCACATCTGGACCTTCTACTAAAAAAACAGACTCTGCAACATTCTGATCCAGTCGGACCTTTAACAATCTCTGATTGGTCCAAATGAGAAGAGAGGATGCCCCTCTCTTTAAAACGTAAATGCGACCTTCGGCCTGTCTATCCTTGAATGTTAAAGTTGCCATGAACCAACCAATTAATTCAATCTTTGCACCACCATAAGCTCTTGGTTTGATATCCACTTCATGTAAAAAATGTGGTCCTGATCTGGGATAAGTGTGTATCTGGCACCCAAATCAACCATCATAACAACCGGCCACCCATTGTCCATGACTATGCAGATCTTCATCTTCACCTAGCACTACTGAGACACATTCTTCACCTTTATTGCTGTCTCCATTCCCAATCCAATTCGTACCAGCATTCCTACTCCTGCAGCACATAGCCAAGTGCCCTTTTCCATTGCAGTTCCTGCAAATGATCCTCAGAGCTGGGCAATCCGGACTATTCGCCCAATGAGAAGGACTGTCACACCTGAAGCATGTTCTCGAGATGGTCCGTCCTCTTCCACGATGTTCACCTTGACCCCGGGTTGATGCGCAGTGTCCTCTCTTCTATCCTTGTACATTCCTTCTCGGGAATCCCTTCTCTCACTGTTGAATCTGCCTTCATAGCTTGCTTTTGCATCTCAATAATTGCTGTTTCCCCTTCTTCTATTTTGATTACTTACACTGGCAACCATTTCATCACTGACTGCTTATATCATATTTATCACTGTTGCTCTGACTGCAATCTCCTTTACTCTGCCTTCCACAGTCTTTACACATTTATCTGTGTGTTCAACCTCCTTAGCCATCTTCAGTACTGTGTCTAAAGGTGGATCATCTTCTGTCCATAGTTTTTCTCTCACTTTGCTGCTGTTGCATTCCAACATAAATTGGTCTCTCAATCTTTCCTCCAGTTGTTGGTTGAATTTGCATGTTCTGTCAAGTTTCCTCTGCCCCATGATGCATTGTTCAACAAATTCTCCTTCTTCATGTACTCTTTACCCAAACTTATATCTTTCTAAAATGGTACTTATTTTCTTCTCATAATGTTTGTTCATTTTCTGTATGGGTTTCTCATATTCGTTCATATCCCCACACTCATCAGCAACAAGATCTGATAGGTCTTCAAATTTCTCTTGGCCAGACGTCCCTAAGCAGTCCAAACATAAGGACTTTTTCCTCTCCACACTATAACTAGTACTACATACTACATTAGCACACTGTTCAAATGTCTTAAGCAATCTTTTCCATGGCAATGTAGGCTCCCCAACTTCAGGCAAAAACACCTGAGGGGCTGGAACACTGTTTATTTACATATCTCCTGCACCCCTTTGGGTAGCTGTCCTGATATGGATGCTGGTGATTGTAATTTGACTTGCTTCTTATTGAATGATGTAGCTCGGATTGGTATTTATTCACTGTGCTTTGGTAACTATTCACTATACTTTGAGTAATCTTTTTCTTTTTTTTACAGGTGCAGGTAATGAAGGGATGATGTGTATTACATTTTAATTTTATTGCAAGCAATGAAGAGAAGAAAGAAAAAACAATGTTTTTATTTTTGTTAGTACTGGAATGAAGAGGAGGCTTTCTTGATGCAGATGGTGCCTGACCTCCTAAAATGGCCGCCCACAACGTGCGAATGGTCACGTTGCACAGTCCTTTCCTCTAACACCCAGCCGGACGTAGTTGGGGCCTTCGTTTTACTCACACGCTTACAATATGCGCATGTGCAGAGCAGAGCTTACTTTTGAGGGATTACTGTCCCTCTCTTTTCTTGAGCTTTGATCTGGTTCCAAGATGGCAGCAGAGGGAGTGGGGGGGTTAGCAGCAGACGACGCCGCGATCTCTCACCTGGAATTCAATCGCAGTTCCAGCGGGTTGCCGCATACACTCACCATTGGAACGCATAGTAGACAGGCTGCCCTTATGAAGCATAGGCGGAGGCAATAAGTATAGTTTACATTTGTTTTATTATTATTATAGTACATTCAAGATAAGTTTAGAAGCATTCAGTAAATGGGGACACTCTCCAACCGCCAGACTCGCTTCCCGTGTTCCCACTCTAGAATCTCTGCCAGCATTCCTTTTACACCAGGAAAGCCACAATGCTACACATTATCAACCTTTATGACCCTCCGTACAAACTGCCCCACACCTCTGTTCTGTCTGAGATTGAGACATTGATTGGTAATCTGCCCTGTTCTGTTGCATTATTTGTGGGGATTTTAATTCACGGATACCTTCCTCTATGCTTTTGGCAGACACAGACACCGAGGGTGGCCCATTAACCCCCTTAGCAGAAGGTAACATATTGACTCGCTCTTTTAAACAGGGTTTGGAGTGGTCATCCCCGTTATATTCTTTTGAGTGTTCCATGATTAACGGTACATTTCCATCGGACTCCCCACTAAAATGTACCCGCTTTGGTCCTAAATCCAGTAGCATCTTGGATTATGGTTTAATGTTATCTGACCATTCTTTGATCGTGGACATGAGCATTTGCCCTTGACTAGAAAGTGACCATGTGCCCCTTGTGTTGTCCCTGAATTTTACCAAGCACCTCACCCCTCCTGAGACTTCTAGTGTACTCAGGGTCAACTCCACACTTGGAATGAGCGGAGACTGGATGAGGTTTGTGTATACCTGAGCACTGCTCTTGATTTATTTGTTGAGCAGTGGGGGAACTCCAGGAATTATTCTAGGGCTGATCCCGTTGCAGTGATCAAGGATTATGGAGAGGTGATTCTCGCTTCGGTCTCGGGTATCTTCGAGAGGAGAAACCACACGTCTCAGAGACCCATCACCCTGCTGTCATCCCACTGCCATCCTTATGACATAATTTTGGTGGACAAGAGGAAAGCCCTGCGACTTGAACTGCACCTCATTTCGAAAATGCACTTCGCACCATTTGTTGAATAAAGCTAAGTGCCTCTTCTGTAAACGGTTAAGGCAACATCGTTACACCACTGAGTGCACCTGCTGGCGGAATTTGGTGCATTTAGCCTCCACAAATAATTCCCATGAATTTTGGAGGGTGGTTAACGGTTTTCATTCCCCTCATGAGCTCCTTGGGGTCCCAGCGATAGCCTGGACCGGAGCACACTTTGAGTACTTTGGGGGGGGTGTATGTCCGTCTGCTCTCTGTGTTCCACTGGGTAGATGGCAGTATACCCATAACCCTAATGATATCCTTAAGGTCAATAACGGAAGCAAGCGCGATAAGTAAAAAGATCCTGTCGGCTGGTCGATTGCATTGGACTGTCTTTTTCATTAGATTGGTGTAGCACAGACTCTCCTATTGTCGTGATGTGATAGCACGCAACAAGCTCTGGGCTGAACTTTCTGCCTGGAATATTCCTGCAGGCTTTCTAGCCATGATCATCCACCTTCATTCTGGCACTTGGGTCAAAGTTAGATTGGAGCAATCAGCAGTACTACTGCATGGATCCCTGCGACCCGTGGCTTGAAGCAGGGTTGCAGACTGGCTCCCCTTCACTTTAATTTATATCTTGCAGATATGGGTGATGCCTTGACTACTACTATATCAATCCCCCCAAGCTGGGTGAATCTCCCCTGAAATGGATGAGGTACGCAGATGATATCATCCTGTTGGATTTGATTATTTTTGGATTACAGGCTGCCCTGGAGTCGCTAAAGATGTACTCTGACTCCCTGGACCTCGTGATTAAAATCCAGAAAACGAAAGTCCTGGTGTTTCACCTTTCGAGCCAAAAAAAGAACAGGATTACATGGCATTTGGAAGAAGAAAAACTAGATGGCAAGGAGTATGAAAAGCTGGGCATTCACTTTGACGGGGGCTTACGCGGTAGCTGCCACCTTGATAACATTAGCCTCAGGTGTTCGCAAGCCATCAGGGCACTGGGTAAAATGTCTCGTATTGGAGGAGGCTATTCACTCAGGACCCTTATTAAACTTTATCTGGCCAAGATTATCCAGATCCTAATGTCTGGAGTGGTGCTCTGGCACCCAGGTAGCCTTGAGGGAGTGGCTAAACAGGAAGTCATCCTCTTTAAGAGGCTATTTCGGCTCCCCACTCGCACTCCAGTCCAGACCATCTTCCTTGAATTTGGTATCTTTTTGTGCATGGCACGACTTCAGTTATCTTCTTTGAACATACACTGACAACTTGCCAATGCAACTGTTGGTACCTTGAATTCCCTCATTCTAAGTGCTGGCTTGACTAAGGCTCACCTTATGCAGGGTAGCGCTATTCATCGTCTACTTTCCTTTGGCAATGGACGGCTGTTCATGGCTTCGGACATCGGTTTGGAACTGGCCTTTCTTGTGGTTTAAAACTACTCCGAAAAGGAGTGTTTACAGTTGCCATTGTGAACAGTACATTGCGCAATTGGCCTCAATGTCGAATAGTGCTTCATTCACCAAGTAGATTCTTGCACGAGAAAGGGTTCCTAGATACATTGGTCAATTTATGGGTAACATATTGGT
Source organism: Ambystoma mexicanum (assembly GCF_040938575.1). Taxonomy (NCBI): domain Eukaryota; kingdom Metazoa; phylum Chordata; class Amphibia; order Caudata; family Ambystomatidae; genus Ambystoma; species Ambystoma mexicanum. The sequence continues at coordinate 442,308,041 of NC_090924.1, read as the reverse complement.
CTGGGACTAATTAATACTTAAATCCAACTCTGTTAACACCTATAAAATCATGTCTGCTTGGTTGAACATCCCAAGGCCTGCTTGAATGGGCCTAATCTGTGGCTGTGGTTCCCTCGAGTCAGTCCAGCATTTGCTGATCTATTGTGCCCCACTGTTGAGCGGTAGGAACATGGTCCTCACCGCTGCCGGGCTGAGCCATCAAGTCACCCCTGAGGTCCGCTGGGATACTTTTATGGAGGGAAATAATTAAGCATGCATTATATATTTTACCGTCTTCTGGAAACAAATAGTTTGCACTCTGGAGAATCTATTGTAAAATTCTTTAGTTGTGGGGGTGCTGTAAAGTTCTGTTAATGGATTTCTTCCTTTATTTTTTCCCTTTATTGTGTGTGATGATGTAGATATGCTCTTGTAAAATTGTTTAATTGTTGTTTCAAAAAGCTGATGAAAATACTGCTGCATGACTCGGGAATAAAAAAAAAATACACAATTGTCAGGGTGGAGGTACTAGTCAATTACAACCCTGCTGTGATACATTTTTTTGTAATTTATAGAATAATCACATTACTTTAATATCAATTCATCATACATACATCCTAGCTAAAACCAATTACAAACATTCACATACAAAACACCTTTTTCAAAAAACACCATAAAAACATAATAAAGTGCTAACATGACTCTTCTCAACCCTCTAACTAGACTGTCTCCAGAAATGCAGATCGGGTTGCTTAATCTGGGTTGTATGGGACTCAACAAAGTCTTAATGGTCTCTTTTCTGGTTCACGGTCTATGGAGAAGAATTTATGTTGTACCTATTACATATGTATATTTAGTACACCATATACTTTTAACAACACTTACTGGGGGCCGTCACTCTACAAAGAGATATGGGACCCCCAGTCTAGAGGAAAAAATAACGGTAACTAATTCCGCTTCGTACAAAGAAAAAATACATTTATTAAAAATCAGACTTAGTGTTTTAATAACAACAGTAATTCATAAGAACAAATTTAGAAAAATTATAGAAAAATTGTAGAAAAAATGGGGCATTTTACATTAGATAATGCCCGGTACTAGATTTTTTTAGGGCTTTCTATGCAGCACGTTGTATATTGTTTAATTTTAATTCAACAACGTAATGCTAGCACCTATAAAGATCTTACACCTCTTGCTGATCTAACACACCTAAGGATCCTAACCAATAAGGTCCTTGCATATAAACACAATAAAACAGACCTATACTTCAGGTCACGTTAAATTCTCATTGATTATGTCGAGTTGTTTTGTGACATCGATCATAAGAAAGCATGAGTCCAGCTCATACTTTAATAAGGTCGACCGGTTTCATAACCACACTTGTTTAGGTCATCTTCTTCAGGACATATAGTTTCAAAAGAAGGGGTGTTGGCTCCCCAATGGAAAGGCTTTTTCCAGATGTGTGTTCTTACTCCTACAAGGAAGCAAGAGAGAGGGGGGATTATATCACTCCTCTAGTCCCTAAATTACATATTATATTCTATTTTAAATATAGTGTTTATAAAAGTATTTCTTGAGACTATTGACTAAAAGATCAATTTATATACTAAGACTGCTGTTTAGAATTCAAAACAGCACCAAAAAAGCACTAAACAAGGGAAGGGATAGGGATGGGGCAGTGCCCAGGGGTGCTCCTTGTGATCCGATTCATTCATACATGCATATGGGCTCTTGTTGGTACGACCTTATAGCCCTATTATGTAACGAGTATGTGCAAAGGTGGTAGTTTAAAAGAAAATTAAAAAGATATTGTTTTTCCTTACCGTCATATTCAAACTAATGGCACTGTCTTGTGTTGCCTGCCCTTATGCACCTAGTGCGATTAGTCTTGTCCCCTGCTGTAAACAAGGGAAAGCGATGGAAGAATCACTTTCCATACATCACTTTAACTATGTCATAAAAAGTGTGCTTATCATTAGCACCACTGCCTTTACAAAGGTATATATATGTTAAAAATGCTTACCAGTTCTTATATTACTCGTTGCTTCTCATGTGCACGATGAAAAAAGGGGGGTATTTTTTGTAGGCGCCGTTGGATCGCCTCGCCAAGCGGCTATTTTATTGCTTTCCTAAAAGGAAAAAAAACCCCGGGTGTGCTAGCGTTATATGTAGCTCTTTTTTACAGGAAATATATTCATGTCGTAGTGTTGTTTTAATAAGGCAGCACCAAAGAAAGTAAAGAAAAGTACTAGGGCTGCAAATGCATACCTTCGATCCTCGCGTGTATGAGCACTATCCGGGTCGGCTGCTCTGGTTACTTTGCAGCGGCTGTTGGTAATGGGCCACCCTGGAACACTATCCTATTTTGATTACTGGCAAACAAAGCCACTCTATGGTTGCGACGCCATGTTGGACAGGGTAGACTCAACCGCCATCTTTGATCAGGCGGCTAAAAAATGACCTATATATTTAAAAGGCTAATTGTAACCTGTATGCTTATTGTTCAAAGTAAAATACGGATACCTATTTATGAGAGCTTACTATTTTTTCTACGCTAGTTTCTCTTTGGGCAAATCATACTTGCACAACAAATGACTTGTAGATGTCTAATATGTATCCCGGAGTTGGAAAATTCTAGAGATAAAAAGAGATAAAAATTCCTTATACAACACAAGATTAATTCTGTTCAAATATGCAAACCCTCTTCATCGGACAATGTAGTCAGCATCTTTAACGGCAATAGTATATATTACATATTCAATGGTATTTGTATTTACAAAAAATGTGAGAGATGCATAGCAGACGGACACATCCTAGTTCCACAGCACAATTTAGAATGGGAACCAGGGGAGATCCTATTTAGTAGAGCATTCTCTCATCACATCAATAACCAAACAAAGAAAAACAAATGGGTGTTTTGATACATAGACCCATGTTGTGGTTGTTTAGCAAACAATACATTTTGTACATCACAGCGACACAATGACTAAGTCAGGGCACAAATTGCTAACATTAGGGATGCCTTTCTTCTAGTGGCTGAAACCACTTTTCTATGCCAAGGGATCAGAAATAAGGGAATTTTAGAGATATAGTCAATGAATCAACGTGGGAGAACTGCCAGCTCAATCCATTGGATTTGTTCATTCAAACCGCTCTTGTGTGTATTTAATCTAAAAATCCAATTTTGTTCCCTCCTCAGAAGGATGTTATGATAATTCCCACCTCTTTTAGGGAATTGTATTTTTTCAATGATTGTCCATTTAAAGTCTTCAGGACCATGTTCTTTTGTTGTAAAATGGTTGACCATTGGAGCTGTAAGTTTTTTAGTTCTCAGGCACGACCGATGTTCTATCAACCGTTTTTTAATCGGTCTCATGGTCATACCCACATACTTCAAATTACATGGACAAACTATCAAATAGATCACTCCTGATGAGTTACAGTTAGTAAGATGTCGTTGTACCCAGGGGGTACGTAAACCCAGGTCTATTTCTTTTGTACGTGCCGTTTGCGGGCACATGGAACATGACCCACATGGGGAGTGTCCTGTTGGAAAGCTACTTTGCCAGATTGTTGCAGTCTGTTTTGCTTTATCTTCACGTAATGTGGTTACTAGTTTGTCTCTAATATTAGTTCTTCTTTTAAGGGCAAATTTTGGTTCTTCCAAATTGTGTTGTCCAGTATTCAGTATTGGCCACAGATTCTTAATTTCCTTTTTAAGTTTATTCACCATGGGTGAATAACTCAGAACAGCCATTATATTATCCTGTGGTGGTAATTTAGGATGTTGCTGAAGGGTAGTGCTCCTGGGAATATTCCGGGCTCTCCTGTAGGTAGAGTCAATGATCCTCCTTGGATAACCTCTATTTTCAAGTTGTTTTTTGAGGTTTTTGCCTTGCTCTTCAAAGTCAGTAACTTGGGTGCACGTTCTTCTATAGCGAAGAAATTGGCCAAAAGGCAAATTGTCTTTAAGTGCCTGAGGATGGTAACTTGAGTATGTCAAAAGTGAATTTCTGTCTGTTGATTTTTTATAGACTTTAGAGCATAACTTATCTTCTATTACCATAATGTCAAGATCTAGAAAGTGTATTGTTTTCTTGCTGAATTCCAACGTGAATTTTAAGTATGGGTTCTGTGCATTAAGCCAAGTATGGAACTCTTGGAGATCTGTCTCTGAACCGGTGAATATCATAAAGATATCATCTATGTATCTTTTCCAAAGTATAATCTTTTGTAGGAATGGATTAGAAACTGGATAGATGGCATCACATTCAAATGAATTAACGTATAAGTTAGCTAAGCTAGGCGCAAAGGTCGCTCCCATCGCAGTACCAGATATCTGCTGGTAAAATATGTCGTCACATATGAAGAAGTTCCTGGTCAGGGCTATTTCTGCCAGTTGGATTATCAGACCTGGTGGAGTATTGTGTAATGCAATCCCTGATTCCAATAACTGTTGGACCATAGACAGAGTCGCTCGTTGTGGTATTTTAGTGTATAGTGACTCTATATCCAACCACTCCTTTTCCTGGAAAACCTGGAACTAATATTAGAGACAAACTAGTAACCACATTACGTGAAGATAAAGCAAAACAGACTGCAACAATCTGGCAAAGTAGCTTTCCAACAGGACACTCCCCATGTGGGTCATGTTCCATGTGCCCGCAAACGGCACGTACAAAAGAAATAGACCTGGGTTTACGTACCCCCTGGGTACAACGACATCTTACTAACTGTAACTCATCAGGAGTGATCTATTTGATAGTTTGTCCATGTAATTTGAAGTATGTGGGTATGACCATGAGACCGATTAAAAAACGGTTGATAGATCATCGGTCGTGCCTGAGAACTAAAAAACGTACAGCTCCAATGGTCAACCATTTTACAACAAAAGAACATGGTCCTGAAGACTTTAAATGGACAATCATTGAAAAAATACAATTCCCTAAAAGAGGTGGGAATTATCATAACATCCTTCTGAGGAGGGAACAAAATTGGATTTTTAGATTAAATACACACAAGAGCGGTTTGAATGAACAAATCCTATGGAATGAGCTGGCAGTTCTCCCACGTTGATTCATTGACTATATCTCTAAAATTCCCTTATTTTTGATCCCTTGGCATAGAAAAGTGGTTTCAGCCACTAGAAGAAAGGCATCCCTAATGTTAGCAATTTGTGCCCTGACTTAGTCATTGTGTCGCTGTGATGTACAGAATGTATTGTTTGCTAAACAACCACAACATGGGTCTATGTATCAAAACACCCATTTGTTTTTCTTTGTTTGGTTATTGATGTGATGAGAGAATGCTCTACTAAATAGGATCTCCCCTGGTTCCCATTCTAAATTGTGCTGTGGAACTAGGATGTGTCCGTCTGCTATGCATCTCTCACATTTTTTGTAAATACAAATACCATTGAATATGTAATATATACTATTGCCGTTAAAGATGCTGACTACATTGTCCGATGAAGAGGGTTTGCATATTTGAACAGAATTAATCTTGTGTTGTATAAGGAATTTTTATCTCTTTTTATCTCTAGAATTTTTCAACTCCGGGATATATATTAGACATCTACAAGTCATTTGTTGTGCAAGTATGATTTGCCCAAAGAGAAACTAGCGTAGAAAAAATAGTAAGCTCTCATAAATAGGTATCCGTATTTTACTTTGAACAATAAGCATACAGGTTACAATTAGCCTTTTAAATATATAGGTCATTTTTTAGCCGCCTGATCAAAGATGGCGGTTGAGTCTACCCTGTCCAACATGGCGTCACAACCATAGAGTGGCTTTGTTTGCCAGTAATCAAAATAGGATAGTGTTCCAGGGTGGCCCATTACCAACAGCCGCTGCAAAGTAACCAGAGCAGCCGACCCGGATAGTGCTCATACACGCGAGGATCGAAGGTATGCATTTGCAGCCCTAGTACTTTTCTTTACTTTCTTTGGTGCTGCCTTATTAAAACAACACTACGACATGAATATATTTCCTGTAAAAAAGAGCTACATATAACGCTAGCACACCCGGGGTTTTTTTTCCTTTTAGGAAAGCAATAAAATAGCCGCTTGGCGAGGCGATCCAACGGCGCCTACAAAAAATACCCCCCTTTTTTCATCGTGCACATGAGAAGCAACGAGTAATATAAGAACTGGTAAGCATTTTTAACATATATATACCTTTGTAAAGGCAGTGGTGCTAATGATAAGCACACTTTTTATGACATAGTTAAAGTGATGTATGGAAAGTGATTCTTCGATCGCTTTCCCTTGTTTACAGCAGGGGACAAGACTAATCGCACTAGGTGCATAAGGGCAGGCAACACAAGACAGTGCCATTAGTTTGAATATGACGGTAAGGAAAAACAATATCTTTTTAATTTTCTTTTAAACTACCACCTTTGCACATACTCGTTACATAATAGGGCTATAAGGTCGTACCAACAAGAGCCCATATGCATGTATGAATGAATCGGATCACAAGGAGCACCCCTGGGCACTGCCCCATCCCTATCCCTTCCCTTGTTTAGTGCTTTTTTGGTGCTGTTTTGAATTCTTAACAGCAGTCTTAGTATATAAATTGATCTTTTAGTCAATAGTCTCAAGAAATACTTTTATAAACACTATATTTAAAATAGAATATAATATGTAATTTAGGGACTAGAGGAGTGATATAATCCCCCCTCTCTCTTGCTTCCTTGTAGGAGTAAGAACACACATCTGGAAAAAGCCTTTCCATTGGGGAGCCAACACCCCTTCTTTTGAAACTATATGTCCTGAAGAAGATGACCTAAACAAGTGTGGTTATGAAACCGGTCGACCTTATTAAAGTATGAGCTGGACTCATGCTTTCTTATGATCTATGTCACAAAACAACTCGACATAATCAATGAGAATTTAACGTGACCTGAAGTATAGGTCTGTTTTATTGTGTTTATATGCAAGGACCTTATTGGTTAGGATCCTTAGGTGTGTTAGATCAGCAAGAGGTGTAAGATCTTTATAGGTGCTAGCATTACGTTGTTTAATTAAAATTAAACAATATACAACGTGCTGCATAGAAAGCCCTAAAAAAATCTAGTACCGGGCATTATCTAATGTAAAATGCCCCATTTTTTCTACAATTTTTCTATAATTTTTCTAAATTTGTTCTTATGAATTACTGTTGTTATTAAAACACTAAGTCTGATTTTTAAGAAATGTATTTTTTCTTTGTACGAAACGGAATTAGTTACCGTTATTTTTTCCTCTAGACTGGGGGTCCCATATCTCTTTGTAGAGTGACGGCCCCCAGTAAGTGTTGTTAAAAGTATATGGTGTACTAAATATACATATGTAATAGGTACAACATAAATTCTTCTCCATAGACCGTGATTGAGTGCTAATATGTATTATGAATACACGGTAGGAATGTAAATTTGACTTTTTAGAGGTCATCAAATACAAAAAAACCCTTTGTGTTTCACTCTTTTCTGGTTCAACATGTTTCTGTTCCTGTGCCCTTTTGTGGTGAACATTCTTCAGGGGCTCATCTGTGAATCACAATAAGTATGTCCAGTTTTTAAACTTCTAAAAAAAATCTTCCTCCAAAACTATCCCCCATCACTGCAAAAAAGGCAAACAACCAATTAGCTCTAAATGCTATTTACACTAAACGGGCCTCCCTCCATTTCCCCTTCCATAGGAACTCAATTACCTATCTGAGAAACGTTTGGCAATCTAATCACCAGATCTGTGTTCGAATCACAGTAAACTCCGACCTGGGATCCCGTCCACCTGTGGAGACATACACAAACATGTGTATTAGACCCTAATTTCAGGTTCCACTTTGCACCCTTCACAGCTCTCCTGGCCCCCAAGCTCACCTCTCCTCAACTTGGGATGTAAGGAAGTTTCCATTCATAGATCTTGTGTCCCAACTCTCGTACCTGGAGTCAGGACTTGGGTCTACGGCTCGGGAAGGTTTCCTGTAGTCTAAGAAATCTGTGGATCGAGCACACAATATACCAACAGGGATTCTTTACTAAGCCTCCGTTCATAGCCTGTATCCATAGCGATTATCCTGAGGATGTTATAAATTAACTCAATTTAACCGCCCTCTGGGGATCCACCACGGGTAAATGTCTGTTCCAGCAGGTTGCGCTCTGCAAGTCTATCTACAATTAGAAATGACTCTTTAGAATCCCGATATCTTCCCCTCTAATCTCAATCATAATGCACATCCAGGGGCGCTGAGTACAGGGGGCTCCGGGGCCCGAGCCCTCCCGGCAAAATCATGTCGGGGCTGAGCCCCCCCCCAGCCAGAGAGAAGTGATGCTGCATCGATGGCCTTTTCCATCGATACTGCATCACTTCTCCCCGCCCGTGTATAATCGCGAAAATGTGCGATTAAGCCCTCCACTCTAGGACTCATTGGTGTATAGTCCTGGAGGGGAGGCGTTGGCGCAGCGGTATTCAAACTGTGGTGCACACCCCTCTGGTGGGCCGCAGCCTCATGCCCAGGGGGGCGCGCATCCACAGTTTGAAAAAGAAAAAAAAAAAGAGGATAAATGACCAAAGGATCGGGCTGTTGCTTCATCAACAAGCAGGAGCCCGATCAACGGCCCCTGCCACACATGCATAGTGCGACAGGGGCCGGGCCTTTGTGAGGCCTATTTATGAAGATAAAAGAAAAAGCGCACACCTTCTTTTGCCTTGATGATGGTTATCACAGCAAAATAAGGTGTGTGCTTTTTTTGTCTTCATGAATAGGCTCCTAATGGAGCCTGAGGCCCCACAAAGGCCCGGCCCCTGTCACACTATGGGTGGTGGCAGCAGGGTCGGATTGGCCCCTGGCCGGCCCGAAATCGTCCCTGGGGAGTAAGGTACGGTTTCAGGACATGCTTGGGGCGGTTTGAAAAAAGATTTGGGGAAAAATAAAATGTTTTCAAATTTATTTTTTCATTTTTTATTTTTCAAAAACCTTTCATCCTTCTTGGGTCGATATGAGTACCAACACAGGTTGGGTGATATTGTATGCATATTTGTTCTATAAAAAAGAGCTTAAGGGTAAGTGCTATATAATACCATATTATCATGTGGCCTTGGACGTCTGCTTGGAGTCACAGTAATTTGACAATATGGATCTATACACACAGATATTAATGATACGTATGGTGATCCATTCTTGTATGAAATGTATATCACCTTAGTGAAATCATAACCATATTTTTCGTAGTGTAGTTTACTTAGGAACAATGCTATTTGATGCCACTTCCTATTTTGTCAAGGGGTGAAAGGTTGTGTTTCATCGCTTCCCGGGATGTCACTTTGGTGTGGGGTCAAATTACATCACTTCCGGTGATATCATCAGAGGTCAAGTGTCGTGAGGTGAGGGGTGGGCCACTTTTTTGAGGCGAGGGGTGGGCCACTTTTTTTTGGGTGACCGGGCCTATTTCTTGTCCCAGTCCGACCCTGGGTGGCAGCAGTGGTGTGGAACTGCCCAAGTGTCACAGAAGTGCTAGAACATATTTGGGCACAGGAACCTACTGTTTTACAAATTAAGCACTTGGTATACAGATGCAGTTTCAATTAAATGTTCATTAAAAAAAAGTATGCCCTCAAGAGTATGCTATCACAGAGAAACGGGGACCCCAACGCTAGTTCAACTACCCACTCCCAGGTGTGCTACTGAACAGGAAGATGTAAGTCGAGAGCCAACCAACCTCTTTCTCCTATCTGTGCTACTGTACCATACAAATAAGGAGGAATCACTCTCCTGCAGCCTCTCTCCCAGTCATCGATTCTTGATGATTTACTGGTGCAGTCACAAAAATAAGATTTTTTGGGGGTTCATTTTGTTTACAAAAGTAGCGCATTGCTAAAACCCCCTGGCTGCCAGTTCATTGTCCTTGGAGCGTCCCAGGCTCCCTACCCCCTGAGAGCCACCAACCTTGGGTGCTGTTTTATAACAAATTGAAGACGCAGACAGAGCAATAACTGTGTGAGTCAACTGAGAGATGAATGCACTCATACTCCATTCAGAGAGAGGCTTTGAAAATGTAGCTCTGACAAATCAGAGAATCAGGGGGGCAAAGAAGCACTGCACATCTCTGCTCCCTCTTCATGGGTTTACGGTTGCCACCTGAAAGTTTGCCAGCAGCTAACCTGCCATCCTGTCCCAACTCCATGCCTCGTGTGCTATTCCCTGGTCAACCAAACCCTGTGAACTCATAGGCCGCATAAGACCCACAGAAGTCTTTTTACCGCCCGTCCTGAACGTTTCTTGCACTAGTGCTATTAACGCGTGCAGCTCCAAGGTATAATAACAACCAGTGTTTGTGGGTAAAGGGCCGGCATAAAGTCTCTATTTCAGAGCCAGAGTCAAATGATAAGGTGCTTGTGGCAGTATGGAGTTCCAGGCCTCTGCTTGGACGCCGGGTTCTGCAACCTTTAGCTCTGCAGATGTGTTGGACTACAATGCTCATCAGCCCCAGCCAGCATAGTCAATGGTGATGGATCATAGGAGTCGTAGTCCAAAACATCTGGAGAGCCACATGTTTAAGACCCCTGGCTTTAAGGAACAGGAAGTAAAATCATCCATGAAAGTAACAGGAGTATGACGTTCCTGGATCTACATGGGTAGAATGAAAGTAGACTTGAAGAACAGCCTGGGGGCATCCAGTTTATGTAGGATGGAATGGTGGGGGTCTGAGTCACCTGACGAGACATGGGTATCTTACAGGTCTGAAACCTGGTAATCCACTTTACAATAAAAGACAACATGGAGAGAGGTGATGTCTCTGTGTGGCCTGTAAATCTGCCGAGATAACACCAAACTGTACTACCATTACTGCCACTTGGTGTGGCGGTGTTACTGCCAGATTACAAGTGGTGGTAGGCAGTGTTAGTCCCCATTAATTGGAGTCCATAGGAATCCATGGTGGATTTCAGCGGTATTACTGCTGGTAGTAATTTTGCTGGTGGTAATATACCAAATTGTTCTATTTTGGCCGGTATGGTGGAGGAAATACCTCCAGCTTCTTGCTGGAGCATTTTCCTCCACCTTTGCCCTCAAACTCATAGTTGGGCGGTGCGATAATGTGGCTCTTTACGGTATTACCAGTGTTGCCAGTCAGAACTCATTTACCTCAGCAATGTATTCAGTTCTCTGTTTTTTGTCCTGACGCTTAAAATGTGCGATTTGCATTACAAGCTGTGTGCCGCAGACTGCTTCCACTCTAAGCGGGGGAGAAGTTAGGACTGTGGGGACTGAGACGGCAGGACTTTTCAACTTTTTGACACGAGGGGCCTTCACTGAGTCTTGGAGGGGCATCACCTCCCACGGGATATGGTACAGTATAATTACCTCATTGCTTTCTATCACTGGTTCCTCTACATCAGCCTCTTGCTGACATAGAAGGGTTTATAGCTGTTCGGTGGGCATTCAGTGGTTAAGATCTATGCTGGCCTGCCATCTTGTGATAAATGGCAGCTATTAACCTTAAATTTGTCGCCATTGCAAGTCTCACTTCTCCCACAGCAACAGCAGAGCCCGCTTGCCAGTGCCTGATAATCCCAAAATTCTCTGTAATTTTATGCAAAGCTGCATTTTATTTTTATAAGGTTATTTTACTCACTGAATGCTGATCAAGTGTTTTAAGTCTGGACTTTATTAACTGGGTGCTTGTAATTGAAGCACAAGCACTCTTTACAATCTAAACTAGAGGTGTGTTTACAATGTTGATTGTTCCAAAATACATCTCCTAGTGTGCTGCTTTGGGTCAGGTGGCCTCCTTTAAGCTGTACACAATGATACATTGTCTGGTTGACATACTATGTGATTTGTGTATTTTATAAAGGAAACTAAGACCACTAGAACTCACCACCCCAGAAACTCCCAATCCCACCTTTGGGGGCATTCCTGTGGACATGGGAACACAGAGGAAAGAATGAATAAAAAACCATACAAGAGGAAGCTAGACCTACGCAAAGGAACAGTTGGAGCTGGGCAAGCCACCTAGCAACATTAAGGTCCAGCTTTGATGAATACTTCCCTGAAGTAAATGTTGCCATTAATGACTGGGTGATGCAGACTTTTCTGGCAGAGAGGTGGTGCATCATCCATTTGATGCCCAGGAAGAGCTGATTGAGGTTCAGTCGGACACTACTCTGCAATCTGAATTTAGGAACATTGCAGTGGGTGAATTTTGACTGAAGGTAATCCTGGAGTATTCTACATTGGCATGGTCTGCTATACAGTCGCTCTTACCCTTTGGGTCTTACTACTTGTGCAAAATAGGCTTGTCAGCATTGGCTTTTTTACTGACTCCTTCATTTTTTGAATAAGGGGTGTTTCAAATGAATGTTGAAAACCTGGAAAGTGGGGTTTTTTAAAACATGGAGAAAACCATGGCTACATTTAGACGCGAGTGCTTCCATCAGTCCCAAACATCACCTGGGTGCAGGGTGAGCCTGGGTAACTGCTTTTTAACATTGTACACTACTTTACCAGAATTCTGGTAAACTACAATGTTAAAAGCAGTTAACGCTCTTCCCCCCAAGTCTGAAACCACACTTGATTGCATTATACTTCAGCCAGGATTGCATTATACTTCAGCAGCACATCTGATGTGTCCGTTGAAAGGTTTAAGATGAAGCTACATCCCTAACTCTATCTGATTACACAGAGGTAACATCTTAGCAAATTTCACTTGTGGCTGGCCAATCTTCAGCAGCACTATTGTAAGTTTGAATTGTTGATGTTTTACTGAACTATGGCACCACACACGTCTTGCTTGGTAGTTTTTAATCGGGAAACGTCTTTACTTCTCGTTTCCCTTAAATTGGGAACTTTTTTTTTGGTGGTGGTGGTACTCCACCTTGCAGCTGTACCTTCTGTTTAGCAAGCATTTCATTCTCCCATCCTAGTTGTGTTGCTGGACGATTATAGAGCAGTGGAGTAGGGGCAGTGATGTCTTACTGGAATGCAACTCGAAGGCTTAAATCTCCTTCTTTCTTGACTTTAGTATATGCAGTGCATGCTAGCCAATGTTTCCACTGTTCTGCGCTGCGCGCGCCAACACCCGTCCCCAGCGCGTGCCGTTGCACCAAGTTGGCGACTACATGCAAATTTGCAGTCATATAACTGCCAGTGATGTCACTTCCTGTATTTGCCTCCCCTCCCTCCCCCCCATCCCCGCCCGGAAATTCATAAGTCGGCTCCCCTGCATCCAGTGCAAACATTAACACGCGTGAGTCAAACACAAGTGAATACCTGTTCTCTCGGATTTGCAAAATACACTCCCTTCCAAGGGTGGACTCTGGTTAAATCGATTCGTGGCAATGAGGACTCCCGTGCGCTTGCAGAGCTCGTGTCTGTAAAAGAAACGTGCACGCGACAACTCGGGCATCACGGCTTCACTTTGTAAATTTAAACCACCTCTCGCGTTTCACACAATATCCTAGCCGCCTGGAAAGTCATAGCGCCCACCTTACCTTTCCATGACAATCAGCTGTGCTTCACGTCCGCGGCGGTCTCTGTTGTAACCCTTGTCAGGGCACAGGTGTGAATTTTCCAATTCATATTCACTAGAAGTTGGTCCGGTGTTTCCTATTTTTGAAATAGATTGTTCGGTGTCATGGCCGCTGTCTGAGCATTTCTGCACTTCTTTGCAATGGCGGTTTTAGTTAAGTTCGAGGTGTGGGCAAATACTGCATGACCTGAAGGATTTTTTGACAGTGGGGTGTGCGTAGAATTAATAGGATGGTAGTAGGTTGCTGCAGGTATTTAAAGTCGTGAGGCAGGATTTGGGAGTGCCACTATTATCGTAAAATACAGAAGAGCTGGTCACCAGATTGACTCTTTTTGGCGGATTCTGTTGACCTGTGCTTTCGGTTGCCTGGGGGCTTTAATAAAAGAGAAGTTGGAATTTGAGAAATGTTCAATAGTTACTACGCACTTGAATTTTGCTTGTAGAACCTTCTATATTTTTCTGAAGCATTTCAACTGGGGGTCTGTGTGGGTGCTGGCAAAGCCTGACGATTGGCCCGTACACTTTTTTTTCGGATGCTGCAGGGGTTGGGGTTGCAGTCTCTTTACATGGGAATGGGATATGGTTAGCAGATCTTTGGCTAATGGATTGGGGGTGGGGTTGTGCTGAGTATTGTGTTTCTAGAGTTTTTTCTGTTATTGGTGGCCTGGTTTCATGGGGCAAGGAGCTGGCAAACCGAAAGGTGTCCTTTAATGTGGTTAATATGGCAGTGGTACAGTTGCAGGTGCCTGACGGGCAGTTGGTGAGGGATTAGAAGGTGTTACGCTTGCTGAAGTTGTTTGTGTTGGGTTGTCTGGAGAATAATAGTGTGTTTTGGGCATGGTATGTTCGGGGTTGGACAACTGTATTGTTTGTTGGCTGTCTCGCTGTCAATGGCAGAGATTCCGTGGGCTGGAGCCTGGGGCAGATGACCAACCAACAAGGATCCTGCAAGAAATGTGGGTGTTGGGATGATGAGCGTGTTGCGGCTCGGTGAGCGATCACTGCCGCCATCGTTTATTAACGGGCCCAGAAAAGAAGAGCCCAGGGAACAGTTGATAAATATTTGTAACATTAAAGACATACAGATGATGTTTGATTGGAGACCATTCTGACAGAAGTCTCACCAATTTAAACAAAGAAAGTTGACTTCATTATTAAATTTAAAAAAAGAAAAAAACACGTAAATAATACATTGGAATCAATTTTAGCATGTACAGAGTGTTTTAGACAAAGGTAAAACAAAACATGCAATGGGACGCAACTGTATGAAACATTTGATCAGAAATAACTAGAGTCAGTTCGTAAAAATCAATATATTACAAGACCTGTGTTTAACCGTAGAAAAACACATACACTCATCCACCAGACTGTCACCTCAGACACTCATCATCATGTGTTCCTCAACACACACTTCTTCACAGTAATTCAAAGAAGAAATCATATTATGTCAAATAGATAAACACATGGAAATGCTGGTATATATATATTCCCGCTGGCACCACACTTTTTCAGGTTGTGCACCAATAATGTATATACCACCTGCCGTTATACTTAATTGAGGTTTATAGTCATTTTTTCGAATGCCATTTTTTCGAATGCCATTATCCCAAACATTTCGTCTAAAAATGTTTTCGAATGTTTATTTTTTTTATTTTTATTTTTTAATGGGGGATCCCCCCAAACCCCTGTTTTTTTAACACTTGTTTTTTACTTACAAAACCCCCACAAAACGTATTAAATAAAAAAATAATAAATTCAACAAAAACAAATTTCGACAAAATGTTTTCGAGATAATTGCATTTTGAAAAAATGCATTCGAAAAAATGACCGAATTTCATCAATAATACATATCACAAGCAAATTCATCTTTCATATGCTACTGCCAACTCGGTTTTCAGCCTTCCGGTGTAGACAGTTCTTAGAGAAACACTCGGCCTTCATCAGGACAGACACGAAACCCCTTAGCTGGTGGATGCAATATTTGTATACGCAATGGCAATCTTGACCACTGTATAAGGCAAAAAAACAACCAAGACAACAGACTGTTATATCCATGTTCGTCCCATCTTGGGCGTTATGTAAGCAATTTAGTATTGTTATAATTCTCTGGTCACAGGAATCTAACCTGTGAATTTATGTCTTGGGGTCAGGAACAAGAGCAATCTCTCCGCACTGACTCAGGGCTATAGGCTGGCTCCATGGGTAACAGTGTACATCTATATACATGTCAGGCCTGCAAGAACACAACACATACACCATAGTGTAATATGGTTTTATCGGGATATAGGAGTCATAGTAATAAGACTGAGCAAAAGTCTCAAAAAGAGATACCTTGAAGCAGACACAACATGGTCATCACTCCGGAGGCTATGATGCTATTACAATCGAGGAGTCTTCGGCGGCCAGTGGGCAAAATCAGAATCAAAATAAAATCAACTTCAGGGAGAACCAGATATCACCCAGTGGGCGCGGCCATCATGCACCCCTGTAATGCAGAGGGATAGAATGGAACCGAGCCTCAAATCAAAAGATGGAGTACCCCAGAGTTGAGGGATAACAAAGTTATATCAGGGTAGACCAAACTACCATAATCAACCACCATGCGTGTTCCAAGTATCAACACACCGCTAATGGTGTATAATCAAGACCAGTCGGGTGTGATTGATTGCCAAATGGCCAAATGCTAAGAATGCCAAAATACAAATGCCACAGTGGGCCGAATGAGGGTAACCCCGAGGGTGTATCCCAAGTGGAAAATGCTATAATCAACCATCATGCATGCACCAAGTGTCTACACCCTGCTAATGGTGTACAATCATGCACAGTCGGTCCCAAATAGACAAAATTCCAAGAATGCCATAGGGCAAATGCCACAATGGGCCCAGTGAGGGACACTCAGAGGGGGTATCTGGAGCAGCAAATGCTTGCCACCACGCCCTGTGTACAGAATGAGCAGGGCATATTAAGGCAGTGGAAAAGCGAGGGCATCCCCCGCCAGGTTTACCTGTGCCAAAAGTCCGTAGGTTACCTCTTTCTCATTGGACCATGGCGGCATCCTAGGTTATGGAGTGCCGGGTAACCGTAGCAAGTTAAATGGAGCTGCTGACCACAGGCATGGTGAAAGAAATGGGACTCGTCACTCCACTGAGGATAGGAGCGAAAAATGGCAGCCCGTCAAGCCGTAGTCGAACATGATGGAACACTGGCGGCTGTCTTAGACTAGGGGGTCATATTAGACAACATGCGTTCTCACAAGGAAAAGGAACTTTTTTTTTTAAACTTTATTTACACAACATCCATAACAAATCCCAATACAATCAGCGTATATCAAATAACAGGAAAAGGAACTAGTTGAAGTCTAAGCAGAACACCTACAACCAATTGGTAGAGATAAACTCAAACCCAAGTACTAATGGAGATGTCAATTCACAAGGCACAAGACAGAACACTCGGGGAAAGCATATGTGCACCCCAGCAAGTAACGGGCCATCGTTTTTAAGGCATCTCAGGCAGCATGGTCAGTGTTTGTGAGTATCGGGCTAAGAAAAGGCAATGGTGCGCTGGTGAGTTCACTCGGCTTAAGGAGGAGGTTGCGAGATGTATCATGAGGACTGTAAGGAAAAGTTTGTCCTCCACGACCATTGCTTGTAAGTTGTGTCGGGGGTGGGGGTTGGAAATGTTTTGGAGGTTATGAAGCTTTGGTGGGTGAATTGAGTTTAAGAATGCTGGAGAGGTGAACTAGGGGGAGGGACGAGAAGGTCAGGGTTAGGAAGACGGTTATGTTACCACTGTTGCCAGTTAATTTTAGGGTCACTGCTGGGGTCTCTGCATCAATGGAGGAGGAAAGGTTGCTCAAGTTGTGTTTTGTATGGTTGCTTTTTGGGATGTTGAGGGTGTTGGGCAAGAGGGGTGAGCAAGGTTTGAGTGGGCGACCATAGCCAGGGCAGTGGATGGCTTGAGAGTTTTTATGAGCTTGTTGAAAATGACATGAGGGTAAAAGGGGTATGTTTGGTACTGCAGAAGTTGGATGTGGAGAGGTTTTTTCAGGTAAGACTGTTTAGAGATTGAAAAACACTAAACATGGATGGTACATTTTTGCATGCAGAGGGTGAGTTTTGACAGCGATTCAGCTGTTAACTGAGATTAGGGAATGCTTCTGGGTTTAGGTCTGCCAGAGAAGGCATATGCTACTCACTCACTCATTCAGGTTTGGGGAGGTGTCAAAAGTGTGTGCTTCTGGGGGTATGAAATTCTGGGTTTGGGTAGATGGACACAGGGTATATAAAGGGTACGAGCAGGAAGTTTGGGCAGATTTCTAAAGTTTGTGTTTCATTTCCTCTCTCCTCCCTTCCCCTCCCCCTTCCATCAGATCTTTGTAAATGCTGTAAGAATTGGAGCACATCATTCGTTGGAAATATGACACTGCGATCACTTGCTGGTGTAGTGGGCCTGAAATCAGGCAGAGAGGAGGTCAGTGTGGTGTGTTCCCCTTTTAGGATTGTGACGTAGAAGTCACGGGACAAGAATTAATAAAAGGGGCTGCCCGTGCTGCACGAGTCAGTCAGCATGTGAACTTAGTAAAGCATTAAATCTCTGTGCCTTTCATTTCTACATGGGGGGGGGAGCGTCCTATTCCAGACCTCTATCTATCGCCCCATCACACTGGCAACAAGGAGGTCTGTCGTATGCGCACGGCACCTCACTTCAAAGGACCCGATGCTGCGCCACAGTGCAGTGTGTTCGCCTGTGGCGTCAGGTGCCTTCCACAGGACTTGCCCGCAGCAGCTGCTACTGGCGGTGGGTGCAGACCTGCAGTGCCTCGTTCCGGCTCACGCATGCGCGGTATGCAATAAACGAGGTCTGGACGGCAGTTGCCGCCAGGACCCCAAAGCCAGCAGACTTGTCCGCAAGTTGCTCCTTGTGTGTGTGTGCGTGCTGTGTGGGGCGGCCTGGGGCATCGCAGAGGCCATAACATTGGCGACGAGGAGGAATTGCTGTGTAACAGTGTGGGAGCCGTAACGCATGCCGCATGTTGGATGTGGCATCCCCTCACACTACGCAGCTCAGAATCCGATGCGGCAAGGAGTGGCCATTTTGAAATTCACACGCGACAGTTGTGGCCCGTGATGGTGCTCGTGCGCTGTCCATGTGATTCTGCAGAATCACTTTTTGGAACCTTCATGGTTTCCCACGTCGGGGAGCCGTGAGCATGTGCAGTGGAGACGTGTGCTCGTCCTCCAGCACACATGAGTCCTACTGACTGGATAGATTTACACAACAGACTTCTGGCAACAGTGGAACCCATTCCATAAGGTCAGTGTTCACTTTGGGCAGCGGTGGTGTCAAAAGGGCAACACTATCAAAACCATATAAAGAAAGGTGGTCCACAGATCTCAGGTTTGCGGCCTCACACCTTAGAGTGGGGTGCCTGTGCGACCTGTAGAAATGAGTGATCAGGTTGGAGCAGCAGTTGCCCCAGCACAGATACCATGCCGACAGCAAGGCACACTGGCGCTTGGGCCTAAATGGTTATTGTGGGTCAAGAAACTTGAAATGTTTTTCATAGCTACTGGGGAAAAGATGATGGTGCGAAAATAGCGCCCCTGCTGTATTCTGCTGGGACAGAAGTGTACCGCATTTTCGAGTCGTTAAACCTTCACGTTGTCACCTACGTAGCAGTTAAAACAGCCCTCAAAACCACTTTCTCCCCATGGCGAACATGGACTATGGCAGATTGATAATGTGCGGAGAAAAACAGCATGATGATGAATCCCTCGATCAATTTTGCACAAGATTGCACCAACTGTCAAGCACATGTCGATGGGAAAATGAAGAGGGTATGGTGCGAAACCAGATCATTCAAGGGTACAGTTCTAGCAAATTGAGGAGGCAGGTTCTTCGAGAACCAGGAATGACATTGACACAAATTCTGGACACTGGTCTGGCCTATGAACTCGCAGAAAGCAGGGGAGCAAAGATGGATGCGGCTGTTCGCCGAGGTAAAAGGGAAGATGCTTTCGCTCTGGGAAGAATCACCTTGCCAAAGTCACGGTGGAGCCAAAAGCGAACTGACGCACCCCCTGTCCATGGCACTCCACCGTCATGCCAATACTGCAGATATGATCTGCCACATGTAGGAGAATGCCCAGCGAAGATGAGAGTGTGCGGAAGATGCAGCAACCCAGGACACTACGCCAGTAACAACCTCCAGAGGTCCAGCGAGAGTTAGAGGAGGAAACTTCAGGAGACCCAGAAGTGTGGCAGCCGTAGAACAAGGCATACAAGAGCTTGATATAGCAGAGGAGGAGGAAGATGATGAGGAGGTGTTCTTTATCTCCAACATAGCCACGGGAGCCAGAAAGAGGAGACAACCTACTTGTATAGTGGACATTGGTGGCACCCCACGCCAGTCTTAATCGATACTGGGGCGTCAGTATGCGTCCTAGCAACAGAACATTACAAAGCTCTCCCTGGCCTGCCTACGCTTGAAACATCCAGAGTGAGGATCTACACATTTGGGGGCAGCACACCGTTACCCAAAAAAGGGGTCTTTGTTGCACCGGTCACCCATGGGCATAATGCAATCAAAGCCCGATTCTCTGTGAACAACGTAAGTCCCCACTCCCTGCTGTGCTGCGCGGCCTCAGAGTCTCTGAACATTGTACACTTCACCATGTCTGTGTACCAGTCAGATGTTGAACGGCTCCTGGAAAGATACGAGATCCTCTTCCAGGGCATAGGGAAGCTGAAAGCAGAACCAATACGTCTTCACATCGATGAGACAGTGAGACCCACCGCTCTTAAACATCGGAGCATACCGTTCCATTTAAGAACCCAGGTGGAAAAGGAACTCCAGACATTGATAGACATGGACATCATAGAGAGGGTAGAGGGCCCTACTCCGTGGGTACCCCTGATTGTAGTTGCACCAAAACCCAAGCAGCCTGGTGCTGTACGCATTTGCGTCGACATGCGCCTACCAAATGCCGCCATAAAAAGGGAACGTCACCTCACGCCGACGTTAGATGATATCATTAGCGAATTACAAGGTGCTTTCTCATGTTCTCGAAGTTGGATTTGAGTTCAGGATACCACCAACTTGAATTTCATCCAGAATAATGCTATATCACAACCTTCACCACACACAAAGGGTTGAACCAGTTTAAGAGGCTAAGTTTCAGAGTGTCGTCAGCGGCGGATGTGTTCCAAAATACCATCAGGGGAGCACTCGTAGGGCTGAAAGGAGTCATCAACATGAACAATGGCATCCTTGTCTTCGCAGCGTCCACGGCTGAGCACATGAAGAGGCTGGAGCAGGCACTAGATAGGCTAAGAAACCAAGGCCTCACCCTTCACAAGACCAAGTGTGAATTCTTTAAGGGCCGCATCGAATTCTTTGGTTTTGTTTTCCATGCAGGTGGGATTTCTCCTGACCCTGAAAAAGTTTGTGACTTTCGTGATGCAGCTGCTCCAGAGTCACCAGCGGAAATTTGATGTTTCCTAGGCATGGTAAATTACTGTTGCAGATTCATTAAAGGCCTGGCATCGTTGTCAGAGCCGTTAAGGGTGTTAACAAAAAACGATGGAGCATGGACATGGACTGAAAAGGAGCAGAAGGCTTTTCAAGACATCAAATCAGCACTGTCGGACCAGGAGACCATGGCGTACTTCACTCCAGCAACGGAATCCGAAATTGTGGTAGATGCGAGCCCAGTGGGCTTGGGTGCAGTACTATTGCAAGCCAATACACAAGGAAATATGCACCCCATTGCCTACGCCAGCAAAGCCCTCTCTGAAACTGAAGGGATGTACCCTCAAATAGAGAGGGAAACCCTGGCGATATTGTGGGGTTGTCCCCATTTCCGATGGTAAATTCTGGGAAAACCAGTGGTGGTCATCACTCACCACAAGCCCCTCATTCCAATCATGGCCGGCGCCTCATCAAAACCACCCCCATGCATAGAACGTTGGATGCTATCGCTAATCGAGTACGGGGTGAAGCTGCAGTACAGGCCAGGCACTAACAACCCAGCAGACTATCTGTCACGCCATCCCAGCACGGGTCGTGCGCTTTGACCAAGTAGAGGTTGTGGAGAGCCTGGAAATGGTACGCAATGTCATGGAAGCTGCCTTGCCGGTAGCAATGGCTCGTCAAGACATCGTTAGTGCGTCTGACAACAACAAAGTGTTCCGGGTCATAAGAGCTGCCATCGGAAGTGGGGAATGGAAGGAAGTGCTCAGCAACAATACGAGGTGGGAGACAGGAGCTCAACGAGACATGCAAGAGCTATGGAAAGTGAGAAACGAGCTGTCAGTGTCTGAGGACGGCCTCATCCTATGAGGCCGACAAATAGTAGTCCCAAGATTGCTGGTAGCTAAGGTACTGGAGCTAGCACACACAGGAAACCAAGGGACTGCCAAAACAAAAGCTTGCCTAAGGCCTAAAGTTTGGTTTCCCGACCTGGAGGACAGAGTGGACGAATTTGTGCGTAGGTGTGTCCCATGTAAGGCAGCGAGTCCGGCTGAGAGGGCGCCCCCGATCAAATCAATGGAGAAGTGTGAGCAACCATGGGGGACAGTTCATGTGGATTTTGTATCCACAGTAAGAGGAATGTACTTCCTAGTGGTCGTAGACCAGTGGTCGAGGTATCCAGAGGTAGAATTGGCGGAATCGACAGCCTGCGACCACACCATCTTGGCGCTAGAAAAGATTTTTGCCACCCATGGGTTCCCACTAGTCCTATGCTCTGACAAAGGCCCGCCCTTCCAAGGCAGCCAATTTGCAAAATACATGTAAGACAGAGGGATCAGACACCGGAAAGTGACACCAATCTGGCCCAGGGCCAACGGAGAAGCAGAGATATTCATGCGAACCTTGAACAAAACCTTTCGCATCTCCGTAAATGGGGGAGGGGAGTTACGACGGAACTTATTCGAGTTCCTGCGGGAATACCGGACGACTCTGCAGCAGTCTACAGGCATCCCATCAGCGGGAGCCCTGTTCAAGCGGTGTCCGAGAGGATTAATTCTGGAAGTAGAAGGAAGAACAGCGGGAGTGATTGATGACAAACGCGTCCGACAGGAGAGACAGGCCAGAAATGAGAGAGGGAACGAGCAGAGAAACCTCCAAGAGAAAGATATTGCAGTGGGTGACACCGTGCTGGTCAAGAACCGACATCCCGAAGAGAAGAGGTTCCTCACCTATGAGCCACAACCCTTCGGGTAACGCATTTGAGAGGGTCGATGATGACAGCTGCCAACGGGCGAGAGTCGGTGACCAGAAACAGATAATTCTTCAAGAAGATTGAATCAAGCCCAGAGGCTGAAACGCCGGAGGTGACTGATCAGCCCGGTTCAGTGGAAGCCCCACAGGCGGGAAACCCACCCGGAGAAGAAGGCCCACCAATGGAAGTACCACTGCAGACCTCAGGGAGTAGCAGCAGGTATTCGAGCAGACAGGGACGACAACCCCCTGTTCGATTTAGAGACTTTGTCATGGACCCCGACGGTTAAAGCAGAGGGGAACAATGTTAGTCGACTCACGTTGAGTTGTTGTGATGTTATATGATGTTATGTTTTCTTGTTTAAAGAAAAGAAGAGATAACACAAAGTAATATTATGTATACGCATGCGCAAGCCTCGTTCCGGCTCACACATGCGCGATATGCAATAAACGAGGTCTGGACGGCAGTTGCCGCTGGGATCCCATAGCCAGCAGACGTGTCCGCGAGTTGCTCCTTGTGTGTGCGTGTGAGCTGTGTGGGGCGGCCTGGGTCATCGCAGAGGCCATAACACTGATCTCTCTCGCCATTGATTGTCACAGTGCCGACGAAGCACCGGAGAGATTGCCCCGGCTGCTGAATCGAGCGCCGGTCTGGGCGGGAAGTTGTTTTTTGTAAATAGAAAAAGGCAAAAAGGACATAAAGAAGGAATGGAGAGAGCACACACACTTGCTCGCCCTAATGGAGAATGCACGTGCGCTCAGATGGGCCCATCACTGATGCCCTCAGGCTGTAGAAAGGCCTGTCATCCACCCCAAGAACTCTGCTCACATACATTGGCCGGCCCTTCACAGTGAAGGCAGAGACTTCAGTAGGAGATGGACATCGCAAGCAGGGGTGTATAAATCCCTTTGTTGGAGGGCCTGTGCATGCTGCCTCCATGCTAGGCACTCTGCTCCAGGTAGCAACAAATCCTCACCCATCCTCACCCCGTCAGTTGGTCTGATGCCCACTGTTGCTAGGTTGCGGCTCCACTCCGGCGGAGTCCTTGTGCATCCATCAGCAGCCAAAGAAATCCAACGGATACTAAACTGGAGTGACTCCAGTACATCCAGCTACTCCCTATGCCGCTGTTCAGGATGGGTGAAAACGCTGATGCTGCCCCGTCGCCAGCGAGAGCGCATCATTCATCGGCACACCTTGCTCTTCTTCAGGAGTTTGACATGTCTGGCGCTTCCTCAGCCCTAGGTCCCATGTGATAAGCCTGGGTGAAGCAGTTGGACATATTTCTGTCTACCACAGGAGAAGATGATGACAACACAAAAAGGTCTATCATGCTCTACTCAGCTGGGCCAGCACTGTGTAATATTTTTGAGACACTCCGTCTTGCGGACCGAACGTTTGCCACAGCCAAGACTGCATTCCAGGTGTATTTGGCTCCCATGGCAAACCTTGACTATGAGAGGTCAATAATGAGACATGCTCTACAGAAAGATGGCGAATCCCTGGACACATACCATTGCAGGCTGCGGCGGATGGCGACCACATGTGCGTGCCCGATGAAGAACATGAAATGCACCAGCAGTTAATCAATGGGTGCTCATCTGTCAAACTGCAGCAACAAATCCTGAGAGAGCCAGGCATTACGCTGCCTCGCATCCTGGAGCTTGGACGTTCTCATGAGCTGGCGGATGTGAGTGCCGACAAGATGTGTGCAGCAATGAAATTCATGAAACTGGAGGAATCCTGTGCCATGCGGAAACAACTGATGGAAGTCTGTGCTGTGAGCAAGCAACAGTCCCGCAGAGCGCGAGGCGTCAGCAATGGGGCAAGAAAGAGCAATGCAGGACAGACGTTACGCTATGTTCCATCTGCGGCTACGATCTGCCCCACTCCGCCGACTGTCCAGCCAAAGGCCACACCTGCGGGAGATTGCGGGGTGGCAAACCACTTTACGAGAGTCTGCTGTGCACCAGCACCGTCCACTCATGTGCAAGGCCCGACAGGATCATCTAGACAATTTCCCCAAAGACAAGCGTGGAAGGTTGCCATGGCGGATCAAATGCCTACCAATGAAGAGCAACCAATGGAAGAAGAAACCCACGAAGAAATGTTCTTCAGATCTAATGTATTGATGAGGATGGCGACAGCCGAAGTGCAACATCGACATATGTGGGTCTCAAATCCCTGCACTTGTGGACACAGGGGCATCTGTCAGTGTTATGGCAAACAACCACTACCGCAGCTTGCCCAATTCACCCCCCTTGAAGGAGACTCTGGTACAGATTTACACTTTTGGGGCGGAAGTGCCCTTACCCCTGGAAGGTGTTTTCATTGCACAAGTGCACCACGAGGATACCACAATCAAAGCAAGATTCTCTGTCACGAGGGTGAGCAAGGTCACGCTGTGAGGATGCACCGTGGCTGAGGCTCTACGCAGTGTCAGTTTCACTTTTGGGGTCTATGTACATGATATCCAAGTCCCCCTCATCTAGTTCTCAGGAGTGTTCTCTGGTATTGACAAGTTCACAGGAGACCCAATCTGCTTGCATTTTGACCGTACACTTCAGCCTAAGGCACTGAAGCACAGACGAGAACCGTTCCATCTTCATGCAAAAGGTGAGAAGGAGCTTGACGACTTGGTCAACCTGGACATCATCAAAGAGGTAGAAGGCCCAAACCTCTGGGTCTTACCCATCATTGTTGCCAACAAGCCGAGACAGCCCGACGCAATCCGCATCTGTGTTGATATGCAACTTCCCAACAGAGCCATAAAGCGGGAGGGAGACACATTACCCCTACACTTGACAACATCCTAGCAGACCTGCATTGAGCTACGTTTTTTTCAAAGTAAGATCTAAGATCAGGATACTACCAGCTAGTACTAGACCCGGTCTCCCTCTACATCACTACGTTCACCACCCACAAGGGGCTCTACAGGTATAAACGCCTTAACTTTGGCATATACCCTGCAGCCGAAGTGTTTCAGAACATGATCCAAAGCACCCTAGGTGGCCTAAAGGTGGCCATCAACATAAGCGATGACATCATGGTGTACTCCAGCACTGAACAAGAACATCTGGAAAGGCTGAGCAAGGTGTTAGGGTGGATTCAAAAACTTGGACACATGTTGCATAAGGACAAGTGTGCGTTCGTACAGAAAAAGATTGGATTTTTTCAGATTTGTCCTCTGAGAAAGCAGTATATCAAAGGACCCGGAGAAAGTCAAGGACATTCAAATGGCTGGGCCGCCGTCCAATGCCTTGGAAGTGCGCAGTTCTCTGGGTATGGTTACCTACTGTGGGAGATTCATCTGGAACTTGGCTACACTCTTGAACCCCTTCATAACCTCACCAAGAAAAGGGGTATCTGGAAGTGGACTGCTTTAGAGCAAAATGCTTTCAATGAGATAAGTAATGCCTTCACAGCAGAGGATACAATGGCGTTTTTTTCCGACCCTAACAGTCATGCATAAATCATAGTGGATGCCAGCTTGTTTGGTCTAGCAGCGGTACTATCACAAACGGATGGAGTAGGGCATGCCTGCCCTGTTGCTTTTGCCAGCAGGGCACTTTCAAGCACAGAACAGCGATACTCACAAATCGAGGGTGAGGCGCTGGCAGTGTTGTGGGGCTGCAGACACTTACAACTTTATGTGTACGGATAGTCAGTCACCACAATCACTGACAATAAGCCATTCATCCCCATACTTATCGATGCCTCCTCAAAGCCCCCAGTGAAAATTGAGATCAACTTCCAGCTCCTTGAAGAAATGTGGGAAGTTAATAGCGCTGAGATGTGAATCCACAAATACGAACGTGTGTGAGGGTAAGCATCACAATGCCCGCATACAGGGACAACTTATAATGTCTGCGGCCTATCCAGATCCCCTCGATGGCGGGATTGTTTCGGACCCGTTGGGCAAAGGGCTCCATTACTAGAGCAAAGATTAGCAGGGAAAGGGGGCACCCCTGCTTTGTTCTACATGTAAGGGATATGCGGTCTGATTGCTTTTGGTTTACCTGCAATGAGTTCCTAGGCGAGCTATAATTGGCCAGGAGCATCTTCCGGAAGAGTGGCCAATAATGGAATGCTTCAAGGGTTAGTTGCATAAAGGCCCAGTAGACCTTATCGGATGCCTTAGTGGCATCTAGTGTCATCAATACCATTTTACGGCATTCTGAAGTCGCTATCTCCACTAGGCTTAGGGCCCAGTGAATATTATACCCTGTGGTTCTACCCAGTATGAATCTGGTTTGATCTGTGTTGACTATTTTGGGAAGGACTGCAGCTAACCGATTGGCCAAGATCTTGGGGTAAATATTAGCATCAATATTCAGCAACGAGAGTGGCCTGTAGGAGGTGCAGTCTCTAGGGTTCTTGCCAGGTTTTAGCTAAAGAATAGTGGAGGATTCCTGCATGGATGGCATTGTGCATCCAGTCTGCCGGAAGGAGTTGAAGAGGAGTTAGGAGCTGAACCCAAAAGAGTTTATAGAACCTAAGCCTGAAGGCATCACGCCCGGGGCTCTAGCCTTCAGGAATCTGATTACAGAACCCACTTCCACAACTGTGATTGGTAAGTCCAGGGTATCCCTGTCTGCCTCGGCGAGGTGAGGGAGAGAAGCTCCCTCTACATACTGGTTCTGATCCGCAATAACTCGGGAAGTGGCCAATAGGTTTTATTAAGTGAGATTCCGCTAGCTGCAGTTTAGCATCTTCTGAGTATTGTGTTATCCCGCGGGTCCCGCAGGCCCACTATTGTGTTTTGCTGTCGTGTTTACACCAACTTGCTATCCAGGAATTGATTGGCCTTATTGCCCTTGGCGTAGTACCCCTGTTTTGTTCTGAGGAGGGTCTTTGCTGTTTCCTCTGCGTAGTGTGCCTCCAATCTACTTGGAGGGACTGATGCACCTTTGGAGACCTACCCTTTCTGTGCCTATTTTCTGCGACATCTACCTCCCTCACCAACTGAGCTTCAGTCTCTTATAGGCATTTACGATATGCAGCATCATGGGCTATAGGTCCCCCCCCTAATGACTGCCTTCATTTGCTTCCACACTGTCGCCATCAAGGTAGGTCCCACGAGATTCGGCCAGAAATAATTTCGAATGGCCTTTGCAATCCCGTGCCAGAGAGCCATATCATTAAGGATCGAATCATATAAACTCCATGTGGGATTAGGGGAGTTCAGTGTCATGAATTCGGATTGTTAGTAAGACTGGGGCATGATCTGACAGCGCCCTTGTTCCTCTGGCCACATCGTCTACATAAGACATAAGCTGGGAAGTTGGCTAAGAGTAGATCTATTCAAGATGAAGTGTGATGTACGTGAGAAAAGTTTGAGAAATCTTTTCCCCCCGGATGCAGTACCCTCCAAACATCAATTACCCAAGGACATAAATAGGAATAGAAACCCCAGTGCAATTTTAAAGTCCCTCGACGTGGGTTGGTGAGTTTTATCGGCCAGGGGATCCAGTACCCCATTAAAGTCACCCCAAATTACCACTTGATCATCGACAAAGGGGGTAAGCTCGGACTCCAACTCCTGCAGAAATACCTCTAGCCCCTCGTTCAGGGTGTATACAGAAATCAAGGTGTAGAGCTGACCAAATAGCATACCTTTGGCTCCCACATAGTGCCCTTCCAGGCCATGTTGCATCTCTAGCGCTACAAAGGGGACCCCTCTCGCTAGGAGGATCACTGTGCCACCTTTCTTTGTGCCACTGGATGCCAGGAGTTGCTTAGGAAAATCTCTGCCGCGCAGGCGGGCGAAGTCTGGTGGGGCTAGGTGAGTCTCTTGGAGAAATGCAACAGAGCTATTCACGTCCTTCAGTTGCTGTAGGGTCGATTTACGCTTGTCTGGTGAATTTCAGCCTTTTACGTTAAAAGTCACACATTTCAGTTTCTGGTAGGTGGGAAGCACCAGTTGGGGTTCTGAAATCTCTACAGAGGAGGTGGGATCAAGGTGAGCGTCAGCTGCCATCTGGTTTCATAATCGCTTCAGCTTTTTGAAGCAACCAGGTTTTCAACCTTTTAAACCAAAACTGAACCACTGCAAACCATGTAGTAACGGGATTGGCCAAATCGCTGCAACAACCAATGATCAATTCCAACCTCATGGTCTTGGTAAGGCTGTGCGAAGCCCGGGGAACTAGTGACTTAAATTGCGCTGGATTGGTAAACTTGCGAACTCCCTTTGAGGAGTGTTCAATTGAGGAGGACTCAGGTCTGCTATTATTTACATCTTGGAAGGGCTCCTGATTTTCTTGATTTGCCTGCTATCCACCACGGGGTACGGTGAGGTTTTGGGTCCTCCCTGACCGGCGGCGAGGAACGACCTAGGGGGGCTTCCTTATTTATTCTGGGGCTGGGCCCTCCCAATGGGTCTTCTGCCCCCTCCAGTGAGCTGATTGTGCACATGGTGCCCTCCATAGTAAACTGAAGAGTTGCTGGCAACACCCATCACTATCTTGCAGAAAGGTGTTCAATGGTCTCAAGGCTCTCCACCTCTGTACTGTGGCACCAGCTAGATCTTGGTATATTTGAAGGGAGGACTCTTGGAAGATTATTTCATTCTGTGTTCTGGCAGCTGCCATAATGTCCTGCTTGGTGGCATAAAAGTGCACCAGAGTGATCACCAGTGCAGGGAGGTTCGTGGCGACCCTCCGTCTACCCCGCTGTCTATGGGTGCAATCCAACAGCAGGGAGGCCTTGTTGTGGTCTTGAAGCAGCATCCAAAAGACTTTCCCAACATATTCACTCTGGGCTTGGTCAGGGACTCTAGACGGGATTCCCTTAATGCAGGTGTTATTTCTCCTTGCCCTGTTTTCCATGTCCTCCTGTTTGAATGCCATTGCCTCACTCTCCCCATCTAGTGGCAATACTCGACATTGGAGGTCAGCGATTGTCTCATCTGTTCTGTGAGCTGGTCTTCAACCTCCTTGACCCTCTGTTCCACCTCCGTGACACGGCCATCTAGGCGTTCCATCTTTGCCGAGAGCTCCACCATGCAATTCCTCTCCTTTCCCTCCCTGTATGCCCTGTCCACTTTATCATGTGTCACCCCTACACTTGCATACCTACCACCCCACCTACACATTGGCCACCTTCTGTATAAACTATGTGTTTGTTTAAAATGCTTTTTCATGATATCCTGCACGGTCAACATGCTTAAAGAGGGCCCAGCAAGAGCTGTGCTTCCGTCATGTACAAAAGTGCTTAAAGTGGATCCAGCAAAGGTGCACGTCATGCGCGCTACACCTCTCCTGGACTAATACAGTTTTAAGTGTGTGTCTCTATTGCGTTGGCCCAATGACACCTGTGTGATTGTGTGATGTGTGATTTTAGTTGGCCCAGTATCAGTGGCGTTGCTATGGACGACCAGTGACCATGTTCTCCCCTTACTTTTGTCTGTGCCCCCCCTACTTTTGTCTTTGGCCCCCTCTGTGCCCCTCCTAAATTTTATTCCTGGCGACACCACTGCCCAGTATCCCCAAGTCTATCAACTAGCAATGTGTGTGTATTAAGTGCATGGAACAACCCCACAAGTTACCGTTATTGTCACTGTGTTGTCATTGTTTTACTTTATACCCCTGAAATGGGATGTTGTGACCTAAGCCCCTCCTGGACTCGTGGACCTTCACGTGTTATGCACACGTGTAACAGACCATGTGACTATGGCGAGTGGTGCTCCCGCACATCAATCAATGCCACTAGACTCCAGCCTGCAGTGTCTTTCTAGGCGCAGCAGCAGCGCTGCCTCACAGGCAGTGGGCCTCCACCACACGGCCCTGCATGCTAAATGGCAGCCTCCCTGGCATTCCACCAACAGGATCACTGCCTATCCTTGCCACCCCGGCACCCTAGCCCTGGGCCAGGAGCGGGTCCTTAACTGGGCCACGCCCAGTCACCCAAACACTGTTGCTGATCCCCCGGCAACCCAACAGTGCCCTAGAATGGGCAAGTCCGGGGGGCACTAGCCTCTTTAAAAATGTAGTAAGGTGGATTATTTTAAAAGAAAAAATAAGCAGCTCTGGCATTTGGGGGAGGGGCAGCAGAGATGTTTTTACTCAAGGAGGGGGGCTCTGCATCGGAAAGTTTGAATACCACTGCCCTAGAAAGGAGGGAGGGCTGGTGCAAGACAGCGGGCTGAGGGTGTCAGGTCATATAATCCCCACCAAAAATATCGCCGTATATATGGCCGTCGGGAATGGCCATAGGCGATATTTTTGTGGGGATAATATTAGGGTTTTTTGGGAGCAGGGATTGCGGGGGTGTCCTCCATTCCTTTTAAAATAATAGAGGGGCTGCGGGGGATGTCCCCCGCAGGTTCCATGCCTTAATATCACCGCAAAAATATGGCGATATTTTTGTATGGCGATATTTTTGCGGGGATATTAAAACACGGGGTTGTGAGCGTCTGTCTCTTGTGAACAGGGGAGTTGCTAGGTCTGGAAAAGACCAGGGGCTAATCTGATGTTGGAACTGTTGGGACTGGGGCCTAGCTAGTCTTTTGGCTGTAGCTCCTGAGATTCTATCTGGGGCTACAACCAAAAGATCAGGGGCTATAGCCCCCTTACCCCCCCCCCCTAGCAACGCCCCTGCTTATGAACCCTTTAGACATGTAGTTAAGTAGCCCAACTCCTTGACAACACCAGGAAGTGAATAAGGTAAACAGGCTGCGCCTGCGGCCCAGCAGAACAGCCAGTCTCCCCATCAGCACTTGCACGTCATTCTTCTGTCCGGGATATTTTGAGCCCTCCTTTGGGGGGGTCACACGTTATTCACACATGCATCGTCTGTGCATGTTTAAACATTGTCCTGCTTGCAGCGTTCTGGAACATAAACTTGGGGTCGAAACAACTTGGAAGCTAATGGGAAACTGTGCTCCCCATGGGTTATCTGCCCGCAGAACGAGTGCTGGCATCCTCCCCCTGGTGGCCTCATTGGAGAGATAGATGACGTAGCACAGAGCGTTCCAGAAGATGGGTGTGAGCTCAGCCCAGGGGGTATGTATGCTGTGAAATGAATGGCTTAACATAGGAGACAGCAGAGGGAGGTAGAGACGGAGGTTGAGAGAGAGAGAGTGTGGGAGGGAGAGAGAGAGAAAGAGAATAGCTTAACATAGGAGACAGCAGAGGGAGGTAGAGACGGAGAGAGAGAGAGAGAGAGAGAGAGAGAAGAGAGAGAGAAAGAGAGAGAGAGAGAGAGAGAGAGATTCTATGTTGAGAAACCATCCACAAAGAGTGACGGAGGGCCTCCTCTTTAAGGGTCTTCTCATCCCCTCACCATGCTTTCGAAATCAAAACAAGTGATAGGACTGTAAAGGGGGAGTGAAGGGGGGGGCGGTATCCCTGGCTGAGCCTCTGAAGGGACTTTGGTGGTTTTGGGACTAAGAGACTGGGAGAAAGACTGTTTATTAAAGTACTTCTGGGAGAGAGTCTGCATTATTTTTAACCAGGTTTTGGGAAGCTCTATGAACTTTGATTTTGCCACCTTAATCTTAGGGGATGATGAGTTGCTGGAGAACCTTTGTTCTGCCCAAACGAAATGGCTGTTCAGGGGTTCTCTTGTTGCAATAAATCTTATTTTAGGAGTTTGGAAATCTAAGGTGTCTCCGAAAGAGGATTGGTTGGAGGAAATGTTTAAACTTGTTGCTATGGAGAGAATAATATTACACTGACTTAAGAAAAGAACCTTATTTGAGAAGAGTTGGGGTAGATTCATTGAATTGTACTAATACTATATTTGATTATGTCTGTGGGTGTTAGCTTGTTAAATTGTACATTTTATAAATTGCAATAAACAAAAAAAAGTACTGGCCCAGCTAGTCCGTCGGTTTAGTGATCCAGGCCACCTTTACTTCCATTATGAAGGTGGCATGGGAAAGTAGGCGGTGCTGCAATCCACTATGTGTGCCCCAAGACCAGTCGATTGTAGACCGCCTGCACAGTTCCTTCCATAGGTGGCCAAGTCTTTCCCCATGGGCTTTAGCCAGTCTGCTTTAAACCGCTTTAAACCTCCCCACGAGGCCCTGTAAGGGTACTTCCATGTTCATGATTGGGGGTTCCACAAATATAGGAAGCATCATTCAGACAGGAAATGCCTTTAAGCCCTCAAATATTCCCTGAAATAAATAGGATCCCCCTTGGAGATGCAAAGTACAGTGCCCTGTAACGTGGAGAAACAGCAGTGCGGTGGCCATGGAGTGAACTCGCGAAGTACAGAGCAGATTACATTCTAAGCAATAAAGCCTTAGGGACTGTAGTGCCCACATCGGTGTTTGATTCATTCTTCCTGTGACTTGTGTCATTGAAATGACGTAAGAACTCACGTTCTTACAGCGTTAGATAATCATTGGGCTCCTTGTCCGTCCAACGGGACAGGTGGAGGCACCAGGGGCGCAACAAAACCTACATTTTGGGTGGCCGGGACGGTGGGGGGCTAACTGGTGGTGGGAGCGGCCACTTCAAAAAAGGGTGTGGCTAATTTGGAGGCTCCAACCCCTCTCTTCTTCCCCCAAGGCTTGTCTGGTGTGGGGACAAAGCATAAAATGGTACATCTTGAAGCGCAATATGCCAGTAAGAATTAACATTTGATTGGATTTAAAGACAACATACACATTAAGTTGCTTTGATAATTTTGATAGGCCATGGACAGCAACTTTTGAAAACTATTCTTGAAGACAGAAACTAGATTGTACACCATAACACTTGTACCTAGAAGGTCATACCACAGTAATACATGGCTAGACTGGCTGCACCAAAATGCCAGTGTAGCCATGTAATAACAGAGGACACAACTACTTTACTATGGATGCCTATTAAAAAAAAGTTTTAAAAAAAAGAAGGTTATGCCACAATGATCATTGAATAGACTGCACCAAAATGCCATTCTAGCCACATAGCACATATGCTGAAGAACAAACCAAGGTCGCACATAAGCCCCTACTCTCAAATGTAAAAGTACACATAATGTGGTTGTAAGTTGGCTCGCATCCGTGGGGAGAGGGCTGATGTGAGCATTTGATTTTGCTGAGGCAGTTGGGGGATGATGTCTTGAAAGTAGCAGCTTTAGAGTTTTACTCTGTTTGTGCAAGTACATTTTTCTGCCTCTGTACAAACACAGTTAAACTTGAATGCTGCCACTTTCAGGAAAGGCTTCCCTCCTCACCTCTCTGCCAGTAGCAAGTGGCACATCCGCCGCTTCCAGGGGTGCACCAAGGGTAACATTTTAGGGAGGGGGCAACCCTTCAAATAATGGTGTAGGCGTTAAATTCAGAGAATACCGGGAGGGGCAAACCTACTTGTTTGGGGGCATCTAACTTCTTTACACATTCCAATGAGACTATTCTGGTGAAGCGACAATGTTAAAAGCAGTTAACTTTCCCCTTTACCTCTGAAAGCACCCACTTAAGGACTGCTGTGCTAATGAGCAGTCTCCTGGGCCCCCTCTACCCTTCCAAGCACTCCCCTGGCATGCAAGCGCTAACCCCACATCACTATTTAAATTGCCTAAAAATATATGCATGTGTGCATAGGAATGCAGCTGCTAACAGTGAAATTCTTTATGTTGGTAATGGCAGCTCCTTTGTTAGCAGTGAAGCCCAGGCACCGTTTAACTTCTGTGTCCTGTCTGTCTGGCCATGACTCTGTAGGTCAGCCAGGATAGGTAGCCCAAGATGTCAAGGGGGGGCTGGAGCTCGATCAGCTCAATGGTGTTGCGCCACTGGGAGGCACTGTAGCACATAGAAAACCGTGTACGGCATTATGGTGAAATCTGCACTGGGCTGGTGAATGAAGAAAAGTCATGGATGCCAAAGAAACTCAGGAGAGCATTAACCCTGCAACCTGGACCACACAGGTACCACAAGTAGACCGGAGATACATATTGGTGCTTGCGCAGATGTTTTCCATCTGAGTTTGATTGCATTTTCAGAGTATGTGTCAACATGTTTCACACAGGTTTTTATTTGTGGTTTCCCTCAGGGCAATAATAGTACATCACAATGTACATATTTTTCAATGTTGTTGCGGTACAGAACATAAATAGCCTCCTTCCTTGAGAGAAAGTGCTATGCATTTTGTGTGTGTTTTTGGGGGGACAAATTACAAAGGGAAATGCTATAGTTAACAATCCTTTTTATAGTGATCCGAAATGGTGTTCTCCAGGATCAACTCTCAAATTTCAATGAGACAGAAATAAATGAACGGCAAATGTGTCATGTTCTGCAGATGGTCACATGATACGCTTGGCAGAGGGTGGTAGTGGTGCAGATGCTCACATTATACGCTTTGCATGATACGCTTGGAAAAGGGTGGTAGTGGTGCAGAAGCTCACATGATACGCCCGGCAGAGGGTGGTAGTGATACAGATGCTCACATGATGTGCTTGGCAGAGGGTGGTAGTTGTGCAGGTGCTCACATGATACGCCCGGCAGAGGGTGGTAGTGATACAGATACTCACATGATATGCTTGGCAGAGGGTGGTAGTGGTGCAGATGCTCACATGATATGCTTGGCAGAGAGTGCTAGTGGTACAGATGCTCAAATGATATGCTTCCCGTGATATGCTTGGTAGAGGTGGTAGTGGTGCAGATGCTCAAATGATATGCTGGCAGAGGGTGGTAGTCGTGCAGATGCTCACATGATATGCTCGGCAGAGGGTGGTAGTGGTGCAGATGCTCACATGATACGCTTCGCATGGTATGCTTGGTAGAGGGTGGTATTGGTGCAGATGCTCACATTATATGTTTGGCAGAGGGTGGTAGTCGTGCAGATGCTCATATGATATGCTTGGCAGAAGGTGGTGGTGGTACAGATGCTCACATGATATGCTTGGCAGAGGGGGTGGTAGTGGTGCAGATGCTCACATGATATGCTTCGCATGGTAAGCTTGTCAGAGTGTGGAAGTGGTGCAGATGCCCACATGATACACTTGGCAGAGGGTGGTAGAGGTGCAGATGCTCACATAGAATGCTTGGCAGAGGGTGGTAGTGGGGCAGATGCTCACTTGGTATGCATGGCAGAGTAGGGTGGTAGTGGTGCAGATGCTGATATGGTATGTTTGGCAGAGGGGGTGGTAGTGTAGATGCTCACATGATACACTTGGTAGAGGGTGGTAGTGGTTCAGATGGTCACATGATGGACTTGGCTGAGGGTGTTAGTGGTGCAGATGCTCACATGATATGCTTGGCAGAGAGTGCTAGTGGTACAGATGCTCAAATGATATGCTTCCCGTGATATGCTTGGTAGAGGTGGTAGTGGTGCAG
Source organism: Ambystoma mexicanum (assembly GCF_040938575.1). Lineage (NCBI taxonomy): Eukaryota > Metazoa > Chordata > Amphibia > Caudata > Ambystomatidae > Ambystoma > Ambystoma mexicanum. Next base: position 442,272,059 of record NC_090924.1, on the reverse strand, counting down.
ATGCTCAAATGATATGCTGGCAGAGGGTGGTAGTCGTGCAGATGCTCACATGATATGCTCGGCAGAAGGTGGTAGTGGTGCAGATGCTCACATGATACGCTTCGCATGGTATGCTTGGTAGAGGGTGGTATTGGTGCAGATGCTCACATTATATGTTTGGCAGAGGGTGATAGTCGTGCAGATGCTCATATGATATGCTTGGCAGAAGGTGGTGGTGGTACAGATGCTCACATGATATGCTTGGCAGAGGGGGTGGTAGTGGTGCAGATGCTCACATGATATGCTTCGCATGGTATGCTTGTCAGAGTGTGGAAGTGGTGCAGATGCCCACATGATACACTTGGCAGAGGGTGGTAGAGGTGCAGATGCTCACATAGAATGCTTGGCAGAGGGTGGTAGTGGGGCAGATGCTCACTTGGTATGCATGGCAGAGTAGGGTGGTAGTGGTGCAGATGCTGATATGGTATGTTTGGCAGAGGGGGTGGTAGTGTAGATGCTCACATGATACACTTGGTAGAGGGTGGTAGTGGTTCAGATGGTCACATGATGGACTTGGCTGAGGGTGTTAGTGGTGCAGATGCTCACATGATATGCTTCACATGATAGGCTTGGCAGAGGGTGGTAGTGTTGCAGATGCTCACTTGGTATTCTAGGCAGAGTTGGTAGTGGTGCAGATTGTAGAGGAGCAGCTGAATGCCTCAGCAGGATGTCCCACCCCCCTACCTCCCGTATGTTGGAAGTCTGAGATTGTGCCATGTTTGACACCAGCAGTTGTGACCATACCACAGAATATTTGAAAGAAGATACCCACTGAGAAAACCATATCAGATGCACCCCCGAAGAGACAACAATCTGAGAGAGGAATTCCCTGCAGGAATATGAGAAACAGCTAAAGAGGAGCTGGTGATGTCACAAGAGACGAGCATAACGCACTAAGAAGACTGACTGAAGAAAATTAATGGACCTGATAGAAGCTGATGACGAAGTTAAGAATCAAGTAAACTTTTATATGCGAGAAGAACATTGCATGTGTGTGACGCACTGCGCAAAATGCAAGCCGTTTAATAACTGTACAGATGCTGTAACGCAAGTAGATTAAGTTAAGCTATACGTAGTGAATAAACTGCAGGCGGAGCCACCATTGTATAGGAACTGGACATCTGTGTCATGAATTTAGTAAGCTCAGGCCTATGGAGAGGAAAGGTTGAAAGCTGTGTTACAGCAAAGAATTAGCTGAGATTGTGGACACGAGTGGCAAGGCTGCTGGCCTTGTATCAAAGCTGAAGGCAGCCAAGGATGGTTATCTATTCTTGAAGGCAGAGAATGTGAGAAGCTGAATCATCCCTTGTTAAGCTGCAGAGAAAGAATACCAAGCGTGCCAAGTTGTATTTATTTAAGACATTTAAATGCTGCAAAATGGTCCAAATCGTGGTCTCCTGTCACGTGAGCCAAGGATGAAAATAGAGTTGAGCATTGAGCTCCAGAACTATGATAGTGCGTGCCCGCACTCCCTTATATTCCCAGAGACAAGAATAATCTGCAAGGCCAAGTTCAAAGACAATCTTCATGGCAGAAGGCTTGAGTGATGAGACACGTTGGGTTCATTGGGTAGGGAGGTAAAATCAAGTCCACCTCCTAGCACCTGGGTCTGAGCTCACATGCTGCTAAATGAACCAAATGTTCCAGACATGGCACGAGCGTGCCAACCAATTGTGGAGGGCCGTATAATGAAGGGCCTTATAGTTTGAGAGCCAATCATATACAGTGTACTTAATAGCATTGAAGGTGACACATTTTAGAGTTGGGCATAAATTGTCCACCTGGAAGTAGATATCCAATCACAACCTCACCCCTTATAGAAAGAATACTTAGATGTTCCCCTTCATCCTATCACAACTCCTTGTAGGTTTTTCTCATTTGCCACGTAGTATGACATCACGTATGATGAATTATTAGTATATAAATGTGTTTTTATGAGATATGTGCTGAGAGAACTGAGCATTGATGTCTGTTGTAACTCCCTGTTTTAGACAATTGATATTAAAACAGTAAACTTTTCCATCTTCAGTTGGTTCGATTTTTTGGTGTCAGGGTTATTCTTCATCCCATTCACTACATGCGTGTTACACAAAGGGCTCTAAGTCCACGTGGTAGCACTTCGGATGGTTCAAGATACAAACTACTCCCCCTTTGATGAAATCCCTGCCCGGTTTCCACAGGTGCTCTGCGGACAGAAGGCAAAGTGGTCGAATTAGAGAGAGGAGTTGGTACCGAAGGCCTCAAGTCGATTAACGATCAGATGGTGAGTAGACTAAGGGGAATGGCAATTGATGGTATGGGATTGTAATCATTTTTGAGTAATAGGAAATATTGTGTGAAGAGAAGAAATAGCGCTTAGAGTCCAAAACTCAACCGAGTTCAGAAGGAGACATCTCAAACTCCAACGGGAGTAGAGTGAAATATATAACGCACAAACAGGTTCGCGTAAGGTGACGTCTCAAACCCTGTACAGGGTATATAAGTAAAGGCGAGAGAGAAAAAGGTGAGGTGATCACAGTGTTCATTAATGTGTAGTCAACTAGTCTTTTGATTGTTTTGTTGAGTAAAAATATCAAAGAGCGATAGAAGTTGTGAAGTAATTGAGAACAAAAGTCGAGGCGCTATATTGACTTCCTAGTGAAGAGGTTGGTACCAATCGAGAGGTAGAGATAGCTAATTAAGAAATTAGAGGCTTGAGCAGCGATTGATGGTGTATGATCATATTTGTTGTTTTAAAAGCATCGAAAAAGAGGTGATTGAAGTAAAAACATAAAGGTCATTTCATAAGCCTGGTAAGAATTGACAGTCAATTGAGACTTGTCATCATGGGAGGTACTCCTCTTATGCAAGACATTTCCAAAGCACATACCCAAGCTCAAACAGTATAGTGCGGAATGGGTGAAAGGCACGACAGATAAAATGTTCATGGCATGGCCGCAAGGGGGATCGCTGTCAAAAGCTGTATTGTAACACATGACCACATACTTGCATGCTGCGTACACGGGGAAGAAATTAGAGAAAAGGTTAGCTATTTTAGAGCTTTGGAAAATGTACCAGTAAGGGAAAGAGTATCCGCCACCTGATGAGTGGATGCTTAGTAAGCATAAGGAGGAAGGTGTTGAGCCCTCAACTCCCCTTACCTCACCTGAAGTAAAAGACGCTAATGTGGAAGAAATAGGGATGTATCCTTTAAGGGAGTTGAAAGCGGTGATGGGGTATAGTAATCCAAGAGACGAACTTCCCGCTCGTAGCAGTGATGATAGTCCAGAGGAGAATCAGACAAAAGAAGAGATTTGTAAGACCATGTGGGACAAAGAGGAAAAGAGTGAGCGATCGAATATATCGACAGAAATAGAAAGGGGGACTAAAAGGTGGAAAGGAGAGAAGGATAAAGCTGACAAGGTAATCCTTGTGCAGAATGAATGGATGGGAGGACAGATATTGCTCAAATTAGGTGGGAAAAACATCAATGAATTTAGCCAAAGAGAAGATAAAGACAAACAAGAAAGAAGAGAAAATGAACGAGTGAAGAGGTTGAAAGAAGAAAAACAGAAAAGGAAAAGCAGGGTGCAACGAGAACAGGTGTATCAGGAGGAGCAAGAAAGAAAAGAAGAGGAGGCAGAAGAACAAAGAAAGTATGACAATAGACAGAGAGCGACAGAAGATAGGGATAGAGAGAAAGGAAGAGAGAAGAGGAGGAAGTGCATACATTAAGGGACAAAAGAATACAGAGATGAAAGGAAGAAGAGGAAAGAAAATAATTAGTAAGGAGAAAAGAACGAGGACAAGAGGAAGAAAGAATTAGAAGGGAGGCGAGTAAGTGAAGAGAACGAAGGAGGAGACAGCAGTGTCTTGATACCAGTCTCATTCATAGGGAGCCAATAGGGCCAAGCCCAGAAATACAGTGGGAGAGAACAGAAGTGTTCTTTCCAATAAAGGAAGTAACGCCAGGGGCATCTAGAGTTGCGTTAGAAGAGGAAAGATTTGATGCAGAGAGCATCAGAAACAGGATTGATGAGGCCTATCAACAGTTGAGATGAAATAGCGAGCATGACACTCGAGGGAACAATGATCGACCCCTAATGCCTCGATCACCAAGAGAGGGGAAAAGCCTGTTCAGTGATGAATGCCGAGCATTTTCTTTAAGTAGACTGAACCTGGATAAGGGTGAAGGGGTCCTGGCAGCTATTCTTGGAGAAAGGGTTGATGACATATGGAGGAGAGCAGGACATTCAAGTGTAACAGCACAAAACACAGCGCATGACACAGCACTGTTTAATAATTGTAGAGCAGATGTTTGGAGGGCTCTCAAGGTACAGTATCCCGATACATCAGATATGGCTGCAATTATGACCCATAAAATGCTGGAAGATGAAGATCCTATTGCTTATATTCAGGACATTTAGGAGAAATGGCAGCTTAAAACTCGAGAGCAGTGGGAAAAAACAGTGGCATTATTTTACCACATTATATGTCAAGTGTTGCCTGAGCCAGTACAGAGGCAGATGAAGAAACAAGTGGGAATGGAAGCAAAACAATGGGCTGAGATACAGCTGACTATAGTGCATCACTGTTGGCTATTGCAAGATAAAAATAGGAAGACAGATGAGACTAGGAAAATCGAGGAATCCAAGTTAGTACAGAAGAAATTGTCAAAAGTTGCCATAGAAGGGGCGGTATTGACAAGCGGTGAAGGATTGGGAATGAAGGAAGAAATGAGTAAATTGCAGGCGAATAATAAGCTTCCGATGGACCAAGGTCGAGATGGGTTTGTGCCATGAGGTATGGGCTATAGAGGAAGAGGAGGATTCCAAAATAATCAAGGTGGGTTTCAGAATGCACAGAATGAGAATCAGAACACCCAGGGTGGATTTAACCAAGGAGGACTTGTCAGACGAGCACCCAAAGTATATTGGACTTGTGGGATGACAGGACGCATTGCACGCATATGTGGAAGCCAAGGGAATGTACAGAATGGTCACTTCTCAGTGGGGGGATAGCTTTTCCTCCACTATATAGTACACAAACTAGGGATGGGTTTGCCCAAGATCACACAGTGTATCAGACACAAGTGCCGCAAGTACAGCAGGCACAGCAGCAAGATCGAGTTCAGATGAATCCACCACAAGGGCAGTTGCAACAAGCCCCTATGTAGACACAATAGTATGCAAACACAGGACAATTGTTGACACCCATAATAGGAGGTTTCACTGTGGTAGGAGGAAATCCTTTCACAGGGATGGGGATGAATCTGTACCCACAACAGGACAGATCACAGGGTGACTTGATGTGTTCAGTACTATCTGTGACACCAGACCACCAAGAGGAACCAATAGTTGATGTGACGATACGAGGCACATCTTTTTCTTTTTTAGTAGACACTGGGGCTACTTGTTCATGTATACAAGAGGGAAAATATCCAATGTCGGGAATTGCCATGAATGCCCAAGGGTTCTCTGGAGCTACAAGTCGAGTTCCTTTTACTGATGAATTACCAGTCTCTATAGGAGAGTGTGACATGTCTTTTCCTTTGTTATTTTCATGACAGACACCGGTTAACATATTTGGAAGAGATTTAATGACAAAACTTAAAATGACGATTTAATTCACTGATCAAGGAATAGTGTGCTGCACTCCAGGAACACTATTTAAACGTGGGTGAATTTATACTGGCATTCACAGGGCAAGTGGCTCTGTGAGGCGTTCCCGTAGACCCAGAGGTTTTTCTATATGGAGTGAGTATTCTATTGACATGGCTACACGTTTTAGTGGGAAAGATTGTGGGAATACCCGATGAGTTTTTGTTCAGACCGCCAATACCTATTGATGAAGAGGGGGAAAGACAATCCCTATAGAATTAGAAGCAGCCATAGTATGAAGGGAAATGGCAATGCTCGAAGGCATGGATGATGAGGGTAGACCATGGAGAACAGTAATAGCTCTCGAAGAAGGGTACAATCTGACTGACATCACTGATGATGACATGTTTAGGGAAGATCAAATAGATGATGAAGTAGTATTCTTTATGAGCATTACATACTGCATTAGAATAGAAAAGAGGGAAGTCCCACAGCGAATGGCGATAATAAGGCAGCGTCCAGCATACTTTCAGGAAGACTTAGAGAAGGTGCCAAGCGTCCTTTGGACCACAGGCCCTTATGATGTAGGTTTATTAAAGGGAATAGAGAAGGTCAAAATAAAGCTGAAACCAGGAACGGTTTAACCTAAGCAAGGCAGTACCCCATGTCTCGAGAAGCAGATGAGAGTATATTTCAAACTATCTCAGCACTGATGAAACAAGCAATTCTGGTGCCATCAGAATCATTGTATAACACTGCGGTGTATCCGATCAAAAATATAAAGGAGGGTCATGGAGATTTATACAAGATATGAGATTGATTAACCAGATTGTAGATGCAGAGTTTCCTTTAGTTCGTAATCCGGTGACTATACTATGCAGTATCCCAGTGGAAGCTCGATATTTCACGGTGATCGATTTGAAAAATGTGTTTTTCTTGATCCCGTTGCACAAGGACTCACAAGACTTGACTTTCGTCACGTTCCGTCAAACTCGACTGAAACATACTCGTTTGCCCCAGGGGAATGGTGATTCCCCATCAATCTTTAATAGAGTCCTATAAATGGATTTCGGCAATATTGATCTTAAGAGTTTGGTGATACAATACATAGATGACATTTAATTTGTAGCACCACAGAAGATGAATGCAGACAAAATTTTATTCAGTTGATGACTATTTTAGCAGCCAAGTGATACAAGGTAGACAAGGAGAAGTTACAATACTGCCAAGAAGAGGCGTTATACATAGGGCAGTTGATTTCACATGAAGGAAAAAAGGTGACACCTGAAAGAGCTGAGGCAATTCTGAAAACCTTGAAGCCAAATACAGTGAAACAGATGCAACAGTTTTTGGGATTAAACAATTATGTTAGAGCATGGGTGTTTGATTACAGTTCGTACACGAGACCCCTTTTGCAAGCTTTAAAGAAAGCACAAGTGGATAAGGTATAAATAGAATGGACTGAGGAAATGGAGGAAGGGTTTGAAGAGTTGAAAAAAGCAATTTGTACAGCCCCTGTTTTGGGAATTCCCAATTATGCAGAGGAATTGTATTTGTTTTCACACACAGTTAGTCATGACAGCAGTAGTCACACAGAGGACTACACTGGGGTACAAGTCTTTAGCATAATACAGTGGGATTTTAGACCCAGTCAAGAGAGGACACTTTCCTTGCGAACAGTCATTGGCAGCTGTTGCATTCGCAATTGAGAAGTCTACAAGTATTGTGATTGGCTGCTCTATGACTCTCTTTGTGGAGCATGCTCTGTTTGATATTTTAGAGAAACCCAAAGGTACATTGACATCCCAAAGAGCTTCATCTTAAGAGTTAATGATTTCGTACCCAACAATTAAAATTGTGAGATGTAAAATAGTGAATGCTGCCACGTTTATAGCTGACCAAGTAGAACAAGGTGATCATGTGCATGATAGTGCTAATTATGTTGAATTTTATGATGATATACTCCACGTGAAGGAAAATGCTTTAGCAGGGGGAGAAATTCATTTTATTGATGGTTCTTCAAAAATTGATCAGACTACTGGGGAGAGGCATTCAGGCGCAGCAGTGATAAAACACAGATAAAATGGAGGATTTGAAGTTGAAGTAAGTGCAAGGCTACTGTCTGACTTTTCAGTGCAAGCTGCAGAATTAGTAGCGCTTATTGTCGCACTTGAGAAACACAAAGGGCAGGAAGTGAAGATGTACAGTGAATCCAGCTACGTAACATCAACTGTACACGTAGGGTTAGCATGTTGGAAAAGGAGGGTATACCTCCATGCAGATGGCACTCCAGTGCAACACATATCTTTATTGCACAGGCTTATTAAGGCATTACAACTCCCAGTAGCCATAGCGGTCGATAAGTGCTGCAGATCTAGAAGCCAAAAGGGTTGCATATTCCGCTGATATTTTGAGTTTTGATACTGAGAATATTAAAGAGAAAGTAGTTATAGCCATGATAGTGCAAGAAGGGTTTAACAAATTGTCGATAACCCAATTAATGGAGATTCAAGGAAGTGCACCGCAGGATGAGTAGGAACTATGGAAACAAAGGGAGTGTTCTTTATCCCCCACTGAAGCATTATGGCGACAAGACTGCACTGGAAAGATGTTGATGGCAGCTGCATTACCCCGCGCATGTAACTAGGGAGAGTCTTGCAATGATTACAGAAGACTGGTTCATTCTGAATTTATTGGAGCACATTGCATTCTTCATGGTAAACTGCATCGTGTGTCAAAGGTTTACTGCTGGGCATACGCTGAGAACAATTAGAGGGGTAATATCAACCGAATGGTCTGTTTCATCATTTACATATTGACTATGACGATATGCTGCAAGTTTGTAATGGATACAGGTATCTATTAGTGGTGGTGTGTCCCTTTTCTAGGTGGATCGAAGCAGGTCTGTGCACACACCCTGATGCTACTTGCGCAGCAAAGTTTTTAGTACATGAAGTCTTCCCAAGATGGGGTGTGTGTGAAGTGCTGAGATCCGATAATGGGCCACATTTTGTTAATGAGGTGTTTGAACAAATAGCACTTCTCTTGAATATAAAACACAAGTTTTCTTCTGTTTATCACCCACAAGCTAACATGAAATGTGAGAGACTCAACGTCCTCCTTAAGGAAAGGATTGCCAAGATTAAATTGACTTTGAAGAAGGGATGGCTATATTTCCTACCCTTAGCTTGATATGCCCTTAGGAATCAGCCTGGTTCAGACCATCACCACACACATCATGAGCGAGTGACAGGGCGGCGAATGAAAACACCTCTGACACCTCCGTTTAGGAGTAGAAGTGATGCCCAGAGTGTAGCTAAGACTTTAGGTTAGGGGTGCACAACCGATTTTGACAGAGGGCCGAAAGTACCTTACATGATGGCTATAGTGGGCGAAAAGTAAATGTGGGTTGGGCGGTAGGCGCGGCGTGCCGTGGCATGACAGGAGGCTTTTTCAACTCCCAATTTTTATTAAACACATGGAAAAAGAATTGGTTTTTGAGGTGTAACGATTTTTATTTGTATTTCAAACTTACATTTTGTACTACACATTTTCCATTGTTATCATTTATTTCTATTTAGTTATTGCATATCGTCTGTTTAATTATATATATTTTATTGACCCTTGATTGGACATTCCGTTATTTTGGACTTCTATACTTTGCTGTTTGGGTTGCCCAAGAGGAGTATGGCCTTCGTCGAGTCAGGTTTCCACAAAAAGCAAAGGATGTACATCTCCTAACTGTGCCTGTTTTAGCTTTATTATTGGGTTCTCGCTTGGGGTCCGACACTATGCCCCAGGGCTCCCACCTCCAACCAAACACTATGCCCCATTGCTCCCACCCCTCAAGCAAACACTATGCCCCATGGCACCCACCCCTCAACCAAACACTATCCCCCAGGGCCCCCACCACCCAACCAAACACTATGCCCCATGGCCCCAACCCCCCAACCAAACACTATGCCCCATGGCCCCCAACCAAACACTATGCCCCATGGCACCCACTCCTCAACCAAACACTATGCCTCATGGCCCCCACCCCTCAACCAAACACTATCCCCCATGACCCCCACCCCTCAACCAAACACTATGCCCCATGGCCCCCACACCCCAACACTATGCCCCTTGGCCCCAACCAAACACTATGCCCCATGGCCCCCACCCCTCAACCAAACACTATGCCCCATGACCCCCAACCCTCAACCAAACACTATGCCCCATGGCTCCCACTACCCAACCAAACACTATGCCCCATGGCCCCCACCCCCAACCAAACACTATGCCCCATGGCCCCCACCCCATGCACCCATACAGACCCGAACCCCCATCCCCCAACTCAGCACACAAACTCACAAGCATACACCAATACACTATGCACCCATACCGACCCGAACCCCCATCCCCCAACTCAGCACACAAACTCACAAGCATACACCAATACACTATGCACCCATAATGACCCGAACCCCCATCCCCCAACTCAACACACAAACTCACAAGCATACACCAATACACTATGCACCCATACCAACACACACCCCCCCATCCCCCAACTCAGCACACAAACTCACAAGCATCTCAATATACACTGCGCAAACATACAACTACAAACACCCATACAGACCCGATACACCCCCATCCCCCATCTCAACATGCACATCACAGACATACAAATACAAACACCCATACAGACCCGATACACCCCCATCTCCACATGCACTGCACAGACATACAAATACAAACACCCATACAGACCCGACACCCCCCCAGCCCTGCATCTCAACATACACTGCGCAGACATACAAATACAAACACCCATACAGACCCGATACACCCCCACCCCTGCATCACAACAAACACATCACAAACATACAAAAACAAACATTCATGCACACCCGACACCCCCCACCCCTGCATCTCAACATACATAACACAAACATACAGAAACACACATTCATGTACACTCAAAACCCCCCCAACCCCTGCATCCCAAAAAACACAACACAAACATACAAAAACAAACATTCCTGCACATTCGACACCCCCCACCCCCGCATCTCAACATACAAAACACAAACATACAGAAACAAACATTCATGCACACCCGAAACCCCCCACACCTGCATCGCAACAAACGCAACACAAACATACAAACACAAACATTCATGCACACCCGACACCCCCAACCCCCCATCGCAACAAACACAACACAAACATACAAAAACAAACATTCATGCACATCCGACACCCTCCATCCCCCCACGCCCGCATCTCAACATACAAAACACAAACATACAGAAACATTCATGCACACCCGAAAGCCCCCCACACCTGCATCGCAACAAACGCAACACAAACATACAAAAACAAACATTCATGCACACCTGACACCCCTCAACCCCCGCATTGCAACAAACACAACACAAACATACAAAAACAAACATTCATGCACACCCAACACCCCCAACCCCAAACACAGCACAAACATACACCATAACAGACCCGACACACAAACACAAACAAACAGACCACTTAACGGACGTGCTGGAAGGCAGGCTAGCTGGAACGCTGGCGAGGTAAGTGGAGCGGAAATGCCTTCCGGCATCAAGCCTTACTGGCCACGCCAGCCGTAGTGCTGGCCCTCCATTGGTGCAGGACACACGCACTACGTGGCTCATAGGAGCTGCGTGGTGCATGTGTGCTAAGCCAATAAGGGCCAGTGTTTTGTCCGGCCCGGAACACAACAAAGACTTTCCTAATGGAGGGTGGCCGATGCTGCTTGCGGGCCGCACTCCATTAGGAAAGTCTTTGTGCCTCGCGGGCCGGACAAAATGGCATGGCGGGCCGCAACTGGGCCGTATGTTGTGCATCCATGCTTTAGGTGATGAACTGCATGATTATTTGACATTTATGACTTCTAGCATCTCTCTCATTTCAGATCAACTCAAGCGTCAGGTGAGTCGGTCTTAGAACACAGATGAAGACAATTCAACAACCAGCACAATTGAACTTCTATCAGCACCCAAGTTATATGTTGGTGATTTGATCTTAATAAGGAACTTTACCCGGAAGTGGGATAAGCCACATTTTAATGGCCCCTTTTGTGTTGAAAATATAACCCCTTCAGCTGTAAAAGTCCAAAGAAGACGAGCTTGGCTGCACTTGGATGACGATAAAGCCTATAAAGGCGAGACCTTCCCTCCCACCGTTGCTGATCCAGAAGCAAGACAAGAATAATTTCAGCATGTGCAGACTGAATTTTTGACCAAGAAGAAGGACGATAAGGCGACCAGCTGTTAATGCAGATTTTGCATTGGGACTATGATTTGAACGAACACTCCATATAGATATTTTAGCAGGAGTGCAAACCCTTGACGAGAATCTCAGGAATTTAGAAAAATGAACTTTAGAAATACATTGAAGTGTCAACATGATGCCTAAATGACAGTTCTTGATCAGAAATTGGAAACGAGACCAATATCCAGATTCATTTCATGGTGCATATCTGTTCTAAGCAGTTAAATACATGGTACTCACTGATAGTGGTGTGCATCGGCCTGTGCTTGGTGTTTTCGTATTTATACTTCAAGCTTATCCTGCTCTTGTCAGAAGAGACGTTGATATTCACACGTTTTTACAGGATCCTAAGAATGGCCCTCTGATAAGAAGGCTCCTAATTGCGATTATTGATCAGATTTTGCAATTACAAGTATAAAGTAATTTGATTGTATGGAAAATGAGAAATGTAGAAGCTGGCACAGAATGGCGCAAAAGATGGACACCAGTGTTTTGGTGCTTATTATATGCCTGCACAATTACACTTTTTGTCTTTCTGTTCCTCACTTTACACAGTCTCTATCACATTAGTACTTCCACTGTGGCAGAGGCCACTATGGTTCCCCCCAATACAAGAAATGCTTTTGATTTGCTTACTTCCACTGACATGCAGGCACCTATGATTCCCCCCATTAGGAGAACTGTTTTTGATTTGCTTCATGAGTATTACACAACCTTTACATTTGGGAAATGCAGGAGAAATGCAGAGGGGTTAATGAGGGAATATACCTATTTAGATAATGCAGCTCACTTGGGTATTAACATGTGGTATAGGTCCTTGAGGGAAGTAGGAGAGAGAACATCTAAGGAGAGTTGCTACGTCTGCGTTCTCATACCCTATACCATGAATACAGTGCAAACTTTCATTTCCAGAGAAGTCCCAGAACATGATGCCAGGTGTCTCGTTCATCTTGCAGCATGTATGACCAGAGGACAATTCCAGGGAAGTTGGGCCACTTTACGATGGAGATCGAAATGGTTGTTTCTGTTCCAGGATGATTATATCAAGACCTCACAGATGGAAAAGCAACCTGGATGGGAGAGCAAGATGCTTGTGTATCTTGCAGATGGACAGGAAGAAGTAGTTATAAAAGACATGAAGAGAATGGAATGCCCTGAAATAACCGAAATAGCTGGATAGCCTGGGTGTTGGGAACAAACTAAAGTCTTAGGCTATGGGCAAGTGAAATCCAAGAAGGGGTGGGAAGGAGGAATGATGTCCTGTGCAGCTCATCCGCTGAAACAGAATATGTGCAAGAAGTACAGAGAGTAAACAATGGGTGTTTGAAGTCATGGGCTAAACATGCCAAACTGCTGACATATGTAGAATATGAATCTGGTCCAATGATTGTGATTCCACTGGCAAATGAAACACTGTGATTCCGGAGAGAAGGAAAGAAGCGTGTGCGAGATAACATAGGCCGCAAAACTACAGTTGACATTTTCAATATGGGAGCAGGAATAGCTGCTTTGATGGATCCATGTTGGGCTTGTGGGCCTAAGCCTACAAGAAGCTGCACAAGGATTGGGGAGGAATGTGTTCCTTGGTGCGTATTTACGTTCCGGCATTAGTGGTTCCTCAGAGTGACCGAAACATTGGAGAATTTCCAAAGGTAGATGCTCATTTGAGAAAGAGAAGAGCACTTGAATTTCTCAATCGAACCAGAGGAGGAAATTACCTTTCAGCCATTTCAATAGAAGCATATGACTCCATTCCATATGAGCGCAGGTTGTTTAGCAAGACTGCTTCAAACTTCACGACTATCTTCATCCCTGGGATTCAAACGATGGCCAATGCCAAATGGTTGAAAATTACAAGGTGGGAACTTCTGCAGACAATCAACACCACCATAAAGGGATTCAATGCTATCAAGGAAGAAATGAGGGCCATAAAATTGATGACTGTCCAGAAAAGATATGTCCTTGACATAATCATAGCAATGGAAGGAGTTTGCGCCAAAATTGGGCCATCATGTTGCATGTTCACACCTTCTCATGATGACGAGAATGGGACCTTGACAGAGGCCATAACGCTGTTGACGAACCTGCATAATCAGATGGAAGACGAGCCAGAGGACATTATAGATGACAGTTGGTTTGCATCCATATTCTCATGGATTCCGCAGTGGATGGCAAACATCTTCAAGTTCCTTGGAGCACTATTGCTCATGGTGATGTTTGGATTCTGTGTAATCAAGATAATAATTGCCCAATGCAAAAAGACAGCAAAGAAGGCAGCAGGAATGAAGATCATGATCAATGTTGAATTAGGGTTAAGACCCAAGGAATTCACTGATGACGATGTCAGAAAATACATAGAGGCCAGCATCGTAGCACTGAAGGAAGGATGTTTCTGTATCCAAAGAATCATAAGAAGTATGTGGGACGATGGGTCTATTGTAATCCGAATGGACAGTGCAGCTGCATGACCTGGAATGTGGATGAACATGTTAAATCAGCCGGGACCCTGAGGGGGGTGATGAAGATCTGGACTCCAAAGAAGCACTTCTTCAAGAGAAAATATCAAGATGTGGACACCATTGTTGAAGAGGTGGTTGATGACTCGACCTGAGGGGGGAGTATAGAGGAGCAGCTGAATGCCTCTGCAGGAGGTCCCACCTCCTAACTCCTGTATGTTGGAAGTCTGAGATTGTGCCATGTTTGACACCAACAGTTGTGACCATACCACAGAGAATATTTGAAAGAAGATACACTTTGAGAAAACCATATCAGATATACCCCCAAATAGACGACAATCTGAGGGAGGAACTCCACAAAGGTATATCAGAAAGAGCGGAAGAGGATCTGGTGACGTCACAAGAGATGATCGTGACGCACTAAGAAGACTGACTGAAGAAAATGCATGGACCTTATAGAAGCTGATGACGAAGTTAAGAAACAAGTAGACTTTTTTATGCAAGAAGATTGCATGTGTGTGATGCACTGCAGAAAATGCAAGCCTTTGAATAACTGTACAGATGCTGTAACGCAAGTAGAATAAGTAATATTAGAATCTAGCTATACGTAGTAATAGACTGCAGGCAGAGCCACCATTGTATAGGAACTGGACATCACTGTCATGAATTTAGTAAGCTGAGGCCCATGGAGAGGAAAGGCTGAAAACTGTGTTGCAGCAAGGAATTAGCTGCGATCGTGGACACGAGTGCTGAGGCTGTCTGGCCTGGTATCAAAGCTGAATGCAGCCAAGGCCGGTTATCTATTCTTGAAGGCAGAGAATGTGAGAAGCTGCATCATTCCTTGTTAAGGTGCAGAGAAAGAACATTAAGCCTGCCATGTTTTATTCGTTTAAGACATTTAAATGCTGCAAACTTGTCCAAATCATGGTCTCCAGTCGCGTGAGCCAAGGTTGAAACTAAAGTAGATCATTGAGTTCCAGAACTATGATAGTGCATGCCGGCACTCCCTTATGTTCCCAGAGACAACAATAATCTGCAAGGCCAAGTTCAAAGACAATCTTCATGGCAGAAGGCTTGAGTGATGAGAGACATTGGGTTAATTGGGTGGGGGGGGGTAAAGTCAAGTCCACCTCCTGGCACCTGGGTCTGAGCTCAAGTGTTGCTAAAAGAAGTGGATGTTCAAGACATGGCACGAGCGTGGCAACCAATTGTAGAGGGCCGTATCACAAAGGGTCTTATAGTTTGAGCACCATTGCTACACTGTGTACTTAATAGTATTGAAGGTGACACATTTTAGAGTTGGGCATAAGTTGTCCACCTGACAGCAGATATCCAATCACAACCTCACCCCTTATAGAAAGTATACTTAGATGTTCCTCTTCATCCTATCACAACCCGTTGTAGGTTTTTCTCATTTTTACGTAGTATGACGTCACTCATGATGATTTTTTTGTATATCAATGTGTTTTTATGAGATATTCACAGAGAGAACTGAGCAAACATCCGTTGATGTCTATTGTAACTCCCTGTTTTAGACAATTGATATTAAAACAGAAAACGTTGCCATCTTCCTGAGATGGTTTGATTATTTGGTGTCAGAGTTATTCTGCATCCCATCCACTGCATGCGTGTTACCCAAAGGGCTCCAAGCCCAAGATGCTCACTTGATATGATTGCAGAGGGTGGTAGTTGTGCAGATGCTCACATGGTATACTTGGCAGAGGGTGGTAGTGTTGCAGATTCTCATGTGATACTCTTGGCGGACGGTTATAGTGGTGCAGATGCTCACTTGATATGCTTGGCAGAGGGTGGTAGCAATGCATATGCTCACATGGTATGTTTGGCAGAGGGGGTGGTATTGGTCCAGATGCTCACATGATATGCTTGTCAGAGGGTGGTAGTGGTGTAGATTCTCACATGGTATGTTTGGAGAGGATGGTAGTGGTGCAGATGCTCACTTGGTATGCTAGGCAGAGGGTGGTAGTGGTGTAGATGCTCACTTGGAATGCTTGGCAGAGGGTGGTAGTGGTGCCGATGCTCAAATGATATTTTTGTCAGAGAGTGGTAGTGGTGGAGATGCTCACATGGTATGTTTGGTAGAGGGTGGTAATGGTGCAGATACTCACTTGGTGTGCTTGGCAGAGGGTGGTAGTGGTGCAGATGCTCAGATGGTAGGCTTGTCGGAGGGTGGTAGTGGTGCAGATGCTCACATGTTATGCTTGACAGAGGGTGGTATTGGTGCAGATGCTTACGTGATACACTTGGCAGAGGGTGGTAGTGGTGCAGATGTTCACATGGTAACTTTGGCAGAGAGTGGTAGCGGTGCAGATGTACACTTGGTATGCTTGGCAGGAAAGGGTGGGAGTGGTGCAGATGCCCACATGCTATGTTTGGCAGAGAGTGGTAGTGGTGCAGAGGCTCACTTGGTATGTTTGGCAGAGGGTGGTTGTGGTGCATATGCTCACGTGATATGCGTGGCAGAAGGTGGTAGTGGTGCAGCTGTACACTTGGCATGCTTGGCAGAGAATGGTAGTGGTGCAGAGGCTCACGTGCTATGTTTGGCAGAGGGTGGTAGTGGTGCAGATGCTCAAATGATACGGTTGGCAGCGGGGGTGATAGCGCTTGGCAGCAGGGGTGGTAGCGGTGCAGATGGTCACTTGGCAGATGAGAGTGGGGGTTGATGTGAACAGCTTAATGTCTCTCAGACTCTTTCATTCACTTTTGAAGCCGTGGAGTTTATTTGGGAAATTTTAAAATAAAAATGAATTGATGTCCGGCAAGGCCCACTCATTGTGCTGGAGAGGGGTGCCACTTTCAGACACATCCCTTATTCGCACCCTATCGCCAACTCGCTCTCTACGGCCTCTTCCCCTGTCCATTTGGCCCTCTCGTCTCACCCACTCTCTCCTCCACCCCCCTGTCGCCCCATGATGTCTCTGCATTCATCGTCCTCCTGTCCCCATTACCCTGTGCCATCTCCCTCTCCCTCTGCTCCCCCCCCCCCTTCCCTCCATCCCCGGGTCCCTGTAACAGCAGAGAAAGCCTTGGCAGGCGCTGCCAGGGGTCGCCCGGGTGGATAATATCGGAAAAGACAGCCTTTTTGCTGCTAAGCCCACGTCTCCCCCAGATCCGCGCGCATTAGCCTGGGGAGCTTTTAAGGGATTTGAATGCACTCTCATTTGAGCGGGATTCTCTCTCGCAGCCTGGCACTGCCACAGGGATGCCAGCACCGGGGAGCGCAGCGAGGGTGGGAGCAGGAAGGCTGACCCTCCCACCACCAATAGTGCGGGCGAGAGGGAGGAGAGGAAGGGGGTCGCAGCCCTCCGCAGGAGACGGCCTTTCCCATCAAAAAACCTGGGCAGGAGAGAGAAAAGGGAAGACAGGGAAAGCGGGAAAGGAAGCAAAGGAGTGGCAGAAGGGAGAGAGGGAGAGCGAGGAGAAGAAAAACGACCGAGGAGAGAGAAGTAAGGTGAGAGAGAGGAAGGCGAGAGAGGGAAAGGGAGTTCTTGATAAAATGGGGGAGTGAGAAAGGAAGAGGCAGAGAAAAGGAAGGAGGGAGAACAAAAGAAAAGAGAAAAAGGGTATTGGAAAAGTAGAGGGGAGAGTGCATTGACAGACAGAGACAAAAAAGGAGAGACAGTGATGCAGAAGTAGAGAGGGGGTGCCAAGTAAGGAACAAGGAAGAAGGGAAAGGGTGCACAGGAGAGATAGAGGAGAAGAAAAAAGGGGAAGTGGAAAGAGCGAGGAGCAGAAAGAGAGAGACAGTGTAAACAGGAAGGGGCTACAGAGAAGCGAGCCAGAAAGGCAGGAGGTAGGAGACACAGGTAAAAAAAAATACACAATACAACCGAGGGCCGGAACGAATTGCCTAGAAGTACTGGGACTAAGAGTAGCAGGGGGCGGGGCGTGGGGGGATTAGAAATAGAGAGAGTTACACACGAGAAGAAGAGGGGATGCAATGAAGAGAGAAGGGGCAGTGTAGAAACGTGAGAAAATAGATAGAACATGTGAGAGGTGAGTCGAGAGATACCCCGGGGCAAAATATGAGCGAGGGAGTTCGGCAGTCACAGGAGAATGATATGTCATGCACAGAGAGCAATACAGAAGCGTTCAGAGGGATCTGGTGAGCGGGAAAGAATAACGAGGCGAAGTGGGTAAGGGGTGGAGGGAGCTACAGAGGGAAGAAGATACAGTGGTAAGAGCGACCGCTTATAATGGATGACACGTGAGTACGAGTCAAAAGAAAAGCGAGCAGCCCGCAGGGTGAAGGGAGCAACAAGCGGGAGAGAGGGAGCGGGCCGAGTGGGGAAGGAGAGCCAGTGAGATAGCAGAGAGAGAGAGGGAGGGGGGAGAACATATCAGATGAGAAAGAGACAACACAAGGGGGATACAGTCAGAGCAGAGGAGCACCAGCCAATATAGAGAAGCGAGAGGGTAGAGCAGGGGAGAGGGGCAGCAGAGGAGAGAGGGGCAGAGGAGAGAGAGCGCGAGTAGGGGAAAGGGAGAGGAGAGGGAGCGCGCGAGCAGGGGAGAGCGGCAGCAGAGGTGGTCGCCTGCGCAGACTCCAGGTGAGGAGAGAGCGGGAGCAGGACCAGGGTCAGCGCCCGGGGAGATGCTGCAGCACCGGACCCTTCCCCCCACAGGCAGCATGCACCGGCCGCCGCTGTGACACCGTGACCCCCGGAGCACCGTGAGTACCGGCGACTGTTTCTGACACGCGACCTACTCTGTCCCAAACCTGCCGTACTTTGGGGGGAGTGGGTATGCGACATGTCTCAGGTTCCCTGCAACCCCACTCTGCCCCGCAACCACACATGCCACCGACTGCGCCAAGAGCTTGAGGAAAACCATGACGGAGTGGGGCATACAGCGCGGGTCTCCGAAGCGCTGTGGTCAAGAGTTGGCCAGTCAACGCCAGAGACTGGTGAGGGAGTGAGAGAGAAGCGGGCGAGGGAGGCTCGTGCACTATCGGCCGGCTACTCACTCATTCAGGCATTCACTCTGAGGAGGCGGGGTCAGGGGTCAGCCGCTGCGCGGGCTCTTGGTCCGGTCAAGGCCAACCTTTCCACCTCTCGCAACGCTGCTCTATGTGTCACTGAGTGTCAAGCATCGCTTCTCTTGCCTCCTCTGTCCTTCACCCCTCAAGGGACTAACCTCCCCTCCCCAACCCTGCCACTCTGCGTGCAGGTGTTCGTGTACAGCGCTCTGCAGCTTGCCATATAATTAGCCCTGCGTATATGTACACACAGTGGAACCGGCTGGTCTTTGCTGTATGAAGTGTGACCTTTTGGAGTCTTAGGGTGGGGGCACATCTACAAATCAGATGTCATGCGGGATGTTTCAAAGTAGTCCACAGCCCCGCGAGTCAGTCGCAGCTGGGAGACTCAAGAAAGGGGAGAGTAGCACGCCCAGAGAGCCAAGAGACACACATGAGAGTTTTGAGTTGCGTCTTGTACTATTTTTCATTCAGGAATTTCATTGATGAGCGTACAATCCAATTTATAAGGCACATCGAGGTTTTTACATACTGAGGCAACAAAAGCAGAAACGATAGCAAGTTCCATCCCCCTCCCCTACTCCCCAGAATCCTCAAGCATCCTAAAGCAACACTGAATGCAAGAAACGAACAAAAGACCACCAACAAGGCCAAAAGTTCATCGCATACCGCACCCCGTTATATGTGATATGAGTTATGTGTTATGAAATGTATGAGTTACTGTGTGTACTTTAGTGGTGGTCTAGAACTCTGACTGACTGGTCCGAGAGAAGCGAGGAAGTATAAGGAGTTCTAAGCGGCATATCCGCCGGTGTGCTCCGCTGCCGTGGCGTTACCCCTATGGCAGCCCAGGCACCGGGCCTGCAGACCACTTTTGTTATTTACAAGGTTCGCACATCATACTAGGGGGAGGGCACCCGTTACGTTTACACTTTCGCGTGCACGGGTGTCCGCCACCAAATTTCCCTCATTTGCAGGGCAGAGTGCAAAGGTGGAGTGGAAAATGGTGGCGTACACGCATGTGCAAAAAAGGGAGCGAAAACGCTAGTGCGCCGGCCTTATGCACTTGGCCGCGCAAATAAAGTAAGCGCTGCCTGCCATGTACGCCTGGCAGATGACGTTTACAATGGAGTCTGCCTACTTTTTGACTCCATAGGAATCCACAGTATTTGTGAAAATGAACATCCATGCCGGCACTAATCCTGCAGTATTTGTATTACAGAGAGGAAGATGGAGGCAGAAACATAGGCTACGTTCAGTCCCTCCTCTCTGCCATACACATTTATGAACTGTGTATGATGTGAATGGAAGGCGTAAAAGCCTTAGGCAAGGTTGTCCGGATTCTATTTACGTTACACCCCCTAGAAAATGAGCTCCTGTTTGATCGCCTGGCACTTCTGGAAAAAAGTCAAAACACAAGAAGAAACCCTTTCAAAGGTAGCTGTCATGCAGGGGAAGGCCACCAAGGGAAAGAGCACCCCGAGAAGAGATGGCGGCCGGCGAGTGTCAGATCAGGCTGCTAGGCTGGGGTAAATGATACTAGCACCCGTGGCGAAGGCGCCGGACAGATTGCCAGGAACGCCGGACTGACTCCTATGATCCAAGCCTGCGTGGCATCCCATGGCGAGCGCCTTCATTCCATGAGTCCCTGTTTCCCGGACATGTCTGAGTGCTCTCTCCCCATCCTCCAACCCCGCTCCCACCAACATCTTTCCTCCCTCCCGTATCCCGTTGTTTTACCAACAGGAATTACTTTGAAGTCATTTACTTTCGAAGTAATTCCTTCAATAAAACGAATTGAATTATATGGGTCTGAGGGGTAAGCGGTTACAATGCTGGGGAGGGGCTTAGGGTCGGGTTATTAGTATAGGGAAAGGGAAGCCTGGGGGGACTCCCCCAAATAAAATAAAAAAAAAAACGATGTCCCCTGCTTTTTGTAACACCTACTTAAGATTCTGTCTTAAATTCTTCAAACAGAATCTGTGCTGTTCCGCTATGTTGGGCAGGTGAAGGACAATAATTGATCTTATAGGGGAAATTAAAGAACATAGCAGGCACTGACCATGATAAATGGTAGGCCCATTTGTATTCTCCATCCATGATCAGATGTATGGTATTATTCTTGGATAGGATTTTCAAAAAGAAACTTATGGAGGCAAAAGAGCTTGAATAAACCAACACTCGTCAACAAAACAAGCAAGAAGGGGCCTTACACTAATTCTGGAACCCAGAACATCGTATTGAATGGGACTGGGATTAACGACTGTAAAAACTTCTTTCTTCAATTTCCCCTCTCTTCTTTCCTTTGACTTTCCTCCTTGGGTCCTTGGATTCTAATTGACTTTTCTTTCTTTCTTTTTCTTGGAGTTTTAAATTGATGATAACGGAGAAAAAACAGTTTTTGTATTAAATCTGAATGTTTAATAAAAAAAATAAAAAATAAAACAATGAGCTTTTCGAAGGAATTACTTTGTAGTAAATTACTTCAATGTAATTTCAGTCGGTAAATTGACATGGAACCCTACCTCCCTCCCTCCCTCACGGCTACCCGTACTTATCTTCTCTGCCAGCTCTGGTCCCCCGATTCTCTGTGTTCCAACTCCTCCCAAACATGGAAAGGGAAGAGGGGCTCAGCAATGAAAGCCCTAAAAGCTGCAGAGTAGTACTAGTTTTGCTAATCAAGAAGTCCATATGCAGTAAGTAGGAGTCATGAGCCATGGGAACTATGTCATAAGAGTCACATTTTATGAACTATGCGTTTTAATGATTGTGTTATGTGCGGAGTTATGTGTGCTAAGACCTAAGTGTCCAAGGATTGTATGAGTTAGGCATAACAGTTGTGTTATAAGAGATCTCAGCCCCCGTTCCGAGAGAAATACAACTGGCAGTGAATTACTCACCTACCTTTATTAACTCTTGCTGGGTTGTAACGTTAGCTGTATTGGTAGTGTGTATTAGCACTTACTGTATGTCATTTCCACTGTTGGTATGCATTTATGTATGTATGGAATGTACAAAGTGCAAACTTAGCTGTTAAACAACAGAGCGCGGTACATAGTAGATAGACCCATGGGATTACAAGTAAGAGAGAGGGGTAGCAGAGGAGATGGGATGGATAGGGGGAGTAGGTTATCTCCAGATGGGGAGAATTAGTGGTTAGTTGAGCGATCAGTGATTGGAGAGCTGTTCTTTGAAGAGCAGGGTCTTCAACTCCTCCCTAAAGCGTAGGATGGAGGGGGGCTGCCTTATCTGTATAAGGGTTATGAACGTCTACTCCGATCAGGCCAATGAAGCTCCCACCACCATCCACTGTGGAGGGCCCCAGGGATCATGTACTGCGCCTACCCTCTATAACTTATTTACTAAGCCACTTTTATGACATGCTGGACTCACTCAGCATAGCTTACATGAACTATGCTGATGAAACCCAAGTCCTTCTCCCTCTCACTGGCTCTTACGACCAAGACGCAGCTGCACTCCTTCAAATTTACACTACCACCCAAACCTGGATGGCAGCCAATGGCCTATACTTAAATGGGGTCAAAACCGAGGTCATCCTCCTGGGTCCCAAAGAACTACTGCCCAAACTCAACCAGAAATACAACCACTTCACCATTGATAACACAAACATACCTGTCTCGACTTCGGTAAAGACCTTGGAGTCCACATTGATTCAACCCTCTCTATGACACAACAGGTTAGCGCCATTGCCTCTGCTTCTGCCCACACTACCAAACTAATAAATGCCATAAAACCCTTTCTCATCACTCTTAACCGTCTCTCTATCGCCCGTGCCACAATAGGAGCTAAACTTGACTATTGCAATGCTCTCCTTGCAGGCACATCTGTAAAAAACCTCAATAAGCTCCAAATAGTTCAAAACAACGCGCTCCGCGCAGCCCTTGTCATCCCCAAACGAGAACACATCTCCCAAGCCAGACGAGCCGCCCACTGGCTCCCAGTAAAGGAAAGGATCCACTTTAAGATCCTCACCCTAACACACAAATGTATCAATCTTACTACCCCATCCTACCTATCAGAAACCATACTCTGAGACACCTCAACATGCCCAAAAAGAAGTCATCGTGCTAATCATCTCCGCGTTCCATCTGTCAATAGAGCAAACGCCAGAGGCATTGGCTATCCGCACATAGCACCCAAACTATGGAATGCCTTCTCTAATGCTCTCACAGCTGAACCCTGCTTATCCACTTTTCGCAAATCCCTCAAAACCACTCTGTTCAACTAGCCCCTATGCTCCCACAGCATGCATACATAGTAACTAAGTTGATTGCATCCTATGTAACCACCATCTCGTAATGTATCTTCTGATGATTATGTAACCACCATCCTTTGGAATCACTAAAATGCAATGTAACCTCTGCTTGCCATGTAACCACGAAACTCTCTATATCCTCTGTAACCAGCAAGGCTTCCTGTAACAGCGCCACAATGCCTAAGGGATACTGCATGCTTTAAAAATGCAAATAAATAAATACATCTGCATTGGTAACTTGTTCCCAAGACAGCTGTGCAGCAGGAGAAGGTCTGTTTCCTGTTTTTGCCCACTTTCAGATCTTTGTTTCAAGTCTGGAGATGTTATGGCTTATGGTGGTGCTCTGGCCTGTGAGATGGTGAGTTTCTTGGCCAGGGAGAGCAGATTTTTGGTTGTGACTGCATTATAGGTGATGCAGGCTTTCCTAAACGTAAATGATGAATGCTTGAATGGGTAACCAGTGGAGCACCTTCAGGATGGGTGGGGTGATGTTGAATATTCTTAGTACTGTCATGAGGGGTGCTGGGCAGATTTCAGATGAGCCAAGATGGCACCTATGACCCCTGCGAGTAAAGCGTCACCACCGTCCAGGTGGGAGATCACCAGAGCTTGGACCACTGTTCTGAAACTCGGGGCAGGGATGAAGGCTTGACATTGAGGAGGAACGTGTGCTTGCACCATGCCCCTTGGGCCTTCTTAGCAATGTGTCTTTTAAATAAGAGGTCATAGTCAATAGTAAAACCGATTTTTCACTGGGTGAGATTTGAGGCATATAGCCTTCAAGCTTCACATCAGTCAGACAATTATGGACATGGGCATGTTCAGTGGGCATTCGTAGGAGAATGAATTTGGTCTTTGCTGGGGATAGCTTTAGGTAGTTGCTTGGCATCCAGGCTTGGATAATGGATGGACAGTGCTTGAATGAATGCATGCCGTTGATGCAATAAATCTTTTGGTGAAGCTGCATGTCGTCTGAATGTTGGTATATCATGAGGTCGGTGTAAGGGAGTAGCTCCCGTAGAGGTTCCATGTAGAGGTTGAATATGACAGGGAACTGTATGGATATTGTGGAAGTCTGCAGGTGACTGGGCAGCGATGGACTCTGTTTCGGCCCAATTGGTATCTGTTGGAGAGGTTTGATGGAAACCACTGAAGGACTTTAGTGTTAAGCCCTTGCGTGTGGCGAGGATTTTGAGGAGGGCTTAATGATCAATGGTTTCAAAATGGCAGGAAGATAAAGTAGGATGAGTAAGCAGGGGGTCCATTTTGTCCATTAAGTGTAAAAAATAACTAGGTGAACACATATTTTCCAACATTTTCTTCAACACAAAAAGTTCAGCAGGTGGTTAAAGTACACAGCTGGCTATCATTTATATGAATGTTAGGGGCAGGGAAAGGAGTTCGCATAACTAATTAATTGTGTGACAACTCATAGCAGAGTAGGGGTGTCACAGTATTAGTTTTATGAAGGTACAGTAACCTTCTTACCAAATGACGGTATATCATGGGTATCGCGGTATAGCAGGTGGAGTTAACTAATCTTAAATATTTTCTAAAAGGTCATAAATTGTCAGATTCATCACAAACAAAACCAGGCACCCAGGGCCAGAATTGGGCTTTTCAACATACTTTCCACTGAAATGCCACCCCTTGCTTCCACCACACTCGTTTGGAGGAGGAGGGGGCGGAGCCCTGCTGCGACTGGCAAAGCAAACTGAATAGCTTTTCTTGAGTGGTCATTTAGGTTTTTAGCTCCACCACTGGCTACTGGTGAAGATGAACATGTTGCCATCGTGATAACCTGCATGCCACAGATCAATGGAGTCTGATGGTAGTATACGCTTGTGCGTATACACACACACACACACACTCTTTACGATACATCCTTTAGTTTACTTCCGGGACAAAAGGTGTTCAGTAATCACGGACATGTTACCCTTTGGTATGGCAGCAGGGAATACCCACAGAGATGAGTAAATTTCGCAGTGTGACTTATTATATGTATATTCAATGATAGAACCAGGGAAATCCCCCATTGTCATATGTTTAGAAAACATTATACATTATAAATATATAAACCCCAAAGTCCCGGGAGGATAGCTCAGTGGCAACATGCATGCCTTGGAAGCGAGATGACACGAAGCAACACAGGTTCAATCCCCGGGTCCGCGCTTAGAAATCTCTGGTTGTTTAAGCGCGTTATAAATACGCAACTAAGACAAAAACAATTGCACAACTAAATAAACAAAAACAATTTCTTTAACAGCGCCTCGATGCCTGTGTGCTGTGTGAGCGTTTTAAATAAAAAAAAGTAAACCCTTTTCCTTCTTGGCACTGTATTTATTCTTCCTATTGCTAACATATTGATTTTGTGTCAGGCACGTGTGGTTTATGGAATGGCATTAAAAACTGCTCAAACTGAAACTACCTGGCAGACGGCACATCCAACAGTGCAAGACCAAGACTGCGCAGCACTTGCTTACTGCAGCCTTTCCAAATCAGATTGAAAAGCACACTTAACGGTATGAACGGTATACCGGTATAAACAATGTGACGGTTATTATTGTTCAATTAAGTGGTTCACGGTATCTTTAACGGTATACCGTAATACCGTTACATCCCTATAGCACAGACATATCTTTTCTTGGGTTGCTTATGGGCAGGGCACTTTTGAAGACTAGCTTAGAAAGTATTGTATTTCTGTGGATAATTACCACACTTTTAAGGGCTTGCTTTTCGGTCTGGCTAGCGACATTCTGCTCTCTTGCCAATCTAATGCATATAGATATTTCAAGGGCTTTGCATTCAATCAGAGTTACGAGGTGGGATTTTAACAACAAACATGCATATCATGATATTTTTTGTAAATATTTCCACGTCTTGTTTATTGAATTTCACCTCATTTTAGTAAATCACATTCTTCTAGGCGACCACAATTTCTCCTGGGGATTCAAAAGTGAGTTCAATTAATCCTAGACCAGGACTCAAATATGAGTTTGGAATCTTTATGTTTCGGAAGTAATGAATGCAATTGGTATTCTCAAGGAATGGTCTGCTGTCAATCAGTAAACTCTGAAGCATAGCATCTTCTTAAGAGCCTACCCTGATTACAATGTGGGTTTCCACCATAAAAAGGCCCTGGAAAACATGACCGGCGACAGAGGTCTATTTACAAGGTTTATTGTTCATGCTATGTATGTGCAACCAGTAATTACTGGGTCTCTAGGGGAATATTTAAGAACGTATAGGGACTTCTGGTGCATTTTGGTCAAGTAATTTGTTTTATGAAGGTCATCTTGTTATTCACTAACTCATAAGTGGCCCAGCACCATTCTGCAGGCCTAGGGACGCAGTTGGCCCTTGAGCTGCCCATCCCTATCACCCCAAAGCCCGGTTGAAAAGTAGTCCACCAGTGAGGTAGACATCCCTGAGCCATTTGGCTCCATACTGTAGGAGGCACTGAGAAAAATCAGCAAACGCACAGAACCAGAGCCAGCTAATAAAACGTGCAGGGCCTGGTCACAGGGCCAAGCAACCTGATGGCTGAAGGTAGGAGGAGGCCACCAGTAGGGGAGACAGTCCTGAAATGCAGTAGCCGACAGAGAAGGAAGGGAGGACATACCCAAAGTGTCTATCAGAACACGCAGAGCAAGCAATGGGGCTGCGGAGCAAGTGCAGGGATCCCGGGGATAGATGTGGTTGGTGGGACCTATGCATTTCCATGTACTCGGGAGCCTCTGCCTTTTAAGCAAGATTTATCCTGCCATCTCCCAGTTTTCCAATGGAGGAGTGGGTAAAACCATATATGAAGCACCCAATCACCCATGTTACCCCTAATTCACCTCCACATTCATACGATCGTCCATGCCTGCAGTCACCCATGCACCCACTCAGCCGACCTCAGTGCTCCCCTGCAAAATAGTTTTGTTTATTTATTTGTATTGTGCGCCTGGCCTGGAGGCATCGCAGCACATTTTTTATGATGTCAAAGGCTACATATGCGCAGTTTTTACAAGATGATAAGTTACATAGACAGTGAGTTGTTACAATCATAGAAATGTTACAGATAATAGCTGGTACAAAAGAATAGCTGACAGGTTATCAGTTACAGGGGATAAATGATACAGTTGTTACAACAAAGTGCATGTTCCCGTGGTACATTGGGAAGTGGTGCAAATACTGAGAGGCATTATGAGTATGGTGCTGCTATGTCCTGCTCTGAGAGACATTTTTTTGTCTTGCATTTGAAGGCCGGGAAGCAGGGCCCCTCTCCAAGTAGGCTGGGAATGGTGTTCCAGAGTTTGGCCGCGAAGACCAGGAAGCTGGCCCCCACCAGCTGTTTGTAACTTGAATCTAGGAATGGACAGTGAGTAAGGGAGGATCTCAGCGGTCGTGAGGGAATGTAAGTGGTAAAGCGGTTGGCCAAGTAATCAGGGGCGAGGTTAGCTTGACACTTGTGAGTGATCATTGAGGTTCTCAATGAGATTCTGTGGGCAACCGGTAGCCAATGAAGGCTCCGCCTGGTGTCTGAGATATGTGATTTCCTGGGAAAATTGAGAGCAGCCCTGATGGCATTGTTCTGTGTAATCTGGAGTTTGTTGATGTTTCTTTGGCTAGTCCCAAGGTAGAGAGCATTACAATAATCAATCTTTGACAATATAAGTTTTCTCGCCAGGATGATACAGTTATTAGTAGTAAGAAAGGGTCTGCAAGCTGTTATCAGCTTACAAGAGTAAGCTGCAGCAGAAACCACTGCGTTTGTTTGACGTTTAAGTGATAGTGTGGAGTCTAAATAGACGCCAAGAGTTTTGGTATTATTGGAGACTTTAATAGTATTCCCGTCGATGATGAACGATTGGAATGTGGCATCCAGTTTATTTAATCTAGTCAGTGAGCCTAGGATACGTAACTCGGTCTTATCATCGTTCAGGCAAAGCCCATGATGTGGCATCCAGGCTTGTATTACTGTATAGACATCATTAAGTGCCTTTGAGTCGGTCTCATGATCACCTGTGATAGGGATCAGTATCTGGGTGTCATCTGCGTAATTTGTGTAGGTGTTACAAAGAGAGTCCAAAATATCAAAGCGCAGCTTTGTAAATACATTATATAATGTGGGGGAAACACAGGACCCTTGAGGGACCCTGCATGTGACTGAAGAGGGCTCAGCAGTAGCAGAAGGGGAGAGGACCCTAATCAGTCTGTTCGCCAAGAAGGATCAAATCCACGAGGTGGCATCTTCTGAGAAGTGGGCTGCAGTTTTAAGGCAATGGCATAGAATTTGGTGGTTGACCAAATCAAAAGCTGCGGACAGGTCAAGCAGGAGAAGGAGTGCCAGTTTACCCTTGTCTTTTAGATCCTCAATTTGTGTTTTTAAATCAATCAGGGCGGTTTCCATCCTGTGTCTAGGTCGGAAGCCTGATTGACGAAGACCCAGTAGTTTGTTCTCTTCCAGGTAGGCCTGAATTTGAAGATAGCAGCATGTTCAAGAATTTTCAGGAGAAATGGTACCGTGGTGATGGGTCGGTAGTTTGAAGGGTTACTTGGATCAAGGTTAGGTTTTTTGATTAGTGGGATGACCCACGCGTCTTTCAAATTGTCGCGTACAATGCTGGATTTGAAGGACGCATTAATCAAGGTGGTGATGAAAGGAACAAGGTCGTGGGCTGCCTCCTTGATAATGGGGGCAGGTCAAGAGTCACCTTGACAGTTGGAAGGTTTAATCTTAATGGATTCCACTTCTTGGATGGATAAGGGAGAGAAACGGAAGGGTCTGAATGAATGATTAGGAGCTGGTAATTTGTTGGTGTTGGAGTAGTTTGGTAGGTCTGGTGGCAAGTAACTTTTTTGTTGTTGATTTTTATTTGCAAGCTAGAGATTTTATCAAGGAGCGCTTTTTGGATATTATTGCACCAAGTGGCATTGGTGTTGCATTTGTTAGTAGGGGCAATAGGTGATTCGAGCTCTTTTAGGATTTTGAATAGCTCTTTCGTATTGGATTGAGCTAGCGTTATGCGTGTGTTATAGACCTCTTTTTTGCTGAGAGAATTGCTTATTTGTAGTTGGATGAAGAAGTAATCAGGGTGTTTTTGTTAGCTTCAGTTGGATGTCCTTTCCAGTGAGACTCAGCGTTTCTTTTTGCTTTGCGTAGATCCCACAAGTGGGGTGTAAACCATGAATTGAGGTGTGCTTGGGGCTTAGGTTTACGTATTTTTAGTGGGGCAATGGTGTCCAAGGCTTTTTGTAAAGAGTGGTTGTAAGTGTCCACTAGAACCGTGGGATCAGAGCACGTTGGTAATATGTTATTGAGAAGAGGGAGGATGGGAGGAAGTCGTTTTTCCTTTGTTATATCCTTGTTGCAGGTGTGTATAGCAGGTGCAATATTGGGGGTAGGTCTGGAGGTGTTGGATTGGATGGCAAAGGTAATCTTAAAGTGGTCTGACCAGATACAGGGTGACACAGACACCTGGTCGATTTTACAGTTTAGATCAGCAAGCCAGTCCAGAGTTCTCCCTTTGTTGTGTGTAGGTTCTTGAATATGGTGGGTGAAGACTACGTCTGTTAAGGAGTTAGCAAGGTCCGTGGCTTTGTGGTCGTTAAGGTCGAGGTATCCTAGATTGAGGTCTCCAAGTAATATCATTTGAGATTTAGGCTTAGTGTTAGCTGCTAGGAGAGATGCTATGTCGTCTAGGAATGTGGAGCTAGGTCATTGAGGTCTGTATATAAGGTGTACCGTGACCGTTTGGTTAGGTGATAGTGGCAATTTGGCTGTGAGTAACTCAGCCGAGAGGATAGGGGAGTTAGGGGTAGCTCTAAGTTCAAGGGAATTTTTGAAGATAAATGCAACCCTTCCACCCTTGGATTGATTTGCGTCTTTATCGCATCTGATAATGTCATAATTGTCAGGTATTGCCAGTGACAGTGATGGGCCCAAAGCTACGTGTAGCCATGTTTCCGTGATGGCTAGGATGTCAAGGTCTTCAGTTATTATGAAATCAGCAATGTCAAGGGCGTGTGCTGGTATAGATCTGGCATTGATCAGTGTACATTCAATCTGTGTGACTTTGGCGGTAGGGCAGCTAATGGCTTGGGTGGTGGGCGTGGTGATCATAGTGTCTAAGTTGCCACTGGGTTTAGGCAAGTTGGTATTTTGGTATGGGCATAGTTTGGTCATAGGTAGTGGTTTGGTCTCAGGGAAAGAGTGAGTGTGTGTCGTTCTGTGGCGAAATCTGGAACCTAGTCTAGAGTTCCTCATTGTGAGTGTACAAGGTTGGTTGGATGTGGGTTTAGTAGCAAAGTGTTTCAACCACAATTCTGGGTCATTAAGGTGAGGGTTAATACAAGGCATACTATGTCCAAGTTGAAAGGCGTGAGTGTGCGCCATGTTGGACAGTGTAGCACAGTGTGGCATAGTAGGTAGGGCAGTGTGGCATAGGCCTGAGGAGCTGGTAGAAGATAATGTAGCACCTGGGTTATGTGTACCGTGTTTGCCTACTGGTGATGCACGTGATGGTGGGAGAAGGCTGTCTGCTTAATGATGATAACTAGGAGATGTAAGCAGTAAAACTGGTGTAGCCAGTACATTATGTGAGGTAGTCAAGAGCGCGTGTAGGATGATGTTGATTTACAATTTGATAAGTCAGTCGTACAGAGGATAGCAGTGGTTGGCAAATCTAGCTATGCTAGCGAGATGAAGAGTGCGCTAGGGGCAATGTAGGAGTGGCCCTAAGGTACTTGCTCATAATGTTGTGTTGTCATAGTGTGAGAGCATTGGCAGGAGGCAGGTTAGCGCGCATGGTGCTTAGTAACAGAAGAAATACTGAACAATGCTAAAAACACAATGCTGCAGATAGTAAACAGTTACAGATTAGTTGTTAGACATAATTGGTACAACCGTGGGAAAGGGTAGTAGCAGTGCTAGTACAGTGAGCGTCCCACACAGAAGTTCATATAATTACATACAGGCCACTGATGATGGAGGTTCAAATATACCGTACATTAAGTATCATAGAGAAGGTTGTCGATGTTAGAGTTCAAAAGTTATATGGTGGATGGGGATTACCAGAGTTATAGTAGGGCGTTCAACCAGGCGCGAGGGCTGATGTCAATATAGAGGTATGCTTCTTACCTTCCTGTAATCAGCACAGCGCACTCAGTATTAGCGCGCGGCGGTGCGCGAACAGGCGCAGAACAGGACCTTTCCGTGTCGGGCCTTCACATGGGAGGGCCGACTTCCGCCTGCCGGCGGGGCAGTCTGAGGAAGCTACGGTGCGTTGCCTAGCAATGTGTAGCTAGCCTCGTTGTCGTGCCATGAAACGCGGTGGCCATGATGGATTCAGGCACAGTAGGGACAAACACCACGAGAAAGGGGCTCACTTACAATAATTCCCCCAGCACATCTTCATTCTCAACCACAAGCTTTGCACTTTAAAAAAGCTCGGCCTATTTGCTTTGCTAATGCTTGCTTTTTATTATTGCCATTGCCGGTGGCAATGGGTTGCTAGCAGTGCAAGTGGCACTAATACATGGAAGTCAGCAGGGCATGCTTTTCAGAGAGACATTATTTTACCCCTCTGATATTTCCAATGCTTGACCTTTGCAGTATTTCCTCATTCACTAGCAGCTGTCGCACTCCCACATGTTACTCAATAGGGCACCTAATGATCTATAAGCATTGTGTGCCTTGAGGCCTATGGGCATTTGGCGCATTAGAATAATTAAATAAATAAAAAATGAATAAATAAGAGTTATGTGTCCTAGTCCTTATCTTTACTCTGCTTCCGAATTAAACTTTAACTCGCCATCAGGGCCCTTGTCTTTTCACTTTTGCCCCCAGATTTCTTTTCCAGCCATAACTCGGTATCTTCCCCCTCCACCCTCTCTCCTACTCCCACCTTTCCATTCCCCTTCTCATATGTGCTTGAGCTGGCTACTTTAGAGTTGCCGAAGTTAGGAGCCACACCAGTTTAGACAATTGAGTATTACAAGTCAAGAAAGTGTGGAGAAGCAAGTCTAATGCGTCTGCAGTTAAGTCATAGGGTTACGAGCCGTGAGCTGAGGGGGAGATACACGAGGATCCATAGTCCAAGGAAGAGTCATAGGAGTTACACGTTTATATGAGTTAAACCTACGTAGAGCTACATGGGACAAGAGTAAGAGATGTCTATCACAAATGTACACATGTGGAAGAAGAATGGTCTATGTGATGATCTCGCCGTGAAAGAGTGGCGGGTAGGCATCCCTGCTCCTCTCTTTGATTCCTCTTCATTGGGCAGGCATCCCTGCTCCTCTCTTTGGTTCCTCGTCATTGGTTCCTCTTCATTGGGTAGGCATCCCTGCTCCTCTCTTTGGTTCCTCTTCGTTGGACAGGCATCCCTGCTCCTCTCTTTGGTGCCTCTTCATTGGGCAGGCATCCCTGCTCCTCTCTTTGGTTCCTCTTCATTGGGCAGGCATCCCTGCTCCTCTCTTTGGTTCCTCTTCATTGGACGGGCTTCCCTGCTCCTCTCTTTGGTTCCTCTTCATTGGGTAGGCATCCTCTCTTTGGTTCCTCTTCATTGGGTAGGCATCCCTGATCCTCTCTTTGGTTCCTCTTCATTGGGCAGGCATCCCTGCTCCTCTCTTTGATTCCTCTTCATTGGGCAGGCATCCCTGCTCCTCTCTTTGGTTCCTCTTCATTGGATAGGCATCCCTGCTCCTCTCTTTGGTTCCTCTTCATTGGGCAGGCATCCCTGCTCCTCTCTTTGGTTCCTCTTCATTGGATAGGCATCCCTGCTCCTCTCTTTGGTTCCTCTTCATTGGGCAGGCATCCCTGCTCCTCTCTTTGGTTCCTCTTCATTGGGCAGGCATCCCTGCTCCTCTCTTTGGTTCCTCTTCATTGGATAGGCATCCCTGCTCCTCTCTTTGGTTCCTCTTCATTGGGTAGGCATCCCTGATCCTCTCTTTGGTTCCTCTTCATTGGGCAGGCATCCCTGCTCCTCTCTTTGATTCCTCTTCATTGGGCAGGCATCCCTGCTCCTCTCTTTGGTTCCTCTTCCTTGGGCAGGCATCCCTGCTCCTCTCTTTGGTTCCTCTTCATTGGGCAGGCATCCCTGCTCCTCTCTTTGGTTCCTCTTCATTGGAATGCCGCAGTAAACCTTGTTTGAGATGTTAAACCTGTGTCTAGAGCCCTTTGTTAAGCCCCTTCTTGGCTGCAATATATACATGTTCAAAGCCCGTCATTGCCTCAGTGTGTCCCCTTCCTGGTTGCTGATCACCCCCTTAGATGGCGTCATTGCAGCGTAGTGTAATGGCCCCACCGATCATGTATTCTAGGGGTGTAACATTTAGAGACAGTGCGGGAGTACCAGTGACATGCAATTAAAGGTGTGTAATGTCTAGATGGGGGGCACGTGTGAATACGTTATGTACTGTGGGCGCACAAGAGTTTGTTACGGTGCATGTGTATATAAGGCATGTTGTGCAGGCTTGTAAGGGTTACTTGTGGTTCGGGTGCACACATACCATGCACTGAATATTAGTTGTGGTGCAGGGGTAAAATGTTATTTTCGGTTTAATTGTTAATTCATTTATTTCATGCATGGTTTTTCTAACACACTATATGCCAGACTGCTTTGGAGTGCAGGGAAGAGGGGGTGCATGGAGCAGACTGCGGATAGCATGACGTAGGCGATAGCGGACCATTTAGCATATGAGGACTGCAGGATTATCGAAACCAGGGCATCTTGGGAAGGTTCTTGAAACGCAAGTGGCCCAGTTAGTGTGGGAGAGACAGCAGAAGAGGGTTCCATATGAAAGAGTCGTGATGGCACATGGGTTGGCATGCGTGGGTCGGTACAGGGATGCCGATACCAGGCCTCCGGTGAATGGTAGATCAGAAATACTTTGCTGAGGTTTGTGCTTGGCTGTACAATGCTTTGTGTGCCAGGAAAGGGGTGTTAAAGCCACTAAAAGGGAACCAGGGCTGGGGTAATGGGATGTCATATACTGTTGATGTGCAAGAGGTTGTGGGTCAGGTGTGCAATTGTTATGCACTGATGCTAAGCAAGAGTTGTTTTTCACACAGGTATGAACATGCTTTATACTGTAGGAATGCAAGGACTAGTGGCGTGAAATGGTGTAAATGGAGGTGTTGACATAAAAGAAGTGGAGTAGGCACCTGAATAATGGGGCAGCTTCCTCTCCCCCCTCCTCTCGGGTAAGGGGGAGGTGTGCAGTTAGCCCGGGAAGCCGACGGGCGGGAAGCCCACCAAAAGGCCTGCAAAACAGGACAATGGAAGGGGCCGGGTCAAGCGGTTTATAAGGCTCCTGGTTTTCGCCCCCAGGATCATCACAGCCCAGCAGAGGACGCAGCGCACAGACGGAGCACCAGATTCTTTTTGTTTTCCTCCCACCTACCCTGCTTGTAGGACGGCGGAGGGGCAAAGCCTGGCCGTTGCTATCACAGAACGGCGAGGCAGTGTTTTGGTGACCAATGGCAAGATAGAGACTACTAATGAGCCGGGGTAAAGCGGGAAGGGTTTTCGATCTTCTCGCAACCAGCGCCCCTTGGGGGCCTAAGCCGCAGGGGCGCTGGAGGTATCGATGAGGGCTCAGCTTCCCCTGGCAAAACGGCACTCCCCCTGCCCAGCGGGCTCAGACAAGAGTGGTTGGAGGAGCTTTGGCCTACAGTGGACTTGGTTGGGAAAGGGGGAAGCAAGGTTTGGACACAGAGCAGTCGGCTGGTCGCCACACCTTCAGAACTATTTTCACAAAGTTTGTTTGCAGTGTTTTGAGTTTAGAAGTTATAAATAATGTGTTGTGAAAATAAAACATATGCCAACAAAGTAAAAATGTCTCATTCTGCACCTTTTTCCTTGGTGGGGTATCGTGAGGGGCAAATGGAATGAGCAGGCGTGTTGGTACAAAGATGGACAAATGCCCAGGTTATGTTACTTATTGAACACGTGGAAAGGCCAGTGTTGTGAAAGAGATGTGCTGCAGGTGTGCAAAGGCCATGTACTATAGGTGTGCAGGAGTTTGTCATCATGCAGGCACGTGCATTTCATATAGTGTAGTTGCGCAAGAGTATATTTGGTAACATTTATTTAGACATTTTTATAATACGTAAACCCGCATCGGGAGATCGATGCTCAAAACAACGAAACTGTCCACATTTTAATCAAGATCCAGGAAGCAACTAACCCAGCTATCCACCCTAATCTCTGGCAAACAGCAAGCTCTTCATTTTTTTGAACAATCACCAAAGTGGGTGGTGCCAAACAAACGTCTAACCTGTGCAACCTCAAGAATCTTTGCAAGATGTACTGGTTTTGAAAATCCTGCAGTCTTTGTAAGCAGCATGGGCAAAGTGTTCCAAAAGGGTGAATCTGAAACTGAACAGGCTTGGTTTGCTGTCTTTGCTGTAGACAGACACATTAGGAATTTTAAGATGAAGATCAGATTTGCTGCTTAAAGCGTGTGATCACCAGCTATTTTCAATTTGCTCGCCAAATAAGGAGGTTGATGTCATATAATTGCTTTATATGCTAAACAACCTAATTTAAAACAGATCATTGCTTCCAATGGAAGCCAATGATGTCCAAATCAAAGACAGGTTAAATATGATATGATGCCCTGTGCAATGATATCAAAGGTAACAGATTGCATTTACCTACTCCAGTCAAAATCAATGTGAGATGAAACCAGAGCCAGTACCACAGAACGATATGGATCTGGAGGAGCCAGTACCACAGACCAATACACGACGAGCCCGTATCACAGAACAATCTGGATCCGGGAGAGCCAGTACCACAGAGTGATATGGATCCAGAGGAGCCAGTATCCAAGAACAATATGGATCCGGAGGAGCCAGTATCACAGAGCGATATCGATCAGCAGGAATATAAGATTTGATCTTCCTTAGGAGAGCTGAAAATGTGCTGACTGAGCTCTTTTTGGCACATGGGTTTTGAAACACACTTTCTGGTCCTACCAGAAACCCAGAGATTTGGCTACTGGGGCCAATGAAGAGAAAACCCTACCAGCTCAAGTAGGGGGAGGCAACGCAACACAGCAGATACTCCATTCGCTGGTACATACAGGACAAACTCTGCTTTTCAAGGGTTTAATTTAAGGCAGGCCGAAGTTATCCAAGTTGTAATTTCTAACAGACACTATAGAGCAAAGACTCATCCTCAGCTGAAGAGGTTTTAGGATACAGCTGGGAGTCTAGGTTAACACATTAGCAATGAGTAAAATGCTTGTTTAGACTGCAAGGAGGATTTTATTGCAATCACGTTCTCACTAAAAGATATTCAATTTAGCACACTCGTCAGATGCTTGACCTGGAAACAGAAGGGCAAACACAGTTCTTAATTGTGTTAAACAGGCGGCAGGGTTTATTTGCTGCAGGTGAAATGGTGGGCTGGGCATAGAAAGACGACTCTGGTACATTAATAACCTATCTTTTGAACACGAGCTTAGTGTAAAGGTGTGAGGAACTCTTCCAATCTCGAGCTATGCCACTTATGTTCTAGTTTGCTATGGTGCAGATGTGAACATGCAATGTACTGAAAGTGTGCAAAGGGTAGACCGCCAGTGCTTAATTTGTTAGAAAAAAAGTGCCAGGGCTCACATATTTTCTTGCATGCTCGTAACTTTGAAGACGGGCAGTTCCCCATCATTGCTGCCACCACCCACAGCTGCATCCCACAGTGTCAAAACATTTGGGGTTAAACTACAGCTCGCACCTGCTCATTGGGGTCTATGGATGCTCTGGCTATCATTACTTCATAATCAATCTGGGTTTTAGGGCCTCATCACAAGTCTGGCGATATCCTGGTAGTAATACTGCCAGCACAAACAGTGCTACCGCTACTCGGTCCGGCACTAATAGCGCAGGATCGCGAGTAGCGTTTGGGCAGTTATTGCCCATTCCCCTTTGCGTACATAGGACCCAATGGGGTTGGGGGAGGCACTATTACCACCAGTGGTAATTGTGCCGGTGTTAATAGCACCGAAAACAGAAATGGGCAGAGAGCAGAATTTCTACCTCCAGCAAAAAAGCTGCAGGTGTAAAACTCCAAACTTTCTTCCCCAACTCATGATTAGGCCAGCCCTTAAATCAGCAGTAATAGCATTACAACCACATTTAAGGGCTACCGCCCAACTGATGGTGAGTCCCTTAGACAGTAAGTGCTGGGGCTGAATCATGGCAAACACCCCCCAGGAAATAAGTACTGTTTGGTGCAAGTGTAGAGAGGTCGTTTAATCAGGGTGCAAACCGTTTCTTGTGGAACAGATTGTCAGCAAAGAAGTGCAACATTTTCTTGAAACCTGCCACCTCCTTCACACTTTCAAGGACAGAATTCATCAAGGTGTGGGGCCTAAGTGGCCTACGGTTGCACTCATTTATGTGAGGTTGGGGCTGAATGCTAGGGGGTGTCTGAGTGCCGATCCTAAATGACCTATCATTTGCTTTCCCTACCAACTATGAGGACATTTTGCCTTGGGTGGGCTGTCAGGGTACGGTGTGCTTCTTTGCTGTGTGCTCACCTTCAAGCCACTACATTGGGTCCACGTTCAATGTAGACCATTCAAGGAACTCTTTGACCCCCAAGAAGCTATTGTTTTCCCATATCATTTTATATTTGGCATCATTCCTTGCCTCCTTTGGGTTTGGATATTATACGTATGTCCATGACATGATGGTTTCCTAGCGACCGAACCAGACAACAATGGCAATCCATCATCACTCCTGTTTGATAGGTATTCATAAATGGATGTAGGGTAACCCCTCCTTCAAATTCCAGATTAAATAAATCATTTGACCAAACCGATAATCACATGACCCCAACTGCATGTCTCACCCTCTCAAATGTAAACAAGCAATTTGTAATAGATGACATGAAGCACTCTACAAAAGCATCTAAATAAATAAATATACTCTAGCGCTCTCTAGGTGTGATGTGGTGCAGGGGAAGGAATGACATGCACTAAATGCACTGATTGAACCGGATCTGTGTGAGGGTCACAAGTGCTCTGGTGGGCTAATGCCATCTAATTAAGGTGTGCAAGAGTCAGGTTCGGCTCAGGTGTGCAAATGTTGCATAATGATATTAAGTGCCAGTGGTGGGGCAGATGCGAAAACATTTCTGTATTCTGAATTTGTGAAGGTGTTAGATGCCCTGCTTGCGTACAAGTGCCAGGTGCATTTTGTGAGAAGGATGATACATGTGCTGCACTTGCCCACGTTCCATGCACTGAAAGCACATGTTCTGAAAGTGTGCAAGTGACAATAGTGATGCAGGTGTGCAAGCATCCTGCACGGCAGACCATTTGTTGCAGTGAAGCACGTGCACTTTGGTATTTGAGGTGTTGAAATGAATTGTACACATGTCATTTTGTCTGGAAACGTTGATTGTCAGCTGCAGATTTGAAATACATAAGTAGCGTGTGGTCCAAAAAGTAATCTATACTAACATGTTAATCTGTTCACCTACAATGGAGTTGAATATAAGGTATAGAGGGGGTTTAGGCCCGCGGCATGAGGTAGCAGTGTAAAGTAGCAGCTTCCCCGAGGCCATGTAGGGGGTGGACCCATCCATGGATGCCATCTTCTGGCCTCATGCATTTGTGGGTGGTACCATGGGTTAAGGCTGGGTCTGCTTTGTCAGTCCCACCCTATGGGTCTCTCTGTAACCCCCCCAAGGAAGGATGGGCTGATGGGGCAGATCCCTCTTCAGAAGGGATCCCAAGCCATGGGAAATCTAGAAGTGAATTAATATTAAGATGGACATGTTTACTAAACGGTTTAGGTGTTTTTAATGATTAAATAGAGGTCCCCGCTGGGATCTCTGAAAATCCACTTTGATGTCTGTGTTTAACTGAAGTGAGGTAAGAACTCAGGGTGTAGCTCTTCTCCTGCTAACATAGATTTTACTTTAGAGGTACAGCATCCCTCCCTATCCAGCTGACCTGAGTGGGCTCATGTGGTGTTTCCCATGGGCACTGTCTCTGGCCTTGGCAGGGAAGGCGTGAATGCTGGCAAAGTGTAGGGCCAGGGATCATGGGCCACACCTAATTTACTCATTATTAAGCATATTGCAGGTGTGCAGGGGTTTTTTCTGCTAGATGTGTAAAGAGGCAGATGCCTGTGTCATTTATAGGCCCCGCCCCCTCACATCGGTCATAACGGAAGAACAGCAAAACAGCACTGTGCAAGTCAGCTGGTATTATCCCAATACCACATGGGAGATATGAGAGACGTAGTTATGCCCTCAGACAACCATACTGAATGTATCACCAAACTGATGCAGTAGACATTAGCTTGCCGACACAGATGGACATAGAAGAACTATAAGTAAAAGTCTCACAGATGTGTAGTGACGTTATGAAGAAAATATACAAGGACACACTGAACCCAACACATGGATATCTAAAGAATAAAGATGTGATTAAAGTGACAAAGAAACAAATATGCAAATATGAAGAAAACCATATACACGAAGAAGATAAGTGACAAGAGACGTAGTAGATGTATATTCACCGAAATGCAAGGTAGATAACACAACGTACAAGCTTGCTAAAGTAGGAAATAGAATGCAGGTAAAGCAGCCATGTTAAGTAAATGGGCGTTGACATTGTGTAATAGTAAGTGAGAAGCCTTGAGAGGAGAATGACCAAGGCTGCAGAGCTGACAGGCACTGAAATACAGATTTGTGCAAGAACAAGGGGTATTTGCTTGGCTCAAGATCAAGGATGTCACAGCAACTGCAAGGCTTGAAAGGAATCAAAGAGCATAAGATACATACGTAGGACATACTTCTCTTAGATTAACTAAAGGAGTGACAGTTGTGAGTGCCACGTATTGTACAATTAAAGATGCAGAAAGCACATGCAGAATTGAGCAACCAAGTCTCCATAGGTGGAGGAGAGTAATAGCACCATATATAATTGAATCAAATAGCACTACATAGAAGGGCAGAATGGACAAAATCATAGTCTCCTCACACATGGTTCAGGACTGGAAGACAAGGCCTATCTATAAAGCTCCAGACTAAGATAGCAATGTACCTGCACTCTCTTTAAAGTTCTGAGGAAGAAAACAGTCAGCAAGTCCAACTACAAAGAAGAAGCCCTGGCTTAGGGCCTAACTGATGAGAGAAGGTAGGCCAATGAGCTAAGAAAGGCAGTTGTCTGAGGTTCCCTGACACCTGGTTTTGTTGCTTAGATACTGCTAACAAGACGAATGTTCAAGGTTGGTAAGAGAGTGCCAACCAATCATGAGGGCCTATGTAATGGTGGAACATACATTGTTGCAGAAGCCTATCCACTGCTGTTGTTATGCTGTTATCAGTATTTTACGTAGTTGGCCGTAATTCAAGGCATGCCTACCAGATAAGGGGCAGCCAATGATGATACTAACACCCATACAAACTATAGGTATTTGCGTTTCGCTTAAGCAATTCCTCTGAAAGGGGCCCCTAGGGGTCCCTTGCGATATGGAAACAAGGCAATAACCATACACGAAAGGATGCGCCAGACACGAGGTTCAAATTCCCAATGCTAGGGTTTATTGCAAGCAAAATAGTCCCAATTGGCCAAATGTGGTCTCACGCCCCGCAACGTGTATTCTCTAGACCTCGAGGGACGCAAGAGAGCGAATTACGTACATCAGTTACATACGTACAAAATGCATATCATACAATCAGCTATGTCATGTTTAACACCCCCCTTTTATTAAGTTTCTTTGAACTCGGGATGATGATGGACATTTCCGACGAGTATGACAATTATGACACTTTCGATGTCTATTCTAGTAACAATGTGTAATTTAGAAAGTGCGGAGGCATCTTCTAGTTGTTGAACAGAACATGGTGCTTCTGTTCTTGGAAGCAAGCTGCACATGGGGGAAGAGCCACATTCCAAGCTTTGCAATCCTTGAGGTGCTATTCGTGTCCTGGGAGCTGACACGCTCTAAAGGGTTTTGTGAGGGGGGGCCATAAGAAGAGCATAATTCAAGCCTTTAGCTGCTTTATTCTAACATATTCTACCACAGTACGAGACTGGCTGGCAGCTGTGAAATGATTAAATGCCCTGCAGCTCTCCCTCAAGGCTACAGAGAGGGAGCGTGGGCATTCCTTTCTGGGCTACTCATGAGGAGTTTCAACAAACTCCTCAGTCCCGTGACCTTGCCCTTTCATATTCAGACAACAATGTTAACAGTTGAGCACAGTAAGCAGAATTTGCAAGAATTGCAAGCTGCAAAGCAGTTTTAGACAGAAAGCAATGAGCAATGGTTAACAAGCAAAATGGCGATTCTTGCTATGTTTAAAATGGCCGCTTGTTCGTCAAGCATAGCAGTCTGTATTTCTATAATTCTGTGCATAAGACGGTTGGCCTTCGGCCATCAAGATACGTCTATCATTCAAATGAAGGGTATTCACTTTTCCAGACTGACAAACCCTCCTTTTGGCCGTATGCCAAACGTCTTATTCATTCATTGTATCCTCATCTGATGAGGATAAGTCTGGGGTATCTATGTCTGAACCTTTCATGCTATCATGAGCATCATCTTCATCATTAATGTTTATAGCCATCAATTGTTTTACTGTTTTTGTCTCATCAGTGTCTCTGTTATTTCGGCCATGTGTTTGTTTTCCTCTCGACACCATGTACATACATCCCTTAGTACATCCCTCAGTTGTCTCAGTGCAAACTATTGGTAGGCATTGTATGCAACAGCAACATGTTATGAATATACCAAGTACCGCCATTAGTATCAAAATTAGCTTCCATACCCAGGATCCTGTCCCCCAACCCTTTTCTTCAGTAGAGAGTGTGGAACTTAGGACATGTAATTTCCGGATTGCTTTAAATATCGTAGGGGAGTAATCATCTACAAACACACAGCATGCAGTTTTTACGAGTTTGCAAACTCCCCCACGATCAACTAATATTATGTCAAGAGCCATTCTGTTTTGTAGTGCCATTAGTCTTATTCCTTTCTCTTCTAACGTCATACTCAATAAAATATCCGTTGTTGAATCTATTGTATTTTTTAATATTCTAGACAGTTTTCTTATATTATAGGAATTTTCTATTTGGGCCAAGAATGGTATAAACGATTTGGCTATATCTATTGCTATCATTCCATCTTCACTACTCCTTTGAGTTCTACCTTTTGTTCGTCTGGCTACTTCTGCTGTCTCCAAGAGGAACACTCCTGGAAACAGTAGACCTAGGTAGCATGTACCTCCCCAGTTCCTAGGTAATCATGGATATGCTTTTGCCCCACATATAAAGAAAACAGGGTCCCCTACGTACATGGGTTCTATTTCGTGCTTTAATCCACTGTGTTCAGGCAGCTGCTAAACGTTCCTACTTTATAGGAACCTTTTTTCTTTAAACATAGGGGAGCAGTTTTGGGCTGTGATCCACTGTATAGGCAGGGGGCACAGCATCTTTATTCCATTTATCCCTCATTTGAAATGTCATTACTGATGTTTCTTCTGTTGGCGGGGTCGGTCTATTCTGCCTATGTAATCTATCTAGTCTTGTTGTCTTTCGTGTATTTTTACTCATGGGATCTGGTGAAAACACGCGAGCTTTGTGGAATATGGAACAACCCACAGGTCTCATGATCACTTCCTCACATTCATTCATATTGGTCTCATCTAGCTGACCCATATTACTCTTGTTCCATTTCCCAAAGAACATTGCACTCAACAATACTTCACATGAATAAATCAATGATAACGGTTGTACATACCAGCCTATCCCTTTCCCACCGTGCTGTGGTAAATGGGCACAAACCCAGCAATCTTTTTTCTTTAAAACCGCATGGGTCATGTTCATGATGAGCAACAATGTATTGTTGCCATATCCTTCTCTATGTCTTTCTTCCATTGGGGACAAAGTACCAGTGATTACATGAACCGGGCTTTCAGTAGCTGCTTTTGGCAAAAGTGTTTCTAATGGGTGCGCGGACTGCAGGAACCATAGTGTAATAGCTGTTATTGTTGGTACTACCATACTTAAGAAACACAGGATCAATGTCCAAATCA
Source organism: Ambystoma mexicanum (assembly GCF_040938575.1). Taxonomy (NCBI): domain Eukaryota; kingdom Metazoa; phylum Chordata; class Amphibia; order Caudata; family Ambystomatidae; genus Ambystoma; species Ambystoma mexicanum. The sequence continues at coordinate 442,228,371 of NC_090924.1, read as the reverse complement.
GTACCCTATTCCTTTTACCATGCTTTTTTCCTAAATTTACAGTCTCTAAACCTATCATCTTTTCAGCAGGGGTGCAGGAGGAGGCTGAAACCGGTCTTGATTTGTTCTTCTTCGTCCTTCTTCTTGCTGGCAAAGTTCGTCGCACATGTCTCTCGTTGTTGATGCCAGAAAAGTTCAACGAAAATGTCACAGTTCAATTCTGCCAACCCTTTCACAGCCTAGATCACTTATCCACTCCGAGCAAGATTAGTTGTTCTTTCTCCCACTGCTCAGATGATTTCTGAACAATTCTTTATTGATAGAGTACTATGTGCATCCAGCTTGTCCCGCTCTGGCTTAGGACACATGTACTCTATCAGCCTTAGTATTTATGTGCGTCCAGCTTGTCCTGCTCTGGCTCCTGACACATGTACTTTATTAGAAGCGCACAGAGGAGCCGTGAGTCTTGAATTGTCCGACTTGCACAACTCTCACTCTTCGCTCCTCTACGCCCCTTGCTCCTACTCCATCCGTGAGTGGAACCAAAGGCAAAAGAAAAGCACCAAAGATCTGTGGATCACTTTGCCTGTCGAGGCCGCAAATTATACCGTTTCACTCCTGGAATTGTATGATCCGTGAATAGTGCAGTTGCACTTCCAGTATCAGGCTCAGTGTCAGCCTGCGGCACAATGATGGGTAGCGATGAGCGCCGTGGCAATGATGTAGTTTCTTTCTTTGGCTTTGGTGCATTTGCAGAAACTGGTGGGCGCCAAAGGGGTACACGCGTTGTTTCTGCTGGTGTTTGCAATGCAGAGTTTGTGTCGCTTGGCAGTGATGTTGTTTCTGCTCAGCAACGTTGGGGCACTTTTTGCCCTTTCCCCTTTCTGGCAGCCTCCTCGGGCTCTGTTTCGAGTTTCACTTCTCGCTTAGGCTTTGTTTCAACTTTCACTTCTCGCTCAGGCTAATGCTGTAGCAGTGGACTGGCAACAGTTTCTTTAGTGTCCGAGACCGTTTCCTTTCTCTGGTCGTCGGAAGTTGTCAACAGTCCTGGGAATCTTTTGGCATGTGTCGCATGGATCCATGCCTTGCGACCGTCCACTCGAATGGCCGTTTGCGTCGCCAAAAGTACTTGGTAGGGGCCGCGCCACCTGGGTGCTAATGCTGTCTTCCGCTCAAAGTTCTTAATCAGGACCCAGCTTCCAGGCTCCAGCGAGTGCCCCGGTCCAGTGTATCGCACTGGTAACGCCTCCTGGACCTGCTGATGAATCAAACGCAACTTCTGCATTAAAAGGCCACAGTACGTGCTTAACACAGGATGCTCGACCTCACATAATCTTTTGGGCTGCGGTGCGCACCATACATTTGCCGGTCTCCCCATTATAACTTCATAGGGGGAGAGCCCAGTTTTAGCCTGCACAGACGTGTGCATGCACAATAGCGCTAGGGTTAATGCATCCACCCAACTCAACTTGCTCCCAGCACAGATATTAGCTATGTTTGACTTTAAGATACCGTTATGTCTCTCAACAAGCCCGGCAGAACTGGGATGCCTGGAACTGTGGCATCGTTTCTCTATCTGTAGACCTGCACAGATCTGTAGTACTACTGCACCCACAAGGTGTGGGTCGTTATCTGACCACAGGACACGGGGCAGCCAAAACCGGGAGAAATACTCTTTCAACATTACTTTTGCCATTGACATGGCAGTACAGTCTTTTAAAGGATATGCCTCCACCCACTTGCTAAATGCACAAATCACCACTAACACATATTTGTAGTTCTGGCACCTTTCCATTTCTATGAAATCAAAATGGATCACCTCGAATGGCATGGAGGGTGGGCCAAAACTACCTACTGGAGTCACGGTTCCCTTCCCTACATTGTGTTGCAGGCACGTAGTACAATTCTGCACTAGCCTTTCTGCATTCTTTTTTATGTGCTCATTTTTCCATACGGTGGATAAATGCTGTACCATCTTCTTCGCGCAAATGTGGCTAGGGCTATGCGCCATTGTAACCATTGCGGTTACGTAACAATTTGGCAACATCCAGTTCTTGGTCTCTTTGTCCACCCAACATCCTTCCAAATCCAACTCAGCAGAGCCCTCAGCCCACCCGTGAATCTCTTCGGTCGTGGCCTCAGCCTGCATTTCTTTGACTGTGGCAACTCCATTCTCTATCATACAAGGTACTTCCTCTGTTTGTACTGTCATCATTCTATTTCCCAAATCAGTGGCTGTTTGTTTCGCAATCCTGTCTGCAAATGCGTTTCCCTCTCCCACTTTGCATGTTACTTTTTTATGCGCCTCGCTTTGGAAACGTGAGTGCAGACAATAATCGTACAATCAAAGGGCCATGCTGAATCCTGGCCCCATGTGATGTCAAGAAACCCCTCTCAGCCCAGAGTCGCTAAAGTTATGAACCACGCCAAAGGTGTACTGGCTGTCAGTATAAATATTCACGTTCAAATTCTCAGAGAGTTCACAAGCTCTAGTCAAGGCTATAATTTCTGCGGCTTGTGCCGAATTGTAGGGGATTCTTCTGCTTTCCACAACCCTTTCTAGAGTAGTAATTGCATATGCGGCCGTTGATGTGCCATCAGGTAATTTAAAACAAGAGCCGTCACCAAACAACTCCCCATCTGACTCTTTCTGTGGGATGTCGCTCAAGTCAACTCTTCCCTTTGTTTCTTCTTCAGTGACCATTAAACAATCATGGGGTGGTGATTCGTTGTCACCAATTTCTACTATGGGCAGTGGCATTAATTCTGCAGGATTCAATGCGCTACATCTCATAATTTGGATGTGGGGTGCAAACAAGATGAGCTCATATCTTGTTAGTCTAGCAGAGGTGAGGTGTTGCTTCTGTGTTCTGTTTAATAGAAAGTCTATGGCATGTGGCACCATCAGAATTAAAGTATGCCCCAATACCATTCCTTCCGTTTGTTTCGATGACGCAGCAGCCGCTGCAACAGATCGCAAACATTGTGGAAGTGCGCGCGCTACAGGTCCAGCGCGGAAGAATAATAGCCGCACGGCCTATTTCTTCCACCTTGTTCCTGTGTCAAAACCGCCAATGCACATCCTTCACTCTCACTCACAAATAGTCTACAGATCATTTTATAGTTAGGAGTGCCTAAAACTGGCGCAGCACACAATGCAGCTTTCAATTGCTCAAACGCTTTCTAACATTCCTCATCCCACTGTAAAGGCATCACTGCATCCTTTTTAGTTCATTTTAACATCGGCTTCACAATCAACGCAAAATTACTGATCCACTGCCGACAATAAGAGGCCATGCCTACTACAGCTCTCACTCCTTTTTGAGTTTTTGGAATAGGCATACTAGAAATACTTTCTATGCGTTCTGGTGTTAATCTTCTCCCTTCTTTCGAAAGTAGGTAACCCAAATAAGACACCTCCTTTTGATTATACTGGAATGTCTTCAAACTCGCCTTGTGACCATGGGTCGCTAGGTGTGTCAATAGTAATATAGTACTCTCTTTGCAGATCTCTTTTGTGTCAGCAGCTAGTAACAAGTCATCTATGTACTGCAAGAGTACGCAACCTTCGGGTAATTCTAACATGTCTAGCTGCTCTTTTAGCGCTCTGCTGTAAATACTCGGGCTTTCTGTGTATCCTTGTGGAATGCGTGTGAATGTGAATGATCGACCTCCTAGAGTGAATGCGAACAGATATCTACTGCTTTTATCCACTGGAATGCTAAAGAACGCGTTCTTCAAATCAACTACACTAAAGTATTCTGCAGTGGCTGGTATTGTCAGTATTGTTGTGACATCTGGGACCAAAGGGAATTGTGGGTCTACCACTTATTTCAATGCGCGCAGATCAATTATGAAACGATATGGTACTTCATTGCCTCCTTTCTTGTAAACTGGAAGAATCGGGCTGTTGCACATGCTACCTGCAATGTCTTCAACCACCCCCAATCTCACCAGGTCAGTAACAATACTCTTTAATCCCTTCTCACTTTCAACAGAAATTTTATACTGGGCAATTCGTGGTAATGTAACACCTTCTTTCAAAGTTATTTTTTCTGGCTCTATTTTCAATCATCCTACATCGTTATCATGCATTGCCCACAGACAGGTTGACTACTCTACTTAGCACTTCTGGTAACGCTTTGGACATAAATTCCGTCACCGGTGCATCGTGAGGCGAAATCGTGAGGAACACCCCATCTGCCGTACAATGTATAACTGCCCCCAATTTTCTCAACAAATTTAATCCTAGCAAGTTCTTCCCACAATTTTCTGTCAGAAGAAATGGACACTGTTCCGTAAATGGTCCTATTGTAATTGGGACAGCTTCGGACATGGGGTTAATTACTGGTGTACCTGTGAACCCTACAGAAACATTCTTTTGCCCCGACAAGGAAACGGTGCTCCTTATTCCCGACTCTCATTCCTAAGTAGGGTCCTCTCTGATTCACGGGAATAGACACTGCTTCCGACCCCTGCCGTGGGCTGTCCTATTGCGAAAATAACACATCGTCCGATGTGTAGTCACCACTGCTGCTATAATACGTGTTTGGCTGTGTAACAAAAATATTCCCATTTCCCCCTCGGTGTCCTCCACTCTGATAATTTCTATGTTGGCCCTGCGTGCCCTGATTTTGGTTCGGAACACTTTGGTTCAATGCCTGGTTCTGTTGAGCTTGGTTTTGACCATAGGATTGGTTTTGATTACCTCCATTGGTAAATCCCTGTTGCTGCTGCATGCTATTTCTGCTTGGGCCATTTGACCCCTGATGTCCTCTATGAGGCCTTCTCTGGCCAAACCCACCTCTATTCTGTAGGTGCGGGCATTGCGCTCGCCAGTGTCCTACCTCTTTACAGTACGCACATTGATTTAATCCCAACGACACCCTGTGCATATTATTCAAATTTCCTCTGCCTTGTGCATTTCCTCTACCTCTATTGTATCCAATTACCTGCTGCAGTAACACTCCTACTATCGTTCGCATCGCTTCTTTTCTCATCTCCAATGGGTACCCATTACATATCTCACTTACTTCCTTCACTGACGTTCTTTTGTTTGACATCCATCGCATTGTTTCCCCCACCCATGCCTGCAATCTTTGTTTATCACCTATTTGTCCCAGTGCCGGCAAATGCTTTGCACCACTTGGAAAAACTGTCGGCCACGATTTTTGCATATACAACCTCGACGCCTCCTTCCTACCTTTCTTAATACGCTCCTGACTATATTCAGGTGTAGCAAACATTTCAGCATATCTATCTTCCATTTCAATTTTCAGTTCAATGAGTTTGTACACATGTTTTCTTACATCCTCATCTCTTTGCTCACTGCGTGCTAACTTATTCAAATCTAACAATCGTTGTGGCGGTAAATTCCCAAGTATCTTTTTCCATTCTCCCACCAGAAATTTCCCCATGCATTCCAACACTACCTGTCTCTCGTTGCTTCTTCGGTACCCATATAATGAGGCCAATGCTGCCGTCCCATCATTTCCTTCTATGTACATTTCTGCCTCTTGCTGTAATTCAATCTTTCTTTCTTTGCTGATCGCGCTGCGAGTTACCCGTTCAAATCCTGTTCCTTCACCCCCGCCTCTCGCCTCCCCGGTCTCAATTTCGACTTCGGGAGGGGCGGATGGTGCTGAATCTGTTTCTGGAGCGGGAGGTGCGGATGGGACAAGTGACACAGGTGGCATCTGTGAAGGGCCTTCCTGGGTGCTGGGAAATTGTGCGTTTGCGGTCTGCGCTTGTGGGAGGGCTCGAGCTGTGGTTGGGGCGTGGGTTAATGCTTGCGTGAGGGGGAGTGCTTGGACTTTGGGAGGGGGTATGAGAGCTACTGGTTGGGCCTGTGCAGTCACTACTGGCGTGTTTGGTTTCGATCCTGGTTTTGGGCCTCGACCCGTATGGGTTAGCAAATGTTCCATTAATTTGTCTGCTATGTGTAGTTCCTGCTGCGGGTATATTCCTTCTATGTTCATTTGCTCACGTCTCCCTTTCCGTCTTAGACTTTCCGTCCACTCCTCCTCCTCTTTTTCTTCTGCTACCTCAAGCTTCGATTAGTGCCTACGCGCATGCTTCTCTCTACTCCTAAATCGGAGCATTGCATCCCTCCTCCAATCTTTGATAGTCTCAAAAGCTGCGGGTCGCGCTTTTTTCCTTATCAACACCCTTTCTAGGTTATCTATCCTCGCAATCTCAAAGCTACCATTAATCGGCCACTGATGGTCCTGCTGCTTTCTAGTTTGCCAATGCCAAATTTCACAAAATATTATCGCACCCACACCATATTTTGCATACATGTCATAAGCCGGCGTTCCCCCAGGCGGTGCACTTTGGCCATTTTCCAAGGACTGTCTACTGCAGCAGAAAAGCCCCGCTAAAGTGGACAGTACTCCAGGCATGTTTTTAACCTTCCCCTTGGTTAACTAACCTTAACCTAGACGTTTGAATTTGCAAAATCAACACTCTACCAAAAATCAGGTTTTTCGTTTGAATCGGGGAATGGCTCACCTGATAAAACAAGTCACCTGTCCTGACGCAACCTCTCCCAACATCGTGTCTGCGCTTCTCTGGCTTCTGCCTCGTTTCGGGACCCTCGCCTCCTTTGCCTTTTGGCCCGGTATGTCGATCAGGGATCAGATGTGTGCAGATCTGCGAAGGAATCTCTCCTCACTTCTACAGGGCGCCCCGTACACCTCTTGATCCCGGCTCGATCGTCCCGTCCTCGCCGTTCTTCCGCCTTTACTCCGTTACAACGTATACGATGGGGCAAGTGGGGGAGGGTCCCTATTCGGGCGCCATCTTGAAAGGGGCCCCTAGGGGTCCCTCGCGATATGGAAACAAGGCAATAACTATACACAAAAGGATGCGCCAGACACAAGGTTCAAATTCCCAATGCTAGGGTTTTTTGCAAGCAAAATAGTCCCAATTGACCAACTGTGGTCTCACGCCCCGCGACGTGTGTTCTCTAGACCTCGAGGGACGCAAGAGAGCGAATTACGTACATCAGTTACATATATACAAAATGCATATCATACAATCAACTATGTCAAGTTTAACACCCCCCTTTTATTAAGTTTCTTTGAACTCGGGATGATGATGGACATTTCCGACGAGTATGACAATTATGACACTTCCGATGTCTATACTAGTAACAATGTGTAATTTAGAAAGTGCGGAGGCATCTTCTAGTTGGTGAACAGAACACGGTGCTTCTGTTCTTGGAAGCAAGCTGCACACGGGGGAAGAGCCACATTTCAAGCTTTGCTATCCTTGAGGTGCTATTCGTGTCCTGGGAGCCGACACGCTCTGAAGGGTTTTGTGAGGAGGGGGCGTAAGAAGAGCATAATTCAAGCTTTTAGCTGCTTTATTCTAACATATTCTACCACAGTACTAGACTGGCTGGCAGCTGTGAAATGATTAAATGCCCTGCAGCTCTCCCTTAAGGCTACAGAGAGGGAGCATGGGCATTCCTTTCTGGGCTACTCATGAGGAGTTTCAACAAACTCCTCAGTCCCGTGACCTTGCCCTTTCATATTCAGACAACAATGTTAACAGTTGAGCGCAGTAAGCAGAATTTGCAAGAATTGCAAGCTGCAAAGCAGTTTTAGACAGAAAGCAATGAGCAATGGTTAACAAGCAAAATGGCGATTCTTGCTACGTTTAAAATGGCCGCTTGTTCGTCAAGCATAGCAGTCTGTATTTCTATAATTCTGTGCATAAGACGGTTGGCCTTCGGCCATCAAAATACATTTATCATTCAAATGAAGGGTATTCACTTTTCCAGATTGACACCTTCACCCAGTAGGTGTTTACTGTTAGCCACATAGAAAGACATCATAGCTGACGTATGTCAGGGTATAAAAGCTCTTGTGTAACTGAAATGCATTGTGAGTGTGTGAGCTGAAATCTGTTTGTTCACCAGGTTTCCCTACTTTACTAAACTGATAATAAAGTAGTATTTTGCCATATTCCTTGAGTCTGTCCAGTTATCTGGGCCTGAGATTATTTATTGTGGTAATCCCATTCGGCACTTGGAACGCTGCAGGTGCTACTGCACATTCGGTAGCAGAGGATGGTTCAGAGCCAAACTCTCGGATTCTTAACGTCTTCCACCATCAGCCGGAAGACCACAGAGTTTCCTGTGGAGAGTGGAAGAATGACTCATATAAACCAAGATGGTCGGCAGGTGCCTCTTTGAAGAAATTCATGTCCGGTTCCCACTGGCACTGCCCGGACTGAAGGCAAAGTGATTGATTGGGGAAGAGTCGATACTGAAGGGCTTGAACTGAGCATTGGACGTAATTAGAACATCGAAAGTGCTGAATAAAAATGGAGGGATTGCATTGCATGTGTAAATATATATAGTGGGGAAATGTAACGGGAATGACATTAGCAATGGGTGGCGTAAAAGACCGACTAGCAGCTGTTCTAGGGGAGAGAGCTGATGATATTTGGAGATGAGTGGGGTATGCAAGTGTGACAGCACAAAACAAAACACACAATGGAGCGCCATTTAATAATTGCAGAACAGATATGTGGAGGGTGCTTTTTTGAGTATAATATCCTGACATGTCAGACATGGGCGCAATTATGACACAAAATTGAGAGGACAAAGATTCTATTGCTTTTATTCAGGAAACTCAAAACATTGGTGTCTTGAGACGAGAGAATCAGGGGATAAGACTGTATCATTATTTTATCACCTTTTATGTCAGGGACTGCCTGAGCTAGTGCAGAGGTAGATGAAAAAACAGGTGGAGACGGAAGCGATGCCATGGCCAGAAATACAGTTGACTGTTGTACATCATTGTCGATTGTTACAAGAGAAGAATAAGAAAAAAGCTGAGAATAGGAAGCTTGAGGAAGCAAAGTTATTTCAGAAGAAGTTGTCCAAATTTGCTATAGAGGGAGCAGTACTTACGAGCGGCAAAAGAGTGGTCACACAAGAGTTACCGCCTACACAGCCAATCAATCTAGAGTACTCCCTAGATCAGGGCGTGTACAATTTTCGGCCATGTAGTAGAGGGAATGGACTTAGTGGATAAAGAGGTGGATTTGAAAACACTCACAGAGGCAGGGTTTAATGCAGAACAGCCGCAATAATGTTGGAATTGTGGAAGGATTGGACATATTGCCCATAAGTGTAGAAGTAGATGGGGCATGCAACAGAACTGGCAGACTGCAAGAGGGGAGACAGGCTATTTACCACCCTATAATAAAGAACCTCCTAAGTATTATGCCTAAGATCACACACAGTATCAGACAAATGCACTGCAAATAAAGCAAACACAACAGGTTCTGTTGCAATTACTGTTGCCACAAGGGAAACCACAGCAAACGCCCATGCAAGCACAACAAGCACAGATACAGCAGGCAACAATGTCATCATGGAAAACGAATACAGGAGCCCCACAAGCACCTACTCCCAGGATAGGGAGTGTGACAGTAGTGGTAGGGAATCCTTTTATGGGTACAGGGATACATGTATATCCACAATAGGAGTGCCCACAGAGTGACCTGATGTGTTCAGTACTATCTTTGACACCAGACCCCCAAGAAGTACCAAAGGTCAGGGTAACGATAGGAGGCAAGACATTTTCATTTCTTGTAGACATGGAACCGACACGTTCCTGTGTTCAAGAGGGAAAGTATCCAATAGTAAGCTTACCAGTACCATTGTATCCGGACCGGCAAACACTGAGTTGTGCTCGCGGGTGCCTTTCATTCTGCCAGGGGTGACCTGGCAGAATGAAAGGCACCCGCGAGCACAGCATTTCGGATGCGCAGGCACCGTTTATAACTGTGCCTGTGAATCCGGCTTCCCCATTCCCATTTGAGCAGTATGGGGCTCAAATGGGAATGAGGAAGAATTTTTTCGGGCGCCCAGGAATGGGCAAATACCGGGTCCGGCAAGGCCGTAATGACCCGGTAATTGCCCATTTCTGGGTGCTGGAAAAAATGCAACTCTGGCGGCAGCCATGCCTTTTTACAGGGTTGCAATGAGGCCCAATATCTTTAACTGACAAAGGAATAATATGTTCCACTCCAGGCACACACTACATCAACGTAAGAGAATTTATATTAGCAATTTATATTAGCATTTACAGACCAAAAAGCATTATGAGGCGTACCTTTAGATTCAAAGGTGTTTTGTATGGAGTAAATGTTTTGGTGGCATGGCTTCCTGGATTGATAGGTACATTACTGAGAACCTGACATATTTTTGTTTAGGCCACAGTACCTATGGATGATGAGGAAGGACAGGTTATTCCCATATGATTGGAGGAAGTGATAGTGAGAGAGGAAAAAGACATTACTCATGAGACAGATGACCAGACTTAAGCAACGAGGAGTTGTTTAGTGATGAGAATTCCAAAGATGAATTCATATTTTTCATAAGCTTCACCTATTGGATGAAAGTAGAGAACAGGGAAGTACCACAGAGAGTGGCACTGGGAAAAAAGAAGCCTTCATTTTTTGAGACAGACCTAGAAAGGATGCAAAGAATCTAATGGACCAATAGTCCATATGAGGTGGGTCTATTGAGTGGACCAGGAACAGTTAAGTGAGGAAAACAGTTCCCCATGTCCAGAGAAGCCTATGAAGGTATATTCAAAACCATTTCTGCTTTAATACAGCAGAGAATATTGGTACCATCAGATTCCACATGTAACATGGCTGTGCACTCAGTGAAGAAATCAACAGGGGGGTCATGGAGATTTATTCAGGACCTACACCCCCTAACCAATATTGTCAAAGCAGAGTTTCCTCTGGTTCTGAAATGAGCTACGATATTTTGTAATATCCCAGCTAAAGCCAAATATTTTACAGTAGTAGATTTAAACAATGTCTTCTTTTCAATTCCTGTTCTTGAGGATTCCCAAGATTTGACCTCATTTTCATATTAAAACCAGTGGTGGAAAATTACGAGATTACCACAGGGGTGCTGTGAGTCCCCATTAATTTTTAATAGGGTCCTTCAGATGGACCTAGGTAACATACAACTTGAGAGCACAATAATTCATTACGTAGATGACATATTAGTGTGCCGTGAGACAGAAGAAAACTGCAGGGAAGATGCAGTCCAGTTAAACAGTATTAGCAGGAAAAGGAAACAGGGTAGACAAAGAGAAACTGCAGTATTGTCAGAAAGAGGTCCTGTATATAGGGCAGCTAATCTCTCAAGAAGGGAGAAAAGCGGCATCTGAGAGGGCAGAAGCAATCATGAAAACATCAAGACATGAGACTTTGAGGGAAATGCAGCAATTTGTAGGCCTGTGCAATTATTGTAGGGCCTGGGTTCTTGATTACAGTACATATATTAGACCACGTTTAAAAGGACTTAAAAAAGCACAGATAGGTAAAAGTGAGATAACATGGATGGACGAGATGACAGAAGGATTTGAAGAGTTAAAAAGGGTGATTTGTAGAGCCCCTGTGTTAGGGATTCCACACTATAATGAGGAGTTTTATTTATTCTCGTATTCAAATGGAGTGGTGATGACAGCAGTTCTAATGCAAAAGACAACATTAGGACATGGACATAAACCATTAGCTTATTACAGTGGGATTTTCGATCCAGTAATGAGAGGGCATTAACCGTGCAATCAATTCTTAGCTGTCGCTGCTTTCACAATTGAAAAAGGTGCTCAATGGCGTTATTTGTTGAGCATTACTTATTTGCCATTTTGGAGAAGCCTAAAAGCACGTTGACTACACAAAGAACATCAAGATATAAGGTGGTCATTTCAAAGCCAGCAATTAATATTGTTAGATGTACAATAGTGAATCCAGCGACATTCATAGCAGAACCAGTAGAGAAGGGAGATTATGTGCATGATTGCACAATGTATACAGAGTTTTATGACGACATTCCCCAAGTTAAATAAAACACTCTAGGAGGGGGAAATTCCATTAATTGATGGTTCTTTGAGAATTGATCAAACAACAGGAGAAAGGCATACAGGATCAGCAGTAGTGAAGTTAAAACTGAATGGTGAATTTGAAGTAGTGACAAGTGCAAGACTGCCTTCACGTTGTTCAGCACAGGCTGCAGTATTAGTGCTTATTAGTGCACTCTAGAGATATGAGGCTGAGGAGGTGACAGTGTACTCTGACTCCGCCAATGTGACATCAACCATACACGCAGGATTGTCACGCTGGAAAAGGAGGGGTTTCCTCCACGCAGATGGCACACCAGTGAAACATATGTTGCTATTGGACAAACTTATTAAGGTACTAAAGCTTCCATTGGCTATTGCCGTGGTGAAGTGCGCAGCCCATACTAAGAGGGCAGACATGATTTCTCGCAGTAACAAAGCCACAGACATTGAAGCAAAAAGAGCAGCATATTTCCCCAATATTTCTAATTTTGAAGTAGAAAATGTTAAGCAAATGTTAGAATAGTGCATGATGATGAAAGAAGGATTTAATATGTTATACATTGTAGAGTTAATTGAGCTGCTGGGTCGAGCTCCACAGGAAGAACATGATTTATGGAAAAGACGGCTGTGTTCTTTATCCCCCACCTAGCCTATATGGAGATAAGATAGTACTGTTAAGCCAGTTATGCCTTTAGCATTATTGAAGGTTGCACTGTATATCCTGCGCATATAATCAGAGAGAGTCTCGCTGCCCTGATTGCAGAAGACTGGTTTTGCAAAACTTCTTAGAGTACATTGCACAATTAATTGTGAACTGTATTGTCTCTCAGAAACTCACAACAGAGAACACATTGCGAACAGTGAGAGGAGCTCACTGTTCTAATGGTCCTTTTCAGCATAATATCCTAATATATACAATATCATAATATCCCTATCCTAATGGTCCTTTTCAGCATAATATTATGTGGATGTGCTGCAAACATGCAATGGCTACAGATATATGATAGTGGTAATATGTCCCTTCTCCCGATGTATTGAGGCAGGTCTATGCACTCACCCCGATGCCACATGTGCTGCCAAGTTTCTCGTACGTGAGGTGTTTCCTAGATGGGGTGTATGCGAAGTCCTATTGTCTGATAATGTGCCGCATTTTTAAATGAGATGTTTGAACAGATGTAATGTAATGTAATAAGATTTGTAGAGCACAAGACCACGGCCATGAAGGCATCTGGGTGCTAACAAAACCAGTAAGGAGGAGGGAAAATAAACACTAAAGGATAGGAAAACAGGACCTGCCTGAATCAGAACAAAAAAGTCTTTAGTGCTCTGAGAAACCGAAGATGGTCAGGAATCTCCCTCAAAGAGCGTGAGAGAGAGTTCCATAGAACTGTGGTGAGCAATGAAAAAGAACTCCCTCTTGCTCGAGCTTTACAAAAGCAAGGGACTTCCAGCAAATTGGCAGAAGAGGATTGCAGGGAATGTGTAGGGCGATAAGGGGTCAGTTTAGATTGTAAAAAAGATGACCCTATATGGAAGAATGCACAATGAACAGTATCTTAAACTTAATCCGACTCTTGACAAGAAGCCAATGGAGTTTGGCTAACAATTGCGAGGACGAAGACCAAAATGGAGCATTGAGCGCCAGACGCTCAGCAGCATTTTGGAGGACTTGAAGACGATGGACCAAAATGTCAGAATGGCCCAAATAGATCCCATTACAGTAGTCTAAGGAACCCATAATGGAAGCAGTGACTTCCGATGCTCAAAACTGCAGAGGCACAAAAGGAAGTACTTTATAAAAACCTGAACTACAGACTGCCGCAATCTGCCCTTCTATAGAGCCTGATGGCAGCAGCTTAACTGCCAGACTCTTAACTGAGAGGCTAGGAGAAGGACATGGTCCAAATGAGTCAGGCAAGAAATCTTGGTGCCAGAAGGCATGCTACCATAATCTCTGTTTTGTCTCCGTTGCGTTTTAGCCAATTTTGAGACATTCAGCGTCTGATCTCTCCAAGGCAGGATCTAAGCTTAGCATGTGGTTCGGACACTGAAGTATTCAATTTAAAAATGTATTGAGTATTGTCGGCATAGGTAGAGAAGCGTAAGCCAAACGACTCAATTAAATTAGCCAGAGGTGCAAATATTGGTTAAAAAGCAAAGGCGACAATGAAGAGCCATTTGGCATCCTACACCGGATTTGCATAGGTGGGGCAAAAAGACCTGAGAGGCACAGAGTCTGCACACGATCCTTAAGAAAGGAAGAACACCAGGCTAGAACTGTGCCTTACAATCATGTGTGTTCCAGGCATTGGAGGAGGATAGTGTGGTCAATGGTGTCAAACGCTGCAGAGAGGTTGAGGAGAATCAAAACTCTAACCTTGCAGCAGTCCTGGGCTAGAGCAAAATCGTCCAAGATCGAGACCATGACGGATTCAGTTCCCCTGAGTGGTCTAAAACCAGACTGGAAAGGGTGCAGCCTCTCATTAGTCTCCAAAAACCTAGAAAGCTATGGAGTAACAATAGTTTCCATCAGCTTCATCACTGCCGTGAGGAGAGAAATTGGGCAGTAATTGGCAGGGGACAAAGGATCCAATGAAGGTTTCTTCAGTAAAGGAACAAAAGTCGCATGTTTCAGAGGAGCCAGAATAACCCCACTTTCAAAAGAATGTCGAAGCGCTGCAGTAAATAGTGCAATCACATCTAAATGCAGTGATTGTAGTAACTTCAGAGGAATAGACAGTGAGGAAGATGTAAGTTTGCACAAGGCCGACAATATAATCTCATCAGAGACTGGGTTGAAACAGGAGAAACGTTCACCACTAAAAAAGGGTTGAAGGCAGAGCTGAGCAGAACCCAGTCCAGACGACATAATCAATGTCCTAATCTTTTCAATTTTATCAGCGAAAAGCAAACTTATCACATCACAGGTCGCTTTGGGAGTGAGAAGGATCGAACAGGGCATAAACTGGCTCCGAAACCTCCTTTGTCACTCTAAACAATCACGTGAGGCATAAGGTGCGATAGTGATACGAACTGCGTAATGTTGAGATTTTGCAGATTTAACCAACAATTTGCATTGATGCAAAATCACTTTGTTTTCGGCTTTGGCTAAAGCCTCATAGGCCCCTTGCCAATTCCATTCGGCTCTACAGCACTTCAGCTTAAGAGCTTTCAGATCCGGTAAGAACCAAGGAGCAGAAGGTTTTAAACAACACACTCCTTTCTTCGAGGGCACCAGCAAGTTGGCAATGAGAGACATAGCTGATAATAATACTCCACACGCGTCATCTTGGTTCTCTAAATGGCTGTCAGTGCATATTGCTTCAAAGCATCCGTCACTTGCTCAGAAGAAACTTTAGCCCATTGGCGCTGACAGGAATAAACTTTATCTCTTGGAACCTGTTCACGCAGAAGCAGGGCAATCAAAAAAGGCAGCAAAAACCTTTCAGACCTGATCACTGTCGAAAAAACTCTTCTATTAGTTATAAAGAATACATTTCCATCTACTTATTACCCACAGGCTAATGTTATTTGTGAGCATTTAAAAGGACTCCTCAAACAACGGATAGAAAAGATAAAAATCACTTTGAAGAAGTGATGGCTATATTGCCTACCCCTTGCTCTGTTTGCATTGAGAAACCAGCTTGGCTCAGATCACCAACTAACTCCACATTAGCTGGTGACTGGATGCTACATGATATTATCCCTTAATCCTCCAACTCTAAAGCCCATAGAGTAGCAAAAACATTAGGGGATGAGATGAATGATTATTTAACAAACATGACAGCTGTTTCTTTTATTTCTCCACAGACCAAAAATCAGAGGGAAGGGTTGAAGAAGATTGAAGAAGACAGCCAAATGATCAACCCAATCGAAGTTCTCATTAAAAACTTAATCCGCACTTGGAATGGTCCCTGTTTCAAAGGACGGTGTCTGGTAGAGGAGGTCATCCCCACTGCTGTAAAAATGTAAGGAAGACATGCCTGGCTACCTGTGAATGACATAAAGCACTACAAAGGAGAGACCCTTACCCCTCCGGCACCCGTTGACAGTGAAGCAAGAGAAGACGTTCTGCGAATGCAGACTAGATCAGCTACCAAGAGCCAACAGGAGTCATTAAAATCAAAAGAATTTGAACTTTCGATCATTCCCAAGTTTAAAAGGATGCAAATAACTTTTTGGTGTTCACAGAACTATCCCTGTAAGGCTAAAGAGGCAATGTTTTGAAGAAAAGAAGAGCACAATACACTTTGGCTGATACATGGAACGTTTTCCTATGGGATTGTGCCATTATAAAACACTTCCATGAATCAGGCCCTTTTTGTTGCCTATAACTATAACATTGCACACATTCTTGTAAGCTGTTTTGTACATATATACTTCGATCTTATCCAGCGTGAGATGACATGTTGATATTGTCATCTTTTTTGGAAATCCTAAGACAGCCCCCATTATCCGGAGGATCATCATCGCAATACTATTACAATTTCTATTATACATTTCTATTATAAAAAGAAAGTGTGGTTATTATAGAGAAAAACAAGAACTAAAACGTTGATTAAAAGAAAATGGAGATCCACTTTATGAGATATACATTGCAAGCGAAAAGGCCACTGAACGCACAAAACACCGTTCGGCACATGAATTATTTTGCAATATTCCTTTTGGTTACGTTTTGTACTATGTGTAGTCTTTACTTCCGTATTCTTATAGCATTTCAAGAAATTATGTTTTAGAACATAGATGGAGTATCCAACAATCCTAACAATAGCATGTGTGACATTTTTCCTGATATTTCCAAACAAATTAACCGGCTTAAGAGAGATGCCGGAGAAGACTATCAGGGTATGAATAAATACCTTGATAATTTGGCCCATTTATAAAAAAAAACATGTGGTATCAGCACATGAACATGGTTGGGAGAGGAACCTCAGATGAGAGCTGTTATGTGTGTTCTCTCATCCCTTAAGCCATGAGTACAGCCAGAACATTAATGCAAGAGAAATACTTACACACAGTGCGAAGTGCCTCAGCCATCTAGCAGCATGCCTGACAAGAGAACAATTTGAAGGAAAGTGGGCAACCCTACAATGGATGTCAAAGAGAACGTTCCCATATGAAGATGCTTACATCAAAACACAGAAGATGATAAAAGACCCAAGCTCAAAGAGGAAAATGATTGTGTATTTGTTAAGTGGTCTGAGTATAGGAGAAATGAAGTTTGTTGAACAAAAGAGACTGAATTGTGCAGATGCTTGGGAAACACCAGGATTGCCAGGATGCTGAGAGAGACCTCAGCTATGGGTATATGGACAGGTAGCCTCCATTACAGGAATTATGAATGTCTTAAGGAATGGGCCAAGTATTCAACGTTATTAACATGGGTTGAAGATGAAGCAGGACCTGTATACAAATTGCCAATGAAGAATGTGACACTGTGTTTCAGAAACAATGATCCGACCAAGCTTGGAGAAAATAAAGGATGCCAACACGTAACTGACGTGCTAGGAATGAAAGGAGGAACTGCCATGCAGATGGACCACTATTGAGCCTGTTGATCCAAAGCTTATATGAAGCTACCTGTAAATTGGGGAGGAATATGTTATATGGTGGTAATAAATGTTCCTGCGTTGGTGATCCCTCAAAGCGACCTCCACATAGACAGTTTTCCGAAAATGGATGGACATCAAAAGAAGAAGGGGTCGCTTAACCTCATTCTGCAGAAGAGAGATAACTACTTTTTGGCAAAATCAATAGATTCTTATAACGAAATTCCAGGTGAGCTTAATTGTTCAGTAGGATAGCAGTGATATTTACAACCATTTTCATGCCAGGAATTCAAGCTGCAGCAAATGCCATGTGGCTACAAATCACATGGTGGGAACTGCTACAAACAATTAACATGACAATAAAAGGATTTAATGCGATTAAAGAGGAAGTGAGGGCCATCAGACTCATGACCCTACAAAACAGGTATGTCCAAGACTTAATTACAGTAATCGAAGGAGGCATGTGCACCAAGATCATGCTTTCTTGCTGCACATACACAACTGTCCACGATGGAGGGAATGGAACCCTCACAGAAGCTTTAACTCTGTTGTCATCCCTTCATACAAAAAATGGCAGATGAAGTAGATGAACCGAAGATGAAGACTGGTTTTCATCTCTGTTCTCATGGGTTTCAACCTGGCTAGCAAATGCCTTCAAAATGTTAGGAGCAACACTAGTGTTAGTGTTGCTAGGATTCTGTTTTATACAAATAATTATAGGACCATGTAAGGAGACAGCAAGGAAAGCAATAACGATGAAGATAATGATCGATGTAAATGCTGTGACTGACAAAAACACACAGACTGAAACCACTACCTGTGCGCACCGGAAAGGAAGCCTACTGGCACACCCAGGAACAAAATGTTATGATCCCAAGGATCATAAAACTATGCGGGAAGTTGGGTGTTCTGTTCACTGACTGAGGAGTGCTGCTATATGACCTGGACTCTCTGGATGAACACATAAAGAATGCGGGTGACCTGAGGGGTTGACAAAAATCTGGATTCCGAAGAAACCCCTGTGTGAAGAAAGGGTGAAGAAAATCGAGGCGGTGGTCGAGGAGTTGACCAGAGGGGGATGTAGAGAGGCAGATGTCTACGTCATTTACAGGGCCCACTCCCTCACCTCTGTCATACTGGAAGAACAGCAAGAAAGCAGTGTGCATGATACCTGGCATTATCCCAATACCACATCGAAGATATGAGAGATGTAGTTATGCACTCAGACAACCATACCAAATGTTTCCCCGAACTGATGTGGTGGACTTGAGCCTGCGTACACCACTGGACATAGAATAACTATAAGTAAAAGTCTGACAGATGTGTAGTTATGTTATGAAGAATATATACAAGGACACACTGAAACCAACACATGGTTATCAAAAGAATGAAGATGTGATTAAAATGACAAAGAAAAAAATATGCAAATATGAAGAAAACCACATACACTAAGAAGATAAGTGACAAGAGACGTAGTAGATGTATATTCACCGAAATGCAAGGTAGATAAGACAATATAAAAGCTTGCTAAAGTAGGAAATACAATGCAGGTAAAGCAGCCATGTTAAGTAAATGGACGTCGACATTGTGTAATAGTAAGCGAGAAGCCTTGAGAGGAGAAAGAGCAAGGCTGCAGAGCTGGCAGGCACTGAAATACAGATTTGTGCAAGAACAAAGGGTATTTGCTTGGCTCAAGATCAAGGATGCCACAGCAAGAAGCAACTGCAAAGCTTGAAAGGAATCGAAGAGCATAAGCTACATACGTAGGACATACTTCTCTTAGATTAACTAGTGACCGTTGTGAAGGCCACATATTGTACAATTAAAGATGCAGAAAGCACATGCAAAATGGAGCAACCAAGTCTCCAGAGTCTAAGAAGAGTAACAGCACCATATATAATTGAATCAAATAGCACTAAATAGAAGGGCAGAATGGATAAAATCATGGGGCCTCATTACACGGAAGGCGGTAAGGGTTAACGGTCACCGGTAATGCTACCGGTGACCGTTAACCCTTACCGCCTTATTACGAGGTCCCTTTGCGGGTTGGTACTTTAACGCCTGCTTTTAGCAGGCGTTAAAAAACTAACCCGCAAAGGGACCTTGGTGCTAATTACGGTACCGCAATTTGCGGTACCGTAATTAGCGCCTTCCCCATTCCCAGTATGCCTTATGGGGGCAGAAATGGGAATAAGGAAGTGCCTTGGTGAATGGGGAATTACCACCCCCACTCACCTTGGAGTAGGGCGGTAATTCTGCCATCCACCAAGGCGGACACGGTAAAATACCGGCGGCAACCATGGCGCTAATAGCGCCATGGTTACCGCCTACCGTGTAATGAGGCCCATGGTCTCCTCACACGTGGTTCAGGACTGGAAGACGATGCCTATTAATAAAACTCCAGATGAAGATAGCAATGTACCGTCTCTCCCTTTAAATTTCGGAGGAAGAGAACAGTCAGCAAGGTCAACTACAAAGAAGAAGCCTTGGCTTAGGGACTTACTGATGAGAGATGGCAGTCTAATTAGCTAAGAAAGGCAGTTGTCTGACGTTGTTCTCTCGCACCTGGTTTCATTGCTTACGTGCTGCTAATGAGCCGAATGTTCAAGGTTGGTAAGAGCGTGCCAACCAATCATGAGGGCCTACGTAATGGTGGCATAAGGGGCAGCCAATGGCGATACTAACACTTGTACAAACTATAGGTATATACGTTTCCATTAACCAATCCCTCCACCGAGTAGGTTTTTACTGTTAGCCGCATAGGATGACATCATAGCTGACGTATGTTGAGGTATAAAACCTTTTTTGTAACTGAAATGCATTGAGTGTTTGTGAGCTGCAATCTGTTTGTTCACCAGATTTCCTTGCTTTACTGAACTAATAATAAAGTAGTATTTTGCCATATTCTTTGAGTCTGTCCGGTTATTTGGGCCTGTGATCATTTATTGTGGTAATCCCATTTGGAACTTGGAATGAGCCGGGTGCTACTGCGCAGAGCCGTGAGACGTCAGCTGTAATCATGCGTGTGTATCTTTATTAAATATATGGATTGGTTGAGATAGAAGCAGGAGAAGGTCCCTTGTCAAAAGAACAGCATTTCTCTGCAATGAGCTACCTAAGCACAGTTACACCTTTTACATCACAATAAACAAGTGACTTGCACATATTAACGTACAGCTAGCCCCTTGTCAGGTTTAAACCACCAGCAGCATGAAGGGAGGAATTGGTATCTCCAAACATGTTACTATCCATGCTCCCTTACAACCAGCCCCCCTTGATGATTACTGTGGATAAAAAGGCCAGTGCAGCTACTGTAAGTACACCGTCATGATGGTGTTACCCAATAAGAACAGTGGAGCGACTTTAAGTACACCCTCATGGTGGCTTTGCCCAGTGGTCTCAGAACAGCTATTGTGAGTACACACTCATGCTGATTTCTCCAGTAAGGCTAGTACTGCTACTGTAAGTATACCATGTGCCGGGGCAGCTGGAAGGAAGGCACCAAGAAACTGACACAAGAGTAGGTTTCAGTAAGAAAAGAGGGGTTCTTCACTTCACTAGAAAATTAATAGTCAAAAAATGTATTTTTCATAAACCGTTCAGAAAGTCCAGCAGAGGGTCCCACCCAACTCCCCCACCCAACCCTACTTGAGTGTCTGATTAATAACCTTGTTCGTTATCTTTGTCTTACAGTTTTGTGGGGTTCTTAAGCCCTCACTGGTTGAGTATGATAGGCCTTTTGTCGCTGGTACGCTCTGGGGTTACATTAGCCAGCAGGACTTTTCCAGCAAGTCCTCCAACGCTCTTGGAGTCTGGCCTGGGATGCTCTTTGTCATCAGTTGCCCATCTCCCTGCTGTAGGATCCTGGTTCCCTCCCTGGCTGCCCCGGTGTAAAATCCCTATCCCCCAGTGAGATTGCACCATCTCTTACATCTCCCACCTCTTCTAGTTTCTGCCCTTGACTGCCCTGGTCTGCTTGAACCATCCCACTTCACTTTCTAGAAGGGGTACCTGTTCTTCTTCCATCTACGTGGGTATAATAGGGGTATCTAACCCTCTAGCACATTTCCCTCTGCCACCTATATCATGGGAACCTCCTTCCTCCTCCTGGACAATTGGTCTCCTGATGGTACCTTTCTTAGAACCTCACCACACTCTCTTTCTCTAGATTGTATCAATTCTTCAACCTCCTCCCAACTCTCTCTTTCCGCCTCTGATGGCCCTCCTTTTCCCCAACAACTCTTCTCTTATTCATGACAGCTCTCTCTTACTCCAACCTCATCCAGACTCCAGTGCTCCCTGTTAATCTCTGTTCCATACTCCTCTCTCTCTAAACTCCTTTCCCTAACTCCTACTTGAGCTGGCCACACTACCTGTCTGGGGAGGTTGCTTTTCAAATTCTGGTCCTCCCTCTGCCTGGATGTTGCTTGTCATCCTAGGTTTTCCTAGGTTGTCATCATAGGGTGGTGTGGACTGAGCTGACCCGTCATTGGGCAAGTTGCCTTTGGGTTACTTGTGCTCAAGAGGATACAGCCTAAGTTTACTTTAGGATTGACCACCATTTTGGTTGCATAGGGCTCTTGATCTGTGGATGTCTTCCACCCACTATGCTGGGAAGTGTATTGCCATAGTACACTGTGGTTTGGGTCCCCCTGTCTTCCCAACGTGTGACTTTGTACCCTGGGAGACCTCTGGTAAGCAAGCAGGGAATACAGTGTTTTTTTCACAGGATATTTGCGTGCATAATTTTCCAACAAAGGAGGGAACTGTTCATGTGTTTGTTTTTGTGTGTAATGAGCGCATGCTGGTCCTCCACGCTTCTTTGAGCTAACTGCGAGAGTTTCTTGAACTATGCAGCACTAGAGTGTCTT
This sequence comes from Ambystoma mexicanum, assembly GCF_040938575.1. Classification (NCBI taxonomy): domain Eukaryota; kingdom Metazoa; phylum Chordata; class Amphibia; order Caudata; family Ambystomatidae; genus Ambystoma; species Ambystoma mexicanum. The sequence continues at coordinate 442,206,087 of NC_090924.1, read as the reverse complement.
GGTTCGCGTTCACCTCTGCAGCGGTGCTGAGAGTAAGATTGTATCATTAGCCTCGGTAGTGAACTTTTTGAATAAGGTGGCGTTCCCTTAAAGGGGAGAACCAAAATGTTGATGTGAATCATTTGGGTCTGGTCAGAGGGTGGAATTGGGGTACCGCTGCTTGTGCTATGGCAGTGCCTAAGGGGTCTGTGTTGTTCCCTTTTCTTTGGTAGCAGGTGGTGTTGGTGAGGGTGTTTCGAATCTTTAGACTTCCTCCTTGGGTGTTTGTAGGAGTGGTGAGGGTGTAAGTACTTCTGTGACTGCTCCCTGCCTTATGGGTGACGGTGGTCTGGTAGAACCCCATATACCTGATGCAGGCCTATAATCCACAAGATTTGGAGGCTTGTGGATTATAGGCCTGCATTATAGGCCTCATCTGTTGATCAACAAGTTTAGGCAGTGGACTTCATCAAAACTCACAGTTGTTTTGTCCAATTATCCAAGTACTGCTAACTGTAAGTACACATGCGTTATAACTTTGCCCAATAATCCCAGTAGAGCTACAGTAAGTACACACTCAGGTTGGCTTTGACCAACAAGGCAAGTGCTGCTCTCTAAATGCACATTCGGGGTGGCTTTGTGCAAAAAGCCAGTGCAGCTACTGTAAATACACCCTCACGGTGACGTTGACCAATAATCCCATTCCAGCTACTTAGTACACACTCATTGTGGCTTTGCTACTTTAAGTACACCCTAATGGTGGCTCTGCCAATAAGCCCAGTGCAGCTACTTTAAGTACGCACCCACAATGTTGTTGCCCGATAATTCAGTATTGGTACTGTAAGTACACCCTCGCGATTGCTTTGCCCAATATGTCCAGTACTACTTCTGTAATTACACTCTCTGGATTGCTTCGCCTGCTGCTACTTTAGGTAGGCACTGGCGTTGGCATTTGATTTGCCCAACACTGCTCATATTGTCGTTCACAGAAGAGATTCTCATGCTGCCGACTGGGGCAACATAAATACGGACTTCGGAGTTGAGAAGAAATCATTCTGCCTCCTGGACACCGCTTTCTCCGTGCTCCCATCCCTGGCATCACTGGCCCTCTGCTTCTGACTCGGGCGCACGCACGCGCGCGCGCACGCAGGTACGCACGAACACCCTGGCCCACACATGCATACCCATCTCTGTCACCGTACTTGCGCTCCCTCAGCCTCCTCAGCTTGGACTCGTATGTCCCTGTTTGATGCTTTTCTCTCAGGTGGCATGCGTCCTCCATGCTAGAATGCAGAGGCTGGGAGTGGTGTCAATAACTCTTTGCACTGAGTCCTGGTTCCAGCTGCACAAACGCGGGCGCTGGGGATCCCGCGCACCGTACAGGAAATCGGGGCGCAGTGCCCATATCGCCTGCACTACTCCAGCTAGCACGCCCAGAGCCCCATTCACGGCTAGAGCACCGAAATACCACCGGCCTTGCATGTCCCATTTGGTAGGAACTGGCTGGCATACATACAAGGGGAAACCAGGTTTCACTCACAAAACGGGCAGGGTCACGAGCACGCTCTCACTTGCTCTTGCTGCTGAGCGTGCACTCCAGTTTCACTCCCTAATGAGTGGCAGGAAGACGCTTTAGGAAGCTCTTACACAGCTGCATGGGAGATTACATCTGCAGTATGGCCCATCGGGTTGAAGTTTTGGAAGGGCTTTGTGCGTTGGTATTTTATATATCGTTGGAAATACTATGTATTGTTTTTGTCTTAACAATGATCACCAGCAGTACGATTCAGGAGCGTCTTACGCAAAGTGTTTGGTATCTCTGTGGCGCGCATCCATTTTCTCGCAAGATATGCTCTAAAGCCTCTAAAGCCTACCCACAATAGGTGTGCATATATACACATGATTCCCTAATTATAATTTGGTAGCCCCTATTCTGTTACCCTTTTAACCCATGCATCCTTCTCCAGCCACTCCTGCCCCCAGTACTTTTTATTAAAAAACCGAAATGGATGACGATGTCTTCCTTTACAGCACACCCCATTGCCCATTCCCCCAGGGCCCACTGTAATTCCCAGGCATCCCTTCCCTACCAGACTCTCTACTGAACCTCTTTGGCAGGTGCCGGCCTCGGTAGCTTATTCTCTTTTCAGCAGGCCTTCTTGTCATCCCTTTGATATCTGGGAGTGCACCTTAACCCTGTTCTTAACCATTCAGCTGCTGTTGTCCTACATTTTTCCAATGGTCAACATTTAGAGGTCGAGCTTGAAGTAGGTTTTCTTTTCAAGAGGGATGTACTGCAGGAAGTAGGCTACTTTTCAAGAGGGATGAACTGCTAGAAGTAGGTTTTCTTTTCAAGATGGATGTATTGCAGGAAGTGGGAGTTCTTTTCAAGAGGGATGTACTGCAGGAAGTAGATTTCTTTTCAAGAGGGATGTACTTGAGGAAGAGGGTTTCTTTTCAAGATGGATGTACTGCTGGAAGTAGGTCTTCTTTTCAAGAGCAATGTATTACAGGAAGTGGTTTTTCTTTTCAAGAGGGATGTACTACAGGAAGTGGGTTTTCTTTTCAAGAGGAATGTACTTCTTGAAGTAGGTCTCTTTTTCAAGAGGGATGTACTACAGGAAGTGGGGTTTCTTTTCAAGAGGGATGTACTGCAGGAAGTAGGTTACTTTTCAAGAGGGATGTACTGCTAGAAGTAGGTTTTCTTTTCAAGATGGATGCACTACAGGAAGTGGATGTTCTTTTCAAGAGCGATGTACTGCAGGAAGTAGCTTTCTTTTCAAGAGGGATGTACTGCTGGAAGTAGGTGTTACGCTCACCTGGTATCCACGGGGATGCCACCCGGCCGTAGGGACTCTGGTATCCTTCTCTGCGGTACCCAGGTGTGACCAGCGGGGAAGTTCTGCCTGGAATACATGTGGGCAATGTTCAAGACGGGGCAACAGGGGTAAGCAGCCTCCCACCACCCCGTATGCCCACAGCCCCTCTGGACCACTCCTCACCTTGTTAATTCAGGTGTGCTCTCCGTCCTGCCTTCTTGGCAGGGGCGCGTTGTCCTTTGTGGGTGAACGCGATCTAGTTACTTCACCGATGCCGGCCCGCTTTGCGTCTTTCAGGTAGGTCTTATTGCTGTTGTATATTGTTGTTATTCTTGCATGCCTTTCTTGGTTTAATAAATGTCTCTTTCTCTTCCTTAGGGGCGCGGAAGTCCAATATGATGCATTGGCTAAATTGGGTCTCACCTGTAAATGATGGCGTACAAAGAGAGCTATGATGCGGTAAGTAGGCACTATGCGCAGCGCTATGATGCCTTGCCTTTGCTAACCTGTTGCCTTTTCTTTCCCATAGATCGCGGTGCTCACCCGGTGTATGAAATCCCGAGGCGATGCTGGTCGAGGGGCGACTTGCGAGGTAAGCTTTTCGGCACAGTTCGTTGTGTTGTAAAAGTGTCTAATGTCTTGTTTCTTCCTTTTTTGCGGATCTGTCGGTCCGGGAGACGTGCTGATCCTAGGATGCTGTTCGCAGGAGCTGTGGGCAGCTAACGATGAAAATTACAGGTAAGCTGCTGCTGCTAACAATGTCCTTTTATCTCTTTACAGATGCTGTTCTTCTGAGGTTCGCGGGTACAGCTGAACACGATGAGCGTCACATTGCAGGATTGCAAAGTAACGCAAAGCGTGTTATCCAAGTCGGGTGTGGTTTGAATAGCTTCAAGAAAGTAGTCCAGGTAAAGTAGTTCCTAGGGTACCACACCCAAAACACTATACCGCATAGCTTGGTTCCAAGGATCCAAGCTATGTGGATGCCTCCATGTGGGCTGGCACTTGAAATAAAGTAGTTCCCTAAACACAAGTCTTTATTAAGTATGAGCCTGGCGCCAAAGGTGCCAGGACTGGCCCCAAGAGGGCCTAGGCAAAGGATGCCTAAGTTTGTTGGAGACCCGAGCCAAGACCCCTCCTGGCCCATGGGCTTGCCATGGGGGTTTCTGGATGTGGCTCGTGACAGTAGGTTGGGTATGTACTAGGGGAAGTGGGATTCTTTTCAAGAGGGATTTACTGCTGGAAGTAATTTTTTTCAAGATGGATGTACTGCTGGAAGTAGGTCTTGTTTTCAAGAGGAATGTATTACAGGAAGTGGGTTTTCTTTTCAAGGCGGATGTACTGCTGGAAATAGGTCTCTTTTTCAAGAGGGATTTACTACAGGAAGTGGGTTTTCTTTTCAAGAGGGATGTACTACAGGAAGTGGGTTTCATTTCAAAAGGGACGTACTGCTGGAAGTAGGTTTTCTTTTGAAGATGGACGTATAGCTGGAAGTAGGTCTTCTTTTCAAGAGGAATGTACTGCTGGAAGTTCTCATTCTTCTTGACCTCTCCTCTGCCTTTGATACGGTCAACCATGCCACCCTTTTAAATTGGCTCTGTGATACCCTTGGCATCATGGAGCTGGCTCTGGACTGCTGACCTCCTTTCTCTCTGACCAATCTTCCCAGGTTCAACTGGGTCCTTTTCTCTCCTCCATCTCACTCTCCACCTGTGGTGTTCCTCGGGGCTCTATCCTCTTGCCTTGGATTTTCAACATTTACCTTGCCCCTCTACCCCATTTGATTTCTGCCTTCTCTCCTAACGTCCAGTGTTAGGCAGATGACAAGCAGCTCTCCTTCAAACCTTCCTCCTCCGCCTCCTCTTCCTCTCTCATTGCTGACTGTCTGATTGCTATTCAGGCATGGTACACTGCTAATGATATTTGCCTTAATGCCAGTAAGACTGAGATCCTTCTCATTGGGACTCCAGCTCCTGCCTTCCCTCTTACACTCTGGCTGCCCTCCATGGGCCCCCTCACCTCACCCTCATGCGGGGCAAAACACCTTGGTGTCATCTTCAACTCCTCTTTTTCCTTCTCTCCTTACATCCTGAACCTTGCCAAGCAGGCCCACTTTCAGCTGCACCTACTCAGAGTTGTTCACCCTTTCCTCTCCTTCCCCTAGAAACTCAATGTCTCCAGAGCTCTGGTGCTCTCCAGGCTGGACTACTGCAACAGCCTCTTCCTCAACCTGCCAAACTCCTCCCTTCGCCCCCTTCAACTAATCCAGAATAGGGCTGCAAGACTTATCGTTGGCCTCAAGCGCAGGGACCGCCTCTCTCTCGAGCCCTAAAATATCCCCTCTGGCTCCCGGATTTAATTGTAATTGATTATTTAAAACACCCTTAATACCAAAGGGGTTTCTAAGCGCAACCCGGGGATTCAAACCTGTGTTGCTCTGTTTCGTCTTGCTTCCAAGACGAGCGCGTTGCCACTGAGCTATACTACCCGTGCCTTGCTCCAAGGATCAAGTTCAAGCCCCTCTGCATCATCCCAACTAAACTAAAACATGGCTACAATTGCTTGTGTTTCCATCAGAGGGGACATGGCTGAGCAGAGTAGTTGGGACTACTTCCTTTGATTGTAGTACCAATACTCATTTGCATATGTCTGCTCCCTTTCTGCACTGCTGCAGATGGGCTAAGAAAACATGACATGTAAGGGCCCCAAGAACAATATCAGAGGTTAAGATGAATCCTTAACTTTCCACCCAACACCTTTTTGGGTGGTAGTCTGTATCCCTGAGTGAGAGCGGGCATGTCTAAATGTGGGCCCCTTGTTGGGTGCACCATAGGAGACAAAGCTTCACCCCACTAATAATCCCAAATATGCCAAAATATATGTTGGGTGGGGGGTGTTTCCATGCAGAGGGGTCGTGGCTTAGCAGTTCGGACCAGACTGCTCCCATTTGTGGCAGTATCAACACTTATTTGGATATGGCTGGGCCCTTTTTGCAATGGCACTGATGGGCTAAAAAACAGTGTTGTGAAAGGTTGCCCAAAGGAATGCCATTGGGTAAAATTAATTCTAAACTTTCTCCTCAGTACATCTTTTTGTTGAAGGACTTGTGTCAAACATCCTAGCTACAAAAGTCTGCCTCAAACTTAAGTTCTCTCTAGCAAATTGAAGACGTTTACTTCCCCCGAGAGCAGAGCCACATTTGATGCCTCTAGCCTTGTAGAGGTTTAAAGGAAAAGGCTGCATTGCACATCATGCTGCATTATACGAGACAATGCTCCCTCATTTGATCACATGGTACTCAAAACGCAAAATAACCCCAGGGGAGCAGCAGGTAGCAAACCACTGCTTGACACCGCTCTACTGTCCAAAATACTCTCTACCTACCAGACACCTGACACCTAATGTCACGTTCCCATCCCATTTAATGTCTACTCTAACGGTACCGTCTTGGTCCAAGGCCCTCAGGCTAACCTTCACCTCTTTGATAGACGCTTCCGGCGCCTCATAAATTTCCTTTCTTCTCCTGCTGTCCCCACCCCCCCTTCTTCGGCTACCTTGCCTCCCCCTTCTGCCTCCTCCGGGGCTACCTTACCTTCTCCCTCCCTCTCTGCCCCCTCTCGCACTCCCTCTACACCTCTGAAGGGCGTACCCCTGATCTGTACCCCTCCCCGGAAGTCCCGCAAGGATGGCAACCTTCTCCATATTGCCACTCTTAACTCTCGCTCTGCTGTCAAACACTCCTCTGACATCTGCCGCCTTCTGGAAGAACTTGACCTTGATGTCCTCGGTCTCACCGAGACATGGTTCACGGCCAGCTCTGTCACAAGCTTTGACATGCTCCTACCTGATGGCTACAAAATCCTCTCAGCGCCTGTCGAAACAGAAAGTAAATCGTGCCTCCTATTTTAATAAATATATCAATATTGACCTACGCCAAGCTGCTCGAAAGTCGCTTGTGAAAGAAATCCGTGTTGCAAGGTCCTGAACTTAAATCCATGTAAGACGCCATTTTAAGTCAAACCGCCATTTTAGGATTCGTTGTGTAAAAGTCACCCTTTGAGCTAAAATGGTGGACGATGTCATTCCAGAATACAACATGGCCGTCTTGACCTCTGTACAAAGCTAATGTGTAACTTGCCTGCAGGCCACTTATTGAGGTTGTGAACTGAGATCTTGTCCTTCGTTGACCTATGTGTAGAAGGATTACTCGTGCAATGAAACCAATCCACGAGCATATGTTGAGACAATGTATTCAAATACTGAACGAAGAACATCTGTTTAACTACATTGTATTTATGTTTACGAAGGCCTGCATGGAAAATCTTAGAATACACAGTTATTGCATAGGCTTGTTGATACATGTATTAAAGGCAAACCAGTTATATGCGGTTGTTTGACACTTGGCATGAACCCTAGATCGGTGATGTATTAAAAGGAATATTAACCCGAAGTGGGGCTGGACATTGCGCCCACCAAGTGTATAAAAAGTGAATGCATTCTAATGTACAACGTCTCTCACTGAACACACTGAACCACGCTGGAGTTCGTTGTGTTGTACTGAGGGCCGATAGCTATCTAATTTTGTTCAGTTTTTGTAACTGGATTCAGTATAAAATAAAGTACTTTGTATGTTCCTTTGTAACCCATGTTCGGTGTATTTCCTGTTGGGGTACTCAGCCTCGATATTTTGATTCTGTTTTCACAGTTGGCGCCCGAATAGGGACCCTCAAGATTGATGCCGGATTGTTGAAGGTTGACGCACGCTATCGGACCGGGATCGGACGGAGTGACGTAAGGGGCCCCCTGAACGAGACGCGACACCTCAGCAGTGCTGCACGACCCGATCCTTGGACAATAAGCGTGTGGTCCGAGACGGCATCTTGACGAGGGTCCACTTAACGAGGCGGGCAGATTTGCCGAAATCACCATACACGAGGTAAGATTAGTTAGGTAAGATTCTTAGAAATCCGATCGGACCTCCTTAGGTTTGGTCAGGTGAGTCGTGACCCGATTCTTAATTTAACCCTGACAATTTGAATTTTGGCGCATTGTATCTGCAGACACAATTATTGACCAGGTAACACCAAGAATTTGAGATATGCCTGGGAAATTGTCTACCTGCTTTAGGGCATTATTCTGCAGTGATAGACAATCTTTAGAATTTAGCCGTCCCGCACCACAGGAGGGGTCTCCAGCATGTACTATGTACTGTAAGCATGGCATTGGAAGTATAGTATTTAATGACATTTGGCACAGACAAACCAGACATGCCTCCGAACTTCAGTGGCCAATCAATGGTAGTTTTGAAATCCCACGTATTGAGTATTTAGAGTCAATTCTATTAAAGAAAAAGGCTAGACCTGCAGCATTTGATGTTTTGCAGAATTGGAAAAAAGAAGCGTTGCAACAACTTAAAAGTAGAGAGAAACATGCACGCCGTCATAAAACGAACGCTGAAAAAGCGTTGTTATATGATCAGGACAAACAGTCTAAGGCGACTAAAAATATGGATAGGGCTTTTTCACTCGGTATTCAGAAAATCTATCCTTCTAAAGACCTTCATGTTTCTGATGAGTTTATTGACAAAATATTAAATGAACGAAGGCCTGGTGCTTCTGCGCCACCTCCGTATGTTCCTCTTCCTGCTGCTTTGCCTCTTCCACCTGTTATTCCTGCTCCGCCTGTTGTTGTTCCCGTTGTTCTTGCTCAGCCTAATGTTCCCCTTCCTCCAGCTCCCCCACCTCTTTTCATCGCACCGGTTATAGTACCTCCATCAAATATGCCTGGTCCTTCTCTTCCAAGTGGTCCTGAGCCGCTTGTAATCGATCGAAGTACAGGAACAAAGGTTGTTACTCGCAATACCGTACCACCGGAGAAGAAACGTGAGTTAATTGCATGGGCTAAGCATTGTATGGAGAAGGATGATCAAGCTAGCGTTTTTGCCACACTTTGTAATACGGATAATTTTCCTGAGAAAAATGTTTTTATTGAAGGTTTAGGGATTCAGTTATGTATAATGTGGGGAAGATTAAATAATGTGGATTTTCCGCAAGGGTTAAGGGATCTAAATACTGTAGCACTTTCTAGAGACACTGTGGAGAAGGTAAATGAGCATGTAGAGAGGTTGTTTGGGTAGAGAAAGGAGTTAGAAAAGTTACAGAATGAGGATGACGAAAAGGAAAATATGTATGTACAGAAACGGTTCCTTCCGTGTCATAAACCGATATCGGAGGAAATACGTATTTGTAAGAAAGACGCGTGAAGGCGAGCGTCCCCAGATAGCAAGACCCTCCCCGCAATGAGAGGCAGTAATGGACTCTCCCAAAATGGGAATAAGGCTAGGACCAAGTGCGGGTGAGCTCAAGGGAAGTGTATCTAAGTCAAATAGGCCATGCAAAGAACTCTGCAAACTCCGAGAGCGCTCTATCTGACAATCGCAAAGACAGGCGTTTATATTTACAAAAATGTCATAGACACCTACACACTATAGGGGGCACATGTACATGGGGATTGGGTAGCGTCGACTAACTATATGTGCAGCTGTGACGCGTCGCTTCGTGGTTGGTGGACACCACCCGGTGCCAACGTGGGGTGGGCAGGTCAGCTGGGCTCATCCGGGAGGTGCTGTCCGGTGAGGCGTGGTCAGTGTCATTGATGGATGTCTTTCTTGGCTTTCTGCCTTAAGGGCTATGCACACCCCATTCATTCAATGCTGCAATGTCAGTTGTCCTGTAAATCCTACAATAGGTTATTCTACAGGTTAATACAACACAGGAGGAATGCACATTAGGTGGAGTCTTTTGACGATACATCAATACAGGGTTTTTGTTATCCTGTTTACTAGGTATCATAGACCATGGGGTCGGGTCTCAGGGCACGGGGCATGCTGTCCGAGCTTTGGGTCTTGTTAGAAGTAATGACAAATGCTTTTACACACTGTTGGTGCAATATTAGGTGTCTTCTTTTACAAGTGTCATTAATCTGGGGTGAACTGGTGGGTCGTGGGACCTATGAGAGGGCACCTCTGGCCATTTTCTGAATCAGAAAAGAGATCCTCATCTGATAGATCACGTAAGGCAATGTCAGCATTGATACACAACACAGTCCGCCATTCACATCCATCTATGTCCATACCAATTACTGCAATTCTTTTGGCTGATATCTGTACCGCATGCAAATCTAAAGATATCACTGAACCAGGTGCAATGTCTGTGCGCACTATTGGGCAGAAGATGAATTCTGCTGGTACCCTCCATTCTAACCTTTTTAGTTCCGATACTACTCGGGCTAATGTTTTCAGCCCTTCAATAAACATATTTGCGTCTACCGGCATGCCACGTATCTCTGGTGCTGTTGCTCGCGCATGAACCACCAGCATTACACGCAGCGGGCATATTCCTGGCTTGGAGCAAACTATCCCTCTTTCTGTGAAGGATATAGTCATGTTGAGCTTGCTGAGAAAGTCCCTTCCGAGCAGGTTTATTGGTGACTGTTCATAGTAGAGTAGGGGTGTTCTCACTGTTTTACCCCCCACTGTTACATCCAAATCTTCTGTGTAAGGAACTTCAACGACTGCCCCAGAGAACACCAGAACCCCTGCGTTTCCAACCTACGGTTAGATAGCGGAAACCGACCTTCACATATGCATGATTTTTCGGCTCTCGAATCTTTATTATGAAATAAAATAATGATGTTGACTGGTACCCGGGCGTGCCTGTCTCCGCTCTCCACATCTCCTTTACCCGTAAAATGTAATCCATAGCATCTTCCCCCTCATTCATTGTAAATTGCATAACTGACTGTAAGTCGGGTGTGTCTGGAAATGTTTCTCTTAACGCGTCCCACACTCGTGCTCGCACTGTGTTGAATGAGGCACCATCATGGCAGTCACAGTCTAGTGTTATCCCCGGGAAAACAGCTTTTACCCACACTCTATCAACCTGGTCCCCAACTGCTGATACTAGCAGGCTTTTTACATCCCCTACCGCCAGGGGGACCCCGGCAGTGTGCTTCTCGAATGCATATATCCATTTACTTGCCCCTCCGGACAGTGGGGGTAACAGCTTTAACAGATCAGCCTTATCCATCTGAGCCCAGGGTATGGGAGTTGTAACTTCCCCTTTGTCGCCTTGCTTGTACTAACTTTCTTTCCCTTCATTCCTAGCGGAGCCATTCTCCCCAATCTATTCCCTAATCTCCCTGTCCATTCCTCATCCATTGTTCTCCCTAAATGTGCACCATCCATCCTCCCGCTCTCTCCACCCATTGCTGCACTTAACCTCCCACCTTCTTCTTCATCGTCCTCCACATCACACTATAAATCCTCTCTTCCCCCTGTGACCATTATTTCATCATCTGCATGTTCACTTGCCCCATCTATTTCTATTATTCGCGTGGGCTCTTCTTGTATTCTGAACAGTATTTCCCCCTTCTTCCACCCCTCCTCAATTGTCCTGTCATAGTTTTGTGTCCTTGGTGTTTGCTCTGGCCGGACAACATTAGTCCCACTTTGCTCACAAATATTTTTAATTCTAGATAATTCTTCTCTTGCTAATGAGAGCCTGGAATCTAAATCCTCTGTTAGCTTCTCTATGTCTACTGTGGGTGTACTTATCTGCCCACGCTGTCTATGGCCTTCATATGGCAGAGGTGCAGTCGGGCCATGTGTCGTTGTAGCTGGAGTTGGGGGCACATAGGTGGGGTCGCTATACCCTTCTGAAGGCACTGGTTTATTAAGTATAGGGTACAACCGTGTCACTTCACCTGTCTTTCCTTCCTCTATCATTTCTTTGTCGACTTTGGGTATCAGTAATGGGTTATCTATGGTGGACGGCAAACTTGTCGTTGGCTCTTTAATTTAACACCGCCGGGTGCCAACGTGGGGTGGGCAGGTCAGCTGGGCTCATCCGGGAGGTGCTGTCCGGTTAGGCGTCGTCAGTGTCATTGATGGACGTCTTTCTTGGCTTTCTGCCCTAAGGGCCATGCACACCCCATTCATTCAACGCTGCAATGTCAGTTGTCCTGTAAATCCTACAATAGGTTATTCTACAGGTTAATACAACACAGGAGGAATGCACATTAGGTGGAGTATTTTGATGATACATCAATACAGGGTTGCTGTTATCCTGTTTACTAGGTATCATAGACCACGGGGTCGGGTCTCAGGGTATGGGGCATGCTGTCCGAGCTTTGGGTCTTGTTAGAAGTAATGACAAATGCTTTTACACACTGTTGGTGCAATATTAGGTGTCTTCTTTTACAAGTGTCATTAATCTGGGGTGAACTGGTGGGTCGTGGCACCTATGAGAGGGCACCTCTGGCCTCTGGTTATGGCTGGATTTTGCTGCGGGGCTGTAAATAATTCAGGTGGCTGTTCGTGGCCATGTGAGCTGCGGGGGAACATGAATGCTTGAAGCAGCTCCAGCCGAATTTGGGGAGGTGAGGCGGTGTAGCTCGGGCCTTTGCTTTCTCTGGCAGGCTTCAATGGGAAGGGAGGGGAGGTGGCCTTGGATATCCCCATAATGATATTCTTCTCGCAGGCTGCAAATTATATTGAAAACGAAGGGATTCGTATAATGTAAAATGTCTAAAGGGTTACACGTCTATAATCTTTGCACTAGTACATAGTCATTTCAGAACACGTTAACTATATCAACAGTTCTATTAGTCACTACAGGATAAGTATTTGCAAGATTAGCAGCTCTGGCATTATATTGTAAACACGATACGTGAGGTAGCATTAGGGTTGGTGGAGCACGCAGGAGCAACAGACCAATATGGTTGACAGCAGTAATACACGTTAAACTCGTACATTCACAGTAGATGGCATTCCATGTATTTTCCTTAAACACTTTACATGTGCTTACAATACTGTCGCGCTTGTGTTCCTTTGCACTCTAGCAGCATCAGGGTAATCATGGCATAAGGACTTGATATCACTCTCTTTACATTTCCCCTAGAGGAGCACATAGTAGGAGGGCAGGGGCACTGAATGTTTGCACATAGCTGAGGGTGTTTGAGTATCGTGACCATTTAGTCACACAACAACAAGTGTTTGTAGATTTTTGGCAAGGGGGTCGTGCAGAAGGAATATCATTGTAATGCAATATATATATTGATATATATATATATATATATAATATATATATATATATATATCGGTATAAACAGCTTCTTGGTGTATGATCGAGGCTTTTGTTTCATCGAGGACAATTTACAGTTATTTTCCAAGCCAGCCCCGCTACCCGGGTCACGCTGAGGATAATGATGCACTGCGGTAGGTGAAAGATACAGTGTTTGCTCTAACACTAGCTCATGTCCGACTGTTCGTGGGAACGGGTTTTCAGCGGATCTGCCAGGGAGCGGAGGCAACAGGGTAGGCGAGGACTCTTTGAAGGTGGGGGCCGTGCTGCAGCGCACGAGGTGTCATATCTTAAGGTGGCGTTTTGGTTTTCAAAATGGTTTCCAGGGCCTAGCCTAATACAGTACGTTTGGTCAATGTGTTGGCCAGTGGTCCACCCACCACCTGGGACCTGGTGGCAGGGGGTCCCCTGGCGAGTCATAGACATCACAAGGAGGGGACTGCAGGGGAGGGAGGTCTCTTTGACCTGTCCTCCCATACACGCCATTAGATGAATTTCAGACATATCGATAACTCCAGTTGAGGTATTTGACACATATAGTCAATATACGCCAGAAATGTAGAGGAAAGTGATACAGGTAATGGTAGAGTACCTACAGGATGAATGTGTAAAGAGAAAGATTAGTTGTCCCACAGAGTTACTGGGTATTTATAAGAGGGCTTTTTCACTTGACACTTCTTCGACTGCTTTAGCGCTCGATTTAGCTCTGTTGCTTATTAAGCGTTCGGAGTTCCCTACATCTCAGTTGCCTATGATAGAGGTTCCTCCGACATTTGTCCCAAAGGTTGAGATTGCGGCCGATGTTGCACAGGGTATAGTCGCTGTGGACATTCCCACACATTATGTATTGTAGTTCGTTCACGTCCCGTTCTCAAGACAGGAAGTGAATACTACTAGGCAATCTATTCCTGATATTAGGAAAAACCCGACAGGGTTCTATAAAGAGATAGAATCCATTTTGCAGTCCTCAGTGTTCACCTTAGGTGACATTGATTTGTTGTTTCCTGTACTCCTGGCCGTAGATTTATGGAAACAAGTTAGAACTATTGACGACGTACCCGGGTTGGGAGATACATGGGTGAATATAACTAGACTTGATGGGGAAAGGCCAGCTGGCGAAAGACCGCCTCAGGTGATATTAACTCTGCCTGATAGAATCGTTGCTAAATTAAAAACCATAATTCCCGAAAAAAGAATTATTTGGGACAAGCTTACGGCCTGTGTCCAAGGAAAGTCTAAGGGTGCTACCGAGTTCTTTAATCGGTTCGAACAGGTATTCTCGGATTTCAGTGGACAAGGCTTAGGCACAGAGTCTGGGAAAAGATTATTTGTGGACAAATTTGTACATGGATTGCTGCCTGACATCCAGTCACAAATTATGTCTTCTGAGAGCGCTTGGCATGCGAAATCACAATCAGAAGTACTGCACATGGCTCAGTACTACGAGAACCGTGTCAATAATGAAAAAGAGAGGATTGACAAACGGAAAGGTGATTTAAAAACTAAAGTGCTATTGCAGCAAATTGTTGGGGGCCCCAGAGGGCATAGTTCTCATGTTAGAGGTCAGTATGTCCCGCAGGGGAATGTGCCCTTGGGTCCTGTGAACATTAACCAATGCGCTTATTGTCGTCGAGAGGGTCATTGGCGAGCACAATGCCCCGTCCTTCAACAAAGGTCGAATAATACATTTGGTAATATGGGTAGGCGATCCAGATGTCGCCCGGGTGTAGGGGGCCCTGGTAGAGGTCAGTTTACACAGGACCCTCAGCAACCTTTTTCGCAGGACAATCAGACTCCGAGTGTGGACACCAGGAACATATTTGATCATCCTTCCGCTGCATATTTATCTGAAGAGCTTCCTTTTGATGATATTCTGTTTCGTTAGGATTGCCCGAAGCAGGGTTTGGAACCTACACCTATTCCCGTCAATCAGAAAGGTCCCTACGTTGAAATAGTGGTGGGAAATAGGAAACATCCGTTTTTGATAGACACTGGAGCACAGAAGTGTTCCATTGATCATTCACGGGTTCCAAACTTTCCACTGTCAGGGCAAACCAATGTATCTGTAGGGTTTTCTGGTACACCAGTTGTTTGTCCGGTTTCTATGCCGGTACCTATTTCTTTGGGTCCCTTTACAGACCATTGTCCATTTTTGTTGACTTCGGATTGCGGAGAGAACTTGCTGGGGTTGAATCTGTTAAAATAATTAAATGCAGTGATTTATTGTTCTTCTGATGGAGTGCACTTGACGATTTCACCACAGCAATTTTCTGCCTCGCAATTCTTGACTAGACCTTTGCCTCCAGAATTCATTGATGTACGAGAGAGTTTGTGGGCTGTCGAGGACAATGATGTCGGTGTTTTACATATTGAGCCTGTCAAAATAGTTTTGAAACATGGAATTGAGCTGCCACGCATTCCCCAGTATAAGATTTCAGTTGAGGGCGAGCAAACTTTGAAATGTATTGTTTCCGATTTTGTGCATCGCGGGGTGATTGAAGAAATTTCAGGAAGTTTGTGTAACAGTCCGATTTTACCTGTGTACAAGAAAGGCGATAATGTAATTCCATTCCGTTTCATAATTGATTTATGTTCCATTAATAAAGTCGTGGCACCACAATTTCCAATTGTGCCTGTTGTAACTTCAATCCTAACCATGATTCCAGCTACAGCTACTTACTTTAGTGTTGTGGACTTAAAGAATGCATTCTTTAGTATTTCTATACACAAGGATAGTAGATATTTGTTCGCGTTCACCTTAGGGGGACGCTCGTTTACATTTACTCGTGCACCTCAAGGGTACACAGAGAGTCCTAGCATTTATAGTAGGGCGTTGAAAGAACAACTTGATACCCTTGAATTGCCCTTTACCTGTACTTTGCTTCAGTACGTTGACGATTTACTTCTAGCTGCTGACTCTGAGAGTGCCTGTAAGGAGGGCACGGTGTCATTACTTATTCATCTAGCTAAGCATGGTCACAAAGCTTCGCTTAAAAAATTTCAATATTGTTGTCAGGAGGTCGCCTATTTAGGCTATCTCCTGTCAAAGGAGGGAAGAAGATTGACACCTGAAAGAATAAAACACATTTCTGGTATGTCTGTCCCAAATACACAGAAGGAAGTTAGAGCCCTGATAGGTATGGCTTCTTACTGTAGGTTGTGGATCCCGAATTTCTCACTAGTGATCAAACCGATGTTGGCTTTGCCAAAGAAGGGCATTTCTTTGCCATTGCCATGGAACACGGTACACCAGCAGTCGTTTGACTTGCTTAAGACTGCATTATGCTCTGCACCAGTTTTGGGTACACCAAACTATGAAAAGGCCTTTGTGTTGTTTGTGCATGAATGTGATGGATGTGCTTTGGCTGTATTAACGCAGGAACATGGAGGGAAGAATAGGCTGTGCGGTTACGTTTCTTCTGCCCTTGATCCTGTAGAATGCGCTTTGCCAAGATGTTTGCGCGCTGTCGCTGCTGCTGCCGCATCTGTAAAACAGAGTGAGGGAATGGTCCTAGGCCATGATCTAACCTTGATGGTCCCTCACTCTGTAGATGTTTTACTGAACCGAACTCAAACGCAACACCTCACTTCTACACGGTTGACAAGATATGAATTGATCTTGTTTGCTCCTCACATTCAAATTAGGAGGTGTTGTGTCCTTAATCCGGCTGAACTCCTACCTGTCCCGCAAGATACTACTTTCAGCGATGAAGTGCCACATGATTGTTTATATATGACTGAACAAGAGACAAAGGGTAAAATTGATTTGAAACATACTCCCTTGGATAATCCGCAAGGAGAGCAGTTTTGTGACGGCTCCTGCTTCAGACTTCTGGATGGTACATCCACAGCTGCTTATGCGATCACTACATTGAGCACGGTTGTGGAAACTAAGAGAATCAGGCATAATTCTATGCAGGCCGCAGAGATTATAGCATTGACCCGAGCTTGTGAACTTTCTGAAGGGCTTGCAGTAAATATATATACTGATAGTCAGTATGCCTTTGGGGTGGTCCACAACTTTGGGACACTTTGGTCAGAGAGAGGGTTCCTAACTTCGCATGGCACCAAAATTCAACATGGCTCCCTGATAGTGCAACTACTCTCGGCGCTTGCGCTCCCTACTCAGTTAGCAGTTATGAAATGTGCAGCACATCGAAAGATTACAGATGATATAGGGAAAGGGAATGCTTTCGCTGATCAGATAGCTAGGTAAACTGCTACCGATCTCCTTACGGAGATGTATGTTTCAAGGGAATCTGTAGATGCTTATACAATAGATGAGGGTGTTGGGTCTGTAGGGGATATCCAAGCTGACGCACCAAACTAAAATGGCCGGACGCCTTGCCGATCGTGTTGTTATCTATGCACACAACCCCTCAAACTAAGACTGGGCTCTCTCCATTTGAGGTGGTAATGGGGAGACCTGCCAATATTTGGAACCTTCCTAAATGTAACTCGTTAAGAAATGTTGAAAATGTACTACTTTCAGATTATTGTAGCCAATTGACTAAAAACCTGTATTTGATTTATCACCAGGTACGAGAAGCTTTACCTGTGCGATACGAGGGCCCGGGCCACGGCATACGGCCTGGGAGTTGGGTGCTCGTCAAATCGTTTGAGCGCACCTCCTGCCTCGCGCCTCACTGGCGTGGCCCATTCCAAGTCCTGTTGGTCACCCAGACAGCGGTGCGGGTCGCTGCCCAAAAGAACTGGATCCACGCATCCCACATCAAGAAACTTCCTCACCCTGTGACGTTACAGAAGAAACAGAACCCCTTGCTGACGCTGCAACCAATGATCCCAAAGCAGTAAGCAGCACTGAGAGTGTGTTGGAGAATCTCTCTGAGCCCGGGAGGCTTGGGGAAGCTGCCATTTTGTCTCTGCACTCTCCACAAATTTTGCACCCGGGAACGGCTGGTTCGAATTCAGCCCCTTCTCTTGCCTCCGAAACGTTGCTTCCAGCAGGAAGTGACGAAATATTGTTTCCGGATCAATCAGTACCAGGAAAAGTACGATATAATCTACGACCACGAAGATAGACTTACGGCACGGTTCGGCTGTGCATTCAGAGAAGGAAAAGAGTCATCGAGGGCTTGCTTTTTTCCCAAAATTGAGAAAGGGGATTCTGTTGGCTAGGGTAGTGGAAGGACTAAGAAGTCGCTCGACCGGGAGGTCGCCAGCAACAAGCTTTGGAGTGTCCGTTTGAAGACTACGATGCCCGCCACTGCTACCGCTCGTATGGGACTTGTAAATAAGGGGGTGACCAACCGGAACAATGGACAAAATGCCTGGGCCCCGAAAATGTATTGCTGTATTCTTATAATGATATTTGGTTTTTTAATAGTCTCTGCCTTAAGATTGTGGTACCTTGAGGAAACTCACTCTTTAGAACTTTTGTTGCCTACTGAAAGTGCACCCATTGTTCCTACTCCCTTTGTACATTTGCATACTTTATCCTCTCGGGACTCCCAGCACAGACAAAGGTACCACAATAACACTTTACTGCTTATCATGAATGCTACACATGCTATTTTTAATAAATCTAACTGTTGGGTCTGCTCACATTTACCGCAACACGGGGATAAGGGGCTAGGTTGGTATATTCATCCTTTACCGTTGACAACTGCTTGCTATGCTTCTCTTAGAGCACTGTTTTTTTGGCCGATGGAATGATAGCATCTCAGGGAACTTTGATGGCACCAATTTGAATAGTTTTGAGAAACGTGTTTTGACTCCCCTGGGATGTACGCTTTTTGCAAATAGGAGTAAACCGAATGTTGCTTCTATTAGGCCTTCTGATAAACTGTCTCGTCCTTTCCAATCTTTGATTTCCTTTAAAATGGCTCCAATAGGCAATAAGGATGCCATGCCTCCTTCTTACACTGTTAACCATAGCTCCGATTCAGTTTCTTTTTGCATACAGAGGAATGGAACTCAGTCAATGGGAAATTTTCTAGGTTGTGCCAACGTTGCAAATTTGACTGGGGAGAACAGACCTTTGTATGTAGGCGAACCTGTCTACTTTGTCTGCGGTAATGTAGCATTCCCATGGTTGCCTAGGCATTGGCAGGGAACCTGTTATTTAGGGATCCTGTTACCTGGGGTGTTTATAGCTAGTACAAAAGAAGTTTCAAAGGCTCGTCCACGGCGGGATGAGAATGGTGACACCCCAGCACAAATCTTGGGAGATATAGCTAAATCAGTTGTGCCATTTTGGGGGCAGATAGCAAATTCAGAAGATATCAGAAAACTAGCGAGAGTACTGGAGAGAACCATCAACCGGACCACGGACATACTCTATAATATGACGTTAGAACAAAAGGCGATAAGATCAGTAGCACTTCAAAACCGAATGGCATTAGATGTCATTTTAGCTGAGCGTGGTGGAGTGTGCAAATTAGTGGGGTCCGCTTGCTGTGTTTTCGTACCAGATTCCTCCCCAACTATCTTCAAGGCAATACAGAATCTGCACGTCCTTAGTTCCGAAGTGCATGTTCGCGAGGGAAACTGGGATCTAAGCGCTTTGTTCTGGGACTTCTTGCGATCTTGGGGTTGGAAGGTACTTTCGGTCTTATTAATTATTTTGGGAATCCTGTTATTTCTTTATTGCTGTATTCAGTGT
This sequence comes from Ambystoma mexicanum, assembly GCF_040938575.1. Classification (NCBI taxonomy): domain Eukaryota; kingdom Metazoa; phylum Chordata; class Amphibia; order Caudata; family Ambystomatidae; genus Ambystoma; species Ambystoma mexicanum. Next base: position 442,186,522 of record NC_090924.1, on the reverse strand, counting down.
CTACCTGGTATGTGTTCGATGCTAGGGGGATGTTGCGCACAAGCGATAGGTTCGATAGGACATAAAGTGTAGGCCCCAGATAAGACTTCCAAAGAATATGTGTTGAAGGATATTTTATCAAATGACCTAATGGCAATAGATATTTCCGACAGTGATTCAGGGTGCATGGACGATGAAGCATGGAGTTATTTGCAAGGAGACCCAAAGTAGTTTTTAGCACTTGGCATAGGCCAAAAGGAGGGTTTGTCGAAAGAGAAAGTATATCGTGCCTCCTATTTTAATAGATATATTAACATTGGCTTACGCCAAGCTGCTCGAAAGTCGCTTGCAAAAGAAATCCGTGTTGCAAGGTCCTGACCTTAAATCCATGTAAGCCGCCATTTTAGGTCAAACCGCCATTTTAGGATTCGTTGTGTAAAAGTCACCCTGTGAGTTAAAATGGTGGACGATGTCATTCCAGAATACAACATGGCCGTCTTGACCTCTGTACATAGCTAATGTGTAACTTGCCTGCAGGCCACTTGTTGAGGTCGTGAACTGAGACCTTGTCCTTCGTTGACCTATATGTAGAAGGATTACTCGTGCAATGAAACCAATCCACGAGCATATGTTGAGACAATGTGTTCAAATACTGAATGAAGAACATCTGTTTAATTACATTGTATTTATGTTTAAGAAGGCCTGCATGGAAAATCTTAGAATACACAGTTATTGCATAGGCTTGTTGATACATGTATTAAAGGCAAACCAGTTTTATGCGGTTGTTTGACACTTGGCACGAACCCTAGATCGGTGATGTATTAAAAGGAATATTAACCCGAAGTGGGGCTGGACATCGCGCCCACCAAGTGTATAAAAAGCGAATGCATTCTAATGTACAACGTCTCTCACTGAACACACTGAACCACGCTGGAGTTCGTTGTGTTGTACTGAGGGCCAATAGCTATCTGATTTTGCTCAGTTTTTGTAACTGGATTCAGTATAAAATAAAGTACTTTGTATGTTCCTTTGTAACCGAATTCGGTGTATTTCCTGTTGGGGAACTCAGCCTCGATATTTTGATTCTGTTTTCACACGCCCAGGTCCAACCGCTCTGGAGGTGGTGTAGCTCTGATCTTCCCAGAATGGATTCCTGCCTCTGTCATTCACACGCAGGCCTACTCCTCTTTCGAATGCCTCTTCTGCAGGCTCTCTCTCTCTCTCCTAGCCATTCCCTTACTGTGGCTACTATCTATCGGCCACCTGGTCAGATCTCATCCTTCCTCTCTGAGTGGTCGGACCTCTCCTCCTCAATCCTGGCCTCAACTACTCAACTCCTCCTTCTTGGAGACTTCAACATCCACCTGGATGGCTCCTGTGCTCCCTCCGGACTCTTCCGTGACCTCTCCGACTCTCTCTCACTCACTACCCTCCCCTCAGGCCCGACTCACTCTGCAGGGCACACTCTGGACGTTCTTATCTACTCTGACCTTTCCCTCTCTGTCCCCCTCACCACTCCGCTCTCCTGGAGTGATCACATTCTCCTATCCTCTTACCTCACCCTCCCTACCCCTCAGGCCAAGCCACCTCCATCACTGCCACCCACCTTCTCGGTCATCCGACCCATGAAGCGCGTGTCAGTTGAGGCTTTTGCCACCACCTTCTCACCCCCTCCACCCCCTTTGGCTGACTCTCACCCTGACACCGCCCTCTCCATGCTCCACTCTTCTATATCTGATACTCTTGATATCCTTGCCCCTGTCATGAGAATCCGTATGAAGCCCAAAGCCAAGTGTAACTCTTGGTATGACTCTGATCTTGTCACCCTAAAACGCAAGTGCAGGATGGCCGAGAGGAAATGGCGTGCTTCATGTTCATCCTCTGACAAACTGGCCTGCCGCCTGCTGCAAAGGCAATACCGGCTCTCCGTCCTCACCAAGAAGAGAGCCCTTATCCAAGCCCGCATCTCTGCAGCATCTAACAACTTGGATGAACTCTTTAAAATCTGCAAGGAACTTGCCAATCCTGCCACAGTCTCTACCTCTCCTGTTCCTTCCCAGGCCCTCTGCACGGCACTGGCTTCTCACTTCATTTCTAAAACTCAGGACATCCTGTCCTCACGCTCCTCCTATCGACTCCTTCCTCCCATTCCCTGCCCCTCCTCCGGCTCTCCTGCAGCCACCCCCCCTTTCTCTGCCTTTCCCTTTTTCTCTGCAGACAAGGCTTCTAGACAAGTCCGATCTATGAAAGTCTCGTCGAAACAGGTTCACCCCTGTTCCTCCAAAACTATCAAGGACCATATCGATTCCCTGGCTCCTGCCATGGCTGAGTTCTGCAATCACACCTTCGCCACTGGAGTCTTCCCATCCCACCTGAAGCACTCTCTTGTGCACCCTCTTCTTAAGAAACCCTCTGCTGACCCCTCCTGCCCGGATAACTATCGCCCAATCTCCATCACTCCCTTCCTGGGCAAGCTCCTGGAGAAACTGGCCATCCCCCAGCTACATCTCCACACTGAATCTGTTGGTTGTCTTCATGACCATCAGTCTGGCTTCAGAGCTGCCAGAAGCACGGAAACTGCTCTCCTGAACATCCGTGAAGACCTGCTCTCCAACCTCGACTCCAACACCCCATGCGTCTTCATCCTGCTTGATCTCTCCTCAGCCTTTGACACTGTCAACCATGCCATCCTGCTCAACCGTCTCTGTGATAACCTGGGTATCACTTTTCAGGCTCTGGCGTGGTTGACCTCTTTCCTCTCCGACCGACCCTCCCAGGTCCAACTCGGGTCCTTCCTCTCCGATATCTTTTTCTCTACCTGTGATGTCCCCCCGGGATCCAACCTCTCTCCCTGGCTCTTCAACCAATATCTGGCACTCCTTGCCCACCGCATCGCCGCTCTCTGCCCCAACTTTCAGTGTTATGCGGATGATACTCAGCTCATTTTCAGGCTACCCTCGGCCTCCTCCTCTCCTTCCCTCAAATCTGACTATCTGTCTGCTATTCATGAGTGGTGTACAGCCAATGACCTCTGCCTTAATGCCAGTAAGACTGAGATTTTACTCATTGGCACTCCCACTCCCTCCTTCCTTGAGCTCTCTGGCCAGCCTCTCTTGGCCCTCTTCCTGCTCCCACCTGCAAGGTTAAAAACCCCGGGGTCATCTTCGACTCCACACTCTCCTTCTCCCCTCACATCTCTGATGTCACTAAGTAGTCACACTACCAGCTGTGCCACCTCAGAGGTATTCTTCCCTTCCTCTCCTTCCCCCAGAAGCTCACAGTCTCCAGAGCCTTGGTTCTCTGTAGGCTGGACTATTGCAACAGCCTCTACCTAAATCTGCCTGCCTCCACTCTCCGCCCTCTGCAACTTATCCAGAACAGGACTGCAAGACTTGTCCTTGGCCTCAAGCTCAGGGATCGTATCTCTCCAGGACTGAAATCTCTGCACTGGCTCCCAGTGGCTGCAAGGGTTAAGTTCAAAAGCCTTTGAATTGTCCACAAGGCCTTCTGGGGTCTGGGGCCCTTAATACCTTCAACTCTCTCTTCCCAAATATCTTCCTTCTCGAGCTCTTCGCTCATCCGCCTCCAACTCCCTCAAGGTCCGTCGCTTCTCCAAGCAACGAGTTGGTGGTAGATCTCTCTCCTCTGCAGGGGCCTCCCTCTGGAACAGCCTTCCTGCCTCCCTGAAACTTGAGGAGAACCATCTCCGGTTCCAGAAGCACCTCAAAACCTTCCTCTTTGCTTCTGCTTTTTCTCCCCTCCCCCCTGCTAAACTCCTGGCTCAATCTGCACTGGCTACCTGGCCGCCCTTTGGGATGTTGGGCCCAGGCCCCGCCATTATCACACCAGCACTGCCTCCCTCGCAACCCTCGCACTTGGGAATTGTATTCTGTATCCCTACAGTCCCCCACCAGCACTTATGCCTGCTCTTACCTTGCACTTGCCACCATCCGGCCGTTATTTATCCTAATATTCTACTATCCCACGTACTGCACTTTCCCCTCCCCCATGTACTGCACTTTCCACCCTCCCTTCCCCCTCACACTTTCCCCCTTCCCCTTGCACTTGAGCGATCTGAATGACACCTGGCCTAGTAAGATCGTTATCTGTCTTCCCTCTGTTCCCCCTCCCTTGCCTCGTCGCACCTCAAAACACTTGTGTATAGGCGCGTTATAAATACCTTATCATATCATCATATCATGTTGGTTTTGTGTTAATACAACCATTATGGAGGTTGATTTTTCATCATCCAGACTCTTCCCCCTTAAACTTAATCCTGTTTATATACTCTTCGAGCAAGACTGCGTGGAACTCGTACATGCATTGACGTACATAGATCTTCATTCATTTCTTTGCTTTACCCATCCCTGTTCATCCTCTTCATTCTATAGCCTCTTACTCCTAAGCACTCTTAGGGCGGTAAGCGCTATACAAAAATAGCAAAAATAAGTCAAAATAAGAGCTCTTTTCCCCTGCACCTGTTAACTTAGAACACTATTTAGCACCCAGGCCGGGGAGGCAACCAATCAGGTTGCTCGAAACGCGGTCTGAAACCGGTAATCTCATACACGTTCCGAGCAGCCTACTGGCTGCTTCCTCTGCCCACAGCACTTCTGTTGTCGCTCCGTGGCTGCTGTGGACATGGCAGAAGGGATCTGAATGGAGTCCATTTCCATGGCGGCCATCTTTAGACAGTATTTTCATTAACTGAACCGGATGCTCGGTGCATCCCGTTCAATGAATAAAAATACTTTTTTGTAGCACCCCGGGTTACCAGTGGGTAACCTGGAGTACTAATAGCCTTAAGACTCTCTCTGGCAGGCCGGATCAGGTCTTATCAGACCAGGGACACTTGTTAAAAGCCCTTGCTTTCCTCTGGCCTTTAACTCGGGCCCCGGGCCAATAACACCAGATCCGGTCCGCTGGATTGGGCCTTAACACCATATTCTTTATGTTTGTTTTGTACTGCACTGAACATGCAGAGCATCCAGCTACAGAGTGCTTAGAGAAGGGGTAGATGCAGAGTGTGGTCAGGATGAAAGATACACATGAAACATGGAGAAATAGATTTAATTCACAGCACAACAGAATGCATTCCAGTTGCCATAAGCATACCCATAAAGTTGTAGAAGTGAATTTGTGTTACATAAAATGCCAGAGTGAGAAGTTATCTACTCTCCTTGTCATTGAGTACAGGTTCTAGGAGGCCAGGGTGGTCAGAGCTGCTCGTCCACAAGGAGTTGGGCGATGAGTACCAGTACAGACGATGTGGAGTAGAGTGGTGTTTTAGGTGGCCAGGAGCCAGGATACCCCCTCAACGTAGGGCGTCGAGTTACGGCGGCAAGTCCATATAATCATCTCATGCCACATATGGGACAGTTACCTGTGCACCTATTCAAATATAACCATTGCACAATGACGTATAATACACCAAAAGAGACAGCCCACCCTCCACCTCCGAAATGATAATAGCCAACAATGAATTGCCTCTCTTGTTCTTAAGAGAAATGCGCCTGAGCGTGTTGCTTTGATCAACTGTGTAAAGTTTGCGTTCAGCCTCTTGATGCTAAGACCATTAAAGATAGGAAATGTGCACTTATTTACTTAAATTCATTCCACAAGAAGAGTGCTTCCACCGTAAGAGGTGGCCCATGCTTGCAACTACGAACCTGTTGTGGTGTTTTTGACTCATGCAATTACAACATAAAAAGTCCTCTAGAGATCTTTCTCTATGATAACAATTTCGAAGAGTCATTTGTTCAAACCAATTGTGGGAGCCCTTCGTGTATGAGTACCCTTGAACCTATTCATCGGTGTATTTTGTTTCTGATTGAACCTAAAACAAAGACAACTCCCAAACCCTCTGCACCTGTTTATTGTTAACCAAGACACAAAACGTCAAGAAAAAGCAGAAGTGACACTGGCACATCTATCAAAGTCCCCAGCAAACAAGTATATCTCTTACACCAAAAGGGGACAAGTCCTCAGCACACAAAGACATATTCTGTTTAATTTCTTTTAATTTTGCATGTTACAGTTATAATCTTTTCACACAGCATCTGCACAATATAAAATATTAAATACAGTATAAGAAATCCATAGCATATACATTTCTAAAAACCGAAAAATGTACATAAAAGCAAGAATATATACAATTTATCTTTCAACATAACATATACAGGATTCCAGTACACCTTTCCTCAGATTAATCTTACTCAGTGCAACTGATTGGCCCAGTCACCCGCAGTGGTTTATCCAACTTAACTAAATCCCTTTTATTTAACAACATAATGTCAGCAGCCTTCTGGACATCTACAATTGCTATAGCCATGCCTAAACTACAACCTGAAACACTTCTCAGCCAAACATTCTCTCTCCTTTTTATGTGATTGTGTTCCACATGTTTACTGTATTAGTCAATATAGACCCTTTGCATGGCAGGACATGATGTTAAGACATGTCTAATAGTCTCGACTTCATTCTGATCTAGGCACATCCTACAAATTGTATTGCACTGAGGGATGCCCAACCAGGCACTCCTATCAGCCAAGACATCCAATTTATTGAATCTATGTAACATGAACAACCTAACATCTCGTGAGGGAATATGGCGTATATAGAACTGTGGGTTCTTAAATAGAAAAAAACATCTGGGATAGGGTGATGAGAGATTTCTAACTAGCTATTATATTGTGGCTACTCGCCCAATCCCATTTCTCTGCAAAGTTACAACATTATTTCATCATAATGCCTATACCATATTCCCAAGCAGGTCTCCACCCAATGAGCTGAAAAAAACACTAATTGAACTTTGTATGTGCCAATAACACAGTGCTGTTCTGGTTTAATAACGCATTCTTCACAATATACAGCAGTAAGGACTCACCGAAAGGGTGCTCCCTTCATAGTTTCTTGCACAGTCCCCCGGCCGATAGCGCCAGCACTAGTAAACCGCACTTGCCTCCCAGTACAGTCTCGACTATCGTACAATCAAGTCCAGGAATATCGCCATAGGCATCCGCTCTACATACGCCAACACAGCGATGGCTAATGATCATCCCACCTCCTTGCTGACATTGGCCCCCCACTGTCCGGATGAAAACGTATACTGCTGGGGATGCCGCAGCTAATACCAATGACACATTTACACTCTATAATAACTAAGCCGCAATTCCACCTCCCGGATGACCTAGGCATCTCCTACACTAACTATGCAATGGTACCCAGATCCTTCTTCCCATCTCAGATAACTACAATATCGACTCCAATGCACTGAACAACATCTATCAAACCATCCAGGCTTGATGGCGCAACATGCCCTATGCCTAAACAATGAGGAATCTGAGCTGCTCTTCATTGGAACATGAGCTGGCTTAAGAAAACTTTAAGGAGACTATGAATCTTGTCATCGACAGTGACCTTGTTCCAGTCTCAAAAGAAGTAAAAACGTTGGGGGTTTATCTGGACTCTTCGCTCTCCCTAACAAGACAGGTAAATGCCATTGCCTCTGCAGCAGCGTTCACCTGTAAACATATCAACACCTGTAGACCTTTCAGACGCCTGAAAGTTGCATCACGTTTGAGAGAGCTCTTATTCTTTCCAGAATAGACTATTGCAATGCCCTATTCGCAGGCTTTAACACGTGGAACATGAAATATCTACAGGTAATACAAAACAAGAGCAGAATTGGATATTGCAATTAAAGAGCATATCTCTCCTGCAAGACGGAATGCCCACTGGCTGCCTGTTCGTGAATGCATCTTGTTCAAAACACCCTTGTTAATGCACAAATGCTGGTCAAACACTGCCCCTAGATACTTATCCAGAAATGTCACCAAACCTCAATCCAAGAGACCCACCCGGGCCGCCCCTCGTGCTTCCACTCCATTCCCAGATTTAAGCTGCAAAAACAAGGGGCTGTAGCTTCCCAGTTGTGGCTGCATAAAACTGGAACGCTTTCCTGCTTGCTCTGAGATCAGAATCCCCATTCTGGTCCTTCTGCAAAGGCCTTCAAACATGACTATTCACGTTAGATCCTTAACCGGTCAAACCATTATGCTCTTCTATAATTGTAAACCTTATTGTGTTTAAGTAAGAACACGTCTGTATCTTTTCTCTCTGTGACCAGCGCCCGGATACCCATGGGTTTGGTGCGCTCTACAAATGCCATAAATAAATAAATAAATAAATAAATAAATAAATAAATAAATAAATACATACATACAAACATACATACATACATACATACATACATACATACATAAATAAAGAAACAGTAACAAGCCCACCTCTGCACACATCATTTATATAAAAAGCTTTCCATGGTTGATCTCAATCATGGTTGGAAGGGAGATCAAGCCCAACTCCAATCTCACTGCCTCCAGAGGAGTAGACTTTGTCAAAACCAGGACTTTTCTCCAAACAACCCCCTCCAGTCTGTTTGCCCAAACCGTATAATCTCTATATAAGGTCTCAAGTGCAAAGAGAATATGACTTTCATGCCCTGCCAGGAAGGCGGACATGGCCTTTAACAGCCCGCCAGCATGAGTTAAGGCAGGCCCAGGTGAAGCGAGGGCCTCAGTTCGGGCTGTGGGCCGTTAAAAGGCCATGTCTGCCCTCCTGGCAGGGCATGAAAGCCATTCACAGCCTGGAGTACTTCCAGGGTGTGAATGGATTTCTTAAATTTTCATCGGGTGATCTGCACTGCTTGCGCAGCTGATCTCCTGATGAAAAATGAAAAAGAAAATGAAAAAAGATGGCCGACTAAGTCCCTTTTCCATGTCTATGGCAGCCAGACGGGGGAGCCAGACGGGGGGAGGAGTGCTTTGACTGGAGCTCAATGCTCTGTTCCCGTGGGTAAGTGGAGAGGGTGGCGGGTGAATCGGGTCATTTTTGGGGTGGGGAGGCAACATGGAGATGCTCCCTGTTGCCACCCCTCATTGAAAGAATTAAACAAAAAGCACCACCCAGGGTAGGGACTTGGTGGCTGGGACGCCAGGTGGGGATTGTGTATTCTCGCCTGCTGCTCCAGGCACCTGAATGGCTGAGCTCCCTTCCCCGGCTTCAAATTACAGAGATTAACTTCTGCCTGTAAATATGAATAATAACGATAAGGCTATATCCAGCGGTACACCTGGCTGGCAAATTGCCTACCCGTTGCCATAATAGCCAATGCTTTTGCACGTTTTCTTCCCAGAAGATCTTTGCCCTTTCTGGACAAAATCTCCAAACCCAGATAGCAATAATGATGCACTTGTTCAATAACTCCATCACTGCACTTTATGAATGGACTAGTAGTGGTCTCTACCACCTACACTGATTCAATGTGATCCTTTGCTGCAGTTAAAACCGCCTTCGTGTTTGTAGTGACCTTCTACAGAGCAGACAACGGCAATGGTCTTTACACCCGACTCCCAGTGAAGTCAACAAGCTCCAAACAATCCAAAATGAGGCACCTCATCTTATGTACTCCCAGTGCGAAGTTGAGGCCACATCTAGCCAAGGTTGAAGGCCCTACACCGGATCCCAGTTAACGAAAGAGAAGCTTTCATAACCTTGTTACCCTGTGCCTCGCCTACAAATGCCTCCACACAGCACCCCAAGCTTCATATTCTGAATATTCCAGCACTATGCACCTCACAAACGCCAGGAATCTATAATGTGGAACCTAAGAGATACGCAGGAAGAACTCCACCTGCCCTGGGCTCCACCCAACCTCTGCAATGCCCTCATGGCACACCTGGTTGCTGAGACGCACTTCCTCGAATTCACAAGCAGTGTGAAGACAGCTTTCTGGTGAAGCTATGCCAGCTAGATAAGTACAACTCTATAAAGCCCTTCACCTTTGACAAAGCAGTTCTCGCTTCCCGAGAAGCCTAGGACAGGCCCTGAGAATACACAAGTGGCAGTTGGATCTCCACAGGCTTCCGCATCTTGAGGCCCATCGTGGTTTTACTCTTTGCACCTGCTTGCCTGTGGATGTAATCTTCATAACTGTGGCAATCTGGCCAATTGACGGCCATCTTGAATGGTCTCCACCTTCCTTGCCACATTATTTGCTTAACCTAGCACCTCAAGGCAGACGGTGGGGAGCGTGTAGTGCCGTACAAATCCCAGAATAAATGATTACAATCTAAGTAATTGCGATCCATAACACAGGTGTCCTTGAACCTAGAGAAAAATGATGCCTCGTACATGACCAGGGCCAGTCAGCATGCAGGGCCTTCTCTTGCACCATAAGAGACACGCCATCCAGTACCTAGTTTACAGCCAGTGCATATACCGTCGAACGTACCAAGTCAGAGACGTAGATGGAGGTGTGGCTTTGGGGCAAGGTTGATTCCGTGTTTTTCACGAGGTTCAGCCTGCCATTGGGTGAAACGTAGCAAGCACCCAGGCATGTAACTTGTGCTTCATGTGACAGGTCAAAGCAAGCTAAAATGACTTGTCGCCTTATAGACGAATGCCCCTCTCGGTAATACAGAGTATCAACCTAACCCACCGCCCCCCCTAAATCCCAGCCTGAAATCGCCTTTCCCATCTCCAATGCCTATAAACATTCATAGCTGCGACATCAGTCGCTCCCCTGCTTCAAATCATCTGTCTACCTCACTCCTCCCTATGAGTCCGACTCCTCCCCCAACACTTCATGCTCTCGGCTAGCCTGTCCTTACCCAGATAGAGCTAACGGCCCCTCCCTAGCTCCCTGACCCCCCACCCCCAAGAAACTGCTCCTACTTACCGAATTTAGCTAGCCCTCTCTTCTGTACCCTTAGGCAATACACCTGGCCGACCCATCCCACCAGTGACAGAAATTATACACAAGACAGGACAATAACGTCCTGCTATCACAAAAAAGATTCCAATCTTTAGCAATACACAATGAAACCAGGCCACTAAAAGGGAAATGGTAGAAGGCCCCATCACCCACGCACGGCAATCCCTCCCCTCACCTTATTTAATACCCCAGAACGAGACAACAACGACGTTCCCTCAAACCAACTAGCTAAAAAAACAGGGGAAAGTGGGCGGGGATCAGCCACCAGTGGAAAAACTGTTGGTGATTCTTGTAAGTCTGTCTTCGAAGTGATACCTGGTCCCAAAGGCCAAAAACAGGACGGCCCTTTGTGTGGACTTGGCTGCCTGACCCGTACCCAGACATGTAACGTATGTGTCACAGAATGCTTTAATATGACAGGTTAGAAAAGCAGCATACAGAAAGCATGGCAACCTGGCTTGCTGTCTCAGCAGGCCAGTGCCCTCACAGCTGCATGGCATTTCCCGTGGTGCACATTGCAGTGATTTTTACTGCACCATTTTAAGGGGGGCTGCCCCCTTGTATCCTATCCTACCACTTCCCCTCTACTGCCCTACCCCTATACTCTCTATCTTGCTACCCACTGAACCTCAACCCCTTATACAAAATACTGCTGAAAAATGCGGTGAAATTTCGCTTTTTGGGATTGCACAGGTGAAATGGGGACACCTACATTCACAACTCGTTAATACAGAGCACCAACCTAACCCAGCCCCCTGTCCCAAAAAAAACGCACCCTCAATTCACCCTCCATACCACCAATCCTGGTAACCATTCTCCGCCATGACCCCAGCAGCTCCCCCTGCATAGACTCACCTGTCTACCTCGCTCCTCTGTATGAGTCCTACTTCTCCCCATATCTTCATGCCCTAGGCTGGGCTGTCTGTGCCCAGGTAGAGGTAACGGTACCGCCCTAGAAGCCCCTGCCCCACCCACCTGAAACTGCTCTCTCACTTAGGGAAATCCCCCCTTAGAAGTTGTCCTGTCTCCCTAACAGCCCTCTCACCCAAAGCCATCTACGCTACTTGCCCATCTCAACAAAGTTTTCCAGCAACCAATATAATCCCGACAAACGCAGTTTGTTGCCCATAAAGGCTCAATGAACACCATCTTACCTCAACATATAAATCCCTTTGTACTTTATCCCTTTGTGCACTCTGACCTTAACCTCACAGTTATGCCAACAGGCCACCATCTCATTGAACTTTTCCCGTGTCCTGTCCATGGCAGGCTGAGTTCTCACCCAGCCCAGAACATCCTGGTCAGCAAAGCCATCCAGAAGATCCCTGTCAGACCTCATTGCCTCCTCACTGCCGTTGAAGCATTCCTCATAGCCCTCATTAACACCACACTTGCTTCTTTTCCCAGGTCATTTTCCTCCAGATGAATCACTAGCAGCACGGCTATGGAGTGACCTTCCTTCATGGTCACCAACATTGGCATGAACGGCCTCATTTCATACCCCCAAACCACGCCACTTAAGCAGAGCAGAGCCATAACTAACTCTCAGCTGCCTCCCCCAACCCGGCCTCTGCTCAACTTGGTTTCCAGCCCACGAAAGAGTTTCACCAGAGCCAAATTCCAGTGCTGCAGAACATCTCACTGGCCACAGAGTCTACAACAATACCAGGGGTAACAACAAAAAGTAAATCTTTAACACTCTGCTAAAGTAGCCAGTAACAATGGCATTGCCAATGCCCTCTTGATCCTTTCTCCCTAGCTCAATCCTCCAGCATCCTTCCCTACCCATCCCCCCCCTGCCCTTCCCGCTGATGACTCATATCCCCAAAACCATTTTCCAAAGTAGGCCACATGCAATGGTTATCGAAGACAAGCCCTTTCATATCACCAACCCCCACCCCAATGAATCTCACCAAGCCTTGCCCAGCTACTCATGAATTCTGACCCTGAGCATGGCAAAGCATCGATGGAGCCAAGAGCACTCAATCAGCTGTAACACTCTCATCATCCCAACTCCCATAACTCCTGATTCATACTTGTTGGTTGGTCATCCGCACCTGGGGACAGCCCGCGGAATATCTGCCATCTATCCAGCCCCAAAACAAGCCTAGCCTGAAATACAATGTTTTTCTCCAGACAGCCCAACATAAACAACCTCAACAAACATAACACCTTCTTATCCCTTGCTAACTGTCTGATCAGCGTATGCACCTATGCCATGGGTACCATACACCCTTTCCGGTAACCCTTATGCCCCGCAGGCACTTCCTAAAGAACTCGAACATCTAGAATGACTTCAGACATGACCCACCCACATGCACAAGAGCCCTCGCCAACATTCTATAACCCTGCGTAACCAGCACCACTACCAATGGGAAAAACTCCAGGAACACAATGCTAAGCCATAGCCCTACCGGAACACTGCCCATGGCTCTACACACCAAAGCCTCCCGTCCCAGCAGCACTGAAAAAATCTGCACCGGGCACACCTCCAGCTCCCGAGGCAGCCATATTAAAGTGATTCCAAGAAAATCAGCTAGACTTGTAAATCCGCTTTCCCGTGATGAGGTACTCTAACCCCTTTAATGCTAATTGCTATGTTTCTACAGAAAGTAATACCTGGAGCCTCCACTTTACACGCAACATTGAAATGCCCTAACAACTTCTGAACCATCCTCAACTCTAACTTCTCTTCAGCCAAATCATCATCCCATAAACATAAAAACACAAAACATCCCTGCAGGCAGCCTGGCATAGACAGCCACTGAAGCCAATTAAATTCCCAATAAGGCTAATCCCATGGGCGGCCCCTCCATTTTTTGTGGTGCTTGCGGAACTCCATAAAGCCCTCAAATAGCTGCAGCAACCTACCACACTCCTGTTCATTATCAGAACACCCCAATTTAATGAAATCCTCCAGACAGTGAGGCATCCAACCATTCGCCAAAAGTGAGCTGAAACCAACATTGCCAAAAAGCGATGAAGTGCTCTAACAGCCTATGGGCTGGAAGGATAGCTCAGGGGCAAGACAACGCAACGCAACACAGGTTCGAATCCCGAATCCACACTTAGAAACCACTCCTGGTATTAAGCGCATTAATAATGAACAATTATAGATGGACATATAGCCCTGTCCACAAAGGTCCTGCCCCCAACATCCAGTAGCCATGAGGATGGCCTGGTATCAATCTATAAGCCGACTTTAAGTACAGTTGCCTCTTACGTGCTCTGATCAATATTTGAATACGCACCCCCACCCCCTCCTTCATTCCTCTTGATCACTGAAATATGGACTGACAGGTCCTCGAGCCATGACAAATGGTGAATGAGCAAATTCCCACGGCTTCTCCTTAGGTACCACCCCAATGGTGAAACCCCCAGATATTCCAATGGCCAGTTGGAAAAGGGGAACTCTATCCCACCTCCACCACCCAATGTAAGGATCTTCTCTCCACCACAACAGGTTGCCTTCTTGTTGACACCAATTACTCCACCCACCTCCTCACCTTAGGACCTCTGTACTCTAACCTAAACACTGCAGGGAACCATCTCCCAGTGCCCTTTCCCTCTCAGGAAAAGAATCCCGTATTTCCCCCAATCATTGAACCTTAACCGGCATAGGATGTCTTTCCCCCAACACCCCTTTGGTTAGCTCTCCCCCATCACTGAAAACTGCCTCATCCTATGCTATTGCACATTGCATGTCTGCATGTCTTTCTCCAGACCTCGAGCATTTGTGCCAAAACCTGCAGAATTGTCTAAAGTCAAGTCTTTGCTGAATGCCCAGTAGACCACAAGCGGAGGCAATCTAAATCCTAACTCCGTTCCCAGCTAGGTAGAACAGCCAGGTAAGGGCCAAAACGGCAAGACACTGGCCCCATGAACAGAAGGCTCCCGGCCTTGCTCATTATGGGGAGAGTCGTACTGTGCTCTTCGCTATTAACCACTGACATGCTAGGTCATCGCACCCCTACCCAAGACACTCCACCAAAGAGACCCCGGCCGAACCAGCTTCCTGCACAAATCTGAAAAATCCTTGCCACTAAAGTTACTAGCTGCATACACAAGCAAAAGGGGTGTGCCACCCCCCAAAACACCCAACGGGCCAATACAGTACCCGAGGTGCAGGAGGCCACACTACTTTATTATTGATGTATTTTTTTTATATTGTCGCACTCAGGGTACTCACAGAGCGTCACCAACTGGCACACCAACCTGCCCAGGGCAGGCTTGAACCTGCTGTTACACTACCCCGACTCCCAGCATAGCTACAACACCCAGAGCTGTCGCAGGGTTTTGTGAGGCCCGGAGGAAAACATTTGGTGATGCCTTCTTTACTTTTTTTTGCACTGGAGCAGTAGCACTACTAGCAGGAGACTCAGGGACCATCCGCTTCCCTTGCCCCCTTTGTTATATGCATCGAGAACTCCAAAATAGGTTTATTCTGGCTGCAAATAAAAGAAAACAAAGTCATCTATCTCCACAGGAGAATTGTATTCCTAAGGTTTTTATCACATGCATATGCATATTTACACGCATTTTATTTTTAAAAGTGATTTATCTAAGTAAGTTTACATTAAAACTCCATCTACGTGACAAATCTTTGAAAGAATCTAGCAAAGATTGTGCATCTCTCCAGGGCGGTGTCTCCAGAGACTTTCATCCACTGTGTGCAGGTTCCACTCAACACAAACTATTGTGAAGATGTAGAGCAGTGACTCTCCGCCCCTCCTTCACCTGCTTTCCAGCTAGTGGCAATGAACCACATTAGCAATTCCTACAGAAAAACCTCGAGACATGAAACATCCTTTATGCTGACAAAAAAGATGCCACCAAATTCCTGGTTTGAACAGTGGCATTTTAAGGGTTGTTGGTGCAGACACACTTGGGGGCTCCTCAAAAATCAAAAAGAAAAATGAAGGTGCTCAGGAACCTCTGTTCGCCACCTCCCGCAACCCTCCGAACAATCAATAGCTTAATATCCTCCCCTGGCAGAGATCAAAATAAGCATGGGATCTTCTGACCTGCCTTCCTCAGTGCTAGAATCAGAATAATGAGAAAAGTGCAATTACAAGGACAACATGGGTACTCATTGGGTAGTTGTGTTCTAGCATAGGTACAATTTCAACAACAGCAGCCACGAAGAAGATATAAGGGGTCATCACAGGTTGGGCGGTATCAACGCGGCAAATCCGCCGGGATGCCGCCCAACGCAAATAGCGTTACTGCAACTCAGTCCGGTGCTATTAGCTTCGAATCCCGAGTTGCGGCAAGGCTGTAAATCCCCATTTTATTCAGAGTCCATAGGACTCTATGGTGCATTTTTGGCACATTTACCCTTTCGCAAATTGCGCTGCAACAAATATGCCAGAAACGGGTGGAAAGTCGGCAGATTTGAATCTCCCAACTTTCCACCCAAAATTGGGAATGGGCCGAGCGGTAATGCAGCGGTAACAGCGTTACTGCCACATACAGATCAGTAACAATATTAAAAGGTTACACATACCCCAGCATAGATACAGAACTCAGATTTGCAGCATCACAGAAAGTACAATTGCTCAAGCCTGGATATAGGATGAAGATTACAAGGCAGGTGCACATATAACATCAGT
The DNA here is from genome assembly GCF_040938575.1 of Ambystoma mexicanum. NCBI lineage: Eukaryota > Metazoa > Chordata > Amphibia > Caudata > Ambystomatidae > Ambystoma > Ambystoma mexicanum. The sequence continues at coordinate 442,170,154 of NC_090924.1, read as the reverse complement.
AGTGGATGCCTGTTAGAGGTTACCAGGAAGGTGCGCATATCCAAAAATAGACAGATTAGAAAAGCTTGGCTTTCAAGTGCTGTTGCCATGGGTGAGCCAATAATCAAATGACTATGGGTGTGTAATATATGAATGGCCACTACAATACTATATGAAGCAACACCACAACCAGTAAGCCCATGAGTGAAGCTTATTTGAAGCAGTTACCCTGGCAGCTACGTCCTTGTGAATGACTGACACTTTTGAAATATTTAGGTACTGTCATTTATAACAGGATAGACACTGAAATGAAATGTGTCGGCGAGGATCACACACTCATGTTAATTGGTAAAGCTGGGATTTGAGCCCACTCTATAACTTTTGCGCTTGACTACATTATTTCCTAATTCTTGTCAAGCATCAAAATAAAATCATTGTGAAAATCCATAAACTAAAATAATTACATGTTTCAGAGACCTGGCAAGCAAAGTGCACAATCACATGACAAACCAACATAACATGTTTTAAAAAAATCTTTTTAGGATCTTATTATGCAAAAGGACTAGGATTGAAGTTGTATTTCTACATCATAAATGGGAGTCTTCACGGGCAAGCCCTAATTGCAGTGATTTTGAAGATTTTGAAACACTCAACAAAATACTTGTGTGATAAGGCTGCCTGCACATAGTGCTTGTTTGACACAGACTGTGACGACTCATGACATAAAGAACATCGTAAATTCTAGAGGAATGGTGCAAGTTTGAGTCTAGGACTTTTCTACTCAAGTGTTCTAGATGAAGGTATAGAGCAGTCAATGGGCTAAGGAATGCACGCAGAATGTGACATTGCAAACCTTTTCACTGAAGCTAGATTAGTACTGTACAATTAATGAAGATGATTTGTTTAGGATCACTGTATTATCTGGTGGTAAAACTCGGCTACTGGCCTCTGCACATTGGTTTCACAATCTCTAATTTGACTACGTAACAACATCTCCCAACCAACACAATGTCCTCCTTATTGGGGACGGTAAGTAGGACTGCATCATCTTAGTACTATTTTAGCATTTTAAACAGGTGTTTATTGTTGTAGGTACATTTTTTGTAGCCCAGTGAGTGTCACTAGCAAAAGCTTTTGAACAGTGAGATCTCGTCCCATCAAGCTTTCTGCCATCCATGAATTCCGGCTCAGAAACAGGAACAAAAGAAATCAGGCACCAGGGGGGTTTTCTCAGCAGTCTTTGTTTGATGAGTACACAAGACACTTCTGAAAAAACACACAGCAACATTTTGACTTCAACCTGCTTATATAGGCTTATTTGGATAATGCAACAGCCTCATGCAAATTACTACTTGGTGAAAGTATGCTTCTGATGCGTTCTCTTAGCCAGAGGAATAAGACTCACTTGTCTGTGATAGGGTGACTTATCCGGTGCACCCCAAGCCCACATTAGCATACTTGGCATTAACACCTGCTGTCTGACACAGACTGATAGGCTATTTTAAACCCAGCTGAACACAATTACAACATTCTTCATCTTCTGCCAAAAAAACATAAGTCAATCCCTTGTATGCTTCTCAAGGCCTTGTCAAGTTTAGTTAGCCCGTATACTGTGGAAAAATAAATATAAGATCAATTGTGATGCCAAGTAACACAGCTGTTCTGTTCAAATTGGTAATTTCCCTTGCCCTTATTTGACTCCATCATCAATCTTGTCTTCTTTTCCTGCCAAATTGCAATATTAAACTTCCAGACTCAATGATCTCCCTGCGATTTGCTGCCAAAGACTCTGTTGCTTATCAGCATGAGCCAAGGCTTTCACACTTGACACCATTTTGCTCCAGGTATCCATTCTGAAATATCTCTGTGTGCCACTGTGCTAAACTTCAGGGAGCCATTAATTATTTGTTTAAGCATTTCTCACTTAATCTCTTTTTCATAATATATTTTTATATATTCATCATATATGTGTGATGTTTAAAGCACCCTTCACTTCCTGGGCCATTTTAACCCAGATATCACAGCACCATGTGCACCTTTTACCTTAAATAAAAGACGTTATAATCCTGATTTCTGCAATAATGTAATCATGGATCTGCCTATCATGTTATCTGTACTTAGAAGAGGGGGGTTGGCCCCCATATACAGTTTATATGCACAAATGATGGAGAGGGCACACAGGTTAATTCTGTTTTTTCGGCATTGCCTGCTGTGGTACAGCATATCAATACAGATCTCTGCAACAAGTACTTAACTCGCTGAGCTATCTTAACCATGAGGGAACTCAAACCTATCAATATTGAATGCAGTGGCCATATAATCTGGTATGTTACAGGCTAAGTAGGTCATTATAAGGAGCAAGTACACGTTTCTTGTTTTTATCCTTGTGCCTGACTTGTATATTTATTATTGATTTTGATAACTGCTATACTACATGAATTTGTGTTATTTCCAGACTTTTCTTGAATTAACTGATGTTTGTAAAAGTGTATAATGTTTGATAATAACCAAAAGACAATATAACTATCAGAAAGCCTATCAATATGCATTTCAACTGGTTATTGTTTGTGATTCGTATGATTAAAATGCTCAATAGGTTGTGCTATAGTGAATGGACAAATTGGGTAACTACAGTAAACATGTAATGCATTACAGATTCAATTGGTATTATTAAACTGAGTTGCCAGAGCTTCATCAGGAGACAAAACATGATCTTGACTTGTGCAAGTCTTGTTAAAAAAACACACAAAACCAGAAGGCCAGTGACTTCCTTGCATGTGATAGCCAGGTTGGGGCCTATCACAGGGTGGGACATCTCGGTATGTGCATACAAGCAGACCCACAACATGTCCTGTAAAGCACTTGAAACAACACAGTGTCCAGGTTGCTGAGTGCTGAATTCTGTGTGCAGAGCACAGCTCAGAGGGTCTCGGTGGGAGCTGCAATCACACTCCTTTTGAAGCCAGCCAGCACCCTACAGCTTAAGTTGAAGTTTATGTTATGCTGTGCAGAGCAGGAAATGGTCTAGAACAACACGGAGCAGTGCTCTGCCAAAAAATGTCTTGCCGGAGCCCTGCTCTATCCTCCAGACCCCAGAGATCCCAGACACAACTCTAGCAGATCCTCTGCCTTGTGTGTAGTGCAGGCTGCTTGCCACTGCATGACCCATTCTTCAATGAGCGTTCAGACACTTTCAGAAGACTCTGTGTTCTTGCTTAGTCTTCTGAAACCAGTATGCTTGTTGTAGCGCAGGTTGCACCCACTGCACCACCCATGCAACAAGCTTCAGAACACCCAGCACTAGGGCCTGCATACAGAAACTGCTGAAGCCTCACATACAGCTTTGCAGCTGTTCAAGCTGTTATATATGTACCGGATTTTACAGACATCTTTATTAGGGTGAATATTGTGACCAATCAAAATAGAAGAGTCCATTATTCACTTAAAAGGTTTTTTTTAATGAATCACTATAAAACAAGTTAAACATTTAAAATTGTGGACATTATGTTGTTCCCATAATGCTCTGTGCTTTTATGCAAATCGCCAGGATTGAGTTCTATATAGAGATAGTGTGTTGCGCAACCTGGCCCCGGGGACACCCCCCTTGGCCCCGCTCCCTTCCTCCCAAAGCCCCGCCCCGCGTAAGAAGTGACGGTTGCCTCAATAAATGTTTTCCATTTCCAGCTCTGATGATGTGCTAAGAAACCTGATGGTGCCAGGAATGATTCCCCACCCACCTTTGTAATGTGCATGCTGCAAACAGCATATTTATAGGAAAGTAAGTATTTCGTTTTTGTATGTGAGTACTGACATGAAGCAGCCCCTCTGGCACCCCCTACGTGATGGCCCTGACAACACCCCCAAGTCCCACACTGACCCCAAGGACCAGCCCACCCCAAAAGATACAGCAGCCTGTGCCACATGAAATCGATAACCTTATGCGCCTCGCCACAGGCTTTAAAAGGCCATTATGGCCCAAGCACTACGAAGACAGAAATCCTGCGATCAACCACCCAGGAAATCCCATAACTGTTGGTGATTCTCAGGGTTATTGTCTTTTGAAGCGTCGGCCGCCAAGCCCTCAGGCCAATGATGGGATGCCGTGTGTCCCCAGGGACGATATCAGGGCCTTTCCAACTTTTTCATTGAAATGGGCCTCAAGCCTCAGGGGGTCAGCGAGCAGCTGTCCCTATGTTGGAAGACTTATCACAAAGCAAAATATTTCTTTAATTTAGGACATTAAATGTGCACTTTGCAACTTGCACCTCAAGAGTTGCTTTTACTGAGCCCTCAGGCTGTGACCTCCTCGGGCCCTCCAGCAGTTGTTATCATCCGGTTTCCTTTTTACTCCATTTTCCACTACATTAGCACCGTGCTGACAAAAAGCAATACATAGCTTTTCACTGGATATTCAGTGCTTCATCTCCCACCGGCTCCCTGTCCTGTGATTTACTGAGGCTATTAACCCCCTCGCTGCATTCCGTTATGTCGCCATTATAATCTAAGAACTTCATGGGTGCTTCAGTCTGTTTTTCCTACCAGTAGACAAAGAGGCCTCCAGACATCATGTTGAAATGCGCCCTACACGATTCCAGAAACATCTTCAGCTGGCCCCGAGTGTCCCAGACCGCAGCACCCGCCCAAACTCTCGCGAGTGGCGGATTATACCTCTTCTGGTGATCAAAGCATAGCACACAGTAACCCTTGCCAGGCGCACAAGCATACTTCATGATTTCCTAGCCTACACCACTGCATATTGGACAAGCCTGTTCTATTCACTTACAACGCCCAGTACAAAATGTAATTTTACACTCCGCGTAAGCGCCCATGAGAGACTGTTTCTTCCCCAATTTCTTTGTAAATTATGAGCTTTTAACGAGCGTCATGCGTGTTTCCACTGTGCATTTTCAATCGTCCATTGATCTGTGACCTGGGTCTTTTTTCCTCAGCTGCTTTGAACGCCCAGCCTGATCTGTAATAATTTGCGTCCACCAATATGCAGAGCTGTCTCCGAACGCGCCCCGCACCCACCGCTTGCCGCTCCCATGCTTTAAAGTTCTCCTGAATTTGGAAGGGAGGGGTGGAGATACACAAAGGGGGGCAGACGACCTGCTTCTGAGGAGAGGGAACAAAGCCCCGCTGACCTGCGCTCGGCCCTGACTGCTGATTAGCTGCAGGGGCCGGATGCGGCCTTGTTTGAAGTGGCGCACATCACCAGGCTTGCTCTTCCCGCGCAGCACCGGCCTTCGTGTCTTGGGAGTGCACGGACTCCCCGAGGCATCCATTTCTCCCATTACAGTGATATATTTTCTTAATAATAAACAAAAGTCTGAAGAAAGAAAAAAAGTAAGTGGGCTGAAGCCCCAGGAGAAGAAAGCTTTTCAGAAACGTCCCTTTGGTTCTACAAGCGAGAGACAGGCGTGCCTCCCCGGGCAACAATCTTCTGAAAGGTATTACTATTCTTTGTGTGTGCTCTGTCTCCACACTTTCTTCTGGTTTATCCGGGAAAGGTTTAACTTTACCAACTAATCATTCCTCGACGGTGCTCGCAAAGTTATGTTAAAGGTTCTTGTACCGCACACTGTTGCCACCTGCGTGGTCTCTTGACGCTCTGGCGGATCTGCAAAGGGATGGTGTGGTTTGTTATTAGGACTGAGCGGGAGAAGAGCGAGAGAGCTGTGATGGGCTGTTGGCGGCTTCAGTTCCGAGAAACCGGTCACTGGGCGTTGGTGCGATTTCGGTTGGTCGGCATCATGTGGTGTTGAGGTGAGATTGTTTATGGTTTGTTTCCTTGTCGGAGTGTTGTAATGTGCGTGCGGTTTGTGTTGCAGTAGAGGTATGGTTGTGTTTAGTTCAAAGTTTGAGAAGGCGTATGCAGAGGGGCGAGTTTTTAGTATAGTTAGTTTGTGGCAATACATTTCCTACCCCCAATATTCGGACTTAATGCGACCCATATCCCTTCCCTTGTGGTTCATTCTAGTGCCACCCCCACAAATTCCTCCAGTAGAGACATGTCCCTTGTCACCAAACTCAATACGTGTGCGGCACGCTTTCTACCCCAAACCCATTCCTTAGTGTGTGACGCATTTCATACCCTCAGCAGCCCATTAAAGTGTGTCACATCTCCCCTGTTCGTCCATTCCAGTGAGAGACGCTTCCCATCTTTGGCGCTCTATCAAGGTGTTATACAATTCTGGTCTCCAGCCGCCCTTCCAGGTGAGGAGCCTCTCCCATCTTCCGCCCTCCACCCTGGTGCGCCACACTCCCCTATCTTATTCGATACAGCTGGGTGTGTTACAACTGCTCCCATCAGTCGATTAGGTTTGATGCATTTCCCATCCCAGTTAATCCTTCTCGATTGGCCCAGTTATATAGTGCCTGTTTCAGGGTGCAGCAGGGACAGAAGGCTTAGCTATCCCATTAGACTGGATGCTGAACGCGGCTAACCTGCACATACATGCTAAGTGCGAGAGTGGCTGATTTACCAAATCGTGTGTATGTTGGATAAGTCCAGCCTATGCCAGTGGGTTAAATGCCTGTAGGAATATGGTATCAGGTTATTTTACCATGGTACTTTAGTAGCTGTATTCCCCTCTTTCCAGGTGTGTTTCACTTGCTGGGTTTTGTCTGGATTGGCTTTGATTGTATTGATGGGAGTCGGTTCCTTTGGTCTTGATTCATGTCGGGTCTATTCTTCCCGTCCTTTGTTCTGCTGGGCTCCTTTTCTGTGTATTTATTCGTTTTGTGGTGCATAGATGTTGTTCAGTCATTTTCATCCACTTTGGAGCTGAAGGGTCGGGGTTTTAGTAGTTTTCTGAATTTTAGATGGTCTTCCGTAGTTCTTATTTCTCTCGGGACGGAGTTCCTGAGTTTTAAAGCTATGCAGGAGGAGGCTGATCCTTCAAGTCTTTTTCCTGTGTAGAATTTAGGTTCTAGGGAAATGTTGTTGCTGGATGTAAGTGTTCTTGTTGGTTTGTAGATGGTGATTTTCTTTTGTATGAATTCCGCTCCCTGGCCGTGGATTGCTATGTGGGTTATGCACATTGTTTTGAAGGTGATTCGTTTGTCGACTGGGAGCCAATGTATCATCCTTAGCTCTGGTGTGCTGTGGTCTCTTCCAGAGAGTTACGCTGCTGGCATAGTCTATCCTGGGCATGATGAGTTTGATAATGACAAGTGTTTTGTGCATGAAGAATAGGAAGGGTAGAATCTTTTTGATCATGTGAAGATGGAAGAAGTATTTTTTAATTATCACATTTACTTGTGGCTCTAGTGTTCACTCGTTCATTAGAATGCCAAGGTGTTCGACTACTTTTTATGGTTTAGGTGGGGTTCCAGTTCTGTGGGCCATGGGATGTCTTGATTGTTTCCTTGGTTGTTGGGTGTAATCATGTTTTACGTTTTGTCTGTTTTAATGCTACGGTTATTAGTGTTCATCCATTGGTAGAGTTCTTTCAGACAGTGTATTTGCGTGGGGCTCTCCTCTTCATTATCGTTGATTTTGTAGATAATTTGGGTATTGTCTGCATAATCTTAGCATGTGAGGCTGTGTCTTTTGATGAGGTTGATTAGTGGCATCATATAGTTGTTGAACAGTAGTGGGGAAAACGAGGAGCCTTGTGGAAATCCACAAGTGGTGTCCCGTGGTGCGAATTTGAATGGTTTTAGCCATACTGTTCCTGTTTTTTTGAACAAGAAAGATTTAATCCACAGCAATGCCCTGTCACTGATCCCTATTTCTTTGAGTCTTTTGACGAGGGTGTTATGGTTGACTGTGTCGAATGCTGCTGAGAGGTCGAGTAGTATAAGTGCTGAGTTCGTGTTGAAGTCTGCGTTGGCCTTTTGGTCATCCATATAGCGAGTAGTGCCATCTCCGTTCCGCTCATAGGTCTGAAGCCACTGGCGTAACAGGGCCCCCCGCAGCCCCTGTGGTGCGGGGGGCCCAGCCAGCTCATGTCCTGGGAGGGGGCCCCACTTGTAGAAAAAAAAAAAATATATTTTTTTGTTCACAAACATTTTTTTTCTTTTTTAATTCACTCTGCATTCATAAACAAATTATTTCTGTAACAGAAATTATTTCTTTATGAAGGCACGGTGACTACAAAAAGAAACTTTCTTTTTGAAGTCTGAGGGCTTTGCCCTCCACATGGCAATGAAGACCCTAGGCTGGAGGCCTCCATGTCATGGGGTGGGGGGAGCCTTATGACTTCAAAAATAAATAGTTTATTTTTGAAGTCACTCTGCCTTCACAAAGAAATTATTTCCGTTATGGTTCGGTCCTTAATGTAAATAATTTCTTTATGAACAGAGTGACTTCAAAAAGAAACGATGGGCCTCATTACGGGTTTGGCGGTAACCGTGCCGGTGCTACCAGCAGGCTGCTGCCGGACCCGTAATGATTTACCGGCGCCCGACTTCTCGGTAATACCGGGGTATTACAACCCCGGCTGTCTGGTAAATCCCCATTTCCATAAAGTCCTATCAGACTGTATGGGAATGGGGACCACAGAGGCACGCAGGTCTGACCTGCCGGGCAGGACGGCAACCGCCCGCAAGCTCTAATATACCGGCCCAGAAACAACGGTGCTGGTAGTCTGGCATAATTGTAATGAGGCCCAATTTCTTTTTGAAGTGTTAGGGCTCCCCTCAACCCCATGACGTGTGCTTGTGTGAGTGTATGGTGAAAGGGTGGACACTTAAATGTATGGGTGGGTGCCTGGGAGTGTGTGGCTGTATGGTGAAAGGATGCACATGTAAATTTAGGGGTGGCTGCCTGGGTGTGCCTGTATGGTGAAAGGGTGCACACTTAAATGTGTGGATGGCTGCCTGGGTGTGCCAGTATGGTGAAAGAATGCACACTTAAATGTATGGATGGCTGGGTGAGCGTGTGTGTATATGGTGAACGGTGTGTGTGCTTGCGTTCAGGGGCGCAACAAAACCTACATTTCGGGGGCTAACCGTTCAAATGTTGGGAGAGGCGCTAACTTCATGGGTGGTGGAGCAAGGCAAACGTATTTGTTTGGGGCATCTAATTTCTTTACACATTTTAATGAGACTATTCTAGTGCAGCTTCAATGTTACAAGCAGTTAACTCTCTCATTTAAGTCTGAAAGCACCCACTTATGGACTGCTGTGAGAATGAGTGGTCTCCTGTTCCCTCTCTACCCAGTCAATCACTCCCGTGGCATGCAAGTATTAAACCCACATCAAGGTTTCAATTGCCTAAAAAATGTGGCATTTGCAGGTACTAACAGTGAAATGCTTTATGTTAGTAATTGGTGGGTTCTTGTTAACAGTGAATCCCAGGTGCCGTTTAACATCTGTGTCCTGTTCTGTCTGAAGGTCAGCCAGGTCGAGTCAACATAGCCCAACATTTCAGGGGGGTTGAGGGGGGAGAGTGCTGAATCCCAGTCAACTCAATGGTGTTGCACCAATACTTGTGTTTAATGCCTGGATTACTTATTGGTAATCTTCATTACCCCTATCCCTATTCTTCCTCGTCCCAGTGTGTATGAGACAGTACTTGTGTATAAGGCACCCTGACTCATACACAAGTACTGGGATGAGGTAGAGGTGCATGGAGGTAATGCCTAATTTAGCTACCTGTAATCTTCATTACTCCTAGTCCTGCTCATCCTCATCCCAGTACTTACCTATGAGGCAAGGAGCCTCAACCGTAATCTCTGGGGGCAAGGAAGAGGGACATGGAGGTAATTCTGGGCCAAGGAGCTGATTTTGGAGGTAGGGGTGGGAGGAAGAGGGAATGTGTGGGGGGGCAGGATTGAACGACAAATCATAATGCTATCCATGTCCAGGCTAAGCAGGCATGATATGTGGTATTAGTGGCTAGAGAGGCATTTTGGTGCAGCCAGTCTAGTCATTCCGCAGTTTGGTATGATTTTTTTTAACTGGGCATTTCTGATAGAGCTGCCCTGCTAAGTGAATTACCTGGCTAGACTGCCATTTGGGTGCTGCCAGTCTAGCCGTTTCTTACTGCGGCACTGTATATTTTTCTGGGCATCTGTGATCAAATGATGTGATATAAGTCATTTATAACGCGCCAGCACACAAGTGTTTCTAGGCGCGACAAGACAAGGGAGGGAAGATAGAGGGAGGACAAGACAAACAATCTTATTAGGTCTTGTGTCATTCAGATCGTGCAAGTGCAAGAACGAGAAGTGCAAGGGAAAAGGGAGGGAAGTGCAAGGGAGAGGGGAGGGTAAAACAGGGCAGCAATGCTCTCAGTATGTGCAGCCAGGGCAGCATGGCTCTGGGTAGTGGAAGGAGAACAAGGGACTGTAGGGTTACAGTTACAGCCCCTAAGTGCATGGTAGGCCCAGAGGCAGTGCAAGGGTGACTGATCAAGAAAGAGTCTGGGCTCAGTTAGATTCTGAGGGTAGCCAAGCAACCAGTCGGTACAGCAGACAGGTAGGTCAGGTATGCCAGCAGGGGAGGGAGAGAGAGAAATCAGAGGAGAAGAGGAAAGTTTTGAGCTGCTTCCGGAACTTCAGGTGGTCCAGCTCAAGTTTGAGAGTGGCAGGGAGGGTATTCCAGAGGGAGGCACCTGCAGAGGAGAGAGATCTACCCCCACTCTCTGCCTGGAGAAGTGTCTAACCCTTAGAGAGTTGAAGGCAGCTGAGCAAAGGGCTCGAGAAGGACGATATTTTGGAAGAGAGTGTTGGATGTAGTGCGGCCCCTGGGCCCACAAAGCCTTGTGGACAATGCAAAGGTTCTTGAACTTTATACTTGCAGCAACTGGGAGCCAGTGGAGAGATTTCAGGGCTGGAGAGATACGATCCCTGGGCTTGAGGCCAAGGATAAGTCTCTCAGTCCTGTTATGGATTAGTTGCAGAGGCTGGAGAGTAGAGCAAGGCAGATTGAGAAAGAGGCTGTTGCAGTAGTCCAGCATAGAGAGAACCAGGGCTCTGGAGACAGTGAGCTTCTGGGGGAAAGTGAGAAAGGGAAGAGTCCTTTTGAGGAGGAGCAGCTGGTAGTGGGACTTCTTGGCGACATCCAAGATGTGAGGAGAGAAAGAGAGAGTGGAGTCAAAGATGACACCAGGGTTGTTTGCCTCATAGGAAGGCGTAGGAAGAGGGCCCAAGGCGTGCGGCCAGAGTGAGAGACGGAAAGCAGGGGCAGGAGTCCAAATGAGAAGGATCTCCATCTTACTGACATTAAGGCAGAGATCGTTAGAGGCACACCATCCTGAATCGCAGATAGACAGTGGAGAATGAGCGAGAGAGGAGAGGAGTCTGAGGGGAGCCTGAAGGAAAGCAGAGTGTCATCCGCATAACACTGAAAGGTAGAGGAGAATGTAAAGATCAGGTGGGCCAAAGGGGCCACATAGAGGTTGAAAAACCAGAGTGAGAGGATGGAGCAGAGAGAAAGGGACCACATTGGACCTGGGAGGGGCAGTCCAAGAGGAAGGAGGTCAGCCACTCAAGGGCCTGATCCGTGATGCCCAGGTTCTCATGGAGTCGATTGATCAGGATTGATCAGGATGGCATGGTTGACCGTGTCGAAAGCAGAGGAAAGATCAAGGAGGATGAGGACAGAAGGAATGCTGGAATCAAGGTTAGAAAGCAGATCATCACATGTGTTCAGGACAGCAGTTTCTGTGCCTCTGGCAGCTCTGAAGCCAGACTGATGGTCATGGAGACAACTAACAGATTCCGTGCGGAGGGTAAGCTGGGAGATGGCCAGCTTTTCCAATAGTTTGCCCAGGAAAGGGGTGATGGAGATTGGGCGATAGTTTGCCCGGCAGGCAGAATTGGCAGACGGCTTCTTGAGAAGTGGGTGCATAAGGGAGTGCTTAACGGGAGAGGGGAACGTTCCTATGGGGAAATGGTGATTACAGAAATCTGTCAAGGCTGGAGCGAGGGTGTCAATATGGTTCTTGACGGTTCTGGTGGAGCAGGAGAGCACCTGTTTGGATGACGCTTTCATAGATCGGACTTGTCTAGAAAATTGTTAGGTGTTGTCAGAGAGAAAGAGGAGAAAGGAGGAAGAATGGTAGAAATGGCCAAAGGGGGGCCGAGAGAGAAAGAGGCAGAGGAAGAGGAGATGGAGGAGAGGATGTGCTGAGTTTTGGCAGAGAAGTGATATGACATAGCCATTCAGAGGGCCTGGGAGGGAACAGGAGAGGTAAAGTTCGCAACAGGCTTGACCAGTTCCTTTCAGATTTTAAAGAGTTTGACCGTGTTGTTAGAGGCCACAGAGACACAGGCTTGAATTTGTGTTCTCTTCTTGATGAGGGTTATTGCTTCGACTGGCATTTTGGTGCAACCAGTCTAGATATGTCTAAATGTGGCCTGGCAAGCTTTGCTATATTGTATTTACGTGTCTCCACTGGTCTACATTGTGCCACCAGTGGGACATGTTTTCATTGTGGCATGTCATTTTTAAAAGCAAAGCATCAATGTTCCTGTGCAGTGTTGGTGACTTGAACCTATTGGATTGGTGTTTCCCTACAAAACAATAGCAAACACTCTGGCTTTTTAGCCAATTTTTCTCAGAAAGTGTGCAGCATATCCCTTCAGCAGCATGTTCGTTTGTATTGCGCAAGTGTGATAATCTTGGCCGGCACAGAGTGTGGCGCGACCCTTGATTTGTTACGCCACTGTTTGAAGCCTACTTGTACCTAGTGCAATAGTTGGTTATTTTCATGTTCCAGTATTTGTACGTAGAAATAGGTATCTATTAGTTTTTCTGGTTAAGGAATGTTTGAGATTGGTCTGTAGTTTGAGAGGTCTTCCAAATCGCCCGAAGAGTCTTTGAGGAGCAGTTTGATGTAGGCTGATTGGAAGGCTCATGGTACTCTTCCCGTTGAAAGTGACAGATTGAAGAAGTTTAGGTAGTATTCTGATGGTGTGCCTTGTGTAAGGATCGAGTTGTAGATGTCTGGTGTACAGGGGTCAATAAGGGAGCCTGCCTTGTTGCTTTTGTTCACACCGCTGATGAATTCTTCTCTTGACATTTGGGAAAGATGTTCAGCCTGTTCTGTGGGCCGGGGGTTGGTTGTATGTGGTGATCAGTTGGGTTGGTCATTCTTCTTTGTATGATCCGATGTATGTGGGTGATTTTACTCTTTAAGTGATCTGCAAGATCGTTGCATAGTTTTTGCGAGGGGACCGGTGTGTGATTGCATCCGGGAGGATTTCTCATCTCGTTTGCAATGTTGAACAGTTCTTTCTGAGTGTTGTTGGCTTTTGTGATCCGGTCGTTGTAGTATTTCTTTTTTGCTTTCAGAATTTCCGCATTATACGATCAGATCTTTTTTTGATATGTTACTCTTTTGTCCTGGTAATAGTTTTTCCACTATTCCTGTTCTACTTTCCGGGTTGTTATTTTTGTTGGTTCGTTCAATAACTTTATTCGACCTTTAGGCCATGAAAGTACAAGAAAACACATAATAGCATAAACAAAAACATTCAAAATGTTAACAAATGGGTCGCAGAATAAATTACAAATGATGCATCCTCACTCCAAGGGAATTTGCAATTGTATTTTAATCCAAAGTCCCCATTCCCAGTCGCAGTCCCCGGAACAACCAACTTTCGCCAAACTGTTACTTTTCTTATGCCCATATTCTACTACAGCTCCTCAGCAGCCGTCTCCCCAATCGCACGCATTGTCCCCAGATCACACTGGATTGAGGGGCCTGGCTGCAGCCAGATAATCTGTTTTGACATTAGAATGTGTGATATTTCGAATTAAACTATTAGTTAGCGGAGCACTTTTCATGTTAATGGCCAAGATGCCAGAGGCCACACTTTGGTCCCAAAATTCTACCCGGTTGAGATCATAATCATTCTCCCCCCAGTAATTGGAGTCTAGTACAGTTTGAGATGTCCTCCTGAGATACAAAGAAGCAACCGCGTAGAGCAGAGAGCCAAAACAGGCTTTTGTTTATCAGTGCCTCCCTGATGTCTTGTTGATTACTGGACAATTTGGGAACTTGGTGTAGATACGCCATACCTCTCCTAGGTCTTGGCACAAAATGAGGTCTGCGAGCCCTGGGATGCGGTATATGTATGACATCTCTTTGTGCCACAAGAGCAGCTCCATCTAGTGGCCTGTTCGGCATTGGTTTGAATCTAGGTGCCCGCACTATCCCCCATAAACTATTTGGGACTTTGTGCACCATGGGTCGATGTTGGTATGGTGTGATGTGGCATGGCCTACACAAGGCCCTCAGCCTTATATGGGGCCATAAGCAACCGTGTAGTCCTAGCCCCATTAAACCCTATAAGTTCTCCACTTGAACTAACTGCTCCCATGCGCGTTCTGCAGTGGTTCGTAGCACTTGTAGGAATGTCGGGGTTGGGGTAAGTTGTCACCCACGTTTGGTGGTCGAACCCTACACCACCCTCCTATTCCATTAGAGACCACCCCAAAGCCCCCCTCTCTCCTGTGCTTGGATGGGGACAAGAAGTAGTCTCTTTACTTCCTCAAGTTCTGTCAGGACAACTCAGCAATCACAGTTGCAGGATTTGCATGGACCCTTGTCGACTGGTACATCAGTGGGCTGAGTAGGTGAATCTGAATGTATTGGGGTACAGGAATATCTAAGGCCCTGTGACAAAATGTTCTGAGTGTGAATCCCACTTTCACCAAATCCTGGGGTGGGGGAACGACTAGTCCTGGGCACTGTGTCGTTAACGTGGCACTGTTTAACCTCCACCGCTTTGGGGACAAGAAGCCTGCTCAGCTTTGACTGGGTAAGGTGCAGGCTCAGATTTAACTGGTCAAGCATGTTTATGCCTGAATGGGGCCCCCTTGTAGATGGTATCATGGTATCTTTATCCTTTAGGGTCATTCGAGTTTTGGCTCATTGGTCCAGGTTTTCCTAGGCGACACACTCTCTCCCTCCTCCAAAATCAAATTTGGGTTGCTGATAGTGATACGTTCTGGTCCGAAATCCCCAGCTTTACAGCAAAGTCTGATACAGGGGCAGGCGATAAATTGGTCATGGCCATAATTGGGCCCCTGGGAGTCTTGTGATTTATACCCAAAAATAAGTTGATTTCTTTAATCAGGGAGTAAGCCTCCCCATAATTCTTGTAGGGCTTGGGGCGTAGGGGGATGCTTTCTGAGGCAGGCACCCAAGCCTAAGCCCACCATCATCTTACGCTTGACTGTCAGTATCTTGCGTTTGTGAATTGTTTGCTCTTCCCCCTTAGCAACACTGTTACGTGATGAAATATAGTAATTTGTGTTAGTAATCATACAACAGTCATTGGGGCTTCTCACCTGGCAGTCCACTTCTCCCGACTCTGTTTCCATTGTTTATCCTCTGGCCAGTAGAACAATCTCCTCCTGGTTCTGCCGAACTCCCTTCGGGACGCCAACCTCCTGCACCCTTTCCCCACGGGCTTCACACTGTGGGGGAGGCTAGGAAAGAGGACTGGAATCACTGGAGCTTCCTACTGGTGCTGGGGATCCCCTTCCAAACTCCCGCGCCCTTTCCCCTGTGGGGGGAAGCTGGGAAAGAAGAAGGTTTGGGGGTGTGGCCTCACTGGAGCTTCTTGCTGGTGCTGGGGATCCCGCACCAAACTCCTGCGCCCTTCCCCCGATGGGTTATTTTCATTGCTTTGAGGTGGGGTGGGAATCACCTGGCCAAAGCTTTCTCTCCTAGTAAGGTGAGGGTTTTTTTCCAGAGAAAAGTTATGTATTGTTTTCACAATCCATTTCCAGATTAGGCCTGTTTTTCCATCTATGTCCGTTGCATCCAGGGTTACAATCGATGGTTTCTAGTTTTTATTCTAAGTTTCTGCTTTTGACGGTTCTCTGGTTCCTTTTCCCGATCGTTGGGTTCTTTTGGGGCATGTTGCATGTTGCATGTTTTTGTTGGTATTTGGACCATGAAGGGTATAATGAGGTGGTAGCTCCAAAGTATTTGTATTGGTGGTGCTGTTTTGAACAGATCTTTCTTGGCAAAGATTGCATCTAGAGTGTGGCCTGCTGTGTGCGTGGCTCCTTTCACAATCTGGCGTACTTTCATTGTCTCAAGATGTTTAGTAAGAGTTTTCTGCGAGTTTGAGTTCTCTTCTTTGAACCATATGTTGAAGTCACTGAGGATGATCAGGTGATCATGTTCAATTGCCAGGTTCGCGACTGCTTTTGCAAAGATATCTATTAAGATTGTGTTGTAGGTCAGGGGTTTATAGGTGAGTATAAATATGAGGTTTATTTGTGAGTCTGAGGTCAGGTTTAGGACGAGGGATTTGCAGTTTAGCAGATCAGCTGTTCTTATTTTTTAGCTGTTCTTTGAAAGCCACAGTGAGTCCTCCTCCTCTTTTCCTTTTCTGTTTGCCTCTATGGATTTGAATTTGGCTGGCAGACAGCTGTGCAGTATGACTTTGTATTTTAGAGTTAGCCTAGTTTCTGTGATAAATAAAATGTCTATTCCCCCATTGCAAAGCAGATCATAGATCTCTGTTGTGTGTTTGGACATACAACTGGTGTTGATTAGGTTGCAGTGTATTTCTTCTTTATAGTGGCCTGTTTTGTTCTTGTTTGTTTCTTCTGGTGGTCTTGTTGGGGATGCTCATTATTGTACTGTTTTGTATTGGGTCTGTTTCATCATTAAAGAGGTCGGCTAGGTTTTGTATCGGGTTCATGTCTTCTTCTGGATCCTCTTCTGCTTCAGGTTGATGTCGCCAGTGGTCCCCTTGTCCTTTTTTGATATATGGAGTGGAGGAGTTGTTTACCATCGTTCTCCTTCTGTGTGTTTCTGATCTTTCCCTTTGTAGTCCTGGTATCCTGCTGAAGTGTCTAATGTTTCCAGTTTTAGGCTACTGCTCTGGCGAGTGGTCTGTAGAGAGGTAAGATGTTAGGTAGAGTGATTTTTGTCTTGTTTTCGAGGTGGTTATAGTTACAGTCTGGCTTGTGTGATTCCATTTCGCGCATCCTTTTCCCATGGTATCTCACGTGTCGTCCTGTCCTCTGGTGTGGCATATTCTGTGCTTTTCTATCTTCTAGTGGTTTTCCTTTGAATACTTGCATGGTTGGAAAATCTCACAGTTGCAAATGACTTCTCTTGAGTTTGAGGTTTCATATTTTATAGGAGTGTGTTCTTTGGTTTTGTGCCTAAGGCGGTCCTCGTGGATTTGAATTCATTCCTCGTTTCGCTTCTTGGGTTTTCCTTTCAGTGCCTGGATGTGTTGTTGTAGTTCACATTTGTGATTTCCTTCCTGAGAGTCTGAGATTTTCTCTTTATTTGCGGGGTCTTGTCACTTTGTACTAAGTGAGGTAGTTGTCGATGTGAGGCTCCTACTATGGTTTACTCTGTTTTCCTGCTTTCCTTTTCTTTCTTTTGGTCCATTGGTTGGAATTTTGGTGTATATGTTATTGGATCATATAGGCGTTAGCCTTCCTGTGACGTTGGTTGGAGTTTTGTCGACCTCGTTGTTTCCTCATTGGTTGTTTGGTTTGCGGATCCCTTTTCTTATGGGAGTTTCATTGTGATGTCTATAGTTACTGTTGGCGAGTTGGGAGTGGGACTCGCTTAGGGGCAGGTGGCTTGCAGTGGGAAGCACTGTGGCTACAAGAGGCCTTAGGGAGAGCGATACAACCTGTAATGTGTAGGGGGGTGAGACGTCCTAGTGGTGCAGGGCAGGCCAGAGGGCCATGAATCGAGGGTGGCTACATCTGAGCGTGATCGGGAGGTGGATACAACACAGTCGCTATCACAGTAAGTATGATATCAGGTGGGGGCACTGGGGGCACAGAAGGCCTATACCATTTGGGCCAGATGTGAAGCAAGCAAGACCCTCTCTGCAGGGGCAGTTGCAGGATATGGGTATCTTTCACAATTAGGCTAGATGCAACTTTGGCCACCTTAGACAACTAGGTCAACTGCAAACCTGCGTTACCTTACACGCCTAGGCCAAATGCGGTATTTTGGCCACCTAGACAACTAGGCCAAATGCAAACTTTGGCTACCTTACCCACTCAGACCTAATGCAAACTTTTGCTACCTTAAACAATTGCCTAGAATCAAACTTTGGCTACTATTCACACTTAAGTTGAATACAAAACATTGGCTAAGTGTAAGCTTTGGTTACTTTACTCACTTAGGGGGTAATTCATGGAATAAATGTGTGCTGAAATCAGTGGCCCAAGCTAGCGCAAGCGTGAAAAAGCCAGGGCACGCGTGCAAATCGCACAATTCCAATTCATGGAAGGCACTGCGCATGCATTTTCCGAGATGTGCGCCAAATCCGCGCGTGGTGCACACCGGCACACGCGTCATTTCCACATGCCGAACGCTGTGCACGACGCGCACAGCGAAAGCGCACAACGTCAGCGCACACATCAAAAAGGGGGCAGAACAAGGGGCGGAACACGCGGAATGGGGAACAACGCATGAAAATAAGGGCTTAACTGGGGAAGTACCGGTGGGAAGTACCCAGAACGCCCACACGTGCGCGAACTACACGTATTCATGGAATAGAATAGGGAAAACCTGCGCACGTCAAAACACACGCACACGCACAATTACGTCCACCACACGAAAGCAGGTGGAAGCGCCCCCACGCAGCATAAAAGTGCACGCAAACAACAAACAAGCATATACAGCTACGATGAATGTCCCTTTCCTCTCTGCAGTGATCGTGCAACACCGCAGAAGGAGGAGAATAGCCAGACCCTGCATTTATTTGCCCAGGACCAGCCTTTTTGGGATGCCTTATGACCAGGTCAATGGTAGGTATAGGTTTCAACCTCATATCATCCTAGTGCTGGTCAGGGAGTGGGAGGATGAACACACATCACCCACCCTGTGCTCCCAAGCATTGAGCTCCTTGGAGAAGGTGCTCAATGTACTGCATTTATTGGCAACTGGGTCATTTCAGTGGACAACTGCCATAGTGGGGGGTGTCTCACAGGCCACGCAGTCACGCTGCCTACACCAGGTGTTGGCAATCATCACTGTGCGCCCCTCAGTCCGCAGGCACATATACTTGCCCAGAACACCTGCAGAAAGGCAGGCCGTGGTCCTGGACTTGTACAAGGTGGCACACTTCCCCAAAGTGCTTGGTGCCATAGATTGCACCCATGTGGCCCTACATCCACCTAGGGCCACTGAGCACCTCTATTGAAATCGCAAGCACTGGCATTCCATCAATGTGCAGGTAATATCCGATGCCAAGGGAATCATCACCTCTGTCTGTGCAAACTATCCCGGGTCCACACATGATAGTTTCATATGCAGAATGTCTGCCCTGAGCCGGGCCCTGGAAGCTGGGCAGCATGGCGACACATGGCTCCTAGGTGAGTGATTAGTGGCCTGTGCACATGCATACATGTCACACACAGACAAATACACAAACCCAACTAATGACAACTATTATCACCTTACCAGGGGACAGTGCCTACCCTCTGAGCACCTATGTGATGACACCCATATGGAACCCCACCACACCACCCACGGTAAGATACAACGCAGCCCATATTGCAACCAGGGCCATAGTGGAGCGCACATTTGGAGTGCGCAAGTCACGTTTCTGCTCCCTTGACAGCTCTGGTGGACAGCTACTATATGCACCCCCAGTAGTGTGCAGGATCATTGTGGCAGCATGTGTCCTGCACAACGTTGCAACATGGCATGGCGTACTGGTGGACATGGTGGTGCCCCCACATCCCCAACCACAGGCACGGCCGCTGCACATGGGAGGGGAAAGGGCATGTGGTGAGGCAGCCCGTACTCAGCTTGTAGCCACATTTGTCACCTAAACTCCAACCCCTGCGGAGTGCACACAGGCCTGGCACATACCAGGTCACAATCGATAATGAAAAAGGGACAGTCAACTGTCACTACCTTACCACCCTGAGAATGTGTCCACGGAAGTGCCACATTGTGTGCATCCCTAGCTACTTAAACACAACCAATTCCACGTGACCAAAGGGAACACATGCAAGGCATCCCCTGACCCCCATTGCTAAACAGGGCATGAAAGGACTGGTATGCCACCCAAACCCTCCCAACACTCCTGAACTCTGACTGCCACACCATACCATGGCATGCAACGGCAAAACATCCAATCATATGCACAACACATGACACTATAGTCAAGAAGTACCACGTGAGAAATGTAAATAGGAACCAGACAATTATACCTCACATGGAATTGGAAGAAAGGAGTGACCAAAACCTCACACCCTGAAAACGGTGCCACAAATGCATGCCACCAGTGGTGCAACCAACAAAAGTCAGAAAACCTGTTGCCATGCACATTGGACAATTGCAAATTGCCATATCAAACACTGCACACCGTACAGCACAGTGAGTGTGCATTGCATTGGTGAAAACCATTCTGCATCATTTAAAAAATGGCATTCAACCAAATATTACCCTGTCATGCATGTACACGATCAATGACTCAGACGTGAACATGGATTTTCGTGACACAATATGCATGAGAAGGCAACCTGGGTGCACGCGTTTGCATGGTGTCAATGTAGTTGGGGGGGTGTTGCCTAAGTGTATTTGTCCATATGGACATGCCTAGAATACATGCATGTGAAATGAAGTGAATGCCAGTGTCCCGTACACAGCACATATGAACTTAGCACCAAGGACCCCCCTGTGTCCCAAACCACACACATCCCCTGACACCTCAAAAGAAATCACTACATTGCATCAGCCATTGACCAGCAGAACATATCATGTACAGAGTACACCACATCGGCATTGGCAGACAGTGACCCATTACTGATTCATAGAATTCCATAATATGACCAACACACAAACTTCATCAAAGCGCATCAATGAGGGAGTAAATAAGGGAGAAGAACAGTACATTCCTACATGTCCTTCAAACAGTCCACAGTGTGATAATGAACTGGAAAAGCAAAGTACATATTACTATTGCCTGGACCAATAAGGGAGAGTCTAGGGAGTGAATGTAGGATGACATAACTAGCATCAACTATTCCTATGCCTGACGGGAATAGTCGCAGCACAGGAGTCACATAAGGAGGGGAGTGATGGAAGAGGAGGGAAGAGGTGAGGAGAGTAACAAAACAAGTGAGAAACTGTGGTAGGTCTACAAAGAATCAACACAGTGCTGGGGAGGCGGAGAAGACAGAAGGGAAAGGGGGAAGAGATGACCTGTAATCAGTGGTGGAGGGACTAATGATCAAATTAACTGTCAAAATAATACTTAAAATGGTGAAGGTGGGGTGTGAAAGGACAGAGGCAGAAGGGCAAATGTCTGCAAAGAACAAGCGCCTACATATCTCCATGGCCAATGGCAATTGGGGTAGTGGTTGAAAATGACAGCCAGAGTACAAGGAGGAGGCCAAAGGGTAGTGGAGAGGGAGGAGAGTAGGGAGGAGGAGGCCAAGCT
Source organism: Ambystoma mexicanum (assembly GCF_040938575.1). Classification (NCBI taxonomy): domain Eukaryota; kingdom Metazoa; phylum Chordata; class Amphibia; order Caudata; family Ambystomatidae; genus Ambystoma; species Ambystoma mexicanum. The sequence goes on along the minus strand of NC_090924.1, from coordinate 442,148,822 downwards.
CAAAATGACTAATGGAGAAGATGGTGAAAGAAAGCACACAGAGGGGGCAGATGGAAACCTGACAGTGCAGGAGAGTAGGGGATGTGATGATGAAGGGGGGGAGACAGAGGGACACTGACAGGGGCAGGGGAGACAGGGGGTATTCAAGTGACTGAGAAAGCATGTGGACAGGTCTAGACAGGGCCACCTTAGTGGGCTTTTGATAGTGGTGGCAGGCTCAAGCATCCTAGTTGTCTGGATTGTCACAAAGGCCAAGTGCAAACAGTGGGAAGGGGGGAGCAGGTCCAGGACAAAAACTGAAAATGTAAATGACAATGTAGTCATAACTCGGATGTCACATCCAAACACCAGCCAGGGCTGGGAAATGTCCAAAGTGGTGCTAGCAAGGAACGGATGGTTGTTGAAATGCGTGGTGACAGGGGTAACTCAGCATGCAGCCTTCATGTTGCATATCAAAATCACTATGGGAAAACTGTTCCAATTCAACATTCTCAGCACATGGACCCCTCCCACCATCAGTGTGTTGTATGCAGCCAAAGTGTGCATGGTACCAGCTACAGCAGGAAGTGCATCAACATAGACAGTCGATACATAACAAACATCTTAAGCAACATGATGAAATGCACAGTCAACTTAATACTCACCAAAGTGAAGTGCAGACATGCATTGGAGAACCCATCTGGAATACCCACTAGGGGTGTACACACAAGTAGAACTACAGGCTGGCCACAGATATGACGGAAGCCCAATGCCCATGCGTGATAAGCTACACTGAGCCATCCTTGCGAGCCCATGGAAAAGGGAAGCAGGAGTAGCATATGTGTCAGGACCCCAGGCAAAACACATACACAAGACAAGCCTGAATGGGCCCAGCAGGAACACACAATGGATGCCTTCCGATGCCACAAAGCACCACACTGTCACATGTATGCACAATAGACAAAATCAAATTGAAAAAAAAAATTCTAAAGAAAATACAAATTAAATCAAAGAATTTATTGAAATAAAAAATGAAAAGAGTAATGAAAGAAACAAAAGCAAAATCAATAAAATAGAAGAAAACTAGAAAAAAACAACAAATAAAAAGCAAAGTGAAATCATTGAAAAAGAACAACAAAATAACAGAAAAATTAAATAAAATGAAAAATGAAAATACAATGATAACATACTTACCAAAAACCATACAATTAGGATGAAAAAGAAAAAAAAATATTTTCAGAATAAAAACTGCTGGGAAAAAAATGTGCAGAAAAAATAAATCAAAAATGCCATATATGACCCAGGGGTGGGGGGTTCCCGGGGGGGTGGGGGGTACCCAGGAGGGGGGAGGTACAGGGTGCACCTCAACATCCACATGTGTATATGTTGAGGTAAAAAAAAAAGAACTCACTGGGCTCAGCGCCTGCACGGCCCGACCTATGTGGGAGATAGGTTGTCATCATCACCCTCTGGATCTGAAACAGAAGGTTGACGTGGTGCAGTTGACTCACCACGCCTAGCCATGGCTTGCCCCTCAATGGCAGCAAGTATGAGGTCTGGTAAGCCAGGTCCTGGCGGGCAATTAGACTGAGGTTAGGATCCATTACCTCACGTGTCACACGTGCTTCCTCCTGCAGGGATTGACGTGTGAGACAGAGTTCTGCTTGCATGGCCTTACATGACAAACGGAGTGACTCCCGGCTTGCATGGCGTTCAGCCGAGATGGTTCTTTCAAGCTGTTCCAACCTGTCTTCTGTCCACCTAATCTGATCCATCATGAGGTCAGCTAGAGTAGATCAGAGAGCTTGTTGTTCCACCCTCAGGGCCTCACGGTGTGCCTCTGCTTGAGCATTAAGTGTTTCACGCAGAGCGACCATTTCAGCCCTGTGCACCCTGTCATACGCCATCATGCCCAGCCAGAGTGAGCGGCACGTGGACTGTGTAGCCCGCTGCTGGAGCACCATTTGCATCACAGAGGGGAGGATAGAATGGGCCACACTTTCCATACCTTGAGCAATCATCTCAACTGCTCCCCCCTGTTGCTGTACTATGGCAATCATGGAACGCTCCCACTCAGTTGACCCCGGTGGCACACGGCCACCACGTTGCCAGACACCACACCTGCTGGGCCCAAGGACCCATGGCCCTTGCTGGGTTGGTGCCGCCCGCAGCAGCAGGACTGCATCTCTCCGTCAACCTGATGCCCCAAGAACATGGGCAACTGGTGTCGAGTGTGACCGTGCACCCGTAACCACGACAGGCGGACATTCCAACCCTGCATGGCACCCTACTGCAGGTGTTGCAGACAGAAGACCATCTGACGCAGGATCACCTACCGGCGACGACACGTCATGATGCAGATCCGGCTCAACATAGTGGTCAGAGGATACATCAGAGCCTGACTCAGAGTCAGCTCTGGACATGATGGCCTGGAGCACCTGTGGGTTCTCGTGGGCTGCCATCCCACTACCACCACTGGTGCCTGGTCGGTCATGTGAACTGGCCACCGTGTCTGGGATGACATCTTCATCCTCTGCTGCCAGTGCGTCATCACCTGCAACATAAAAAAGAGAAACAAGAACACGCATGTCTGTAGCACATACCGCACACATACAGTTCACAACATTGACAGACAAATAAGGAAACAGCCATGTCACAGGCAACTGAAACCCCAAAATGCATCCAGTGGCATTGCAATGCAGGGCCATCCCAAAAGCAGTAAAGGATGTGTGCAAAATGTGAATGCAACACATGTATTGCATGTTGCACATCACCTGCATCACACACAACCTCTAGAGGGCACACATCCAATGCCAAAATGAGAGATGGTTACAAATAGTCAGCACCTAGCATAAGCATGTGTTAACACACAAATAGACATAGCTAGAAATGTAACCAAACACACCATGATACATATAACATGCATGTTCATGTGCAGCACTCAACTACAATCAGCTATGCACAGTACATATGTCATAGGAGGCACCTACAGTAGTGCATTTCCATACTGTGATAGGAGGGACATGGGTACATACATGTCAGGTCAACATCACACAGCACCATCATGATTGCATGTTGAAGGGCTTAACTTGGCACAGGAGTGGGTGTGTGCATTGTAGTGCATGTGTAGCCCCTCAGCTTACAATATCAAGACGTACTTAGTGATGACAATTTTCAAACATTATGGCAGTGTAACGGCAATTGCAGCCATCATGTGCAAATGGCATGCACCAGGTAGCATGGTTTCCGTGAAACACCCGCCGTCTGGCCAATAGCAGGGAGGCACTGCATGGCAATGACATGTTCCACGCCGAACTGTGCATTGCCAGACAGTGTAGGCGTGCGTTTATTGGATTTCGTCAGTCAAATGTCACTACAGCCGATGAGAAGTGGACATGATGGAGGAGAGGTGAGGAACCATCAATAGTACATCCATGCATGTAGAAGACAACACCAGTTGAAAAGTGGTCATGGGCCTGTAACTGGGGGAGCCATGGGCATGATACAGATGTGCACAGCCTAAAGTCGTGCGTGATGACACACAGACCTACAGTGAGCCTGACATGGCTGTCCAAATGAGCAGGGGCCCTGGGCACAGACTTCTTTGGGGCCCCCTCCACCATACCAAAGGAATTAAGGGATCAAGATTACTGGCCGTGCCCCCCCACCCGTCACGCTCACAACCTACAGGTTGATATGCTGTCTCGCAGCATAATAAGCACGTTTACTCCCTTTAAGTCCCCTTACCCTCTTCATTCTTGCTCTATTCAGAATGATAAACAAGTAGCATTTGAAGACCAACATTAGCAGTCAACAAAGGGGTTACTGTTCTAGTACATACAGATAGTTTTTATCAATAACATCCAGGAAGGTAGATTTAGTATTAATGCAGGACCGTATGTAAAAGGTACATGTAACCCATAATAGACATAACACACATTAGCTGCCTCACAGAATGCAAAAGTGTTAATGCATGGATAGAGACCACCAATTGGAAGGAAGGAGAACGCTACACATACCGTAGCATGAATAGTGGAGGCAAATTAGAGGCTACCAGGAACGTGTCTTTATCCAGACACTGAGATTAGAAGTGGGATCTGGTTTTCGAATGTTGCCATTAGATATCAAAGGAACAAATGTCTGTGGCGTGCAATATAAATATGCTCACTATTAACACAGTAAAACCATGAATAAGGCTTTTATGGAGATCATACCATGAGAAGGAAATCACTCGGAAAGGCTGACAATTTTTGAAGGTTTAGGGACTGGCAATATTGAGAGGTTAGGCAATACAAGATTAAATGAGATGCCCATGATCACACATTGGTTAAGGGGTTGTGCCAACTCTGCAATTTCTGCATTTGAACACATTCTATTCCAGTTCTTACCATGAACTAACACAATCTCTTTTTTTTTGTTTAAACATGGACTTCGAACGTACATAAATCACATTTCCAAACATGACCATTTTTAAACTAAATATTATAGAAGGGTGTTATGCAAATTGGGAATGATTCTAGCTTCATTCTCTCCATCATCAAGGGAAGTATATAAGAGCCAGCATGCCAATCGATATGATTTAACAAATTTAATCTGGGTTTGTCTTTTGTATTTTAAAACTTTTTAAATTCTTCCATAACAATTGCCTGTGACATTTTCATTTATAAACGTGCATAAAAACCTTTGACTTTTACCAAAAAGCAAACCGTGTTTTGTGTCAAACAAGCAGACCTTAAAATATGCTTGCTTGAGGCCTACAACATATGGTCTGCTCTCTTCTGTCTACGAACCCTTCCACCCAAATGGCCTACATAAGTAGAAAGATCAAGTAATGGGCTAAACAATACCAGCAGCATGCAAAAAGGGAAACCTCGCAGAAGACAGCATATCATTGTAAGATATATTAGATGATTTGACCAGGATCACTGTATCATCTGCTGGCAAATGCAGGATACAAACATGAACGCTGTTGTTCCATAGTGTTGAATTTGGATACCTATTCACCTCTTGGACTAACAGTTTATGCCATTGTTGGAGGCGATTGCCTAGGTTTTACAACACCCTATCTGAACAAACCAATTTCTAGACCTTCACCATACGGATGATATGTTAGTTTTTATAGCAACCCCTAACTGGTGCACGTACATTGCTGATAATAGCAGATGTTGTTCTGCAAAACCAAGTACATATGCAGGCAGGTTTATAAACTTCAGATATAGGAAAGGCTCAGCCAGCCTTGCTGGAATGTGATATTCAAATATGAACACATATCTCTGCAATGGGTGCTTCACGCACTGAGCTAACTTCTTGAACCATTGCGCACTCAATTTATCAATATGCATTTCACCATTGTCTACTGCACACGATCAACATCATTCCCACAGGAAGGAAAGACTGCTACAGAGTTGTGCCATAAGGAACACACAAACTATGTATACCACAGTTAACACAGAGAGCAATACACAATGCATTGATCAAGGCAGAATGAACTTGCCAAAACAGAAAGCCAATGGGTTTAGCGCCTCAGCAGCACCCCATACAATATCCTTACGTGTGCTACTTAAGACTGGTGAGCACTAGAATCTTACTTCTTCAGATCAGCTCGCCTTGTGGGGCCCACTCCAAAGTGGGGGCCCTGAGCAAGTGCCCCTTTTGCCCTCCCATAAAAACGTCACTGCAAATGAGATGACACTTGGATCATCCTGGACAAATACAACAATGAGCAGGTTGTCAAGGACACCTGGGGCATACATGGAATGCACATGTAACATGATCCTGCACATATGTGCATGGGGAGCCACTGCCATCAGCACACTCAGAGTGAGCCACACTGCACCAAGGACAAAGGATGCATATTATATGATGTGACATCTCATCAAGATTGCACTCGTACACAAGTGGCTCAGAGCACAAAAAAGCAAAGGGAGGGGAACAAGGGAGAAAAGGAATTGAAAACAACTAGCATAGTGGGCAGAGAGACATACACAACACGCTACTGCATGGAAAAGGGATAAAGGTTTGAAGACCCAGGAAGGGGGAGAAGGGGAACGTGCCAAACAGAGGAGATCAAAGAAGGAAAATTAAGTCCAATGACAGAATGTCCATTCAAAAAGTGGGAGTGCAGCCAGCATGTGGCAAGTGCAAGATGTTTTGGACAGGGCAAATCTGATGAGTGTAGACAAAGAGTGCTGGACTGTATGGGGACACGCACCGGACCCATTGAAGTGGGAGGCCTGTAGGCAGTGCAGCAAGGAGGCAGGGTGAGCAGGTACCTAATTCAATGGACAGTGTGTGTGCAGGGGCACAGTGCCAACATAGGAAACTGTTCAGCTGGGTAGAAGAGGGGCTAATGCAGGAGCAAGTAGGAAGGTGTTGAGGTGCTCCCAGAAGCAGATATTTCCCTCCTCGAGATTCAACGTGGCCAGTTGGCTGTTCAAAAGTGAGCTCCCAGTTGTAAACACAGATCTGCTCCTACCTTATTTATTCAATTAACGACTGGCCTTGAGGGAGTGTGGGGTAGAGGAGCAAAGGACTCAAGAGGGGTGGAATTGGTAGAGGGATTGTTGAAGGTACTTTCTACCCAGTGTTAAAGATAGCGTCCCTAGGGCGCTGAGTACCTGAACTTCCGGTAGTTGATCGTGGTGAGGTCGCCAGGCTGTCCGACAGATGACTGCAGAAGATGCAACGCGAGAAACCAGTGCAGCCCTCTCCCTGATATCAACAGGGCTAGGGGTGGACCAGCTCCCAACGCCACAAACGTGCACCTCCCTGATTCTTGTGGCGCCGGGGCAGTCTGGAGGGCCGATGCTTGCGGACAGTATGCCGGAACCCGCTTCTGAGAGGTCCTCAAAAATAGGCTGAAGATTCAATGTCCACAAAAGAAGTAGCAAGATTCCAGGAAACGGCTGGGGACCAATAGTAGAGCAGAGTAGGTAGTCCAAGGCAGTGGCTGCAAGGCACAAGGATGGCAGCAGGCAAGTTGGCTGGTCTGAGGAGAGTAGTCCGAGGCAGGAGCTGCAGGGCTCAGGGAAGGCAGCAAGCAAGCAGGCTGATCAGGAAGGATTAGTCCATAGCAGTAGGGCTGCAGCAGGCAAGGCAGAAGAGAAGCAAGGCTGGGAGGGAAGGAGAATAGCAAGGCAGCCTAAGGGAATCCAGGGAAGGGAGGACCAAAATCAAGGACACAGGAGGAACAGGAATCCAACAAGGAGGAATTGGGCGCAGCGGAAGGCTGCAGGAGCGAAAAGCACGATCTGGAAACAAACCGTGTTGAGACGCGGTGAGTCTCAAGATTCCATCCCTTAAATAGGGCGGGAGGCTTGGAACGCAAGCCATGCTGTTCCCGAGTGCTGCCGTGCCCAGAAAGAGTCTTGGGAAGCAAGCTTGTGGCTTCCCAAGCGTCTCGTGGACTGCGCATGCGCGAAGAACGAAACACGGCCTTCCGTGCATGCGCAAATCCCGAGACACAGAAACCCCGGAAGCGCCGAGTGCCGCAGAAGACCGCGGTCCCCCCAGCCGGTATCGAGGATAGCAGCGCCAGGATGGGGCGCGCCGTGACCCATAGGTGTGCCCCCTATGAAGGTAAGTGGCGATGTGGTAACACTCAGTCCCAAAAAAACCCTGTGCACAATGCAGAGGGTCTGAAGTAACATCCTTGCATCCACTGGTAGCCAATGAAGGGGTTACAGAGCTGGAAAGATAGGATCTCAGGGCTTGAGGCCAAGGACAAGTCTTGCAGTCCTGTAGTGGATTAGAGGTAGAGGGTGGAGGCCGGTCGAATATTGAAAGAGACTGTCACAGTACCCCAACCTTGAATGAACCAGAGCTTGACAGACTGTGAGCATGTAGAAGAATGTTAGGGAGGGCACAGTACCCTTGAGGTGGCGGAGCAAGAAGTTAATCCATTCCAAGATACGTCACAAATGTGTGTGTAAAAGGGATGTGTTAAGTCAAAGGTGACCCTGAGCTTCTTGGCCTTGCAGGTGGAGGCAGGAGGAGGGCCAAGTGGGGCTGGCCAGAGATTGATGGCAAAGGATGGCAAAGGTGCATCGATGAGGAGGATGCCAGACTTGCTGGCATTCAGACAGAGACCGTTGGTAGTACACCAAAAGCAAATGGCAATGAGGCTATCAGAAATAAGGGAGGGACAAGAGGTGGCCAAGGTCAGCCAGGATATGAGTTGGTTGTCATCAGCATAGCACCGGAACATGTACAAAAAAATGATAATGCAGTAGTCAAGAGCTGCCACTTGCTCTCCATGAATTGGGGCCGAGAGATCAGACCCCTGGTGAACAACACAGGTGGTGAGGGAGATTGAAGATAGGAAAGTGCCTACTTGTAGTTGGGTGGGTCACACATGCCAAACACACATGTCATTGAGTTACATGCATCAATACTCACCAGATGATGCATCATAATCCGTCCTCTCTCCCACTCCACAGATTTGTTCTTCCGGAATGAACTCTGAAGCGATCTCCTCATGCTGAGTGAGTTCATCCTCCTCTGGTGGAGGCCCACCACCAGTCACCAGAGACATGGTGTAATTGGAGTCACGCTTTTGCTTAGCACTGCGTCTTAGGTCATTCCAGCGCTTGTAGCAGTCCTGAGTTGTGCGCACCTGGAATCCCATGGATGTCACACCATCCGCAACATGCTGCCAGTGGACCCAACGGTGCTGATGCGTTGTATGGCACTGTGGGCCCACAAGCATATCGTGTTGGTGTTCCGACACGTAGTCCACAAGGAAGTCCAGTTCCTGATTGCAGAAAGGCTTCTTCCTTGACGTGCCGGAGGCTGGAGCCGTGTCTGGGGTCCTAGCTTCTTGTGCAGGAGCACGCTTTCTCCTTTTGGACGGTGGTACTTTATGGCCCTGATCAGTGGGGGCAGTGGCGCTGGTGGACTGGACCAAGGCAGTGGGTATTGGTATGAGGACAGAAGGTCTTGCTTGGGTCTGAGTCACTGCCGGGGTAGTGTTGGCTGCATCTGCACATGCAGTTACCACCACCCGGCTGCTTGGGGCAGCAGATGTCATAACTGCCCCAGATATGTGTGCCACAGTCACAGCCACAGTGGACACACATGAGCCCACCCTCCGGACAAGATGGAAATTGTCCTGGGTGTCCTCGTCACATAACGCAACATGTGCTGCCTGACCCAGAGCCTGGGTGGATTTGTCCACAGCGGCACCTGCAGGTACCACCACCGGTGGGCCTGTGACAGCAGATGTAAATTGCTGTTGGGTGATATGGGCGCCAGGTTGTGATGCAACAGCTGCATCACCAGGAACCACAGGGGGTGGTGGCATGTCTGCACCAGCACATGGCTGGGCATCCCATCCCAGAGGGGCACCCCTGCCTCTTCCACCCCTGTAGCCCCCCTGGACACCCTGAACTCCCTGTCCTCCCTGGTCTCCACGCCCACATGCCCGACCACGTCCAGCCCTGGGAGGATGCCCAGATTTGCTGCCCTTAGCCTTTGGTGGCCTCCCAACCATGGCACCGATGGAAAATGGGCTATGGGAGGTTCACTCAACAATTATCCTGGGCAATTGGCTAGAAGGGGGCAGGGTACCTGATGGAATAGGTACCCCAGTGCCCCTGCAAGGCTGTCTGTGACCCCGGGGGAGAAATGACGGGTCACGCAATGCTCAGGCACCCCCAAAAACAAAAGAAAAAAAAAATGAAAGTACAGGAAATTGGAAAAAAGAAATCCGTGCACGTGAGACCCCGGTAGCCCACGTGCGTGAATATTACCTCCAGCAGTACGGTGTGGCACCCGGGAACACAAAAAACACATACACGTGGAGCAGGCTACTATGACCTCTAAATGGTACGCATGCACAGGGGGAACCACAGTGGGAAAAAAGCATATGCGACTCATCGTCTGCCTTGCGCGGAAAAAAAAACTAAAAACACATGCGCTTGTGCGTGTAGGCAACATCCCACCAAAAGAAGAGGTACGGACTTCAGACGTTGTGAAGTAATCGCGTGTGATTCCAGCAGAGTAAACACACGCGTCGGTCTCCAGAAACAGCACGTACAGTGTTTTGCTGGCCCGCGCTCACCTTCAACCCGTGCTGAAAGCTACACCCACGCGCGTAACATCACATACCTGCTTTCGCGCTAAGGCCCTTTCCTCGAATCACATGCAGTCACACGCGGATGTAATTTTTTGCATGTGCAGATGCACCCGTGCTGAGGGAAACACCCGCGCATATCACGTCACATACGCGCTTACGCAATAAGGGCCATTCCTCCAATTACACACTGACGTGCTGTTTTTTCACGTGCCAAATCACTCCGTGTCAAGCTGGCCACGCGACAACACAGAGAAGACCACGCTCCTGCCCAGAAGGCCGAATTACTGCCCCCCAAAGCCCCGAGCAGACTCCAACCTGCCACGTGCCCTGATATTTGGTGCCGTACAAGTTAGCCATCTGCAGGGGTCCAGTTGCTGTGACCACCCCTGCTGGAACAGAAGACTCCCAACTGAAGTTCCATCGCTCCACAGCTCAGCACCAGGACCCAGTTGCCCACTCACACCTGCCTCGGGGGTAGCCATGTCAGGGGAAACAACATCAGAGACCACTGGCAACCCACAGCCAGAGAGGCAGAGGGCTACCAGCTTCAGTGCTGCAGAAGTTGGTATCCTGGTGGAGCAAGTCCTGGTGCATTATGATGCCCTCTTTGGAAGACCACGCGCCGACAATGATGGATGGAAGAGGATCTGGAAGGACATTGTGGCTGCCATCAATGTAGAAGGGATGGCAGCACGCGACATGGCACATGTCCGGAAGCGCTGGGAGGACTTCAGGTCCAGGACCCCGAGCAAGGACCGGTGCCTCTTAGAGGCAGTGCATGCAGAGGGGTGCCAGGTCCGCCTTACCAACAACCAGATGAGGGTCCTGGAATGTATGCGTGCAGCGTTCCACCTCAGGTTCTTCAGAGGCAGACCCATCTGGAGTCGAGCGGTAAGTGTCCATGGGTACTGATTGGACGCAGTGCATGTTGAGGTGTGCCAGGAGTGTGCAGCTTGGACATATGTCTGAAAAGCCCCATGTCTCGATGTCTATGTGCAGGGACATGAGCCTGCTGCATGTAAGTCCAGTCATGTGTGAGTCACATCAATGGTGTACGTGTTCAAATGCATGATTCATGGATGCATGTGGGGATGCACACATGTTTGTATTTCTGTGTATGTATTGTGGCATGGTTGTGGTGTGATACATGGATGCTGGTTCCACCTTCATGTACGTGCACGGCATACATGTGCGTGTGTGTGTTTGACATGTGTGCGAATGTGATACGCCATGGATGCATGTGAGACAGACATGTAGGAGGCTGATTGGCAGATGTGACTTAGTTGCTGATGATTTCACTGTGACAGGTGGTGGAGATGTACAGATGCATGTATATCTGGTGGCGTGTGTGCATGTGTTCAGCACTCCCTGTGTTGCATGTGACGTCAGGATAACCTTCGGATGCTCATGCTGTTGTATGTGTATGGATGTTGCTGCCTGCTGCAGCATTCCTGTTAATTTGCGCATGTGTGTGGGTTAAAATGATATGTGTCTTGGGGAGTGTGATGCCATCTGTGAAGTTTGACACTGCCACTCACGTGCAACTGTCATGTGTGTATCAGACCATTGTACAGTGCCCTGATGCCTGTGTTCTGTCTCTCCATGTCTGCTTCGTCAACTGATGAAGAGGGCGGAGACGGGGCTGTGGAGCCCAGCGGCAGGGATCCCACCGCCAGCCAGAGACGCAAGGCCCAGCTCCCCTCCCAGGTTGTCATTTCTTCGGGGAGTGAGGAGTCCGGTGCCGCGTCCACGGCCGTAGCTGCTGAGGGTAGGTCCAAGAGGCGGAGGTCAGAGGTGGACTCCTCGGCAGCAGAAGGGGCAGCTGAGCCCCCACAGGGGCCTATGGAGGAAGATGGCATGGAGTCATCCAGGTTGGTGGTGCGTTTGGTTGAGGAGGAGGGCGTGGAAGGCCCACGCACGGGGCCTGGAGGGGGGCATTCCACTGGTGCTAGTGGTGCAGTCCAGGGGCAGGGACAGGAGGCAGCACAGGCCGCCGCGGAGGTGTCTGTGTGTAATCCTGTCCCCGATCCTGTGACTGCATCATCCCGCACCAGCAGGGATGCCTTCGTCCAGACCCATTTTCAGGGAAGGGATGCACGAACTACAACTGGCCTTCCTCTCCCTGCAGATGTGGCTATTCCAGACCAGGTTGAGCCTGTCCTAGCTGGGGTGGCGTTGCGTCAACATGGTATTCAGGATGACGTGCAGGGTTCTCGTGAGGACAATGCACGTCATTTCAAATACCTCATTGACCGCGTCAGCCTACTAGGACAGGTCACCCAGGCTGGGTTCCTCCGTGTGCTGGGTCTTCTAGCAACCCCCTCCTCAACTGAACCCCCTATGCACCAGCCATCCTCTGTGCCATCTTCCTGCCCAAGTATCACCTGGGCACCCTGTGGAGCTGCCCCTGAACCAGCGGCCAGGCTGGTGGAGGAAACATCCCTGCCACAGTCGAGAGTCGGAGGTCCAGCAGGGGTGGCCACCCCCACAACTGGACCCCAGTAAGAGGAGGACATGCAGGCATCGACCAAGGCACATGCAGGGCAGCAGCAGGCTCAGGGTGGGAGGCATTGTGCCTCAGGGCCTTCTACATCAGAGGTGCAGGCATCGCCCGGAGGGCAGGAGGATCCTGGATTGGGAGTGTCTTCCGTGTGGCAGCAGTTGGGCCGGCAAAAAGATGGGGCGCGGCGGCGGGCAGAGGAGGCATGGCTCACTATGGTCAGGGCGGAGAACTCCATGCGCAGGGCATTGAGGCGGGCTGAGTGCCTCCAGGAAACTCACAGCGAATTGGAGGCCGCCATGACTGCATCCCTGCGAGACCTCGAGGCCAGGGAAGAGGCCCACCTCCAGGATGTTGAAAAGGAGTTCGATGATGCACTGTCACCGGACCATCAACGAGTGAGCCGTTGGACTTGCCCGCCACCTTTGTACATAGTTCTTTAGTGTTAGGTTTCCTTTGTTTTTTTTTTTTATTTTGGAGTTCATGGACTTTGCTCCACTTTATGGTCGGGTGGCTGGGGGACATGAGTCGGGGCCTGCTGGCAGGTGCCCGTCACTGCTGGGTGGGTGGGTGGTTGGGTGGTTGGGTAGCTGGGGGACATAAGTCAGGGCCTGCTGGCAGGTGCCCGTCAACGGTTGGTTGGGTGGCTGGGGGACATGAGTTGGGACCTGCTGGCAGGTGCCCGTCACTGTTGGGTGGGTGGGTGGTTGGTTGAGTGTCTGGGGGACATGAGTCAGGCCTGCTGGCAGGTGCTCGTAACTGCTGGGTGGCTGGGGGACATGAGTCGGGGCCAGCTGGCAGGTGCCCATCAATGGTAGGTGGGTCAATGGTTGGGTGGCTGGGGGACATGAGTCGGGGCCTGCTGGCAGGTGCCCGTCACTGCTGGGTGGGTGGGTGATTGGGTGGCTGGGGGACATGAGTCAGGGCCTGCTGGCAGGTGCCTGTCAATGGTGGGTGGGTGGCTGGTTGGGTGGCTGGGGGACATGAGTTGGGGCCTGCTGGCAGGTGCCCGTCAATGGTAGGAGGGTGTATGGTTGAGTGGCTTGGGGACGTGTGTTGAGGCTCACAAGATCATGGTGCCATGTGGGCTGGCTGCGGGGCATGGTCAGGGGTGTAGCGTAGTCCCCTGTGGTGTGGGCTGCCTGTGGGGCATGGGGAGAGGGGATGGGCTGCCGGCGCATATTGCGAGGGGTGCGCGGGAGTTTCTACATGCATTTTACCTGATGCGAGCGGGGTACGTGTATTCCGAGGGGTGCGCGTGTATTTCTACATGCATTTTACCTGATGCGAGCGTGGTACGTGTATTCCGAGGGGTGCGCGTGGATTTCTACATGCATTTTACCTGATGCGAGCGGGGTACATGTATTGCGAGGGGTGCGCGTGGATTTCTACATGCATTTTACCTGATGCGAGTGGGGTACGCGTATTCCGAGGGGTGCGCGTGGATGTCTACATGCATTTTACCTGATGCGAGCGGGGTACGTGTATTCCAAGGGGTGCGCGTGGACTTTTACACACGTTTTTGCTAGCGCGAGCGGGGTACGCGTATTGCGAGCGCTGTGCGTGGATTTCTACATGCATTTTATCTGATGCGAGTGGGATACGCGTATTCTGAGGGGTGCGCATGGATCTCTACACACATTTTACCTGATGTGAGCGGGGTATGTGTATTCTGAGGGGTGCGCGTGGACTTTTACACATGTTTTTGCTAGCGCAGGCGGGGTATGTGTATTCCGAGGGGTGCGCGTGGACTTTTACATGCAATTTGGCAATGTGGGCCCTCATGTGTGCCCTTTCCCCTTCCCCATGCCCTGCAGGCAGCTCACACCACAGGAGACTACCCTACACCGCCTGAGCATGCCCCACAGGCAGCCTACATGGCATCATGCACTTGTGAGTCCCCAACACATTGGTCAGTGCAGGCAACATACATGCAGGAACAGGCATGGCACATGCAACATACATTTGCATCCATGTCCAAGGCACCGTAGTTGCATCCAATGGTGGGCTGATTCTCACATGCACCATGGGACATGCTGGTCACATGCACACACACACATTACTGGAGAGTCATGCATTTGTCCCGGTATACCCCCAGACACAGTGGATACAGGGATGACTAGGCTTTATCAGTGAATCAACACATCATCACCGACATGTGTCATGCATCCATGGCGCACACACTACTCAGACACACGGACATGTACATCATGCATGTCCATGGCAACAGCACACATCTCTCACACCCCAAACATGTCGAATTACAGACACATGCATGCATGCATGTGTGCGTTCCGCATGCTGGTCCGCATTATGCATTGTTACACGTGCACCATCCACGTGGGTAACGCCTGACTGAACTGACATGTGGCACCATCATGTCCTTGCACACACACATCCAAACACGACCCATTTGACACATGCAGCCAAGTAGCTAACTACCAGCACACTGCAACATGCCCTTTTTTAAACGTGAGTGCATGGCCATTTACCGCTCGACTCCAGACGGGCCTGCATCCAGAGGATCTGGTGGTGAAGCACTGGGTGAATGCGCTTCAGGACCCTCATCTGCTGGGTGGTAAGCTGGCCCTGGCGCCCCACTGCATCCGATGCTTCCAAGAGGCACTGGGCCTTCTTGGGAGTCCTGGACTTGTAGTCCTCCCAGCACTTCTGCACATGTTTGATCTTGCGGGGTGCCACCCCCTCCGCATTGATGGCACCCACTACGTCCTTCCAGATCCTCTTCCGTCCTTCTTTGTTGGTGCGCTATGGTGTGAAGATGGCATCATAATGCCCCAGAACTTGCTCCACCAGGATACCAACTTCCTTTTCACTGAAGCTGGTAGCCCTCTGCCTCTTTGGCTGGGGGTTGCCACTGGTGCCGGAAGGTGTTATGTCAGACATGGCAACCCCCGAGGTAGGTGTTGGTGGGCAACTGGGTCCTGGGGATGGGCTGTGGAGTGATGGTAATTCAGTCAGGAGTCTTCTGTTCCAGCAGGGTTGGTCACTGCAACTGGACCCCTGCAGATGGCAGATGCGTAGGCACCAAATGGCAGGGCACGATGGCAGCAGGCAGGCAGGCAGCAGCAGATGGCTCATGGGAGGCTGCTCAGGGCTTTGGGGGGCAGTAATTCGGCCTTCTGGGCAGGAGCATGGTCTTCTGTGTGTTGTCGCGTGGGCAGCTTGATACGGAGTGATTTGGCATGTGAAAAAACAGCACATCAGTGTGTATTCGAGGAAAGGCCCTTAGCGCGTAAATGCATCTGTGATGTAAAACACGCGGGCGTTTCCCTCGCCACGGGTTGAAGGTCCCACGTGGGTTTCCATTGCTCTTGCTCTCTGTGAGATGCGGTACGTGTATTCCGAGGGTGCGCGTGGACTTTTCCACGCGTTTTGGCTGGCACGAGCAAGGTACGTGTATTCCGAGGGGTGCGCATGGAGTTTTACATGCGTTTTCGATAGCGCAAGAGGGGTACGTGTATTCCGAGGGGTTCGCGTGGACTTTTACACACATTTTCGCTAGTGCAGGCGGGATATGTGTATTCCGAGGGGTGCGCGGGGAGTTTTCCACGCGTTTTCATAGAGCGAGAGGGGTACATGTATTCCGAGGGGTGCGTGCAGACTTTAACAAGCGTTTTCGATAGCACGAGCGGGGTACATGTATTCCGAGGGGTGCGCGTGGACTTTTACACACATTTTTATGCTTGGTGGGGCTGTATGCTGGTCCGCTGGCCTTTGCGCCATGTAGGGTATTTTTGCGATGGTTTTGGCACACAGGGCGGGGTTGGGGGCGTTACTGGCGCTGTATGCAGGGTTGCTGCGCCGCTCTGCGCTACGGCTGGTTATGGATGTTGAAATCCATGAATACGGTGTGCGCTAAAATGGGGTTTTGGCGCACGCGGCTGGCGCAGACTGTCGCACGCACACTCTGTGCACCAGCCGCGTGCGCCACTTGTGCGCTAAATTCTATGAATTACCCCGTTAGGTGAAATGGAAACTTTGGCTATCTTAGACAATTGGCAAGATGCAAACTTTGGCTACATTGGACAGTTGGCTGGCTAGATGCAAACTTGGCTACTCCAGACAACTGGCTAGATGCAGACTTTGGGTACTTTACATACTTAGTTTAAATACTGAACTTTGGCTATCTCAGTTTGGTAAATGTAAGCTTGGGTTACCTTACACATTTAGGCCAAATGCATACTTTGATTACCAAACACATTTAGGCTAAATACAAAACGTTGGGTACCCTAGACAATTGGCTAGATGCAAACTTTGGTTACCTTACACACTTATGTTAAATGCAAAACATTGTCTATCTTACACAGTGAGCTAGATGTAAGCTTTGGTTACCTAACACACTTAGGCTAAATGCAAACTTTGGTTGCCTTACACAATAAGGCGAAATGTGGCAATCTTAAACAACTGGCTGCATGGAAACCTTGGCTACTTAGGCAATTGGCCAGATGCACGTCTTGGCTACCTTTGACAATTGGTCGGATGCAAACTTTGGCTACAATAGACAATATGCCAGATGCAAGCCTTGGCTACCTTAGGCAATTGGCGAGATGCAAGCCTTGGCTACCTTACACAATTGGCCAGATGTAAACTTTGACTACCTTGCCCACTTAGGTTAAAATGCAAATGTTGGCTATCTTACCCACTTAGGGTAAATGCCGACTTTGGCTACCTTACACACTTGGCTAAATGCAAAGTTTGGTCAAAAAAATGACTAGTTCGCACAATTCAGCTAAATGCAGAATATGACTACCTTACACAATAAGATTAGATGCAAAATTTAACTGCCTCGCACAGTTAGGCTAAATGCAAAATATGACTACCTCACACAATTAGGCAAGATGCAAAATATGACTACCTCACACAATTAGGCTAAATGCAAAATATAAAATGGGCAAAATGTACTAGGGGTGGGAGGAGGTGGGGCCTGCTTTTCCTCGTGGTGAGGCAGGGCGTCTGCCCGGGGCACCACATTAGCTCCCCACCACGCCAGCTTGGGGGAGTCTTTCAAGGGCTCCCCTGAGCTGGCGTGGTAGGAGAAGGTACGGCATTCGGCCTTTTACAATAAAATGCACCCCAATCTCATGCTGGCACTGGGAGTTCCAGCACAGGAGCGGGGCCATTACATTACAACAGGGCACTGATGCTTTCTCATCAGTGCCCTATTACAACAGTTACCTCCCCGCTCTGGTGCAGGGACGGGATGGTTTTCATCACAATAGGATGCAGGATGCTTTTGCATCGGTGCCCTAGTTCAGTGATTACCTCCCTGCCCCACTACCGGAGCGGGGAGTTAACCAAAAATGTGGCAACCCCCTCAGGTACCGGCATTGACAGGGGTCGGGGCTACATTTTAGTTTCATTGCCTGGGTCGCTCCCACCGCTTAGGCCAGCCCTGGGGGGAGTATTGTTGGTGGTGTGGATGGGACTGAGGGTCGCAGCTAGGTCCTCGTCTCTACGCAGAAAGGCGCCATGGTAACACCATTTTTGCTGCAGCTCCACCTTGCTTTGGCTTAAATCCTTCCATGTGCCTAACCCATCACCTCTCACTGTCACTGTGTCAAACCACCTCTCGCTGTTCTGAAATTTGCTCTGTTCTTCTAGTATTTTCCTTCAAATGAAGGGTTTTTCTCTGCACATGTTCTAAGCACAGCTGCTCATATCTTTTTCTATTGTATATGGTTTATTTAAACCTTTACAAAAGAAAACAGAAAGCAATAATAAACAGAGAAAAACACCAATAATACAAATTATACAGCATATAGATACTTATGCCTACTAATTGTAGGTTCATCCGGATTTCCTATAGTACATTACATTTTTTTAATTATGTATACAAAATAAATATATCCATCATTATGGTAAAAGGAAATTAATTGAAGTTACTCTCAACTTATTGTATTTTATCTAATCTATCCTTCATATGAAAGATAAAATAGAGCACATTCTTAGCACACTATTTCCTAAGTCAAACAAATTGATTAATGATTAATATTTTTAGCTTGGTACCACCTCAGTACCGACTTTGTGATTGGAGTGATCACTGTTATTCAACTCCTCTGAATGCAAGCAGAAAGCCGAAGTTAATAGTTAGTTAATTAGTATACAGGATAGTTTTAATATATGCCATAGTGTCAATGATCAAGGATTTCTGTCTTCCATTTCAAATTCTGTCCCAGAATCAATCTGTTTGTGACATTACTGTGAACAGGGGAGGAAGGATAGCTCAGGGACAACGTGTTTGTCTGGGAAGCAAAACAACACAGTTTAAAATCCCCATCCCGTGCTTAGAAACCACTCGTTGGTATTAAGCGTGTTACAAAAAAAGAATATATATATATATATAAATTATAATTATAACACATTTCCCCCCAAAAAAATTCACCTTTCTGTTAATTTAACACACTCTAGAAGTAAATACTTAAGAGTTTCAACAGTTTCAACCACTCCCCAATATCAGCAATCCCTGGATAAAATAACAGACTTATTCCTAGATGTTATTAGTTCCTAACTGGGTATAAGATTGACACTTAACCATATAAAGAACACTCAATAAAGTGCATTAGGTGCTAACCATAGAGAGGGAGGCAACTGATTTAACTGTCTCTCCTCTGATCTTAACTGAGAGAGACATTTATATGTGTTTCTCTTATCTATAGTAGAGGACGAAACCTCCTGAATACGTTTTATCTTAATTGCTCTAGGATTCATAACAAGATCCTCTTTAGTTGCTTTAATCCTTTCTAATAGAGATAGACAGTACCCTTTCCATAGATTGAGAGTCCGGCATACACCCTGAGTTGCAGTCCCATCTAAATTCACATCCAGATAATTGGTTACTGGTGAAAGGAACTTGGTGTAAGTGGAGGGTGATTTCCATTTTACATCACCTTTACTGACAAAAGTGGCAGCTCTGCCCTGATTACAGAAATTGGAACTCCCTGAGATAAATTCAGCACACTTTGCCAAATTTTGCCCTTCACTTTATCCCATCGAAATTACATATCTTTACATTCTGCTCCATAAATTAGAGCGGGAATGACTTTGGCTTTATAGAACTTAATAGACGGTCTAAACGAGAATTTCCCATACTAACAGATCATTCTCCTCACCTGCGCTGTGAAAGCATTGCATCTAGAGATGTGTTTCTCATAATCATTTGATGTTATCTACTTTTGCTGTAGTCAATAGCCAAGATACTTCCAGGAAGTAACCCTTTCTAATTCTGTCTTGTTCAGAAACTGTGTGGAACTTTTTAATTTCTTACCCTTAGGGTAAGTAACTGAAAGTTTAGTTTTATGCAGGTTTAACTCCAAATCAAGGTTCTTAGTATACGTGGCGAAACTACTAATAGAGCGCTTTAACCATATGGAAGTCTGGTCCAGCAAAATAAAATCATCTGCAGATCCCAGATGTAGAATTGGACAATTCCCCAACTTAGGGGGGTAAACTCTATTTGACATTGAATAAGAAGACACCTCTAACATGTATAAGTTAAAAAGGGTCAGAGCCAGACACATCCTTGGTGAAGAACATGAGCACCTACCCTATGCAGCCGGATTTGAACTTGGGTTCTCGTGTGCGGAAGGATCACTATATCTATGAAATAACTGGGACATACCCAAGCTTTTAGTTTACTCCTCAGTTTGTCCTCATTGACTATATCAAAGGCCATTGACAAATCTATTAAAACCATATAAAGATTCTTTTTCCAAACATTTTCACCTGTTGTTGAAGCAAAAACACCAAAAAAAGCATTTAACGATGTACCCAAATATTTTCTAAAACCTGATTGGTTCTTGTCAATTATTTCATTGGCTTTTATCCAAGCGTTAAGTTTGCAAAGAACTAAAGAGGCAACCATGTTGCTGGGTGCATCTATGAGTGCTATGGGTCTATAGTTCCCGGGGGTTAGCTCGTCCCCTTGCATGTGAATGGGTACTATGTGAATATCCGCCATTGGTCTGGAATCCGTTTCTTCCAGAGAATGTGATTAAATAACAGGCATAAGAGTTTAGCCCACACCTATGGATTCACTTTAAGAGTGATGTTAGACAACCTGGGGCTCTTATATTCTTGACTTTCATAATTCGATTAACAATGTCATATTCTACAAATAATGACCACCCACAGTCCTTATCGACTTAGAGATAAGACAAGTGGTTATTGGGCTCTAAGTATTTGCTCGTATCTTTTAACCATTTGAATTGCGAAGACAGGTAAAAAAAGAGAATTTAGTTTTTGCATTCCATTCACACATATGGACAGACAAGTGGGTTGGCAGGTGAGAGAACTGACTTTATGCCTGTTGTCACTCGCCAAAAGCGGCTGACTTGATAGGTATGTCCTCAGCTACAACACATGGCGCTTAGCATGGGTGGTATTCAGTGCTGGAAATGGACAGAATTTACTGGGGAAACTCACCCCCCACCCTTTTGCGTGCAGGGGAGGAAGTAGTGGGTGGCTGGGGGGTGGATTGCCAGTGGTGTGGGCAGAACTGAGGGGCAGCGGTAAGGGTGGCTGGAGGGTGGATTGCCAGTGGTGTGGGCAGAACTGAGGGGCAGAGGTAAGGGTGGCTGGGGCGGGGGGTGGATTGCCAGTGGTGTGGGCGGAACTGAGGTGCAGAGCCAGGTGTTAAATAATGTGGGTGTCCTGAATATAGGATGCTGGCTGGTTTGTATAAAAACAAAGCGCATTTTGGAAACATAAGAACGGTCACCAATTTATCAAACATGTCTGTAGTAGTAATCCAAATGTGCATTCTTTCTGAGCATGCAATGCACACTTGGGGCCTCATTACGAGGCAGGCGCTCCCTTAATGAATGGTGCCGGTATGGGACTAGGACCATTCATTATGGGATGCCTGAATTACGAGGTCCCCTAGCAGGACCCGGAACAAACGTCTGGTAAAACCAGACGTCGTTTCCGGGTCGCGCAAAGGGACCAAGGAGCTAATAACGTTATTATGGAGCTAATAACATTATTAACGGGCCCGCTATTAGCTCCATCCCCATTCCCATTGAGCCCTACGGGAGCTCACATGGGAATGGGGAACGGTTTTGTGCATGAGGAATTACCGGGTCCTCCAAGGTCGGAATGACCCAGTAATTCCTCATTCACAAAACCCGGTACTGGAACCCGGTATGGAGGCCCTTGGTATGGTGCTCATTTCTGTCAGAAAAGTCACCATGATAGTAAAGTGTGTGCAAAGC
Organism: Ambystoma mexicanum; assembly: GCF_040938575.1. Taxonomy (NCBI): domain Eukaryota; kingdom Metazoa; phylum Chordata; class Amphibia; order Caudata; family Ambystomatidae; genus Ambystoma; species Ambystoma mexicanum. Next base: position 442,127,038 of record NC_090924.1, on the reverse strand, counting down.
ATGAGGCATGTATACAGTTTTGGTCTGTTTCACGGCTTGAGTTTGAGCTCTCTTTTCAGAGGCACTTTATGAATGTTTCATATCGTGCTGGCACTGAGAGTCTCTATTTGTGGCACATCTCAAACATATAACGTGCAAGATTATTTTTGCTGAAGCGCAGCTCTGTCTTGTTTCGGGCCAATTACTTACCTGGTGGTATTGAAAGCACTCATTGGCATCAACACATCAAGAAGTGTACATTTCTTTCTCAAACTGTGGGGGTCATTACGACCTGGGCACAAAGGGATACCGGGCACCGGTAATAACACTGTTGCCGGTAATCCCTTTGCGCCCTATTCTGAGGTCCCTTTGTGGGTTATGGACGGGACCCGCAAAGGAATACGGGGTCAATAACGGTGCCACAATTTGCGGTACTGTTATTGACGCCTTCCCCTTGAGCCCTATGGGGGCTCAAATGGGAATGGGGAATGGCTTTTCAAATGGGGATTTACCGGTCCGTCAAAGGTCGGAATAGACCGGTAAGACCCCATACCACCAAGTCGGTGGCGGTACCGGTATTGGTGCTAGTCATGGGGCTAACAGCGCCATGACTAGCACCAACCTCGGAATGAGGGCCTTTGTGCCTGGTACTGAGAAACTGCCATGTACATTTAAATGGGACCCGCAGCAGACCTGCCTTCATGTGAAAGTCAACAATCCGGACATTTCTACTATTCGCACCCTGTGCCTAACACCGCTCCCAATTTTTAGACATTCCATTGCCACAGCCCCATGGTAAAAAAGAGTGTGTATTTTTAGCTATCTAAAAAATAAATGCAGCAATAACAACTTTGCATCAGCATATTTAATTCATTTAATCTGGGCTAATCTAAATAAAACAAAATCACACATAGTTGTTCAGTTCAATTATTATATCACCCCTAGTTGATGCAAATCCGGCCCTTATGTAGTTCACATTAGAAGTGCCGAAGATAAGGCAGACAATGATAAACTGGTTTGTCCAGGATCACATAATTTAGTTAAGTGGTGAAGCTAGGATTTCAGACCAGTTCACCTCGGGGATTGATCTCATATTTTCTCAGGTCTAGTTGGTAGAAATGTGTTTAATGTTGGGATTTCAAGAAAACTCTGTTTTAAAGGGAGCCCTTAAAAACACACACAAATATATAAACTCCTATAGAAATATGTTAAGCAAAGAGTATATTTGTAGCTTTCTTCCCCGTCTCCCTGCAACCTTGACTGTAAGACTGCACTTAAATATACGTCTTGTAATTTATTGCAGTATAAAAGTCTGTAGAGTCAGGTAGATTACACAGCCTAACATTTAAGCCCCCTGCACTGCATACTATGGGGGGTCATTAGAGATTTGCTGGCATCCCGCTGGTAATTCCGGCACGATACCGGCAAACTGACCTACCATTTCCCAGAATTTCTGGGATATTACAGGCTGCAGAAAAGGCAGTAAATCCCCATTCATGGAGTCCCACACGACTCTGTGGAGGGGATAGCTGGTATTACCACCACTGGTAATACCAGCATTTCCTTGCCAATGGGGGCCTGATTTACCACCAGCTCTTTGCAGGTGGTAAATTAGTCACCGTAAACAACTAAGGGGAAAACAGGTATGTATGGAGGCACCTAAGGAGCAAACCTGTCACTTCTTAAACAAAAAACATAGGGGGCTCCTTTGCTTACGGAAGGTTTGGATTCACAGTGCCCTGGATGGTTCAAGGTTTATCACACTGTCAAGCCAGTTAAAACAGTGTCAAAACGAAGTGCATGGAAAATACAACCAGACTTCTATGGTTCATCATTTATAACAAATACAATTTAATTTAGATAAAGGAAAAATTAAACGTTAAAAACAAACACCTACAAAGGCTTACAAAGTGACCAGTGCTTCAACAAAGTGCTAAGTGCTAGTCACCAATAGACTGACAATGTGCAAAATAATACAAATTGTATCTCTCCTAGATACTACAATCACATTGAGTATACAGATGTAAACACATACACAATATTTCAGGGTTATTCGGACCTTGATATTTGAGTACATAAAACCACACAACACACATAAACAGAGAATATTGGTAAAAAGAAAGTCAATTGTTCTCTATTGTTGATGCCTTAGTCCAGAAGTACCTATAGTGCATTTCTTTCAGAGTCCTTATACTCTCGTTGATACTTAGCAGTTGTACCTGTCGATACCCTACATGTTTCGTTCCTATATTATATGAAATTGCTGTTAGGAACTTCTTCAGGGGAGCTTGTGGGTTGGTGCCGAAAAGCACTCAAAACCCAGTTAGTGGTGGTGAAAACAAGAGAAGCTTGACACGTCGGTACTGGCGTGACTGGGTGGGATCTTGAAGGTAAAGTCCTAAGGGGCAGTAGAGCGAGGTAAGATGAATATCCTTGCAACCTTGTCTTGAATACAAGTGGTCAAATCCAGGCCAAACCTAAGTTCAAAAAGCAGACCAAGTACTAATTAATAGGGGGTCATTATATGGGTACATCATACATCATTAAAAATAGTCAGATGTACATAGGTGGGCTTACCGTCTATTAATGGCGGTAGCAGATCCTAAAGAGGCTGCAGTAATTTTCAGTATAGCAGTCTCGTCGTTTCCTAATAGCATACAAAATCCAAAGACACACAATACTATGAGCCCAACACGGAGGTGAATACGTTATTCTTAAATAGTGGGTAGAGTAACCCTATGTGGGCACTTACGTGGCGAAAGATTGGAGAGTGTGCAGGATAGTCATCTTCTCATCTAAATGTAGAGATGGATGCAGAAGGCTGTCACCCGGGATGGAAATAGAGTCCTGAAAGATGAGTGATAACGGATTCATTGGTCAGGTCTAAAGGGAGAGTCATTAAGTAAGTTACATGGGTATTAGTCACACGTACAGTGGCTGCAGGGTTAAAACCCCTAGGCTGTAACGGCATGCATTCATATGGGTGGAAGGAGAACGAATAAGATCTAAATTCCAAGGGTATGAAACGAGAAAATGCAACGAGTCAAAGAGCTCGTGCGTATGTAGATGCGCCTGTCAATTACATGACATAAGCCATGAAATTACACTACGCTTCAAAACATCAAAGTTGCAAAAAGTGTGGAAGAATATGCAGAGGGTGTACGATCCAAAAATAGTGGCCAAGCTTAATGAGGTCATGAGGCCCTCTAGGGGTATGCTGGCTTACCTGTATGTCTACTACGGGCCTAGCATGGGCCAGGAAATGGCTGCTCCCGCTCTCTTCATACTGCCGTGTAAGGGAAACTGTTACTATGGTAACACGGCTTATTTGTAGCCAGAGAGACGTTAGTAAAAGCGCATCCGTTCAAGTCATGACGCTAGTCTTTTACGAGTCAGGACAAGTAGTCCAGTTAATCGGAGTCTCGTGTCAGCGCATGCGTGTAGAGTTGTATTGACTCCAACGTGAGGGGAAGGTAATCGGGAAAGTCGCTAGCGCCAGACAACCAGAGTGCTGATGATAAACATTGTCTCATGATAGCTTGTATGCATGAAAGGTGTCAGTACATACGTGATCGTCACAAAGAAGTGGTGAAAGTCGTTATTGTGACTGATCGTCATGAAATGATCAGTAAAGATGTGTACTGCGCATGCGTGTAAATGAAAATAGTAATCACGTATCGGAAGAAAAAATGAGGAAGAACCCATATCATTGGTTCAGTGGCCATTGAGTATAGCCTGATAGCAGTTGCACGTACAATGTATGGAATCAGGAACCATGCCTAGGCACCTGCAACGGTAGCCAAGTGGTGGTAGCAGAGAGGGGTTGCAGTAAAGTAACTGTAAAATCACGAACCTAGCACAGTTGTAATACAGGCGCCGAAAAATGGTGCTATTGTGAGGTGAATATGTACAAGGTGGCCAGATAGCTATAGAGGGTCAGTCGTGCAATCTGTAACTGCCCTAAATAAATGGTAAATTAGTCACCCCCACCAGCAAACCTGTAGGTTTGGGGTGCAGGAAAAGTGGAGGTAACGGAACTACCAACACTTTTACCAGCACTTTTCCTGCACCGCAAAACATATAATGACCCCATATGTGTGGAATTTCTCTACCGCCCTGAGTTTATCTGACAGTGAGCGGGAAGTGCATCAAGTCAAGAGACACACATTCATTAAACCTTGTGCCTGCGAGATAGCTCAGTGAGATTGATGTTCCTGAGGCGCTGGACACTGTGTAGTGCAGAGGTTTGATTCCTGGCAATATGACCTAGTGCCAGGATTAAGGCCTTCCGGCAAGGCTTTAAAGAGCTCGTAGAGGAACCACCCCAACAGTCGGGCAAGAGTTGAGCCTCTTTTATTCCCAGTCATTCCCAGTGCTCAAACACAGGGCCTAACTCTGCATCACACTTCCCACACCAGAGACTTTTTCATGCATGCTAACACCTTTCCCTTCCTTTGGACTTATGCCCAAATCCATTTATCCCAATCGACAGATCCCCTTTATAAGTTGGTGGTGAACTTGTTTGAGTTCTTACTTTGGTTCAAGAGAAATTCAGGAAAAAAGCCCCCCCTGCCAAGGATCGCGGCCATATAAGAAACTTTGCATATATCTGAAAGTGGGGAGACAGCTCTGGGTGGGGCTGCAAAGAGACCTAACCAGAAAGTAAATAACAGATCTCGTTTTGTGACTGTGACCTTCTCTGGATCCAATCAAAGCCAAATACGCAAATGTTGTAATTCCATGGTGCTGACAAACTAGACTCACAGCTAAATGTTTAGTACTTGTGTTTGGACTTTCCTATAATCGATGTATTTCTTCTCTTTCAGAACTTAAATCGGACAGAGGTCCAGAGGAAGCAGCCCTGCCCGGCCACCTTACAAGCATGTGGCTACCACTGGCCCTCCATCAGTGGTCCCATTGGTTGAGGCTGGTTTGTTGTTTGGTATTATCGGTCATGGTGGTGCGTGGCCAGCAGACAACCCAGCCCCACTCCATCAAAATAGACGGGGACATCACATTAGGAGGACTCTTCCCTGTCCACGCCAAAGGGCCGGCAGGTATCCCGTGTGGTGAGATAAAGAAAGAGGCAGGCATCCATCGCATGGAAGCCATGCTGTACGCCTTGGACCAAATCAACAGTGACCCGGACCTCCTGCCCAACATGACGCTTGGTGCACGCATCCTGGATACCTGTTCACGGGACACGTACGCACTGGAGCAGTCGCTCACATTCGTCCAGGCACTGATCCAGAAGGACACGTCAGATGTTCGCTGCTCTAATGGGGAGCCACCAATCATCAGCAAGCCTGAGCGCGTGGTAGGGGTCATCGGGGCATCGGCTAGCTCAGTATCCATTATGGTGGCCAACGTGCTTCGCTTGTTTGCGGTGAGTATTAAGGGGAAATGCAAGTGGGGCAAGTTTGTCTGGGAACGTGCAGTACATGAAGGGACTTGTCACCTAAAAGTAGCCCAGGGTGACATGGAATTCTGAGACCTGCAGTGCGGGTCATATCACCATCAACACCATCTTGGTACTTGTAGCTCATTGTATTTGGTTCACAGTGTGACAGAGGAGGCCGGCATTGAGTGTTGACATCTATTTGAATCACATATTTGGTGTTTTATATTATTATTATGTTTAATTGATTTGGATTTTCTCGTATATCCAAAATAGCATTTACAAAAACAAAAAGCAAACAACAGGTGGACATCTTAAAGAAGAGAAAGAAAGCAACACCAAATCCGGTGTTTTATAAGGTGCCTCATGCTGGTGTGGGTCCATCCCAGAGCCCACTAATCAATTTGCTTGTGATTACAGAAACGAGTGTCAGTGTATTTGATTGGAGGATCGATCTATAGCCATGTGTGCCATGGTCAACCTCCTAACTCTTGCCCTTTGAACTTTGGGCCTTCTATATTAGGGCCTTGCCCTTCACCAACTGCCCTGGTTGTGAACCTGGGCATGATTGAAAGCCAACAGGCCACCATGATTTCCAAGGTTAATAAGATCAGTCAAGCTTGCATTGGCCAAATATGTTCCCTGACTAAGAGTCTTAACCTAATCCTCATTTTCTCATTGGATAGTCTGATGAGTCTTTTTTCAGTTCAAGGCTTGATTATTGAAGCTCAGCCTTTCAAGGACTTCCTAAATGTGGCAAATACAAAGAGTCCAGAACTCTGCGGCTACGATTTTGTTCAAACACCTCGACACACACACACACTACTCCTGCTGTTTTCCAAATGCACTGGCTTCCGAGTGACCAGCATGTTACCTTCAAGTGACTCTACTTGGTCCAGGAAGCCTCTTTTTCACCAGGCCGCTCGTTCTTAGACACTGCTTCCATTATTATACTTCTTCAAGTTGTCTATGCTCTTTTGGATCTAACCTCATCAAGACACCTGATTGTCCATCAGCGAGATGTTTTCCAGGCTCCTTTTCTGTTTCCGGTGTCTATGGTGTATCTTCTTGGGGCATAAGAGCTCCTTATGAATGAATAATAACATAACATTACATAACATAACACATGCAAATTAGAACATCAATGAAGCAAAAGTAGGACCAATATGCAAAAGAATTCTATCTCTATATCTGACATTGTGCCAATAAGTGCATACGAAATATTGTAAATCAGGTTGCAGGTGTACTAAAACAATACTCGTGAGCAAAAGCAGTGATCAATAATAGAATGTTTACCAATAAGGTGGTATCACCTTTGTTAAAGGGATGTTATGGTTACAAGTAAAACCGAACCCCCTCCCCAGAAATTCACCAGTTATGGTAAAGCTAAGTAACCTTAACTTGTGCCACCGCCGTGCACTTCTAAGACTAACGCCCAGGACATCAAAGAGGACATCACAAACATATTTTTTGCAATGCATACTGATGTGTGTCATTGTTAGGTAAAAATTAGTGCAGTTACATTGGGCGAGACTTCACAAGACTTATCTGCTTGGTATTAGGTAACCCACCTTTTGGTATAGGTGTGTACTACACACATTGGTAGTGTGACTGAGCAGCCAGACCTATATCAAGAGGGGTTAATGTGAGCTTTAGATCTGTACACATTAAATCCGTAAATACAAGTTGCCAAGTAACACTTACACTCAAGGTTTCAGTTATAAATAGTTATTTATTTAACATCAGTTTTAAATAAGCATTCTTTAAAAAGACAAAAGATTGTAACAATATGAATTAGCTTTGAAATTACTTTTCAGAATCAATAAAGCTAATGAATAATCTTTGGATATGCTCAGTCCATTTTTCCTACACCCTGACGTGACTTCAATCACAAGGACAATATTTGGATTTATATACCACACCAATATACTTTGTCGATTCCGAGTTGCAGAAAGAAAGGGTTAAAGGAAGTAAAAAGGTTTGAACAGTTTCTCAGAAAATGTGAGGACATCGGAATCCTCCAATGAAGTCTACATAAGTCTTTCCCAGTAGTAACAGTGTTTAACGAGCTATAACCTATGGGGGTATAAGAAATACCAAAGTCAAAGGACTTAGACAAGTGCCTTTCTGGACCCAAGACAGCCAAAGTCATTTGAACTCAGTCTATAGTTCTGGTACAGTTCTTGGATAAAAGACTTGCACAAAGTTAGAGAGTTCAGGAAAATCATGTGTAGGGGCTCAATCTGTTAAGCCAGTGCAAAGGGAGATGAAATCAACTCAGAAAGTAAGCAGGTGCAAGTCTCAAGCGAGAAAGCACGACTTACAGAAAGAAGGTAAGTACCCCAAGCCCGAAAAAGCACGTTTGGTTAGAAGAAAGGAGTCCAGCTGGATTCCATCTTGCTACAGCCAAGCAGACCCTGGTTCCTGTGCATCAGTCATGGGGACAAGTGGGAGGACTTCTGAACGGGCTCCTGTGGCAGTAATTGAAAGGTCGTCGGCAGCGACAGGTTTTTTCTACATTTCAGCGGCACTTCTGGGTTTCAGCGCTTCACAAACAGCAGTGATGGAGAATGATGGACAGCGGTTGGATTTTCCTTGATCCCTCTGTCCTGCACTCTGGTGAGAGGACTCTGGATCAGGATTTACTGCTTCTGGAGTGTCCTTAGAAGGTTCCTGGAGCTTGTGGTCAGATTAATTCTGCGGCAGATATTGCACTCGACTATGGACACTCGACCCCTCGCATTGGGCTTCTGCAGCAACGGAGAGGCACAGCAAGTCGGGGATTGTGCCAAAGTAAAGTTCGTCTTGGGATTAGTGGGTTCCCAAGGGGAGAAGTTGTTCTGTCCAGATTCTCTGTTGAGGTGAAAATGGAGGTCAGCACAGCAGCAGGGCTTCACCGGGCAAAACGTAGTCCAGGAGTTTTCAGCTGTCTTCTCTTCACGATTTCTTCTTTGAATGTTTCTTCCAGTGGTCGACTCTGGTCGACTCTGTCTGTAGTCACAAGAACCTCGCCTTTTAAGCAAGATTTCCCATTCATGCACAGCCTAGGCTGTCAATCACACAGCAGGGTGGCTGTCCTTTTAGGACAGCCAGCCAACCAATCAGGACTGAATCAGTCGCCCATCAAAGGCAAGGCAAACAAAGGGCTCAAACCTGTCTTAACGCACAGAGTAAGAGCCAAGAAAGGCCTCTCAGACAGAAAATGGTGAAAAAAGAAGACGGGGGACATTTTGACAAAATGGTCACCCATGGGTGCTCTACTGCAGCTGAGGGTTCTGCCTATGGTAGAAAGGCACAATGGTAGAAACAAGTAAACCACTGCCACCAGCCATTTAAAGTAGTAAGAGTAACAAAAAAAAGTTACATGAGAAAGTAGGATAAGGGGCTACTAAGGAACCCCCCAGCACTCCACATATGATGGTCTGTGCTGGACCTACAAAGAGAAAAGGTAAGCAAAGTCAATTTCACTTTGCTATTGTTGGGAACTGTAGTTCACCCAAGAAAAGGTATTTAAAACTCAAGACACTGCACTGAAGGTACTGTGTGTCACCATACAAAAAGAAGATGCCTATGGAGTTTTTTCAGACGCCAAAAACACAAAATGCAAATAAGGTAAAAATGAAAGTTGGAGAAAAAGGTCCCACTGACTCAGGAGTTCAAATTAAAATGTCCTAAGTCCAGCAAACGAGCTGGGGGTCTCTAAGGTTGAAGGGAATTAGCACAGAAATGAAAAGTCTCCCCAACAGTCATTATAAGCAGCGCATAAAGGGGATACAAGTCATGGTTGAATTGCCTGGGGCATGAGTCTCGACCATGATCTCAGCACCACCAAACCACCCCGTTGTCCCCTGCACCTAACCTGCATCCTAGTTCAGTGTCCACTATACCATCAAAATGTGACCAATAGTCAGTACTCATGGCTTGCATGGACAGTCTCCACAATCAATGGGGCATGGGCTTCTGCCATGCCACATTCCCCAATAGGAAAATCAGAGGACACATTTATCCTTGCCGAGGGCCAGGCCCACTGCCCAGGCAGCAAGTTATATCACTAGTTTTTGTACTTACTTTTTGACACTTTCCAAAAAGCAAAACACAGGGCAGATTTGAAAAAGCATGCTTTTAGGTCCTTTGGATGCTCCTTGCGTAGGTTTGCTGCAATCCCATCCAGCACTCCGGGCTGCAGCTGCAAGCATGTTTTTTTCCCCATTTAAACATAGAGCTTCGGCAATGCTGCATGCCCCAATAAGTAAATCAGAGCAGGCATTCGTCCTTGCCGAGGGCCAGGCCCACTGTCCATGTAACAAAGTTATATCACCATTTTTTGTACTTACATTTGGACACTTTGGAGAAAAAAAAACACAAGACAGATTTTCAAAAGCATGCTTTGAGGTCCTTGCTGACGCTTCTTGCAAATGTTTGCTGCAATCCTGTCCAGCACTTGTGGCTGTACCCGCAAGCAGAATTTGTTTTCCCCATTCAAACCTATCCCAATTTTGAAAAACTTTACCCCATTGCCAGTTCCTGGTGGACATGCCCACTTTAACTCTATTGCCGGTCCCTCGCGGTCATGGCCAGTAGCCAGATTGTCCAGGTCATGGCCTTTGGCCATGACTCAAACAATCTGCCCACTACCCATACCCCAGTCACCAAAGGTACATTTCTATTTTTAGTACCTACATTATGACACGTTTAAAAAATAAAACACAGACACATTTGCACAACCATGCTTTCAGGTCCTTGCCTATGCTCCACGCACGAGTTTGCTGCAAATCCGTCCAGCACTGCAGTCGCAAGCAGAATTTATTTTCCCATTTAAACCTAGGGCTTCGGCCATGCTGCATGCCCCAATGAGAAAATCTGAGTACACGATTATGAAGTAATTGCAGGGTGGTAGAATAGGTAGGTCTCTGCACTTGACTAGTACTTTAATAGGGTTACCCTGCTGCTGGTGATGGGGTTCATTTGTGAAGGTGCCCTTCCTTCTTCCAAGTGTTAGGTTTCCAATAGGAGAGTGAGCCCTGTTTACCTGAGCGCTGGGTTAATTCAATAAGTAACGGTTGTTGTAATAAAGCAGTCTTGAAAACTATTGTTGGTGCTATATTTATTGTTAAAAGTCAGCCAACACATGTTTAGACCCTCAAGGGTCTTTCTCAAGGCGTGTGGATTGTGGGCCAGTAATTGCTGTAAGGTTGTTGAAATGAGCCTGGTGTGCAATCCCAACATCTTGTCCCGGTATGGGCGCAAAAAAGAATGGTTGAAGATGTGGAGGGATAGCCCACTGACCATGTGGGCGCATGGTTCTGCGTGCACTGTAATTATTTGCTGATTTGCTTTTGTCTCGGAGCCTGTTGGGGCTTGCAGTGAATGCAGCAGTAGTCAAAGTGATCTATTGATGCAATCCTGTCCAGCACTTCGGGCTGTAGCCACGGGCAGAAATTATTTTCCCATTCAAACCTATCCAATTTCAAAAAACCTTACCACATTGCCGGTCCCCTGTGGCCATGCCCACTTTAGCCCCATTGCCGGTCCCTCGTGGTCAAGGCCAGTAGCCAGATTGTCCGAGTCATGGCCTTTGGCCATGACTTGAACAACCTGCCCACTGCCCATGGCCACAGGCTATACCTCAGTCACCAAAAGTATATCACTAGTGTTTGTACCTGCATTATGGCACTTTTCAAAAATTCAAACATGGACACATTTGCAAAACCATGCTTTCAGGTCCTTGCCAATCCTCCTTGCACGGGTTTGCTGCAATCCATCCATGTTTTATTTTTTGAAAAGTGTCAAAATGTAGGTACATAAAATAATCATATAACTTAGCCCCTATTTGACAGAATTGATTCAGACTTTGCACAAACATTCAAGGTTGAGTTAATAATCTTTCAAAAATCTTTTGTGTACATTCGTCAAACGGCAACAAAGTTATAAACCATCTACAAATGTTGAGACCCCCCTCTAATTTTTCCACCTTTTGACAAAATCCCACTAAACTTTGCAAACACATTCAAATCTGAGTCTATAATCTGTTTGAAAACCTTTGTGTGGATTCGTCAAACGACACTAAATTTATGAGCCTTTCAAATATTTTGCGACCCCCCTCTAATTTTGCTTCCTCTTGGCGAAACAGGAGCAAACTTTGCAAAACCATTCGGTGTCAGGTCCAACATGATACTGCAAGGTTCCATGCAGTTTCATTGAGTGGCGCCAAAGTTAAAAGCCGTCCAAAAACTGCTTTTTACCAACCCTGTAATGCAGAAATATGTATGGATGTCCCCGGACTGTTCGTGGATATTGGAGAAGGAACAACACCAGTTTAATGGCTTTTTATGGCCATATCCCATCCCATCCTCATCCCCCCCACACCGGCTAAGAGATTGTTTCATTAGTTTGACAAGTACAATGTTGTGTTTTTGAATATGTATTTACTGCGATATCTGCGGACAACGGCGGCTGTCCGTGAATCCAACATGGCGACCATTTCAAAAGTTTTGACGCACCTCACGCTTTTTATTGACCATTCAGTGGACGCATTTGCTGGCCGCGGACATCACAATGGCCCCTGGATCAATCAGGGGCCTTTCCACGGACCGAATATGGAAGTGAGTCCGCGGACCGAACCCAGATATCACTATTTCATGTGTACAACTTTATAGCGGGATTCTTTTAAAAAACGACTTAACGGATTTACACCAAATTTATAAAAGCACACTTTCGAGACCAAGCCAACGCTCATGCTGCAAATTTGCAGAAAATCCATCCAGCAGTTTGGGCTGTAGGCATGAGCAAATTTATTTCCAATGTGTCTATGAGGAAAACCACACATTTTGGGACCCCCGCTATAACTTTTCCCCCCCTGTATGAATCCTCACCAAACCTTGTAAGATCAATCCGAGGGGGGATATATTACTTTGCAATGTTTGGTTGAGCGGTAGCAGCTCTGTAGTTATGGTTAAGTTGCTCAACTCGTAGGAAGAGCACTTTTTGGCCAGTTTATAACTTCAACCCCCCTTAGACGAATCCTCTCCAAACTTTTCTGGGATGTTTGGTGTGCTTTTGTCAAGGAGGGAAAAGTTATAGGAGCGGTGCCAAATGTGTGGAAATCCTCATAGATGCAATGGAAAAAAAATGTGCTCACGCCTACAGCCCAAAACCACTGGACTGATTTTCCCCAAATTAGTACCAGGAGCAGCGGCTTGGTCCCGAACGCGTGCTTTTGCAAATTTGATGTATTTCCGACCAATAGTTTTCTCAAAAATGGCCAAAAAGTAGGGCACAATAAATGAGTGAAAACTGGTTCCGGTCTGTGGACTTATTTCCTGATTTGGGGTCCGCAGACACGTCTGAGCCAATCAGGGGGTGGTGTGATGTCTGCAATTATTGTACATGCCCACTGATTGGATGGTGAAAAATGTGAGGTGCGTCATATCTTTTCAAACAGTCACCATGTTGGATCCGTGAACAGCCGCCGGTGTCCACGGATAGCGTGGTGGGAAAAAAGTCTGGAAAACACATTTGAGGTTATTTGGTGGCCGAAAGAGGGCCTGGAAAGGGTGGGGGAGTGGAAAAAAGTTGATAGGAAGCTGTTTTTATAGTTGGAAAAAAGTTGTGCAGGTGCCACCTAGTCTGCGGTCGCTTCTACTCTCCATGGACATCGCGTTGATAGAAAAGTTAGGACATTATATTTGGGGTTATTTAGTGACCAAAAGAAATACTGGATAGGGTGGTGGAGTGGAATAAAGGTGATAGGGAGCTGATTTTATAGGTGAATAAAAGCGTTGCAGGTGCCGCCGAGTCCACAGACACTATGGTAGTCCGTGGACCCGCATGTGCCATCCGTGCAGGGTAGGAAGTGTTTTTTTTGTTGGGTGTAGTGAAGATGGCTATTGCTATGGCTGTGAAGAAGTAGAGTGTGTGGTTGGTGGGAGATTCCTGGATCAATTCATTGAAGGTTTGTAGTGAATTTCGTGGCATCTATGATCCTATTGGATTGGTCAAAGTGGAAGTTTCATGGAATGCAGATTGTGGGCTAAATTGGGTACCCTTATTACCATTCTGTGAGAGGATGGCTCACTTTAAACACCCAGATATTATTTTTGTGCATTGTGGAGGCAACAGTTTGGGCTATTTAACTCCAGGATCTTTTTAGGTTGCACTGAAGGATATGCTGAGAAGCCAAATGGAACTGTTTCCAGCTGCAAAGATATTTTTTTCTGAAATCAATCGAAGACAAATATGGATACGTTCAAATTTGTTTTGTCTTCATATGGAAGAAGGTAGACAGCTTGTGAATGAAGTAGTATGTGTTTTATCATATGCTTTCGGAATGACATCTTTTCATAACGAAAATATCAAGATGGATGATGTAAATAATTTTTCAAAAGATGGAGTGAATTTGACTAATGTTGGAAATCAAATTTTTCTTTTCAATATCCAAAATCCACTAAACAGTTTTTGTGAACTCGTGAAATATGTTGTGACGTAACAAAAGCAAAAACAATTTGAAGCAGTTTTTGTGAAAGTTGGAAAAATAAATAATTTCAGTATAACATGTGCTAGTTCAACATAAAACTCCCACAAAAATACAAAAAAGGTTCTTTTAAGAAAACTATTAAAATTATTTTAATTCCCCCAATCCCTTCTTGGAATTCCCCGGGTGTCCGCAGACTATCGTACTGTTCATGGACCATACAGGCTGCAAAAAGAAACCTTTCTTTGTGTGTTTCTGGCTTTCTTATTTTTGGGGGGATTTTGTTTTTTGTAGCACAGGCGAGGAGGTAAGCTGGTGGAGGGAAGGGGCATCAAACATAGATATGTGGGGGGGACGGGGTGTTGGACAGGGGAAGATGTTGTGTGGGCCTTAAATGTAAGGTAGTGGGCAGTGTTTCTCATGCTCCTTGACTGAACCCTCGAAAGTACTTTAAAACTGCTTCGCTCTGTAGAGCGGTGTGTTGCAGTACATGCAGAGAACTAGGACTATCCAAAGGTAAGGATCAACAGCCTCCTGTATGGCCTGTGAGGCAGCTGGCAAGGTCCTCTCCCGCACAGGAGTACACTGTGTGGTGGCAGAAGCGGTTGAGGAAGATGGGGTAGAGGACAATAACCTGATTCTCCCTGAGAAAGGAACCATTTTTCTTAGACCACCTGGATGATTTGATCTGGTGTGGCGGTGAATTGATGGGGTCCCGAAAGAGTACTGTTCATATTGTCTGCGACTTAGTATGACCCCACACTCAATGTATTCAAAAGAGGCAGCCAGAGCCTTTGGGACCCCCCTACAGTTTTAAAGTACAGCCACACCCATGACTGTATCTGGGCACTGGAGGTAGGCACTTCCTCTACCTATTCTTTGTGTTCTTCTTTATCCTCCTCTGCATCACTTTTAGAAAGAGCACTTTTTGGCAGCTGATAACTTTGAAACGTGAGGTCTGTTATACTTTTTGAAACAGTGGCCATATTGGATAGTCAAATTACAGCCTTTGTCCGCGGACAGTGCTGTGAGGAAAAGAAGTCCGGAAAATATATCTGGGTTATTTTGTGGATGAAAGAGGGCTTGGAAAGTGCGGGGTAGTGGAATAAAGTTGATATAGAGCTGTTTTTATAGGTTAGAAAAAGCTGTGTAGGTGATGCTGTGTGTGCTGTGAAATTTTGGTGCAGTAATATATTTGAAGTGTTTAGGTATTATTCATTGCACTTGAGGACAGTGCTCCTTGATCTCTCCTCCGCCTTTGACATGATGAACCATTCTTTGTTTATTGAGCGCCTCCATGATACCTTTGCCATCACAGACTGGGCACTGGAGTGGCTGACCTCTTTGCTGAGTAACTGTCCTTTCCAATTGCAACTGGGCCGTTTGTCCTCCACCACCTCACTTTCTACATGCAGCATCTCCCAGGGTTCTATCCTATCGCTGTGGCTCTTGAATATGTATCTTACCCCTCTGGTTCACCTCATCTGCTCATTCTCTCCTAATCTCCAGTGCTATGGTGATGATATACAGCTTTGCTTGAAACTTCCCTCTTCTACTTATCTGTCTCTTTGATCTCTGATTGTCTGACTGTCATCCAGGCATGGTGTGCGGCTAACAATCTTTGTGTGAATGCCAGTAAGATGGAGATTCTTCTTATTGGGACAGCTGTGCCCTGTTTCTTCCTACTTTCTGGCCATTGTCCTTGGCTTGTGTATCCTCGCCATCCTGTGAGGCTAAAAACTTTGGGGTTATTTCTTAGTTTAGGGATTGTATCTCGCAGCCCTAGCATTTCTATAGTGGCTTCTGGTGACTATAAGGATGAAATTGAAGACCCTCTGCATCATCCACAAGGCATTCTGTGGCCTGGGTACATGTTATTTCGACCTTGTTGTCCCTAAAAACTCCCCTGCTAGAACCTTGTGCTTCTTTAACTCAGTTGTCTGCTTGTGAAATGCTTCTCCAAACAGAGAGTGGGAGGGAGATATCTCTGTTTAGCTGGTGCCTTTCTTTGGAACAGTGCCCCTGCCACTTTTAGACTTTGAGCCAGACTTCCTTAAATTCCGGAAACTTTTAAAAACTCTGCTTTTGTCTTCCTCTTCCCCTCTCTTGTTTCTCTGCTAACTGATCCCACTGTCACTGAGAGTGGTGGCCTAGAGCCTCATTAACTTAATAGATTTGTGGCACTATACCTAGTTGACCCCAGTACCCCCTTTCAGCTGGTGCCTCATTAACTTCATAGGTTTGAGGCACTATACCTAGTTGACACCAGTGCCCCCGGACCCCTTTTTAGCACTGCCTTTGCGGACCCCCTGCCTAACGGCTGTGCACCCCATCCATGGGACTCTTCTGCTCCAGCACTTAGGTAGCGGCCTCCCACATTGGCACCCATTGGCTCTTCTTTCCCTGGGCTCCCATCAGCACTTGCCCATCCATACTCCCCCTTTCATAAATGCACTTCTCTTACTGCACAAGGCATATGTGCATTTATAGTAGTACTCTGTACAATGTTTCTATATAAGTAAAGGAAATGCAGATGGAAAATAGTTGTAGAACATTGTTAAGTGACAGGTGGCGTGTGGTGTTAAGTGACAGGTGGTGTGTGGAAGTTTAATATGTTAATACGGTTACATGTAGAGTTTTTGGAAGTGATTGCTGGATGGATGTGTGACTGTTCGAAAGACAGGCAATGAGGGAGAGTTGCAAACATAAAAGTGAAAAGGGTAGAAGGTTAGAAGGGCTGTTTTATGCGATGGGGTGCACATGCTATCTGGTGTTTTAATGATGCGTGGTCTGGAAAGGGGACTGTGGAGACCGTGGATAGTTAGAAAGGTCCATTAAATATGGTTGTTGTTGTATGCTAGAGAAAAGTGTGTGTGACAGAACATTGTTTCTGTCCTTTTTTTCTTTTTCTCTACTATATATTTGTCCATTATTACCATTAGCATAGTGCAAAATGCTAATGGAAATGTTGGAGAATCTTATTGAGTCTAACCACTTTATTAAAAAATGTAAAGTAGATGGAGCCTATAAAATACCTTTATTTTAGTTCTATTTTCTAACTGTGAAAAGGTGGCTCCAAAAGGAACCTTTTGGGTGTTTTTTTATTTTTACATGAGAGGCCAGGAAGTAAGGTGGGGGAGGGAAATGAGGGAAGGGGCACCAAACAGAGGAACAGGGGCAGGTGGACAGGGTATCATGTTGGGTGTGCCTTAAATCTAAGGTAGGGGGCAGTGTTTCTCATGCTCCTTGCTTGCAGCACTCAAAGCACTTCAAAACGGCTCCCACCTGCAGAGTGATGTGTTGCAGTTTATACAGAGTACTGTTGTCTTGGAAAGATATGGATCAACAGACTCTTTTATGGCTTGCAAGGTAGCTGGTGGGATCTTCTGCCCCACATGAGTAGCCTGTGGGTGATAGTATCGGTTGAGGAAGATGAGATAGAGGAAGACAGTCAACTACTTCCTGACAAAGGAAGAGCCTTTCTCGAGCATCCCGGTGGTTGGATTTTAGTGTGGCAGCGCAAAGAGGTGTTCCCATAGGAGTACTGCCCAGGTTGTACATGACTGAGTACAGTGTACTCAGTGCATTTCACCTTGGCAGCCTGAGCTTTCGGTACATCCCCAACCATGATTCTCTCTGGGTGCCGGAGGTAGGCATTACCATAAAAGGCAGTCCTGACCCCCCTGCATGTTTCTTCAGGAGGGTGTCAAACTTCCTGTGTATATCCAGGGGTCTCCTGGATGTATGACAAGGCACCATCTGGAAGAAGGCCATCAACGGGGGTAATCAGAAATTCCTTGCAGTAACTCCACCACCATTGCACTGGTAGATAACAGCTATCGTCTCACACTTAGGGAAACATGAACCATCTTGCAGAAGAGTCTCACTGTGCGTCCAATGCACTTGGGCAGAGGAAGAACTCTGCCAAACCGGCGTGAAAGCCACCACATCTGACTTCACTTCCCCGTTGGCCCAGCCTTTCAGCCTCCCCAGGTGAAATGCTATAGTCTGGTTCACCCTCAGAACAACTTGGGCACTGCTCTCTTGGTTTTCCTCTATGTCAGCAAGCAGGAAGTCACATATTCACCTCCTGGCTACCTAACTTCATAGCACCATTCCGCCCGTTTGTCCACCCCTTTTTTCCGTCTCTTGGGGCACTGGCACATCCATTCCCACGCCCAGAGCGGGTGGTACCAAAAGGAAATCCCATGCAGCTGCCTAGTGGGCAAGCAGCAGCGGGCACCTGGGGATGGTGCTATTCTGGCCTCAAAAATATAAAATGTGGACCCATTGGAAGGGAGGAGTCGTGCTAAAATTGCATTTTAACTCGAGCAGCACAAATCCTATCACCGGCCCTGCCTACCTCTGCCAGTGGCAGTCCATCAAAGATCTATTTCTGCCCCCTTCATTTTACACTTCTCACTTCCCGTTTCAGTAAATCATGCACTTCTGCCATCAAGTCTCCAATACTGAAGCCTTTCTTCACCTCCCTGCTAACCTTCTCCTGACCGGCTCACCCCATCTCTCAAGGCTCACAACCTTGGGGTCCTCTTTAAGAGAAAACGAAATTTCCCAACAATTAATTTCCTCTCCTGCCACAGCAGCTGGAATGAAGAACCCAGAAGACCCATCCCAACCCTAACTCACCTACATCTCTACTACATCCTTGAGAAAACTTGATCACTGTTCTTCCCGCCACACGGGCCTTCCTCTCTACTCGTCTGCTCCTCCTAAACAAAAGAGTAGACTTCGTAACTCGCACAAAGTACAGCTTCACATGTCCCTTTCCCACCTCTGCCCATCACAATCACGCGGGATAGCTCCCCGTGCAGCATTCGCCCCTCTTCAAATTCATCCTGCTGTTGCATACTTTCCCATCACAAAGAGAAATATAGTGCATGATATGATATGATAGGTTATTCATAACGTGCTTATTACCCAGAGGTTTCTAAGCGCGGACCCGGGATCAAACCTGTGTTGCTCAGTGTCGCCTTGCTTCCAAGGCGAGCACGTTGCCGCTGAGCTATCCTCCCTATGTAATATTTGATAAAGATGGCATCCTGTCAAAACCTTTCTCAATTGGAAGAGGAGTATGCAAGCAGTGTGCACTAGCGCCTCTACCATGCCCAATAGCCTTCAGCAAGTTACACCTGACATTCCATAAATTGATAACCAAAGAGGCATATGCCGACAATGAGGCTTAAATGGGCAAACCAGGGCTAAACAGGGAGCTTACTGCAGTTATTAACTAATGGTCATGAAACATTTTGCAGAAATGACGCCTAATGTAGTAATGCCATGGACAAGGTTTGAGAATGTTGGGAAAGCCTAGCCACAGAGCTGCCGGATTTACCTCTAGACCGGTCCTCTTAAAATAGGACAAACGTCATGATCACCCAGGCGCAAGGATTAGCATTGAGTGAAGTTGGAGAAGTAATATCGAAGGAATTCAACCATCTGTAGAGTGCGAAAACAGACATTTGTTCATTTAACAAAACATGAGGCCACTCAATTGTTAGGATGCCCCTAATTTCTTATGAAGCGCATTCTAGGGCTATGATTTCCTAGGCGGCAGAAATCTGAGGCTTGGCACCCTTGTTGAAGCTTTCTACTTTAGAGAATAGGTTTTTTTGCCATTTATTTGGGTGGTCTCAGGGTACAGCAAATATTCCTATTATTGCACTGGAAATCGGGCAATAATCCTATATAGGACTCAATGAAGTTTAGTCCTCTGCTTGAGTGGATTCCTTTGAGGGCAGCCCACCTGACGGGTGAAAGGTGCGGTGAGCTGCAGTAGATAGTCTGCACTCCCATGCTCCTGCCACATAAGTTGCCAGCCGGATGCCCTAGGCTATTGTACTTGACTGCGAGGGGTTGACACACTTCCTGAGCATCTGAGGCCACTCCTGAAAGAGAGCTTCATAGTCTCTAGGCCGTTGCAAAGATCCAGGGAAGTGAAGGGTGTGTGTAAGGTGAAAGCAGAATCTCTGGCACTAATTTCCATAGGACCTGTTCAACCATTTTGGGATATTCTTCCCTCCCAGGTTAACAGGATGTTGATCGCGAAGTGACGCCTAAGGCATTTGCCACTAAAATAGCTCAATATTAATTTGTACATTGGGCCTGTGGAAGTTGCCGAGCGTGGTTGTGATCTAACACTTCCGAAGACTATTTTGATATTGCGCACTTGGTAAGGAGAGGCAAGAAAACACCCCCTGATCTACAACCTGTGTGTTCACAACAGGTTTAGGCCTAAAGAAGCAATTGTATTTCTCTTAACTAACTCAGATGGGGGAGCATGACGCCAATCATCAGCTTTCAGATGGCTAGCCCAACTTAACGCCCCAAGGACCCTTATCTGCTCTGGCCTCCGCCCCATGTTGAGGGCAGTGCTTTTGTTTTGCGTTTGGCATGTCAACCCTTATTTATTTTATTTTATTTATTTTTAAAGGGCTGAGGGGCCCGAAGGCATACAGGCACTAAACCCAACCAGGGGATACAGAACAAGACAAACTGACATACAAACAATCACAGAACAGGCTGACTACACCTGGTCCAGAGGGGTGGGACAGATCACAAACCACCAGAGCCATCAACTATGTTGAATCAAGAAAAAAGTTTTTTTTTTCCGGCTCCGCTTGGAGATCTCCAGTGATTTAATACCTCTATGATCCGGCGGTAGAGCATTCCCTGCCCTGGGAGCTGCGGCATAGAATGCACTTCTCCCTACTGTGCGCAATGTCGTCCTAGGGAGATTAAGCACATTGGTATCATTAGATCTTAATAACCCCTGAGAATGCTTTTTAGACAGAGACTCAGCCAGATTTTCCGGTTTGGCACTCAACAAGTATTTATGTGTTGTGGTGAGCAGAAGGTGTGAAATCCTGCTTCGGTTGGGAGCCAGTGGAGGCTTTTTCTAGCTTGGGAGGCATGGTCTCCCACTTGTCAGCCCCTCGACTGCTCTCAACACACTTTTCAGGATAACCTGTAACTTTGTGACATCACCCTTTTTGATTTCTACTAACAGACTACTACAGTACTCCATTTCCGTGCCGATAATTGCCCTGGCCACAGTGACACAATTGGTTGTGGACAAGGGCGGACAACTCTGTGGCAGCAGTTTGATATAATACGCTCACATAGACACCAGACTGTTAACTTGGGGCCGCATATTCATCATCTGATCCAATTAGACCCAAAAAGTTTTCACTTTTTTGGCTTGCATCACAATCCTAGAGCTAGTGATCGTAAGGTGTTGATATTCTTGACCTAATTTACGTAACGTGGCCGCAGTGCCTGCAGTCATTAGTTTGGTTCTTGTCATTGTTCAAGGCCAGCCCATTCCTCACCATTCAGGACTAAATCAGTGCAAACACTCTGTTGATCTTACTCAAGTGTTCTTCATACAATTTAACTCCCTTCTCCTCCATCAATTGAACTAGTTGGAGGGTGAAAATATTAACAAGGGATGGGGAAAGACAGACTCCTTCAGGAACACCATACACAACCTTAATTGGGGCTGACTCTTTGGTTACACTACAAACCCTTGCCGACCGATTCTCCCAAAAAGATGTTACCCGTGTGCCGCTGGTGTAGAAAAAGCGGCCACCTTTATGAACTCTATCCATCAGCAGGGCATGGTCCATCAGGTCAAACGCTGCAGACAGATCTAACATCATAAGTAGAACCAGCTGCCCCACGCCAAAAGACCATAAGATATTGCCCATCAACTGTTGCCAGTTCATGAGCTGGTCTAAAATCTGACTGCCACTTACTCAAAATGTTGCTCCTCTCTAAGTGATCCAAAACGTACAAATATGCCACTCTGTCCAAAAATGTTAAAAGAAAAGGCATATTCGTAATAGGCGATAGTTCCCCAGAAGAGGGTCAAGACCTGTTTTTTTTGTTGTAACAAGGTTGTAATCCTCGCATTCTTAATACACTCTGGCACACGGCACTCCTGGAAGGATAGGTTAACAAATTTAGTTCTGGCAGTGATCAGTAGGGGGAGGCATGCCTTTACAAAATCACAAGGCAGTCATCTCCCGCACAGCTAATGGACTTAAGTTTCCTGCTAATATCTGCCATCTCAACCTCTGTAACTGATCTAAAACTAAACTCTGTCTGACCTGACTCCTGGATGGCCTCTGTTGTCGTGGCCAAAACTGCCTCTGTTCCGTCCCCCATATCTAACGTGCTGGGTTTGCTGTTGATACTCTCTTTAAGGGCCCCCACCTTGGAGGGGGCCCCGAGAGGCTAGCTGATCTAAAGAAGTAAGATTCCAGTGTTCACCAGTCTTAAATAGCACACCTCAGGATATTGTATGGGGTGCTGCTGAGGTGCTAAACCCATTGGCTTTCTGTTTTGGCAAGTGC
This sequence comes from Ambystoma mexicanum, assembly GCF_040938575.1. Classification (NCBI taxonomy): domain Eukaryota; kingdom Metazoa; phylum Chordata; class Amphibia; order Caudata; family Ambystomatidae; genus Ambystoma; species Ambystoma mexicanum. Next base: position 442,104,816 of record NC_090924.1, on the reverse strand, counting down.
ATTCTGTCTTGATCAATGCATTATGTATTGCTCTCTGTGTTCACTATGGTATACATAGTTTGTGTGTTCCTTATGGCACAACTCTGTAGCAGCCTTTCCTTCCTGTGGGAATGATGTTGATCATGTGCAATAGACAATGGTGAAATGCATATTGATAAATTGAGTGACACAATGGTTCAAGAAGTTAGCTCAGTGCGTGAAGCTCCCATTGCAGAGATATGTGTTCATATTTGAATATCACATTCCAGCAAGGCTGGCTGAGCCTTTCCTATGTCTGAAGTTTATAAACCTGCTTGCATATGTACTTGGTTTTGCAGAACAACATCTGCTATTATCAGCAATGTACCTGTAGCACATAGGGGTTGCTATAAAAACTAACATATCATCCGTGTGGTGAAGGTCTAGAAATTGGTTTGTTCAGATGGGGTGTTGTAAAACCTAGGCAATCGCCTCCAACAATGGCATAAACTGTTAGTCCAAGAGGTGAATAAGTATCCAAATTCAAGACTATGGAAAAACAGCGTTCATGTTTGTATCCTGTATTGCTAGCAGATGATACAGTGATTCTGGTCAAATCATCTAATATATCTTACATTATGTGCTGTCTTCTGCTGGTATCGTTTAGCCCATTACTTGATCTTTCTACTTATGTAGGCCATTTGGGTGGAAGGGTTCGTAGACAGAAGAGAGTGGACCATATGTTGTAGGCCTCAGGCAAGCATATTTTAAGGTCTGCTTGTTTGACACATAACACGGTTTGCTTTTTAGTAAAGGTCAAAGGTTTTTATGCACGTTTATAAATGAAAATGTCACAGGCCATTGTTTTGGAAGTATTTAAAGCTTTAAAATACAAAAGACAAACCCAGATTAAATTTGTTAAATCATATCGATTGGCATGCTGGCTCTTATATACTTCCCTTGATGATGGAGAGAATGAAGCTAGAACCATTCCCATTTTGCAAAACACCCTTCCATAATATTTTGTTTAAAAATGGTCATGTTTGGAAAAGTGATTTATGTATGTTCGAAGTCCATGTTTAAAAAAAAAGAGATTGGGCCTCATTACACGGAAGGCGGTGAGCCATGGCGCTATTAGCGCCATGGCTCATGCCGGTAAAATACCGGCACCGCCTTGGCGGAAAGGGGATTTACCGCCCCATTCCAAGGATGGTGGGGCAGTAAATCCCCCTTCCGCCATTGCCCTTCCCCATTCCCATTTCTGCCCCATAGGGCTCTATGGGAATGGGGAAGGCGCTAATTACGGCACCGCAATTTTGCGGTGCCGTAATTAGCTCCGAGGTCCCTTAGCGGGTTGGTTTTTAACGCCTGCAAAAAGCAGGCGTTAAAGCACCAACCCGCTAAGGGACCTCGTAGTAAGGCGGTAATGGTTAAAAGTCACTGTTACCATTAACGGTGGCCGTTAACCATTACCGCCTTCCGTGTAATGAGGCCCATTGTTTTAGTTCATGTAAGAACTGGAATAACCAATGTGTGATCATGGGCATCTCATTTAATCTTGTATTGCCTCTCAATATTGCCAGTCCCTAAACCTTTCAAAAGTGTCAGCCTTTCCGAGTGATTTCCTTCTCATGGTATGATCTCCATAAAAGCCTTTTTCATGGTTTTACTGTGTTAATAGTGAACATATTTAAATTGCACGACACAGGCATTTGTTCCTTTGATATCTAATGGCACCATTCGAAAAAACCAGATCCCACTTCTAATCTCAGTGTCTGGAAAAAGACACGTTCCTGGTAGCCTCTAATTTGCCTCCACTATTCATGCTACGGTATGTGTAGCGTTCTCCTTCCTTCCAATTGGTGGTCTCTATCCATGCATTAAAACCTTTGCATTCTGTGAGGCAGCTAATGTGAGTTCTGTCTATTATGGGTTACATGTACCTTTTACATATGGTCCTGCATTAATACTAAATCTACCTTCCTGGATGTTATTGATAAAAACTATCTGTATGTACTAGAACAGTAACCCCTTTGTTGACTGCTAATTTTGGTCTTCAAGTGCTACTTGTTTATCATTCTGAATAGAGCAAGAATGAAGAGGGTAAGGGGACTTAAAGGGAGTAAACGTGCTTATTATGCTGCGAGACAGCGTATCAACCTATAGGTTGTGAGCGGACGGGTGGGGTCAGGTGGGGCACGACCAGTATTCTTGATCCCTTAATTCCTTTGGTTTGGTGGAGGGGGCCCCAAAGAAGTCCGTGCCCAGGGCCCCAAAAGTGCTTAAAATGGCCCTGCCTGTGCAACCTGCTAAATGAGGCCTCGTGGATCGCGGCACACCAGGCATTATCTCTCCTGACCCCTTCTGTCCTTTTAGGACATGGGTTTTCTAACTCCTTCAGAACTGTAAACAATTCTTGCGCCTCTTGTTCGGCCTTAGTGATCCTGGTGTTTAACCTAGATTTTTGGCCTTAATTATAGCCGTTTGCCATGTTTTGGCAGCTCTTGAGTATGCCTCCTTATCTCCTGGTACTTTCGATTTAGACCAGGCATCAAAAAGTTTCCTTTTGTTTTCTTTCAACCTCTGAAGTTCTGGTGAATACTGTGCATTTACTTTGACACTAGTCATGTCTTGGATGGAGCGATAGTGTTAACAGTGTTACTGTATTCAGTGCTAGGTGTGCTAAACACACTTCCATAGCCTCTGGGGACAGCTTCCACAGGCGTCTTGATCTTCTCAAAGTTCTGGTGTTTTTTTGTGTAAGGACATTGCACTGGAACTCTTTGGGAGCAGTTTCCATCAGGATCCATAATTATTTTTTAACATGGGGACTCTAGCATTATACATTTTGCTAGTTTGTCTTTATGATTGTTTTTGTGCGATGAATGATATTTTAAGATGGTATATATTGTGACTGCTTCGTGAGTTTATGGATTTTTGTATCTCTTAAAATAAACCTGACCTGAACTCCTGGCATTAAATGTTTTAATTATGGGCAGCTTTCCTCATCTGGCTACCTCGGCCTGCCTCTTCTCCTCACTGCGCATCCTCTGATCTGAGGTCCTCTCCAATCTCAGGGTTCCCAGTACTCCCTCCCGATTCTGCCCCCCTTACTCTTCTTGCTCCCTTCCGCAGGAACACCCTATCCCTTGAAATTTAAAGCATAGCCTTAGCACTGGCCTGAAACTCTGCTCGCAGTAAGGGCCTCTTCCTTCTCCAGGGAAGGAGGCACCAGAGTCCTTTATCTCTAGCTACCCCCCCAACCCCTCAATCTCCAACTTCACCCACATTGCCCTTGAGTGTAAATAATTGTACACAAGTGACATAGAGCCTCATTACGAGGAAGGAGGTAACCACGCTGCTTTTTGCGGCATGGCTACCCCCATTCCGGGTACCGGGTCCGGGTTCCCTGAATGGGGAAATATCGGGCCATTCCGACCTTAGAGGGCCCGGTATTTCCCCATTCAAGGAACCCCATTCCCATTGAGCCCCTATATAGCTCAATGGGAATGGGGAGAATGCTAACAATGAGCCAGTTAATTGACGTGCCTGTTGTTAGCATGCTGGACCGCTCGCAGGACCCGCTAAGGACGTCTGGTAAAACCAGGCATCCTTAGCGGGTCCCGCTCGCGGATCTTGTAATGAGGTGGTAGGGGGTTAACAGAGCCGGCAGCTCTACCGGCCGCGTTAACCCCCAACCGCCTTCCTCGTAATGAGGCCCATAGTGTGGGCCATTCAGACTTCGGCAGCACGGTCTCCAAATGGAATTACAGTTGTGGAGGGGAGGGTCTGCATGATTCAAAGTCATGCCAAACTTTCATTTATTACCCATAGTACATTACAGGGATGGGTAATTACTGTATGTGCTAATTACCACATGTTGTAATGTTCTTTGATATCCCGAGTGGGATACTGCCCAACTGTATTTGCGTTACCGCCCACCCGTCCAGCGGTATTACCGCTGGATCACGGATTGAGAAGTAAATGTTCCCCATTCCCCATTGGGTCCAATGGATCCAATGGGGAATTTTTGGCACAATTACCGCCGGCGGTATTACCGTATGGTAACTGCACCGAAATTCAGACTTTTTCCAGCGTGTTTACCCCCAGCTCTCAGCTGGGAGTAACACGCCATACTCATGGTTGGGCGGACCCTTAAATGAGGCAGTAATAGCGTTACCGCCACATTTAAGGGCTAACGGCCAACTCCTGATGAGGCCAGTAATTGCCTCCACACAAAAGTAGGCGAAATTTCAGAGTTGCACATTTGAAACTCAGAATTTGTCTGAGAGGTAAATTGTGCGGTACCTCTGAATTCTGCATGTTTTACCACTACGGCCAATCCCTGACTGTCCCCCACTGTCCTATAAGTCTGTTATGCTGCCACACCATGTTCCCCCAGTTTCCTCCCCCTCCAAAACCTGGTTCCTCTCATTTCCATTATCCAGGTGTTTTGCGCAGTGTCCGACTGAGGTGCTCAGCTTCCTCCTCCATAGACAGCAATAGGATGACAGAATCACTCTATGGATGCCGTGCATTTGAGCGAACCCGCACGCTGCAAGCTCACCCGGGCTTGAGGGCTGACCGCGTGCTCCAGTGCAGTGCCCAATACTTTCTACTGGATTTGGAATGAATGCATTGAGCCCTCGCTTTTCAGATTTTCACGCATGCAAGGGCGACTCAGCCCTGAGATTCTGTTCAGGGTGAAGAAAGGATTTAGCTTTGCATGTAATGAGATGAAGCAATTGTCAGCGGGAGTAATGCTCAAGCAAGGGAAGCAGAGCACGGGGGGAAGATATCAAAATAAACCCTGATCCAGCCCTAGGGCTATTCCATCACCCAGGAGCTATGTTAAAATAGCGAATAAAAAAACAAGGCCGAAAACAATGATTTTCTTTGGTTGAATTTCGGAATATGTTTTTGTATTTTTTCTCAATTTGTTTTAATGCGGGGGAAGACTCTCAACGCCCCCCTCCCACATCTCCCCACCCTTTATATCCTTACCCCGCCTACTATCTTTTTAAAAAAAATATACGAAAATCCAGCAAAAAATGGGGCAAAATGTTTTCGCCCTTGGTTCATTAGGCTTCGTTTTTTTGATGCAATACCATCACAGACATTCTCAAGCAGCTCACCCAATGCACCTCAACCTTGCAGCATCCCTAGCTATTCTTACACGCTATCTCCGAATCCACCTCAATTCTGCCATACCCAGTGTCACAGGTTCATCCTGCTCCCCACGATACCAGTGCTTATCTAGCTCCCTCAGACCGTCCCAGGCATTCCAAGCACCCCCACACGTAGGCACAAATAATACACAAGGCCAGAAGTGTGATCAGAAAGCACTGTAATGTTAACACATACAGCAGTTGGGAGGGCTGCATTCTGCTCTGGCCCTCCCAGGCCTGGCTCCTACTTTGTACAATGCCAAAGATACACATTATTCTCCTCCCATTAACCGTACGTGTGAAAACATTTCCCGAACAGGGAGAAAGAAAGCACATTTCGTAACAGCATAATGTCTTTGCATGGCAGCCTGAAGCAGCCTCGGGACTTCAGCCAACAGCATCAGAACTGTGTACTTCTCGAGGGAGGGCTGTTCTCTTGCCCATCTCCGAGGCATAAGGCATTCCACAGATGAGCTGCTGTGCTCGGAGGCATCACTTGGCATGGATGTTCATATGTTAGGCCAGTCCCCAGACAAGTCTTTAGGCCAGTCCTTTCGTAGCCGATGCATCTCAAAGAAACCAAAAGAGAGTGCAGAATCAGAAATGTTACATGTAACATGTGCCCCCTTTTTTCTTCTAATTTTATCTATGAATCGCTCACCAAAGCCTTTCACTACTTCTACATAAAGCAAACTGCAATAGAACTATTCCCCACTCAGTAAAGAAGTAAGAAAAATAAAAAACATTATCAAATTAAGACTACTTATTTATGTCTTGACTCATCTAAAGCCATTCATTCCCTGTACTGTATTGCATAAACACCCCACCTATTAGCATCAGCCATAATCTAGGGTTTATCTTAAACAACAAAAACAAGCATAACTACATGTGCCACCCTTTCTAGCTCTGAGCATCCCTGTCACTCTCACATTCAGCACCACCCCTTTCAGGTGCCTGCCATGTTTGTGTGCACTGTCCAGTCAAAGTAAATGTTTCTCTTACTTTCCGGTATATTGTAAGCCTCTAGTACCTCCAAGTCCCTAGGTGCACTCGCAATCAATTCCTGCAGCAGCTTGTCAGTGCTTGTCATATTTTTCCCAAATAGCATCTTTCATGGTGAATACCTGGTTGCTGACCACTCTTTCAGTAGTCCATGGAGAACAAACAACAGCCAGTCTTCCCACTGAGTGCCTTTCACATCCATCTGTTTGAACTGCTCCTTCTTTGGCTCCTCTTTCTGTTTTTGCTTCAAATGGGCCACACAAATGTCCATGTGCTCCCGCCAGCCTTCTTTTGCAATGGGTCCTCAAACCATCCCTGTCGGGCACTGAAATGCATTGTCTTGCCCTTTCTCTGCATTGAGAGGCTGCATCATTTCTTCATCCTCCCCTTTCCAAATGGTCAGGAGCCGCTCGCATTTCCTTTGATCCTCCTTCTTGCTCTTCTGTAGGATAATCTTCACCACTTCAAGCTGTGGGCCCTCCATCACATGCCACTCCTTTTCTTCTATGGATGCCATTAGCTGTGACTGTGGGTCATTATCAGGTGTCACAGGCCACTCTTGCTCTGATGCAGTTATCTTTTTTTCCCAGAGCCAACACCACTGATTGCACTGATTGTAATTCACCACACTGTGTTCTTTCCTTCCAAACACTATTAAACACTATTAAGTTATGCTGACACTGACCACCTCCTTTACATATGGGCCTGTCAATATCCTTCTCTGGTGCACATGCCCTGACAATCTCTGACATGAATTTGCCTGACATGACCCCTTTGCAAAGGCATTTTGTTCACTGCCCCGTCTAAGGTGCACACTGCACATTCACCCATCCTTCTGAAATCAATTTTATTTATTGCCCCTTTGTCCGGACATGTCTCCCCCATGCTGTCAGAACCCCGTTTTCCAAATCCCTCATTGCATCTCTTTTTTCCAAAATGTCCTCCCTCCCCTCTGTTGCACACAGTTGCCTCCCCCGGTACCCAGCCAGCCCGTGTCTCCCCCCTTGCTCTTCCTCCACTCTCTCAGAAATACATAGAGCCACCCCACAGCAGTCTACATCATCCACTCCAACCCCCACAGGCACCTCACATTCCTACCCTCTGTGTGTTCTTCCTCCTCCCACTCCTTCACTGGTCTCAGCCATACGTCATGAGCTGCATTCAGAATGTATGCCCACCCCTAGGGGGGGCTCAACCTTTCCTCCACATTCACATTCCCTTCCGCCACTTTCCTTATCTCATCTGGCAACAGCCGCCATATTGTGGTCCTCATGAAAATTTGTGTAAGCATTACTGCAAAATCTGAGCGCCCCTGATCACTCTGTACCTTCATCCCCTTTTGTGATATCTTTTTGCTTTGCTTGTAATTCAGCACTATCTCCCTCGTCCCTTCCCTGCGGTACTCTTTGTAACTGATGTTCCTGGGCAGCCCCACCTCCTTCTTCCTTTGTACCCACTGGGGGACCACCTCCCAATTGTCCACCATGCTCCTCAGTCTCCCCAGCACAGCCCTCGACCCTGATTTATATGACAGATCTGCCCCTGCCTCTTGCCTGGTCAGTGGACCAGCATCTGCCATATTGTGACTGAAACTGAAATCTATAATATGTCTTATTCCACTTTAAATCAAGCTTCAGGCCTCACACTCCCACCCTGTGCCCTTTACAGCATCGACCCTACACCGCCTCTCCACGACAGGTGCTCTGACTGTATCACAGGTGCCTAAGAATGCTCTGACCTTATTTCAGTCCTGTAGTTGACCATCCAACCCTGTACTGTATCACTACAGCACTCTAAGGAACTATCTCTGTATTATTCCTAGAGTCCCTGAAGACTCCAAATTCCACAAATTCCACTAGTCAAACATGCAACAGGTACAGCGAAAAATGTTTTTCACCTACCCTTTGTATTGTTGTAATCGCCAGTCATGCACTTCATGAAGGGGAGCTCGCTGGGATCGGCACCATATGTCACAGGCTTGTCCTGCTCCCCACGATACCAGTGCTCATCTAGCTCCCTCACACCATCTCAGGCATTCCAGGCACTCGGCACTCAGACACAAATAATACACAAGGCCAGATATGTGATCAAAAAGTGCTGTAATGTTAACACACACACCAGGGCTTGGGAGGACTTCATTCGGCTCTGGCTCCCCCAGGCCTGGCCCATACTTATGTACAATGCAGAAGCTACATATTATTCTCCTCCCATTAACTGCACGTATGAAAACATTTCCTGAACAGGGCAAAAGAAAGCACATTTCGTAACAGCATAATGTCTTTGCATGGCAGGCTGAAGCAGCCTTGGGACTTGAGCCAACAGCATCAGAACTGTGTACTTCTCGAGGGAGGGCTGTTCTCGTGCCCATCTCCGAGGCCTACGGCATTCCACAGATGAGCTGCTCTGCTCGGAGACATCGCTTGGCATGGATGTTCCGATGTTAGGCCAGTCCTCAGACAAGTTTTTAGGCCAGTCCTTTCATAGCCAATGAATCTCAAAGAAACCAATGAAGTATGCAGAATCAGAAATGTAACATGTAACATCCAGTACTATTCAATAACTCTCAGATCCAGCTCGGCCAATGTACTGCAGTCTCAGCCTGCTGCCTTCCCAGTTGTGAGACATCTTCCCAGGTCTAACAATGCACCCAGAACTTCTGCTATTTCAGGCCTAAAAGAGGCACGCGCATGCACACAAGTGCACATGTACACACACACACGTGTTCACCCACACACCCTGCAAGCACACCTTGCTCTTGACCTCCACCAACCCATACAATTCAGCCAGCCAGAAGACTAAAAGTTGCAGGGCCAAGAGTAAGGTGGTAACGTGCCCTCTGTGGTGGGTTCTAGGTAGCACAGAAATTAGAGCATTCCCAGCTATGAGAGAGAACAAGAGAAAGAGACAGAGTGTGTGTGAGAGAGAGGGAGGAAGAGAGAGAGAGCCAGAGAGAGAGCACGCTACAGAGAATAGAACAGAAGGCGGGAGATGGGTAGGGAGAAAGACAGAGGGATAAGAAGGATTGAAGACCATGATCCCCAGGAAGAGTTCCCTACATAAGCCTCGTTATGGATACTCGGGTGCCCTCTCTGTAGCACAGAGAGGGAGCCACAGTCTATGTCGCTATATAATAGAGCATCCCCTGAGTGGTACCCAGTCAATGTACTAAAAACATTTCAGAGTGGTACATTTAACTTAAACCTATAATACTGAAAAACACTGTAAATATTAAATACATATATATAGGTTAGTGGGGTAAGGGGTTAAAATAGGTCAGGATGGGGCTGGGGTGATGTTATAAGGATATCAAATTCGGGGTCTTGGTGCTGGGACCCCACCGTTATTTTGGTCGTGATGAAATGTACCACTCTAAATTTTCCGTCGGTAATATCACATAAAACGCCCCTCAGCCTATTTGGCGATCCCCTCAGAGGAGTGAAGGGCAGGTTCTAAAGCTTTGTGAGCTTCTGGAGGATGTTGGGGCACTCTGCTATTCAGCGGCTATAGAACATGACTGACAACAGTTGTTGAATAGACAAGAAGAGGAAAGAAATGTCGGGGAGACAGAAGAAGGAAGAAGGAGCCCTCACTTGGTGTTAGCTTCGTTTGCCCAGAGTTCTACGTTTTTTCCATGATGGGCTCTGATGGTGACTATGTCACAGGTTTTCCCTAACCAGATGCCATAGCAGGGCTTGAGTCTTTAAAATAAGTGGGGAGATTGTGACGCACATTGGCAAGTGACGTCACAGAAATTCAAAGTCAAATATGCACCTTTCATTCAGGCTTGTTTTTCACGATTGATGACGCAAGCATTTGCCAAGGAAACAGATTTTCATAGTACTGTGCTGCTTAAAGGAATAGTGCGCTCAGAAATATTATTGTCCCGAGGGTGTTGTGTTGATCGATCTTGCAAACATTTCCTATGCACCTTACCGTAGTTTTCCTCTTTTTTCACACAAGCGAAATCAGGCAGCAGGGCGCGGCCATCTTGTGATAATCTTAACTGTTGCTGCATCGCCCAAGCTGGACTGCTCTGGTGGCACTAAATCATATCCCCCGCTCCTGAGGCTGACATCACCAAACCTAGTGATATTCTCCGCCTATCTCCATAATGTTACTGGGCAGCGTAGCCAAACGCGCCCAGTCATCACCTACGTGACGTGACCCAGAACCCGGAAATCAACACACATCATCTCACAACGCAGCGCGTCACAATTCGGAATATAGAACTATTCTTTAAAAGGAAATAGCAAGACAGTACAATTTGTAAAGTACTTTTATTTCACAATAAACACTCCGAGAACATCCGGCGATTGCCATATTCAATCAAATGGGTAATTTTTTATTCGGTCTCGATCCGCAAATGTTTATCGTGAGTAATGCAGTGTTCCTTTTGGTTAAAAGAAGCGCTTTGGATGCACAGTGAATCGCAAGGTTTGTGCATCAGCTTGGCGCTAGGCCACCGTAAATGATGTTAGGTTGCTCCTAATCGCTGGGACCGCGTAAGGACATAACGGCCCATGGCGATCTTCCCAAAAAAGAGTCATTGATATCTAGCTTATGACGTGTATCTTCTCCATGGCAGCAGAAGGGCAAAGGAGGTGCCACCCACGAGTGCAAGAGCAGGATGTCACTTTTGCGTATAATGTATGGGGGCCGGGGCTCAACAGACCCGCTCCTTCCTTACATTAGCAACGACCCCCAACGCATGCCCCCCATGAATATATTGGTCAGAGTGCAGCTATTTCTCACCAACAACCCACTTTGATGCGCTGTTTTGTTGACAGTCAGTAGTTCTTGCGTGCCGAGTATCTTAAATAGCCTAAGGGCCTCATTACGAGGTTGGAGGTAGTCATGGCGCTGTTAGCACCATGATTACCTGCAATACCGGTACCGAGTCCGCCCTCATTCAATGGGGACTTACCGATCTAGTCCAACCTTTGTGGGACTGGTAAATCCCCATTGCAAAAGCCATTCCCCATTTCCCATTTCAGCCCCCATAGGGCTCAATGGGAAGGCGCTAATAACAGTACCGCAAATTGCGGTACCGTTAATAGCTCTGAAATCCCTTAACGGGCCCCGTCCATAACGCCTGGTAAAACAAGACGTTAAGGAAGGGACCCACTAAGGGACCTCGGAATAGGGCGCAAAGGGATTACCTGCACCGATGTCCTTAACGGTGCCCGGTATCCCTTTGCGCCCACCTCGTAATGAGGCCCTAAGTCTCATCCCTTTTGTGGGACAAGTAGTTATTCAGCTATTTGGGCAACTGTTTGGTAAGGCAACTGCAGAACCCCAAAGTTGCTTTCGTACTGTTATCCATCTGGCCCTCCCACCATCAGTGAAGGTCCAACAGTAGCTCGACGAAACTGGGAAGTGTGAAAGCACAGCATTACATTGTATGGCATTCGTAAAAATGGTACTTGTTGAAAAAAAAATTGACAAAGAGGATAGATTTCAAATTGGATGCTTTTTTTGGACACTTCTTAAAAACATTGTTGATCAAAAAAACAGATGGTAATCATTTGTACCTGGAAGTGAACTGTTCCATGAGCTCTGCTCTAGGTGGACAGTGCACGTTGGCAATGTTTTGTGGCAATGTATATGTCCTCGGAACAAAATTGCGTGTGATTCCGTGAGTATGTATCTACAAGACCGTCAAAATAAGATATTTCACAAAATCGAATTCCATTTCCTCATATACTGGCTTGACCACCCATTTTTTGCTTCTCTTCATAAAGGCCATTGTGTAGCGAAGCATCCCAAAGTTTCCTGCAGTCCTCAATTGTTCACACCCTTCATTCTCGTTATGCGCCCATACCGCTAGTACTGTCCTATATTGCATCCCGTCTATGCCAAAATGAAATCTCTTTGGCCTGCATTTTAGGCACATATTGTGGAACACCTCCAAATCTCCCGTGTGACAGAATTCTGTGAGTCCCTTCAGATCTCTTGATAGAGTTTTATCAAACACAATCTTCTCAAGGGCTTTGTATGGAGGTGAAGATGGAATCAACCACTTCGTCTTCCGTTCCTGCTCCAGAGACAAAGGGCCATGTGCACATTGATGGAAATGATGGTTTTCTGTCCAATAGTGAACGTTTAGAACAGTGGTGCATTAGTGACCATCAGTTTTCTAGTAGAATTTCAACAGACCCATCACAGGTTTTGGAGCTCCACCAAAGATGGTTGCTGAAAGATTGGGACCAGTGTAAAATATTTTCAGAACCTTTTTTTTCCCTGCAGCTGAGATTTTTTAATTGATGGATTTGGCAACGTGCCATACATCAAATTGATGGTGAATATTTGGAAATTGCTCTCTAATTGTCTTTGCTATTGAAACGTGTCTGTCAGTGGCTATGAGGTCAATTTGCATTCCTCTCGATTGGAGATCTTCCAGTGATTTTATAAAACCAAGTTTCTCCATGGCCACTCAGGATTTACATTCGGACAACTTCATGGAACTCCCAGTTTTTTTTAGTTTCCATGTCCTGAAAGTGGTATGTGCAGTACTTTTCTGAAAATCCGGGGCTGTCACACTGTCCATCGCCAGCCAGCTTGAACTTTTTTTCGGAGAATGCACTTTTGTTCAATTTTCCAAGTTTCACTAATGGCATGGAATAGATATTGACGTTGATATTTGTAGTACTGCATTATAGAAATGAAATGGAGTCCCACAAATTGACAGAAACTGGACAACGTAATGAAACTAGAGTCACTGAAAAGTAAAGCAGCTGCACACAGTAGATTCCCAGCTGGTAGTTTCCCCAGCATCGGTTGAGCGGACCATGAACATTTTCCATGGAGCATTTCACAGGTGGCATGTATTTTGAGGTTACTGCCTTGTGATACACGAGTCACATTCACCAATGGCTTCCCACATACTTCCCCTCTCACTGAATGCAGACATTTCAGAATCATTATAATCTCCATCAAGCTGCTGTCGAATACTATGTATTTGTGCTCCTTTATTAGACTATCATCCTGCATTAATGTTTTTTCTGACTGACCTGTGGTTGACATATCAGCCAAACTGGACATGCTGTAGTCGAGATCTTTGTCTAGTTCCTCAGTCAATTGTGTTGATGCTTCAGTCTCTGTCATTTCAGCGTCTGTTACTTGAACATGAATCGGAGAAAACATCAATGTCGATTGGTTTTTGGGTGGCCCTTTTTTGGCGTGTGTCGATTGTGTCAAGTGGTCTGCGACTTATTCAAAAGCATCTTCATTACATTCAGTTTCATCTTCATCTGGTGGAGCAGTCACATTGTAGCAATGGTCCAACAACACTTTGCTGGCTTTGCCAGTCACATTAAATTCATTTTCTGGCAATTGGGCAAAAACATCTTGAGTTTGCTTATTGATTTGAACATGCTGCGCCTCAAATAATAGTTGCTCCATGGTGAAATCAGTTTGGTAAGCGGCATCTCTGATTTCTGTAGCTGTCTGTGTCTGCATAGTTCATTCACCATCGGGCAACTAGAAGACAGATTGGCAAAATGTGTTCAATGTAAATCCAACATACAGTGTTGGACAATTCACATTTAAAAAAGCATGTCATGAAGGCACCAGCACAAAACACTGTTTAAAAATGAAATTGTTTGTAAATTACCGTATTTTTATTGCTTTCCTGTGAAACCTTCTTCTTTACTGTAACGACAGCACCAGCAAGCTGGTCCACCGAATCAGATCCACGGGCCTCCTCTTCTATATCCCGATCTTGTATACATTCCTAGAAAAGAGTATCCATTAAATATAAGTCATTCATATTTGAAATCAAATTATTCCATCGCACGCATGGCTTACACAGATACACTCGTACACAGTGTCATTTAGTCAAAATATACATTTCGAATTTCACGTGATTGATGGCTAGTTTACTCTATCAAAGATGGCTGTGCGAAAAACAGTTATTTAAATGTTACACTCAAGCAATTTTCAAAAACTGCTTGTTTATAATGATGTCACTGTCTAATAGTATCAGATTTACGACCTACATTCTTCCCTTCAAGGGAGCTGTCAGTACGCATGCCTCTGATTCTGGATCAACTACGAGGGATGATGTAATTGTAGTCGAAGCTTCAGCATCTGTTTGTAACACAGTACCTGTTTTAGTATGGATTAAAACATTGAAATTGACCACACACAATGTGTTGCAGACAATGGTACATATCAGTAAAAAAGCATGAATGAAATATTGTGTAAGCAAACAACGTGATACATAAATATGATCATATTATCTCAAATACCATGCATGAAACATTTCCGGAACTGAATAGCTAAATAAAACTACCTGATACGCGCTCAAAGTTGTTGTTGACTCCAGGCAAGACATGGATGCAGACTCTTGCTCCTTCATATTCAGTGCATAGTCACGGAGTTGTAAAGGGGAAATTTGATTTGATTTAGAAATGCTGACCTTAAAAATTGGCATGTAAAGAGGCAGATTACAAAAAGATTATGCTTATTTCAAAGGGCACTATAGCATAATTATCTGTGCCCATAAATCTTTTTCTATGATGCTCCTAAAACCAAGGACAGATGTTTAACAAAATGGGGTTTAATTATAAAGCAATACAATCTTGTAAATATGAAAAGTATTATAAGGGACATTTACACCTAAAACACCAATCCGTCCATGTAGTTACTTGTTCACTACCCCAAGGCCTACAGCTAAATCAGGAAACGTGACTCACCTGAGGTGGCCTGTGCATGAATAGAGTCAGAATTGCATTTGGAAGCAATTTACGAGACGTTCTGAGTCTATTCTTCTTTGTTTACTTTGATTGGTCGAAATAACAGAGAGTGAGTCTGATTACCCCTCTTTCCGTTGCCCTAATGTGTCAGCGTAACGCTCACAGACTAGACACATCCCATCTTACTACTATAGGACATCATGAACCCAATGCAGGCCCTTAATTCGAAAAAATATATTCCCTTTTAATATTTGTGTGGATAAAAGCAGGGGGCGACAAATGCCCTACAAACAACATGACACAATTAAACAATTGATAAAAAAAACTTTGTTTCACTATGACTAAACAAGGGGAGCCTGCCTGGAGACACGGGGTCTGAGGAGGGCATGTGAACATTGACCCCTGCGTGTGAGATACCTTTGAAGTGTACATGGTGTTTGGCACCTTGGCCGTTCCCACTTCTGCCAGCTCCCTTTGGTAGCGCACATCCACTAGTGCGAACTTCCTTTGATAATGGAGGGGGGATGGATGGGCCTGAGGCGTGCAGGAAAGAGCCCGGAACACTGCCGAATGGAGACACACTTGATTCACTGAAAAACGGAAACAACCATTGATAAAAGTTCCGTTGTGTTTTATTTTGTTGCTGATTGTGATGGCACAAATGTACTACTCATTAAAAACTTCTGGTTGCAGCAGTGTGGGAAAATCCCCTGTACTGACCGCTGTTACTGGGGAAAGTTTCTCTAATGGCACCAACGACACAGGCGGGTATCACTCGTCGAACGCGGTGTCCAAGCCTCCCATGAAGCATCCATGTAAATCAAGGATAGGCCACCAGCCTGTACTACCTGTGAAAGAGAAAGATACAAACTGTTTTTAAATGAACAAGATAAGTGTATTAAACCTTAGTTGCCAATGACAATTCTTGTATCGGATGGCATTGTTGCCAGTACAAATGTTACCTAGACAATGTACAATATTGAACTATGCATTCCATTACATTGTGGACACCAAGAAATATTTCTTCATGGATGTACATGAAATAAACATAAGGAGACCACTATGATTTCCCCAAATTGCGAGTGATGTATAGAATTGCAAGACTACATTTGTTTGGGATTGATAGATCAAAGTTACGACAATATCGGAGACAACCATGAAATGGTAGTGGCCTAAGTGACATCAAAAGTAGAGTACACTTACTCGTTACTCAGATTGCGAGGTTGAACTGTTGCTCGAAGTTCGTGCATAAGCACCATCATAATCCTCAACATGGTCCGTGTGAGGCAGGCTGCCATGAAGTCTGGCAGCTTGGTAACGCATTGCGGCCGTGTCTCGCCTTCCGATATGTAGGACAAGCATCCAGAGTTTTCTCTGTATCAGCAGTTTACCTCCTCGGTTGGCATTAGCGTGCACCGATTGCAGGTACACTAGGTGGAAATGCCGTCTATGCGACTAGGCTCAGGCTCTTGATCTGTTGAATCGTCCTCCCAACTGTCGTCCGAAGTGCCATTGTTTGCGCTTCTTTCTCTTTCGAGTAATTCCACCTGGGAATACTCCGGCTCGTACTGGTAGAGCTGTATTGTTGCCATTATGGAGCGAAAAAAAAATAAATATAGTAATGGCACTCGTATCTGTTTGCACGGGCTACAAACAACGAAGGTAGCTGACCAGAGCACAGAAACGAGACACAGACTACTCCAAAAAAGACAGTGAAAGGAATGGAAAAGCAAATCTGATCTTGTCTGTTGAGAAGTGGTCTGTTTATACTTATTGAGGAAAGAGTCGTCCTGCCATTTCCATGGATACACGTCATTAGCTGATGCACAGAAAATGTTGACATGAGACGTGCATTGGCGTTGTGAAATGGGCGGTATGCGTCTGGTGATCTCAGCCTCAGGGGCGGGGGATATGATTTAGTGCTGCCAGGGCAGTCCAGCTTGGGCGATTCAGCAATGGATAAGATTATCACAAGATGGCCCCGCCCTGCTGCCTGATTTCGCTTGTGTACAAAAGAGGAAAACTATGGTAAGGTGCATAGGAAATGTTTGCACGATCGATCAATATATGCTTAAAAACACATGCCTGAACCCTCGGGACAATAATATTTTTGAGCGCACTATTCCTTTAAGTATAAAATGCACTTGCTTTTTAAATCTGGGAACCTATTACGCCAGGATATGCAAAGGCCAAAGCGACCGAGACATCCATTAGTCTGAACGGGGATAGGGGAGGATGCAGGTGGCATCACCACTAAACAGGCCTGAAACAAAATAAAACACAACGGAACTTTTAGCAACTATGCACAAAATATAGGAGGGAGACCCCAGCAGAAAACCACAATGCGCGACTAGGGCAGGGTTGCATACTGTGGTGGACAAAGTGGAGGGGGTACGACGGAGTGTCACCACTAACCAACCCACTAAAAACTCATCCCTCTGCTTACACCTCTCAAACTCTAAACAAAACACAATCATATCTCTACAGTACAACAAACCGCACACATTTTACTACACTGCAACAACGAAACAAATCATGCATAGCCTAGCACAACAGCAAATGACAACTATGACAGAAAAATCACAAATATGCTCAGCGAACGGTGTAAACCAAACTGAAGCTGCCAACAGCATATCACAGCACTCTTTTGCTTTTTTCCCCACTCAGTCCTACTAACTTACCTTACCATCTTGCTTTTCAGATCTGCCAGAGCACCAGGCGAACACTCCAGTGGTGACAATGCACAATATAAATATCCTTTAACATTACATGACATAAAATATAAAAAAAACATGTCCTGTATAGTCAGATGTCAATATGAAATAATGTACATTTCCACGACGCACAATTGCAGTGGCCTTGTGGTTAAGTATGACATTTCTGAGGCAAGAGGCCATTGTTTGATTCCCAGCTGCAGCACCGTGGCCTGCTGTTATCAATTGTTTTATTTATTTTGTAAACACACAGGGAGGACAGCATCCACCCTCGCAAATAAGTGAATCCATCCGTGTGGGTTCCGAACTTGAACCCTGCCCATACAGTTAGATTTGAAAACAAGGCCTGTGTTGGGGGTAACATGTCTCTGAACTTTTCTCAAGACCAGCCAGCCAGTGCTCACAAGTGAGTGCCCATACTAGGGTGGGATCTGCCCTCATTTAAAAGCCAGTTTAGCCTTTATCCCTCCTCCTGAAGTGGAATAGCCTGTGCTAATTTCTTTCATACTGAATTAGGGATAATTCAGTTTCCGCTAGAGACTGTTGACGGTATCATGTAATAATGTCCCCATACATAATGTCAACTAGAAAAATAAGGTGACTGCACCTTACTAGGGTTGGTGCTCGCAGTTATCTCCCTGGAGGGGCTGTTACGTAGTTTATTCAAAAATTCGATCTCTGTGAACAAATGCTTTTACTCGTTGAGTCTGTAGTCAGAAATATTTTATTCACATCTCTGATATTTCTGCTGTATATAGCATTCATTGCTGATAAACAATTGAGCAATCATCATATTAGGCCTATTATGTACATTTACAAATGCATTTCGGTAGAACCTTCGTCAGGGCTGTACATAGGTTATTAAACTAATGCTGTAGCTATTTACGTTATACACAGATTAGCACATGATACAAAAATATGCAAACAAAAAGCACGTACCATCGATAATTGTGTCATCCGATCCATCCCAACATGTAACAAAAGATATAAATAGAATGCGTTTCAGTTTTAAATATCATTACAGTCATGGTACCTGTATTTCATTCAATGTTGAAAAACATACCGAGTCAGATGTTGGACTTTTTAATGCGTGTAAACGCACGTGTAATGAGCCGTCCCTGTTAAAAAGTGAGGAAACTGTCAACCCGTGTCTCTATCTCCAGATCCCAACCATTCTCACACTGTTTCTAGGAACACTCACCTCGTATTCGTCTGTCAAACCAGCCGGAGTGAGCCGCAGGAACGCGTGCTCGCGCAGACTGGGTGTTCCTTTATGTGTTGTCATGGAGACCTTGCAAGGCGTTGTGGTCCAGCCGGAGATCCGGAGCACGTACGCTTCATGCCGAACCCGAATGCGGGGATGTCTCCATGGCGACTGCAGCTGCCTGTGAAGGCATATCTGAGCCGAATTGGTACGGATCGCTGTGTTGTAGTGGTTAACTAGTTACATTGAAGTTTAGACATTGAAGTTTAAACAAAATGGCGTTGAAATTATTTACATAATGAAGAAAATGTGTAAATCATTGCAAATCTGGGTCAATTCCAACGGTCAAAATTCGATCTAAATAGCTGTCATCATAAAACAGTTTGAGCAAGTATTAAGCACCAAAAACAAAATCAGCTACCTGTAAAGGCATATCTGAGCCGAATTGTGACGCATCGCTGTGTTTTATATATATATATATATATATATGTATATATATATATATATATATACATATATATATATATATATATATATATATATATATATATATATATATATATATATATATATACCACCCCTACATAACATCCCCATACATAATATCGCTGGGAAAAGCCATTTGCAACATTATATATGATGACATTGGGACTCATTCTGAGGTCGGCGCAAAGCGATACAGGGCACCGGTAATGACACCGGTGCCGGTAAACCCTTTGCGCCCTATTCCGAGGTCCCTTAGCGGGTCCCTCCCTTAATGCCTGGTTTTACCAGGCGTTATGGACGGGAGCTGTTAAGGGATACCCCGGTCAATAACGGTACTGCAATTTGCGGTACCGTTACTGACGCCTTCCCATTGAGTCCTATGGGGGCTGAAATGGGAATGGGGAATGGCTTTTACAATGGGGACTTACCGGTCCCGCCAAGGTCGGACTGGACCGGTAAGTCCCCATTGAACGAGGACGCTAAAAGCGCCATGACCTGCACCAACCTCGTAATGAAACCCATTATGTATGGGGACAGGTGCGGGGATGTCTCCTGCTTCCACTTAAAAAAATGGTAAAAAAATAGGGTTGCAGGGCTGTCCCCCGCATGTTCAATGTAATAATGTCCGTTCTCCACAAACGCCATCACCACACCCCCTCCCACACGCAACCCGAACCCCCAAACACACACACCTGGTTATTATGCAAGTCTATGCAAAAAGGACAAGTGTACTCGTCCTCGGCAGTGAAGGGGTTAAGGGAATGTTCACTTTGAGTCCACTGCAGTGCAAGTCTCAACAACTTCTTACACTTTTATTTTAAAACAAAACAATTCCGGAATGTTTTTTTTTTAAGTAAAAGATAGCAAAAGTAAAACTTAAAAAGAAAAAGTAGAGGAACCTGGCTCCTGACCGCCCACACCCACTTCGACCACTGGCCGAGTATAGGACTTGTGATATGGATTGGTTTGGTGTCCTTTCATTTCGGAGAACTCATTGTTCATGGATTAGTGTGTTTACATGAACACTGCATAGGAGGGTGCATTGAGACCTATCTTTCAGGGTTCCTGTCCACCCTCCAGGAGGGGAACCTATAGCTCTAGATCTCAACTCTGGGCAGACTGTATACACACGGGGAGTTCGCGAGATGATGAAAGAGTTGCAGACACAAGAACTCAGCAGGTATTTAGGGCCCGGGTCCTGTCTTCTGTAGGTATGCACAGGTCGCGCCATGAAGCAGCGAAGTCTAGGGCTGCACGCAAAATGAGGACAGCCTCATCCAACGACAGGCTTTTGGGCAAATCAACTTTTTCAGTGTTTTATCATGGTTTATGTCAACCAAGAACCTGTCTCTAACCCTTTTGTGTGCCTCGTCTCTGAAATCCCATGTCCTGGCCAGCTCGAACCAAGTCACCACAAAAAACGTCTTCTGTCTTGTGCATCCCTTGGATCCCAGCGTCCATCTCGATCTTGTGTAATACGACATTTCCTTTTCGCTGTCCTAGGTTTCGGTGATTCTACTTCTAGCTTCCTCTACGTCACATTGTCCACATCATCATTATTGATGGAAAGTACTTTTAAGGAGGCTGAAGAGTCTTTGCCCTTTCACCTCCAGCCGCAACATTGCCTTTTCTTCCTGCTCCAGGCGAGATTGGTTCCTCCCTGGGGGTCTTTGGAATTGGGGCAGACATTCTTTTTCTGGGAATTGGATCTAACGCAGGCTCCCTAGGAGCAAGTGGAGTGGCGCGACTGTTTGCATGTCCAGGTATCAATGCTCACATGTCTTTATCCCTGAAGGCGTACATTGGGTGCTATTGTATCCCTAATTCATTGCCACTGTAGTATCCCAGCACGGACAAACACAATAAAAAACGTTGGAGGATGTGTTTAGTAGGTCTTCACCAATCGGATCCGCTTGGAAGTAGGGGCCAAGCAAGTCTATGTTGTGCGCCACGATATGGGGTAGCTATGCCCCTCCGTCCCAGTAGTGCGCCATCCGTTTTTCCTTTCCCATGAGCCCCTCTCCTCCCTGCATGCTGCATCGCTCTCTCCGTGACATGAGGCAAGGCTGCAGGGCGTCTGTCGCCAGCCACCACTCACCTGTCATTCCCCTACTAACTGGCCCACCAGAGCTCTGCCTGTAAGTACCTTAGACCCGACTAGCTACCATGTTGACACTGAGGCCTAACTAACCTCTTTACCACCGTACTTTAAACCTCGCCCGCAGAACCTCGTGACAGCGCACCATAGCCCCTGACCAGACTCTGCAAACCCTGCACCCTCTGACTCGCAAGCAGATCTCACACTAGAACAGGCCCATTCGCGATATTGCTCTGTGAAGTGTGTCCTTTTTAGCCCCATATTTCAGCCATACGTGATCTGTCACAGGCCCTTCTCGGGATCATGGCACAAGGGCGCCATTACTCACCTTACTTTCTCAGCTTCCAGACTATTTCTCAAGCCCAAATCCCTCCAGGATGCCAACCATTTGGTACTGTGCTAGGATGCAAGGGAAACAGGTGGCTCTTATAATGTTCTCCTGACTCGTAATCATGGGCGTGTTCCCAAGCCCTTGGAATGCTCGCACATCCCCCCAACCCAACTCTTTCCAAACTCCTCAAACGAGCTGTCTTCTCCCACTCACAACTCAGGCTGAAAACCTACTACAATCTACACGTCTGCCTGTTATGCCATCACCAAGGTCAGGGCAGTGCACCGGAAGTGATCTGGTGGTAATATGGGAGGTGCCAATGCTTGCCCCCACAGAGAGTGGTGGTGCTGTCAAGCAGATGCCAGGCTGAGGGCCTTCCACCATTTCGTGTCCATCAACTGGTAGAGCCTCAGATACTGGTGCTGATGTCTGGACCTCACAACTGTCTTCCCCCAAAAGAGTAAAAACAGATTAATCACATGACTAGCGCTATGTCTGTAATCGCTTCAGTACAAATGTGTGTATTAATATCATAAGGTGGGTTTAGGCCTAAACTAGGGTTGGATCCAATTGGCTGGAAGTCACCAGCTATGTAAAAAAAAATAAACATTATTCGAGAAGTAGCATCCCAGGAATTTGCTGACGACTTTCTTCTCAGTGTGCCCACCCTCAAGGAGTGGCATGCTGATCTGCTCTGCAAGGTCCTGGCTGCACAGCTTATTGCCAATGGGGCGCCCTTTGGAAGTTGTCACAGGACCTTCCTGCCCAGGATATCCTGTGTGCCCCAAATGCAGAATTAGCTTGATTGGAAGTGGGAATCAAATGAAGATTATTAGGACCTCATTGCGTTTTGCCAGTCTAGTAAAAGTGCCGGTAATTCCGGCACCAACATTTTTACCACACTGGCAAAACACACGTTTCCCGGTGGGAGCAGAGATTTATCTCCAGCCCATAGCTGCCTTCAATCAGGCCCCATCGCCAAAAAAATACCACAATTACAGGGAGCCCGAATAGCCCAGTAATACCGGGATATTAGGTACTGGGAACAGTAGGGCAAGTTTGCCATTATGCCACCGGAATTACCAGCAGGATACCAGCAAAACTGTAATGAGGCCCATATGTGTTGAAGAGAATGAGCGCAACAGGGCATACACCTGCCCTCTATGTGATGTCGCTCAATGAGTGTCTGCTTGAATGGGCTGCCCGCAGTGTACCTCCTTCGTACGGTGGAGACAGGCATCATGTGGTTCCATCTCCCATTGCCTGGCCATACTGCATCAGCCTTGGTGCGCTCCAGAGACTGGTGGAGACATAATGCATGCAGTGCACCTTGAGAGACAGCTTTGCAAAACCTAGAGGATGGGGGCACTGATACCCCTATTTAGTGTGAGGTGGGGCCCACAACATACAGCCCGCGGGCCAAATACGGCCCTCCATCCTGTGATGTGCGGCCCGCAAGGAGTGTTTACTTTTGCAATGAGATACGGCCCACTTCAAGCAGTCGGCCACATTTCATTGCTTAAGTAAACAAACAGTTTGCCCGGCACCATTGCTGGCTACGAGGCCAGCAGTAGAGACGGTCATTTGTAATGGACATCTTAACAGCACATTGGCCGCCTTTCTTCCCAACTTGCATATTTTAGCATTTTCCACGTTCCTTCAAGAGGAATTAAGGTGCTGAGAAGAAACATGTAATTGCCCTTTGAAATGCAAAGTGACTTTAATTTTGTGCCCAGTCAATGGCGCCACACTTGCATTGTGACAAGAGTGTAAGTGTAACAAAAGCTTTCTGGTTCAACACAATATTAGCAACCGAAGAGGAGGGGGGTGGAGAGATGGGGGGGCGGTGGGGGTGCAAATTCTATTTGATATTCATGCCACAATGTTTTAAGTTGATTTGCCCGAGCATGCTGTGGAGGGAAATGTAATCTGTGATAATTTAGTAAAATGACAAAAAAAGAGGGAACCAGGGTACGAGACTCTGCAGTCAGTATTTTATGACAGATGTCCACAATGGTTCTTTTTGAGAGTGCCAGGAACAGAAGCAGCTGTAAAAATAATCAAAAAGGCTCTGTCAATTTCTACTTTGTGGTTCATTTAATTTCCAAAAGAAATGCAAGTGCCAGAATTAACAAAGAAAACCAGGACTGGGCTAGAATCTTTGGAATGGAATGGGGGCCCTATGGGTGTGTATGAACACCTGTCATGCTTTTGGGGAGGGCAGTACAAAATTAAATGTCCATGCTGATACATTCTTTCATAAATACCCAATAACCATAGCACACAACCACATAATGCAAATAAGGGTTTTGGCCAATTGATTGAGTGTGGGGATGTACCGAAGAGCATGTAAATAGGCTCTGCCGGCTCACTCTGGCACCCAGAGGTAGGAGGGAGCAAGCTTATGTAGTGCTGCTTACAGGGTGTGGCCGAGCCCCACCCTAAACCTTCAAGCAAAATGCTCCTCGGCATGAGAGGGAGGGAGAGGAAGAGGAGAGAAAGGGACAGAATAACAGAGAGAGAGGAAGAAGGGAAGAGATGGGAAGAAACAAAAAGAGACAGAAATAGTAACATAGTGAGAGAAAGAGGGGAGAGACAGAGACACAGAAATAGTAACAGTGTGGAAGAGGGACGAGAAAAATGACAGAAAGAGAGAGAGAGAGAGAGACTGTGAATGTGGCGTTGGGCAGCAGCTGATGATAAATATGTGAAGACAGCAAAATGTGTTCATTTGTGTGAAATATGTATTACTGAATGGTGTTGCAGCTCTCTGCACTTGCAAATTAAGTGTGTATCTGCTGGCAATAACCTAACATGGGTAAGATTGGGGGTCTTACTTACCGGTAATGTTCACTACTCCTAGTTCTGTTCTTCCTAGTCACAGTACCTACTCTCCGAGAGCCCCACCTTCATGACCAGAAAGCTTTTTCTGTTGAATTTTCCTTGCTTCACCCCCTTGCTCATGTCGTGTGGTCACCCCTCAACCACTCCATGCAACACATTAGTAGTCCGGCCCATGGTACGCAGTTTCGAAGGTACATTCGGCCCTATGAGAAAACCAGTTGTGCAGTTGAGTGCAGACCTACACAAAGTATCATGCAAAGCCTTCACTTTAATCATGTTTGTGACAACTACAGTGGGAGGCACGAAACAGGAGAGGGACCAGGGAAAGCACTTGCTCTGAGCAAATGACCACATCCCCCAAATCCAAGTGTTTGCAGACAGAGGCCGGACATTACGGCAGAGGCATTGCTAGGAGTGGGTGAGGGCGCTATACCCCCGGGACGTTTGGTTGTAGCCCCAGATATAAGCTCAGGGGTTACAATCAAAAGGCTAGCTAGCCCCCAGCCCTGACAGTCCCTACATTAGCAAAGCCCCAGATCTTTTACAAACCTAGCAACACCCCTGCATTATGGCTTATGGGAGATTTCTTGTGGCTCCCGTGTGGTCACGTGGGACACGTGGGGCAAGATTGAAAGGTTTAAACCTCTCCGAGCCCAAACTGCATAATTCTGTGTCAAAGAAAATAATGTAATATCCAAACCACAAATATTATGCAAATATATCTTACGAAGGCACCCACAGCCAAGCTGTCACGTGATGGAATGGGATTTCATCCCTGGTACTTGGAAAGCCATATCTCAGCGTGAAGGGTCCTTAGCCATTTTACGTTGCCGGCCATTATGCTCTATAGAGCGTAGGCACATGCGTGCTTTTTCCCCTTTCGGGTTGCACAAGCAGGGTTTGTCCAACAGCAGCTTACCCTCCTAGCTATTTGGGACTGATTTTGAATTTTTCAGTGCAGCATGTAACTGTGTAAACTGGGAGCTTACTGGGAAAGTCAAACTGGGAGCATACTTGGAATTCCAAACTGGGATTGAACTGAGAGTTTCAAACTGAGATCTTCCTGTGAATGTCAAGCTTATCTGGAAGACCACGCTGGGAATTCTCTTGGGATGTCAAACCCGGAACTGAGTGGAATGACAAAGTGGAAGTTAATGTATGTATTTATGTATTGGGTTTTGTATAGCACACGCCCAGCTGGGAAGTAACAGAGCGCAGTACTGTGAAGGTGAAACTGACAACTTATTGGGAGTTTCAAGTTTGTTTGGAATGTCAAACTGGGAGTATATGCATGAATTTATGAATGCATGGGTTCTTCACCAGTCAAACGCTGCCCTAAGCAACTGACCACTGCTCTGGGAATGTCAAACCAGGAGCTCACTGGGAATGTCAGACTCAGAGGATATATAGAAAATGTCAAGTTTAATGGATTTCCATTAATCTTGACAATTTCTATAATCCTCTAAATCCAAGCAAGGAGTATACTGGGAATGTGAATGTGGGAGCTTCCTGGGAATGTTAAGCTTAAGGGAAATGTGCGAATGGGAGCTTACTGGGAATGTTGGACTAGGAGCATACCGGGATTTCCAAACTCGGAACCTACTGAGAGTGGCAGATTGAGATCATACTAAGAATTTCAATCTTAGCTACTAGGTCAAGTTGGGAACTTAATGGATTGACAAACTGTGAGCTTATGTGTGTATGTATGTATGTATTGAGTTTTCCATAGTGTAAACCCAGCTAGTAATCAATTGAGGGCTGCACTAGGAATGTCAAACTGGGAGCTAACTAGGCGTGTCAGATTTAGAGCGAATTAGGTTTGTCAAGCTTAATGGGAATGCCAAGCAAGGAGTTTACTGGGAATGTGAAACTATGAGCTTCCTTGGAATGTCTATGTTAATGGGAATGTGAAACTGGGAGTTTACTGGGAATGCCACACTATGACAGTACTGGGAATTTGAAAGTGGGTACTCACTGAAAATGCCAAACTGGGAGTTTACTAGGAATGTCATATCATGTCATAAAATGATATCACATGCCATAATAAAACCTCAGAAGGAACTGCTGTCAGAGCCCCTGACCAGATGTGACTGCTCAAAGATTGGCTCTGGTGGGCTGGGCCTGCATGAGAGCCACTGGCAGACACTGCCTTGGGGTCAGAATATTTCCTGCTGTGCCCACCGCTGGTTGCAAGGCCCTATGCTATGACATTTAAGTTAAGGTTCAGCAATTATAGGACAGGGTAAGTAA
Source organism: Ambystoma mexicanum (assembly GCF_040938575.1). NCBI lineage: Eukaryota > Metazoa > Chordata > Amphibia > Caudata > Ambystomatidae > Ambystoma > Ambystoma mexicanum. The sequence continues at coordinate 442,078,065 of NC_090924.1, read as the reverse complement.
ACATGATGAACACGAATCTTGATGTGGGACCTAACGGAAAGTGGGCATAATGTGAACAATGTTTTATGTGCTTAGTGGGCTTACTGTAAATCGGCTCTGATATGCTAGCTAGGCATACTCAAAACTGGCCATGATGTGCTAAGTGTGTTTGCTGAAAATTGGCAAAGATGTGGCATCATGTAAACTGGCAACAATGGGATAGCTGGGTTCAAATATGAATATATAATACAGGCAACATCACATTTATTCCTCATTTTCTGTGGTGCCTTCTGGAGACATTGCCATTTTGGTTTGGATTAGTTGCCACTAACAACTGCTCATAAACGGTCAAAAACGGTAAAACAGGACTGAAAATAGATTGATGTGCATGAAAACAGGGCATCAGAGCCAGTCCATTTGGGGATGCACTGATCCCTAAACTGCGTATCCCAAATCATAAATAAAGAAAGACAAAACAAAGAAAGGAAGAACGAATGAAAGAAAGGAATTGCTCATTACAATTATGTAAACCCTTCGGAGTGGCCGTGAGAAGATCCTGCGGTGCCTTGCTTCTCTGCGCAGATTGCCTGTGCTCTCAGTTTGGGTGTCTATGAGGCACTGCCATATCATGCATATTTATTAACAGACACTACCAAACTTGGCATAAAGGTTAAAGGAGCTCTCTTCCGATTCCTAATTATAGCTGTGTAGAAAACTAAATAATTCAGTGGCTTGGCCAGAACACCAGCATACATTCCCCTCTTTTAAGGTCATCTTAGTGTCTTAGTTGTGCCCTTTCTTCCGTCCCCAAAAGGCCTTTATACAAATTATTCAAAGTGATTAACAATGCGTAATTACTGGACTGGCCAGGATGCGCTCTCTTTACCTGCTTTGTGGGAGTCTAATCAAACACCGGGCTTGCGCTCCTTCTCTGTCGCTCTGGAATATTTCATGGGTGCTCAGAATTTGCAGTCCAGCCAAAGGAAAGTCTCTAGCACTTGAGGTTCTCCTTGTAAGGATCAAAATGTGTTTGGGGCACCTCCCAATCACCCACTTGTCCGAACGATGTTTCTCTGCCAGTCCTCTGGCCTGCCCCAGTGGATGGGGCGATACGACCACCTCCAATCACCTCACGGCTTTGGAAAATGTTGCTGAGGCTCGGCCCAAGTTACAGATACAGGTTTCTCCTCCGGTTGATGAGGCAGCCAACTGGGTTGGCTTGTCCCAGTTTTCAGAAAGTATCTTCAGAGGGCGTTATCTCCTCCTTTTCCTGGGGCTTGATTTATACCCACCTTTCTGCCTCTGGTATGAGCCTTCTCAATGCCATGTCACATGCTCATCCTTCAGCCCGTCCTGGGTGTGATCCCTTCTGCTAGTGGGTACACTCCTGCCCCTTTCATGTGCATGCCCTCTCATTCCTTGGTGCCATTGCTAGCTGCCACCTCTTAAAGCTTCCTCCTCCTGGTGTCTTTCTCCTATTTCCTCCTGATATCCCCCTCGTACCACCTTCGGATGTTTCCTTTCTACCACCTACTGAGGATTTCCTCCTACCACCTCCTGGTGTCTTTATCCTAGAATCTCCCAATATTCCCCTCCTACTGCAACCTGATGGTTTCCTACCACCTTGTGATGTTTCCCTCCTACCGTCTACTGGTATCTTAATGCTACAGTCACCGGCGCATGCTTCCCTCCTCCCACATTTCGATGTCTCCCTCCTGATGTTTTCTTCTTACCAGCTCCTGTTGTATTCGTCCAACCATCACCTGATCTGTTCCTCCTATCATCCATCCCCTGATGTCCTACTCTGACCACTGCTGGATGTTTTTCACCCACCTCCTCCTGGCCTTTTCCTCCTACTAACCCCATGTGTTTTGTTCTCTCCTTCTAACTCCAGCTTCCACCAACACTTTATGTCCCTCCCAAACACCTTGCACATCCTTCTTTCTGAATTCCCAGCTCACTCCAAACGCCTGCCAACACCTCCTTTTGAAAATGTCCACACATTCCCTTACTGTGACATTGTTTCAATAGCCTGCTTTTCCCCCCCACCCCCGCTTCGACCAGTCTGGTGGTTAGGGCCTGCAGGTGTGTATGTTAATTGATGCTGCAGTATGATTGGCTTCTGTGGTACTGCTTTCTCCTCAGAGCTATAGTGTAATGCCTGATTGTCTAATCCAAGTGATAGCTGGGCCGCGGCTTTAAGAAGCCAGTCTGCCATCTTGGGACTTGTGTCCCTGCAAGCAGGACACGTGGTAATTGTTTACGGTGTTCCAAGGTTCTGTTGATAATGTCTGATGTGGACATGGCCTACGTCCCACTGGCCTGGCTTGGGACGAGATATACTGCCCCGTATGAAGACACATGCCTTTTTGGCAAGGCCCTTAAAACGGCAGTAGCATTTCGATTTGGCCCTTCACTGTCCCTTGTCCAGTAATGAGGGTACGTGAGGGTGACCAGGGAATCCTTCCCGTACGGCCCCCAGGGCCATCATCCACTGGCTTGGGGCAGAGGGCCTCCCCGGGTCCCTCTGTCACCTCAATAAAAATCCACAGGTTCAGCAAGGGGACTTTGTGAGCTATCACACATATGCTTCCAGGATGTTTAAGAACAGATGGGGAAATTGACTGATTCTTTTTCTTGAATGCCTGCTGGTTGACAAATGCCATTTAATCCACCCCTTTCTCTGATTGCTGGTTCTAAGTGTGGACAGGCTTTAACACCCTTTTCTGGACAAGCAACAAGCAAAGGCTTAGGTCACAAAGCCCCTAAGCTCTTCTCAGCCTGTCCAACCCACCCTTGGTCTTGGTCCTCCACGTAGAAGCAGGTAAAGTAACCAGGGCTCACGGTTCTCACCTATAGGAGCCTCTGCAGGTCTGCATACCCCCTTTTGCTCAGTTCTCCAATCGTACATTGTGCAGGAAGGTATAGGGTCCATGACTCACATCTAAAGGCTAGGAGAAGACCCCATGGAATTGGTTCAGGTTTCCTGCACCTATGGGCATTCAGTGACAGTATTATTTCCTGGAGGTACCAGGGGTGGTGCTCTCTCTGCATCTGTCCATTGGCATACGACTATCACATTCATTCTGGCTTGTACTGGGAGTCGGTGTAGATTTCCCATATAGGCTGAGACCAGTTGTCATCGTTTCCATTTCAAGATTAGCGCATTGCAGTTGTGTTGCTGGTGTCCACAAGTGTAAACGCAAAGTGGCATCACAACGTCCATGTGTGCGGATGGTTGATTCAGTGAGAGAAGTAGTCGAAAGTTCTTCTATAGTTTTAGTTTATAAACCTTGACTTGACTTCTGTGGCAACTTGTAAGGTGGGGCTGTGGGCAACAGTGCAGAGCACACCCAGGTTTCTGGATTATTTTAACATAGTCCCACATTGACCAGAGGTCGAATCCAGGTTTGTCTAAAAAGTGGGGCCTGAAGCTAACTTAGTTGGGCAAACCGCAGTGACGTTAATCTATGTAAATGCCTGCAGAGCACCACTGGGTGGGCATTTACAGATTTTGGCTATGTCCGTGCCCGCTCAGACCCTACCCTGTCTACACCTCTGCGTGGATCTCATCATGGAAGAGGTTCCATGAGTTTTGCCTGTCTGGTAAGAAGGCTAGACACCGAAGCGTGGAGTCTAAGGGGATGGTGTAGGGGCTGATTACAGCATGGACTTGCTTGGAGTCTTAGCATCTGCTTGGAGGTAGCCTGACTTTGGCTGTAGGGTGTTTGCTTAGCACAGAGGGTATAAGGGCTGAAGAGCATCATCAAGGCAGGGTTTGCAGCATAGGACTTATGTCAGCTGCAATCAATATTTATGTATGTACGTAATGTATAATGTGACACCCTCGCTGACTGCACATTGAGGACACACCCAGGGTGTACAGTTAAGGGTGTCGAGGTATCGGAGGAGCTGGGGTGGATGGGGAAGCAGATGAGTGGGTTGGGTTCCCAAGGGTGGAATTAGGGTTGAATGGAGTCATGAGCAATTAGCGATGTGTTCTTCGAACAGCAACATCAGGTCCTTAAATCATCGTTGGTTAAGGATTTTTTTCATTGAGGGACTTTTGTTCTTTTCTCTGTTTGCTCGGAGTAACAGTTAGAAGCCACGTCACCAAGCTCCTTTACTTTTCCAACTGTGGGGAAAAAGCGTCCCTCTTTACAAAGACGCGCTCCTGAAATTTGAATTCCTTTGCTGTAGTATGTGTCCACCCCGCCATATTTCACACTATGGGACTATGGGGTGTTGTGCATTAGACCCAAGTGTCTGCCAGCCAGCTAGGGGTCAAGTCCTGAATAAACAAAAGTGGGGGAGGGGCTCATTAACATACCAATTGAATGTGGAGACACCAGAAATTAGCATAACAGGGTGCCCGTGAAATAAGTGCCTGGACTCTGTCCACCTGCGTGTACCTTCGCCTTGAGCCCTTCTGCTAGCTTTAAAACCTTTATGAAGTCCCCATTGCGGCAACTGGGTCCGACAATGCCACGTTTTTGTTGGCTCTCAGACTAGCTGTGTGTTACGGGCCCCTTGTTCAAAGACAAAGGTATAACTTCTGCAAGGGGGAGAAGTAGTTAGGGAGACATCTGGCAAATCAAGGCCCTGATCAGCAGCTGTTTTCATTAAAATGACATCCTACGAATGACTAAGGGCCTCATCACGAGTCGGGCTGTATTCCCGGCTGTAATACCGCTGACTGTAATAGCCCTAGCACCGACCAGTCCGGTGGTATTATCACTGGATCACGGATTGGGCCTTAACAGTAAATCCCCATTGCTGATTGGGTCCATTGGATCCAATGGGGAATTTTCGGTGCTACTACTGCGGGCTAATACAGCCAAAAACAGGTATTTTCACCTCCAGAAAAAAGCTGGAGGTAAAACAGCCGATTTAGCGCCCAACTCGCGATAGGGGAAGCCCTTAAATGTGGCAGTTATACCGTTACCACCGCATTTAAGGGCTACAGCCCAACTCGTGATGAGGCCCTAAGTCTTATTCCCTTAGCGCCCCCTGCGAAAGTCCATATATATAAAACCAGTGGGAATGGTATTTCTCCTATATCTTTCCAAGCCACTCCACTGAGTATTTGCCTTGCCACTGTATCCGATACATCAGCACTTCTGATACCATTTTACGCAGAAAAAGCCACTCATCTCTCCTTCTTTATTTGTGTTATGTATTTCGTGACTGCAAACAGTGGCCGTGTATGCACTGGAGAGCTTTGCATCCACACAGCATTTCACATGAACCTCCAGCATGGCTAAACGACACATATGTTTGTATGTCACCAGTTTTTCAAAGGACATATAAGTGTAACGCTCACCTGGTATCCACAGGGACGCCACCCGATCTGGTTGGACTGCCTTTTACCCGGTTCCCACTCTGCCAGGGATCTGATCTTGGATTCGGATATGGTGCGCTCTCCGTCCTGCAATTCTGTGCAGGTGTGTGTTGTGGTTGGGGCGCTTCACCGCCGAGTTGCTTCACTTGCGTGGGCCTGCGAGTCCAGTCCTGATGCAACTCAGTTCTTCAGGTAAGTCTTTTGCTTTATTTATTTGTCCTTAATTGTTATTGCCCCTGTTAATGTCTTTTATCTCCCTAGGTATGGGGGGAATGGCGGAGGCGCTGAGCAGGCTAGAGCTGTGCCTGAGATGGTAGGTGACTGCGCAGAGCGCGGCACTATGTGCGCTTTTTTGATGTGCTAACCTGTTCTTCTTCTTCACAGGTCGCAGTGATGTTCCGGATGAAGGGATGGCGAAAGGATGCGGAGTGGTGAGAGGAAGATGTCCGGATTCACCGTCGAGTAAGTCTGTGGCAGATTGATGGAAGGCCGCGATGAGAATAAGCCAACCGCGACTTCCACTCAGGTAAGCGTTTTGAATGATGGTTTAGATGCAAATGTGAACGCTTACTAATGTCGTCTTTCGTTTCCTTTCCTTCCTTCAGGTTGATCCCAGAAAGAGCATCTGCCATGATGCCGGAGGTGCAGGACACTGGAGTGAACAACAGACACTGGATTCTCGCAGGTAAGGATGAATTATGCCCCTTGTGGAGGCATCAATGTTGTGCTATTGCCATTGGAGATTATGGCCCCCCTATCAATAACATGAGCCTGGCACCAAAAGCGCCAGGCCTGACTCCAAGAGAGTCTTTGGGAATATGATTGGGCCCTTGGGGCCCCGCAGGAATACTGCGATGTGGTCCTGAGGGCCCAAATGCCAGGACCAGGGGCTGTGGTCGTGACAGCCCTCCCCCAAGGCACCACTCAGGGTGGTTCTTCTGTCTGATCCTGGCTTGGTGGGATAAGCACGATGAAAACGCTGTATTAAATGTGGTGCATGGATGTGCTCGCTAGGTTCCCATGTTCTGTCCTGCGGGCCATATCCTTTCCAGTGGACTAGATAATATAGTTTTGCTCTGATGTATTTTGAGTCCAGAATGTCCTTGACTTCGAATTCCTGTTCTCCATTGACAATTACAGGTTCAGGTGGCGAGGTCACCCGTGTCCCAGGCTGAACCGGTTTTAAGAGGGATACATGGAACACAGGATGAATATGCATGTTGGGTGGCAGGGCCAGTTTAGCTGCAGCTGGATTTATGATGGATTCAATGGTAAAGGGTCCAAGATATCGTGGTCTGAATGTCCGGGTCCCTTTTAGAGGTACATGCTTCGATGCTAGCCACACTCTGTCTCCGATCCGGTAGTTGGAGCCCTTTTCACGACGTAGGTCTGCGTATGTCTTCTGGCGAACCTTGGCTTGACGTAACTGCTCTAGGGCACTTGTGAAGGCTCGAGAGATTATGGAGTGTAAGGTTTTGACGGCCGGCATTTCCAGAGTCGTAGGGACATCCAATTCGGATGTGTGGGGATGTCTGCCGTACATAGTATTAAATGGAGTCTGTCCGGTACTGCTGTGTTGGGAATTGTTATAGGCGTATTCGGCAACCCACAATAAGTCTTTCCAATTCCCTTCCACTTGGTGGAGCATACAGCGCAGGATACTGTTCGAGCGTTTGGTTCGTTCTATCCATTTGGCCATCCGTTTGGGGATGGTGGCTACTGGAGAGCCTAACGTTAATTTGGGCCATTGAACAACATTTTCTCCAAAAATTGGTTACAAATTGGGTACCTCGATCTGAAATCAATACTGATGGGAACCCATGGAGTCGCACAATATGTTCCAGGAATGTTTTTGCCAGGCTGGATGCATTTGGAAGACCTTTAAACGGCAAGAAGTGCGCCATTTTAGAGAACAAGTCTATGACCACTAGGATGGTATTGTATCCTTGACTAGAAGGTAGGTTGGTAAAGTCAAGAGATAAGGTATGCCATGGAGTCGGCGGAATGTCCAATGGTCTAAGGTGCCCAGCTGGTTTCTTTTTTGATTACTTATTCTGTGCACAAATACCGCAATAGAGGATGAACTGAATGATGTCCTTGCGCCACGTTGGCCACCAGTAACTCCGTTTTACCTTGGCCAGAGTTTTGGTGATTCCAGGGTGGCCTTCCATGAGGGAATCATGATATGCTGAGATAACTTGTTCCTGAAGCTCTTTCTTGGGCAGAAATAGACGGTTCCTGAAGTACGGTAGTCGGTCTTTGACACTGTGGTGTGCCCCCTGTGACTCCCACTCCTGTAGTGATTCAGGAGTCATTGCACGTCGAACTTCTAGTAACAATTCGTATAGAGTCATGGCGTTTGTAATACCTAAGAGTTTGTTGCCAGGGATGATGGCCACAGGTTCAGGGGGCATCAGCTTTGCCATTCTTGACCCTAGGTTAAAACGTGATTACATAGTCATACTGTGCAAAGAAGAGGGCCCACCTTAGTTGTCGTGAGGATTGAGCTTTTGCACTCTTTAGGTATTGTAGATTTCAATGGTCTGTAATTACGGTGATTGTGTGCCTAGCCCCTAGTAGATAATGTCGCCAGGCCTTGAGGGCTGATTTAATGGCCAGAAGCTCTTTGCCTGTGATGGCATAATTGAGTTCAGGTGGTGAAAATGTACGCGACCAGAAGGCTACCGGGTGTAACTGGCCGGTGTGTGGGTCTCTTTGTGACAGAACTGCGCCCATAGCCATACTAGAGGCATCCGTCTCTACCACATACGGAAGATCTGGACGGGGGTGTCGCAGAATTGGAGCAGAAGTGAATCTTGCCTTGAGTTCCTGAAAAGCCTTTTCAGCGTCTTCTGTACACTGGAATTTCTTGTTGCACTTTCTCAATAACGACGTGATTGGGTGTACTATTTGGGAGAATCAGGGGATGAATTGGCGATAAAGGTTTGCAAAGCCCAACATGCTCTGGACTCCTTTGAACGAATTTGGAGCTGGCCAATTTAGAATGGCATCAACCTTGTGCGCGTCCATTCGAATTCCCTTTGGAGTGAGGATAAACCCAAGGAACTCTACCTCTGTAACATGAAATGAACATTTTTTGAGTTTGGCATAAAGGTGATGTTGGCGAAGCTTGGTAAGAACGGAACGAAAATGTTTGACATGGTCCTGTTCGGAGGCCGAATATACTAGGATATCGTCTGTATAGACCAGGGCACAGACGTCAATCAGTTCTCTTAAGACATCGTTCATGAAATACTGAAATGCGGCGGGGGCATTGCAAAGGCCCAAGGTCATCACTTGGTATTCATATAAACCATATTTGGTACGAAACACGGTCTTTCACTCGTCCCCCTTTTTAATTTGAACAAGATGATATGCCCCTCTAAGGTCCAGTTTCGTGTAGATTTTGGCTTATTTGACTTGGTCTAACAATTCCGGGATAAGGGGAAAGGGGTAGCGAGTTTTAATAGTGACTTGATTCAATGCGCGATAGTCAATACAGGTCCTCAAACCACCTTCCTTCTTGGATACGAAGAACAGGGGAGACGCTGCAGGTGACTTCGAGGGGCGGATGAAACAGTTGGCCAAATATTGTTCGAGGTAGGACTTCAGATGTTGATTCTCCGGTTCTGTAAGCACATAGATTCGACCACAAGGGATTTGTGCACCGGGTATCAGGTCGATCTGGCAATAGTAGGGTGTGTGGGGAGGCAAGGTATTAGCCTGTTCCTTTTGAAACACGTCTTGAAAGTCCTGATATTGGCTTGGTAGGGTACCAACCACACCTAAGGTACTTGCCACCCCTTCCTGGAGAGCCATGCCTGTGTTTGTTGTTTTCCTTCCATTGTAATAGCAGGTGCGTGTACAATCTTCGGGAAAGGTCAATTCCCTTGTGCGCCAGTTGATTCGTGGATTATGTGCGACCAGCCATGGCATTCCTAAGATCAACCGGAACTGGGGTGCCTTGATGAGATCAAAAGTGATTGATTCCCGGTGACCGTCCTGACACCAGAGGATTAAATCAGTGGTACATTCAGATACTGGGCCGGAGGCAATTCCGGTACCGTCTATGGTGGTTACAGTCTATGTGTTTGACTTAGGGCAGAGTGGAAGCCCCATCTTTGCTGCAAGATCCTGGTCCATGTAATTTCCATGTAATTTCCCATGGCTCCGCTGTCAATGTATGCCTCAACTGAATGCATTCTTGACGGCTGTTGGTGGCTGATCAGGATCACAGGCAATGCAAAATGGGAGGTCTGGAGTTGAGTTTCTTCGCTCGACCCCTACATTTGCCGGGCCTGGTAGTTTTCCGACTCCACACTTGTTTTCTCCTTATCCGTGGCTCCTACCGACCTTCTTGGTGGTTTTATTGGACATTCTTTGAGAAAATGACCTGCTTTTCCGCAGTATAAGCATAACTGCTGTTCTCTCCTCTTGTCCCTTTCAGCTTTGGTTAAAGGGGGTCGGACCCCGCCTAGTTGCAACGGTTCCGTGTAGCTATCCGTTCCTCGCTGAACATGGTCCTTGGAGCGCATGAACATGGGACGCACATCTGGTCTGCTTCAATCCACTCTTCGATCTTGTAACCTATGATCAAGTTGCACTACCAGGTTGATAAACTCGGCACAGTCTTTGGGTGGATCCACTACCTGGGCAAGAACGTCTTTTAGCTCCCCCCTTAAGCCCCAATGGAATAACGTGGTCCTTTTGTCCTCTGGCCACTCGTCTTCGACCACTAACCTATTGAAGGTCGCTATATAAGTCAATAGGTCTTGGTTTCCCTGATGGAGGGACAAGAGTTCATTGTCTAAAGCTTGCCCATGCGAACGGCGGGTGAAGAGTTTTTCCATCTCCTGCTGGAAACCCCCAAAGGCACAGACCAATCTTCAGCACTACCAGTCAGATAAGACAGTACAAAGGCCACTGGTGACTGGTCATTAGGAAATGCCCCAGGTCTGCAAAGGAAATGTAGGCGACACTGATTCATAAAAGTTGCGTGCTTCCTAGGGTCCCCCGAGAAACGCTCCCTGAAGGAAGGGTGATTTGTACCGGATTAACTGGTGGTGCTTGTATATATGGAATGGCCCCAGGCAATGGAGCTTGTCTGGCCTGCGACTGAAGGAGTTGTCTGCTTAGATCATCCGTGCGTTCCTTGGCAATTATTAGTTCTCTCTGCAATGCATTGGTCTCTTGTCTGGCTGAATGCACTTCGGCGCGTAACTGCCCCAGCATATGGGCTAACTGGTCAGTGTCTGAGTTTTCCATATTGGATGTCCGGGTGGATTATGATTATTGAGGCTTTGCGTTCTGTAATGCTCACCTGGTAACCACAGGGACTCCACCCGATCTGCTTGGACAGCCTTTGACCCGGATCCTTCTTCCCTGGGTTCCAACTCTGCCAAGGATCTGATCTTGGATTCGGATATGGTGCGCTCTCCGTCCTGCAATTCTGTGTAGGGGTGCATTGTGTTTGGGGTGCTTCGCCGCCGAGTTGCTTCACTGGCCCGGGCCCAGCAAGTCCAGTCCTGCTGCGACTCAGTTCTTCAGGTAAGTCTTTTGTTTTGTTTATTTGTCCTTAATTGTTATTGCCCTTGTTAATGTCTTTTATCTCCCTAGGTGCGGGAGGAATGGTGGAGGCGCCGAGCAGGCTGGAGCTCTGCTTGAGATGGTAGGTGACTGCGCAGAGCGCGGCGCTACGTGCGCTTTTATGATGTGCTAACCTGTTCTTCTTCTTCACAGGTCGCCGTGATGTTCCGGATGAAGGGCTGGCGAAAGGATGCGGAGTGGTGAGAGGAAGATGTTCGGATTCACCGTCGAGTAAGTCTGCGGCAGATTGATGGAAGGCCGCAATGATTTTAAGCCAACCGCGACTTCCACTCAGGTAAGCGTTTTGAATGATGGTTTAGATGCAAATGCGAACGCTTACTAATGTCGTCTTTCGTTTCCTTTCCTTCCTCCAGGTTGATCCCAGAGGGAGAGTCTGCCGTGATGCCGGAGGTGCAGGAAACTGGAGTGAACAACAGATGCTGGATTCTCGCAGGTAAGGATGAATAATGCTGTTCTGCTTCTTCTTTCCACAGATGCAGGCCCGGAATGCAGAGATCAGACCTCGGTGAACGTCACGCTGCGAGTGCAGAGCAAAGCGAAGCGTGTTCTGCAGCTTGGGCGTGGCTTTTATAGTCTGTAAGTATCCCAGGTGTCGTCAGGCCTGACCACACCCAAAGAGCTCGACCGCATGGTTCAGTTCTAGAACTGAACCAATTGGCAGCATCCATGTTGTGCTTCTGCTATTGGAGATTATGGCCTCCCTATCAATAACATGAGCCTGGCGCCAAAAGCACCAGGCCTGACTCCAAGAGAGTCTTTGGGAGCATGATTGGGCCCTTGGGGCCCTGCAGGAATACTGCGATGTGGTCCTGAGGGCCCGAATGCCAGGACCAGGGGCTCTGGTCGTGACAATAAATTGCAAAAGTTAGATAGTGTGGGCACTGAGTACATTACTCCAGTGGAGCCCCACTACCTTTATTACCTATTATCATCTAGCCTAGTTGTGTAAGGTAGCCATTTTGGAATTCATTCTAAATGTGTAAGATAGCTTTTCTCTAGATGGAGCCTAAATTATGTACGCTAGCCATACTTCACATAAGAACTGTTGGTATAACCTTGTTATATCCCCCTGCTGGGCTCTGAAATACATCTGCTCTGCGCCCTCCTATAGTTAGCCATTGTGTGCCGCACCATACTGAACTTATGGTTCTTTAGTAACCTGCATGCAATGGATGGGTTCACAGAATACCTCTGAGTTCAAATAATCGAACCAACTCAGAAAGATGGCAAAGGTTGCTGTCTTATTGACAATTATCTAAAACAGGGAGGTTACAACGGACATCAACTGACGTTTGCTCAGCTCTCATCAATTTTCTCATTAAACATTAACTTTATACAAAAATTCATCAGAGGTGACATCATCCTACGAAGCAAATAAGAAAAACCTATAAGCGATTATAATTGGTTCAAGGGGAACATCTAAGTATACATTCCATAAGGACTAGGATTGTGATTGGCTGCCCTACTGTCAGGTGGACCACTTATGCCTACCTCTAAAACATGTAATCTTCAACACTATTAAGTACCTGGTTTATCATTGGTTCTTAAAGTATAAGGCCCTTCATTATACATTCCTCTACAATTGGTTAGCACGCTCGTACCATGTCTGGAAAATTTGGTTCATTTAGCAGCATGTAAACTCAGACCCAGGTGCCAGGAGGTGGACTTGACTTTACCTCCCCACCCAATTAGCCCAACATCTCTCATCACCCATGCCTTCTGCCATGAAGATTGGCTTTGAACTTGGCCTTGCAAAGTATCCTTGGCTGTGAGAATATATGGGAGTACAGGCTCTCAATATTGTTGTTCTAGGACTCCAAGCTCAACTCTATTTTCATCCCTGGATCACGTGACAGGGGACCACGATTTGGTCTATTCTGCAGCATTTAAATGTCTTAAATGAATAAAACTTGGCACTATTGGTGCTCTTTCTTTGCCCCTTGATAAGGGATGATTCATCTTTCTAATGTTTATTGCTTTCTAGAATAGATAACCGACCTTGGCTGCTTCTGTTTTGATGCCAGGCCAGACAGCCTCGCCAGGCACTTCTACAATGTCAGCTTATTCTTGCTGCAACACAATTCTCAGTCTTTCCTCTCCATGGGTTCTGTCTAACTAATATTCATGACACCGATGTCCAGCTTCTATACAATGGCAGCTTTGCCTGCAGTCTATTCACTACACATAGCCAGCTTCTATGATGACTTGGTCTACTTGCGTTTCAACGTCAGTACAATTATTGAGCAGTTGATTTAATGTAGCACTTCGCACATGTGCAATCTTCTCAGAGACATGAAAGTTTACTTGTTTCTTAACTTCGTCATCAGGTTCTGTAAGGTCTAGGCATTCTCTTCTGCCAGTATTCTCAGGGCATCATGCTTGTCACCTGTGACGTCACTAGCTTCTCTCTATTACTCCTTTTCATATTCCTTCAGGGAGTTCCTCCCTCAGATTGTCGTCTCTTCAGCGATACGTTCGATAGGGTTTCCTCAGTGGATCCCTTTTATCAAAGATTCTCTGTGATATTGGCACAACTGCTTGTGTCAAACATGGCACCGTCTCAGACTTCCAACATATAGGAGGTAGGGGGACGGGATTTCCTGCAGAGGCATGCAGCTGCTCTTCTACAATACCTTATTTGTGTTGAACGTTGCCACACCCTATAACTAGCCATCGTAAATCAATACGGGCGGGAAGCACAACCATTACTCTGCTCCAGAAACCCAGGCACTCTTACACTACTACTACTACTATGCAATCGGGGCTATCATAGTTAGCCTCTGAGTCGAATTGTGCTACGCTCCATAGTCAACCAGTGTGTTACAATTCACAATTAGCCATTGTACTGAATTGTGGAAGGAAATGTGTTGCACCCACATGTATACTAGGGGGCAGATGTCATGCAGGATTTAGATGTATTTTGCAGGAAACTAAATGTGTTGCACCGAAATTTATTAAAATAGACATATTGGGAAGATTAGCAATGCCTCTTATTTGGATAGATCTGTGAAGATTAGCCATGTGTCACATTTAGAGAGTTTTGTGAAGATTGGTCATGCGTCACATCTAGATATACTTGTGAAGACTACCCATGTGTCACATCTAGATAGAATTGTGAAGATTAGCCATGAGTCACATTTAGATAGTCTTACGAAGATTAGCCATGCATCACATCTAGATAGACTGGTGAAGATTAGCTACGCGTCACATTTAGAAATAATTGTGAAGATTAGCTACGCGTCACATTTAGAAATAAATGTGAAGATTAGCCATGCGTGACATCTAGATAAAATTGTGAAGATTAGCCATGTGTCACATCTAGATAGAAGTGTGAAAATTAGCCATGCGTCACATTTAGATATGATAGGTTATTTATAATGCTCTTAATACCGAGAGGTTTCTAAGCGCAGAACCGGGGATCGAACCTGTGCTGCTCCGTGTCGTCTTGCTTCCAAGGCGAGCACGTTACCCCTGAGCTATCCTCCCAAGACAAAATTGTGAAGATTAGCCATGCGTCACATTTTGATAGAATTGTGAAAACTAGCCATGCATTACATCTAGATAGAATTGTGAAGATTAGCCATGCGTCACATTTAGATAGAATTTTGAAGATTAGCTCTGCGTCACATCTAGATGGAATTGTGAAGACTAGCCATCTGTCCCATTTAGATAGTTTTGTGAAGATTAGCTATGCGTCACATCTAGATAGAATTGTGAAGATTAGCCATGAAAAGATTAACAATGTGTCACTTTTATGTACTAACCAACCCCGCCCCTCTTACCCACCTCCCTTGTACTATACATGCCTATGGGCTAGCCAAAATACACACAAACACACACCCAACATAACTAACACTCGCATACAAGAACAAGCCCAGGCACTGGACCTTACCCCTACAGACACAGCAAGCCAGTGAGCACAACCATAACATTAAATACCAGCCAATTTACACATAAAACACACAAACACACACCCACCATAACAGGCATTCACATACAACAAACAACCTAGGCATCGGGCCTCCCCCTTACTGATACAACAAGCCAGTGCACACAGTCAACCCTTCTGTAATCCAGCACACACAGCTGTCAGTTTCTCCTTTTTCTGGAGCTATCCTATCACTTTATCCTCACTAACCAAACCGTGTCCGGAGACTGCCTCTGGGTGGTAGCGGTGTGCAGTATAAGTCAATATAAAATAGTATAAAATCTAAAATGTAATGAAGTAACAACAATATTCAATTCTAAGGCTTATTAAGACAAAGAAAGCTTTAAACGGTCAAACATTCTCAGATGTCTTGAAATACTTAGTCTAGGGGTCAATTTAATGCATTTTTGGCCAACGTGGGAAATATGTATATGCATATTATGACGAAATGACTACTGCTCAGAGAAGTACAAGGGTGAGTAGTGGCTAAACTGACTACCCAGACCCACATTACTACTAAACCAGCAGTGATCTCATTCATAAAGGTAAAACGGGTAGACCTCATTTGCCACTTTTGGTAATGTGGGCCAAGAGCACTGTATATTTTCAGGAAGGGGTGTAAGCTGATACATTTACAATGTAAAAAACAATAGTTGGGTGGTGCCAAAATGATATAATGTCCTATTAAGCATCTATAAAAATAAGGCTTTAATAAAAACAATCAATGCACACAATCTATTAAAAACGTTAAAGAATCACCCCTGTAAAAGAAACACAAAGATATGCATGTTTTGAAAGAAAAGAAGAAAAGACACTAGGGGCCTCATTACGAGGCTTCGCTCCCGTAATGAAGGGTGCTGGTACGGGACCGGCACGTTCATTACGGGATGCGCAATTACGAGGTTCCCTTGCGGGACCCGGAACGGAAAACCAGACGTCCTTTCCGGGTCCCGCGAGGGGATCAAGGAGCTAATAACGGGCCTGTTATCAACAGGCCCGTTATTAGCTCCATCCGCATTCCCATTGAGCCCTATGGGGGCTCAAATGGGAATGGGGATCGGTTCCTTCAAGGAGGAATTACCGAGTCCTCCAATGTTGGAATGACCCGGTTATTCCTCATTGAAGGAACCCAGTGCTGGAACACGGTATGGAGGCAGCCATGTAATGAGGCCTTAGTAGTTGATAAGCAGTGGTTTTCAGGCACAAGATTTAAGTAGCAATGTCAGTGTTCAAGAATATGTCATTAAAAGGCAAAGAGGGGTTTAAAGGTCACTGTGGTCCTCTACAGGGGAATAGGGATAGTAGGCCTCTTCAAATACCTTTGTATATTGTCTTTGGGGCTCAACAGTGTTGAGCCCGGCTGCTAGGTGCTTTACAGCAGTCGAACCAGTGTCGAGATGTGCATACCCACAGGCGAGTTGAGTCAGTTCGAGGCACAGTTCCTGTTGGGTCAAGGTGGTGTTCAAAACAGTCAAGTCGAGGCAGCCGTTGAGATGGCAGCAAACAATGCTTCTGCTAGGTCGAGTTGTCATTCGGGATGGGGTGTCATTGACTTCCAGCAGGTCAAGTTGGTTGCTTCCATGGAATAGAACTGGTGATTGAGTTATGTCGAGGCAGTTCACTTCAATGGGTCGAGCCGGGATCTGGAATGGCTTGAAGAGCAGGTAATCAGTGCAAGGAGCATTGCGTGCCAAATGCAACACTGCAGCCCTATGCCAGCTCGAAGTGAGTTGAGCATGGCCAGCCAAGCTCAAAATAGTTTTGAGAAAATGAAGCAGGTTTCCAGATGCTTCTGGACTTTCTTGTTTTCTAGGAGGCCCAATCCATGATCTCCAGGGGCAAGGTGATTCCTTATCTCCACATTTCCACACCAGGAATTTTGCCTGGTGTATTGCAGCGGTTCCTTGGACTCCAGTGAGCTGGATCCTGGTTCCATTGCATAGGCAGCAGAGAGGCCTTGTCCACAGCAGTGTCACCCACACTGTTCCCTCGCGATGATTAGGAAGTTGAGCAATCCTCTTCCTTTGAGTTCTTTCTCTTCACCTCTACCCCAGAGGACCTTGGTGTAGGCTGTATCCCCAACTTCTTCTTCTAAGGGTCCAAAGATGAATCAACTAACTAGAGGGTTTGTTCTCCTAATAAATGCAAAATATTGCAAGGGAATGATACAAATCAAGCCTGTTGTCAGGGGTCCAATCTAGGCTGCTGAAACAAGTGCCCTTTGCCTTCTTACATCATACCTGGAGTGCTTTGTTTGCATCCAGTAGGGATTAATAGGAAGCTGTAGTTGTAGAGAGCCCTAGCAGAAACCAAGATGGTGGAACCCCTCTCTCAGACTACCACTCTCCTCTGGCTTCTCTAACTCCACTCCCTTTCCATGTCTGCTTACTTCAAAGGGACCCCAGTGGTCAGCAACCTGGTGTTAGTGTGGCTTTGTTGTATAAGGACTACCTGGAAAGCACTGATTCCCTGGTGATCTCTGGGAGATGTTCTGTGCCCTGGGAGGAAGGCGTTGGCCTTTCTCAGGAGAATCAAAAGGGAGCTTCCGTTCCATTGTCCCACAGGCTATTGTGGAGGCACCCGAGCCAGATTGCTATTACACACCAGCTCTGTCATAGATTAGCACTACTCACCAAAATTACACTAATGTGATATCAAATGCTGTGGTTGTATAATTGTGTCATTCTGGTTGCTACCATGCTACAACCAGGCATGTCTTTTATTTACAGTTTAACATGCTATAGAGCTGACTAGGACAAACAATTATAATGCTTTAAATCTTATGCAGATAATTCAAAATCCACATATACTGGTTGGAACTTTGTATTTTCAACAGCTGGCTGCCAGGAATTCTCATATGACCTTGGAACCTGCCATGTTGCCACTGCAGGGCTGGTGCTGGGAAAGTCGGGAGCTGGCCTCAGCAAAGACACATGGTTGAGCTATAATTTTGGCATGCATCTTCATGAAAGGGGGTCTAATCAGCAGACCTCCCTTTCAGAAATACCTGGTATGATTTTTTAAACAAAAATAAAAAAGCTCATGCTATCCCACCCTCACCAGATGACATTCTGTCACGCTTATGTATACCAAGCAATGCCAGCATGCCTAGAATAAATGTAGATAATGGGCATTTTGCTAGGATATAACTTTCCATACTGCTTGTATACTGTGCTCTTTTATATATAAATTGCCTGCAATATGCAGAGAGTTTTGCGTTGATTAATTAAGTATGCACTTCACTACCACAGCATTCGTGTGAGGACACATCTATAAAACAACATTGTTCGTCTTAAAACAAAAAAGAAGTATAAAAGCTTAAAAGTATGCACAACAAATCTTAAATGAAAGCTGAACAAAAACATGTATGCACAGTGCCATTCCACTGCATGAATCACTAGACCTGCCAGCACAAGTACAGCATGACATGAGAAGCAAAGATGGAGGCACAGACATCTGTGGGTTGGCAGGTGAGTGGAAACATGCGAAGCCACTGAGGGCAACGAAATGAAAATTCCACTATTGCCGGACGAAATCAGTTATTGTGTGCAGACCAAAGAGCAGGAAGTCCAAGCAACAAGATGGCGTCTTCTCATTTATGAGGGCTTCCATTCGCGGGCTTTGTACATGATGCAGCTGCCAGAATCTTGCAGTTGGGTAAAGAGGTGCTCATTTCTCAGCTCTTTGGTTGGGGTGCCACAGCTCATCTTTTTGCTTGCACCCAGTCTTTGCATTAGCTGGTATGAAGTCTGCTTTAAGGAGACAGGTGCAGAGAACAGCAGTCAAGCAATGATCAGGAATGTTGTGTTTTTGGTTGGAAACCTCTCCTGGTCTAAATGGCGGGAATCTCACCATGGCCAGTCCATCTCAAAATCCAGCTGGTGAGCTTGGTCCGAATAGATAACCGTCTGTTGTTAGGGGGCAAGTGTTGGGTGCACCGTCGCAAACAAGGGTGTATGCACTACTCCTTTGAGCATATCTCTGAAGCGTTAGGCTCTGGATTCTCATAGAGCTGTGTGCATTTGTTGATTGTATTGTAATCACCATTTATATAGAGCTATTTCTGCATTTGTATGGACTGAATGCACCCTCTGGACCGTAGTCCATGTGTGGGAGATTCTAAGAGCTGATTTATAAGATGCATGTGTGCATTTTGCCAGGTTAGGACTTAGGTGAGTTGACTAAACGCCAGTAAGTAGCCCGGAGGTCAGGCACATGGGCAGATGCTGTTGGTGGTTTGGGATACAGTGCTAGTGCCAGAGATTCAATGTGTGCCCAGTTAGACCAAAAATATTCATAGGATGTTGCTGTTTACTAATGGCAGAGGTGTTGAGGTACGTCATGCGTTTCAGTGTGGAAGGCTATTCGAGCTGCTAGACTGGAATTGCATAGCCATAGCCGTATTCTAAAGTGCATGGATGGGTGGCCGTGCCTGCTGCCTATGTCCACAGACCAGGGACGTCATTTCACCAAAATTCTTGGGGTAGCAGAAGTGACATCACACAACCCTTGACCTCTGATGAAATCACAGGAAGTGATGTAATTTGACCCCCACCCTGAAGTGACATCACGGGGAGCGATGAAACTCAACCTTTCACCTCTTGACAAAGCAGGAAGTGGCATCACATAGTGTTGTTCCTAAGTAAACTACGAAAAATATGGTTACAATATCACTGTAATGCGATATACATTTCATACAAGAATCAATCACCATATGTATTATTAATATCAGTGTGTATAAGCCCATATTACCAAATTACTGTGAATGCAAGCAGACATCCTAAGCCAAACGATAACGATGTGTTATTAAAAAACATACTTACGCTTAAGTGCTTCATATAGAACAAATATGCATACAATATCTCCCAAACTGAGTTGGTACTCATTTATGGACCTCAAAAGGATGAAAGGCTGAGTTGGCCTTGCTGGGATTCAAACCTGAAGCCTGCAGATCACACACACACATCACAGCAGTGAGCACTTAACCCTTAACTCACTGAGCTATCTTACCAGCTATAACAACTTACAGGCTATAGTAAAATTAGAAATTACATGTCTGAACGTTCTCAAAGTCAGAAAGCAAATTACACTCTGTAGTGGATACCGTTAAAGTGGTAACTGAGATTTAACAGCAGGCCAGTTCATCTGCAGGTCTGGTGCGAAGTTGGCCACATGTCAAGCCTGCGTGGCTCTACTTTTCAGAATTCAAAGGTGGAAAAATACATACCATTGGCAGGGTTCATAACTGTGCATTAAAGAATTTAGAGTAGCGCAGGAAAAGCAATTTACCCACACGACATCCCGTACTATGGGCCCCCGTTACCTCATACATGCAAACACACATCCTGAACAGTATGCTAGAGAATAGGAAAGATAGACACATTGCAACAAAGCTTTAATTGTGGAACAATGAAATCAAGGGCCTCTTTATGAGCTATGGTCAAATATTTCTACACTGTACACAAGCTTTTAGGCACAAGGATGTTGTCAAGTGACCGAGGACACCGAGATGGAATGTCTTGTGATAATCCTAACAGAGATAACGGCAGAAAAAAACATGCTATTACAGCAGCTTGCGAAAAATAAAAATACATATAGTGTGTGCCTGCATTGTGAATTTGAGGTGTTTAAGAACAGACTAAATAAGCGACTCACCCCTTGAAGTGTACCTGAAATAAACCTTTAATTAGTCTAGCAATTATTGCATAGAATTCCAGAAAGACTATTTGTTATTCGTATTGTTTCTTATTTAGGGTCACTGCTCAAAGTGTTACACTTGTGCAACCCCTGTTTTTTAAGAGGCTTGAGCAAGAAAGCCAACCACTCCAGAAACAAAGAGCCACATGGACACAGCCCAGGAGGGCCATTTAAAATTATATATATATATATATTTTTTTTTTTACAATTTTATTTAGGGGTTGCAAGTGAGACCAAATGAGTGAGGATAGAAAGGGAGACCTCAGGGGTCGCAGCTGCGACCCCTGGTAACCCCCAAATGACGTCCCTGCCACAGACGTGGTGCAAAGTATGTGTGGAAACAGAAAAATTGATATGAGGCCGGGAAGCCCAAAGGAAACACACCAACACAGGTTACAAAGTATATACAAAGCGCTTTATTCAAAGATACAACAATTACCAAAAGTCAATTGACATACGGATAGCTATTCGGCCCTCAGAGTAACAGAACGAACTATCAACGGTAGTTCTCTGTGTTAGTGTGAGAGACCGTACATTGGGATACTCGGGTTTTTATACTTTTTATCCAGCTCTGGCCAACCCCCTCGCGGGTTAACCATTCTTGGGACCAGGCCTAGGGTTCGTTGCCAGGTCAATCCCATAATGTATGCATTATGATCAGTTCCGCTGATACAGTTGTTCATTTACACATAGGTCAGGGATAGGACAAGGTCTCAGTTCGCGACCCCAACAAGTGGCCTGCGGGCATATTACTTATTCATGTGTGCGGAGGTCACAACGGCCAGAATCCCACTCGAAATGTCATTCGGCCTCCATTTTGTTGTTCAGGGTGACTTCCACACTACAAGAGAACCTAAAATGGCGGCTAAATCCAAGATGGCGATTTGCACAATACATTAAGGTCAAGACCTTGCCGCGGAATCTATTTACACAATGTTTTTAGACAACTTGGCATAGGCCAACATACATTCAAACAATGCGATAGGAGGTATAATATTATTTCGATTTCCACAGTATGTATACCTTAAACTCGGAGGGAGTTCCTCTTCAATGTCTTTTCTAAATCCAACATGATTGGTTGGTCTCACCAGTTGTGGTCTCCCTAGATTGAAAGCCTGAGCAGTGGGAGAGGGCCCCGGGGGGACAAAGAAGTGATTTGCAGTCATCTGTGTGGTTAGGGGAGTGAATTTAACATGGTGTGCCATTGCAAACGCTGCTGGCATCTGTGGGGGTTTGGTGGATAGGTCTGTTGTCGGGCTTGTGTACAATTGTAGCACGTCAGGTCCTTATTGAAGCTTGAATTTCCTTCAGAACTCATTTCTGGGTTGTATGCTACCATTGCAGGGGACATTTATAGAATGTACAAAGGGTGTGGGGGTTCACTGTAGATGCCTCTACTTGGCAAAATGCAACTCTGAACTTGTCCAGCCCTGGGAACCTGCATGTTGTCCTCCACTGGGGCTGTGTTGTTAATTTGCGTTAGAGGATCCAGCTTGTCAGGTAGTCTATTGAGCCCTGTTGAGTTGTTATGAGAGCCTAGTAGTTGGGCAAGTAGAAATTTGGAAAGGGGCTAATCCGAGTAATTTCTAGGGCATCAGCTTTTGTTTGAAGATGGCTGGGTAAATAAATTAAGGCTAGTTTTTCATCATAGATTATTTCCTTTCTTAGTATATGATGGCGGTATCTGTTTCTGCGGTTGTAGTCATAAAAGCACATACGCTGTGAGGAACTCGACCATCCACACTGTGGGTGGGCGCTCACCTGGGCTTTTTAAAAACATTTTTGAATGAAATTGAATGATGGTAGATCAACCCCTGGAAAATATGTGGGGCTCATCCACACACATTTACCTATGCTCACTGCACAACATATGCATGTACCTGTGTACTCTAGGTGGACACAGCCTACAGGTGCATCTCCCCCTGTCATTTTTAGTTGGGATATGACACAATGCATCTCCAGAAGTGGGAGGGCCAAACCTTCCCCCTGGCATGGCCAGGCTAATGAACTAACAAAGGCTCCATGAATCCGCCTTGTCCTTTTGTTGGACCCTACAGCTGGAGGCAGCTTTGCATACCGTTGACAGGGTAATTCAAACAGGCCCATATGGATCCTGGCTGCAGAGGCTAACAAAGGAGACCGGAAACTCCAACACCCTTTCATAAGCAGTGTGTGTATGTGAAGCCAGCTCCCGACCTCAGTATCGATTGACAGTGAAATGTCATGTCTGGGACTGAGTGTCTATAGCAGTGATCCTCGCAGGGGGGACCCCGTTTAGAAGGTAGGAGTATGTGGTTTGACGGAGCCAGAACGTCTGGTCTCTCTGCAGCTGCAACGGAGACCTGCGCTGTAATCAGGAACCACAGACAGCTCCATTAACCAGGGGGACCCTTTGATCCACAACAGACAGGAAGATAGCTGGGACTTAGTATTACATGTTTTCACCCCTTTACCTTTTCAGTTGCAAAGAACTCTGGTTATGCCTTTGGTTAAACCTCACACATATAGAAGATTGTTGGTGGGGACCCAGGATTGGTTTATTAAGGTAGGCTTAGCCTACACCAATTCCTGTGGTCCATTTGTCTTTAAAAGAGGGCTACGTCTCTCTTTTGGCAGGCCATCTGAAGACTTTGCAAGGAGTAACAAGAAGAACTCAGCATTGGACCCTGGCTGAAGGTACAGTCTGCCTTACAACTTCTGCCAGTGAAGGAAAGCCAGGACCTCCAAGACGGAAGCAAGGTCCCTCCCCTGAACATCTCCCGGGGAACAGAGATCCAGAGGACCCTCAGCATCACCAGAATTGGTACCGAACCAGCACAGATTGTGCCCTGCTAGACTCTGCAGCAAGTTTCCTAGGTGGGAAGTGCCAGAGAGTCTCTGAACCTGAAACCAAGGACATGGCAGCTGCTTGGAACCCACTCCTCAGCTTTGGGCCATCCACCTTAAAGGACAACACTAGCCCAGTGAAGAAGCTAGGAGAAATGCACTGATGACCATCCACCAACGTCTGCCTTAAAGGACATTTTCGAACGAGTCGAGCCCCTCGAGCTGCAACCGACTGCACTGCTGACTGTTGTTATGCCACAGTCGCTAAAGCCATCTGAGACTCCTTGACCAGTGCTTCAGAACTGCCGACCAGCACAGAGACAAACATTCCTGACCCCGAGCCGCTCTGTAGGCCAGACTGCAGCCATCCATCCAGCTCACCAAACTGCTTGATGCCTGATAGCCGCAGCTGTCCCCCGTCTTGAACTCTATCACAGAAGCTGCAAAGTACCCTGAAACTGACTCGACCCTGTTGAGCACCAAGAACACCTAAAAGCGCAAAGTACATTTTGGTTCTGTCCCCCTGGTCCTTCTCAGAAGGCCCCTATAGACATTTTAAGACTGATTGCTCCCTTTGTGCTGAATCCAAGAATCCTTGAAATATTGCGATTATTTTCCTTACCACCTACCCTTCTGTGAGTATCCAGAGTGGATCCCTTTTCTTTCTTTGAGCCTGTCTGTCCACTGCATTCCTTTACAGGGTGGGTTGTATTTTGTAATGTGCTAGAACTGTCTGTTGTGATAATAATAAAGTAGACATTATGCAACCTTAACTGGACAGTCCCTTTTATCATTGGGTAATAATTGCATTTGCACTGTGCTGCAACTAACCAACGATCCATGACCTTTCAGAGATAAGCTGGTTGTTCCATCTACGTTACCAAAATTGGACAAAGAGGTTTATAATTTGCTTGTGTTTCCAATCTGTTTGGATCCCTTCTCGTGTAAGAGAGGTGTGGGGCTGATTCATCCCTGCACCACTGGTGTCCCAGAAGTTGATTTGTCACATTGGTGGAAGGTGGTCAGATCTAGTTGAGCGTTGAGCACAGTTTAGTCACCTAATGAGTACAGTTGCAGGCAATGATTAGACACTGCTAGGTATTTGTAATAATCATGGCTCTTGACATAGAGACTGTGAAAGGCAGGAGTAAGGATATCCTGCACGTCCGATGTCACGAGAGGGGACTTCCCCACAGCACTGAGGTTAATAAACGTTAGTTGCTGACCAGCCTCCAAGTTTGGGTGGAAGCAAGGGCGGTTGTGGAGACGGTCCGAGGGGACGGCGCAAGCACTGTGTACCGAATGAAAAGACCTTCCGGAAGGGGCAGTGGAAGATGGCGAGGAAGGCAGCATGAGCAGTGTGTCTTGCCAACCAGACTTCCGGGGGGCAAGCGTGGTTTCCGAATGCTCGATAGTGTCAGTGAAGTCAGTGACTAGTGTGGCATCCCATAGGTCCCAGACATCGGCAAGGTCTCTAAGTGGCCCTGAAATGTTTCCGACTGTTTATGACGTGGCGGCCAGAAAGCTCCTGCTGGAGGAGAGCAGACTAGTGCTAGAGGAACAAAAACAGTGGGCAAGGTCACCGTAGAGCTGCGCAAGCAGGCACTCTGCGAGAAGAAGGAGGCCAACAAATCCACCTCTAGCGAAAGCAGCAGTGGTAGCTCAAATCAGTGTGCCCGGGAGGAGCCCCGGCGGCCCATCCCAAAAAGACTCAGTGAAGGCTTACGAAGTGGGGAAGGATATTCTTGACTGGTTTGAAGCACTCAAGCTTGCTTTTCAGCTACAGGAGGTGGAAGAGGAACTGTGGGATGCAGCCCTGATGAGTCACTTACCGACACCAGGGTCTGATGTAATTCTTCAGTTAACTCCTGAGGTGAGGCCTGTTTATGAGTGTATGAAGGCCACCCTCCTCGGGAAGTTCTGTAAAACCCCAGAACAGAGCTCAGAAAAGAAAAGTGGGTAGACTTTTGAAGCGTTCAGATACTTGTTGAAATATCTGAGCGGGTGGGTGACACATTTAAAGGGATGTACTATTTGATTGCGTGTGAGCATGTAATAAAGAATTGTGAGTTTTGCCTACACCAGAATCCTGTGGACAAGACTATTACAGACCCTAGGGAGCTTGCAAATGCTGCCAACACGTATGTAAGTACTCGAGTCCAGAAAAAGACTCAGGTGAGCACATCCAGTCTGGAAGAGAAATCTTCAGACAGTCAGGTCCCCAAAGGAATCAAGGGAAATCACAAAAACTTTAGTTCAGCCGTACACACCAAAAGCAAAAGCGCAGGCACCACTAGAACTGAGACAACTACGTTCTCACCACCCAAATTATGTTTTGTGTGTAAGGAGCATGGCCGTAGGAAAAGGGATCCTGCTTGCAAAGGCTTACCCAAGCAAGCCATAGTAAATGTTGGACTCATGGAAGAGTCCATCATTAGTGTGGGACTTCTAGAGGAGGACTTCTCACTAGGCCAGTGAGTTTCGGAATGTGGATTGGTTACACTGAGTTGGAACGGTACCGGGTCTCCAGAAGAGATCCCAGTTCCCAATAACACTCAACTCTATTTAGAACATGTGTATATTAATGGACACAGAACTCCTGCAGTCCAAGACACTGCGGCTAGCCTCGCTGCTGTCACCCAGCAGTGGGTACAGCCAGGCCAGTATATCGATGGGCCTGATTGTAGCATCAGTGGGTTTGACAGAACAAATAAGTGCCCCTTGGTAATAGTAGAGTTCAGCTGGCAAGGAGAAATTACCCAGCGCTGTGTAGCAGTGAAAGACTCCATCCCTGTCCCATGTCCGTTAGATAATGATCTTCCTGATCACGAGATAGTCGCAGCAGCTACCCGATCAAGGGCCCAAAAGGCCACCAGACTGAAGACTCTGAGAGCCTTAGGGTCTGGAGTGCTTCCAGAGGGCTTGTTGGAGGGACCAGCATGGCCGGTAGCACTTGGTCCAGTTCCGCAGACTGCTGAGTCCCCTACTCCTGCTCAGTGCTGTGCTGAGCCTGCATGACCCAGCAGCTATGGATGGGCATTCAGGCCCTCTTCACCCTATTGCCTGGGATGATAGCGCAGCGTTTGGTGTTAGGTGCTGATCCCTCTCTGGCCTGGTTGCTGAAAATCACACTGTGTTGTTGTGAAATTAATGGCATGACACACTGACACTGTGATGAGTTTCAATTTCCTCTGGCCAACCCGGCTCAGGCCCAAGCTATCTGGAGCCGACATGGGCAGGCAGGCCCAAGGCAAGGCATGTCTTCCATAATGTAGCGAATGATCATCCACGCAGCCCAGAAACAAATGGCCTGCCTGAACCATCATTGTTACGGTGCATGCGCATGCGTGCCACCCACTAATTTTATTTCAGTCAGACTCACTCAGAGTCATTACTGTCAGTCAGTTTCAGTCAGAAAGAGACTGAGAGTGAGAGCCAAGAGGACATCCGTCACCAACCACACCACGGCCACAGGCCCACTGCAGCAATGCAATGCTTTTCCTGCTGCCTGGCTGGTCTGCCCACAGCCTGCCTGCCTGGTTGTGGCTGTGCATGCCACTGCCCCCCTGAGACAGTCCTGACAGCCAGACCGTGGCCTGACCTGCCAGCCTTTCTGTAGTGTGCATGCCTGTGCCGTGGCCTCCTGCCCCTGCATCGGATTCGGAGTGGGAGACGTAGTGACTCACTGACTGCGAAAGAAGTTAACTCGTTGTGAGGTGAGCACAGACTAAGCAGGTGAGCCATGTGAGATGAGCTTGTGTGCGTGGTGAGTAGGGGTGTACTGATCGTCGGCTTTGAGTCACTATTCGGCCAAAGTTTCAGCTGAAAAACAGCATTTCGGCTTCGGCAGAATATTTTCTGCCATAGTGACTTTAAGCCGAAGACCAATTTCTATTATTAGCTGTATTCTCCCTGTTTGGGAGATGACACCCAATCATAGAAAGTGTTGCAGTGGCTAGGCTGCAGAAGCCAAATAAGCTGTTTGCTTATTGGCTACTGCAGCCTAACCATAAAGGAAGCAGCCTCTGCATGTTGAAATGGGAGGTGAGGGAAGGGAACAGTTCTTCCCTTCCCACGCTTCTTATCCCAACGGACCAGCAGACCCACAAAGCCAGCAACTGCTTACCAGGTAAGATCCCCCTCCCCCTCCAACACACAGTGAGGTGTTCTGCACTCCCACTGCCTCACCATATTGCCCACCATTGCTTCCAGTCGGGCCACTGGTGCAAGGCCTGTGGCCCGACATTTATTTTCTGAAAAAGGGGGCCGCTCCCCAGCAGCCTCGAAACTCACAAAGTGCCCCTCCCCCCCAACACCCCTCCAGTACGCAGTGAGGCAGCTGGGGTGTTTGGCACCCCTGCTGCAACGTCATGCATAGGTTGTGTCCCCCCCGTGTTTCAGTCAGGCCACCGGTGCAAGGCCAGTGGTCCAACATTTATTTTCTGATAAAGGGGCCGCTACACTGTCTGGAAACGGGCCCCAGAAGCACATGGCTGCCAGGGGACTTTGCTCTCTGGTGGCCTCGAAATGTGCAAATTTCCACCACTCCCTCCAAAGCACAGTGATGCTGTTGGGGTGTTTGTCGCCCCAATGTCCTCACCATGCATAGATAGTGCCCCCCAGTGTTTCAGTTGGGCCACCGTTGGAATGCCGGTGGCCTGACATTTATGATAAAGGGCACCACTCAACTGTCCAGGAGCGGCCCCCAGACTCACAAGGCCACTGGGAGACTTTGCTCCCCCGGCGGCCTCAAAATTTGCAAAGTGCCCCCCATACCCCTGCCAACACACGGTGAGAACGCGAGTGTGTTTGGTACCCCCGCGGCCTCGCCATGCATAGACTGCCCCCCCATTCATTCCTTCTGTGACAAGCTATTTGAATAGTACCAAGGGGGGGGGTTGGATAAAATGTAATGCAAATTGCGCAATTTTAATAATATTTATTCAGCAACACTTGCCAAAACAGTGGCCCACTTTGAACTAAAAACTGGCCCACACTAGTATTTTGCGTTTTTGGTTCGGGCATTGACCTATTGTCCCAGTGGACGAGGCAGCTGTGGTATTCATCACCCGAGCAGCCCCACCTTATATTGATTGCCCCCGCACATGCTCCCACAGTTTAAGTTGTGCTACTGGTGCAAAGCCGGTGGCCACCCCCCACCCCAGCCACATGAGGCCGCCGAGGGGCTTTGCTCCCCTGCATCATCGAAATAAAATAAAATGCCCCCCACCCCTCTCCAAAACGGTGAGGCCCAGCGTCAGACTGGGATTACAGTTCTGAATGCCAATTCATTCCTTTTGTGACAAACTATTTGAATAGTACCCAAGGGGGAGTTTTGGTATAAAATGTACATGCAAATTATGCAATGTAAAATATCTTTATTCAGCATCACTGGCCCACTTTGAGCTAAAAACATTTATCTTTTCAATAAGCTTACAGAGATATGTGTCCATTTAATAAACATGAATACACATGCAATGGAATGCCTCCTTAGTTTATTCATTGAAATGTTGTTTATTATCCCCTAGAACATGTTTAACTCAATAAACAGTTCTACATGAGTTAACGTTTTTTTAAAGGTCTAAAGAGAAAAAGACCAATGTACTTTGACCGATTTTCCTTTGATCGGAAAACCGTCATTGTAAAGGTCTTTTTCTCTTGAGACCTTTCAAATGTGGTTTCCCCATTTTTTTAATATTGTGGTTTTCACCCCCCAAAATCCCCATTTTTCTTCCCACCCCACCCTCAGGATTTCTGTCCTAGCCCCCTAAAATAAAACACATACACACAACACTCACACCCACACGCTTGAACCCCCATCTCTCAGACCGAGCCCCCCCATTCCCCAAACCAAGACACATACATACTTGCAACACACACACCAACACGCACGCACCCATACATGCACCTGTTCTCCTGGTCCTGCGCTTCTGGGTCCCGCAGAGCCTGTCAGCCCCTGCGCACACTCATGTGCGGCAGGGGCATTACTGTTTGCTTTAGAAAGACCACTCCATGTGGTCACGGAGCGGTCTTTCTAAAGTGGCCTGTCTGTAAAGAGATCTTTAGAAAAAGATCTTTTCACGGAGAACGAAAAAAACAACTATTCGGCTCACTATTCGGCCCCGGCCGAATAGCTGGACCAACTATTTCTTATTCGGTCGAATACTAAATTAACTCTTCGGTACACCCCTAGTGGTGAGTCAGTGACTTTGACGTGAGTAGTGCAGTAGTAGGCACGTAGCTATATGTATGTTATGTGTGCATGCCAGTGTCGGATGATTGCTGCACCTCTGTCATCGGTGTTGCAGCCCATCATGCATCTACTTCTACCCATAACATGATTACTACACCACTCTCGTAGGGATTCTGCACCTCTATCACATTACAGTTGCACCCCTGTCACATGTTAACCATGTGATAAGTGTAAGCCCCAAATCTCCTTGAACCATCCCCTGGCATATCAATGCAGCATCCCCAGTATCGGATAAATAGATCCATGACCTGAGGGGATCATACTGCACGTCAAACTCATCATAACTGCACCACTGGCATGTTCCAGCTGCTTGCATGGAATGTATATGGTGGCTTTCTCTATGCTCTACAGAATATACAATGGCAGGAGCCCCTTGCATGTGATGGCATCATCCTGCTGTTACTGGCAGCACTCAGGCTCGTTGAGCGTCTCCATTCAATACAGTAGACATGTTTATTACTACACTGCTAAACTATTTTGAAAATAATGTTAATGGACTGTATTATTGGATTGAAGTGTGATGTTTGATAATTGTACTTTTATGGAAATATTTTCTCTTTTTCAAAATAACATTTTTGATTGTGGTAAGCACTCCCATGACATAGCAACTGGCAGTAACATTGTGCAACACCTGTACACCTTGGAAAATCATTGAGACTGATCCCTGGCAGCCCCCTGCCGCCCTAAGGGCTCCCACAGCCTATGCCACTTTGTGTTATGTTCATGCCACCTTACTTCTTTAGGTGTCAAAGGGAGACGAGAGGGCAAAGTGCATGAGATGCCACTTCCAGGACCACTGTGAGTTTGATAAAATGGCAATAATGCCACTGCGGAAGAGCTCCTGAGCTTCCTGGGCTTTGGGCCGGGAGTCCCATGTCCCCTTCTCCTCTGGGAATAATCTCGCTCACCGCTGCCCGCAGCCTGGGCCTTCAGCACGGATTCCTTCCAGCTTCTCTCAATTTCTTCATTACATTCCCTCTTGAACCCTATGTTATGCCGGTAAGGTAGGTCAGCGGGTTGAGCGCTTGCTGCTGCGATCTGTGTGTGATATGCAGGTCTGAGGTGAAAGGTCAACTCAGCTTTCATCTAGTCCGACGTCCATAAATGCGTACCATCTTTGGTTGGGTGATAATTGTATGTAAATATGTTCCATCTACAGCGCTTCGGCAAAAGCGCTATATAAGAACCCATCCTAATATTGCATCCTATGGGCTGCTCCCAGTTTTCACCAACATATGCTGGCTAGCCCTGGTCCTTAAGCGTCTACCTACGGATATTTCGAGGAGTCTCATCTCTGCTGCTCCAGTAGAAAGCAAGTTCAAAGTTTTATTTAGTTTTGTTTTTATTTGTTGTTGCTTTGCAAGGTGCATTCTGCAAATACAATCGCTTCCTGGTGCCCTGAAAGTATACGGAGTGGAAGGCAAAAAGAGGTCTAAACATTGAAAGCCAAAGAACATTTTGGAGTCATTGAATGCTAGGTAGTGGAGACAGAGAAGTACATACAGCCTCTGCCAGCTCCAGGCCAGCCTAGTAGTGACAGATACGTTCTTGCCAGAATCGGCTAATTCGGAATGTGTCAATCCTTGCTTCTTCTGCCTTCTGCTTAGTGAAGGGAATTTCTGCCTCCATAGTGAAATTTGGTGCTTCTGCACCGTTGTGAAAATCAAAAGTTAGCACCCATGCAGTGTGAATGTTTTCCCCATGTGTAAATGAGTTATTGTAAATCATTTCTGATCGAAATTGACATCCTGGGAGTATGAAGTGCACAAAGCACCTTCCCTGATGTAGTTCACATTGCACATCGTTTTAACTCTGTACTAACACACCTTGCTTCCATCATGATTCCTGACATAGCCGTAAACAATAATACTAAGCGAGCCATAAAGCTAACGTGTCTCTGATGTATTTTAGCTGCTTCTAAGCAAGCACTGAACCTACTCCAACCTCCAAGGCCTGTCTGACATTTAAAAGCTACCACCGGACTTCCTTTCAACCAGGGCAATCATTGTCAGTGCAAAGTTTGCTTTCACCTGCCACTTTGGGGTTTCAAACAAGAAAACTTTGTTTCGCAAATAACAAACAGGATTGGCTGCCAGTGACCTGCGGCCGAGAGATGTAGTCGGGTAGATAGCTACCAATTACAACATGTCGGATATTGGCGTTTTTTGTACCTTTTAACTGAAATCCATTGAAAGCTGAATTAAAGTCCACCTGGTGGATTTAAAGGGCTTTGTGCGGATATGGCTGCTCAGCGCTCTGGTGCCCTTCTGGCATGGCTCAGTTCACTGCCCATGGCATGTGACCTGCACCTCAGGATACGTGGAGGGAGCTATTAGCAAAGACTTCAAAAAAGACACTTGTCACTTTAAGTTTCCTACATCGAGAGCGATAAGTCGCACTCCAGTAAGTCATTGCCGCGCTGCGTTTGCAGTGTGACCAAAGTCCATCAGTCCGGGCACTACACATCCAGTTCTAATGTTGTCGGTATTATTGTTCTAAGTGGATTGTGTGTGTATATGACGCTGCTATTATTTTGCAAAAGACGAAATTCAAATGCTCCTTATGTAGCGTGTGATGTCACGGGAGACCGGGTCACGTGTCAGAGGGGCGGGAGCCGGAAATAAAGGAATCACCGGAACTGGCAGGTTGGCGCCAGTCCGGGTTTATGCAGCATACAAAGTAGTTGTGTTTTCCTTCGGGCCCGTCAGGCCTAAGCAGGTCTGTGTTTCACCGGAGGCCCTGCACCACCGGAGCCTCCTACACAATATGTAAATAAATAATCATAGCCTTGGCCTAATCGCTCAGGGGTTTTAGTGCTGTTTCAAGTCAACATGACTTTACAATAACACACATCAAATGGTCATAGGCGTTATGCTGTTCCGCCCCGGGTATATATCTGAGAAGAGTATGCATTCCCCATGACCACTATGCCCCAAATATGCCGCGCTTCATGCCCCCCATCAACCTCAGGTCAGTCATTATATTGCTAGGACTGAAAGTGCTGAGAAGCACAGTCTTTCACGATGGGCGCTGTCAGTAGTCCCGTCTTCCTTCTAATGTTTTTTCTGTGCGCGTTCCCTGGTGTCTGACTCGTAGCAACTTTACCATCTGCACTAGGGGCTTATGATGTGGATTTGCACCCCTCGGCTAATTGCCTCCCCCAGTAGTTAATTTGTAAATATATAAGTGCCAGGGCCCAAATATTTTCTGGCAGCCTCTGACACATCGGGGTGATCAGCTCCCCATCCACTCCCCATCTCCAGCTGGCAGCACCCACGGCTGCTCCCTGCAGTGACAGCATATTTGGGGTTGAAGCTGCAATGCCCACCGGTTCATTGAGGGTGCTGGAAGCACTATGGCAGATGTTCCATTTCCAGACACCAATCAACATAACATAGCCTACCAATCAAGCCGGTGCTGACTCACTAAGTGCCAGGGCTCAGAAATAAGTGTCTAGGGCTGAGCCCTGGCAAACACCCCCGCAAATTAAGCTCTGGCTCCCCCCAATGCTTTCAGACTTTTCAGCTTATTCAGATTTTCCGCACAAAATGTGACATTTTTAATTGAGCCACAAAATATTTGAAATGCATCTTAAAAGGCGGAAAATATTGCTTTTGACCCATCGGCCACTTATTATAATTAGTCTGATCTGCACGGCTATGCCACTTGCCGGTAGCCAGTAGGCCCAGCCGCAGTAGCCCCCACCCCCACACATTACTCAAAGGGAGGCACTCCCTTTATGAGAGATTGATTTCAATCTCCAGGCTCAATAAGGACCTTAGAAATGGAATGCTATATGTTTAGCAGCTATCCAGAACTATTTCAATTAAACATAAATGTTGCAACATGTACACAGTTGTACTGCAATTTTTTATTTTTCTTGCCGCAGAATGTGGCTTTGAGTGCCACTGTATTGCTGCCTTATACATTACCTCTGGGCGCAATTTGCCCTGTGTCTTTGGGCCCGCCGCCGCTCCAGCCTGGCAAGCAGTGCCTCCCCAGGGGAGGAAGAAAATGTGACACAGTGTCTTCAAAAGTTTAATGGCAGGAATTCCCTTTGCAAGGACGCCTGCTGATCTTCTCCCATGATTTCCCCTGAAAGAAATGCTGCTGACCATCACAGCGTCCATCAAACTTTCCTGCCGGAGCGGTGGGACCAATAAAGACGTCCTTGGGGAGCGAAAATCCCAGTGCAGGCATGAGCAGCCGCTAGAACAGTTCTTTTCAGGGCCCTGTAACCCCTGTTCCTGGGAACCCATATTTATAAGTGACCCATAGGGGGTAAACATCCCCTCCTGGTGACCTCAAATGACCTGCAACATTTTGCAAAGTGGCTGGCGTAAATATGTTCCCCAAATTGGGGCGCGAGAACCAAAGCCCACCCCCAGGGATTTGTAGTGGGGTCGCTCCCAATCATTTTATTTTTCATAACAACTTGCTCCAAATGCTGTATTTTGCTACTCCATTTTTTAGTGAAGATAAAGATAAAAAAAAGAGCTCAAATATTTACAGGTAGTTCGGCTGGAGTATAACAGGACTTCTCCATATACTGTTGACACCAGTTTCCCAAAAGTCTATAGGAGCATTTTACAGCAGAGAATCATGTATGTGTCACTCAATGACGCATGTGTCTTATAGAAACCCTGGGTGCACAGTATACATGTGTATGTTTCTGCCAGGTCTCTGAAACAGCCTCTGGGAGACTGCCACTCAAGCACTAGGATAAAAATGGTACATCATAAACCAAATGCCAGTGCAAATTATACCAGTCTTAAAGGTCGTGTCAGGACATTTGTTATCATTTAATGCACATTGTTATCGTGCCAATAAAATATAATCACAACTTTCATAACAGAAAAAGAATTAGCTAAACATGTTTTTCCATCACATGCCGGGTTACTGAATTTGCCAAAGTTTAAACATCCATAAAGTCTCCATCATAAGGAGGTCTCTGCAGGAAACTTCAAATGGTTTTGTGGGACATCACTGCGCTTCTCACCAATTTACTACAAAAAATGACATTATTTTTTAAAAACACATATCTTCTATTATCACAAAATATCTAATACTAATAATCACTAAAACGTCCTACTTGACTCAAAGAAATTCAACAGCATTCTTCCATCTTAATTTCAAATTAAAAGAAAAAAGGTTTCTTAGTGTGCCTTCTTTTGTCTGATCGACCCATTTGCAGTTCTACCAGACAACAGTGCTATGAACCTTGTACTTAACTCATTTCATCTGGTAGACTGATTTAAAATGTATGATGTACTATCAATATAACATTGTTCTGGCATAAAATATTTATATTCACTCTTGCACTCTACATGTTTCAGTTCACCTAAGAATAATCAATATTGAACCTTCATCAGGTGTTAACTCTTTACACCAAAATTGATAAAACACCAGAAACACCAGAAAATGTGAGTTATCCTCCACCTAGATACACTAAACACCATTATAAAACATAAACCATTGCTCTAGAAATGTACCATTGTTCTTTCCTTTTATAAACCAATGGTAGCCCACATCTTTTTAAAGGGACCTGCAGATGACATATCGAGATTCTATTTAATAACCCACCCAAATTATAAATTATTTAATTTCAGGGTGTCTCAAAAATATATTCATACTTTATTATTAATCCTTCATGATTAAAGTTCTCCCAGCATTCCGCTCCTTCAGACAAGAGAATGTTCACTCCAATCTGAAACATATATTTTCAAATAGAATCCTATTAGTTGCCTGCTAAATGGGTAAACAAAGGTGCCATTAACCATACACTAGGAGATGAGTGTGCACCCAAAGTGTATTCATTACCTGTATCTATCTTTCTTTATATATAACACCAGCTGCTCTGAAGCTGAGCCGGCATGCACATCAATGCGATAGATTAAACCGCTGTCTGTCACGGAAGAGAAAGAGGGAAAGAAAACCAAATAAACTGCTGTCTTCATTCGATTCCGATAGTTTTGCTAATGGCAGCACCTTCCTGTTACCCTTTCATGGAAGATCAACTTTTCAAGATCAACTTATAAAAGAGTAACTCACCATGTAACACACAAGGTCTTAATCTTCAACTAATCACGTTTATTTCAAAAGATTTGTCTTGCTTCTTATTCTATTCACCTGGTGCATGCAGATGATGGCGCCCGCAACAATCATTCTGCAAGGATGAATATCGACTGCTTTAGTCATAATTCAGCAACCAACCCGTTATACCGTTTCGTACTCATATCGGAATGAATTAAAACCCACTTCACAACAGAGCTTCATAAGTCTCACTCTGCTTGCACACCCTTTCGCAGGTTCAAACACTGCTGCATACTGTTGCCTCTCCTTATAGGCTGAACGCAATCTAGACCCTCACTTCACAGATTTCCACCTATGCTATGGGCTCCGCCATCTTGGATGTACTGTTGACAATCATCCTCCATACCACAAGTGGGAGCCCTACATGATCATGCCTTTAGCATCTATTAGAAGCTTATACATAGTGGCTCTCTTATTCCGCAAGCTGATGTGCTTGTTATTATACAGCCCTCATTTATAAAGGACTCTCCCAATTGGTTTCCATAGTCCTTATTCAATTTATTGTTTGCATTGATTTGCATTTTATGCTCTCCTCACAGCATTCAGCCGGGGTTATGATACTATCTGACTCTGTATTTATGACACTCACATACGAGCCATGGGCCTTAACACAAGTCTAGATTAACAGAATACATCCTAAATAAGGACAGTATTCAAATAGACACAAGCATGCAGTCTCAATATTACCACTGTTAGTCTTAATAAATAAAATGTATGTTCTAAAAAAGTATTTATGCTACAAGTCTGCCAGATTCTCCAAAGAAGGTAGCTAGTACTGTGATGAAAACAGAATTAATTTCCTACTCATCTGCTTTGTACATTGTTGTTTAACTTGATGCCGAAATCTTGTGCCATTCCACAACGTCATTCAGCCTTATTTTCCAGCTTTCTGTCAGGAAAATGAATTGCTGTTCTCTTTTGAGTAGTTTATCATCTATCCTTCCTCCATCTCGACTTATGAGCTGCTGAATTACAGTCAAGAAAAAGTCATCATATCAGTGGTTCATTGCCAAGAAATACTTGACCATCAGCACCTCTTCAACCTTGTTTCTCAAGCAACTAAAGTGTTCCATGATGCCTGCTTTAACCCAACCAATTGTTTTTCTTATATACCATTTTCCACAGGGGCAAGTAATCAAAAAAAGAATAGTATGGAGGGCGGATAAATGCGTTTTAAATAATAACAGAGAAACACTGTTAGAACCCAATCTGAGAAAAGAAAAGAATAATCAGTTAGTCTGTGTCAACACTTTTACTGATTTATCGTATAAAATAAACAAGAAAATAATGAAGAATTGGAGAGTCTTTAACAAACGTGATCAAAAATCTGAGAGACCAATTTTGACTTTCAGAAGATGTCTAAACATAAGAGACTTGATGATGAGGAATGATGTCAGAAACCGTAGAACTAGCCAGCAAACTATTACAGAAGTGTGGGGTCTTCCAGCAATCAAAGGTCTTAACCCTTTTGGTAAATGTGGGTGTGCCACTTCATCAAGAAATCGACAGAGATTGATATTGGCTTACAAACAAATTGGACACAACATAGTTTTACTAACTGCGATTCCAATAATGTATATGATTACTTGTTCCTATTGCAAAATGCATATAGGAAAAACAATCAGCTGGGTTAAAACATGCATTATGGAACACATGAGTTGTTTGAGAAACAAGATTGAGGTGGCGCCGATGGTCAAGTATTTCTTGGCAATGAACCACAGATATGATAAGCTTAGCTGGACTGTAATTCAGCAGCTCAGAAGTCGAGATGGTGGAAGTACAGATGATAAACTACTCAAAAGAGAACAGCAATTAATTTTCCTGACAAAAAGGTGGAAAATAGGGCTGAATGAAGCTGTGGAATGGCACATGGTCTCGGCATCGAGTTAAACAGAAATGCACACAGCAGATGAGTAGGAAATTTAGTCTGTATTCATCACAGTACTAGCTACCTCCTTTTGAGTATATGGCAGACTTGTAGTATACATACATTTTGAGAACATACATTTTGAATATTAAGACTAACAGTGGTAATATTGAGACTGCAACCCTGTGTCTATTTGAATACTCTCCGGATATAGGATTTATTCCATTAATCTAGATTTACGTTAAGGCCCATGGCCCGTATGTATGTGTGTGTCAAAAATACACAGAGTCATATAGTATCATAACTTGGGCTGAATGCCGTGAGGAGAGCTCAAAATCCAAATCAATGCATAAGCTATTACACTAAATTCAATAAGGACTATGCAAACCAACTGGTAGAGTCTTGTTTTAGAATTTAGGGCCGTATAATAACAAGCACATCAGATCACGGAATACGAAAGCCATTATTTATTAGCTTCTAATAGAAGGACATGACCAGTTAGGGCACCCACTTGCGGTACGATTATGGAAGAGGATTTTCAACAGTACGGCAAGATGGCGAAGCCGATAGTAGAGGTAGAAATCTGGGAAGTGAGTGTCTATATTTCGTTCAGACTATAAGGAGAGGCAGTAGTATGCGACATGGTTTGAAAACGTGAGCAGGCATGCGAGTTGGGTGAGAGTAATGAAGTTCTATTGTGAAGTGGGTCGGTAAGTCGTTTTGATATGAGTACGAAACGCTATGTCGTGTTGGCTCGTGAATTAGGACTAAAGCAGTCGATTCTTGCATAATGATTGTTGCGGGTGCCATCATTTTCACACACTGGGTGAATAAACTAAGAAGCGAGACAGCTCTTTTGAAATACACATGATTAGTTGAAGATCAAGACCTTGTGTGTTGCAAGGTGAGTTATTCCTCGTATAAGTTGAACTTGAAAAGTTGGTCTTCCGTGAAAGGTTAACCGGAACTGTTGAAATCGATTGAAGACAGATTTTATTTGGTTTTCTTTCCCTCTTTCTCTTCCATGACAGACAGGGGTTTAACCTTTTACATTGATGTACACTCTGGTTCAACTTCAGAGCAGCTGGTACTATATATATTAAAAAAAGATAGATACATGTAATGAATGCACTTTTCAGTGCACACTCTTCTCCTGGTGTATGGGTAATGACATCTCTGTTTACACATTTAGCATGCAACTAATATGTATTTCAGATTAGAGTTATCATTCTCTGGTATGAAGGAGAGGAATGCTGGAAGAACTTTAATCATTCAGGATTAATAAATAAGTTATTGATATCTTTTTGAGACACCCTGAAATTAAATAATTCATAATTCGGGTGGGTTGATAATAATAATATCTATATGCTGTCTGCAGGTCCCTTTAAGAACATGTGGGCTACCATTGGTTTATAAAAGGAAAGAACAATTGAAAATTTCAAGAGCAATGTTTTATGTCTCATAATGTATTTTAGTCTATCGAGGTGGAGGATACCTCGCTTTATTTGGTGTTTCTGGTGTTCTATCAATGTTGGTGTAAAGAGTGTGTATCTCCTGATGAAGGTTCAATATTGATTATGGTTAGGTGAACTGAAACATGTAGAGTACTAGAGTGCATATAAATATTATATGCAAGAACAATGTTATTTTATTTATTTATAAAGTGCCAAAGCACATAGGCATTGGGGCGCTACATATACACATAAGATGTAGGAGACGGGACAACATACATTTTTATTTCAATGGGCATAGGCGTATCTGGTCATTGAAGCAATTGTTACGGACTCATTCAAAAAGATATGTTTTCAGGTGTTTCCTATAAACCTGCTGTCTTGTTTCCTGTCTCAGTTTTATCGGCAGGGAGTTCCAAGCTTGAGCTGTGAGTGTATAGAAGGCTCGGCCCAGCCCTCTACATCTTTTTATCCTAAGTACTAACAGCCCATTGTCAGTACTTGATCTTAGGTGCCTAGTGGGGATGTGTGATTTCATTTTACCCTTTATTTAAACCGGTGCCTTACTGTACATGCATCTAGGGGTCAGGGTGAGTGCCTTCAAGCGTATTCTATCAGCCGCTGACAACCAGTGCAGTTTTCTCCTGACCATCGTAATGTGTTCCCTTTTGGGGATGTTATATACGACACATACCACTTCGTTTTGTACGGTTTGTAATTTTCTGATGTCTCTAGTGTTTGTCGCAAAGCAGGAGGCCATTACAATAATCCAGACAGAGCATCATAATTTCCCTAGCCAGTGTTGCTTGTTTCTTTTGTATCAGGAGAGGTTTAGCTTGTCTTAGTACCTTAAAATGATATTGTGTTACAAACAATGCTATCCACTTGGGCTTCTGAGTAAACCGCAGCGTCCACATAAACACCAAGGGCCTGATTCATGGAAGTGTTTTATAATGGTGCAATCCCTTAGGAAAATGGTCCATGAATCAGGCCCCAAGTGTTTTCATTTTGTCTTTAATTTTGATGTCATTGTTTTCAATGCTCATAAAGAGATATTTTGAGCTGAGCTTGCCTCTAGCTTGTGTTGATCCAAAAATCATCAGTTCTGTTTTGACTGTATTCAAGCACGTGGGAATTTTGTGTCATCCAAGTATTTATCAAACTGTAGATAAAGTTGCGTTGTACAGTGTCTTGTTTATGGTTTCCACTCAGCTCTATCTGGAGCTGAGTATCATCTGCATAATTGGCGAAGAGTAGATTAGAGGATGTCAAGAGATCACACAGGGGCTTAATATATATGTTGAACAGAATTGGTGATAGACATGCTCCTTGCGGGACCCCATCATATACCCTTTCGGACCCAGAGGTTGCGTTGGCCCAGCACACACTGGAGCTCCTATTCCCAAGCAAGGAGCCTATCCAATGTGTTGTTTCTTTAGAGCATTGACCAAAAGTGCACAGACAGTCCAATAGACGAGTGTGTTCAATCCGATGAAATGCGGTGGATAGGTATAAAACGGATTAATAATCCTGATTTACCTTCCTCTATAGTATCCAGCATATGTGCTTGTAAGTCCACCAAGGCGGTTTCTGTGCCGTGAAATGTGCGAAAACCTGATTGTTTTGGATGAAGAAAATTGGTCTGTTCCAAATGATTCTGAAGCTGGATTAAGGCCATGTTGTCAATCACCTTCAGCAGAAAAAGTGTGCTTGTGATTGGGTAGGTTACTTGGTTTATTTTGATCTACCCCAAGTTTCTTTGCAAGAGGAGTTATCACCACATGTTTGAGGCTATCAGGCACACTTTCATGACTAAACGAGGAGTTCACAAATCTCACTAGAAAGGGGGCAAACATACTGGGGTTTTGCAAATCATATTTCAGTGGCAGAATCTCCCCGAGGCATGAAGTAGGGCGCATTGCTTTCAATGTTTTGAGCATATCGTCTTCTGACGTTTGCGAAAACGCAAAGTTCCTAGTCTGTTGGTCTTTACTCTGTTTATGTCGTGACCTGTCCATGGTGAGTTTTTAAATTGAATCCCAAAATTGTAGTTGTGCCGATGCAATTTTATTTTCAAAGGCCTGCTGTACTGTGCTGCAGTCCTTATTAGTAGGTATGAACTGCTGGGGTTTAAAAATGTGGTTTTTCAAGATTCCGATACATTTCAAACAATTTCGTTGTGTTATTTTCTGCAAATTCAATTTGTTGTTAGAAAAGTTTTTTTGCTTCATAAATGTGTTTTGTATATGTGTATTGTTTTAGTTTCCATGCCTTCCAATATTCATCTGACTGTTTTCTTTCCAAGATCCGTTCCAATCTTCTCTTTTCTATTTTTGTCTGAATCAAAGCTGGGGTATACCAAGCCTGCTTACAGATTTTATCACAAATTGTTTTTGTTTTTAGTTGGGAAATTCTGTCTAAAAGGCTTGTGATTTGATAGCTGTAGGTGTTTACTAGTTTCTCCGGTGGGTCAGAGTCATGAGTGGTTTCCATAATCTGTTTGAGACATGTTTCCAACTCCTCTGCAGACATTTTGTTTCAGATACCTGCTGATTATCTTTTTAGGCAAGGAGATCCTTTTAAGAGGTTTTGTGGGCAGATTTACATCAAACTCGACAAAGCAGTGGTCAGACTATGGGCATGCCTTTGTATTTGTAATTTCCAGAGTGATGTTTCTTGCCGATATCCAATCTAAAATGTTTCCTCCTACATGAGTGGGTTCTGTGCTAATAGTCTTGAACGTGTTGCTGTTAATCAGTTTTTCCAAGTTACAGACTTCCTTATAGCTGAGGTTGCCTAGCCAGTGATTCATATCCCCTAGTAAAATAGTGGAACTGTTAGGTTTATTTAGAGGTGCATGTATGTGTATCAAGTCTTCATTGAAATTTGGCATAACTCTTGGTGGGCAGTAGATTAAGAAAAGATTAAGGCAACAGTTGTTATTAGGCATGAGTTTAATATGACTGATCTCACAATTGGCACATTCGGTATGGGATTCGTGGACCTGCCAATCAGATTTGACCAGCAAAGCAACGCCACCTCCCGTGCCCTTTTCACGATGTTTGCCAAAAATATTGAAACCGGGTGGGGTAGCCATGTTAACACTTGGCCCACATGCATCTGTTAGCTATGTTTCTATAATGCACATTATATCTAGATTTTCCTCTAGAATGTAATTGTGTATATTATCAGCATGCTTTACTAGTGAGTGGGTATTCAGCAATGTCATTTTAATGGTTTGTGGTTCCTTGGTTATCCTACTCTGTGAAGGCTGTCACTTGTTGTGAGTGTCTTCTTTCGTTTGGTCATCTATGCACAGCATAGGGGATGTGTACACTACAGTTACCCTGGTCCGTTCTCCTTTTTCTGGCGGGGAGCAGGGTTGTGTGCTGTGCGTTACTCTGCTAATTTTTGTATTCCTGGTACAGTATGAGGTCGCTTAGAGGAATATTCATCAATCTGATCTGCTGTTTCGGACACAAGGGGGTGTTCTGGGGTGGGGGGGCTCCTGTGGTTGCCATGTTTTCTGGCAACAGGAAAGGTTTAACGGGAGAAGGGACTCCCAAATTATCCCTTTAGTGCATGGCTGTTTAGTCCCTTGTGGGTATAAACCCTTCCATTTGACCAGTAGTTGCGATATTTACTCTTTTGTCCTGACATATCAAAGCCATGTCTTGGTTCATTTGGGCTATGTGTCTTTCGACTAATCTTTCGGATGTCATTTCTGTGCTGCGAGCAAAAGTGTTAGCTCTGGGGGGTAGCCCATATTTCCTGTTAGGAAATGTAAGTGTAAGGCTTGGGGTTACCTGATAGTTGCGGGCAGGTGGTGCTTCCAGCGCGGAACGGCAAAGACCGAGCTGGACTCAGGTGCGCCGGCGCTGCTGCGCCTGGTCACCAAATAAGTAAATGCAGGGACTGCTGGGAAATTTAGTTCCCTGCCCAGCGTTTTTAGACTACTGCAGGATTTTGGAACTTAGAGCTGCTTTCAAAGCAAGTACCCACCCACTTGCATGCAGCGTGGAGGGAAGTAAGTCAAATCTTCCACTGTTTCCAAGAAAAATGAACCAACAAAACAACGTTACAACGATAGTACTTACAAACTTTTTTTCTTTGAAATGAAAATTAAGATGGACAAATGCTGTTGAATTTCTTCGAGTCAAGTAGGATGTTTAGTGATTCTTAGTATTATATATTTTGTGATAATAAAAGATATATGTTTAGCAAAGAAATAAAAACTATTTTATTGTATTTAATGGGTGAGCAGGGTAGTGATGTACCATGAAACAATCTGAAGTTTCCTGCAGAGACCTCCTTATGCTGGAGCCTTCACGGCTTTGATTAACTCTACCATGAGGTTAAACATCTCAGAATCCTCTGGATGTTATTTCTAAAGCTTAAGCATCGCCATGCAAAGGTTCTTATTTCCAGACAATGTTCAAACTGCTCCACGCAATCACATAGAATCAACGTCATGGCACTGCCAACAGTGTCAGAAATGTCAATGTCTCTGCACTAAACACATTATCATGCTCGCAGCTGCATTGCCCCCAGCGTATTGTGATGCTAGTCCAAACAAGGCAATGCCAGCTTTAGTAAAAACACGTTGCCATGCAATCAGGAGAAGGTATATTACGTGGAAAACATTGCCCTGGTATTTTTTAACAACCATTGCAAAGGCCAACAATATTTGCTTTTCTTAGGCATAAAATAGGTACTTGCCAGGCACTGCCATATTGGCATTAATTGGCCAGAAAATGGCAACAGCTGGCAAATGGTTTGAGTACCTGGGCATATGATGGCAATGCCTGGAAACTACCGTTTTACATATTTATAGAAGATCCAAAACGGTTTGCTTTTTCAATGCTGTTTTTTTTTTTTACCAATAATTCAATGCAAGGAACAGACGCGAGGACACACATTACTTTAAAATCAAGTGGCTGAAGGCTCATTTTTTAAAGACATTTAGATTATACAAAGAGCTGATTTACAGCTGCAATTAAGCTGTTACTGTCCAACGACTGATCAGAAATACCAATGGCAGATGCATAAAAGCCCACACATTGATATGATTGCATCATAGAACTAGTTTAAAGACATCCCAGGAGGGTGAAAAAGATCCAAGGCCAACATAGATCGACCTAATTCCTTTCAATTTGCCCCCCTTTAAATATCTCACATGCCTCCTGTTGGGGATTACAGTAGCGCCGTGGAGCGCAGTGCCCCCCTTCAGGATTAAGGCCTCATTATGGTAGGGCAGGGTTTAGCATGGCCAGAGACCCCAACCTCCAGGATTAAAGCCTCATTATGGTAGGGCAGGGTTTAGCATGGCCAGAGACCCCATCTGAAATTTCCCATTTACTTATTTGTGTTCGTTTGCAATTGAAAGCACGATAGGCTGAGTAGTGTGGGTTCACCTTGCTGCTCTTACCAGATCCCTACCTAATAATAAGTTACAGACAACTTTGTGTGTATGGAAAATTTGTAGGCCGTAGGCATTTTATTTTCTTACAGAAAATCCATTATAACAAAACATTACATATACATATGCTTTTGGGCACATTGTGTCCAGTTCCGAAGCCGCTCAAGGCTCCTTCTGAGTCTTTGTTATCCCTGAGCCTTCGTTCCTGGGCACATGCCGCCTACAACGTTTCTTGGACCGTGTACCGAAAGAGTACTCGGCGTTCTTTTCTCCTGCTTATTCCTTCTTTCCTTGGACCGTGTACCGAAAGAGTACTCGGCGTCCTTTCTTCCACTTTTGTACCATCTTGTACCGTGTACCGAAGGAGTACTTGGCGTCCTGGCTCCTGCCTGCACAACCCCACCTCTTCCGTTTCTTTTGTAGGGTGGGTTGGGTGGCAATGTTTTTCCTTTCCCTTCTCCAGGTACCAAGAGCCTACCCGAGAGAGGTGAGCTCTT
The DNA here is from genome assembly GCF_040938575.1 of Ambystoma mexicanum. Classification (NCBI taxonomy): domain Eukaryota; kingdom Metazoa; phylum Chordata; class Amphibia; order Caudata; family Ambystomatidae; genus Ambystoma; species Ambystoma mexicanum. Next base: position 442,033,107 of record NC_090924.1, on the reverse strand, counting down.
ACCTGGTTTGTGCCGCCTCTCCTTTTCCAGGCTTACTTATACCCCCCCCCCCCGGCCTTTTGTTCCTTCCTGGGGGCGGCCGGGTTACCCCCTGACCTCCTGTTGTTATATTTCGCACCTACCCAGGTGCTGCTTCCTGCCCTTCCTGGGCCTTTGTTTCTTGTGGCGCCATTCGGACGCCCCTCCCTATGCTTTTGCGCCGTTTTCCCCCCACCCCGCGCCTAAACTCCCAGACCATCTATCGTTCCACATTTCATGCGGCCCGGGGCCTGGGTCATAGGCTGAGTAGTGTGGGTTCACCTTGCTGCTCTTACCAGATCCCTACCTAATAATAAGTTACAGACAACTTTGTGTGTATGGAAAATTTGTAGGCCGTAGGCATTTTATTTTCTTACAGAAAATCCATTATAACAAAACATTACATATACATATGCTTTTGGGCACATTGTGTCCAGTTCCGAAGCCGCTCAAGGCTCCTTCTGAGTCTTTGTTATCCCTGAGCCTTCGTTCCTGGGCACATGCCGCCACACCTGAGTGGGTGTCCTTTACACCCACTCAGGTCCCCCCAAAAGCCCCCTACCTACAGCCTCTTGCCTGAAGTGCCCTAAAAATGTTGTCGGAAAAAAAACCCATCCCCACCTTTGATTGGTGCACTCCATCTTGGTGGAACATGTCCGGGTTGCTCCGGTGTAAACCATGTCTTATGAAATGTAGACCTGTACTCTTGCAGTACTTCTCTACTGACTTATTTAACTTTTTCCTCGCTGTCTCGATCGCATGTCTCTTTTGTGCCCCATGCCAGATCCTTCTAGGTATTATCTCTCACATAAAACTCTCTGTCTTCCACCAGCTGCGAGCCAAGCTATGCAGTGACTCGCATATCTCTCTTTGCAATTTGCCCCTGTTCGTGCTCACCAGATCGTTCCCCCTAAATGTATAACCAGGTACTCGGGGGGTTCCATAAAACCTATTAAGCCCCATAGCCTGTCGTGGATGTCCACCCAGTGCATCCCCGGGAGGCCCCAACATGACGTGATTGTGTTCCTGAAATGTAATCCTTGATTCACCTCTTCCAGCCACCTGCCTGCCCGTGTCACAAAAGAGTGCCCCACTATCCAGGCTGATTTGTAGGGTCCGACCTCTGTGGAAACGGGGGAGATAAATATCATATCAGTTCCTCCCTTATGTATCTCTTAAAACATTGCGATTTCCATCCCCCAATTCGTTTCACCCCCTTCGTCCCCAGGCCCCCCGCCCACGCAGAGGTTGCTGCCCCTATCCTGAAGGAGTGCGTCCCAAACTCGGCTGGATCCCATCCTGCCTTTGCCACTGCCTGCTTCAATACCGCGTGAAACTGATACCTGCTGAGCGCGCTGCCGTCCCTATGTATCAATAACTGCCCGTCGGTTTCTGGTCGCAGATCTAAGAATTCCCTGGTGATGCATCTGGGACAGTGGTCCTTCTCTCTGATGCAATTGAGGTCTATCGCTCTCCCCCTCCCTGTTTGGTCTGTCTTAGATTTCCTTAGCATTATTGACATACCTTTGTCGCCCATACTGATATCTTTCCTTGCCAGGCCGTCTCCTGCCATCGTATTCCTGGCCACCAGTTCCCCTATTCTGAAAGCCCCGTAGTAAGCTAGCGCGAATGCTGCCCTGAACAGCGCAGTTTCGTATGTGCTGCTGCATATATTAGGTAGCACTTTCAGTAAAATTATCAGCTTCCCAAAATTGACCGGCATTCTGCTGTCTGGCTTCTTCCCCTCTAGCTTCGCCCATCCCCTCATCGCATATTTTATCTTATCGCTGTCAGTCGGGTCTGGTATGCCCGCCACTTTTGCGGTATATGCCACCGCCGCTAGGTGCGCTGCTGCCCAGCTTTTCTTTTTACCATTGGCAAATGCCCCTTCCAGGAATTCACAGATTCTTTCCGTTGATATTTCATCCACCACTTTTACACCTGTTTCCAACAACACATCTTTTACCATCTTTGCGTACCGCTTACCTGTCTTGTATGTCAGGGCATTCCTGGTCAGCTTGTCGATGACCCTTTCTTTTTTCCACTCTTTTTCCACCACTTTTGAGTCGACCTTGAGGCCAACCGTGCTTTCTTTTCTAGTGCCTTCAACGGGACCCATGCCTTTCGCGGCGTGGGCGTCTTTTCCTTGTCGGCGTCCGGTCTCTGCTCCCTGAATCTCACCCACTGAAAACAAGAGATTGCATCAGCCACCACATTTTCCTCCCCTGCGATATGCCTCGCTCTTATGCATGTATTTAATTTTAGGCTTTCCAGTGTGATTTCCCTCATCAATTCCAACACTATACTGCATGATGCACTTCCCTTGTTTAACACATGTACTACTGCCATATTATCCGACCATACCGCCAACTCCTTATTGCCTAGCTCCTTCCCCCATGCGCATAACGCTACCCATATCGGGAAGAGCTCCAGTAGCGTTATGTTCTTTGTCCATTCCGCCACCTGCCATGATTCCGGCCACTCATCTGCACCCCATTTTCTCCCCAGTATTGCTCCAAAACCAAAACCACCGGCTGCGTCAGTGAATAACACTCTTCTACCTTCCTCATTCACTGGCGAGCGCCATATCACTGTACCCCTGAAGTTCACCAAAAATTCAGCCCAGACTTCTAAGTCTCTCTTGATCCCTCCTCCTAGCCTGACCCTGTGGTGCCTTTTGGTAGCACCTCTTGTCTTCAGCTCGATCCTTCTCTGGAACACTTTTCCTTGCGGTATGACTCTTCCTGCAAAGTTCAGTTTCCCTGCCAGTGCTTGTAATTCCCTCACGGTTGCCTTGTTTCTTCCTCGTAGCTCCTGTATTGTTTTGATTAGTTCCGTCACTTTGTCCTCTGGGATCTGAAACCTCCCCTTGTTCGAGTCGATCTCTATACCTAGAAACTGGATCACCTGTGTTGGCCCCGTCGTTTTCTCATCTGCCAGAGGGATGCCCCACTCACTCGTTATTTCTACAAATTTGTCCAGTGTTGCCTTGCACATGTCTGCCCCTTTGGGGCCGACAAATAAAAAATCATCTAGGTAATGCACCATCATGGACTCCCTCATCTCTTGTGCCACTGCCCATTGTAAAAATGAACTCACCCTCTCGAAATATGCGCACAAGATGGCACAACCCATTGGAAGGCACTTGTCGATGAAGTATTCCCCCTCCCAGTGCATACATAGCCATTTTTGTGATCCGCTGTTGGCTGGCAACAGGCGAAATGCTGATTTAATGTCTGCTTTCGCCATCCATGCCCCTTCCCCTGCTTTTCTGACCAATTCCACTGCGTCTTCGAAATCTGAATACGTTACTGTTGCTTCGCTCTGCGCGATGCCGTCGTTCACTGAGGCCCCCGGGGGGTAGGATAGGTGGTGTATCAACCTGTATTCCCCTTCCTCTTTCTTTGGCACCAGCCCTAGCGGAGAGCACAAGAATTCTTCAAAGGGTAGGGCCATGAATGGGCCCTCCCTAGTTCCACTTCCTTCATGATCTTCTTGGTCACTATCTCTCTGTTTTCCCTTGCTGATTTCAGATTCCTGGGAATGTCTCGTGCTCCTTGGCCGGTGAATGGGATGTTGAACCCCTCACTAAAGCCTCGCCTAACCTGCTTTGCCGCTTCTTGGTCGGGGTAATCTCGGAGCCACTTTTCCATCCTCTCGATCTTTACCGGCGTGGCCCCTTTCCTGCTCCAGCTCTTATTTCCGGGTCTCGTCTCTTCTGCCGCTCAGAGCTGCAGCCCTTGTGCACTTGGAACTGCTGTGGTCTCCTTTGCATTTCTCGCATTTGTGGCTGAATTTGCACTTCCAACCCCAGCTGCATGGTACCTCTTTTTCAAAGCTCCTGCATTGCCCTGGTTCTGTCCGAGCCGTACCCGGGCTCCCACTACCCCCACCTTGTGTTGTTGGGGGCAGGCTGCTCTGCCATCCTCTCTGCGGCCCGAAATTTCCGCTCCGAAAACTCTGTTCCCTGTATCTGTCGTAACTGGAGTCGTATCTTCGGTTACTAGATCTGTAATCTGTCTTGTAATCGCTCTGCCAGTACTGCCTTCTCTGCTGACCCCCTGTATTCCGCTCCTTGGAATCCCATTTTTCTTTCAGCACATTAAAGATGTAAAGCATGGGTGCACAACATACGGCCCGCGGGCCAGTTGCGGCCCGCCATGCCCTTTTGACCGGCCCGCGAGGCACAAAGACTTTCCTAATGGAGGGCGGCCCGCGGCCGCCCTCCATTAGGAAAGTCTTTGTTGTCTTCCGGGCCGGTGAAAACACTGGCCCTCATTGGCTCAGCACACACACGCACCACGTCGCTCCTACGAGCCACGTAATGCGTGTGTGCTGCACCAATGGAGGGCCAGCAGCACTACGGCTGGCGTGGCCCATAAGGCTTGATGCCGGAAGGCATTTCAGCCTTGGACCACGCCAGCCGTAGTGCGATTCCAGCTTACCTGCCTTCCAGCCTTCCAGCACGTCTCCGGTAAGTGGTCTGTTTGTGTTTGTGTGTCGGGTTTGTTTTGCTTTATCTTTGTGTGTATGAATGTTTGTGTTTGAACGTATTTTGAGTGTATGTTGAGATGCGGGGGTGGGGGGGTGTGTCGGATGTGTATGAATGTTTGTGTTTGAATGTATTTTGTCTATATGTTGAGGTGGGGGGTGTGTCGGATGTGTATGAATGTTTGTGTTTGAATGTATTTTGAGTGTATGTTGAGATGCGGGGGTTAGGGGGTGTGTCGGATGTGTATGAATGTTTGTGTTTGAATGTATTTGAGTGTATGTTGAGATGCGGGGGTGGGGGGGTGTGTCGGATGTGTATGAATGTTTGTGTTTGAATGTATTTTGTGTATATGTTGAGGTGGGGGGGTGTGTCGGATGTGTATGAATGTTTGTGTTTGAATGTATTTTGAGTGTATGTTGAGATGCGGGGGTTAGGGGGTGTGTCGGATGTGTATGAATGTTTGTGTTTGAATGTATTTGAGTGTATGTTGAGATGCGGGGGTGGGGGGGTGTGTCGGATGTGTATGAATGTTTGTATTTGAATGTATTTTGTATATATGTTGAGATGTGGGGGGGTGTGAATGTTTGTATTTGAATGTATTTTGTGTGTATGTTGAGATGCGGGGGTCGGGGGGTGTCGGATGTGTATGAATGTTTTGATTTGAATGTTTTTTGTGTGCTGAGTTGGGGGGTGGGGGTTCGGGTCTGTATGGGTGCATGTTTGTGTGTGTGCTGAGTTGGGGGGTGGGGGTTCGGGTCTGTATGGGTGCTTGTTTGAGAGTTTGCTGATTTGGGGGGGTGGGGGGTTTGGGTCTGTATGGGTGCATGTTTGTGTGTGTGCTGAGTTGGGGGGGTGGGGGGTTCGGGTCTGTATGGGTGCATGTTTGTGTGTGTGCTGAGTTGGGGGGTGGGGGTTCGGGTCTGTATGGGTGCTTGTTTGAGAGTTTGCTGATTTGGGGGGGTGGGGGGGTTTGGGTCTGTATGGGTGCATGTTTGTGTGTGTGCTGAGTTGGGGGGGTGGGGGGTTCGGGTCTGTATGGGTGCATGCTTGTGTGTGTGTTGATTTGGGGGGCGGGGGGTTCGGGTCTGTATGGGTGCATGTTTGTGTGTGTGCTGATTTAGGGGGTGGGGGTTCAGGTCTGTATGGGTGCATGCTTGTGTGTTTGGGGCATAGTGTTTGGCTGGGGGTGAGGGGGCCATGGGGCATAGTGTTTGGTTGGGGGTTAGGGGCGTCAGGGGGCCATGGGGCATAGTGTTTGGTTGGGGGCGAGGGGGCCATGGGGCATAGTGTTTGGTTGGCGGTGAGGGACAGGGGGCATAGTGTTTGGTTGGGGGTGAGGGGGCCATGGGGCATAGTGTTTGGTTGGCGGTGAGGGACAGGGGGCATAGTGTTTGGTCGGGGGTGAGGGGGCCATGGGGCATAGTGTTTGCTTGGGGGTGAGGGACAGGGGGCATAGTGTTTGCTTGGGGGGTGAGGGACAGGGGGCATAGTGTTTGCTTGGGGGGTGAGGGACAGGGGGCATAGTGTTTGCTTGGGGGGTGAGGGACAGGGGGCATAGTATTTGCTTGGGGGGTGAGGGACAGGGGGCATAGTGTTTGGTTGGGGTGGGGGCCATGGGGCATAGTGTTTGCTTGGGGGGTGAGGGACAGGGGGCATAGTGTTTGGCTGGGGGTGAGGGGGCCATGGGGCATAGTGTTTGGTTGGGGGTTAGGGGGGTGAGGGGGCCATGGGGCATAGTGTTTGGTTGGGGGTGAGGGGGCCATGGGGCATAGTGTTTGGTTGGCGGTGAGGGACAGGGGGCATAGTGTTTGGTTGGGGGTGAGGGGGCCATGGGGCATAGTGTTTGCTTGGGGGGTGAGGGACAGGGGGCATAGTGTTTGCTTGGGGGGTGAGGGACAGGGGGCATAGTGTTTGCTTGGGGGGTGAGGGACAGGGGGCATAGTGTTTGCTTGGGGGGTGAGGGACAGGGGGCATGGGGCATAGTGTTTGCTTGGGGGGTGAGGGACAGGGGGCATAGTGTTTGCTTGGGGGGTGAGGGACAGGGGGCATAGTGTTTGCTTGGGGGTGAGGGACAGGGGGCATAGTGTTTGCTTGGGGGGTGAGGGACAGGGGGCATAGTGTTTGGTTGGGGGTGGGGGCCATGGGGCATAGTGTTTGGTTGGGGTGGGAGCCATGGGGCATAGTGTTTGGTTGGGGGTGAGGGGGCCATGGGGCATAGTGTTTGTTTGGGGTTGGGAGCCATGGGGCATAGTGTTTGGTTGGCGGTGAGGGACAGGGGGCATAGTGTTTGGTTGGGGGTGGGGGCCATGGGGCATAGTGTTTGGTTGGGGTGGGAGCCATGGGGCATAGTGTTTGGTTGGGGGTGAGGGGCCCATGGGGCATAGTGTTTGGTTGGGGGTGAAGGGGCCATGGGGCATAGTGTTTGTGTTTGGTTGGGGATGGGAGCCATGGGGCATAGTGTTGCACTCCAAGAGTGAACTCAATAATAAAGCTAAAACAGGCACAGTTAGGAGATGTACATCCTTTGCTTTTTTGAGGAAACCTGACTCAACGAAGGCCATACTCCTCTTGGGTAACCCAAACAGCAAACTATAGCAGTCCAAAATAACGGAATGTCCAATCAAGGGTCAATAAAATATATATAATTTAATTAAACAGACGATATACAATAACTAAATCGAAATAAATGATAGCAATGGAAAATGTGTCGTACAAAATGTAAGTTTGAAATGCAATAAAAATCGTTACCCCTCAAAAACATATCTTTTTCTATGTGTTTAATACAAATTGGGGGTTGAAAAAGCCTCCTGACATGTCCCGCCTACCGTCCCGCCCACTTTTACTTTTTGGCCCACTATAGCCCTCATGTAAGGTACTTTCGGCCCTCTGTCAAAATCAGTTGTGCACCCCTGATGTAAAGGTTAAAATTTTCTTCGTCCCAGCCCATGTCCGGGAAGCAGTCCATCTCCTTTTGGAATTCATGGTCGTACTCTAGCCATGCGTCCCCACCAAACGCTGCGTGGACCTTTAGCACCCTCTGTTGATAAGCAACTAACGGCACCCCATCCTCCGGGAATTTCTGTAATATGATTGTCGACATTATGGTAAAGGCCGACATCCAATTATTGAAGTTCCTAACTACTGGCCCCTTTTTGAGTAAACTCTTTTCATCCTCTTTCATGTCTTCGACTGCCACATTCATCCCCCTTTTTTGACAATCTAATAACGTAAATATATCGATCAACTCCTTTCTCCAAATTTTTTCCTTTACTTTGTCATTTATGTACCAGGCCATCGCTTTCATTGACCTGCCCTGTGCGTCTTTACCCATGGTTGGCCTGCCATATTTCGTCATGAGTGGTGCCTCATTCTCTACCGCTGCCGCCGTTGTTGTTGCCCCTGCCCCTATGTTTGGGCCTACCATCGCGCTTTGCAGCGTCGCTACAATTAGCGCTCCTTGGGGCACTGGGACTACTCGTGTCCCTTGCTGTGTCGGGACCGGAACTTCCTTGTGCTCAACTGGTGCCCCCTGTGGGGTAGGGACCGGGGCCTCCTTGGGTTCTATCCCTGCCCCCTCTACCCCACTCCGCTTTTCCTTGCTCACCACTCCTTTCCACTTTACCCAAGCTTTTAGATGATCCCTTTCTTCATCCACACTGCTGGTTTCCTCTGACGAATTTCCCAACCATTCTTCCCTGCTTTTCTTTCCCCGTCTGCTCTTCCTGTCGTTGGTTCTGGGCGACTTACCCGAAACCGTGACGCAATTTTTTAACATCTTTACTATTTTATTCCCAACATTATTATTCACAGTACCTTTCTTTTTATCTTTCCTCTTTCTCTTGCCCATCGTCTCCGTCTCCTCCTCCGTTCTTCCTGACTCTGCTCTCCCCCTCTTCTGTCCTTGTGGCACTTCTTCCTCGCTCTCGCTGCTGCTGTGTTCGATGAACAGTAGGGGGGATGCTGCCTTCGCCCTTTCTTCTTTCTGCATTACTTCCAGCACCCATTGTGCTCCATACTCCTTCTCCGCTTTTCTTGCCCATTCTGAGAATTCTTGGGCCCTCTTCGCTCTCCCATCCGCCATCTTTCTCGTCTGAATTCTGCCGGTCCCGCTTCCGTTTGGCAATAGCAACGACTATCCCTCTCGCTCCGGTGTCGTCTCGGTTGCCGCGTTAGTCTCAAGCGACGAACGCTGTATAAAATGCGTGAACCCGCAAGAGCTCCGGTTATTGAAGGGTCGAAAGCGCGTGAGCCCGCAAGAGCAAATGTTTTTCCTTTCCCTTCTCCAGGTACCAAGAGCCTACCCGAGAGAGGTGAGCTCTTACCTGGTTTGTGCCGCCTCTCCTTTTCCAGGCTTACTTATACCCCCCCCCCGGCCTTTTGTTCCTTCCTCGGGGCGGCCGGGTTACCCCCTGACCTCCTGTTGTTATATTTCGCACCTACCTAGGTGCTGCTTCCTGCCCTTCCTGGGCCTTTGTTTCTTGTGGCGCCATTCGGACGCCCCTCCCTACGCTTTCACGCCGGTTTCCCCCCACCCCGCGCCTAAACTCCCAGACCCTCTATCGTTCCGCATTTCATGCGGCCCGGGGCCTGGGTCAGTCAGCCACATGGAATGCCTTCACTGCATGGCCATGGCCACCCTGCACACACGCACTATAAGGAGCTGAATTCAGTGACTACTCCATCCTCTGCAGTCTCCGACCCCCCACCGGGATGATATTAGCGCCAGTTGTTCACGGCGAGGGGGGGATACGCTGTCCTCCTGGTCAGAACATTAATTTATTTGGGGTGACAGTAATAGCTTTTGCTTCTGGGGACTAAAGAGAATACCGTTTGTTGGTTGTGACCTGCAACAAGCGCTTCGATTGGTTTTGCCACAATTCAGCAGATTTGACACTGTGACAACCATACTTTAATTTCACGAGCATGCGCAAGAGACTCTGCACTCATAGGAGCGGTGCTGACGGCGGCAGGCCATCTATCCCACTCATTTTCACACTTCATACTCAAGTATAGGCCATGATAAGTCTATGAATTGCCACAGCCCGCCATACACTGTGGGCGGGGCTCCAATGCTGTTATAATCCCACCACCTTTGCAGAGAGGCTGCTCTATGAACTCACTAGGCCAAGTGGTCGCTCCATGTATAGATTGCCTCTGCTGAAAGATTGCTCCGTGGACACACCTTTGCTGAGATGCTACTTCCGGGATCCACCTCTGTGGAGAAAGTGCTGTTTGACTCTCTCACCTCAATCTAGGGTTTGCTGAGTGGATCCCCATTGGTGGGAGGCTGGACTATGGACTGTGCATGTTTACCGAGACACGGTTCCCTGTTTCGTGTACCTCTGTGGAGAGGATGCTGCTTAGACCTCCAAACTCACCTGACTTCTGAGAGGCTGTTCCACGGTTCTCCCAGTAATGCGGCTACCTACATACTTCACACGATTTCTGAACAAACCTTCTCTTTGGCTTTTTCTCAATCATCCTGTTTCTGCCTCATATCATGTCCCCTTGCCTTAGAAACCTTTTTCTCTTGTCTTGAGTCCCTTATTCACACCCTTAGAGGCATGAAAGCCTCTTCTCTGTTATGCCCCCTTCCATCTTTTCGTCCACACAACAAACAAGCACCACAAAAAGGACACTAAATTAAGTACTTCACGGTTCCTCATCTACATACGCCACCATTTTGTGTCAACATGCTCCAAACACAAGGCTTCCCGAACTGGCCAACACTGTCCGGGATTGGTGTCTCGTGAAGCAACCTGTACACTGCCATAACAATCTCCCTTTCTCTAAGAAATGGTTGCCTTATTGCCTCTCCTTCTCTGTGAGTGAGGGGGCCAGAGCTTCCATCTCTGGCCCTGGGGGAGCTTGCAGAGCTGAAGGCCTTTGCATGCCAGTTCTCTAGCTGCATGTCCCCTCCCCCTACCCCAGCCCCCACCTGCCTCAGGATCAGCACACGAGGGAGGGTTAGACATCCCTGCTGCTCTCTTCCCTCTGGCTGGCCTGCCTCCCCATGTCTGCTCTCTATAAGCTTGCCTTTCCCAGGGCGCTGGACATATAGCTGCTAGAGAATTATACTCTAGCAGCTTAGCATCTCATCCATTAACAATTTGCTGCCAGGGATTCCCCGATCAGTGAGGAGCTAAGGTGAGGGACAGGGGTGCATGGATCTAGTGTTAGGGGACAGTTTATACCAAATATATACCTAAAGGAAAGCCTGACCCTATGATGTGCCAAATGAACAATAATTTGACCTACACCCCTTTCCTCTTCACACATGTAGATGGCATGGCCCCTGTGAGAGCAAACATCCTAAGCAGTGAGGATCGCACAACATTCCTTTTCTGTCCGGTAACTGACACATACCCTGCTCTGATTCAGCAAACACCTGACAAGGTGGCGCGTGTTGGTTACGACCCAACAACCCAGAAGCCCTACTCTCCTGCAAAGTTGGTGGACTCCTTGGTGAGTGGTAGTAGTAGCTAGCGGCTACTACCAGGATGATGCCTGCCCGCCACCCACTTAAATACTGGCCACCCACTTAAATACTGGCAGCCCTAACAGCCAGACCATGTTTACATGCATGGATGCTAACGGCAGTTGTTGAAATGTACCAAACAAAGTAGTGGAACTGCGACCTCGGCGGGGGACAATGTAGGCAGAAAGGGAGCAACGTGCAACGCATTTTTCAGAGGTTGCAGTCATGCTGCTTGACAGCCAATTGAACTGAAATAGATTTCAGTTTCGCTATAACTGCTATTGGGTGGTAAAGTGGAGGCGTGCGTTTTAACTTGACAAAGAACAGTTCCGGAATGGTGAAAATGGTATCAAAAAGTAGTGCAACTGTTAACAGTAAAAAATAAAAGTAGTGGAACACTGCTCCCAAGCGTTCCCGCTCACTTCGACCACTGGCTAAGAGAGTGACTCTGCTCAAGGAGACCAACCATGATCACATACATATATGTTTTTCCTGGTTGTATCTTCCCTGACTGAAAATACATACCTGTTCATGCCAGGAATCCTATGTGCCCACAGAGTTTGAATGGGATGTAGTTGGCAGTGGCTGGCCCGGACCTTCAATTTCCAAAGGATGCACAGTTGTGTATATGGCTGTGACCATGTTCTCCCCCACTTGTGGCTGAACACTTTCTTAACACTAAGTCCCCACTCAAACCTTACAAATAATGGAGCTGAGCCAATACTGTGTACTTCAGAGTGATCCACAGAGATCTAGGAACGGTGGCCTTCCTGAGTGAGGGATGGCTGAATTGCTCATTTTCTTCTTCGAGAAGCCATCTTGAAACCAGGCACCCTGAATCTCTAGAACGAGCGCCTTCCTGTCTGACAAAACAAGGGATCTCCAAATTAAAGTGAACCTGCTGCAAAGAGACAAAACCTGCTGCTGACGTCCCGTGCCACCCATGGGCAGGGCCAGTGGAATGGGACCCTCACGGGAGGAAGCATTGAAGCCCCACCCTGGAGGCCAGTGTCCAAGATCAGCAGGAGTGACCCCACAGCTTGGCTAGTGTTCAGTTAACCAGAGATTGGCGGGATGGGACAACCTTTTTACTTTGCCACACCCAAGCACGCTTGAATTCTAGAGAAAGCAACTCTGCCTGGCAAGTGCACTCCTCGTTGCACCCCAAGACTGTGCCTGGTACACGGCACCTGCGACCACATTCCTTACCAGGACCACAGCGTTTGAGAGACCCCAGAATCTTCTCCCTGTAGGCCGCTTCCTTAAAGAACTGACGAGGAGCACTGGAAATCTGTAACCATATAAATCTTTCATTAACGGCGGGAGGTGGGACATCTTTGTTCCCAGAGGTTCAAGAATAGCCCAAAATATTGTTTTAGCATCACTGGGGTCCCCTGCTCTTGGTTTCCATCAAAAGCGACCTTCCTGTCTCAGAGAACATCAAGGCCAAAGGCATTTAGCAACCCATGAGTGCTGTTGCCCTGTCTATAGCACTCCACTGCCAAAGGAAGCAGTTTCTGCTTTGAATTATTCTGATCCTAAAATTTCTGAACTCCAGTTGTGTTGTACTCTTTATTTTGGGTCAAAACCATTCAAATGCTAAGGCTAATGGCTTCTGGCTTTCTTCCTGAAGCCTTGTTTTGACTGGATATCATTTTCAGTGTGCATACAGAGGACTCCTTTTTCATACAATAAATACCTCTGACTGGACCTTTACCTTAATTTACCTGGTTAAATAGTGCCATACAGTTCCGGTGTCACCTGACACCCTACCACCTCCCCCCCATCCCCCCCACCCCCCCCCCAGCAGAAGCAACTTTATTGTCCAACCGCAGCTACTAAAATTAAACCTGGGAAACTAATGGGCCCCTGTCTAATGACTGCAGAAACAGTACAAAGGCATATGGACCAAAGAGAGCTCTATCAGTGCCACCTTAAGACACTGCTGGTCCGTGCCACCTTAAGACACTGCTGGTCTGTGCTTACTGAAATCAGCGTCTGCAGAAAATCCATCTTGACATATGTGTGGTAACACTTTAGAGTGACCTGTGTGATACCAGAAGCATTCATCTAACCAATCGTATTGCATGGAAATGAACCACGAGTGTGCAGAATGGTGCCAGTCCCCTAAAAAACAGGACCCACAGAACCTTTATACCCACCACTGAGAGACAGAGCAAGAGAAACATTACAGCACATACTGAGTGACCGCCACAGAGACAGCACCCTGCCTAGACTGGTAGGCAGAGAGGCATCACCCAGCCTGCTGGGAGATAGATCTAAAGAGACATCTACTGGAAGATGTAGATGGCGAGGAACGGACTCTCCTATTGGCAGATAGAGTTACAGAGAACTAAAAGGACACATGGCTGCCTCCTGGGGCACAGATCAAGGGAGACATTATGCCCTCTGCTGAGTGACAAAGCTAAAGACATGTGTACCAACATCTAGTGAATGGATGGGGTACGGGGGCGTGTGCTCTGACGACCCAACACCCTTACCTTCAGGCCAGTGTACTCACAAGTGGCCTTATCACAACTGCTATAAGGACCTTTTGCTCTTAAATACATATAAGCACCTATGTGGTCTCCAAAGCCTCATTGTAAGCCTTAGCACCACATCATCAAGGTGGCGGTAGGTGAGGCCACCCAGGAGGATAATACGCAGGGCTCCTTTTTCATTTGCAGGCTTGGTTGGGGACTGGCACCCACCCTCCCCTCTACCCCCGCCAACAATGTTACTTACTTTAATCCTGTAAAGGTTCCTTAATGATTTAATATTTCTTCCCATTTTATTTTCTGTATCTTATTACATTTCTAGTTTGAATGATTGTATGACAGGTGGTTATAATCCTGGAAGGATGTATTCAGCACAAGTAGAATTGCAAATGCATCAATGTCTTTATTCCAAATGATGTCAGCCGACACGTGTTTCGACATACGTCGTTTTCAAGGCAGAGATCCAATAATTAATACCCGGGTTGGGTTGGATGCAGGTAAATCTGTGGGTTAAACCCGTTGAAGACAGCGCAAATAGAAGTTTCAAAGAATTGCCAGTTCATGTCCGTTTGAAACTGCTCTAAGACTGGTATGTGTATAAATCGACTCAAATGAAGGACTTTTTCGGATTGCAAATGAGTTATTTCAAAGTGACGGCGGTGATCCGATTGTGTACAGAAGTCAGCAGGGGTCAATCCCTCTTGCACGTTTGAAAATCCCACCATACAGAGCTTTCAAGTTTATCACGTTTCTAGTTTGTTTTTATTCTGTTAGATTGCAGCTATTTTACTATCTGTATTTCTTTTCTCGTTATATAGTGTTTTCTTTTGTTTTGTTCTCTGTAATGGTAATGATTTGTTGTTTATATGCACTTATGCCAAAGCGCTGAACATAGAACATATGTACACGCATCATCGTCATAGCAACCGAAGTTGGTACTCATTTATTGACCTCAGAAGAATGAAAGGCTGAGTTGGCCTTGCTGGGATTCAAACCTGCAACCTACAGATCATACATAGATCCCAGCAGCGCACGCTGAACCCACTGAGCTCTCTTACCGACAACCTGTAAGGTTCTGTTGATATTTGAATAGCCTTATTTGTTTTCTTCTTTATGACATATTCTTTACTTTCTTAGACACAAGTGGTGAAGGAGTGCTACATGAATCTTTTAAACAATAATTCCCTATTAAACAAAAAGTCTCCTGAGGACAGGACCAGTTCAATTTAATAATCCGGCATCATAGAGACACCATTCATGACATTTGTTGAAAGATCCTTTACGAAGTTGCCAATTCTCAAAGGATTGCGTAAACCCTTGCGAGCAGCATGGAATTAACTATGCTCTGCTCAATAGTCAGCAACTTTGCTGTGGGCCTTGATTGACAAGCAGTATTCCGCCTCAGTAATCTCCTTCCCTTGGCATGTCTCCATCTCACTCTGGTCTTGTCCAACATTGGGGGTTGACCGTTATGCAACTTATGCATTTATTGCATTTAGGAAACCCTGTGCTACATTGCAGTACATTGATCTCCTGCAGAGTTCCTGGGAAGTTTGGCCTGGCTGGCTGAGCATTCCTGAAGTAGGGATGGCTCACACTTAGACCTCAGCCAACAATGTAGGAAGTCTTTGGCCAAATGGGCACAGGCATTGTAATAGCACGCTCCGCCTATCTGTAATCATTCTCACGGTGGCTTATTTTTGGATGAGATTCGACTTAAGTGCAGACTATGCTGTTCATCCAATGGAAGCCACGTCATCACACTGTGTACAACACTCCCTGTGTGCAAGGCAAACATTCAATATGTAACAAGCGTGTGCTTTCAAGACCCTCTGGGTGAGGAACCAATATGTATGTGTGTAACTCCCTTGGAGCAGTGATCCGTTGCAGCGTTATGTGTGGATTGGACAATTTTGTATAAACCAATCTTTTGTGTTTGGGTTGCCGTGAAGACAACCTTCATCCAAGGGGACAACCAAGCCCCCTCTTCATGTGGTTTAAAAAAAAATACCCAGGTTAAGTTGGGCTAGCTAATTTGCGGAGAATAGTTAAACCTAACAGAAAATGGAGCAATTTTAGGACACATGTCCTCGGGGCTTGGCACGCAATACAAATGTTAAATAAATCATTTAAAAAGAGTTAGTTACAGGGGCAGGATCAGGCTCTTCTCAAGAGCAATCCTGTCCCACGCCGAGAGAGGAATTGCTCCATTTCAGTAATCCAAGGTGTTGGTAATGAGTTTGGCTGCATGAACGTTACCTTTCCAGCAACGGCGACCTGTTGTAATTTTCAATCCTGAGTACTTGATGGCTACCAAAGAGCAATTCGAATTAGCCCATATTCGCACTCCTAGATTTACCACAATTAGTTGTCAGTCCCGAGCAGCACACACACTAGTATTGAGTGGGGGCTCCAGAGCTGCTCTGTAAATGCAACTCTTTTGTTTTCCGTAAGGAGTGCATGGCTTTGACATATGAATAATCCTTTATCAGCACAGAAGATGGTGCAGTCAGTGCCTACATGCGATACATGAGGGTCATGCCAAGTACTTGACTTCTAAACGGCCCAGTGTTAAGGGGCAAAAAAGCGCAGAATACCCTAAAGCCAGTATCATACATTTAAGTTTGCCTACACGCGTCACAATTTAAAGGTGTATACAACTGCTAGTTCATTAAGAGTAACTTCGCGTAAACAGAATCACAACTTCTTATTGAGTTTTAACAAATCTGTTTTATTTAATTAAAATGTCCACCTCTGAACAACGGAAAACTATAAATAAATTTCACCAATTGTTTACATAAACCCCAGGGAGCAGCTCTGCCCCCTTCAGGAAGGAAAAAGACCAGCATAGGTCACAGGTGGGACAACTGACTAATGAAACTGACCAGAGGGATGCCGCCGCTGCTACACAGGAGAAAGCGAGAGAGTTACCCTCTGCAAGCCAGGATGAGCCACCGCCAGAAAGAAAACACAGAGCAAACACACAGATGCTGCTCCCAGCCCCACATTTAAACAGGAGGCTTGATACATAGTAAAAGGATGGCATCCATCTTAATCAATATGATGTTTTGATTCTTTTAGATCTGGATTCTCCTAGATCACTTCCCTGAAGGCTAAAACATAGTGACTTTCTCAGGTTCTATGTGATTTTGTAAGAAAAGATTTGATCGAATCTGACTTTTTGTGTGTGTGCGCTAGATTTTGCCACTGATATACGCGGGGCAGACCCCCTTGCAGCCTCCACCAGTAGCCCAGTACATTATTTATTCACCTAAACCCACCCCCACATATATCTGCGACAACATTTGTTGAAATAATTTCGATTAAATAGAATTTGATGAAATGTGCAACGGCAAAACCTCCCTATCCCACTTACTCAGAGGGTGAACGCACATTCATAGTGGCACAACGCCGAGCTTTAGAGAAGCAAGCAGCAGCCAG
This sequence comes from Ambystoma mexicanum, assembly GCF_040938575.1. Classification (NCBI taxonomy): domain Eukaryota; kingdom Metazoa; phylum Chordata; class Amphibia; order Caudata; family Ambystomatidae; genus Ambystoma; species Ambystoma mexicanum. The sequence continues at coordinate 442,016,180 of NC_090924.1, read as the reverse complement.
CAGAGTATCCGAGGCAACGGCTAACTGGGGCTGAGGAACGCTCAGATTGGGAGATGACCCCCGAGACGCTGATTGGATCAGCTGGTTAAAGACACGCAGCTGATGAAGAGGCTGACAGACCCATATTCAGCTTTTGATGAAACGGCACCTTAATCCTGACAAAACTAAGAGACTAACCAAAGCCTTTGAGAAACTGTGCCTGGAGGTGGACTAAAGCCTCTGAGAAATGGTGTAATGAACCTACCAAAGCCAGGAGGTTCACAGATCCATTACAATAATCTTGCATCAAATCCAAGTTTAATTTAGTTTAGTTTATACCTTTGTTCCACGCACCAGTGGCCCGAGGGCATAAGGGCGCACAAGTAAATCAAGAGACCAACTGATTCGTAACAAGGCACTCTCCAAACACTAAAAATAATCTTTAAGAGTTGTTCTTTATGTAGGAAGTAGTTTGGAGGCGAGGGTGTGCCTCTATGAATTGTGCAGTATATCGAAGGAACTCCAGAGGTGGAAGGGTGCGTCCTAAAGCTTACGGCACTGATGGAAGCCCGGAAGTGAGACGATACCTCTTAGATGTGTTGATCTGGAGTTGAAGAAAACCAAGAGAAGGGAAGGGTTGCTAAGAAATGTTTAGTACATTGAAGAGGAGCTAGAGGCTGCTAACAAGCCGCAGAAAGAATATGCAATTAGAGACTAGGATCAAGCCTCTGAAAGATTCTCCAATAGAGGTTAATGCCAAGCTTCTGAAATATTGTGAAATTTGAGGTTGGGGGGGGGCTCAAACCTCTGCAAAACAATGAAATCGAGGTTGTTGCCATGCGTGCTTCCATAGGAAAATCCCATTAAAAAACGCCTTATGAATCTTGACCAGAAAATAGAGGTTGTTGTTAAGCCGCTGAGCAGTGGAATACATTTATAGAGATACAATTTTAAAAATGAAGAAAGAAAACTCCACTTCATGGCTACCCACCCCAGCAACGTACCCACCGCGACCACATTGGCCAATGATAGCCATGTGGGAAATTACCCCATATCTGCCCGCCTTCACAGCACTCGCCTGACACCGCCCCCACGTTTTCTACCCCCAGCAACTTGATCTCCCTCTTTCTTCCCCGCACCACTTAACCTTTTAAAAATCGTACTTGTCTCCAGCTCTTCAGGCTTCTTTCTGGGATTCTCCAACACAAACATAGTGTAGAGCACAAGGAATTGACGTGTTCTGATATTTCTTTTAAGTTAATCGTTTTTTTCTCTTTTTAACCAATTCTGTGTATGTAGAAATGTCAATGCCTATAGAGGTGATTTGAGGAAATTAAACGTCATGACTTATAACTCTTTAAAATGACCAGGACGATTCCACAAATGGTTTAACGTGACCTACATTTGTTTTTGAATTCTACAAATCAACGCTAAGTAGTAAAACTAACATTGTAAAATGAGTTGTGGGGAGAATGGAGCGGCAGTGTACTTATTTCGAGACGAATTATTAATTAAATGCACACGTACTTTCCATAATTTTCCCCCAAAATGACTTTCTCCACAAAATTATTTGCAACATTATTTTGTCACCTAACATTATTTTCACCTGCAATTATTTTTCTCCACAACATTATTATCACCAGTTATATTGTTACAAGTAAAATGCACAGCCAGTTCAGAAACATCCCCCAAGCAAGTTCAGTTTCAAACCCTGGTAGGACTTGTCAAGGTGCAGCCTATAGCAGGCCATTGAAGGCGTCTGCATCTCAACCTTAACCCCTTAACTGCTGAACTTTAATCAAGTCTATGCAAAAAGGACGAGCATACTCGGCCTTAGCCCCTAAGGGCAGGCCCATTGCTTCTCATGAAGAATATTCAGGGAAGCTCGGCCATGTTTGCAAGCGGGCTGGAAATATCCTCTCATGGACCCATACTCCTTCCCGATACTCGGAGGTGCCATGCACGCTGCAGTGCTGCCAGCCCGTAAGCATGATGTATGGTAATGCTTCGAAGGGGCCAAGCACTGCACCAGCCTTAAAGGAGACCAGTGCCAACTGGTGCAATGCAGAAAGTCAACCCCACATACCGAGCACCATCTCAAGCCTCACGCCCTTTGCATGAAGCTGAAATCCCAGTAAGCGGACAATGTACGGCTATAACGGGCACGCTTAGCACCTTGGTTCTGAAATCATTCAACCCAACTGTAAGCACTCATTCATCAATCTTTACATTCATATTCATTCATCCACCATCTATCTACTGTCTGCTTTCACCCAAAGTAAGCCCCATCTACCTAGTTGTGTGTGTGTGCGCGCATAGGTTCAGAAAATATTTTCCCCATACAACGGCCACATCTATTGCCTTTGTCAATGCTTTTGGGCTGTTCCTCGCTTGAGAGTCATTGGGGTAATATAGCTAACTCTTGGCTGCTTTGCACCGTGAAGAGGGCGCTCGATACTGCGCCCACTCATATCCATCCTCGAGTTCTTTTTCTTGGACCTGTCCGACACAAAGGGACCTTTTCAGTGGCCGATAATGAGGTGGCCCCTGAGTTCACTAGACTTGTGTTGCCACCACTAGGGGGGATGCTGACGCGTTCCCATGAATTGGGTCAAGGCGAAAGACCACAGGATCGTTCAATGCCGTACACGACTCCTGAATCTCATGGGGAAAACAAGGCCTAAAGACAGGTGTTACAAATTATTGGCTGTATTAATACCTTTTTTCTTCTCACCCTGGGGATTTTCTTTATGTTTTGATTTGGGTCACTGAGCGGACTAACCGTGGTTATCATGCATCCCCGCTTTGCCTCAAAGCAATCCATGATTTAATGCTAGCATACATTTCCATGTTGCCTTTAAACCAATGGATTCCTTTTTTTTTAGCACTACCTGTTAAAAACTCCATGAGGGGACCTTTTGTAGAGAAGTGAAAATTAAAGTGGTTCCCATCTTGCAATTCACTCTCAAATTAAAATGGACCCCATGATATACCCTTCAATATGTGAGTAGACTTATGTAATCTTGTTAGTCTTTTGTACTGTGCACACCACCACCGTAGTGGCCTTTCGGTGCAGAGCCTTGTCCATGTACAGTACCATTGTAACCTCCCCCAGGGTGACAGCAAGACCATAGTCTGTGGGGTGAAAAGGAAACTGGGTCAAGGAGAGCAGGAACACGGAAGAGTGGGGAAAGTTGGAGAGGCAAATACCCCAGACTTAACTCACAATTTGCAGAGCAATGACAACATAAGGGTGAGTGATAGTGATCGTTGCGATGAATGTATAGGGCTTCATGTTTGGTTCAGCGTAGTGAAAGCAAAGTGTGTAGAGCCTTGCGTAAAGGCTTTGATGCATTTTGCTTACACTACATCCCATTTTCATTCCTTTGTATGGCGGAGAGGAGGGGGAGGGGTGGAACGGAAGTTGCATTTCCACTGCCTCTGTTCCTCTCTGCCATACAAATGCGGCCGACACAAATACTGGAGATCCCTATGGAGCCTGCCATTTTTATGCACCAGGTATCATTGTACATGGATGGCAGGCAGCATGTACAATTAAATGCTGTCTACCATGCTCGCATGGCAGGCAGCGTTTACAATTAAACGTTGCCTGCCACGCGTGTACCGTGCCTTTTGCGCTGCACATTTGCACTTCACCATGCAAATTACCAACATTTGATGGGGGAGCCGCCTACGTATATGTCTACACATAACGGCTCCCGGCTGCAAAATAACGGTTTGGCACAAAATGAGCTCCATATTGTTTTGACCAAATGAAAACGTAATCAAAAGAAAGGAGGCAGGCTTCGCTTGTTGGCTGGCAGTTCTTTCCGAGGAGCAGTTGCCAATGTGGGGGTGATATTATGTGGAGCCATGTTGTGGATGCGTGATGGTCTTCAGATGTGCTGAAGAGTGCCTGGGAGTTGCGGAGGCTACTAACCGGACATTCATATCGGTAATCCTCCCTCCTGCCAGAGTGTGCTTCCGGTGAAACTGAGCCCGCTGATGGAAGTGCCAGAGCGAGGAATAGGCTGCATGCAGAATGGCCCCGAGAAGACTAAGGGAGAGTTTGACAGAGGATCTACCCCACCCTCACTGATACCAGATTGGCCTTGTGTGGAGAAGTGCGAACAAGTGCTTATGCACATTCCGTGCCGTGATCCCCCACCCCCACAATCTCCATCGTCAACCCGGTAAAACGAATGACCATACCATGTAACAGCATCATTTCACAATTTTAGGTCAGAATGTAGCAGAGTCATATCCCAGAAACCCCTACTAAGGGAGGAGGGTCCACTTGGGCATTTGATTCTTTGCTCAGCACTGGGGAGGTCTGGGGTGAGGGTGCATTTTTCAAGCACCTGTATCAGAAAATAAGGAGTAAAGATGAGAGATACACATGAACTCGTCTCTTAACATGTTTTTCGGATCCCAGGGATTTTCTTTTTGAGGTACGGTTAGAGCACTGAACGCACTGACCGTATCCATCATGCATCCGCCAACCCTCAAACACAAACCATGGTTTAATGGTTTAATGCATGCATGACTGGACGCTGGCCTCCATCTCTTTTTTACACCCGCTAAAAGCAGGTGGATTCCATAGGAACCAATGGAAAATACCTCCCACAGCCATTAACTGAAGGGGGCATTTACATATTTTCCCCAATTGTGGTGCAGAACACAGATGTAAAGTGATTTTCGACCTGTTTGTGCACTTTTCTTCCACCACGTGTTAGAAATCACTCAAATTGCAGGAAGTCTTTGCACGGAAGTGCAAACGTAAGTGACCCCTCCATGCATTGTACTCTTACAATTGCAATGACCCCCTCCTCCCGCATTGTTGACGAGCATTATGCCATGGGCTAGATTTCTGGTGACATCCACAGCAGGTAGGTTCGGCCCCTTCATGTCAACGTCCAGATCACCGTAAAGACTAGAGAGGTCAAACCCATCCAGGTGTGTGCATATGTTCATTTACCCAGAGTCCCTGGACCGGTACTCTGTTTTTTTTTGTTTTTTGTTTTTAATTAACATTTATAAAGCACACAAACAGCCCAAAGGCATTGTGGCTGTCAATGCTGAGAGCCTGAAATTAACAAGACCTCATCTTTTCCTCTCCTGGATGTTACTGGGTAACAACAGCCTCTGAACTGGGTTTTCAGGGCTCAAGTCGAGGGTACAAGCAGGTGGACACAGTCTCCCCACTTTTGTGCATAGTCTTTCCCGCATTTTTCAGGGGGTACCTTGATATGCTGATTTCTGGTGCACCCAAATGGTGTGTTAATGAGTCCCCCACTTTTTTTTTTAGGACTTGTCCCCTGGTTTTCACTCCCTCCTTTTGCCGGAGATTGGACTAATGGGTCTGGGTAGCACGGTATCGCCCCCTGTACTTTGTTTTCTATGCTCACAGTAGGTGAGCTGTGTCCAGAAGACCCCCCATCTTTATACATGACGCGATCTGCCCCCCGCTTTTGCAGAGAGTCTTCCTTGCAGTGGCCACTTAGTGCTATGGATGTTGGGGATCTGTCCAGTCACAATATGCCACCTAATAAACGCTGCCGGCTTATGCCCAACCGTCCCCCCCTCCCTCCAGCACCGTGCATGGTGCGAGTTAGGGGCTAGCATGGGTGTAATTTTTGGGGGGACGGGGGTGTTGGTCCCCTGCAACTTTCATGGCACACCATTTGTCCCCATTCATTTGACTGGGGCACCTTTTCTTCAGATGTCATGTCCCCCCCCAACATTTTCAGCAAAGTTACTCCACTGGGGGCTATCCTGTGGGTGACTACATTTGCCCACCTGAAGCTATACATCACCGAAAAGGACTAGTCGCCCAGCCGGACCCACCCAAAAACAGCGCACATTAGCCTCATGTTGCAATAGCAAAAGCGTGTTATTTAGTTACATTCCAAACACAATGGAATGCATTATCAGGGGCACTCAGGCTATTTAAATATCAAAGAAAATGTGTATGCATTGTAAACGGACGCACGCACTAGCCACTTGGTACGCTTTTAAACAGACAAATAATGCATTCAACCTATTTCTATGTTTTGAAAATCAGTCGCAAAACATGATTCCATTCTACTAAACCCCACCCACAAAGGTTCAGTTCCCTACTTCTGGCAGCTGCTCTTTTGGGCTGCATAGTCGATCGACCCTTCTTTGGGCGGGCCTGGAAAATCGACGCTTCCACCGCTGCAGCGTCACACGAGAGGTTTGCTCCTGCGGGGTTGCCTGCTTGCCATGGCTCCATTGCCAGAGGCGTCGCTACTGGAGGGCTTAGCGGGGCTATAGCACTGGGTCTTTTGGTTGTAGCCCTGGACTAGGCCCGAGTCCCGACAGTTCCGACATTAGCATAGCCCCAGATCTTTTCCAGACCTAGCAACACCCCTATCCATTGCGTTTCCAAATGCATCCTCCAGTAAGGAACAGATAGATCTGTATTTTTAACATTATGTTATCATACAGCTGGTGGTCAAAGTGTACAAAAAGAAGTAGTGGAACTATGTTCAGACTGACCTGCCCCCACTTCCCACAAACCCCATCATCATGCCCCCTCACACGAACAAGACAAAACCCCAAACGCATGCGCCTGCTGAAAGTGCAAGTTTAAACTTCTTCCTGCGCTTTTATTCTAAAACAAAACCATTCCGGAACTGTTTCTTTTTAAAATAAAAGTATAGGAACAGTAAAACCTAAAAAGAGAAGTAGAGGAGCACCATTTCCGACCATTCGCGCCCACTTCGACCACTGCATACAGCCCTACAAGCCAAGAGGTGTGCTAATTAACCTTTGTACAGTTCCGGAGGGTGAGCAAGCGAAGACACCTCTGCCCTCTCCTATCAAGAGTTCCGTTGTGCCTACAGGCGGTCTCCGCAAAATCAATTCTTCTACAAAAACGCCCATGCATGAAAAGAAGTACAGAAGAACAATTTCACAATAAGAACACCAGCCATTAAAAACAATAACCCACTGCATAGATAGTCATAAATAACGAAATACACATGAAGTGCATAGCTAGTGCCCACAAATGACGCAGTACATTTCACCATAGTCAAACAGACAAGTCTCTATGTTACCACTGTGAAAAAAATCGTGACATGCATTAAGAATTCCCCCGAGGCGGGTCTGTCCCAGTCATCATTCATTCGTATTTTGTTTAGCTTTATGAGGTTGCCGACCCCACAATCATGGAACCTGCTCAGAGATTGAAACCCAGCCACATTGCTAGGCCATAAACACCGCATATGGAAACTAAGGCACAATAACCATATACCATAATTTGGCCCACCCTCATACATGTCATACAGGCTAGGGTTCAGTGATTGACAATTATGACAATTATGACACGTTATGAAAAGTCTTCACTCAGCCTAAACATAGTTATTTTAGCAAAGGCAGCAGAGACAGCTTTCTTTTATGGGGAACATGGAGCTCTGGCTCGCCAAGGATATTGTGTTCTTAGCAGGGAAACATTCCTTACTACGTTATCTGTGTGTTTCATCTCATGAGCTAAGGGTCAGATAGTTCTGAAGCAGAAAATACCACTCTCCGCGAAGGAGCAGCGCTACGAGAATATAATTCATGTTTAACTGCCTTTTACAACAGCGCTTGCAAGACAAACCGACACCTGGACTACCGATTAGATGCAGCTTCTGCTCGAATTCAAGGACTTAGTGAGAGAGAAAAACAATACATTTCTGCACAGTTTGACATTCCTGTCTGTGTTAGTATTTTAGTGTTCCCCCCTAGATATGGGTCAACTTGTTGCTGAATTTCTGGCATTTTCTGACTTAACGTATTTGTTAGCCTCAATACTTCAGCGAATGACAGGTTTGTCAGGCAGAGGTTGATGCGTTTTCCCATCGGTCCAGTTTGGATTCAGTTTGGCATGTGTGTGGCAGCTTCTTATCATGGCAAAGGGTGGGTTTCCAGTTTTAGAATGTTCTGTTACCCTGTGGCAGCCGATGCCTTTTTGCACTACACGGTGGCTCTCCTTTCTGCCTGCTTTGGCCTGTTGTAGAGTTTCTTTTAGGAATATATTTACCCGTTTGACCTGACTTTTCCTACATGGGTGGTACAGAGCAGATTTGGAGAGCTGAAGGCAAGAGGACATTTCTTTAGAACTAAGTTGAACCCCATTGTCCGATACAATGTATTGTAGCAGCCTTCTCAGCGGAATACTCAGTGAGCATGTTGATAGTGGTATTTATGGTGATGGTTTGTAGAACATGAGCTTCAGTTTTTGTTCGATGGGCCTACAAACAAGATGGCCATATATGTATCTATTCATATTTTTTATAAAGTGAACTGATTACACTGTGGTTGCCATCTAGCACTGGTGATTAAACCGTATTTGAAGGGGGTGGGGTGTGTGTGTGTCTGTGTCTGTGTGTGTGCGCCCGCGCTGGATAGTCAGGATGTCTGTAACAAAATATTATGAAGGAAATAGGTACGCCTGAACTGAAAATGATCGTCAATAGCTCTATGGTCCATGAGGAAAGAGTTCCATGGGACAGGAACACAGACCAAGAAGAAACAACTGCCTGTGTGCTTTAATTTAGTCGCTTATAGCACACAGCAGAAATGATACTGATGTTCTTAGGGCCCGCATAGGAGTGTATCTTTGGCACCTCTGCAGCACAAACCTAAGACCAATTTCATGTCATACTCTTATCACTGAACCAGTGCAGCAATCTAAACTAAAGTGTCACATGGTCCAATATCTGCAGTTTTAGCAGAAGGCAGTTTGCAGGATTCTGTAGTGTTGGAAGGTGCATGCATGATCATACATTTAGTTACACCAAGATAAATGTATTGCACAGGTGTCGGAGGTGTCGGAGGAAGTTGTAACTTTTTGTTTCAGTGCGGCTTGATGCTTCCATGCTTGCCGCCTGCCGTTGTTGGGTCCTTTCCTCTGATCCTGATCTGTGATTGTCCGGCTAACTCATGGCAGCAGCTGGAGTTTGAGGCTTTGCTGCTCTGTGGCTTCTCGGTTTTCCCTTGGTGGTTGGAGATTGCGGTGTCCCGAGGGTGTTGGAGTGAAGGCATTGCTCACCTCAGTGTTTTGGGTCCTTCTCTTTCTCTGTGAGACACTCAGTCCTTTGTAGCCCTTCCTCTGCACTGAAAGTAGTGGTGAGTGCCTTCATGTAGGGCTACTTGGAAGAGTGGTGGAGTGTCAAGCCTTAGTATTGGGGTGTATGTTTCGGGAATTGGCCTATCTTTGGCTTTGTGCTGAGTGCAGGAGGTAGGGGGCAAGGGGTCCTTTGGTGGCAGTATGCCTTTAGCCAGAAGGCACGTACCTAGGAAATCTCCCCTTACAACACCAGTAAATAAGGCACCTGCTGCCGAGCATGGTACGTTGGCCACATCCCCCACCACTAACAGAGATAGATCGCCTAGCTGAGGTATTGGTGCTCAGTTCTCGTAGGAGACAGAGACTCCAGGTTGGGAGATCAGACATGCTCTGTGGTGCCCCCAAAGTTCCATATCTGGATGTAGACTCCCAAGGGGTAAACATGGAAATGGTTTACCATACTAATAACTTGGAAAATGTTGGGCTTCTGAATGACATATATCATTTACAGAATATGAATAAAGCTCAATGTTCTTCTCCAACTGCAAATTGAAAGAAGGTCACTGAGGAGATACAATCTCACCATATTTGGTCATCTTCACAGTTGTTGGAGGGGAATTCACAAGAACAGCTTACCTCTGCACAATGGTCCCAGGTCAAGGGTAATATATTGAAGGAACTTTATATGTGCAATAACTTCTCTGATATTTACACTTGGATAGATCACCTGGACAAGTATGTTGAAGAACACCAGCAGATGAAAACGGATAAATCATTTCAAACGATAACTCCATCTGATGTTCGACAGTGCCCTGATAAAAAGGACACTTCCTGCTAGACTAACTTAAAACCAGACAAAATTGAATACACTTATCAAATGATCACAGAAAAAGTTGATTACTCTTCTTCTGAAGGATTCATTAATTTAAAGGTTGCTCCATTTATTCCTTCAGTGATATCGAATGAGAAAGTTCAGTCGCCGACTACTACACCTCCTATTGAGGTATAAAAAACCCAAAATAGCTCCAGCTTGGCCACACCATTGTAGACCTAATGTAGCTATTACTGGTAAATTGCAAGGGAAAAATCTCAAATGCCAGCAATAAAAGACTAGACCACAAGGGACTTTGTTTTGGACCGCAGAAATGTTATCATTACTAATGTTGAGAAACCACAAGAGAAAGAACCCAGAGAGGCCTTACGCAATAAACTACTGGACTGGCTCTGTCAGAGAATGGGGCCTGGGACTGTCAGAACCTCCGATTTCAAAGTCCTACGTAGGTTTCACATTGAGGGTTGGTGTGCGGATAAGAATAAGGAGTGTATCTTGGTAGGATGTGAAACTAGTAATCAGCCACGATATTTACGAATGTGTAAATACATACCCAAGGGTTCCTCGAATCTGGGATTGATAACAGATTAGATCAAGGCTCAATTGTGTGTATAAGAATCCTCCATGACTTTTTTGAGAATATCAATATTGTAATTGTTCTTAATGTTTTGTCTTTTTTTGTCTTTGTTACTGTGTGCGCCTTGATGCCTGTGCGCCCCTGGCGGGATATAAATGAATAAATAAATACAAACATAGTACAAGATAAAAATGCATAAGGCCAGAGCTTGAGTGACCAGGAGCCAGTGGCCTGACCAACCACCATGTTCTCCATCTTTGTGGAGTTAATCTTTAGGCTGTTGTGCTGCAGACAACTATGGATGGCAGAACGACAATCTAATAAAGGGTTAGAACCTTTATCCACTACCCTGACATCAAAGATCAGTTGCACAGCATTGGCTTAGATGTATGTTTTGACACCAAATGTCTTAATGTGCCTAAGGAGAGGTTTAATGTAAATATTAAAACATAGGGTGGATGAGGCAGAACCTTGTAGTATCCCGCATTCCAATGACAAAGCGTTGGTAGTGAAAGGGGGTATTGAAACTAACTACTCTCAGCCAGATAGGAAGGAATGAGCGTATCCCAGAACTGCACCTCCACACCCTATTTCCATGAGTCTATGTAGCAAAATACTATGGCACACAGTATCAAAGGAAGCAGACAAGTCGAGGAACACCAATGCTCCAGTGCTAGCAAATTTACCTGCATTTGCAGATCATTCAAAACAGAGGTAATCACTGACTTAGCAGGGGCCCTTGTCTAAGTGTGTGTGTGTGTGAGAGAGAGACTGTGTTTGTGAGAAACAGACTGAGTGTGTGTGTGTGTGTGTGTGTGTGTACATGGTATCATCTAAGATATGGGTTTTGCAGCATGGAAGTGAAAGTGAATTACTGTGACTATTATTGGCTTAGACTGTGGCCACAGCTTCACGAAAAGTGATTTACAGTGACCATTACTGATATAAATTGTGGCTGCAGCTTCATGAAGATGATTTACAGTGACAATTACTGTCATAGATTGTGGCAAAAGCTTCATGAATGTGATTTACTGTGACTGTTACTGGCATAGATTGAAACTGCAGCAACATGAAAATGATTTATAGTGACCATTACTGATCTAGATTGTGGATGCAGCTGCATGACAGTGATTTGCTATGACCATTGCAAATAAGGATTGCGGTGGCAGCTTCATGAAAGTGATTTCCATTGACTATTGCTTTCATAGATTTTGGTCACAGCTTCTTGAAAGTGATTTACATTCAGCCATTAATTCTGACTGCAGATTCATCAGTGAGGTGAAACTGTGCCTCAAATTCTTTCAGGTGGGACAATTTTGTCACCACGCATTATCAATCCTCCCTGGATGCACAAATCACTGTGCACATTCCAGAAAGATGACAGTCCTAATTCTTCTAACACTTTTCTGCTGGGAAGTGCGTCCTCCTCCAATTTCTGTTTGAGTTTGTTTAAAGTGGTATCCTGACTCATGGCCTCCTCCCACATCTCCTGATGTACATACAAAGACAATACTTTTGAAACCACTTCCTTGTCCTTCTCCTCATCTCCTGACTTCACCACAGTCGTCAAGCTCAATAGGCAATCTGCTGCATAATTCTTCCCCCCTCTTATATATTTGACTATACAATTAGACTGATGTGAGCCAGGACTTTGTCCAATCCCTTTGAAGTTATTATCTCCACAAGCGGTTTATGATCTGTGTGAAACTCAAAGTGCATGCCCCAGATAAAACTCCAGAATTTTTCAGCCACCGATTTAATCGCCAGCGCCTCCTTCCTGATCGTGGAATATGTTTTCTCAGCTCCTTTCAACAACCTGGAAGCATAGGCAGTAAGAAATAATGTACCTTCTTCCTCCTATGTGATCACTGCCCCCAGACCTACATTGCTGGCAACTTTCGAAATAATCGTCGTACTGTTTCCCCTGAAATTCTGTAATGCAGGTGTCCCCTGCTAAAGCTCTCTTGGTGACCCTGAACTCTTCTTTGCATGATTCGATCCAGACAAAAGCTCCTTTCACCTTGATCGATTCATGCAGGGACACAGTATGCTTTCAAAATTGCCAATTAATTTTGAATAATACTCAGCCATCCCTAGGAAGGTCTGTACTTTCTCGCGACACATGGGGCTTGGCATCCCTTCAATGGCGTCCGCTAGGTGTCTTTTGGTATGTATGCCATCCGCAGAGATGACATACCCCAGATACTCAATCACGTGCCTATTGATTTTGCTCTTCTCATGACTTAATGTCATCCTTGCAGTGCACAGTTTCTAGAAAACTCCATTCAATCTTTCATTGTGGACTTTGAGGTTACCTGCATACACTAGGATGTCACTCTAAAGGCACAAAATGCTCTCATCCCCATCAAACAGTTTATGTATTATTTTTGGGGAAACAGAGTCTGCCGATACTTTATTCGATTGGAGTCATCATGCAGTTTCACTTGATGATAGGTGGAGGTGAGATCGAATGTGGAAAGATATCTGGCAGGGCCCATGGTTGATATTATTTCTTGAATGTTAGGTAGCGGGTGTTTCTCTGGGATTACACACTTGTTAAATTCTCTCGTATCTACACAAATCCTCACTTTCCTCAGCACAACCAGAGGTGACACCCACTCTGATGCATCTATACTCTCTAGGATTCCTTGATCTTGTAGTTTCTTTAACTTTCATTTGACTTGTTCTCTCATCGACAAAGGAGTGCTATGCAATTTTTGTGCTACTGGTACACCGTTGTCTTTCATCTTTATCTTATGTACAAAACAACGCAGGCATCCTATTTTGTCTTGAAACACTTCATCTATTAACCAGCTTCCAACACTGGTACTCTCAATGGCCAATGCCACCTCTTCTGCATGGGGATCCAATCTCACTTGGAGTTTCTTTTGAAACATCCAGTTCAATAAAGCGTTGTTTCCTCTGTTCGTCACATTCACTTTACCTCTGTATTCTCTATTCTTGAACTTGATATTGGCCCACAATTATCCCAGTAAATCAATTCTCACCCCTTGGTTGGCTCTTGGACTGATGTCAACTTCATTCAGACAATCATGTACCATGCTGTCCCATTGATTCTGGGGTAGGAGACTGTAATTGGCACCAGAGTCAATCATCCAAGATATTGCATAACAGTCAACAGCTAATGGAGCTTTAGGACTGTCTAGTTCCTCTTCCTCTTCATCCACTATGAGTGATATACATTCCTCACCTTCTTCCTCACTGTGATCACTACCAATCCAGTTGGTGGCAGCTTTCCTGCTCCTGCAGCATCTCGCGAGATTACCTTTCCCTCGACAAATCCTACAGATGATCTTTAAGGCTCGGCACTCCAGGTTATCTGCCCAGTGGGTTGCACAGTCACACCTAAACCATCTTCTCGGGCTACTCCATCTTGGGCTGCTTCTCCTTCTTACACAGAATGCTGTCCTAGCCCTTCTTTTATCGTTCCATCCACTTCTCTGGCTCTTATCTCTGGGTTTCTTCTTTAAGGATGTGTTATGCTTAGACACTGCAGCCACTGCATCAGTTATCAAGGGCAGTACCACAGTTTGCGGTTCAGTTTCTCCCTTTACATGTGTCTCTCTTTTTCTGTACTATAATACCATGACACATATTTCAGTATGCTCTACTTCTTTGGCAACTGTAAGAAATGTATCCAATGGGGGAATCATATTCCAACCACAATTTCGCTCCAACCTTTCCACTGTTGCATTGAAGCATACCTTGACCCCTGAGGTGCTTGTCCAGTTGACTGTTGAAGTTGCATGTCATAGCTAATTTCCTCTGGGCCATGATATATTGTTCTACACTTTCACCTCCCTCTTGTACTCTTTTCCCAAATTTATACCATTCCAATATTGTACTGAATTCTTTCTCATAACGTTTGCTCAATTTCTTTAACTGCTTTCTCCTATTCATTTAAGGCTTCAGACTGATTTCCTGGGAGATCAAAGGATCTTCAAACTTCTCCTGTCCTGCTGACTTTAGACAGTGTAGTAGAAGATACTTTTTTTCTCTCAACACTATAATTGGCCTCACACACGAAGTTGGCATAGGGTTTAAACAACTTTATCCACTTTTTCCAGGGTACTGCTGGCTCTCCTATTTACGGCAAAATAAATACTGGTGAATGAACGCTTCTAAAAGCCATGGCAGATGTGTGAAATGGCAGTGATGTATTTGGAAACGGAATAGGACGAAATGTCCGAATAAAAATGACTGACCTCACCAAAAGACCTAAAACACCCACCACGAAAAGTTCTAACTACCAAAAGTTCAGTATAGTGAGCGGGGTTTACAGGGGAAACTCCTGCAGCTGCCCAAAAAAGAAACAAAAAATAAAGAAAAGGACCTTGTGGCGCCAGTTCCTAATTACAGAAGCGTGAAGGGAGGAAAGGTAAGTAGGATGGTGGGGGTATTTTGGGGGTGTGGGTGGGGGTGTGTTGTGGGTGTTGGTGGGGGTGTATGTATGTATGTATTGTTTTGTATTGGATGATCGCATGGGAAATGTACAAACATTTGTAGTGCAGATTTTTCTGCCGCAGAAATATCACGCAGATCCTTTGGAAACGGCCTCCGGGGATAAGAAGACTTTATTTACACTGTCAATGCGGGTATAATTGCTCACAGGGACATAACATGTACAAATGTAAAACGCATGGGATGTCTCGGAATACTTAGAATATCTTTATGTGGGGAAGCAGAACTCTTATATCCCCATTGGTTCTCACAGGGCAGTCGTGTAAGAGAGGCTGAGGACTGCACAAGTATTATATCCCAGGATTACTAGAATTTCTCTGGATGGCTACATGGAAGAACCAATTCAAATAAATGTGTATATTCTGGAGGTCGTGGCGGCAATGCGGATTGCGCCTCTATTAGAAGTGATGCAGGAATGATTGTGCACGTCGAGGCAGCAATATGTAATTTACTATTAGTGTGCACCTCTATTATCAGATATACAGTATGATGCAATGTTGCAATGTGCCAACGTGGTTGAGTGTTGGCGTAGCTGCTTGACTTTACGATCCCGACAGTGGTCTGGCGGGCAGCGGGCTGTGATTGAGTGCAGATTGCAAAGGCTGGATCACCTTAATGCATTAGCAGGCTGTTACGGATCAACCTCTCTCTGATCCGGCCTCACTGCGGAATGCTGGATCAAGTGGGTTAGCTGCAGGGCTCGCCTGGTTCGGGAAACGCTTGTCGCCAATATTGTTGTGTTCATGCATGCACACAGTGGCGATGGTAAGTGTAATACACTATTTTATTTAGAAGTTATCTCATATACATCGAGCCCTGCAGCTTCGTCATCTCCCTCTCCCTTCGTCCTGCAACCATCACCCAAGCGCTCTCGAACCCTTCTCCTAGCAAGCGCTTGCGTGACCCTCTGGGACATTCATGTGGCAACCCGAGGGCAATCCACCCTGCACAGTCCATATTTAAAGACATGTCATTAGATATGATGTTGTTTTCGAAGGCTGCTGTGCTTTGAGAGAGGACAGCAGGAAAGGAGACAGATCATCAGCACCCACAGCCCTGCCTTCTGACCACCTTCCCTCATGGGATAGGAAGATTCTTTTTTTATTTTAATAATTTTTATTAAGGTATATGGTATACAATAGTAAAGTCATAACTTCATAAACATAATGCAGTGAACCCTTACATGAATTAAGAAGAAACAGTGGTATGATGGAAGTGATCCAAAGGAGCAATTAATAGAATGCACTGTATACATTTTGAAGTTGAGCATTTGAGGAACAGATTCTATCGCAGGAGATTTGGTTGAATGCAAAACCATCAAATTTGTTTGACTGAATTTGGCCGAAAGTGTATGTGGGGGGTGGGTATGATATGATATGGAATTTATAATGCGCCAGTACACAAGTGTTTCTATGTGCGACAAGACAAGGAGGGGGAAACAGAGGCAGGGCAAAACAAGGATTTTACTAGGCCTTGTGTCATTCAGATGGCGTAAGTGCAGAGAGGGGAGAAGTACCAAGGGGGTAAGGGTAATAATTAAGTTGGAAGGGGTGGGTGGGGTGGGGGTCTCCCCTGCATATATTGACGGCCAAATGGATTAAAAGAAAAGAAAATATATATTTTTTCATTCGACCAAATCTCTACGATCAAATCACATAAAACCTCCCTCATTCCATGTCCGTGTTCTAGCCCTTATCTTCAGGACCATATTTTTCAAAGAACTCCATTGGTTCCCAGACACCCAATCACCTAACTTTCAACCTGCTTCGCCAGAGACCCTAACCTTTCCGTTCCTTTCTTCCGGTGTGCCAGAGGAACGGTCAGTAATTCCCATTGATTAGCTAGCCCTTAATTTGTAGAATCCACACTCTTCTCACGGCAAAATCCTGCATTACGTCTAAAACCACATAATGCAGATTTGCATTCATTCTAGAACCCCAAATATTTCTTACAAAGAAACCTTATGGGTGCCACCTGGGCCCGCTAGACCACGAGGGCATACTTACCTCAGGTCTCATTGCTTATATCTGCGTGTGCTCGGGTACTGCTGGGAGCAAACCGCCAGCGCCCGAATGACCCGATACGTCAGCAACATACATTTCAGTGGCCACTTAAGCCCAAAAGAACTCAGTATTATTTGGCGTACACTGTGCCCCAAATTTAAAATAACATTTAATGAAGCCACTATCCTTTGTGCTATCTGCTTCTTACTCCCTGTCTTCTGACTCAAGGTAACACCCACAGAATGATTTTGCCTCACCAATTCCAGCTGGGCTTTCTCAAGACCGCATTGCTCTACAGTCTGCCCCTTGCCCAACTGCACTGCCTTTGCTTCGTCTTGCTCTAATGTATGCTCCCTAAAACAGTCCCTATGAACTAGTAGGCTTTGCCAGAGCCCCTTGGAGTCAAATCGTGTCGTCAGCATATGATAATGCTCGATATTCTGCTCCATCCAATGTTAGGGGGGGTCGATATCCAATTGATCCACTGTTAAAATCAGATACAAATAAATTAAACTACAGGGTCCCAAGCGACACACCAGCCTACACCCTTTGTTGGTCCCAAAGGTTTGCGTCAATTGTCCTCCGCAGCGGGCCGACGCAGATGTATTTCTGTAAGCTGATTATATCAGTTAAAGTTGGCCCTCTGGGACTTCGTAAGTACTATTGGGACGTGGTCCCCCCCACACCCACCTTTCCTTGACTTCTTTGATTGATTTTACGACATTCCGCTCGGCCCCACTCGTCTTCCTAGCTAGCTAGTGTCAGACAGTGGCCAGTGGTCAAAGACCTTGCATGAAACTCTGGCTGGTTTCAGGAACTATTTGGTTCTCATCCACGTTTTCCTAACTATGAGGTAGCCAGTTATTAACCTATTTCCTAAAATATTTAACAATGAAATACCTCTTTAAAAGAAAGATTATGTCGTATCTCCCTTTTTGTAAAAACAGCAATAATAGCATGGGCCTAAAATTCCTGTTGGCAATGAGCTTGCATATATAATTGCCTTAAACACGTGGACTATAGCATCCGCTCAATGTCCTGGAAGGGGGACTAACCAGCTCTGCTATCAGAACATGTGAATAGTTATTTTGAGTAGTTCTGATTACAGAGCAGTTCTTTTCAGAGTCAGTGAGAGGCCTGGAAGCAAACACAGCCAAGCCCCAGATTCGCTGCTCCCTGATGGCTCCTCGGCCATACACGCAAGGAGCCACTGTAATTGTAGTGGGTCGGGTGGGGCGGGGGGTGGGGGGTTCAGGTAGGAACCTCTGCACACAGGGTTTGTTTAATATGCCAGGCTTTATAGCCTGTCATGATTCTGCTGCCAAAGAGTACACAGCTCAGAAGATCAGTACAACACATTATTTGATTTCAGGTGGATGGATTCGAGGAAGTCCTATACGATGTCAGGGAATAACGAAAAAAGGAAAGTTCTTGGGAGACTGTGACAGGGTTGAGGAGTAACTCAAAGTCTATAACAAGGGTTCCTACGCTTAAATGGATATGGTGTCCTTAGTTGTAAAGTCTGGTCCCTACTCCCCTTTATACATTTCTTGAATTCCTGCACCGAGGAAAGAGTTCTTCAATTCACTCACAGTATGAGGGTGGTTTTAGGTGCCTCAGAACACTTCTTTACTTGGTCTGAACTTGAGAAATCGCTGGGATGCACAATCCTCTGGGACGCGGCCATCTTATGGTGCGCTCCTACCTGGGCAAGAGCGTGTAGCATTCCCTAAGGTTGTAGGGAAAGGGTCACATTTGTAGAATCTAAATTAAAGATATTTCAAAGTTTCAGAGCCCTGCCTTAGTCCTTATTGCCACCACAATTGTATATTAGTTCCCTGCAGAAGGCGGCCATGTGTAGCATTTACCTGTGGTGACATGTTCTTGCCATAGCAATGACAATGCTATTTCCCCAATGACCACAAAAAGGCAGGAACAATGCCATGAGCTCCACCTTTCATGGTGGCCTGGATTTGCAGGGCTACTCCTTAGCTGTTCGGTCACTGACCAGGTATGATTCTCCTCCCAATATTCGGCTTCCCGTCTATGTACACACATGTTGTATAGCCATAGCGAATCATGCAGAGGGGAGCATTCCATCTGGAGAAACGGTTTGTGTTGCAGACACACAAAACACCACATTTATTTATTTATTTTATTTGCATTTATAAAGTGCTTAAACAGCTCAGGGGCATTGAGGCGCTGTTATAAGAATATGTCTTAGTTGCAGAACATAGGTAGGCGGTTATGTTACATTAGCCCACAAAATGCGTTGTCTTTAGTTAATATTCTTTAGATGAGTGGCTTGGTTACATTAGCCCTTGCCTAGGTTACAGTAAGCATGAATGGTTACAGTATGCAAGCTTGGTTACATTGGTTACACTTGTGTGATAAGGCAGCAAGGTTACATGATGAGCTGCAATCATATATAGGATACATGACACAAGAAATAATGGTCCACATATCATTTCTAGGTAGTGGATGGGATAAATACATATAGGCCATTGGGGTTCATCTATCACATAACTGGAAATTCCTCTCTTCAGTGAGCTACGCTAGCAGTGTCAGGATGGACCAGATCATAACGTGTGAAGGTTCTTTCTCTTATGGGGACTCTGGTGTCCCCAGTGTATACTGGTCTCCAGAGTATGTTCCCTAAGCTCAACACAGTCTCGGCGATATAGTGCCCAGCCGCTGCCTGGATCAAATTCACAACCACAGGGCTATAGGATAGCATCCAGCCTCTTCTTTGCTCAGGTTATGGTCACAGAGATAAAGTGCCGAGAAGCCACTTTGATACACGCTGTCTTTACAGGAATATAGCACCCAGCTCACTGTTTGTAATCTAGATAGGGGAGAGTGCCTGGTCCTCCTTTTTTGATCCAGGGTTATAGTGCCTCGCTTCATTAATAAGGGATATTGTACCCGTTTCACTCCCATGGGATATAGTCCCCATCCCATTGATCGTGAATATAGTCCCCTTCCCACTAATAAGGGATATTGTGCCCTTCATCGCTACCTAGGGATATAGACCCCTTTTTTTCACACACCAAAACTGCCTTGATGTACAGTGTATTGTAGTCATACGCGGTTGACGGGGTAAACTATCTATCTCTTGCACGTTAGACAACTCCTGGACACCATCCATCAGGAGAATTGCTTACTTTCCCCTCTTTGAGACACGCTTATTCTTGAACACCTCTCTCTACTTCATTACCACCGCAATGGGACTTTACCCAGAAATTGCACTGCTATTACCAGCTCAAATAAAGCGGGAAAAAATCGTGCAGAACTACATTTCCAACCTCCTACAAGGGGACAGTTCTGTAGTAACTAACACACCACAGGCGATCAAAAACCAGTCAACCGCGGAAATGGTTTCGCATGCTCCTCTTTCTGTAGTCTTCACGGCAGTCTCCGCCCACCTAACTGAAATAAGAGTGCAATCACAAGCTGAAGGCCCAAATAGAGATACTCCATCGACAACCTGACAGATTTTGAAATGGAAAATGTTTCGAATATACTAAACAATACAGCCTCTTCAAACCATATTGCAAATCGCTATGACTCTAGACCTTCTGCTAGTCCGATATTACCACAAAATTCGACAGGACTTCCTAATGTGCTTCCGGGGCCAATGGGCCTCATTACAAGTATGCCGGTCCGGTAACAACGGTGTCGGCCGGCACCGTTGCTACCGAAACGGCATACTCCAAGTTCTGCGAGTGAGTGCCTTTCCGCCCGCCATAGCTGACCTGGCAGGCAGAAAGGCACCTGCTTGCAGATCTTGCCGGATGCACCGTCACCATTCATGAATGGTGCCGGTGCATCCGTCCTCCCCATTCCCATTAAGTCCAATGGGACTCTAATGGGAATGGGGAGTCATATTTTCTGGCGCCCGGCAATGGGCAATTACAGGGACCACTGGGGCTGTTATGACCCGGTAATTCCCATTGCCGGGTGCCGGAAAAACAATTACTCCGGCGGCAGCCGTGCCGTTTTTACTGGCACAGCTACCGCCGGACTCATAATGAGGCCCAAAAGATCTCTATATAAACCCCTCATTTAATACATCTCACTTGCTTAAAAAAGCACTCATGAATAATCGTTCAATCAGCAGTTATGCCAGCAACATTCATGACTATATTGAGGAGAAAAAACTTGACGTGATGTGCGTCACAGAAATGCAGCTCAACGAGTCAAGCAACCCTAAGATAAGCACAACTATCCCCCCAGGTTTTTGTTTTTTCAACAAAAACTGCGCTCAAGGAATACGAGGCGGTGTGGCTTTAATTGTCAAATCTAACCGTCTATTTTTTGAATCCTCGTTTGAATGCTCAGGTCGTGAAATCATCAATTTAAAATATACCCCCAATGATAACAGCTGTACTAACTTTCCACTAGTCTACCAGCCCCTGCTAACTATGAGAGACTTTAACAAGAATTTCCCCCATCTTTTGGCCCCACTGAACAAACCAAATTGTTCCGCCATTGTGCTAGGAGATTTTAATCATTGGTTTAAAAACCCTAAAGACGAGGATGCCTTAAATCTTGAACGGCTCCTTAATGCTCAGGGTTTCCCCATTCATAACACCAAACCTACTCATTCAAGAGGCCACATCTTAAATTGGGCAGCTTCAGGAAATATCCCTCTAAAGATTACAAGATTACAAGCTTCATCTTGGAGATGAAAGGCCTTCTTAAGAACATGCACCCTACCTCCTGTTAAGGTGATATTATTCCATCTAAACTCATTTTGAATAACCCGGGTATATTTACTTCCTTCTTTGTCTGTATTGTGAATGCATCCTTTTCTTCTGGCTCTGTCCCTGAGTCCATTTAGCACGTGCTTGTTACACCTTTGATGAAAAAGCCAAGCCTTAGTCCAGCGGATTTAAACAACTTTCGCCCCATTACCAATACAGTATTCCTCCTGAAGATCATAGACGAGGCAGCAACCATTCAATTACAGCAACATCTAGAAACTGCAGGTATTTTTCCCCCAAGGAAATCAGGTTTCAGAGTACATCAGAGGACCGAAAGAACCCTCCTGGACCTCCAGACTCATATGTTGGTGGTTATGGCGAGAAGTGGGTCAGGGCTGCTGATTCTCTTGGACTTATCGGCCGCTTTCGATATGCTGGACCACAGGTGCTTAAAGGACATTCTTGCAACCACAGGTAACTGCTCTCAGGAAGCTGTAAGTTGGGTTTGCTCTTTTCTGAGCAATAGGTCCTATAGGGTAGGCTGGGGAGACGCCAGCTCGGCAGCTGAGTTAATACACTGCGAAGCCTTGCAAGGAGCTTGCCTGTCCCGACCTTGTTTACTTTGCACAATAGACCCGTGCGTGACCTACTAACCTCTATGGGAATTCATTTCACCAACTATGATATGATATTATAGTGTACTTAGATAGCGCCTATATACAATGTGTTTCAAAGCGCTTCAAGGCAAGGGAGGGAACAAGGGAAAATACAATGACATTCTTACAGGCCATGAACAGTAAGGATGTGAAATTAACTATTGTACTGGGGCTGACGACATTTCAGATAGTGCAAGAACTAGTACATAGATAAGGAAGGAAGGGGGAGAGTGGGATGAAAATGGAAACCGACAGGCGACTACCGTACTAAGCCTGACACATTTATGGTAGAGCCGGAGAAAAACAAAAGGTGAGGGAGAGGGGTGCAGAAAGGGAGGGGAGGAACAAAACAAGCGATTATCGTACTAGGCTTGATGACATTTCAGATAGTGCTGAAGGGGGTGGGGGGAAAAAATTAAGGGGAGGGGGAAGGAGACCGACGAGGTTGCTATCACTAGGTCCAGGGGCAATCCCGATAGAGTAAGTGCATAGAAGAAAGTAAGGGGAGAAGGGGAGAGGAGGAGAGAACAGAGGGTAGCAGTCACAAAGAGTGGAGATGCAAGATGGGAGAGTGAATACAATTGCAGAAGTCAGTAGTAACACATAATGTTGCAAGCCAGGATACAAGATGAAGATGGGAACAGCATGATTCAGGGCCACCATGAGTACAAGATGCAAAGGAAGTCCAGCATGAACGTTGAGAAAGGGTGACGTACTGTGAATTAGTGAAGTCCATAAAAGTCAAATCCAGCATTGGTCATAAGACGGTGATGGTGAAACCAGAATGTATCAGGATAGACCCCTGCAGAAGTAGGCTGGAGGATTGGGATGGGGTCAAGGGGGAGCAGGGTAGAAGAATCAAGCAAAACAGGCAACACCTCTCTGCAGGAAGAGAGGTGGGCACAAGGGAACATCACATGGGGACCAGAGGGGTGGCGATGGCCTGTGGGGACAGAAGGAGTAAACACATGTTGGTGCATGCTTACCTGCTGCCTGAGCAGGGGGTCGAGCCCTGGGTCCTCCTGGTCTGAACAGGTCAAACAGGAATGGCGCCTTTCTTCATTAGCCCATCGCTTCAGACGCCCGTGCAAGAGACACCCTTGATCTAAGAGTTAAGAGCAGGAAGGAAGAGGCAGGGCTAAGAAGGTCGGTGGTGCTTAGGCCAGGTGACCTAGATCCACTTGCACCTGATCCCATCTGCAAAGGAAAAGAGGCAGGAGGTCTCCTGAAGTGGGAAAAAAGAGCAGCAACCAGGAAGGCATCATGTGGGCGGGGCTTGCTAAGTGGAGGAAAAGAGCGGCAACCTGGAAGGCGCCAGGTGGGCGGGGCTTAGGCCAGGTGACCTAGGTCCACTTCTGCAAAGGAAAAGAGGCTGGAGGGCTCCTTAAGTAGGGAAAAAGAGCGGCACCCAGGAAGGCACCCGGAGGGCGGGGCTTGCTAAGTGGGGAAAAAGAGCAGCATCCTGTAAAGTGCCAGATGTGTAGGGCTTAGGCCAGGTGACCTAGATTCACTTGCACCTGCTCCCCATCTGCAAAGGAAAAGAGGCTGGAGGGCTCCTTAATTAGGGAAAAAGAGTGGCAACAAGGAAGGCACCAGGTGGGCAGGGATTGCTAAGTGAGGAAAAAGAGCAGCAACCTGGAAGCCGCCAGGTGGGTGGGGCTTAGGCCAGGAGACTTAGATCCACTTGCACTTGCTCCCCATCTGCAAAGAAAAAGAGGCTGGAGGGCTCCTTAAGTAGGGAAAAAGAGAAGCAGCCTGGAAGGCACCAGGTGGGCGGGTCTTGCTAAGTGGAGAAAAAGAGCAGCAACCTGGAAGGCGCCAGGTGGGCGGGACATATGCCAGGTGACCTAGATTCACTTGCACCTGCTCCACATCTGCCAATGCGGATGACACTCAGCTCCTAATGGCTGTTATAGCACTGACTCTGCCAGACTCCAGTATATCTACACCACCATACAAAATTGGATGTCTAATAGTTGGATGAGTTTAAATAGTAATAAAATTAAACTGATGATTTCTGGCTTTCCACAAGCTACAGCCAAACTACGTTCGGACTATAGACACTTGAATATTGGTTACTAGACATTTGGTCGAAAAAAAAGGTCGACAGGACAAATGGTCGACACCATTTGGTCGAAAACCAAATGGTCGAATTTTTTATTTTTTGTATTTTCACTTTTTTTTTTTTTTTTGGGGGGGTTCCCCCTCCCCAACCCCCTTTTTTTTCTAAAAAAACATTTTTTCCCTAAACGAAAACCTAAAAAATATATATATAAATAAAAAAAAATTCGACCATTTGGTTTTCGACCAAATGGTGTCGATCATTTGTCCTGTCGACCTTTTATTTTCGACGAAATGTCCGGACACCTTGAATATTTAAGGCAATTGCATAGGAGTCATGAACAAGGTCAAGATTCTATGGGCCTCATTACGAGTTTGGAGGTAGCCATACTGCTTTTAGCGGCATGGCTACCCCCAAATCGGGTACCGGGTACCGGGTCCGGGGTCCGGAAATAGGGAATTACCGGGCCATGCCGACTTTGGCGGGCTCGGTAATTCCCATTCTCGGGACCCGGACCCGGTACATCCACATTCCCATTTGAGCCCCTATAGGGCTCAATGGGAATGGGGAGGATGCTAACAATGGGCCCGTTGTTAGCATCCTGGTCTGCTAGCGGTCCCGCTAAGGACGCCTGGTCTGAACAGACGTCCTCAGCGGGACCCACTGCAGACCTCGTAATGTGGCGGCTCGGAATGAACAGTGCTGGTCCCTTACCGGCACCGTTCATTCTGTGGCCGCACAAGTTGTAATGAGGCCCAATGTGTCTATCTGGAGGCATCTATGAGTTCAAAGGCACAAATAGACGGGATCATTGCTAACTCATATTACCATCTACGAGCATTAAGAAACATCAAACCCCTTCTTCTGTCATTAAAAACCCAGAGACTTTAGTCAGGGTCATTATAATGCCATGTATTGATTATTGCAACGATGATTGGAGCAAATAAGGGTGGCCTAGAGAGACTTCAGAAATAGGTCATGGGCGCCCCTCTATGAGAATGAACACGGCAGAAATGGCCTGTTCTTTGGGAACCTTTCACTAGAGAGTCTGCAGCCACACTTTAGCTCACTGTACCAGTAGAAAGACTTCAGTTATTGCAAAATGAAGCTGTCAACATCATCTGTGACCTTCCGAAATCAGAGCATGTCTTGGGTGCAGAAGAAAGCTTCATTGGTTAGCAGTACCAGCTAGAGTAAGATTTAAGGCTCTCTCTCTGGCTCATAAATGCCTGTATGGGGATGCGCCTTTTTACCTCAAAGAGCGTGTGAAACTATACGTTCCCTCCAGACCACTCCGCTCCAGTTCGAGTGGTATTCTGAATATTCTTAAATACAAAGAAACACGAGGTTACTGACGTTCTTTCACTGTTCTCGCAGCACAAGCATGGAATGTTCTTCCAATCGAGTTACGACTGGAAGAACGCCATCTTCTTTTTAGAAAACTATTAAAAACATTCCTGTTTGAATAGTGTTACACATGGGAAAAGGACACTGCCCCTTTAAGGGCAGCCAAGGAGAAAGAGCGGGAGGAGAGATGGAAAGGGAGGGGCGAGAGAGAGAAGAGTAGTTAGAGTTGAGAGGTGAATAAAGTTGGTTCGTAGTGAATTTGGCCCTGTGTCATTTGTAGGCCTGAGAGCGTACGTATGAACGAGGTCCAACACTGGCGACGAAGCCGATACGACCCGTTGCGTGCCGGCAGCAGTTTGGAGGGCCTGTGAGCCCAGCAGTGCGAGGAGGGCCTGTGAGCCCAGCAGCGTTCAGGGAGGGCCCGTGTGCCCAGCAGTTAAGGAGGGCTCGTGAGCCCAGCAGACCAGGTGGGCCCGTGTGCCCTGCAGCATCAGGACCGGAGAGCCCAGCAGTGGTGGCCTGCCAGCAGCAGACCAGCCGACCAGAAGATCGGGGAGGACCGTGCGCCCAAGACTGGAGAGCCCGGTGGCGAGGAACCCGACAGCGGAGGACTGCCAGCTAACCAGCCGACCGGAAGATCGAGAGGCCCGTGCACCCCAACTGCAGAGCCCAGCAGCGAAGAGCCCAGCAGCAGAGGCCCACCGGCAGCTGGCCAGCCGACCAGGTGATTGAAGGGCCCGTGCGCCCGAGACTGAAGTGCCCAGCCGACCGGAAGATCGAGAGGCCCGTGCGCCCCAACTGCAGAGCCCAGCAGCGAAGAGCCCAGCAGCGGAGGCCCACCGGCAGCTGGCCCAGCCGACCAGGTGATCGAGGGGCCCGTGCGCCCGAGACTGAAGTGCCCAGCCGACCAGGTGATCGAGGGGCCCGTGCGCCCGAGACTGAAGTGCCCGGCGACGGAAGCCCGCCGACAGCAGCCCAGCCGACCAGGACCGCAGCGCCCAGCAGAGGAGGTCCCGCGCACCTCGACAAGAAGAGGACCGCGGACGCCAACAACGAGCGGAGCCCGCGGACCAGAAGAGGCCCACAAGAGGAAGGAGACCACGAGGGAACTCAGCAGGCCCACACGTCACGAAAGAGGAGACCCGCAGGCTCGCGGCATCCACCCTCAAGTAAGGAGTCGGAAAGGGGTAGCGAAAAGGGAACCCCGAGTCTCCCACCCACGTGACACATCAGGGAACCAGTGAAATCACCCGAAGGTGACACCTGCAAAAGGGAACCCCGAGTCTCCCACCCACGTGACACATCTGTAGAGACACCCGAAGGTGACATTTGAAAGGGGAAACCCCGAGTCTTCCACCCACGTGACACACCAGCAGACACACCCAAAGGTAACATTTGCAAAGGGGAACCCCGAGTATCCCACCTACGTGACACATCGGTGAAAACACCTGAAAAACAAAATTTTGCAAGAACCCGAAGGTGACATTGCCACACAAAAAGCAGAGGGTGAACAACGTGCCCCAGTGGGCGAACATACACCGCAGCAGTTCAAGAGAACCACGGTGCAAAAGCCTACCAGAGCACCCCGAGCATCCACGACGCAGCACTCCACGCTACACACCAAGATACCGCCATGTCATCTGCAGACGCGGCAGACCCTAATGCACCACCACCACCACCGGGAGCTCCCTCCTCTCATGCAAGCCTAATGAGGAGACCTGCCCCGTTCACGCTAAACCCACACCATGACCAGGGGCAGAGATGGGAAGAATGGATGGAGGAATTTGACGACTTCGTGGGTGCCATTGGCACACAAGAACCTCCCAACATACTGAGCATATTTGCAAATGTCGCAGGGAGAGAAATCAAAAATATTATACGCACGATCCCTCCACAAGATCGCACCACATATGCAAGACTCCTGCAAGCCATTAACGAAAAACTGGTCATCTCACCCAACCGGGACTATGAAAGGTACACTTTCAACCAATGTGGCCAGCTACCTCACGAATCAATAGGGGAGTTCGTAATACGTCTTCAGAGGAAAATATCCAAATGTGACTTTGCTAACTTTAATGACGAAGAAGCCATTAGATTACGCATCATAGAAGGGTGTGTATCCTCGATGTTCCGGAAGCACCTCCTCAAGAAACCCCTATCCCTAAAAGAGGTGCTAGACCTAGCCAGGGTATACGAAAGAGTGGACATTCAAGCAGCAGCCATTGAGAACCCAAAAAAGGAAGAAACCATAGCCGCAATACATCCCTACGCCCGCCAGCCAAACACCCAACCAAGGACCAACCAGAGGTACCCGACACAACGAGCACAGGGTGACCGCCAATGCTATCGCTGCGGATTCGAATATCCACACAGAGGACCGTGCCCCGCCATTGGGCAACGATGCATGAGATGCGGAATGGAGAACCACTTCCAAGTGATGTGCAAAGAACTACTACCGGAAGGAGGATCAGCACGCCCACGATCTGCCCCTCGCACGATGGACGCACATAAAGAACAGCATCACCATGTGGACAGGAACGCACCTCTCGCGCCATCATATCAACGCCCAAACACAGTGAGAGCCTTGGAAGGACTTCAGATTGAACCAGACAGGAAAGACCACGAATTATACGATGCCTATCAGGATGACTTCATGCGGGAACTGGAACGCGAAGACACCCGCAGAGCGGAAGCACCAGACAACCGGGAACGTGACAGGGAGCCATACCCTTACCCCCCACCACACTATCCACCAAGTGGAAACGAACAGCCTCAATACCTGCAGGACGGCTACGACCGAGAGTATGTATGCCTTCTCAGCGTGGAGGAGGAGGACACCACGGCTCCCAGAGTAACAATTCAGATGGGAAGAACCCAAAACAGATTTATTGTTGATACAGGAGCGACGGTCAACGTCATGAATGAAGACATCTATCGTGAACTAGCTTCAACATACCCCATCCAAGAGTCTAGGACACACATCTTCCAATGGGGAGCAACCCAACCCATGACATCAAAAGGGAAATTTCAATGCGACCTATGACACAGAGGCATCACAGTAACCGCCACGATACATGTGATAAGAAGCCCAGCTATTGGCCGCTGCCTTCTCAGTTACAGGACAGCTAACGCACTTGCCCTGATTGACCTACACTATGACCAGTCGGAGGTCATTGAAGGACTACCACTACCATGCGAATCCGTCAGGGCAATCATAGACAGACCATTGGCAAAAAGAGAACTCAAGAACACTTTCCCCAAACTGTTCGAAGGGATAGGGATGCTAAAAGGGCCATGCATCAAACTACACATAGACAAAAACGTCAGGCCAGTTCCACAACACCCACGGAAAGTGGGTTTCCACCTCCAGGAACAAGTGTCAAAGGAAATACAACTTCTCCTCCAGAACGACATCATAGAGAAAGCGGAAGGGCCAACACCCTGGGTGTCACCGATAGTAATTGTCCCCAAGGACAACGGTCGCCTTCGCATATGCGTAGACATGCGCATCCCGAATACTGCCATCCAGAGAGAAAGGCACCCAGGACCAGGATTGGAGGACATGCTAATCAGGTTAAACCAGGCAAGGTTTTTCTCAAAACTTGACCTCAACCAGGGCTACCATCAACTCGTCCTGGATCCAGAATCACGGCCCATAACCACATTTGCAACGCACGACGGCCTGTTCCGATACAAAAGGTTAAACTTCGGCATCTCATCTGCCGCAGAAATATTCCAAGAGACCATCAGGCGTCTCATAGCATCAGAGACGAATGCATTAAACTACAGTGATGACATCCTCATATTCGGGAAAGATCAAGACCAGCACGATAAGGCTCTCAGGAACATCTGCTCCATCCTACAAGATGCAGGGCTAACACTGAATGAGTGCAAGTGCGTCATTAACAGAACAAGTCTCAAGTTCTTCGGACACACATTCTCCAACAACGGCATATCTGCAGACCCAGACAAAATAAAGGCCATCACTGATCTTCGAGCGCCGACGAACACAGCAGAGTTACGCTCGCTATTGGGAATGGCGGGATATTGTGCGCGATACCTTCCAAACTACGCCACAACGACTGACCCGCTCCGCAACCTCCTGAAGAAGAACCAACCATTCACATGGGACGCACCCTGCCAGGAGGCATTCGCAGCGATAAAAGAGGGACTCACCAACAACAAACAACTGGCATATTTTGATCCCAACTGGCACACCATCATCACAGTTGATGCGAGCCCGGTGGGGCTGGGAGCCATCCTAGCACAAACTGACTCCACAGACAACAGCCACCATGCAATAGTCGCCTACGCCAGCCGAGCCCTGTCACACACGGAAAAGGCCTACTCTCAAGCAGAGAGAGAAAGCCTGGCCGCGGTATGGGCGTGTGAAAAATACCACCACTTCATCATTGGCCGAAAATTTACCCTAGTGACAGACCACCAAGCCCTCCTATCTATCTTTGGGAACCCCAGGACGAAGATGCCACCCCGCATAGAGCGATGGGGGATAAGACTACAGGAATACGATTACACCATCATCCATAAACCAGGAGGAGACGCAAACCCAGCGGACTACTTGTCCAGACACCCTCTACCAGACAAAGATGACACTTTGGCACATGAAGCCACTGAATATGTCTTGTACCTATCGTCAAATGCCATGCCGCCCACCATCTCGACCACGACGTTCGAGGAAAGGAGCAAAGCCGACCCAACTATCAGGGCCGCTATCACCCTCACCCGCTCCAACAAATGGAGGGAACGCCACTCAAATAGAACTGAAGAAGGAGACGTGGACCAGAAAGAATTAGACCGGCTAGCCAAAGTAAAAGATGAACTTATAGCAACTGACCAAGGGCTACTACTACGAGGAAAGAGGCTAGTAGCACCAAGAGACCTAAGGAAGACACTAGCAATGCTGGCGCACGAAGGGCACAGGGGAATGGACAACACCAAAAGGTTCCTCAGGAACTATGTCTGGTTCCCATATATGGACATGATAGTGGAGGACATGCTCAGACACTGCAGACCCTGCCAACTGGCAGCCCAAGGACAAAACCCAAACCCCCTCCAACTCACCACGCTGTCAACGAGACCCTGGCAAAAGGTCGCAATGGACTTTTATGGACCCGTAGAAGAGGGAGGGTATCTATTAGTAATAATAGACGAGTACTCGAGATTCCCATTTGTGAAGCAAACACCCTCGACATCCTTCGCTGACAATGCGCCCATAGTGGACGAACTTTTCAGCGAATGGGGCATCCCCAACGTCGTGAAGACCGACAACGGGTCCCCTTTCCAGGGACGGGAATTCGCAAACTTCGCAAAACACCTAGGCTTCTCCCATCAAAAGATCACACCACTCTGGCCCCAAGCCAATGGGATGGTCGAACGGTTTATGGCCACGATCAAATTGACCCGACAAAAGGCAGTAGCGGAACAGACACCCCATCCGAAAGCCACCTGCAGCATGCTCCGAAGCTACCGGAACACTCAACATGACGCAACTGCAAAGCCACCCGCTGAACTCATGGTGAGATACCAACCCAGGACACGTATCCCACGATGGGAGGACTATACACCGGAAGAAGACCTAGCCATCAGGGAACGTGACGCTGAGAAACGAAGGAAAGCCAAGCAATGGGCGGACACAAGAAGGAGAGCAAAGGAACAACAGCTGGAAGTTGGACAAACAGTACTGGTCCGACAAACACAGCGCAAGAAAACGGACACTCGATACCATCCAGAGCCAAGAATCATCACAGCTATCAAAGGGCCCATGGTCACGGCAACCGGAGAACTAGGGCACATTACCCGTAACTCCTCATTCTTCAAGAAGCTGTATCTGGAAGAACCTGAACCACCAGAGATACCCGACGAGAGCCTCAATGAGGAAGAGGAAACGGAACCCCCAATAGAGTCAAGCGGCGAGAGCAGAGAATCACCAGGGAGACCCCCGAGGACGATAAAGAAACCGATGAGGCTCATCGAACAGATGTAGCCGGACTGTTATGATAAGCACGGGGGAGGTGTTACACATGGGAAAAGGACACTGCCCCTTTAAGGGCAGCCAAGGAGAAAGAGCGGGAGGAGAGACGGAAAGGGAGGGGCGAGAGAGAGAAGAGTAGTTAGAGTTGAGAGGTGAATAAAGTTGGTTCGTAGTGAATTTGGCTCTGTGTCGTTTGTAGGCCTGAGAGCGTACGTATGAACGAGGTCCAACAAATAGTCTTCCTCACCTACTCTGACACTCCTGGGAATTCCCTACATTGACATTGGATCAACTATTTTATGAGTTTTCTGTTGTCCTGTTCTCTTGAGGGCTCTGTGTTTTTGTACCCCTTGATTCCTGCGGTCTTTGGCGCCATACAAACATACATAAAATACAAATAAAGGAAGATTGTGCCCGTCTCTCTCCTAGGGGATATTGTGCCCTTTTCATCCTTAAAGAATAGAGGTCCATTCCCATTAATAAGGGATAAGATGCCCTTCTCACTACTATGGGAAGGGCTGCTGTTCCCTCTAATAATGCCTATTGTGCCCCAGTCACTATTAAGGGATAGTGTGCCCTTCTTGCCCCTAAGAGATATGGTGCCTTTCTCACACTTAAAGG
This sequence comes from Ambystoma mexicanum, assembly GCF_040938575.1. Lineage (NCBI taxonomy): Eukaryota > Metazoa > Chordata > Amphibia > Caudata > Ambystomatidae > Ambystoma > Ambystoma mexicanum. The sequence goes on along the minus strand of NC_090924.1, from coordinate 441,983,844 downwards.
CTTTAGTGTTCTTCTCACTTATGAAGCATATGATGCCCTTTCCGTGGTCAACTAGTTCTATTCCCTTCAAACGACTAAGCAGGCCCGGCTCTTAGCACCTCATCTCAGGCTTAACCAGAGCAGGGCGTGGCAACCTCCCCGGATGACTCAGGACAATCAAGACGCTTCTCTTCTGGGTGTCAGGTCCGACTTCAGGTTCTCCTTCAGTGCCCCTGGTCTCTCGTTCTCTTTCACGCTGTGCTACTGTCTCCTGAAAAGTTGCTTTCTTAAAAATTGAGAGTCTACCTGATTTTTCAGAATAAAAGGGTCAATCCAGGTTAAAAGAAACCATTAAAGGCCATTGTTTTCTTGTATTGTGTGTCACATTTTGTGTCTGGGCCAGCACTTAAGCAATAATCAACCGTTCCACGGGCTGGAATGTGTGCTAACAGCCCAGAGCCTGAGCTGAAGGCCTGGGCATAGTGAAGGCCTTTAACGAGGGCCCTCACTGCTGTTACCACCCGTTCCAGCCCACGGAACAGGTGATTATTGCTATTTGCAATTGCACCCCAGGTTGCAAATTGTTATAATGTGTAATAGCTCTGGAGTGGAATTCTACCCCGTAGAATTCCACTCTTGTTCTGATGTCATGTTTGCTGACTGATGTCATGTTTGTTCTGATGTCATGTTTGTTGAATGTTCCACATTCCAAGAACAACGGTTATGAGTTTAAGTGGAGAGCTGTAATGTAGGCTGAGCGCTGCTGGGCTCAGGCTGGTTGCCATTAAAGGATCTTCACTTACCTACAGTGTACGATTCCTTATTACACTGGCGACGAGGGCAACCAGCCTCCAACCCACGTAGCCACTCACCGCCCAGCAGTTGCCTACATTCCCTTCCCTGAGGCCAGCCCGTTCCCAAGGCTGCCCAGGCCCGTCAAGGGAAAAGTTCTCCGGCCGACGCTGCCCAAGTCCAGCGAGTACCTCCGACGGAAGAGAGGTATTTCCCCGCACGTCCTCTTCAGCCTGGCCTGCGCCCCCCAGCCAGGGTCGAGCGCAGTGTCTCCAGCTCATCAGGAGTCCAGGAGCAGGAAGGCGAGAGGAGGCCTTCCCACGCAAGCAGACAACCGCAACCAGCATACCTGGCCAGTGCTCCCCTCCCGGGAACGAGCGCGGCGCCCCCGCAGCAGGTGCTGGACTGCAGGTGAGCAGGAGGAGGGCTGCCCCCGCGCCCCGGCCTGTGCTCCCCGGCCCGGGTCGAGCGCAGCCACGCTGCAGCAACTGGAGTGCAGGTGAGGAGGAGGAGGGCTGGGTTGCCCCTGCGCCTGTCTGTGGCCAAAGTCAAGTGTGGGCCTCTGGTTGTCACCGGGAGTCTTGGAAAGGAGGCGAAGACCAAAGGGGGAGCACGAGGGGCAAGGAGCTGTAAACTCACACGCGTCTGCATCTGTAGCCGGCTTGTCGAGAGGGTAACGCGTGACGTATCAGCACACATCAAGGGGCGTTTCAGCTGGATCCTGTTGAAAAGTTAACCCCGTGTGAACAATTCAAGAGTTTGTGATTGTGTTAATCTCCACATGCCTAGGATCTGCAGTATTCTGTGATCAGTGACAATTTAAGTTGCCTTCTCCTTGCCTAGCACTAACCGAAGTCATAGACAGACATTGCCAATACCCTAACCCCACTCAACATGCAGCACAACAGTGCACGTCCGCCTCCTGCATTTCTGGCCAGTCCAGGTGAACCGGCAATTGTGTGGGATTTATGGGTCGACACCTTTAAAGTATACCTCAGGGCAGCAGGTGGTGCCAAGTTCACGGACGATGAAAAAGAAGCAGCTTTGCTCAACTGTTTGGGGACTGAGGGTCTAAGGCTGTTCAGACAACTTCCTGGTCCCAATGTGCACGCTGCTCCTACTGCCCCCACAGAAGGGAGTGATGGGGGTGATGCTGTGCCAGGTGTAGTGTTGGCTTACGAAACAGCCTTGGGCAATTTAGAAGCACGATTCGGCAATAGGGCCAATGTGGTGCTCGAAAGGTACCATTTCTTCTCGAGGGCTCAAGGTTCTAATGAGGGCATAGATGCTTATGTGACTGCCCTGCGTACTCTGAAAGCGACATGCAAGTTTACTGGTACCATCGACGAGTACATCCGGGATCAGGTGATGATGCGGACATGTGATGTGCGCGTTAGAGAAAGGTTGTGGATAGAAAAGGATCCGCCCCTGGAGAAAGTCATTGAGATAGCTCGTGCTATTGAGGAATCCAGGAAGAGCGTCCGAGAGATGTCTGATAAGGGAGAAACGGTGCATGCTGTGATTCCCCGCAAATCACTTGATGCCAGAGCAAAGAACAAGGACAGTAAGCCGATACCCTCATCAAGGGAACTGTGCAAGAGATGCGGTTGGCGGGGACATGTGGCAGGCGCAAAGAAGTGTCCGGCTGCTTATGTGGAGTGTAGGAGATGCAAAACCAAGGGTCATTACGCCCGCATGTGCAGAAGTGTGGTGTCGGTTAAGGAGTCGGTGAAGTTGGTGGACACTAATGATGATGAGGAAGGTGTGACAATTGTGGGGTACATGGGATGTTCCGACAAAGACAATGGCAGCACACCAGAAGGATCTTTGTTAAGTGTGGGCCGTTGCAAGAAGAGAGCGTGGGCAACGCTCATGGTCAATGGAGTTCCGATGGAAATGATGGTGGACACGGGGTCACCATACACAATGATATCCCCTGAACTGTATGAATCTAAATTACACAAGAGAGTGTCGGATTTGATGTGTTCGGACATAAATCCGTGTGCTTCTGGATGAGTACCCATCAAGGTTCTTGGCTACGAGTGGGCTATTATAGAGCTTGAAGGACGGGGAAAGGAAAATTATATGTGGCTCACAAAGGTGACCCTGTGATAGGGTGGGACGAGCAAGCCGCTCTAGAACTTGAAATAAGACCAGGGAAAGCAGTTCCAGTGATGTGTGTAAGGGGAGAGAGTGATGGAGCTGAGTTGCATGAGAAACTCACGGCTGAAGTGCTGGAAAAGAGATTTCCTTCTGTTTTTAGTCAAATGTTGGGCAAATTGAAGGGTTTTGCGCACAAAATAATTCTCAAGAGGGGTTCTGTGCTTGTTGTCCATAAAGTCAGGAGGGTTCCTATCATGGCTCGTGATGCCTTAAAGGAAGAGCTTATTAAACTCAAAGAATCGGGGGTCATAGAGGAAGTAGAGAGTTCAGAATGGTTGGCCCCGGTGGTCCTGGCACGTAAGAGTGATGGAGGCATGAGAATGTGCGTAGACCTTAGGGACCTTAATTCATGCATATGAGTTGACAGACACCCTCTGCCCAATATTAATGAAATGCTTTCCTTGGTGTGTGGTGCATCCTGCTTTTCGACGTTTGACTTGTCATCCGCATATCATCAAATAGATCTGCATGTTGACTCCCGTCCCCTTACATCCTTTGTCACTCCCTTCGGCGCATTCCGTTTTTGTAGAATGCCCTTTGGTTTAGCATCTGCTGCCGCTGTTTTTCAGAGAACAATGCAGAAACTCTTTGCAGGTATGCGCGGGGTGGAATGTTTTCAAGAGGATATTCTGGTGTGGGGTGAGTCTAAGATTGAGCATGATTGTAGAGTCTTTCAAGTGATGAATGTCTTGAAGAATTGTGGTCTCACGGTCAAATTTAGCAAATGCAAGGTGGCTGTTCCCAGCGTGATTTTTTTGGGACACTCTCTGGATGCCAAGGGTGTTCACCCCAAGATTGAGTTGGTGAGGGCATTGAGCGATGCATTGTCCCCGGATAATAAAAAGCAGTTGAGATCGTTCATGGGACTTGCCGAATATTACAGCAGGTTTGTACCTTCCTATGCCGACAAGACAGTAAGCATGAGGTCATTATTGAAGAAGGGCGTGCATTGTGTGCGGTCTGATCAGTGTCAGGCGGAATTTCTTAAGTTAAAAGAAGAAATTGAGCAGGCTCCTTCCTTGAGTTTCCCCTGTCAGAAAAACGTTCCTAACTGTGGATGCGAGTGGGTATGGCATAGGTGCTGTACTGGAACAAAGGGTTGAGGTACAACTTCATCCCATAGCTTTTGCATTGAGAGTGCTCAGTGAAGCTGAGGGCAGGTACGCTGTCATAGAAAGGTGAAGCTCTTGCAGTTGTGTGGGCTTCTAAATATTTTCAAACCTTTCTGCGGGGAATTGAGTACACCCTCGGTACTGATCACAAGCCGTTGGTTCAAGTATTGACAACGAAGGGGTTGTCTCATGCGTCTACCAGGATCATGAGATGGATGGCCGATATGACAAAATTTAATTTCAAGGTGGAGTATATCCCTGGTGTGAGAAATGCAGTAGCTGATTGCCTATCGCGGTTTCCGAGTTCTAGTAGTGCTGAAGAGGCTCCAGTTGTGGTGGGGGACGAATGTTCCTTGGTGGCTAGTGTAGTGCCCGCGGTGGTGGATCCAGAATGGAGTGCTGAGTGTACAGATGATCCCGAGTTGGTTGAATTAAGAGCAGCACTTAGAAGTGGTCTTGTCAGTACTAAGTTGTCCAAGCTGTATAGGCATGTATGGCAAGAATTGTTTGAAGGTCCATGGGGCGTGGCCAGAGGTCTGAGGTTATTTCCCCCTTGTTCCCTTAGAGGGAAACTTGTTGAGTTAGCACACAAGGGGCATTTGGGCAGGTCTATGACCAAGAGGAGACTTAGACAGGATTATTGGTGGCTTGGTATGGATACGGACGTGGAGGATGTAGTGAACGATTGTGCAGCATGTTCCAACAGTGATAAAAGCAAGGTTCCAGTTCCCCAACCAGTCTATCCTGTTGAAGTCCCCCGTCAAGTCTGGTCCAAAGTAGCGCTGGACATAATGGGACCCATAGATTCGTTAGGAGGAGACTTGAGATTCATTGTAGTTATGGTGGACTGTACATCGAGATGGGTCGAGGCCACTGCCTTATCTACGGTTACTGCTGAGAAGATTGTGGGGTTTCCCTCTGCAGTGTTTGACAGGGAGGGTGTGCCTGCTGGATTGGTGACTGCCAATGGGTCTCAGTTTGTGTCAGATTATATGCAAAAGTTTCTGGACGATCTGGGCATACGTCATCATAAGGTTGCTCTATATAATCCACAAGCCAACGGTCTAGTGGAACGTATGAATCGTTTTATCAAGGGGGCCATCCAGTTGGCTCTTGCTAATGGCCTTCCGTGGGGAAAGGTAGTGTCGGAATCTCTGAGAGTTTACAGGCTGACCCCCTCTACTGTCACTGGGCATTCTCCTTTTGAGCTTATGCAGCAGAGGAAACCGGGCTCTAAATTGAGAGTGCCAGCCCTGGGCGGTGGTGTCCAGTCACAGGTGGATATGCAAGGAGTTTTGGATCGAGTTCGGTGTAAGCAGAGGCATTTTCTGAGTGAGCAGCTGGCCAGTAGGAAGCCTCTTTCGGTGAAGATTGGCGATTGGGTTCAGATCAAGAATCCCAGATTTGTAGCCAAGGGTCTCAGCAGGTACTTAAACCCACGCAAGGTGGTCAAGCGTGGTCGTGGGTATGTAAAACTTGATGACGGATCTACATGGAGTCTTAGGCGTGTGGTGGTAGTGGACCACGAGAAGGTAGTTTCCACAGGTGGTGATTCTGGCAGTCCTAGTGGAGCTTCAGGAGATGCTGATGTAGGGTGTGATTCCCCCTTGGAGGTCTCCACTATCCGGGAGGGTAGTGAGGAACTAGTTAACTTGCAGCCCATGGTTAGAGGGGCGGCTGCAGATCCCCGGGGGGTTGAGGAACATTCCATCCCTATTTCTGTGCATGATTCTGATGTTGGAAACGTTCCAGTCGAGGGAAGTGAGGTGTCCACTTCTGGGGCGGCCGACCCTGCCCTAACTCATGCTCATTCTGTCAGGGAGAGGAAGGTTCCCTCCAAATATAAAGATTATGTTTTGGGTGCTATTGCTCATTAGCACAGTTTTATGTGGGTGCTATTGCTCGTTAGCACAGTTTTATGTTTTCTTGCCTGTTCGCTTCTTATGAGGACTCCTTAGCTTTAGTTGGGACTAGTGTTTGGCTGGGCACGTGTGTCTATTTGTGTGATTGCTGTGTGTGTGTGTGTGTGTCTGTGAGTGTGCATGTATATGTGTGTGCTTCAAGAGGGTTATTTCTTTTGTTGAGTAAGGGGGGGAGTGTTATAATGTGTAATAGCTCTGGAGTGGAATTCTACACTGTAGAATTCCACTCTTGTTCTGATGTCATGTTTGCATTTGTTGAATGTTCCACATTCCAAGAACAACGGTCATGAGTTTAAGTGGAGAGCTGTAATGTAGGCTGAGCGCTGCTGGGCTCAGGCTGGTTGCCATTAAAGGATCTTCACTTACCTACAGTGTACGCTTCCTTATTACACAAATCCGGTAACCCAGGGTGCTAAACCAATGTATTTTCTTTCAATGAACGTGTCACCTCTCAATTTCCTGTTCATTGAAAGATAAAAAGGACACAAGATGGCAGCCACAGAGCTGGAAGATGGGGCTCCAAGCGGAGCCCCTCTTCCGTTTCCATGGAGTGCCAGCAAGGAGACGAGCGAAGCAGAGGTGGCAGGTGCTGCTGCTTCATTATTAAGCAGGTAAGTGGGCTGAGGGTTGGAGGGACTGGAACATGGATGGGAAGGGAGAGTGGGGGGAAGATGGTGGGGCAGGCAAAGCAGCCATCAGGCTGCTTGGAACGCAGGCTTATATTGTGGGATTCAGCATGCGATCCAAGCAACCTGACTGGTTCCTCCTCCCGCCCCAGGTGCTAATGAAGTCTGTTTTACAGCAAAGCAACCTAATGGTTTGCTTAACGTTTTTTATTTATATAAATTGGTAAAAATGTATTTGATGATACAACTCAGAACACAAACCACCATTTTTTCATTTGACACATCTTTGCCCTATCATCCAATATCCACAAATACAGAAACCAGCTACAAACAGTCGGACAAGTAAAATGTATAACATGAATAATTCAAGGGTTGTCCATTATGCAATTGGTCAAAAGTACAGAGTGCAGGGGAAATGTGTCATGGTGGATTACGATAATTTATGCATCGTGCCAGCCCATTTTGCTGACTTGCAGGGCAAAAGAGTGACATGAACGATTTCATAAATATAAATGGGATTGCCATTAAATAACATTTGGGAAGTCATTCTTTGCTCTTGTTATAAGAACATGATTTCAAACATAACAGTATAATCTTGACCATGGTCAAATCAACGTCTCACTATGTACTAGGTACATCTTGTTTCCCCAAGTCCAACCAGCAACTTAAATGCTGCTTAAGGGATTATCCTTTTCAATACCAAAAAAACTGCAACTCTGAGGCACGAATGAACTTATTCTTAGTCACTCTGTGGTCCTCACTAAATGTGTGTCCATTGGGTGCTTCATTGCACTTACCATGCTGCTTTATATATGTATCGTTAGGTGATCCCTTTTAGATCAACACCACACCGCTTCCCCTGAAGAAGGCCCCATTCACACATGGGAACTGAAACATGTTTGGCTTACAACACAATGTACTTTTCCAGATTGGACATAACAACATTTGAATTATTTTTATGACTAGTAGTTTGTCTGGCTTATTTGAGAAAAGAAAAAAAAACGGTTTGTGTTTTGAGATGTATCATCTCATTTCTACCACTTGATATAATTACAGACGCGTTACGCTTGGTTATTTTTGATTGGGAAACAGCCTTTAACCTTTCCCTAGACACAAAGCCAGGGGTGGAAGTGGAAAGGAGGAACTAGTGCTACTCTGGCTGCATCCAAAAAGGAGGGAGTGGGACGGGCGGACAGTTGGCTGGGAGGGGGGCAAGGGGTGGGGGATGAGTGCCCAGGATCACACACTTTGGCTCAAACAGTTGGATTTGAAGGTCTACGGTAATAATGTGTTACAGAGTGTACTTACAAAAAACACAAATTGCATAATAAAGCCACATGACAACATGTTAATCCTTATAGCAGCATGTTAAGCCACAAGAATATCATTGTGGCTTTGATTTTCACCTCTTGAATGGTAAACTAGAAATCCCAGAATGCAAGATAATTCCAACCTGAAAAATCTAGTTAATCCCACAGTACTTTCAGGGATGCAATAAAACAGGGGTGTCACAAACTCAGATAGATATGCAGATTTCGTCACAAACTTCCAGCTGGTTGTTATTCATGATGTTGAAACCATTTGATTAGTGACTTGAAGCAACTTTATTTTTTTTGCATGTCAGGCTAATAACATTATGGATATAAACAAATCTTTCAAAGGGTGCTTTGTGTTGATCACTTTAACTATCACAGATTTGCAAGGTAACTGGTGCTTTGCGAGTGCTTTGAATTGGAAATGTTCCATCATGCATATGAACGACTGTGCATTGATACAAGAAAGGTGTTTGCAACCTGAGCACCTTAACAACCTGCAGAGCCACAAATGATGTGTGTGTGTCTGCCGAGCTGCGACCTGGGAAACTGGCAGTGCTCGAATGTCCAGCCTGAGCCAATTCTGTATTCGGATCAGGAAAAAGAGAAAGTGCCCAGGTATGCTCTGTAAAAAGGAAACAAACTAGTGGTACGCTGTACCAATGATTTATATTACACTTCCATCTCTGCACAAAACAGGTGACACACGGGGAAACAGGGGCTTTATATGTATTTGATCCAGAAAATGTCTTCTCCTCCTGATTCGCCTAAAGTTTACTTCTCCACACTCACCATCATCTCCTTGCTTCGATTCTCCTCCGGCGTTTTGCAAATACTATCGCATTCTTCCCACTCTGTCCTTTTCGCTGATTGGTCTAATTCATCTCTTGTTTGAGGCTTTGACATTGGTTATGTGCTCTAATTGCCCTCTTTCTCTGGGTCTTAGCCTTCCGATTTCATAGATATACCTGCCTTGGTACTAGTTCTGCGATGCTCTGCATCACACTATGGCCTGGGTTCCCCGTGGCATGCTAGCTTCCATTTGGCCAGTCACATAAGTTGATCTTGCTGTTAGTCCTGCCAGATTCAGAGCATTTAATAACAAAGCAACTCCTGCGTCTTGTGTGACGTAAGTACTGCGTAAGTCCATAGATTTACCACAGTTGGTTTCACTTTCATCAAGTTGCATGAGAACAATTCGAACATAGCATTGGCCATGGAGCGATGGGGTAACTCTGCCTACTACCTTTCCCAGCTCTGAGGCCACTTTGGAACAAGGCTGTTTTTGGGGGGCGTGCAGCTATGCAGCTCCCACCCTTTAACAGGTCACTGGTAGCTAATGGCTTTGTTGATATTGTTCTGGCATTCTATCTTTCCTGTGCTGCAGAGGTCCATCCTGGCTTTGCAGCGATATCGGGTTTCTTTCTTTGTCAGACGTGTTTTAGTCCCATGTTACTTTATATTCAAAATAACGTTTTTTGCTTCTTGGCACTTGCATCTTTGGCGTCTAGGCTGCTGCAGCATTTTAACAATACACTGAAAAGAAAGACAGGGGGATCTCCATTTGGGCAATGTCAGGATTCAATTAAAAAAACAAGAAGAAAATAAGACGAAGATAAAAGATAGGACAAAAGGGCCATTGGAAGCTTTGAAAAATATATACTTCAGGGGGAAGGGGAATCCACTCTAAAATGGCCACCAGGTTTAGGAATAGATAGAAGGGGTAAATGTATAAAATGGGAGAAGTGAAAATAGGAAAATGCTTGGCAACCAATGTTGGGGTTTTGTGCTGTTTTCAGAGTCTGGCTGTGCTGGTAGTATTCCAACCGGTTTGGTGCCCCTATGTCTTGCACTCTTTAGTTTGTGACCCAGGGTTCATAGGGGCACCAAACGGGTTGGAATACTGCCAGCACGGCAAAACTCTCCAAACAGCACAAACCCCAAAACGTTTTGCCATGCATTTTCTTATTTTCCCTACTCCCTTTTTATAGGAATCTTCACATGCATCCTTTCTAGCTATTCCTCAACCTGGCAGCCATCTTAGAGTGGATTCTCCTTCCTCCTGAAGTATATCTCCCTTTTGGTCCCCTTCCTTTTGCTAGCCACATTGTTCATTCTCGCTCTGATGTTTTCCCCTCTCCCCTCTGTATTCCTCTTCAGATTTTCTGGGTTTCTGGTCCCATTTCTTCCCTCCTGTTGACGTTCGGGTCAACGAGCCATACCGTTGGGTCTGCTGTTTTCACACAGTGCCAGGGAGCGCCTGCCCCTTCCCCGCCAGATTTCCGGTACTAGGTTCCTTCTGATTACCTCTCTGAGGCCTACAGGCATGCAGCGCTCAATGAAAATAATAAATAAATAAATTTGCCACCAATTAGCATCAACAGACCCGCACATATGTGACCTCTCATTAGCAAGCACGTAGTGTCTTCCCTGCTTGGATCCCTGTTATCTTTATATTGGTTCCACTAGGTATCTCACTCTTTCATTTCTGCCTTATCATGTGGTCCTGCTTCGCTTAACTGAGTGACCAGTAAGTCTCTGGGTTAGCCGGTGCTGAGCCTAGCCCTGGAATCCATCTCGTAAAGCTGCATTTGTCCTCAGCACGCTTTCCCTTGAAAGGGAGAGCACGAGCAAGGGACTCATAGAATAGGTGGTCCAGTGTACTATGTGAACCTGCAGGGCCTGGGAAGTGTCCAATACCTCCTCCAAATGTAAGAGTGGGTTTCCTAGAGAATGGAGGGTTTTTCATAGAAGAAGGCAGGACTGGACATGAGCATGTCATAACCGGCGCTTTTGCTTTCCATAGGTGTACTGTCATGAATAGTATACCCTTCTTTCTCTGTGTGGTGATTCCTCACCCTTTGGAGGGTCTGCCTTGTGGCAAGGCTGTTAAAGTAAGACCTGTTATAGAATCTGTAAAAGTATATTGAGAAGCTACCCTCAACACGGGGAGTCCCTTCCCTCCCCCATTCAAGGGGTTATGCAACAAACTGTTTAACAGATTATATTTTTAGCCCTATCTCAGACACATATCATGCCCCTTGGATCCCTCTCCCATGAGGTAACAATGAACCAAGAACCATGCTGGTCTACAGAAAATTTATTGGTTTTTATTTAAATTAAAAGTAATAGAAATTAGCACGAAAATGTCAAACCCCACTTTATCTGTGGCACAACACAATCAACTTCTCTCAGCATAAATACATCACAAAAATGAGTTGAAAAGAACACAATCACAATTCTTCACTTGCTTCCAATTTCACTTCAAGAAATAATTACACTGATCAATAACGAAAGCAATTATCATATAATGTTGTGCGATTTGAATTTTCCTGCTGGCTTAAAAGGCTAGCAGTAGGATTTCAAGATTGGTAGAAATACATATCGCATTATGATTTCACCCACTCTTTTGGTTTAAAATAAATACTGGGTGATTTAGCGGTTTGTTTTTCAGACCCCCTATTTTGGCTGTGTTGGGGATGTCAGACACAAAAATTGGTATGATTTGGGGAATTTTGGATTTCAGACCCCCCTCTACTGAAAGGCCTGTGTTGGCGAAGTTGGATAAAAAGGTTGGACTGATTTAAAAACAAAGACACCCCTCTTCCTTAAAGAAGTCAGGGTCAGCAGGATAAAAGGATTACTCAATTAAACTATAGGCTATATGTAGTGAAGTGACTCCCAGCCTTCTTAGGTTGACTAAACACTGGCAGCCCATCACCCAGGCCTCTGGCTGAACAACTGACCAGGTTAGAACATTCACCCATGCCATCACTCAGGCATAAACACACTACATGGCATCACAACATTCCTTCTGCAAAGCTAAGCCATACACAACACATCTCCTCCCTTTACATTGCACATCACACACAGCAAAGCATTACACAACACATCTCCCCTCTTCCGACAACAGCGCAAGAAATTACACAACATATCTCCACACAAACCAACATAAGCCATTCACACTGACTCGCATCATCAGGGCTAGCACACAACACGTGCTCTGACACTCTACCACTTACCTCATACCCGATACACTGGCCAGGCACACCAGGACCAACAACCAAAATCACTGTCACACTTCGGACCCTGATGAGGGTGGAAAAAGTCATAGGAGCGCACACAGTACAGCTAAACACAGCCGCACTGCATGTGCACAGAGAAAAAAATCGAATTATTTGTGGTAAATAAACCACAAAGTCGGGGTAGTGTTTGACCATGCAATGCCTAATACCACAGACATGCCCATACCAAAGTCGGGGGCGCTACCACCCGTACACACATACCCCTACACCTACTGGGGGCGCTACCACCCAGATACCAAACCAATCACCTTGCATGACTAACTTCAGTCACACCCCGACAATTGGTGGCGCTACCACCTCACACAGCCATACGTGAAATTACCATGCATAACCTATTATAGTCACGCCCCGACGGAACTGGTGGCGCTACCACCAGAAACACATGTACACTGTTTAACCATGCGCGACTCATCACAATCACGCCCACACCAAACTGGAGGCCCCACCCCCAGATACCATACCATGTGGCACTACCTCTCAAATACCCTTGTGGCATGCCCATCCACATCCATACTGAATATTAGGCTGAAGGCGCTACCCCCAGCAACCACATTGAGAGGTAAGACTTGCTGACCTGGCACTCACTCCATCAGCAACCATACTTATAAATTTCATATAAGCTTCACCCAAAACCGAAAACATGGGAGGTGCTACCCCCCTCAATCACCAGACAACCATATCAACACCCATACAAGGGATACTTGAAGGCGCTACCCCCAAAACGACTAAACTGGCCAGATCCATACAGATCTTCAATACCCTACGCCATACATCACATATTACACAATATGTAATTCCCATTGCAATATTTTCAGCATTAGTTTGCTTGCATTTCTTAAAAGACACTATTTATGTCATGACGCCAAAACCAAATCCATTCCTAAAAGTCCATGTCGCTATTTAGCGACCTAAATGCTGAAAATCCTCAAAAAGTTACATCTAGTCTCTAAAACATTAGATGTCATGAACCCGACCCAAATCCAATCCTAAAAGTACATGTTGTCAAATAAAAGTCCATGTTGTTATGAGACAACGTAAATGCTGAAAATTCTCAAAGAAGTAAAAAACTAAACATTCAGGAAAACCCCAACTTCCATACTAGTTTTGGACCATACCATACACTTTACTCCATACTAAAAGTCCATGTCGCTTGCTGCGACCCTAAACTGAAAATCCTCAAGAGTGTTAAATCTAAAACACACTCATCTCATCCAAACCATACCCATCCATACTTAAAAACAAAACACCAGATACCAGCCTGCAATCCATCTATGTGCATTCAAGTAAATGAAACACAGATAAGCACATAAGCAAAATACACACTAGGATGCTCCACATAGTACATTTTCCTTCAATCCATAGAGCAAGCAACTTCAACCATTTTACCCAAGTACATAGCTCCATAGCTTAAAGCATACATAGTTTTACCCAAATCCAGGCTCCATGGATCTGTCCCACGCCGTACCATGTCCTGTATTTTACCCAAATCAGGCTTCATGGATCTGTCCCACGCCGTACCATGTCCAAACACTTCCATCGTGCATATGTGTCCACAATGTTGCCAAACTGCGCAGCTTTTACCAACCTCCATTACGTATTCCGATCCCCTGCATTAGTACTCATTGCAGGTTTGTCCAACCACTCCAATCCTTTGATCACCAGACCTTCTATGTACCACTGTCTTCCCTTATGGGACCCAGGCCGAACTCGCCAATGCACAGATGGGACAGTTTCCCGTAATTGTAAGTGCAGTAATGACATGCACATAAACCCAGCTATGATGTTAGACTTCAGTGCAAATAACCGGAGCAGCAGTTTTTAGTGCACATAACCACAGCAGTTATTCTCCAGACCATCAGACTCCTCTCTCCTTCACATGAGACTCGCTTCACCTGCCATGCAATTCATGCCCAGCATCCAAGCACTATGCATCTTCCATTAATTGGCACCCCAAGACTGGGAAGATGACTCCATAAAGATGTCACTGGATCATAATAATCCGGCTAATAACCAATCCGTTGTTCCCTCTCCTGCGTATGGGACTCAGCTCTGCCTCTCTCTCCTGCTGATGGAAACAACTCCCCTTTCTTCAACTTAAGAGTTGGCTTCCCTTTTTCAGCCCTGCAGTACCTTCATTTGGGGGCAGTGTTGTCCTCTTCTTCCTTCCTGCACCCCCTTCAGCAGGGCACCAGCTTTACATCTGGTTCATGCGTAGATTCTTCTTTTAAAAGACCAACTTGTCGCCATTGTAGTGAAGTGACTCCCAGCCTACTTAGGTTGACTTGCTACGTTTATTATTATCATTACAAGCAGTCAATCAATAAGTTACATATAGGACAATAAAACATTGGCAGCCCATCACCCATGCCTCTGGCTGAACAACTGACCAGATTAGAACATTCACCCATGCATTCCATCACTCAGGCATAAACATACCACATGACATCACAACATTCCTTCTGCAAAGCTAAGCCATACACAACACTATAGTTTTCAGCACACACTGGTAAGTGAGCTTTGTTAATTTTGAATTTTAACAACATTCACCCAGTAGTGTTCTGACAAATGGGGAATTAATTAAATTAATATTTTTAGTTAAATAGGGTAAGGATCTACACAGTTTTGCCTCCCCCCACACACCTTAAATGGAAAAGTATTAAAGGCGAGCAAACTGACCCATCTTTTTGTTTACCAGGGTTCAGTTCTACTTACATAGAAAACCTCTTTTTAAAGTTCAGGAAAGCCAGCTGCATCCAGGACACTCTGAAAAGATAGGTCAGGGGTCTGGTCACTCCACTCTCAAAGATGGCCCCCCGCGATCCACCATAGGACCCAGTCAGCTCTGAGGCCTTCCTAGAAAGAGGCAGCTCCATCCAGATGCACTCTCAGCAATCTCCTCTGGTGTTTCCTTACAGCTTTCAGATGGTAAGTTTTAGCAGCCTTCCTGATGGTCTGTCTCTTGTCTGTCTTTTTCTGTGTGTCCCTCCTCCTAGTGCAGTCCCCCTTACATAGCAGCGTTTACACCACCACTTTTACAATCTTGAGGAAGTACCCTGCAATAATTCCCGCAACTAGGATTGGAAAGTTCCCTTCTCCCGCCTCCCAAACCCAGCCTCCAATCAGGATTGGTTAAGGGACCTGGAGCAACATATGGCAATTCCCATGTGTAATTGCCCTTTGTACTCCTTTCAAATTTTTGGAAAAAACTAGTTATGTATCACAACTTCATCATTTTACTAGTAACTGCCATAACATTCTTATGATCTGATTCAGCTAATAGTGGGGAATTAGATAAGCTGACCACTAAGTCCATATCATGAAGCACAGCCATGTGGCACCTTTCTGCCATTTCCATAAAAAAGCATAACAGTTATGAATATGTACGTTATTACGCATATCCCTAATTTTATTCTCCACCCGCTCACCAACTCTCACCTTTGGAACATGTTCAGATCAGCCAGAAACACATCTTAGATAGCCATTACAGTTCCCTGAGTTGCAGGTGGATGCATTTTATATCTCCAAAACACCTGGAAATTACATAAATGGTGCATAGATGAAATCAATCTGCCTTATGGTTGCCGACAATTTATTTTCGCTGGGTCAGCCTGTACCCAGATTTCATTTTTTATCAGTCTCATTTGTGTTGGAAGCTTGCTTTTTGAAGTTGTTGCCCCCCATTTTCACACATATTAGTTATGCGCGAGCTGAGGGGAACTTCTCTTGCAGTCAATGCCTTCAGAGCCAGCAGGTTTGGAGAACACTGAATTTCCACACCTTTAGCAGGACACTTTATTGTAGTTGGTAATTAGATGGGAGATGTGACATTCAGGCTGGGAGTGGAGATGTCCTTGTGAAGTTTCCCACAGCCGGCAAAAGGGTTTGTCTTGGGCTGACACTTTTTCATAAACATAAAGTGGCTTTTCAAATATTGCTGGTGTTTTGTATGTGAAACATAATATAAATGTTTTGTCAACCCGCACATCATGTCTTTTCCCTGGCATTTTTCTGTGAACAGTGATGTATTTTCACATTTAAATGGCTTTTATTTGCACACACCTCTGCAAGTTGTTTTGGTATCACTGTTTTAAAATCCTGTTTTCCATGTGAAAGGGATCTTTGATTTCACATGTGTCTTCAGAAGAGCTATTAATCAGTCATATGAATCGTTAGCCCCCCTTAAACAGGCACACTAAGATACATCTTTCTCCTCTAAATTATGGTTCTCCTCAGATATTCTTGCTACTGGGGCAGAAAAAAGGAGAGCTGAACACCATTGGCATAAACACCCCTCTAATGTTTCCCTTAATATATATAACGCATCTGTAAAACTTTTAAAGAACCTTTTGTTGAAAGCCAAAGAAGCAAAACTCAATGCATGATTGAGCTAGCCAAATCCAGGCCAATGGAATTCTTCAATGTGATTTCAGAATTAAAGGGCAGTCCTGCTGATATTCTTCCTGAAGCAGATAATGCATGGTGCCAGCATATTCACAATTTCTTTGCCCAGAAAATCACACTGCATCAACAAAACATATGAGATCAACTTAATCTTCTGCAACCTCATGACCAAGATACACTCTTGGCATGTCTCCCTCATGACTCAGCTTTTCTCTGTTTTTCCTTTCATGAGGTGTCCGAAAGTGAAGTTAAAGAAGTCATAACTAAGTTTAAACCTACGTCATGTAAAGTACATAGCTTCCCTGCCTCACTCTTTCAAGAATTCCAGGACTCATTGATGCCCTGGGTCACTACTCTTGTTAATCGGTTATATGCCGAAGCCATTGTCCCAGACAGCATCAAGAAGGCAAGGATTACCCCTCTGCACTGAAAAAGGAAAACCTTGATGCTGGAGATCCCAGTAATTTCCGGCCAATCAGTAATTTACCTTTTTTATTAAAAATCCTGGATAAACGTGCACTTAATCAATATCAAAGGTTTGTCATGCAGAATAACATTCTTGCCACCAGTAAGTCTTGGTCCCGTGTGAACTACGGAACTGAGACTTCTTTACTTGATCTTAAATCTAATATTACAGAGATAATTGATAAAGGCGGCCAGGCCCTGCTACATCTTCTGGATCTCTCGGCCGACTTTGATCTAGTCGATCATGCCATTTTAGCTGACAGACTGGTCAAGGTGGGCAGGTGCTGAGATTCTGCGACTAACTGGCTCAGATCATTTTTTGGTCCACAAACTGTCTTTGTAACCAAGGATGATGCACAAAAGGTGATGCAGACCTGCAGGGTCCCACAGGGATCCTGCCTGCCACCACATTTGTTTACTATCTATATAAAACCACTGTGAGATCTCCTATCCTCACTGCGTGTCCATTTTACAAATTATGCAGACGGCACCCAGATTGTGATAGAGTTGTCAGGCCACTACAGCAATGATCTAGAGACTGTTAATACCATTTTTAATGGCATACAATTCTGGATGGCCAAAAACTCCTTGGCTCTCAACAACAAGAAAAACAAATTGCTCATCCTGGGCACACTAGTCAAACTTAATCATCTTGATTCCTCATCTAGTCGTTTTTGTATTGCAGTTAACACCTGTTACGCTCACCTGGCTCCCACAGGGGCGTCGGTCGGATCCGGACGGCTGCGGTCTCCACCAACGTGATGCGTAGTGCAGAGATGACTGACTGGACTGGCCCTCCTAATCTTGTCTGCTTGGCCCGTAGAAGTATTCTCCTGCAAGTGGAGAGATGGATTTAGCCACCCGTGGATTCAAGTGATGGCCCCCCCCACAGTCCTCCCAACTAATCACCTCCGAAGTGCCCCCTCAGCAATCTCACCTTATATTCTTGAAAGATGAGCTCTCCATCCTGCATGGATTGCAGGGGCGCATTGATGCCAGTTACTTCACTGGTTTGAAGGCGTGGGAGAGTTCCGGAGAGTATTGACTCTGAGGTTCCTGGCAAGGTCCAGTAAGTATCAAGTTCATAGAGTTCAATATATCCGATGTTTCACTCTTGTCCCCCCTTCCTTCCTTGTCTTGCAGCTGAGATTGTGAAAAGATGCTCTTGTGGCAGCTGGTGGCGCTCAGGTAAGAGTCTGTATTACCCGACGCTGTCCGGTAAATGTTGCACCTGTTTAACGTGTTGTTTTCTCTCTCTTTGCAGGTGCGGCACATGAAGATGTGGAGAGTTATAGAATAATACCTCCGGTGGTAAATCAGGTAAGTCTATGGTGATAAGAGTCATATTTGTTGGTTTTCTCGGCTCACCTTGTTGTTTTCTTTTTTCCTCCAGTTGCCGGAGTTCGGCGAAGAAATGATGGAGGCAGCGCTGAATCGAAAGATGCTGCGAGGACTGGTGAGTATGGCGCGGCGCTGCAGCTGGATATGCGACACGTACAGAAATGGTGTTCTTTCCAGGTCCGGAGGCAAGATGGATCCGGAATCAGGTGAGGAATTCGAAAATAGTTCGTTTTCTAACCTTGTCCTTTTCTTTCCTCTTTGTTTAGGAGCTTCCAGATTCGAGGCGGGCGTGGCAGAAGACTGGATGCAGACTGCAGGCACGGTGAGCGTTACGTTGCTGGATGCAGAATAACGCGAACCGTGTGCTGTTGTTCGGGCGTGGTTTAAATAGCCTCCAAAGTAGTTCCAGGTAAGAAGTTCCCTAGAACCACGCCCGAGTAAAAAATAGTCCCTGTAATAAAATAGTCCCATCCAGGCCTCACGTTGGCTTGGACTCACTAGCAGCATGGTCTGCATCAGGTAAGTCAAGTTTTTGATAAGCGCCAGGACTGATTTCTATGATGAGCCTGGCGCCTAAGGCGCCAGGACTGAACCCAAACAGCCCCCAGCCGGGGCTGTTGGGGTTTTAATAAGTATCTGGATGCCTGCTCCCGGAGCTGATGGGCTTGGTCCTGATGCCCGGGGGTAGGCATCATGACAACACCATCAAGGTTTCTGATCTGAACACTGGGGTCTATTTTGACTGTCATCTTTCATTTAAGAAACATGTTCTCCTTCTTAAATCTTCTTGTTCCTTCTATTTTCAATTACTGTGGAAAATCCGTCCGTACCTTTCTGAGACCAATCGAGCCATGATTGCAGCTGCCATTATTAACACCAAACTGAACTACTGCAATAGCCTGCTTAGTGGTTCTCCCCAGGCAAATGTAAAAAGCTTGCAGGTGATCCAGAATGGAGCAGTTCGGGCCGTCTGCGGCCTTGATCGATGTACTCATGTTACTGATGTCCGCAGAAGACTACACTGGGTACCCATTAATCAAAGAATTAGATTCAAAGGCACCATGTTAGTCCATAAATATCTGACAGGTAAAGCTCCAAATTAGTCATGCTGAAGAAGATCGGTGGCTCAGGCTTTCATGTCTGGGCCCCGGATCTCTGGAATCAGCTTCCATCTGCTCTCAAGTGCTACGAGTCAACTGTCCAGTTTAAAAAACAACTCAAAACACATCTTTTTGATCTGGTCTAGGCCTGTTCCCGTATTCTTCTGACTTGGATTCTTCCTTCTGACATATGCCTTTTTGTTTGTTAGTGTATTTGTCTTATTAGCACCTTGAGGCCCATGGGTGGCTGGCGCAATATAAGAATCTAATAGATAGATACATTCTTTAGATGGTTCCTCTGCTCGACTTTCATTTGGGTCTTCAATCAGTCGTCCAGCACATCTGGGCGACAGCTTTTCAACGTTTTGATGTAGACCCATTTTTCTTTGGTCTGTTCTCCTTTTGGGATGCAGATTTTGTAAGCAACAGGTGATTTTTTATTGACAATTTCAAAGGCACCACATCAAGATGGGAGGAATTTCTGCTCCTTGGCCTGATTCCTTTGAAAATTGTACAAGTAAATGTTTTCACCTACTTCATACTCTTTCTTGCTGGTCATTAGATCATAGTAGGTCTTCAGTCTTTCAGCTGACTTTTCTAAATTGCGCTGAGCATAAGCAAAAGAATGCTGGAGGTGCTTCCTTAAATATTCAATGTACTCATGGGTAGTGCACACATTTATCAGTGTCTTATCCTGAATCCCATAGAGCAGATGCTGCGGTAACACAATTTTTCATCTGGTCATGAGCTTGAATGGAGACATCTTTGTTGCAGAAAATGGTGTAGACCTAATAGCCGTCAGGATAAGCAGAAATCGGATGTCCCAACTAGGCCCAGAGTCTGCCACAAACTTCTTTAAGATACGATCATTTTGTTGTATCTCTCTGCCCCCCACTTGAAGTTGGGTGGTAGGCAATGTGGAGTTTTCTTTTTACCCGTAGAATCCCCCACATCTTCGCCATCACCTCACAGGTAAAATGGCTTCCTCAGTCCGACTCAATCCTTTGCGGGAGGCCAAAATGAGAGAAGATATGGTTGATCATTAGTGCAGCAGCTGTCTCCACCTTACAATTTGGGACTGGAACACATTCTACCCACTTTGTGAACAAGCATTTAACTGTCAATGTGTACTTGTTTCCACTAGAGGAGCGAATCACTGACCCGATGAAATCGACTTGCAAATTTGACCAAAGCAGTGTCATTCCCCTTTTTTGTAGGGCACCTCTGTGTGTGAGTGAATTGGGTTAAAATTGAGCACACACAAGACACTCCTTTAGGTACGTGTCTAGGTTCTGGCCCATGCGTGGCCATGAGGCAACCTTGTGCAAGATTTCCAATGTCATATGGAACCCCCTATGACTGGCAGTGGCCGCGTTATGGGTTGTGGTTCAACATCAGGCTTCGGAGTGAGGTAGGTGCTAGATAAGCCTCTCCTTACCAACAAACCATTTCTGATCTGGAAGATCTTGGAAAACTTCAACACCCAGAGATCCTCTTCACCGGTATAATCCGACTCTGTGAGAGGACAGCTTATGGGGCCTTCAATATGTCGATAACATTTCCCAATGATCAGGTCCTTTTTGTGTGCAGTGATCAAATCTGCATTTGGGGTATCTTTACTCCATTGGGCTGTCGAGAGTTCGCTGTTAGCATGAGTTTGTGACCTGGTGATAGCAGCAACTTGAATTTCACCCAGCAGGAATTCTGTTCTATGAAATCCCTGTGCAGAGCCCTGGTTTTAGCCAGCTGGTCAGCCAGGTCAGTCCCAGTCTTATCTGGCCCCTCTATTTTGTAATGACCCGTTATTTTCTTCCAATAGATGGTCATCTCATTGGAGGTCACCAGATCGACAATTGACTGGATCAGTTTGGCATGCTTTAGGGGTTTGTTGTTGGTGCAAAGCATGCCTCGATTCTTCCAGTTAATCAGGCGCTCCATGAACCCATTCCTGTCATAATCAGAGTCAGTGATTATGACCAGTTCATTGAGTTGGTGGTGCACTGCAGTGAGGATGGCTTGATAACCAGCCATCAACTCTGCAACCTGACTACTTCAGGGTCCTATTTTATAACCAGCAGAGGGTTCCGGGATATCATTCACCAAGGCATTCCCAATGCCAGCCACCAGTTCTTTTTTCCCATTGCTATCAACATGGCAGGAGCACCCATCCACATGAACTGTGGGTATCCCCTGACACGTGCCTTCTTCATCGACTTTGTGTGGGGAACTTAAGTACGTCTCCATGTTGTTGTTGGTCATTACACTTTCGTCCTCGAGACAGTTTTCTCTGGCATAATAATGCAAGTCAGCCAGACCTTGCACGAGGGGACTCTTCTTGTTTAGGCCATATCTGACCTCCACAGGAAAGCCTTGCATGGATAAAATCCAGGAAGTAATTCTGGAATAATTAACGTTCCCCGTCTGGATTCTGTCACTTTGTAGATATTGCATGGGTTGGTGAGAAGTCTCAACAATGTTGTACTCCCCCTTTATGAATGGGCGGTATCCTCCTTCTTTTGTACATTAAAATGCTGCTTTTCCTTTGGTAATGACAGATAGGCCCCTTTTCCACATGGCTCTTTAATTTTACTTGGAAAAACAAAAACAAAGGCCAAGCCGTTTTTGTTTCAGTGTTTAAAACCCTGCTGTTCATGTGAAAGGGACTTCTGTTTTGTGCCTTTGAATGCACCCCACAAATCCTCAAAGAGGGGTTTGTAGGGTTGGGGGTCTGATAATTATTTCCACTTGGCACTTGACTGCTAAAGGCAGAACAAAAATAAATATTACATTTCCCATTGATCCATTCTTAAGAATGCGATTTCACCACAACCCCACAGGGGCTCTAAAGGCTGTAGACTACGCGAGAAAGGGTAATCAAATTACGTGGGACTCATCTGTGAATTTCAACAGTTGGATTCAAGACAACAGGATGGGTGTGGATACTGACTACATTGTCTGCAAATTAACCTAGAAACCATGAAGAGCACTGATAATAACAGTGGCAGGATGGGTTAACTCAGTGTGATATTTGGAACCATCTATGGGAATGCTGGTCTTTCTTCTCAATACTCCCTAACTAGAATGCAGAGTGATATGGCGCCAGGTACCCCTTTGGCTCAAATTGCATTCTCAAATATATAGCCTGAGTGTGCTTCTTGCCTAAGTGTGCTTCAAATTCTCAATGAAATAGCACTCAGCTCACCTCTTGACATCCCCTTCCAGAAAGTAAGTCTCACCCCTGACCTTAGGGTTCATATCAGGCTCAGATATCATGGCCCACTAGCCACGGCTCACCCCTACTAAGCTGCTCATGATACATATTCCACACGCCTAACAGTAAGTATTTCTTCCACCTTGCATCAGGTTATTGTCAGGCTGTGTTTTTATAGTCCAGAAGCAATAGACCACCCTCCTGGACCAAGCTTTCCTCTATTGTCTCTTAGTGTCTAATATCATCCCAGCTTCTAGATGTAACCCTCAACAGCCTCTTGTACTTCTCTCCTCCTTTGTCTCTGGTCTCTGCCACTGTCTGAGATAACGGAGGATAGCAGAGGGGCAACGCGCTGGTCTTGGAAGCAAGACCATGCAGAGCAACAGAGGTTCCAATCCCAGATCCGCGTTTAGAAACCAAACTCAGGTATGGTATTAGGCGCGTTATAAAAAAATAAAAAAAATAAACCCCTTTGCAGGCTCTTTCGCTCTTTCTCTGGGATTGTTCCCCATTCTCTCTGGAACTCTGGTTGGTCATTGTTTTCCCTCTTCTTAATCTGCCCTTGACAGGGGTTTATTCTAGTGCCTTATGTGATACCCCTGCTTCCCATTCCTAGTTCCCTGCCAGTAAATTTAATGATGTGATCTGCAGCAGAGCACGAAATTAGTGCCTCTCCCAACATTTGTACGGTTCCCCCCCCAAAAATGTCTAGTCTAGGTGTACCCCTGAATACAGGTGTGTGGAGAACTGACATGCTGGGCAATAGGTCTGTGTGGCCATCTCCCTCGAGTCACTGCCACTACTCCTTAGCCGCAGGGCTGCAGCATTATCAAGTGTGGGAGGGGGGTGACTGAAGGGCCACCAGATAGTGGTACATGTTCTTGCCACACTTACTTTTGGGCATCTACTGCTACTCCTCCTGCTTGAGGTTGAATCATCAGCACGTTTGGGAGGTGGGTAGGCAAAGGTTTCCATACCGGGTGTATGCTTATCATACTGATATGCCCCCTCTCTACACTTCGGAACTCCCGGGCTACGGGTTTGAAGTTGTGCAGCACAAACACCTAATTTTAGTTTTCCTTGCGATCTGGGGCACATAGAGGTGCTCGGGGGACTTTCCCCTATGCCTCCTCCAGGTAGCACTTCTCCCAGTGGATGGGGATCCCTGGTCCCAAGTGCACATATAAGCCTCAAGAAGGGTCGCGCAGCGTGACTTTTTCACAATTGTAAGATCTGTTTTGCAATCTGCCTTCTGTTTCTAAAGGTGGTTGGGCTTGTGGGATTAAGTATTGCAAATCAGTTAACATAATATTCATGACTAATTGGTGTGCTGTCTGTGGCTGGATGACACCAAATTCTCTGTGTTACCCAGATGTGCCCCGCCTGCATATGTTCCTTTGTGTGCCCAACATGAAACTCTTATCTGCCCTCCATGTGTGTACTCATTTATGTAGTCCATGTGTCCCTTTGCGTGTCCATGCCAGAGTGTTTCCCCATCTCGGAGGAAAAAGCTGGGCACATTTCCTGAGAGAGCGCAAGCAGGGCTCTCCTAAATAGTCCTTTGCTCACCTCTTTGTCACCTGTAAAATGGCCGCCTGGTGGCAACATTTCCCTCAAAATGCACACGCCAGACAAACTTTCTCCAAATATTCTAAGATTGGAGGTAACAACATATAATTATACCCCTCCTAGAATATTTGAGGAAACAATTTTAGGGCTCAGGAAAAAAAGTCACCTACCTGGTGACATTTTCACAGAAACATTATCACATGGAACCTTTGTCACCAAGATTGAGCAATCTAGGCCAAAGAGACAAGATACAAAGCAATGGGCTGTTCCTACAGAGTCATGGTTCAAATACATTATATCTTGTAAATGTTGGTAGAAGTGTTATATAGAGCAAAAACAGTGCAATTAGTTAAACCTCCAAAGGGAAGTGTTTGAACCTTACCTAACTGCTAAGGTACAGATCTACTCCAGGTTTGCTTGGGTCTAGAGGCTCACCGGAGCTCAGCCATATCCATATATGGTTGATGCGGTGCCGAAGACGTCTTCTGGTGGTCCGTTGTTTTGACGTTAATAATAATAATAATAATAATTTCGCATTTATATAGCGCTACGAACCCTCAGGTATCTGAGCACTGCTTATTATTACCCACGGTGTGTGGTGCTCATTTATTGACCTCAGAAGGATGAAAGGCTGAGTTTGGCCATGCCGGGATTCGAACCTGTGTTAGCAAGCCGGCTATTTTTTAATTTTTTAAAATGTATTTATATTTATATAGCGCGTAGGCAGCCCAGGGGCAATGAGGCGCTGTTACTTGTAAGAGCTTAGTTACAGAGGTACGGGAATGGTAGCAGTCGTTGGTACATTATAAATACTACAGACATAATTCTATACTTACAGCTTATGCAATTGGTCATTACATTCCAGCTTATGCAATGGGTCATATGATATGATATGATATGATATGATATGATATGATATGATATGATATGATATGATATGATATGATATGGCATTTGTAACGCGCCTATACACAAGTGTATAGCATTGATGCTGATACGAGGGACCTTATGTGAAGAGGATGGTTTTCATAGCTTTACGGAAAGCGATGAGGGAGGCCTCCCTCGGATTGTGGGAGGTAGGGCATTCCAGTGGGTGGGTGAAAGATATGGGAAGCTGGAACCACCCACTCTGGCTCTTTTTACTAGTGGCACATAGAGCATGTTGGTATAGGGTGATCTGGTTGGCCTTGTAGAGGAGACAGAGTGGATCCTTTGTGAGAGGTAAACAGGAGCAGTGAGGTGAATGCACTTGTGGGTCAGTGTCAGAGCTTTGAAGACGATTCTTTCCTTTATTGGGAGCCAGTGGGCCAGTTTTCTGGCCTCCGAGATGTGTTCTCTTTTAGCAATGCCTTGGGCTGCACGGAGAGCACTATTCTGTATGACTTGTAGCCTCTCCAGGTTTTTATTGGAAGTTCCTAGAAACTGGGATAGCTTAATTTCCAGGCCATATGTCAAGCGTTAGCTCATTGGCTGAGCGAGAGATGGAGGAGTCACTGGTGGGACGCACAGTCATGATTAATGGATACCGGGGGCATTTAGGATGTGTGGTACCTGTTGATCTCTTTCTTTACAGTAGGATTATGAAAAACTGGTACTGATGCAAGAATCAGGGTCATGGAATCAGAGTCTTAGTAAAACAACAGTGCAGCTGGCTCTTCTTGGGTGGCATCAGCTCTCTTCAGTCAAGTACTCAAGTTGGTGGCTTGTGCTTGGAGTTCTGTGACTTCTCTTTGCCTTGAGCTGTTGACACTCTGCATGGTTAAAATCCCAAACTGTAGCAGTCGTGTTCTACAGGTGCCCACAGCTCGGTTACCATCTGCTGTGCTGCAGACAGGTCCTTCAGGGTTAGAGAAGCAACGGGGGCCACCCGGGGCTGCTCATTGAGGCTGGAGTGCAATGTGGAACCCCATGTCCACGAAAACACAGCTCCATTGATGGTGATACTAGACAAGGCGCAGATAGTTTCCAACCATAGAGAACAGGTAGTGGGGTCCTGTGGTGTGTACAGCCACCATGGGAAGGTGGTACTTCACAAGCAGGCATGTGTGCCGCAGGGCATCTCTGTCCACATGGGTCTTCTCACCCTTTGCATGGCCACATCCAGGGGTGTTGCTACGTCTGGAAAAGATCCAGAGCTAATGTCGGGGCTGTCTGGACTCGGGGCTAGCTAGCCTTTTGGTTGTAGCTCTGAGCTTCTATCCGGGGTTACAACTAAAATACCAGGGGCGATAACCCCCCCAGATCTCCCTAGCAATGCCTCTGGTCACATCTGAGACATGGGATGTCAGCACCAGTCAATTTCTTACTCTTTGACGTGGGAGGGTGTTCAGGTTAGAGTTGAAGTGTCTGGAGGAGATCCTTCCCCTTCATGGGAAACTGGGGTTAGTGTAAGGGACAGAAAACCCAATCCGAGGTCGGCATCTGCTCAAATATTCTTGCGGCCGCCCAGTCAGTGGTGGATGCGTGCTCCTTTCCAGGTAAACTCACAGGATGTTATTGCACCTTAGGCTCAGACCTGCCAGTGGCAGTGGTTAGGTCTGAACTGTGCTGTCTCTGGAAATCCCAGGTGTTCTCAGTGCACTCAGCTAGATGAGGATACATAGTGTGACCCACTGCACTGCCCTCAAGACCAAAGGTCCCAAAGCGCACATGCCAGAGGTCGAAGTGGCTGGGAACTAAAGTGTACAACGTTCCTTTACTTTTTTTCTGTCATCATCACCATTCCTGGATGGCAGGAACAGTGCATTTGTTTTTTTGCCGACCTCCTTACCGGGGGTTGGGTGGGCGGAAAACCCAGGCCCTGCTGGGACGGCTCTTATTTCACATCTCATTGAGCTATCTCGTAGGTACTGCTTTGCTTTTGATTATTTCGGTAACCTGCTGGGGACATAAAGCGGATTCCCAAACCTCCATATATTCATGCACCCACATTGATCAGCGTTTGTTTTATGCGAAACTGCTGCAGGCACAACAATTTGTGTAGGTGTTTTGGTGGTGACTTTAGTCTTTGGCATGTCCCTTAAGAGTTGCAAATGGTAGGTGATTAGAAGGGGAGGGTGCATAAAGCTGAATGCTGTGGGGGGCAATGACAAAAAGTAACAGTGTGTGTTTCAAGTGCATTTTCTTCCACTCGGTTTCTTTCAGTCTTAATAGTTGCATTATAAAACACAGTGCCAAGAGGGTGGAGGCAGGATCCCAGGTATGGGTTTGTGTTCCAGCAGGGAGCTTGAGGGTGGTATGAGCATGGGATGGTATGTGGGAACATAATTCCATTACTTTTTTTTAATTTTTTTACACTTTGACCAGCGCTGCCAATGGGCCGTCTCTTGCCGGGTCTGAGATCCAGCAACCGATGTCAGGCCGGATCTCGGGACCTGGCTTGCCTCAGCCCCGGCTTGGCAGCTTGGCTATCAAATGTGCTCTATGCGAGTGCACACAGAGCAGATTACATTACCGAGACCCCAGCTTTGCCGAGGGAACACACGTGGAGCTGGGGGCTCGGTGGAATATGCCAGCAAGGATTCTGGTATTTGCAGTCTCTGAGACAAGATGGGGGGAATGTCACAATTGTACACATTTTGCATACCATATTTCTCCTTATGTTTATAAAAGATGGCTTGAAAAGTACACAAAACATGTTAAATCCTTAAATATATTTGTGTGCTTACCACAAGGGGGTGAGAGGGAAGATACGAGTGCAAGTGGGGCATGGATATTTGCCCAGGATGTCAAGTGGCAACAGAGTTCACAATCCTGGAGACTTGAGCAGTTATTTTCCCTGATTGTAGGCCTGTGCTGCTTTTCGGGCACAAGCCGGCAATCTTGCTCAAGTGTTTGGTTACCAGGATTTCACCCATGTTGCACGTTCACAGTATTCATGCTTACCCCCAAAACTACACAAAATTGTCATCAAAGCACGTCTTATATTTGGATATTTTGTTTTCCAGGGAAAATTGCACTATAGATTTCTGGGTTTAAAAGGTGAGCACCTTTTATATTTGCAGGCGTAGTTATTGGAAAGAAGCAGCATGAAAGAAATTGCACCATTTTTAAACTATTCTTTTTAACAGTTCCTTTGAGCGCAGTTCAACTGCCAACTCCGCCCCCCCTTCTCAGACCCCACCCCCTCCTCCAAACTGCACCCCCATCCTAGACCTTATGGGAACCCCCTTTACATTTTTTCCATTTCAATCACTGACTTTGACCCCTGCACTCTTCAGGGATTGCCTGCTTGACCAGCTCCAGGGATTACGGCACATCCCGGTTTGTGTTCTCTCTGTTTCTGTGAGCTCCCCCGTCTTTGCGTAGTCCCCTGTCTCTTTACATGTTTATATGAGCGTTCCTGATGCCAGTGATTATCTTTGCGTGCATCGTGTGCCCAAGTTTCTGTGAATGTCACCTGTACACATTTGTGCCCCTTTGTGGATGTGACTTTCTGTTTATGTATGTTTGGACCGGCCTTGTGATTTTGTGTGTGTGTGTTGCCGCCCTGTCCCCATACTCAGAAGCTTGCCCACAACATAACACTGCAGGCTTCAGAAGACTCTGCAGCACTGCCAAGTCTTCTGTAATGAGTCTGCCTGATAAAGCCTGTGTGTGACAACTCTGCTTCAGAACAGGCTACTCCCAGGTGCGCAGGAGACGCTGCCCGATTATACGTAGCATACTTAGCTACGTCCATGCTTCCATGCCTATAAGAACCAAGGTATGAACCCTCTGCGGCAAAGCCCTTGCAGGAAAAGGCTGTGGTGTTGAGCAACGCAGGTGTTTGGCGGTGATGGGGTAGTGGCATAGACAGTGAATGCAGACAACCTCACCCTTCTCTCTGTGGTCACAAGGTAAGAAGGCACACTCTCAACTCTCGCTCTGCTGTCAAACACTCCTCTGAAATCTGCTGTCTCCTGGAAGAACTTGATTTGGATGTACTTGGTCTCTTCTAGACCTGTTCCACGGCCAGCTCTGTCACAAGCTTTGACACTCTCCTTCCTGATAGCTACAAGATCCTCTCCGAAACCAGAACCAGCTATCCCGATGGGGGTGTAGCCTTGATCTTCCTGGAGTGGATCCCTGCTTCTATCATTTCTATGCAGGACTACTCCTCCTTTGAATGCCTGGCCTGCAGGCTCTCTATCTCTCTTGGCCTCTCTCTCACTGTGGCCCCTATCTACAGGCTGCCTGGCCAGGTCGCCCTCTTCCTCTCTGAGTGGGCTGACCTCTTCTCCTCCCTCCTCACTCTTCCTCTCAACTTCTCCTTGGAGACATGAACATCCACCTGGATGCAACTTGCCCTTCTTCGAGACTGTTCCGCAACCTCTGTGACTGTCTCTCTCTCTCTCTCTTTCTCACTATTTTTCCATCTGGCCCGACTCATTCTGCAGGGCACACCCTGTATGTTCTGATCTCCTCAGACCTCCCCTTCTCTAGCCCTCTCACCACTCCTCTCTCCTCACGTGATCACTTTCTCCTTTCCTCCCACCTCTCTCTACCCCTCAGGCCAAGCCGACTCCAGCACTGACACCTACCTTCTAGGTCATCCAACCCATGAAGCGTGTGTCCATTGAGGCTTTCGCCACTACTTTGGCTCCTCCTTCTGCACCTTTGGCTGACTCACACCCTGACACAGCACTATCTAACCTTCATCTCTCTATCTCTGACACTCTTGATGTCCTTGCACCTGTCATGAGGATCCGTTTGAAGCCCAAATCCAAGTGTAACTCTTGGTATGATTCTGACCTTGTCACCTTTAAATACAAGTGTAGGGCAGCTGAAAGGAAGTGGAGGGCATCAGGTGCACCCCCTGACAAACTGGACTGCTGCTTGCTCCAAAGGCAATACAGACTCTCTGTCCTATCTAAGTTGAGAGCCCACATCCAAGCCCGCGTCCCTGCGGCATTTAACAACTCGGCCGAACTCTTAAAAATCTGCAAGGAGGGATTCCAAGATGGCGGCAAAAGGAGGTGGACGTGCCTGAGCATCGCTCCGTCCAGGCCGCAACATTAAAGCTTCACATTAAAGCTTCACAAAAAAGTGGAGGAACTCATACAAACATTAAGGAGGTTGGCGATGAAACGATTAAGTAGAGGAAGAGGCATACACTGAACATCGGGGCATACCGACACCCTCTGCAGGGACCGAGAGAGGGAACCCCCCAGACACCGGGAGCAATCCGAAGTCAGCCAGAGGGGACGGACAGTGCACTGCGCCCATGAGAAGCGACCCGGACACCGGCGGACACTGGCGGAGCCCAGCAGGGCAGACGGCACTCGAGCGGAGCTG
Source organism: Ambystoma mexicanum (assembly GCF_040938575.1). Taxonomy (NCBI): domain Eukaryota; kingdom Metazoa; phylum Chordata; class Amphibia; order Caudata; family Ambystomatidae; genus Ambystoma; species Ambystoma mexicanum. The sequence goes on along the minus strand of NC_090924.1, from coordinate 441,953,489 downwards.
CCGACCCCAGTGAAAGAGCAGGGAACGAGAAGAGGAGTCATTCTCGCCTTCGTAGGTGGGGGAGAGGAAAGGACCCTTCACTGCCCCAAGCGTGAGGAACAGCGAGAAGCAGAGGAGGACTGCCTCCCCCCCCAGCAAGCGCAGCCCCGAAGAACCGAAGACACTCGGGAAGACAAGAACACAAGAACACCCAGGAGCCACGGCCTGTTTCATGAAAGACCCCCCCCCACAGAGAGAGGCAGACCGCGTACAGCATCCAGCAGCAGAGCGGCGGAACCCTCGAAGCATACACCAGGACCAGCACGGGAGAGGCGGAAGCCAGCCCCTCTGAGCCAAGGACATAGGACACAGAAGCGAAGGACCCAGCAGACGGCGTTGCACTACTACTAAAAGTAAGATCCCGTCGCCGCACCCCAAGCAAGTGTAACAGGGATCAGAGAACCGAGGGGCCCACAACATAAGCAAGGCCCAGGCCTGCGCACCCCAGAGAGTGCCCGCACGCACAAAGGCACGGCACCGAAATACACGCGGCAGACACCACAAGGGGACAGGAGCCCCCAAAGAAGAAGAGGGGCAAAGGAAGGAATCCTCCTCCCCCCTGCTCATCAAGCCCAAAATCCTCCCCTAAGCCGCCTACAGATATCAGAGGGGACCCCCCAACTAACCGAAGAATCACCCCCCCTGGCGGGGAAAGTAAAGAAACATGAAAAACAGGGAGGAGCACAGGGACGCTACAAACAGGGGAATCAAACCCCCCCCCCCCTACGTCACAACGAACAGATTCCCACCGAGAACCAATCTCAGGGGGAGGAAGGGAAATAAAAATAAAAAGCACCAGATAAAAACACTACAGAAGGGCTGGAAACACAGGTAGCACCCCCGCACCCCAAGGAGGGAGGAGCACCCCAGACCAAGCAATTACCAAGGCGCACAAGCTCCCCAGAGCGGAGGAAGCGACAAGGGGCACGGGGGACCTCAACAGAACAGTGAACGCGAAGCAGGGACCACCCATACGCCAAACAGGAGCCGCGCTGAGGAGGGGGTCAAGTAAATAACGTGGGAAAGGATCTCAGGGGAGCAGGCACAGAGGGAGAGACAGAAACACGAAAGGCTTCACAGCACATATGTCAAAATCCAAGAGCAGATCAGTGCAACCAAATCAACAGACACCCCTGAAGATGCAAGACCAGAGCCTGCCGCAAATTTGGGGCTCGGAAATACCCACCCCTTCTATTACGACCAGAAAAAAAACCCAAGAAGAACAAGCAGCAAAGACGTGCAAGGACTCAGTACACCCAGACATAGCGACCAAAGAAGACATGAAAGAGTGCTTTGGGGAATTTCAGACTCAGTTTATGTCATCCATGCAGACACAATTTGAGACTATGGGCCTCATTACGAGGTGGGCGGTAAGGGATTACCGGCACCGGTAAAGGCACCGGTGCAGGTAATCCCTTACCGCCCTACTACGAGTTCCCTTTGCGGGTCCTCCCTTAACGCCTGGTTTTTCCAGGTGTTAAGGACAGGAACCGCAAAGGGACTCTGTCGCTAATAATGGTACCGCAATTTGCGGTACCGTTATTAGCGCCTTCCCCATTCCCTTTGAGCTCTATGGGGGCTCAAATGGGAATGGGGAAGGGCCCTGGTGAATGGGGAATTACCGGTCCCGCCAACCTTGGAATGGACCGGTAATTGCTCCATTCACCAGGGCGGAGTCGGTAGGGTTTTGGAGGCAGCCATGGAGCTAATAGCTCCATGGCTGCCTCCAACCTCGTAATGAGGCCCTATGAAAGGCGATATGAAAACAGCTGTCCAAGAGTTGAGAAAGGAGATTACAAATCTAGGAGACAGGACGGACACCCTCGAGAAAATAACACAAAATCCAGACGAGGAAACACAACAATATTCAGAAATCCAGGAACAACTGATGAGTCGGACCCATAACCTCGAACTGCAAACAGAGGATTTCGAAAATCGCTCAAGGAGGTCAAACATTAGAATAAAGAACATGGTAGAACCGGTAGAAGACAAGGACCTAAGGGAGGCAGTTCAGCAAGTATTTAAGGACATTACGTATGCAAAAGAGGAGGAAGAAGTAGCGATAGACAGGGTACATCGGGTGGGTCCCAAGAGAACAGAAGAGCCAGGAGCAAGACCACGGGATGTTCTAGTGGCCCTCTCCTCCTATCCCCAAAAAGAACAAATCCTGCAGAAAGCTCGCACAATGACCCACATCAGAATGAACGGACAGGAAATTCAGCTATACCAAGATCTGGCTCAATCCACGCTACAGAAACGCAGTGAAATGGGCCAGGTAGTGAAGGCCCTTGCAGCGAAGCAAATCAGATATAAATGAACGTTTTCCTTTGGGCTTCTCTTCACATGGGAGAGCAGGCAAAGAAGGGTAACGGCAAGCGAAGAAGGATGACGAATTCTGGGGCTACAGGACCAAGATGAAGAAACCGAAGGGAAAAGGAGAGACGGACCAACGTGGAAAAGGTCAGAGTGGCAATGGAAAACCACGGACCAAAAGGGGAAATCACCACCGCCTAGACAATAGGCTGACTCCGACCAGAGTGGAAAAACAATACGATCCTGTCAAGGAGGCCCCCGAGATGGCAGTCACTCCTCCAATCTCAAACTATGTCCACTCGGTAAAAGAGACCTCCATACTAACAGGTGCGGAGGAGGGGGAGGAGGGCACTTGGCACACTCCTTGGAATCCAGAGGGATTAGAAAACCCTTCAAGTTATCCCTTAGAGGAATGGGCATGGCGCACAAGGCACAACGCCTGAGCAATCATAGGAACCAGAGCTCACCTCAGGGCAGTTTAGGGGGGGTTATTAGGCAAGTTGGGGGTTGCCAAATCGGGAGGGGGGAAAACTGAGATGTAGCTTAAGGCACCGGGAACACGTCGGGACACACAAACAGACACACAAACCTTTGATCAGAGATGGGGACTAGGATATTGACATATAATATTCAAGGGTTAAACTCCCCAGTCAAAAGGAAAAAGGTGGAGCAGTTCCTAAAACAAGGTAGATACGACATAATAATGCTCCAGGAAACACACCTCAGAGGGCAGGACAAGGCAAAGATTAGGCTAAAAGGGTACACCAAGAATATTCAGGCTAACGCGCAAAACAAAACAGCGGGAGTCATGATCGCTTTCCGCGATCCAGTAGAGGTACAGATACTCTGCACCGTGGCAGACAAACAGGGGAGATACCTACTAGCAAACATCGATTTGGAAGGATATCCCCTCACGCTGGCGGCAGTGTATGCTCCCAACACTGGGCAGGAGGGCTTCCTCAAAAACACAATGAACAAAATAGAACGGTTTGCCACAGGGGAGATAATAATGGGGGGAGACTTGAATATAGTGTGGGACCCCAACCTAGACAGATCGGCCCGGGACAGCAGAGACAGGGCGCCTCCTCGAATGGCCTGAAACAGAAAATGTCCAACTTAGCGTTGGGAGATATCTGGAGGCACACAAACACTAATCAACAAGGCTTCACATACTTCTCATATGTTCATAACACAATGTCAAGGATAGATTAACTCTGGGCCTCAACGAGATTACTGGGGAAGACGCGGAAGGCAGAGATCGGTTCTATAACACTCTCAGATCACGCTCCCCTGTGGGCAGAGATAACACTAAACCCAAAGGCCCCCGGACTGTGGAACTGGAGACTCCCAGAGGAGATAGTCCGGGACCTGGTGTCTGGGAACACCCTTTGAGAGCATATAACAGAATATCTAATGAACAATAATCTCCCAAAAATATCGCTAGAAACCCAATGGGAAGCGCTAAAGGCAGTCACGAGGGGACATATAATCTCCTTAAAATCCCAAAGGGATAAACTCAGCCTCCAATGGGAAAAAGAGCTAGAGGCAAACGTTAGCAAAATTCAAGCAGAAATACTGCAGAAACCCACACTGAAGTTACAAAAAGCTCTGCGCCACGTACAAAGCCAACTCGAATCTCTCCACACAAAAAAGCCGAGCGGCAACTGACTAGAATGAAACACTGGTACTACATAAAGGCCAACAGAGCAGACACACTATTGGCTAGACAATTAAAAGGTAAAACCAGGAAACGCACAGTGATGGCGATGAGAGATGAAAAAGGAGATAGAAAAGACACAAACAATGGAAATAGAGGTCATACTTGAGAAGTTTTACCCCAGCTATACTCAACGGACCAACCAGATGACTCCCAACAAAAAGCCGATATAGAGGGGACAACTCTCCCGGTATTAAGCACAAGATATAGATATCACTCCGTAAGAGGTAGCTAAAGCAATAAAAGACCTTCCCAGAAATAAAGCCACAGGCCCAGACGGGTATACCACTCAATTTTATAAAACCTAGAGTGATGTACTGGTTCCTGTCCTATCAGACCTGTTTAACTCCTTTAAAGACAAAGCAAACATTACCCAATCAATGAATGAGGCCAAGCTGCTAGTAATACATAAACAGGGCAAGGATCCGGAGAAACCGTTATCATACCGCCCAATCGCGCTAATAAACCAGGATGCTAAATTGTACACCAAAATCATAGCCGCCAGATTGACGCAAGTACTCCCTAAATTTATCCATCAAGATCAATCCGGCTTTGTCCCAGAAAGACAAACACACGACAACATTAGGAGGGTTCTTCACAGAGTGGAGAAGGTAGGAATAACGCAATCCCCAGCAATAATACTTGCTCTGGACGCCGAAAAGGCATTCGATCGAGTAGAATGGATGCTCCTATTTCACACATTGCAGAGAATGGGGGTGGGTGACTCCTTCATCAGTAGGATTAAAGCTAATTACAGCTCAACCAATTTAAGAGTAGCGGTGAACGGTGGACTATCCAATAAAATTCAGACCGAGAGAGGGACAAAACAAGGCTGCCCCCTATCCTCACTACTGTACGCAATCTTCCTAGAGCCACTACTCGCACGGATAAAAGAGAGGGGGGAAATAACAGGCATAGAAATGTCGCACAAAATAGCGGCATACACAGACGACATGCTGGTGACCCTGGGGGATCCCGTGACCTCCCTCCCAAACCTCATGAAGGAAATAGAAACATTCGGCTCCCTGTCAGGGCTGAAAATTAATAGGCAGAAATCAGAAGTTCTGATTCTGGCGGGAAACAAACTGCACATCCAATCAGTGGCAGCCGGTCTGCAGCTAAAAGTAGCAGAGGCCGGTGTCAAATATCTTGGAATCACTCTAAGGCCCAAGATACAAGAGATATACTCCCAAAACGACCCTCACATACTAATACACATCAAACAAAACTTGGGGAAATGGAACCGCCTAACAATCTCATGGTGGGGGCGGATAACAGTGATTAAGATGACCATCCTACCCAAACTGATGGACCTATTTCAAGCCCTAACGATAAGACTCCCTTTGGACTTTTTCAAATCCCTAACAAAAGCCGTCAAGGAGTACATATGGCAAGGGAAAACCCCGAGAGTATCGAACACGGTTCTAACAGCCCCAAGGATAGAAGGGGGGTGCGCCCTCCCACACTTTAGGAAATATTATGAGGCAGCCCAAATATGGGTGCTGAAAGAATGGATCCCAGATAATTCACAAAAAATGTGGGCAGCACAAGATAGAGCAGTGGCAGCCACACCTACAAGACACCTGCTATGGATCAGAAAGAAACATAGACACCCCAATCTACAGATTAGCGAAATCATGCAAGCGACACTAGACGTATGGGATAAGGCAACACAGGAAGGAACACTGACAAAAACCACAGCCCCTTCATGCCTCTATTCAAAAATCCAGACTTCGCACCATGAATCGAGAAAAGGGTGTTCCACAAGTGGGAGGCAGGAGGATGTAAAATGGTTGGGGACATGTTCCAGGGCCACCAAATAAGGACATTTGAAGAATGCACTGAGATACTCAATTTTAACGATAAGGACAGATACAAATATGAACAGCTATATCACTGGTTAGACACACCCAGAATAAAAGAAGCAGCAACAAGGGAGCTTACCCCCTTTGAAACCTACATCATGACACATGATGGAAAGAAAAAGTTTGTCTCGATCACATATAGATATATAAACACACACACAGAAGAAATAAAGTGGCAATATATGAGAAGGTGGGAAAAGACCCTGGGAACACCAATCCCAATGGAAAAATGGGAACACATTTGGGAGATGATACCCAAACTAACGAGGGCGATACAGCCAAAAGAAATGTGGATGAAAATCCTCTTGCAATGGCACTACACACCAGAAAGACTACATGCGATGTTCAGGGATTCCCCCAATGTATGCTGGAGGGGCTGCAGAGGGGAAGGGGACTGGCGTCATATGTGATGGGAATGCCCAAAACTACAGCAATAATGGGGGGAAGTGAAGGCACACATGCAGCAAATGTTCCCAGGCATGGCGGACAGGGGAGAGGAAGTTTGGTTATGTGGAATGTGGAGCCGAGAGACAAGACAATTTTGAAAACACAGAAACAAAACTTCATGGGGCTACTGATTGGGGTCTGGCTGGAAATAGCCTAAAAGTGGAAGCAGAAACACCCTCCTTTGGCACTGGACTGGATAAGAAGAGTCTGGTCTCACATAACGATGGAAAGAATCACGTACAATCTGCAAGGAAGTAATCAGACATTCAGAGACGAGTGGGCAGAGACCCTAGGTTACCTTCAAAGTGACTACATGGAACAGTGGTGCCCCCATAACATAAAGATAATTGACCTATTCAGATGAAGAAGAAAGGAGAAGTCCCGGAACATTGAGTTGACACACAACATCTCGGGGGGAGTGGGGAAGTTATAAGTTAATTGTTGTAAAATTAATAAAAATACTTAAAAAAAAATAACCTGCAAGGATCTGGCCAATCCTGCTGCAGTCTCTACCTCTCCTGTTCGCTTCCAGTACCTCTGAATGGCCTTGGCCTCTCATTTCATCACTAAAACCCAGGAAATCCTGTCCACCCTCTCTTCCTCTATCTCCTCCTCCACTTCTGGCCCGCTTGTGGCTGTCTCTGCTCCTCCTTTCTCCTCCTTTCTCTTGTCCACCCCAGATGATGGTTCTAGACAAGTCCGATCTATGAAAGCCTTGTCAAAGCAGGTTCTCTCTTGCTCATCCAGAACCATCAAGGACCACACTGACAGCCTTGCTCTAGCCTTGGCCGATTTCTGCAATCACTCCTTTGCCACTGGAAACTTCCCCTCCCCCTTAAGCACTCCCTTGTGCACCCCCTTCTAAAGAAGCCCTCTGCCGATCCTTCCTCTCCAGCTAACTATCACTCAATCTCCATCACTCCTTTCCTGGGCAAACTCTTGGAAAAGCTGGCCATCTCCCAGCTTAATCTGCACACTGAATCTGTTGGTTGTCTCCACGACCGCCAGTCTGGCTTCAGAGCTTCCAGAAGCACAGAAACTGCTCTCCTGAACACCCGTGAAGACCTGCTCTCTAACCTTGACTCTAACCTTCCTTCTGTCCACATTCTCCTTGATCTTTCTTCTGCTTTTGATACAATCAACCATGCCATCCTGCTCAATCGCCTCCGTGATAACCTGGGTATCACTGATCAGGCCCTGGCCTGGCTGGCTCCCTTTCTCACTGACCGACCCTCTCAGGTCCAACTGAGGTCTTTCCTCTCTTCTATCGTTCTCTACTTGTGGTGTTCCCCAGTGGTCTAACCTTTCTCCCTTGCTTTTCAACCACTACCTGGCACCTCTTGCTCACTGCATCGCTACTTTCTGCTCCAATTTCCAGTGTTATGCGGATGACACCCAGCTCTCTTTCAGGTTCCCTTCAGCTGCCTCTTCCCCTTCTCTCATACCAGACTGTCTGGCTGCAATTCAGGAATGGTGTGCAGCTAATGATCTTTGCCTTAATGCCAGTAAGACTGAGATCCTCCTCAATGTAACACTAGCTCCCTCCTTTCCTCTCTCTCTCTGGCCGCCCCCTCTGGGCCCTCTTCCTGCTTCTACATGTGAGGCTAAGAACCTTGGTGTCATCTTTGACTCCACCCTATCCTTCTCTTCTCACATCTCTGACATCTCTAAGAAGTCAAACTATCAGCTGCACCCCCTCAGAGGTATTCGTCCTTTCTTTCCTCACTATCACTCAGAAGCTCACTGTCTCCAGAGCTTTGGTCCTCTCGAGGCTGGACAACTACAACAACGTCTTTCTACTCTCCGACCTCTACAACTTATCCAGAATAGGACTGCAAGACTTGTCCTTGGCCTTAAGCCCAGGGATCGTATCTCTCCAGCTCTGAAATCTCTTCACTGGCCCCCTGTGGCAGCAAAGATCAAGTTCAAGACCCTTTGCATCGCCCACAAGGCTTTCTGTGGCCTGGGACCGCACTACCTCCAATTCTCTCTTCCTAAACATCTCCCTTCTTGAGCTCTCTGCTCATCCACTTCCAATTCTTTGAGGGTCAGACGCTTTACCAAGCAGAGAGTTGGGGGCAGTCCTTTCTTTTCGGCTGGGGCCTCCCTCTGGAACAGCCTCCCTGGCTCTCTCAAACTTGAGCAGAACCACCTCCGGTTCCGGAAGCAACTCAAGACCTTCCGTTTCACTTCCACTTTCTCTCTTCCTCTCCCCTGCTGATGTCCCGACTGCTCCACGCACTAGTCACCTGGCTACACTTTGAACTCGGGCCCAGGCTTCTACATGTCCAGTGCCCTTGCACTGCCTGCGGGCTCCCCCAGCACTTATGGTTTGCATTTGCAACTGTACACTCCCTTCTCTCTCCACTTATGAGCCACTCGCTGGCTGCACTTATTGAGTTACCTGCACTTCTCCCCTTCCACTTCCCTGCACTTGCGCTATCTGACACAAGGCATAGTAAGGTTGTTGTTTTTTTCTCCCTCTGTTTGCCCCTCATTGTCGTGTCACACCTAGAAACACTTGTGTACAGGCGCGTTATAAATTCCATATCATATCATATCCCAACATGTGCAACCCATGTTTGATAAAACAGACACTTTCAGTAGACTCCCCATGGGCCTATGAATACAGATAAAGCCAAAGCCTCACATAACGTTAGGCATTGTCCAGGCTGGAATATATGTCCTGCAATGTAGAGACATTTCTTTCTTAGGGTGAGTAATGTGACCAATTAAAACGGCAGACCCCAACTTCCATTATTCTCTCAAAAGGGTTTGTTACTGAACCACTATAAAACATTTTTTAAAATTCTGGACATACTTATGTTCCCATAATGCTCTTTGCTTTTATGCAAATCCCCAGCATTGGGTTCTATGAAGAGATACTGTATTGCATGATGTGGCCTCAGACCACGCCCGAATACCACTCCTCCCACCCCCAGAATCCACCCCTAGGGCCCCACCCTTCCAAGGGTGAGAGGGTTCCCCCAATACATTTTTCCCATTTCCAGCACTACCTCAGCATGCGCTAAAGCTGCAAAGCAAGGACGGGGCATTAGGGGTAAAATAGAAGAAGAGGCAGCTTTAACAAATTTCCGACCCATGAAAATAATGACGAAGCAACACAAAGCGAGTTATTCACAGTTAATGGGCTGAGTAGGAACTAGGAAGGCAAACAGAAGAGAGGGCTCGAATCCGGCACAGTGAAGTTCCAAGATGGGGTTTAGCCGCGCCAAATGCTCAGTGGAGCGACATGCAAGCTTCACAAGAGAAAAGGGTCGAAGACAGGCTAAGGGGCTCCCGGTGAGACTTGGCAGCGTCAAGTCGTGGGAGGGGGTGCTATCGCACAGCCGCCTTGTAGAATCCCCAATGGATTTAAGAGGATTAAAGTGGAATGGTAAAAATAGAATTATGGATGGGCGACTGCCAAACCCCGAGGCCCACTTCTACCCATATTAGAATTATATTTTATCTTCTCACTGATGTGCACAGTGGGAGCTTCCCAAAATCTTTCACCCCGTTGTCTTGTTAGTCCTGCAACACCCCCCGCCCCCAAATCTATCTCATGGTTCCCATGACAACCCTTTCCTGGAACGAGTAGCGCGAGTGACGCAAACAGAGATCTTAAATTTTGAAATACATTGAAAATCGGGCATGATCTGAGAGCTGTGTCTCTGCTGATGCAATTCAGCACGACCGCGTGCAGGCACCAGGCCTGGCCTACATTGCGCATGCTCAGCCCCATCTCTGCTCTCCTGGTTCTCCCCACAGACTGTACTATGATCGCCTTCCCTCTATTATTTGGCGCGGGGTGCTCTGTGCTCGCCAGCCCACACGGTTCTGAGATATAGTCCTCTCCTTAGTCCTCTTGGATGATTGGCCAGCACAAGCACGTCTGTGATCCTGCGGGTGGCGCTGTCACCTCAGCCCTCCAGGGTCCTGACTGACTGGGTCAGTCGAGGGCCAGGGTTCTAAAATCCGTGCCTTGGGTTGGAGGGTCTCTGTGTTCCAAGCAACAGAATTCTGCCCCTGTCATCCCTTTCATCTGCCAGAGTACAAGCACTGCGTGTGTGCTGTTCAATGGGTGGCGGGGCTGGCCTTATTCCTAGCAAACAGGAAGATTCGACTTGATAGGGTTAGAACTCCAAGCCTAGGTGGGCCAATAAGTCACAAAAACGAAAACTTGGTAGGCCTTATTTGGACTGATGCTGTTTGAAATTTGGAGGTAGCTAAAGTCAATCGGTATATTGCTCCACTGAGGAGCTTAAATTCCTCAATACATGTGTGCTTCGAAGTCCCTAAGTGAGGAGCTACGCAACTAGAAAGAACAAGACATAAATGCAAGGGGGAAATTCTGACACCTTTCGTCTCAGACAATGCTCCGCAAGCAGCTTCTCCCCAGAGGCGCTAGTGATAGAAACGATACAAGGGATTCAAAAATGGATTTCAAGGCTCAAGGTACAGTTGTTTAGACTTGATAAAAAATGGTTAACACTAGAGTAAAAAACCCTATGGGGGTCAATGGCAAAGATGGATGCAAATTACTTACGCTACCTCCTATGTGACTGAACTCGATTTTTTTTTAAAAAACTTGATGAAAGATAATGTTACGGGGACCAACATAATTTATTATAATTGTTGTTTTATAATGCACTTGATACAAACCAGTGGCTTTTAAGCACAAGATCGGAATACAAACCTGTCTTTTACTGCGTTTTCCCGCTTCCAAGACAAACGTGTTGCTCCTGAGCTATCCTTACTCCCACGTCTTGGCCACAGAATCGGTCAGGTGGCTGCAAGAACTGAATGACAATTATACTCCACAGTCTGAAGATTAAGGTCTCATTATTAAGCCCATAGTTGAGGCAATGGCTCAGGAGACAAGATGATGGCCCACCTTGATGGACAGTCCGCTAGTATGCATGAGACGGAGGATTTTGCTAGTGATGAACCAAACAGTGATGTCTCTAACTTCGGGGACAGCTAGGAATGGGTGGGTGATCAAAAGGGGACAGACGTATTTAAGACATTTCATTAAGGTTTGTTTCATATAGAATCAAAAGGCAAATAGGCTCTTCTTTTTTGGGGTGGGGTGACATCCACTTATGGCCCTAGTGCTGCCCGGATCTGTGCGCAGTGTTATCCCATGTGCGCGCCGTGCGACTGCTCGGCATCCTTTTAATGTTGCAAGAGCGGTGGAGCAACACTGAATGGATTATTTAGAGGTAGAAGGGTCCTTTGTTCTTGGACTGACCTTAATAAATGCATGTTTATACTGCTCGGCCGAGCCTCCCCAATGACCACATCATTCATTTTTCTTTTCATTTAAGACAACGCCCAGATTCAAGGGTATCACTGCGTTAGTACAGCATAGAGGTGAGGAAGCAAACACACAGAAAGGTAATACAGAGGTTCACTTTACTCGTATTTGTCGAACAACCAGGTCTTGGCACGTTTTGTAAAGTCAGGGAAAGATTGTTCATTACGAATGTGCGCAGGCAGGGCATTCCAGACTGTTGGAGCTGTAACACAGAAACTCCACCCGCCCTTTTGCTCATGAAGCGTGGGGTAAACAAGGAAATACTGGAATTAGATCTGAGTGTACATACAGGTGAGATTTGGCTGATGCAATTGTTTAGGTACTAGGGGGCATCCATGTGGACGCAGTGATGCATGATAGAAAGTGCTTTGCAATTTACACAAGGTTTGACAGGGAGCCAGTGGGAATCCCGTCTTGCGGCAGAGATGTGGTCTGACCGTTTAAGGCCAAGGGCAGCGCAAAGGGCTTTGCTTCGGAGTAGTTGGCGTTTGGCCATGTTGGCGTTGGAAGTGCCCATAAGAAGGACATTACAGTAATCGAGTGACGACTGGGGCACCGATCGGACCCTCCAACTCTGGGCACACTGCTATTGACTACTGAGGCAGCCACTTACATTTCTTGGACCCAAGGAAAGAATTACTGTCATGGTCATGAAGACAGGGGCACAGGCATGCAGGGGTCGCATGCACAGGAGACCTGGGTGGACATTGTCCTGGTGCCTTTGGAGCCAGGCTCATGAACAAAAGTAAACAAGAACATCCATTTAACACCAAAAAGCTTTTATTATGGACATAGCACTTCAGATGCATTAACCTTGAACATACCATCCATTAAGCAGGATGCATTAACCTTGAACATTCCATCCATTAAGCAGCCCCAAGTGCAATCTTGGGTGTGGCTGCTAATGGATTGCCTTCACATGTGCTCACTCTCTAGGAGTGGCAGGGTGTGGCTGGTAAGCCGGCCCTAATGGCGGTGCCCACGATCTCAGCTATATAAGCGGCCCCAATCCTCAAGACAGACGCATCACATTATTCTGCACTTGCAAGCAGCGTAACGCTAACAGTCGCCTGAGGGCAGACTTACCTTTGTAGATCCTGCTTCCTGGACATCCTGCTTCCTGCCAGCATACTTACCAACTGGGGGAAGCTGTTCTTACCTGCACATCTCTTCGGCGAACCAAGTATTCATCTATACACTTTCCGTAACGCCGATATCTTCATCTTGGCACCGCAGCATGACACGATCCATCATCGACAGCAGTTTTGGTAATCATTTTTGTTCCTGGATTAGACTGCTATATACCAAGCCCACGGCAGATGTTAAAACTAATGGTCAGAGGTCTCAACCTTTTGAATTGGAACGTGGCACGCAACAAGGTTCAAGTGGTGCGCTGAGAAATTGATGTACTTGGAGGTTTGGATTTTACCTGTGGTTGCTGATTTTGTGAGAGTTAACATGAATATGGTGTGTGCTACTTTCAAATTGGATCAGGATAGATGGTTCTTGCTGCATCTTTCCCTTTGGAGGAAGGTGAATGTTTTGAAAATGATGTCAACTCCTAGAATTAACTATGTTCTGAGTATGGTCACGTTGGAGATTGAGAAAAAGTATTATCGGGAACTGGATAGACTCATGCAAGGTTTCTTGTAGGATCATAATAGCGAGAGGCTTGAAACAGAAATGGGACAGTACGCAGTTGGAATTAGAGAGTAAAATAAATGATTTGTCACGGAAACTGATGGTGGATGCTACAAAATTGTTTTTACTTCCAGAGTTAAACCGATTGAAAAGGGACTTGACTGCGTTGATTTCAAATAGGGTGGAGAAAAGGTATTTCCAGCAAAAGTGCACTTATTTTGAACGGGGTGAGAGGTGTGATCATTGGCTAGCTTACAGAATGAGGGTGAGAGAGCGGAGCGCTCAATCGCATCGATTACAGATTCTGGTGGATTCACTACTTTTGATCCGGTGAGGATAAATGAGGTGTTTAAGAAGTTTTATATGAATTTGTATAAAAATGAGACATACATTGACGCGACTAATGGAGATTTTCTGGGGACGATTCCGTCCGGTCCCAGAAATTTCTGAAGAGGAATCAACATTGTTGGAAGAACCTATAACTGTGGATGAGGTCAAGAATGCAATTTCTAAATTAAATGTTGGCAGGTCTCCAGGCCCTGATGGGCTGCCAGTGGAGTTTTATAGGTGGCTACCTGATTCTGCATTGGTGTTGTTAACTGATATGTATAAGACCTCTAAGGCTCGGGGATTACTTCCGGATACGACTAGGCATGCCACAATTTCATTCTTTATGAAGAAAGACAAGGATGAAACGTTGGTGTCCAGTTACAGGCCTATTAGTTTAATTAATGTGGACAACAAGATTCTAGCCACGGTTCTGGCATTAAGGCTAGAAAATCTTCTACCAAAGCTGATAGATCAGAATCAGTCAGGTTTTGTTAAGGGTAGGACGACGTCCAGCAACATGAGGAATCTACTGTGCACCATCGCTAGAGCATCAGAGCTGTCTCAGAAGACTCGGCTGTTCTCTCATTGGATGCTGAAAAGGCATTCAATAGGCTGGGAGTGCCAGACTTCAGGGCATATCATCTGGCTTTCATGTCCCGTACCTTATTTACATGTCTTAAATCAGATGGTGGAGATCGGTTTGGTGCAGAGCCTAGTCTTGTGAGTCCGTTGTCACCTAGGGCTCTGTTGACGGGTCAGCCATGCAGACGGAGGTTGGAGAATCCGTTGACTAGGAGTCTACGAACTTCTTGGTTGGCTTTGAATGAATGTTTTCGTTTCAATGCATTGAGAGACCCGAGTACTTCACTTTGGCTGAATCCGAGTGTTACTCATGAAGGGAAAGTTTTGTTCTGACATGATTGGTTCCTTGCTTGGGTTCAATGGATTGGGGACCTTTTTAATGGTATGACTTGGATGACTGCTAGGGAGGTAAGGTTGAAGTTTGATATTCCTACTTTTTATCTGGCAGATAATCGGAAGATCAGGAGAGCGTTGGGTGACGTAACTATGGAGAAGGGGATCAATTTGGATTTGCTTGGTTGGAACCTGGGGGTGAGTGCTTGTGGCCTAGTCAGCTATGTTTATAAACAAATTGTGTCTAACTTTAAGATAAATTATGCTGTGAGACTGGATTGGAACCGGAGGATTGGTGAGGACATTGTGGAGGATCATTTTTCTTGAATTTGTGAGAATGTGAAATTGTATTCTTTGAGTCTGGTTGAGAGATCGCGTCAGATCAAGATTTTGCATAGAACGTACTGGACGCCTGAGAGACTGTTGGAAAGAGGAATGAGTGATAACTCTGACTGTTGGGCGTGTGTGCATGAGGTGGGCACCTTTGAACATATGCTGTGGGAGTGTTCAAGGGTGAGGGGTATGTGGTTTGAATTTGACCAGATTTGTGAGAGGGTTCTCGATGAGAGAATTCACATGGATTTTTTCTACTATTGTGCTGGGCAGTACTGATGTACTGGATGACTTGAGTACCGCCTAGACAAAGTGGATCTTTCGGGGAGCGATGGTGGGAAAGAAACTGATATTGAGACATTGGAAAACCTCTACTCCCGTTACCATTGAAATGTGAATTGCTGAGATGCATATATTGGCGGATATCGAAAGGGGTTTGCAACTAAGGGAGAAGAAAAGTTCATTATTCAACAAGATTTGGGGTAAATTTCTTTTATTGTATTAGGCCTGATATTGAATGGGATGTGGCTCTATGGGTGGGGGTTTGTATATAGTTGGGTGTTCATTGAATTGATTTTTGTATGTTGCACTTTTGTCATTTGTCTTTTCTCAATACTGTAATTTTGAAAATAAATATTACAACAAAAAAAAAAGACAAGGTTAGACATCGAAAAAACAGTCTGTTTAAGGTTGCGCTTCGCAATACTTTGCGCTTTTCCTTAAACCATCACTTACCTGCTGTCGAACATTGCGGTAGCATCCATCTTCCATCCGGCTGCGTCTTGCGTCTCACAGCTGCATTGAGGCCGCATTTCCATCTAAGGGAAGAAAACAGAAGAGAGACATTATTGCAGGCATAAATAGGAGCAACATATAAAGACATTAAGCAGAACGAGCAGCATCACAAGAGCTGAAGAAAGACTTACCAATCATAAGGAGATGCATAGTCGCAGCTGGACTGGACTAATCCTTATCAGGGATCAGTGAAGGAACTAGATCCCATTCGACGCACCCCTGCCAGAAGTAGCAGGACGGAGACTTATCTTCCATAATTCACAGGTGAGCTTTATGGGCCGGCGTATGCTCACAGAAACCGTACTTTGGTGTGAAGGGTTCGAGAGATACAACAATCACACACTCTTATCTGCACGCAGGAGCAGTATCACCACGTACCACCGCTCACAGCTTTTCTACTGAGGGAGAGTCCTGAAGGGGGTGATTCAAGTTCTGGGAGGGCTGCAACCATGCCCCAATGCCTCCGCAGAGACCAGGTGATCGTAACAATTACTCGTTCAAGAGCAGGAACGATCTCTCACGCAGTGAATGGACAGATCCCCCGCAGGCTGCAAAAGGAACAGCACTTGAGAGCTGTGAGTAATTATTTTGACTTGTTATTTTAGCTTATTGTGTTAGTTTATTGTGTGTATACTATTGAAGATCAGTTGTTCTCCAGCCCAATTCTTTTGTTTAAGTATGTTATTTTAGCTTATGTTCTTTTAGCGGTATGAAAACAACTGTTCAAGCTCTGCTAATTTTTCAGCCCTCCCCAAATGAACTTTCCATAGCTCTGAAGCATTGGAGAAACATATTTGACATTTACATTATCATTATTGGATGAAAGAACTTTGACATGAGCACAAACAATTGCTCCTGCTGAACTGTCTGGGAGTTGAAGGTCAAAGGATGTTTGAGAGCCTTCCCCCTATATATATCATAGCAGAGGCAGGGGATGTAAACAATGTACTTGAAGCCACACGAGGCCCTAACTGTGAGATGAGGGGAATCTCCAGCCATGCCCAAGCTCCCGTGAGGACAACCCACACCCCCAACCGCCATACATTTCCATCATTGTCCTAGCAGTGTTGCAAAAAACTGTTTTATCTGCAAGCAATGTGCCCTTCAAGGCCGCTATCGTAGACCATGTGCATGTAATCTCACACTTGCCAAAGCATGACCCGGCCCATCCCCCGGCGACCACGAGTTATAGCCCATATAACTGACTAAACCTCAAGTTCTTGGAATTCCATGTCACCAGGTGCCCTTTGACCACCAACCCCAAAGTAACACGTCCTGAAATGTTCAAACAGGACAGACAGCGTTTGAGCACCAATCATATGATTTGTATTGTGAGGTGCTGGGAGGCATAAATTATAGTTCATAAGGTGGGTGGAGACCCTGTACCCGGATGGCCCAGAAGGGAGTGAGTGAAATGTGTGTGTGAAGGTTAGAGTGCATTAGAACCTCCTTTGAGCCAGACTTAAAGACTGCCAGGTGCACAGTATGATGATAAAGTATCATTGTGTTAGGAGTGTAGTTAACGTGTTCTTTGACCTTTAGCATTAGAGGAAGTTGATCACTGCAGCAACCACATGTTGGAAGGTGGACGGACTGGACTGGAACCAATGACCTGACATCTCTTGTGGAGTAGGCAGATCATGGACCAACCAGCCACGCATGTTTCTACTGTATATGTTGCATCATCAATGAAAATGTCTTTCGTTATAAGATTCTGCTTGTACTAATTTCTGCCAGAACGGTCTTAGCAGCAGAGTTCTTCGCTGTTGCTCTCATCTTTGTGTGAGATTAAAACTTGTTATCCTTACAAGATCGACTTAGGTCTTTCTTCCCTAGCAGGTTGTATTCTCTCTGGTGTAAGCGTTCAGGGACTGGACTTAAATATGAACTTAACAAGATGAACTTAACATGGTGAAAGAGGATTTAAATGACGTAGCAATTGCTACAATAGATGAAAATTGCTGTGATGCGCCGTATTGTGATGTGCTCATTGATGGCAAGAAAGTACAAATGATGGCTGATTCTTGCTCCAAATATAATGTGATGGAGCAGAGACATTCAGTGAATGAGGTTTGGGCCCTACACAATTAAGTAAGACCTGAAATTCAATTCTAAGCTTACAGAGGGGTGACCATAGAAGTTCTTGGTTCACGGGATGTTGAATTTGTACTTAAAGGAAGGAAAGCACAAGGCAATGTGTCCAAGAGGGGGTCCTATCCTAAATTGGTCTCATCAAAGACACCTTACAGTATGTCTAGATCCAAATTCCCCCAAACCAGTGATGCAACTTAATGAAGAAGTATACCATAAGTTTTCAGCACCACACTAAGTCGTCTCAAAGATTATAAAGATATAATAATGTTTTAATTTTAAAAAGGGGGGGCTAGCCTGTGGCTTATCGTATAAGACCTATGCCATTTAAATTGAGAGAACTAGTTAAAAAAGAATTAGACAGATTATGCAATACTGATATGATAGTGGAGATAGAAGCTGCTGAGTGGGATGCCTTGATTGTTATAGCTCGGAAAGTGGATAGAAACATTTGCATGTCTATTGATCTCAGGTCATTGAATCAGAGGATTTGGTCGATTGCCACCCGTTACCTCAGGTCCACGAAATGATAAAACTTCTAGAAGGAGCCAGATGTTTTTCATCTTACACCTATTGAATGCTTACCATCAAAGCCAACTACATGAAGAATTGAGACATCTCACGCCAATCATTTCTCCTTTTGGAGCAAGCTTATCGATTTAAGAGCGTGTCATTTGGGTTAGCTTCGGCTGCTGCCATTTTTCAAAGAATAATGGATATTTTGCAACAACCCCAATGTCAAATGATTGCTAGATGACATACTTGTGTTTGTTAACAACCAGGTTCAACATGATCGGTGTCTGGAAAGAGTCCTTTGCACTTTGAAAGAGACAGGCCTTACTCTGAAAAGAGAAACATTTACATTTCTGAGGTGACATATCTTGGGCACGTTATTAGTGTTGAAGGAATTCAACCCAAGCCAAACTTAGTTGTGGAAGTAAAAGTTGCACCAACACCCCAAGACAGAAATAGCCCCAGAGCATTTTTGGGGGTAGCCGAATAATATTTGAAATTTGTTAACAATTTTGCATTGAGCTGTTCTCCATTGGGGGTATTTCTATAAAAGAAATACACATTTGAATGAGGAAACATCCATGGAAAGGTATCTGATGACAAATGACAAATTGCAGAGGATCCTTTTTTGGGCATATGCAACCACTTAGAGCCCATTTACCTTACTACTGATCCCAGTGATATAAAATTATAAACTAGTTTCACCCAGTTACGAGAAGAATGGAAGTTATGATATGATGTGGCATTTATAACGCGCCTATACACAAGTGTTTCAAGGCGCGTCGAGGCAAGGGAGGGGGCACAAGGGAAGACAGACAACAATCCTACTAGGCCAGGTGTCATTCAGATCGTGCAAGTACATGGGAAGGGGGAAAGAGAAAAGTGCGTGGGGGAAGGGAGAGAGGAAAGTGCAGTTCATGAGATAGTAGAATAAATAGGATAATAAAACGTCCAGCTGGTGGCAAGTGCAAGGTAAGTGCAGACATAAGTGCTGGTAAATAAAACGGCCAGCTGGTGGCAATTGCAAGTTGTAATAAATGTCACCTCCCGTACCTTACAAGGAGCCGAGAAGAATTAGTCTACTGTAGAAAGAGAAGCCCTAGCGTGCAAATGGGCTGCGGCTCATTTAAAAATAAAAATCTTTGGGGTATCCCTTTCCAAATTCGTACAGAACACACACCCCTCAATTTTGGCTTATCAGGGATGGGACATCTGATTATTACCCAAATCAAAAGGTGGACCTTAGCATTACAAGAATTCATTTTTAAAATGAACGAACTGCAGACTTGAAGAGTGTTGCAGACTCTTTGCCTCGACTACCCTTTTGCGATCCCGACAGGAAAGATCGAGATGATGATTCTTGGCCAGTACTATTGGGTTGACAAATACACATGCCACAAGGCCTATGAAGAAGATGAAGAACAACAAATTGCTTGCACGTACATCACCATAGGCCGGCTTGCACATCCACAGAAGGTTAGTGCAGTTTCCTCGCGGATGGACAGAGATCTAATATTTAAGTGCAAAACAATAATATTTCAGAAGAAAAGCACATTCACAAATCATAAAAACACCCCATCAAGAACACACAAGGAGAAGTTTAAATACATGTTGAGTGAGAGAATGGTATTGGTGGATGGATGTAGAAGTTGGTGAAGCAGTTTGGTGTTTACCATATCCTGAAAGTGACATAACACATATACGTACCTAGTCATCCTGTTCAAGTTCCCTCAGTCCCTTGGTCAAAGATAGCATTTGGTATCCATGGGCCCATTACAGGTATGCCCGCTGATAGCGAATTCATTTTTGTCGTTATGGATTACCATTCGAAATAGCCATATGTGACTTGGGCCCTCATTACAACCCCGGCGCTAAACCATGGCGCTATTAGCACCATGGTTGGTGCCGGTGTTGTAACGAGTCCGCCATGGTGGAATGGGGAAATACCGCCCCATTCCAAGGTTGACGGGGCGGTATTTCCCCATTTCACCATGGCCCTTCCCCATTTTCGCCCCATAGGGCTCAATGGGACTGGGGAAGGTGCAAATTGCGGTACCGTAATTAGCACCGAGGTCCCTTTGCGGCACCCTACTTTAACGGCTGGTTAAACCAGCCGTTAAGGTCGGGTCCCGCAAAGGGACCTCGTTATCAGGCGTTAAGGGTTTAACGGCGCCGACACCTTTTACGGCGCCGTTAAACCCTTAACGCCAGGGTCGTAATGACCCCCTTGGTCTAAAGATGCTACAGCAAAGTCGTTCACTCCGTTTCTGAGAAATGTATTTTGGGAAGAAGTCTTCCCTTCTAAACTCCTTACGGATAATGGTGTACAATTCAGATTAGGGGAATTCAAGGAGTTTCTGGAGACAGCGGGGACGTGAAGCACAAAACCACTGCGCTGTACTGAACTAAACACAATGGACTGATACTGAGGTTCAGTAGAGTAATCAAAGGCACTTTACAACTAGCTAGCATTTCTAATCTGAACGCAAAATACCTTATAAAAGACATGATTTGGGCTTATGGTACCAGACCACACTCCAGTAGAGGCAGCATGCCTTTTGTTGCTTTGAGAGGCAGGAAACCAGTGTGTGAGTTGGCACCTGCATGGCTGGCGGGTCCTGTAAGTGTGGACCGTAAAGAGCTTCTCAGTAGAGTAGAGGATTGTCAGGCCAGATGGGAGTGATGGTTTCAGCACAGCAAAAACATTGGTAGAGAAACACTCAAAATAGGGGAATTTTTCAGAATAAGGAACCCTAGGTTAAGTAAGGGCACAATTACCCAGCTTTCTCCGAAGAGAAGAGTTTGTAAAGTTATGGGGACAGTAGTAGTACTTGAAGATTGCAGCAAATGGAGCCACGGTCAATCAGTGAGATGCAATGAGAGAGAATGTGTAGCAAATATTGCAAGATGTGACGAGCATGAGAAGGGTGTTGAATGTGCACCAATTCCCAGACCAGGCAGTGTTAGAGAAAGAGTGGACGGTGTGGCCATTCTCCAAGCAGTGATTGGCATTCAAAGAGGTAAATGTAACATCTGTGGAGCTGCTCCTTTGGGGGAGAATGAGCAACAGCATCCGATGACCAGAGGGCCAGAAGAGATCCATGCGTGCAGATCCTGAGCAGCACAATGTGTGTGCAGCATGCCCTCCACATTTAAAGGCTTTGATATATCCCCTTGCAAGGTGAACGTGGGCTCATGATAAAAACAACCAGTGCATGTCTCTTAAAAGTTGGCAGCAAGTCAGAAGTGTGATGGTATGTGTGTGGAATTGAGGGTAGATCCCTTGTTGCATGGCTTTACCCTTTTCTGTTGATCAGCATCCTGCACTTTAACATGTTTGCCAGGGCAGCCCTTGCTTCGATACCCAGGATCCACGTCTATTAAGCACCCGCCCTCCATTTCTCATCGACATTGACAATCAGCCCACACTCCATCATACCAGGAAGACATTCCTCTTAGGGAAAAACCGCCTCGTATATGATCTGCATGTGTCCTTGTTTTGTACCCACAATTCTTTAAGAACATGCTCCCCTACTTTCTAATGCCTGCCCCTCTGCACCACAACTACCTGTTCTTGCATTTTTAGTTTTGGCTGTTAGGTGCTGCTAAAGTGCCATCTATAAGCCGAAATGATTGCATTAGAGTGCAGGTAGGGAGAAATGGCATATGAGGAGGGACACAAAGCTTACGGGTGTTTTTTGGTTATTTACCCAGCCACTCACGTCCTATGGCCATGCTAATCCCTATTGCCATTCCCACCCACTTCCTGCCCATCCTCGCCCAAAACACATCCTACTCGGATCTCCTTGAGATAGCTTTATCAATCCTTGCCATCAAACTTTGTGCTCGAAGTGCCTGCCAGTGTTTTTTGAAAACAGTCTTCTGAGAGTTAATTACTTAATTGGAGCTGTAAACATGCCACTAGTGTAATAAAAATGTCTTAAACCGGTCTGTGTTCAGCCACTCGAATTATAGATTCTAATCGTGTCCTTCACTGAAGTCATGTTTAACATGATACAATGAAAGAAAACTAGCTAGATAGACAGATAGACGGACCCATAGATGCTCGCATCCTTTCGGCGAGGCTGGGAAAGGCTGTTCTACGGTCTCCTTGTTCCTCTGTTGGGTTACTATACACTGTGCCTCACAACCCCCCTCTTTGTGGGTTGGTGCAGATTACTCTGCAAACCTTTCTCTGTGATGCTAATACAGCGTCACAGATCACACACATACACAAACACATATGAACGGACAGAAACCTTGACAAGAGAGGGAGCAGGCCGGGACTGTCCTATAGGGCAATAGGCCTATGGCCGAACCAAATGATGTGGGCCAGTTTTTGGGTTAACGTGGGGCACTTTTTTGGCCCGTGTGGGCCAGTTTGATGAGTCTCTTCTCTTTGCGGCTAGTCATTTTGACCACTGTTGCTGAATAAATATTCTTTCAAATGCACATTTTGCATCACTTTTTATCAAAAAACTCCCCCTGGGGTACTATTCAAACAGTGTCACAAAAGGAATGAGTAGCCATTTGCAACTGTGGGTCACTTTTTCATTGGTGCCCGAGACAATTTTATGGCCCAGTACGACCCTGCTAGGCAGTCGTCTATTCACTCCAGTTAAGGCTCTGGACTGGCCCTAATTAGCAAAGGTATTTTCCAACAGTTCCAGCAAACGTGTTAGTATTTCAATAAAAAGAAGGCATCCAGGATTTGCAACTTGATAAACTCCAGCAGGGATTCTCCAGAGAACGGGCGATCAGCAGAGAAATGCTTCCGCATAGCAAGGTCATGGACGTCTAAACCTTAGCCTTTACGTGACAGGCCTGCTGCATGAAGTATGTCACGAGTTAGTGTCTTAGCTCGAGACATGGGCAGATAGCAGTCTGGGAAGGATAGCTCAGGGGCAACACTCTGGTCTTGTAACCAATACCTAGCAGCCCAGGTTTGGTGCCGGAGCTCCACTTAGAGGCTGGAGTTTCACATGAAGCGCAACATAAGGAACCGCATGAGTTCTAGTCATCCACCCAACGTTTATCTGATCTCTATGCACACGCCCAGATCACTTCTCAACAGATGGCAACCATTTTGCAATGAATTGCAAACACTGCAATTCCCTGGGTGCCTCCATCATTCCTGCCCCCAATGTTGGCTCCGCACAAAAAGGCTCTTCTCAAACACAACGGTGCTCAACACTCATGGTGTTATACGCTGCTGCCAGCGTTGGAAGCTCTTCGTTTCCTGGAGTTATTTGCAACTGCAGCAGCCAATTCTCAACTTTCAGCTGCGTCACTGTGGAAGCTTAGCAATACGCAAGGAACCCCACACAACACCCTGCTGTTCTCTTTGGCGAAGCACAAAGGTCAATGGGCATATACTCTTTCCGGTCATTATTACCTCTACCCACCTAATCTCGGAGCCTCGCCTGATAGTATTCCTTTCCCTCTGACGCGCAGCCTGCTCTATGAACGGCACTCTGGCCGTACAGACAGCTCTCTCATCCCCTCGCTGCTCTGTCTCTGCAGCCTGTTTTGTGATGACATTCACTTTGGCGTGATCTTCTGTTCTGATGTGGATCAGCGCAGCTGCTTTATGATTTTATTATATATGGCAGCCTGCAATACTCGTAGACAAGCCTGCAGACACTTTTCTTATTGCAGGCTCTTCAGTACATCGTCACTGGCCTGTAATAAGAGCATGACATCACTACTGCTCAGTAAAAAGTTCATACGCCTCAGCGGTGAGGTCACAATGCCGGCGGCGTGAGCCAGCGCAGAGAAGATTTCCAGCTGTCACTGCAGCACTTAATTAAAGCTGTCACAATCTTTACCATTTTCTTTCTTGTAAAATCGCTTTCTGGCACACTTTACAGCCGTTAACTGATAAGGAACGGTTTACGGTGGCATGTTTATTTGTGCATGGAGTTTAACACACGAGCGCCATCATCTACACAGTATTACCTATTTTAAAACACAAAACGAAAGTGTTTTTTAGACACATTTTATTTAACTGCTGAAACAATTTTTCTGCAACCCCATTAGAGGAAAGTTCAGGGGCAATATGCTTGCCTTGGAAGCAAGATGACACAGTGCAACACAGGTTCGATCCAATTACAATTACAAAATTGCCTATTAGCGTTTTTAACCCAGATACTACATTGATTATACATACATCTCAGCAAAGTGAAGATCCCTTATGTTACACCAGCAAGAGGCCATTTAGTAAATGGGATGAGAGTGTGCAGCCATGAATGGTGATGTCGGAAAGAAATGGAGGAGGCACCCGAATAACGGGTCAGCGTCCTCTCCTCCCTCCCCCCTAAGGGGGAGGTGTGCAGGAGGCTAGGGATATCACCCTATTGGAGCTGTTTCCCATCGTGGTGGCTTCCAAGCTTTGGGGATAGGAGGGTGGTTCTGTGGTCAGATAACCTGGCCGTGGTCCCAATCATCAATCAGGGGACTTCCAGCAATGTGAGGGTACTCAGGTTACTGAGAGAGCTGACAACAAGCTTGCTCAAATCAAACACCGAGGTAAGAGCACAACACATTCCAGGAGTAAAGAAGGTGGCTGCTGACTCTCTCTCTCATTTGCAGTGGATGAAATTTCGGGGGAACTGTCCAGAGGCAAGCAAGAGGATGAGCCCATTCAAGCTGCAGTGGTGGGGCATGATTGGGGGAATCTGAGCTCCCTAATCCACGCTGCCCAGGCCCCGGGCACAGCAAGGAGGTACAAGAGATGCTGGGATCGATTCCTGGCCTTTCAAGAAGAAATGTTGCCGGAAGGTCAAAGGGGAGCGCCAGTACGCGCCTTTGTCGGATGGGGGTGGCTGTCTGGGAAAACCAGATCCTGGATGTCTTATCATTTGGCTGCAATAGCTCATTACTAGAAGCTTGGGGGGAAACCCGATCCTACCAAGGAGCACTACATTGCAATGGTAATGAGCGGTTGGGCAAAGCAAACAGAGAGAAATCCTGACAAAAGGCGGCCCATTGATATTGTAAAACTACACAAATTAATTGAAACCCTGCCATAGCGAGGGGGAGAGGGTTTTGTTCATTGCAGCCTTTGCATTGGCTTTCTGTGGAGCCTTCAGAGTAAGCAAGCTGGTTCTTGGGAATAGAAAGGGACAGGGCTCTGGTGTTTTAAGTTTGGAGGATGTGCAATTATCAAAGAAAGTTCAAGACCGACCAGAAGGGAGAGGACAGTCATCCTTTGTTGCATCCAGGGGAGCATAGTGTGTCCAGTAGCGGGGCTGACGACTTACCTCCAGGAGAGGCAACGGGCGGGTGCAGAGTCCCCCCTATTCTTGCACACGGATGGGTCGGCCCTGAGCAGGTTCCAGTTCAGGAATGTGATGGATATGGCATTGAAAGGGATGGGAGCAACAGGAGGGGTGTTTGGTACACACTTGTTTAGAATAGGGACGGCCACATCAGCGGCCGAACTGGGCATGGGACCAGAGCTGTCATGAGAATCAGGGGTTGTAAGTCGAGGTGTTTCAGGAGGTAAATAAGGTCAGACAAAATGTAGTATTAATGACCACCTCTCATCTCCTTCCAATTAACAGCAGCTCGAAGGAGGAGATGGTCCATTTGGGTAGTGGGGCATTCGTTTGTGTCTAGCTCTGGGGAAAACTGGACAGCGGAAAGAGAGAGAATGACCACCGGCGAGTACCGGATCTGGTGGCCTCTGGTGCCCGGGATGAGATGGGCACAGTTACAGGGTCGCATTGACAAGTTGTTGGATAAGCAGCACATGCCCGACATTCTGATCATCCATCTAGGTGGCAATGACCTGACAAGCTTGGGTAGGGGGTCTTTGATGAGGGAGATGATGTTCACTTTACAGGAGCTGTCCTCTCCGTTGGGTGAGACAGAGATCATCTGGTCCAAGATCATTCCAAGACAGGGATGGAGGGGTGCAGAAAGCCATTCTGCAGTGGCAAAATCGAGGAGGAAATTAAGCGGGGCAATGGCGAAGTTCTGCAGGGGCAGAGGTTTCCCGCAGGTCAGGCACAGTCTGATAAATTTAAAATCCCCGGAATACTGTGTGAAGGACCGTGTGCATTTGTCATCAGCAGGCATGGATCTGTTTTTTTGGAATTTATGCATGAAGCTGCTGGTGTTATAAGAGAAGGAAAGGGGGAGCCACGGTGGGTGTGCATCCACCTCGGCGACCAGTGGCAAGATGCAGACTACTAACAAGCCGTGGAAAAGTGGGAAGGGTTTTCACTCTTCTCGCGACCTGCGCCCCTTGGGGGCCTAAGCGGCAAGGGCGCTGCATGTATCGATGAGGGCTCAGCTTCCCCTGACAAAACACCCCCCCCCCATCCCCAGCCCAGGAACACCTGCAAGGGCAGGCCGGGCTCAGACAAGAATGGTTGGGGGAGCTTTGGCCTACAGTGGACTTGGTTGGGAAAAGGGGAAGCAAGGTTTGGACACGGATCAGTCGGCTGGTCGCCGCACCTTCAGAACTATTTTCACAAAGTTTGTTTTCAGTGTTTTGAGTTTGGTAGTTATAAAGAATGTTGTGAAAATAAATCTGCTGCCTTTTTGTATGCCAACAACGAAAGAATATCTCATTCTGCACCTTTTTCCTTGGTGGGGTACTCAAAGGGGCGAATGAAATGAGCAAGCGTGTTGGCGTAAATATGGACAAATACACAGGTTATTAAACATCCCCTCCCTAGCATACGTAAAAAGGATATTGCAATGCATCTCAGAGTTCTGTGACTCTGCAAAAAGAACTTCTCGGTAACTTGCAATATCCTTATTGGTACAGTAGGTGGCACTTTATCCCATGTATGCTCTCCTTTTCTGTTGGGTTACCACTTGCTTGTCTGTGATCCCTTTTTTCAGTGGATCATTCACTGGTGCTCGATGCTTTCTCTGTTGGGTTGCTATAGACTGTACTGGGATCTACTCTATACTGGCTCAGCCCTGGATAATGTCTGGCCTCCTCCTTTGTGTTGATCTGGCGTTGGATGCCCTATGATCACCTTCACTCTATTGGGTTTGCACAGGCTATTCTATGATGGCTCCTATGTGTCTTTACTGCAGAAAGTTAACAGTAGTATTATTTTCTGATTTACTTTGCTGCAAAATGCCTTGGGATACCCTGTGCCTGCCCTAACTGCCCTCTACCATTCCCAAAAGTACTCACCCAAACACTCCCCAGGCATATTATGGCTACAATTTGGTATTAATCTGCAGTGAAATCTCTGCAGTAAAAACAATGGATACCAAATGATGGAATAGCGCTGTCCGCTCAATGATTTCCTCATTGCCGTTGGTATGACCCTGACTGCTCTGTGGCCTCCTCTTCCTTCTTGGGTTACCCTGGACTGGCTGAGTTAATGTCCCATTCACTCTGTTCATTTAGCTTTGTATGTTCTGTGGCACCTCCCCCCAACCCCCGCCTTTCCTTTGGGTGAACACTGGATTCTCTGTGAACTCCTTTCTGATGAGTTAGGTTGGGTGGCACTAAGATGAGTTTAGACAGGTGCATGGATGATCAAAGTGCTGTTGGATTCCAACTTAACTTTCCATCCATAGCATGGCCACTGGTGGCAAATTTGAGGGCACTGAACCCAATTACGTGGGCAAACAGTTCATTTTGGAGGGTGATCAGGAACACCTTTCTATTCTTTGAGGGCAGATATCTACTTTCTGTGACAAAGAAGCCACATATAAAAACGGTGGGGCATCCCTACATGGGTCCTGTGACTGCAGATTAATACTAGGCAGACCACTGAACTTGTTTGCAATCTCATTCCCTCTCTTGGGTTAGAATTGGTTGCACTTAATTGTCCCCCTCTTTATTCAGTAGTACTGGCTGCCCTCTGATCTTCTCCTCTTTGTTTCATTGGTGGCTTGTCCAAAATGGATGAGGGGGCACCACCCCACCAGTACCCTCACACATTATTGACGAGTCAAGCCAGACCAGCGTAAACACTGAGCGCACACCCAGCTGCTTTTAGCAGCTCAGGTGGCTCTCCTGGGCTGGTTTCAAGAGAACCATTGTTTCTCTTTGACAGTTTATATTCCCCAGCATGTCTAATGGTCCACAAAAGTCTCTATGAATTTTGCTTCCCCAGTCTCGCATTGCCAATTGGGAATTAGGCTGGGAAACTGCACATGTGGCGCTCCCTAACACCCTTGCCCATTCAAAGGGGTTTAGGGTGGTAACATGATAGTGTTCTGGCTTCTGCATGCACAAGCAGGAATCACTCTTCACTTCCTGGTTCCTGTTTGTGTGTTGGTGAGGTAGCTGGAGGGCTTCCATGCTTCCAGGAAGTCCCACGCGTGGAGAAGAGCAGGGTCTGGATCAGGGCTAAAGGTAAGAATCTGTATTATGTATGCATGCATGTGTGAATTAATGAGTGAGTGTATGATGCATTGTTGGGTGCTCGGCACGTGTACGCATGAGCAAGTGTATGGTATATGGGTGAGTGAGTGAATGGCGTGTGAATGAGGCAGTGAATGGTGTGGGTGGTGTGTGCTAATGTGCCTAGCCACAGTTTGGGGGATGGGAAAGTAAACATCATAGATATCCAGTAGAAAATGCCACCTCAACAGTATCATTCTTTACTGGGAATCTTTGTTAAAGCAAGCATGATAAGTGTTATTACGTTACTAGAGTGGCATTTTGGTGCAGCCAATCTAGCCCATTTCCTGCTGTGGCGTGGCATTTTTACTGGGCATTTTTGATAAAGCAGGGTTGATAAGTGTTTTTATGTGCCTAGACTGGCATTTTGGTGCAGGTTGACTATCCATTTGTTACTGTTACGTGACATTTGTTACTGGGCATCTTTGATAAAGCATGCATGATACTTGGCTAGACTGGCATTGTGCTGCATCCTGTCTAGCTATTTCTCTAGCATGGCATTTTTTCTGGGCATCTATAGTAAAGAAAGCATCATAAGTGTTATTACGTGGCTAGACTGGCATTTCTAGTGCAGCCTGTCTAGCTATTTCTTTGGCATGGCATGTTTTACAGAGCATCTTTGATAAAGCAAACATGGTTATTTATTATATGATGAGACTGGCATTTTGTTGCAGCCAGTCTAGCATGGGTGGACTGGGAACTAAAAGAGGCCCTGGAAATAATTACTGGGGACCAAAAGAGGCCCTGGAACTATTTTTCAAAGTGGCCCCATATGACACATTTTCACCAAGCCCAATGCTTTTCCTTTGAGAACATTTGGAAATACCACACAAAAGAGGCCCAGGGTGCAGAGGCCCACTGGGAAATCTCCGGAGTTCCCTATAGGCCAGTCCACTCCTGCAGTCTAGCTATTTCTTACTGCACATGCCATTTGTTGCACTGGACATCTATGATCAAAACAATCATGGTGTGCTATTATGTGGATAGACTGGCATTTTGGTGCAGCCCATTTGGACATGTTTTCATATTGTGGTATGGCATTTTAATGGAAAAGCCAACTGGAGTATGTTCCTATTCGGGGGTACTGCCATGTTTTTCTTATGAGATCATTACTGCCATTGTGCACAAAGCAAACATGAACATGTTCTTATAAAGGAATACTGGCATAGATTGGTGAAGACAGCATGGAAAAATATGGGCACAGCCAGCATGAACATGTTTTCATACTGGCATACATCATGAACATATATTGGAAAAATCTCCTGTGCACTTAAAGTGACTTGCATCTACTGAATGTTTTTATGAGTTACCCTACAAAACGAATTGCAAACAGTCTGGCTTGTTCAGCCCCACTTTTTCATTTAAAGTGTCCTCTAAAATGCACAATTTTTACCCATTATTCAAAAAATATTCTTTTTGGCAGATTCCCCCGAACCCTTCTTGATTGGTTCGGGTTCTCTCGATATGCTCAGTCGCACTGGCATATTTAAGGGAAATATTTACATCCCGTCAATTAAAACAAATCACCGGCCACCCCTGCTTTGCTTGATTGTCAGAGACTGTTCTGTGATCTACTTTCTGTTGATTGAGCTGGGACCCCCTTTCTGTTGAGTTGCCAGAAGAAGTCGCTTTTTTATTAGTGTTCTGTTTGGATAAGCATTACCTTCTCTGTCATGTTCTTTTAGTTGGCTATTGAGATGCACACTGTATTTAGTATATGGGTTCACTGTTGGTTTCTTTATCTCTCTCCTCTTCCACAGATCCCTCAAATAAGCTATGCCTCTACTGCGCCAGAGCTGAGTGACAACAACCGCTATGACTTCTTCTCTCGAGTGGTGCCTCCTGACTCTTACCAGGCTCAAGCCATGGTCGACATCGTGAAGGCCCTGGGCTGGAACTATGTGTCCACGCTCGCCTCTGAGGGAAACTATGGTGAGAGTGGGGTGGAGGCCTTCGTGCAAATCTCTCGCGAGTCAGGTAAGAGCCAACAGGCCACGCCCTCACCCTCTTCCGCCATGTCTGTGCTCCATATCTGCATCTGCCAGACCTGGCAATTCATAAACCATGTCATGGTGAACCATACACCCCACTTGGCAATCCGCATATCCGATGGGTAAAACCTAGCCAGAAATCAATGCATTTCACCTTGGCAGTTCATACAGCCCATCCTGTTCATCCTTACGTCCAGGGCTCCATTTAAGAATGAAAGTTTAGAATATTATACTCCCTATCTAGGGAATTTGGGAGTACAAAGATTTGTAGTGAGTAAAAGAGTAGTTCCCATGCATGACTGCCATGTTTTTGGGCAAGTAAAAATATGTTTTAGTTTGAAAAAATAGACGTTTCTCTTTTAGTCAAACTTTTGTTGTAGCTAGTAATTGCAGTAAATGAAAAGAAGCATTTTCTGGTATAAGCCGCCTTCACATCAGGAAGAAGTGCGGCAGACATACACTTTGTAGAAGATGGTGTTCAAGTTACTGTTCAGAACACCTGAGCAGTGAGGCTGGTATTATGGGTCAGACCTGCTACTCCTTATTATTTCTTTGTAGGGAGGATTGGTCTGAATTCAGGGAGTAAAATAGGTGGGTATGCCACGTATCTGAAGCCCTGCATACACTCTATCATGGCATTCCATGCACCTTTATGGCAACGTACACTCACACACACATGATAGCCATCCATACAGCTCACCCTGGCAACCCAAATATCCATTCTGCTAGTTCAAGTATGACTACTGGCAATTCATGTATACTGGCAGTGCATTCATCGAATGCTTGTTATCCAAGCACCACTTACGATATTGCAAACACCCAGCCAGGGACGCCATTTCACCAAAATGCCAGGGGTAGTGCAAGTGACATCACACAACCCTCGACCTCAGTGATGTCATTTTACCCCGCCCCCAAGTGACACAAAGGAAGTGATGGCACACAGACCTTCACCCCTTGACAAAAAAGGAAGTGACATCACATAACATTTTTCTTGGTACACTAAGAAAACTATTGTTACGATATCATTGTAATATGATATACATTTCATACAAGAATGGATCCCCATATGTAGCGTTAATATCAGTGTGTATAGGCCCATGTTACCAAATTGCTGTGAATTTTAGCAGCGCTCCAACACAGCAACCTGGACTATTGTACATCACTTGGGCTAAACTGTAAACAGACAGAGCATGTCCAAGAGGCCTAAACCCCAAAGCGCCGACATCCGGTGCCTGCCAAGTGTCTGGCCACAGACTGCAAACAGCAACTGACCAACACAAGTCCAACCAGAAGACAATCGTAGGCTGTACCACTTCATGCTTTTACACTTGGACAATACGGTGAACCACTGTAGATCAACCCACTCCCTCCAGTCACCCAGAGCCTGAATATCCCGTAACCATTTTCACGACAGGCACCCGACCATCAACATCTTTAAATGTCTGGCTCTCACTCTCGTCCTCCAACACCTTACAGCTCCAAAGCCTTGCTCCAACACCTTCATGTTTACACAGTGCCACTCTCTAGCACCGTAAGTCTCCAACACTATCAATCTCAAGCAAATTAGCAACTTCAGTTTCCAGTACCCTCCTTCAACCCCCCAACACAAAGCCCATGCACTATTAAAACATGTTGTTCACATTCACAGGGTGCTGTACTGGCTTGTAATATTAATGGTAACACAGAGCCTGTGCACTATTAACACATGTTGTTCACATATACAGTGTGCACTACTGCCCTGTAATATTAATGTTAACACAAAGCCTGTTGTGGGGAATCCTGTGGAGCCCTCACCAAAACCCTGCCTAGAGTCTCCTCCCAGTGGGCCAGGAGAAGGCAGACACTTTCTGATCCCAACCCTGGGGGTGGTGTGCTGCGGGAGGATCACCTGGGTGAAGGCAGGGCTCAGGGTAGGAAGGAGATGCCATGGGATGAGATATGGCATTTGTCCTCGGAGAGGGATGCTCTTAATATTATTCTGGGAGAGGTTGTAGCATGTTGCCGTTCTAATGGGTTTCAGCCTATCATTAAAACCAAGATAATACAACCTCAGATTAAAACCTCTAAACCTATCACATCAAAAGTCAAAAGAACACATCTTTTTTATCCCTAAATATCCTCCTCAATATCAAAGGTACACTACAGAGAGTAGTGAATGTGTTGCGCCTTATGTCTCTATCCACAAACCTTCTTCTAAAAACATCAAGGGAATTAAAACCGCTATTAAAAGTAGAAAGGATGTGGGAAAACCTAATTCCCTTAAAATGGACTGCATGCCCCAGAACCGCTCAGGGACTGTGATGAAGCAGAGGGCTGAAGAGGCATGCCAAAGTAAAGGACAGGCCTTGCAGCTTTTGCCAGGGTCAGGCAAGTAACACTACGGGCCTGCACCTGAAGCCATTTGTCCCACCTGAGAGGCATAAAAGCCTGCAGCAGGAAGGAGTAGGAGAAAGAAGTTGGAGCAGAAGCTGGAATGTTGGCAGTAGTAGCAGAAGAGGAAAAGCAGAAGACAAGGCTGGCAGTTCACAAGGAAGTATAACCACTTAAGGGGCGGCTGAACGAGAGAGGAGCAGATTTCACCTGCAAGTTCTGAGTTGGTCCTGTGCTCACAAACACTGTTTGGCTGTGGCTGCATTGGAAGAGACTGTGAGAAGTTAACAGCCTTTTCAGATGCACCTAATTGCTGTGAATACAGAGCTGATGTCATTTAGCTACCCGAGGCCTGTGTGCAGAAGCAAGCAAGCCGAGGGAAGTAGAGAAGGAAACGCTCTGTGGTCAAGGCCAGATCAGAGACACCCGTACTGCAGAGGGTGTGGGTCCCAAGAGTGACTGAAGCAGTAGTAGAAGAAAGAAAGTCGGGAAGTGGAAGCCGTCCGCAACCACTGTGATTTTGGAGTTGGAGAGTGAAGCTCTGTATTCCAATGCACAAGAAACTCTTTGCCAGTAACTGTAACCAGCTAGATTAATACTCACATAGAAGTGGGAGTGAATACAAGTTGTTTGTTGCCGTTGGAACTCTTCACAACAAAGGAAATGTATCCTGCGTGTGTTTAGCACAAGTTAAAGTGCTTGCGTAGAAGGAATATCTTTAATTTTCCCCCTTAACGGAGTGGTCATGTTTCTCCCATTAAGAGGGAGAATGTTGCTGGCAATCACTCGAGTGGTAGCAGCCGACTTTCGCGAATCGTTACAAGAACACTTACATCAAAGAAAGGTCATGTGTAAGTGATTGTGATTCCCGATACACCTTAGAGCAGACCTCTGTATGAAATAAAGGGAACGCAAGTCTTTAAGTTGAAATTCATCATAATTTCATTTTACTAGTGAAACCTGGCTCTTGTAACATTCAGAACAAATACTTTGCTCAAGTTGCTGAAGTCATGAGAAGAAGAAGCATTACCCAGGCCAGTAGATACATCCTTTCTAATGTGAAACCAACCCTATTTAGACCTAAGCACCGATGTTTTGAAGTTGTTGAAGCTGTTATAAATCCAGTGTCCTCTGATGCAAGGATGACAAGGATATCCAAACTGGAAGAGTGGCAATACAGCTTTGGGGTAACTACTGGAAACAAGAAGGTGTGTATAAAGCTGGGTAAGGGAGCTGGGTGCTTCTTAGAAGAACTGATCAACAACCTGTGAAGCTTGGACAGTTGAAGCTGAGGAAAAGAAGCAGTCTAGAAGCCAAGACAGATTTTAGTGGTAGCAGTAAGACAGATAGAAGAGGCAAAGTGGCTGCCTTTTCTTATGGCATAGGAAAGAAGAGTGCCTTGCCTACCTGTGGAGGACGAAGAGGCTTGTCTAAGTTGGTTGAGAAATTCTTAAAGTATCAAGTTACAGCAGAACCAATAGAACTGTGGTTTTCTATAATATTGCCAGATCACCTTAGAATGAATGTAGTTGAAGTAGTAGAAGACTGTGAAGCAAAGGAGCCTGCTTTCACAGTGCCATTTGCAGAAGGGAGTTGTCAAGGGGAAAGCAACCCCCCTTAGAAGAAGCATCCTGACAAGTTATACCAAATATGCTGCAGAGGTAGCAAAAAGAAAGATAGTTGTTGAAACAGAAGTAGTACTTTTGTTTTGAACATTGTCAATTCTGTCCTGGAAGGAGGTTATCCAGGATTACAATTGATGCTGTTTACTTTGTGAAGATTGTAAAGGGACCTTTTAATCAAACGCAGAAGGATTTTTTTGGGGGTGAACCTTTGTTTCATTGGAACTTTTCAAGAACTGATTCAAGACTTTACTTTTCTTTGGGAGAAAGTTACTTTGGACATTCCTGGAACGGCACCGACCCAGAGCAAGTGGAAGTTAACCAAGCCACTGGTTATTTGGTAATCTTTTATTTATGTTGTTTATGTTTTGCTTTGAAGGTTTTGTTGTTTAGTGCGAGGGGCAGTTTTGTGTATGCTAGGAGATGTTCTTTTAAATCCTAGACTAGGTCGGGAATTCAATGGAAGAGTAGGTTTAGTTAGGTTTTCTTTGCATTTTCTGTTTAAAATAAAATGTCAAATACTGAAAAAACTGCAAGCAGTTGTCCGCCTCGCATTACTGACCTCTCACACTGTGCACTATTAACACATGTTGTTCCCATACACGGGTGCAGCACTGGCCTGTGATATTAATGTTAACAAAAAGCCTATGCAACACAAACGCATGTTGTTCACATACACAGGGTAAAGTGCTGGCCTAGAATATTAATGCTAGCAAGTGACGTTAACAGGGGAGGATAGCTCAGGGGCAAGGTGCTCGCCTTGGATACAAGACAACACAAAGCAACACAGGTTCGATCCCTGGGTCCGCGCTTAGAATCCTCTGGGTATTAAGCGTGTTATAAATACGCAACTAAGTCATATTCCTGTAACATCACCTCAATGCCCCTGGGCTGTGTGAGTGCTTTAAAAAAAATGCAAAAAAATAAAATTAAAAAATAACATGAATTGGATACAACGCTGGTCAGAATACCAGGACAGTGCTCGTCTATAATGCAACAATGGTGTTCCGAACTGTTCATAGTTGAACTCCAGTTCCTACCTCACATTCTCTGTTCTATCTACCCCCCTGTTCACTGCTCTCACACTATGTTGCCATGAGCCTTAGCTCCACCTCAGATAGTTGGCTGGCTTTTTTTGTGTCAGACCAGGGATCTGGAAAGGAAAACACCAGAGGAGGGAATCACTTAGATGGTTTGAACACTGCCAGACAATCCTGGTGCATTAATTGGGACAATCCCAGAAGCTGTCAGAAAATCCTCAGAGCAGTCAGGCAATCCTGCAGCACGCCTGCAGCGCCGCAGCGGCCGCGCAATCCTAGGGTTCAGCCTTTCATCGCAACTGTCCCCTGCAAGTCTATGCCTGGACCACATTCACCAAGGAGCCAGTAAGACTTGCTATGCCAATGTCTGCAGCTCTTCCAGAGGCCTAGGGATCTTCAAAGACACACCTCCCCACTGAGCACACAACGGGTCAGGCGAGGGAACACGCCCACCAATTTCCACACAGACTGTACACAGTGATGTGTCCTCCACATGTAGACTGTGCGCAGGGAGACTAATGTGCACGTTATGCCACATGTGGAGCACAGTAGCTACTGTGCTCCGGAGGCCATCTTGGACTGGAGGGCCATATCCAGTGAATGGCTCCCCTGCACGACAATCATGCAGCCATGTACAAGGTAGAGGAATGCAGGGATGCGGGGGGTTATGCCACTACAAGCACAGCCCATGACCTGCAGATTTATTTTAAAAATGTTTGTTTATAAAAATATTTTTTTAAAACCATTTTTGTATTTTTTATTTTAATACAGGGGCTGCAGCTGCGGGAATGTCGGTTGTGACCCCTGGCGACCCCCAAATGACGTCCCTGCACCCATCACGACAGTCGCATACTGTAGTCTGGTGAAATATTTAATCAGCCTGGAAATCCATGCACTCCAACATTAAAGTCCCTACTTTGCAAATCATTCACCCTTCATAGCAGTTCATACACTAATTAGAACATTCAATATAGGGCACCCTAGCAGTGTGTTGACCCCTCGTGAACATCCCTTCACTTCATAGTGACATTCCATATACCCGACCCTGGGAACCATACACGCTGTCACTGCAATCTATAAAGCCATCATGTCATTTCATATATATATACTGCAACTCATTAACCCATCATGGCAATAAGTACATTCATCCTGACTTTTTGTACACTATTCCTGGCAGTCCATACACCTAATCATGGAGCAATCCACATTTGCCTTCACTGCAGCCCACAGAACCCATCCTGGCAACCAATAAACCTAGCAGGGCAAGCCACACACCTCTCCATGGCAGTCCATACACCACATCCTGGTGATACATAGACCTCATTGGGTCATCCATTCACCCATGTTGGCGGCAAGCAGGCCATTTTGGCAACCAATAAACAGCCCACTCAAGGCAATCCATGCACCCAATCAGAGCACTCCTTGCACTTTCTGAGTCCATGAAAAACTGAATAGGCATTCGAACCATTAATTCAATTTGTAACTGCTGTCACTGATAATACACAATGGTGTGTTTAAAACTTGAGCACACTTTGTAGCTCGAATTCCAAAGGTCGAAAGGGGCTTTATTATGTGCCTATTTAAGTCACTAGTTAATTGACTCATTAGAAAAACATTTTGAGTAACTGCAGATATGGTCAATAAATAAAAGATGGTGAGCTACATTAGCAATCTTTTCCTGATGTGACCTGGCGGTGAAGATACTCTCTGTTCATTAATAGCAACAGTACTCAATGTAATTCCTCCTTCCATTTTAAGATACTTGCTAATAATGTCTCAATTGATTGCCCAATGTGAAAGTGGCACAACTAAGCAATGGTTGGCTCAATCACCTATTGTCATGCCATGGTACCGTCCAACGAGATGCCTGGCATGCATTAAGGCACCTTGACATGTATGGACATGGGGCAGGTCCAGCTTCGAGATTGTGGAGATTGTGGGGGCAGTGTGGTGTTCAGGACAGGCGTTTCGTTTAACTGCACAAAAGTGTTGGCACTAGTGCAGTGATGTTGGTATGCAATGCTATACAGTTAGGGACCAGTGAGCCGAGTGGCTGTGGCTATGCTCCAGATTGCAAATTACTTATCTTGATATTGATATTGTATTTATATCGCGCTCGTACACAGGTGTTTCAGTGCGTGACAAGGCAAGGGAGGGTAAAAAGGGAGAACTAAAAACAAGGATCTGACTAGATCCTCCGCAAGAGGATCCTCAGCTCTAAGGTGTCTACTTTTTTTTCCTAATGTTCAGGATGAAGAATCTATTCAAGGGTTGATGTGGTTGCGCAACATCCTGCTTACGCCGTTGGCCAGTGTTTAGAAATTAAGTTATCGTAGTCTGGGGTACAGGAAAGGTACACCAGAAAGATCCTCATGTCCACTGTTGTTGTAAAGAAGTCAGACTTAGTAGGATATCCCGTCTGGCATGGGTTTAATAACCGGTACAGTGCTGGGCAATTAATGGTGTTTTGATTCACGAAGAAGGGGGCATGGTAAGCAACTAGGTTTGAGTTTTTATTGCGGTACTAAAAGACATGTGGAAAGAGCATATCTATCGGGTCCTGATAAACCATTAGGAAACAACATTGCCCCCTCTTTTAAAGTAATAGATATTGGGAGGTGAATCTTGGGTGGTGAACCAAGCTAGGTATCCATGTTCAGCTAGTATGGGATCCTTGTGATAATGACGTGATGTTGTCCTTTTGTGGATAGATACAGATAGGTCCTGACCCGCTTGGATTCTAGGGTTCATGCTTGTACAAAGACCAGTTTTGGCCCAGGGAATGTGGTGTTGTCCTAAATTCCAGGTGAAGGTGGTTCATGATATGCATGGCTTCTGGGTCTACTAATAACCAAACTAGGTTGATTGGTATCCAGATGGCCAATCCTGTGGAGGTTCTGACTTTTGATCTGATTTCATCTCCCAATTTCTCCTTAGAATTTGGAAATCTCTGATTGGAAGGACAAAACCCCTATAACAAATTGGACTTGTTGTTCTGTATCACCAGGCTCTTCTTTTTGTTGCTGGGGGCTAGTTTGGTGCTTATGGGCGTGGGGATCAGCCCTGACTCTGAGATTGTCTGGGGGGCCGTATGGCATGCAGGGCAGGGTTCTCCACTTACCCACCCAGAGGTTTCGGAACCGGTGTTATGTAGCAGTCGCACTGCCCTGTGTGCATTGAGATCATTATGCATGGTGCCTGCGGCCACATTTCACGCTGCACCTCTTTCATCCTTTCTGGATGGCGGATCCACGTCAGCATGTCTGACAGTGGGGCTGGGGACAGAATAC
The DNA here is from genome assembly GCF_040938575.1 of Ambystoma mexicanum. NCBI lineage: Eukaryota > Metazoa > Chordata > Amphibia > Caudata > Ambystomatidae > Ambystoma > Ambystoma mexicanum. Next base: position 441,914,473 of record NC_090924.1, on the reverse strand, counting down.
AGGCGAGCCACACTGCTTGTGCTTTTTGTGACGCTGTGTGTCTGCTGGTGGAATCTTCAACCTGCAGTGGACCTCTGCTCGCTCGGGACTTTCTCAAAGCTTTTTATGCCACAAGGTTATTTCTCCTCGCTGGAGACTTTCCCCATGTGGTTGTTCGGCCTTCCCTCATATGCCTATGAGGTGGAATGGCCTGGCTTGAGAGAACAGCTACTCCTTTTCATCATGATCCAGGGAAGCAGATAAATGGTGGCCCCAGCCCATGGCACCTATTTCACAAATCCTCTTCCCAGAAGACCTTTATCCTCCTCTTAAACCATTACCTGTGGGTCCCTAAAAGAGCCCACTCATAATGTTTGAAAGTTAGAAGGACAACATCTGGAAATACTCAAATACCAAAGAATGGGTAAACCCTGTAAACTGGATTAGTTGAAAGGGGATATAACCCCATGACGGAGAGTGAGGCAAAACTCCAAGTTCTCAACATGACCTCCGAAAGGACAACCCAGAAATGACCTTGCCCATTTCTGTAAACAGTACCACATCCATATTTCTTCACAAACGCATAGTGAATTACTTTCCAAGAAATGCACTGGAAACCAATCGAAACAGCCAATTGGCTACAACACTGACCTTTGCTAACAACAGAGGCGAATGTTTCCAAGACTGTTTAGTCCAATGAGACCACTTAGCGGCCTAGAATGGTCTTGCCTCTAACTACTCAGAGGAATGGTTGTCCTGAATCCTGCATGATGATTCTTTCACAAACGTTTGTTTGAGCCTGGGATAATGGTTGGCTGTGAGCATGGCCAGAGAGGCTGGGGAAAGGCTTATCTAAAAGGGGGTTTGGGCGGTAATACTGCCGATGTTGCTGATATTTGGCGGTTTGTGGAGGGAAATCCTCCACCTTACCATCAAACTTGTGGCTTGTAGTATGGCGGTGTGGTGATGTGGCGATTATACAATTACTGCCGTATTTGCACAGTTTCTATATGCACTGCTGTACCTTTAATGAGACCCTCTGCGTTTTATTTGCAGAATGCTTAGAGACCTGCATCTAAAACATATATCAAAAATAGAGGTTGCCATCAAAATAAAATATATTTTTTGGCTCTTCTTGCCTGAGGTCTGGCAATCCAACATTCATTTGGAACTGGTCTGGCCTGAAGCCTTGCGTTAAATGGCATCAACATTGAAAAGGTCACTACCTAAATCATTTGTTTGTTTTGGCCATCTCCTTATGGCTTAGTGTCCTGCTTTGACCATTTACAGCAAAGGATGCCTTGATTAGATATAAGATGCTTGTACATTTGCTCATCAAATTTTCATGGCTTTGTTAGTTGTAAGTAGGGTGATGCTATTACTGGTTACATAGTTAATACAGTGCCCTTTTGTTTGCTATCACTCAAAAGTCACCACAGATGCTACAGGAGTGGCAATACGAATAGAGCAATGGCTATCATTGTTACTCGTTAAAAGGCTCCATCAGCTTAGAATGGCCTATGTCCAACTGTCTTTCACTGAAGATATAAAGGTTTCCTATGGCATCTTAGACCATTTCTTTGCAAAAGTTAACAATACCCTATAGTGTTTTAAAACCAGCATATATGAACATTATAACCAATTCAATACTTTTGAATCACAAATATGTTGATCTATCGCTCTCACCCCCTTACCCCCCACCCTCTCTCTCTCTGCACTCTCGGTCTCTCCCTCTCTCTGTGCTCCCTCTCGTCTCTCCATGTCTCTCTTTGTCGCACTCTATGGCTCTGTCTTCTATGTGGGTGAGAGTTATGTAGTCAGCTGCACTTTTCCTAGGGCAACTCCATGTCACTCCATGGGCCTAATTACAACTATTGCGGAATGGGTTAACGGGCGCCGCTAATGGTGGCAGCGCCGTTAAACCCATTCCGCAATATTACGAGGTCCCCTCTGGGGACCCGCTCTGGACGTCTGGTTTTACCAGACGTCCAGAGGGGGTCCTGCGAGGGGCCCAGGGAGCTAACAACGGGCCGGTGGTAATCGGCCCGTTGTTAGCTCCCGCACCCATTCCCATTGAGCCCTGTGTGGCTCAATGGGAATGGGAAGGACCGGGTCCGGGTTCCCTGTAGGAGGAATTACCGGGCCCTCCAAACTCGGAATGGCCCGGTAATTCCCCATTCAGAGAACCCGGACCCGAATTTGGAGGCAGCCATGGCGCCAATAGCGCCATGGCTACCTCCAAAGTCGTATTGAGGCCCCATGTCTTTGCTGACAGCTCCACATCCAGAGAAAAAAAAGCAGATATCTTTGGTTGTGTTGGGAGAGGGGCTGTTTCCGGTTTACAAAACCAGTTATAAAACTGGCTCTCTTTAAATCGTTTACAATGTTTTTTTTTCTAATGACCTCTTCCCGTATAGATTGTAGCCATCTTTTGAAAATCTAGAATAACCCACATCATTTTCTGATATATGGTTATCCTTCCAAGATGGACAGTCTGGTACACTCGTATAGTACTCTTTAAAAATGGCCTTATGAGAAATGGGCAGGAGACAAAGGGCAACTAGCACCTCCAGGGGTTTCATTTTGCTTTGCATGAAATCAAAGCACATTTTGGCAATATAAAAGTTGACCACAGATCTATGTCCGTGATAAAAGGGTTGTATTGTAGAATTAATAAGTACATAATGCACACTGGTCCTGGTGCTCATTTAATTTTTAACAACACTCACCCTAACATTAAAATGTTTGTAACATTGAAGCATATTTAACGATTCGAGCATCCTCAAGATTTGGATGCGAGGATAAACAGCCTATGGTGTCAGTAACTCAACCAGGGTCCAATGCCTGCCCCCGTGCAAAGGTGTAGCCGGGTGTCAAGTAACGACGGCTGTGCACATGCTTCATTCTCACTTAAGACAATTATATTCATATAGAATGTCTTCATCTGTAATTGGACATATTAAAAATGGTTGATCACATAATAGAACAAAGTATTACTCATGGAACCAGATATAGGCCCTGATTCATGGATTATTTGCGCCGAAAAAAACAGGGATTTGCGGGCAGAATGGTGCACAAATCCCGGTTTTTTTCGGCGCAAATAATCCATGAATCAGGGGCATAATATTTACCAAACGTAATTAACCAAGCCATCAAAATTTGAGTAAACGCACAATCATTTGATGTCTCCACAATGCATAAGACACTATGACATGTCAATAAAAAGAAATTGTTTGACCAATCACCTTTTCGATGTTGATGCCCATTTACAACAAATCCTGAAGCCTGACCCAGTGAGAGCTTTGGAGAAAAATAGTGGATTCCCTGATGCAGGAGAAGGAGAGACAACAGTATTTTGGTTTGAAGGGATCCCTTCCTTTTCTTAAATACGCGTAGGACAAGCATTATGCAAGCAAAAATGCATTGTATTTGTGAGCATGCAAGGTACGATTTTTTAAACACACATTGGTGTTTATTTCTCTCTGTTGACAAGCGGCTTATCTCTTGTCAGGAGGTGGACACAAGGTGTCACACCGGGGCTGTTATTCTACTTTTATTGAAGCCCGCCTGAAGGGGCGGAAGAATGCCCAGGGAAGAAGGAAAGCAACAATAGAGGAAGATTCCCAAGAAACAGTGTCACGGAGAAGGGATAGTCAGGTGAAGAGCCTCTGCTAAGGGCAACTAGTGTCCCAAGCATGACGCTCAGTCTCCATTCTAACCCACAAAGTTCTGGGAGCAGCCACACCCAGTGTCCCTCAAGCCACGTACACTCTCTGTGAGTTTTAACGCTTCTTTTCTTGGTCTTGGCAGCTGGTCCCAACTGTGAGTTGTCTTCTGGGATTCTGTAGCCTTGATCCACTTCTACGGGTGCAAACCAGTCCAATGACCCCTCTTACCCTATAGGCAAGCCTTTGCAAGATCCACTTCTTGCTCTAGAAATGTATTGGGAAGGGTGTCCTTCCACCCACCTGGGTGCTCTGGCAGGAGGCAGTCATTATAACCCTCATGCAAAGGGGTGTATCCTTGGGGTTCAGCCCCCCACTGGTTCAAAACCATGCAAACCTGGCAACCACCAATATCTGGGCTAGAGGCCCCAGCAGACTAGCTCCTAAGACGCTCAAATTCATTGTTAAAATCCCCTAGTGCTATGATGTGTTCAGAACTATTAATATGATTTGATATGATAGTTAATTTATATAGAAACTATACACAATGTGTTTCAAAGCGCTTCACAGGGGCTGCAAAGGTTGCAGAGCGATTCCAGCAAATCTTCTTCTACCATAAACATATATGCCAACCCTCCCGATTTAGACGGGTGACTCACGATTTTTCAATGGAAAATATTACTAGTTTTCCCTTTCTCTTCCCTAAAATAATTCGAACCCCAATGCAAGCGTATGGGAAAATTAATTCTCCCACCTTCCCTGACAAAATGTCCCTCCTGGGTGCTTCAAAATGTTGGCATGTATGCATAAATGTCAAATGCATACACAATTGATGCATCACACAGTCCACTGTTTACACCCAAAACCTCCAGGGAATTGTTGTGGATCAGAGACATCTGTGCAGTGAGGGGAGATCCAAATTGCCTGCCCCCATTTGATCTCCCAGGAGACCCCTCGGTTGCAAACTTGTGGACGCTAACATAGCTTGGTTTGTGATAGCGTCCCAGTGCTCATGCGTCCTGGAAACACACTAGTTGAGCATTTATCATGAACATTCCTGTCAAGCCGACTCAAGTTCCATGCCAGAATTCTTAACATAGACCAGTTTTGACTCTTGCTGACAGCGACAAACAAGAAAACGTATTCCATGCCGTAGGGGGTAGGTCAGGGCTGTTGCTAGGTCTGGAAAAGATCCGGGGCTAAGCTAAAGTCGGGACTGGCGGGATTGGGGGCTAGCTATAGCCTTTTGGTTGTAGTCCATGAGCTTCTATCCGGTGCTACAGCCAAAAGACCCGGGGCTATAGCCCCCTCAGATCCCCTCGCCCCAACCCCCAGCAACGCCTCTGGGCTAAGTACATGGTAAAGAAACACGATTCTAATTAAACAAATGACTTTTCATCATATAGAGGAGAGCTGGAGGCAGTGAGATCGATTGCAAATTTCAATTATAAAGATTTGAAATAGACTCAAAATAATACTTTTGTTAGTGGGATACGTAGCTGAAATCCAGTGTAACATCAGCATTAATGACAAAAGGGGGCTCCTTTTAAACCTGGAAAGGAACGCATTACTAAAAACTTATATTGGAAAGTATAACCTTCTAACTGCAGCATGAACTGGATAGCTGCAAAGCAACGTTAAGTGCTGCTGCGTCCTCTTGCCATTGTGGCGTGTGTCCACTGACCAGACACAGGGCTGAGCTCATGCAGCAACAGCAGGATACATCTTAAGTTACATAATAAGGTGTTTTATTGGCAAAATAAAATGTAAAGTCTACTAATTACAAGAAATTAGTCTGTTTATGAAGTTCATCTCAGCAACCGAGGCACCAGCCCCTGCTGCTCTGCTGGTGTGACTTTATGCAACTGAACGTAAAGTCGAACTCTGATTGACCTGCCTTGATGCCCTCTTCTCTGGCAGCATAAGTGGTGATGCCACCCAGGCTCTCAATTAGGATCAGATGTACTGGCGATGATAAAGTTACAATGATGGAAGTGGCGGGTGGGCTAGAGCTGCAGTGCTGAATGTGCTGCTGAAAGCACAGGATGCGGCAGAGAATGATTGACAGATCACTGGGCAGTGCAGTGAGCACTTGCTGGGCGAGAAGCGCCATGATCGTTTGCTGGCTGATGGCGACTAGCCCCCATCTTCCGTCCCAGTGTGGGTCCCAGGCAGCTGCATTAGTTGCGCTGATGGTTGTGACGCCCATGGGGACACATACAGAACACGATGCTTATATCATGAGCCGTCCACGACTACAGACCTGTCTTAGTAAACAACATAAACAAGGGCTGCTATGTCAAAGGAAGATGATGGCAAAATAAAATAGTTTCAGTTACTTGGCCACCTGTTCGACCAGCACACTTGGCTGTGGGCTGTTGGCCGGTAGCTGCAGACCAGGCTATAGGCCGGTGTGAAACTAGCAGCAAAAATGCTCAGATTACTTACAGATCACCTTCATTACTCCTAGCCCTACGCTTCTTTGTCAGAGTACTGACTTTTGAGGCAAACCACCACCATAATATGCATTTAAAAACAAACACACTGACCCCTGACCCTCTGCAGAAATAACATCTCTATCTTACCCACAATTCTCCAGCGTAATTTCCAATGAGCATCAAATTGGAATCCATCCCCACGTAAGGAGGGCTAGGTAGGAATAGGCACTGTGACCAGGGAGAGTGGGACTGGGAGTAATAATGATCACTGGTAAGTAAACTGCCATTTCCTCCACCTCCCACTTCCCTGTCCCAGAGTTTATTTTGAGGAACACCAAAGATGAAGATGGATAACTGCCCATAATATAAGAGGCCCACATAGCTCTCCACATGCTGCAACACACACAGATCCAAATGATTGATTTACTATCTCATGAATCTAGCATGCTTTCATCAAGGTGTAGCCTGTGGCATTCCTGCACTACAGCTCTTAGAAGCTGGACTCATTGAGTCTATATTAAAGAACAAATGGGTGCACATCAGAGAAAGCTCTTGCCTTACAGAGGTCCTCAAGGGGATCTCCCTTGCCCTTTACCCAGCAATCCAGCATTCCCCCTACAGACCTGCCCTAAATGCCTATGGGTAAAGGAGTACCAGCAGGGGGGTTTGCTAAGTATGCTTTTTTAGCAAACCTATTCATACCTTCCTTTTTTAGAAATGTCTAATGCCACAAGTGAACTTTGAGACACCCCTACACCCACCTTTCTGTCCAGTTGAGCTAAACCTGCCTTTGTAACATAAATAAATGCCTACTTGCCTCCTCCTTCTCTGAGGAAGGATTAGGAAAAAAGGTTGTATACACCGTATCCTAAGGGTATGGAACTTTTAGAACACTTTCGAGAGAATAGAACGATCACACTTCAAAATAAAAGCATCCGTATGAACCTACAAAAATGAGTCTTTACACAAAACCTCTTCCAATTCCTTCTGTCTACGGACAAAATTGATAGGCACTCGAAAGACCATTTTAAAGGTGACATGGTTGATACTTAATGATGTGAATGCATTCACTGGAGTACAACGGCCAGAGCCAAGGAATAAACCCATAGAAGAACCACTTGAAGTCAGGTCAGCAATCCTTTCGGTAGCATTTTCACTTCACATGCAGCTTGTGGAACATGGAATCCCCCTTGATTCCATGTTGTTCCTGAGGATAGTTGTCAGTTGATAGGGGCCGGTGGGGCATAGGGACATGAATAAAGCTCCTAATACATTTACTACTGTCTATCCTCATCTATATTATACTGGTCCAGGAGAGCGAGTCCAGGAGAGCAGCGCCTCATTGAGTAGCCGTGCTTTCCACACATGTATGCAGCTGTTCAAGCCTTATTCGTCCTGTATGCCAGAGTCTGGGTTGAGGCCTACATCTGTGGAACACCTCCCACAGTGAGTCACGTCCATGAGGGTGAGTGTGCATGTAATACCTACAGTGATTCCCGTGAGCTCGAAGGGCCCATAACTTAACATACGCGGGCTTTCTCCAGTCTGTATTTTCCACTATGGGCTGCTGGATGCTCTGTTTTATTACACAATTAAATCTTTCAACCAATCCGTTTTTTCAGGATGATAAATAGAACTCGTGCAATGTTCAATACAATTTCTTTGAAGACAGTTCTCCATTTCGATTGAGACTAGCTGCACACCATTATCAGTAATCAGTATTGTGGGATACACACCTCCTATGAAAAGTATGCCAGCTCCTAGCAGAAACCTTGAGGGTCGCTGTTGTCCTGTATTTCTGAATTGCAATCTTTACTTTTCTTGCCAGACCCTTCCTCTGAACGTTTTGCCTCTCAATTTGCAGCCCCTCCAGTGCTATCTGGTATTCTGTAGATACCCCTTGGGATCCTAAAAGGGGGATGGAGATATCGAGGGATACCACACCAGGGCTACCGCCAATTTAATGGAATTGTACTAAAATGTCACCCTCATGTGTGCGCCCCCGCAGTCAAAGAGACTTTTGGGGTGTACAAAATACTGACTCCCATTACTGCACCCAAGCAGAGCAGGGGTCTCAGGGGTGTCCCTCGCTCTCCTTGGGTGCAGTAATGTGAGTCGGGGTTGTGGTAAGCGGGGGACAAGAAAGTAAAAAAAAAGAAAAGCACCCTGTGGCATCAGCTCCGATCGACATAAGTGGGAGGAACCGATGCTGCAGGTGTAGCGGGGAGTCGGCGGGGCACACACAAGTGTGCCCCAAAAAGGTAAGTGGGGCGGGGGGTCGGGTAAGAGAGTGCAGCCAGGGGGATGCTTATAAAGTGATCTATTTGATCACTGTGCCACGCCGTAATTGTGTCGACATTTTCGTCGGCGCAATTACGGGTGGCACAGAAAAAACATAGATTCAAATGAATCAATAAGGGGAAACCAGTAACTTTTCAAACAAAAGAGGACTACCAGAATGACTGTTGTAGTGCACTCCTTGATCTTCAACAGAACCCTGGTAATCAGCAATCAGCTGTGACACAGGATGGGCATACTGCAGAGTATTTGGGAACCTGATGCATAACATGGGAAGAAGAGTACCTTATGAGGAGGCAAAGAAGTCTATATGAGGGTGGCAAACATCATGCATTTGTTGGAATGGTCTTGAGTGCAGAGGCATCTTTTGGGAGCATAGCAATATCTGGCTCAGCCTGTATGCTTGTTCTTTGTCCACCTGCTTGATGTGGTCTGCTGTCAGTTCTAATACGAGTTCTTCCGTCAAGTATTCAAGAGCATACAATAGATTTATGTATGCCATTGTCGTTGTGTTGTCTGTCTGAACTCGTATTGCTTTCCTTTGAATCACTGATGGAAAAGGCAGAATCACCACCCAGGCCGGACTGCTGGCATCCATTGTCAGCACCATCAAGGATGGAAGTTTGGGGGGAATCCGCTTGGCAGATTCTTCTGATTGAGCCACCACTGAAGGTTGAACTTCCCTGACTGCTGGGTCTGAATTTGATCCTTGAAAGCATTAGCCTATGAGAATTATGAAGCCAAACAATGCCAAGTGATCCTGTCTCCGAAGGAATCGTCTTTCAGGATTCTCATCCAGCTTGATCATTGCTCCGCAGTAAGAAAGACCACCCCTTTGTCTCTTGAAAATCAAGCACCTATAAATACCAGTTTTTGGGAATAGTCTAGTTGTGACTTTTTCCAGTTCACGAGGAATCGCAAACATTGAAGATTCAGTCAAGTCTGCTTGATGAATAGTTGGAGGCACACACACAATGAAGCTCGAATTCACCTGTCATTCTGCTATGGGAAAACTGTTACCCCTTCCTAGTGCAATGTGGGCACAAATGGTGAAAGAACCTTTGTGAACCCCATTAAAGGTGTTTTCAGGGCAAAAGCCATAGCTATGAATGGGCAGCAATGACCTAATGCAGATCACATGTACCTGATGGGAATATGGAATTATACATCCATTAAATCCACACATGTGAGATAAAACCCTTTTGAGATCCTGGAGATTGTTGTATTGTCTCCTATTGTGATGTGAACATTTGGGACAAACTTGTTTTATGTCTTTAAAATCATCAATTGTCAGATAATCTTCTTGAAGACTGGAGGATGACAAATTGTGATGAATCAACTTCTGGGGTATCAGTGGTCCAGGGGTGAATATCAGTTTCTAAACCATCAGTCAGCACCGCACCTCTAATACACCAGAAAGGATCCAAGCAGATTGAAATAGCAAGCAAATTATAAACGCCCTTGTCCGATTTTGCTAACGTGGATGGAACAGCAGACTTATCTCTGAAAGGTCGTGCATCATTAGTTAGTTGCAACACAGCAAAAATATCATTATTACCCAATGATAAAAGGGACTGTCCAGTCAAGGTCGTATCAAACATATCTGATTTGTTTATATCACAACAGACAGTTCTAGTAACACTATGAAATACAACCAACTTGGTTAAAGGAATGCAGATGGCAGACAGTTTCAAAGAAGGAAAATGGATGCACTCTGGGGTACTGACAGGAGGGTATTCGGTATGATTAGTAACCACAACAGTTTAAGGTTCCTTGGCTTCAGTTAAAAGGGAGCAATGGGTCTTAAATTGTCTCTAGGGGCCTTCTGGGAAGGACCAGGGGGCCAGAACCACAATGTACCTAATGCTTGCAGTGTTCTTGGTGCTCGACAGGGTCGAGTTGGCTTCAGGACACTTTGCAGGCTTCTGTGACAGACTTTGTAACAGGAGTCAGCTGCGGGTATTATGCGGCAGGACAGTTCGGCGAGCGAAGCTGGACGAACGGCTGCAGGCTGGCCTATAAGGCGGCTGGGAGCGAATCATTGTCTCACTGCTGATTGGCGGTTCTGAAGCACTGGCAGGGTTAACTCAGATGTCTTTAAGTGACAGCACCTTGACACCGGTCAGCGTTGCCATCGGTTGCAGATCGAGGAACTCGACTGGCTCGAAAATGTCCTTTAATGCGGATGTTGGTAGATGCTTGTTGAGGCACTTCACCCAGCTTCTTCAATGGGCTCATGCCATCTTTTAAGGCAGACGTCCCAAAGCTGAGGAGTGTGCTGCATTGTCCTTGGTTGTAGGTTCAGAGACCTTCTGGCACTTCCTCTCCAGGAAACCTGCTGCAGAGCCTAGCAGGGCACTCCGTGTGCTGGCTGGGTGCAGGTTCTGGAGTGACTGGGGGTCCTCTGAGGTCTGTAGCACCCTCTTTTCCCTGGGAGATGTTTAGGGTAGGGATTGTGCTTCCCTCTTTGGCTTTCCTGGCCTTCCCTCAATGGCAGACGATGTAGGGCAGACTTTAAGTTAAGCCAGAGTCCAAGGTTGAGTTCTTCTTGCTACTTCTTGTGAAGTTTTCAGATGATCTGCCAAAAGAGGGGCTCAGCCCTCTTTTAAAGCCGAGTGGGTCACAGTGATTGGTGTAGGCTAAGCCTACCTTAATGAACCAATCCTGGGGTCCCTACCAACAATCTCCTGTATGTGTGAGGTCATAACCAGAGTGATTGGCAACAGGAACGGTAAAGGGGTGAAAGCAGGAACAAGGTGTGCCCCAGAACTAAGATGGCGGAATCCTTCTCTCAACAGAAAGAGCTCTGGCCACCCATCTTCCTGTCGGATGTTGATCAAAGAGCCTCTCTGGTTAATGGTCCTCTCTATGTTGTCCCTGTTAAAGCGGCAGGTCTTCCTTGAAGCTGCAGCAAGACCAGACTCGCTTGCTTCTGCAAACCGCATTCTGGTACCTTATGACTGTAAACAGCAGTCCCAAACATTACAGCTCACTGTCATTGATACTGAGGGCGGGAGCTGACTTCAGATTGACACAGTTACATATGAAAGGTTGTTGGGTTTCCTGTCTCCTCTGTTAACCTCTGCAGCCAGGCCACATGTGGGCATGTTTGAAGTACCCTGTATTGGTATGTTAATCACTGCCACCAGCTGCAGGGCCTAACAAACGTGCAGGGCGGATATTAGTTAAATAGGCTGGCCATGGTGGGGGGAAAGGTTTGGTCGTCTCCCATGCCTGGCTGCTGTCACATTCCAACTAAATATGACAGGGTGGACTGTGCCTGACTAAGCCCACCCGTAGTACACTTGTCTATGCATTTGTTGTGGTGTGAGCATAGGGAAATGTGTGTGGATTACCGCAACACATTTTCCTGAGGTTGGTCTACCATCATTGCATTTAAGTAAAAATGTCAAAAAGCCCAGGCGAGCCCAACACCCACCTTGCGAAGGGTCAAATTCCTCACAACCTGGAATTGGAATATGCATCGTCCTCATGATGTCACGTTACCTACCACAGGACCAGAGTTCATAAATCGTGATGAACCCTGTTGGGATAGTGGGAGACCGTGGGGCTCGAATATGCACTTCTTTCAAACCTTGCTGATGCTGTTGCTTTAGATGCTACATTCACGATCTTCATCTGGCAAGATGCAGTGCTAGATATCATGCTGCCAGATTCAGCATCTCCCAAGATGCAGTGTGCTGAACCTCTATGAAGACCCAGAGCTGGAATGTCGATTTCAATCTTCCAGCGCGGGGTACTATGACGCCAGAATCACATGTCCCAGGCTGCAATGTGCTGGCCTTCTGGAAACATAGAGCATGGCTTCTAAAGGTTCCCACCACCAATCTAAAATAGTGTTCACTCAGAGCAGAACTGGGCCCAGGGCGCTTCACCTAAAATGAATTCATGGTGCTAAGAAAATTCTAAAAGAATTGTAATATTTCTTCTAATCACACATTTGATTTTCACTGTAAAAAGACTGGCCAGTTGACATGTGATGCTTGTTTCCCCACACCTGTCATTTCAATCAATACCACCATCATTATAATACATGCAGCCCATCATGGCAAATAGTACACCCATGCTCCCAATCTATGCAACTCATCATGTCAATCGATAGCCAAGGTGTGCCAGCCCAGGCACTCTTGGCAATAATAATTACTTTTTACTAGCACACACAACAATGTCTACTGTATCTAAATAATTCAACAATGCATGTTATTGTTTCGCATCTCATTTGTACACTTGTTTGAACGTGTGAGGAAGAAAGGCCGGGTCAGCTCTTTCAGGGTTCACACCAGTGACCTGAATAGCATTATGTGGGTGCTTAGAGTGTATCATACTAGCATCATGGCATTATCCCACCTTGGCATGCAATAACCATCGTGGCTATAGATCACAGAAACATCCATGCACCTCCCATTACGTTACACTATCATAGAAATGTGTGCACCCTTTCACAGCAAACCATACACTCTGTTGTCACAATCCATACAGCATCGCATTGCTAGCTATACACACCATCATGGCAATCCTTACACTCAATGCACCTTCCCTGCCATTCCTTACAGTCAATGCACCATCCTGCCAATCCTTACACTCAATGCACCCAATTATGGCAATCCTTACACTCAATGCACCCATCCTGCCAATCCTTACACTCAATGCACCCAATTATGGCAATCCTTACACTCAGTGCACCCATCCTGCCAATCCTTACACTCAATGCACTCATCCTGCCAATCTGTACACTCAATACACCCTTCATGCCAATCCTTACACACAATGCACCCATCCTGCCAATCCTTACAGTCAATGCACCCATCCTGCCAATCCTTACACTCAATGCACCCAATTATGGCAATCCTTACACCCAATGCACCCATCCTGCCAATCCTTACACTCAATGCACTCATCCTGCCAATCCGTACACTCAATACACCCTTCATGCCAATCCTTACACTAAATACATCCAATTATGGCAATCCACATGAAGCTTGCTTTTTATACCTGGGACCCCTACATGTTGCCAATAAGGCAGTCTATATGCAAGTGCCACATGGTATCTTTTGTATACGCACATTGACATGGCACACACTGGCATAGGATATTAGTTGAGTTGTCCAGTATAGTATTTCAAGCAGCGTGATGTATATTCTATGCACACAGGCATGATTTGGCGCATATCTTAATTTGATCTTCCATACACCCAAATATATGATCGTGTACAACACCAACATGGCACTTTGCATCCCATTCCTGTGTGCATCGTCTCGTTATGCCAAACCAATCTCCAAGTTGCCAACTGTTCTAGCACACTTCTGGTGAAGGTGCCCCTTGGTGTGCATGCTGATGTAAGCGTCATCCAAAGGCAAGACCCTCCCCCCCCCTGAATGTCTTTCATGTTTTGGCACAGGGGGTGTCTGCATTGCTCAGTCCATCAAGATTCCACGGGAGCCCCGCCCGGGCGAATTCGACAAGGTGATCAAGCGGCTTCTGGAGACTTCCAACGCGCGCGGCATCATCATATTCGCCAACGAAGATGATATCAAGTAGGTGGGGGCAAAAGTCAAGGTGGGGTGGGGGTAAGACAAGAGATGGGGATAAGAACTGTGCCTCTAGATACAATTCAATAAGTACACCCATTCTGCGTAATCCATGGTCCCATGCCAACTCCCATCCCAAAGTACAACCTCCAAGTCCATGCCACTCCCTCTAACCCGTGCTGACTCCTCTGTGTGTGCTCTAACCCGTGCTGACCCCTCTGTGTGTGCTCTAACCCGTGCTGACCCCTCTGTGTGTGCTCTAAAACGTGCTGACCCCACTACTCCCAGTCCATGCCACTCCCTCTAACCCGTGCTGACTCCTCTGTGTGTGCGGCCACCGCTCCCAGTCCATGCCACTCCCTGTAACCCGTGCTGACTCCTCTGTGTGTGCTCTAACCCGTGCTGACCCCTCTGTGTGTGCACCCACTACTCCCCTCTGTGTGTGCACCCACTACTCCATGCCACTCCCTCTAACCCGTGCTGACTCCTCTGTGTGTGCGCCCACTGCTCCCAGTCCATGCCACTCCCTCTAACCCCTGCTGACACCTCTGTGTGTGCGCCCACTGCTCCCAGTCCATGCCACTCCCTCTAACCCGTGCTGACTCTTCTGTGTGTGCGCCCACTGCTCCCAGTCCATGCCACTCCCTCTAACCCGTGCTGACTCCTCTGTGTGTGCGCCCACCGCTCCCAGTCCATGCCACTCCCTCTAACCCGTGCTGACTCCTGTGTGTGCGCCCACCGCTCCCAGTCCATGCCACACCCTCTAACTCGTGCTGACTCCTCTGTGTGTGTGCCCACCGCTCCCAGTCCATGCCACTCCCTCAAACCCGTGCTGACTCCTCTGTGTGTGCGCCCACCGCTCCCAGTCCATGCCACTCCCTCTACCCACCGGTCCCAGTCTATGCCACTCCCTCTAACCCGTGCTGACTCTTCTGTGTGTGCTCTAACCCGTGCTGACCCCTGTGTGTGCACCCACTACTCCCCTCTGTGTGTGCACCCACTACTCCATGCCACTCCCTCTAACCCGTGCTGACTCCTCTGTGTGTGCGCCCACTGAGCCCAGTCCATGCCACTCCCTCTAACCCGTGCTGACACCTCTGTGTGTGCGCCCACTGCTCCCAGTCCATGCCACTCCCTCTAACCCGTGCTGACTCTTCTGTGTGTGCGCCCACTGCTCCCCGTCCATGCCACTCCCTCTAACCCGTGCTGACTCCTCTGGGTGTGCGCCCACCGCTCCCAGTCCATGCCACTCCCTCTAACCCGTGCTGACTCCTCTGTGTGTGCACCCACCGCTCCCAGTCCATGCCACTCCCTCTAATCCGTGCTGACCCCTCTGTGTGTGCACCCACCGCTCCCAGTCCCTGACACTCCCTCTAACCCGTGCTGACTCCTCTGTGTGTGCACCCACCGCTCCCAGTCCATGCCACTCTCTCTAACCCGTGCTGACTCCTCTGTGTGTGCACCCACTGCTCCCACTCCCAGCCCATGCCACTCTCTCTAACCCGTGCTGACTCCTCTGTGTGTGCACCCACTGCTCCCACTCCCAGTCCATGCCACTCCCTATAACACGTGCTGACTCCTCTGTGTGTGCACCCACTGCTCCCACTCCCAGCCCATGCCACTCTCTCTAACGTGTGCTGACTGCTCTGTGTGTGCACCCACTGCTCCCAGTCCATGCCACTACCTCCCACCCCCCATACTGAGATCAGACCAATCTTACCATAACTTCAGATCTAACATCTTTTTGTGGCTGAAATATAATGGCCAGTAAATGTGAACTCTTGCTCAACCTTTTTATGTATTGCTTCTGTAAAATATCTGTATCTTTTGTATGTTACCCTTGTAATTAGGTACTGTCTGTATATACCTTCTTGTATTAATAACCTGTATGTAGATTGTATACCTTCTCTGTTGTAACCAAGCTTTGCATATACTTGTAACCACTGTGCCCTGTTACCCCCGGGTATGATGCGCATTATAAATAATAAAACAAACAAACAAACAAAAACCCGTGCTGACTCCTCTGTGTGTGCTCCCACCACTCCCAGTCTATGCCACTCCCTCTAACCCGTGCTGACCCCTCTGTGTGTGCTCCCACCACTCCCAGTCTATGCCACTCCCTCTAAACCGTGCGGACACCTCTGTGTGTGCACCCACTTCTCGTAGTCCATGCCACTCTCTCTAACCCGTGCGGACACCTCTGTGTGTGCGCACACTGCTCCCAGTCCATGCCACTCCCTCTAACCCGTGCTGACTCTTCTGTGTGTGCGCCCACTGCTCCCAGTCCATGCCACTCCCTCTAACCCGTGCTGACTCCTCTGTGTGTGCGCCCACCGCTCCCAGTCCATGCCACTCCCTCTAACCCGTGCTGACTCCTGTGTGTGTGCGCCCACTGCTCTCAGTCCATGCCACTCCCTCTAACCCGTGCTGACTCCTGTGTGTGCGCCCACTGCTCCCAGTCCATGCCACTCCCTCTAACCCATGCTGACTCCTCTGTGTGTGCGCCCACCGCTCCCAGTCCATGCCACTCCCTCTAACCCGTGCTGACTCCTGTGTGTGCGCCCACCGCTCCCAGTCCATGCCACTCCCTCTAACCCGTGCTGACTCCTGTGTGTGTGCGCCCACCGCTCTCAGTCCATGCCACTCCCTCTAACCCGTGCTGACTCCTCTGTGTGTGCGTCCACCGCTCCCAGTCCATGCCACTCCCTCTAACCCGTGCTGACTCCTCTGTGTGTGCGCCCACCGATCCCAGTCCATGCCACTCCCTCTACCCACCGCTCCCAGTCTATGCCACTCCCTCTAACCCGTGCTGACTCTTCTGTGTGTGCGCCCACCGCTGCCAGTCCATGCCACTCCCTCTAACCCGTGCTGACTCCTCTGTGTGTGCACCCACCGCTCCCAGTCCATGCCACTCCCTCTAACCCGTGCTGACTCCTCTGTGTGTGCACCCACTGCTCCCAGTCCATGCCACTCTCTCTAACCGGTGCTGACTCCTCTGTGTGTGCACCCACTGCTCCCACTCCCAGTCCATGCCACTCCCTCTAACACGTGCTGACTCCTCTGTGTGTGCACCCACTGCTCCCACTCCCAGCCCATGCCACTCTCTCTAACCCGTGCTGACTCCTCTGTGTGTGCACCCACCGCTCCCAGTCCATGCCACTCCCTCTAATCCGTGCTGACCCCTCTGTGTGTGCACCCACCGCTCCCAGTCTCTGACACTCCCTCTAACCCGTGCTGACTCCTCTGTGTGTGCACCCACCGCTCCCAGTCCATGCCACTCCCTCTAATCCGTGCTGACCCCTCTGTGTGTGCACCCACCGCTCCCAGTCCCTGACACTCCCTCTAACCCGTGCTGACTCCTCTGTGTGTGCACCCACCGCTCCCAGTCCATGCCACTCTCTCTAACCCGTGCTGACTCCTCTGTGTGTGCACCCACTGCTCCCACTCCCAGTCCATGCCACTCCCTATAACACGTGCTGACTCCTCTGTGTGTGCACCCACTGCTCCCACTCCCAGCCCATGCCACTCTCTCTAACGTGTGCTGACTGCTCTGTGTGTGCACCCACTGCTCCCAGTCCATGCCACTACCTCCCACCCCCCATACTGAGATCAGACCAATCTTACCATAACTTCAGATCTAACATCTTTTTGTGGCTGAAATATAATGGCCAGTAAATGTGAACTCTTGCTCAACCTTTGTATGTATTGCTTCTGTAAAATATCTGTATCTTTTGTATATTACCCTTGTAATTAGGTACTGTCTGTATATACCTTCTTGTATTAATAACCTGTATGTAGATTGTATACCTTCTCTGTTGTAACCAAGCTTTGCATATACTTGTAACCACTGTGCCCTGTTACCCCCGGGTATGATGCGCATTATAAATAATAAAACAAACAAACAAACAAAAACCCGTGCTGACTCCTCTGTGTGTGCTCCCACCACTCCCAGTCTATGCCACTCCCTCTAACCCGTGCTGACCCCTCTGTGTGTGCTCCCACCACTCCCAGTCTATGCCACTCCCTCTAAACCGTGCGGACACCTCTGTGTGTGCACCCACTTCTCGTAGTCCATGCCACTCTCTCTAACCCGTGCGGACACCTCTGTGTGTGCGCACACTGCTCCCAGTCCATGCCACTCCCTCTAACCCGTGCTGACTCTTCTGTGTGTGCGCCCACTGCTCCCAGTCCATGCCACTCCCTCTAACCCGTGCTGACTCCTCTGTGTGTGCGCCCACCGCTCCCAGTCCATGCCACTCCCTCTAACCCGTGCTGACTCCTGTGTGTGTGCGCCCACTGCTCTCAGTCCATGCCACTCCCTCTAACCCGTGCTGACTCCTGTGTGTGCGCCCACTGCTCCCAGTCCATGCCACTCCCTCTAACCCGTGCTGACTCCTCTGTGTGTGCGCCCACCACTCCCAGTCTATGCCACTCCCTCTAACCCATGCTGACCCCTCTGTGTGTGCACCCACTTCTCGTAGTCCATGCCACTCCCTCTAACCCGTGCGGATACCCTCTGTGTGTGAGCCCACTGCTCCCAGTCCATGCCACTCCCTCTAACCCGTGTTGACTCCTCTGTGTGTGTGCCCACTGCTCCCAGTCCATGCCACTACCTCTAACCCGTGTTGACTCCTCTGTGTGTGCGCCCACCGCTCCCAGTCCATGCCACTCCCTCTAACCCTTGCTGACACCTCTGTGTGTGGGCCCACCGCTCCCAGTCCATGCCACTCCCTCTAACCCGTGCTGACACCTCTGTGTGTGCGCCCACCGCTCCCAGTCCATGCCACTCCCTCTAACCCGTGCTGACTCCTCTGTTTGTGCGCCCACCGCTCCCAGTCCATGCCACTCCCTCTAACCCGTGCTGACTCCTCTGTGTGTGCGCTTACCGCTCCCAGTCCATGCCACTACCTCTAACCCGTGCTGACTCCTCTGTGTGTGCGCCCACCGCTCCCAGTCCATACCACTACCTCTAATCCGTGCTGACTCCTCTGTGTGTGCGGCCACCACTCCCAGTCTATGCCACTCCCTCTAACCCGTGCTGACCCTCTATGTGTACCCACTAGTCCCAGCCTATGCCCACCTCCTCTAGCCCATGCTGACCCCTCTGTGTGTGCACCCACTTCTCGTAGTCCATGCCACTCCCTCTAACCCGTGCGGACACCCCCTGTGTTGACTCCTCTGTGTGTGTGCCCACTGCTCCCAGTCCATGCCACTACCTCTAACCCGTGCTGACCCCTCTGTGTGTGCGCCCACTGCTCCCAGTCCATGCCACTCCCTCTAACCCGTGCTGACTCCTCTGTGTGTGCGCCCACCGCTCTCAGTCCATGCCACTCCCTCTAACCCGTGCTGACACCTCTGTGTGTGCGCCCACCGCTCCCAGTCCATGTCACTCTCTCTAACCCGTGCTCACACCTCTGTGTGTGCGCCCACCGCTCCCAGTCCATGCCACTCCCGCTAACCTGTGCTGACTCCTCTGTTTGTGCGCCCACCGCTCCCAGTCCATGCCACTCCCTCTAACCCGTGCTGATTCCTCTGTGTGTGCACCCACCGCTCCCAGTCCATGCCACTACCTCTAACCCGTGCTGATTCCTCTGTGTGTGCACCCACCGCTCCCAGTCTATGCCACTCCCTCTAACCCGTGCTGACCCTCTATGTGCACCCACTACTCCCAGCCTATGCCCACCTCCTCTAGCCCATGCTGACCCCTCTGTGTGTGAACCCACTACTGGTAGTCCATGCCACTCCCTCTAACCCGTGCTGACTCCTCTGAGTGTGCGCCCACTACTCCAAGTCTATGCCCACCCACTCTAGCCCATAGCAAAACTTCCCAGTTCATCGCCACGTTCACAGTGCATGACTGCTATTCCCATTCCAATTCCACTCCTCCAAGACTGGAACCCCTCCTTTCAGTGTTCACTTCGCCCACTTGACACTTAGTCCTCTTAGTTCATGCCTGCTCCTCCTCGTCCACATCAGCTCCTCCCAATCCACTCTCACTCCTCTTCCTGCCCCCTGGCACATCCTCAAACCTATCCTACGTATTCAATCACACACACGCGCGTATGCTAACATTAGTGCATGCATTTCCGCCCAAAATCACACCCTCGTTTTTCAACCCAGACCCACTCATCTAAATTACT
The DNA here is from genome assembly GCF_040938575.1 of Ambystoma mexicanum. Lineage (NCBI taxonomy): Eukaryota > Metazoa > Chordata > Amphibia > Caudata > Ambystomatidae > Ambystoma > Ambystoma mexicanum. Next base: position 441,894,404 of record NC_090924.1, on the reverse strand, counting down.
CCTCCCTCCCAGAAGAGGCCACTTTTCCAAGTAGACAGACACCCCTTGGATTCCACCCCAACTCAGGCTAGTCCATGACCACGCCCTCCCTGTCCACAACTACTTTATTTATTTATTTATGTATTTATTGATTGATTGATTGATTGATTCGGTATTTATAATGCACCTATGCTCTTCCCAGTCCATACCCAGTAATCCTGGTTTATGCCCAATCCTTACAGCCCCCACCCACTGTTCCCAGATCTAATCTCATTTTACCAGTTTACACCCGCTCTTCCTATTAGCACCCACGCCTCCCAGTCCACGTGCTTCTGCTTGCGAAGAGACCACTTCTGAGTTTGAAATGGTCAGAAGGCATGGCCCGGTCCTGGAGAGCCACCAACCACTAGATTTGCAAGATAACGAATCACCATGTAGCTACCTCCCATTTAGATTCACTGTAAGCAAACGTATGTATGTGTATCTTCGGAAAACACTGCGTGAATTTGGTTTCTGGGGAAGGGCTTGTAGATCTCTGCAGTGGGCTCACTGCGGCAGCTGAACCCATTCGCCTGTAAAGAGCACTGTGGATGTTGACAGGCGCTTCCCTGCCACACCATAACAGAGAGAAGGCGTTCCTGCAGGACCCACTCCAGAGGTTTCAATGCCTTTAGTCGAGGAAAGGAACTCCTCTTTCTCAGAACATTACACTTCCTTAAGATACCCCATGAAGAGCAGTTTGGCCTGACACCGAGCAATACAATGTGTCCATCGAATTATTATTTATTTATTTTTGGGGGGAGAGGGGTCTACTTGAACCCCTGGTTTTGAACCCTTAAAAACCCACCCCAAACAAAATGAACCCTTTACCCAACAAAAATATGCATTCGATGAACATATTTTCATGGGAAAAAATTAGATGGAAAAAGTTTAGATGGAACATTTTTCGATGGAAAGACTACACACCGAAATAACAATTCACTACAAATTGTTCCCTGGACTTTAATACCCTGTGAGGGCAGAACCCCTTTTCTACAAAGAAAGGGCATCATTTAAGAAGTAAGGCATGGAATTTGAAGAACATCCTCATCTGTGGTAGCTTGGAGTTAAATGTATGTTTTATTGTACATGCATATAAATACATGCTACAAAGTAACGAACAAATGCACAATGTGAAATGTAGAACATGGAACAGAGCCATGTAGGGAGTGTGCTGAGAGGCCATCGTCCGTGATCATACCGACCTTGGCCTCCTTAGGGACAGCAATGTCTAGGCCTAATGAGCCGCATCTACTCTGAGCACCAAGTCTTCTTCTCTTTCCTGTGTGTTTCAAGGCGCGTCCTGGAAGCGGCCCAGCGATCCAACCAGACGGGGCACTTCCTCTGGGTGGGCTCTGACAGCTGGGGCTCCAAGATCTCGCCCATCCTGAAGTTGGAGGAGGTGGCAGAAGGATCGGTAACCATCCTGCCCAAGCGGGCGTCCATCGATGGTGAGTGGTGGGCAGGGACAGGCAGGGTGGTGTGGCATGGAGGAGGCGTGGAGGGCACAGGTGAAAATGGACACAGAAGAGAAATAAACACAGAAATGGCGGCAGCCGTGCATATCCACATGACCACATCAGTGCACGCTCATAAGAATGCAGGGATGAGGAAAATGGCATGAGTGGGGGAAGGAAACTGGCTTAAAAAAAGAAGGGAAAGCGCATTTGTTAATACGTGTCCTTTTGCAGAGCAGAACAAGTGCGTCTTCTCTTCTGAACCTCATAAGGTCAGGCTCAGACGGGCCTATGGGGCAATAGGCCCAGGGCCGAACCAATAACTGAAAATGCTGGTGTGGGCCAGTTTTTTGGGTCCAAGAGGGCCACTTTTTTGACCAATTTGGGCCAGTTTGATGAGTTAATTCACTCTATGGCTAGTAGTTTTGACCAGTGATGCTGAATAAATTCTTTAAAATGCACACTTTGCATCACACTTTATCAAAAAACTCCCCCTTGGGTACTATTCAAACAGTGTCACAAAAGGAATGAATTGCAATTTGCAGAGGGTTTTTTATGATGGGAAGTGTGATTGCATGTTTGAAACTAGGTGGAAAAACAAATAACGAGAGAGAAGAATTAATAAAAGCAGGGGATATAGGACAAAAATGTTGCAACTTTAGGAATGAGGGAAGAGGGTAAGTGTTCGTTCGTTGGGAGAGGTCATGGGATGACTTCTTGAGAAACATTTGGTATAGAGAGAAAGTCATGCCATTGATCATGCGTCTGCAAACTTTGGCTTTGGACTACAAATCCCATCAGCTCTATCCAACATAGGCTATGGTGACGGATCTTTGGAGTTGTAGTCCAAAACACATGGAGAGCCACAGGTTGCAGAGCCCTGCCATAGATGGAATGGAATACATGTTCCACCCGCAGAGAGCACTCCCCGCCATCCTCTCAAGGGTACCCGAGACTCTGATTTGCTCCCCTCCCTGCAGGGAAAACACATATTCACCCCTCTTCCCTCTCAAATTCTCCGCACAGGTTTCGACCAGTACTTCACCAGCCGCTCCCTGGAGAACAACCGGAGGAACATCTATTTCGCGGAGTTTTGGGAGGACGACTTCCAGTGCAAACTCACCCGGCTGGGCACCAAACCCGAGGGCACAGTGCGGAAATGTACAGGTACACACTGGGGGATTGCCTTGGCTTTCCGATCGCTGGGGTCACTGTTGCTTGCCCTTATACCGTGGTTCCCGGCAGTGTTACTGAGTGAGCGTCCAGCTGACTCTGGGTAACCCTTGATGCAAAAGAATTGGCTCACTCTTTGCATAGTTGCCAACATGACCCATTCCAACCTGTACGTGCTTATCCTGTTTTTTTTCTTTGCATGCTGGGACTTGTAGTTCCACTTTTCCCATTATAAAACGCGGACTACAAGTCCCAGAATGCAGAGAAAGCAACCAGGATGAGCACCTACAGGTTGGAATGGGTCGTGTTGGCAACTATGTCTTTGGGTGATGCAGTAACATGTGTTTCCTGCGCCAGCGCTTGGCGCAGCAGTCTTTCCCTTGATGCTTTGCTCCGCATGCCCTCCTGTCCCTCCCTTCATGTTGCTCAGAAGGGGGGTTCCCCCTACCCCCCGCATCTCTTCTCCCATTTCCCCATCCATGGTTATTCACTCGGCCCACCTAGGGCACCGTCTTCCTACATTGGAATGCGCAGCTGCTAATTGCGCTTGTTTTGGCACACTTATTGCTAATTTACTATGCCAGGTGTGTGCATTTGGTGTTCCTGTAGTGCAGCACTCCTGTGACCATCATGTTGTGATTTTACGCTCTTTGTGGTATAATGTCAGTGGTAATATTGTAAAGATGGCGCTATAGTGCTTTCTTCAAAAGGTAGCGCTGCTGCTTGGGCATACCATAGATGTGTAGTCCTTTGGCACTGCCCTCCTGTAACTGCATTATTTTACAGCAATCCTATGGCAATTGCGTAACTTGACACCTTATAGGTTTGCAGCTTTCCACTCTAACGGATAAGGCATAGGGGCACTACAGTGATGTATTCCTATTGTACAGTATGCCTCAGTATTGCAAGAGCAATGCCAGGGTGCCAAGTTTCTATACTATTCACCTGAATGAGGTTTTTGGCCAGACTCGAGCAACTAGGGATTGTGATACAGAGCAGCTGTGAGCTTCTTGTGCAAGTTTGGTGAAAATCCATTCAAGGGTTTTGTTGTTGTTGGTGAGAGCAAAGGTCAGCCCATGAAACATTGCATTGGAAAGGCATGTTTTGGGGTCCCACACTTGATATAACTTTCCTGAACAGATCTGCATGGAACGTTCCAAAGAAATAAAAAGTTGGAGGAATATCTTTGTCTTGGAAAGATTTGTCCAGCTTATTTGATCGCCGCCAAAGTTATAATAACCACCAAAAATCTCTTTCTATTCGGAGTTCAACTTAACCATATCTACAGAGTCATATGTGATATGTGTATGTGATGACACATGACCAATATGTATTGAATATCCATATGCCATATCTACACATGACATACACGAGAGCTGTCAAAAACGAGCAGCTGTCTTTGCCTCAGGGATGTCATTTGGGGGTCGCCAGTGGTCGTACCTGTGACCCCTGAGCCCACCCCCAAGCTACCCCGGTGGTCTCCCTTGCTGCCCCTAAAAAAATAGGTTTTCTTTTTTTTTCTTCAACTGACGCTCCTGGGCTGTGGCCAGCGCCATGTGGCTCTTTGTTTCTGGAGTGGCTGGCTTGCTTGTTCAGGCCTCTTGAAAAAATAGGGAGTTCCAAAAGTGTAACACTTTGAGCAGTGACCCTAAATAAGAAATCATAGGAATAACAAATAATGTGTCTTTCTTAAATTCTATACAATAATTGAAAGACTCATTAACGGTTTATTTCAGGCACACTTCCAGGTGTGAGTCACTGATTTAATCTGATTTTAAACACCTCAAATTCACAATGCAAACAAAAAGTTTCAAAAAGCATTTAGAGTAGAATAAGCATCCATTTCAGACTATGGGCCTGATCAGGACTTTGGCGGTAATGCCGGCGGTATTACTGCCGGCGGTATTAGCCCTACCGCCGAACTCCCCGGCGCTAATAGCGCCAGATCACGAGTTTGGCGGTAAGGTAATTCCCCATTCCCCATTGAGCCCATTCGGGAATGCCCCATTCCCCGTTGGGCTCAATGGGCAAAATTCGCGCTCTTACTGCCGGTGGATTTACTGCCGGCGGTATTAGCCCTACCGCCGAACTCCCCGGCGCTAATAGCGCCAGATCACGAGTTCGGCGGTAAGGTAATTCCCCATTGAGCCCATTCGGGAATGCCCCATTCCCCATTGGGCTCAATGGGGAAAATTCGCGCTCTTACCGCCGGCGGTAATAGCGCAAATTCTCGGCGGATTTCCCCCCAGCTCAGAGCTAGGGTGAAATCCGCCAAAGTCCTGGCTTGGCGGACCCTTAAATCCGGAGGTAATAGTGCGACCGCCAGATTTAAGGGTTACTGCCAAAGTCGTGATCAGGCCCTATGTATTTTGATTTTCGCAAGTTGCAGTTATAGCATGTTTTTTTCTGCCATTGTCTCTGTTATGATCATCACAAGATGTTCCATCTCGGTGTCCTCGATCACTTGACAAAATCCTTGTCCCTAAAAGCTTGTGTACAGTGTAGAAATGTTTGACCATAGCTCATGAAGTGGCCCTTGAGTGCATTGTGCCACAATGAATGCTTTGTTGTAATGTATCTATCTTTCCCTTTTCCCTGGCATGCTGTTCAGGATGTTTGTTTGCATGCATGTGGTAACGAGTGCCCAGAGTACAGGATGCTCTGTGAGTGCGCTGACTTCCTTGCGCTACTCTAAATTCTTTAACAGTTATGAACCCTCCAAATGGTATGTATTTTGCCAACCTCTGAAGCATGAAAAGTAGATCCATGCAGGCTTGGCATGTGGCCAACTTTGCACCAGACTGGCAGATGAACTGGCCTGCTGTTAAATCTCAGTTACCAGTTTAATGGTATCCATTACAGAGTGTAATTTGCTTTCTGACTTTGAGAACATTCAGACATGTAATTGCTAATTTTACTGTAGCCGGTAAAATAGCTATAGGTGGTAAGATAGCTCAGTGGGTTGACCACTCGCTGCTGCGATGTTTGTGTGATCTGCAGGTTGTAGGTTCGAATCACAGGAAGACCAACTCAGTTGTTCATCCTGCTGAGAGGTTGATGAGTACCAACATAGGTTGGGTGATATTGTATGTATATTTGTTCTGTATATAGAGCTTAAGCGTAGGTGCTGTATAATAACACATAATTATCATTTGGCCTTGGACGTCTGCTTTCATTCTTGGTAATATGGGCCTATACACACTGATTTTAATGATACATATGGTTATCCATTCTTGTATGAAATGTATATCACCTTACAGTAATATCGTAACCGTATTTTCCGTGGTGTACTTAGGAACAATGCTATGTGAAGCCATGTCATGTTTTGTCAAGGGATGAAAGGTTGTGTTCCATCGCTTCCCGTAAAGTCACTTTCGGGTGGGGTCAAATGACATCACTTCCTGTGATGTCATCAGAGGTCAAGGGTCGTGGGATGTCACTTCCGCTACCACTGGCATTTTAGTGAAATTCCGTCCCTGCTTTGACTCTCTCTTCCTGACATGCACTATGACGAAATAATGGTTGCTTACCATGAACTCCTCATATCGCCGTCTATGCTAGAAGGTTGGTCATTGCGTTGTTGATGCATTCCTTCATCAAGCACCCAGAGTATAGTCACTGAACCCATTGCGGCCTCTATAGCCACATTGCAGAAGAAGGGTCCACTCAACATCGAACCCTCATTCATACAATGTTGATGTCTTCTAAGAAATCGGGCACACCAGCACCAACACAGGTTTGAATCCTTGGCTCAGGCCAAACCGTGGGATCTCCAGCCACAGCCACACTCTTCGTATTCGTCCAGAGCATGCCATCCAATGCTCATTCTCATTTTCGCTCCTCCTGGGAGTGACACTATATTCTAGTCGGGATGCAGTGTTCTAAGTGAGCGGGGACGGTCGGGAGCGGCGTTCCACTACTTGTACGTTTTACTGTTACAGCTCCACTACGTTTTGCAACCCTTTTCTCCATTCCGGAACTGTTCTTTGTGAAGTCAAAGCACACCTTTCCACTTTACCACCGGATATCAGTTACAGCTAAAGTGAAATCTGTTTCAACTCCATTGGCTGTCAACCAGCATGACTGCAACCCTGGGAACATGTGTTGCACGTTGCTCCCTTGCTTTCTACTCTGTTCCCCGCTGGAGTTACAGGTCCACTACTTGTTAGGTTCACTTCTACCACTGTATGGACGCAGAGACCTCTTAAGGAGTGTTCGAAAGGGATTGCATGGCCAGAGACCCTTAACATTATGAGCCCGTAGGTTGCTGCCTGATTTTAGTTCCCACCACTAACTGCAGCTGGAAGAAATGTTTCTACAGGTGACTTTATCAGTGGCCACAAAGTCCTTAAAACGTCCTTTTATTTCTCTGATTATTGCAGCCTTTTATAAACTACTGGTGACCGAGATTGACCCGTTCTTTGTATACTGAGATTGTTCATGCAGCAATTACTATACCCTTTGCTCTCACCCAACAGGTACGTTCTTTTTTAGGCGTGATTCCCAAGGTCCTTTGCCTGCCAAATATCTTGTTTTCAAAATACGAATTAGCCAAAAGCTGGAGTTCGAGCAGTTGTGCACAGGAGGACACACTTTTCCTATGAGAGAATTTGGCAATGAAATAGGTAGCCACTCAAATGAGGGCCAGGGTGCAGAGAGCTACTGGGAAAACGCTGGAGCTCCCTATAAGCCAGTCCAGGCCTGGTTGCGCACCGTACTATCAGTACGAAAACACCCTGTTTAAGCACAATATTTGCCCTTAGGTTAGTGGGTGTACCTACTTAGCATACTCTGGGTGTTCCACTGCAAATCAGGGTACTGTCACCAAGCCGAGTGGTTTCCAGAAACAACACATGCGGGGTCGGACTGGGGCATACAATTGTACCCAAGGGGTAGGTTTTTGATAAAATGTGATGCAAATTGTACATTTTAAAGCATATTCATTCAGCAACACTGGTAAAAACTTTTAGCTGCATAGTGAAGTCACTCATCAAACTGGCCCACATTGCCCAATAAAGTGACCCACTTTCACCCCAGAAACTGGCCCACGCAAGCATTTTGCGTTTTTGGTTTGGCCATGGGCCTATTGCCCTATAAGGCTGAACCCGAGGGCTCTTTTACTCAAGGTAACATGTCGTACTATGGATGGGACAGAGAATAACTTCTCAGACTAAATAACAAGACCCACTCAGGAAGTTGGAAAATATCACTGTTTTATTAACAATTCTCTAAAACAGGGAATACAACGGACATCAACGGACATTGCACAGCAATTCTCAATGCATTCAGTACAAAAAAGAAGGTGGGTGAGGCACGCACTCCCGGTCCTGGTCAATTAAACCTGTTGCAAAAAATAAGTAGCTGGGTCACATCCCAAAATGGACAAATATTCACAGGGTTAGATCCCTTGCTGCAAATCAGGTACTCGGTATTAACAGGGTTAGATCCCTCAGCTGCAGTTCTGTGGTCTGTAGTTGTTCTCCTCGTAGCGCTTTCTTATCTCAAATAATCATCAGGGAGGCTGTTGAGCAGGTGTGTCTAATTAGACTCAAAGGATTCTGGTAGCTGTAGTGAAAATTGACCAGGACCGGGAGTGCGCGCCTCACCCACCTTCTTTTTTGTACTGAATGCTATGGGAGTCCCGGGCTCCAGAGGCAGCGCCACGGGGTGACTGTGCCCCACTTTGGAGAATCATAAAGATGGTTCTCTCCCCTCCCCCAAATTTGGGAAGGACTTGTGCTTTGGAGGAGTGTCGGTTGCTGGTCACCTGAACAGAAAAAAACTTTTTCACTACAGTTACCAGAATCCTTTGAGCCTAATTAGACACACCTGCTCAACAGCCTCCCTGATGATTATTTGAGATAAGAAAGCGCTAGGAGGAGAACAACTACAGACCACAGAACTGCAGCTGAGGGATCTAACCCTGTTAATACTGAGTACCTGATTTGCAGCAGAATGGATCTAACCCTGTGAATATTTGTCCATTTTGGGATGTGACCCAGCTACTTATTTTTTGCAACAGGTTTAATTGACCAGGACCGGGAGTGCGCGCCTCATCCACCTTCTTTTTTGTACTCAATTCTCAATGCAGTTTGTAAAAATCACAGTTATATAATGAAAATTCGTCATTCATGACATCATACTATGTGGCAAACTAGAAAACCTACACTGGACTGTGGTTGGCTTAAGAGGAACATCTAAGTAAACTTTCTATGTGGGATAGGATTGTGATTGGGCCTCTATAGTCAGGCGGGCACTATTGCCCTCCCCAAGTGCAAGTCATAGTGCAAGTCATCCTCGATAACTACTAGAAACACAACATTTCATAGGCTCTCAAACTATAAGGCTCTACATTATACAGTCTTCTACAATAGGCTGGCATGGTTGTACCCTTCTGGAATATTTGATGCCCTAGCAGCACGTAAGCTGGTACCCAGGTATTCGTGGGGGAGCCTGACCATGTCTCCCCACCCAATTAGAGCAGTATCTCTCATCGCTGATGCCATCTGCCATTCACAGTCTTTGAACTTGGCCTTGTAGTAACTTTTTGCCTCTGGGAATAAAAGGGAGTATAGGCACTCACTATCTCCAATCGGGTTCATGCTCTTCGTCTATTTTCATCCTCAGCTCACGTGATCAGAGACTGTGAATTTGATCATATTCCAGCAATTTATAGTCTTTAATGAAAAAACTCGACACTCATGGTGTTCTCTCTTTGCAACTTAACAAGGGATGCCTTGGCTTTTCACTTCTACTGTTCTTAGCAGCGGATAACCAGTTATTCACTACTTTCAGGCCTTGATACCAAGCCAGGCAGCCTATTCGGTCTTGCTTTGAGTTTTAACCTTTTCTTTGCTGCAACACATATAGCCCTAATCCGTCTCTTTACCCGGAGACTCGCTTACTAAATTATGTCATGGAATGTCCAGAACTTTATATACATGTAGGTGGCACTGCCTGCAGTCTACATACTATTTAAAGCCAGCCATAAGAATACTTCAAATATTTACGTTGCAGTGTCTGTACAATTGTAAATATGACTTAAGTTTTCTTCAGTGTGTTTCACACGTGCATTCTTCGTTCCGCACATAAAGCTTACTCGATTTGTCACTTCGACCTTAGATTCTTTATCGTCTATGCATTTTCTTCTCTGATCATCCTTTTCAGTGCGTCATATTCACCTTTCGTGATGTCACCAGCTTCTTCTTGAACTCTTATACCCAAGAGCCCTTTAAGACGAGGTAGCAATACTGAGAGGTATATGGGGATGCAGAAGTTACTCAAACATCAATAATCAATACGACTTAGGGAGTTGGCAAAGTGCGTTTCGGTTTGATTATCAACGATCTAAAACAGGGAGTACAACAGGCTACACCCGATGCCACACAGCTCGATCTTAGAACATTTCATAAAAAAGAGCTCTTTTATAAAAGAATTCGTCATTACTGATGTCACACTATGTGGCAAACTACAAAACTTATGAGTAATGGTGATTGGCTTTCAGTGAACATCTAGGTATACATTCTATATAGCCGGAGATTATAATTGGGTATCTAAGTCAGGTGGGCATCTAAACCCATCCCAAATAACTGGTCATCATCATCCTCACTAAATACACAACGATCATTTGATTCTACAAACTATGGGGCTCTTCATTAAATGAACCTCTATGATTGGTTTGGCAACCTTGTAACCCTCTGGAATATTCCACACGCTAGCAGCACGCAGGCTACCATTCCAGGTGCATGGAGGTTTGGCGTGATCATGCCTCCCCACTAATTAGCCCATCGTCTATCAACACTCCTACAGTCTGTCAGACAATTAATCTTTTGAACTTGGCCTTGTAGATGTTGCCTTTGTCTGAGAAATAAAGGGAGTGTAGCTTTGCTCTGTCTTCCTGGTTTCTGCACAGCCTGAACCAAGCTATTTCGATCTCACCTATGTGACTTGGAGACCACTCTTTTGAGCTCTTTGCAGCATTTAATACTATTAAATGATGAAGCTTTAACGCCGTCAGTGTTTTTTCATACTGCTTCAAACAGGAGCCTGTTTTTTTCTCACGTTCCTTGTAACCTTTTTGACAGGCATCCATTTCACTGTGGCCTTGTTTACTTGGTCCTGGGCCAGCCCAACATTTCTCAAAACTCGCCTTGCCATCAGTCATTTCCAACTGCGCCACACATTTGAAAGTCATTTTCTTATTTACAGGGTTCAAGAACCTGCTAAAGTGTGTTGTGGAACATCGAGGTTCCATTAATTCCTATGTATATACATTGGCGCATCACCACAATCTAATTCACTACGTAGCCAGCCTTATGATTACCGTTCCCTACTTGTGTTTCTGCAACTGTACACGTGTAAACAGATTTACATAATATTCAGCATTTCTGTAGCATGAGCATCTTCATCTCAAGCCTGAAACGTTGCTCATATTTACCTTCTTCTCTTCAGTTCTTAGAGAATGTTTATGTTTCTTTTCCTCATTCGTTTTCTGGATGCGTCAGCTCTTACGTCGTATGACATCATCAGGCTCCTCTTCTGGTTCAATTGCACATTTCTTCTGGTACCTCATCCAAAAGGACACTATGTCTTCATGCATTTATGTAAGATTTTCTTAATGGATACCTTTTCTCGAGGATTCTTTGCGGTATTGTCATTCTTACTGGAACTGCACATGTCGTCATCTCTGGTTCCCAACATATAGGCAACATGGGGGAAGCGCTTTGAGTGAGGATGTCTGACTTCACCTCTACAGTCCCCCTTTGCAACAAACTAGGAACATTCAAATCCCCTGCAATGATGATCCCTCCAATGGGGCAAACCTCTTGCCAAGCCACCAATGTTTTTTCGATGTTAGTAACAATCTCTGTCGTCTCCATACCGCCTGGGGGATCGTCTATGTTAAAAATAAGGATTTTGTTATGGGAAGCTATGAGGGTGGTGGCCATGACATAAGGTGAGGGTATTTCCATAGCATACACTTTTAGTGTATATTTGGCCTGGGCACCAATTGCTATACCCCACATGGTCGGCATCTTTACCCTCGTATGGCCCGATTATGACATATATTAAAGCCATCAATAAGGAATGCATCCTTGGCCCAAGTCTCCTGTAGCAGAAATGTGTCACTCTCTCCAATCAAGGCAATACCTGTGGGGTGAACATGGAAAGAGCGAAAGCCATGTGTTTTCCAGCATAGACAATTAAGTGCAGCATTGTGCCGCTGCAGTCAAATCGCACCCCTGACTCTGGGGTCCCTTTCTCTAAAGCCAATCCCCCTATCATTGCCAAATTGGGAGCACACGCAATCCGACTTGTGATAGATTTTCCTCTTTTCCAGAGAAGGAAGCTGTTCGCTCGAGCACCTACCCAGCGTGGAAGCGTTGGGATAGAAATAGTATTTTTTTGCATTATTCATGTTAGAGCTAATACGTTTTAAACCCAGTGATTCAAGTTTTCAAGACATGTCAATAATAACGAAGCCACAGCGGGTGATCTGAATTCAGTAAGTGCCCAATTCAGCAAACTGTGTACCATTTCGGCAATTCGATATGTACAGTATCATAGTTTGTAATTGCAGCCAAGCAATAAAGAGTTTTCCATAGAGAGAGAAGAGTAGTACGATTGAAAAAGGGTCTCTCTCTTTTGTGATGGATTTCTTCCAGTTTTACTAGTTTACCCATTGAGGAATAAAAATGTGCATCAGTTTGGATTGGGTGGTCCTGTAAATAGTCGGAACCAGACACAACTGGAGAAAGAAATGGCATTTGTAACAGCCTAGTAGATCCAGTGCCCACAGTACTTGTGCTGACATGGTCAGGCTGCTTTCTTGTAACCGTCGGAGCCATTAAAATAGGGTTTGAAGTATTTGTCTGGGCGCAGCGTACCCATTTATCCATCGGTCCATGCAAAAAAACTTGCCGAGAAGTGCCATCGCCCTGATCTTTTATGACCACCCGGTTGCCAACAGTGCGTGATATCATAATTAGAGTGCCAAAGCTATCAGCTGGCCAGCGTAGAGATGAATTCACAAAAGCTACTCTTTTCTTATTTATATCACCTTTGTTGGCATTTGCAGGTTGGCATTGTTTTTGGTCACATAAATACGAGGCCTAGCAATCATAGATATTTCATTGCATGGTGCACCGATGGCATCGCTTTCTGAGGCTGCCACCATATTAAGAGTATCGGAGTGAATAATCGCATTGTTGGTTATGACACAGTCAGCCAAGTGCTCGACTTCATTTTCCCGAGCAACACCTTTCCCTACTACTAATTGTGAGAGGTACTGGTTGTCACACCAGTTTCATTTGAGGCGCCCTTCGTACTGTCATTGTTGGAGAAGTGGAGAGACACCCTCCTATCAGAGGAGATGTGATCAATGGCGATAGAAATTGCCTCGTCCCCACTGCAATCATAGGCCGGCTTCAGCGGGGAAACGGGTGCTTCCAGATTTGGGTTGGCAGAGATATTTTAGTCATCACCACAATTTGCAGTAGACCGTGCCGGGTCTGACGGCTTACTTTTAAGGCTTCTACACAATTTGAGTTGTGAACCATTATTATCCATAGTCGCCGAACAATGGAATAGCCTAGTATTGCCGTTCTCCATGGGTTCAGCAATCGGGCACTGAGTGTCGGTCGGCTGGAGAGTCTGTACAGTCTGGGTGTTCACAGTAGTGGTTTGTGTAGCTCCGACCACAGGCACTCCAGGTAACAGTGCAATATCCCACTGCCCGGTAAGCTTCTGTTGTGAAGTAGTAGTGGTGCTGTATATATTGTCCAATTTGCCCTTTTTGGCCCGAGGCGCTCTGCTTTAAGCCTTAAGAGATCTTACTGGGCTAAGAGTACGTTTCCCGGCCTTCAATATTTCGCTGCGCAGAGTATATTTCTTCTTTGAGGGCATGCTTGGAAGAGCCGTCACTTAGATGTGCCACTTGCATTTTACTTGTTATGCCTACACCTGGCATGTAAGGCCCTAACTGGCATAATATAGTAGTGTCTGCATGTAGGAGGCTAAACCTTGCAGTATGGGGCTATATTTAGCATATAATAATTATGTTTGTCACATGAGGCTGTAACTGGCATAACATGGCAGTAACTCCCAAATTGCCATATGCTGGCAAATGGCATCCATGCTGGATCCAACCCCTGGCATAGCATGACCCCACCAAATGGCAGGTGAAAGAAGCACTCTATGGCATGTGCCATAAATGTGAGAGTCCTTCGAATGACAGCAAGCAAGGCCGAATAACCTGCCCCATGGGATGGTGCCCACTCAGGAGGGTGTGCCATCCAGTTCTAGCTCTCTGAGACATGCTATCATCGAAACGCCCATTCACACGCCAGTTCTGCCATTCACTGCTGAAGAGGTGTGCCACCAGCAGCCCCAGACACATAGTGCTGCCTCGTTGGACGTAATTGGTGAGATGCGGCCAAGGTGTGGCATCCTTCTAGGCACAGAGAGCAAGAGACCCACATCTGGGCTACACTTCCTAACTGAGGGTGAAGCCCCAAGTGTTTCAACATTTGCCAAACGCACGAGAGACCCTCTGCTGAGAAGCAACAAGGCCGCAGAACCTGCTCTATGTGGTGAAATAAACGGTAAACCAGGTCTATATCCAGCCACTCGATTTATAAGCACGATGTTGTCCTGTTAAAAACAAGCATTTATTTATATATCAATTTATAATGCGCTGGATGCCCGCGGGCATAGGGGCGCACATATACACAGGACAACACAGACAGGGAACAGGACGCGGTTCAGGAGGGAAGCCCAGGTTCTAAGAATCAGTCACTTGAACAGTACAGTCTTAAGTGATTTCCTGAAACTGAGCAAGTTTTTCTCCAGCCTCAAGTTCGGAGACAAAGCCAATCGTTTTGACTTGTGCATAAGTATTAAGCTATTTGCAAGGCACAGCTATTAGATACCCAGGTACTCACACCATTTCCTCACCTGCCCCCATCAATGGCCAGTTAATAACACTACGGCTGTGCCTGGCAAGTGCCTTACCCATACCCACACAAAAGACCAAACTGTTGGCATTGTCAGTGCTTGTTTTTAGATTATTATCTCTAAGGAGCCCAGCCAGCCACTGAGACTTAGACAGCTAAGCGAATACAGTCCATCCTTCACACTCCTGTGAAGGGATGCATGGAGATTTCAGCAGGTAGTTTCTGTGCAAGAGAACATCTGGAGACATGATGGGTCCACAGGCTCCGAAACACAATAACATGCTAAGAGTTGGCATGTTTTGAGGGAGAGAGAGGCACAGCTAGGGACACGTGTGTACTGGTGAGGAGTAAAGTCAAGACACGCTGGCAGAATAGTTACCAGGGGCTCCCAGTACTGGAATGGCAATGGGCACGTGCACCTGACTGGATCAGGAAGACCTCCCATTACTAAGGAGTGAATGGGTGCCTCTGGCTTGTCCTCACATAGGAATCGACTCTGAATACACTAGCATTATCATGTTCTCCTCTCAGATAGGAGGCACTGAGTGTCACTGAGAACATTATCATGGCCTCCTGTGACTAAAAGGTGATGCGCGCCTCTTCTTGGATTATTCGGCTGCCCTCACCCAGAAGGCAATGGTCACTTTTGCCAGGTGATATGCCTCACCTCGTTTATGAGGTACTACGATTCTCTGAATCAGGGGTGCCGAGTACGTGGGTGCTCCAGGGACACCCCTCCTGGCAAAGACCATGGGCCTCATTACAACTTCGGCAGTAGCCGTGCCGGTAAAACCAGCAGGCTGCTGCCGGAGTTGTGATTTTTTTCTAGCACCTGGCTCTACGGAAACACCAGGGGATTACGACCCCGGTGTTCCTGGAAGTCAGGCGCCAGAACAATGCAAATCCCCATTCCCATTTGAGTCCCATAGGACTCAATGGGAATGCGGATGACGGAAGTACCGGCACCGTTAATAATGGTGCCGGTGCTTCCCGGAAAGTCTGCGGGCGGGTGCCGTCCCGTCCGTCAGGTCAGACTTGGCGGGTGGGACGGCAGCAGCCCGCAGACTCGGAGTGTGCCGGTCCGGTAGCAACGGTGCTGGTAGGCTTAACGGCACCGTTGTTACCGGACCGGCATGCTCGTAATGAGGCCCCATCTGTGTGAAAGTCGCTATACTTAAAATAGGACTTTTTTTGTTGCCACTCCCTCCCGTCCTCCCCCATAGCCGCCACCCCTCAAACAAAATGTCTAGGCACGAGCTCTGAATACATTATCTTATCAGGGTGCTGCAACCAATGCATTAACTAGGGCAGGGCCAGGCGGGCCCCCAGCAGTCTCCAAACAATGGGGCTGAGCCGGGGCCCTGCCAGGCCTCCCCAGTCCCACTACGCCATTGCGGGCACATTATCCTGCCACAGCACAACGGTAGATGTGCCTGACATTTTCAAGTCAGGCAAGCTGTGACTGACAGAAGTGCCAGCCAGCCCCATCGTCGCTCAAACTGGAAGTTGCAGTTTCAGCAACGCTGTGGCTGGCTGGCACTTGTGTCAGTCACTGTAATGTCCTCTCGCGATCCCTCCTGCAAGGGGTCACAAGAAGAAGTAACGGTCCCTTTGTTTCCCTACCCCCTTCCCAGGTCACTGAGGCATCTTTGACCGCTCGCGCTCAGTGATCTAGTCTGCTCTGCTATGCACAGATCACTGAGCCCGAGGCGTCTTTGTCAGTTAGCAAAGTCTTATAAAAGATGGCTTGAATTGTGCACTTTTCAAGCCATTTTTTATAAATATAGAAATATGTATATTTCTACGTTTATGAAAGATGGCTTGATATTTCTATGTTTATAAAAGATGGCATGAATTGTGTACTTTTCAAGCCATTTTTTATAAACAGAAATATGTTACGTATTTCTAGGTTTATAAAAGATGGCTCGAAAAGTATACAAACCATAGTAAAGTACGCAAATATATACATGTAGACATTTATATATTTGTTTGTATACTTTACTATGGTTTGTGTACTTTTCAAGCTATCTTTTATAAACATAGAAATATGTAGCATATTTCTATGTTTATAAAAGATTGCTTGAAAAGTATACAAACCATGGTATACATACAAATATATAAATGCTTGCATACAGTTATATTTTTGTTTGCTTACCTTACTATGGTTTGTGTATTTTTCAGACCATGTCCATCATGGAAGCCACGCCCCCAAGTGAGTCCCCCCACTCCCCCTCAGTTTCTTACCCCACTTTAAGCACTGGCTACATTCAGTGGGGAGGAAACCGGGGGCTGCCTGATGAGGTTTTCTTTCCCAGGACTTCCCCCTGCCCCCATGCCTGCCTGGGGAACGCTGGTAATCCTGCTCACAGATTTAGTCAGGGGACGCTTTATCAGCTCTTTGCAGCCCTGCACTAGGCTTCTTCTGCTGAGGCAGCAGGAGGGAGCGGGGACGCCACTCTCTTTCACCAGAAGACTTAACTAATCAACTTTCTCCTGACTGAAATTAATCTGGGGGCGCAAAGTGCTGGGCTCGCGGTTGATACTGCTACTAACAACAGTTTAAGATTAACCCCTTAAGTGCTAAGGACGAGTATGCTCGAGCATTGCTTCCTAAGGCTTCCGATTGGAGCATTTCTGAAGGAGCGTTCTGCTGTCTGAAATATGAACTTGTGACATCCACGTGTTCTGCGAGGGAGCTCCTAGTCCTCAGTCTGAATCATCTATCTCATTTGAGCACTTCTTGTTAGCAGTTGTGAAAGTAGAAACGTGGAGCTTATGCTACTAGGGCTGCATACGAAAAGATAGGAGTGGGATGGCAGGATGGATAGTGGACAGGGTGGGACTTGACCTTTCGTGTGCAATCTTCATTAGCTCCTGTTTTATTGGCGGTTGATTAGACAATTGACCTTAGCACCCAACTACTTCAAAGATAAGTCTCCATCCGAGCCTCAAGGTACGCATGCACGCACCTTTGTATTGAACTTCGGCCACAGGCACAGGTACCCACTCGCAGGCAGTAGAATCGCAGCAACTACTACTACAAAAAATCAGTCTTGCTGGTCACATAACTCCCAGACAGGCTTAAACACTGCTCGCAACACCTCTTTTCTGTCTGAATGCAGTGACAACCTACGACAAAATTCGGTCTTGCTAAACACTTAACGATTCTCTCTTGCTGTCACACATGTTCCCCCCACTCAGCACCCACCCATGTGCTTGTCTTCATCGGTAGCTTTCCTGGAGCCCGGCCAGCCCTCATAACTCCTTATCTTGGCCCAATGCACACACACATTCTAGCCTTCACATACCTTCCCACACTTTGGACTTCAGTCCACCGAGGACGTTCCCACCACAGGCGCACTACAAATGGGCTAAAAGAGCTATACAAATGACTACTAATATGAAATGCTATTCCCACCCACCACAAACATCAGTACCAGTCTCCAAAGTCCTTAAACACTACTCTGACATACACCACAGACAAGCACACTAACAGTTCACATTAGCAGCCCGAAGCACACATTAACATCTGCTCTAGGCAGCTCAAAAACCATCTACAGCATAAGTCCTCATAGAGCCCTACTTTTTCAGATCTGCACTCATCAACATTGCACCAAAGCATCCTTGGGCTGCTCCCTCTGCTACTATGTTAGTCCCCTACCCTATCCCACCTTTTCGTAATCATCTGGCTGCAGGCACTACAATTGAATAAAATGGACTGACGTAAAACTTAGGCAAAAACAAAACCCAGGAGTGGGATAGGGTGTCTCTCATGACCTGGGGACATTTGGCAACCATTATTTCTGTGAGAGATGATCTTCTAGTCCATCATCCTTCTAGTCCTGTACTCCATGGCGAGTCACTCTTCTCTAGTCCATCACCTCTATGGCCCTTAGCTGCCCTGGCCAATTGTCCCTCTGGTCCTTGTCTGCTCTGGTTTGTCGCCCCTCTGGTCTATGGCTCACTTTTGAGTTACGCTCCACAAACTGTGAAAATGACAGCAGGCATTCTGTACAAGACACAATAACATAATGTAACAGGACACAGCCAAGTGTTTCACTCATTCTCCTGTGGAGCAGTGCTCTGGCTGAGCCAAGCAACTTTGGTGACTGGCAGCAACAGAGGAGGACATTCATGTTCAAACATTAATCAAACTGAATCAAACAACTCCACCTCCTAAACGGCTATCAGTCAGGGTTCCGCCTCAAGTGTAGCATTGAAACAGCTACATTCCTCGTGGTGGATGATGCCCTCAAAAGCATGGATAAGGGCGTCTCATACCTCCTCATCCTTCTTGACCTTTCGGCTACATTTGACACCATTGACCACTGCATCCTTCCCTCTCTCCTTGCAGACAGGATAGAATTCTCTGGCACTGTCTTGAATTGGATTACCTCCTACGTCTCAGGCAGACACCAGGCCATCCAGATTAACTTGTTGCATTCTAACCTACTTCAGGTCTCCTGCGGCATGCCCCAAGGCTCCTTCCTCTCACCAACCCTTTTTAACCTTTGAATGGAGCCTCTGGGCACTGTCCTCAAAGATCCCAATATAGCCATCCACCAATACCTGGACGATGCTCAGTTGTACATGAGTGTAAATAGCGCACAGGACATTATTCGTCTCTGCGATTGCATAGACATCATCCAGTCCTGGATGTCGAATGCCTACATCAAACTGAATCCATCCCAGACTGAATTTGTCACCATCGGTTTGCCTGCTAAAAACAACTTGTCCAACAATGACTCAATGATTTGTGCTTAGAAGGAACTGATCCACAACTCTCAGACTCAGCCAAATCCTTAGGCTTCACCATTGACAGCAGCCTGTCCTTCCAGAAACACATAGCCAAGAAGGGCCAAACAGCCTGGTTCTGAATCCGCACCATTCAAAAAATCAAACCCTTTATCCCGCTGCTGGACTTCTGGACCATAGTGCAGACCCTTGTAGTCTCACAAATCGATGGGGGAAATAATCTCCTGACAGGGATCCCAGCTGTTCACTTGCTCACTTGTCCCCCCTAAAAGCAGTCCACTATGCTGCAGCATGTCTTATTACGGGTGCATAGAAATTTGACCGAATAATCCCCATCCTACGACAACTATATTGACTTCCTCTCCAGACCAGGATACTGTTTAAGACTGCAAGTATCATCTACAAAGCAGTCCGAGTAGCACACCAGTGTCCCCAATGGCTTGCATTACAACTTGTCTGCAAAGAGAGGACCTGCACACAATCCTTCTCTTTTCATGCACCCACCCTCTGGAACTCGATCCCGGTGTTGGCTCGGAATGCCCCTGCAATTCTCCAATTACGCAAATCTCTCAAAACATGGCTTTTTCAATAACATCTGACCAAGGACAAACTGCAGTGGATGCACATACCAACACACTGACCTCAACTCATTGTACTGTGCTGCCATTAAGAGATGCCAGCTGAAGTACACACTCAGTGCAGCGCTCTGCTGCTCTCGAGCAAGGTCTGTGCTTTAAGCAATTAAATACAAATTGTTGGTCCTGCCTCAGTCAGTCCCCTACAGAAGAATCCCTGATGCTCTGACTGTCCCTCGAACTGTACATCTGCATGCCAAATCAAGTGATATGGGACTGAGGGAGGGCCAGTGCAACAGTAATGGAATTCCAGGTGCCAGCCTCATGGGCCTCTTGCAGAGAGGAACCAGGGGACACAGGTTTGTTCTCAAAACCACAAAATATGTCCCATTTTATGGCACTAATTTGTGGAACAGTGTGAACTTAATCACTTCTAAGGACGTACCTTTTTGCAGTTAAGTCACTGTGTAATTACATTATTTGCCCAGGATCATACAATTTGGTTAAAGATGGAAGTGGGGATTTTGACCCAATCTTCAATTTAGACACTTGACCACATACCTTCCAAGCTGTACCTGCTATACATTTTAAGGTTTTGGATTTCAAGGTCTACAATAATACTGTTTTACAGAGTTTACTTGCATAATTCCCAAATTCCACAGAAAAGCAACCTAATAACATGTAGATCCCTATAGAAACATGCAGAGCCAAACAAAATACAATTGCAGTTTTATTTCCACACCCTGAATGGAAAAGTAGAAGTCACAGAATGCAATAAGAATTCACTAAAAGACGTCTGTTGCAAACTTCCAGCTCATTGCTGTGCTCGATGTCCGCTGAACTATCAACATACAATCAAACCTTTGTTGCATGTCAAGCTAGTATAGTGGCAATAAACTCTATGTATTTTGAGGGTATGTAGAGGAGCAGACGTGCACATCACTGATAGACCTCACCTCCTCACTGCCAACATATTGGATGAATAACAAGTAGACACTCTGTATGACAACTGGTATAATTCCAATACTGCGCCGAGTGTATGAGAGACGTTATGCACTCAGACAACTTTACTGAATGTACCCTCGAACTGAAGTGGTAGCAGGAGATTTGCAACCACCACTGAATATCGAGGAGCTGTAAAGATAACCAGACAGGTGCAAAGTGATCTCATAAGGAGAACATACAATGACGCACTGAGATGACTGAAAAAAACAAAAGTAAGCATACATACAAGTGAGAAGAAACCATATGCACAAAGAAGATAAGTAACTAGATGGTTAGGGAAAGTATGAACGCAGAAACAAAAGGTAGATGAGTCACATAGAGGCTTGCTGCAGTAGAAAACATAACACGGGTGAAGCAGTGATATTGAAAGGATGGATGCCGGCTCTGAATAGAAGTAAGCGAAAGGCTTGAAGGAGAGAGACCAGGGCTGCGGAGCTGACAGAGGCTGAAAATACACTTTTGAGCATGAACAAAAAATAGCTGCTGTCCAGAGATCAAGGATGCCATAGCGAGAAGCTACTGAGGGGTACAAGGGGAGTCAACAAGGATAAGCAATGTCTGCAGCACATATTTCTCTTAGATTAAATACATGAGAGAATATTTGTGAATGCCAATTATTGACAATTAAAGATGCAGAAAAGCATATGTAAAATGGAGAAAACAAGTCTCCAGAGGGCAAAGATGGTAATGACACCCAGGATAAGTGTATCAAGTAGCACTAAATAAATGGCAACATTGGCAAAATCACGGTCTCTTCACACGTGGTGCAAGACCAGAAGACAAGGCCTATTCATGAGCCCCAGATGAAGATATTGATGTACCTTAACTCCCTTAAAGTTCCAGAAGAGAGAACATCCAGCAAACTCAAGTACAAAGGAGAAGCGTTGGCTGAAGGCATGGATGATGAGAGATGGTAGACTAATTGGGCAAGTTGGAAGTAGTCTGACGCTGTTCACTGCACCTGGGTTTGAACTTGCTTACGTGCCGCTAGTGAGCTGAGCGTCCAAGGTTGGGAGAGAGTGCCAACCAATAAAATGGCCTAAGCAATAGTGAGCATAGATTGTTGCAAAAGCCAATCTGCTGCTGTTATGCTGCTATAATCTGTACTATATGTACTTAGAGGGAAGTTCAAGGTATGCCTACCATATGATGGTCAGCCAATGATGCTACTAACACTTAGACCAACATTTAGTCAATTTCTCAGCTTCATCTCTTCAGGGGCAGTCTACCTTTCCTCACCTTCCTCCAGAAGCTCAATTTCTCCAGAGCCTTGGTTCTCTCTAGGCTTGACTACTGCAATAGCCTCTTCCTCAACCTTCCTCTTTTCTTCCTTCGCCCCCTCCAACTAATCCAGACTCATCCATGGCCTCAAGCCCCGGGACTGCATCTCTCCACCCCTAAACCATCTCCACTGGCTCCTGGTGACTGCAAGGATCAAATTCATGCTTCATCCACAAGGCTGTCTGTGGCCTGGGACCTCTCTACATCTAGCTTTCTCTCCTGAAATACTTCCCAGCGAGCTTCCTTTGGTTTTCTGTCTCCAACTCTCTGCAAGTCGAACGTTTCTCCAAGCAGAGAGTGGAAGGAAGATCCCTTTCCTTGGCTGGTGTCTCCCTTTGGAACAGACTCCCGACCCCCTCAGAATTGAGCAGGACCTTAAGTTCCAGAAACCTCTCAAGACCTTCCTTTTCTCTTCTTCCTTCCCTCTCCCCCTCCCATGCTAAACTCTCCACCTGCTGCAGTGACTGGGCCTGGTCCCTTCAGGTTCATACAGTGACCAGCCCACCCAGCCCACCAGTCCCTTCTAGCATCCTTTGCCAACACTTGCCCTAGGGCTCCCTTTCCCTGACTATCCCTACTAAGTCCTCCCTGCTCACTGCACTCTTCCTCCCCTCCCCCTCGTTCCCCTGGCACTTGCTTCCCTGGCCTGACCAGCACTTGCCTGCCCCCACCCATGGGGGTACCCCACTCCTGCACTTCTCTCTCAATCCCTCACACGCTTGCACTTATCACCTTGTCATGCACTTGCACAGTGGAATTGTCACAAGGCCAATATAACGGTCCTTTGTTGTTGTATTCTTATGATTTCCCATGCCCCCCCGACTGCCCATCTTGTCTTGAAGCACCTGGAAACACGTGTGTATATGTGCCTTAAACATGTCCCTACTGATACTTTTTAAATCAGGTCGCTACAAGAATTTGTGTTATGTTGCAGTATATCATACTATACTACCCAGCGCCTCCTCACCTATGTCAACACTTATTTATTTTAATTTTGCACCTCAGGAATTTTGTACTCTTAAGACTGCCCAGTTTGATTTTAGAACGCCATCTCCTAATCAACTAATATGTTGATACTAATTGCCTCTAGTGGATAACCCTGTATACTAACTATACATTATCCTGTATCCAGAGTACCAAACGTACCCAGACTTGCTGACCTACTGTATTGCATTGCATCTTGCTCTATATAAGCTCATGTCTCTTTGCATTCGGGCCCACTGATCTGAGCTCGTTGATACATTTTACGGTATTACTCCCCACACTGTATATCTATATTTATATGTATATGTACTGTATAACCCTAGCATATTAGCATTCTTTCACTACTTCAATATGGTATCCGCACCTACTGTTCTTATTCTAGCTTAACACACCCTGGCAGATTAGTAGTTTAGCGCTTCTTGTTTGTTGTTATTATCTGACCACAACTGCAATATTGGCTTATTACTCAACTGTACCTAACTGTACCTAACTTGCCACTTGTTCTTGATTACTCTCTCATCAGCGGTGCACTACATAGTGCCTTTGCTCTACTACTGAGACTACTATCACATTATGTCTACCGCCATTTTCAACTTTTGTGCCGTAAACCTACTAGCTCTACTAATAACACCAATTTGCATTACTAAACATTTTATCTCCTACTACTCTGATCCCATGTGTCTGAACAACCCTACAATGCTTATAGACGCTGTTTTGAACTTACCACAATCTTGCAGTCCGACCCAGACAATAACCCCTAGTAATCCCTGCAATACAGGTACCAGGAACACTAGACTCAGATCTAGACTGGCCAGATTATTTAAACCCCCCCCGCCAGACTCACTCCTATGCCAGACTACAAAAGAAAACCTTCCCAAACTAGTAAAAATGCATCTAATGTATCTAATGTCAGACTCTCCAACAACTGGGCTCCCCCCACCCCCCTGGGATACCCAAGGACAGGTTGCCCAAACCATCTAAGAGTACTACTACTGAAACTCACCCTACTGGCACGTCAGACCACCCTATCCCCCTGCTCAAAGGGGCACTAATAAACACCAGATCTCTGGTCACACATGCCACAAAGATTGCCGACCGGATTCTGGTAGAAAACTTAGACCTTTTGGCCATCACGGAGACATGGCTGCATGCTGCAGCAGGCCCTATGCTCATGTTGGCAGTCCCTGACGGCTACTCAATTATACGACAAGATCGACCTGAGGCGCGAGGTGGAGGTATTGCCATTATCTTCAAACCAGTCTATTCCTGAGACTAGCTCCCTCCAACGATATCCATTCCTGTGAACTTCTTACAGCTAAACTACCCCAAGCCAACTCCCAGACCCTCACCATCCACCTCATCTACAGACCCCCATGCCCCATTAGGACATTTGAGGAGGATATCTCCACTATTTTATCAAACAATCTTAAAAACACATCGCAAGTTCTCCTACTAGGCAATTTCAACCTGGGATTTAATGATCCTTTTGATGAACATGCCATATCCATTGCCAACATCTTGTCCGAACTTGGCCTCACGCAGAGAACCAATTCCCCTACCCACAATAAAGGAAGAATACTCAACTGGGGGACAGACTACAATTGGAATGCCAACATCACCTCCATCTCCCCGCAAGTATGGACTGATCATTTCCTGTTGTCATTCTCACTTTCCACCATCAGACCCCACACCCCATATAATCGCATTGCTCCACCCATACCAACTAGGAAAAAGAAGAACATTACAGTGGACCGACTAATCCCTCTCTTACTCTCTACCCTTAATTCCCTACCGGACAATACAGACTCTGGACTGCTCATTGAGGAGTATAACAAAATGATGACTTCCTCATTGGATAGAATTGCCCCCCTAAAATTGAGGCAGGGTAAGCCTAGAGCTGATCTGAACAAATGGTTCACCCCTCAATTAAAAGAGCTACAACAAAAGAAACAAAGTTGCAAGGCTTTATGGAAAACCCTCCCAATGGATGAAAACAGAATTAAACTTACCAAGATCTCATCTCTATACAAAAAAGAGATTTGCCTGGCTAAAAGGGAATCCTACAACAACCGTATCTCTCAAGCCAGCTCTAGTATGAAGGAACTATTCACCATCCTAAAAGAACTAGAGACACCCAATCCCATGCCAGACACCTGCATCAAAGACAAGAATTGGTGTTCTAACATCCAGCAAGCGTTATCCAACAAAGTGACCACTCTTCAAAATAAAATCGCCCTCAAAAAACATTTATACCTACCGCCACTACCCTAACTCCTCCTATTAATACATACTCTACTCCTGACAGTCCTCCCATCCACTTCAATTTTTCTAAACTCTCTGTTCTTTAGGTGGAAAAAGTTATATTATCACTCAAACCATTCAACTGCAAGGGTGACCTCTGTCCAGCCCAACTCATTAAGGATGCAGCTAGGGATCTAGCCCCTTTATATCTATGCTCATCAATGCATCCTTCACAACTGGTACTATCCCCAGTAACCTCAAAGAATCATGGGTACTACCATTGCTGAAAAAAAACACTAGACCCACTGATTCCTACTAACTACCGACCTATCACAACAGTACCTTTTCTGTTGAAGAGCCTGGACAAGGTCGCATACTTACAAATCCAGAAATTCCTGGAACTTCACCACCTGCTAGGAGCTCGCCAATATGGTTTCTGCCCCCAACATGGAACAGAAACTGCCCTATTGACTTGAAGGCCCAAATCGTTGAGCTGAGAGACAAAGGGAAGTCGGCACTCCTCCTCCAACTCAACCTCTCAGCTGCATTCGATCTTGTGGATCACAAGGTCCTCTGTAGTCATCTAGACTCAGCTGTACACTTCTCTAAAGAGGCCATAGTCTGGATAGAATCATTCTTAAGTGATAGGACCATGAGGGTCTTCTCCCCAGCAGCAGCTGCAGACCCCATTCCAATTACATGTGGAGTGCCCCAGGGCTCCTGTGTCTCTCCCACCTTGTATAACATATTCACTAAGCCCCTTTTCGATGATCTGGACCATCTTGGTATCACCTACACTAATTATGCAGATGATACTCAGATCCTCCTCCCACTCCCCGGGGATTATTGCAAGGATTTGGCCTTGGTGAATAGAGTATACCTCATCATCCAGGCATGGATGGCTACACATGGTCTATGCCTGAATGATGATAAAACAGAGCTCACCATCTTGGGTACCTCTACTAATCTCAAAAAATTAGGCCTCGAATACACTGCTTTCATAATTGACAGCAACCTTATCAAAGTAGCCACTGAGGTAAAGACCCTTGGCTTCTACCTCGACTCTACGCTCTCCTACACTAAACAAGTTAATGCCTTGACCTCCACCACTGCCTACACTTGTAAACTTATCAGAACTGGCAAACCCTTCCTTTCCAACAACAGTTGCATCACCCTGGCCAGAGCCCTCATCCTGTCCAGGTTGGATTACTGTAACGCCCTTTATATTGGTTCCAATAAACATACCATCATGAAAATCCAAACTCTCCAAAATAACGCTCTTAGAGCAGCCGTAGGCATAGCCAAGAGAGAACATATCTCTGAGATCAGACGACAAAATAACTGGCTCTGCTTATGACAAAATTCAACAAAAAATTGCCTCACTTACCTATAAATGACTGAACAATGTTGCTCCTAGTTATCTCTCCGAATGATTCCATAGACGGACTTCCTCTAGACCATCCAGACTAATCAAGACCAATTGCCTCACCGTCCCCAGGTTCAAACTATCTGTGGTAGCGGGGAGCAGTTTTCCTGTGAAAGCTGCCCAGCTTTGGAACTCCTTGCCACCTTCAATCCGAGCTGATCAATCATACCAGAGCTTTAGACATAGCTGCATCAACTGGCTTAAGACTACTGATCACTAGCCACCTGCACTACCTGCACACAAACCCACACCTGTTGTTAGCGCTCTCATATTGTTCCTACCATGCCTGCTGATGATATGTAACTGCTGCCTCTACTCTGTGTAACTCACCTGCTCCTAGGTCACACCTAGACTGAGCGCTCTTCCTATGTTCACTCCTTGTCTTTTGATGATATGTAACTTTTGATGATATGTAACTATTGTCTTAGCTTTGTGTACCTATTCTTGTAATTAAGCTTTGAACCTTCTTGTAATGTCTGTGCCCTGGTACCTTTGGGTTTGGCGTGCAATATATATCAATAAACAAACAAGCAAACCAACAATAAATAAATATAAAGACTATAAGTAGATATGTTCCCCTAACTAATCCCTCCATCCAATAGGTTTTATTACTTGCCATGTACGATGACATCATAGCTGATACACATCAAGGTATGAAGTCTTTGTGTACCTAAAATGTAATTGAGAGTGCATGGAGTCCATTCGTTTTTCACCAGATTTCCCTACTTTATTGAGCTGATAATAAAGTAGTACTTTACCATATTCTTTGAGTCTGTCCGATTATTTGGGTCCAAGATTATTTCTTATTGTAATTCCATTCTGCACATAGATACGCCTAAAAAGTGCTAATGCACAGGTAATTCTCTGCAGTTTTATGACTACACCTTTAACATCTGTGTATTATGATGGGAAACTTTGCTGTTGGATGGCTTGGTGCTCGGCATCTTTGTATTATGTGGGATACTCACTGCTTTTACCTGATTCTTTCTTTCTTTATTCATTAATTTATTTATTTATTTACAGTATTTAATAATGTGCAAACTTTGCCACAACGGGTTTGAGGAGCACTGTACAGTAAGATAAACAGACAATAAAAACATTACAACATAAATTACAGTGGAATTGTAAACTGAAAAAACAGGACAAAAACAGAGTGAAACCGGTTGATGGGAGTCAAGAGACAGACATTTTTTTTTACAAAAAACAAATGGTGCATTATGCTCTGTTTTAACAGTGCATTTTGTCTAAGAGAGGATTGTCATAAGTGATAGGTTTGGCAACAGGATTTAGGACCAAAACATTTTGAAAATACACAAAAATAATTCTGTCAGGAAGCCGCCCTTTATGGCACCATTTTAGGGTCAGGCAGTGTCTTGCTAACAGTCATTGGCTTACTTGACCTGTAACGGTTTATTGAGAGACCACCCTTAACCCAGGGAGTTCCTTCGCTTCCCACTCAAGGTGTTACACAACAAACTATTTAACAGATTATTCTCAGCCTTACTTCAGACACATATCATGCCCCTTGATTCCCCCCCATCCCCTCTGAGCTAACAATGAGACAAGAACCGGGCCGGTGTATGGGACATATATTGGTATTTATTCAACTACCGCAAATGTCAAACACCAATGCATCTGTGGCACAACCCAATCAACTTCTCTCAGCATAAATAAATCACAAAAGTGAGTTGAAAAGAACACAATCAAAATGGTGCACTTTCTGCAAATTTCAGTTCAATAAATAATTACACTGATCAATAACAAAAGCAATTATCATGTAGAGTTGTGAGATTCTGATCTTCCTGCAAGCTTAAAAAGGCTAGCAGTAGGATTTCAAGTTTGGTACAAATACATTTGGAAATTATGATTTTGCCCAGACCTTTGGTTTAAAATAAACACAGGGTGATTTAGCAATTTGTTTTTCAGACCCCCGGCCCCTACTTTGGTCTGTGTTGGGGAAGTCGGACAGAGAAATTGGAATGATTTGTGTTATTTTTGATTTCAGACCCCACTCCACTGAAAGGCCTGTGTTTCTGAAGCTGGATAAAAAGGTTGGACTGATTTAAGAACAAAGACATGCCACTTCCTTAAAGAAGTCGGGGTCAACAGGACAAAAAGGATTACCCATTTTAATTATAGGCTGGAGTTTGCAGCGCACAATGGGAAGTGAGCTATGTTAATTTCGAATTTTAATATTTGTAGTTAAATAGGCTATGTATCTACACAGTTTTGCCCCCTCCCACGCCCACTATAAAGGGAAAGGATTTAAGGCAAGCAGACTCCACCATTGTTTGGTTTCACAGGGCTCAGTTCTACTTACATAGACAGCCTCTGTTTAAAATTCAGGAAAGCCAGCTGCATCTCAGTACACTCTGGAAAGATAGGGCAGGGGTCTGGTCACTCCACTCTCAAAGGTGGCCTCCAGCTCTTCACCATAGGACCCAGTCAGCTTTGAGGATTTCTGAGAAATAGACAGCTCCACCCTGATGCAATTACAGCAATCGTCTGGTGTTTCCTTACATCTGTCAGATGGTAAGTTTCAGCAGTCCTCTCTGTCTGTCTTTCTGTGTGTCCCCTGCTCCTAGTCCAGTCCCCCTTATATATCAGCAATGACACCAATTTTCCAATCTTGGGCAAGTACCCTGCAATAGTTCCCGCAACTAGGATTGGACAGTTACCCTTCTCTCTACTCCCAAACCCAGCCTCCAAGTTAGGGTTGGTTTAGGGGTCTGGAACAACATATGGCAGTTCCCATTTGTAATCGCCATTTGTTCTCCATTCACATTTTTGGCAAAAACTAGTTATGTACCACAACTTCATACTTTTACTAGCAACTTCCATAATGTACATATTTTCTGAATCAGCTAATCATGGGTAATTAGTTAAGACGGCCACCAGGTCTGTACGATGTAGCACGGCCATGTGGCACATTTCTGCCATTTTCATACATAGCATAAAAGTTATGGATATGTAAGTTATTACCCATAGCCCTCATTTTATTCTCCACCCACTCACCAACTCTCACATTTGGAACGTGTTTAGATCAGCTGGAAACACATCTTAGATAGCCATTAGAGTTCCCTGAGTTGCAGGTGGATGCTTTTTATTTCTCTAAAATCTCCTGGAAATTACCTACATAAATGATACATAAATGAAGGAAATCCACCTTATGGTGGCTGAGAAAGAGGCCTAAATGATAATAGTCCTTTAAAATTAATTGTGACTCTTCATGTGGAACAAATGGCCATTCTCCTGCATTCCGGCCATTTGTTTTCATTGTGTCAGCCTGTACCTAGAGATTTTTTTGTATCAGTCTCTTTGTTTCGAAGCTTGCTCTTTGAAGTTGTTGCCCATATTTGCACACATATTAGTCATGCTCTAGCCAAGGGGAACTTCTCTTGCAGTCAATGTCTTCAGAGCCAGCCGGTCTGGAGAACACTGAATTTTGACACCTTTAGCAGGACACTTTATTGCAGTTGGTAATTAGATGGGAGATGTAACATCCAGACTGGGAGTGGGAGATGTCCTTGTGAAGTGTTCCCACAGCCAGCAAAAGGGTTTGTCTTTGGCTGACATTTTTCCATGGAAACAAAGTGGTTTTCAAATGTCACTGGTGTTTTGTATGTGAAACATAATGTGAAACATAATATACCTTGCTTTTTGTCGACCTGCAAATCATTTCATTTCCCTGATATTTTCCTGTGAGCAGTGATACATTTTCACATTTAAACTGCTTTATTTGCACACACCTGTGCAAGCTGTTTTTGGGTGCCTGTACAAAAATCCTGTTTTCCATGTGACAGGGATCTTTGATTTCTCCTTCTTTTGTAAATTAAAATGCTGCTTTTCCTTTGGTAATGACAGGCAGGCTCCTTTTTCCACATGGCTCTTTAATTGTACTTGAAAACAAAAACAAAGGCCAAGCCGTCTTTTTTTTCAGTGTTTAAAATCCTGCTGTTCATGTGAAAGGGACTTCTCTTTGGGACATCTCACATAACCCCTGTTCTTCCATGACTTTTTGTTGGGGAAGAGCAGGGCAGAGTGGGGTTTCATTAGGTGTAATTTCTTTCATTAGGGAGTGGGCACTCCAGGCTCCCCTTCCATATTTGCATTGGAGGGTATGGCATGGCACCCCCTTTCTTCCTTCCTTTCCAGGTCAATAGGGTTTGCACTGGACTCCTCTCTTACCTCCAGGCTGGAAGTTAAAGAGGTCAGTTCTCTAATAAAGAAAGAAAAAGAGTTTCAGTACTTTTTACACACATATTTCCCCGGAAGATATACATGTACAACATACAATTATCACATGACATTTTCATCATTTCACAAAACATTTGATTTATTTTTTTCATTTGTACAATAACACCAAGTAAATTACTGCCTGTTATATATATATATATATATATATATATATATATATATATATATATATATATATATTCATCTTAGTTTCCAAATGATTTTTCATCCTTCCTTTTCATCTTCAGATGGTTCCTCTGCTGGACTTTCATTTGACTCTTCAATCAGTTGTAAAGCATTTCTGGGGTCACATCTTTTTAACTGATTGAAGTGGACCCATTTTTCTTCTGTCTGTTCTCCTTTTGGGACGTGGATCTTGTAAGCAACAGGTGATATTTTATCTACAATTTCAAAGGCACCACGCCAAGATGGGAGATTTTCCGCTCCTTGGTCTGATTCCTTTGAAAATCGTACTGTTAAACCTTTTCACCTACTTCATTCCCTTTCTTGGTGGTCTCTAGATCATAGTAGGTCTTCATTCCTTCAGTCAAATGTTCTAAATTGCGCTGAACCTAAGCAAAAAGCATGCTGGATGTGCCTCCTTAACTTTTCAATGTACTCATGAGTAGTGGACATATTTATCAATGTCTGCTCTTGAGTTCTATAGAGCATATGCTGTAGTAACACCATTCTTCATCTGGTCATGAGCTGAAATGTAGACATATTTGTTGCAGAAGGTGGTGTAGACCTAATAGCCATCAGGACAAGTGAAATCAGATGTCCCAACTGAGTCCAGAGTCTGCCACGAACTTCTTTAATTTGTTTATTTAAATTTTTATTTACTGGTTTATAACATGCCGTAACCCAAGAGTATCACAGCACACATATACACATAGGACAACAAAGGTACAGGACATGAGCAAAAGTAACAGAGAAGAAAGAAAAGGTTTTACTCAAAGAGAAAGGACTTCAGTGTGTTTCTGAAGGTTTTGATGTTTCTGTCTAACCTCAGGGTTACAGGAAGCGAGTTCCAGGTTTTTGCTGAACAGGTGGCAAAAGATCTGCCTAGCCACTTGGTCCTCTTTTATTATGGACAGTTGACCAACCTTAGGTTCATTGATCTAAGTGACCACGAGGGCTCATACCACCTGTAACGCTCACCTGATTCTCGCAGAGGCGCCGGTCTTGACTGGGCGACTACCGTATCTTCAAAGGTGATGTGTAGCACCCGGTTGGCTCTTTGGGCTGGACCTCTGTGCACTGTATGCCTGACTTCAAGAGTAAGATGTCTGCAGATAGAAAATATGGGATTAATGAACTGGGGTTATTGGGGTGTCCCTATCTCTTTCCTTTTTGCTCTCCTGTAGACCCCCAAAGGTTAACGCTCTCACCTTAGGTAAGTGAATGCCGAGCTCTCCATCTGCCTCGGGGCAGGGTGCTGTAACCAGTTTCTTCACTGGATAGGTAGCGCAGGCCTCTTGACTTCAGAGGACTGCTGTCCGTCGTTTACTGCACGACCGGTAAGTTTCGAGTAATTCTATTGTCTTTAAAGTCTTTAGTAATGATGTCTCTTGTTTTGCAGGGTTCCGGCGATGGCGGATGACGGGCTGAAGTGAGTTGAAGATGGAGTCCGTGTGATGAATAGAAGCGCCTGGAAGCACGTAAGTAAGCGCTTGTTGCCTGCTTCACGATGCGCTCTAACTGTCTTTTTATTTTGCAGGTACGAGTTCGGAGCAGCTGCAGGGTGCCGGAATACCCACTGGGTTAGATGTGGAAAGGAGTAATGGCACGTATTAAAGTTCCCCAATGTCTTTAAACGCACCTTGTTTTGTCTTTCAGATGCGGGATGCAGCGCCGAAGGCCTCCGGAGCGTGCGAAGAGTTGGTAAGCTTTTGTCTTTCAGATGCCGGAATGCAGTGTGAAGACCTCCGGAGCGCACGAAGAGTTGGTAAGCCTTTGTCTTTCAGATGCCGGAATGCTAACCTGTTCTTTCTTGTCTTTATAGGTGTTGCTGAAGACTGGATTCAGGATGGTAAGCCTTTTTCCTTAGGCCCAGGATTCGATGCAGAAGACACGATGAGCGTTCTGCTGCAGAGGATGCAGAATAACGCAAAGCAAGATTCATCCACCGGGTGTGGTTTAAATAGCCTCCTGTAGTGCTTAGGTGTCTCCTTCCACAGCCACGCCTAGGTAAGAAAAGAGTTCCTGCTTTCCAGAAGAGTTCCAGTGTTCTGAATCTAGGGAGTGGCTCCTTCCCCACCCAACAGGAAAAGTAGTTCCAAACAGAAGAGGATCAGAGGCTCAACTGGCAGACAAGTAAGCAGCATGGTCTGCTGCAGGTAAGTCCACCCAAGCATTATGAGCCCGGCGCTTCCAGCGCTGGGACTGGGCATATTTATGAGCCTGGTGCCACTGGCGCCAGGACTGGGTCCAAAAGGTCCCAATTGGGACTGGTTGGCACTCGGAACCTGGGTTATGGATCTGCTTCCAAGGGAGTTGGGAAAACCCTGACCTTTTGGAAGCAGAGATCATGACAGTACCCCCCCTCAAGGCCCCTCCCAAACCAGGCTTCTCCGGGGGTTTTGGCTTGTCAGGAAATGTTCGGTGAAATCTTTTGATTAGGCGAGGAGCGTGGACATATTCAGCAGGTTCCCAGGATCTCTCTTGGGGGCCGTAGCCTTTCCAGTCAATTAGGTAAAATAGTTTAGATTTGGAGATCTTGGAGTCCAGAATGCTTTTGACTTCAAACTCGAGTTCTCCATCAACTAGGATGGGTTTTGGAGATTTAGTTAGTCGGGTTTGAGGTTGCACGGGTTTTAATAGAGAGACGTGGAAGACCGGATGTATCTTCATGTGCGGGGGCAAGTCCAACTTGACCGCTACTGGGTTTACTATGGTAGTGATGGAATAGGGACCAAGGTATCTTGGGTTGAATGTGCGTGGCCCTTTTAGAGGTAGATATTTGGTGGATAACCAGACTTGGTCCCCTACTTGATATTGAGGGGCTTCCTTCCGATGTTGATCTGCTCCTTTCTTGTATTGTTCTTTAGCCCTTTGAAGGTGAGAAACAGCTTCCTTAAAGGCTTGGGTGATTGTAGAATGCAGGTAGTCTACTGCTGGTGTTTCAAGATCTTGGAGGGGATCCAACTCCGAGGTTCGAGGGTGACTGCCGTACAAAAGAAAAAACGGTGTTTTCCCAGTTCCCGAATGGACAGAGTTATTGTAGGCATATTCGGCTATCCAAAGGATGTCTTTCCAAGTTTTTTCAGTTTGTTGCAGCATGCAGCGTAAATACTGTTCCAGATTTTGATTGGTCCTCTCGGTTTGTCCGTCGGTCTGAGGGTGGTGACTGGTCGATAGTCTCACATCAATTTGAGCCGACCGACAGCAACTTCGCCAAAAATGAGAAATAAATTGACTACCTCGATCCGAAATTAGAACCGAAGGAAAACCGTGTAGTCGGACGATGTTTTCGAGAAATTCTCGGGCCAGAGTTGCTGCTGTTGGCAAGCCTTTGAGCGGAATGAAATGCGCCATCTTGGAGAATAAGTCCACGATTACTAGAATCGTATTGTATCCAGAGCATGGAGGTAGATCGGTGATGAAGTCCATAGAAAGCGTATGCCAAGGGCGAGGTGGGATGTCAATAGGGCGTATGAGGCCTGCTGGTCTTTCCTTTTGACTCTTGTTTTGGGCGCATACTCCACAGGACATTATAAAGTCTCTGATATCTTTTTTCCAAGACGGCCACCAGAAGTAGCGCTTGATCTTTTCTGAGGTCTTGGCCATACCGGGATGACCTTCCATTAAAGAATCGTGATAACAAGAGATTACTTTTTTCTGTAAATCTGTGCTGGGTAGGTATAATCGTTCTTGGAAATACAATAAGTTGTCCTTTACTGCAAAGTCCTTTCCCTGCAGATGCCAATTCTGTATGTCTGCTGGAGTTACAAGTTGCCTGGCTTTATCCTTAACTTCCTCTATGGATTCTGTGGCGATTACACCCAGAATTCTTTGTTCGGGAATGATTGGTACAGGTTTAGGGTTGATCAAGTGTTCTTCCACTCCCATCCGAGAAAGGGCATCAGCTTTAGCGTTCTTTGTACCAGGTCGATAGGTAATTATGAAGTCAAACTCAGCAAAGAATAATGCCCAACGGAGTTGTCTAGAGGATTGGGCTTTTGCGGTTTTCAAATATTGCAGGTTTCGGTGATCCGTAATCACAGTAACGGTGTGTCGGGCCCCCAGCAGATAATGCCGCCAAGCCTTAAAGGCAGACTTGATAGCCAGAAGTTCCTTGTCAGTAATCGTGTAATTGATTTCAGGAGGCGAGAATTTGCGGGACCAAAATGCCACGGGATGCAACTGATTGGTTACCGGGTCCTTTTGTGATAGAACTGCCCCCATGGCAAGGCTTGAAGCATCAGTTTCCACGATGTAGGGGAGTTCGGGGCGAGGGTGTTTTAAGATTGGTGCAGAGATAAATTTAGTCTTCAAATCCTGGAAAGCTTGTTCCGCCTCGGTAGACCATTCAAAACGTTTGTTTTTCTTTAACAAGGCAGTGATGGGCTGGACTATTCGAGAGAATTCGGGGATAAACCTGCGGTAAAAGTTAGCGAAGCCTAACATGCTTTGCACACCTTTTACGGAGGATGGTGCTGGCCATTTGAGAACTGCATCGACCTTCTTTGAATCCATACGTACTCCGCCAGGTGATAATATGAATCCCAAGAATTCAACTTCAGTCACGTTGAAAACACATTTTTCCAACTTAGCGAAAAGTTTGTGTTGACGCAATCTTTCGAGGACCATTTTCACGTGTTTCCGATGTTCAGATTCCGATGAAGAATAAACGAGGATGTCGTCAATGTAAACAACAACACACACATCTATGAGCTCTCTGAGGACATCGTTCATAAAATATTGAAAGGCGGCCGGGGCATTGCAAAGTCCGAAGGGCATGACCTGATATTCAAATAGCCCATACTTTGTGCGGAAGGCCGTCTTCCATTCATCGCCCTCTTTTACTCGTACCAAGTGGTAAGCTCCTCTAAGATCCAGCTTTGTATATATGCATGCTTTTCTGACTTGGTCCAGGAGTTCAGGGATCAAAGGTAACGGATATCTATTCTTAACGGTGATCTGGTTCAGGGAGCGATAATCGATACAAGTTCTAAGGTCTCCTTCCTTTTTTGGAACGAAGAACAAAGCTGAAGAAGCAGGGGACTTGGAAGGACGAATAAACCCATTCGCCAGGTATTGATCCAGGTATTGTCGGAGGTGAAGGTTCTCAGGCTCGGTGAGGGCGTAAATTCTACTACAAGGAGGAGTAGATCCAGGTATCAGGTCTATCTGGCAGTCATAAGACCTATGAGGAGGTAGAGAGTTAGCCTGATCCTTCCGGAAAACATCTTGGTATTCTAAGTATTCGGGAGGTAACTGGGGAGTCTCTGAAGAAATTGCTGCCAGTGCAACACCAGGTGGAGGGTGACAAGTAGAGACACATTCTGGAAACTGGACCGTTCTTGCTCGCCAATCGATCAGAGGATTGTGTTTCTCTAACCAAGGTATTCCTAGAATAATCTGAAACTGAGGGGCCTTGATCACATCGAACACGATCTTCTCATGGTGTCCATCTTGACTTACTAGCGTCACCTCTTGAGTGGTATGCGTTACTGGCCCGGAGGCTATCTCCGTACCATCCACTGTAGTAATGACGTCCTTTACAGCCTTGGGACAAAGAGTTAGATTCATCCTCAAAACCATTTCATGATCCACATAATTGCCGATGGCACCGCTGTCGACGTAAGCTTCAATTGCATGTAATCGATCCGGATTATCAGGGCTAATGAGGACCATAGGTATCACGAAATGCGAGGTCACGGAACTGGTTTTCACGCTCGGCAAGAGGACCTCTATTCTTGTCGGGCGAGGTCGTTTCCCTGCTCAGAGTTTGTAACTTTGGTAACTGCAGCTCCTACTGCCTTCTTGGCAGGTTTCACCGGACAGTCTCGAAGAAAGTGCCCTGAGTTTCCGCAATATAGGCATAATTGCAACTGTTTTCTCCTTTCCCGCTCCTTTTGTGTTAGAGGACCTTTCAGACCCCCTATTTGCATGGGTTCCCCGGAGTCTACTCCTTTGGAAGGAGTTGGCGGTTTGGAAAATACTCGAGCATCAAACTTGGAACGGTCGGCCTTCCTGTTCTGCAGTCTATGATCTATTTGAATGACCAAGTCTATATAATCCGAACAGTCTTGTGGGGGATTCACTACTTGGGCTAAAACGTCTTTGAGCTCTCCACGTAGACCTCTATAAAACAGCGTAATCCTTTTGTCCTCAGGCCATTGAGTTTCCACTATTAGTCTATTGAAAGATGCAATATAAGCCAAAAGGTCTTGATTACCCTGTCGCAACGAAAGAAGCTCATTGTCCAAGGCCTGCCCCTGTGAATGTCTTGCGAACAGTTTTTCCATACTAAGCTGAAAGGCTTGAAAATCATGGAGAACCGGATCATCTTGATTAACTAGAGGGATCGACCAGTCTGCCGCATTGCCACTAAGGTACGAAAGTACAAAAGCTACTTTAGCTTGATCAGTTGGAAAGGCTGCTGGCCGGCATAAGAAGTGCAACCGGCACTGATTGATAAATACTGCAAACCTCTTTGGGTCACCAGAAAATCGTTCGGGCGGAGCCAGAGGTACATTGCCAGGTAGGTTGATCTGCACTGGATTCATAGAGGATGTTGAAGGAAGATTTGCCCCTGATGCGGGTAACGGGGTCTGTCCGGCTTGTGACTGTAGCAATTGTCTAGTAAGACCGTCTGTTCTCTCCTTGGAAATAATTAGTTCCCTTCTTAGAGCATTCGTTTCCTGACGAGCTGCATGCACTTCTGCCCTTAGTTCCCCAAGTAACCGGGCTAGGTGGTCAGTATCCGAGGTTTCCATAGCGCCTGGGCGAGAGTTTTGCGGTAGGCTTTGCGTTCTGTAACGCTCACCTGATTCTCGCAGAGGCGCCGGTCTTGACTGGGCGACTACCGTATCTTCAAAGGTGATGTGTAGCACCCGGTTGGCTCTTTGGGCTGGACCTCTGTGCACTGTATGCCTGACTTCAAGAGTAAGATGTCTGCAGATAGAAAATATGGGATTAATGAACTGGGGTTATTGGGGTGTCCCTATCTCTTTCCTTTTTGCTCTCCTGTAGACCCCCAAAGGTTAACGCTCTCACCTTAGGTAAGTGAATGCCGAGCTCTCCATCTGCCTCGGGGCAGGGTGCTGTAACCAGTTTCTTCACTGGATAGGTAGCGCAGGCCTCTTGACTTCGGAGGACTGCTGTCCGTCGTTTACTGCACGACCGGTACGTTTTGAGTAATTCTATTGTCTTTAAAGTCTTTAGTAATGATGTCTCTTGTTTTGCAGGGTTCCGGCGATGGCGGATGACGGGCTGAAGTGAGTTGAAGATGGAGTCCGTGTGATGAATAGAAGCGCCTAGAAGCACGTAAGTAAGCGCTTGTTGCCTGCTTCACGATGCGCTCTAACTGTCTTTTTATTTTGCAGGTACGAGTTCGGAGCGGCTGCAGGGTGCCGGAATACCCACTGGGTTAGATGTGGAAAGGAGTAATGGCACGTGAGTATTAAAGTTCCCCAATGTCTTTAAACGCACCTTGTTTTGTCTTTCAAATGCGGGATGCAGCGCCGAAGCGCCGAAGGCCTCCGGAGCGTGCGAAGAGTTGGTAAGCTTTTGTCTTTCAGATGCCGGAATGCAGTGTGAAGACCTCCGGAGCGCACGAAGAGTTGGTAAGCCTTTGTCTTTCAGATGCCGGAATGCTAACCTGTTCTTTCTTGTCTTTATAGGTGTTGCTGAAGACTGGATTCAGGATGGTAAGCCTTTTTCCTTAGGCCCAGGATTCGATGCAGAAGACACGATGAGCGTTCTGCTGCAGAGGATGCAGAATAACGCAAAGCAAGATTCATCCACCGGGTGTGGTTTAAATAGCCTCCTGTGGTGCTTAGGTGTCTCCTTCCACAGCCACGCCTAGGTAAGAAAAGAGTTCCTGCTTTCCAGAAGAGTCCCAGTGTTCTGAATCTAGGGAGTGGCTCCTGCCCCACCCAACAGGAAAAGTAGTTCCAAACAGAAGAGCATCAGAGGCTCAACTGGCAGGCAAGTAAGCAGCATGGTCTGCTGCAGGTAAGTCCACCCAAGCATTATGAGCCCGGCGCTTCCAGCGCTGGGACTGGGCATATTTATGAGCCTGGTGCCACTGGCACCAGGACTGGGTCCAAAAGGTCCCAATTGGGACTGGTTGGCACTCGGAACCTGAGTTATGGATCTGCTTCCAAGGGAGTTGGGAAAACCCTGACCTTTTGGAAGCAGAGATCATGACACCACCACACTAATGATTTCAGGTAGCTCAGGGATTTCCCATAAAGGCATTTGTGGAGTAGGGTAGCTGCTTTGAATTGATATCTGGCCCCTACAGGGAGCCACTACAAGCATTGTTGATGGATTGAAATGTGGCACTTTCTCTGTATCATCTTTATGATCCGAACAGCATCATTCTGAGCAGTCTAGAGCTTCTTTATGTTCCTCTTGTCAGCGGCCATCAGCAAAGCACTAGAGGAGTCTATTTGCGACAGGATAACCACTCGGGCTATTGTAGGACAATTATTTTCGTTGAGATATTGGCGTATATTCCTAAGGAGTTTTAAATTGAAGGCACTGTTTTTTTACGACCTGGGCTGTAGGCGCTCAAGGTGCCGTCACGATGTACACCAAAGGTTTTTATTTTGTCCTGTACAAGGATATTTTATTCCTGAATGGAAAAAGTCATGTAATCAGAGCCTAATTTCACTCTTGCATGGCGAAATCCAAAGATGAATAGCTTTGTTTTACCCCCATTAAGACACATCCAGTTGTTTCTCATCCATGAGTCGATCAGATTGTATATATTTTGGAGGTTTAAGGTGTCAGCAGCATGATTTAAGATACTCACAATTGTTTTGTTGTATCTCTACCCCCCTGCTTGAGGCCAGGTGGTAGGCAATGTGGAGTTTTCTTTTTACCCCTAGAATCTCCCACATCTCCGCCATCACCTCACTGGTATGGCTTCCTCAGTCCGACTCAATCCTTTGTGGAAGGCCGAAATGAGAGAAGATGTGGCTGATCATTATGGCAGCAGCTGTCAACACCTTACAATTCAGGGCTGGGAGACATTCTACCCACTTTGTGAACAAGCATTTAACAGTCAACATGTACTTGTTTTCCCTAGAGGAGCATATAACTGGCCAGATGAAATCGATTTGCAAATCCAACCAAGGAACTGTCATTCCTCGTTTTTGTAGGGGAGCTCTGTGTGTGAGTGAACTGGGTTGAAATTGAGCACACACAAGACACCCCTTTAGGTAAATGTTGAGATCCTGTCCCATGTGTGGCTAGTAAGCAACCTCACGCAAGATTTCTTATGTTGTGTAAAACCCCCTATAACTGGCAGTGGCCGCATCATGGGTGTGGTTCACATTCGACTTCGGAATGAGGTAGGTACCGCCCACTGGTCACAGTGAGATAGAACTCTCCTTACCAACAAACCGTCTTGGATCTGGAATATCTTTGAAAACTTCATCAACACCCAGTGATTCTCTTTACCGGTATAATCTGACTCTGTTAGAGGAAAGCTTTCGGGGTCTTAAATGTGTTGATTACATTTCCCAATGATCGTGTCTTCTTTCTGCGCAGTGACCAAATCTGCATCGTGTGTATCTCTACTCCACTGGGCTGCTGAGTTTGCTTTTAGCGCAAATTTATGTCTTGGTGACAGCAGCAATTTGGATTTCCCCCAGCAGAGATTCTCTTTCTATGAAATCCCCCTGCATAGCTCCAGTTTTAGCCAGCTGGTCAGCCAGGTAATTCCCAGTCTTATCTGGCCGCTCTATCTTGAAATTACATCTTATCTTCTTCCAATAGATGGTCATCTCATTGGAGGTCACCAGATCATCGATTAACTGGATCAGTTTGGCATGCTTTAGGGGTTTGTTGTTGGCACAAAGCATACCTCTATTCTTCCACTTAATCGGGTGCTCCACAAACCCATTCCTGAGATAATCAGAGTCAGTGATTATGACCAGTTCATTGAGTTAGTGTTGCACTGCAGTGAGGATGGCTTGATAAACGGCCATCAACTCTGCAACCTGACTACTTCAGAATCCTATTTTATAACCAGCAGAGGGTTCCAGGGTTTCATTCACCCAGGCATTCCCAATAACAGCCACCAGTTCTTTTTCCCAATTGCTATCAACTTGGTAGGAGCACCCATCCATATAAACTGTGGGCATCCCCTGACACGTGTCTTCTTCATAGACCTTGTGTGGGGAAGTTAAGTACGCCTCCATGTTGTTGCTGGTCATTAGACTTTTGAACGTGAGACAGTTTTCTTGAGCACAATCATGCAAGTCTGCCAAACCTTGCGATAAAGGACTCTTCTTGTTTTGCCCATATCTGACCTCCACAGGAAAGCCTTGCATGGACAGAATCCAGAAAGTAATTCTGGAATTGCTAACGTTCCTCACCTGGAATCTGTCACTTTGTAGATATTGCAAGGGTTGGTGAGGACAATTATGTGCTCCCCTGGATGAATGTGTGGTATTTTTTCAATGCCCACACCGTGGCCAGGAGTGCCTTCTCCCAGTCATTGAAAGTCTTGCTTGCATACGAGATGACTTTGACCTTGTCATGCTTTTGATACAACATTGCTGTTAGGCAAGTATCTGAGAATCCCATCTCCAAGAAGTACTTGTTGTTTATGTGGCAAGCCAAACAATGAGCCTGAGAAAGGCTTCATTTCAGTTGTGTAACTGCCTCGGCTTGTTCCGGACCCCAGTCCCACTTGACTTAAATGGACCAAGGATCGAGTGACCTCTGCATAGTCTTCAATGAACTTCCAACTATAGTTAGTGAGCCCATGAAGGGTTCTTAATTCACGCAGCGTGTTAGGGTCTTTTAATTTCATTAAGGCTTCCACCATCTTCACCTGGGGATTAAGACCCTCATGGGTGATCTCGTGCCCCAAGAAGTTAACTCGGGTCGTACACCACTGTGCCTTCTGAAAGGACAGTTTTGCTACGGCTTTCTGCAGCTCAGTTAGAACATTCAAATCTCTGCTATATGTTCCCCACAGTTGAGCTCTTGATCAGAATATAATCTACATAGACCAGGTTTCCCCTTTCTTTCACCCAAGCCGGGCAAGGCCTTATGTAGAAAGATATTGATCTCATTTCCAGAGTTTATTTATCCAAAGGGGGTTCGGGTCCACGTATATTGCTGCCCCCCGAAGGTAAAGGCAGGCTTGTATTGGTCTTCCCTACTCAAAAGTACTGTGCAGTAGCCATTGGTCAGGTCAATGGTGGTATAGACCTTTGACCCTTGGATCTGGGCCAGCCTTTGATCGATGTAGGAAAGGGGCCATCTTGGCATGTCGACCCATTTGTTCAACTCCCTCAGTTCAGCACATGGTCTCCATTAGTCATTTCGTTTGAGTATCCCCAGTACCGTATTGTTGAAGGTACTGTGAATCAGACCAATTATATTACAGGATTCTAAGTTCTTAATCTATGTGAGTGATTCCATGGACGCGGGAGGTAACCTTTATTGTTTCACAAACATAGGAGCCATTTCGGGGTCTGTGGGAATGGTGGTTGAATGAATGGATGTGCACCCGCAGTTGTATGAGTCCACTGAAAACATATCTTGGAATTCCAGGAAGACCTGTTTCAGTGTTTGCCTTTGCTCCTCGGTTTCACAGGCATCAGCAAGATTGATCCTTTCTCAACCATCTGCTTGAAACCTGGAAAGTCCTTAGGCTTGGCAATTTCAGTGGTATCCTCCAGTTCTTTGGAGGAATCTCTTTTGATGGTATTGACCTGGACAGTAGGTTCCAGGGATTCGAGGTAGTTGTCTTTGGCTCTGAACACTTCCTCCTGCCTCAAGATGTCACAGGTCACCTCTTCCACGCCATAGGGACAGGAAGATTACACCATGAAATTCCCCAAATGCCGAGTAAAAATCTTTTCTGGAGGAATACCATCACTGATGTTGAAACAGTCGTTTGGGGTTGGTCTCATGATTTCATTTCCTACATCAATAGCATAATGTTGGGAATCAAACGCCATTCCAATAAAGGTGTCTGTGCCGAAAGTGATGCTTCAACGGTCACTGTTATCCACCAATATTCAAACTACGTTGCGTTCTATGTCTACTAGAGGTGTCGAATTTAAATACAAACCTTGTTATTGGAGATGGAAATTTGTATTTATATAAGCATCCTGATGTTTGAGGTTCTGTCTCCACTTAATTTTGAGAGGAATAGTAAATTGTTGCACCTGTCCTGGGATAGTAACCTCTTCTCACACTTGAACTTCAACTGCATAAGGCAGCAATGGAGCTGACTGGAATGCTTTTTCAGTGTTGTCAAAGCCCATGGGGTTACTCCTCAGTCTGGACCAGGCTTTATCATTAATTAGGTCCAAATTGATTGCAAATCAGTTGAGAATGTCTCTTCCCAGAGAAAAGGTAGAAGGGGCATCCCTCAAAACCCAACAATTATGCTCTATGCTTTTGTTACCAATGGACATTTTTAGCATACACCTGATAGGCAGGAACTACTTTCCATTTGTCAATAAATTTAAATGTGGAAATAGTCTGATCATTTGGGAGTTTCCTGAATAATGATTCACTGACGAAGCTCCTTCCATTATTCAGACATACTCTGGTGAGCACTGCTCCTCCCCTTAATTTAAGTGAATGGGGAAAAACAACTGTTTGCCCATTTTCTGAATGTCTGTCAGACTTTTAGTGGGTTCTTCCTTGTCATGTTTAATAAGAATCATGGTTTCTTCAGATTTTCAACTAGTGTAAAATATTAGAGTGTTCCC
This sequence comes from Ambystoma mexicanum, assembly GCF_040938575.1. Taxonomy (NCBI): domain Eukaryota; kingdom Metazoa; phylum Chordata; class Amphibia; order Caudata; family Ambystomatidae; genus Ambystoma; species Ambystoma mexicanum. The sequence continues at coordinate 441,850,379 of NC_090924.1, read as the reverse complement.
TTCCAGTGTGGATTTCCACTTAAAACATTGTTCTCCTACAGAAATGGCAGTGACCTCTGGGACTTGGTTATTCTTGAAATGGAATTTCTCTTTCTCAGAAAGTTGATAAATTAAAGGACAGGTACCGTTTAAGCTTACATTATTGGTAATCATTTTAAATTTTATAGGTAGGTTAGTCTGGGTCCAGAGCACCTTCTCCTCAGGAGATCATTCCCCAGTAAACAAGGTGTGCCCTCTGGAGTCACGACTATCACTGAATATTTTAATCAGTGACGCCCAATTTTGATTTCCACATACACAGTCCCTTCGATAAAATTGTCATTCCCTTGAAATTCGGCATTGTCTGGGAAGTGGTGTGAGGGGAATTTGGTGGCGCTCCCCCATCATAAATTTAGTTGATGAAATGCCTTTTTGTACAGGATGGTAGCTTGGGATCCAGTATCCACCACGGCAGATAATTCACAATGACCCAGCGCCCAGACTGGTGAATAAAATCTGCCTTCTTTCTCCTGCAGGGTGCAAAGAAAGTGTATTGTTTGCCAGCCCGGTGATCATTTTGAAATCTGACACTGTGTGATCTTGGGCACTTTTCTGTGTCGGAGATCACAAATCTGTAAAGACAATTTTACAAGTGGCAATGGGTGGATTTGGGAAATCCCCTCCCCCAGCCCCCGATTATTTTCTGTCCCCCTTTTCATGGAAGCAGTTCTCAGAACCTGTTTGTGGGAAGGACCCTCCATCTCTACCTTGTCTAGCTCACATTTTGGGGGTTGAATAGTTTCTTGTTTTGGTTCAGTTTCCATACTTTCCCTGTCCCACTCAGGGTCTTTGGAGGACCATGTTTCTTTGGGAGGGATCCCCCGTCCCTGAAAGAGAAGATTTGCTTACCTGACTACTTCTCTTTCAAAGGGGGTGATCTTAAGCTCTTCCACAAAGTAGGTTCTTCTTTGGCTTCTTCTACCTAACCTTTGATCTTTGGGTTATAACATTTCCGAGCTAGAAGAGTCACTTTCAGGCTGAGAGTTGTCTAGGGGTTCTGTCTGAGTGAGAAAGGAAGCTTCCTCTAGCGCTTGCCATCTCCCCTCCACCCAGGCCCCCTCCTCAAGAACCTGTAGTTTGTTGTATGTTTCCGCCTGTCATTTCCCCCCAGAGAATCAGACCGGGGGTGTTGGGGCACTCTCGGAAGCAGGGTTATTTTGAGGGTTGGACTGAGCCCTCAGCATGTGCCCAAGGTCGTCGGTCAGTTGCTGGACCTGATGCTCCAGCTGCAAGACCTTTTCTGGGTTGTTGTGAGGTCTCGAGTCATTCCTCTTCTGCTCCCGAAAGGGGCAACTGCCCCTTTGCCCAGAGTAACTCGGGTACTGGAAATTTCCCCCATAATTTTCCATCCTGAATCTTCCTTCTCCCGGGTTCCGTGATCTATTTTTCTGGAATCGAGGCGAGAGAGGAGGATTATTTTGGAAGGTCTGGTTCGGGGGATATCTGGGGGAAAAGTTCAGATTGGGATGTCGAGTGATTCTTCTCTCCTGAGGGAAGTTTGGAGAGAAGTTTCCTGGGCAGTACTTACCTGATTGGTTCCCTCCCACTGGGCCGGGGGAGTGACCCCAGGATTGGCTTGGCACCCTTGTACCTAGGGCTTACATAGGTGGCAGGATCGGAGGGATCATTGTTCTGGGCCCCTGCTTGACTACTATTCAATTGGGCCGGAGTGAGGGAACTCTTCTGCATTCCATTTTGCTTGTCCGCAGGAGGGTTACTTTTAGGCCCCCCCATCTTCAGGCCCAAGGGAGTGGTAGTTCTCACCTCTGCCATCTTGGCAGCAGCAGGTGCATTAGATGGCTTAGAGGTTTTAGGGGGGGTTATTCTCAGTGGGCTTTTGGATCTCACAGAGCCTGGTGGCTTGTTCAATTACCCAATCCAGAGTCCTGCGCTCATGAAAGTCACGCACCAGCTGAGTAATTATGTATTTGTGGAGAGCATGGAAATAGATGGTCACAAACTCTGTACTATGTGTGTTCACTCACTGGGAAGTCTGAGCAAATACAAAAGTCTTTAGCTCCTGCCCAAACTCCCTAGGTGCCTGATCTCCCCCGCATTACAAATTATATGCAGTCTTGTGGGCCTCCTGTGGGTTTCTATATGAGGAGACCATGTATAATGATCCTGGTCCTCCAGTCCTGCAAAGAAACTCAGGTGAGAAAGTCCATTTAGCAAATGCTATGCAATTCACATCATTTCTGACCTGGAATGATGCCATCATCTGCTCATAAAGTTCCAAGTGCTCCCATACCGAATACTTGGCATTCATATGGTATGAGGACAGGAAGCCTGTTATGGCCTTGCTTTGTCTTAATGGGTCTTTCACAAAACCCTTGCTCTGTTTCCCTGTCTTTTTCTTCGTCTGCACCTGAGTCCATTCATTTTCTGACTTAGAGCTACTCTGTGTACTCCATTTCCTGTCCTCTAGGCGCTCGCTATCTCTATGACATTGGGAATATCTCCCAGAGTCATAGGATCTGGACTCCTCTCGCCTGGACCACAGTGAGCTCTCAGGGTCACTTTCCCAGTAGTTACTTTTAGGCACAGGAAATCCCCCATCCCCCTGAATGGACGAAGATTTTTTAATATGCTCTTCCTGAGTTGAATCACTGGCTTTTCTCTTCCAGCAAAGCGGGCCAGGTGATGTCTTTGTATCCTCATCTTCTGCAAGTCTAACTCCCTGATCTTGTCATCCTATGAGTTTTCTGGTTCAGAATTACTTCCAAGATTCCTTTTGGCCTCCCAGGGCACACTGGTCCAGCCACCTTCCCTTCCATGTGATAGAGATGAATACTCATCAATATCAGACATGGACTGGCCTTCTGGATCAGTTGGGCTAGGCCTGGGTAAGTCTAACTACCTCATGTCACCCTGTTCTTGGTAGGTGGCATGCATGCGGTTGGTTGCCATTTATACATGAGAGGTTGTAAATGACTGGCATGTGGCCCTTGCTGTGAGGGGTGTTAATACCTTGATCAGTGGGCCTTGTTCTATATCCTGATTGGTCAGGGTGCCTCAGGACCAGTTTATAATTTTTTATTAACTTGGTGAGACTATCACACCTTTGTCTTTCTTTCCTTATTTCCTGTCGGTAGTCATAGAGCTGGCTTTTTTATTCTGACACGAAGGCCTGATTAGTGTTAAGCACCCTGCTCTCAGCTACCAACCGATCTTTTGTTTGCTGCACCTCATGCTGAAGTGATTCATTTTCCCTCTGTGAGCCTTGTATGCTGCGTACATATTCAAGGTGCTTTTCCTTCAGGAGAATAATCTCTTTCTCTTGCTCATCCCTACAATTCGCTGCCTCTAATAGCTCAGCTTCTATTCGTCTTACACGCTCTACTAGCTCATTCCTTGCTTCACTAATTCTGGTCAGTTGCTTTGGACCTGACTTTTCCTTCTCTGCAACCACTTTCAACCTGAATGCATCATGCTCTTTGACCAGTTGTAAATTATGTTGTTTCAGAATATTTACATTCTGACACGTTTCATCAAACTCCTTTCCATCTTTTTAATGACGGACTGACTATTTTTCCTTTTCAGACCCCCCTCACTTAAAGGTCTGTCTTGGGGAAGTTGGGCAGTAAAAATTGGGATGGTTTAAGCATTTTGGATTTCAATCCCCCCTCCACTTTAAGGCCTGTGTTGGGGGAGCTGGACAGAAAGATGGGGTTACTCAATTCAATTTCAGTCTATAGTTTTCAGCGCACACTGGGAATGAGCTTTGTTCATTTAGAATTTTAACAAAAAATTCTGCCAAGGGGAATTAATGACATTTATATTTTTAGTTAAATAGGCTAATGATCTACACAGTTTTGCCTCTGCTCCCCACCCACTATAAAGGTAAGGATTTAAGGCCAGAAGATTCCTCCACCTTTTGGTTTCAAAGGGGTCAATTCTACTTACATTGAAAACCTTTGTTTAAAGTTCGGGGAAGACAGCTGCATTCCAGAACCCTCTGGGAGGACAGGGCCTGGGTCCGGTCACTCCACTCTCCAGGATGGACGCCAGCTCTTCACCATAGGGCCCAGTCAACTTTTTAGACCTCCCAGAAATAGACAGCTCCACCCAGATGCAAATTCGATTTGCCTTTGGTGTTTCCTTGTGGCTGTCAGATGGTAATTTTCAGAAGCTCTCTCACTTCTCAAATAATGCATCCACTTTATATACCAGTCATGACACCATCACGATCTCAATATTGGGCAGTTCCCTGCAAGAGTTCTCCCAACCAGGTCTGGACAGTTACCCTTCTCTCTCCTCCCAATTCCAGCCACTCTCTAAGGATTGGTTTAGGAGTCTGGAACAGACATAAGGCAACTTCCATTTGAAATCCCCTACTGTTCCCATGTCAACTTTTGGCAACAATGAGTTATGTTGTAAAACGTCAGAATTTACTAGTAACTACCATAATACATATTTTTTCTGATTCAGCTAATCATGGGTAATTTAATAAAACAACAGCCAGGTATGCACCATGTTGCATGGCTGTTTGGCAATAGTCTGCGACAAAAAGCATAATAGTTTAGGAATGTGTAATTGACTCTCCACATTCCTAATTTTACCCTCCACCAGCATGCCAGTTCTCAAATTCGGGACATATTCAGCGCAGCCAGGAACACCTTTTAGCTGGCAATTACAATTCCCTAAATCGCACGTGGATAGATTTTATTTCAACAAAATTGCCTGGAAATTATAAACATTGACTTGAAAATGAAGGCAGAATGATTTATGGTTGCTGGGGAAAATGCCTAAATGATAATAGTCCTTTTAAATTAATAGTAAAGATTCAGGTTATACAAATTGTAGCTCTCTGGTATCCGGGCCATTTGCCACTCTAGGCCAGCCTGTGACCAGATTTTTTTTGTATTTGTCTCTTTGTTGTTTGAAGTGTAGGCTGCAGATTGTAAGTACCTGGGATGCACCAGCCAGCACAGAGATCCCCCACTGCAGACATCTGCCATCCTGTTCTCTTATCTGAAGGGCACCACCATTTCAATCTGGAAAGCTTCTATTTTCTAGATTTGTTTCAGAGTTCAGTCTTGATTGCGTTCCCTGTTTTCACACCTCCCTCTACATTCCAGTCATGCACCGGAACTTTGTTTTTAACACTCTTAGCAGTAACACTTTATTACAGTTGTACACAGCTGGGTTGCAAGCCAGGCTTTCAGTGGGGGAGTCCTTTGTGACATTTGCCGCACAACAAGCAAAAGGGTCTGTCTAGGGCCTACAGGAACTTTTCTTTTCAAATGTTTGCCAGTATTTTGCATGTGAAGCATAATATACATTATTTCTTTTCAACACACACTATTTCTTTTCTGTGACAGCTTTGTGTTGGCAGGGGTAAATTGTTCTAATGTCTTGCTTTAAACTGCAAATGCTCATGCAAAGTTATTTTGGTGTCAGTGTTTGAAAATCTTGCTTTCTGCGTGTAAGGGGCCTTTTCATTTCTTCTGCTATTGTGAATTGAATTGCTGATTTTCCTTTTGTAATGACAGGTAGGCCTTTCTCACCTGGCACTTCCTTGTATTACTTGTAGAAACCCTACAGTCTGCCTTAATAGGCCCATTTTCAGTGTGAAGGTTTTGTTATAAAGGCTACCAGGTCATTATTTCTGTGGGCCTTTCAGTTCTGTTTGTTTGGGACCTTTGATTACACCCTCACAAAATCCTACTCCATTCTCTGGCACCTCCCTGTAGTTGCACAGTAGGAATGTCAGGACAATATCCCATTTTCTCCTCAGGTGCTCTTCCAAGCCACCTATCATGTCGTTCAGAGTCTTGTTGAACCGCTCAACAAGCCTTTTCGTTTGTGGGTGGAAGGATGTGGAGAACCAGTAGGTGACTCCACACTATTTCCACATAGCCTTGATATATGCTGATATGAAGTTTTTTCCCCTGTCAAAAATGACTTCCTTGGGTAAACCAACATGGGAGAATATCCCAATCAGAGCCTTTGCAACCACTGGAGCGTTGATGCTCCTCAGAAGGACAGCCTCAGGGTACGTAGTGGCGTTGCCTACCACCACCAAGATGTATCTGTTCCCGGAGCTTTTTTGTGGACCCACAATGTCCATGCCTATTCTCTCGAAAAGGCCACCCAACCTGGGGTAGTGAAATTAAGGGGGCCTTTGTGGCACAACCTGACTTGCTTGAAGCCTGAGAAGTCTGGCAGGATCGGAAAAAAAATCCAGTAAAAGGGTGCAGACAACCAGTCCGATGTCTTAGTCACTCCCAAGTAACCCACTAAAGGAATTTGGTCAACCAAATCCAAAAGGAACTTTCTGTCACATTGGGGAATCACCATATATCTGGTGTCCTCACCCTCAGAGATTTTTGGCTCACTTTACAGGAGTCCATCCTACAAGTACACTTCAAACAGTCCAGGGGCCTTGCAATTAGCATGCTCCTCTGCCTGCTTCTGCAGGCCCACCAGAGTCAGATGCTCTTTCTGGGCTTTAAATAAGTCAGGCTGATCTGGGCCCCCAGTTGATGCAAACTCATCCAGCTTAGGCAGGCCCTTCAGATCTGAATTCACCTGGTCCTCCACCTCAGGTGCCTGTGTTGCACCAGGCAACTCTGAAGTCACTAATTCCCCCGCTATGAAAGTAGGGTCCTCATTGGCTAATGGCGCCTCTCCTGGAGGAGTAGGCGACTCAGCAGTCTGTGGAACTGGACCAGGGACTACCGGCCACGCCGGTCCCTCCAATAAGCCCTCTGGAAGCACTCCAGGCCCTAAGGCTCTGAAAGATTCCAATCTGGTAACCACCACGACTAGCTTGTGGTTTTGAAGATCATTACCCAACAGACATGGGACAGGGATTGAGTCTTTCACCGCTACACTGTGCTGGGTTGTTTCACCTCGCCAACTGAACTCTTCTATCGCCAAGAGGCACTTACCCTGTCTGGCAAATCCACAGACCATGCGATCAGGTCCAGTAATATAATGTCCTGGCTGTACCCACTGCCTTGTGACTGCAGTGAGGCTATCCGCTGTGTCTCTGACTGCAGTAGTTTTGTGTCCATTGATATACATATGTTCTAAGAACAGTTGAGTATTATTGGGAACTGGGATCTCTTCTGGAGACCCTGTACAGTTCCCACTAAGTGTAACCAATCAACAGTCAGCCACTCCTTGGCCTAGTGGGAAGTCCTTGTCTAGGAAACCCGAACTAATGATGGCCTCCTCCATGAGTACAACATTCACTATGGCTTGCTTGGGTAAGCCGTTACAAGCAGGATACCCTTTCCTATGGCCCCTCTCCTTACACACAAAACAGCCTTTAAGTTGGGACAACTTAGGTGTCCCAATGTTAGGGGTTCCTGTGCCCTACTTTTAGGAGTGCATGGCTGAACTACAGTTGTGGGATTTTCTGTCCTGCATCTTGGGACCTGACTTCGAAGAGGAGTGGGTTGGACCTTTGTCCTTCCCATCCTTGTTAACCTTCTTGTCCGAAGATTTCTCTTCTGGGTTGTGTGTGCTCGCCTGAGACTTGTTCTGGATTCGAGTGCTTACAAACTGGCCGACAGCCTTTGCAAGCTTCCCAGTGTCTGTAATAGTCTTGCCCACAAGATGTTGGTGTAGGTCCACATCACAATTCTTCAAAACATGCACACACAATCAAATTGTCCCTTTACATCCCTTTAAATGTGTCAACTTTGTTACCTGACACACACCCGCTCAGATATTTCAACAAGTTTGTGAACGCTTCAAATGTCTTCCCACTTTTCGTTCCAAGCTCTCTGAAGCTCTTGCGATACTATTCTATGGTCTTACTGAACTTCCTGAGGGGATCTGCCTTCATGCACTTATAAACAGGCCTTTCCTCAGGAGTTAACTGAAGGATTGCATCAGTCCTCTGGGTCAGTAAGCGACTCATCAGGGCTGCACCTCACAGTACCTCCTCCACCTCATGTAGCTGAAAAGCAAGCTCAAGTGCTTCAAACCAGTCCAAAGTATTCTTCCCCACTTCATAAGACTGCACTAAATCTTTGGTGATGTGGTCCCGGGGCTTATCCCGGGCACCCTGGATTGCCTAGCCCGTCCCCTGGAGGTCACTTCCTCAGCTGCCCTCACTTCTGCCCAAGCTTGGGGGCTGGTCAGAAACTCAGGTTTATTAACTTTGGTGCTGGGGGGAAGTCCCCTCTCTTGAAATAGGATGCACAGGACATCCTTGCTCATGCCTTTCACAGTCTCTATGTCAAGATCCATGATTATTAACACATAGCTAGCAGTGTCTAAACGTTGCCTGCAACAGTACTTTTACCCTTGGGTGAGTAAGCTGTGCGCATGGCTTCAAATAGATCCGACCGTCTACCACCAATGTGACAAATCAACTTCTGTGTCAATGGTCCAGGGGTGAATATCAGTGTCTAAAATATAAATCAACCCCACATATCTAGTACACCAGAAGGGATCCAAACAGCTTGGAATAACAAACAAATTATAAACCTACTTGTCCAATTTTGGTAACATGAACAAAACGGCAGGGCATCTACGAAAGGTTGTGGATCGTTGGTTAGTTGGAACACGGCGAAAATACAATTACCCAGTGATAAAAGGGACAGTCCAGTCAAGGTTGTATCAAAAATATCTACTTTATTTATACAAAACAATTAGTTCCAGCAACACTACAAAATACAACCCACCCTGTAAAGGAATGTAGAGGGCAGACAGTTTCTAAGAAGGAAAAGGGATGCACTCTGGATACTGACAGGTGGGACGTTGGTATGGTTAATAACCACAACAGTTTGTTAAGGTTTCTTGGCCTTTTCACAAAGGGAGCTATAGGTCTTAACAATTTCTCTAGTGGCCTTCTGGGAAGGACCAGGGGGACAGAAGCACAACATACCCTGTGCTGTTCAAGACAGGAGTCAGCTGCAAGTATCAGGCGGTAAGACTGTTCAGAGAGCGAAGCTGGAAGAACAACTGCAGGCTGCCCTACACGGTGGCTCAGGGTCAGGAATCGTTGTATCAGTTCTGATCGGTGGTTTTGATGCACTGGTTGAGACATCTCAGATATCTTTAAGTGACTGTGGCTTGGCAACAGTCAGAGTTGCAGTAAATTGCAACTCGAAGAACTCGACTGTCTGGAAAATGTCCTTTAAGGCAGATGTCGGTAGATGCTCATCGAGGCACTTCTCCGAGCTTCTTCAATTGGCTTGTGTTGTCCTTTAAGGCAGACGGCCCATGGCTGTGGAATGTGTTGCAGGCAGCCGCTTTGTCCTTGGTTGTAGTTTAAGAGCCCTTCTGGCACTTCCTACCTAGGAAGATTGCTGCAGAGCGTAGAAGGACACACTGCATGCTGGCTGTATACCAGATCTGGAGCAGCTGGGAGGGTCCTCTGAGTTCTTTTTTGTTCTTTGGGAGATGCTTAGGGAGGGATCTTGCTTCCTTCTTTGGAAATCCCAGCCCTCCTTCACTGGTGGAAGATGTAAGGCAGACTATACCTCCAGCCAGGGTCCAAGGTTGAGTTCTTATTTATTTATTTGTTCAAGTGAAGTCTTCAGATGAACTCCCAAAAGAGGGGCTCAGCCGCCTTTTAAAGCCAAGTCGGCCACAGTGATTGGTGTATGCTAGGCCCCCCTTAATAAACCAATCCAGGGTCCCTACTAACAATCTCCTGTATGCACAAGCTCATAACCAGAGTTCTTTGCAGCAAGATCGGTAAAGGGGTGAAAACATGTGATACTATACCATCTTTCTGTCTGTTGTTGATCAAAGAGTCTCTCTGGTTAATGGATCTCTCTGTGGTTCCTGTTTAAAGTGGCAGGTCTCCCTTGAAGCTGCAGCAAGACCAGACTCTCTGGCTCCTGCAAACCAAATTCCATTACCTGATGAATGGGGTCCCCTACCAAGGATGCTTACTGTAAACACGCGGGCCCAGACAAGACAGTTCACTGTCAATGACACTGAGGGCGAGACTGGCTTCAAGTTGAGATAGTTACATATTAAAGATTGTTGGGGTTTCCTGCCTCCTTTGTTAACCTCTGCAGCCAGGCCCCATGTGGGCTTGTTTGAAGTACACTCTTTTAGTATCGTAATCACTGCCACCAGCTGCGGGGCTGAACAAAAAAGCAGGGTGGATCCATGGAGCCTTTGTCAGTTAATCAGGCTGGCCATGGCAGGGGGAAGGTTGGCCCTCCCCCTTTCTGGAGATGACATGGTGTATTCCTAAATATGACAGGGTGGACTGTGCCTGTAGGCTGTGTCTACCCAGACTACACAGGTCTATGCACTTGTCGTGGTTTGAGCATAGGAAAATGTGTGTGGATTAGCCCCACACATTTTCCTGTGGTTGGTCTACCACCATTCTATTTAATTAAACATTAAAAAAAAGCCCGGGCAAGCGCAGACCCTCTGTGCAGGTGGTCGAATTCCTCACATGATGTGATTGCAATCGGTCTGTGTAGATGATAATGAAGACAAGATGGTAAATCATTCATTAAACCCACCTTGTATGAGGAGAATGATGGAATGAGCCTTGGATCGAAGAACAGAAAGTTGACGTGGGAAGGCCAGTTTGCGACGTACGACCGGCTCTTGCTCAGTGTTGAAGAAAAGTCAGCATATGAGAACCATGAAAGGCTAGATTTCATGTTCCTAGACTTTAATGATGGGGCAAGTCTTTATGTAAAATGGAAGGTGAAGAGGAAGGGCGTTCCAAAGCCCAAAGTCTTCTCCCATATCTGGTGTATTTGGAAGGAACGATCTTGGAGAGGTTATTCAGGGCTCCGCCATGTCCATATTTATGGGCAATTCATAGAGGTTTTCAGTCTGTGTTCCTTCCCTGAATGGTAGCCATTGGAGACCCATAAGAACTCGTGTAATGTGATCACAGTGATCACGGCCCAAGATGCATGGTTATGAACCCTCTGGAGCTTGCTCAGTTATTTTGCTGGAATGCCGGTGTATAGCACATTGCAGTGATACCACTAGGACTCAGGCTCATTTATTCTCTGATGGAGTTGTAGAAATTGTGGAAACGCACAAATGCTGGAGGCGATGCAATGCATTTTTATTTGTGTGGATTAACTGAGGGGAGAAAGAGAGAATGTGAATGTAGGTCACCCTAAGGTTAGGATTTTGGATTTTGTCGACTGGGGTTGGAGGAAAACCTAGTGAATAAGGAGTGGCAAAAGGAGGAGGCATAGGTTCAAATAAATCTGCTATCCATTCATTATCAGAGTCTTTAAGCAATGTTAGCTGGGACCATTGCAATGTAACCACCGTTGTACAGAGGTCAGGCAGTCCAAACCCTGGATGCAAAACTGTGAGCTATCTTAGAGTTTAAGCTTCATATGTGAATCATTAGCATTCATGCAAAAGATGACATTGTTGGACTCCATGATGCGAGCCAAGGGTGACATGTAAATATTAAAAAAAGATTGTTGAGGGGAGTGAGATGGCTGATCCCAATGGGAGATAGGTGTTGCTCCTGAAGATGTTCTGATGATGAATTGTATTGGTGTACAGAGCAAAACATGTCATTATTATTATAATTGTTCTTTTATAAGCCGCTTTATACCAAGTGGTTTCGAAGTGCAGGATCGGTATTCGAACTTGCGTTGTCTGATATCCTGAAAAGTAAGCTATCATGGCTGGTAGCTGGACTGATGGTCACTAAGGCATGAACTGGATGCCGGGTTAGATGATAATTGCGAGGCCACAGCTGATCTCAGAGGGTTAGTTAGCAGCAATGTGTGGCAGGACAGGACAGATATGGAAGAACAATTAGGGATTCAGATTCAGCATTTGGTTTCTGCAGTCTAGTGTCTGGGTTAAAGGAAAGAACATAACCAGGTAGTACTCCAGTATATGCACAAGGGGATATTGTATTCCTCTTATGTGGTTTATAGGTAGGTGCCAGGTATGTTAGGTAAGAGTCACCCTATGTAACACCTATATAGAGATCAACCATTGACGCTCGTTGCCTCCCTCCATCTATCAAATGGCTCCACAACCTGCAAACTGGGAACAGAAGATGTTGTCTTCAATCAGCAAGTGCCATGCTGGAACACAAGTGGAACCTGCCCAGATCCCTGACCTCACCATCAGGCTCCCTCCACCCGCTCAATAACCCCATCACCCGGAAGAGTGGTACCTCCCAATTCAACACATTCTGCAGCCTTCTGGAGTCTAGCCACCACTGCCAGCTTTCCTGTAGAGCAATGGCCATGCTGTAGTCCTCTGGTGTGGACCCCACAATAGCTTTTTACATAATGGCTCACCTTCAACAGCAAAGCTGACTCTCAAGCAGCTCTCTCTTGTGCAGACAGGGGCTGCTGAGTCCATTTATCTGCTAGCTTGTAACCGATGGAGCATGCATTTTAAATGTCCAGGATGATTGTGGGGTCTTTGGGGGGAGTGGCCTCTACTAGTCGGATATCCTCCCTCACAGAATGTCATTATTAGTTAAGTATTGTTAGCATTTGAATGATCGGCCTGGCAGGTAAGTACAGGAACCAGGCAACACTCCAGAGATGACCATTACTATTCACAAGCCCCTGCAGGTAACAAGCAGGCGGACGCGGTCTGCATAAAGCCCATAAGTAGCGCCACACCTGTGTAATACCCACTGGACCAGCCTTCCTCTCTTTCTGTCTCACCCCAACGGTCCCCCCTAGAACCGCCCCTCACACACACACACTTCTTGACACTCATCTAGAAATCCATCTGTGGTCCTGCCCCACTACCTCCGTGACAGCGTCTTACTGTTGCCTCCCTCTCGAACACCCCCCTCCTTCTTTCTCCACAGCCTATGTGCCCCCAAACTCCCTTGTCTCCTCCCGTTTCCCTCGTTTGCCTCAGGCTGTCGATATTAAAACAAACGTTGTTATGTTCTCCATTCCCTGACGCTGGTGTATGTTCTCACTCTTCCCCTTTCGCCATCCCAGGACTGTGTCCCCTCTCTCTCTCTTTCTGCCTACGTTCTAAGCCATTTCCATTGGAAATTAGACGTGTTTGGTAAGTAAAGGCAAATTACGAACCGGAGGTCTGTGAACATCCACCCACTGAAAACAAGAAAAGTGTGCAACAACCCCCCTATGTAGTTAAGAACACAGAGAAATACACACAAATTCCGGAAGGCCCCCAAAACCTTGTTCTTCACACATGTCCTCCATATGACTTCCATTTAAAATGCGCTTTGCTATGAACTGTGCACATTGAAGACAAGAAAGGTGAACGTTATTATTCTCAAAATTCAACTTTATGATTAAATTTCATTCAAGGACATAGAATGGTAAATATACTGTATCTAGACCAGAATCATTAAGTGTTACTATGGCAAAATCCTTACGCAGTATTCCATAGTGGCACGAATTGTTGAATGCATAGAGGTTGTGGATGGATTTCACAGTGAAGTTTATATTTTTTTGGAAAATAAAGCCTTGCATTTACCCATTAAAGAGATTTTAAAACAAGGTTTATGGCACATCCTGAGAGGTAGAAAACACAAGAATTGCCGCCATGTTTGTTTGTGTGCCCATCTATGAGCATAGAGCGTAGAGGCTGATGGATATGTGAGATTCTGGGACCTATTGACCTCCCTGCTCCGTGACAAAATACTGAAAACTGTGCATGGTGCGTCTGCTGTCTAGAATGGCCCACTTTGTTGCATTAAAACATCTAGCGTCTACCTTTAGACTGCCAAGGATTTTTTTTTTCAGAGGCTTGCCATTTACAGTGAATTCCAACGGTTTATGTGATTTATCGAATTATTACAAGACATGACATATATTTTGAAAATGGAGTTGAGAATGGAGTTGCACTCGTCTTCTGCTTTTCACGGACAGTTGTACTAGTTTAGTTTAGTTTCTTATTACTAGCAAACCGAAAGATCTAACAAAGGGCAGAGGGCTGTGCCAGTTTTTGGGTTGGCATTTTAAACGTAAATGTAAGTCCAGGTAGCTCGACTGAGCATGGCTGAATTTTCAGACAGTGATGCAAATCTTTCTTCAATGGGAGGTATGCCGTATGCCATTTGTTTGTTTCCAATCTTGTCATCCACCATGGGGCTTATTACATGTTTGCCGGTGTTCCGCTGGTAATTCCGGCAAACTGCCCCTACCGTTAGTGGTGCCTGATATCTCGGTATTACCGGGATATTCTAGGTTCCGGCAATTGCGGTAAGTCACCCTTCCATGGAGTCCCATAGGGGGGGGATTGCCAGAATGTATTTGCAGGTAGCGACTGCTCTTGGCTGGATGTAAATCAGTGACCCCACCAGCAAAATTGTATTTTGCCAGTCTGGAAAAATTGCTGGTGGCTTAACTACAGGCAATTTTCTGGCAATTTCTCCAGACCGGCAAAACTCTAATGAGGCCCAAGGTTTTCCTAGGATGATTCAACCCATCCCAGTAGCTACAGGTATGATGTTGCCACTTCAACAGGGCCATCTTGAAGAGCTTAACATTTGAAGGAGGCCAAAACAAAATGTAATAGGCTCTATGCTGATACGGAGAGGACAACAGCTCCATACTACCAAATGAGAAGTAGAATGGGTCTTTGGTTTCCTACATGTTAGAGCAGCGAGGGATAAAGGTTATAGCCCCAGGAGAGAAGTAGACATACTGCCAGAGAGAGGAACTCATTATGGGCGCATGCTTAAATGAAGCCCTTCACGCAGGCAGTGTTGATGTAGGTTCTGTCATAGTCTTTTTTGGCCAATGAAACCTTTGGAAAGGTGGCCTCCTTGGAGAATGTGGTTGGCAAAAAGAAAGCCTATGGGGGCAAACCTGAAAGTAGGTACCTGATGGAGCATGTCCAATTGAATGTGAAAGGTATATTGGAAGGGAGACCTTTGCACTGGTGTTGCCCCGCAGCTGCCACTCTGTGCAGTAGAAGCCTTTCAATAATAGGGCCACTCATTGCCTAGGTTTCTTCACTTAGCATTTGATGAGGATCAGTGAAGATGCCCGAAGCATGCCAAGGCCCAAGGATAGTGCTCTGTACATGCCCGCCACACTGCCACCATTGTACAGACATTTTTGTTGTTGTTTTACTTCCCGATTGAGCCATATATAAAATGAAATGGCCATTGGCAATGTTGCCTTGCCAGGTAGAATCTTCCTATGCCTGACATGGCTTCTTGTTGTTCTGGTTGGCCACTACTGGTCTTTGCACTGCATTACGCCTCGCATTTATCCTTCAATTCCCCGCTCTGCCACATAGAAAATGAGGGTGTCTGTTTTCTCTACCCGAGAGCATGTTTCTAAGGTTGTAGGTTCCTAGCAACCTCATTTGCTGTGGGGCATAGCAGGAAAGGCAGCATACCTATGGGGCATAATATTTTTACACCTCCAACTTTTGCTCTGCCCCAATATTCCCCGCAGAGACAATACGAAGGAGGGGCACGGAGCGGAGAAAGGTCTCCGCCATGCATTCCTCCTGCTTCTTGTCAGTGCGTTTCATTGTAGGCCCGCATGGCATGTTCCTATGGAATCAGCCTTGGTTTTGCACATACCACAGGCCAGGGAGATTCCATAGGATTCATTAATAAATGCCGCCTGCAAAGAGTAATTTGCAGGCCGTGTCTACTTTTTCACAAGACAGAGAGGAACATGAAAGAGTAAAAGTGAGTTCACCTCACCTCACTGTTTCCTTTTCCCCTCCTCCTTGAGAATGATTAAAATGGCATGCAGGGGACCCCACTGCCAGTGGTCAAACTGGGCGGGAGTGGTTGGGAGCGGTGCTCTTCTACTTAAAAAAAAAAAAATGTTTTACTGTTCGTATACTTTTATTTGAAAAAGAAACCTTTCCAGAATGGTTTAGTTTTAAAATGAAGGTGTAGGAAGAAGTTGAAACTTGCACTTCAGACATTCCCTTAAACAGCAGGTGTGTGTGTGTGTTTGGGGTTTTGCATTGTGCGTGGGAAGGGGCGTGGTGAAGGGGTTTGTGGGGAGTCGGGACAGGCCAGCAGGGAACATAGTTCCACTACTTCTTTTCGGACACTTCGACCACCATGCGCTATCCTTGGTGGTCCACTGTATGCCATTAGCATTTCATGCAAATGGGGTTGTAACAGGGACGATGAGGGGGTGCAGGTCGCTGGAATATCTATGGGTTAAGCTCAGGTGCTGAGTGTCACAGGAAAGTGAATGGGGCTTAGCAGGTGGAATGACGTCTGACTGACCATGACCTGAACTCCTTTCTATCGCGCCCTCTGTCTGCAGGTGAAGAGCGCATCGGCAAGGACTCGCAGTATGAGCAGGAGGGCAAGGTGCAGTTCGTAATCGATGCTGTCTATGCCATGGCTCATGCCCTGCATAACATGCACAATGACCTGTGCCCGGGTACCATGGGTGTCTGCGATAAGATGGACCCCATGAACGGAAGGCAGCTTCTGCACTACATCCGGGGCGTCAATTTCAACGGTGAGTGACGCATAAATCGACGTGTACATGGCTTTATGTGTGTCAGAGCCCTACACACTGGCAAATTCCAAAATGTCGGCAATACCCTTTGCATTATTTGGAGCCCTCGGTCTTAAAACAACTTCAGTGTGCGCAGCTTTTCCCTTTCCTATGTTTAAGCCACGCACTGTGCACTTTGATATCATTGCAAGTTACACTGTGAAGAGGGCATTCATTGGGTCACTATTTATGTGCAGTTGTTTTTGTGTTTCTTTGTATGACATTTTCATTGGAAATTGAACGTGCAAATAGGTGCATCTTGGGTGCACCTTCCTAAACACTATGCTGCGTGTATCTATGTGTACTACCTTGTGCATTATTTTGTATGTTCTGTGCCCTAGAGGGTAGCATACTCCAAATGTGCACATCATTCTACCACCTAATTGGATTCATATCAGAGCTCTGGAGAGCGCGGCCCCATTTTGCACACCATCCTTTGTATTAGTCTGTATGTGGGAAAGCCCTTGACAGAAGCACATTGTAAGCAACCCTGTCTTCCATCCTAAGCATTATTGTATGGTTGTCAGAGTCCTGGAATGTGCACACCTCACTTTATTGTTCAATCGTCCGGGGATTTGCTAGATGACGCAGTGGAGTCAAACTAACCCAGTCTCACTGAACCACATCAGTTGACACAAATGCATACATTTTTGCAACAGTTAACACACTCCCATATATTTTATCACAATACACCCCACATGTGATTGGACAAAGCCTCTTCAAAGAAATCCCATCTTTTTCAAGTTCCTACATTCTCATTGGTTTCCGTTATCTGAACTACTATCTTCAGCTCATTTGTAGAACACACCTCCTTTTAGGATTTGTTTGTGGTAGGTCATGCCATCATCAACCAGTTAAACATTTCTGTGTACACATAATTCATTACTAGCAACAACTGACCTAAGCTCTTTTACCTTAAACATAATTGCACATGGTCCACATAGATACTTCACGCGATATGAAGGAGGCTGAGCTAACAGGTTTTCTTTGAACCACCCATAGCTATCTCACCTGCCCAAGTTTCCTAGCTCCAGTGAAACATTCTAATCTAAATAACTGCCATTTCATCATGCACAGCAGATCTGAAAATACAATTGAAACTCCTGGGTTTCAATCACTTCAGTTTCACACATCACTTCATCCCATGTTTTATTGCTTCTCAGAACAAATAGCAAAAACCTTCTGTCAAGCTTGCCCGCATTCAAGAGATTACATCTGCTTTCTGCAATACTTATCAGACTACAAAAAAACACGGCCGGCTCCTTCAGCTGGGCTGACCATCACTGAGGTCGAAGTTACTTATTTACCCATCCTCTGGCCTCTAAAACTCAGCAGAGCCAGTTTCTCAAAGTCAACCCTGACTGCCTTGTTTAATCTGTTTATAAAAATCCACTAAATGTAGATTCATACATCTCCTTTGTATGTTTTCTTAGTATGCATGCATGGTTAATAAATACTATCTTTCCTTTACAGTGGATTCTTCAGGATAGGCCCTTTTTCTTGCATGCACATTATAAAACCTCCTCATTGCCCGCTTCTGGGCACTGCATAGCACATTATGTCTGAATCGTGTTTATATGTCATTTGGGGGTTTTAGCATTTGTCATTTTAAGCGTGTGCACAGCTAATATGTATCAATTTAACCAATTTAATCAATTTAACCAAGAAGTAACATTAAGTTACATATCCCATTCACATTTAACTATACTGGATATATTTGAAATTGGAACATCGCGCCCAGTTTGCTTCCATCCCAGTCACGAATATGGCACATGCAACAAAAACCCCTCCTGATTGTGGGAACATTTCCGGACCACCCCAAGATTCCCCTGTTTAGTTAATACTTTAACTCTTAAACCATAATCATCTTCTTGTGGACCAACCCTGCAATAATTTCTCATCCCAGTCCAAAAATTGCAATATTCCTCTGCTGAACAAACCTAACTCATTTACGCAATCTACCCGTTGCTCCACACAATCATCACAACTTGGTGGAGGTCACGAAACAGCTTTAGGCTGAGAACCCATGTGAAATGAAATGGTGGTGATTCTAGCTTTGGGCAGGGTCACAGTCATTTGGGCAGCTGCTTTTGGTACCTGGGCAGAGCAGCAACATTGTAAGGGATTTTGGCAAGAAGAGAAGATAATAAGAAAAAAGACAAAAATAGGTAAAATTATCTTCACAGCCAGGCTCATCCAAGACAGCACCCAGGACAGAAGCATGTCTCACCACAAATCATCTGTAATTCCGTCCTCATTTTCCATGATCACTCTGAGCTTATGTAAGGCACTGATGGTTTGTGACAAGTTACCATTCTCAGAGTGATTGCTGGCACAGATATGTAATAAGTACTCCAAATCCTTTGACATACACCCCCCTCCATTGCTGTCAGGAGGTCAAGGATGTAACCATGAGCTTGTAAACTCTTCCTTGATGGCACTAAACATTGAGTTCATAGTTGGTCACCTGGAGCCACTTGGCGCGGTTTGGACGCCCAGTGCCAGAAGAGAAGCAAAAAATGTTTCTGTATGACTAAACTGCTGGTACTTTTCAGGAACGTCCATTAAGGCTATTGATGAGGCCACAGAAAGGTAGTTAATTTGTTTGGTTTGTTGCAGTAGTTCCTGCTTCCCGTCATCAAACAAAGTAATTGATTTGTCCATATATGATGATGAAGAGGACGCAAGGGGCACAGGGGACAAAAGGGGTGCAGATGTAGCTTCAGGCATTGACGGGCCAGGACCAGGTGTTCCTCAGGAAGGATGAGGACTGGCACGTAGAGTGTAGAGACACTGTACACACCTTGCTAGGCTGGAGGTAACTGTTTATAGGAATACAATCCACAAGCTCCAGAAATTGTCCAAAAGGGCAGCCATACATACAGCCAGATCAGCAATGCCGAGCGTGCAGCAGCAGTTTCCATTTGTGCCAAGGGACACCATGCCAATGCCCTTAAAACATAGAGAAAAATGGGAACGTGTCTGTATCTTAACAGGTTTTTCTGTCTCTTTGAGCCATGGCGGATGCTGCAAATAGCTTTTCCACACACTCCCACATTCTTGGTTTATTCATGCAACCCGTTCTTCTGAGAATCCCCTCATTCCTCCAGCTCTGCAACTCTTCACCCCTTGCTCCCAGAGATTTTTAGAAAAAATTGAAAACTCAATTGAAATCTTTGTATACACCGGGCATTCTTCTGCTCTTTACGATCTGCAGCTGAACATTCTTCATTGATTGGCAAAGCAGATGCTGTAACAGATTGCCCTTTAAACTGCCCTCAGACCCTGCACAGTGCTAGGTCACTAGGCATATTGCATCTGCTCCTTTTACTTTGTTCGGGATAAAAACCCTAAGGACACCAGAAGCATGGGGGATGATAGAGCAGATGTAGCAATATCCTACTGATCTATCTCTCCCAACCTTCGCATATGGCTCTTCCATACAGTATCCTTTGAGAAACCATGTGCATTTGTTGTGGGATCCAGTTCATCATCCCCATTATCCCAAAAAGTCAATATTAAAGAAATATGCCCCGAGCTGCGGGGGCATTATCGACTCAAGTAATGCCCCTGGGCCCATAGTTATAGGCCTGAGTGAAGTGACGGCCTTAACGAAGGCCCCAGGGCATTACCAAAGTCGGTAATGCCCCCGCCATGAGGGGTATATAGCTATTAGTACCCTGGCCCGACAAAACTGCATGACTGGGGCACTAAAAGCTTTTTTTTTCAAAACGACGACAAAGAAAATGGCCGCCGGGAAAGGGAAAACATAGTCTGTTTTCCCTTTCCATGGTGGCCATCGGGAGCGGATACGCTGGAAACAGAAGCGTTTCCAGCACGTCCGCTCCCCAAAAAAAAAGAAGGTAAGTGTGGTTGGGAGGGTGGAAGGGAGGGGAAGGGGAAACTAAAAGAAAAAAAAAACGTATCTGGGTCCAGCTGTGTGGAGGCTCGGAGCGGGAATGGGGCTATCTACACCGGGGACCAAGGGATAGAAGGTAAGTGGGGTGGGGAGGGCAGGGAGATGGGAGGAGGGAGGAAAGGGGAGGGGAAAAAAAGCCTTACCTGAGACCCCGGCGGGGGGACGAAGGCAGCCTCTCAGCTGTGGGGAGGCTCGGAGCGGGGATGGCCCCGCTTCGAGCATCCTCATTGGCTGAGGGGCTGCCACGCCCCCCGCCAGGGACAAAGGCCGTGGAATCCCGACAGAGGGATTCCTGGCCTGGTAATGATTCGGCGAAGGCCAATTAGAATGGCTCTTTCATTCTGATTGCGCCCTCGCCGGGTACTAATAACACTTCTTTTTTCTCTTGACAATACATCCTTGAGTTCTATAAAACTAGATCAATATGGAGTTCTATAAAACTAGATCAATTTGAACCTTCTACATTTACACTTGTTGCCATCTTCAAACATGACAAGAGAACCACGAAAACCATATGAACACTAATTTTAACACAGATTATAAAATTGAATATTCTTCATTTTTCTAAACCAAGAAATTCAAGTCCCAGATTTTTGTTCAGACCCACCTTTTACACTAGAATGAACGTTGGATCCTTAGGGCATACTTAATTTTGTGCCTGCTCCTGTGCCAGTGGAGGGGTACCGGTATTCCTTTGGGTATCACTAACATGGATGCAATTCCTGTTACCCTCCATCTTCACAGCAGTCAGAGTTGCATAAATCACGTGGTGAAGCCCATGGAAATGCCACTCGTTTCAGCAGTGGCGTATAAAGGTCCAGATGACCTCCCGGGAGACAAATGTATCCCAGGAGTAGCTGTCGCTTCCGCTGATCGTCAATTTCCCTACCGTTTTCTCATGTAGTCTATTGGTGAGAAGACACAACCAGTGAAGATATAATCTTGACACGTTTGGTTAAAGCCCTAAGGTACTCCCTAAACTCCTCTCTTAGGCTCTCTGTGGTCTTGTGTGTGTCTGATGCAGTGCCTGCAGGTGAAAGAGGTGCGTGTAGCCCACGCCCCATCACCATCTCATGGGGGCGCAACTGAAGGTCTTTTCCTGGCTGATTTCTCAAAAAAGAGTGCTAGGTGTGAGAAACCAAAGGGTGTCTCACCCGCTAGTCCTTGGAGAATTGTCAACCAGGTGGCCAGAACACAGCCATCGCTATTGGATCTAGTTCCTGCGGTGGAACAGTGCAGGAGGATCACCTGGGTGAGGGGTCTTCGGGGAGTGGGAGTGGGAGTGAGCCCCCAATGGTGAGACGTGGTATTCCTCCCTTTCCTGTACCTATGATCCCGCCTATTTCATAGGATTCTCTGATGTCCCAACTCCCCCCTCGTTTCTACACAAACACTGGGCTGAGGAAGAGGGTGACTGAGAGAAACAATACTAAATCTTACACATCGCATTGGACATGTCCCGATAATTGGATGAGGAAAAGTCATGCACTTGACTCTAAGTGCATACACCTGATGCCAATTAGCTCTCCTCACACAGATAAAAAAAGGCGGAGCATAGAGACACACTCTGAGCAAGGTGGAACATGAGTAAGAGTAGAACTTCGGGGGTAAAGGCGAACTTACCGGAGCAGAGCAACGGACTGAGGAACGAGAGCCATAGGGGGAGAAACGCAGGAGTTCCCCGCAGGAGGTTGTTGCCTCAAAAAAGCTGCAGAAGACATGTGGAGAAGGCCGAATCCCAAACCAGAAGGCTGCATTGTGTTTCAAGGATGCCAGCGACCCTCTCGGGTAAATGGCAGAGTTGGGCAGGCGGGGCCAATCCTGTGGTACTAACCTTGACTCGTAAACTGGAAGACAAGAAAAACAAGAAACAAATGCAAACAGCCGGTGACTTGGCAAGCGACCCAAGAGACCGGTGTGTGCTGGAGAAAGATTGAAGTGGCAACATATTATCGCCAATTGAAGGCTGTATGTGTGTGGATTAGACAAGAAGAAAGGCAGACCCGCGAAAGAACCTTGAAGTGACGATAGCTATAAAGTCAGTGATACTGAGTAGCGGAGTGGACCGGCAAAAAGAAGTAGCCCACTCAAAAGTCTCTGTGAAAGGTGAAACGTTTGTAGCGATAAAGTGAAAGAACTCTAAAAGCAAAGTGATTGAAATTAACCCTGAGAAAAGGGCAGAGTAAAAAGGTGAACATTGAACTTTGGTGTATAATGCAGTGAAATACCCATACCAGGAAGCACTGTGGTACATAACCTAGAATTGCAAATTGGAAATTGGAAAGTCAAAGTGGTCCTGCAGAGGTCGTAGAAAAGAGTCAAACACATTTGAAAGTCTTCGACATCAGGAAACGATCCGAGGCGGACTGAGGGACACCAAAGGTGTAATAAGTTAAGGGAAGGGAACCCCTAAAGAAGGTGAATTAAGCTTGGGAAAGGGAACCCTTGCAAGTGTTTTGTTTTGTTGTGAAAGATCCAAGCACGACTGAGGGATGCCAACGTGAACTGTTTGGGGAACCTTTGCTTTAAGAGGTTTGAACCCGACAGAGACGGACCAACGTAAACATTTACTTTGAAAGGTCTGGGCCCGACAGAGAAGAACTGTGTGAACTTTTTGCCAAACTGTGTTTTAGAAGCAACTAAGAGAGACTTTAATGTGGAAGGGCAGGTAGGCCTCAATCCACGTTTTGAACTGCCTATTGTGTTATGAGTCTGAGCCAGAGTGTGTCATCTTGCCTACAGGGACCGCCTTAATCCATGCTGTCCAACGTGGGGAGGAGAGCTGACTCAGCCACATATTATTCTTTACACGTGAACACTGTCTTTTCTTTGCATACGTATTCTCCTTTTTCACATTTTGTACAAGGTATAGGGCATGCACTAGGTTTTGTTAGTATAGGCCATTATGATTTGACAGACACAATTAGGACTGTTTTGTTTATTATTTGATGGTCGAGACTGCTCCCATACAAGTTATAGGGAAAAGTAGGAGTTTCTCCAACCCCATTGATCCTTTAATAAAGGTTTTACAAATTGTATCTGTGTGTCCATCTTTTTGTCTGACAAGGGGAACTCAGCTTCCTTGATACAAGATTTTGTAGACCCTGAAAACTTTTGGTCACCTACCTGCACACCTCCATAGGGGTTCCTCCCTCTTCCGGTGGTAATGGACAAGACTGGATACATCAGAGACCCCTGTGGGCTGTTCTTGTCTTCGCACATCTTAGCATCGGGAAGTGAAAAAGGACTCCCTCCAAAACACTAGCTCCAGTGCAATGAGTAACCGTACCTTGGGGTAAAGGATTTTTCTCCCATGTCTGTACCAGTGCTTGTGCTGGCATGGTTAGTGGGATTCCATAGATCTGTGAAGAGCCAGTCACTGGGTTCTGTTCAACGCATGCCTGCTGCAATTTCACAGCGCCTGAGGCATATTGCAGGGTCGGGGATTGCATCTGCTGAGCTCCCATGTTAAAAAACTGTGGCCTGTCTCAACAATCCTGTGACACGTGTCCCAACCTCATGCACAACCAACACTGAATCCCATAATCCTCTATAGTTGTTTCTCTTTGGCCCATTGAACCGGGAACCCATTCCTCTGAACCTGTGTTATGACCCACTTCCTCATGGAAATCCTCCCATACACCTCAGAAACCCTCTCATCTGTCTTGGACCAGGACCATACCTGTCCATCCACCTCTGTATCATACCCGATTCACCCTGTCCCAATCGCACTGGCTGTCCTTCCATAGAGTTCGTAATTATTGCCCCTTCCAAAGAAATCTTTGCCAATTTCTTCTGAACAAGCTTAGCCTCTGCTTTTTGTTGCCTGTTCTATACTCTCCCTTCTTTTATCTTGTCTTCTTTTGTAAAAATGCACAATATGTGCTGGAATCTCTGGCCAACTGGTGGCCTCCATCGCTGCCACTTTATCTAAATCGTGCTGGACTTCTTTGGGAAGTCCCTTCTTCAGCATGTGTTCAAAATTCACCATATTCCTGTCCCACGCGTCTCCCGTTTCTGACCTCCACATTTCCTGAATTACCTGGATGTGTTTGGCAGGATTATCATCCAATTTCATTGTTTTGGCTAAAATTGAATTTATATCAGTCGTATTGGGATACATAATTCGCAAGTCCCCAACATACCTGCGCCCTGCAAGTCTATGCAAAAAGGACGAGCATACACGCCCTTTGCACTTAAGGGGTTAAAAGCTGCTCCAACATGGGCCTTTGTATCCAACTAAACTCCCAAATACCCTGATCACCTCCAAAGCTCATCTGACCGCTCCCCCGGAGTGTCTTCATCAGGTTATTCTGGTCCATGTGAGAACACAGGTCAACATACGCCCTTGCAAGACCATTCTGGAGCAGCAGAAACTGAGTGACACCTGTTTTTACTGGGGCTTCCCCCATCTCTCCCCTACTGCTTGCTACAGCTATGCGTGTACCGTGGTGTGTCCTATGACTCTATGGTGTGCTCTCTATCGCTGCTACTCAAGCGGGAGTTAGGGTGACTACGCCCTGCTCTCCCTGCTCAACATCCCATTCCTCTCCTTCTTCATCATCTACTCCATTTACCACATCCTCTGACCTTTCTATAGGCACATAAGCATAATCAGCACTACCATAGGGTGCCGTCTTTCATCCTCCCTGCTCAAACCCTGCACCTGTACCTGTGGAAGCATCACTGTTCTCCATATCCACCTCAACCATTGCAACAACTGATTTGACCAACTTAACAAGAACCTGCCCATCTCTCCACCTTCCTTCTTCTACATCCCTTAACTGTCAGCTCACTTCCTCCCTCTATTCATCGCACAAGCTTTCCAGTTCCATACTGGGTCATCTATATCTAACTCTTCTTGAATCCAAGAATTCTGAGGAGAATAAGAGGAATACAAGGGTTTATCTACATTTTGATGTAACCTTTACAAATTTGGGAAATCAGTACCAATAATAATTTCTTTGGGCAATCCTAGAATAATTGTGGCATTCATTCTTGCACTATTTCACTGAGTCCCAATATTAACTGGGGTTCTAGGATAGATGTCTTTGTCAGTGTGCAGTCATAATGTCGAAAACATTATGTCAAATTACAAAAATGTCTAAAACATAATCTCAGAAAAAAAAATTGAATTTTTTATTTTTTTATTTATATGTTAGTTTTGGGTTCCAGGGGTAAAAAAAGGGGTAAAACAAAAAATAAATTACAAAAAAGGGGGGTTGGGGAGGAACCCCCCCCATTTCGAACAAAAAGCAACCAAAAAAAGAAATTCGACATTTCTTTTCGACTTTATTTTTTAGACATTTTGACTTTCGACATTATGACATTCGACTTTATGACTATAAACCGTCTTTGTCTCCATGTACACATGTGACTTTAATTGGTTGGGCTTTCTTAAGATTTTTCAGGGAAATTAAATTTGGTCTAATAGCTGTTTGTTTACTACCCGAGTCTATTAGAGGTTGAACTAGGATTATGTTCACTAGGGCAGTATCCTGGGTTTTAAAATCTCGATTCCCCAGAAACAAGTGATTCAGGTTTTCTAGTCTTGATTATCCACCCCTTCCTCCTCCTCTTCTTCCTCTCCATCATCTCCTCTCATATATCATTCTTTCTTATTAGATCGACAAGGTCGTGCCAGATGTCCGGCTTGACCACATGAGAAACATACTACTTGAGGGGACTTTAGAACCCTGGTATCTTCTCATTTATGTTCCCCCTTTTCCTTCTGAAACATCACGAGGTGTACGATATTCCTCACTGGTATCTGATTCTGATCTGGTCCCTACGTCAATGGGTGTTTCAACTTCAATTTCGCTTACTTCAGTCTCAGTGTCATCAGCACATTTTGGGGAGCTGAAAAAGGACATTTTAGGTCTATGCATGAAGGTTAATGTAAGTTTACTATAAGATTTAAAATTATAGTCTGATACCTTTTTAATATTAGATAATGGTCTTTGGCAGAAAAGATGTTTTTGCTGGTCAGTGGAAAATACGGTGTGGGTGACTATTCTCTGTTTGATTTGGAAGATAGTATCCTGTGGTTTAACATTTGCCTCTACAGATCAAATTATTATTTTCATGAGGAAATCCTATGATCTTAAGTGGATCCCACCTCTAACACCCTATTTAAGGGGTCAGAAATGTGAGGTGGAAAACTTTGTAAAGTGTTTTCCACTTTAGGCATTTTATTAAAGGAAAAGGTTGGATAAACACCTCACTATCCCTACCTTGATGACGATTTGCCTGTCTAAAGTAAACTAAAGGAAACACTGTAACAAAATAATATCTGACCCTCACACTTTTACAACAAATAAAACAATAGGGAAATGTATGGCAATTCTATTCAACAATGGTAATGGTATGGTATGGTAATGTTTATTTATGTAGCGCCTATACACAGGCAAGTGTTTCAAAGCGCACAAGGAGGGAGGGAGCACAGGGAAAAAAACAACAGTCGCTCAGAGCCCTCAGAGTCGATAACGGTCTGCACAGGCAGATTTGGTGAATATGAAACATTTAACAGTTTAGATACAGCAAATAGGCCTGCCGGCGATTCTGCGGTTTTTCCAAGTGCACATTAAGCAGTGAAAACAAGGGAGAACAGACAGATGATCTTCAGGCAGGGCTGTATACAGATTCTGCAAGTGCGGGAGGGCAGGGAGGGGCAGGGGAGCAAGTGCATCAGTAGAGAATGGGGAAATGCGGTTCGAGAAGCTCTCATGGTTTTTATTACAAGTGGAGTGCAGTGCAGGGCCTTGCGGCAAGTGCAGAGGGACTGGAAGGGCTGCCTGGGACCTGTGAGACTCTGAGGTACACCAGGCGGTCAGTCAATAAGCTGTGTGGAAGGAGGGAGAGAAGGAAGAGCAGAGAGCTAGGTTAGCAGGTTAGGGTGAAAGAGAATGAAGAGGAGAAGAGGAGGTCTCCAGGAGTTTCTGAAACTTGAGAATTTCAGGCTCAAGACGGAGGGTGGCAGGGAGGCTGTTCCATAGGGAGGCATCTGCTGAGGAAAGGGTTCTCCATCCAAATCTCTTCTTGGAGAACCGGCTCACTCGCAGAAGGTTGGAGGTAGAGGGCTCGAGAGCAACAGTATTTAGGAAGGCAGCATTGAAGGTAAGTAGGTCCCAGGCCCCAGAAAGCCTTGTGGACAATGCAGAGGGTCTTAAATTTGATTACTGCAGCCACAGGGAACCAATGAAGGGATTTCAGCACCGGAGAGATGCGGTCCCTGGGCTTGATGCCAAGCATAAGTCTTGTGGTTCTGTTCTGGATGAGTTGCAGAGGGCGCAGGGCGGAAACAGGGAGGTTGATGAAGAGGCTGTTGCAGTAGGTCAGCCTGGAGAGAACTAGGGATCTGGAGACAGCGAGCCACTGAGGGAAAGTGAGAAAGGGTAGAATGCCTCTAAGGAGGTGTAGTTGATAGTTGAATTTTTTGGAAATGTCAGAAATGTGAGAGGAGAAGGAGAGAGTGGAGTTGAAGATGACCCCAAGGTTTTTGGCCCCACAGGTGAAGGGCCAAGGGTGGCTGGCCAGAGCGAGAGGGGGAAAGGGGGAGCAGGTGTCCTAATGCGAACAATCTCAGTTTTACTGGCATTGAGACAAAGGTCGTTTGCAGCACACCATGACGGAATAGCGGACAGACAGTCAGGTTTGAGTGAGGAGGAGGCGGCTGAGGGTAGCCTGAAAGATAGTTGTGTGTTATCTGCATAACACTGGAAATTAGAGGTGAAAGTGGCAATCACACGTATTAGGGCAGCCATGTAGTTATTGAAGAACCAGGAGGATAGGTTAGAACCCTGGGGAACACCGCAGGTTGCGAGGGTGATAGTCGAGAGAAAGGCACCAAGTTCGATATGGGATGGGTAGTCAGAGAGAAAAGACATTAACCAAGCCAGAGCCTGACCTGTGATTCCCAAGGTGTAACAAAGCCGTGAGATCAGGATGTTGCGGTTAACCGTGTCAAAGGTGGGGGAGAGATCAAGGAGAATGAGGACAAAGGGAGTGTTAGTGTCAAGATTTGAGAGCAGGTCTTCACAGGTGTTCAGAAGAGCAGTTTCCGTGCCTCTGGATGCTCTAAAGCCAGACTGATGGTCGTGGAAACAACTTATTGATTCCGTATGGAGGTTTAGCTGAGAGATAGCTAGCTTCTCCAGGAGTTTGCGCAGGAAAGGAGTGATAGAGATTGGGTGGTAGTTTGACCGACTGGAAGGGTCAGCAGAGGGTTTCTTGAGAAGAGGGTGCACAAGGGAATGTTTGAGTGCAGTTGGGAAAACTCCTGTGGAGAAGGAGAGGTTGCATTGGTCGGCCAAGGGTGGTGCGAGGGAGTCAATGTTGTCCTTTATGGTTTCAAGGGGCCGGGGTCAACTTGCTTGGAAGAGGCCTTCATAGACTGGACTTGTCTGGAGACCTCATCGGGTGTGACAGGAGAGAGAGAGCAGAGTGGATGTGGAGGTGGGGCCCAGGGAGGCACAGATGCTGGTGTATGCTGTGGTGTGTGGGGAAGGGAGGAGAGGATGCCTTGGGTTTTTGTGGTGAAGTGTGCTGCCAGGGCCGAGCAGAGTTCCTGGGTGGGAGTGACAGAGGACGAGGCTGCTGTAGGATTGACCGGTTCCTTGCAGACTTTGCAGTTTGGCCGTGTTGTTTGGTGGCACAGAGATGCGGGCTGGAATAAAGACTCTTTTCTTAGAGTGGATGCTGAGTCGATATTGCCTTTGCCGGAGGCTGCAGGCCAGTTTGTCAGATGGTCCACCAGACGAAATCCATTTCCGCTCAGCTGCCCTGCACTTGCGTTTAAGGGCAGCTAGGTAGGAGTTGTACCAAGAGTTTCACTTTTTGGAAGGCTTCAGTCGGACCCTCATGACAGGGGCAAGAATATCAAGACTATTGGTGATAGAGAGATTAAGGTCAGTGAGGGCTGTGTCAAGGTAGGAGTCAGCCGCAGGAAAGCGAGGAGGAGAGTAGGTGGAGGCAAAGGCAGCCACTGTCACTTTTTTCATGGGTCTGGTGATCTTGAAGCCGTGTGGCTGTGCCGGGTGAGTTGCTGCCAGAGGAGAGGAGCGCTTCAGATTAATTGACAGAAGAGAATGGTCTCTCCAAGAGATAGAGGTAGTGAGAGGGATAGAGAGTGGGATATCAATGGAGATGAGAGCATCCAACGTGTGGCCCGTGGTATGTGTGGGACCAGAGGGTAGAATAGAGAGGGAGAAGGATTTACATAGGTTGCAGAAAGGTCCAGACAAGTCATGAGAGTCAAGGTGGATGTTGAGGTCACCCAGCCGGAGGAGATGAGAGGAGGAGGAGAGCAGAGAAGAGGCTAGGTCAGCCCATTACGAGAGGAAGACAGCGAGCGGTCCAGGAGGCCGATAGAAGGTGGCCATGAGGAGAGAGAATTTAGGAGAGAGTGAGAGCCTGCAGACTAAGCACTCGAAGGAGGAGTAGGTCTGAATAGGGATAAGAGACACAGGTATTCATTCAAGAAAGATCAGTGCTACTCCACCACCTGCCTTCTTCAGCCTGGGCACAGAAAGGATTTTGTAGCCTTCAGGTAGGAGAGTGTCAAAGCTTGTGACAGAGCTGTTCTTGAACCATGTTTCAGTGATGCCGAGCACATCAAGATTCATAAATTCGAGGAGGTTGCAGATATCAGATGCATGTTTAACAGCAGAGCGAGTGTTAAGGGTGGCAATTTGGAGTAGCTTGACATCCTTAAAGGTCTTCCGCAGGGGGGTGCATGGGACAGTGGTCCCCCCTGATGGTGGCAAGAGGGCCAGAGAGATAGAAGTGGATGGAGCAGGAGTTGAGGCCAACAAGGGTGCCGGGACAGAAGGGCAACGCCCAGATATCGGAAGGTGTAGTGGGCAAGGGGGCCTGTGTAGAGGAGGAGGAAGACACACTGGGCAAGTGAGCCTGGCTGGAGGGGGAGGTAAGATTAGAGAGGTGAGGGAGGAGCCTATCAAAGAGAAGAAGGTTGGGTTGAGGTCCTAATATAACATATGATTTGATTCACAATATATTCAAAGTCTCTTCTTGTTACCTGGGTGAATTTCCCTTCCCCAGATCTGAACAAGGGTTTTGATTGAATTGGGTTGATTGATTTTGGATATTTATAATGCACTCATGACAGACTTAACAGTATAGCAGCGAGTTTTCTCCACAGTTCAAAGGAAACAAGGAAATCATTTTTAACACAAAGCTCCAAATTAGTTTCAAGGTTTTTTTTATAAAGTTCCATTGCTTCAATAATGTATCTCCAGAAATTAGAAGTTCCAACTCCTCCTGGAATAAGAATTGCCTCACATTGGTTTTCTTTCCATATGCAACAACAAATGTCTTTGTCAGGATAATGTCACAACTTTTGGATTAAAAAAGAAATACATGGTTCCAACTTCTCCTGGAGTAAGAACAAGATTATCCTTCATATTAATAAAACATCTCTTTGCCAGGATGGTTCACTTCAAGCTTCACTTTGTAATGTCATCTTTGATGTCATGGGTGTTAGTCTTAGCAGTGCACAGTGGTGGAGCGAGCTATGGTTGCTTAGCTTACCATAACTGGCGAATTTCTGGGGTTTTTCGCTTTTACTTGTAAGCATAGCATGGATAGGTTGTGGTTAGTGCAAAGTAGCTGTAACGTTCCTGTAACAAACGTTTTTGCACTGAAGTTGCTAGGTTGTTCTTAGGGCAACTGAAGCATAACGTCCCTTCACCAACGTGTTTGCATTGAAGTTGATAGGTTTTTAGTAGACCACTGTAACCAGACCCTTCTTTTAGCATAGTTTTTTCAGTAAAGGGGATAGGTTTGTAGTAGTGCAACTTAACCATAACGTCCCTTTAACAATGTTTTTTGTTAGTGATATATATATGTATAAGCACTGGTTTAATTATCTTTAAATATATGTTTGATTTCTACCTGTGCTTGTCTCTCCTCCCCTTCTCTGCCCACCCTCTCCCTTCCATACCCTAGGCAGCGCTGGGACCCCCGTCATGTTCAATGAAAATGGAGATGCCCCTGGACGCTATGACATCTTTCAGTATCAGCTTACCAACTCCTCAGCCCCTGGTTATAAGGTGATTGGGCAGTGGACAGAATACCTTCGCCTTAATGTGAGTAGCTAAAAGACCAACAGCCAATCACAATTGAGATTTCTGCTAGAATCATGATCTGAATACCCCTCTCCAGAAAGGAAATACATTCTGTTGTCAGCAATCTCTAGATTACCCACAGCTAAGGTACTTTTTATTTTTGGACTGAACAGACCTCACAGCCATACCAATCCTACTCCATCACATACCTCACCGCACTGAGGCCAACCCAAACCGACCAAGACATCCCACCACTCTTTCAAGAACTTCCCCTTGGACACATTAGAAAGAAACCTCACCACTCTGGCCTCCATGTCTGACTCCATGGTGAATGTAGACACCCAGCTCAGCGCACTCCACCACACAGACACTGAGACCAACAACACCCATACACCACTGAAACTTCAGCTTACTACACATAAGCCCTACACACCTTTGTGCACAACGGAACCCATCAACAGCAAGTATGACATCCACAAATGACAGGGAGTGGAGAAAATCTGACCAATTAGAAGACTTCACCAATCTGAGAACGATCTGAACACCACCAGGGACACTCACCACACCCAAAACAAACTACTAGATAACAACTATCATGGAAGCATCCAGCAAGAGCAGAACAATCCTCCATACCATGGAGCACTGCATACGTCATTTGCCAGGCCCTGCAATAACACAATCCACTGTCAAATGCAACAGCATTAACAGCTTTGCCACTGATTAGAGGCACAAGACAAGGTAACACATTGACACCTCGAAACACATCACAGACATCCTGCCCAGACCGGCTTGCAACATATCTAGGAAGACCGGGAAAATTACTGAGGGAACTTGTCAACAACACCAACATCAAGATATACCAATATACAGATGACACAAAGCTTTACCTGCAGATCAATTGCATCAGCACCATCCAAGCACTGTCTCCCCCTCATGCAAGCTTGCATGTCAACCACCTACTTGAAGCTCAACCCTACAAAAATTTAATTAATTGTCCCAGCAAACCCCACCAAACATGTGCAAGTCCAGAAATGGCTGACCAACATGCTGATCGATGGATTCACTACTCAACTCTCGCCCAGTCTAAAATCTTTCTGCTTTTCTATTAACGATGACCTCTCGTTCAAAACACATATCGTCAAGTAGACCCAAGCAGCATGGTACCAGTTTGCACTACTCCCCAAAGTCAAGACCCATTTCCGTTTCATAACTGCCCAGAGTTTCAGAATAGCTGTCCTAGGCCTGACCATCTTCCACCTGGAGAATGTAAATACCCTACTCACAGGAGTCCTAGCTGCCACTTTGGCCCCTTTGAAAGCTACCCAGCACGCTGCCATAGGCCTCATCACAGGACTAAGAAAACACAACCATATTACAGCTACAATCCTCCAACCACGAAATCCTCAAGAGAGATGTTGGTTACACTTTCAAGCATGCATCAAGTTCCAGACTGACTGCATCACTCACAAGTAGTCACAACCAAAACACCACTCTACTTGTCCTGTCTAAAGGCCAGCACACCAGTAGAAGCCACAGCATTGGCAAGCAGGAAACAAAGAACTGCAAGAGGGGAACAACAGGAAACCAGTCTTTTCTTGGTAAGCACCATGTCTCTGGAGCAAGTTACCAATGCAGATAAGACGGGTCCCCTTCATCCTGCACTTCAGGAAGGACCAGAGGACCATTCTGCTTAAGGAACATCTCAACAAGACACTCTACAGCTCCACCTTCTGTGCACCCTACCTATCCCATCTTCTCTCCTACTCCTGCAACCTCCCTGTATCACCTCTGGGTGCATCCCCTTTGTACAGCAATCTGTTGCTTCCCAGCTAGGTTTTCACTTTGCAAATGCCATACATACATTGTACAATGGTGTTTAATATGGTGTCCTGTCAAATGTTCGAATCAAAATGGTCGAATGACAAAAGGGTCGAGTCAAAACGACCAAAAACAAAAGGGTTGACATTTTTTTTTAAAATGTATATATATATTTTTTTGCTTTATTATAGGTAAAAAAAGGTGTTTTTCTACCAAAATCAGGGGATTGGGGGGAGGACCCCCCCCCAAAAAAAGAAAACAATATTCGACCCTTTATTTTGGTCATTTTGACTCGACCCTTTTGTCATTCGATCATGTTGATTCTAACATTTGACCTATAACCGTTTAATACCAATATCCTCAGAGGTGCCACAGACATAGGCCCTTCACAAGAGTGCTGCCCCTCTTTAGAGCTATCAGAGACATAGGCTTTGGACAACAAAGCACTCTCTCAGGCTAGCTGTCCTTAAACATCCAAGCAATGCCTCTTCTAGACATCTTTCAGCCTCATTTGACTGTATTACTGTTTATCAAGCTTCACAGATCTGGGATGTTCAGGACTCTAGGAAAAGAGACCATCTCAACTTCTGCAGCATATATAGTCTCATTCCATAGAATGCAGAGCTGTAAACCAGGCTGCACATGTCCTAATTTCCCTGGTATACGGCAGGTGAACAATCTATTCGATTGGCTGGGTCAGTAATTCTGCAGGTTATGAAAATACAAGCAGAGCCCCCTCTCTGGTCAAACCTATATGGCAGGATCAGGCTGTAGAGGTGTCCCTCTGACAACTGAGGCTATGAGGGAGTGGTGCATTAGACTGCAGCTCTAGCACTGAAGTCACACACATTATTCGACGCCAATAATTGCATAGGTTTGCGTGCCAGCATTGCAATACGTGCTCTGTGGTTGGGGAAGTGGCAGGACGAGGACTACAGCTCTCCTTAAGTCTGCTGTGGAGAGAAGCAGGGCAGTCTGTGTCAGGTGGGTGGTGGGCCTTTTTCATGTTTTGTAGTAGAAAATGGAGAACCCAATACTTGTAACTAGGCCCAAAGAAACATCTGTTGCCGTGGCCTTCAGCTTTAAAACTGAGGTGTCGGAGAGTTCAGCCAAGAGCCCGAAGATACTCGGGTTCAGTCTTCAGCCTCTGGGATTTTCTAATCTGCAATAATATTGCTTGGACCCAGAAAGTAACTGTCTAAAAGGTCAATATGATGGTGTGTTAAAGTGCCACAGGTTTTTGCCGACATCTAACAACAAACTCAGGGACATCGATTCTTCAAAATGCCTAGGGCAGTGGAAGTGACCTCACATGTTCAATGACATTGCAGGAAGTGATGTCACTTAACCGTTGAGCTTCATGAATAAACAGGAAGTGGCACTACATGATCTTTATCCCTAATAACAAGATAGGAACTGACATTGCTTAACTGACATAAGTTTAAGATTATCAAAATAACAAATAGCTACTAAAGCAGCAAAAGATTTTCATTAATTATGAACTTTTTAAATTAGAATGCTGCTGTGATCTCTCCATGGTGTGGTGATAACGCCTAGCAGAGCCAACTGTTGCAACTGTCTACAGGAACAAAGTCAAAATCAGCCAATATCCCAAGTAAAATAAATAGGATCCAGAAGTCCCGTCTTGTTATGTTATGTTAATTTATGTTATGTTTATTTATTGAGCGCCAAAACCCATAGGCATCAAGGCGCTAACAGATACACACAGAGAACAGACATCAACCGAACAGACCAAACAAACAACTAGATGGATATAAGAAAATTAAAGGGTTTTTAATCTTGAACGCAGGCAAGAGGACAAAAGAGTCAGGGCGCCAAACAAACACAGAGCTGACCCCTGTATGCAGAGCTGTGTCAGGAACAGTCCTGAAGGAGTGATACACTGTATCCAGCAGTCTTTTGCTGGATAAATAGATGCTAAGTTAAAATAGATGTTAAATAGATGCTAAGTGCAAGGATGTCTGAATTTCATCATGTGGTTGCATTTCATGCTCAAGCGCAGGTAGAAAGTTACAATCGCCATCCATCTGCGCATGCACTGTTGATCTCTCCAGACGCGAACCCATGCGCTTGTCGCCTTCTTTGTTCTCATGCATGTGTGTAGCCTACCTATGCGCATAATCACTGCCAGACACTGCCTCCTTGGGGCCCTGGATAGACCCTTGCACCTGCTGTGGTAGTGAACCAGGTTTTCCCTCCACATGGGACTTGTTCCTGTGAGGCCAGCTGCTGCAGGGTCTGTGGTAGTCATGGGATGCACAGCCATCGCAGCTTCTCCTGCCATGTCAGTATCAGCATCCCGGCCACCAACCTCCAAGAGTCACACACCCTCAAGCTGCTGCCACCTCCGTGGGGCCAGACCTGCATCTCCTGACACCAGCATACACAGTGGACTCTGCCTTCACATGTCAGCCACGTTTGGCCAGTTACTGCAGCAAGAAGGCAGTTATATCAACACATGACAGGTTTAGTAATTATATGCTAAATACAGCCTATGTTTCCAGGTGCTGCCATAGTATGTCTAGCGAATACCCTCAACTGTCGCATCATAAGGTACTTCCATCACATGCCAAGTGCTGCTAGGTCCTCTGAAATGACATCTAATGCTAGTTAACATGCCTGGAATAGTTTCCTTAATTAAGGGGATGCCTCACATGTCCAGGTGCTGTCATCATATGGCAAGTGCAGGATCATTTGCATTTGAAATCACATCTCATGCTTCTACCAATTCTTTCACCAATGCTTTCTTTTCCCACACTCCTGCTGTTGAGGTACCTAGTTCTTGAACAACCCTTAAGAAGCTGATGAGGGGATAGTGAAGGAAAAAACAGATTGGAAATGCATAAAGAAATCAGAACTCTCATCATGGACAAGCTTGCTTTCGGGTTCCATTTAACCACCTTCGAAAGCTCTGAACGATGGCTGACAAGGTGTCATCTTTGACTCCTCTCTCTGCTTCTCCGCTCACATCACAGACCTTGCCAAGAAGGCCCACTTTCAGCTGCACCTCCTCAGAGGCATTCTTCCTTTCCACACCTTACCCCAGAAACTCAATGGGGGTCATTACAAGGTTGGAGGTAGCCATGGTGCTGTTAGCGCCATGGCTACCCCCTTAATGCATAACAGGTCCGGGTTCCCTGAATGGGGAATTACTGGGTCATTCCAACCTTGGAGGACCCGGTATTTCCCCATTCAGGGAACCCATCCCCATTCCCATTCGAGCCCCCACAGGGCTCAATGGGAATGGGGACCATGCTAACAATGGACCCGTTAATAACGGGCCCGTTGTTAGCATGCTGGTCCTTTAGCGGCTCCCACTAAGGGTGCCTGGTAAAATCAACCGCCCTTAGCGGGACCCGCTAAAGGACCTCGTAATGCGGCAGTAAGGGTTTAACGGCACCGGCACCCTTACTGGCGCCATTAACCCATTACCGCCAACCTCGGAATGAGGCCCAATGTCTCCAGAACTCTGGTCCTCTCCAGGCTGGACTACTGCAACAGCCTCTTCCTCAGTCTGTCCAATTCCACCCTTCACCCCTATCAACTAATCCAGAATAGGACTGCTAGACTTATCCTTGGCCTCAAGCCCCGGGACCGCATCTGTCCAGCCCTAAAATCTCTTTAATGGCTCCCAGTTGCTGTGAAGATCAAGTTCAAGACCCTTAGCATCATTCACAAGGCTTTCTGGGGCCTGGGACCCCCCCTACATCCAACTCACTCTCCCTAAATACCTCTTTGCTAGAGCTCTTCGGTCTTCTAGCTCTAATTCTCTGCAGATCAAATGCTTTTCCAAGCAGAGAGTGGGGGTAGATCTCTGTCCTCCCCAGGTGCCTCCCTCTGCAATGGCCTCCCTGTCCCTCTCAGACTTGAGCCGGATATCCTTAAATTCTGGAGGCTTCTCAAGACCCACCTTTTCTCTTCCTCCTTCCCTCTCCCCCTCCTATGTTAATCTCCCCTTTGCCTCTTTTTGATTGGCTGGTTCCTTCTGATTCTACAGGGCACAGGGACCTTCTCATCCAGTCTATCCCTGCATGTAGTGTCCCCTGGAGACTACAATGTTTATGACCAAATTGAGGATATGCTTAATTTGGGGCCAGCCACAGCCAATTTTGTGATGTGCCCTGTCTGTTCCATCCTGGGGCGTGCTGAGTGACAGAGGGATACACATTCTCCCTTCCTGGACCTGTGCTGTGGCATTACTGAGATTCTATTGGTCAGACTCCCCGTACTGCAGTGACCCATTCCACATGTCACAGGACAGTGTATTACAATTGAGTTGTGTAATGGGCAGGAACTTAGCATGAGTGAAAAGAGAAATAACTTGTGATAGGCGGGATACTGACAGGATTTATACAGTGGGTCCGGCAGCTTGGTCAATGAGCAGAAATGGGGACTGGGACTAGAGATGAGATATTGGTTCAAGTCAGGGGTAACAAAATAAATCCCAGGAATAAGGGGGTACCCTTGCAAAACCCGTCAGGATTCCTCCCCCATTGTGGAAGGGTGACCTCCATAGCCAACATTGTATTATTTAGCTAAGCCTGCCTTGGTATATAACCAAGCAGATTGCTTGCACCACATGGATAGCAGAGTTGTCTAGTGAGTAGCGTCAGTTACTTAATTCCAGGGCTAAAGTCGAGAA
Organism: Ambystoma mexicanum; assembly: GCF_040938575.1. NCBI lineage: Eukaryota > Metazoa > Chordata > Amphibia > Caudata > Ambystomatidae > Ambystoma > Ambystoma mexicanum. Next base: position 441,812,444 of record NC_090924.1, on the reverse strand, counting down.
TACACACAGGTGGATAGAGTCCACCCACTTTTTTCAGAGGGTGCACTCAGTCCTCCCTCCCCCCAGCTAAAATAAGAAACATTGAAAGTCTTCCTTGAACCTATGAATAGCAGTCAACCTCAAGGATCGAACCACAATTGTCAGGTTTGCAGGCTGGCCACTTCACCACTGACTACATAACCTGAGAAAAGACAACAAACAACTAAAGGTAACGTGTCCCATTTCGGTATTGCATGTTCCAGGGACAACATTTGTATTGGTTCTTGGAGTTTAAAACATGCACACCATTTAACGTTTTCAAAAACACCATTAGAAGAAAATATCCTCTCTTGGTTTTGTGTGTATGTTGATTTTATGAAAGGCAAATGCCACTCGTCCTGTGCAATTTGGGTTGTTATGCAAAGCCAATTTTATGAAATGTGCATATTTCATCTTGATATGCTAATTTCTGGTGATGTCACATCCCATTGCGTTTGTTGATGAGTCCCACCACTTTTATTTTTAGGACTTAATCCTGCTTAATTCAAATCCAATAATCATACTGTATATTTATTAGCCGAATAAACTATATTCGGCCGTACGTCATAAAGCCAGCACAGAAATACAAATATGGTAGGAATTAAACAAGAAATATTTAAAATACACTTACAATACATAAACAAGAAGACACAAAAGATGAAATACATAGTACAAAAATAACTATAACCATAAAAATCAATTTCATGTAGTAACAATAAGTACATCATAAATAAAGCCAAAACTCTGATTAAGAGACAGATACATCTGCAGAGCTTTTGAACCATGCTCTTAAGATGTGTTTTGCAACAGCCAAGACATTTGCACCGTTATCTGTCCTTCTACAAAGCAACATCACATCCTGAACAGTCTTGATGTGAAGTTCCTGAATCCTGGGTTTCAAATAGCGCCTTCTGTATGCCATATGCAAAAGGGCAAATCAACAGAAAATGCACTATACATTCTACCATGTCTAGGCAATATGGCGTGTATTGGACTTCTTAGAGTCCCAGGCATTACACAAAGCCCCCACTGTTAGAATTCCAAAACGGAATCTAATATATAGTGACCGGAGAAACCCCGGCCTCAGTGTGTCTAGGTGTATTTCATAACCCCTCATGCTCTGTTTTCCCCAGTAGGTTCTCAGAGGACGGGAGGTCTGGGCAGTAATCTGAGTCTCTTGATCCACCTTCTCCCAATAGCGTGTCTGAACTCTACATTATTCAGCTGTAACAATATGGATGGTCCCATGAGTCAATATAGCCCAACGCTTGCAGCTATTTTAATGATGATCCGCCTGTCTGGCGCAAAATATCAATTCTAGCTTCTTTGAATTTTGGGAGGTCCTCCTAATGCAGTACAAGACTGGTATTAATGGTGATATATCCATAACGTTAGCTAACCCAGTGTCTGCATGGATTCAAACTTTAGATGTGCTTAACGGCAGACCCAAGTTATTTTTTAGAAAACTGTTCTCCACAGCCCCAAGCTTATTACAATTAAAAAAATCCCCAGAGCTCCGCCCCATACAGGGAAGCCTGCCTTGCCTGTGCTTTGTAGACTTGCATGAGAGGTTTTACCGCACCGTCTCCGTGGCCATATGCAAATTTAGTAATGGCCCCACTATAACTCGCAACAGTGTTCGCTGCCCTTGCGAATTGCTGCTCCGAGCTGCCAGAGAGACAAAATGGACGCCCAGATAATCATAATGATTAACGTGCGTTATGATCTTCGTATCCATGCTCAATGCGCAATCAGGTATCTTTCTTTTCTTAGAGAAGCTCATGGATTTTGTTTATGGATATTCATTGATAATCCTCTCTCATTGTAAAAGTCTGCAACCACATTCACTTGTGCTTTTAGGGCTCAGATGGTTTGGGATATAAAAATTGCGTCATCCACAAATAATAATATCAGTTTTTGTTCACCAGCCAGGACTGGGGCATCCGCTGGAGATTCTAACAGCCTCATAATTAGGCCATTTATGTACAACAACAACAAAAAGTGCTGGGGCCAAGACACAGCCTTGGTGTAGACCCTTTTGCACATGTATCAGAGGTGTAGGATTCCTCCCAAACCATGACCATATCACTGCCTCGTTCTTCTCAGAAAGCAGTAGGACAACCGCCAGCAACTGATCCTGGATACCTGGCAATTTTAAGGTTTGCCAAAGTTTGACACGAGGAACCGTGTCAAATGCAGAATGCAGATCCACAAAACTGACATATATATTTGTTTTCCTTAGCTCCACATATTTTTCAAGGATCCAATCCTTCAAGCGCCCTAAGATAACTTTTTCAAACCACTTCCCTAAAGAATCGAGCAAGGATGTGGGCCTGTAACTCCTGCGGTGGTCACGGCCCCCTTTTTTATGAATACGGACAATCTCAGATTTGGACCAGGATTCTGGTGCTTTCCTTTCCTTGTTATTATTGAATAATTTTAATAACAATGGAGCCCAAATCTGTATCTCTTCTTTAAACAAGTCCCCAGGGATTTTGTCTGTGCCCGGAACCTTGTTGACTTTCTGGGAAAGGATTGCTAGTTTGATCTCAGCTAATGTAAACATCAAAGGTGGAACTAAGCAAAAGTCACCCCCTGCCCGGACGGCAAGAATTGCTTCCTCGATTCTTTATGGAGTTCTCCAAAATGATCCACCCAACAACTAGAACTGATGCTGGCATGCGTAATGTTACCAGGTGACTCCTAACAGCCCGTTATCAATCCCCAAAACTTTCAGGAGACTTTATTTTCAGCAGCCAGCATTATGTCTTCCCACTTGGATTACTCATGGTATTTTTTTTATTAATTTCTTATAATCAAATCTTACACTAGAAAGGTCACCCCGGCTAAAGGAATTAACATTTTTCACTGCTTCTGAGAGGAGTCTTTTTTCTCTCCACATTTATCTTCATGCCAGGGAGTGGCTTTAATAGCCACCTTACAAGCGGCCTTTGCATACTCTCGTGTGATTTAAACAATCTGGGAACATGAACCCAGAATTTCAATGTCTATGACACACCCTGAGCCCAGTACCTTGCACAATGGGTTCAACAAATCACTATATTAAAGTGGAAGGATGTGTACTAGATCTATATTGACCAACCTCGCCACTTTTTTTGTTCATACCCTCTAAGATCAATTCTGTCAGAGCTAGCCATCTTTGCATTCTGATCATTACAGGGGCTTGTGTTGGATGAAGATAGCACGACCGGACGATGATCGCACTCACTTCTGGGTAGAACTTCACAGTTTACCACTCTTCACCATGCCTGGACATTGATCAAAACGGAGTCAATATGAGATGCGTGGTCCCGCATCACAAATGTGGGTTACGCTGGTATATCTCTTGGGCAGACTCTCAGGCTTAAGGTGTACCAGCCTTGAGCAATATATGTAGAAAACCTATTCTGGCACCTAAAATAGTTATCGACCATGTCAGGGATATCCCATACCTGTCCTCAGCCTCCAATACACCGTCCATCTCATGTAATGGTTCAATTTTAATATTTTGGTCTCCTAGCTCAGGTATTACTGGCTTGCTACAATGACTTTATTCCCACGCTTTACTTTGGGTTTCTATGAGAGCAATGGTTCTAATACCATTCGCCACCGATAATCAGTTATACAGGCTAAATAACAGCAAGATACCCCCTGTGCAGAACTTGATCTCAAACAATTGCACTCCCGGGCAAGCACAATCCAACACCGTCCCGTAGTCATATTTTACAGGATCCATGCACGTCACCAGGGCCCCACTCAGTCTACCGCCAGTTGCTCTGGTTGCAGCTATGTCTAAGGATGAAACACCTGGCGAGTGCACAGAGTCATACTCTATATTCATATCTTATTGCGTCTCCCGCTGGTGCGCCGACCAGCCCCTACATATGGTGGCCTGGAGGCACGTTTCCAGGTAACCACATTAATAAACAGACAGCCTTTCTGCCGACTGCCTACATGTCATATTAGTCTTCCATGATTTCAGGTGATGTTTGTTGTACCCCTCGCCTGGATACCAGCAGGCAGTGCCCAGAAGCCCCATCCACCCCTTGTGGGATCGTGGGTTCATTGCTAAGAAACAAGGTTTACGAGCACTCCAACACCACGTGCTGCTACTGATGTCTACCATAACATTATAGGTATATCTGTAGAGTGTGGGTCCCCCCGCAGCACGGGTGTCTTAGTTGTAGACATATAACAAATGTGTGTTGTCCCCCAACTCAATGATATTCATATTATGGACTTCCGAAGGATGAGGCGCTGAGGGAAACCTGCCCGGATTTGACCCTCAGTTTAAACACACATGAATGTAGTGAAAGTGTTTACCCACTGCAGAGAGCTGGCAGTTAGGCCTTCTGCACACCCTAAAATAATTTGTTTAGAAGACAACATAATTTATTTATTTATCAAACACATTTATGACGTGCAAACCATGCCCGATGGTTAATGGAGCACTGTACAAACCATAGAACACCATAAACCAAGACAATTTGCATAAACCAATGATGTAATCCATCATAGCACCCTAAAGTAAAATGCAAAATGATAAAACAAGACAAGAATAAGAAGACAAAGTAGCACAGGCCGGATAACAAGGGCTACTAGGTGGAAGGAAGCCATTCATTCTGAAGGTGAAAAGTATGGGCGCCAGCTGGAAAGAGATTGGCAAACTATTCCTCAAGAATAGAACAGGAATTGGCATGCTGCCAGGTTTTATTTATTTATTTACCCTGGGAATTTCGAAATACACATTGGTTTTGCGCCTTTAAAATTGAATACCCCCAAAAACGTTGCAACTTACTAGCCAAGTGGGGTCTACTGTCTGCGAGTCGCCTTGAAGGCAAGACATCCCAGCTTTAATAAGATCCCAGCTTTCAAAGGTAGCCAGTGCAGGGCAACCCAAAAAGGTGTGACATGCTATATATTGATTTCTGGTGCACGGAAATATGGGAAATATGGGAATTTGGTGACTCTGTCTAATAAAACCATGTTCCAATCAATATGTGACAAATAAATGCCTAGTTTGTAGATGTACACAAGTTTAATATTAATCCGTTTGAAAGTGCTGCCAATTGATTCCTTTGTGTAACATGACATTGTAATATCCAATTACAGTTTAGAAGGAATACCAGCGAGCATGTCAATTCCATGGCTCGTGACATGTTACTGCCAAAGATGGCAGCCACGATCATGCCTGCCTGGATGACTTCTTGGGAAAATGAAGGAAAATTGGTCTTGACTGTTTTAATTTTAGGCAATGACCCAAGCGGTGGACGTCACCTTGTGATGAAAGCTGCATGTTATGAGCAAATTAATGGCAAGAGATGCAACAACTGGCAACAAGATCACCCAGTGCACCCAGGCATAGATTAAAAAATCATGGAAGTCAGGGTGGACCCCTAGGGCACCACACAACGCAAGCATGGGCAGGTTACCTTCAAGACTCCATCAAAATCAGCTGAGATCTTCCAGAGGGAAAGGTCAACACCAGCTCAGGACAGTGTCCCCAATCACCATGCAGAAGGATAGAGTTGAAAAGAGAGCCTCATGGCCCACTGTATCCAAAGCAGCGGAGGGATATAACAACATGAGTAAGCAGGTGTCGACACCATGAGTAATGCAGAGCGTGCAGAAGGTGGCAGCTGAGGCTTTCGCTGCCACCTTCTCTCCCACTCCTCCTCCTCTGACTGACTCACACCCCGACACAACCATGTCCCTTCTCTACTCTTCTATCTCTGGTACTATTGATGCTCTTGCCCCTCTCATGATGATCCGCTTGAAGTCCAAAGCCAAGTGCAATTCCTGGTATGACTCCGACCTAGCTACACTTAAACGTAGGTGTAGGGCGGCTGAGGGGAAATGGAGGGCTTCTTGTTCATCCTCTGACAAACTGGCCTGTCACCTGCTCCAAAGGCAATACCGACTCTCTGTCCGCACTAAGAAGAGAGCCCACATTCAAGCCCATGTCTCTGCCGCATCTAACAACTCAGCCGAACTCTTTAAAATCTGCAAGGAGCTTGCCAAACCTGCAGCAGTCTCCACCCCTCCTCTTGCCTCCCAGGCTCTCTGCAATGCTCTTGCCTTGCACTTTATTTAAAAACCCAGGTCATTCTGTCCACCCTCTCCTCCACTCCCCCCCATTCCCTCTCAGTCTGTGCTTGCAGACCCCGCTTTAACCACCCCCCACCGTCCTTCCCTTCTTTTCCTATTTTCTCCCCTGACAAGGCCGCTAGACAAGTCCGATCTATGAAAGCCTCGTCAAAACAGGTTAATCCCTGTTCTTCTAAAACCATCAAGGACCACATTAACACCCTCGCTCCAGCCCTTGCCGATTTTTGCACCCACTCCTTTGCCTCAGGATATTTCCCCTCCTCTCTGAAGCACACCCTTGTGCATCCTCTTCTCAAGAAAACCACAGCTGATCCTTCCGGTCCGGCTAAATATCATCCAATTTCCATTACCCCCTTTCTGGGCAAACTCCTGGAAAAGCTGGCCATCTCTCAGCTTAACCTTCATTCATATTCTGTTGGCTGTCTCCATGACCACCAGTCTGGCTTCAGAGCGACCAGAAGCATGGAAACTGGTCTCCTGAATATCCGTGAAGATCTGCTCTCAAACCTGGACTCCAACATTCCCTCTGTCCTCCTCCTTCTTGATTTCTCTTTTGCCTTCGACACTGTCAACCACACCATCCTGCTCAACCGTCTCCGTGATAACCTGGGCATCACTGATCAGGCTCTGGCCTGGGTGACCTCTTTCCTCTCTGATCGACTCTCCCAGGTCCAACTTGGGTCCTTCCTATTGTCTATCCTCCTCTCTACCTGTGGGGTTCCCCAGGGGTCTAACCTCTCCCCCTGGCTCTTCAACCAATACCTGGCAACTCTCACCCACCGCATTGCCATTTTCTGCTCAAATTTTCAGTGCTAGGCTGATGACACTCAATTAATTTTCCGACTGTCCTTGGCCACCTCCTCTCCCTCTCTCATCTCTGACTGCCTTACTGCCATTCAAAATTGGTGAGCCGCCAACGATCTTTGAATGCCAGCAAGACTGAGATCCCCCTCATCGGCACACCATCTCCATCCTTCTCCCTTGCCCTCTGGCCGGCCTCCCTTGGCCCACCTCCTACCCCTACCGTTGAGGCTAAGAACCTCGGTGTCATCTTTAACTCCACACCTTCTTTCTCCGCCCATATCTCTGAGGTCTCTAAAAAGTCAAACTTCCTACTTTACCTCCTCAGAGGTACTCTGCCTTGCCTCTCCTTTCCTCAGAAGCTCACTGTCTCCCAAGCTCTGGTTCTCACTAGTTTTGGACTATTGTAACAGCCTCTTTCTAAATCTACCTGCCTCTACCCTCCGCCCTTTGCAACTTATCCAGAACAGGACTGCCTCAAGCCCTGGGATCGTATCTCTCCAGCCCTGAAATCTCTCCATTGCCTCCCAGTGGATGCACGGATTAAATTCAAAACTCTCTGCATTGTCCACAAGGCTTTCTGGGGCCTGGGTCCAAAATACCTTCAGCTATCCCTCCGCAAATACCCCCCCCTCGAGCTCTTCGCTCCTCTACCTCTAACTCCCTCTGGGTCAATCGTTTTTCAAAGAAATGAGCTGGGGGTAGATCTGTATCTTCGGCTGGGGCCTCCCTCTGGAACAGCCTCCCTGCCAATCTAAAACTTGAGGAGAACCATCTCTGGTTCCGGAAGAACCTTAAGACCTTGCTCTTTGCTTCCACCTTCGCTCCCCCTCTCCCCTGCTGATCTGCTCTCTCTTGGCACCGTGCACCTGGCTACCCTCTGTCGCCTGGGCCCAGGTACCTGCTCACCCTGCCACACTCCTGCACTGCCTCCTGGCCACTCCTTGCACTGGGGACTGTATCTGTACCCTTACAGCTCCCCACCCCCAATTTTTCTTCTTTTTCTGTACTTATCAGACTAACCCAGTCTGCTGCCTGAAACACAGCACTTGCCACTTGCTGGCTGCACTACCACTGTTTATTGCCCCCATTTTCTATTTATTTTTATTTATTATTTATCTGCTCTCCTCTGCTCCGCACTTTCCGCTCTCCCCCTTCCATGCACTTTTCCGCTTTTCCCATTCCCATGCACTTGCGCGTTCTCAATGTCACTGGGCCTAGTAAGATCGTTGTTTTTGTTGTGTTCTCCCCTGTTCCCCTCCCTTGCCTAGTCAAGCTCTGAAACACTTGTGTACGAGTACAAGACAATCGAAAGGGGACCTGAGCTCTCCATAGATAAGCCACTGAAATGGCACGTTCTCCAGTTTATGGGAAACAGATCTTGACTTGATGAAACTGCTCGTGTTGTCAACAATATCTTCTCTACACAGGACTGAGTAGAACACCTTTCACATTGATTTACATATTTAATTTCAAATAGATTTTTCCAAAATCTTACAATCTTATTATTCAGAGTCCTTGCTAGGGGGGCCTGAGGAGGCTATAACCCTGGGTATTTTGGTTGTAGCACTGGATAGAAGCTCAGCGGCTACATCCAAAAGGCTTGCTAGCCCCAAGTCCCGACAGTCCCAAAATTAGCATAGCCCTGGATCTTTTCCAGACCTAGCAACATCCCTGTTGTTCTTTATAACATACATCTTGAGGTAGCAGCTATTCTCTGCACATCTTAAAAACATCTGATAAGCGCGTGTTAAGAATCATTTTAGATTCTAAAAAAAGGGTAAGAGCATCATATTATATATACAGTGATAGAAGTCTAAAGAAACTAGAACGCTTGGGCTAGTCAGTTCATGAGTGCAGTTACTTTTTGAATAAATGTTCTGGTTCCTAAAGCTCTGTCTTGGAAGGAGTGTATTCGACTGAGGTTCTGAGCTGCCAAAAAGTATCATAAACTGATAATCAGATGAATCGCCCTTTTCAGGGCAGCCTAGAACATGATTCATGAAGGACTCCTGTATATGCCCCATAACCACTTTTCTGAATTCCTCTTGGACCATTAAACCAACCGGCTGCTGTTTTGTTGACAATGAACAATTTTGTGGTATGATACACACCCATGAACTTATTTTGACCTCCTTCTACCACTGAAGGATCTGATGGGAGTTTCCAAAAACTTTTTGAAAATATAGATCCACCCTGCCTTATGACAATATGGAGGCCGCGTCACCTCCGTTTCCAATGAATCAGGTTTGCTTCTGGCATAAGGGAAGGAATACACCTTGATCTTGACTGCAGTCATAAGAAGAAGCGCCTCTGTGAGTGAGTAGATGCTACAGGCTTCCTTTACCTGGCCGATAGGAGGTAAGGGGGTTTGAGGTTGCTGCAGATCACTGTGCTTAACTGTACAGCAGCTGGAAGGATCCAAAGAGAGCACCGTTTGGAAAGTCTGTGCTATAATTTAGCCAGAATTGGAATTGGGGCAGGGTCACTTCAATCAGTGGAGGTTGGAGTGAAGGTGCAGTTCACAGGCTCGGAACGCATGACGTGGAGGAGTGTATCTGCAGTGATAGAGGTGTACACACGGCCCACCCATTTGAAGAAAGAGAGGGTTTCTCTGGCTGATGCCATGTAGAGGCTGATTTCGAAAAGCCATTCCATCTCATGCCAACAAGTACCCGCAATGAACATCATTTTGACAATATCTCGAGATGAGGTGCTTTGGGTAACACATCCATGCTTCAGCTCACGGGCAACAGACATCCTCACCACTAATGTTGGAGACACGCGGCCGTGCACTTAGGGAGTGCTGGGCAATAGTTGCAGACAGGAACCCTCTTCATAGCACTCTGGGAAAGAACATGCTCTGTTCCAGATACAGCCGCATACATTTGGAGTTGCTGGAAATTACATTGGGCATGTTTCTGTGGCTGAAGGGGAAAGGGCAGGGAAGGCACAGGGCTTCTCACAGTGGTGAAAGCTGGAGCTCCAGTAGGGGTGTTTGAAGGTTCATGCCTGACCTTTTGGGAAATGTTGATTTTATCATTGTTTAACTGTGTTTTCTCCCTTCCTTTCCACTAACAATGGCCGGTCAGCACCACCCACCCAGCAAACTGATCTACTCTAAATACTTGCTCCGCCAACCTGTCCAATCCTCCTGGCTTCCTCTTACTCCACTTTCCTTGCTGTTGTGCCTTCTGACTACCTACTTTCCACATCTACTCCTTTCCCCTCTGTTTCTTTATGTTCATTCCTTTCTGTTCTTTTGGTTCTCTTCCTTCTATTCTGGCGTCCTCACCTTATCTTACAAGCTCTATTGAATGCCCACTTCCACTCTTTAAGCTTCCTTTCACCAATTGCCCATGCCGGACCCATAACCATGTTCTTCTCTTTCTCTGGCCTCTGACCGCTGACCTTGCCAAACCTCTCTCTTGATCCCTGTCCCATCCTCTCCACTACCTTTGCTTCTTCTCGTCTCATCTTGCCCCTTCATTTTCCTGAGCGCATAATCCCTGCTTTCTCTCCTACACTCTTCCCCAATTATGCGATCTTTCCACGGCTCCCTCATCCTGCCTCCTATTCCATTGCACTGTTCAGTGTTCTGCCCACTCTATGCTGCTCCCTCACTCTTTACCATGGTCCCTCACCTACTCCACAGTGCCTCATACTTTCTGCTGCCCAATGACTCTCTTTCTTGCTCCCTCATTCCCCTGCCACAGCATGGTTCTGTTGCCTCCTCTCCTTCCAACTGGCTTTCTTACCCTTCATCTACTTCCTTGCGCTCTCCTGTGTTCTCTCAATCTTTTCCCTGATCCATTGCTCCCTCATTCCTCGCCTTATTCGCACTGCGTGATCTGTCTTGTAATTCTACCCCCTGTTCCCTCACTCTTCCACATGGTCCTCTTTCTGCCACGTAATGCTCTCCCCTGATCACTCATTCTCTTCCCTGACCACTCAGGCTCTCCTAGGCTCCCTGGCCCAAGTCCCTGCTTCCTAATCCTTTCTTTCGCTCCTTCCACCATTGACTTTTCTCAATCACTTTCTCTGACAGATTGAAGAGATGCAGTGGGTGGGCGGCGAGCGAGAGATCCCCTCCTCAGTCTGCAGCTTGCCTTGTGACCCGGGTGAGCGCAAGAAGATGGTGAAAGGCGTGCCTTGCTGCTGGCACTGCGAGCTGTGTGATGGCTACCAGTATCAGCTGGACGAGTTCACCTGCGAGACTTGCCGTTTTGACATGCGTCCCAGCCCCAATCGAACAGCCTGCCGCCCCATTCCCATTGTGAAGCTGGAATGGCACTCACCATGGGCCGTGCTGCCCATCTTTCTGGCCATCCTAGGTATCCTGGGTACCAGTTTTATCATCATCACCTTTGTGCGCTTCAACGACACACCCATGGTGCGGGCCTCGGGCCGCGAGCTTAGCTACGTGCTGCTGACCGGCCTCTTCCTGATCTACTCCATCACCTTCTTGATGATCGCTGAACCGGGTGTGGTTGTGTGTGCCTTCCGCCGCCTCTTCCTGGGCCTGGGCATGTGTATTAGCTACGCAGCCTTGCTGACCAAGACCAACCGTATCTACCGCATCTTCGAGCAGGGCAAGAAGTCGGTGACACCGCCTCGCTTCATCAGCCCAGCCTCGCAGCTTGCTATCACCTTCAGCCTCATCTCGGTGCAAGTGGTCGGAGTGGTGGTGTGGCTTTCTGTGCGACCTCCACACAGCGTCATCGACTACGAGGAGCAGCGCACCCCCAACCCTGAGTTCGCACAGGGTGTGCTCAAGTGCGACATGTCGGACCTGTCACTCATCTGCTGCCTGAGCTACAGCATCGTGCTCATGGTCACCTGCACTGTCTATGCCATTAAAGCCCGCGGTGTGCCCGAAAATTTCAATGAGGCCAAGCCCATCGGCTTTACCATGTACACAACCTGCATCGTCTGGTTGGCCTTCGTGCCCATCTTCTTTGGCACCGCACAGTCTGCTGACAAGGTAAATCCGACCCACCCCTGCTCTTATGGTATGAAGCTTGTGCATCTGATTTAATGGGTGCTGTGGGAAGATGGAGAAGAAATGGTATACATAAGAATAGGCAGATCTGTTTAATGCTACCTCGAATGGTGTTCCAGTAATGAATGGGATGCTGTAAACACTAATCCCATGTTTGACCATCTAATGTATGCTTGTAATCTCTGTTGATGTACAGTGTGGCATTGCAGTGTATGCTTGTAATCTCTGTTGATGCTTGCAGTCTCTGTTGATGTACAGCGTGGCATTGCAATGTATGCTTGTAATATCTGTTCATGCTTGTAATCTCTGTTGATGTACAGCGTGGCATTGCAATGTATGCTTGTAATCTCTGTTGATGTACAGCGTGGCATTGCAATGCATGCTTGTAATCTCTGTTGATGTACAGCGTGGCATTGCAATGCATGCTTGTAATCTCTGTTGATGTACAGCGTGACACTGCAATGTATGCTTGTAATATCTGTTGATGCTTGTAATCTCTGTTGATGTACAGCGTGGCATTGCAATGTATGCTTGTAATCTCTATTGATGTACAGCGTGGCATTGCAATGTATGCTTGTAATCTCTGTTGATGTACAGCGTGGCATTGCAATGTATGCTTGTAATCTCTGTTGATGTACAGCGTGGCATTGCAATGCATGCTTGTAATCTCTGTTGATGTACAGCATGGCACTGCAATGTATACTTGTAATCTCTGTTGATGTACAGCGTGGCATTGCTCCTTGAAACTAGGTGTTTGCTCAATAAATACCTAAAATAAAAGCAAATAGAATAAAACTTGTCTAGAGGTTTTCGGAGAAGCTGTCGTCTCTGAACAGTATGATGGCTAAGGCAGAATTGATCACATGTTATTATAGGCAGTGCACCCAGGCAGCATAGATATAGCTGAAAGACTGAATTGAGATCAGAAACTGTACATCACACCTCTAGGAACACTGCATCCAGAGTGCATATACATAGTGAATATGGACTGCAGGTTTTTGGGAAGTTATTGACCAGAGCGAAGTCGATAAGGGCCCACTGTCATAAATTGTGCAGACGGGCAAAATACTTTCCTATATGTACTGAAGTCTATAATCTATATTCAGAATATCACCCCCTTGCCTCCCCCTCCAGTGATGTACTCATTAGAGAACACAATGCACCTATAGCAATAGTGTCATAGAAAACAAATCAGGAAGCACTCAAAGCATGGTATGGTACGAGATATTCCCCACACCCCCTCCCTGGCGGTTCCACTTCTCGCATTAAATAAAAAAAGGAAAACCCGATGCAGGGTGTTCCGTTTCTTTGTTTTTTCCCCAGTAAGGACAGAAGACAGACATCATTCCTGTAAAGTACATTCCTGTTTAGGTGGCCAAAAACTTTCATGGAACCTTCCATTTTTTTAATGTATATATGTTTATTTATTGCTGGTGTTTTCTACAGCACTGTGTGCGGCATGAACTGCTCACAGAGCCGTGGAGGCAGGTGTGTGCTGGGGGGCCTGCAGAGGAGGCGGGGGTAGAGTGGATAACACGCACATCAATCCCAGCCAGCCAAGTAGCTTAGTCGCCTGAGTGTGCTTCCGGTGCAAGGAATTCCGAGGTCTGCCCTTTGCATGGAAGAGCTGCAGCCCGTTGAAGCTTCTAAGGTGACGAGTGGGCTCTGGGATGTTGGAGGCGGGCCTCGACTAGGACCGAAGCTGGGTAGCATATCCTTCAAGGCTTTCTTGAAGTGCAAGAGGTTTCCAGCAGCCCGGGAATGCAGGACCCATCCCTGCAAGCCTCCTTCTTCCACCACATTGCCCCGGAAATACACCCATTACTCAACTTCCTTGTGATCAGGTACAGAGATTCGTCATTGGCTTAGCACTTAGGACCACTATACATGATGGCCAGGTGGACGGTGCACAGTAAGCACCTTGTATACCACCATAGCATTAAGCCCCGCATTTTGGGACGGGCTTGGGCAGTAATGGCCCGCTAGCCAAACCCAAGCTACGCACGAGTGAAGCAAGGGGATTGCCAAGAGCTGTTACGCCCAAGCCTTTCCCAGTGCGCGGGGCTTAGCACTTGGATCGTTTGCTAAAAGTGTTTTTTGGGCATTCCTGGTGATGTCTCCTTGGATGTATGGGCATACGAGGTGGTGTGCCTATCCATCAAAGCGAAGATATGTGCAAGTCAAGATCGTCACCTTGGTTACGCATGAGGGGCATGAGCTTACCATGGATGCATCTTTAGTAGGGGCAGAGGAGGTGTGTGGGTAGTTGGGGGAAGGATGAGAGAGGTGGGTATAAGGAGCACACGAGGGAGCAGTGATCAACTGTCCTGGAATTCAGGCTTATACCAGGGGATTCTCCCAGATGGCAGCCGGTGCTTGGTGCCAATCTTGATATAACAGAGACTCTGTGGTGGATTTTCAGCCGGATATTTATTTGACTTACACTATAGCACTACTTCCACTCACTTCAAGTATTGATGTATGGCACTGAAAATGCAAAGCAAGTGTTTTTGAAGTAGTGGTGGAGTGTCAGTATAGTGATAAATATAGTGGACAGGGCCGGTAACAGCCCACCAGCCTGAGCTCGAGGGTCTTGTGAGGACTCAGGAATGTACTGGCTCTGTCTGCCCCACATAGCAGTGTTTGTTGCTATTAGCACCAGCTAATCGTTTTTAGGGAAATTGCACCCGCAACTTTCATGAGGGCACAATTTGCCATAAAACGTACAAACCAAGATGGCCGCCAGAGTGAGCAGTCAAAGGAGTCCTTTTCTATTCCTGTGCTGGCCATGAAGAGTGAGCGTATGTGGAGGTAGGGGAGAAAAGGTGCAGGAAGGGGCTTAGGCGGGAGAGGAGTTGGGTGGGACTCCAGTGGAGGATGAGGGGCGGGGGTGCAGAACATTGTTGAGGGTAAGTGGAAAGGGGCCTGGGGCACTGGCCAAAGCAGGGGAAACAATTCATGGCAGACATCTGGTGAAGGAGCACAGATGGCGTTCACCAATGGATTCTTCCCACGTTCCCAGTCTCCTGATTGGCCAGACACCTTCGTAGTTATGAAAGGTGTGGCTGTTCTTTAACACTGGTATTTACACCTTTTGTAGACTTCACTTTTTGTGTAGATTTTACTTTTTGCAGGTATTATTTTAACTAATTCCCTCGTTTTTGTAAGATATAATGGCCATGACACTTACGCTTCTCAAACAGGTCTTAAAGCCAGTTGCAGCATGTGCATTCTGTTTCTGTATGTGTTCCAGGGACGTGAAATGGAGGTCCCCAGAGGTCGCAGCTGCGACCCCTGGTGACCTCTTTGCAACCTCTGGCACTGCCTCTGTGTCGCCGGTTTCAGGGATCGCAAAGGTAGTGCCAAACCGAAAGAAAAATAGATTAATTGGAGCCCAGTTTACTTTCGGCTTTGTAATTGCCACCCCTTGTCCCACCCAGCGCCTTGGCAGGCTTCTATTGGCCGACGAGGGGTTGTGGGAGGGGCAAGGAGTGGGAATTATGGTGCGTAGTTCATATAGGATTGGGCGAACCTCTAAGAAGAAGACAACTGCGGGTGTCTTGATGTTATAAGGAGCTCAGCAAAAAGTGGGGCTGCAGATGCACTTCAATGCAGTTGAGAGCAAGTGATGCAGACAATTATACATTTATGTGTGAGTGGCAGGTGTGAGGAAATCTGGCTCTAAAAAAAGTCGACAAAATTAAGATTTCCAGAATCAAAATTCGAACCAGTGCCTTGACGTGCGAACTGGATATGCTTTACCACGTAGAGCTATCACAATACAACCGGTGTAAGTGGTATGTTGTCCACCATTTATAGCTGTGCAGCAAAGGGTCCTGAGTCAGAAGCCTGCTCATTATATGCAGAAATTAGAGGATCCGAGGCATTCAGCGCCAACCTGCTCTGGCCATACATTGTAAAATAATGAAATGACTTGCCTGGCACTAAGTTTTAAGGAGCGATGTTTTTTTAATAAAAAATGTTTAACTGCAACACCTTCATATTTGGTTAGTAGTGGATAAAGCAGTCACTGTGCTGGAAACGAATAGTGTAATGGACTTTTTTTGTCTTAAACCAGAAACTATATAGTATTTTTTTAAATTTATTTTTTATTTTTTGGGTATTTATAATGCGCCTATAAACCAAGTGTTTCAAGGCACATCAAGACAAGGGAGGGTGTGTAACAAGGGAGGAAGGCAAATAATGACGTGTGAGACGTTTGGATCGTGCAAGTGCCGTAACAAGAAGATGAGGAGCGGGGGAGGGAGAGAGGGTCGAGGGAAGAGGGGAACAGGGAAAAAGACAAACAATAGCGTTCCTATTAGCTACTGAGACAATTTGGATCGTGCAAGTGCTGTAACAGGAAGATGGGGAGGGAGGCGGAGAAGGGGAGGTGAAGGTAGGGGGGAACAGGGAGGACAAACAATAATGTTCCTGCTAGGTCTTGAGACAATTCGGAGCATGCAAGTGCAGTAACAGAAGAGGGGAGAGGGGGAATAGGAGAGTGCAGGATGGGGAAGAAGGGGGATGATCAGGAGGTAAGGGGAGAAGGATAAATTAAGTGCAAGTGAACAGTTTCACTTGTACTTAGAGGAGAGGGTGCACAATGTAGCGCTAGAGGAGAAGAGAGGAGGGAAGGAGCCAGTGGCAGGGAGTGATCGCAGAACCGCCAGGCTGGGGCAACAGAGGCAATGGAGTCCTTCAGAGATCCAGAGGCAGGGAACACCTGTATGGATGAGACTCACACAGAGTGAAGCCATCCAGAAGCCTCACCAGGTGACGAGGGGAGAGGAGGAGAGTGGGAAGGGAGAGGAGGACCAAGGGAGGCCTGAGAGCAGGTGAGGGAGAAGCAGGAGGCCAACTTCCATAGAGCAGCAATGCAACCATCTAGATTCAAGTGTATAGGATAAAGGAAAAGGCCTAGATTTTAACATACATCAGAGCACGCAAAATACACCTAGATGTGAGATTCCTAAAAAGAGGACAAAAGCCTAGATTTCATCATACATCAGATCAAGCAAAACACCTAGATGAAGATTCCTAAAAAGAGGAAAAGGCATAGATTTCCACATACATCCGAGCAAGTAAATACATCTATATGTGAGATTCCTAAAAAGAGGACAGAAGCCTAGATTTCAACATGCATCAGAGCAAGCAAAGTGATCCTAGATGCAAGTACCTGGATATGGCCTAAGTGCCCAAAATGAACAACATACAATTGTGGGCGACGTGCAGAAGACTGAAGCATTGGTAAAAGGAGTAATAAGAGAGGTGGGACAGTTTAATTGGCAACAGTAACGGCTGCTCCCACTGCCTGCACCTTTCATACCTTATCAGCCACTGCTGGTTCATGGCTGCGCTGCGTGCTCTGCAGGAAAATACAGACTGGAGCTGCTACGGAGGATCTGCCCTTTGCCTCAGGGCCCTTCGCTGCACGCGGCAGCATGGGCAGTGGGGGTGCCCTGGGATGATGGAAGGAAATAAGGCTGGAAGCAGTGAGTGCAGCGAGGAGGGCATCCATGCTTCGATGTACAGGAGGGCTCAAGGCCCAGTCAGAGGCTCTGGGGGGCATCCACGCTATGATGTACAAGAAGGCTCAAGGCCCAATAAGAGGCTCGTGGGGGGCACTGCAGGAGGCAGGAGGATGGGAACAAGGAAGCAGGTGAGAGCAGATTAGCGGCAGAGAATGCTAGTGATAATATAAGAGAAAAGAAGAACATTGGGGAATTGCAAGCTGTCCTCACCTGAAGCAAGCTGGCCCAATCAGAGGCTCTGGGGGGCGGCGCAGGAAGATGGAACCAAGGAATCACTGGGGGTGGGAGAGAGGCTAGCGTGGCAGGATCTTTTTGCATGTGTCTTTATTGAGAGCAGTAGAAACTTTCACAGTTTTAGTTGGATTCATGAATGCTAGTTCTACTTTTAAGCTTATATCACTTTGCATCACCCTGTTTCTGTTTATAAATGATAAGTAAGATGTGATCAACAACTGATGTTAGGTGAGAAAGCTGGCAGTAATTTAACATCACTAGCTGAAGTGGGAACCCACATTTCCTTATTCACATGTTATTACCCAGGCAAGTTGTATTTTGTGACAGAATCAAAATATTGTCAGTTAAGTGGGTTCATCCTTTGGAGTCAGGTATAAACCCCTTCATTAAAATGCAATGACTTAGAAGAAATGTTGTGACAAATTGTAATTTGAAATCACTTCTTGTAATGTTGTTATACATTTCACATTCCATATGTCAGCTAGTTTGCCATTCTTGAAGACTTGCACCCTGGTCATTCATCTAATTCCTGAAATGTTGTAGTGTTGAATTTCTAGAAATAGCTAAGAACTCAATGAAAGAAAGCTCTTGTCTGCTGACCATTGAAGACTTATAGAGGGAATGCACATCACAAGATTTTCTTTGGGCAAGTCCAGCATCAAAGATGGGCATTCTGGCAAGTACTGTTGGGTCAGGCTGCTTGACCATCTTTGGGCACAACCAACGTGGAAGAGGGCAACATACACTGTCGAGCCACACCTCTCGATGTTCTTTGGACACAACCAGCGTTATAAGGGGGTAGCTCTGACATTATTTTCCTGCGACATGCTTCATGATTGCCATTGGGCACAAGCAGCAGGAAAATCTGTCTTACAATGCTCATATGTATTTTTGAGACACGCATGATGTCTTTTTAGTATGCGGTGCCTTGTATACTGCTGGTGACCTGACATCTATTGGAGTATTCCATGCCTTCCGCTACGGAACCAATGGCAAATGCTATGGCTTTTTACCGTATTCTACTACAATATATACTGTGAGAGAAACCATGTTTACCTATTATTTCAATGTTCAGCATGTGAAGTAACCCAACACCCCATAAGTGATGTGGGCAGGCTCTGACTTGGGGCAGCCGATGGAAAGGCTAAATGCCCCAGCACATTACAAATTCACCAGCCAGCACTGCTGCACGCCCTGTGAGTCATCGAGGTATTCAGATTGCAATAGCGAATCACACTCCTGGCTGCACTATCCTTCCCATTTGATAGTGCAGCGCCATGCTGCAATATTCGTAACTTTACTTGTGCCATCTCATTGCTTCTCATGGTTCAGATTGCAGACTGTCTTGGATAACACTGCTCATTGTCTGATGTTTTCCTAGGCTGGTTCCTGCCCATTGTAAAACGTTCTCTAACCCCTTCCAAACTAAGTAAAATGGTTACTGGCTCCACCCCAGTCCATCACCGTCGACAGCATAAATGGTGTTTTCTATTGCATGCAATGTAAGTTATTCCTTTGCTGGCTCAGCTCCAGTTTCACTTTTAGATACCTTGGCTTGGACCTAGCAGAGCCTCTCTGCCCCCTGTATACAACGGTCCCATGGCTGTATATATTGTGCTCAATAAACACTGTATCGGAGAGGGTGAGTAGCTTTCAAATGCATTATTGGGCATTTGAAGCTGCTTTTGACATATGATGGCAGCAATTAGACATGCAAAAAATGAACACTACATGTGGTACCCTATACCACATAGAAGAGTAATATTTTGTCCATAGAAAAACCAATGCCAATGCAAGGTTTAAAACACCTTCGTTTTCACCACGAAAATGTTCATGAAATGTTTCCAAATTTGGCCTCTGTGTTCTGATGTGGCCATATTTGGTGACGTTGCATGTGCAAGTTCAAATGCTAAAAGGCAAACTATTTTTTCATGTTCTGTCCATGGCTTGCTCCCCAAACTAAACAATGCTGCTTGTGATTTGTCCCTTAATAGTCACATGCCCAACCATAGTTTTTTTAATATACGATCGTTTTATATGTTTTATAATTTGGGTGAGGAGCAGGATTGAGCCTTGGGGTAGGGATGGGCCTCACTGTAGTCCTGGGATTCCCGCAAGGATGAGCCTCGGAGCAGGAACGGCCACCAGAGCAGAGCTGGGAATAGGAGTAGGGATGGCGAATGGGCCAGCACTGGGCCTCGGTGCAGGCGGGGTCTGCAAGCAGGGAAAGGCCTTGGGTAAGACACTGGGATGGGCCTTAGTTCAGGAGCTCGTATGAGCCTCGATTGCTGGTCTCATATGAGGAGGGGGGGGACTCCAAGGAGAGGAGTGGGAAGTATAAGGAGGTGAAACAGTGCCTTCTTAGTGCAATTTAACTGCATCAGAGCTGGCTGATTATAACAATTATCTCTGTAATCATGACTTAATTATTTTAAGAAAATCGCCATTTGTACAGTATGTAGGGATTATAAAAGTGTTTCATATACTGGAACTTTTTAATTTTTAACATTTGTGAGTATGCCCTTGCCTTTCACCAGTGTAAGCATGGTGATATAATTGAACCTCACGCTCTAACATACATTCATAAACAAAGGATAGTTCATCATAGATCAGTTACCCTTCATTGTCGGTAATGTTACATCTGGTACACGGTAGCATACCAGCATTTCAATTAATACGTGCCTACATGTGTTTTGAGCAAATTGCTCTTCATCATGGCATCAAAACTGTTGTGATCTTAGTAAAGTACTTAGTGCCATTCGATTAATATGTACATTTCACAAAGGCGTTGTTTACATTTTACAAAGACTAGTTTCTTATGTGTAATGATCACAACCATGTAAAGTGCAATAAACATGAGACCAAAAAACATCTGATTAGTGTATGAATTATGATTTTAAACAACTACACTCCATTGTGCAACATGTAACCCCTTATAAAGAAATGCACCTGCTTTTAACATTGAGCACCATTGAAAAATATAAATATAAAAGCTCTCTCTCTTCCCATGTTGGTAATCAGTATTCCTCATTATAATCTGAATTGCCCCAGCAGAACTTTAACAATGGTAAGTGAACTTTTATGGCTGGCTAGACTGGACTACATTGTATAGCCTTGTAGTAGCACTTATCATTGCCTTACACTTTACACTGTGCACCAAAGGTAAAGCAAACATAACGAATGCCATTACATGGCTAGACTGCCCTGCATTGTCTTTGGGCTAGTCTTGGCACATAATGACATGTCAGTTTGCTTTACCCTCGATCCACCGTCACTGTGCATCAAAAATAAGGGAATCATAGGTGTTATTACACGGCTGGAGTGGCCCACATTGAATGTGGGCTGGTCTAGCAACATAATAGCACTTGCATTGCTTTACCCTTGATCCATAGTGAATCAAAGGTAAAGCAAACATGACAAGTGTTGCCACTTGCCTTCATTCAATGTGGCTTAGCCTAGCCAGGCAGTGACACTTGTCATGTTTACTTTGCCCTTGGTGGACAGTTACTGTTCATGGAGGGTTGAGCAAGCATGATGGGTTTTATTACATGGCTAGACTGTCCTACATTGAATGTGGACTAGCCTGGCCAGGAGCTAACACTTGCCATGCTTACATTGACCATGGTGCTGGGTGGGAGGTGCCATGTTGCAGTGGGAAAATATATGCAGACTGGCACTACTGGTGTCAGTCTGCATACACGTCTTGGTGTGGCATGGCATTTTTTGCTTGGCATCAGGGGAAAGGCAGACAGAGGTGTTGTTGCGTGGCTAGACTGACGTATATTAGTAGTGCCAGTCTGCATATACTTTCTTAATGTGGTATTACATTTTTTACATGGCATCAAGGGTAAAGCAAACCTGATAGTGTTATTACGTGGTTAGCTTTGCCTATGGTGTCAGTGTGCATTTACTTTCTAACTGTGGCATGGCATTCGTTACTTTTTACTTGTCATCAAGGGTAAAGCAAGTGTGAGGAGTGTTATTACATGGCTAGACTGGCTTGGTGGCTACAGTCTAGGCATATATCGTTTGTGTGTCATGGCATTTTTGTACTGTACTTTGCATCAAGGGTAGAAACAAACGTAAGTGTTATTACTTGGCACACTGGCCAATCTTGGTATAGCCAGTCTGAATATACTTTCTTTCTGTGGCAAGGCATTTTTTACTGGCTGGGAATCCTTATAAGTAATGCTGGCATATATTGTTGCAGCATGCAAGGACATGTATAGGCACAGTCAGCATGAAAATGTTTCATATACTGGCATATGTTGTGGGCAAAGGCATAATGAAAATGAATTGGAAAATGGTCCTGTTCATCGCTGGTAACTTGCAACTATTGGATTTTTCCATGTGGTACCATACAACATTGATTGCACGCTCTGTGACCTTTTACCCAATTTTTCACAGAAAGCGATGTAAAATGCATCATTTTAACACATTATTTTAAAAATGTTCTCAGGGGTAGAACACCTCGTGGCCTCCCTTGTTTGGTTCGAGCTCCCTTGCTATACTAGGTTGTGCATGCATATTAGACACAAGCATTTAATCCACTCCAGTTAAAAAAATTCACAAGCCACCACTGAACCAGATCCCTGCCAATCACAGAATTTGCTGTCGGGTGGCATGCCACGGATGTGTTGGATGCATACTGCAGCCCATCTCTGATTCATGTAGTGAAATGTTGCAGGATGCTTCTGCAGATTGGACCACTGTGCAAGATGGCCCCTGTCACAGGGCAGGCGTAGTGGAAAGCTCAATGCAAATGAGTGTCTGCAGAAACTCCCTTCTGCTTTCCTCAGAGCTGGATGAGAATGCCTTTGCCACCGTGATATTGGGTGATGCATAGAATTCAAAGGAAACGGTGGGCCTTTTATCGCCCGCTGCTGCCAATGCATGCCTCGCACCCATGTTAATGGACGCCTGACCCATGCTGGTGCAGGAAATCAATGCATGTATGAGTGCTTAGCACAAGCCCCGACAGTTACATAGACATGGAAGGGACTCGCTGCATGCCCCCTCTGGGCTCCGTTGCTTGCGAGGGTGATGTCATGGCTTATAGTGCTACTGTGAGCCTTATGGAAGCCGTGCCATTCATATAGGATCCGATTGTGGGTCACAAAAGCCAACGCAAAAGACTCATGAGGGACATTTCATGGTTCATTATAAGAAACAGAGAGCTGTTTCAAATGTACCAAATGGTAATGGTGCGCAGTATAAGACAACATAACATAAGTTGCAAACTGGATCTCCTCCTGTTCTATCAAATACTTAGACTTTCTACGGCGAAAGGTCCTGGGAGTAACTCTATCTAATCTGGGAGTTACCATTCAGATTCAGCCCGAGAGACATACATATGTATATACTTATAGGATCTGTATATTATTTCCTTTTGTTGCAGTTAAAAGGCGTACGCCATTTATTTATAGAAATAATTGTATTTATTTATTCCATTTTGCATATGAAATTGTCAATAAAACTGAATTAAATATTGTTCTCTCTCCTAGTGGGAGATATTATCATGTATAAGAATTCATTAAGCTAATACATCTTACTTTAAATACCGAATTTGTTCTCCTTGCACCCGTGAACATCGTCACTGTCAAATAACAATTAAACTGTATTTAAATTACCATGGATGGACTTGGTATCTACTGCTACAGTATCCCTAGGAGAGCTCCCTTACATGCTAGGATTATGTAACAATATATATCAATAGATGCAGAGCGTTTTAACTTTCATTAGCACCCAGATGGGTGGAGCCAGCCAGTCAGATGGCTAGGAATGCGGGCTTCAACCACTGGTGCAAGCTCGCATTCCAAGCCGCCTGACTGCCAACTCTCCCTGCTGCCATTTTCCCCCCACCCACCGCCCCTGTTTTTGTTTTGATTCCCTCCCCCCACTGACTTTATTTTGGCAGCGGAATCCGCTCCTTCCCCTTTCCTCCGACAGGATGCCATGGAAAGGGAAGAGGGGATTCGTACGGAGCCCTGCCTTCCCTTTCCATTGCAGCCATCTTGGTAAAGGATTTTCATTCATTGAACGGAACGCGCAAGGCATCTCGTTCAATGAATGACAATCCTTTTTTTAAGCACCCCGGGTTACCAAAGCGATTACCTGTGGTGCTAATGGCGTTAAGCACCAGTTCCAAGGGCTGGAACAGGGATTAACGACCCAGAGCCCTCGTTATCTACCCTCGCTTCGCTCGGGCCGATAACTTTGGCTGCCAGGCCGCTAACCCCCCTTCCAGCCCTTGGAACGGGGGCTTAACACCACAAAACATTCCTTTGTTGTAATTCAGGATTTATACAGTAGAATCTGTTCAGTTAAATACAGACAAGTTATTCAGTACGTGTCTAAAAACCCAACAGGTCATGTTTCTGTTCTCTCCTGTTAATGCAGAACATTCTTCAGGGGTATGTTGTTAAGGGGGCTATTTTCCATTGATACATTCAATTTGTTTTCTTTAAACCATGTATGACTAGTTATACAACTGTGGTCTGGTGTTCCTAGCGTGTTTCACTCTTCCATGTCCATTGTATACTCTAGTTTACTTTTCCTCTGACTGTAGGTGTAGCTTCCTTTATATGGGCGGTATTAGATCTCCACCTCACCATCAGAGAAACTCCATTCATGATGTTGCCCACCATGACTCCTCTCCATCCTGGCGAAAGCAGCTTTAGGCATTTTCAGAGGCTTATTTCCACTGAAGCGATATGCAGGGCATCCACTTGACCTGTCCCACATGCATTCTGCAATCGCTGCTCCCAGGATTCTAACGGGTAATTCAGACAGCCGGACACCCCCTTTTGCTTGATCCATTCTCTTCATCGCTGCCACCATCTCAGAGTTTCCCATTTTAGAACGGGCGGGACCTGGGTAAATGAAAAACACTGTTCTCAGTGCTGTAAATTTACGGTGTCCAATGTTTAAGCTCCGATCATCCCAAAGCGTTGGGCCTAGTTATTAGGATGTTGGCAATTTCTGGGTATCCAAAGGGAGACTTCTAGCAGAATGTTTAGGTGTTTGGGGGCGGGGGTGTATGTTAGCCTTACCACATGCAACTCTGGGATGTTCTGTTCCTCAGTGCGGGTAATGTGTTGTCACTCGAGGGAGAAAGACCAAGGGTACAGAAATGACCAAACACTTTGTTTCAATTCAACACAAACGATCCATTGTTCATCACTGGGAATCAGTGGCACCTTTTTAATTCAAGGTGGTGAGTCATGGGGAGGGGACACGACCTGGCAACCCCTTCATCTTATAGAAAGATAGAGCTATGTACAGAAATATATATATACATATATACATTAACATTGTCCTTGGTGTTATTTCCTTTACATTGCCAGTGTATTTTAGGCAAAATAGAGACTGAATTGGTGCTGACAAAATAATTTGAACAGACTTTACATAGTGGCTAGGCATTGCTTTGGGATTAGTTTGTATCTATTGTTCGCATTGTATAATGTTTTTTATTTATTTATCACTGTTGTCTACAGAGCTTGGAAACTAGTTTTCTATCTGTAATTTGCTGACTCAATAAATACTTTTACGACTACTTCCATCAAGTCTACGATTTGACTGTTCACCCTTTAATAAAGGTTGCTGGATACTTTCATATTATCTTTACTAGATGGCAAATTCCCTAAGCATAGGAACTGGGGAGAACATATCAAAAACGCAAGGGTGTTCCTAGCGAACCGCTTAAAGTGATTCCAATTATCGTAACATTCCAATTAATGAGCATTATATTTAGGAATTCAAAATGTGGACAGGACATTGGTTTCCTTTTCCTACATAGAAGCACATTAAATAAGCTTCTGAGGCTTTGTGACATTAATGACGCTTTACTTAATTTCTGTGCAAATTAATTACATGGAACAGCATTGAAACAATATGGCATCCACGATGTGTGTCATTTCTTATTATAACATGGATGCAGAGGAAACATTGCAGAGGAAAGTACAAACTGGTGAAAGTGGGGGAGAACGGGGATCAGTTTCAGGTTCTCTGCAGGGTTGAGCCAAGTGGCTAACTAACAGAGTTCCTTCTGTATTAAATTAACATTTCCATATAGCAAAAGCAGACATTCCCCAGTTGGTATACACTGAGGTAGGGTCAACATCAACCTGTAGTGTAGAGACTGGATATACTACAGGGCAAGTATTACCAGATGTTTCGCTGAGGAGGACATCATTAGTTCACCTTCACCAGGACCAAATAGTTCTGCATGACCCTGTCCACAAAAACACAGAAAAAATGTGAAAATGTCAAATTAAAAACAGAAAGACTTAGAAAGATAAATACAGACTGCCAAATAAGCTAACAACTAGTAGTGATCTAACTCACCATGTGGTAGACACAGAGGTGGCACACATTCTAATGGCAAGGAGCAGATTGGAGTGTGGGTGGCTTCATAGAATGTGAGGTTGCACCTATCTGCTGTAAACAAGGAAAAGTAGAGTTTTTGAAATGTGAGAACTCTCGAATAAGCTAGCAAAGCTCCACCATCAAGGGAATGATAAGTGCTGAAAGACGTGTTTGCCTGACACTGAGGGGGCATAGGCGTCATTTTACTGGTGTATGGATGAGAGTCGAGATTCCAAGCAATGACTAGACCTGCAGATCAAACATAATTGTTTGCTGTGAATCCCAAAGCTAGTTGTACAGTGTGGTAATATCACAGGAAGATTGAAAACCCGGATCTATGTGATCCGACCGCGGCTGATTTTCCTGTGCCAGTGGAAAGACATCGGGAAGTAGCTGCCATGCATACGTCACTGGCTGGTGACATTGAATTGGAATACGTCATCACTCAGGGGAAAGGCTAATACCTTGTACTGCGCACAGCGCTATAACGGTGTGTAATTGATTATATATGTGCAGTGAACCCAGAGGGTACTCACATGCATGAGAAGTGTTATGAAATACATTATGGTGATGTGCAGATATTGTCAGGTCGTGTAGAAACATCTCCAAATTGGGACTCAGTGTGAGAAAGTAAGTATATGAAGGGTGCCTTTCCATGAAACATAAGAGAGCTACCTGTGGAAACAACAGTTTCCTAAGATATTCAAGATGGTATTCTGACCACACTGAGACATGATAACAACCGGCGCATAGTATTTCATGCTTAAGCATGGCTGAGTTGAAAAGAGAGAGCACTATTAAAAGTGGAGAAGCCTAGTATTGGACGGGCAGCTGTTCATTGAGGCCTGAAACGTGTGTCTGCATACATTGGATCCACCAAGCTTCTTTGTTCAGGAGAGACGGTTGTGTATTGATTATTTATTTACTATGCGCTTATAACAAGTGTTTCAAAGCGCAACCATGCATGGGAGGGGAAGACACAGGGAAGACAAGACAAAACGTTCTTGCTAGGCATGGTACATTCAGATTTTATAGGTGAACAGAAAAGGAAGTGTGTGGCGAAGGGGGCAATAGGGACAAGTGCGCCCAGTCCAGTCAGAGCATGGGTTAAGTGCCGAGAGATACCACTCTAATGGGTTGTAACCGAAGTGCAGTATTGGTTGAGGTTTTGAGAATGTCTAAGAATCCACCAGAATATGTCATCAGGTGTGTGGTGTTGTTCTAGATAGTTTGATACCATGTGTGATGCAGTGTTCTTGCACTAAATTCTGGAGCAGTGTTCCTCTATCCATATGTCTGCTGCACAGCTTGTCTGTCCAATGTACCTTAGTCCACAGTGGCATTGGATACAGAGGGAAAGAGTGTATTGCTGAAGTAAATTTGCAGGCTGTGCAAGTGCCACAGGGGAGGTGTCCCGCCGTGGGACGTAGGTCCCACAATACATTTCTGGATTTGTTTGTGCTAGATTGGGAGTGTACTAGATATTGACATCGGTTCTTTGAGGGTTTGAGAGAACTCTGGGGATGGATTCAGCAGGCCGGCTGAGTTGTACGAGAGGCCAATGCTTTTTCACCGGTTTACTGAGATCTGAGGTATTGAGACAGTATGTCTTTGGTATCCAAACAGAATGGTTTCAGAAATAATCTGTTTACTGTCCTTGGAGGGATCTTTTCTCAATTGGACATAGTTATCAGTGTCACAGATGACACTGATAACTATGTCCAATTGAGAAAAGTTCCCTCCAATGGCATTAAACATATTATTTCTAAAAGCAATCTGTTTTGATTTCAAAAGACATTGGGTATCCAAGCATGAATTTGAATCCCTAATTAACTCACAAGAGCGCATACCATCTTTCTACACCATACCTAATATCCATAAGATGCACATAAGCCACCAGGCAGAGTTATAGTCTCAGGATGTGGGTCCATACTAGAACCTCTATGCAAATTCATGGACTGTTTCCTCAAGTAACTTAGTCAAAACACCACCTCCTGCTTAAAAACACCACATCAGTCCGAGAAATGTTTGAAGGAAAGCCATTTGGCCCCCAAAATGAAATACTGTTTACCATGGACATTAAAGTATTATATATCAGTATCCATAAGGAGGAAGATATTGAATGCATTTGTGACCATCTCACACAACAAAATATTCAGGATGGAGCCCCCACCAACTTCATCATTGAACTAATGAAAATAAAACCCAAGCACAATTTGATCAGGTTTGATGAACATTTCTACCTTCAGACCTGAGGTACAGCTATGGGGGCAGCTTTCACTCCCAGACCTGCCATATTATTTATGGCAACATTTAAAGATTAATTCATTTTCCAGCAAGCCAATCCGTTTAAAGCCAATATTTTCCTTTGGAAGCGGTACATAGACAACGTTGTTTTTATCTGGAGAGGCACCAGTGAGCGTCTGTCAGATTTCCACAGTTGGCTTAACAATAGAAATCCAAATATACAGTTTACTCTGGAAAGCAACTCCAGCCAGATCAACTTCCTAGATATCACCATGAAGAACAATACAGGCACATTGGGGTGTACACTATTTGGGAAGCCAACAGACTGGCACACCATCCTACACTTCAATAGCTATCATCTGAGGAACCTAAAATAGAATTTGCCTTACGGACAATACCTTAGAGCATGATGATATGGTAATGATCTCACAGATTTCTATTCCAACGCTAGCATCCTCAATGAAAGGCTTCAGGCCATATTATACCATAAGAAACTGATGAATACTCCAATAAACAGGTCTGATACACACCTAGGGAAACCCTATTGACATCTAGGGATAGACCCGACCCACAATAGAGAAAAACATGCACCCGGATATACTGTCCAGACACTTGAGATCTCAGAAATCTGGTGAAAAATTATTGGTTTCTTGTACACCTCAGCCTGCCTGCTGAACCCATCACCACAGTGGATCTCAAATACACGAAGAACCTACGTGAACATCTATTACACTGACAATCTCGCACAAACAAATCCATAAATGTATTGTGGGACCTAAGCCCCCTGGTAGGACACTTCCCCTGTGGCACTTGCACGGCCTGCAAATTTACTTCAAGAATGCATTCTTCCCTGTGGACAATAATGATTGGCAAATCTGCAATTTTTTAAATTGCAAGACCACCAAAATCATTTACTTATCCAATGCCCCTGTGGACTAAGGTACATTGGACAGACAAGCCATGCAGTGCATCCAGGGATAGAGGAACACCACTCCATAATTTGGTGCAACAACACTGCAATACCCATGGTATCATACTATTTACAACAACATCACACACCTGATGACATATTCTGGTAGATTGTAGACGTTCTCAAAACTCCACCCACTGCACAATGGTCGCTCCTCCAGAAAGCAGCTTGATGGATCCACTGTATGCAGATACACGTGCCAGGCCTCAATGAACAGTTGCCACTCCAATACTAGGCGTCTTCACTTTTAATAGGCCTCTCTACTTTCCGCTCAGCCATGCTTAAGCATGAAATACTACATGCCGGTTGTTATCACATCTCAGTGTCATCAGAAAACCATCTTGAATGTCTTGGGTAACTGTGGTTTCCACAGGTAGCTCTTTTAACTTGCACGGAAAACCACCCTGCATATACTTACTTTCTCACATCGAGTCACAATTTGGAGACGTTGCTACATGACCTAGCAATAGCTGCACATCACCATAATATATTTCATAATGCTTCTCATAAATGCGAGTATCATCAGGGGTTACTATATATGTATAATCAATACACTGTTATAACGCTGTGCACAGTACAAGATATTATCCTTTCTCTTGAGCAATGATGTATTCCAATTCAACGTCACCAGTCAGTGATGTATGCACGGCAGCTATGTCCCAAAAGTCTTTCCACCGACGCGGGCAGATGTTGCGGAAAGACTGGTATATTATCAGGAACTTACCACTCCATTACTTGCCTACTTATACCACACTGACTATTCTCTCTGCAACTCCTACTTCGAGACAATCGAAGAAAGTGAGAGATGGGTTTTCAAGCTTCCCATGATATTACCACACTGTAAGACTAGCCTCGTGATTCACAGCAAATCATTATGTTTGATCTGCAGGCCCATTCCTTGCTTGGAATCTTGACTCTCATCCAAATATCAGTGAAAGAACCCCCAGCCCCTACACAGCCTCAGGTAAACACACCTTTCAGTACTTCTCATCACCTAAAATTTCACAAACTCTACATTTTCCTTGTTTACAGCAGAAAGGTGTGATTTCACATTCTATGAAGCCACCGATACTCAAACCTGCTCCTTGACATGAGAATGTGTGCCAAGTCTGTGTCTAACACATGGTGAGTTGGATCACTACTAGTTGTTAACTTATTTGGCATTCTGTATTTATCTTTGTAAGCCTTTCTGTTTTTAATTTTACATTTTCACATTTTATATGTGTTTTTGGGGAAAGTGTTGTGAAGAACTAATTGGTCCTGACGAAGGCAAACTAATTATGTCCTCCTCGCCAAACTTTTTGCTAACACTTGCCCTGCAGTCTCTACACTACAGGTTGACATTGACCCTAACTCAGTGTATACCAATTTGGGAATGTCTTCTTTTGCTATTTGAAAATGTTAATGTTAATTTAATACAGAAGAAACTCTGTTAGTTAGCCACTCGGCTCAATCCTGGGGAGAACCTGAAACTGGTCCCCGTTCTCTCCCACTAAGTGTCACCAGTTTGATCTTTCCTCTGCAATGTTTCCTCTGCATCCATGTTATAATAATTAATGACACACATTGTAGATGCTATATTGTTTCAATGTTGTTTCATGTAATTAGTTTACACATGAATTAAGTAAAAGAGTGATTAATGTCACAAAGCCTCAGAAGCCTACTTCAATGTGCATCTATGTAGGAAAAGGAAACCAATGTCCCGTCCACATTTTGAGTGCCTAAATATAATGCTCATTAATTGGACTGTTACAATAATTGGAATCACTTTAAGCGGTTCGCTAGGCACAAACTGGTGTTTTATTATTTGACACTTTCGTATAACTGGAAGGATTTATTTTAGGCCTTGTCGTTTACTGTGGACAAAAACCCACTTGTTGTAGATGCGCTGTGGACAACACAATATTACCTTGCATGTGTTTCTTT
The DNA here is from genome assembly GCF_040938575.1 of Ambystoma mexicanum. Taxonomy (NCBI): domain Eukaryota; kingdom Metazoa; phylum Chordata; class Amphibia; order Caudata; family Ambystomatidae; genus Ambystoma; species Ambystoma mexicanum. Next base: position 441,781,237 of record NC_090924.1, on the reverse strand, counting down.
CAAATGCTTTGCACAGGATGAGGTCCATATATTTACTTTTTTTAATGCAGAGTTTTGCTTTGCATCCTTTCCTTTTGTGCAGATGAACCTACAGTATACAGCTCTTGGCAAGCCCATGTTGAACATGCTGCCATTTCTCATGAAACCCCTCCATCCCTCCATTTACCTGCCCATATCACACTCAAACAGCCTCGCTCTCTGACTCCCAGATTACCTAATGAGAAAACTTCAAAGTGTCCTAAATGCAGCGCTAAGAGTACTTCTCAGAATTAAGCAATCTGAACATATCACGCCAGCATTACGTAGTCTCCACTGGCTAGTGAAGGCTAAGGTCCAAGTGTGGCCCTCATGACCCCCACCCGATTCGCAGCTCAAAGGCAGAGAAATTAGAGATGTACGTCACTCCTGGGCCCTACATCGCCATCGTCGATGTATCGCAGATGTGAGAAACGCTATTCAGTCAGACAGCCATTCAAACCATACCCTACTGACAATATGGAGGAGATAGAGTTGTCATGGATCAAACAAGTTGACTGACTATAACATCAAAAAGATGCTGACATCACTACTGACATCACAAGATGGGCCTTTAGACATGAAGCCATGCACGAAAGCTACACAAACACCACAGTTTATTGCTGCTAGACACAAAACAAATGCTTATGACTCACGCAGATAGAGGATGTGCACACACATGTATATCCTTTACTAAGCAGAAACAGCAAGACGCCAAGATCACGTTTAATCAGCTTGCACATGCTTGATTGCGACGGCCATATGAACAAAGGTGGAAGCCATGGGTGCATTGAAGTGAATGGGGAAGGCAAGACGGACTTCGAATACATGTAGGGGCTGACAACCTGATTCAGCTAAAGGCAGACAGACAGGGCTTCCAGCGCAGACACTGTGCACATCCTAGCCAAGGACAAGCAGAGACGGAAAGTTCCCAGTTACCATGGCGATAAGACACTGTGAGAAACCTGAAAGTGTCTCACCCAATAGTCCCCGGGGATCTGTCATCCAGGTGGCCAGGACACGGCCATCGCTATTGGATCCAGTTCCTGGGGGTGGATCAGTGCGGGAGCATCACCTGGATGAGGGGTCCTCAGCGAGTGGAAGTGGGAAACCGGATAGTGAGACGCGATATCCCCTTCCCTGTAACACCTTTTCCTTATCCTACCAGGTAGGATATTTAGGAACTCAAGGCCCCCCCTTTCCCGACACTGACACTTTCTCACAGAGAACTCACCATGAGCGACAATGGACTAACACCAGAGCTGTATACCTGACATGTCCCAACACCATGGGCAGGCAAGGTCAGGCAATTACGGATTATTACACACACCTGAGTTTCATCACACTTCCCCACACGGATAAAAGGCGGAGCACGAAGGCACACTCTGAGCAAGGCAAACCACATGAGGAAACAGCAGTTCCAAGATGGCAGTTTAATACAAGGAGAAAGGTGGCAAGACCAGAGCGAGTCTCAAGGAGGGAAGTACCTGTGACCTCTAAAGAACATTACTTTGATGAGCCTTGGAAAGTAAAAAACCGTAGACCCGGAAATAAGGCTGATCAAACCTGCACAGTGTGTCCGAGGTACCCGTGGCTCTACCGTGTCGATAATCCAGACAGGGAGGAGCGATTGCTGCCGTCGTACTGTCCTTGGCTCCTACTACAAAGCAGTGTCAGAAAAGACAGCACAGCCCGTGAGTCAGAGAGAAGTATACCAAACCGGCTTGTGTTTTGAACCAAGGTTGCAAGCGTCAACTTTGTATAAAAAAACAGTGTGTGAGGCGTTGGCGATAAGCAACACAAGTATAATTGGAATCAAAGAATTAACTGAACTTTGTGATTGAACTTTGTGAGAAAAGATACCATGCACAGAGTGGTCTGGCACCAGGTGGGCGCTCATTTGAAAGTCTCTGTTAGGTATCCAATTGATGCTGAGTGTGAGAGGAAGGAATACTGAAATTGAAGTGGTCAGGCAACAGGTCTTGCTAAATCCTGTCCACATTCAAAAGTCTTCGATAGTTTAAAGTAAATCCAAGTTGGTCCGAGCCCGGCTGAGGGAGACTAACTGAACCTTGTTTTAAAAGGGGATCTGAGCCCGGAAGAGGAGGATCCCACGTTGAACTTTTGGTTTTGAGTAAAGTACATCGCAATTGGTCTGAGTCCGGCTGAGGGAGACTAATTGAGGGAATGAAAGGCATCTGAGCCTGGCTGAGGGGATCCAGGGTGAACCGTGAGTCACCCACTGAAGAACTCTCAGACATTCATGTGAAAGGGATCTGAGCCCGGAAGAGGGGGATCCAGGGAAAAGCATGTTTACATGTTGTTTTTGTATACTCCAGGCCCTCTGGAGACTTGCAAAGAAGCAAAGAGACTTGGACACAGGAGGTTTATCCTTGTGCCGTAGAAGCCAGAGTGTGTGCTTGGCTTGAGTGAACCACCTTGCCCCGGGCTAAAAACGCAGGGGAGGGAGGCCAATGGCCCAATCATCCTGACTTATCATTTTGCGGACACTTCTTTCTTTTTCGTGCACTTCACCCCACATTATTTGTAAATTAGTAGTAAGGATTGGCAATAGTTTTTTTAGTATAGGCCCATTTTAATTTGACAAGACTCCACTAGGACTGCATTATTATTGTTTGATGGTCGTAGCATGCTCCGATCGGTAGATTTAGGTTTAGATAGTCGTTTATCTCACCCTCGTGAAAGTTCCATAAACACCCTTGAACTGTTGTCACTTTTGTCTGTCTTACTGTTGATATCATGCCTTTCTTACAACACCTGCAAGGAATATAGCTTCAAATCCTCATAATTACAAGCAGGAGAGCTCCATTTCATGGTCCACACTCACACATGGCCTGGAAGAGTAGGTCAGTGCCTATTATATGTATGTTCTCAGGGCTTAGGCGATCAGAGATGCCAACTTGTTGGTGACACACAGCACCTTTGTGAGCATTCCCATTGCCTTGAATAGTTTCACTCAGCCTTGTAGCTGTCCAAGGTCCCAAGGCTGAGAAGACCCATTCTATCCAATCTATAGCTACCTTTCATGTTAAGTAAACTATGTTGCAGTGGCCAATAATTTCCCTGTTAACCTGCAACTTTGTGATTGTAACAGTTAGAGGTGGTCCTGGGAGGAGTCACCAGATATGGCAATCCAATAACCAAACTAACCTGTATTACATATTTAGTTTTCTTAAACTGACCAATCCCCATCCCTGACAGGTTTTTGTTGGGATGTAACTTGTTCTGTGACATCGCTAGTCTTTAAAACGATGTAACCCACGTTTGGAGGACGATAACCTGTGGATTGCTATGCTGTTCTGGTGTGATCCCTGTCATCTTGTTTCATAATAAAGACAGTAAACTTTGCCCTATGGTTGAGTCTTCTGTTCTTGCAACAGGGATTTTGTTGGCACCCAAGTACCCTCTTGCTGGTAATCGGGGTAGCTGCTAAAAGTGCCCCTACCGTTCCTTTACACGACCCATCAAAATAAGCTTGCATTTGAAAATGTTGTGCAGAGCCCATTATTCATACTACGAGTCTTTCTTCCTTCAGATTACACTCCTTCCAGAACACTTAGGTCCATCAATGCTTCACTAGTGCTAGTCCCTAACTTCAACAAGAAATGGCAAGGAGGATCCTCTTTTTCAGTTCTAGTCCAAAATCCTACCCAATGCTCTCCGCCTGAAGGAGAACCACCTGACTTTCAGGAACCAGCTAAAGAATAGGCTTGTTAACCAACCAATTTGAAAGAAATGAAAATTATTAGTAATTGACTAAAAACTGTGCACTAGAAACCTTTGTGCTAATATATGACAAGCATTTTTCAAAACTCTTGTGACTACAATCTGTGGGAAACCAAGCAGACTCATGGAACCTCTCCTGCGTGGCACTGGCCTGCACCTTTAATCTCAGTGAAATCTACCACCAAGAGCAAGGAAGTGACAGCACCCACCTCATACCTCGACTAACTCCTCACTACTACAATCTTGCACCCTTATACCTTCCACGCTCCTATAGGTGACCTTGTAGGTCTAGTGTACTTAACAGATTCAGACCCTATCTATCATCTATCAACCACCATGCTGTTAAATCCAGGGGATGCCCATTTCGTTAATCTGCCCACTCTGTACCAACCACAAACAACTTCCGACCTGCATCCATCAACACCATAGGTTTCTGCATCTGCCTTCCCGCAATCCAACTAAAACACCCTGCCCTCCTTTCTTACAGAGCCATGTGCAGCGAGGCCAACATTATTGGCAGAAGACCACTACATAAGACCACTTAACATTACATTACATAAATGCGCAAATATTTCCATCTAGTATTAATTATCTCCACAAAAAATATGTATATTTTAATTTCTCCTGTTACCATTAAACCCGACATTACGATCAACAAAGACCAACCATACATTCTCTTAATGATAATATATTGTAAGATTGGAATGATCCTTTTCTATAATCTAATAAAGCAATATAGTGTCTAAAATAAATAGACACATTAATAATACTTGATGTTACTGTGTAATAATACACACTCTGCATAGGAACCTCATCATCTCTAAATCGACTGTTTCTAGTAAATTGTTGCAAGTTATTGATTAATGCAGAAAACTCTTGTCATTCAACTTTTTCTACCTGTCTGATAAATTGACATATGATTTATCAGTACCCATTACATGTGGAGTTCCCCAGGGCTCTTGCGTATCCCCCACTATGTATAAACTCTTCACAAAGCCCCTGTTTGATGATCTGGACCTTCTGGGTGTCACCTACACTAACTATGCAGATGACACTCAGATTCTCATGCCACTTTCGGGGGATTACGAACAGGATTTGGCCTTGGTGAATAAGATTTACCTCATCATTCAGGCATGGATGGCCCGTCATGGTCTATTCCTGAATGATGACAAAACGGAACTCATCATACTGGGGAACACACAAAACATCAAAAGACTGAAAGATGACTACTCATCGTTCGTCATAGATGGTAATACCATTAAGGTACCAAAAGAGGTAAAAACATTAGGTTTTTACCTCGACTCTTGCCTCTCCCTAACAAAGCAGGTAAGTGTGATGGCATCTAGCACCGCATATACCTGCAAGTTGAGTAGAGCAGCAAAGCCATACCTGTCCACTACCAGCTGCCTCACCCTTGCAAGAGCTCTGGTATTATCTAAACTGGACTATTGCAACACATTATACATAGGGTCTAATAAACACATGCTGCAAAAAATCCAAACCCTGCAGAACAATGCTCTCAGAGCTGTTTTAGGAATCCCAGGAAGAGAGCACATCTCAGAGGTCAGAAGACAATCTAACTGGCTCTCTACAGTGGACAAAATTAAACTTAAAACAGCTTCACTAACATTCAGAAGTATTAATGATCTAGCCCCCAAATACCTAACAGAAAGGTTCAACAGAAGAGCATCCATTAGACCTACCGGAGAAGCATACACCAACCAGCTAATGGTACCCCCATTCAAACTGAACACTGCCAGAGGCAACAGCTTCCCTGTCAAAGCTGCCCAGTTGTGGAACTCCCTCCCACCCCTTCTAAGGTCTGACTAATCCTATTCACCCTTCAGACTTAACTGTATTAAATGGCTCAAAGAAAATGATCTATAACTATCCTGCACCTAGACCACTTATGCCCTACGTCACCATGATCTTTGACTGTCAATGCACACTGTGTATACACCCCTGCATACAAACTCATGTGTATATAACTGTACATATTCTATATTCTACATATAACTGTACATATTCTGTATAATGTATAGTATATCTTCTTGTAATGTGTAATTGCAAATTGTAAGTAATTGTAACCTGTAAGCTTAAAGTATCCTTGTATACACGCCCGATTACCCTCGGGTCTGGTGTGTGCTATAAATAAATAAACAAACAAATAAACATAATGTTATTTATTAACTCATTTTAGGAATTCTAATACGAGTATAAAATTATTCTCCCATACCTTATTCTATGTCCTCTTGTTGATTGATATGCATATCTGTCATCTGATCATCTTATCTATCTGATAAATAGTATATCCAATTAAGTTGTCTAGTCACTGTATGACCTTGGTTTACTGATAAAGGAAGAATGGGACTTATTACAATAGAGGTATCATGCTCTGTTAGCCACCTCGAAGATGTCAATTTAGAGGTAATCAGGATCCTACACAGCGTGCATACTGTTGCACAGTAACATCAAGCATTATTAATATGTTTGTTTGGTTTACACACTATATTGGTTTATTAGATGTTGCTTTACTAGAAATTCTCCCAATAGAAGAATTAGCATAATGAATGATCAATGATTTGGGTTGGTGCTTATGAGCCTAAAGCCTGGGTCAGGATGCTTCATCCCTCTGTCTGCTAGCGCTTGTATCCCTACACAAGGTATAGCAGAATCAGACAACATGCACACATTCGCTGATGTGTTGGTGAGTCTAAACTATTCAGTGCATAACATTGTATTCCAATGTAAGTTGCATGTTGGACACTTTCAGTATGGGAGTGTCACTTAATGCTGGGTGGAATGGGGGGCACCAGCCCTGCACATTGTGGTGTTTTGTATAGCAATGAGTTGCAGCAGACTGCTCTAACCACTTTTACTCTTTTAAAACAAGTAAATACTCCCAACAAAAACCAGGGAAGAAATGACACACCTGAGCCTTCCCCCTGCTTACGCCCGCGCATAAGCAAGCCTGTTTTCAGATAAGAGCTAGGTAGCAGCAGAACAGTACCACAGAAAGGTACTCTAATATTACTACTGTCTGATCTAAATAGGTACTTTAATGTCAAAAAATCACCATTTTATCTGCATTAAATACTAGGTGTGTCAGGCCGCGCTCCCCCGTATTGCTGCAAGCCGCAGCGACAAGGACCTGTGAAAACTACATTTCTGCGAGTCGCATTGCATCTTGCGTAGATCACGGCAAGTGACTCACGTGACGAGGGAGCACCAACCATGAACAGATGCGCTGGCTGCGGAATAAGAATGAGCCCGCTGAGGCTGCCAGTGTCCTGCAGCAGCTGCTACGTTCTCGTGAGCTGGCATTCATTCTGCCTTTTCTCCCTGGCTTTGTGCACTTTTTCTGTAGCCTGCATTGTTCTGTTCCTTGCCTCCACTGTCCCTCGTGTATCTGTGGACCCTCACCCACTCCAAAGTGTTCCAACCCTTACCTGGCTTTTTACGTGGGTCGGCCTGACTAACCTACTAGGGTACGGTCCAGACCCTGGCCTGCTAATCATCCCTCATTTGGACACGTTTGGCATTGACGCTTGGAGGCCCTTGCCATTATTAATGGACTTCTTGAATCCTTGCTTACACTAGTACTGGAACTGGGCTACCAATTGGACACTTCGCTGACTTGCACCATCTCATCCTGGATGTTGTTGGGGCACGTCCGCCTTGGTTGAACAGTGCATGGTGGCCCATGAGTGTGAGGAACCATGTTGAAGCACTCTCTTCTACATGTACCAGGTTGGACTCCTGGTAACACCGTCCCTGTGCCATTGGGTGGGGCAGTGTGGCCTTACTTCTTGATCTGCAGAGTTGCAGCGTTGTGGCATTGGTTCAACACACTGTGAACTGCGGCCCCTTCATCTTGCTCTGTGGCATTCTGGTGCCTGGTCAACGCACTGTGAACTGTGGACCCTTCTTCTTCCTGTGTGGTGTTTTGCCCTCGGGTCAAAGAACTGCAGCCCTTTTTCTTGCTTTGCTGAGTTCTGGTGTCAGGTCCACAAACCAATTAGAATGAATTTGGCTTTTTTGCTCAGCGCAATCATGGTGTAGGATCACTGGTACCTTGGATTTCAGCTCAAATGGTCTTCCTAATCTTCCACGTGCTTCCTTAACCAGGTGTGTTTCAGAGTGTTTTACAGCTTTTGTTGGTTGCCTCACTTGCCTTTTGCTCTGTAAGAGTGTAGGTTACTTAGTTTGCCTCCTTTCTCGGTCCTCTCTCCCTGCTATAGGAGCCTGGTCGGCGCTTTCTCACTAGCCAGTGTTTAGAGATGGAGACTGTGGTGTGCTCCCCCTTTAAGGACAACGAGGCTCTGCTAAGGGCTTGTGCTGGTGTCACATGTCTGTGACAAGGTGACAAAGTTAGTAAAAGAGACAAGCAGTCATTCCACCAGACTCCTGCCTCTGTGGTTATTGCTGCCCAGCGACAGCACGGTCTCCAAGGCAGAGGGCCTGCCCTGCGGAGCCCTTCACCATGAGAGTGTTCCTGCGAGGCAACGCTGTCCCCTGGTATCAGGCAGAGTCCCTGCAAGGCAACTCTGCCCAATGATGTTGTGTCGCCTGTTGCAGAGCCCCTGTGTGGTAACTCTGTTGGTGTATGGCTTGGGTGCCCCTAGGCCATGGTGCAGCAGTATGACCACGGCTAACAGGGTGATCCCTGTTTCTGGATGTCAGCTGGGTGCCCCCAGCAACTGTGTGCCTGCACAGGGTGCCCCCGGGGTCCAGACATAACATTGGTTACAAAGGGTTATCAGGACCCGCGTGCTGCATGTGATGGCGGTGAAGAGGTGCCCCCTACTGCAGGACGCAGCTCCATTTGTAGCAGCCTTGTATCCACGCAGCGGTGGGCTGTCCTTCCCCTGTACCCGTGGCATGTGGTAGCTGATGGGGAAGGTACGACGCAGAGCAGAACATCGCTACCCCACTGCGACATCTCCCGCCAGTGAGGGAGAAGAAGGACGCCCTAGCACCCTGCCGATAACTTCCTCCCGGCCACGGCCCCCTACAGCCCTCAGTGTAGGGGGTGCTTGTGCGGCCAGGATGAATGATTGCCCACAGTCCCGGCGGCAGAGGGAAAACAATGGCCGCTACGCAATCGCAGCTTCTTAAATGATAAGGTGAGAGACCGGGCCAACCGGCGGTATGAAGGTAGTGCTCTGGATTGGAGCTGTAGGGAAAATGCAGTGCGGTCTGTACCACTGCAGTTATTGTGATCTGCATGTAGGGAGCAAATGGGCATCTGCCGTCGACATGCATAGGTGGCGCAGCAGAGGTCAGCCGCTGTATTGAGGGAGCTCTGTGTTGGAGCTTTGAGGGCCAGACATAACTTTTTAATTTGCCAGAATGTAAAGTCAACTCCTAATCAGTAACAGATTATGAGCTATCAAGAAACAAATTGATGTCCACACTGGGTGAATGGACCGACTCACACAGTTGGGCACACTATTGACTGGATTCTTTCTCACTGCTTATCTATGTCTAATATATCCGTCTCCATGTGCCCTTGGTCAGATCACCATTTAGTGTCTTCTCATGTCCACCCACGGCCCCAGACTTGTGAAAAAATCAAGAAATCTAAAAAAAGGTGACTCCTGATAAATTATCAACTATTCTCAAACCAAGACTGAACTGTTTCAAGAAGTTCAATAATGCAACAGACATGGCCATCATTCTCACGGATACATTGAATGAAGCTGTTGATTCCATAGCTCCACTCCAAAACTTAACTATTAAACCAGAATCTAATAGGAATACATGGTTTAACGAGGCCATCCTAGATCTTAGACATACCAAAAGGGCAGCGGAAAGAGAATGGCGAAAATCCCCCCCTCCACTTACACTCCCCCACTACAAACAAACAGTGCAGGATCCGAAGGCATCCAGTATTGCAGCAAAGACCACTAGTATTAACAACGGGATCGCAAAGCCCAAATCCAATTCTAAAGAGTTGTTCATAATCCTGTGGGAATTTGAAAGCAAGATGGCCGCAGTGTCAGCACCCAACAAAGACTCAGTCTGGTGTCAAGGAATTCATGATGAATTCAAACTCAAAATTGCGAAACATCATCAATCCATTTGTGATCAAATGAAGGCTAACATTTCCACCTTGTGAGCTACCCCTCCTTCCCCAAATGCCTCCAGGCCCACTAGTACTTCTATTGAAACTGAGTTCTTTTTTACCCCTTGTACCGAGGCAGAAATGCTCAAGATCATAGGCACCATGAAACCCACTGTCTGTCGTGGTGACATCTACCCCTCAAGCATCTTTAAAGGCTGTCTGGACATTCTAGTTCCGTGGGATACGAAACTGGTGATCCTCTCTTTTGCTTAGATCCATGTTCCCCAGCTTTTGAAAGAAGTCTGGATCACCCCTCTTTTGAAAAATAATAACCTTGATCCTTTCCTGGCAAAGAATTATCGTCCAATCACTAACTTGCCTTTTTTGCTAAAAATCGTGGATTGGCTTATCTTCGACTGCAGCAATTTATTGAGAGCAACAACATTCTTGGTCCATGACAGTCAGGTTTTAGAGCCAGACAAGGAATGGAAACTGCCCTGCTGGATCTAAAATCAAATCTATCCAGTATTGTGGACAAAGGTCATCCAGGTCTCCTGATGCTGCTAGACCTATCGGTGGCCTTTGACCTGGTTGATCACTCACTTCTGGTCACCAGGTTACAGGACTTGGTGGGTTGCTTTGGAGTCGCTGCCCAGTGGCAACGCAAGATTTGTAGTTGATGATGCAGGATCTGCTCCTGCTGCAATTTCCTGTGTGGTTCCACAGGGATCCTGTATTTCGCCAACCCTATTTAACATTTACATCCTGCCTTTTTTGACACTCCTGGACAGCCTGGGTGTCCAGTATACTAATTATGTTGATGACACCCATGTGGTCTGGAAGTTTTTGGGCATCTATACACAGGATGCAGCGGCCATTGATGAGATCTATGACTCCATCCAGGCTTGGATGGCAGCTAACCCCCTTGCCTTGAACACGAATAAGACTGAGCTCCTGATTGTTGCCTAAGGGCCCAGGCTAAAAAAACTGCATGCTGACTTTCAGAGTTTCACCATCGCTGACACTAACATCACGATGGCTAAGGGTGTGAAGACCCTCTGTGTCATTCTTGATGCTGAACTTACTATGGAACACCATGTCACATACCTGCGTGCCTTTTGTGGCTATATTAATAAACTTCTCAGCCACATCCTCCCACTTGTTCATCTAGAAATAGCTCTCTGCTTGCCTCTGCATTGGTGAACTCGCACCTGGATTACTGCAACAGTCCGTTTCGTGTTACCTCCCATGCAAATATCACAGCGTTGCAGGTGATTCAAAATGGAGGCGTGCGTGCTACTCGTGGTCTTACCAGATGCAACCATATAACCGATGCCAAGAAGGAGCTTCACTGGCATACAACGGGAGGCGCCAGCCGAGGAGAGAGACCTGCCCCGACTCTACTTGGAGAAGCGTTTGACGGTCAAAGAGTTGGAGTTAGAGGAGCGTAGGACTCTAGTCCTGGAGTATTTAGAGAGGGAAAGTTGGAGATAGTGTGGTCCCAGGCCCCAGAATACCTTGTGGATGATGCAGAGGGTCTTGAATTTGAATTATAGACGTAATGGCTTTCTTTGGGAGGCTGGACGGTTAGACGACACTTAGCTTATTTTACTAATACTTTATTATATTAGTTATTGTGTTGGGTTCCAATTCTCGTTGTTCTACTCCTTCTGTCGCGTCTTATCTGAGTTTGGTAATTAAAAAGCCTACCTCACAATCTATAGTTTCTCCACATACACTAAATGTAAGAGATGCGCCAGACTGATTTGTGCGTAATTAAAATTTTAATATTTGCCCTTAGTGATGACACGTGTTCCGGCTATATAAGCTTTTCTCAAGTCAGGGCTCTATGTCGTGGTTACATTGTCAATCTTCATAGAGGATTATGGAATTTAAAGGGTTCAATCCCTAGATGCAAAACATTTGAAGTCTCTCGTGTCGGCTCTGAGTGTGTGGAGAAACTATAGGTCTTGAATTTGATCCTTGCAGCCCCCAGGAGCCAGTGGAGAGAATATAGGGCTGGAGAGATGTGATCCCGCGGCTTGAGGCCAAGAATAAGTGTTGCAGCCCTGTTCTGGATCAGCTGGAGGGGGCGTAGAGAGGAAAGAGGGAGATTGACACAAGCAAAGAGGTAATAAATATAAATCTGGATTTTAAAGTTAGTATTATTTTACACAAGCAACTCCCAAACAAATGCATGTGCACAAGAGGCAGAAATGCAGCGAACGCAACTGCACATTCTGGGCATTCCACTGTCAGAATGTCTCCTCCGCAGCTGCCATGCACGCCGCAGCGTTAGGTCCGCACATATTTCTGCTCGCCACTCCGAGAAGCGGAGCTTCTCTTTTCCATTTATGGAACTGAAATGGTATTAACATCGAGCTCAACAACGTCATCATACATAATGCAGGAAAGCGCGCCATTAACATTGAGTGCATTCTGCTGCTGAAATATATAATCTCACATTAAAAACACCCACAAATCCCAAAACACCTCACAAGCAGACAATTGCACTATTTTTTCTGGATTGAGAACTAAACGTTTTTCATAAATGGCTGCCCACGGGGTCAAGGGCACTATTTCAGACATATGGGTGCCCACGGGGTCAATAGGCAGAGAGTATGCACCCCAACCGCAGTCACTATTTCAGACATATGGGTGCCCACGGGGTCAATAGGCAGAGAGTATGCACCCCAACCGCAGTCACTATTTCAGACATATGGCTGCCCACGGGGTCAATAGGCAGAGAGTATGCACCCCAACCGCAGTCACTATTTCAGACATATGGGTGCCCACGGGGTCAATAGGCAGAGAGTATGCACCCCAACCGCAGTCACTATTTCAGACATATGGGTGCCCACGGGGTCAATAGGCAGAGAGTATGCACCCCAACCGCAGTCACTATTTCAGACATATGGGTGCCCACGGGGTCAATAGGCAGAGAGTATGCACCCCAACCGCAGTCACTATTTCAGACATATGGCTGCCCACGGGGTCAATAGGCAGAGAGTATGCACCCAACCGCAGTCACTATTTCAGACATATGGGTGCCCACGGGGTCAATAGGCATAGAGTATGCACCCCAACCGCAGTCACTATATTTCAGACATATGGGTGCCCACGGGGTCAATAGGCATAGAGTATGCACCCCAACCGCAGTCACTATTTCAGACATATGGCTGCCCACGGAGTCAATAGGCAGAGAGTATGCACCCCAACCGCAGTCACTATTTCAGACATATATCTCAGTGTGAAGGGACCTCCTGGGCATTGGAGAGTGTGGGGCATGTGGCTACAGAGTGAGCAGTCACGTGGAGAGTTCCTTGATGGCCTATCTCCCTCTCAACGATTGTATATCTTGAGGTAGAAAGAGGTAATGCGCGTGCATACGCACATAAGCACATCGTGCCGATACACAGATCACACGGATGCTCGCTGTGTGGAGGGCAGCTATTTTGAGAGAATGGTGAGAACATGGGCTGCATGGTCCTGGAAATGGCAGGCGAGCCCAGGCAGCTTCTCCGCTTGGGGCTGGGACATCTCCCGCCTCCCCCTGGGCCCAGGAATGCTTAACAAGAACACGAACGCATGGAATGCTGGGAAGGCAACCCAAATCCGCAGATGGCTTGTGATGTACGCGAGGCTTACCGAGGCCTCGCGCATTAGGGAAAGTGGCTTCTGCGTTGCACGGGGGACAGGTGGCGAGCTCTGTGAACCCCGCATCCGGAGCACGGCTTTGCTGGGCGTATGGAGGTGGGCAGGGGAGTTGCTAGGTCTGGAAAAGACCCGGGGCTAAGCTGATGTCGGAACTGTTGGGACTGGGGGCTAGCTAGTCTTTTGGCTGTAGTTCCTGAGATTCTATCCGGGGCTACAACCAAAAGATCAGGGGCTATAGCCCCCTTAGCCCCCCCTAGCAACGCCCCTGGAGGTGGGATTGAAAAATGCCTGCGCCACAGAGGAGGGGGTTGGGTCGGTCCTCCTTCGATATGGGGGAATATGGTGGGGCGCTATGTAAGGTTGACATTTTGCGGTAAAAGGGGGTAGGTGTTCAATGCTAGCAAGCACATGTGCATTTCAACTCACAGTGCACTTTATGGCAATAGGGCATTGATTGTCCAAAAATCCAACGTGAGTCACTGTAATCTCATCAAGCATTGTACAGCTGTTTTCTTAATCATTTTGAAATGCCTAGTGCAGAACCACCTTAGGGGGGCTTTGGGGCACACATGAATTTGGGTAGCACTTCAAAGAAATGAGGAGATCTAAGAATCACAGTTTGAGCTCTAATCTATGTCCCAGTTATAACCTATAGCTTGATATACTGCCCTGACAGTGGTCAAGTAAGTATGGAAAGAAGTATCTTATGTTATGTTAAAGGTATTTGTATAGCACACCGTCACCAACGGAACTGGTCCCCAGGCGCTCAGGTGTATCTGTAAACGATAAGGTGGGTTGGGTTAGTAAGGTGGAGAGGGAGTTTGATAGTGAGAGAAGTGGTGTCCTGTTTGTGGCTTCAGTTCGGTATAGACCGTGCGCTGAGCTTTGGTGCGAGCATCGGATCGAAGCCAGGCCTCGTGTGCTGTTGGTGCGGCTTATGTGTTGTTTGTTGTTGTGGTGTGGTGAAGTTCGTGCGTCTTGCTGTGCGAGAGGTGGTTGTGTAGGTTTTCATATGAGTTAGGTATGCAGAATTTGACCTTTTTTGGTTAGTGGGTTATATGTCTCGAAGCTGACTTTCACCGTTTGGCTAAGTTCCTAGAGTTAAGAATCCTTTGTGGTAGGGTAGAGGCCCAGGTCTCATAATACACTACGATTCAAAATACAATAGACAAGTATGGAGGCTGTACCTAGAGTTGGGAGTCTTGTAGAGTGGCACGAAGGCCCCGGTTCCACCGTAAATTGGTTTCTGCATATGATAGGCAGAGATGGAGGCTACAACTGGATTTGGCTACACCGAGCTAATATTTCACAGACGTGTGGGACTTGCTAACCCTCACAGTCCTATCAAGATGCAACGCAGGCTAATGTTCATAATTCTATGTAAGTGTGGTACATGCTAATATTCACATTGATGGACCTACTGCAACTTTGGTGGAATCATCCTTCCAGCCTCACAGAAAGAAAATGGGCTTGAATCAAGCATGGATACAGGGGACAGATTGGAAGCAACGAGCCATAGCTTCGATAGAGCAGAGGGGTTAGAAGATATCCAGAAAGGTTCACATATCTGTGCATAGACTAAGATGAGAAGAGGACCATGGTTTCCAAGCAGGGTTGGCATAAATGAGCCAAGAATCAAATGACGTTGTGGTGTACAGTATTTAATGTTATCAATATTTAAACTGCGCCCATCGCCACCATATGGGTCTTAAGTCAGCGGTCACTCTAATTATATATGGTGCTCCATTATAGCCAGTTAAATAAATCATGAGTGAGGCATTTTGAAGAGCATACCTTGAGAACGAAATCACTGTCAGGAACTGAATATCCAAATATTTATGGACTGCATCTTTTAATAAGAATGGCACAATGGGTGTATTATGTTACAAAGCTTTTGTACTGCACCGACCCACCATAGTACTAGTCTCAGGGTGCCTCTGTCTGTCTGCAGGTTGTTGTATTGCACTGACGGCTCTCCAGCTGCAATGCAACTTTTATTTGGTTGCCTTATGCATAGGGTGACCAGACGTCCGAGTTTTCCCAGGACAGTCCTGGGAAGATGCCCGGTGTCCCGGGAGTGTTTTAATTTCATAAACCCCGTCTCGGGATTGGAAGGGTGGGTGGCTACTGTCCAAATACCGAAATCGGGCCTGGCGCGACTCTTCCTGCGTGTGAAGGGGGGCGTGAATGCTTTTCACGCCCCCATTTCCTCCCTTATCCCCTCCCCGGGCTCCTCTCCTCCAATGAGAGGAGTGTGCCTCTGAGCAAATCCCCTCTAAACACCCCCCCCCCGCAACAGGCCAGCGACATAGAAGTAGGAATACATTTTTATTTGTGTTTACCTTAGTCCTACTTCTATGTCTATGGCCTGTCCCGTTTAAAAACAAACAAATCTGGTCACCCTACTTATGCACCGGGAAGAGTAGTCCCAGCCAAGCTTTGCACGTTCCCCCATGAGTGTTTGCTGGAGTTGTTGGCGGCCCTGCAGCACGTCTCCACTCGCACATAAGCCCCTGCGCTGGCAACCTCACAAAAGCTGCTGATTGCTGTCAAGACTCACATTTTAAAGACAATTCTGCGAATGCTACCATCACGTGGCCTCCAGGTGCCATTTCAAGAATTGAACAATGAACCTCTGTGCCTCAAGCGCAAGTTTATTTTGCCCCCTAATCGCTCTGTTTAAAGAGGTCCTGAGGGACTAAGGCCATGTCTCAACGAGGCAAGTGAAAAGCAACCTTGTATTTATGCACTCTCATTAAGTAGACATCAATGTTGATGTGCCGTCTAAGAAATTAAACTCTAATTACAGCAGATTGACCCATCGCACTCACCTTGACACCCACCGTCAAACACAGTTTCAATCTCACATTTACACAAGGTCACACATTCATCACATATAATTTCCCACTCAGGTATGCTGTGTCCCTGTCACACTCACACATATACCGCCACACATTTTCAGTCACACACCCTGTCGCTCACACTGTCATGCATTGTCTCTCTCTCACAACACACAAGCACACACTCACTGCTAGATACACTCACTGTCGCACATGGTCTATTACTTAAGCAATATGACCCTCGCGGCGGGGGCATTACCGACTCAGGTAATGCCCGGGGGCCCATAGTTATAGTCCAGAGCGAAGCATGGGCCTTAACGAAGGCCCTGGGGCATTACCTGAGTCGGTAATGCCCCCGCCGCGAGGGTCATATTGCTTTTAGTACCCCGGCCCGCATTATATGCGTGACCGGGGCACTAAAAGCATGTTTTTCTGTCCCAAAAAGTTGCAGCGTTTCGAGACAGAAAAAAAAAAAAAACGACCAAGAAAATGGCCGCCGGGAAAGGGAAAACAGGAGTCCGTTTTCTCTTTCCATGGCGGCCTTCTGGAGCAGACGCGCTGGGAACACAAGTGTGTTCGCAGCGCGTCCGCTCCCGAAAAAAAAAGAAGCAGAAGGTGGGGATGGGAGGGCGGGAGGGAGAGAAGGGAAGGGGGGGAGAAAAAAAACAACTAAAAACGTACCTTCGTCCCTGCCAGGGGACGATAGAAGCCTCCATCTGTGTGGAGGTGCAGAGTCTCCACACTGCTGGAGGCTTCCATCGTCCCCTGGCAGGGACGCAGGAGCAAGAAGGTTAGTGGGGTGGGGTATGGAGATGGGAGGTAAGGGAAAAAAGAAAAAAAAAAGCTTACCCGAGTCCCCAGCGGGGGGCGGAGGCAGCCTCTCAGCTGTGGGGAGGTTCGGAGCGGGGATGGACCCGCTTCGAGCCTCCTCATTGGCTGAGGGGCTGCCACGCCCCCTGCCGAGGACAAGGCAGCTGGAGTCCCGGCCGAGAATCGAAGGATTCTCGGCCGGGTAAGGGCCCGGCGAGAGCCAATTAGAATGCATGTTGCATTCTGCTTGACCCTCGCCGGGTACTAAATGCACTATAATAACTCATTGTCGGTGTCATACCCATATACTATGCCAGACCCCCATAAATGCTATTTCGCAGTCACACTCGCACTGCAAAACACACTGTCATGCATTGAAACCCTGTCTCTCACACACATACCCAAATACACACACACACTGACATATTCAAAGTCACACTCACTGGGCCTCATTACCACCCAGACGGTAAGGGGTTAACGGCACCGTAAAAGGTGTCGGCGCCGTTAAACCCTTACCGCCTAATTACGAGGTCCCTTTGCGGGTCCCGACCATAACGGCTGGTTTTACCAGCCGTTAAGGAAGGAACCCACAAAGGGACTTTCGAGGTAATTACGGTACCGCAATTTGAGCTACCGTAATTACCGCCTTCCCCATTCCCATTGAGCCCTATGGGGGCAAAAATGGGAATGGGGAAGGGCCAATGGTGAATGGGGAATCACCGCCCCACCAACCTTGGAATGGGGCGGTAATTCCGCCATTCACCATGGCGGAGTTGGTAAAATACCGGCGTCAACCATGGCGCTAATAACGCCATGATTAACACCAGGGTTATAATGAGGCCCACTGTCAAATTCACACACTCACTGTCTCACTCACTGGGCCTCATTACACGGATGGCGGTGGACCAAGGTGCTATTAGCACCTTGGTCCATGCCGGTAAAATACCGGCACCGCCTTGGAGGAAAGAGGAATTACCGCCCTATTCGAAGGTTTGTGGGGCGGTAATTCCCCCTTCCCCCATTGCCCTTCCCCATTCCCATTTTTGCCCCATAGGGCACAATGGGAATGGGGAAGGTGCTAATTACGGCACCGCAAATTGCGGTACCGTAATTAGCTCCCTGGTTCCTTTGCGGGTTTTTTTTAACGCCTGCAATATTGCAGGCGTTAAAGTCTCCAAACCGCAAAGGGACCTCGTAGTAAGGCGGTAAGGGTTAACGGTCACCGGTACCATTAACGGTGACCGTTAACCCTTACCGCCGTCCGTGTAATGAGGCCCACTGTCTCATACACAGTCTCTCTCTCTTGTTCTCTTTCTCACATAAACACACACACACTGCCACACACAGGGCCTCATTACACAGTAGGCGGTGAGCCATGGTGCTATTAGCGCCATGGCTCATGCCGGTAAAATACCGGCACCGCCTTGGCGGAAAGGGGATTTACCGCCCCATTCCAAGGTTGGAGGGGCGGTAAATCCCCCTTCCACCATTGCCCTTCCCCATTCCCATTTCTGCCCCATAGGGCTCTTTGGGAATGGGGAAGGCGCTAATTACGGCACCGCAATTTTGCGGTGCCGTAATTAGCTCCGAGGTCCCTTAGCGGGTTGGATTTTAACGCCTGCAAAAAGCAGGCGTTAAATCCCCCAACCCGCAAAGGGACCTTGTAGTAAGGCGGTAAGGATTTACCGGTACCGGTATTTTACCGGTACCGGTAAATCCTTACCGCCATCCGTGTGATGAGGCCCACAGTCTTACACTCACGGTTACACTGTTACACACACTGTCAAACATTTTCAAAAGGTCATACACAAACATTCTGTACCACTGTCACACACTAATCACAATTACATGCACTGTCAAATACACATAATTACACTCACTGTCTCAGGAACAGTGACTCACACACTCACACTTGCTGGCTCACTGTCCCAAATTGACGCACTGTCAAACTGCATTCACAAAGTTACACATTCATGGTCACTGTGATGCTGGAAATCCCTTATGGAGGAACAGGGCCTTCTAGTCCTTGTCCTACCACTTCTCTGTGTGTGTTTACTTTATGTTTTCTGCCACTGAGGTCCAGCCTGGACCTCTGGCAGTGCAGCTCTTCATGTTTTCTTTTAGTGAACAACACCCATGGGATACCCTTATGGCACCCAATAGTGGGGGTACACACCTGTACCCCTTATGTGTGTTTTTCAGCACCTGTGTATTGCCCACAGGGTAGGGTATGGGCTGGTGGCAGCTTCATGATGACTTGGCTGTGGCTCTGAGTGTGCTCCATTTTTGGGAGACTCAGGCCCCGACATAGGAATCAATTGGTTCCTGCAGGTAGGCAAGCTGGCCCCTGTGGCCTCTTGCTTTCTATTGCTTTTAATCTGGTTTCCCAAAGTCCCGGGAAGCCCTGACTCTGTCATTTTCTTCTGTCTGTTCGATGGAAATACCATATATGGCTCTGGGGCTGCCTCCTGTCAGACTGACTGGAGCCTTCCCAGGGGCTGTGTATTGTGGGTAACACCCAAGGGGTGGGACCTCTGTGAACAGAATCTGAAGTAAACTCAAATTCTGTGTTGTGGTTTCTGTGTGACATAATGACTGAGACAGCCCTGACTGAAACTGACATGAATGCAGTGTAGTGTGCTGAAAGGCTGGGCACTCCCCCAATCCACATTCTTGGTTATGAGTGTCTGGGTGGAGTGAATATCTTGAATGCCTGTGAGCCTGATTTGCTGCCTATCTTCATGAATGCCCTTCTGCATGATTGGCTGACAGAGCCTGTGTTACGCTCACCTTGTCTCTGCGGAGGCATTGGGGTACAGTTGCAGCCCTCCCTGAACTTGAATCACCCCCTTCAGGCCTCTACCTCATTAGAAAAGCTGTGAGTGGTGGTACGTGGTGATACTGCTCCTGCGTGGAGATAAGAGTGTGTGAGTGCGCCAATCTGTGATTGTTGTACCTCTCGAAACCTTCACATCAAAATACGGTTTCTGTGAGCATACGCCGGCCCATAAAGCTCACCTGTGAATTGTGGAAGATAAGCTCTCCGTCCTGCTACTTCTGGCAGGGGCGCTTCAAATGGGATCTAGTTCCTTCACTGATCCCTGATGAGGATTAGTCCAGTCCAGCTGCGACTATGCTTCTCCTTATGATTGGTAAGTCTTTCTTGAGCTCTTATGATGCTGTTCGTTCTGTTTAATGTCTTTATATGTTGCTCTTATTTATGCCCGCAATAATGTCTCTCTCCTGTTTTCTTCCCTTAGATGGAAATGCAGCCTCAATGCAGCTGTGAGATGCGAGATGTGGCCGGATGGAAGATGGTGTTACGCTCACCTGGCTCCCACAGGGGCGTCGATCTGAACTGGACAGCTGCGGCCTCCACCAATGTGACGCGTAGTGCCAAGATGACGGACTGGACTGGCCCACCTAGCTTTGTTTGCTTGGCACGTAGGAATATTCTTCTGATGGTTTGGAAAGATGAGCTCTCCATCCTGCATTGAGCGCAGGGGCGCGTTGATGACCAGTTGCTTCACTGGCTCGAAGGAATTGGTGAGTTCCAGAACAATATTGACTCTGAGATTCCCAGCAAGACGCCGTAAGTATGTAGTTCATAAGAGTGCAAATGTCTAACTTTCACTCTTGTCCGATTCCTTGCAGGTTGCAGCTTGACCCTAACGAAGAGTTCCTCGTGGCAACCGGTAATATTCAGGTAAGGATTTGTATTATCCAACACAGTTTGATAAAATAATGTCAATATGTAACCTGTTGCTTTCTCCCTTATTCAGGCGCTGAGAGAAAATATGAAGTCTCAGGGAATAATGCCTCCGGCGGTAAAATCAGGTAAGTGTATTGTGGTGAGGAGGTTTCCCCTTGTTTGTCCCTTTGTTTCACCTTGCTGTCCTTTTGTTTCCCCTTAGGGGCCGGGGTTCGGCGAGGATGCAGTGGAAGCTGCGCCGACCCGTGAAGAGGAATAGTACCCCCAGCGGTAAAATCAGGTAAGTCTATGGGGGGTAACTTATATTGCCTCTGTGTATTCCCTTGGCTCACCTTGCTGTTCTTGTCTTCCCCTTAGGTGACGGAGTGCGGCGGGAGCATGCAGAAGGATGCAGTGGAATGCGAAGATGCTGCGAAGGCCGGTGAGTTCAGCGCGGCGCTGCTGCAGGCGAGGCGACGTGCATAAAATAACTTCTTTCTTCCAGCTCGAAGGTGCGATGGATCGGGAATTCAGGTAAGGATCAAAGGTATTGTTCTTGTTCTAACCTTTTCTCCTTCTCTCCCCTTTTTCTAGGAGCTCCGGACTCGAGGCGGGCGTGGCAGAAGACAGCATGCAGACTTGCAGGCACAGTGAGCATTACGCTGCTGGATGCAGAATAACGCGAAGCGTGTGCTTCTCTTCGGGCGTGGTTTAAATAGCCTCCAAAGTAGTCCCAGGTAAGTATTCTTCCCCAGCCCCACCTGAGTAAAAAAAATATTCCCTTAGGTAAAGTAGTCCCTTCCAAGCCTCCATTGGCTTGGAGCTCTTGCAGCATGGTCTGCATCAGGTGAGTTTGCAGCATGGTCTGCATCAGGTAAGTTTTAATCTATGAGCCTGGCGCCTACGGCACCAGGACTGACTCTCCATATGAGCCTGGCGCCATAGGCTCCAGGACTGCACCCAAATAGCCCCTAGCAGGGGTTGTTGGGTTTGCTTAGTATAACTTGATGCTTTCTTCTGGGTTGCTGGACTTGGTCTGGATCCCCGGCGGTATGCATTATGACAGATGGATGCTACAGCAGGTAAGTGATGGTTTAAGGAAAGCGGCGCAAAGTATGGCGAAGCGCAACCTTAAACTGATGGTTTTTTCGATGTCTAACCTTGTCTTCTGTTTTTCCATGCAGGCGCCCTTGCAGGCGCTGCTGTCGACGATGGAGCATGTCGTGCTGCGGTGCGAAGATGAAGATTTCGGTGTTCCGGAAAGTGTAAAGATGAATACTTGTTTCGCCGAAGAGATGTAGGAACAGCTTCCCACAGTTGGTAAGTATGCTGGCAGGAAGCAGGATATCCAGGAAGCAGGATCTTCAAAGGTAAGTCTGACCTCAGGCGACGGTGAGCGTTACGCTGCTTGCAAGTGCAGAATAACGCGAAGCGTCTGTCTTGAGGAACGGGGCAGCGTATATAGCTGAGATCGTGGGCACACCAATTAGGGCCGGCTTACCAGCCACACCCTGCCACTCCTAGAGAGTGAGCACGTGCAAAGGCAATCCATTAGCAGCCACACCCAAGAATACATTTGGGATTGCTTAATGGATGGCATTTTCAAGGTTAATGCATCCTGCTTAATGGATGCAATGTCCAAGGTCAAAGCATCTGAAATGCTATATCCATAATAAAAGCTTTTTGGTGTTAAATGGATGTTCTTGTTTACTTTTGTTCATGAGCCTGGTGGCAAAAAGAGCCAGGACAGTAACCACCCAGGTCTCCTGTGCATGAAACCCCTGCATGCCTGTGCCCATGACTTCATGACCATGACAGCCTGGCTGAGCCTGAGTGAATGGGAACCAATGTGTATAACAGGGGACCTCTCACTCACCAATTTGTTTAGAAGCTGAAGTCGAAGCTGAAGCATGAAGAAACTGTTCCTTGAATCCCAACTGGAGGAGAAGTCTGCTGCTGCATTTTCTTCGTGTAATCCAAAAGCTCCCATGTTTTTCTAGGACTGATCCAGAAAGGACCTGCAAAGGAGATCTCTGCCCGAGCTATGAGGGACCATCGTGCAACATGCCACTCTTCATCGGAAGTGCCCTGGAAGCCAGTCCTGTGTGCCTCCCATCTGGAGAAGGGGTCTTTGTGAGTCCCAAAGAGGAGTTCCCAGATATCTCGAGACGAAGACGTCCATTGGTGCCACCCAGGGTACGGAGGAGCGTTTCATGACCGCTGGAAGTTGCTGCTGTGCTCTGCCCAGAAGAAGGGGTACCCTGGCAGTGCAGAGCTGTGAAAATTCCAAACTGTCTAAGAAAATTGCAAAGGACATCCTTGCCATCATCACTGACCACCTTTTCCCACCAGAGATAGTCCAGAGTTGCTGAGTGCAGAGGATGGTCCGCCAGTGGGTTTCTCACCACCAGAAGCTAACGAAGATGTCCCAAGGGTCCAAACTTGGTGAGGGTCCATGGTTCTCTCTAGTGGTCGAGTCCAGGACATCAGAATGCTGTGGCTGCAGCACCGAAGAACCGAAAGTCAGAACACCGCCATATCCTGAAACCCAACAATGAAAGTGACCTATGCACCTGTCGCCGACAGAAGTCAGGAAAGGTTCCCAGGGGTCTTACTCTCATCTGCCAAGATTTTAAGGAGCCCATAGCAAGTTTCATCATCCCAGGACCTCTACAGTCAGAGAAATCGTCGACCAAAGGAGAGCACCGCGAAGAACAAAACTGCTGCACTTCAGAAAGACTTTGGTTCAATTTTCCTTCTTGGACTCAGCATCCCAGTGGCTCATTCTTCCAAAGGGGGTCCATCCTCGAAGGGAAGTATCGAGTGAAACAGAAAAACTCTGCCACTTCGCTTGCCAAGGCACCAAAGGTACTGTGACGAGGAAGAGCATCTTCTAGTCTCAGGAGTCGCCTAAGGGTTCCAGATACGTCTTGGATCCTGGTCTCCTGTGGTCTCTCACGTACTTAGTGGTGGTAGAACCTTTAAGAAGAAAGTAGTGGGTTATTGAACATTTTTGGACTAGGCTGTAAACGAGGTGGGCGGATCGTCACACAGAATTGTCTATCTAATCTAAAGAAAGCATTCTGCCGCTGTTCATAACTAAACTGCCTTTCTTCCCCAATCTATGCTGTTACACCTCACTTAAGAATTCACATGCCTTATTAAAACTGTCTTCCGTTAGTGCATTTATTACTGAATTTAAGTATTCTGTGGTACGACATAGAGTGTATATATTTGCCATTCTTTGAATAGAAGATCCTGAGTACAAAGAGTTATTATTTAATTGTATATATATTATTGAACCTTATTTTATATAAAGAAGCTGTGTTATCACCTAACATAGTGTGTGGACATTCCTTTGTGGGGCTTGGGGACTCACTGTACTTACAAACCTGGCTGCTTCACCTCCTGAGTGCTGAAGCCTTGGTTGCTTCTCCAAACTGCCATATAGAGAACCTTGGTTGGGGTTTCTCTGTGCCTTTGTCCCACCCATATAGAGGACAGAAGTACAGATACCCCCCTCCAGTCCTTACAGTTAATTACTGTGACACTCCCCCACTGACACATTCATATGTAACACAGTCACACACAGTGTTACACACACACGCACACACACACACACACACTCACTCACACACACTCACTCACACACACTGTTACACACACTGGGCCTCATTACAACCTTGGTGCTAAGTGCACCAACTTTACCACCATGGTGTAAACTGTGTTTACACCATGGTGGATGGCGGATTTACTGCCCCATTCCAAGGTGAGTGGGGCGGTAAATCCCCATTTCCCATTTTCCCTTCCCCATTCCCATTTTTGCCCCATAGGGCATAACGGGAGTGGGGAAGGCGCTAATTACGCCGCCGTAAATTACGGCGGCGTAATTAGCACCATGGTGGGTTAGCGCCATGGACTTTAACGCCTGCCAAAAGCAGGCGTTAAAGTGGGAATCCGGCGTTAAGGGTTAACGCCGTCGTTAACCCTTAACGCCGGGGTTGTAATGACCTCCGAAGTCAATATTGCCATAACAATCACACACTGTCACACACCCACTGTCACACTCAGTGCCACATACTTTGTTACATTAACTGTAACACACACTGACACTCATTGTCAGATTTGTACAGTCACTTCCACACTCACCCTTACACACGTATTGTGACACTGTCACACACATTTCTTTCTCAAACACATGCACATAAATGCACCTTTTTGTTGTAACCTGCTCACTGAGTCTATACATTGCTCACTGACATAATGAATGTACTCCAAAACGGTTGTGCATTCTTCTCTTATGATTTTCTCCGCATCATGTATTTGTGCCATTATTTTAATAACAGTTATGTTCTGTCTGTGTAAAAATTCAATATGAGTATTGTATTGTCTTTCTCCATCACTCACTCTGAAAAACTCTCTTGCATACCTGTTGCCACTCACACATCACTTTACATCGCTAGCTGATGCACGCCTTCACTATCCATCTCGTTATCACTCTCTCCCTCTGTGTAAACACTAACAGCAGCATGAAAATGTTTAACAGTGGCATATATTTTTAGGCAATTTTAATGATCATCTTTGTGCACAAGCAACATTTCTTTTTTATAATTATTTATTTTGACTGATTTTAAGAATGTGCTCTTTACAAGTCAACAAGGATAACCCCCCTCCATCCCCCTCAGTTCCCCCACCCTTGCCAGAAGTCTACCTTTTCCTACTCGTTAACATGAGATCTGATAGGGTCATAGTATGTCCAGTATTCTGATACTGTGTTGGCACCACTGGATCATATAATAACATTGCAAGTATGTCAGTACCTGTCCCCATACTTGCTTAAAAATGTCTTGAGTCCCCTGGATCTTATAGGTTATCCATTCCAATGAGACAAAACTCCAGACTTTCTGTAGCCAGTCCTGGATCGTGGGAGTCCTTTGCTGTTTCCAGTGCTGCGCTATCACCAACCATGCCGCTAACAGCATCGTCATAAATCCCTGTTTCTGAGAATTTGTATGAGTTTTTGATCCTGGGTCCCACATCCCACACATCCAAACCCTTGTTCCCAGTAGATCCGTCACCCGAATCATGTTTTGCATCTGCATTTTCACCCCTTTCCAGAATGATTGTAGCTCCGGACAGTTCCACCAGATGTGTGCCCAATCCCCCACCACATTACATCCCCTCCAACAATGTTCTGACACCGAAGGATGCATTGCATGGAGCTTTTGTGTGTAGTGCCACTGTAAAATAACCTTTAGCCACATCTCCCTCACCTGAATAGAGAGCATTCATTTCGGGATGGCTGCCCATAGTTATTCCCATTGCCTACCTAAAATGGTCTCCCCAAAGGTCCTTTCTCACTCAATTGAACCATCTCTTCCTGGTTATTTAGAAATCTATAAAGATTTGATACCAGGTTCCTTGAGCCCACATGGGTCTTGATATATTTTCCAAATTGGGTCAGCTGTCTAGTGGTTGCTGCCTTAGTTTTTGGGACAGTTAGCCAGTGTTTCAGTTGGTTATATTTAAACCGATCTCCCTCCTTTAGCCCTATTTCCCGAATGCACTCCTCTAAGGTTCTTACGGTATGTCCCTGGTACATATCCCGTATCTTCTGACTTCCCGCCCGATTCACGCTTTATATGCCCCCTTTTCCATCCCTGGATCGGAAATCTGGGTTCCCAAACATTGGGTGAACTGGAGAGGGGTTATTTGTTAAGGCCCCCCACTTGACTGCCAAGTCCCAAACCTCCACTCCCACCCCAACTATTTCACTAATCCCAACATTGGGGTGCCTTTGTTTCTTGTTCAGCCACATGTGGCCCGACAGGGATGATCCTGCTACTGCCCTGTCCTAGCAGGCCCACATTTTGTCTTGACTATCCGCTAACGATACTCTCATGATCTTTAATTGGGCAGCCTCGAAGTATCTATGGAAATGTGGAAACGCCTGTAAAGACTGGAGGTGGGGGGGAGTCTGTACTTATGCTCTCTATATGGTAGAGGAGAGGCACAGAGGACCCCAGCCAAGATTCTCTATTATTGGTACGTGGTCGAGCAATCAAGGCCTAGCTTCTCAGGAGGTGATGTAGGCTGGTTCTTAAGTACAGTGTAGTCCCCAAGCACCCGCAAAGGAATGTTCGCATACTGTATTAGTTAAAACACAGTCTTTATATAATTAATATTCAAGGTTATGTACAATATCACAATAACTCAGTTTGTACCCGGTTATCTATAATGGCAAATATAAAGTTCTACATGGTACCACAATTACTATTAGATCTCTTTAAAGTGCATCAACTGTACGGTCAAATGTCACAAATCAGTTTGTAAGGGAAACCAACAATAGATATAAGAGGAAAGCAGTTGATTAGAACAATTGGCAGAATACTGGCCCTGCTACCTAGACACAGTTTTGTGTGGAGATCCCCCCACCTGGGCAACCTGTAGAATAACAATATCACAAGCCTAGTCCATATATTGTTCACCAGAATCTTTTCAATAGTTCAGCAACCCCAAAGTACCTGGCGTTGTAGTGTTCCTCGTCAGGAAATTGACAGCCCTTCTTGAATGCCCTCCCTTTAAGGCAGGATCCACGGTTTGTCGAACGTCCGGCTGAGAACAGGATGAACTACAGCACTGAAGAGGCAGCTTCTTTCCTAGCGGTGCTCGTCGACGGGGAAGCGTAAACGTCCTGTAAGGAAGAGGCGTGCGGGGCACCTTGATGTCAATAGTTCTGGACTGCAAAGAGTTTGAAGAACTGTGGCCCAGCAAGGGCGTCAAGTTGTCAGCGTCTCTGTGGTCTTTGGGTGGCGGGAAACCCACTGGCGGATGCTCCTCGGCACGTCGACGGCCTGGCCTCTCTCCGGCTGGATAAGGCAGGTGATGGTGCAGACGAGAGCGTCCTTGAATCGAAAGTTACTTAGGCAAAGGGAGCACAGCGGCTCCGGTCAGCGACAGCGGTCATCGACGGTGGTGGACAACAGTGTCCGGGCGCTTCTCCTTGGGATTCTGCGGCGGTCCCCGATCATCTGGTGCACAATGCTCCCTCATATCTTGGGAAGAGGGCACCTAACTAGGTCCTCTCTAGGTCAGTCCGTGGTGACACAGCAGCTTTCAGATCGACGAAGTAGAGCAGCAGCAAGACTTCTCTTCCAGCAGGGCTTCAAGGTTAAGCTTCAGTTTTACTCCAGTCACTCTTCGTAGTGGACTTCAGCTTCTGAATTCTAGCAGTGAGAGGCCCCCAGATATACTAGTTGATCTCCCATTCACTCTGCTGGGTCACACTCAGGCAACCAATCGGTCAGAAGGGCATTCATGCAGGCAGGCAGTCAATCAGGTGCATAGTGTATTCAGGCCATTCACTTCTCTCCAGACACTCACAAGTTATGTGTATTGGGACAAGTACCCAGCCATTCAACACTCCACACTGCATTCATACCAGTTTCGGGCAGGGCTGTCTCAGTCATTGTGTCAAACACCAGAAACTAGACATCCACAACAAGAAGTGCATATTCGTCACAGACTCCATTCACCCAGGTCCCACCCACAGGGTGTACCCACAACATACAGTCACTGGGAAGGCTCCAGACAGTCTGGCCTGGACTTCACAACAACACCATATAAGGAACTTCCACCCAACAGTCAGTCAGGGGGAAGGGACTGAGTCAGGAATTCCCAGGACTTTGGGAAAACAAGGTAACAGGCCATAGAAAGCAAGAGGCCACAGGGGCCAATGGCAGGGCCTAGGTTTCCCAAAATGGAGGATACTCAGAGCACCTGTCAAATTCAGCATGGAGCTGCCACCAGCCCATATCCTGCTCTGTGGGCCACACACAGGTGCCTAAAAACATACACTAGGGGCACAGGGTTGTACCCCCATGGTGCCATAAGGGTATCCCATGGGTCTGTTCACCAAACCAAAAGAGAGGGCTGCACCGCCAGGAGTCCCATATGAACTCCTGCATGGAAAACACGACAGAACACACAATAAAAAGCAGTAAAGGACAAGGATACGGAGGCCCTGTCCCTCTGATGCATTTCCAAAATCACAACGCCATGCCCCCTCCACTCCTTAGGGCCATTAGTGTGGTCATCGCCATCCTGGGAGGTTTGTTCCTCCAAATATATGATGAGATATCACAAGTAAGGCATCTGAAGAAACCTTTTGGAATCCTGATAGGTAGTGCTTGGAAATAATATAAAAGACACGATAGTATTACCATTTTTACTGCTGACATTCTACCCCACCATGAAACTGCGAGGAGATTCCATTTCATGAGGTCCATTTTGATTCTATTAAGTAATTGCGGGAAGTTTGCACCGTACATTTTCTCTATCGTTCCCGTGAGGGTTACCCCTAAATACGTAATGCCTTTATTCATGATCTTTAAATGCGTTTGGGCACAAGCAACATCTAAATGTTTTATAGTGGCAATGTACGTATATATTATTTGAACAGGACTCTGAATTTGCTTTGGGCACCCCTACCATAAAGGGGAGTGGGTGCAATGCTGACATATATTGTTGAGACAAGGCTCCTGCTGGTCTTTGTTTGCACTAGCAGCATGCCAATGTTTTACAGTGTCAATAATAGACTACTTATTTGGACAGGCTGTCTCTTTCTAACCTCTACCTACTGGAACATCATTACACTGGCAATCCAGACAACACCAATGCCTTTGCAGTTCAGGAAGGACGTAAAGACTGTACTCTTCAGAAAATACCTAGGTGCCAACTCGGCTCCTTGCGTTGACACATATTGTAACTCTCTGTACCTCATATGTGTGGGATATTTTTACCCATGCCGATGCGCCCCACTAAACCACTTTAAGAAAATAACCAAAAATGGATGCGCTAACACCTGCGCGCGCCAAATCTGCAAAACTGGGCATGGTTCATAAATCACAAAAAGGCTGCACACCCTGCCACACACAGTCAAAGTTGGTGTAAAAACAGGACTCACTGAATGTCATTGGGTGCTGTTACCTGTCACATGCAGCAAGGCCACAGAAGTGGGCTAAAAAACGAAAATGCCTTTAAAATGCAGCTTGCCCAATCAATTGCAACCTTCAAAGTGCTGTTTTGGTGCTAAATTCAGTCATTTTCCAAGTGAACCATTGAAATGAAAAATGTGCTGAAACCACAGATCATCCAGTGCAGTCAGAGAAAACCCGGTCTCACTGACTGACAGCAGCTAAGAAATGTATTTTATGAAACACCAGTCCAGCAACAGTTTGTTTTCAGTTACACAGGAAGAATGTGGATAAAAATGGCAACATATCAATTTCAGCTATGCAGAGAAGGCTCCAAACATAAGCTGAATACTTACTTCCAGATTGCAGACAATTTCCAGCACTGAAAGACAGAATAATACTGAGTTGAATGTATGGGTGCTGCATAAGAAAATAACATGTACAAACCCAGTTTAAATGTGTTTCTTTTCCCTGTAGAAATTGCAAAATTTGCCTATTTAACAGCATGTTTGTGAAGGGCTTACTTCTTTTAAAGTTCAAATCCCTTGTAAACTGTGCTTATTTGCTTATTTTATATGTTTTAAAGGAAAGACCTTATAGTGAATTTTAAAGTAACCCCGTTTTGGAGTTAAGTAAATACTTAATTTTGACTTGACAGTGCCCAGCCTGGGAAAGATGACACTCAGTTGACACTCCCTTGATACAGGAAGCCTTAATGGATGCTTGAGGTTCCCGCATATTGATAACAAAGAGTACAGCAGACTTTCGTCTCTGGTTGAGCCAAGGACAATGGCAGGCTGCCTACTGATCTCTACATGGGAGCTTCCCTCTCAAAGAAGAGGACACACCTCCCTGATCAAAGGAATGTGACAGCTGTTGCTTGTGAAAGCACTAATACAAATTCATCATTCAGAATGTTCTTTAGGCAAACCTAACTTAAACGGGGGGAAACACTGACATATATTGTTGAGGCAAGCCTCAATCTTTTTTTTAAAGCAGCATGAACATGCTTAACAGTGGCAACACAAGCATATACCATTTGGACATGACTCTGAATATTCTTATGGCACATCCAATCTAAATGGTCGGACAGCTTTGGAATATAGTTTCAAGTGAGTCTCATGATGGTCTTTAGACACAAGCAGCATAAACACGTTTTGCTGTGGCAATGTTAGCTTAGAATATTTGTACTTGACAGAATTTTCTTCGGCCACACCTAATATAAACACCTAACGTAAAAGTAGTCTTACCCTTTTATATTGTTGGGGCAACCTTTATAAAGGACTTTGGCCACAAGCAACATGAAAATGTGTTACTGTGGCAATGGTAGGATAAAATATTCAGAAATGACTCTGAATTTCTTTGGGCACATCGAATTTACAAGGGGTCAGTCCTGGTAGGTTGTTTAGGTAAATGACAATGGTCTTTTGTTGAAGTAGTAGCATGAACATGAACATGTTTTACAGTGGCAATGTGAGCATATATTATTTGGACAGGTTGCAGAATTTTCTTTGGGCACTCCTACGTTAAAAATGAGAGCAACCCTGGCACGTTGCGACTACAAGAGGAAACATGCCCTAACAAGCAGTACGAAAAGTAAGCAAAGACAGATTTAGGAAATGGTACTGACATCATGCTCTTACAGATTCAACTAATTAGATTTACTTGAGCTCTGCCCCAACTGCACCCCAAATGTCATGATTATACCTTGATGCTGCACCTTTTCAAACTTTTGAGAACCGCCCGTGCTCTATTGTACAAGGGAAGAGAGCATGCTGAGTGGGGAACACATGCTTTGTGGTAACTTGGGCGCATGCAAATCTAGTTGCAGGGGACCATAGGTCAGGATTGAAGAAAACAAAAATGAAAAGTCCAATATGTTCGTAATCAACTGGACTGCAAGTGTGTCTATGTCCAGAAGTAATAGGTAATGGAGAACAAAACGTATTTGGCTGCATGATGGGCTTGAGTTTTCCTCAAGTTGAACCTTGAAGTGTGGCACCTTCTTTTGCCCAGGATTACCTTGATATATTTCCCACTGTGCAAAACCTGAATAGTAATTCTGGAATTGTCAAGCTATGAAACCAAGTGTTGTCCAGCCAAGAAAATACTTTGTGAAAAGTCAATGAAAGTCCAGAACAAAAGGAGGGTAGGGGAGGCACAGTGCAATTAACAAGTGCCGTCAAAGAGAGGAGGCATGGGGGGTTCCTGTCAGAGTTGCAATTCAATTCATAATTTAAAATTATTCATCATCACATACAAATGTGCAAATCCAGGCAATCAAATACCTTTCCATGATTACTTTAGAGATCCTGCTGTAATGTATTAAAAAATGAAGTAATTTATTTTAAAAAAGAGGACAATAGAAGACCATTTATATGTTGCACCTGCAGCAGCCCGTGAAAACGGGTGCTGCTGCACCGTCCCTGGTAAGTAATCCTTTTGCCCCCTCCATTTTGTCTCTGTGCTTCATTGGTTGTTGCTTTCCTGGTCCCTCTGCCTTCATGTTGTTTTCCCACCCGACCCCCACCCTGTGTTCTTCCCGCCCTCCCCCCGCCTTCCCTTGCCATAATTGGTCAGCCTCAGAGAAAGTATTTACTTCCTTTTTGGTCTGCTACCAAGACAGCATATTCCATCTGTAGCAGGCTGTGAAAGCGTCTTGTGCTGCACTGTCCTTTGTAAGTACCCCTTTTGCCCACTCCATTTTGTGTCTGTGCTTCGTTTGTTGTTGCTTCCCTGTTCCCACTCCCTTTGCATTGCATTGCATTGACACCTCCCCTGGGCTCTTCCCACCCTCCCCTGCATTTCCTTGCTGTTATTGGCCAGCCTCGGAAGAGGCCTTTACTTCCTTGTTGGTCTGTTAACAGGACAGCGTATTCAATCTGCAGCAGCCTATGAAAGTGGTTCCTGCTGAACCATCCCTGATAAGTGCCCTTTTTCCCCCTCCATTTTGTCGCTGTGCTTCATTTATTGTTGCTTCCACAGTCCCACTCCCTTTGCATGCTCTTCCCACCCTCCCCTGATATCCCTTGCTGTGATTGGCCAGCCCGGAGGAATCCTCAACTTCCTTGTTGGTCTGCTACCAGGACAGCGTATTCCACCTGCAGCAACCCATGAAAGCGGGTGCTGCTGCACCGTCCTTGGTAAGGGCCCCTTTTGCCCCTCCATTGTGTCTCTGTGCTTCATTTGTTTTTGCATCCCCAGACCCGCTCCTTTTGTGTTATTTTCGCACCCCAACCTCATCCCTGTGCTCTTCCCGTCCTCCCCTGCCTTCTCTTGCCGTTATTAGCGACCCTCAGAGGAAGCGTTTACTTGCTTATTGGTCTGCTTCCAGGACGGAATATTCCAACTGCAGCAGACCATGAAAGCGGGTCCTGCTGCACCATCCCTGGTAAGTGCCACTTTTGCCACTCCATTTTGTCTCCATGCTTCCTTCGTTGTTGCTTCCTCGGTCCCTCTCCCTTCTCATTGTTTTCCCACCCGACCCCTCCCCTGTGCTCTTCCCTCCCTGCCCCTGCCTTCCCTTGTTGTGATTGGCCAGCTTTGGAGGCAGCCTTGCCCAGGAAGCCTTGGCTAAGGGCCAGAGGCAAACATCAGCTCCTCTTAGGCAGCCCCATCTCTATTTGCCCCTGTTCGCCTATGGACACCTGACTAGTCATCCTACAGCGACAGCCAGGTAAGGTGGTATGCGGGGGCACAGCCATTACTGTGTGCCAGAAAACCCTGCCACTCTAATACTACTTCTGTTGTGAACTGAGCTACTCTCCATAGCTAGACATTGTGCTGCGCCATATAGTCAGCCAATAAAACCCCATAGCATTCCTGTAATACCCACCACTTCATTACCTTCTAATAATTGATTAGGGCCAGGGAATCGCTCTTTAGAACTATTATGGGGGCAGGCAATGTGTCACACTTAGATGGATTCTGGGGGTACGAAATGTGTTACGCTTAGTTGTATGCTAGGGGGCAGACATCGGGTTAAATTTAGATGTATTTTGGGGCCAGGAAATGGGTTGGACCTATATATAGTGCGGGCAGGAAAAGAGTTACAAAAGACAAATTGAGAAGATTAGCCATACGTCACATTTAGATAGATTTATGATGATTAGCCAGGCGTCACATTAGATAGATTTATGATGATTAGCCATGCGTCACATTAGATAGATTTATGATGATTAGCCACGTGTAACACTAGATAGAATTGGGAAGATTAACTATGCGTCACATTAGATAGATTAGTAAAGATTAGCCATGCGTCACATTTAGATAGATTTATGAAGACTGGCCATGCGTCACATTTAGATTTATGAAGATTAATCATTTGTCACACTTAGATAGAATTATGACGATTAGGCATTTGTCACCTGGGATAGATTGTGATGACTAGCCACGCGTCACATTAGATAGAATTGTGAAGATTAGCCATGCGTCACATTGGCTGTATAATCTTGTTGCAGCAAGAAGCACATTTTTTGTCTGGTAATTCTTGTTGCGCAGAGAGGGGCTAGTGTGAGTAGCCAAGATATTGCACTTAGAGGAATTTGTGGGCGTGGCTTGTGTGTTGAGTTTAATGGTAAATTGGGGGCGGCCAGTGTATTGCACGTGGAAATTGGTTGGTACCATTGGGTTGTAAGTAGATGAACTCTGCGGACACACTTGGAAGAACTTTGAGAGCAGCCAATGTACCAACCACCCTGCTCCTGCTCCCTTCCACCATATCTTCAAGCACTTTACACACATGGGTAAGTTAAACTATACACAAACACACCTCCAACATAACCAATTTTCCCATACAACAAGCAATCCCATGCACTGGACATTAACCCTACAGATACAACAAGTCAGAGCACAACATCACAAACATAACTTCCAGGCAAACTACACATGAAACACACAAACAACACAACACCTGCACACGGATACAACAAGCCAGTGCGCATGTGAGGAATTCGACCATCCGCATGGTGGCTGTGTGCTCGCCTGGGCTTTTTTTTATCCACACACATTTTCCTGGTCCTCTTTGGCAGACTTTCTGTGCCCCCTTTGGGCTGCCTGCTCCTGTGCTATCAGCGTGGTCAGTTTGTCTGCCTTTGCTGCTAGATTTGTCCTGTCTTTTCCTCCTTGGGACCCCACCCGGGAGTTTGAAGGCAGATGTGGTAGGTATCCACCTACCGGTGGTGTATCTTTGTGTCCCATTGTTGATGTCATCTCCCTGTGCACTCTTTTTGTGTCGGTTGAGTGCAGGTGCTCTTTCCGCATCTGATGGGTATGTATGCTCTTCCCTTCTTTCTTGCAAGTTTGCTGCAACGTCCCAAGAACCCTCACTGTACCCCCTTTGTCCTCTTGCTTCTTGATGCTCTTCAGTCTCTTAAATTCGTTTTCAATGGCGTGTTTGCTGTGTCCTGGATTTCGAACTGCCTGGCGGTTCTGGAGGGCGGATGTTTCTCTTCAGTCACCCTTCCATTACTGCCAGTTGCTGGATACATGTCACCTCCCCTGCCTGAGTGGCTTCTCTGGTACTTTCTGGTGTCCCTGGTCAGTATGCTCCTTCTCCCTCCAAAGTCCTATTTCACAGGGCACAGATGGGATGCTGGCTGGGTGGGATGCCTCCTAGTGAGGCAGCAATGCTTATAGAGAGGGAGTTAACATGCCTGGGGGGATTGCTCCCTATCCTGTGGGCGGATTGCTTGTATCCTCATTGATGGGTGGAGTGCCCTCTCCTTTCCTTTCCCTTCCTGCAGCCGGAATCAGTGACCAGATTGGGCGGGTTGTCCATATCGTCCCTTCCTGGTAGCAACAACAAAATAGGGTGGATTGTCCACATTTAAATGCACCTCGTTTACCTCATGCACTTGGATCGGCGGCGCACTAGGGCAGATGTTCTTCTTGCACACTGTAATGCCCGGAGGGGACACAATGATGAGGACAAACACACCGAGTTGGAACACACGTCTTCTTTATTCCTTGTACATACGATAACTAACTTGCTTAACGTTCCCTCCCCCTTGCGTGCTACGTCACGTGATGTGTCTCACATGACATGATGTCGGTCTCTTAAGGAGACACGAATGCTAACATCACCCCCAGATGAAATGTCCTTACAACGTTCTCAACATTCTTCAACTAGGCGTGCTGGTTTCTTCACGGCTCGTTGGGGCCGGCTACTAGTACCTTCATCTGTTCTCTTCGTTCCTGGATGAGGGGAGAATCTTGGAGGCATCCACAATGTGTCTCGAGGATCTATTGACATCGGTTCAGGATCTGGAGGCTGAAGTCTCTCATTTTCCGTGGTTGTTGTAAGCTTGAACTTTGAGCTGTTCCGTGTTATTTCTCGTTCTTCATTTTCAGCAGTAACCATTGTTCCTTTGATCGCCGTGACTTGTAGCGGCTGTGGGGCGAATCTTGAGTCTGTCTTCTTGACTGTTGGCTGTTGCACTAACACCTCATCTCCTACTTGAAAGTCCTTTGGGCGCGCTCCTCGCCTTTCGTCCGTTTGTATATGGGCTCGTTTCTTTCTCTCTGCATCTTGCCTTTCTGGATCCATTTCTGGTTTGTTTATCGGATGTTGTATGATTCGTGTGCGAACTTGGTACTTTACCATGAGTTCGGCCGGGGTCTTGTTTGTGGCCTCATGGGGCGTATTTCGATAATCTCGGAGCATTCTGCATAGGGCTTGGTGTGGGTCGACATTTTCTAGCCTGGCTCTTTGTAGTGTCTTTTTAATCGATGACATGAATCTCTCAGCCATTCCGTTGGCCTGTGGCCATAGAGGAGTTATGTTCTGGTGCTTGAACCCTAAGTGTTTGGTGAACGTTGTGAAATCGTGGCCGCAGAAAGGCGGGCCATTGTCTGACTTGATGACATCAGGTATGCCCCATTCACTCACGACTTCGTCGAATATGGCTGTGACAGGTGAGAAGGCTGTGGATGGTGATCTCTTTACGATTGGGAACCTTGAATGTTCATCAATGAATAAGAGTAAGTATTCCCCTGATTCAAGGGGACCGTAGAAGTCCAGCGCCACTTTTTCCCATGGATGTTCTGGTATCTGTGTCAGCTGTAGGGGTACTGGTGTTTCGGCTCTGGCCGTGCATTGGCACGCCATGCAGTTCCTTACCCAGCAATCGACTAGGGGGTCAAGGAAAGGGAACCACACATGGCAACGCAGTTGACGTTTGGTGTTGTCTGCTCCTCGGGGTCCCTCATGGGCCGTCTTGATTATTTCTGACCGCAGCGCCGCTGCGAATACTATTCTGCACCCTCTGAGGAGTATGGTTTTGTCTTTTACGGCCAGCTCGGTGTGGACTTTTGCAAGCCTCTCTAGTTCGTCTCGGTTTGCCCCCGGATGCATTGACAGTAACCTCCTGTAGTCTTTCCACCTGCTGTGTTCAGTGAGTTCAATCACCAGGGCTATGGATGGATCTGCTGCTGACGCAAGTGCGACGGCTTCCAGTGATATCGCTGGCGGTAGCGCACTTGTGGTGACGTAGCTTACGTATTCCATGTCACCCTGTCTTGGTGTTGGCTTTCCTGTGGGGTGTCTCGACAAATATTCAGCTGGGTTGTGCTCTCCCCGGATGATGTATGATGTGGTAGTCGTATTGTTGTAGGCAAATGCCCCACCGTCAATTCTGAGGGGCATCTTTGTGGGTTTCCAAACAGTGACAGTAGGGCCTGATGGTCCGTGATGAGGGTGAATCTTTTCCCTATTATGAAGTTGTGAAAATGTTCTCACGCCCAGACTGCTGCCAAACTCTCTTTTTCCGCTTGAGAGTACGCGGACTCGGGGGCGCCAGCGCTCTGCTGGCGTAAGCCACTACGTGCCTCGGGTGGATGTCAACTCTGTTGGTCTGGGCGAGTATGGCTCCTAGCCCCACTGGGCTTGCATCGGCTACTATTTCGGTGTGCCAGTCCGGGTCGAAATAGGCCAGTTTTCTGGCTTCTGCTAGGGACTGCTTGATGGTGTCGAATGCCTCTTGGCATTCTGCTGTCCAGGCGAAGAACATATCCTTCTAGAGAAGTTTTCGTAGTGGTTCAGTGATGGTGGCGTAATGCGGTATGTATCTTGCGCAGTACCCTGCCATGCCCAGAAAGGAGCGTATGTCTGCAATCTGTCTTGGTGCTTATAAGTTGAAAATGGTTGCCACTTTGTCGGGGTCTGGGGTCATTCCATCCGCAGAGAATATGTGACCGAAAAATTTCAGTTTGCCTTTACTGAACCTGCACTTTTCCTCGTTCAAGGTGAGGCCAGCATCCTGGATGGCCTTGCACGTAGCGCGAAGTGCAATACCATGTTCCTCATGTGTGCATCCGTACACTAGAATGTCGTTGCTGTAGTTCAGCGCTCCTTTGATTGGCCGAATGATTTGTCTGATGGCTTCATGAAAAATTTCGCAAGCTGAAGATATGCCGAAATTCAGACGTTTGTAAAGAAATAGTCCGTCGTGCGTGACGAATGTGGTGATGCCTCTCGACTCAGGATGGAGTACCATCTGGTGGTATCCAGCCCGTGCCTGGTTCAATTATTCCATCATCTAGGAGTTGGCTGAGTTCGGATGACACTGCGGCTTGGAGGTGGAACCCAACCATCCTCGGGTATTGTGGCACGGGTCGGACGGTGGGATCTATGTGGAATTTTACTGGGGGTCCTTTCAGTTTCCCTAGACCCTTGCAGATGAGGGGAAATTCTTTCATGATGTTGTCTTTTGACATCGCCTCTGTATGCGTGGATTCTGATTGGACGTTGAACACGCTCTCTCTTATCTCCAGTGCTGGTTCTGTCAAGTGAATTTTGTCGCCATCTCGCACATGTATGTCTATGAGCCCTAAGCAGGAGGCAGTCCTGTAGCTGAGGTGACATCTACCTTTGGTCGGTCTGCGGATGACGTGAATGCTTGTTGTGGTTGAGTGATTGTTGTGGATGAGACGTCGACTGAAGAAACCAGTTGTTTGAGGGGAGTTGCAGCGCCCCATTGATATATCTTGGACTCCGATGGTGTCAAGGTTGGCTTGTTGGGAATTTGGTGAAATTCCTTCTCACCCATTATGTTGACGGTGGCTCCTGAGTCTACAAGGAAGCAGAATTGTCTCCCTCCTATGTCAACCGGTATCTTAGGTGCCTCGCGGGCTTCTCCTTCGTCCATGATAAGATTGACGTATTCGTCCTGCTGGTACTGGTTGAAGTGGTTCCGGATATCTGAGTCACTTGTTTTTCGACCCTTTCTAGAATTCTAGCCATCTGACTTACTTCTTCAATGGTGATCGGCTTTTTAAGGAGCTGCTTCTTTAGGGTCTGGGACGTACATCCTTCGATTACCCTCAACCGTATGGCCTCGTCAAGTGAGAAAGCATCAAATTGACAGTTTGCTCCTTTTATTCATAGGCGGGTGATGAACTCATCAACGGTCTCGTCAAACCTTTGTGTGCAGTGATTAAATATGTATCTTTCATAGTCCCTGTTGGGCTCAATTAACAATTGTTTGTTTAGGGCTGCAATTAGTGTTGGGAAGTCAGCCTGTTCAGCTGGTGGGATAGTTTTTAATAGGACTTTGATCTCATTGCCCGCTAGGTTTAGAAACATGCTGTGTAGCCTTGGTGACTTTTCTTCCCCTGCGGCATCTATAAAGGTATTAAAGTCCTCTAACCACTCAACCCACCTTGGGCCCTTGTCCGCTTGAGGCATCATGGAGAAAGGGGGGGCATACGCCATGCCGCGGTCGCGGTATTCCCTGTCGGAGCTGGTGCATTTGGAGCTTGTTGATCCTGGGGCGAGCTCATGGTGAGGTGGTGATGGCGGGCTGGGTATGCAGCAGGTGGAAAGGGCTTGGGCCTGCTGTCCTACGCAGCTACTGTCGGTGTAGGGTGTCACCCACCTTTTTACTTGGAATCTTCTATGCCTTTGTTGCGACCACCGGCGGATTGCTTTGCAGTCGATGAGTGAGGGCACTGGATGCGCACCCTGGATGATTGGTCTTCACCTGCGATGGCCCCGTGGAGATGAAGTATGCCTGGGAGTGGTGGGGGCCCGGGCCTGTGGTCGTGTTGCTGTCCACGTGGCTTCCATTTGGCTGCCTCCCAGTGGTGTGCTGTCTCTGGCCGTGCACTGTTTCTGAGGGAGGAGGGGCGGGTGTGGGAACACACGCGCACGTGGAGTGGATCGGGCCGGATCGGTCCGTCGGACTGGAGGAGGAGAGGCAGGTGTGGGATCACACGTGCCACTGCTGCGAACTACTACTTTTATTGGCTTCAGCCATGAATGCACTTGGTAACCTTCCTGTTTGCAAAGGGACGAGCGCGTAAGCTGTTGTGATCAGTTTACGCGCTCGTCCCGCCTCTTGATTTGGAAACACGCAGAACACCACGCCCGGCTCCTTGACGCCGACCTGCAATCCACGGGTATCGACGTTCTGCTTGCACTGCCTACAACAGGCAGTAATTAGGTTTTTCCCGCTCGTAATTCCATCGACAAGCACCCTTCGTCAACGAGCAGTTTCCCTTTGCAAACAGGAGTGCATTCACGGCTGAAGCCAATAAAAGTAGTTTTTTCCTACCATGAAAAAATTGAGCCATATTGTTCGCACGGACGCAGCACCATTCAGAAATTAATATTGTGGTCAATCCTTTATGAATAGAAACCATGACTTCATCATTATAGATCCTACTTGGCCCACTAGGACAAAAGGCTATCCTCTCCTTGGCCATTCCTCCATTTAACATATAGTGGGTTTTGTTGCCAAGCAAATACGTTTACTAAGAAGTACTCAACACCATCAAGTTGTTTCATCATTTTGTTTTCTTGTGTCCTGAAGACGGCTACACCTGCATGAACAGACAACTGTTTTGTGCATTGCCTGATTCTTTAGGAAGCTTTTAGCCGAAACATATGTCGACTCTCACAAATAGAAAACATCTAACAGGTTTTCTTTCTCGATAGAGCTGGTTAAACCAAACAGTACTCTACCTTAAAAAAAGTTTGACGCGGCACATCTAGTGCCTATATAGTACTATTTGTCACGTACTAACCCCACTCAATCATTTCTAGCTGTGTAAATATTTCAGCAGTTGCTGTATCCAGGTCTAGATGTATTATGAATAATGTTTTTCAATTTTTAAGTCAAATTTTAGATTAGCTTCTTCACGAAGATAAATAAAATTATTTTTGTTACACTCCAGTGGTTGTTTTTCTAGGTGCTTTTGATATATGCTGTTGTATCAGTACAGTATTAAGTTTCACTATGATATCCATACTTTTTAAATAAGTGTCGCAGCAGTTCTTGTCTTCCTGTAACAGGCACATTGTTTACCTGAGTGTGGCTGCAAGAGATAGGGTTACCATCCTCTCATCCCGTTCTTCTGAGTTCCGGGATATGTTTACACGACAAAGCCAGACAACGCAACACTGCTTTGCAGATGGCACCTTCCCAACGTGGCATATAACGTCATGGGTGACCACACTCCACAGACACACACAGATCGAAGCACATGCCAGTAATGATGAACTTGTGCCCACTACCAGGCTGATGACTTGTGTTCCTGCTGGGGGCGGCCATCTCATGTCAACCAATAGGCAGTGCTGGCAGATGCAGAGTCTTGGACTGTCATTGTCGGTGGAGGGGGTGGGTGTGTGATTATCTTTGCTTGCCTGAAACCCCTCTGACCTACAAACTTGGAGATTAAACAAATGAAACATTCACCGGCAGATGGGGCTATCGTGCACTGGCGCCCTCTGGATTGTGCCAACCCAGCAAGCGCCTAGCTTGCCTACTGCTTCAGCCATCCCTGCTACACAGATGATATGCAAAATCCATACATTGTTTTGGATTCACCCTGGCCTGCAATGTATCGCTGGCTCTGCTGGTCCTTACTACACCCTAGCCAGCCTCTTGCCCTCCACAGCCTTGTCGGGCTCTTTGTCCACCTCTAAGATTATTGGCCTTGATAAACACAAGGTCACCCACCTGTCCGATGACTTTCAGAACCTCACCTCCCATCCTGCACAGTCCCACTTCATTTCTTCCAACTAATTACGCGATTCTGCTATTTCTCTGATTTGAACCAAATCTCATATTACTCTTTCGGCTAACTCACCCCACAGTTTTGCTCTCCCTTTGAAGGAGTATTATATTTTTATTTTATGAGGATATTTCTT
Organism: Ambystoma mexicanum; assembly: GCF_040938575.1. Taxonomy (NCBI): domain Eukaryota; kingdom Metazoa; phylum Chordata; class Amphibia; order Caudata; family Ambystomatidae; genus Ambystoma; species Ambystoma mexicanum. Next base: position 441,739,284 of record NC_090924.1, on the reverse strand, counting down.
TAACATGAACCATGCCTTTGGCTTTTGAGAGCTGTACAAATGAAAACGGAATCCAAAATAAAACGGATTTAAAATGACAAATGTTCACACTTTTACAAGCAAAAATCGCATCTATTATTATTACCAGTGCTTTAGGGGGGATGGTGAGCACGCTCATTGCGCGTCATTGATGAACGCACGTTCTGAGATTTAAGACTGATCCTTAGGGTAATCTCTTGCATGTATGGTCCGTTAGGGCCACCCTCCATCTTGTACCTTCTGCGTGCAATGCAATGCCTCAGTCCTGCTTAGTTGTGCTGTTCTTTCGTTGGGCGGTTGCTGAATGGTTGCCAAGGTGGACTCCAGTTGCTCAGTTGAGGCGAACTTCTGCCAGGTAACGGATTTTACTGCCGAAATACTTTATTAACTTGTTGTAATTGCTTTACTTTGGGGATAGCTTAGGTTGCCGGGCAGCTGCTTGTCAATTGGGATCCCGTACTACAGAAGGTGTTGCGAGCGGTGGAAGGACACCAGTTACTCTCTTGATAATGTTCCGCCATGTTCATGCATTGGAGCGTTCATATGAGAGGGCTGTGGTCATTCCTGTTTTTATGTTCTAGGGGGCGCAGTGGAGAGGATCAGGGATGCATTGCTTGCTAGTTATTATAGACTTTTTGGGGGACACGGGAAGGGTTGTGGAAACCAGCCTTGACAGATTGCCAGGCCATATTAAACCAGTCACCTAATCTTTGAAATCCATAGGTTTCACAAAGGCTGACAGGGAAATGAATGAATTCCTTGGATGCAGATTCAAAGAATAGAGAAGAAATTATTGAGTAAATAGATTTACCACAGAAACTAGAAGCTATTATTAGTCAATATGGAAAGCGCAGAAACCAAAGAACCACAGCCAGTTTAGCTGAAATCAGACAAAATGGTTCAAATTGTCTTGTCAGGCCATTTTAATGGGGATGATATTGAACATTTTGAATTTCCAAACTGTGACGAAATAATTCCTGCTTTGCAGGAGTAGAGGGATGAGTAGCGGATAAAACGCCTACCCAGCCTCACAATAGTACAAAAGTAGCAATGATCCCAATCATAAAAGTGAAAGGGCATGGCCTGACCAGTATACCTCCTTTGGTGCTTTGGTAATGGGCCACAGGCAGGCTATACTATGCTCTGTAAGATGGTACAGAAGCAATCCAAACTACAATAAAAGAATGCCTAACCAATGTTCTCTAAAAATAGGACACTTGAAACTAGAAATACCAACACACTAATCAAAAGCACTATGAACCATTATGTAAGAGCAGACACAGACTATGCAGACTGTTTAATGAAGGGGTGCACTCTGGGTCTGAAGACAGGGCTGCAAAGGGTATAATTGCAGCAGCAAAGTCAAGTTCACCGAGGAGGGGGGACAGAAAACCTTAAAATACCTTTAATGCCTGTTGTTGGGGCTCGACAGCGGTGTGCCATCTTTCTAGGCACTTTGCAATGGGTCGAGTCGGCATTGAGATGTTTTAAGTCAATTTTTCCCAGTTGATCACTCGTGTCAAGACAGTAGCGCCAGCTCGAGAAGATCCAGCAATGATGTGCGGTTCTGCAGCTGTGATTAGCTCAAATCAGGTGAGGAAAAGGCAGGTGATGATGGGTTAAGTTGTTCCCTTGGACTGGTCGAGTTGGCTTTGAGAGGTCGAACAATGCAAGACGGTTCTTCAATGGTGATCGGCTTGTAAAAAGCTGGAGTGCAGGCAGACGATGGGTTGAGTCAATAGCCTGGTGGATCAACATTAGATCAAAAAAGTGGTGAGTGTCAAAGAAGCAGTCGAGTTGGTGAGGAAATGTATCGAAGTGAGCTAACAGTGCCAAGAGCTAGTTCTTGACCCTGCACTGGCTCTCGACGAGCAAGGTCAATCCTTTGTTCTACAATTCCCAGCCAAGAATTTCTAGAGAGCACTTGCAGGGTATGTTATCTGCAGTGATCAGTTTCCTGGGTACCAGTCGTCTCAGCTGGCAGCAAGCCTTGTCCAGCAAACATGTCAACCAAATATTCCTATAGGATGGTTGGGGGAAAATGCTTGACTTTTTCTTGGAAGTGTTTGTCTTCACTTCTATGGAAGAGGGCTGTGTAGCTGACTGTACACTCACCAAAGCTCCAGGTGGAATGCTTCTTCAGTAGTCCAAACATGATTCAACATATGGTGTGGTTTGTTTTGAAATGGGGGCCTCTCAAATTCTATTATAGAGGCAAACATTTAAAAACTGGACATGGCTTATATTTAGATTTTAATCTGTCACTGGGTTCGAGTGCACATGATTATAGAATTTAGGGTCAGTAATAGCCACAGTTAAAGGTAGAGACTGTTGCTGGAAGTGCGGGTTCCATCAGGTGGTTGACAGAAATGCACAAGTCGCTTTGTAACTCCCAATCTTGCCAAACTACAAGACTGCTGATGAGTGGTGATAGAAGACAAGCTTAGCAGCGTTACATGTTTGCACTAAACTTTTCATCATGGAGCATCATGAAAGTGGGTCCTCACTTTCAGAGACAGATTTACCTGCATCATTTTACATTAAACAAAAAGCTCAGGCAAATCCGCTACCAGAGAATGTATTCTGTCACACAAACTCCATGTCATCCCCATATGCTGCAAAATGACCAAGCTATGGGTACATTTTCCACTGCCAAATTAACTGTGCCTGCTTTAGTTTGGGCCGCACACATTCTGCAACCAGATAATTCTCTGCTGAGCACCTATTCTAGTTTTCATCAAGATTTGTAGATAATGTTTGCACAGAAATGTGCTGCTCAGTGAAGAGGAAGAGAGCTGCTGGCCCTTCAACCTCCAACACCACCCCAGTCTCTGGGTTAGCGGCTGCCCAACTGAGCTCTGCTACACTTGCCACCAACACTTGCCCTCATAGAGAGCACACTGAACACTTGCAGCATAAGCCTTCTTCTCTGACATGTCTGTCCTTTGCCACCTGATGACATCAGTGACCCTCCCAGCACTCACAGGCTTCTCGATGCCCTGACTAGAATACTCCTGTACTTTCTGGGCACTTTGGATCTACCAACTGAAATCCTTCATTTCTGCCTCACTGTCCTGCTCTTCTCCACGCACCTTCCGTCGGACTGACCTGATCTGAACGCCCAAGGACTATGACTGGTCTGGTCCTCCTTTATATCTCCCACATTTTCCTTGGGGCGCAACAAAGCAAGCCTGTTCACAATGGGTGCCTCATAAATTAACAGTCAATAAACAAATAAATAAATAAATAAATAAATACATAGATTAACGCCCTGGAACAAGAGGCTCACTGCTGAAGGAGCGGCCATTACATGGCTGGAGTGTGACAATTATGTCTGGTTGTGAAGTTAAATGTCAACGTCCAAGCACTTCTTTGTAGAAACTGGATCTCCTTAACTTTGACCTTAGTAAAACGGTTCTGACAGTTTGTGGTGAAGCAGAAAATATCCCGAATGGTTACTGTGTTTCAAGGGATTTAGGGCCAAAGTTTGTGTACAGAAGACTGGGATTGCGGAGGGTCACCGAATAAAGGCCACCCCCTGCAAGGTCGCTGTTCGCTTTCCCCCTTCCCTCTGCTAATTTTCAGGGGGGTAACAGAGGAGTATCAGGGTCTTAAAGGTGTATTTGGTCCAATGAAGTGGGGCCATTTAACAGTGCAAACCTGCTATGACTGTGATACTATCACTCCCTCATTATCTCATCTTTTGAGATATATAATAAGGGTTATTCTAATGGTACACAGCAGCCCACTATGCCAACCTTATCGAGGAATCTTTGATATGTGACCCATACATCCTTTCATGAATTGGTTACTCCTCTACTTCTCTCTCTAAAACCAAACACTTCACTCAAAGATTTCACATTCCATTTTAGAGGGGCAGTAAACCAGGATTTTGATATACTTTCTTCTTTGAAACTCTCTCACCAGAAAAATTGAACAACCATCAATGTGCCTTTTATTCCTGAGGTTATTGAGGCCAGAACACACAAGCAAAAATTGGAATGCATACGGCATAAACATCCTACTGATTACAAACTTTCCGTATATGAACAGGCTGCACAAACATTTAAGACTTCCATCTTTAAGGCTAAGGAAACAAACCTAAACATGAGAATTCTAGCAGCTAAATCATGACCGAAGGAGTTGTTTATCTTACAGGAGTTTAAAGGAAGTACTACTACCTCCACGACACCCATAGACAACAACTGATGCCAACGAGTCCATGATGGCTTTACAGAGAAGAAACACAAACATCATAAAAACATACCAGATCAAATAATTTCACTGGCTAAAAAAACAGACCCCATCCCCAAATTAGTTAGGGGCCATGACCCTGAGTCCACACTCTTTGCATTTAAAGCAGTGTCTGGAAAAAAAGTCCTGGAAGTAGTCCAAAAACCTAAACGAACCTCCTGTAAAGACGACATTTCCCCAGCTAACCTCTTTAAAGAGTTTATCTGGACCTTGGTACCTTGGGTTACCAGGTTCATAAATCGCTCCTTTCAAGAAGCATCTGTACCTGTAAATATGACGCAGGCAGGGTTTAATCCTTTGCTGAAGAAAGAAAATCTTGACCCTGAAGAGGTCTATAATAATCGACCCATCACCAACGTTCCATTTATTATGAAGATTCTTGATAAAATAGCATACATGCAATATGAAATGTTTGTCGAAGGTCAGGATATCCTTGCAGCCCAGAAATCTGGCTTTCACCCTAATCACGTGACAGAGACGGCTTTGTTAGATCTAAAGTCCCATATCACTGGTATCATAGAAGATGGCAATGCGGCACTGATCCTGCTTCTGGATCTTTCTGCTGCCTTTCATTTGGTGGACTACTGTTTTTTGGCAGATAGACTACCATTGATAGGTGCACTCCCTCTGCCACACTATGGTTTACATCTTTTCTTGGTCCAAGAAGCATGAATGTTGTAAAGGGAATTGTGCATTCTAGCAGGACTGCTCTTAATTGTAGAGTCCCTTAGAGGTCATGTCTATCACCCTTGCTCTTTAACGTTTACTCAAGACACCTATGCAATCTTTTGTCTACTCTCGGGGTGTACTTCTCAAGCTATGCCGGCCACACCCAAATTGTAGCAAGGCTGTCTGGTATATACACTGATGATTCTGAGCAGATAAATGTTATGTGTCTTCTTGGTAATACAAAAAGGGATGGCGCTGAATCCTCTGGCCTTGAATAATTCTAAAACTGAAGTTCTTATTCTAGGCACTCAACACAAGCTGGAAAAGCTTGAGTCTAAACATGAGACTTTTATAATAGCTCAACATACTATTCCTGTCTCTAAATAAGTGAAGACCTTGGGAGTTTTTCTTGACCTCCACTTATCCTTCAACTGGCAGGTGAGTCACATAAAATTCACATGTTATTATTACACACATATATTATGACAGATTCGTCCCTTTCCAACTGATGCAAATCGAGCAATGATTTCAGCTGCCATCATAAATTCTAAACTGGATTATTGTAACAGCTTACTGATAGGGACCTCACAGACACATATTAAGAAAATCCAGATCATTCAGAATGGCGCAATACATGTTGTCTGTGGCATGAAGCATCAGGCACATGTCACTGAAGCTTGCAGGAGTTTACATTGGCTACCACTTTGGCAACATAAGCGCTTGGTTACAGTCTTTAAGTGCCTTCACGATGAGGTCCCCTCCTATCTAATATCCAAAATAAAAAAGAATCCTATCAGAGGCACCCTACGTTCCAATAACACTAACCGATTGTGCCAACCACGTACTTGTCTGAAATAAATTGGGGAAACCAGTTTTGACTACTGGGCCCCTATTTTGTGGAATTTACTTCCTAAACATCTTGTTGACAGTAAATCATCTGCTCTTTTGAAGAAACATTTGAAGACATTCATCTTTGATGAAGAACTTGGTTAAATGACGAAAAATGTGTTATGGCTCATCCTTTCTGCTTATTAGGTTCTCCCATTTTCATAGTCTTTCTATGATTTTCTTTGTGAGCACCCTGAGGCCTACGGGTTAGTGGCACTATAGAAGAGAGCAGATAGATAGATATTGGTTTGGTGACATGCAGAGCTAGTCCCATGAAGAAGCCTATTCATTTACTTGGAGCGGAGCACGATGCACACGAAGAACAAGCTTGCTGTATTAATCCAGCTACATTAATTTCAGAGCTCTGCTGTTTGTCAGAAAAAAAGGCAGATGTTGTATTTGATATTTGCATTCTCGTATTGATTCTTTGTGATTCAATCATGTTATAGAGAAAGATTGTTACTGAATACCTATCAAATAATGAATCCTTCTATCCCTGCGGACATTCCTCCGGAGCAGTGTGTGGATAATGCAGCATCCAGCAAAGCTGCAGAATCTCGTTCTCTGGAAACACTCTACCCATGCCTAACACACGCTGTCCGTATCAAATGGTTTCTTCTATGTCCACGCTTAATCACGTGCACACGTCATCTGCTCACAAGATGGCCACGGGTTCCAGAAATTGTTTTTTATATAATTGATCTTGATGTTATCCTGATATTTTACATAAATGTGGAAATGTCTCTACAGCATGTCCATGGAGCATGTTCATGGAATCCTGAGAAGTTTAACTGCACATCAAGCAAGTGTGCATCGCTGAAGCAAGAGAAGTACCTTGTTTCGCTATTTATTATTGACCCCGGACTTGGAGCAACCGATGAGTCTCTTTGCAAGTAGTTCTTGATTGCTTAGCTCCAGGTAATGTGAAAGAAGTACAGAGTTTTTAGGATTCAATCATTTTTATTTTTAAAGCAGACCTACCATTGAGGTGTATTATTTCTACGACTATTAAGATGTGATATTTGAATGGTGAACGAGGGAAGGATTTTCGTTTAAATGAGCAATCTCTCCACATTGTCTTTAAGTAAATGCCTTTGCTAACGGCTCGCATCCTCCCTGGAACCATTTGTTTCCTTTTTTTTTGTTTTGCCAAAGGTGAGATAACATTTTAGGTTGCTAGGGAACGGGAAAGTGGACGCTACTCTGCCCTTCCTTTATGTCAAGGTCTCCTTTCATAATCTGTGGAAGGTTTCAGCTCCCTGGTCAAAGTATGGTAGAAATGGAGTACAAGGATAGCAGCATGCTGTTGGCCCCCATCCTCCCAGACTTGTTTCTGATACCTGTACGTGTCTTCATAATGATTTTGTACACCTTTATGCTCATTTTGCTCCAGGCGTCATGTAAACAAAATGTGTAAAAGCCCTGCTTAAGGTGCATTTCGTTTACGTTATGCCTCATTTTCATGCATATGTATGGTGGAGAGGATAGACGGATCACAAGTTTCGATTCCGCCTCCCCCTTCTTCTCCATTATACAACTACTCCACGAATTTGCTCCAGTGTGTATTTTCAAATCCTGTGGATTCCTATAGAGTCCCCCTACATCCTACTCCAACAAAAAACAGGCGCACTCCATAAGAATCATGCGGTGTTCACTCATTATGCATGGTGGAGTGGAAAAGGGTGGCGTTCAAGCATGTACACCACCTTTTTGCATTTTACTTTTACACGCTGCCGTTCAAATGGTGAAAATTGCATGGAGGGGACCTCCCTACGCATAATGTAAGCAAAGCACGTCCCATCTGCGCATTTTAGATGGAAATTGAAAACGAGCTCTCTTAATGGGAGGTGGATGAGTTCATTGATTGTGAAAATGAGGCTTGGAATTAAACCCAACCTTGTTTCCAAACATGGGTGTCATCTAAGATGAATGAACAAAGTCTACAGGAGCCATATTGGTTAAGGCCTATATTGCACCCATTGGGGCTGATTCCCAAAGCTTTTTCCTGGAGTAAGTGTAAGTGACACTGATCCATGAACAGGCATACAGCGGATTCAAAAAAGATCCGGAAGTTTTCTGGGATTGAATGTCTTGGTGGAAGATTCGCCAAATCATAGAACATGGGGGAACATCCGCCAACCTAAACATGATGCAACTCATGTGAAATGGGTGTGTCGAAGGGGTGTTCCTTTGTTGTGGGCATGTTTTGGCAAATGTACCAGTGGAACTTAAACAAAGATGTAACTTGCATGGTTTTCGGCTTGCTAACAAGAAAACAAGCTGCCAAACCTCCAGTTCCTTAGCTATACCTGCCTGTTCATGGTGAAAGTGAATTGAAATGAGAGAATTGGATGGTGGAAGTGGATTTATAAATGTGAAAAATGTTTGTGTGAGAAAATGTAGTCTGGCACTTTTTATGTTAAAATATTACTTGCGCCTCTGAATTTTCTGGTTGATCATTCACCGGCGAATCACATGCCGGCTTTTCGCAGGAGTAGGTGTGGTTCTTAGTGAGTTGGGAAACATTTAAGGCTGGCTTTCTGACAGGTTTAAGATCCACTAGAATTTACTCAGATGTTTAGCAAGTCCTGATTTCAGGAGTAAATTACACCAGATGTTCGTGAAACGCAGCGAAGGGGTAACTGACATGTAAAAGGTTTCTCTTAATTAATCACCCCCCCCTCCGCCCCACCGCACCCTCATTGTCTTTAATGCTGCCTTGTCACCACCACCAGCCTGTGCCCCGTGCCTTGATCCCAGAACGTAACTCTAGGACATAGTGCCCAGAAACCTCACCTCTGTGCTCTTCCTTTGCCATTGGGCGGTAAAGACATAGGTGACGTTTTGAGAATTCTCCTTGGGGTTGGCAAGGGTCTGACTAACTAAGGACGTTCGTCTGTTGACTGGAGAGTTTCATGGCAAAGTACCCTAAACATACCTGTGAACAGCAAACTTCCAGAAAGGCAGCAGGTAGCAAGCGATGGAGCTGTGGCTGGCGGGGAGCAGAGAGGTATTGAACCTGTGCAACTTCAACCCGTGCTGCAGGGAACTATTGCTAGCATATATCTTCCTAATGTTTAAGCATGAAAGTGAGCAGAATCATCAGCAGTGTTGGCAGTGTGGTGGGGCCTTTGTGGGAGGGCGGGGCCCAGTAAAGAAAGCGTTTTGTATGTAACCCCTTTAGAAACTCTCAAGGGACTGAGAGATGAGCAGCCCTACGAGCACCAGGCAAACAGGAAACGGGGCACGGCATGAGCCACCTGAAATTCTTGAAAGATCTCCTCACTTATAGGATGGCCTGCATGGACGTCATTTGGGGGTCGCCAGGGGTCGCACCTGCGACCCCTGAGGCCACACTTTTCTACCCCTGTGGTCTCACTTGCTACCCCTAAAAGAATTGTAAACAATCTTTTTTAGAACATTTTTTAAGTGCAAGCTCCTGGGCTATGCCCATCACCATGTGGCTCTTTGCTTCTGGAGTGGCTGGCTTTCTTGGCCAGGCCTCTTTAAAAAGACAGGGGGTTCCACAAGTGTAGCAGTTTGAGCAGTGACCCTAAATAAGAAAGAATAGGAATAACAAATAATTTGTCGTTCTGGAATTCTATACAATAATTGCTGGACTCATTAAAGGTTTATTTCAGGCACACTTCAGGGGGTGAGTCACTGATTTAGTCTGTTCTTAAACACCCCAACTCAGCCTTTCATTCAGTCGATAAATGAGTACCAACACAGATTGGGTGATATTGTATGTCTATTTGCTTTATATAAAGCGCTTAAGTGTAAGTGCTATATAACACATCATTATCATTTGGCCTTGGACGTCTGCTTCCATTCACAGTAATTTGGTAATATGGACCTTTACACACTGATATTAATGATACATATGGTGATCCATTCTTGCATGAAATGTACATCACATTATAGTGATATCGTAACCATATTTTTCGCAGTGTACTTAGTAACAATGCTATGTGATGCCACTTCCTGTTTTGTCAAGTGGTGAAAGGTCATGTTCCATCACTTCCCGTGATGCCACCTCAGGGTGGGGTCAAATGGCATCACTTCCTGTGGTGTCATCAGAGGTCAAGGGTCATGTGATGTCACTTCCACTACCGCTGGCATTTTGGTGAAATGATGTCCCTGATGGCCTGCATGACAGTATACAAGACAGTGCCTCCACCTCCCTATGTCTGGAAGGTAGGAAGCCTAGGGAATGGAGACACACAGGATCACACTTTTGACCCTCATGGACACGTACATGCCAACCCTGAATAAATAACTTCAACTTAGAACAATGACCCACATGCTCTTCTCTGCATGTCATTTGTCAATGTTTTCACTCAATCATTTAGGTCATTTGGCAACATGGTGTAAACCTACATCAGGATACACCGATTCAAAATGGATCATCCAATGAAATATGAAATATGAGTGGCTTGATAACATATATCGAAACCCAATCAGCAGTGTTGAAAGCTAACATGTTATGTGGAAAAGGGAAAATCACAATCATACTGCATTAAAAATAAACCATGTGAGTGTAAACAATGTGAGAAAGAACTGAAAAGAGGGTCTCAAAGCCAAACTGCCCTCTAATTGGTATTTGTCAAAAAAGGAGACAACACAGAATGGTTGAGGTATGCCAAATGCAAGGTAACCAGTTTATTGCAATAGACTGGGGGAAACGCAAGATCAAAAGCCAAGCTCTCACTCGAACATTCTCCACAATTCAACAGGAAACCACATGTTTTATAGGAAATATGATGTCACAGTCATGAAAACCTATCGCTCCTGATCATTGTCTCCCTCTACTAAGCTACATATGGAATCCTACGGATTGGACAATCGTTATCTAAGATTCCACCCATGAACCTTCCCCTAAAAAGTGTATTACTCATCATCTCTGGAAATTAATTGGTAGTCCCTAAATTACTTCTGCGTTGAAAAAAGACATGTGCTAATCAGGTACAATGCGGTAACACTATCCATGAACTGGCTGCATGATGACATCTTTGTACAGGTAAGAGAGAGTGTGAGACAAGCTCATTACCTTATTTTAATTTAATCAAATAGCCCATGTTACCTCCCATGCCATGAGTCGCTGAGGCTCAAGGCCTTGTTCGCAATCCGTGATCGCCATCCTGTTCTTGACATATTTATGAATAATTATTTTGTGAGTCATCCTGTTTTTACCCTGTTAAGATTTAATCGCAGAATTTAGTTGTTTTTTTTTGTCGTCTGTTGCATCCTCCTGTCACTCCTAGCCGGTTGAAGAAACATTAATCTGCCAAATCCTTCTGATTTCCTGGGATGCCCAGTTCGTCCCATTAACTTGAAATGGTTTGCCGTGTATTTGAAACTTAATTTATTTGGCAGCTGACCGCACATAGTAATATCTTATTCCACCATGTAACACTCCCTGCAAAGCCTTGGTCTTGACATTCCTTTGAGGTAACTACCATCTAGCCAGCTACACCATTTTACCTGAATTAACTTTATTTGTTGGTGCGTGCCTAACTGGGCTTTTTCCTTAAAGCTGTAGCGCTCAATTCTCTGCTGCTGGTGCAATTTAAAATGGCAACTTCTGTTCCTCTGCAGGACACATTTGTTCTGCATTTATTTGCTATCAACCGAGTCCCTTTGCATGCCTGGCACATGATTTTTCTACCTATGGGTACGCTGCAACATGACCCTACCTATAGAAATGCTGCCCTACTTTTGTTGTGAGTCCCTTATGCTGGGTACACGCCTACCTGTCACCTAGTCTATTCTATTTAAAAAGACACTCTAATTTTGCAAGCCACTGCCTCCTCTGTCCCTACACTGTGTAATAAAAACGAACTATTCTTTGTGCCAGCTGCATTTCCAGGAGGGATTAAAGTGCAGTTTCAAATGTGTTCTTTCTGATTTTGTAATTCCGTGTTTTCTGGGGAAGGCAGGGGGGCACCTGCTCTCTAGCCAACAATTGCCCCATTACAGAACAATAAATATAAGGTCCAGAAAGCAATAGGTGGAAGGACAAGGTAAATGCCAAAGATATTGCTTTTCGTTTGCTTTTTTGATATAAGAACATGCCCAGTGGTAGTATGTATATTTTGTCCGGGACAGACAGTGCATAGAACAATGCAACACTGCGTTGGATGACCCAAGCAGATACCTCCTTCTCAGATACTCAAAATCTTAGACAGAAAATGATAAACTCTAAAATGTTCTCTGCTCTTGCAGAAATTATTCTGAGCACGGTATACATGCATTTCACTGCGGTATTTTTCATCGCGTGTTTTTTCATTGTCGTTTTTTTTATGGCGAAAAAAAACTAATCGTTTTTTTTTTTGGGGGGTGGTTAAAAAATTAAATATATGGTTGTGGGTGTAAGGGAATAAAAAAAGGGGGGGCTTGGTGGGGTAACCCCCCAAAAAAATAAATAAATACATTTAAAAAAACGAGTTTTTCGAGAAAAAAAATGGCAATGAAAAAACCCGCGATGAAAAATACTGTGGCAAAATAACGTAGAACCCTGAGCACACCCTACTAAAGAGTAGGACATCTGTCTCCAGCTGGGGGAACCTAGCTTCCCTTACCCACCTTTACAAGGAAGGAGCAAGACTATACTGAAGGCCGCATTCACATCCAAAGGTGGGCATGAGAAGGAGGAAGGCCCTCACCAAAGCCATGCCTCTGGCTGATTCAAGGACTACAAGATCTGAATTAGAATTTTATTTATTACAATTATAATGCGCACAAACCCAGGGGTATCACGGCGTACGGTACAGTGTACTTTATGTCTGGTTACACGAGAATAAGGTTACAGTTACAATGAAATACATATCACATCAGAATTAGTAACATTACTTAATAAATCGCATGCTATGGTAGAGTCTAGGATAATATCCAGCCTAGTGTTATGCGATACAGGCATTGTATGGTTCTGGTTTAGTATTTGTTAAAGAGACAATTTTTCAATGCTTTTTTGAACTTCTGGTGGGACGGCTCATTCCTGGTGGTGTGGGGAAGGGAGTTCCAGATTTTGAGCACCACTACTGCGAAGCTGGTCCCTCCTGCTCTTGTGAATTTGAAATGTGGGATGAAGAGTTGGGAGTTATTGTTGGATCTCAGGGTTCTCATAATTTTGTTATGGCTAATGGCCTTGTTGAGATAGTTTGGTGCATGCCTTGCTAATTCATTTATGGGCGATGCTGAGTGTTCTAAAAATGATTCTAGCTTTGGCGGGGAGCCACTGGGCTTCCCTCCTGGTCTTGGAGATGTGGTCAGATTTGTTATGCCTAGGGACGCTCTCAGCGCCTTGTTTTGTAGTAGTTGGAGTTTGGCCAGGTTGCTGTTAGAGGATCCTAACAACAGTACGTTTACCACTTCTAGCAATGTGGTGCCCATCATCTAGCAGGACTAAGAATCCCAAGTTGTGCACAATGGTGCTGATGTAACTCAGCCAGGGGCTCCGCTGGCTAACCCTTCTACCCATTAGATCACTGGGGATAGCTTTTGTTAAATGAGCCGCAGAGGTAGGCCAGAATGAAACCCACGAAGCAGGGAGGGGGCAACCTCAAATTCTGTTTGACTTACATCAGATCCATTTCCATATTAAATAACTCATCAGTGGTGGTGGATTCAGCAACCATTAAGAGGCACTTTTAGAGCTCACATTGGGGACAGCATTCCCATCCACAAATATCACTTGCAAAGTCAATTTGCCCTAAAGTCTTTGCTTTGTCGCTTTGTCAAAATGAAGTATCACCCCTGAGGTTGACTTCCGAGAGCTTCTGCTCAGGTTTAGGATAGCTCCATCAGCTTGTGCTGTTCTCAGTGTACCTTTTCTCATGTGATTTTTTCCAGTTGCCCCTGCCTTGCAAATCTGTGACTTAGACAATCACATACCCCTATCTCTTCCAGCTTGATTACGTCTACGTAAATATTATCACAACTGATTTTGCAGTTTTAATATTAAACTTTCTTTCCTTCATAAAACAAGTGCATGCAGACACTAGTCGGTGGAGTGCCAGGGGAGTTCATGCTGTCAAGACAGCCTTGCAGAGGCAAAAGCAGAGGAGGAAAGTGTCTTCTTCACTTAGGGATTTGCTGAGAGACATTGCTGGTTGCTCTTAACAAGTATTTGTCTGGGACATTTGAACAGTAGGGGGTATTCTGCATTCTTGCCTGACACCCCTCGACATGCTAAAGTTAGGTGCATCTGTCCTCTTTCCCCTTATCTTCCTGCACCCTCCAGGTTGGTGTACAGTTGTTCGCTGATGCTAAGTATGGATTCATCAAGGGATAATTCTTCTCACATTTCCCAGATCATTGGCCTATCGACAAGGTCAAAGGACATAGTTAGGTCCATAAATGAAAGACCCAGCATACCATAATCCATCCTACTATGAGTCTGTGTAACTTTAGCCACTGCTCAGCAATGGCAAGATTTTTCCAAATTACTTCTGGATATCAGCTAAAATGTGCGATCTTTGGCACCACTCCTCTAACTGAAGGAACTCACTAACATGGTCAGGTAAATTAATGAAATTGAGCAATAGCAGGTTAGGCTCCTGTAGAATTTGTTTTTGAAATTTGGAACTACTATGGCCCTGGACCACATTTTCAGAACTTTAAAGATAACAAAGACTGCTTTAACAATGTTGGCAATCAGGGGCTCTCACAGTTCAATGCAATTCTTAAGTAGATCAGTGGTTATCCAACCAAGACGCATTGCCATATAATTTCTTTGATTTGCACTTCAGGAACGTTTCTGGGGCCCACAATCCCTTTTCCTCCTTCCCAATATGTTTCTTGCCTCACTAACATCCTCACTGCTGAAACCTCCAGCATTTATACCACACTAATTTCCCATCAAATGCCCCACTAGTTCAAAGGTCCTAAACATAGACGCCAACTCTTCTGGCTACTATCAACACCTACACTGCACCCATCACAGCTCTCTAAATCCCGAGACCACCTCTATAGATAAGCCGTCTCCGCTTACTTTTTCTCTCCCCTGAACACAGACAATCGCACTGTAACACAGGTAACGGGTGCAACCAACCTGCACTTATAAATACAACAGGTTTCTGCACGTGCCGCTCCCTCTATGCCACCATCCGTTCCCCTCGACCCATCTTTTTATAGAAAGCAACATGCAGTGAGACCACATTTATTGGAAGAAATTAGCTCTACAAGATCACTTTACCGTACCTTACATAATACTCTCTGTGATTACCTTTGAATCGACCAAACCCACAAGTATAAAAAGGCCTCCTTCAGATAGACCCACGTATGTCATCAAGTCTGTAAAATCCCCTTCATTATAAAGAGGTTGAAAATGGGAAAAACATCCCTCCTGTGAGATAGCTGTACTCAAAGACGTAAGCTTAGCTGGTTCTGTGTGCCCTGAAACATATACTTTCAGACATCAGACCGTGCAAACATACCGAGCAAAGGAAGCAACTTCCAATGCATTCCATAAATATTCCTTCTAGTAAATTGCTGTGATTTACAGAATTTGCAGTGCATCCTTTAAAAATAAAATTTCACACTAAGATTTTTAAAACTTTTAAGTTTAAGACTGTTTCTTTTCTTGGTTTGTATTGAAAAACCTCTTGGTTGAAACATACATACCTTCTTGCTTTTTAACTTAATGCTTAAGTAAATTTGAATCGTTTTTTCAACATTTGAGGTGAATCGTATATGTTTGTAGAAAATATAAAATCCTTGTTTCATACCCTCAACACCTTCTGCTGCCTGTTACAGCTTCCTCAGGATGGATTTTCTCGCCCTTGATAGTTTTAAAGAAATTCAATATTCCAAGCTATAATATATTTTTGATACATGGCTTCGGTAGCGATAAACAATTCAATTGCTAATAGAACCAACCAAAACCCCTTTCTTGTAAGGTATCTATTTCTATTCAATAATTATTGATACAGGCCATTCATTCCAGTAAATGAATAATCTATAAATTGGCAGGAAATTAAAGGTGGATAAGGCAGTGAGATTAAGAGATTCAAATGCCTGTGCTGGCCACTATTTGATTTAAATACCAATTACGTAATAAGAAAGAGATGATGCACCTATTGATTTGATAAGAAGAAGAAAAATAGAAAACCACTGACCTTTAAAATCAAATTTCAGGGGGTGCTTGTCTGTTTTATAGACTTATGTTTTTGGTTAACTATTAGGATATCTTAAATGTAAGAAATCCATAATCAGCATTTGATTTCAATATAGTAATTGCATTAACTCATTCACGGTTATCCATTTATTGTACTTTTTTATATTCTCGTTTAACCAGTGTATACATATTTCTGACTTAAAGGATGATGCATTATAAATGAGACATGTTTCCAAATACTGAAGATACAGAAAGTTAATTTAAAAATTGTAATACAAAATGTTTCGCTAATGATATGTATTTATCAAAGGAAAGCAAAAGGAGACTGAATTACCTTAAGAAAGTATTTATTGTTCTAAATCCCCTTGCCCCATTAAGGCAACTTGTTCTTGCTGGCAGCCTATTTCTTTTTTCACTAATTCCTTATATCATGCCCTTAAGCTCTTATTGAAAGGAATTTCAAATTGGGTCCTTGATTTCTGAGAGCATGGCTGCCTTTAGCGGAAGGTACTCTTTTGCTGTAACAGCCATTGCCGAGATTAATTGGTTGGCCTTCCTTTAGGGCTTTTTTGACAACGTGATAGAGAACTTTGTTGTTAGTAACTTGCAGGCCCTTACCTCATCAATGTTACCATAACCAATGGAGAGGCAATGATTTCTTTCCGCTAAAGCAGTGGTCATCATAATCCTTAAAATATTGCTCTCGCATTGGGCATCCCACCTGTGTCTATGGTGATTTTGTGATTTTGAGCCGTGTCCGTGTGCTCTGTTGGCATCTATAATGAAACAGGTTTTTCAGACTGGGGAGAACTCAAGGTTAAGAATAATGGTACATGTTCTCCCACTCGTCTACTATCATATCCCTACATATAGGTCCAGTATTCCATGCTAATCAAAAAGTAGGCTTTAATGGAAAACATCACTCCTTGATTTAAAGTGAGCTTAGATGGGGTATCCAAGGGTGCACAGCCATTTACAATTCTTGAAAAGAATACAGGTTATAGATTTAAAAGGTGTGAACCCTCTGTATCTTGTTTAAGTGTTCATGCATAGGATGTGTTACTCGAGCTTCATAGTCATTGGGTCATATCCTCAATTTGGCAGTCCCTACCTTATTTTCGCATTGAAATCTTCACCTGTTAGAAACATAGGGCTCCCTTCACACCTTTCTCTCTCAATATTTTATTAGGAAGGATTTATAATCCCTTTTGTTATCTGATAGGAACTATGTACAATGGATTCAAGCTCAGAATGCAAGAATGCAAGCTCAGAAATGCATTTAAGTTCTCAAGACCTTAACGTACTAAACACCAAGCCAACTGACAAGGGTGGGCAAGTGCTACAAATTAGCTTTATATGTGATTTAAGTCATAATGTGTTGCATGCCGGCCTCACCGCCTAACTGGTTGTCATGGATGGGAACAGTGATAATCACCTATGCACTTCAAAACTCAGCCCTCACCCAAAAGTCTTCCAGGCGCTAATCAAGTTCTAAAAGAGGGATACCCAGGGAGCACCTATTTCTGCCAATATAAAGAATGTAAATGGTGTCAGGAACAGACTCACTGAATGATGCATCATGAACAATGACAGGGCGAGACACGTCCCAGAGCAGTACCACACCTCACCAACGTGGAAGCATGGTCTCCCCACAGGCCGCAGCTGCCTTCATGAATCTTCTGGGCCTGGAACGCATGTCTTTCTCAGGTACACTGTGTTCAGGCTGACCAGCAGGGCTGCAGATGAGTAGTGAGGCTGGGAAAATAAGAGATGACCTTTAGGAGCAGGAACTCATGATGTATTCCTTTTAGCGTCCCTCACCATCCCTCCATTGCGGAGTGTAGACCTAACGAGATGAGATGTTCTGTCTGGTGCTGCCACTTCTGGAGATATCTCTTGAACAGCCACAGGTTCCTGTATGAACCTTCGAAGAACAAGGGTCAACACTGGGTCAGAGGCGGCATACAGGGAACTGGAAGAAACAGAACAGAAAGCAGAACCTCTCCTTGCTGTAACAGAACATCACAAATCAAGAGTAGGGAAAGGATTCAAGAAGGCTTCATGTAGGCGTGCAATAGAAAGCAGTGTTCAAGCACAAAAGTCTACAGGGAGGTAGAAAAGGTCTAGTGTCAACCCACACCCATTCTGATGTAGAATGACAAGCAGCTTGTCTCATTGGAACAGTCGAATGGTACTAGACTGGCAGTTTTACCAGAAGCAGGGCCTGTGAGAAAGGAAGCAGGGCTTCCAATAAAGAGAGCAGAGAGCTGGTGGGAGATATGGAGTGACCGTGTATGCCAGGAGTGGTCGCCCGAACCCGCCTGTGGGGCAAAGCGAAAAAGTGGTGACTGCGTATGCCAGGAGTGGTCACCACACTCTGTGGGCAGTGTGGCACTCCCTCCAGGGAAGGAGGCATGAGGCGGGGTCAGGGTTGGGGATTGCGAGGTGGAATCAGGTCTGTAGCATTGCACAGGCTAAGGGATCGGAGCATGCTCATTGCAAGATGCAAGCACTCCAGCTGCAGTGCCGTTGGTCATCCCATGTGCCGAAGTTCGCGCTTAGCAGAGGACACCTAGTGACGGGCCTGTGTCTCATGGGATACTCAAGGGTGGGGCTCCTAAGAGGCGCCTTAAAATCCTGAGCAATACATTTATTTTGCATGTGAGATGGTCTCTAGTGTGGCAAATAGCCAAAATGGGAAAATGGCGATGAATAAAGGGGTTCAGAACCCTGCTAAGAGAAAGGTGGTTGCGCTCTTCCATGGGTCATGGGAACCTAGATTTGTTTTCTTGAAGCTTAAATCCCTCACAAACAAACCCTTTGTGATGGCTTTTGTCACCCTTCTTCGTGTAGGAGAAATAAACACAGCATCTGTAAATAAGGAAAAAAGACCTGAGGCATTACAGGGATTGATGGACCCTCATCCTCTAGAACACACACACTCTAATTTGTGCCTGGCTGCTGCTAATCAAATTGAATCAAATAACTTGCAGTGGCTAGAGCAGTATTGTGCAACTCAGGCCTCCGCGGCCTTAAACATGTAGTATTTTTAGGATACTATAACCACAAAAGTGATGGGTGTAAGGTTTTGAATGAATCTGAACCACTGTCATTGCTCTGGGCAATCTTCCACACCACCGTTTTTAACCCGTCTGCGCCATTGCAAAAGGGGTCCAGCCATATGCAAATCAGTCAGGTACTGCCAACAATGGTAGCAGCTCAGCCCGAACTGCTAGGCCAGGTCCTCTCTGCACGGAAACACAAGCAACCCCAAACATACCCCCTATTAATATTAATGAGATACATTTCCATAGAATGATTCTAAATGCATGCACATTTTTTCTCAAGAATATTAACGAGGGATATCCTGAAAACCCGTCCGGATTCCGGCCCTCCAGGCCTGGAGTTGGACAACCCTGGTCTATAGCAACATCAGATACATCTGCTCACTGTTTCTTCATATTTGCACATGAACCAGTTTATGCGAGTGCAGCTAGTAATTCCCTTTCCTCCTCCAGGAAATGCAGTTCTGAGCATGTGAGCTTCAGTGCCATTAGTGGAGGCCCCCCGGCTAGTCAGCATAGTGTCAGGCCTTGGAAGAGCTGCCAGCTTCAGTGGCTCAAGACCTGGTTGACAGGGTACCCCAGTGCAGTTTCCGGGGTGCTATGTATATGGGAGAACCAATAGGCTGTTCAATGGTTAGCTTGGGCTGTAGCGCCACCTATAAACCAAAACTAATGCACCAGAGTACAGATAGGGAGCAATGGCATATGAGGAGGGAGATAAAGCTTGTAGGTGTTGTTTGGTTATTTGCCACCCATTGACTCCTCATGGCCATGATAATCCCTATGGCCATTCTCACCCAATTCCTGCCCCTGCCAACTCAAAACGCACCCTCCTGGGATCCTTTTAAGCTCTCTTTATTCAAGCCTTACTATGCAACTTTGCACTGAAAGTGCCTGCCAGTGTTTTTTTCACAGCAGTCTTCTGAGATTGAATGACTTAATTGGAGCTGTAAACATGCTACTGGTGTAATAAAAATGCCTTAACCAGGTCTGCCTTCAGCCACTGTTTTTATAAGCCCTATGCGTCTCCTTTACTGAAGTCCTGTTAAAAACAAACATTGGCAAAGCCAACGGTTTTGGCTTGTGTATAAGTATTAGGCATTTGCCAGGCACTGCTATTAGATGCCTAGGTGCTCGCACCATTTTGCACCTGCTACCATCAATGGCCCATTAATACCACTACGGCAGAGCCTGGCAACTGCCATGCCTACACAAAAGCCCAAACTGTTGGCATTGGCAATGCTTGTTTTTTTTTAGCAGCCTGTATCTAATCCGCACTAGATGGAGACAAGTGGCGGCTTCTCCACTGAAAATGATGGTTCTTGCAGAATTAGTGTGTGACTGTGAAAAGCCAATATCCCACTGGAGACTAAAGTGGCATAACCTCTTTAACGCAGAATGGATGGGCTCAGACCTTTGTAATTCCACTCTTATGGCTTATACATTTTGTGGGAAAAGCATCATGGAAACACAAGCATTCCCATGGTAGTGTTCTTTTCAGATGTGGGTCCCCAGAGAGGATCTCTTCCAAGTCCTGGGCACTAGGTTCTTGATCCATGCCGCCAGTGTGTCACCTAGAATCAACCGAAGAGGGAACACTCCAAGTGACACACATTCTCAGTTTCCTAGAGACTGGGTATGGGTCGCCGGCTTCCACCCCACGCCAGGTGGTAATGCTTTTTATCGAGGCTTCACTTATGTCCGGGAAGAATAGGCGGGACGGTCCCTAATGGATCCCGTACTCCATTGGTGACCAGTGGAAGGTGCTAGGAGTTATCAGCTCTTTCTACAGACCCGTCCAAGAAAGGGTGCTGCACAATATTTGGGGAATTTCCCCAGATAAAGAGAACAACCTGTTAGCAGACAAAAGCCACAAGTAGGCACTTGTTCTAGGTCAAAGACCATGTAAAATACGGCAAATTAGCCTCATGTAGCAGTGAGACCATCAGCCTGCCTGCAGAGATCATGCACTCCATTGGGAGAGGGTCAGTTGGTGCAAAACTGGGAGTGGCTTAAAGATCACGCCGTCAATCGGACCGCTTCACGCCTGTCCTTGAGACCGCCACTCAGAGGAGAGGAGATTTGGATCTTTGTGATTTGCTTAAGAATATTTCTTCAATTTTTTCTAACACATTTCACCACAAATAAATGTGGGGGAGATACCCCTCCACATCCCCACCATCTAAATGAATACCATAACCCAAGCCCTCGTCTACATTGCAGCAAAGTGTGAAAACAATTCGATGTAGTGGGCTTTGGAGAAATGGGCCGGCCGTGTAAAGGCGGAACACCAGAGATTCTCTACCCCCATCCCTCTTGTTTTTCCATCCTGGGCTGGTGGACCAACACCTCTGTAAGAAGTTGCATTCTTCCACAGGTACTTCCACAGCTGATTGTTTGCCAGACGTGGCACATATTTGTACTGCATTACGTGGAGATTAAGTACTACCTATAAACTCAAACTAAAACTGAATCCGGGAAAGGCAGGGTGCGCAGATGGGCTTTTCTCACTATGAATATTTGGCTGGGCTTGACGTCATGCTTTTAGTAGAGGCAGGGAATGCAGCGCATGCTCAGTTTGGCGATGGCCATACTGCTGGTGGGCTTATTGATGCGATCATGGTATGCTACCATTCTACTGTCAGTATCTTCACAAACATGTAGCCGTACACAGTACCATGTATCAGGTAGGACATCTTTTCATGGTGTGAATTTTTCACCAGCCTTCATTGCGTTCCATGCGTCACGATGTCATCAAAGTGAGACAGCATGACACAGAATGGGCGGGGGTAGGGTGCAAGAGGGAACTGGCGTTAGAGGAAAGAACCGTAAATGCAGCGGGGTTCACGCTCCCCAGCCAAAGTTTGTCAGATAAGTGCAGCCGGAGAGGTGGGGGGGAGAGAAGGTCCTTAAATGAAAGCCAGGCAGCACCGAGACAGGGGGCACAGAAAAGGCAAAGGACAGGTGGCCCACATGGGTGGACAGGAGGAGTCTGCCGAGTAGATCCGCTAGCCGTGCACAGGGGCCAAGTGAAGTACACACAATGTCCCACGGTGAGGGACTTCTCCCTTGTGGAAGCTCCAGGGACATTGCTGGCCTCTCCATGATAAGGGACCCCCCCCAAAATACAATGTCAGTCTTGTACTGGATTATATGTATCCCGGCCTTAAAAGAACACTGCACAAGAGAGAGACGGCCTTGGACTAGCCCAGGCAGAGCCCACAGTGAGTGTTTTGGTGCCAGAGAGCTGAGGCTGATGACTGGTGAAGGTCATTGAGCAACACATGGGCAACTATCAGTCTTTGTGATGGCCCATATGTCCTGCAGTGTCCTGAGGTAGCATGCAGTATGATATTAGTGTTCTCAGAGGGTCAGGGTCCGCACCCCCTATCATTGCCTCACTTATACTCACTAATGTTTCTGTAAGGGCGACAGTATACAGCTCTGAAACCCCCAGGTACTTATTTATCTATTTTGGAACCAGGAGGAATCTGGGATGGTGAGGGTCCATCTGACCTCTCATTCCATGGCATTTCAGCGTTCATGGGTTGTCAATGCCAAGCCGTCAAAGATGTGTGCTGCGATTCTTACACAGTCCCTGTCACGATACACCTCGTTTGGTGCCTGTGGTTGCCACGGAGAGCAAGTGGTGAGAGTGGAGAGAGTGAAATACAGGGGATACACTTTGGAGGTACTCCAAGATAGTGCACGCATAGGCACCTCGAAGCACTTCAGGGTGGCCGGCGCCTATCACATAGTGATGAGGGAAAGAGCCAGGCTAGGGCAGAGTGCTCCATTGAGTTTTGATCTTGAATGCACGGAATGAATGGGATTTAAAGTGACACTCGCGGAGGCATAGGAAAATGCTCAACTATGCAGACGTTCTATGATTGCGTTTAAGCCTACACATTTATTAAATCTTAAATCACCCCAATGACAACCAGAGTGGTAGCTCGTGTATGTCTGTGATGCCGTTCTTTAATCTTTACTTGCCATAGATCCCTACTGGGCTCGTTGTAGGTGGAGGCACTATTATACATGTGATTTACTTAGGCAAGTGTGGCATACAATGAAGACACACTAATATTTGTTGTGCAGCTCCTGCTCACACAAATGGAGTATCAAGTCCTTCCTGCAGGCCGCGAGGAGCTACAATAAAGTAAAAGTAGTTATAGTAACATGAATGCTTTCCCAACAAGTAAACAGGGTCTTGCAAGTTTATGATAAAAATGTAAACTTTTATTCGGAGCAAATGATATTATTATTACACAGAAAATAAATTGCTGCAAATGAAGAGACCATGTTAGAAAAACTCATAGTTTTCTTAATGCAGCAACAAAACAACGTGTGGATTACCCAGGTCTGCTCTCTGCTGAAGCGCAAACACTTGGGAATGTCTTCTCCTATACACTCGGGGAATGATAAGTCTTACATGATCCTATCACTGATATAAGGACTAAGAACCCATATGGTCTCAGGTCAACTATTTAGCACTTCCTATGTTGTCAGTACCATAGTGGATAATGGAATCTTTCATCTTTAATTCAGAAAGAGTATATTAACAATTTGATAGAAGTGGTTAGATGTCTATTGTAAATTCCTTTGCCAATTCACTAGGGGGATCATGAGAGTCTAATGCCAAATTAGTTGAGTTCATTCAAGAAAATTGACAACACAATAGACATACTGGTAGTCTAGCGCATGTACAATAAGGGCTTCAGGAGTTTATTCTGAATCCATAAGGGAAACACAAGCATCTGCTGTTCCTACAACAGTGCATAGGTGGATTTGTCTTTGATTCTCTGGGGGATTATGGGTGTTCCTAGTCAATTCAATAGTGATCTTTGGAGAATTCAATAGGGGATTAAGCGAGCCTGTTGCCAGTTCAACATGGGATAAATCAGGTCAACCGTCAGTTGCCATGGGGACAATGGGTGTCTTTTTTCAATTAAAAAGGGGGTGTTGGAAGATTAGTGCACAATACGTAGGGAATAATTGATGTTTATTGACATACACATTTTGGTATGAAGGGGGTAATTTGTCACCCGAACAGAGTACTATAGAGTTATATTGTCATGTTAATTTAGAGGCACTATAATAATATTCTCAATTTAGTAGGGATACATGCGGTACATTCTATTTCTGATAATTCAGTTGGTGATAGTAAAAGTTGATTTTCAATCCAAAAGGGGATCATAGAACTGTACTTCAAATTCATTAGGTTTTAAAAAAATATATATTCAGCTGTGTATGCAGATGTCATTATTGTAAGGGCGGTGAATCAATTTCCATAGTCCTTTGTGTAGATTCTAATGATTCATTGATCAATTGTATGAGGTGTCTGCTGTTAATGAAACACAGTTAACCTTCTCAAGGGTGTATTGTAATAGCTGCTTTGAGATATGGTTTATCTATTTGGAAAACAATAAGATAATCATGGCAAATGTTTGTCGATATTTCCTATAACCTGAAACCAATGAAGAGAGCTCTGATCCTCAGACAAACAGTAAGTCTTATCCTATTTTTGCTGTCCGCCCGCACAGATCTACATCCAGACAACCACGCTGACGGTGTCCATGAGCCTGAGTGCCTCTGTCTCGCTTGGAATGCTCTACGTGCCCAAGGTCTATGTGATCATTTTCCATCCTGAGCAGAACGTGCAGAAGCGGAAGCGCAGCTTCAAGGCCATTGCCACTGCTGCCACAATGTCCTCGCGGCTGTCCCAGAAGCACAACGAGCGGCAGAATGGGGAGAGCAAGCCCGCCCTTGAGGAGAAGAAGGTGGACAGTAAGTAATGGCTAAGTATGTATCAACTTTCTCTTTCTACTTTCTCCTCGTCTGGCCATCCTCCCATCCTCTCCGGAAGCCAGAGCCTTCTCCTCGTCTTCCTCTACCTACCTGTAAGTATCCGGAGTCCAGCATAGTCTCCCTCCTCCTGCTGGGCACCCATCTTGTAGCTCAGTAGACAGCCCCCTTCCTTATTGGCACACTATTTCCTTTGTACCTTCCCCCTGGGCCTGGGCCTGGATTAGGCTTATGGTGGAACTTCCAGCCTCAGGGGGAACCTGCCCTGCCTCTTACCAACTCCTGCTGTGATCTTAGACACTGAGCTTCACCTTCCTAACCTTGACTTATCCATATGTTCCAACAATATTTTCCTGCCTCCACACCATCACCATAAGTGGCTTTAGACATTGAGTCTTACCCGTGTAAACCTGGACATACTCACCTGAGTTAACACCTTAGGACCTTAGACAAAAACCTCCACTGCAAAAAGCCATGTTCTCCCAATCATAAGTCTATCCTTGATACAGTCACTTTGATCAACTTTAGATATAACAGTGCACTTCAGAGATGCCGCCATTAATGCAAGCCTTTGCACATCTTTTGCTTCTTTTAAATAATCCCACTATTACTTAACCAAAGAGTGCAGAAAACAGTCACCACTGGAACTCCAGAGTCTATGAAAAAATAAAAGCCTGCTACATCAATCACCGCTCCGCGTCATGTTAATATGCTTTGATACTGTGCTAAATCACCTCCCTAGTAGTATCAGAGTGCCTAGGCTTGTCCCTGGAGTGGCATACTATGCCCCCGCCAAGTGTATCCAGACCTTAGTCTGCTGAAAGAAAGCAATAAGCAAGGGTAAGATATGAGGATGGGAAAGTGGGACAAAGGTGCTAAAAACACCGGCAGGGGGGGAGGGAGGATGAAGTGGAGGAAGCATGTTCTGTGATAGCATGGGCGCATATCAGTCCTTTTAGTCAGACCATGCTTATACAAAAGGGAGGAGCCAGATACGTCCTTCAGTGCTGCCATAATTGGGTTGTGTTTCCAAGGCAAATTTGGAGAATTGAAAGGCAGTACACAAATGATAGTGCAAAAGAAGCTAGATGTAGCTCTATTCTGAGTTTTACATTCTGGCACAATCTCCTGCTAGGCATATGGAATTGTCCCATAAATATCTCAGAGAGTTTCTCAAAACCCATCTCTTTGAGGCATGGGAGCTTTTCAGGTGGCCATTATATGAAGCGTACAACGCAACTTCAGTCACTTGCTCAATCACCACAGCATTGCTCTTTTTTTTTGGTTGAAAATCATGTATTACATTTTCCAATATGAGTACAGTTACATGAAATAACTTCATAAATTCAAGTATACACATAAACTATAACTTATATATAACCAATCAGAGAGAGAAAAAAGGGGGTAGAGGGCAAGCTTCACATAAATGAGAGCCAATATTAAACCATATCATTCATTAAAAGTACTCCATATTTCATCATATTTGTCATTTCCTTTCTGAAGTTGAAAAGATGCCCTTTCTCTAGCAGACAGGATCGACCGACGATGCAGCCACTCCTCAACCGCAGGCCTACTATCACTCTTCCAATGCCATTATAAGTCCTATATAGATCCTATAAGGCTTTCCCTTGGACACATTGATCTTTATAGAGATTAAACCTAACGCACAAATTATAGGTGCACGTGGGAGAAATAAAATGAGATATTAAATGGGGAGACAATAGCAAGATACTGTTCTTTAATGATCGTTTTAATTTTTGTATTTTATTTTAATTTAACTGAAATTAATCAAGTTTAACATAAACATAAAGTAGTGTCATACGATCATAACAAAAGAAACAACCATCTCATGCTACATTTAAAACTTGCAAAACATGATATGTCATGATACAGAAAAAAGGAAGAAAATAAGAAGAACAATTAAATTACAAACGTGTTAATTGTCAGTTAGAGCAACGCGGTTTGATGTGTTATTGTGTTGCTAGCGAGACAACAATTGCATTTAATTACCAAAAATGCGCTATCTGTGATTTCATGTCGTAAAAAGAAATCCACTATCTTGACTGCTCTTCCGGTGGTAACACATGCAGTATGGATCCAAAATGTGCATTTCAAACAGCACAAGTTGTGCGCCAGGGTAAAATCAACCACCTCCCACTCCTCCTTCTACATGCCTTGCCCAAACATACACTCTATAATTCTGTGGCACAAAAGTGGTAAAACATGCGGCAAAAATAATCGGTGGCACTGTCATTCGGCAAAAGTGGGTAAAACCCTAACAGTGACAGCACTGCACCTTCACTCCCTCTGCAAGTAGTCTGGCCCGAGTGCAGGTGCCAAGCCAGAGGGGGCAACACCGGACCCAGACAAAAACTAAGATGCTACTTTTCGGTCTCACTTATAAGGGATGCACACCTAACAGCGCACCTTTGAAGGTGAGCAGGCCCTATGATGCGTTTACAGTTAATACTTTCAACGACTTGAATCACATAGAACTATATAAAACAGTTAATTTTCAAAAACGCATAGTATAAACACTATACAATGTTAAAACAAGTCATTAATTACAAAATAAATCTACATAGGTCGAAACACGTGTCGGGTGACTTTTGCTAATTATTACATTGCTTTCCATTATTCATTTCATCTTATAAAAAATGTTTGGTCTAACTGGTAAAACCATCTAGGCATTTGGGCTTATATTCATCATTCCGGATGGAGTGAAAAACCAGCGCAATTAAACCAGGCTCCTTTTTAAAAAAAATGAACAATGAGACACGAGGCACGTCCTCTATTGCCTGATGACTCTCTGCAGGTGTGCTATCTTACCTTGTGACTCTTCAAAGTCTTATTGGTTAGGTGCCTTGCGCAGGTAGATTCCTTCCGCTTGTGCTCCTCCTGTTTTCGTGTATACAAGTAATTCATTAGTTTGTTTCGTAAACATTTTCTCCAAACAAATCATGGATCCTTATGAGCACCCGTACAAGTATTGTATTGTATTTTGTTATTTATATAGCGCTCCTTCCCCACTTGTGTGGCCTCAATGCGCTTTTTCCTTGGTTGAACGCCCTAGGTGACCGTAGTCAAAGTAGTTAGATATTCTAGGTGATTATTTTAGATGCGTGTGTGCATGTTTGCCCTTCTAAGACTTGGGTGGCTGGCAAGGCTCAACTAAGCAGCCCAGGAGAGGTCAGACATGTGGGTGCTCTTGAGGTTAGAGATAGATTGCTGATGTTGAGAGAGTCTGTGTGAGGCCAGCTGTACTGGGTTCTTTTGGGTGGTGGCCGCTGTATGCTAGTGGCAGAGGTGTTGTGGTACGTCAGGTGTTTCATTCTGGACGGATATGTGTGAAACTAGGCCGGATGTGCTTAGCCGTAGACGTGTTCTATCTTGCATGAATGTTTGGCCGTGCCTGCGGCCTGTGTCCACGCTAGTGGTGTGAGCAATACGTACCGTAGTCTGAGAGATTGTTTATTTGTCCGGGTCTAGAATTGGGAGTCCTGTTGCGATGGGCCTAGGCTTCCTACTGTAGCTGGTATCAGCGCATGATAAGCAAAGACGGCATCAGAGCCTAGATTAGAGGACCATGTACAGTGGGAGAAAGGCCTATGTTCACAGTGCCAAAGATCTAAGCATATGGCGAACTTAGATTGAGGCTACACCTAGAATTGAGGATTCTGTATAGGGTAAAGAGGCATGGGCGATGCGGGTTAACCATGGCAGTCAATAGTTAATGATGTGTGTGTGCTAACCAGGGCCACTTATCTAATTGTTAGATTTCTCTCATGTGGATTGGTGGGTAGGGGCGTGGTGAGTGTGGTGCGAGTATAGCCACAGCAAAGGCTGCTGGCTTGGCTCGGGTGCTTGTTGGGTTGTAATGTTGTTGTGGGTGGGTTGTTGGTGGATCAGGAATGCCACAACAAAAGCTGCTGGCTTACCTGGAGATCTAGTCGGCGGGAAGTGTTGTTGTGGGATATATGGTGGTGCCAGGTGAAACCGCTGCGAGAGCTGCCAGCCCCTGACTTGTGAACAAAAGTGGTGGAGTTTGTTAGTGATGTATTCAGAGGGTGCAGTGGCTTAGGAGGGTATTGGGAAGGTTTTAATGACCTTCCTGAATTTCAGGTGGTTTTCGATGTTGCGAATGTGTAGGGAGATGGAATTCCAGATGATTGGCGCTTGGACAGAGAAGGAGGAGCCGGCAAGTCTTATGGAGCTATGCAGTGGGATCACTAGGCGAAAAGCATTGCGATATTTGAGGTACCTGGAAGGTTGGTCAGGGATAATTTTGTCTCGCAGGAATTCAGGGCCAGTATTGTGGATCGTGCAATGGTAGATGCACATGGCTTTGAAGGTGGTGCGTCAAGCAATGGGAAGCCAGTGGAGGACTCTCAGTGTAGGGCTGATGTGTTCTCTGCCGGGAAGGTTAATGAGCAGGCGAGTGGCCGCATTTTGGATTCATTGGAGTTTCCGTAGTTGGGATGAGGGCACTCCTAGGTAGAGGCAGTTTGCATAGTCAAGGTGGGAGAAGATGATGGAGTTGATAGCAGAGAAATGGTGGGGGAAGGTGAGGTAGGAGAAGATCCGCCTGAGGATGCGTAAATCAAAGAAATGGGTTTTGGATACGCTGGTGGTGTGTTGGGAGAGGGATAGATCTGAGTCCAATTTGCATCAAAGGTTTTTAACTACATTTGAAGTAGCCAGTGCTTGTCCGAGTGATTCGGGCCAGGGGATTGGTTGGTGGATGAGAGATGTTTTCACGTAGAGTAGGATTTCGGTTTTCCTAGGGTTGAGGATGAGGTGGTTGGTCATCATCCAGTGATCAATATCAGAGAGGCATGAAGATAGGTCCGGGCTGCCGGATCCTTCAGAATTTGGGATTTTGAGGATCATCTGGGTATCGTCTGCGTAGTTGAAGCAGGTAAGGTTGTACAAACAGATGATTGCGGGAATGGGTTATATGTAGAAGTTGAAGATTAGTGGTGATCTGGATGGTCCTTGCGGAACACATTTGCAAACTGGACGTGATATGGATGTGAATTGGTGGAGGTGCATGATTTGCGACCGGTTAGAGATGAAGGAAGAGATCCAGGAGAGGGCTGTGATTTTGATTCCTAGTGTTTGTAGTCTGTCTAATAAAATCATATGATTGTTGGTATCGAAAGCTGTGGAAAGGTCTAGCAGGATGAGAACCGCACAGCCATCTGCATCAGCTGTTCTTTTTAGGTCATCCCAGATGAAGACTAGGGATGCTTCTGTTCCCCTTAGTGGTCTGAAACCTGATTGTGTTGGGTCTAGGAGGTTATTGGATTCGGCAAATTGGCGAAGCTGTTTGTAAGCCGCAGTCTATCAGTTTGGCGATGAAGCGCGTATTGGAGATAGGACAGTAGTTTTGGCGAAGAAGTGGGTCAAGCGTCGGTTTTTTGAGAATGGGTTTGGTGTAGGATGTTTTTAGCGCTTTAAGGAAAGATCCCAAGGTGAGGGAGTGTTTAAGTGAAATAGTAAGTGATATCGAATTGCCACTCATGAGTTGGGACAAAAAGTTACAGCTGGACATGGATTCCAGGCTTATGACAAATTTGTGAAATGCTGCATTACATATTTCAGTAGAAAGCGAGGCAAGATATGAGCATGTGTTTTAATAATTCGAGAGAGCAGTCCTCCCCACCTAAACAACGCAACCTGTCCTTCACCACAATTCCCCAAATAGGACCCCATCTGTGCACTGTCACTAATCAATAAAAGTGGAAATGTATCGAAATATTTGGGAACTTCTTTAAATAGTGTGGCAGCTCATTAATCTGACAATGTATCTTAGCATATTCTTCACAGTTTTTGTAATGTGAGGTCTGATACTGTCCTGACACCAGTCTATGATTTTAAGTTTCCTTTAAACTTATATCAGGTTATTTATAAGGTAATCTTTATTGGAATCAATATTAAAAAGTAATCCATTGCACACCTGACCAAACTTATTTAAGGGATTACATGATTTAGTTTGCAGTGCTGCGTTAAAGTTAGTAAAAAGGAATCCATCAGGATCTAATACGTTCCTATAGAGACTCAACTTTGCCAGATCTGAGCATGTTTTCTATGACAGCAAGCCACATTCATGCAAATGGAAGTGAGGTCGGGAAGCCTAGTCATTTGTTTGCAAAACATTCCTTCCAAGATGTCGAGTTTCCAATCAATTGGTAGAAGCTCGACCCCATAAAGAGTTGAGGGCATTACCTTGCCCATCTAAAATCGTATTAATGGGGACAAGGTGTATTTACAAATTTCAACCTTATTTGCCTCATTTGTGCATAAAGTGGAGCTAATTTCTATTTTAGCCTAGCCCAAATGTCCCCCAGTCTGCACTTGCTGTAAATCAGTACCCCAAATAGATCAGCTGTGTCGTTGTCTTCTTGGGTAAACCCTCTATGCTCCATGTAAAGCCCTTATTACCCTTTACACCTGAGGTTACTAAAATGGCTGACTTGGCAATATTTAACTGTAAATTGTTCCCACGTAAATAATAATACAGAACTTTAAGGGCCCTTTTGTAGCCTCATTTGTTTTGTATCAAAAATGGCTATGTCATCTGCAAAAAATAAGGCTGCTAGCCTTCCATTGCATATTTTAGGTGGAAATGTTTGATAACCTTCATAATCTTCTAAACGATCTGATAACTATAAATTAAATAGGCATGGTGCCAAGACACAGCCTTGTTGCAGTCCGGAACGTGTCCATAGCAGCACTAATGTTACCAGCAGATTTAAGTAATTTGCACAGTTGTCCTAGAGTGCAATTTACTTATTAGGTTTAACAAGCTGCCAGGTATGTCCAATTTGTACAATTTATTCCAAAGCCTTTGTCGATCTACATAATTGAAGGCACTTGAGGTCCACACAGGCCATGTACAATGGCCAGGGATTTTTGATGCAAGACTGTTGCTGCAGCATGTGAATTAGTAACCCATTTAGTGAAGTGCCACAATCTTTCCTAAAACCCGTCTGGTGTTTCATTGGTTTACCTACAGACCTCGATCAAGATCTTGAAGCAGAAATCCTGCTGGGTTATTTAGATCTCCTTTTTTGTAAATGTAATCTATCTGGCTAGCTCTCCAGGAATTTGAAAAGATTGCCAATTGTTCTATAAATGTGATCAGATTGTGCAAAATATTGGCCCACATATTGGGATTCATTTTCAAAACCAAATTTGGTAAAGCATCTGGACCCATTGCCCGAGAGGTTTTAGATTTTTTAATAAGTACTTCAATATCTCACATGCTTAAGGATCCTTTCCTAGGCCTGAGAAGGTAATTGTAATGTTGCTTAAGCAACCATATTCCTCCTTAAAAAAATGGGTGCCAAGATGCCTCTGAAATTGTGTTATCTATATCGAGTTGGTGGGCTCCCTTTAACAGAGAGGCAATATTAAAACACTTCAAAACAAATGCAAGGATTACATGTATTCACTGTTTGTAACATTGCTTGACTATCAATGATATCAAGGTGAAAACGATAGGTCTTCATCCAGTTACCAAACTATTGTTTTAAATATTTTATATGGATAACTTTGGAAGTCATGGAACACTAGCGTCTTGTTTAATGAATCTGATTTCTAAGTTCCCACTTGAGCCCTCTTCCTTTGCTCCCTGCTCCCCCCTGCCCTCTCCCAACCCCTGTTTGGGCCCTGGGGTCTTTTTAACTGAAGCCCTCAGTGCAGCCCCACTACTCGTTGCAGTCCCCCTTGATGAAGGGACCCTAGGCAAAGGGCAACTCCTACAGTAGCAGCTCCAGACTGTGTTTTCCTGTGTTCGCTGGGCCGAGCATGCAGTGCAGCCGTCAACCAGCAGTGACTGACCAGGGGTGCGGGCAGGGGGACCAGCCATTACTGCTCCCTATTTAACTGCCCCTCCTCTCTTATTGCTCCTATTACCCTTATTGGCAAACCTTGCACTTTACTGCACGTCGCCCACAATTCTATGTCATCCATATCGGGCTTTTAAGCAAATTGCCTTAGTTAGCCACATAGGGCTTTTCCCGTCTCTATCTAGGAAAATCGAATCTGGGGTTTTGCATGGTGATCCTTCCTCTCTCCCTATATCTAGACTTTTTCCATCTATCCAGGAAATGCACATCCAGGGGTTTTTGTTTTTCTGCTGTATGCTGAAACCTAGACTTTCTTCCTTAACCTGGACACATGAATCTAGATGGCTGCATTGATGTTGTGTTGAAGTTGGGCGTTGTGCTCTACAGTTTCTCCCTCTCTCCCCCACCCTCCTTCTTTCCGCATGCTCTGCAGTTTCTCCCTCTCTCCCCCACCCTCCTTCTCTCCGCACTCTCCCTCCATGGTGCTTTCAATGTCCCCTATCTTCTCTAACTTCTACTCTATCATCTATTCTATTTCTCTTTCGAGGTCTGGAAGTAAAAAATTCAAGAAGGATCTCCTGGTCTCCAATCCAGACCTGCCCATCATGACACCCGTGTCAACGCTTCTTCCAGGCAGACTGTCACTGACATCCTCTTTGTTGCTCCCTCTATGGACCCTTGGATTCCCCGTATGTCCTCAGTGCTCTCCCATTTCTCTTCCTCACACATTAATGGTGGCACCCGTTGGGAAGTACTCTTGGCATATTTTACATCCTCTAGCGCCATCATTAATGTCTACCTGAATGGTACTGTCATGGGCTAGGGCTCTCAGCCCAACCTCCTCCTTCTTGATAGGCATCTGCCGTCCCCCATCAACTTCCTCCCTTCTCTTGCCACTCCGACTTCTGCCACCCCTCTGGCCTCTCTGCCATCACAGACTGGTGTACCACATTCCTGTACCTCTACCCGGAAGACCTTCAAAAGTGGCAACCAGCTCCCCTTAGCTATTCTCAACTCTCACTCTGCCGTTAACCACTGCGCTGACATCTCCCACCTCCTTGCAGACCTGGACCTCGACTTCCTTGCTCTCACTGAGAAGTGGTTCATGGCTAGCTCTGTCACAAGTTTTGACACTCTCCTCCCAGAGGGCAACAAGATCCTCTCTAAGCCCAGGCCTAATCGGTCCGGGGGTGGAGAGGCCATGGTCTTCCCTGAAGGGGTCCCTGCTACTATCATACCCACTCGGTCCTACTCATCCTTTGAATGTCTCGTCTGCAGGCTTGCTGTCTCTCCTATCCCCTCGCTGACTCTTGCCAACATCTACCAGCCCCCTGGTCCGGTCTCCCTCTTCCTCTCAGAGTAGTCTGACCTCACCTCTTCTCTCCTGTCCTCTACCTCAAAGCTTCTCCTCCTTGGAGACTTCAATATTCACCTTGACACCCCTGATGCAGCCTCTGGACTATTCCGCAACCTCTGTGACTCTCTTTCCCTCCCAATTCTTCCCTCTGTTCCGACACACTCACCCAGACATACTTTGGAGCTCTCATCTCAGCAGACATCTCCATCTCCAACCCTCTCACTCCACCACTCTCCTGGTCTAATCATGCTCTCCTGTCCTCTCACCTGGACCTCTTGGGTCGCCCGGCTAAGCCCCCACCCTCACTGCTGGTCTATTTAATTCGACCAATGAAGCGAGTGTCAGTTGCTGCTTTTGCCGCCTCTTTCATTCCCCCTCCCAGTCCTGCCACTGACTCTCACACTGACACTGCCTTTACTAACCTTCAACTCTCCATCTCCAACACTCTGGACATCCTTGCCCCTGTTATGAGGATCCACATATAGCCTGCCTCCAAGCACAACACCTGGTATGACTCCAAACTAGCCTCTCTGAAACACAAGTACAGAGCTGCTGAGCGGAAATGGCAGGCTTTGAGCACATCCTCTGACAGACTGGCCTGCCGCCTGCTCCAAAGGCAATACAGACTATACATCTGCTTGAAGACGAAGGCCTATATCTAAGCCTGCATCTCTGGGGACACTAACAACATGGTGGAACTGTTCCAAATCTGCATGGAACTCGACGATCCAACTGTCACATCCACTAGCCCTGTAATCCAGTCACACATATTTACCCCAGGGTTCTCCCAGTGGGTTCATAAACCGTTACTGCATTCCCACAGCACAGCATGTGGAACCTGGAGAGGGCCCAGCTGGACCCAGGCATGGCACTCATGGCACCAGCTGCAGTGTTCATCATTGGGCTGGCCGCCCAACATGGAGAGAAATCAGCCCTGGACTCAATTAGGAACAGCAGTCTAGTCTCTGGTTTTGGACGGCTATTTAAGCCACACCCAGGTGTGCTTCTCCACTTCACGTGCACCCAATACCCTCTCTGAGAAAGTTGAATTTAGGACTGTTCCCACCTGCATTTAGAAGTATATCCAACTACAGTTGAAGTTGCGCCCATTAGCCTCTCTGAAAGTTGCTCAACTCAGTAGTATACCCAACTGCATTAAGAAAGTGTACCCAATTGCATTTAGAACCGTACCAAGTTGCACTTAGAAGTATATCCAATTGCTTAGAAGCACCAATTAGTCCTTGACTAGTTGAGCCCAGAAGTGTACCTATAAGTGTGAGTCACCGACCCTAGAACTACAATCAGAAAACCCTCCCAAATCAACCTCACACCAATCATGAGCGCACCAACTCCACCAGTGCCCATCAGAAACCCAAGACCACTCATCTCCTGAACCCCACTGCCGACCCACCAGCACTGCCCGTGCCCGCTCCCCCCACTACCACACCCCACCCTGCAATCACCCACCCCCGCCTTGCCATCATACCCCTGCCACCTCCCCCCGACCGCACCCTTTCCCCTCCCTAAAAACTGCGCGCCTAGCCCTAGCGAGAACCAAAGCTGCCTCTGTCTCCCCCTCTGACCCCCCTACCCTCTCTCACACCAATCGCAGCAAAGAAAGCGTGCGGAATGGACGAGTGTGCCGACTGGACGAGGGTGTGAACTAGACGATAATAATGACTGGACGAATGTGTGGAGCGGACGAGTATGAGGAACGGACGAATATGTGCAATGGACGATACTTAATATGCTATGGAATGAAGGAAACGCTTGAAAACATACATCATACCACACCCCACGCTTACTCTCCCCCTTACACCACCACTCATCTAGAACACAGAGATACTATGACACCATTCGGTATAACTGTTCTCATATCTACATTCTCCCGCTTACTCCACATCACTCTAAGTAATCATTGCTGGTTTCACACCCCCCAGCCAGGCGTTCTCCTCAGGCCTAATGCAGCCACACTTGTTCTGGGTAAAACCGACCAGAGCGAACACATACTCCTGACCGCTCAACCACCACACCTACAGCTAAGAAGCAGCTACCACTCGATTTCCGCACCAGCTGCACACATACCTGGTGCGCACATGCACTTTTGGACTCCCTCTACTCTCTCTACTGACCTGAACTTCGGTTCCCAAGGGCGTTCAACCTATCAGCGCCTTCAGACCATACCAATGGTATATAAGGCGCTATATAAATGCAAAATAACAATAACAATAACAATAACGTTGAACTTCCCAAGGCAGCGGAATGCTCACCGTGCTCCTAAGGATCTCCAGCCATTGCGGTAGCAGCCACAGCGTTCCAGGCTACGCGCAACTAACTCATCTGTGTCCGCTTCGGGTCCCGCAACGACTTCTGGATCCTTTCTGTCACTCTGCGGCTTGCCCGTTTCTGGTCTTCGTCTGCGACGGCTCCAGGCCCCTCCTCTCTCGGTCCACGGTTCGCCTGCTCCCGGGCTTCGGCTTCCCGCGACGAATGCTGCTCCCATCATACGCCATTCACCTCAGCACTGCAATCCTGCAAGAGAGAGAGAGAATACAAACGGGAGATTACCAGATAACCAATGTAAGTGGGAATTGAATGTTAAAGAAGCACAATAAGAAGCACAGTGCAATGGTAAATAAGCACAGTAAGAAACACAGTGCAAGTCAACCGTGAGCAACAGCTGCACAACAGTGAGTAAGACTTTATAGAAGATACCAGAACGAATCTGGTTCAAGACTGCAGCATATGATCAAAGCTAAAGCAAAACCTTTCCAAGAAGGCAAGAGTTAGAACAAGAGGTTTTGAGCAAAGAAAGGTGCTCAACAGAGACTATCACCATCACCTGAACTCGCCAACATGGCACATCAATC
The DNA here is from genome assembly GCF_040938575.1 of Ambystoma mexicanum. Lineage (NCBI taxonomy): Eukaryota > Metazoa > Chordata > Amphibia > Caudata > Ambystomatidae > Ambystoma > Ambystoma mexicanum. The sequence goes on along the minus strand of NC_090924.1, from coordinate 441,702,388 downwards.
AGTCTCCAACAACCTCCAATGCCACAGCAGGCCTGGGCTTGGATTTACCATCAGTGAAGTAACTGATGACATTGAACATTGCACCCCTGCTGAACAAGAGCAGGATGGAGAGCCTTCCTCCTAATTACACAAGGTGAGCCCACACACAGAGGGAGGTTCACAGGGTAGTGGAAGGGGGGAGAGTGTGGATGCTTACCAGTTCCCTAAATACTCACCTTTGTCCTGCATTCTTGACCCCCCCCAGATGCAGTCATCCCTGAAGAAGCAGTCAGGAGTTTACCACCTCACAGAGGTCCCAGGTGCTCCTGTAGAGCTAAGGTGAGCGTAACCCCTACCACAGTCTCAATGTCTCCTCTCCCATCCTCTATCGCCGGAAAGATGTAAGCACTACCAAAGGCCAACCTTTGTGTGAAAGCCAATGTAAACTCAAATCAGCTGCAGGTATGAATGGTGGGGCCACCAATGCTTTGAGTACCAGTTTAGGAGTAATAGTAAATCTGCTAGAGGGACTAGATTTCTCTTAGAGGGGTTTTTTAGCAAGATATAACCTGTCACCACTCTAGGGACTAAATTCCCCAGGAGCATGCCACCTCACAAACTCCTGAATGCCCTATTGGCAGCCAGTGAATATTTAAAGTAGCTACCGCCAGACCTCTCTGAAAGTCATCCAACAAAACGTCAAAAATTCCAAGGGCTTCACAATGCATCAGATACAAAGCCATAGGACAAATGCGATTGTTGAAAGGAACTCCATTGATGAGAATAAGACATATTTATGGTCAATCTCCTGCATTATGGACTTAGCAATTGCAACACCTGCTGCTCAAACATCAATCCACTAGTTTGAGCTGTGATACATTCCAACTTGACAGCATTAAGAACCTGAAGGGAAGGGATGCCTAATGTCTGGTCAAGAGCTTGAGGACTGGGAACCACAACACTCTGGAACAATAGATCCCAACGATGAACGCTGTTACCCCTCCTTGCTGGACTTAGCAAGACATTATGTAAAAAGGTGTGTAATGCATTTAGGAGGATCCTAGGACAGGCGATTGTCGTAAAATCTACTCCACACGCCATTGAGTTCTGCATTCTGCTGTAGAAAAGCAGTACCAGTGCATTGTCCCATGTAGAAAACAAGTCCACCGTTGGAATGCCCAGCAAATAGTAGGTTGAAGGGAAATCATCCTAGGGAAAGCAGAGGTCCAGAGAGGATGGGGACACTCGGCTGAGTCAATCTGTCTCTGTATCCCATGTACCTTGGAGATGAACCGATGTAAAAAGACATTAGCTTATCTTGTGCCCAACAGAAGATTTGCCCCGGTAAGAAATGTAGGGGATTGACACTGTCCGCCCCAGGTAATTTATGTAGGGTTTTGACTTTGTGTTGTTGGTACAGACCCGTACATATGTTGCTACAGTCAGTGATGAAGATGCGACAAGGGGTCAATGTACGGCGAGCAATGCCCTCCTGTTGGAAGGCTTCATACGGGCTGACTTTGACTAACAGTGTTTAGTTGACTAGCCTCTCAGTGTAGCGCCACTGGCAGTTGATTGAAGCACTTTATTAGGAGCTATGGCCTTGGTGGAGTCCATGCAATGTCTCCTTGAGGTCCCTGAGCACAGATATTGCTATTGTATAGTTTATGAGGCTCACTTCCAGTGAAAAGGGATATAATTCATCAGACGTTTCACAGAGTATCGTATTTGGGGACCAGGAAAATAGTGGCAGCCGTGTCCCCTTGCAATTTGAGCATTGCCCTGGATGGGTTCTATCTGAAAATATTCCCAGGAAAAAAAAGTCATGTAAAAATATAATCAGCAAAAAGTAGTTTTAGAAAAATGTAGTAATTCAATACAAGCAATGCAAATTATGAAAACATTGCCCATAATAAGGTCGCCAAAAAGCTATTTTTAAATGCACAATACCAGGCGGTAAACCTAACAATGACCCAAAACCTGAAACATCCACAATCATCCAAACTCCATTCCTAACCCTTATCCTAACTCTAATTGCAACCCTTATTCTAACCAGAACCCTAACATTAACCTTTCAGTGCGCTAAAGCATTTTATTTGCATGTGACTTGATACAAAATACAAAATAAATAGAAAATTAAGTCAACCTAACTCCAACTCTATCACTAGCTCTCTACAAATTCCATAGCCCTCGCCCTAACCAAACTCTTGCTCTAATCCTGACCATGGCCTTACCCTAACCACAACTCTGACACTTACCAACTCTGACACTTACCGGAATGCTTACACTGCCTTAACCGCCTAGCGTGTCCTAACCCATTTGCTATGCCAACATCACAAGCACTATCTTACCTCCCTATCCCTCTTTAACGCTTACCCAAAACACTACTCTATTAGCCCTAGCCTTACCATAATTCCTATGCTGACACTTGATCTACCCTAACAACCAACCAAGCTCCAACATCACTAGTCATCCCACAACCACCCTGATCATAACTCTTACCCAATTCTAACCAGAATCTGTACTTTAACCATAACCCCTATTCTTACCCTAAACCCCGAACCAGTCAATCACAAGTCCATGAAACCCCCCTTAACCCAAACATTCAGCCTAGCAGCACAGCATTTTTGGCTAATTTTCGGCTGCATTTTTTACTACTTTTTGCTTGCTGCCTTTTTCAGTGCAGAGGTATTTTCACATTTTTTTGAATGACTGCATTTTTGCTGGCGACAGTTTCACTGGATACCCCTGGATGTAGCTTTTCGACGGAACAGAAGGGGATGGGGCCTGTTTCTTAGTTTCAGTGCATGCCTGGTGAGAAAGTGATTCCAATGAAGTCCATTGCATGGACCAGATATCGCTGTGACTGCTTCTTGTTGATGAGGAATCCTAAGTGAGCCACCATCAATCAGACCCGGCGTGTGTGCCTTTGTGCTATCACCGTGGGTATAGCCAGGTTCAGCTGGGCATTCAAGTAAGGGTATAGTATTCCCGCAACCAGAATAATGAGTTTCATAAATGTTCTTTGAACTGTTTTGAGGTTGAATGTAAGGATGATGTATTGTTATTGTTGCCGTAGAATGGTCAACCAGAAAAACCTGCGGTGACTTGGCAGGATGATAATATGGTAATATGCATCCTGCAGATCTATCACTCTCATGAATACTACTTATGCCACAGTGAGTGAATCTTCTACAAGGTCTTCATTGCACATTTTTTCAGGGGGATGCAGTTGTTGAGCCTTATTAGATTGAGAATCAAATTGAGCCACACCCCCAACTCCTTGAGGTCTTTGGAGCCAGGAAGAGCCTGAAGTAGAAACTTTCCCCAACTTCCTGAATGGGACTAACACAAACACTTTCTTCTAAATTAGATCCACCATCATAGTGTGTAATGCCATTGAACTCCTGATCGCCTGAAGTCAATATCCAGACATCTCCCACCCACCGGGGAATTTCAGAGAATCCACTTGCATATCATATTTTCCTGTCCAGGAGGCCTATGTTGTCCAGATGTGAATAAACATCTAAAGTCATCCTGCCATGGGATACGTGTTTGCCACCAATCCCGCTTGTTAGTCAGGACTGTTGATTCTATTGGGTGACAGGAATTTGGGAGATCTGGGGTTTACTCCTCTGCCCATTCACTGTGTCAGCTCTTGGAAATCCCGGTGCCTTTCTGAATGGATGCTGAATGTTCATTCTTGTGAGTGGTTTCGGTGTCTGAGACTGAGACTGAGACTGATGTCCATGCAACATCTGTGAATATGTGCTATCCTCATAGGATTTAGAATGTACAGTACGATGTCACTACAATCCTCCTCATGATTCATCTTATTGTAGAGCGTTTGATGGTTATTTAGGGTGGACAGGGCAGTGTACATCTGATAGATATAGGTTTGAGACAAAGTGGGGAATAGCCATCCTGCGATTCACTGATCCCTGGATGCCATGTCCGGTGTGGCCATAGCTGGTTTCCCTGCCAGGTTTTCGCCATAGAGTTTAAAGCCACATGTCTAGGCAGATCTGTGTTACCTCCATGAACTGGATACATTTTAGTTGAGTATCTGAGCTAGACTGTTTTTCTGGGGCCTGGTATTTACACTTCAACATGTTCCTGACAGACTTCTGGATTGGCACTTTGCAGGCAATATTGATGTCGTGTCAATTGGGGATGTTCCAGGCACCCCCTCTTCTTCTGCCTGTGCCTGGAAATCACAATTCTGCAAAATGTGTGCCAGAATCGCTCTGCAATTCTCTTTTGATATGAAACTGCCTTTGAATCAGGGTCTCCCACTGATTCATGATCACCCACATTTGTGGTGCCCCCTTGTACTACTGTCTTTGGCGAGTGTGTCTGCATTTGCATTGTCCATCTTGCTCTGCAGTTGCTTTTTGTAGCATTGCTGATCTAGGGGTTGAGATTGGTTTCTGCTCTCCCTTTGATATTGAGATAGTATGCCATTACAGGAAGGGGATCTTTCCCTGTGGGCGGAGTGTCTTCCAGGGGAGTGTGTAGAATCCCTTTTCATTTTCCACTATGAGACCTGGGAGAGGAATGTGGGACCCCCCGCCCCCCTATGACAGCTGTATAAATGCAGCCCCCCATGGTATCCACTTCTCACTATAAGTGTAAAGATCAGAGTAAAGTATGCCCAGTAGTTCACTCAATCAACAATCATACATATTACCTGGTGCCCTACATTCCTGCCCTTGATAATCTGTCCCTTTCTAGTGATGTCATCAATGAGCGATCCAGCAATGTGATTTCTCCCATATGCCCCACAGTCTGCCACTTGAACTTACTTTCCTTATATTTAACCCCCTGAACTAGCTAAATGGATTACTAAACACACAGAGAAAGTTGAGGAAGAAATGTAAATAAGTGAAGACAGCGTATTCATTGAGTAAAATGATCAGCAAAACGATTTGAAAAAACTAAGCTTGGTGATAAAAAGGTAGTAGCCCAGAAAATATGAAGCAATATTAATGAGGATATATATGGTATTCTAAAGAGGTACACAAAAGAGAGGTCTTAGAAACACAGATACATAATGGGATGACTGTGGCTAAAAGACTGGGAAGAAGGTAGAAAGTGTTAAAATTTTGCCCATAAGAGCTGCATTGATTTTCAATCAAAAAGAATCACATGAACAAATGTGTTAGGATTTCAGAGACTTGTAATACAGGCCTATACACCTGGACCAATTGGATGCTGCATGTGTCAGAAAGGTGGTCATATGGCAGGTAACCTCCATAGGAAAAGCAAATGTGGTAAATATGGAGGGGTCATGATTATGAAGATTGTATAGAGAATGCTAGCGCTAAATGCTGTAACTTCTGGAGGGCAGCACATTACAGCGTTTGTAGAATGTGCTGAACAAATAAAGGTGCAGCAGATTCTGAAATTGAAATCTGAAGTACAGTTAACATGGGCCGGGCCACTCAGTAGATCTACTAAAGAACTTGCAAGGGAAGGTGGAGTAATCACGGCCAACGCAGTGAGGGACCGCGCACCAAAAGGGAAGGAAGATGGTTGACAACAGGAAAAAGGGAAAGTCTCAAAAGAGAATTACATGTCGGAATAAACATATCTGTGTGCTGTTTATAAATGAAGGAATACGCTGCGCAGCACAAACCAATATTAGAAAATAAAAAACGAAAATCATCATAAATGTGGATGAGAAATTTCTAGGCACTGTAGGATGGTCATTAGAACATAAACATGAAATCACACATAAAGGTGGAATATGTGAGGGATTGAAATAGTGCTGTTAACATTTTTAGATTGAAGCACTTGTTTGGTTTGCAGTTTAATAGCAAATGGAGAGGATTGTAAGGGTTGTCTAATTTAATAATATGGATGCAGGAAACATGGCTCTAAAGTTTACGTTTTTTTATATCCCTGAATGCAAAATATGCAGGAAAGATGGAAATAGAGGAGGATGTGCTATTGAAATTAAAAACAGCATTGTATATTGAGACTTCTGTTATCCTTATTATAACAGAAGTGATGGCATAGCGAGAGAAGAATTGAGTAACACATTTAAAGATCTGAAGAAAATGGCAAGTCCTGAATGAAGACTCTATGCGAATGAATCACTTCTCTATTTTGATTAAACTAAATGAAGACAATATTGTTCAAGAAAGAAGGTCTGATGCCAAGATATATTTAAAAAAAAAGTTCACTCGGAAACATTAACAAAAAGAATGCTGGGAAAACATAACTGTAGGATTAAAACACGAAGACTTAGATAGCTTTAACATTAGTATAGTTAAAGGAATAATATAAGTGGAGGGTAGAGTAATACCTATGGAGGAAAACAAGACACAGAAGATAGGTATTTTTTAGGCAGGGAAAGAAAAGGTTGGAGAAAGCTAGAAAACTATGAAGGGTGAGGATTTTCAGGATTATAAAAAAGTGAAAACAATAACACAAAGAGAAAATAGAGGCAGCAAAAGACGAGGTTGACATATATATTGTGAGCAAATAGGTGGGGCTATCCAAGTGAAAGTAGAATGGAATACATTTAAACAGATAATAGGTACAGGAAAACAAGGACTTTGTTTATTGATATAGAACCAGCATATTGTATGGTTTGAAGAGAATAATGTAATATACGAATATTGTATGAATGCAAGAGGTAAAATGTACTAGTCGATAAGACATGTTCTGGAAAATTTGAGGTTTCAGCTTGAGTACAATAATATTTTGTCTCAGAATATGATATGAAGAACGCAATGACACTAAGAAGTATAATTAGTCCTATTTTATTAAATATTCTGATCAATGACTTAATTGATGAAATAGGAAAGCACCCATGTAAACTGAGATTTTTCACGAATGATGGAGTTATATGGTACAAACAAAAAGAAATCCCAACTTCACAGAAAGCTCAAGAAACTGCTATAAAAACCATTGAAAATTGATCCAAAAGACAAGGCTTCAAGATGTCAGTAAAAAAACAGAACTACTGCTGTTTACAGGAAAAAGAAGAAACAACAAGTGGTGAAACTAGACAAATATCTTTTTTAAAGTAGCTCATTCTTTTAAATAGTTGGGCATTCCATCTGATGAGAAATTAAACTGGAATCTGCAAATAAAAAATATACAGAGAATTATAGTAACACAGACTCAAATTAAGGGGGGCAGTGGCAGGTGCAGATTAGAGAGCAGATAGGTGTAGTCTCAATATGTATTTTTTAGGAATCATCAGACGTTCACTGGACTATGGTGGGCAGATATAATTTGGACTTCCAAAGACACAAACACTAAAACAGCAACACCAAGTAAGACTTTAAGAATATGTTCAGGGATGATGAAATCTATGCATGCGTAGTATTATAAGTACTGAAAGGGGATATAACATTTGTCATGCCAAAGACTATGCCTAACATAAGATAAGGGAGTAAGGAATACAATGTAAAAGAAGGTTTAGAGGAACAGTGGGCCTTTAATATAATAAACATAAATGGAAAAAAATAAAAATAGGGAACATTTTGATGTCATCAGCAAAATAGCACTGAAGAGCTTGAATTGGATAATATCATGAGAATTGGAAATATGGATCTCCTGCTTAGAAATATAATAATCTAAGTGTGTGTATGTGATTGGCAGACATGATATCAAAACAAGATGATATAAAGGAATTGAAAATGATAGTACTCAATTATGTAAATATCAAGAACATAACTTTACAAATTGACACTGATGGCTCAAAACACCCAGACATGGGAAACGCTGATAATGCTTATAATATCTCTCAAGATGGGAGTCGAGTGATCAAGCATCAAAGGCCAGGTATACCCCTGTGTTCTCAGTTTACTGTCGATCTAATTAAGGCTTACATAGTGGGGGGCTGAAATGATAAGGGAGCTGGAGCATACATTGCAAAATGTCCCACTGTCCCACAAGCACCTAAGCAAAAGAGGCCATGCTAATCTAAGAGTTCGAAGGCACAGTCAAAAAGAAATGATCTGGCTTTGGTTCTGGTTCTCAGCATCCCCAAACCAGTCCTTGGACCTCTGTCTGTATGTATTTCTAGGTTGGGCCTAGGTCTGGGTTTGTCGGTGGTCCCTTAGCCCCCATCTGCTGTGGCAGGCTCGCTGGGAGGCGTCTATCCATGATGATAATAGCAGCCGTGGTAGATGCCTACTTCCTCCTGGTCATGCCAGGAGCGATGGAGCAGTGTTTCTGGGTTCTTCAGATGAGCAGTCATGAATAGTGGGGGCCCTAGGAATGGATATGGTCATATATGGGCCTGCCTTCCTTTCTGCCTTCACTATGGGGTAGTTGATCCTCTCCTGAGTTGCACACCTTCAGAATCAGGGCTGTTCCTCTAACCCAGCCCTCTCTGCCCCAACAGCCCCTGGAGCCACACTTCTAGATTGCCATTCCCCCCTTCCCCTTTGTCTTGTTCTCATCTGCTTCCCTGGTTGTCCCCTGGTCCTATCCCAACCTCACTTTCCACCTCCATTCTCTGAAGTTTCAAACAAAAAAGATCTCTTCTTCAGTTAAGTCATCACTCTACCTCCTCCGAACGTACTTCCTATGTGTAGACTTCTGCCTCACCGAAGCACAACTCCACTTCCACTTCCGACCAACACCTTTCACTAGTGGGTGGTTCACTCATCTTTAATAGACCGCCAACTGCCTCCTCAATTGAAATGAAGTCACTCCACATCCAGACTTGGTCTTCTACAACTTTTGCTCCTAAAACTCTAATATCAAGCTCTCTCATCCACTCTCTGCTGTAATCGCAGTCTCCTGCAACAACTCTCCACCAACGTCCTCTGATAACTCTCCAACCTCTCCAATAATTGTCTGCCATTCTCCTCTGTTGACTTCACACCCTCCCACAACAACTCTCCTCCAACATCCTCAAATGACTCCCCATACTCCTCCAACAACTCTCCTCCAACCTCCTCAAGTGACTCCCCATACTCCTCCAACAACTCTTCTCCAACCTCCTCTGATAACTGCCCAACCTCCTCCAACAACTTTCCTCTCCAAATGTAATGCCTCCCTTCACACCTTTTCCTACTCCCAACTCCAACAACTACTTTTCAAACATCTCCCCTCCCCCCGTTGCTCGTCCTTCCTCCTCCATCATATTATACTCCTCCAGCTTCTTCTCTTCAGCTCCATGCTCCTCCTTTGCCACCAGTCTCCAACCGCCATCCATACTCCTCTTGAGTTCTCCTCCAAATGAGCTGGACTCTGAGTCTTTTTATAATGTCCTCACTCCTATCCTGAGGTAGCTTCCAGTCTATTGGTATTCACTTGTGGCTTAAGGGGAGGATTTCATGTGAGTGGTTCAGACCACTTCCTTCTTGTGAGTCTTTGAGGGTTGGGCTTAATGGTTCAGAGGAAATGGGAGCGGTGGTTAGCTTGGTTTTCGCTGGGCTGCTCTGTATCTCCCTGTATGCCTGCTTCCTGTCACCTCCACCTTAATGGAAATAAAGTAAGTGCTGCCTGTTAGAGCCTTTCTTCGGGGCTTCCCCTGGCTATACACCTTTCCCATCGGGTTATGTGGCCAGAACTATGTTGTTTCTGCCATTTCTGATGTTTTGCCTTTTCCTTAGATCCACCGGCCTGACAGCTGGTCCATGGGCCTCGCTAAATTCGTACACGTTTTTTCAGGGTCTGCAGATCTGGTACCTGCTCTGCGAATCCTGTGGACCACACAATTATTGTTCTGATGTGGTTGTATCAGATTCTTGGGTCCATTTTGGCTAAAGTTGATTTTAAGGACCCCCATTAAAGGGTCTTGGCCTCATTGCTGTATGAAGATGGTTATTCCATCATCCCTGTGCTTGCCACCCTAACCTCAGTGTAGTGCCTGTTCTCCCTAGTAAGGGGTACTGGGAAAGCTTTAGGGAGGATAGTTTATTCAGGGAATAAGTGGATTCTGGGAGGTGTAGTCTACCCGTGACTGACCCCTGCTATGCGATGGGGATGCAGTGTAGTGCCACCGGAGATCCTGCAAGTGCCTCCCTTGGTGGCACCGTCCTGACACATAGGGACCCTTTGGGCCCTAGGGCCACTACCCTGTCAGCTCTCAGCACAAAGCAAGGGACTTTGTCACGCATCCCATACTTAAATATATGCAAAATGGGAAGAATTAAGGACCATGTTTCCATTTATACAGCTGGATTGCTAGCATAATTTATGGCCATGAAGAGCTTAAGTAAAAAATAAAAAAATATAAATATTTTCAGATTCATTAGGCTCATGGAAAGCAATATGTAATGGAAGAGGAGGTAGACATATATTCCTGGACCTACTGCCATGCTCTGTATGTGTTTGATAGAAGGAATAGAAATTGAAATGGCATGGCTACCAAGTCACTCTGTTATTTCAGCAGATTTAGCAGCCAAAACAGGGATGGACTCGAGAAGACATGGGCCTCATTACGGGTTGGACGGTGCACCTCAAATCAGGAGTAATGTGGTGGTAACCGCCACCTTACTGCCAAAATTCAGCCATTTTGGCAGAATTACAGCAGGCTGAATTACTGCCAGTGGTAATTCCGCTTAAATCCCCAGGGAGTCCTGCGCAATCTGGCGGTCATTGTGACGGACCAATTGGCGGTAACAGTAAATCTGTTTGATGGTATTTCGGTGGATTTACCACCAAAATACCACCAAACTTGTGATGAGGCTCTAGATTTGAAATTCCAATTTAGTGCGAACGTCATGAGCCCTCTCATTAGAAGGACATTCCTGAAATTGAGGTAGGAATGGTGAGATAATTGCAATATGGGAAGACAGTATTACAGATTTCCACTTTTGGTTCAAGATCACATTGAATCGAAGCATAATTTGGCTAGGAGGCCAGGCAGGACATCCACGCCTGAATGGCACTTGATATAAAACCACGTGTCTTAATGATGGACATTGTGATTATTGTGGGCAATCTGAGACATTAAATACATATTTAATGAAATGTTAAAGTTATAGAGCTCACAGATCTAAAAGGTTGCAAGGACTGCTACATTTGGAAATAGAAGCAGATACAGAGTACTAAAAGAGGGGGAGGCAGATAACGTTCTCCTGAAAGGAACTGGAGAATAGCTCAGGAGCGCGCCACAAGTTCGATCCCTGGGTTGGCGCTTAGAATCCTCTGGGTATTAAGTGCCTTATAAATAACCAATCATATCATACTGCTGAACATTCACTTTAGGGGTTCATATCATCACGTTTAGATGGAAAGCACTCCTTGCATATTTTCTTTTAACGTTGTGTTAAATAATTTATTAGAATATTTGAAATACAATCAATTGATAATTACAACAAGTCAATTAAATCATACAATTAAACAGCCTTTGTGCAATACATTAAGTGCATGCACATTTTTAGAAGGAGATGGATCCCCTGCACGCACTGGCACCTCGAATTGCCGCCCACTGGGAATCTCACCTTCTACTTCTCTTTGGGGCACCATCACACCCTACTTTGGGCGCACCTCTTGCCTGCTGCTCAGACAAATTAGGAAGAGGGCAGCGATTGGGTGACTTACAAAGGTGAAGAGGCGTCAGGGTTCTTACCAAGAAAAGTCTCTTCAGCGAGGTGGCGGTAAAGGCCCGAACGCATACAAGCCATACACAACCAACATGTGCAGGGAAAAGATTAGCCTTATCCTAAGGATGGAAGCCACTGGTTGTCTCCCGTGGTCTCTATATTCGCCTATATTTGTCATGACATTTGAAAGTGTGAGGGCTTACATGGTGAGACACTTTTATGTCATATTGTTGAATCGGACATTTTGATGATCTGGCCAAAATAGCCCTTTTTCATCACTTTTTGTTGACAAATTGCTTCTCTTCCTATTTTTATATGAATACATTTGGAAATTGGGTACAACCACACATATATATGCACCATCAGCATTTTCATATTTTGCAATCTTTGTCTCCCTTGGTCACCTTTCTTTGTTTTTTTACCCTTTTGGCTGACCTTTTTCTGGCGCCATTTGATCCTTCGATGAAGTGGCACTATGCAAAACATGATGCAGGAAGGGACATCATTTCACCAAAATGCCAGAGGTAGTGGAAGTGACATCACATGACCCTTCACCTCTGATGACATCACAGAAAGTGATTTCATTTGTCCCTCACCCCCAAGTGACATCACAGGAAATCATGGAACACGACCTTTCAACCCTTGACAAAACAGGAAGCTGCATCAAAACAGGACAAAACAGGAAGCTCCTTCAACACAGATTGTTCCTCAGTACACTAATAAAAATATGCTTACAATATCACCGTAATACGATATACATTTCATACAAGAATGGATCACCATATGTAGCATTAATTTCAGTCTATATAGGCCCATATTACCAAATGGTAAATACACTAGCGGACTATGGGTGGCTAAGTAACCTGTACTAGAACCCTGACTTGATCGCACAACAACTGTACAGGTATGCTTGACTAGTTGTAGTTTAGTCATGTCATCTAGTACAACCTAAATTGTCCTCCAACAATGCTAACTGCCCTCTTGTGGTGTCTTATCCTTAGGTGTCGGTGGTGTGCCGCCTATCTAGGGTGAGGGGACAGATAGAGGCTTGCCCTAAGTACATAAACGGCAACAGATAATAGTAAAATAACTTGTGGGACACTTGGTGCTACGCCCCATAGTGATGGAGATCATACAGGAAACACAATTAGTTTAATTACCCTGTTTTTTCTATACCTCAAATGCAGTAAAATTCGAACTAAAAACAGAGTTCAGAAACTGAAAGTGCTATATGCAGAGTTTTCATATGCACAAATGTTCATACAAAGAAGGGGGGATCCCTAGTTTAATGAACAAACAATGGCCAACCAGTTTCAGTGGTATATGCAAGTGTGACCACTTTCTTTGGAGCCTTTGATGCTGATGTAAGCACCAAAACAAAACAAAAGCTGCTGGGTAGGAAGCGGAATCTGCACCCCAGTCTGTAGCGCCAGGTTCTACCTCAGCCCGCTCGGCTGATAAGGCCTCTTCAAAAAGGAACTAATGAATAGTCGAGCAACCTTCTCATTAGGTCTGTGGCTCACCGTGCGCGGTTGGAAAAAATCTGTGTTTGACTCCACAGGAGGGCACAGTTAGCATGGTCGGAGGGCAATTTAATTACCAATTTACTGTAAATTTAAACAGACGTCCAACACAACAACCAGGACTATTGTACATCATTCGCGATAAACTGTAAACAGACAGAGCATCTCGAAGAGTCCTAAACCCCAAAGCGCAGGCATCCAGTGCCTGCCAAGTGTCTGGCCACTGACTGGAAACAGCAACTGACCCACACAAGCCCAACCAGCAAAATGATTGCCCAGAGCTGTGACAGTGGTTATGAATGATTTGAAACTTTCCAGCCATCACCTTTCTGTTTTGCTTATTTGGTTAGTAACTCACAGTTCTTTTTTTTTAGATGGGAGGTGGAGGGGAAGGATGGGTCACAGTACTTGCAGGTTATTTTATTTTAAAATGTAAACAGCAGCAGCTCCATGACATCAACCCTAGAAAAGGCCCATTTTATTATGTTCTTGCTTAATGTCAGCCTCCTCCAGCTTCCATGCACTGGTGCAGGAGCTACTGAACCCATGTTGCACTGCATCCTCTTGTTCTCAAAGCAAGTGCTTTGCCCCTGAGTTAACCTTCCAAATATATATAATCTATATTCTTTTGACTGAGGAAGCAATAGATGATTTATTTCAAAGGCGAAGGGCAACTTCATGTAAATTATCTCACCTTGCGTCTATCTACAGTGTGCCTGTGATACAGGTCTGGCAGATCTGGGTCAGGTCACACAGTGCCCAGGCAGGTTTGGTGGCAGAAGCCACTTGGGCACATCCCTCATCACAGGCACACTGGCTCACTGGATGTGCAAAGCAGACAACGAGAGAAACACTGATGAGATTTGCGTTCATGCTGTGCTGTCACTGAGCACTGCAGGCTGCTCTTACCCATTCCCAGCTAGCTAGGCCTATCCCCCATACCCTTCTTGTTGCTACAATACTCGGTACAGCCCCGACTCTGAACCCAACCATTCAGGCATTCTTCACTAATGGACTTCCAACCTGTTAGTGATAGTGGCTTCATGGTTTTACCTGCATCTTTGTATTTTATTGAGCTAACGAGATCGAGATTCCAGGTGAAAAAAAGCTGTGGCACATTTAGCTGCATTTACAACTGCCTTTTTCAGGTGCAGCACAGATATCTACTCTTGGCACTGCCTCTTTGTCCAGTGGCCCAGGGCATGCAAGGACATGTCTAGGCGTAGCAGAGGGGGAGCCAGGGGTAGCACTGCTACCCATGGCTACTCCCAAATGACTTCCCTGGATGCAGGCAGTGTCGGCTTTTATTGCATGTGTCCACTTCGAACCCAGCTGTTTATAGCAGTGGGATATGCAAAAAGGTTGCACCATGCAAGTCATTTTGTTGACTGTATTCCTTTTGGCATCAGATAAAATGAAATGTGGATAACTGTGACACCTTTGAGGAAAGATAAAGCGGAGAGCGAGAAACAAACAGAAAAAAGGGCAAACAACAGAAGGTTCACATTGCTTGTGTCTGGTAAAAACATGTGTTTTCTGTAATCCAATGACTTCAGATCTAGCATGCATAGGCAGCCCATCACTGGAATAAAATCCCTAGAATGGGTTAGCCGGTGCCATGAATTTGTAAAGGAAATCTAAGAAAGGTGAAATGCAGTAACTTGTAATTGGTTATTTATAACGCGATTAATACCCAGAGTTTTCTAAGTGCTGACCCGGGGATCGAATCTGTATTGCTCCGCGTTGTCCTGGAAGATGAGCGTGTTGCCCCTGAGCTATCCTCCCCAACATTATTACTCTTCATTTCAGAGTTGGAGTTACTCTAGTCTGCAGGGTGTGGAGGCAGGTGTAAGGTGGTGGTTTCATTCACTTTTTGAACTTCTGACAGGAGGCATATGATTATTTTACATGTCCTTGTAATCTCTGCTATTCTGTGGCGTATGATGATTGCCTTCATCTGGAACATGTACTGAAGGAGCACTGGCTGTTGATAGCAGTGCTTAAATTGTAAAAAAAATAAGTGCCTGCGGTGCAAATATTTTCTAATACGCCCATGACACGTCAGGATGGGCAGCTCCCCTCCCAATGTTGCCACCACCCATGGCTGCAGCCCATGCTGTCAACAAATATGGGGTTAAAGCTGCAAATAAGCTCACTGTGCTTGACGGATATACTCGGGCACTACGGCAGATGGGTGATTTACAAATACCCCTCAACATACACATAAAATAACATACGGGTGTCTTGACATGAGACAAATATTTAAGTGTGTCTTTAAACACCATCATCATGTACATTTTGTTCCGATTGATAGGGGGTTTATGTGACTGACGGGTAAAATAATAAAGTTGCCAAAACACCACATAGTCAAACTGAGTCTGAGGCAGTAAGTGCCAGGGCTCCGAAATAGGTGCCAGGGTTGGACCCTGACAAACACCCACACAAATTAAGCACTGGTTGATTGCCTTTTTGGGCATAACAACCCTTTACATTGGATGTGATTTGTGCTGGGGGCTTCTGAGAGCTGCAGAAAGCAAACAAACCGGTAGAAACATTCAAATATCCTTGAAGAGCATGGTCTTCAATTTCCTCCTGAACTCAGGTGTTTGCAAACGTTTTCCACCTATTCCGGCTTTGCTATATGCTATGTTATGTCATGTTGATTCATACCGTGCACCGCTACCACCCAGGGGCAGTCTCCAGTCGGTCCAGGCACTCACATGGCTCTGGAACAAAGGAGAGTGGAGAGGTTAGTGAAGATCGGATGAGAGGATAGGTTCAGAATCAGTGGGAACTGGCGTCTGTGAGTGTTGTTTTGCATGTGGGAGTTGACTGTATCGGTAAGACTGTGGTTGTGCCCACTGGATAGATAGTGTCCGTAAGGGATCCACAGTCACGGGTGGCTGTAGCTGTAAGACTATCTGATGTCTAGAAATAGTCATAGGCGCCCCTCTGTGAGAACGAACACGGCTAAATGACCTGTTCTTTGGGAAGGTACCCACTCGAGAGTCCACAGCCACACTTAAGCTCACTGCCCCTTTCACAGAAGGGAAATATCCATTTGCATATCAGTCTTTTTTCCGCCCACATGGGCAGACCAGCAACGAAATGCTATGGCAATTCTCTTCTGAACAAGAGAACCAACAGCAACCCCATACACGTGTTTCAGCCTTGTTGGTCCTCATCAGTAAGCTGGAGCTGTGCCTCTCTGAGCACAGTGAGCAAGGGGTCCACGTCTGGATGACCACAGGAATCGTTGGTTCTTAGGTCCCTTCTTCGGTGGTACCAGCTAATCTTGTCTTGGAGGAATTCAGCTCCTTGTCTGTGCAAGGCTCTGTGAGCGATGCAGAGTGGTTTGAATTTGATGAATTTTTTACTGGACCAGTGTAGGCTTCTCAGTGCTGGCGTGATTTGGTCTCTTCTGTTTAGTTTTAATAGGTTCCGGCTGCTGTATTCTGCACCCCTTGGAGTTTCTTGTTGAGTCTTTCCGGCATCTCTAAGTAGTGTCTATTTGCATAGTCAATTCTTGTGCGTATCAGGGATTTGATTGTGAGGATTCTGTTCGGGAATCAGAGGTAGGGGAGTAATCCTCTGAGAAGTCTTACAAGGAAGACACATTTGTTGGTGATTGCGTTGACTTGCGGTTCCAGGGATAATCCCTTGTCCATTAGTATTCCTAGATTATTTACTACATCCATAGTCTCTGGTTGCATTCCCATGCCAGCCGGACTGTCCAAATGTGGGTTCCCTCCATTGAATCCTGCTGGTGAGAGCATTATTTCTGGTTTTGTCGGGTTCAGTTTAAGGTTGTTCGTTGTCATCCAATTGTAGATATCTGTGAGGCAGTTGTCGAGGCAGTTATTTTGTTCCACGGTACTGCTTGTTTTCACAATCAGTTGTGTTTCATTTGCGTAGTTGTAGGCTGTAAGTCCGTGGGTTTGAATGATTTTCATCAGTGGGCACATGTAGATGTTGAAAAGCAGAAGAGAGAGGCTGGAACTCTGCAGGATATATTTTTGGTGTTTGAGGTGAATGGTGGTAGATAGGTTCTTTCGGTTCGGTTTGTTAGGATAGATGTAAGGCACTTTAGTGTGGATTCCCATATGCCACATTCCATCTATCTTTTTATTAGTGTTGCATAGCTGATTGTGTCAAATGCTGCTGATCTGTCCAGTAGATTGAGGGCCCATTGGGCAATATCATCTGTGTTTATTTTCAGGTTGTCCCATATTGATAGGATTACTGATTCTGTCTCTCTCATTGGTCTGACGCCAACTTGTGTCCGGTCTAGTATTCCGTTTGTTTTGACATATTTAAGTAGGATCTTGTATACATGGTTCTCCAGGATCTTTGCTGGGTAGGGCAATTTGGATATCAGTCTGTAGTTGCTCAGGTCTTCTATGCTTTCTAATTCCTTTTTATCAGTGGTTTGATGTATGCTGACAGACGGTACTATTCCTCTTTTGAGTGATAGCTTCATTAGGTTCCCAAAGTGAGTTGTCGGGGTTCTGTGGTTGAGGATTCCTTTGAAGATGTCAGGGGGGCATGGATCCCTTCGGGATCCTGCAAGGTTAGTGTCCTTGATCAGTGTGGTGAAGGTTTCTTCTGTGATTGGCAGGTGAGATTTTCTGTAGTCTGGGTTTTGCCCGGTGTCTGTGGTCCAGCAGTTGTGGTTGTATTTGTCCGGGCTGTGTTGATGGTCTCCTTGATTGTATCTATTTTTGATCTCAGTGGTTGGTGATGTTGTCACAAAGTGCTTGTGTTGGGGGTTTGTCTGGGCCTCTAGGTCTAGGTTCTTCCAGTTTCTTTTCTTGCCGGTATAGAGGGCAATTTTTCCGGCCGGTAGGCATGTTTGATATGTGATCTAGAACGGTATCAAGTTGTGGTCGCTCCATACCGTCGGTGTAGGTGGCGCAGATGCGCATAGTCCTTCTCTGCATAAAATTGCATCCAGCGTGTGTCTGGATTTGCGGGTGGTTCCATTTACTATTTGCTTGAAATGCAAAGTTTCCAGGCGTGCGCAAAGTGATTTTGCTGTGGATTCGTTTTCTTTTTGAAACCAGATGTTGAAGTCTCACGTTATGACTAGGTTGTTGTGGTAGGTTGATAAAATGGCAGCCGTGTCCGCAAATGTTCTTGCGAAGTTGCGGTTGTAAAATGGTGATCTGTAAATCAGGAGGAATACTATGTTGGTTCAATTGTTGAGTTCATTCTTGATGAGGAGGGATTCACAGTCTTTTATGTCGGCTGTGATGAGTTGGGATGCTCGCATGTGTTTTTTGTGTATGATCGCGATTCTGCCTCCTCTTCGGTTTTCTCTGTTGGCGTGTATCAATATAAAGTTGTCCGGTATGGCTTCATGCACAATGGCTTTGTAGTTGTCCGAGAGCCAGGTTTATGTAAGAAAAGGCATGTCTGTGCCTCCTTCGTTTAAAAGGTCATAGATTTCTATTGAGTGTTTTGCCATCGATCTAATGTTGAGAAGGCTGCAATGTAGTTTGTTTGATTTTCCTTTCGGGTTGTTGTTGGTATTGTTGGGTCGGTTTGTTGTTGGTTGGGTTTCCGTTGCTGGTAGTTCTCTCCTGGTTGTGCCTGTTGGGAGGTGGAGTTCTTTGGTGGTCGGTCTCTTCATTGAGTAGACTGGTATGTTGATAGTAGGGTTAATTGGTTTGGTTCGTACCGGCTGGTGAATTGTGTTGGTACCTTTCCAATCTTCCAGTCTTTGGTGATGTAGGGCATATAGAGGGTAATGGATTCTAGTTAGTCCTTGATTCTGTTTGGGGTATTGCCCATGGTGTAGGCTGGCTAAATGCGGGGAAGGAGGGTTGTACAACAAAGGCATTTTAAAAATGCCTAAATGCCTTTGTTGCACAATCCCCCTACCCACCTGCCAAAATCAGCTCTCCTCCTGAGGTGCTGTGGAGCCCAGGGGACAGGGATGGTATTTTTTTACTGGATTTATATCATAGATGTCCAGTCAAAAATACCATGCTTTCCCCCTTGGCACCCCAGCGCCTTGCATACACACATAACCATGTTGATTGTGTTAGGCCTAGTGGGGCCCAGGGACAGGGATGGTATATTTTTGCTGGACATCTATCATGGATGTCCAGTAAAACATGTCATGCCTGCCCCCTGTCCCCACAGCAGCAATTACAAACTGTTTGGATATTTACCCATTTTTTTTAAAAGAATGTTCTACAATGCAACATTTGAACCCATTATGTTATAAAACTATTCACGGGGGGAAACCCCCCGAACCCCCTTTGATTGGTTCGGACTCCCTCACTATGGCATTTTTGGGGGAAATAGTTATGCCCCTCCACTTAAAAAATTCACCAGCCGCCACTGGCTCTCGGACTATGTTGGGAACGGGATGGAGGAGCACAGGGACTGTGGTGGGAGCAGGATTGGCGGGAACCATGGGATAGTGGTGGGAGCAGGGTGGGGAGAGTCCACAGTGTGTGATGTGGTGGGGAGAGCCCAGGGACTGGGTAGGAGTGGGATGAGGGAGCCCAGCCACTGTGATGGGAGCAGGTGGGGGAGCCCAGGGACTATACTGGGAGTAGGGTGCAGTGACGGTGCGCAATACATACTATCCATTTGGCATTTTTTTGGGAGGCCTGGCCTGCCCAAAATTTGCTCGGGGGGGGGCAGGCCAAAAAATGTTGAAGACCACTGGCCTAGTGGATTTACAATGTGAGGCAACTTCTTTGATTGAAATGCTCGTCAGAGTCTCATATACAAAACAATCCAGTGTGCTCGTGTATGAACATCACACATTTCGTAGGTATCGCTATAAAAAAAAATAACACCAACACGCAGAGGCGGGGTATGGTGGTCCCGAAACAATTTATTGTTTACTCAGGGGTCCTTGGCATAAAAAGTTTGAAGACCACCGGTCTAACATGATTTGAGTCGGTGCAACCTGCCTACTCGCTTGCCAGTGCTTTGAACCCTAAACATTTATGCATGTACAACACTAAACCTATTAAAAAGAACCAAAGAATTGATTATTTGAAAAAGAAGTTCTGTTAATTCGCAAGTCACTAATTGGTGAAACCTGTTTGGGAAAGGTTGTTTTTAAGGAATATTCAGCCGAAGTTGGGTTTTAATTCAAATATTATTAAAACCTCTTGAAAAAGGAACATAACTAAGGACATGATTCATGGAAATATTTGCTTGCAAAATTGGGGTTGTGCATGCCAATCGGCGCATGGAACCGAATGTGTGGGACTTTTCCAGGATTCCGCACGGGCCAGGAGGAGCTTCTTGCGACTGGAGGAGCTTCTTGCGCGAGACCACGGGCAGAGTGTGGGCCAGGCCTATGCAGTGACCCAAATAGGTGGCGGAACATGCAGAATGAGGAAGAACACGTGAAAATGTGGGCGTGTTGAGGGACACTCCACGGCCAAACAATTGCATGCCCTTACCAATGCAAATATAACCGTATTCATGGATTTGAACTTGGAAAGTCACATTATGAAAAATCAAACGCAAACCCCAGAACCCATATGCCACATGATGGCAGGCATAAAGTCCATAGGCCCATAGGAAACAATGAGCGCGCAATCATACAGGTGACGGTACAGACAATCGCAGTGTTGCACGCAAGTTACTCGCACTCATAACTGGCATGCCCTCTGTAAATTCTGATCAGCACCACTCAACTGATGATCAGCATCACTCAACTTGCTTGCCCTCTGTAAGTTACGATCAGCACTTCGTAACTTGGCTTCACGCAAGATAAGTGGTGCTGATCGTAACTTACAGAGGGCATGCAAGTTGAGTGATGCTGATCGTAAATTGAGTGATGCTGATCGTAAGTTGAGTGGTGCTGATCGTATTTTGGGTGCATGCAGATTAATGGGTGATCGCATGCAGTTCTGAGGGGTGCTGGATGGTCAGGCAAAGGTAGGCGCAAAGGTTGCTGTATGGATTGAGTGGGGGTGTGTTGTTGACGCTCCGGCCGTGACTTGCGTATAAGATTACTTTGCATGAACAATTCCATGAATACGCAGAGCGCGCAGAGTCGTTCTCGGCATGCAGGATCTGCGGGATCAATGCACCCTTTTCCATTAATTGGGCCCAAAGTTTTTAAATAAAGAAAAAAATAGCATTTAAGAAAAAGACTATATGGAGAAGCAGAATCTAGCTTTGATCCCCTCTCATATTTCAGGCATACACTAAATGGTGCCTCCTCATACCCAACAGGCCCCCAATAGTGCATCCTTTCCCCTCTCCCTAGCAGTGGCGGGTCGTGACAAGTTGGCCTGGCAAGCCTGTTTCAAAGATGGGCTTTCTTGGTGCTGGCTCCTTTTTTAGTCAGTTGCAGGGCAGTGGAAAACTAAGAAGGAACACTATCATGTGTAAGGGCAGGGCATACCCATTTATTGTCTGCCTACTGCCCCCAGCAGACCAGCACTCCGCACCATTCACCCTGGAAGCAACACATGAAATAACAATTGGGAAAATGTGAGGATCTTAGTAAGGAGAAGGCGGTTGCACATGTCATATAAAGGTTACAAATGAAAATTAAATGTTAGCCTTAACAATGACATTGGAAGAAAAGCAACACGTCCATCATTAATGGATCAGTATGTCATAGACAAATTAACTGTAGTGACATTAATGTGTAAAAAAAATGATGTCAATTCTTCCTGTAGTTGTGCCATAGTGTCCCTGGCGGATAGCTCAGCGGCAACGTGTTCGCCTTGGAAACAAAACGACACGAAGTTTCGATCCCTGGGTGCGCACTTAGAAACCTCTGGGTGTTTTAGCACGTTATAAATACGCAAATAAGACCAAAAAAAAAAAAACTTACACGACAAAAAAAATATATATATATTTCTGTAACAGCGCCTCGATGCCCACAGGCTGTGTGAGCGCTTTAAAAAGGCAAATAAATATTATACAATTGACATTTTGCTTGCCAATTCTGTGTTTTTTACTCTACACATTGGCCTTTGTGGTGCCATGGATTGATTATATATTTGAAATGAATTGAATGATAGAAATAAAACAGTGCAGTGTTTATTTTTCATGCTCCATTATATTATTACGTCTGTGCATATAATTTTCATGAATGCCATTTAAACATCGGGTCAGCATGCAGTTTCCTGTTTACAGTTGACACAGCGCAGCAGAGTCCATCTTCTCCTGCCCCATCTATAGTTTTAGGGGCACCAGATATTGGAGTCTGCATGGACGTCTTTCACGGGCTTAGTGAGTACGATCCTCAGTCAATCGGACTTGCAGCATCAGCTCAGGCAATACATCAACCTGACAATATATAAGATATCTTCAAAGGTACAGGGCTGAAACACGGGTATGATTCCCTTCTTCAGGAAAGTGAAAGGGGCTGATTTGGATCCATAATGATTTAGAAAGGTGCAGTGACATGCATTTTATGCACAGATCTCCGCATCAGTAAATCAACCTGTTGAACTCTGTGGCCTGATCAGAATGAAATACTGAGATGAAAAGGTAGCTTAGCCCTTTTCATCTTCGTGTTTCGTGCTCATCACTCCACAGACTTCCACATTGGACAGTGGGGAGAATGTGACGGTTGAGTGAATGATATCCATGGCGAGGCCACCCGGGAACAAAGGCCCGCAGCCTCATAGTGATCAGCTAGTTCTCGAGCCTCACTTCTTATCTCCTGCAGGCCAGGCTGTGGTGTTCTTTGGCCAGGCTGCAGCTGCCAATAGGCAAAGGGCGTGTTTGGCTTCTGCAGCATGCAGCCGCTTCCTGGGGTGTACCACTCTCTATGACTGGCTGTAATTGCTCAAACAGAGAAAAGACAGCTAATGAGAGAAAGTGGACTTTAGCTTTGAGTCACTATTCCAGGAACTATTCGACCAAAGCCGAGTAACTGAATTACAGCCTAACTCAGGATAAGCAGTGACGTGAAGGCGAACGTACCCCTA
This sequence comes from Ambystoma mexicanum, assembly GCF_040938575.1. Taxonomy (NCBI): domain Eukaryota; kingdom Metazoa; phylum Chordata; class Amphibia; order Caudata; family Ambystomatidae; genus Ambystoma; species Ambystoma mexicanum. The sequence goes on along the minus strand of NC_090924.1, from coordinate 441,679,435 downwards.
CGGTATAGGTTGATGTTACTTTAGTGTCCCTGGGACGCTGGGAGAAGCAAGTGACAGATGCATACAATGAGGTTCCTGATAATACCAAAGATGTTTTTTAAGGATAGTGCCCTGATCAATGGCAGGATTCCACAGGGATTGGAGACACTGGGGCCAGCAGGAAAGTGGTGAATACACACTTGTAGAACCAGCAGCAGTGCTTAAGCCTCCTCTGAGACTCACTGAACAGACTGATGGAGCCCTTCAAGGTTCCCAATAATGCTTGTTAACTCAACAGTTAATGTAACTCTACCTGTCGGTATTCAGAAGCAGGTGCCTGATAGGGTGCTGCTTGGCAGATACTTAAAGCAGTTATGGCTTGTCAATGACACAGGAGATCCGACAATGAGCAGCTCTCAGACCAAGAATCCGCAGGCTGTAGCCAAGTCTAAGCCTGAGTGAAGGGCAATAGGGAACCCATAGTTAAGTATTTTAGGAAGAGTTCAGCACAGCTAGCGAGGGTTGTGGGTCTAGACCCAATTCCTGGAAGAGAGGTGGAGGGGGAGACCACTTCTCTAGATGATTCAAGCCCCAGGGACGATCCTGACTTGCAGAATGTTCTTGGTGAAAGTCATCCCACTGGGGAAGTCTGTGCTAAGGGTCCAAGGGAGTGACCCTACATTGAAGGCCTGAAAAGGCATTCCTGTTACCAGTTGGAGGGAGAGTCCCTTGGAAAGCATAACATCTATTGGGAAGATGTGCTCCAGTACAGAGAACCCAAAGAGTCCACACCTGGACGCCATAATAGGCTGGTGATTCCCCGGTTGGTGATGCCCTTCCTGCTGCAGTCGGCACACACAGTACCGACACAGACCTTTGCAGATCATCCGGGTATCAAGAGGACTACAGAAAGGTTATTCTTGCATTCTACAGGCCCAAGTTGGGTGTCGAGATGGAAGGACAATGTAGAGGTTGTGCTATGTGTCTACTATCTGATAAGACTGATAGAAAAATCCAGGCACTTTTAGTGCTACTCTGCATTGTAGGGGTGGCTTGTGAGAGGTATTGAGTTTGACAGTGTTGGTCTTCCTCATCCTCCCAATCCGTCAGGGAATAGATATATCTTGGTGGTTGCTGACAATGCCATCAGATACCCTGAGACAATTCCACTAAGGACAATAAATGTGTAGAAGAGCAGCTGCGTGCCTCTGCAGGAAACCCTAACCCCATATGTTGAAGACCTGAATCGTACAGTGTTTAACACCAGCAGTTGTGCCAATAACGCAATGTGGATTTGAAAGAAGATACCCGTTGAGACAACCCTACCAAATATATCCCCAAAGTGATGACAACCTAAGGGAGGAACTTCCCGAAGAAATATGAAAAGGAACAAAAAAATAAGCTAGTGATGTCACAAGAGACATGTACGATGTTCCGAGATATTGTCTGAAGATGATGTATGGATCCTACAGAAACTAATGACGAAGTAAAGAATCAAGAGAACCTTTAAATATGAAAAAGAAGACTGCACATGCACAAAGTGCTGCGGAGAATCAACTGTTCAATAATTGTACAGATGCTGAAATGCAAGTAGACTAAGTCATCATAGAGGCTGCCTACACGTAGTGAATAGAATGCAGGCGAAGCCGCCATTGTGTAGAAGCTGGAGATCGGTATCATGAATTTAGTAAGACAGGACCCATGAAGAAGGAAGGGAAAACTATATCGCAGCAACAATAATCTGAATCATGGCGAGGATGTCTGGCCTGGAGTCAAGACTGAAGCAGCTAAGGTCGGCTATCTGTACTGGAAATGAGCAAACATGCAAAGGATGAATAATCCCTTGTTAAGGTGCAAAGAAATATCACCAAGAGTGGCAAGTTTTTTTCTATTTAGACATTTAACCTGCAAAATGGACCAAATCGTGGTCTCCTGTCACATGAGCCAAGGATGAAAATAGAGTTCGGACTTGGAGTCCCAGAACACGATAGTGAGTGCCCGCATTTCCATGTATTCTGAAGAGAAGGATACTTTTGCAAGGCCAAGTTCAAAGGCAATCTTCATGGCAGAAGGCTTGGGTGATGAGAGATGGTGGGCTGATTGGGTGGGGAGGTAGTGTCATGCCCTATCTCCTTGCACCTGGGATTACATGCTGCTAAGTGAACCGAATGTTCCAGACATGGCACAAGCATGCCAACCAATTGTAGTAGTCCATATAATGAAGGACCTTATAGTTTGAAATCCAATGAGAAACCGTGTATCTAATGTTTCTGAAGATTACATGTTTTAGAGGTAGGCATATGTTGTACATCTGACAGTGGGTGGCCAATTACAATCCTAGTTCCTACAGATAATATATTTACATGTTGCCCTTAAGCCAATCCCGATACCTAGTAGGTTTTTCATTATTGGCCACGTAGTATGACATCACTTCTGATCTATTTTTATATATAATCTTTGTTTTGTGAAAAGCTCGCTGAGAGAAATCAATCGTACATCCGTTGATGTTCGTTGTAACTGCCTGTTTTAGATCATTGTTAATAAAACAGTACTTTGCCATCTTCCTGAGTTAGTTCAGCTATTTGGACTCAAGAGTTATTCTGTGTGATCCCATCCATTGCATGCACATTCCTAAAGGGCCCTAAGCTCAAATGCCAAGTCAGTTGCTAAAGCTCTTCTTGGTATTTTTTACCAGAGTTGGATTTCTTAAAGGCACTGCATCTGATAAGTGTACCCATTTCATGTTCAACATGAAGCGGTGTGGAAGAAGTGTGGTGTAACAAATATGTTTTCCACAGCCTACCATCCTCAAACAATGTGTTAGTTGAAAGATTTAACTGAACCTTTAATAACATGATGGGTCCTTTGGAAGAACCCCTCTACAGTGTATTTTATTTGTTTACAGAGAGGAACTTACGGAGGATACTGCTTTCAGACCCTTTGAGCTGATCTTCAGCATCCTATAAGAGGCCCTTTAAACCTTGTAATGGAAGAGTGGGAAATCCCCCCTCTCATACCAAATATGAACGTTTTGGATTATGTGTTAAGCCTCAGGCAGTGAATGACACTGATGATGGCTCAAAATAATTCCAGCCTGAAGGCAGGTCAATGTTTGGTTAAGCAAAGCACTGGTATGACCAGAAGGCCTCATGTGTCGAATTCAGATGTGAACAGGGCATCTTAGTCATGCAGCCTGTAGTATATAGAGCCTTACAGGACTTAGCTTTACCACGTTGTTTTCAAACTGATTTAGATAGTGCAGTGCATATGGGAAAACACAACGAGGCACCTATGGTCTTTGACATAGACTACAGAAGTTCATCCCTAGTGTTGAAACAACTATGAATGCACTAGCACTACGTATGGTCTGTAGGGAAGAATAGGAAGAAAGCAAGCCTCTGCCCGAAAGGAGTCCTTCAGATGGCTCTGTGGGGGGGAGTTTTACTCACCACAACTGCCTCCGAAGCAGCAGCAAAAGTGCAATACCTTGCTAAAACAATTTGCCCCTCTGTTCTCTCTTTACCCAGGATTAACACCATGGCGTCAACATGACATTTACCCATGAAAGAGTGTCAGATAACCTAAGGGTCCGCATGAAGGTTAAAGTTGCAAGAAGTTGGACAATGGGGTGACAGAGCCTTCTAATAGCCCATGGTCCAGTCCAGTGGTACTGGTACCATATGTATGCTCAAACAAATTGGGATTGAGTGTGGGCTATGGAGCTATTAATTCTGTTACCAAGATACATGCTTATTCCCTTCCACAAAATGATGAGTAATTGTATAAGCGAGGTGCTGTCATGTACATCACCACTTTTGACCCAACTAGAGGCTACTGGAAAAATAGCACTGACAGACAATGCTACACGGAAAACTGCACTTTCCATTGCAGAAAGACCTTGGGCCTCATTACACGTTGTGCGGTAACCGCCGGTATTTTAACGTGTCCGCCTTGGTGGATGGCGGAATTACCGGCCTACTCCTAGGTGAGCGGGGCCGGTAATTCCCCATTCACCAAGGCCCTTCCCCATTCCCATTTTTGCCCCCATAGGGCATAATGGGAATGGGGAAGGTGGTAATTACGGTACCGCAAATTGCAGTACCAAAATTAGCACAGAGGTCCCTTTGCGGCACCCTACTTTAACGGCTTGTAAAACCAGCCGTTAAGGTCGGGTCCCGCAAAGGGAACTCGCAGTAAGGCGGTAAGGGTTCACCGGTACCGGTGCCCTTACCGGTACCGGTAAACCCTTACCGCCTACCATGTAATGAGGCCCTTTAACAGTTATGGGTAATTTCTTTTGGCCTGCAGAATGCAACTGTCACTGTTCAAAGATTGGCCCAACATGTAGTTAATGGGCTTGAGGACTTCAGTTTAGCATATCTACATGATATTGCTACCTATAGCTCTACTTGAGAAGAACATGTGTTACACCTTCAGGAAGTGTTGCAGCCTCTTCAAAAGGCTCACCTGACAACAAAGGCCATCAAGTTTCATGATGGTCGTGGCTCAGTAAACTAGTCAACTGGCAGGAAAGGGTACGCTACAACTTCTACCAAATAAACCACAGGCTGTAAAAGACTAGGAGCCCCCCTACACAAGCCCTGATGAGAACCTTTTTAGTTCTCAATGGGTACAGCAGAAATTGTTTGGGTGCTGATGGGACCATAGGAGCCCTCTTACTACCCTTACCCCACCCAAGAAACCTAAGACAGTAGCTCAGACAGCAGATTGTGAGAAGGTCTTTCAGGGAATAAAGGAAACCCTTTCACAGGCTCTTATCATTAGGGCACCTTATTACAGGACATTTTATATTATGCAAATAGATGCTTCTGAGGCAGGCATTGATGCAGTCTTTACCCCCAGTGGATAATAAAGGCAGGCAACACCCTGTTATTTTATCTTCAAACAGCTGGAGGGTAGGGAGCTGAGGTGACCCGCTATGTACAAAGAATGTTTGAGAAAGATCGTCTTGCAACAGTGTGGCATTTATGAAGAATTACAAACTACTGAGTCGGGTCTACCTTCAATATTCAGACAGGCCAAGTACCCCTAAATGGCCGATGAATTCAAGGGAGAGAATGTAAAAGGGCTCATGTGGTCAAAAAGGCTTCAAGGCTTTGACTTCATCATAGAGCACAGCCATGATCCAAATATTGTAATGCTGATGGTCTGTCCAGGAAGCATAACCTACTGGAACAAGAAATCCATCCAAGGGTGTATTTGTCCAGCTGCCCCTAGTGTGGGGGGTGCGAGTGTTAGGAAAGGTTTTCTTTCTATAACTTTCCCGTATTGGCTTCAATTGGGTCCTCCGGCATTATTGCTTTGTAAGTGATTTCAACCTGGCACTCCACCTAAGTCAATACCTAGCGTGTGATGCACAGCTGGAACCCTTTATTATATATTTGTGTCTATAAGTTATTTTATTTCTGAATGGTGTACCCTTATATCACGCCCCTCTCTTTGAATCCCCCCGGTCTCACTGAAGCTGGAAGCAGGCTGCTTTGCAAAGTTAAAAGATTTATTTTATGAATTTGAACAATATATATATCACACTATTTAATATTTATACTGGGATCACCATTGGGGGGATGTTACAATCAACAATCTCTTTAATCAGAAGGAGTATGAATACGAAAAACAATGCAGCATAGAATAAAACTTTGTGTGGGTTCAGTCAAATGCAATGTCACTTTTTCCTCCTGCACACTACTCAATTCCCCCAATATGCAAGATAAAGGGATGGAAGGTGAGAACACAGGTTTCAGGAAATACAGAATTCAACAAATACAGTTTCAATCCCAATTCCCCCCCAGCAAACTCAGAGAGAAACAGGAATGATTTCAAATAGGTCAAATACTTTTGAATGTGGCTTTGAATGAATGGTTGAAAACACTGAAAAATGGATTTAATTCGCTTAATTGGATTCAAAACTAGTCGGAGCCGCTTGTATAGTTTCAGGTAAACACTAGCAATAATGATCGAATAACTAGCAGATTGAAAACTGAATTCTGAGGTCGGATGCAAAGAATAGCTGTTTTACACGTGATGGAATTTAGCCAAACGAAATATTTGTGGCAAACTTTCCCACGCGCGAGAAATGCGATTGTGGGACAGAAGTTACAGAGGTTTTAGTAGAGGTCGGTTTTTCTCAGAAAGAGTCAATATTTTCAAATGAAAGATGCTCTTTTGAATTTCAAACAGGATTTCCTTTACTCTAGGAGTCTATGAAGCCACAAGCTACACGACAGCACAGCCACCAATCCAGTGACGTCTCCGGATGGTTTCTACCTGCCAAGACGCTTCTCTTTCTTCAGCAACTATATTAGCGCAAAGATGATATTATCACTACAATTATCAAAGGACTATATGGATGAGAGAAGGATTCAGGAAAACAAGAGATTTTCTATAATGCAGTTCTGGATATGATAGAATGGTTTGGATAGGATTACTTAAGGATAAGATACTGGCTATGGACAATTCTATGCTATAGATACTCACAACTACTGTTTGGAATAGGCCCGTCAGGGATCTGGTCAAAAGATTTCTGGACTGGAATTCTGCTAGCCCACCGGACAGGATTCAGGATGCTTGGTTCTGCACTCAGCACAGCACTCTGGACAATGCACGGGCTCTGGACTGGATTTGACGGGTTGGTTCTGGGTTGCAGCTATCAGGTTACAGCTCTGCTCTACTGGTTTGGACCTCTGGATTCTAGCAAGAGTTCTTGGCGGGAAAGCAGAAACAGCACAGCCAGGCTGCTCTTTTTGGTTTGTTTCCCCTTGGAATTCTGGGGTAAAATCAGGTTTCAAGATTTTAAAAGGCCAGCTGAGAAGGGTTCAGCTTTGGAATTTGTCCTTTCTGCTTTCAAAGTTCTGGAGTCTTGGATATGGGTTTCTCCTGCAAAGTGCTTCGCCAGTAATCAGTTGATGGGTAAATCTATCTCTTTCTAGGTCCTAAACTGTCTCTATTTATGTATTTCTCTAAAGGGTGGGTAGGCTAAATTATACTAGGCACACCCTCTAGGAATCCTATTGTTTAGGGTCTGTCCTCTCTCCTGATTTGAGAAGGAACTCTGGTGCCATGATGATGCTGTATTTTACAATCCAGAGAGTACCTCCCCTTTGTTTCTGTACAGTAAATCTATTTTACAATACAATACAACCAAATTGCTAGCAATACATACTTACATCACAGATTTAGTAGAGCAAGTATCCGTCCAAGTCCCAGCTCAGTGAGAGCTTTAGTTCAGATCTGACAGTTTTTCGTGCTTTTGGTTGGGTACCCAATGCAGATTTGTCCACATTTTTCTACATATATGCTCATGACATCTGGGCATAATCCTGTGAAGTTTCATATTTCTAGCATCATCACAATTGCTACAAAATTACAATTTCGGTAGTCCTGTCCCTGAACATAGCACAGAGTTCAGAGTAGTTTCAAACTGTGAGCAGATTATTCATGTTTACAACCTATATTTTACAGATTTTTACAAATTTTGCACAGTTCTCTGTGAGTCTTTTTCAAAAAGATATTTTCTTGTGGGTTAAGATACACAAATCTGTCTGGTCCCGAGAGCAATCCAGGCCTCTCTTTCCTGCTGGCAGGGGCTTCTGTTGACACTTGAATTTGCATTCCCTTTCAATCCAGGAAGCCCATTGTCTCTCCCCAGAGAAGCAGAGCAAAATCTCCCCCTCCTTTCATTAGCATCTAACTGAGAGTTCCTGGGCAGAGAGCAAAAGAAAGGCACCTTTGTTTGGGGCAAACTGTGGAATGTGCTTTGAAGTCCTCTGGCTGTTATCAGTTCACTTTAAAACACTTTGTTTAAAATTGTCTTTGCTAAAATACTTTACATTTTCAACAAGTATACACACAGATCTCTAATGCCAGTCTTTTTAAAACATAGAGATTGAATAGTAGCAACCTATATTGCTTTTGATGGCAAGTCACTTCTTTTCCACAATTTGATCTTAATGTACAAGTTTAAGCTAACAGTGTAAGTAAATGACAGCTTTGATACAGGCAGGTGGCGGTACTGCGCCCATATTCTGACAGATTTTTCCAAGCAAGCCCTTTTTTTAATGTGGATATTCTTGTGATGAAATCTGCTTCTCCTGACATTGTGCTTAGGTGCATTCTTTAAATAAAGTGATGGTTTTCTGATGTTTGGGAACCATTATTTTGCAATGTCAACAGCCAAGGAAAACAGTTTTTAGAGCACTTCTGGGTTTTCCTGGCAATGCAGCACTGCCTTTTCAGGTAGTTCCATTTCACTCTGTGGGCAGCCCAATGACAGATTTGGGCAGTGTGGTCTCCTGTTCTACCACTGACACAGGCAAAATAGATTAGAAGCCTATTTTTCTGGTTTCCCTGTGCACTTCTCCGAGATTTTTAGCGTGCGTAGGGCTTTTTGGCAGCCATTCTGTTGTTTCTGATGAAAGCAGAACACAGTGATGTCGCAGGGCAGAGCCTAGTGGGTCAATGCATCCCACAGCTTTTTTCTGGATCCTAGCTTTTTTGGGGGCGAGGGAGGCCCTTTTGCCTCAATCACCAGCTTCGCTCATTTGGTTTTCGGGTGCACTAGTCAGTCCCTATGGTTAACAGTGCAGCAAATGTGTCTCTTTTTACATCTTTCTACAGTGTAGTATAAGCCACCTTGCATGGAGAGCAACAAAGACACTTTGTGTCCCTTTGCACTTTTCTTCTGGTAATATCCCAGTTACTTTTGTGATGTGTACTCAGCACGCTAGTGACATTGGACTGTGTTTGACCTTGTTTATGGTGCACAACCAGGCACCTTTATTTTTTACTGCTGTAAAGCCATTTTGAGTATTTTGTACTCACAATGGCAGCTCCTGGTGGTACAAGCTCAGTTCTTTATGCAATCTTCTTATATTTCCTCTTCAGGTTTGGAAATGACCATATAAGGGGATGCACTTTTGGAGAAGTCTGAACTTGGGCTCCTTGTCAGTTTTGTGTGTGTGTGTGTGTGTGAACTGACTGAAACTAGGTTGTGGCACTATCTGATCCCATTGCATGCTTCAGCCAGGGTATGTCCTCTGGCTTGGCTGAATATGATGGAGAAGGCTGTCGTGAGTGTATGTCCTCCTCTGTTTGAATGTTGCATGTCTCTTCCTAAATTGGATAGTGCATGCTCTGCCCAAATTATGGGTACAAGGATATGACCTCGAGCCATTCTAGATTGTTGACAACAAGATCCAAGCATCTGAAGCTGAAGGTCCACCAATGATCTGCCGAAAGACAACTGTGAGCAGCATTGGCCAAGCCAACAACCATGCACCCTACCTCTGCTTTCAAATCAACTGGGGAAGCTTGCACCAGGTGCCTCCTTCTTTGAACTAGTAGGACAAGCCATTCTGAAGACCTGTGCTGCATTCATACTTTCCATGGTTGGGGTCACCACCAACTCTGCATTTGGCCTGTACCTGTCTGGAACTGGACTGCACAGCTGCATGGACATCTCCCTGCCTTTCTACTGGAACATTTGCTGCTGGTATACCTTAAGCTCACTTGGGACCTGACCAACTTGCTGCTGCCATCTCTAACCATGAGGAAGGGCCTGCTGGAACCCGAAGTCTGGCCTCACTGTTCCTCACCTAAGGGATCCTACCATTGGGCTGAGACCGAAATTAAGAATGTATGACCCTCTTCTGGTGTCTCTGCCTGATCTAACTGCCACTGGAAGCCTTAAACCCACAGCCTGTAAACCTTCAACAGACAAGCTTGCAGTGAGCCAAATTGCACCCACTCTCGCCAACAGTTCCCTGTCTCAATGGTGTCTGTGTTTTTGCAAGTCAGAGTCTCGGGTCGAGATACGTTATATCTCTTTAAGGGCTCCCATTTCCATTGACTTGCAATGGGCATTAAATCATTATTTAAAAAGTAGCTACCTTACTGAGCCATGGTGGAGCCTGTGTCAGCAGGCCTCTCTACTGTCACATAGGGATTGAGAGCTGGTATTCTACCCTGCACATAGCTGGAGGACTAATGGAGACCAATCTACAGTAACATTTTACAAAAGCCTGCTTGATAAGGTCACCTGCCTCTAACAGACTTAACTCTGAAAAGCATAGGCATGGATTTCTAAAGCATTGTTCTTGTGTGTTAAGGTACCATAGCCATGTTAATGCTTGTGAAACTAGTCGTAACCTCTTCTCCCCTACGTTAGCTACTTTACAGTATATATGTGTATGACTAACTATGCTGAATTGTAAAGTGACGGGTAATGATAGCAAACTGTGAATGTGCTCACATATAATACTGATGATACTTACCAGTAGTGTGTGAAACTTGATGTTCAATAAGTAGCATAGTTGTATCTATTTATTTTATTTATTTATTTTTAGAGTGCTGAAAACACAACCTGTGGGCAACAGAGCGCTAACAAGACAAACAAAAACAATTATCAAAGATCTATTCTCAAATTCAGTAAAAGATGCCTTGACGCAATGCAGAAATCTTAAAAGAACAAGTCAGGGATTTAGTCAAATAGGAGAGTCTTCAATCTTTGCTTAAAGCAGTTAAGGATAGCACAACCCCTAAGGTCAGGGGGCAGGGCATTCAAGCATTTGGGGGCTGCATGGTGAAATGCACCCTGGATAACCAAGGCACATTGTGATCTAGGTACCTGCAACAGGTATTATTGGACCTCAATACTCCTCGAACAGGCAACCATGCCAATCTCTCAGAAAGATAGATTCGGCTAGGCCCAAAAAGACATTTATGTGTCCAACAGAGCACACAAAGCTTTATCCTGGCAGCCATCTGCAGCCATTGTCAGGCTCTTCTAGTCGTGGTGATGTGTTCTTTCTTGCCTAGCCATTCAACTACACGCAGAGCAGAGCTTTGAATGATCTGAAGTTTGGAAATCACACCCTTTCCAACTCTCTGCAACAAACTAGAGCAATAATCTAGTTTTGTCCCAACAATATTTTATTTATTTGTACCTGCCCGACAGCACACAGGCATCAGGGCACCACAAAAACAAAAAAGACAAACAAATAAAACGGGACAATAGTGTCAGGTTCAGTGAACCAGCAGTGCAGATTCAGTTAAACAAAACCAGAGAAACAGGAGATAATCTGAAAAGGTGCGTTTTGTTTTCGTTTTTTTTTAAAATCAATATATATCGCGCAGCCATAAACCCTAGGGCGTGAGGGCGCAGACAACAAAAATACAAATACAACATAAGCAGCCTAAAACATAAAGTTATAAGAAGTTAGCTAAAAAAAACAATACTACAATCATAGGTGCTACAAATAACAGGACACCTTAGAATATTAACTTGCATTACAATGATCTTCTGGACTGGGTTAACAAGGTTTTAAAGCATCATATAACAGGAAACCTTACAATATTAACTTGCAATGCGATGACCCTTTGGAAGTATATTTACAAAGTTTTAGGAAGGTCGGGGGGGAACTGCCCCCACAACCAACTAGGACACAGTCACAATTAGGTTGTGAAGACCAGTTGTAGAGATCCATTCTGCGCAAGATCAGTAGATCAGTCATTCTGACTACCCCTGGGCCAGTTCTCTGTCGAAACCAAGCAAGGACTTTGTTGCGTAAAGCTTGTTTAGATTCTTTTCCTTCAATTTTAGGAATATTCGTTATGACAATGTTCCTTTGGTCCATGATAAAGTCCAAGGTACTCGAGTCGTTTAATTTAGGCATCTGTGACCTTTTTAATTGAAAACTCTGTTGAAGTGCCTTCTTGGGTTGAACAGTAACCGTTGCTGAATGTTTAGCTGAATATTGGATATGTTTAGGTGCCAGTGGAGTTAGTTCCGATGGTGAGTCACAGAGGATGACCTTGGGGCCCTTGACTCTCTCTTCAGTGACTAAAATTGACCCCTTGGATGCTAAGGAGAACTCACGAAGGAGATCAGTTTGCGTTTCCTGATCTATTGTTGCCCTTAGCAGGTTAACTTGGCAGGCGTTGTCTGATTTGAGATCCAATGCCAAGACACCTGGTCCAAGATGTACGTCTATCTGGGGGACTGGAATTGCCTTAGATTGCTGCAGGTCAAGCACCCATACATTCGATGTGTCTACCAGAGTAGCCAAATCGAACAGGCTAGTACATAAAAGATGTAAGCCATAAGTAGGGGCCAGTGTTGAAGTTGGGTAGACCCTGCAGGGGGAGGGAAGGGGGGTGACTCCCCAGACTCCACAACACCCATTTCATGTGTGTGGTCTTGAGAACCCATATCACCTAAATTCCCTCACGGTAGGTCCATCTCCCCACTCACACCAAGCTTCTCACTTAATGGCGGTACTGCAAACAGAGACACGTGTGAAGGCAACCGACTATGGGCACCATAAGCGTGATGAAAGGTAAACAAATCAAACCAAATCTAGTGGATAGATTTAATTTCAACCTCCACACGAAAACCTTTCATAAAAAACATTCTGGAGACAGACGCTATAGAGGCCAGAGCTTACCGGGCAATTCCTTCGCAATCACTCCATTTCCCGGTTCCAGGCTACGAGCAGGAGAGCCTCTGCATGACGGGCATGTGACGCCTAGCTGCTCTAAGGCAGTTGGTAGCTCCCTGCCCGACAAGAGGAGGCAAGGTAGGATGCTGCTGTGAACAAGCAAGCCCGAGTAGGGCCACTTAAGTCAGGGATTGGAACTGGGGCCAGAGCCCGTGCTGGGGCCGAAGACTGCTGCTGCTGCTTGCCACCGGACCGTGCACGCACAACACTAGTGGGTTAGAGGAAATTACCTAAACCCGGATGTCAAGCCACACGGCCACGGAAGGCCGCCGCCTCCGACATCAGTTGGAAATGAGGCCTACCCTCCACCCAGAGGCTAGTATATGTGCAGCGTTATCAAAGCCTTTTTGAATGACTGTAAATTGGGAAAAACTCTCATGGCAACTGGTAGTGTGTTCCACAAGGAGGATGCAATAACTGGGAAGGATCTACCAAGACCCCTGGATCTTGAAAACTTCATTCCTTGAAGCTGTGCATGAGAGGAGGAGTGCAGGATCCTCTAGGTTGGTAGAGTGGGATCAGAGTTTGAGGTTTCTGGGGCTTTGCCAAAGATAGAAAGATGAATTAACATGTTGATTTTGAATTGAGTGCGCTCCAACACCGGTAGCCAGTGTAGCTCTCTCCTGAAGTGAGATATGTGTGATTTTCTGTCGATTTTCAGAGCAACGCGGACCGTGTCATTTTGGATAATGTGAATGACACGGATGTTGGATTTTGAGGCTCTACTGAGTAGTGTGTTACAGTAATCTAACCTGGATAATATGGTAGCTCATGCAATAGTCACAGAGTTCTTTTCATTGAGAAAAGGCGAATGGATATGAGAATCCTAAGGTGGTAATTACATGTCCGACTGAGGAATTGCATGCCAAGGGTTTTGACCTTCGAATGGGTCTTGATGATGTTGCCTTGGATCACAAAGTGATCATAGGAAGGGTCTAATTTGGATCGGACCTTGGGAGATCCAAAAACCAGAAGTTTCATTTTAATTCCATTGAGACACAGCCAATTTGTGGACATCCATCTCTTAATGTTGTTATAGATGTTGTCCAAAATCCCTGAGTCCATGGCGTGGTCCCCAGCCACTCGATGACTAGCTGTGTGACCTTGCGTCATTTGTGAAAAATACACCCAGCTCTTCTAATAACGTACAGAAAGATCTTATGTATAAGTTGAAAGGGAGAGATGGAAGCTCCTGTGGAACACCACAGTCGATGGTGGAAGAGGAAGAAAAGGCAGGGCCCCAGTGGATCTTAGATTCACGATTAGACAAAAAGGACTGAATCCAGTTTGCTGCCTCTGTGGAGCAGGCACCCTGATGTTGTAAGCACTGGAGTAGACGCTGGGCGGTTTCTGCTCTAAAAGATGGCAGAAACCCGATTGTTGATAGGGTAGATTTTTGTTTGATTCCGTGAAGGCTTGTAATTGAGCTGTGACTGCCTTATCAAGGATTTTCAACAGGAATTTACTATTAGAAATGGGCCTGAGATTACACAGATCAGTAGGGTCCAGGTTCGGTTTCATGACAATCAGCGTGACAGTGACTTTCTTAAGTCTCGTAGGGACATGATTGTCTCTAAAGGAAGCATTTATCAATTGGGTGAGAAAAGGTGCAAACAGGTCTTTGTGCTCTACAGGGGTGTTGCTAAGTCTGGAAAAGATCTGGGGCTACACTAATGTCGGGCTTGTCGGGGTCATGGGGCTAACTAGCCTTTTGGTTGTAGCCCCTGAGCTTCTATCCAGGGTTACAACCAAAAGATCCGGGGCTATAGCCCCCTCAGCCCACCCCTAGCCACGCTTCTGGTGCTCTAGTATTAGTTTCGTAAGGCAGAAGATTGAAAGCACACGAGGTCCGATGCATCGAGGAAAGCATGTTGGTCATGTCCTTCAACAAAATAGGTGTAAATTAAAATTCCTCCATGTGTCCAGCTCCTTCTGTCAGCCCGGAAGGAGTTCCTACTACCTGGCTACTAGAATTCAATCCCTTGCTACCAAACTTTTCTCCCTGAAAGCCTCATTCGTATCGGAGGCTTTGGGTATTTCAAGGTCTTTCAGTATCTCAAAAATGTGCCTGTAGAGTTGGAGGCATTTTCCATCTGGGAGTTGAAGACATTTTTCTTTGTCTCAACAATAAGTAATTTGTACATTTTGTCCCATTGTTTCCACTCTCTTCAGGTGGTGTTGGAGGTGTGCTTTGGTCAGCATTGTTCCAGACCCCTTTTCTGTTTTTTCAATGCCTCCAGCTCCAGTGTAAACCATTTTTGATGCCTCGGGTTTTCTCTGACTAGCTTAGTTATTTTTGGGGCGATGTTATCCAGCTTATTGCTGAAAGTATCTGTGAAAATAGACAGCAATTGGTCCACATGGTCCTCTGAGGATGAGTGGGACATGATGGCTTCGAGACAATGCTGATAGTCAGAGGGGCGTACCTTTTTAAAGTTCCGCCCGGGAACAGATTTCACAGCGTTAGTAGGTCTAATCAGTGGAATGGGGAGCTCTAGCGAGAAGCGGATAATTGATGCACAGGGAGGTAATAACATTGTCAGTTATGAGGTTCCTAATCACAACCCAATCCAGGATGTGATTGTTAGTCATGGTGGGGTCGGAATTAATAACTTTGTGGTCGCTATGCGATAACGCCTCTTCCAAGTCAATCGCCTCTTTATCCCTAGGATCGACTCTCCAATGGTTTAGGTCCCCCAAAAATAAGGTGATTGAATTGGGGCTACTTATGTTGTTGAAAAGAGTGGTAATGTCTTTGTTGAAATCTTTACCAGGGGGCGATAGATAGCAATTAGGATGACACAAAAAGGTGGGGAGGGAGTCGTTCTAAGATGTAAAACTTCACAATCAGAGGAGGAAACAGTTACAGGAAACAATCCTAAAATGGATTTGGCGATAATGGCCACCCCACCACCTAGCCCCTCCACATGATCTGCACTAAAAAATGTGTAACCTGGTGGGGAAACCAAAGCGCTAGAGAGGTCACTGGTATCCTGAATCCACGTTTCCGTGACACAAAGAATGTCCACCTCACTACTCAATATAAGGTCATGTGGGTCCCATGCATGCTTTACTAGGGAACCTGTGTTGAGAAGGACGTCAGTCTTAGGGCCTAATTCACAGAAGTGTTTTATAATGGCAAAATCCAAAAGGAAAATGCTCTGTGAATAAGAGCCTTAGTCTCCACGTGCGCTGGTATATCTCACCCTGTGGGCAGCGGGATGGACTGAACCAGCGGTAGGATTGAGGAACAATGGGAAAAACCACCACGATCGAATGGTCAGGTATTTCCCAGCCCGACATAACCTTGAGTTCTACCACCCTAGTGGACTCCTCTAGAGGGCTTCCCTGGGGTCCAGCACCCTCACAGGGGAACGACCGGGCTGTCTAGTATGGTGTTTTTAAGTCTCCCTAATGAATGCCAGTCTATTCAGGTGAAGTGCTGCAAATGAAATGGGTTTGTTCTTTGGAAAACCCATGTTTCAGATACGGGCGAAGGAGGAAAGGTTGGTGCTTCCGCCTCGCCCCCAAGTCTGACGAGAACTGTCGAAGACCGGCTTGTCACAGAAGCGTCGGTTGCTTGGCATAAGAAAGTGCCTTAGTTGGCCAAGCAGCTTGATGTAATAAGCAGACACAGAAACTATGCTGTTAACATGAGCCTTCATATTGATCTCTTGGTCGAGCACAATGCCCAGAATGTTGACATTGCACAAGGTTGCAATAGGAAATGCAGCTACAAGAAATTCAGCATATTTAGAATCAAGCCTCTTCAGACGATGAGCCGTACCCACAATCATCAACTCTATTTTTGAGTCATTCAGCCGCAGTAACCTGCTGGTGCCACCTGCTGGTAGTCATCAACCTCGTCACACTGTTTCCGCCGCCGGAAATCCCGGTGCCACCAGAACATTACAAGTCCCGGCAGCCTGGGATCTCATGCCATGGAAATTGTTAAGTCCCTTTCCCATAGAATGCCACAGGACTGTATGGCAGTGGGGAGACAGAAGCACTGGCACGGTTGCTAATGGTGCCGGTGCTTCAGTGAAAACTGTGCCTATCGGGGCAGATGCGCCCGGCAGGTCAGACCCTGCCGGGCGCAGAGGCCCCGGCAGGCACAGTTGTAGTCTGCCGGTCCGGAATGGGTGCCGGTACGTTGTTACCGGCACCCTTAATTCCAGACTGGCAGACTTGTAATGAGGCCCATTGAGAGCTAAGTTGTTATTAGCCATCCATTTCTGGATCACAGAGTTTATGGAATTAACAGTTTTCAGGTCTTGAGTGTGGTTACCAGTCAGGGGTCTTAAACATTGGGTATCGTCAGTATAATTGGTGTATGTGACGCCTTTCTTATCCAGCAATTCGAACAGTGGCTTGGTGAATATGTTATAAACAGAGGTTGAAGTGGGCCGAGCGGTCGGGAGCGGTGCTCCTATACTTTTTATTTTTAAGTTTCACTGTTTCTATACTTTTATTTAAAAAATAAACCGGTCCACAATGGTTTCGTTTTAAAATAAAAGTGTAGGAAGAAGTTGAAGCTTGACCTTCAGTGCACTGTTCTGAACATTCCCTTAAATAGCAGGTGTATTTTGTTAGGGGGTTGGATTGTGTGTGGGAGGGGGTGCAGCAATGGGGTTTGTGGAGAGCGGGGGAAGGCCAGCAGGCAAAATAGTTCCACTACTTCTTTCTGCACACTTCGACCACTGGTTATAAAGCGTTGGAGATAGACATGAACCCTAGGGAACTCCACATATAAATTCACAATCATCGGAGATGGAGTCACTGCAAAAAACTCTGGCTAGTCGACCAGCCAAAATGGACTTAACCCAGTTGGCAGCAGTAAAGTTTAAAAAAACCGACTGTATCAGTCTTTTGACAAGCAATTCATGATCCACAAGACCAAAGGCTGCAGACAGGTCCAAAAGCATGAGCAGTGCCGTACCAGCATTTTCAAAAATCTGTAAGATATTTGCTTTAGGATTGAAAAGTGCAGTCTCAGTGCCATGGGCAATGCGAAAACCAGATTGTCGAGGGCCTAAGATATTGTCGTCCTGAACTTGAATGTATGCAGCCGTGTCAAAGATTTTGAGTAAAAAAGGCACATTTGTGATGGGCCTGTAGTTTGTTGGTGTCTTAGGATCTAAGATAGGTTAATTTAATAAAGGGGACATCCAAGCTTGCTTGATGCAGGATGGCACCACGCACTCCACAAAGGATGTATTACTTAATTTTGTAATTCTGGGAGTCAGCAGTGGCGTACATTTATTTACAACAGTGGCGCGGCAAACATCCCTTCTGCTAAAAGTGGGCTTGAGGTGAGCTATAATGTTGTTAACTTCTTGCTCGGTTCCGATTCATGGAACAAATGTGCGCTGAAAATCTTGGCGCAAGCTGGTGCAAGCGTGAAAAAGCAGGCGCACGCACAAGTGTGCGATTCATGGAAGGCACTGCGCGTGTTACCCTCGGGATGTGCGCCAAATCCATGTGTGGCGCACACAGACGCAAATGTCATTGCAACATCCTGAACGCTGTGCGCGATGTGCACAGCGAAAGCGCACAAATTTAGGGCACACACCAAAAAGTGGGCGGAACACGTGGCGTAACACGCGGAATGGGGAACAACGCGTGAAAAAGAAGGCGTAACTAGGGAAGTACTGCAGGGAAATACACGGAACGCCCACACGCACACGAACAACACGTATTCATGGAATTGAAAATGGGAAACCCGTGCATGGCAAAATACGCGCACAGGCCTAAACACGTCTGCCACACGAAGGCATGCCCTAGCGTCCCTGCACATTGCAAAAGTGTGCGCAAACAACAAACACGTATATACAGCTACGATGAATGTCCCATTCTGTGGCCCCCTAGGAGAAAGGACGTGTCACTCAACGCACAGGCATCCCATAAAAGCAAGAAAAAGAGATGTGACCCCTGTAGCCCACGTGCGTGTAAAATAACACACGCAGTATGCTGTGGCAGCCAGGAACCCCAAAAGTACGCACACAATCAACACTCAGGCTAGTATGGCTGGAAGAAAAGGGGTACACGACAAACAGGGACACCCGCAGTGGGAAAAATAGCGTGTGCGACTCACCGTCTGCCTTGCGTGTAGAAGAAGAACGCGGAGCCAACACCCACCCGCTGTGAAGTAATCGCGTGTGAACCCCAATGCCTGGAAAACACACGCACCGCTTACCGCGAAAAGCACGTACAGAGAGATGGAAACCCACGTGGGACCCTCAACCCGTGCCAGGGAAACACCCACACGTGTTACGTCACATACGTGCTTACACGCTAAGGGCCTTCCTCGAATTACACACTGACGTGCAGTTTTTTCACGTGCCAAATCATTCCGTATCAAGCTGGCCACGCGACAATACATGGAAGACCACGCTCCTGCCCAGAAGGCCATTTTCCTGCCCCCTAGAACCCCGAGCAGCCTCCGATGAGCCAACTGCTGCTGTCTGTCTGCCTGCCACCGTGCCCTGCCATTTGGTGCCTGCACATCTGCCATCTGCAGGGGTCCAGCTGCTGTGATCACCCCAGCTGGAACAGAAGACTCCCGACTGGTGTTCCATCACTCCACAGCCCAGCCCCAGGACCCAGTTGCCCACCCACACCTTCCTCGGGGGTCGCCATGTCAGGGCAAACACCATCAGAGACTACTGGCGACCCCCAACCAGAGAGGCAGAGGGCTACCAGCTTCAGCGATAAGGAAGTTGGTATCCTGGTGGAGCAAGTTCTGGGGCATTATGATGCCCTCTTCACACCATCGCGTGCCGACAAGGAAGGACGGGAGAGGATCTGGGAGGACATAGTGGGTGCCATCAACACGGAGGGGGTGGCACCCCGCGACATCAAACACGTCCGGAAGTGCTGGGAGGACTACAAATCCAGGACCCTCAAGAAGGACCGGTGTCTCTTGGAGGCAGTGGATGAAGTGGGGCACCGGGCCCAGCTTACCATCCAGCAGATGAGGGTCCTGGAGCGCATTCGCCCAGTGCTTCACCACCAGATCCTCAGGATGCAGGCCTCTCTGGAGTCGAGCGGTAAGTGCCCATGCATTCATGTTTGAAACAGTGCATGTTGAAGCGTGGTGGTAGTTAGTTACTCGGCTGTATGTGTCACATGGGTCATGTATGGATGCGTGTGTGCATGTAAATTATGGTGCTGCATGTGAGTCTAGTCAGGCGTGACCCACATGGATGGTGTATGTTTTACAATGCATCATGCTGAGCAGCATGCGGAATGCACACATGTATGCATGCCTGTGTCTGTACCGTGACATGTTTGTGGTGTGATAGATGTGTGCTGCTGTCATGGACATGCATGAAGTACATGTCCGTGTGTCAGAGTAGTGTGCGTGCCATGGATGTATGACACAAATGTCAGTGACGATGTGTCGAATCACTGATAGAGCCTACTCATCCTTGTATCCACTGTGTCTGTGTCTGTGGGCATACGGTGCCAGATGCATGACCCTCCAGTCATGTGTGTGCATGTGATCAGCATGTCCCAGGATGCATGTGAGTTTCAGGCCACCATTGGATGTATCTAGTCCCACGGTGTAGGGTGGTCCCCTGTGATGTGGGCTGCCTGCAGAGCATGGGCAGGGGGGAGGGGTACACCCGGGAGGGCCCACACTGCAAAATCGCGTGTAAAACTCCCCGTGCACGCCCCAGAATACACCTACCCCACTCGCGCTAGGCCAATAGGGTGTAATACTCCACGCGCACCCCCAGAATACACGTTTCCCGCTCGCGCTAGGCCTATCACATGTAAAACTCCCCGCGCATGCCCCAAAATACACGTACCTCGCTCGCGATAGGCCAATAGCGTGCAATACACCCCAGAATACACGCAGGCAGCCCATCCACCCTCCCCATGCCCTGCAGGCAGCCCATCCACCCTCCCCATGCCCTGCAGGCAGCCTTTCACCCTGGCCATGCCCGCAGGCAGCCCTTCACCCTGGGCATACCCCGCAGGCAGCCCTTCACCCTGGCCAGGCCCCGCAGGCAGCCCTTCACCCTGGGCATGCCCCGCAGGCAGCCCTTCACCCCTAGGCATGCTCTGCAGGCAGCCCATCCACCCTGGGCATGCCCCGCAGGCGGCCCATCCACCCTGGGCATGCCCCGCAGGCAGCCCACTCGACAAGGGGGACTTTTTCAACATTTTACACGTGATTTCGCTGGCGCGAGCGGGGTACGTGTATTCTGGGGCTTGTGCGGGGAGTTTTACACGCTATTGGCCTAGCGCGCGCACGGTACGTGTATTCCTAGGGGTGCGTGTGGTGTTTTACACGCTATTGGCCTAGTGCGAGCGGGGTACGTGTATTCCAAGTGGTGCATGTGAGGTTTTACACGCTATTGGCCTAGCGCGAGCGGGGTACGTGTATTCCTAGGGGTGCCTGTGAAGTTTTACATGCTATTGGCCTAGCGCGAGCGGGGTATGTGTATTCCTAGGGGTGCGTGTGAAGTTTTACAAGCGATTGGCCTAGCGTGAGCGTGGTACGTGTATTCTGGGGCTTGCGCGGGAGTATTACACACTATTGGCCTAGCGCGAGCGGGGTACATGTATTCTGGGACATGTGTGGGGAGTTTTACACGCTATTGGCCTAGCGTGAGCAGGGTACGTGTATTCTGGGGCGTGCGCTGGGAGTTTTACATGCGTTTTCAGGGTTGGGGGGCTGTATGCTGGTCCACTGGCCTTTGCGCCATGTAATGGATTTGTGCGATGTTTTTGGCGCACGGGGCAGGGTTGGGGGCGTAACTGGTGCTGCTGCAGGGTCGCTGTGCCACTCTGCGCCACGGCTGTTTATAGATGCATTAATCAATGAATGCTCTGTGCGCCTAAATGGATTTTGGCGCACGCGGCTGGCGCAGTCTGCCGCACGCGCACTCTGTGCGCCAGCCGCATGCGCCACTTGTGCGACTAATTCTATGAATTACCCACTAAGTGTATTTCAGAGCTCATAACCTTGGGGGTAACTTTCTCAGGACTAATTCTTTCCATATTAGCTAGCCCTCTAATGATGTCCTTTTGTATGGTCTTAACCTTATTGACAAGTGACTCTTGTATGTTAGTACACCAATCCTTGTCATTAGGTGATTTCGGACATAGGTGGGCACGGGTTCTCAAGTTCTTTCAGAGCTTTAAAAAGTTCCTTTGTATCTGAGTTAGCGCTTTTTATTCTTATATCATAAGCTGACCTTTTGGCCTGAATAATATTAGTTTTATAGACTAAAGATGCGTGGTTAATCATATTTCTATTATCATCACACTTAAGTCTCATCCATACGTTGAAGGCTTTATGTTTTGTTATCTTAAAGACGTGTTACTCTGATGTTAATCAAGATTTCTTTCTAAATACACGTTTTGTCTTCATCGGGGCAACTAAGTTGACTGCTTTGTCCAGCATATTTTGGTATGCGTCTGCTATTTCTTTGGCCATATTAAAATTGTCAAGTTTATGTAAAAGAGATCCCATGTGCGGAGACTTAGCCTCTGGGGTGATCTTGCGCACATTCCTAGAGGAAATAGCAGTTCTCTGATGTTCAGTTTGTTTAACATACAGAGTGATGGGAATGTTAAAACAGACAAAGCTGTAGTCAAACAACAGACAATTTGTAAGTTCAGTGTTGTAAATCGGAACCTTTTGGCTGGCAATCCAGTCTAACGTCTTCCCCTTAAAATGAGTAGGGCTCGCGACATGTTGGGCGAATCCAAGGTCGTGCAGCATGGAATCCACCGCAGCCACAGTGTCGGATAGCCATAAGTTGAAATCACCAAGAATAACACATTTGGTTACAGGCTTAAGCCTTGGTGTAATTATATAAAAAATTGCACCTGAAAGTCGGCAAGATTGAGGGTGGTCGATACAGCAGTAAGAGGTTGACAGTAGATTGAGAATTAACCAATATTTGTATAAGTAGAATATTGCATCTTGAAGGACCCAGCATATCAATTTGATGTACCCCAGAGATGATTTCATGATCAAAGCCACCCCTCCACCTCTACCATGTTTTCTGTCTGCTCTCAGAATGTTATATCCATCAGGTATGGCAAGCAATAGGGTTGGAGCAGCTGCTTCTGTGGACCTCTGTTTCTCCTCATAATGCATTTTGTTAACTGTTCTTCACTCCATACGTATGTCCTTCTGAGTCTAAGGCAAAGTGCTCAGCTATGTTACCATTGAGAATTGATCAATGAAATAAGCTTGCCATCCCATGAAGATACCTACGGTCATCAAATAAGACAAAACTAACACCGCTCGAATTTCGGTGCAGAAAATACAGAGGCAAATCTTTCCATTCGATTGCCCCTTTTGGACCCAACTAACAAACTAAATCTCACAAGAACCCAAATTCAACTCCTTCAAAACACGTTTGAAAGATTGTTACAGTGCCAATCTTCAATCACAAAACTAACACTCCACCAGCTTCAACCTTCCTACATATAGCACTTCACCTGCATGGCTCCACTCCGTGACTCCGTCCTTCATCTGGACACCCCCTTTCTCAAATACATAAGCATTTAGACACTTCGGATGCCCCTCTCTACTTCCCCTCCTTCCTCCTTGGCTAAAACTTTCCCTGCCACCCTTTCTCGCCCTTCTTAAATCTCCATTTTGCCACAATAGCACTTACTTGATATGGACATTCAGATGCCAAAGCACTTTTTCCTCTTCAGTAAACTGCATTTTCTTTCATTCATACCCTACGCTTCCTTCAGTGCTCCTCTCGCTGCACACCCACCCCACTATGTTGCTAAATATTTCTGGAACATACTCTCTTGTGCCTTGAAAGTATTTGCTTACTAACCCCAATTGAATGCCAATGGTCTGTACATGCTTTTACATCCTGGCTGTGACCAGATCACTTCAGCGCCTTGAAACGCTTGTGCGATGTGGTGCCTGTGCAAGGCTTTAAGTGGGCTGTGGCTAGCCAGGACAGAGCAGCTTAGAAGGCAACCATTTATGCTTTATCATAACTTTTTTAGGCTGCTGCACAAGTGCATTTCAAGTGGTAGCCAAGTCCACCATATTCTTTCATACAAAATGGCCTCCATGCACAGGTCATGAAATGGCATGTGAGTCAGAGAGGTGCTCTTGCAGCTGTTGGGTCATTAGAAGAAAGGACATTACAGCATTTCTGACCAACCAGAGCGTTGAAAGAGATCTTACAGCATGTGCGTTAGCAGTTGGCTCCAGACTTTTGGGTGCCTAAACCGGGAACTGCATATTGGTGTAACTTTCACATGCTGATGTGTTGATGGATGGAAGGTTTCTTGGTTTCTTCCTTGTGGTGTGTAGCCAGAAATTGTGATGACAGGCCTAGCAAAGGGTCGTGAGAAGAGCATATACGCAATCGAGGGCATCTTGAAGTTGATTCTGGGTGTTACTGGTTGCCTGTGGGAGGTGGAGGGGGTGAAAAACAAAACTGATTTTGTGTGTGGGTGACACTCATCAATTGCAGGAAAAATCTTAATAATAGACGAATCCAATCCCTCCAAATATAGGTGCAAACTCAAAACATTATATGGGTGCAAAACATGCGTCTATGGCCTTATGCATAAGGCTAATCTACTTCATGTGAACAGTACTACACTCTCCTAGATAATACCGCTCCATACCAATTTTTAAGCAAAACATGTTATTGAATTTCATAAAGTAAAGAATTCCCTCGATAAAACAAGCTCAACTGCATATTTTGAAAAAATAACATTCCAATTAATTTTCACATATGTGACATAAAGATCGTTTTAAATAATCTCACACATGAAGGACACATTGCAAATGGTGTTGTAAGCAATCAAGAAGAAAGACATAAAAACATGACAGTGTGAATGTTAAGGATAGTTAAGGACTTACAAGGATTCTGACCTTGGCAATGTGTTCGGATATGACTGGCAGTAGCCAGTGAAGTTTAGGGGTCACCTTCCCTCGAATGAGACAATCGGATCTAGGCCACATAAGGAGGGAATCATTTGGCAGTAAACAAAGCCTCGAACTCGAATATGACATGATAACTTCAAATGTTCTTTTTTATCAAATGTATAATATATTAATGGTATTATTTTTTACATTTATAAAGATTTTTGTTTCATGTTGTCTTGTGCTTGTTTTTATTTTATTGTGCTTAGCCTCCCAACATATTATCAACATTTCCGTGCTCAGAAATTCCGTTAGGTACATTTCTACTGAGTCAATCCAAAACGGGTACAGTGGCCTTCTGCGTGCTGTGGACTTATTAATGTTGTAAGACAGAGCCATCCAAGGGCTTATCTGGCGTTCTGTGTGAAGCTTGTTTAGCATCCTAGGACAGGGGAATTCAGAAGGTCACCATGCCTGATCTATCACAGTTTGCTGTACATTGTAGTAAAGAACAACTCAAAATTCTACCTTGCCTTGTATGCCCCTCTTTGCTGCACATTCTAAGCAGGAACCATTCAAAAAGTCACATGCCTGCTCTTTCACAGTTTGCTGTACATTGTAGGCAAGACCAATTAAAAATGATAAAAATGATATGCCTGCTATGCCACTACTTGCTTCACATACTAAGCTAGTACAATTTAAAAGGTAACATGCCTGCTCTATCACAGTTTGCTGTACAGTGTAGGAAAGAACAACTCAAAATTCTACCTTGCCTTCTATACCCTTCCTTGCTGCACATTCTAAGCATGAAGAATTCAAAAGGTCACATGCCTGCACTATCACAGTTTGCTGTACATTGTAGGCAGGACCAATTAAAAATGCCAACTTGCCTGCTATGCCACCGGTTGTACATTCTAAGCATGAAGAATTCAAAAGGTCACACGCCTGCACTATCACAGTTTGCTGTACATTGTAGGCAGGACCAATTAAAAATGCCAACTTGCCTGCTACACCACTGCTTTCTGCACAATTCAAAAGGTCACGTGCCTGCTACTCAATAGCTTGATTAGCAGTGACGGATTGGGCTCATTTAGGAGCTTGGATTCCTAACAGGATGCTCACACTGGAGAACTGTTATTATGGCTAATTAGCATTCCTGCCCATTATGAGGCAAACACTACTGTGATCGCCAGGCAGACTGCCTTGAGAACTAGCGCAATGCTATATCAGTACCACTAGGTGTTTGGGAGTGGGAGAGAAAGAGAGAGAGGGACAGAGGGGGGTCGTGGGGGATAGAATGAATGAGCGACAGAGATGAGACAGAGAGAAATAAACAGTCAGTGAAGGAGAGAGAAGGAAAGAGAGAAGCGAGAAGAGAGTAAGGAGCACATTTTGCATAAATGAGTAATTTGGCAATGGGGAGACATCACGTATTGACATACACATAGGCGGCCCCCCGCGCCAAGCATGACGGGCAGGGTTTAATTGTAAGTAGCAAAAAGTACCCGTGCTTGGCACTGGTTCTGTAGACCGATATGATAACACTCTCATCAGTTGATGAACATTAATGATACTGTAGGTCGGTGTTTTGTGTCGTTTATGAAAATCAACGATCCTGTAGGTTCCTGTTGTGTGTTGCTTTTCAAAATCGATGATCCTGTAGGTCCCTGTTCCACTCTTAAGTTAACAGCACTGAGAATGGGTGTGTGTGGTTTAAATACCCCGGAGCAGATGTGGAAGGGAGGTGAGATTTGGAATGCTGCAGCCTAATGTGACCTTCTGTGCACTCTTCGCACCTGTTGCCCCACCCTGCCTTGTTGTCAGATATCTCAGAAACGGTGTGTACAAGGGCCTTCAAACATGGTTGTCAAGGTTCATTAGTGACCTTTGAGTTTTGTTCCTGGCATCAAGATGCTTGAAATGAGCTTTATCCGGTCCTTCTACGACCACATTGATGTTTTACCTATTTGCAGTACAAATATCTCAGAAACGGTGCGTCATAGGGCCTTGAAACATGGTTTTCTTGGTCCCATAAGGACCTGTGGGCTGTGTTTCTCACGTCGAGATGCTTCAAATGAGTTTTGTCCGGTTCTTCTATGACCACATTGATGTTTCGCCGATTTCAGGGCAGCCATCTAATGTGTGAGGGGTTTGAAATTTGGTGAAGGGGGTGGAGTCTCCAAATGTTATGTAGCCAGTAATGTCCGGAGAGTACTAACAGGTAACTGCAACATTTGGTGCAGATTACTACCACAAAATATTATTAGTCCCCAGTCCAAATGGCCAGGATACTAATACCAATAAACCCCTCACTCGGAGTGCGCATTTCCGTGTCAGGTAATGCCCCAGGCATTCGTTAAGGCCTTCACTTCGCTTGGGCCTGTACCTGGGGCATTACCTAAAGCTGAAATACCCCACCCTGCTTGGGGTTTACTGCTTAATTATTACAGAGTCTGCGGTAGCGACCCGGTAGTTATGGTTAAGTTGCTCAACCCATTGGAAGATCAGTTTTGGGTAGCTTATAACTTTGGCACAGTTTCGACGAATGAGTACGAAACTTTGCAAAAAGGAATAAAGCCACCCAAAACCTTTGAACTGCGGATAGACATCAATGGAAGAAATATTTGCTAATGCCTATAGCCAAAACCGCTGGACGGATTTGCACCAAACTTGCGTGAGGCGCGGTGGCCTGGTCCCGAAAGCATGATTTTGCCAATTTGGTGTTAATCCGTCACATAGATTTTTTTAAAATGCCCAAAATGTAAGTTAAAAAAATGTGTGATATCTTTGCCGGTCCATGTACTCACTTCCTGGTTTGGTGTTCACGGACGTGTCTGGCCCCAATCAGGGAGCCGCGTAACGTTTGTGGACAGTGCAGACATCGCAGTAAAAGCATATTAGAAAACACAATGTTATACTTGTCGAACAAATGAAATCAGGGGTGATGAGGACGGAATGGGATATGTCCAGAAAAAGATGAAAATCACATGTTCAGGGACATCTCTGCGATGTTCGTGAACTTGACAAAAGTTCGAGGACATCGATGCATATTTCTGCATTACAGGGTCGGTGAAGAGCAGCTTTTGGATGGCTTCTAACTTTGGCGCCATTCAATGAAACTGCATTATATTTTGCAATATAACGTTAGACCCAAATTCAAATGTGTTTGCAGAGTTTGGTGCCGTTTCGCCAAGAGGGGGCAAATTTAGAGGAGGTGTCTCAAAATGTTTCAATGGTTTATACATTTGATGCCGTTAGACCAATCTGCATACAAGTTTGCATAAAGATTTTAGACCAAAGTTTGACTGTTTTTTGCAAAGTTTGGTGGGATTTTGTCAAGAGGGAGCAATATTAGAGGGAGGGGTCACAACATTTTTAAATGCTTTATAACTTTGGTGCCATTTGACAAATCTGCACACAAGTTTGCAACAGATTATAGACCGAACTTTGAACGTTAATGTTTGAATGGATTTTGTCAAGTGGGGGGTAAGTTATATCACTATTTTTTGTACCTACATTTTGACACTTTTCAAAAAACTAAACACAGACATATTTGCAGCAAACATGTGCAAGGAGAATTGGCAAGGACGCGAAAGGATGGTTTCGCAAATGTGCATGTGTTTTCTTTTTTTGAAAGTGTCATAATGTAGGTACAAAAAATAGTGATACACCTTTGGTGACTGAGGTACAGCCTGTGGCCAGTTTGTCCAGGTCATGCCTCGGACAATCTGGTCACTAGCCAATGCCACGAGTGGCCGGCAATGGGGTTAAAGCGTGCATTGCCACAAGGGACAGGTTATGTGGGAATGTTTTTTGAAATCAGTATAGACTTGAATGAGAAAAACAATTTGTTTGCAACTACAGCATGAAATGCTACAGCATGAAGTGCTGGATGGGATCGCAGCAAACTTGCATGAGGAGCATCAGCAAGGACCACAAAGCATGCTTTTTCAAATCTGTCCTGTGTTTTATTTTTTCTAAAGTGTCAGAATGTATGTACAAAAATAGTGATTTAACATTTGTGCTTGGGCAGTGGGCCTAGCCCTCAGCAAGGACACATATGTACTCTGATTTGTTTATTGGGGCATGCACCATAGCCAAAGCCCATTCCCCATGGATTGTGGAGACTGGCCATGGCTGGAAGCCATAAGCACTGGCCATCAGTTACATTATGGGTGTATAATGGACACTGGACCAGGATGCCAGCTAGGCACAGTGGATAACGGGGGTAGTTTGGTGGGGCTGGGATCATGGTCGGGCCTCATGTCCTAGGCAATTCAACCATGACTTGCATCCCCAGCATGCACTGCTGAAAACGACACACATCCGTATGTGCTTTGTTAAAAGAGGTTTATAGCTTTTTCATATATGTTGAAAGAGGAATGATCAATATCTTATTTAGAGTGCTGTAACATCAAGAAACCTTTCCACATATAAAAAACATGGATTCACTGAAAAGCTTTGCTAACGGTACGTCATGGTTTAAGTTGCACTAATTAAACCTATGAAATTCACTGAAAAGACTTTGTTAAATGGATGCTATTTTTAAGTTGCACCAATAAAAAACGTATGCAATTCATTGAAAAAAAAAACATTGTTTAAGGGACGTTACTGTTGCAAGGTAAAATCTAAAAAACAAAGAAATATGCCAGTTATGGTGAGCTATGCAACCATAATGCATGCCACCACCATGCACGGCTAAGACTAACACCCAGGACATCAAAGATGACATCACAAATGGCATAATTGATGACATCACTGATGATATCTGATAGGACATCAATTCTGATGAAAAGTCCCTAAAAGGGGTACTGTCTAGAATGTTGCTAGAAAAATATGAACAGTGATCTGGAGACCTCTCATGAACTACGCCATTCATCACAAAATGTACTTATTGAAACAGAAACGTTCTATTGAAGTGTTGTTGTTAATAAAGCAATCTAGTAATACATACACATAGGCAACAGCTGCACCATGGATCATTGAAGTAGAGTATTTTTAAACTGGCAATCTTGGCCAGTAGAATCCTAAATCCAAGACTATCAGAATCTTGACTAATATTAAACTTGGAATTAACAGCTAACAATACAAGAATTACTACACACACGTGTTAGTACAAATCTGAGGCACATACAGGGAAACTCTAGTAAGGAGGAGAGAAACACGATGAGCAGAAAATGACATTAAGATTAGAGTTCATCATCATGTGTAAAAAAAGAATTGTCTGTCTGGGGCCTGCTTATTGTCTCATGTATGTGCATCATGAGCTCAGGCCAAACCCTAAGGAAAGTACCTTAAGAACACAGCACAAGGTTAAGGTCTACATATACAGCACCCTTAGTGCATGTGTATCATATTTTCAAGGCAGTATGACCAGATCAAGTCATGTGTTTAAAATTCTCACTGTCACTGAACAAAAACAACCACCCGGATATGTGATGTAATCAGTTATGTCATAATTATGCCATTTGTGATGTCATATTTGATGTCCTGCGTGTTAGTCTTGGCAGTGCATGGTGGTGGCGTGAGGTCTGGTTGTATAGCTTACCATAACTGTCAAATTTCTATGCTTGTTTTTTATTTTACGTTGCAACCATAACTTCCCTTTAACAAAGTTTTTTCAATTAATTTCATAGCTTTTTATCAGTGCAACTTAAACATAACGTCCCTTTAACAAACATGTTTTAGTGAATAGATAGATTGTAAACATTTCCGGGATTCCAATGGATCCCTATGGGGTCTGCTGCTGCATAAAGCAGAAAGACTCCATAGGGATCTCCAGCATTTATGCTGGTATGACAATCCATGCTGGCGCTGATGTTGGAGCATTTGTATGGCAGAGTGGAAGGAAGGTTGTCAAAACACAAGTTGTGTTCCGCTCCTCCTCTCCACCATAAAAATGATTACAAATGTGGCATGGTGTGAATGGAAGGCATTAAAGCCTTACTCACAGCATTTACGCCTTCCATTCCTGTTACGTCACAACGAAAACGGTCTCCAGAGAAAGAAAGAAAATGAGCGAGAGAGAGTAAAGAAAGAGGGCAAGAAAGAGAGTGAGCAACAGAAAGAGAGGGAGAGGCAGAGAGGGAGAGGTGAAAGAGAGAAAATAGGGAGTGAGGGAGAGCAAGAAAGAGACAAAGAGACCCTAGAATCTTACCTATAACTGTACTCTGATTCATCATTAGTTACTATCAGTGTCGACTTCTTTTATCACTTCTGCAAAGGGGACACTCTAACTGACCATCCAGATACCACCTGTGTGTGCTCCACCCAAGAACTCAAAATAGGAATGATCTGCCTTCTGATTAGAAATCAATAAGTACATGGGAGAGGAAATCCTGTGTTGACAATACCTGTCGCAGAATTTGCATGCCTGGGAAAAAGGCACCAGACTGACACTGATATAGTGACTCCATGTGTCCATTCAAAAGAATATGCTTTGGGGGAGGTCTTGGAAGAAGCAGGCAACAGTGCAGCAGTGACACCAAGCGGTTGGGTATAATAGGACATTATCTGAGATTCCAGATTTAGCAGAGAGAAAATGGTGTGGCCGTAAACCGTCTGTAGAATTGGCCGAGCTGCTGGAGAAGAGAATAGGCCACCACTGTAAGCAAGTGACACAAAGGCATAGCGCTGCAGCAGTGATATGTAATCATTAGTCAGAGTATACCATTCTCTGGGGTCTTTAGGAAGAACATACTGATCATTCCTTTTGCGCTCACCAAACTTAGTCAATCAGCGAACCTAGGCAGGTCCGATGGTAGTTTAATTATTTGATTTGTGGACCGTGCCCTACACAGCCTCGGTGGTATGACAAAATCAGAAAAGTGAGAAAATCAGAAAAGTAACAGAAAAGCCACACTTAGCTTTCAGTATCCTTGTCTGGTTTAAATGGGATACCATTAACCCAAGTCATGACGCAAAACGCGCCTTCCTGGTTCAATTTTCACCTAGTGCAAGTGAATGACATGTAACAGACTCAACTAGATTAGGGAGGGGAGACAAAGGGGGACAAGATAGAACTTACTAGGACTAGTAAATTCAGGTCATCCAAAGGTACAGACAGAGGTGCAAGGGAGGCGGGAGGGGGAAACAAGTGTGCCCAGTCTAGCAGGGCCCTGGGTTAAGTGCAGAGATGTTACCTCTCTCATGAAACATATGATGAAGTGCAGTCGGGGGTTCTGTCGGGGGTACCCCTCTCATGGAACGAAATCTGAAAGTGCAGGAGTGCTGCACATAGAGCAGAGGCTCGGAAGCAAGTGCAAAGACTGGCGGGGGAACCGGGGAGCTGTGAGGCTCTGGAGGTGAGCCAGGCGAACAGTCAGCAAAATCTGAACAGAGTGAGGGAGGGATGGAGGAGTGAAGCACGAGAGAAAGAGAGGGGAGGTTTGCAAGGGAGAGCCTGAGAGAGAGAGAGGAAGAGAAAAGGAAGGTCTTGAGGAGTTTCCAGAACTAAGGATTTCTGGCTCAAGGCGAAGAGAGGCAGGGAGGCTGTTCCGGCGGGAGGCACCTGCAGAGGATAAAGATCTACCCCCAAATCTCTGCTTGGAAAAACGGCTCACACTGTAAGGAAGGCATGGTATAAAAGCAAGACAGACACAAGTATTCACAGTTCAAAGGTGTTAATTAAACTGTACAAATTATCTAATCTAAACCTAAATCTCAGATGGGAGCAAGCTACGCCCATCAAATAATAATAATACAGTCCTAGTGGAGTCTGGTCAAATAAAAAGGGCCTATACTAAAATACACTATTGCCAGTCCTTACCTCTAAATACCAAAATAGTGTGGGATAGTGTTCACAAAGAAAGAAATAAAGAAGTGTTCGCAAAAGGATAAGTCAGGATGTTGTGGCCGGGGTCTCCCTTCCACATGTTTGAAGCACGGGACAAGGCAGGACTCTCGAGCACAGCATACTTCTGGGGCTTCTCTAGCCGAGTTTTCAGTTCCTTATTCCTCCTGTCAGGGCCTTCTGTGCTCAAGTTCTTTATGCAAAGTTTCTTGCTTCAGAGGGCCTGATACATAACAAACAACAAAAAAAGTTCCTTCTGTTTCTTCATGTCGGGTCAGTTACTCTTCACCCCAGGATACCCCTCAGCTGGGTTCCGATCCTTTTCACAATATCAGCCTCCCTCAATCAGGCTCAGACCAACAACCAACTGTGGACATCTCACAGTCAGGTTCACGTTTGTCACCACAATGCAGTTCACTTCGTTTTTCAATTCATCATAGTGTTGCAATCTTCAGGAATCTCAATGTCCTTTTAAACAATTCACTGGGTTACTGGTGTCCCCTTTCCTTAGGTCCCACTCGTCCAGGCTAGACCTCCTTCATCTGCTCTCCAAAACAGTTGTCACTTTACACAGAGACTTCCGAGGGGCGAGCAGGTAGCACTCGGTCACTCCATTTTTTTTAAACAATTTTTATTGGTTTATTCAAACAAACAAACAATACAAACCAAACTTGCAATGTGCATATCAACAGCTTTGTTATACATCACTTAATTACAGTCACTGCTCCCCTTATCCCTCCCCCCATGCCGGGCCTATTACTCCCTCATTCTGTTCCTGCATCTTGTGGTAGGGTCTCCCCTTCCATAGGTTCTGCCGGGCCTTGTATTGGCCCAAACAACTCTGCTATCAATAGTTTCCAGGCCATCAGGGTCCCCGCTTCATCCTCTCCTCCTACATTGCTCGCTTCTTGCCATACCATGGTTTCCGCATCTGCCTATTTCCGTAGCTCCCTCCACCACACCTCCACCTGCGGTCTATGGCATGTCTTCCACCCCATGGCAATTCTCCTTTTCGCGAGCACATATGCTAGATCTTTCAATTTATTCACATGCTTAAGTTTCTGCGATCTGGGGAATCCCCCCAGCAAACATACCCATACTGTACCCACCACAATCTTGACCCCCCTCTCCTTTAGTTTCTGTGCTACTTCTCCCCAGAAACGCTCAATGACTGGGCATGACCAAAACATGTGTACCATGCCCGCATTTTCCTCGTCGTATTTAGGACACGCTTGTCATCCTGCATTCTCAAACCTAGATATTCTCTGGGGTGTCATGTATGCCCTATGCGTAATATACAATTGTATCTGTTTCAATCTTGCATTTCTCGACACCTTTTTATGGTACCCCTGGGTGCATTCCTACATCCCGTCCTCCATCTGGGCTCCCACTTCTTCTTCCCATTCTAATCTCAGTTGTGTTAATTCCTTCCCCACCTAAGCCATCATCATCTCATACAGACTGGAGATCTCGTGCCCCCCTCCGTTATATCATAAATTGTATCTATAGCATCGTCTGGTTCTTCTTCCAATACTGTTTCGGGCCATGTTCTCTTAATTCTCTGCACCATTCTGTGATATGTGATGTACTGGCCCGTGTGTAACCCCGTTTCATCCCCCAGCACTTCAAAGTCAATGATGGTGTCCTCTCGCCATACATCCCCTATTGTTACTAGCCCAACCGATTCCCAGTGGTTCCTGATTGTCATCCTTAGCTGCTCTTCTCCCCCTGCTAGTGCCCTAGTGGCACCTGCGGGGAGCATGGGAATGGGTTTTCCATCATCTGGCATGCCCTGCACCACATCCTCCACCCAAGCATCATCATTTTAGGGCGCTCTTCTATTTCTGACTTGGGCAGCCAGATCATCTATTTTAAGTAAAATGGGGCACAATCATGTCCAAACAACCTGGTCTCGGGGGTCACTTCCTCTGAGAGCCATTTGGCAATATACTGCAGTTGGCTCGCTATATAATAGACCTCATAATTAGGCAGTTTTATCCCCCCCTTTCTCATAAAAGTTCTGCAGCTTCCATAGTGCCACCCTATTCCGGGTACCATGCCACAGGAAATCCCTACACTTGCTGTTCAGTTTAGTGAAGAACTTCTTGGGTATCAGGTATGGGATATTCCCAAAATAGTGCAGGAGCCTAGGTAGTACCACCATCTTAAGCATTGCCCCTCGTCCCATCATTGCTAGGGGCAACTTCACCCAGAATTTCATGCACTTCTCGATTTTCTCAATGGCTACCTCCGTATTGTGCTTATGCTCCTCTTCCACTGGGTGGTACACATCTATCCCAAGATACCGGAAGATAGTAACCGCCCATGATATTTGTAATATCGGTAACCATCCCACAGGGATTCCCCTATAACTGCCTAACGGGAAGATACTAGATTTTTGAGGATTCACTGCTATACCAGACAGCCCCGCATATCTCTCCATCACTTCCAGGATGTATTGGAGATTTTCTACCAGGTGCCTCAAGTACAGCAGCAAGTCATCCACATATAAGGAGACCAAGTGATGTTCTCCTCCCACCTCGATACCTATAGTACGTATTGTTGTTTGAGATATATTGCGAGGGGCTCCAGGGCTAATATATAGAGCATTGGGGACCATGGGCATCCCTGTCTGGTCCCTCTACTGAGTTGCCATCTCTCGGATATCACCGATCCTGTTTTGACCCTGGCCAGCGGTTCACTATATAGCATCTTCACCCACCTTATGTATCCAGGCCCTAATCCGTAGCACGCCAGGACCGCCAACAGCCATTGCCACTTGACCGAATCAAAGGCCTTTACCGCGTCTAAAGACACAACTGCCATTTCGCCCTCAATCCTGCTCCCCACTTCAATAACCCGTTGGAGTAGTCTATGGTTATGAGTTATATTCCTATTCGGGACATAGCCCGTCTGGTTGGGGCGTATTAGCTTGCCGATCACTCTCCGCAGTCTGTTCGCCAAGACAGCCGTCAATATTTTGCTGTGCTGGTTCAACATCGACAGAGGTCTGTAGGAGCCACAGCTATGCCCAGGCTTGTTGGGTTTGGGGAGCGGTACTATGATCGCTTCTCTAAGCGACTCCGGTAATCTTCCCACTTCAAAGGCTTCAATTAACATTTCTAACATTGGGGGGAGCACCTCTTCTTTGCTAGTGGGCAGCTGTCTCACCACCTCTTCTAGCTCCTCCAAAGTGATTGGTGCGTCCAGCTCCTCTCTTTCATCAGCGCTTATCTTGGGCAGTCCTATATCCTCCAGTGTTTCTATTGCTGTCGTGTAGTCTCTTCCCCCCTCATCCCCATATAGTACCCTGTAATAATCTGCAAACTCCTGATTAACTCCCTCTTGAGTGTCAGCTGTGCTCCCGTCTTCCCTTGTTATCGTTCTGATCATGGGCCTGGGGGTTTCGGTCTTGTTTAACCACGCCAGGAGTCTCCCTGTTTTATCCCCTCCCGCATGCTGTCTTTCTATATATCTTTTATAGTTGAGGTTACTCAGTCTTTCCCAGAGCCCTTCACAATCATGCTGCAGTTTGAGTATTAGTTCCATGTCTTCCTTAGTATTACCTCCTTTCTTCATTGCTGTTTCCAGTTCCCTCTCTGTTTCTTGTAGGTCAGCCAAAATCCCCCCTTCAGGCCTTTAGATTTTGCAATGGCTACCCCTCTCATCACAACTTTGAAGGCTTCCCATAATGTACCCGCCGAATCCACGATACCAGTATTCAATTCAAAATAATTTATAATCTCATATCCTCCCTGAAAAAGGGATCCTTAAGTGCCTCCGCACGGAGTCGCCACGTCAGAATCCTTGCTCTCGGTGGGCAATATTGCCAGCCGAGAACCAGAGGTGAGTGGTCCGAAAGGACTCTCACTTTGTATTCTGCTTGTGTGATCTCTGCAATTACCTCTGACGTAGCAAAGACATAGACATAATACAGCCTCGTATGTAGCTGCTGCAGGGCTGCATAATGTGTGTATTGCCTCTCTTGGGGGTGTCTTATTCTCCACACGTCTCCCAGGCCAAAGTCATCCAGTAATGTCTGTAATCCCTTGGCAGCTGGGGGTGGGTCTATCTATCTTCCCGTCTGATCTGTCCACTCTTGGGTTTAACACACAATTAAAGTCCCCTCCCCAGATCACCGCACTCCCCATACATACGCTTAGGTTGGTATATAGCGTTCTGAAATATGCCGCTGTGTTATGATTCGGGGCATATGTATTCCCAATGCTTATCTCCCTATTCTCTACCAGTCCCCTCATTATAACCATCCGTCCATCCTTCTCCGCAACTTCCTGCAACAGTTGAAACGGGACATGTGGCGCCACCCAGATAAGCACTCACCTTGCATAAGCAGAGTATGACGAACCCGCCAACACCCCTTTCCATTTCTTAGCAACCGTATCCATCTTTTCCCGTGTCAGGTGAGTTTCTTGTAACAGTGCGATGTCTATCTTTTGTCTACGCAGGAACAGCATGACCTTGTTCTACTTTAAATAGCTGTTAAGCCCACTGACATTCCACGTGATTATTTTAAGGTCTCCCATGGTCAATCAGAATTTCCCTCCACCCCCCACCAGTGCAGTCCAGATATAGCCTCCATCTCAATCTATATAGGCTTGGTTCCCAACTAAAACTCCCCTTAACTACAAACACCCCAAACACCCCTTTCTGTCTCCCTCCCGCCTCCCTTCCCATCCACAACACTACCCCCCCCAACTGTTGCCCAGCTCCACCCCTGGATCTCAGGCACCCCCGCATCTAGCTCTTTCTGGCAATAGCTGTACTCGAAGCTCCGCAGGGTGAGGTCGCCCTAATGGCTATCCTGCTACTACTACTACTACTACTTGAGGGGTAAGGTACCTGTGTCCTGCCGTTCCTGTTAGCTTCAAATCAACCACGCATCGCTATACATTTTGCTCATGTGTTCAATACTCTATATTCCAGTCCGTCAAGCTCCAGCAAAATCAAGGATGCCATATCCTAGTTACAACACTACCCCTCCATTCCCATCTATCAGTGTCTTAACCAAGTCTCTACTGGGATACCCTGCTATGTGATACCCCAATATACATGTAACATCCCGATCACTTATCGTGCTCTTCTTGGGCCCGTTCCGCATCTCGTTCTGGCCAGCCCTGCAAGTCCAGCCATGTCGCTGCTTCCTACAGGTTGTCAAAAAAGAACATTTTATTCTTGTGCAGTACTTTCAGTCTGGCAGGGTACAGAAGCATGTATTTGATGCCGGCCGTGCGCAGTCTCCTCTTTAAAGCCACATAGCTATACCGCTGCCTCTGGACAAGCATGGTATAATCAGGATAAGCAGTTATAGTGGCCGAGGCTCTTTCGATCGTTCCTCCCTTTCGAAAATACTCCAAAATCTTCTTGCGATCTCTGTAATTCAGTATTTTGGCAATTATTGCGTGTGGAGGGGCTCCAGGCTTTGGTTTTCTCATGAGGGCTCTGTGGTCCCGCTCCACTGTGAATCCTTGCAAGAGTTTGTCGGCCCCTATTTCCTGCAGGATCAAGTTCTCGACATAGTCAGTAGGGTCTTGGCCTTTTTCTCCTTCCGGCAGGCCCACCACTCAGATGTTATTCCGTCTCGCCCTACCTTCTGCTTCCTCCGCACGATTCTCTAGGTTGGCCACTTGCTGCTTTGATATGTGGACCTCCTTTGCGTTGCTGGTGCTGGTGTCCGTGTTAGTTTTGACCGCACTCTCCAGACTGCTCGTCCTGTACGCCAGTGCCCTGACGTCTTGCCGCAGCAGGTTGACATCTATTCCCACTGCGTCTATTTTGGTCTCTTAGAAGGTTTGAAGGTCCGCCATTGCCATCCCCATGAGTCTCTTAGCTCCATTATAGCCGTCAGTATCTGTTGGTTTTCAGTCCCTGGGGGATTTGCCGTGGGTGCATTTGCGCCACTCTGCGCCGATGCCGCTGGAGACTGCTGTGTCTTAGCAAACGCTTCCATCGTGGGTTGTTTGCTTTTGCCCTTGACTACTCTCCCCGTCATCTTGCAGTCCCGGTCAAATTTCCAAGGATATTTGTTAGTGGCACGGCTATTCTGCTTCTCTATCCCGCCGCGTCGCTCACGATCCACCCCAGGCTCAGATCAATATCCACGAATTGCCCCATATGGATACACATGCGCTGAGCTATATCCAAGGGTGGGTTGTGTCCTCCCACGTTTCCGTTTGTCCTTACTGTTTCTTGGAAATTGCTGATGGCCACGGTCAGACCACCCACCTCTTGTGCTCCTTATACCCTGCGCACCACTGCAAATGTCCGCCAAGGCCACCCAGCGGAAAACAAAATATACTTCTTAAGTGGGTTGTGTCCTACCACGTACCATCCAGGCTGTGGTGATCCGCACCCCGATTACAGATGTCACTGTGCCACCAGGCCCTCCCACGCATCCACCTCCAGCGCAGCTCGGGCCAACAGGGCGTCAAACCAACACATACGCTCCGTTACCAGCCGCCTCTTTCCATCAGTATGCTAACATCCATCCTCTGTTATGCCTGTTATCCATTCCGGCCCCTAGGGTCTTGTCATCCTCGAGCATCTACGACAGCCATGAGCGCGACAGCACGAGGCCAGCCTCCTCACGTAGGCCTCAGCTGCAGGCAGCCCACAGTATTGGATCTGTCCGTGGGCCCCATGTGAAGAAGGAGCAGGCTCACTGCGCAAATCAACAGCCAGTCTGTGCCTTCCCTTTTCGGAGCACTCTCCTGGATAGCCTTATGGGCAGGCCACCCGTCCAAAATGTTGTTCGTGCTCCGCTTTAAAGTGGAGGTATCATCAGTAGCCCAGATGTCACGCACCTTCTATGTGGCTCGCCCAGCCAACATGCCATTCATGTCCCTTGGCTCTTGAGTCAGCTTTCATGCGGTCTCGTGGCCGCCCCCACCGATGTTCCGGGCCCCCGCAACAGCCCTAAGAGGATCACCAGGGGGCAGCTTCCCTCCGGCCGCCCCCACCGCCACTCACGATCCGAGGCTCCGGCCGAGTGCCCACAGGCAGCCGCGCAGACCCCAGGAGCTCAACATCCACGGCAGGGTGGCTCTGCCCGCGTACAGCAGTCACCTCGGCTGCGTACGCTCCCCGGTGCTGCAACAATGTCACACTGGGAAAGTATTCAAAACAATCTCTGCCAGTGCTGCTCAGCGCGTCCGGCGGCGGCAACTATGCTTTGTTTGCTTCTGCCGCTTTGCTGTTTTCGGTCCACCCAGGGGTCCCAAGGACAGTCTCTTTCATGTCGGCCATCTTGGCAACAAAGTATCAGCGCGTCCACGAGCCGAACATTCTATTTTCTCCGGAGTGCCCAATGCAGTTCACATGATATTCGGGCCAGTTACAGGGTGCATATTCAGACACCTTTAGCTTCATTGCTGGTGCGCAGGTATCATTTTCCATGTGTAATTTCAGGATCACCGTTGGATCTTCAGGAGCAGCACCAGGAAGCACGTCCTATACCATGGCTAGTTAGCCACGCCCCCCAGCTCGGTCACTCCATGTTTGTAAAGTAAGTGTAGGTTTCACTCCTCATAATTTATGCTGTGTTCCCCTCAGTAACACAGTTCATTCACTTCACAATGTTTCAAAGACGTTTGACTGTACAAGGAGTTTTGGCTTGACCCTTGTATGGCCATTTTGACATTTCACACCGGCCTACCCTAGGGCCTCTGGGTTCTAATAGTTCTCTCAATTCACGATACGTTCCTTGTTCAGGAGCGGGGCCTTTGTCAGAGTCTTTCGAATGAGCACCCACGTGACGTCAGACCACTCTTACGTTGATACCTTGCTAGTTCACAAAAGACTGTTGTCTATTATCTTCTTTTCTTCACACAAAATGTTGCCACTGCAACCTTGAGTTTTAACGCAGTCCGGTTTCCTATCAGGTTCTTCCGTCTCAACAGCTGTGCTAATCTCGTTAGCTTTTATTCTGCTTGAGTCAAGGACAGTACCACAGCGGCAAACTCTTTTCCCTGCCCGGGCTATCAGTGCGGGAGTGCCCCGTGTACCATTGACATCTGTCACACCAATCGCCAGCTGCAATTCCCGGTCCTACTGTTCCTTTATCGAAGGCTTCGCGAATCTGGGTTGAAAAGGGTGATGGTAATTCCCTCCTTATCATCCTTTCGGTTTCCACCACCTTTCTCCTCCATTTTAACTGCTGTCCCGGAATCGCTGCTTCCTCATGAGTTTGGCCTTGGTCAAAGTATGCTCTCATGCCCTGCCTTTTATCCCTGTGGGGAAGGGAAAGGGTTGTCAGGTGTGAGTAGCTATCAGCAATTGCCTGACTCTGCCTGACCCTTGTACTGTGACATGTCAGGTAAAGAGCTCTGGTGTTAGTCCTCTGTCTTTCGTGGCATGAGAAAGTGTCTGTGTAGGAAAAGGGGGGTAGAGGTTTAAAATATCCTAGGGGGTAGGATGGGAAGAGATGTCATAAGGAAGGGGGTACCGAGTCTCAGCAGTTGCTGTCCCACTTCCACTCCCCGAAGACCCCCCATCCAGGTGATCCTCCAGCACTTGGCCACCCCCAGGAACTGGATACAATAGGGATGGCCGTGTCCTGGCTACCTGGATGACAGATCCCTGGGGACCAGTAAGTGAGACACCTTAAGGTTTCTCACAACATTCTAAGAGTTGGAGGAGGCTGAGCAGAGGGCTCTAGAAGGGGAGTATTTAGGAAGAGAGCGTTGTCGATTGTTTGGGCTCCAGCCCCAGAAAGCCTTGTGGACTATGCAGAGGGTCTTGAACTTGTTCCTAGCGGCCACGGGGAGCAAGTGGAAGGATTTCAGCAACGGAGAGAAGTGGTCCCTGGGCTTGAGGCCAAGGATAAGTCTTGTGGTTATGTTCTGGATGAGTTGTAGCGGGCAGAGAGTAGAAGTAGGTAGATTGTGAAAGAGGCTGTTGCAGTAGTCCAGCCTAGAGAGAACAAGGGCTCTGGAGACGTTGAGGCTTTGGGGCAAGGGGAGAAAGGTAGAATACCTCTGAGGAGGTGTAGCCGGTAATGGGACTTTTTAGAGATGTCTGAGATGTGAGAAGAGAAGGAGAGAGTGGCATCAGAAATGACCCCCAGGTTATTTGCCTCACTAGCAGGTGAGATTGCAGGGCCAAGGAAGGCCAGCGAGTGGGAAATTGGGAAAGCGGGGGCATGGTCCAAATGAGGATGATCTATGTTTTACTGGCATTGGGGCAGAGATCGTCAGCAGCACACCAGGACTGAATTGCGGATAGAGAGTCAGGAATGAGCACGGAAGAGGCCGAGGGTAGCATGAGGGAGAGATGTGTGTCATCCTCATAACACTGAAAGTTAGAGGTGAAGGTAGAGATCAAGTGGGCAAGAGGGGCCATGTAGACATTAAAGAACTGCAGGGATAGGTTAGATCCCTGGGGGACGCCACAAGTGGAAAGAGTGATAGAAGAGAGAAAGGACCAAGTTTCACCGGGAGCGACAATTGGAGAGAAAGAAGGCAAGCCACGCCAGGACCAGATCTGTGAGACGGGAGATCAGGATGTTGTGGTTTACAGTGTCAAATGTAGAAGAGAGATTGAGAAGAATGAGGACAGAAAGAGAGTTAGAGTCAAGATTTGAGAGCAGGTTTTCACGGGTGTTCAGAAGAGCAGTTTCCATGCCTCTGGATACTGTAAAGTCAGACTGATGGGTGTGCACACAACCAAAAGATTCAGTATGGAGAGCAAGTTGAGAGACAGCTAATTTCTCCAGGAGTTTGCCCAGGAAAGGAGTGATGGAGATGGGGCAATAGTTAGCCTGGATAGAAGGGTAGGCAGAGTTTATTTTTAGAAGAGGCTGCACAAGAGAGTGCTTGAGAGAAGTGGGGAAATCTCCAATGGTGAAATAGAGGTTGCAGAGGTTGGCCAAGGCTGGAGCAAGAGAATCAATGTTGTCCTTCACAGTTTTAGGAGGGCAAGAGTCAACCTGTTTGGAGGAGGCTTTCATGGACAAGACTTGTTTAGAGACCTCCTCATGTGTTACAGGGGTGAGGGAGGAGAGAAGAGAAGAGGGTGGGGATGGCTGAGGGAGGCCCAAGAGAAGTGGGTGCAGCCAAAGGTGGTATGAGGGAGAAAGAGGAGAGGATGTCCTGTGTTTTGGCAGTGAAATGAGCAGCCAGGGCCAGGCAAAGGTGCCTGGGTGGGTGCAGTAGAGGATGAGGCTGCAGTAGGATTGTCCAGTTCCTTGCAGACTTTGAAGAGTTCAGCTGTGTTGTTAGATGCCGCTGAGATGCAGACTTGAATATAAACTATTGTCTTGGAGAAGATGCAGAGTCTATATTGCCTTTGAAGAAGGTGGCAGGCCAGTTTGTCAGGTGGTGCACCTGAAGATCCCCATTTCTGTTCTGCTGCTCTGCACTTTTGTTTAAGGGCAGTCAGCTTGGAGTTGTACCAAAATGTGCACTTTTTGGAAGGCTTCAGACAGACCTTCATAACAGGTGCAAGAATGTCAAGAGTGTTGGAGATGGAGAGGTGAAAGTTTGAGAGGGCTGTGTCAGGGTGGGAGTCAGCCGCAGGAGTAGAAGGAGGAGAGTAGGTGGAGACGAAGGCAGCCACTGTCACTCTTTTCATGGGTCGGATGACCTTGAAGGTAGGAGGTAGTGAAGGGAGTCCCAGTGATAGCAGAGAACAGAGCTTCATGTGGGAAGAGAGAAGAGAATGATCAGTCCAGGAGAGGGAGGTAGTGAGATGGATATGGAGAGGGATGTCTATGGAGATAAAAACATCTAGAGTGCGGCCAGCGGTGTGCGTCGGGGGAAAAAAGGTAGAATGGAGAGAAAAGAGTGTCGCATAGGTTGCGGAAGGGGTCTGAGGAGTCAGGAGAATCAAGATGGATGTTGATATCCCCCAGAAGGAGGAATTGGCAGGAGGAGGAAAGAAGAGAAGAGGCTAGTTCAACCCATTCAGAGGGAAGGAGGGTGGGCTGGTTGGATAGAAGGGGCAAGAGTGAGAGAGGAGACAAGGGAGAGAGAGAGCCTGCAGACCAGACATTCAAAAGAATAGTAGTCCTAAGTGGGAATGATGGAAACAGGGATCTACTTAGGAAAGATCAGGGCTACGTCCCCTCCTGGTCTGTTAGGCATGGGCACAGAGAGCACCTTGTAGCCTTCAGGGAGAAGTGTGTCAAAACTTGTGACAGAGTTGTCCTTGAACCATGTCTCAGTAAGGGCTAAGACATGGAGATCCAGGAATTCAAGGCGGTGGCAGATATCAGAGAAGTGCTTAAAAGCAGAGTGAGAGTTAAGCGTGGCAATGTGTAACAGATTGCTTTTTTTGAAGGACATACGACGGGGGGTACAAGGGATAGTGGTCCCCCCAGTGAACGTTGAGAGTGCCGAGAGAGAGAGGTAGCAAGGGGCAGAGGAAACAAGACTGACAAGAATGTCGATGAGGGGAGTGTAGGCAAGAGAGCCATGGCTCTGGTAGAAGGCAAGGGAGCCAATCTAGGAGGGGCCACAGGGGGCAAGGGAGCCCCAGATGCCGTGGCAGTGGGTGGCCAAGGCACCAGAGAGGTGGAGGCTGATAAGGTTGTTAAGAGCCATGCAAGTAGGTAAGAGAGCCTGTACCATTGCAAGCACCAAGGGAGCAGTTGTGAGAGAGGCAGTGAGGTTAGTAGGAGGCAAGGTAGCCAAGGTGGGCATAGCTGGCAAGGGAATCTGGGCGTCCGTAGAAACAGGTGGCAAGGGATCCCGTGAGGAGGAAAGTGGAAAGTTGATAAAGCGAGGAAGAAGCCTATCAAAAAGTAAGAGGTTGGGTTGAGGCCCTTGTACCATATCGATAGACATTTATGATGACCCTGGTGG
This sequence comes from Ambystoma mexicanum, assembly GCF_040938575.1. Classification (NCBI taxonomy): domain Eukaryota; kingdom Metazoa; phylum Chordata; class Amphibia; order Caudata; family Ambystomatidae; genus Ambystoma; species Ambystoma mexicanum. The sequence goes on along the minus strand of NC_090924.1, from coordinate 441,635,455 downwards.
TGGAGAATAAGGCAAGAAGGACCACCCAGCGGGTGCCACCATTAATGTGTGAGGAAGAGGAAGCAAAGAGCAGAGTGACCATATGAAGAGTCCCTAGATCAGGAGAAGGAACGACAAAGAGGATGTCAGTAATGTAGGTGTAAGCGATGGGCAGGCCTGGGTTGGAGCCCAGTGTGTCCTTCTTGAGTTTCTTCCTGTCAGACTTAGTGAGAGGAGAAGGATAGGAAATAGAGAAGCAGTTGGAGAAGATAGGAGAGATAGAAAGCAGGAAGCAAATTTGAGTGGGCACCACAGGGGTATCGAGTCCTTCTGGCGTTATCAAAGGTTTTTAGTGTGATACGTCTTTGTTAGGAAGTTAGATCCTCTATGCAGGAGCTGGCTGAAAAAGGCCTGGAGACACCCAAACCCAAAAAATACAGCAAGAAACAAAGATTAGGTGAAAACCCAATCATACAGCCGCTCTCTGGAATCCCATACTGGGTTCTATATTAGTTGTAATTTCACTATGTATAGTTCCTTCGATCCAATTCTTGAAAAAATACAAAAGTCAAATATATAGTGATTTTTCAATGTTGAAAATTATTTTATAGAAAGAAGTGACTAGTAGCCACCAAAAATGTTCTTCGTGAGGAAGAGATTGCCATAAATCACTCTATCTGAAGACTTATTTTTGTGCCAATGCATTTCGGAACATAACAAATTCCTTCATCAGGGCAAGTCTGATGTAGGTGAGTAATGTACCCGGCCCGGATCTGAGGGTGGAGAGAGCACGAGCCAAGGAGATCACATTCCGGGTACAGAACACGAGATAACACCACTGTCGATATGGGCAAGAAACAGAAAGGAAAGGGCGAAGACAGCACCTGCTCGCCGTACACGGTGGAGCAGCCGGACCTCTGAAACATAGATTTCGCCATTACTCACCTACATCAGACTTGCCCTGATGAAGGAATTTGTTATATTCCGAAATGCATTGGCACAAAAATAAGTCTTCAGATAGAGTGATTTATGGCAATCTCTTCCTCACGAACAACATTTTTGGTGGCTACTAGTCACTTCTTTCTATAAAATAATTTTCAACATTGAAAAATCACTATATATTTGACTTTTGTATTTTTTCAAGAATTGGATCGAAGGAACTATACATAGTGAAATTACAACTAATATAGAACCCAGTATGGGATTCCAGAGAGCGGCTGTATGATTGGGTTTTCACCTAATCTTTGTTTCTTGCAGGAGAGATAGAAAGCGCCATAGAGAGGGGCAAAGAATGTGGTATACTTAAATCAGGCAGAGCAGCTGAGGTGCGTATGAGGGGGGTAGGAGAACAAGGAGACACAACAGGGAACAAACAGTGGAACTGCAGAGGGTGGGGGAACAGAAAACAACCAGAACAGTGGGAAAGTGGGTAACCAGTCAATGCAGTACAATGAAAAAGTAGGATGAGCACAAACCTGAATTCGATTTTTAAAACGGGGGGCTTACCACAGTTAAATGCAGGAGGTTCACAGATGTACTCACACCTAAATCCGATTTTTAATAATGGGGGCACAACACAGTGAAATGCAGGAGGTTCACAGATGGACTAACACACACCTAAAACCGATTTTTAAAAATGGGGCAGAACACAGTGAAATGCTGGAGGTTCACAGATTAACACACACCTAAATCCGATTTTAAAAAATGGGGGCAGAAAACAGTGAAATGCAGGAGGTTTACATATGGCCTAACACACACCTAAATCCGATTTTGTAAAAAATGGGGGCAGAAGACATTGATTGCAGGAGGGGTGTAGGAAAGAAGATACCTCAGCTAACAAGTCATTAGAAATGAGGCACACAGAATGCAATAAGAAGAAGAAACGGAGGAGAAAAGCAAGAGAATACAGTGGTTAGAGGAAAGGTAGACAATGGAAGTCCAGCGATCACTTGCGCGAGGGGTAAACAGAGTGTGATGTGCAGTAGATCAGGTCCATGTTAACCATCATTACGGCTTGTTGAGGGGCAGGGACCCTCCAGAGCCCTACCATGCCCAGACAGCCACAGACAGGGCCCAGATGGGTGCCTTCAGTGTGGTGGCCAGCTTCCGCTTCCCGGTGCTCGTGGTTGGCGGAAACAGCCTGCAGGCAGCCTATTGGGGGGAAGCAGGTATAGGACAAAGGTTGGCTCCACTGCCCAGAACAGGGGTGGCCATCTTAGAATGTGCCCAAAGGTGCTCAGAATTGATGCTGCAGATTTTGTTTTTGCCAGTTACAGCAATTTGGAACACTTTCATACAGCGCAAAAGTAAACGGTTTGTAGCAAATTATTTATCAGACAAAATCTTCAATGAAGGTTTGTTTTGCGCACTCGGCAGTAGTACTTTGAGGTCAATTGTTACATTGCTTTTTTGATAAAGACAACATTAAAGGGCAAGTGCCTGCTGATTTCAGAGCCCTAATTTAGACTTACCTTCAAGAAACTGCTCATAAGCACTGGAGGGAGTAGTGGCTGGGGAGGGGACGAACAATCAGCTTCTTCTTCCTTCTTCTCTGTTGCTTTCCATGATCTCACAAACAAAACCCTGGGAAAACCTCTGCTCCCCCTTGCTCTAATCAATCCCTGCATGACATGTGGCCTGTGGCTGTGTAAATGTTGCAACTGGGAATGTGTGCCTTTCAGCGAGGGTCTGAATCTGCTTCCTATTATGGGGTGAAGGGGAGATTTTCATGCAGCAGGAATGGCTGTCTAAATCTCGAGGACTACATGTAGTGTATTCAGGTATTGCAAAATAATGGCGATCATGTATATATCAATATAAACACTTCTTCAACATTTCTTTATTTGATGTTACATGCAGCTGAGTTTGGGTAAAGGTACATTACTATGTTAGTGTACAAGGGGTATGTTATGGCCTGGCTGAAGCATTGCTATTAGTGCTCTGTTGGCCTAAGAATTAAGTCTTTTGCTGCATGCTTTTCTCATAGTGACTTTAGCAGCTCATATTTTTGCGCAGGTTTGGGACGTTGCATAAATGTGCCCATATTCTTATACTCCCCTACAGGTTGCTAAGGGGAGGGGAGGGATGTTAAAGGACCATGGCAAGAGAGAAGACACTTGGGGAACTTGCCAGTTTAGTTATTTGGGGAGGAGAGAAAATTGTTCACTTTTGCCTGTAATGTACGTTCATTCAAGAATGATGCGCCATGCTAGGTGTTCGTCCTGAATTCCAAGGGATTGTTTCAGACTCTTATGGAATGTTGCATGTTCTACCATATCAGGGTTTGGTGAGAGATCGAGAGAGTATGCAGACTCAATTTTCATTGTTATCCAATAGTCTCAGTGTGGTTTCTTTCATGGAAATTATGATTGTGTCAGTGCTTTGGTTAGGTCTGTCATGGCAGATTTATTTCATTTTGCTGGAATTTTGAAGTTGTCCCATGACCATTTTTTCTAGGATCTTAGCAAGGAATGGCATATTACAGATTGATACAATCATAGAAAGATCTGTAGGGTTTAAATTTGCTTGTTTGTTTTCAAATCAGATAATGCTTGTTTTAGGGGGTTGGGAACTGTCACTGACAGCGTTTGCTTGTTCTAGTCCACGTCTGGATTCCCCTAGTAATTTAGGGTGCGACCCAAAGTTACTTAAATATGCAAAAAACAAGGGTGGTCCTGGATGTGGACCCCTTGCTCACTATTCTTAGAGAGGCACAGTTCCACCCTACTGATGAGGTCCAACCAGACCGAAAGCGAAACACGTGTCTGGCGTTGCTGTTGGCACTCTTGTTGAGAGGAGAATTGCCTAGCATTTCGGTGCTGGACTGCCTCTGGGCAGGACAAAGACTGATATGTTTGGGATATTTCTCCTCTGTGGAAGATAGTGAGCTGAAGAATCTGGGTAAGGCTCTTGCAACCAGGAATAATGTCTGGCAAAGAGATTCCCAGGACCCTCCTTGTTTTTTGCATATTTAAGTAACTTTGGGTCTCACCCTAAGTTACTATGGGAAACCAGTCATGGAACCCTTCCTCGCTATTCTTAGAGAGGCACATCTCCACCTTACTGATGAGGTCCAACCAGGCTGAAACACGTGTCTGGGGTTGCTGTTGGTACTCTTGTTCAGAGGAGAATTGCGTAGCACTTCGGTGCTGGACTGCCCCTGGGCAGGACAAAGACTAATATGTTTGGGATATTTCTCCTCTGTGAAAGATAGTGAGCTAAATAATCTGGGTAAGGCTCTTGCAACCAGGACTAATGTCTGGCAGAGAGTCTCCCAGGACCCTCCTTGTTTTTTGCAAGTCCCATGAGAAGTAAGCTTCCTAATGGATTTGTGTCTGCGTGAAAAAGTAACCACAAGATTGAAAATTCCAGGGAACACAGAAGGCAGATGGAATCTCTCACACACCAGTTCTCATATCACAATAATAACCTATCTTATACACACACAATCATTCATTTAAGTCTAGACAAAGGTGTGAAAATCTCTATAACTTCACAGCTAGGATTTAGACCCCATTTCTAAATTTGATTTTGAAAGACATTTTAGGTCCTTCATGGGCAGATCACTTTTTTCATTCTGTTTATAAGTATATCTAAGGATACATCTTCTGGGGTTTTGTTAAAGTTATTTAATATTCTTAAAATATAGGTATTATCAAATGATGTATACTAGCTTCTTTGCACAACTTAAGTACGCAGATCAAAGACTTTGTGATTGTCTGGATTCCCCTAGTAATTTAGGGTGAGACCCAAAGATACTTAAATATGCAAAATACAAGGGTGGTCCTGGACGTGGACCCCTTGCTCACTATTCTTAGAGAGGCACAGTTCCATCCTACTGATGAGGTCCAACCAGACCGAAAGCGAAACACGTGTCTGGCGTTGCTGTTGGTAATCTTGTTCAGAGGAGAATTGCCTAGCATTTCAGTGCTGGACTACCCCTGGGCAGGACAAAGACTGATATGTTTGGGATATTTCTCCTCTGTGAAAGATAGTGAGCTAAAGAATCTGGGTAAAGCTCTTGCAACCAGGACTAATGTCTGGCAGAGAGACTCCCAGGACCCTCCTTTTTTTTTGCATATTTAAGTATCTTTGGGTCTCACCCTAAGTTAAGAGGGGAATCCAGTCATGGACCCCTTCCTCACTATTCTTAGAGAGGCATAGTTCCACCCTACTGATGAGGTCCAACCAGACCGAAAGCGAAACACGTGTCTGGAGTTGCTGTTGGTAATCTTGTTCAGAGAAGAATTGCCTAGCATTTTGGTGCTGGACTGCCCCTGGGCAGGACAAAGACTGATATGTTTGGGATATTTCTCCTCTGTGAAAGATAGTGAGCTAAAGTATCTGGGTAAGGCTCTTGCAACCAGGACTAATGTCTGGCAGAGAGGCTCCCAGGACGCTCCTTGTTCTTTGCAAGTCCCATGAGAAGTAAGCTTCCTAATGGATTTGTGTCTGCGTGAAAAAGTAACCACAAGATGGAAAATTCCAGGGGAACACAGAAGGTAGATGGAATTTCTCACACGCCAGTTCTCATATCACAATAATAACCTATCTTATACACACACAATCATTCATTTAAGTCTAGACAAAGGTGTGAAAATCTCTATAACTTCACAGCTAGGATTTAGACCCCATTTCTAAATTTGATTTTGAAAGACATTTTAGGACCTTCATGGGCAGATCACTTTGTTCATTCTGTTTATAAGTATATCTAAGGATACAGCTTCTGCGGTTTTGTTTAAGTTATTTAATATTCTTAAAATATAGGTATTATCAAATGATGTATACTAGCTTCTTTGCACAACTTAAGTATGCAGATCAAAGACTGTGCGATTGTCATAATAGCTTCATGGGGAAGTTATTTCCTGAACGAGCAATAGGTCCTCTGTCATCCCCCACGGAATGGTAGCATCAACTTGCTCTGTCAATGAGACATATGGTGCCCTCGCAATTAAGACTTCTCTTTGAAGTTTGGTGGGAACATCAACGCTCTCCTTCCCGGCAGATCAACTTTTTACTTGAGAAATTGTTGATTATAATTGGGCTTCTGCAGGAAGGATGGAATAGTGTAATTACATTTGTGATGCCAATTCAGATCAAAATGAAACATACCCTGTCAAAACCCTCGCCAAAGACGATATGGAACGATCATCTTCCTAACCTTTTTCACTGTTTCATTCATTCAAGTTCAACATTTAATTATTATGCATCTATTGAAGTATTCGAGTACATTCTTTTCATTACAGAATGAGAAATAATTGTTTCAGATCGGGCAATGTTAGTTTTCTGTTGACATTTCAAGGCTCCATAGTTCTGTAAGCAATCTTCTAGGAAAATCGCAGAAATGTGAATCCTGTGTCATTGCCCCTCCCATTGTCGGGCACATACAGTTGTATCCCACTCATTGGGCCTCATTAGGAGGTTGGAGGTAGCCATGGAGCTATTAGCTCCATGGCTACCTCCAAAACCCTACTGACTCCGCCCTGGTGAATGGAGCAATTACCGGTCCATTCCAAGGTTGGCGGACCGGTAATTCCCCATTCACCAGGGCCATTCCCCATTCCCATTTGAGCCCCCCATAGTTATTAGCTCCAGAGTCCCTTTGCAGGTCCCGTCCTTAACGCCTGGAAAAACCAGGCGTTAAGGGAGGACCCGCAAAGGGAACTCGTAGTAGGGCGGTAAGGGATTACCAGCACTGGTGCCCTTACCGGTGCCGGTAATCCCTTACCGGCCACCTCGTAATGAGGCCCATTGTGTTTGGACCTTCGTTTGTTTTTCAACCACCCGCCTCCACCCCCACATGCCAGGAAGTGGCAATGGTTTGTTTTCATTACCTTTTTCCCTGACATACTAACAAGAGACATTGCTAACATCTCTAGTTACCCTAGGAATGAACACTTTGTTTGATCAGTTTGCATCATGGCAACATTGTTCACGCCGCACCCCGCCCCTAGAGGAATGTGCAGATTGCACAACTTCCTCTAATCAGCATTTTAAAACTGTCCCTTCTCCACAGCTTGTGTTGCTCATAATGACTAACCACTTTTTGGACCTGTAAAAGTATATTTTATTCACCTTTATGCATAATGTATACAGATCATAAAAAAACATTGTTCTGCACTTCTGAACAGCATATGAAGAGGTGCTTTTCTTCCAACATTTTGCTGCTCTGTTCTTAACATGCACTACACATCATTACAATCTGCAGAAAAATATAGTTTTTACATATGCTTCAGATAAACCTGGAGATTCAAACTAAGTTTATTTGTTAGACTCCTGTAACAATCTAGTGAAGAAACATGCCCAGATTTTTAAGTGTCTGAAACCACTTTCATAATGTCCTCTTCTAGTCTTCACTAATCTGTACAGTTTATATGGCTGCAGGGCTGCCGCGATCACTCCGAAATATTTAGTGCTTAAAACCAACGTAATGCTCAGATCAGCTAGCCTAGAAGCTGATTATTTACAACTAGTGTAAGCGCCTGTGGACATGGGCCAAAGTGCAGGTTTTCATTGACACAGTAGGACCACTACATATCCTAAGGTAACAGCTCCCTCACAACAGGCAAAGCTGTGCGAATTGGCATTGTCTCTCTGTATCCTAAGGCAACATCTCCCTCTGGCGGTGACACTGTGCATGACTGCATCGGACAAACATACACCGGGCCTTTTATTATATTGTTAGATTAGATTAGATGTGTGTGGTGGGTCCATTTGGAAATAAAGCAAAATAGGGATAGAGGCCATGATCAAAACAGCAGTTAAGAGATCCAAATAATAGCGACCAGATTATATTGCTAATTTCAGGTACTACGGTTTCTTCCATCATCTATTCCTAAATACTGTCCTCAGTTAAGCTCTGCCAAGCCATCCGTGCTGCCCAGTTTGCTCCTATAGAATAGAAATATTGATTGATGTAAACTTTTTTTTTTAAAGATCTCTCACTTTTAGAAAGGTTTTGACCTGTTGCCAGCCCTGGTATCTACCATGGCTAGCAACCTTAGTTGTGGCATCAGCTAGCCCTCATCTGCTCAGGGGCTGGTCCTGCTGGGTAGGGTTAAAATTTCACATTATGCTCTCCTTCCAGAAGGAAACCATAAACAGGTATGGGCATGTGGAGGGGTAGGGGGCATCGCATGGGGGCTGAAGGCTCAAACCCTGGCATTGAGGCCACATTCATGACTGCTTCAGCAATTTTGTGTAACGCTGATTAACTCGATACAGATCACCTGTAAGCTAAACCAACTACATTTTATATATTAAAAGAATCGTAGTCCTTTATTTGTTCACATAAGCTCTTGTCTGCTTTAGGCAAAATCGGGGAAACAAGAGGTTGTCCATGATTTGTTCGAATGAGAAATGTCAGATGGAGAAAATGACTTTCGATTTTTGTCCTGTGTACATTTCTGGCAACCCGCACTCCCTGACCTCCTTACTTACCTTTTGGTGGCACACTTCGCTGTGTGCCACCGACTGCTCCATTACTCTACGACAGTGGTTCCCTTCACTTATGTGCATGGGAAGCAGCGCCGCAGGGTCCTTTTTAAAATTATGTTCTTGTTTAGGTCAAAGGGGACAACCCCTGTTGCGATTATAGTGAACAAGAGTGCCGGGGACACCCCTGCAACCCCCGCCCCCTTGTTCAGTAAAATTGAACCAAATGGGATATTTATTCGACATTTTCGGCTGTTCGTAATTTTCGTTCAGCCAAAATCCAAATAAATATCCCATTCATTTTGTTTCCGGTCATTGCTCCGAAACAAGATGCTATGTGGTCCAGCCCAAGCAATGACGGTGTGGGGGCCATTGCTAGCAGCTCATGAGCAGTGTTGACTTCTCCATGTGTAAGGTGGTCAGATGACCCGCCACCAGCGCACCATAGACCCAATGCTGGAATTCATATTTTTTAAAGACATTTATGTAAGCGCACGTACACCCGAAGGCATCTTGGCGCTGATGAAAAAGACCCAATGCTGGAATTAATTTAACAGACCAATGTTATCTTTGAGTTGTAGTCTTGCCTCATTTCAAATCTCTGAGGTGCCATATTCCAGTGATTTCAAAAACGAAAATGTGATAACAGCAATTGCCATAATCTGGAAAGGTGTGGTCCCTTGCATAGGTGCTGAGTAAACAGGGGCGAGGGGGCACAAAGGGGGCAGTTGGCACTGAATTCCTTTAAGCACAGGAGCAGGATTGTAATTTTGCCCCCATGGATATTCTGCATGTATTTGTGTGGTGGTGACCACATACGGACAAAAAAGAAAGAATTTAGGGCTGTGTGCTTTGAAATTGGCCGGTGTGACAGGGCTGCTGGATCCTCTCCTGCTGGGCTGAGGATCGAGTGTTAGCGAACATTTGCAAAGTTAGCAAGTGCTGTTTACTTCAAAGAGGGATGGCTGCCTCGTCAATGGACCACTTGAGCCTTAATTCTGGGGTGGAAGGAGAGGGGTGGACCAGCCAAGGCTGTATTGCAGGCACAGAAGAAGTAGGGGGAAGGTGGAGAGCCAAACGCAGAATGCAGAGGAAAGACAGCTCACTACGGTTTACATGTCTTTATAACGACACATTTTATGTAGAATGCACATATACATTATGGGGGGCAATGCCCTGCTTCCCACCCCTAAAACCCCGCCCCAAATGTTTCACCCCCAAGATTTAACCCTTTACCCCACCCCCACATACATTTTCATAATATTTTTCGTTATAAAAGTTGCGTTATATGTGCATGTCTATATAAAATTTCGTTATAAAGACTGTATACCCTCATTATGTTAGGCAAATGTTGCTGACATGTTATATTTTTAGAAACTAAAACAAAAAATCACACACACACACACACCTCCACCCCCCCCCCCCCCCCCAACCAGGCCCTCGTTTGTCCCCAGCTTTTGAGTGCCCGTGGCATCTTGTTAGCAGTGGCTGCCTGACCCAATGTCGAGGTCCGGCCATGCTCCCCAACCTTGCAGAAGAAAAGCGTTCAGTGCGCCTCGTGTGCGCTTCGTCCCAAGCCCCACGGTCGTATTAATAGTCTGTGAACAAGGCTGGGCTACCAGAGGCCGCCACTATCGGCCTCGAACAGATGGAAAGAGTGCGTCCGGAAGCGCAGGCGGAGCACGCCTGCGTGAGCAATGATCTCTGGAGCGTGCGCAGGACAAGAGGCAAAGAAATGGAACAAAATCTAAGGCAGATCTCAAAGGGTCACGAGATAACAAGGGGAGCGGGAAGGAGGCGGGAGAGTGCGAGACCAAGAGAGAAAGAAGGGGTGGAGGGAGGGGTAGAGGTGTGGGCTCTAGATAAGCAAGACAAGGGAGAGAAATAAGGGGAGGAACAGGAGGTGACTGGAGAATGCACGAGGAGTGCAAAAGGAGAGCCAGACCCAGTCAACAAGAGAGAATAAGGGAACGCTAACCGGAAGGAAGTCGAGCAGACAACAGTCATGCAAGAGATGTATTGAGGGGAGATGGACACCAAAGCAGGCCAAGAGCAGAAAGGAGAATTAAACAAGCAGAACAGGCTGTGGGGTGTCTCTCCCACACTCTATACAGGCCTAGGGACGCCCATGGTGTCTGCAGTGAAGAGAAAACACAAAAACTCAGGCGTGGCCTGCCGGCCTCTTACTCAGGGTGTCACTTTCAGCTCCTTATGGACGTGACAACACCAAGACACAATGCCCTTCCGTCACACGAGAACATACCATGCCTCCTTTATCACAAATAACAAAACAACAGCAGATGACACTTCCACTTACTAGGTTTCTACAAGTAACGGTTAACTCCCATCATCATTTTTAAACTATGAATATACAACATAATCATTTAACCTCTTGGGTGTAGACCGACTGGTCCTTTGAGGATGGGGAGACGTGGTTTCGGCCTCAAGTGCAGGGTGGCTTGACCCTCCTAGATGTGAACTTGTACAGAGTCTGATGCTGTTGGACCTGCTTCGGACATCGCTTCTCCTCCCGCTTGGGAGATGCTTGCTTGCAACCCTGGTCTGCCATTGCCCAGTCTTGCGCTCTGAAACACTTGCTTGTGTACGAGCGCGATACAAATAAAATATCAACATCAACATCACTGCATTTTCCTCCAACGGTGCCTCCACGACTTCCGGTGAATTAGTGGTGACCATCACGTATTTTGAGGGATTCTGTGGGAAATCTCAACAGCAGTCCCCATGGATCGCTTCACTTCCGTCACTCTCCATGGCTGAGGTTCAAATGGCGGGCTGAACTTCCCTATGGGTCTCCTACTCTTCACCAACACTGCGTGGCCTTCCTGAATGTCATGTGACAGCATCCGCCATGTGCATGCTTTCTCGGTCACTAAGTCCCTGTCGCTTTTCTTATATCGTCTCGTTCTCCATTGGCAGGCTTCTCCTGGCTGGATGAGAGGGAATCAGGCCTCACACACATCTCCCCATAAGAGCACCTGCTGTGAGATCCCTGTTGAGGCATGCAGTGTAGATCTATATTTTCTCAGAAAGCGTCATAATGACTTCTGAATATCCTCCCGTGACCCATGCGCAAGCCTGAGCACTTTGCTTAGGGTGCGCATGGAATGCTCGGCATTGTGGTAGGCCCATCACCATACTGGCGTTATGCGCTGATGGCGAATGCCCATTCCTTCTTGGCATCCTTAAAATTCTCTCCCTGGAAACAGGGCTCCAGTGCCACGTATAACTAGGTCCGGCGGACCATGAGTTACAAATATTTCTTCCAACTGAAGTATGAGTTCATGCGCAGCCGTAGGCCCGATCAATTCTACCTCTGGGTATTGGGACCACTGGTCAATCACCAATGCTTAATTTAAAAAAAAATAAGCACCAGGGCACAAACATGTTCAAGTGCGTCAGTGAAACATCGGCGCAGGCAGCTCACAGCACAAAGTCGCCACCACTCATGTCCTCATATTTCGGGTTACCTAGGGTAAGGCTATAACTCCCGCAGCCTCATTACGGGTGATGGATGCACTCCCATTGCAGGAGAAAAATGTACGGGTACCAATCCAAATAACATAAAATTTGGTACCATACTACTTGTTTCTTGAAATAGTATTGATTTATTTATTCATTCACATTTATAAAGCACGCAGCAGCCCGGAGGCATTGTGGCGCTGTTACAAGCAGAATTACTTAGTTACATAGTACAAAGAATATTTACAGTGCAGAATGACTTTGTTATATAGTATAATGGATATTAACAGTGGGATAGCAACGGGGTGGGGGGGAGGAGTGAGATAGGGAAGAGTGTGTTCAGTTGAAGAGTGATGTTTTTAGCATTTTCCTGAAGGGTGTGAGGGAGGTCTCCGCTCTCAGAGCTGGGGGTAGGGCATTCTAAAGTTTAGGTGCTTGGTAGGGAAATCCAATGCCACCTGCTTTGGCCCTGGTAACGCGCGGGATGTGTAGTTGGTTAGAGTAGCAGGATCTTGTGGGGCATGCAGGGTTGGTTCTCGCAATGGTCTCTGATAGGTATGACGGGGCTGTGAAGGACAGGCATTCGGGCGTGAGAGTAAGGATTTTGAAGCTTATACGCTCTTTTATGGGGAGCCAGTGTGCTGCCTGCCTGGCTTAGGTGATGTGATCTCTTTTGGAAATGCTCAGGGCTGCTCTAAGAGCATTATTTTGTGTGATGTGGAGTCTTTTTATATTTTTTGCTGACGTGCCTGCTAGGAGGGCATTGCAATAGTCTAATTTAGCCCCAATGGAGGCTCTAGCTATTGACAGACAATTTTCTTTGGATAAGTAGGGTTTAACCAGGTTTATAAGTTTGGTGGTGTGAGCGGAGGCCGAGGTGATGGCACTAACTTGCCTATTCATAGATCGGGTACAGTCTAAGTAGACCCCTAGAGTCTTGACTGAGGAAGATACGGTGATGATAGAGCTGTCTATAGTGAAGTTACTATATTTCTGGCCTAGTTTGGCTAAGGTTGTTTTAGATCCGAGAATGATAATCTCAGTCTTTTCCCCATTAAGACAAAGGCCATTGACCGCCATCCAGGCTTGGATGGTAGCGTAGATATGATGCAAAGCTTTAGCGTCTTGATCATATGAGCCGGAGAGTGGTAGGTGTACTTGTGTATCGTCAGCATAATTAGTATATGCTTTACCAAGTGCATCCAATTTATTGAACAGCGGTTTGGTGAACAGATTGTATAGCATGGGGGCTGTGCATGAATCCTGGGGGACTCCACAGTGAATGGTGGTGGGAGCAGCGCTAGCCTGGTTAAAGAAAACCTTCATAGCTCTGCCTTTCAGGAATGATGTGATCCAAGAGGAGGCTTCTTTAGGGAACTTGGCGGCCTGGGTAAGATGTGATGTAAGGATTTTGTGATCCACTAGATCGAAGGCAGTCGAAAGATCCAGGAGTAATAGGAGTGCTGGCTTGCCTTTGTCCATGATTTGAGTGATTTGGTTTTTAAGCTCTACCAGTGCGGTTTCTGTGCTGTGTCCTTTGCGGAAACCAGATTGTCTATTCCCTAGGATAGCATTAGATTCAAGAAAGTGTTGAATCAGGGTGTGGGCTGCTTTGGCCAAGATTTTTAAGAGGAAAGGGACAGTGGTAATGGGCCAGTAGTTATGATATGATATGATATGATATGGTATTTGTAACGCGCCTATACACAAGTGTTTCAAGGCGCGACGAGGCAGGGAGGGAGGGAAACAAGGGGAAGACAGACAAACGATCCTACTAGGCCAGGTGTCATTCAGATCGGGCAAGTGCAGAGGTAAGGGGAAAAGGAGAAAGTGCAGGGGGAGGAGGAGGGGGGAAAGTGCAGTACACGGTAAGTAGCGTAATAAAATAATAAATAATAAATAAAGGGCCAGCTGGTGGCAAGTGCGAGGTAAGTGCAGAGCAAGTGCTAGGAAGGGGGCTGTAGGGATACAGTGACAGTCCCACAGTGCAGGGGGAGCCAGGGAGGCAGTGCAAGTGGAGAGTGGCTGGGCCCTGGACCGAGGTCGCTGAGAGTGGCCAAGATGCAGGTTTAGTGCAGAATTTCAGTGGGGAGTTAAGCAGGTTTAGCAGGGGAGAGGGAGAGAGAAGGCAGAAGCGAAGAGGAAGGTTTTGAGGTGCTTCCGGACCCGGAGATGGTTCTCCTCAAGTTTCAGGGAGGCGGGAAGGCTGTGCCAGAGGGAGGCCCCTGCTGCGGAGAGAGATCTACCCCCAGCTCGTTGCTTCGAGAAGCGGCTGACCATGAGGGAGTTGGAGACGGATGAGCGAAGGGCTCGTGAAGGAAGATATTTAGGAAGAGAGAGTTGAAGGTATTTAGGCCCCAGGCCCCAGAAGGCCTTGTGGACAATGCAGAGGGTTTTGAACTTAATCCTCGCAGCCACTGGGAGCCAGTGAAGAGATTTCAGTCCTGGAGAGATACGGTCCCTGGGCTTGAGGCCGAGGACAAGTCTCGCAGTTCTGTTCTGGATAAGTTGCAGAGGGCGGAGAGTGGAGGCAGGCAGATTAAGATAGAGGCTGTTACAGTAATCCAGCCTTGAGAGAACCAGGGCTCGGGAGACAGTGAGCTTCTGGGGGAAGGAGAGGAAGGGAAGAATACCTCTGAGGAGGTGCAGCTGGTAGTGTGACTTCTTAGAGACGTCAGATATATGAGGAGAGAAGGAGAGTGTGGAGTCGAAGATGACCCCAAGGTTTTTAGCCTTGCAGGTAGGGGCAGGAAGGGGGCCAAGGGAGGCCGGCCAGAGGGCTGCAGGGAAGGAGGGAGTGGGTGTGCCGATGAGTAGAATCTCAGTCTTGCTGGCGTTAAGGCAGAGGTCATTGGCGGCACACCATTCCTGGATAGCAGACAGACAGTCGGAGATGAGGGAAGAAGAGGAGGAGGCCGAGGGTAGCCTGAAAATGAGCTGGGTATCGTCCGCATAGCACTGGAAGTGGGGGCAGAGAGCGGCGATGCGGTGGGCAAGGAGTGCCAGATACTGGTTGAAAAGCCAGGGAGAGAGGTTGGATCCCTGGGGGACACCACAGGTGGAGAAAAAGATGTCAGAGAGGAAGGAGCCCATTTGGACCTGGGAGGGTCGACCGGAAAGAAAAGAGGTCAGCCATGCCAGAGCCTGACCAGTGATACCCAGGTTATCACGGAGACGGTTGAGCAGGATGGAATGGTTGACAGTGTCAAAGGCAGAGGAGAGATCGAGCAGAATGAGAACACAGGGAGTGTTGGAATCGAGGTTCAGGAGCAGGTCCTCACGGATGTTCAGGAGAGCAGTTTCCGTGCTTCTGGCCGCTCTGAAGCCGGATTGATGGTCATGAAGGTTACCAACATATTCAGCATGGAGGTTAAGCTGGGAGATGGCCAGTTTCTCCAGGAGCTTGCCCAGGAAGGGAGTAATGGAGATTGGGCGATAGTTGGCCGGGCAGGAGGGGCCGGAAGAGGGTTTCTTGAGGAGGGGGTGCACAAGGGAGGCAAGCAGGGCAAGGCAGGGTCTAGAGTAGGTTTTTTAGGACTAGGCATACCCATGCTTCTTTGAGGCAAGCCGGGACGATACCTGTTTT